>NC_056003.1:20943160-23413123 GCF_018446385.1 Zingiber officinale
AAGTTGTTATTATATGAATGTATTTTGGAGATGTTAGAGTGGTTGATGTATATTACATTGAGAATGTGCGAAGAGAGTTGAGAGTTGGATGTTTGAATGAGTTTTTGAGTATATTATTTGATGTATTCTTCATGTTGATTACCCCAATGCTCTCATGTTCTCTTTGAATTCCTTTGTTGTCTATCCTTCTTGTTCCATTATTTACATGTGTGGTTTCATTATTATTCATGACAAGTCCTCTTGATTTATGTGTACTTATGTTTACATTAGTGGAGAAGTAGAAAATAAGCAAGCATATGGTAGTGCAATGTCATGAGTTGCTTTAGAGAGAGCTCCACTTTCATGTCTATTATTTATGTGAGCATGAGTGTATATATTGTCCTTGTGAGGTTCTATCATGCTTAATCTATTCAAGTTGATTGAAATTTCCATGCTTGTTGACTTATGTGAGAATTGGAACCATGAATACCTTGATTCTTAAAACTTGATTATCCTAAGTAACTTTCTTTTACTATTTTCAGAGTGTTGTTAGGGAATTGATAGGGAGATGAGTTTTTGGTTGCTTCCTAGTTTTATTTTACTTGCTCGAGACGTGCAAGAATAAGTGTGGGGGAGTTGATAATTAGCATTTTGATGCATTATTTCTGCCCTTAATTCTCATGTTATAATCCTTTCATATGATTAATTGTTGATTCTTATCATGTTTATTGAGTTAGATTCACATTATGAGTTTTGTTATAATTCTTCCTATTTTTATGGATTTCTACTAATAATTGTGCACTTTTATTTTCTAGGGATTGAGCTCAAGTTGAACCAAATTGAACATAAAGGCTTGAGATAATGAGAAGTCCAATCTGTAGAAATCTGAGCCATAGGATCAAATCCGAAGCAAAAATTCAGATCTGATTAATTCTAGTCGTTCATCAAGATCTGGTTGATTCTGGCCAATCTGTGTAGATCTGGAATGATCTGAGTCGCTCATCTTGATCTAGCCATCCTGACCATTCAATGGGTTCTAGTTGATCTCGACCATTTACTCAGATTTGATCTCAGTCACTCCATCAGATTTGGATGATCAGGACCGTTGGATCAGATTTGGGGAAATAATTCCACAAAGCACAGATTTCTTCTCTTCTCCCCCGGACACCATCTGTTCGCGCGGCTTCTCCTGGAGCTAGGGCTTGCGACGCCACTTCTCCTCTCTTCTTCCACTGGCCGGCGGCTACTCTTCTCTTCCCTTGCTGCCGACCGGCCATCCCTATCCATTCTCCTCTGATTCTTCTTCTCAATTCCTTTCCACCATCTCCTACTCAGATCCAAGTGGCGACGACAGCAATCCGGCGGGGGCTTCTCCGTTGACTCTCCTTTCCGTAGCTTCCTTGTTGCTCTTGCCGGCGCGGGTTGCAAAAGCTAGGGCTTCAAGTGTGACGGCAGGGAGAGTTAGAGGAGGAAGCTAGTGCAGGAGACTTCATTCCAGCGTGTTCAGCAGCGGTCCTTCATCAGATTCCGAAGAGAGCAGCACTTTTTCATTCGGTTCAAATCTGGACAGCAACATCTTCTCCAGATTTGTTAGTCAACAACCTTCATGTTCTTCATTGACATTCCGGACAGCACCTTTCACATTTCGAGCAGTTCCTTAATCTTCAACAGATCTGGACAGTTTTGGATTGTTGCAGTTTCTTCATTGAATTCTTATTGACATGTTAATTTTGTGTGGTTGATTGTTTGATGCTTGTACTTAATTGTTCTCCCATGTTTTAGTGCACGTACTCATGTCATTTTGATTCATGCTCGTGAAGTGTTCGACAAAATATTTCTTACAACAGTAGATTTACATTTGTGCACTTTATTTCACTTAATGTTTGCTTGTCTTGTCTTTTGCAATTTCTATAAGTTTTGTTCTTCGTTTGAATGCAATTAGGATTAGATTTCTTTAATGCTCTAGATTACGTTCTATGCTTAATTTCTTTAGATGTTTACTTTGAGTTGTCTTTAATTTCCTTGCAATCATAGTTTAAGTTAGACTAGGTTTTCCTATTTGCATCGCCTTTCATTTATTAGGTTAGGTTCATTTAATGTTTTGCTATTTCGTTCCTTAGTTTAATTCTGTTAATGGTGAAATCATAGCGTAGAGTGACAATGCGCTATGAGATCACTACTAATGGATAGATAGGATGTCTTTTATTAATTAGCATTAGATTTCATACTTGCATTGCTCTTTTGTTCTTTAGATTTAATTTCATACTTGTTTTGTTATTTCATATCGTAGTTCAAAATTCAAAACCCAACCCCTCCATTTTCAAGTTAAAATTCAAAGCAATAATTGATCCTAATTTTATCAGTTACCGCTACATTCTTTGGGGAGACAACCCGAGTCATCTCTATACTACTTTAGTGTAGAGGGGTTCGGTAAACATTAATTGTAATTTGATGTAAGCTTCCGTAGCACGACACTCGAGCTTTACATCAGGCAACCCATTCATATATAGCCAGGGTGTTCTCCAAAAAATTAGAAATACCCTCAGAGGTACTCAGTGGTCAGTTTTTGACGGCACTACCTTCAGGAGAGATCATGGCATCCACGCACTGGCTCAGAGCAGTGCCGGTCATTATAGCAGACATGGAACTCTTTTGTGATCTGATCCTGCTGGAAATGACTGACTACGACGTCATCCTTGGAATGGACTTCCTGATCAGATACGGTACTTCCATAGAGTGCCGTAAACAGAAAGTCGTATTCCAACCCGAAGCAGAAGCACAGTTCGAGTACATCGGAGAACCAAAGAGAAAAGCCAGAAAATTTCTCTCAGCTATGAAGGCACAGAAGTTGATGGATTCGGGTTGTACGGGGTACCTAGCACATGTAGTCAATACCAGCCAGGACAAGGACCAACAGCTAGCAGGGGTCCGAGTTATATGCAGTCTTCCCCGAGGAGTTACCGGGCCTAGCACCAGCACGGAGATTGAATTTGAGATAGAGCTCTTCCCGACACCAATCCTATTTCCAAAGCGCCATATCGTATGGCTCCAGCAGAACTGAAGGAACTTCATCAGGAGCTGCTTGACAAGAGCTTCATACGCCCTAGTCACTCACCATGGGGAGCGCCTGTACTGTTCGTGAAGAAGAAGGATGGAAGCATGCGGCTATGCATAGACTACAGGGCACTGAATCAGGTCACGATCAAGAACAGGTATCCTCTTCCCAGAATAGATGACCTGTTCGACCAGTTAAAGGGAGCAGCAGTGTTCTCTAAGATTGACCTCAGATCAGGATATCACCAAGTCAGAGTCAAGGAGGGTGATATACCGAAGACAGCATTTAGGACCAGATACGGACATTACGAGTTCGTAGTCATGCCCTTTGGCGTGACCAATGCTCCAGCTACATTCATGGATCTCATGAACAGAGTATTCAGGGAGTATTTAGATAAGTTTGTTATTGTGTTTATCGATGACATTCTTATCTACTCAGGAACTCAGGAAGAACATGCAGAGCACCTGAAGACAGTACTACAGACACTTCAGCAGAATCAGCTATATGCCAAGTTCACGAAATGTGAATTTTGGCTTGATCAGGTGTCTTTCCTAGGTCACATCATCTCAAAGGATGGTGTCATGGTATACCCCAGCAAAATAGAAGCAGTAAGTAACTGGAAGAGACCGAAGAACGCCAGTGAGATCAGAAGCTTTCTGGGATTAGCAGGTTATTACAGAAAGTTTGTAGAGGACTTCTCCAGGATAGCCTCCCCACTGACAGCTCTTACCAGGAAGAACAGGAAATTTCAGTGGACAGAGGACTGTGAGAACAGCTTCAGCGAGCTAAAAAGGAGATTGACCAGTGCTCCCATTTTGGCTCTACCAGACAACACCAGCAGCTTTGACATCTATAGTGATGCCTCTAAGTTGGGACTAGGAGCAGTACTGATGCAAAATGGCAAGGTGATCGCCTATGCCTCCAGACAACTCAAGGATTATGAGAAGAATTACCCTACTCATGACCTTGAGCTTGCAGCAGTAGTGTTCGCTCTCAAAATTTGGAGACATTACTTATATGGAGCTCAGTGCAGAGTGTATACAGATCATCAGAGTCTGAAGTACTTCTTCACTCAGAAGGATCTGAACATGCGACAGCGCAGATGGCTTGAGCTGGTCAAAGACTACGATATAGACATCCTCTACCATCCAGGGAAAGCTAATAAGGTAGCCGACGCACTCAGCAGAAAATCCAGTGCTACCTTATCATCTCTTACAGCCATGCCACCGCCCCTATAGAAGGAGATCGTAGATTTCGGTCTCGAACTCATCGTTGGACAGCTCTCTACTATGACCTTAGAGTCTACCTTGCTTGGTGATATTCAGTCAGCTCAGGAGCAGGACCCTGAAATTCAGAAAATCAAGCAAGGGCTAGCAGAATCAGAAAGTAGAGAATTCAGAGTGTCCGATAGCGGGGTGTTGTATTTTGGTGATAGACTCTGTGTTCCAAATCAGGAGGAGCTACGGAGACAGATTTTAGATGAGGCTCACAAGACCCCCTATGCGATGCATCCAGGTTCCACCAAAATGTACCAAGACCTGAAGAACCATTTTTGGTGGCCCGGGATGAAGCGGGACATCGCCAGACATGTTAGCATCTACCTCACCTGCCAGCGGGTCAAGGCAGAACATCAGCGACTAGGAGGAGTTCTGCAGCCTATACAGATTCCAGAATGGAAGTGGGAGGATATCTCTATGGATTTCATAGTGGGACTGCCCAGAACCACGAGTGGTTTTGACACCATCTGGGTAATAGTCGACAGGTTGACTAAATCAGCCCACTTCTTAGCTATCAAGATATCCTACTCCATGGAGAAGCTAGCTCAGTTATATCTCCAGGAGATTGTCAGACTTCATGGAGTCCCACGAACCATCATTTCAGACAGGCACTGCATCACACTTCCGGGAGTGTGTACAGTCGGCGTTGGGCACTAAGTTAAAGTTCACACAGCATTCCAGACAGATGGTCGACGGAGCGAGTAAATCGGTACTCGAAGATATGCTCCGTGCCTGTGCAGAGGAAGTTGGTGCAAATATCGGAGTTAGCGGAATTTGCATACAACAACAGCTATCAAGCCACTATCGGTATGGCACCTTACGAGGCTCTCTATGGGCGGGGGTGTAGATCTCAATCTGCTTTGGTATGAGAGTGGTGAGCAGAAAGAACTAGAGCTTGAGACGGATCTAGTAGCAGATACCACAATGACTATCTGATGAATCGGAGGATAGAGACTTAGAGCCGCGGAAGAGCTATCTTGATACTGCAGACCCTTAGAGTTTTCAGTTAGGGATTCAGTGTTCCTCAGAGTAGCTCCCATGAAGGGAGTAATGCGTTTTGGGAAGAAGGGCAAGCTAAGTCCCAGATATGTGGGACCATACCTTATCAGCAGAAGAGTGGGCAAGGTAGCATATGAGTTAGAGCTACCCCAGGAAATGTCAGCTGTCCACAACGTATTTCATGTCTCTATGCTGAAGAAGCATACCCCAGATGCCACCCAGGTGATTGAGCCCCAGTCGGTACAGATCCGCGAAGACCTCAGCTATGATAGTCGGTCTATTCAGATAATAGACCGAGCAGTTAAGAAATTGCGGAACAAGGAAGTACCATTAGTCAAAGTTATTTGGCACAGTCACACAGCAGAAGAGGCAACTTGGGAGACAGAAGCCAGCATGAGACAGAAGTACCCAGAATTGTTCTAAGTTTGAGGACGAACTTTTTATAAGGTATGGGGGATTGTAGCGCCCGAAAATTCTCAAACTTGCATTAGAATTATTCCGTGATTTTCTGGAATTTTTAGATATTTTTCCGGAATTTTTAGAGTAATGGAAGTGGCAAAAATAATTAGAAAACGAAAACGGCCTAAGCGGGGATTTAACCCGAGACCTATGGCTTGGGGATAATACTAGTAACCAGTTGAACCCAGCAGGGCCGTGCTGAAAGGAAAGGGAACCAATAAAATTTATATTGGTATTGGGCGAATTAACTCCTTAATATAAATAGGAAACTTAAGTTGGTTTGGGTTATTTCTTTTATTTGGTTCGGCAACTTCTCCCTCCCCAAACCCTCACCGACGCCAACCCCGTCTCCCTCTCTTTCTCTCGGCGCCAACACCCAAGCAAGCCTAGGGTTTCATCCCTAGGGCCATAGGAGTGCCTTCCGGTGACATCTCGGGCACAAGGACGTTCCCCTCCGCGAGTAGAGCACGTGGACACGAGCGAATCGTCGAGAAGTCGTCTCCACCGGAATTTTTAGCAATTAGATTTGTAAGAAATCTAGCATACGAGGTAAGAAACCCCTCACCTGCAGTATAAGTAGCTCTCGTTTGATTGCATGCTTATAATTTAGTTATATGTAGATTTTTTTTATCGACATCTAGAGTGTATTTAATTCTCTTCGCAGATTTAGGGGTTAGTTGAGTATCTCTGGATGGGTCGGACGCGTTTCTCCTCTTCAGATAGAGGTTCTAGACGTCGTCGGGTGCCTAGAGGTGGTTTCCCTATTAGAGAGGAGAGTTGGAGCACACTAGGTGTTCGATAAAAATGTTTAGTGCAACATTAGACAGTTTTAACAGCATAGTTAAATGTATAGAAGCATTTAAACAGCATATCAGTTTTAATCCAGCTTTATGGGACTAGATGTCCAATGGGTGGGCTCCCACAGTCGCCCTAGGTTCAGACAACCTAGTTCTAGGTTCAGATAACCTAGATTCAGCTAATTAGCATTTCAGTATTTTACTTTCAGCAGCGGCACTGTACTGAATTAGATATCCACTGGGTTGGACTCCCATAGTCGTCCCTAGGTTTAGCTAACCTAGTAAACCCTACTAGATTCGGAACTTGCAATCCCGGGTTTAGATAGGGATGCGCGCACAGCAAGTACAGTTGCCAGGGCCCTACAGCAGCATGTTTAGTATTTTTATCTATTATATATAATAGTTTTCCAAATCAGTTTTAAAACACAATGGAATTCAGTATTAGCTCAGCTTCAGCTTAGCTCACTTTTGTATCAACTCAGCTTATTTCAGTTGTTAAATATGATAGCTTCATATACAGTTATAGACATGTTATGATCAGTTTTATTTTATGTTCAGCTTATGTTATGCCATGCTTTGTATGATACCATGCTATGCCATGCTTTCATATTCAGTATGTTTTTCAAACAACATGATTTAAAAGCATATTTGCATCGTATGCATGATTTAGTGAGGTAGATGGTTTCTTACTAAGCTTTTTAGCTTACAGATACTATTTTCCTTATACTGCAGATACAGGTAAAAGGAAAATGGACTAGCAGTGGAGGCTGGAGGTCAGTGCAGATGAGGATGTGTGTGGCAGGAACTGGAATAAAGATCCTAGGGATCTAGTTTTATTTTACTACGCATTAGAACTTGTAGCAAGCCTAGTTATTAAAGTCTTGTTCTCTTTTCCCTTATGCTTCGCATTCTAGTATGGTTAATGGTATGAACTAGTGAACATGCATTATATTATGTCTTGAATGTTGCCAATGTATGGTAGAATAGTTATTAGTATATGTTAGAGTGGTTGCAGGTGGTTTTGGCACGACAATGTGTCGAAATCAGCATTTCTGATTTCGTATCAGGAAATTAGATGCTGGATCGGTCTGCCGACCGATCCAGTAGTGTGCCAGGCTTCTGGATCGTTCAGCCGACCGATCCAGACAGATACAGTTGTTGGATTGTATACTGAAAGCCTAAGCTTTGTAAACATTCATTATGAATAAAGAATCACATTTGGTCAAATTGTCTACATTTGTTTGTAGTTGTTCATTTAATTTATATTGTAGATAACATAGTATGTGGTGTCACATACAGAAGATGATGTTATCAGTACCTTATAAATTATAAACAGTAGCTCACGACTAGAATGGAAAGGAACAAACCATTAGAAGGTCGTAGTGTAATTAGGTATTAGTTTATCTTGACTATATAATTACACTAGTACACTCAGAGTGTATTGAGTAGGACCATTAGAGGTCGTTTCTTTTATACTGACTTTATAAAGGAACAAAGACCTCAGTTATTATGGAAGTGTGTGCTCTTAATCCTAATATAATAACAAGCACATATGTTTGATATTTATTTCTTTAATTTATCAATGGGTGAGATTTAGTTCGATGAATCAATAAACCCGATAAGTTGGGAAATGGTATCACTTATAGTGTGTGTTTTTTATTATAGAAGGAAACTGTGTCCTAGAGATACTAGGTTGATAATGTCCCCGAGAGGAGCTCATAAGGATTGTCATATTAAACCCTGCATGTGGACTTAGTCCGACATGACGATAAGGTTGAGTGGTACTACTCTTGGACTTAGATATTAATTAAATGAGTTGTCAGTAACTCACTTAATTAATGGACATTCGATATCTTAAACACAGGGAGACTAACACACTCATAATAAGAAGGAGCCCAAAAATGTAATTTGGGATTGGTGCGGTAGTTCAATGATAGTTCTCTAGTGGAATGAATTATCATTGATAAAATTAAGTTGTGTGTTCGGGGCGAACACGGGATGCTTAATTTTATCGGGAGACCAAAACCAATTCCTCCTCTCGGTCCCTATCGTAGCCTCTTATTTGTAGAGTTCTATACCCACCTATACCCACCTTCTATACCCACCCAATAGGGGTCGGCCAAGCTAGCTTGGGAACAAGCTAGGGTCGGCCTAGGTATGAATTTGGGTGGCCGGCCCTAGCTTGAACCCAAGCTAGTGGGGGCCGGCCAAATTAAATTAAAAAGGAATTTTAATTTTAATTTTTATTATGTGGAAGAAATAATTTATTAAAGAGAATTTAAATTAAAATATCTCGCTTATAAAAGATCTACAAAAGATTAAAGAAAGAGATTAGATCTCTTTCCTTATTTGTAGATTGGTGAGATATTTTATTTTCTCTTTAAAATTATTCACATGTTGATAAAATTAAAATTATAGAAATTTCCTTTTATCAACCATGAAGAGATTTTTAAAGAGAAATTTTATTTTTTAAAATTTCCGGAAACAAATTAGGAAGTTTTAATTGTTGATTGAAACTTTTCCAATTTGTTCTCCAATGATGTGGCCGGCCAATGTAGATTTAATTGGGAAATTTTATTTTATTTTTCTCAATTAAATCATGTCAAGGAAATTGAGGAAATTTTATTGTAATTAAATTTCCTAATTTGCCTAGGCCAAGGAATATAAAAGAAGGGGTGAGGGTGCCTTCATGAGACACAACATCTATTATTTCTCTCCCTCTTTTGTTCCTTGGTGTGGTCGGCCATCCTCTCCCTCTCCTCCTCTTGTGGTGGCCGAATCTCCTTCTTCCATTGGAGCTCTTGTGGTGGCCGGATACTACTCGGAGAAGAAGAAGAAGAAGGAGAGAAAGCTAGCATCTCTTGGAGCTTGGTTAGTGTTTTGATTTTCTTCCTTGGTGAAGCTTCCTCTTTGTTGGCCGAACCTAGCTAGGAGGAGAAGAAGGTGATTGGTGGTTTCTCGTCTCGGAAGATCGTTGCCCACACAACGTCCGAGGTTAGAAGAGGAATACGGTAGAAGATCAAGAGGTTTTTCTACAAGGTATAACTAGTAATTTTTCTTTCCGCATCATGCTAGTTATTTATGGAAATAATACCAAATACAAGAGGCTTACGTTCTAGAATTTCGAATATATTTTTCGATGTTGTGTTCTTTTGTTTTTTCTTTTCCTTGTGATTTGATTGTTTTCTTTGGTTAACCTAAAGTTATTTTAGGAAATTAAATATTAGCTTTCTATAAAAGGTTTTGTCTAGTCGGTGGTGGTTGCTCCCATATCCAAGAAGGCCATGTGTCTCGCCACGTCAGTACTGGGAACCAATTATGGAAATTAATATTTAATGGAATTAATAACTTAAGGAGACTTGGGTCGAACGTGTTAAGTTCCGCAGGAGATCCAAGTCAAAACCTAAAAGAAAAAATAGATTAAGTTTTGGATCAAACGTGTTAAGTTCCGCAGGCGATCCAAAATTTAATTTAAAAAAACACATGGTAGCTAGGAAAAGGTTCAGACCTTTGTACAAAATTTTTGTACAGTGGAACCTATAGGTTTTCCGAGTAGCAACCAACAATTGGTATCAGAGCTAGGGTTTTGCCTCTGTGTATTTGGTATTTAGTTTAATTATGCACATGTCATACATAATTTTGGCAGGTTAATAGTAGGATGTGCTAACTTTGTGGATGTAGGATCCAACTATTATCGCTTTTAGTTATTATGTGTGTGATTGGACCCTTGGACATGTCAAGGGCATTTATATGTGTGTGCATGATTGTATTAAAATACAGCAGGAGCTGTATTTAGTTTTATTAGGATTTTATTTTTGATCTAGATACATGTACATTCCTTTTATGGAATATAGGATCAAAAATATAAAATTCTATTTATGTCGCGGATCGAGTCTTGCAAAGCGTGGAACCTTCTTAGGACCAGAGGCGCAGCGGAACTAAGAGCAAGATGGATGCGACAGCTAGATCCGGTGGCGGTGGCCAAATATGGCAGCAGCTTGGGATGACAACACACGGAGAACAACTAGAGATAAAAGTCATAATAGTTGAAAATTAAATTTTCTATTTATTGCTTTTATATTGTGCTGTGTGTGCATGTTAGTTTACAAGTTTAGTAGGCTAGCATAGTTAAAATTCCTCATTTATAAATAACTAAGTGGGAGAGGGATTTTTAAATAAATCCCATGGTCTCCATTACTGGTTTGTAAGTGATACAAACAAGCTTGCGCGTTGGCTCTGAGTGCCTTCCTCCATAACGGATGAGCTTGTTTGTGGATCACTAGAACAGACTTTCATTTTTGGATGACTATAGGAAATTAATTAAGAGCATGTGATCTTCCCCAACGGAAGGGGCATAATCTTATTAATGGACTTAGTGTCAAGTAATGGTATACACTTAGACACATCTAATAGTATCCTCCCAGGAGTCACTACTATTATTTGTGTGACCAAATAATACCAACTATTGATTTTATTTGTCAAAAGTTAGGTTGACAAGATAATAAAATTAATGGGTTAAAACCCTCCTTTTACAAATGTTGAATTTGTATACGTCCACACTAACGTGGCATACAAAATTCACGGTGTTATAAGGTGTTGGTTAATTTAAAATAGCCTTGTTTGAGGAATCAATATTATTCTAAATTTAGAGTTACGACCAAAAGTTATTTGTGATTCTTAGGATGACTTTCAACCTTTCCATCATACTTCAACAAAATAGACTTCTTTGGACCTAATTACATAGATTAGAAAAGGAACACGGACATTGTTCATTGCTGAAAGCTATAAATTTATCTTGATGAACCTTGTCTGATGCACTGGTGAATCTACCCAAGAGGAGATTGAATATCATAAGAGATGGGTAAAGGCGGATGAGATGGCGCGGTGTTACATTTTGGCTTCAATGTCAAATGTATTGCAACATCGACATCAAGATTTACCAACGACTTATGATATTATGAACAATCTCAAGGAGCTCTTTGGTCATCGGATAGGGCTTCTAGACAAGAAGCTATGAGAAAGATAACGACCATGCAAGAGGGTACTCCTGTAAGGATCATATCCTAAAGATGATGGCTTATCCGAACGAGATCTGATCCTTGGAGGAGAAATTGATGGAAACCCGGATCGATATGATCCTCCAAGCGCTACCTAGAAGTTTTGAGCGGTTCCGTTTGAACTATAATATGAATAAAAGGATTTATTTATTAGGGGAACTACTGAGAACTTCAAGCGTGAAGGATTATTTCGTCACAATTCTCAAATTCACTTTCTTTGAAAATGGTTCTACTTCTAAACGAAAGGAAAGAAGAAGAAGAAACAAGGTGGCGGCAAAGAAAGTGAATAAATCTCAGTGTAAAGACTGGAGTGAAGAAGAAGAAGGGCAAGTGCTTCATCTGCAGGCAGAGGACATTGGGACTGTCCTCGTAGGAACCAAAACAAAGGTATATCTCATGCTCTAGTTATTGAAACATGTTTAGCGGTGTTATCTACAACACTTGGTGTAGATACCGGAGCCATTGATCATGTCTGCAATTCCTTGCGGGGTTCCAGGAAACCACTATCTGAAAGGGAGATTACAGTCTACATGGGCAATACTACTAAGGTGGCGGTTGTTGCGGTGGGAGGCGTCTACTTATCTTTTAGTAGAAATAAAATTTGGTTTTAAGAAATTGTCTATATGTACCCAGTTTAGAAAGAATTTAATTTCAGTTTCTAAACTGTTTTAGATGGATATTCGGTTTCTTTCAATAATGATGTAGTTATTAAAAGAAATAAAGTGATTATCCGTTCCGGTGCATTAGTTGGCAATTTGTATACTTTAAATCAATTTCTTCCACAAAGCAAAACATGGAAATTTATAACTCATCTTCTAATTCTAATAAGAGAAAAGAACCTTGAAATGAACCAAGCATATCTTTGGCATCTAAGGCTTGGTCATATTAACTTAAGTAGGATTCGGAGGCTTATAGCCGATGGACTTTGAGTTCATTAGAGTTGGAAAATTTTCCAACTTGTGAATCCTTAGAAGGAAAAATGACCAAGAGGCCGTTCAAGGCCAAGGGTATAGAGCCAATGAAGTGTTAGAATTGGTTCACTCGGATTTGTGTGTCTGTCCAAGCAAGAGGAGGTATTGAATATTTTGTCTCTTTCATAGGCGATTATTCAAGATACGGATACATTTACCTAATGTGCCATAGTCGAGTGCTTTGATAAGTTCAAAGAATACAAGGTGATGTGGAGAAGCGATTAGGTAAAGTATCAAGACACTACGATCGATCGTGGTGGCGAATACCTCTTAGGAGAGTTTAGGAATTACTTATCGGAGGTTGGGATTCAATTGTCTGCACCTAGAACACCCCAGCAGAATGGTGTAGCGAGCGAAGGAATAGGACTCTTATGGAGATGGTTAGATCGATGATGAGTTATTCAGAATTACCAAATTCGTTTTGGGGATATGCTCTGGAAGCAGAAGTTGTTCCGAACTTAGTACCTTCTAAATCAGTTTCTTCTACTCCCATAGAATTGTGGAATGGCGAAAACCCAGCTAAGACATATTCGAATTTGGGGTAGTCCAGCACATGTCTTTGAAATCAGTCTTGATAAGTTAGAATCTCGTACTGAAGTTCGCGTGTTTGTAGGATATCCCAAAGGAGCGAAGGTGGTTTATTTTATAGTCCTAAAGACCGGAAGGTCATTGTTAGCACCAATGCCCATTTTTAGAAGAAGACTATATAATGGATCACAAGCCCGATAGTAAAGTTGTTTTAGAAGAACTTAGAGAGGACATGTCTACTTAGTACCAACGATACAAGATGAAGTACCACAAGAGGCGCAACACGTGTCACACATGATACACAACCACAGACGGTGCCTCGTCGTAGTGGGAGGGTTGTAAGCGACTGAAAGATTCATGTTTTGGGAGAGTCTTGGACTTGATCCGGGTAAACATGAACCTGATCCTGAACATATGATGAAGCACTCCAAGATATAGATCGACATCTTAGCAAAAGGCAATGAATTCGAAATAGAGTCTATGTACTCTAATAAGGTGGAAGCTTGTAGAACCACCGATGGTGTAAAAGCCGTTGGATGCAAGTGGATCTACAAAGGAAAAGAGGACAGACGGGAAGGTAGAAACCTTCAAAGCTAGGCTTGTTGTGAAAGGGTACACTCGGAAAGAGGAATCGATTATGAGGAAACCTTTTCACGGTAGCCATGCTTAAGTCTATCAGGATACTCTTATCCATTCTTTGCTCATATGGATTATGAGATTTGGCAAATGGATGTCAAGACACTTTCCTTAATGGAAGTCTTGAAGAGAACATCCATATGAAGCAACGGAAGGATTTATTGAAAAGGCAAAGAGCATCTAGTGTGCAAGCTCAATCGGTCCATTTATGAATTAAAGCAAGCTTCAAGATCTTGGAACATCCGGTTTAATGAAGTAATCCAGTCATATGGATTTATTCAAAGTCCGGATGAGTCTTGTGTATATAAGAAGTGTAACGGAAACGTGGTGGTATTTCTTGTACTATCGTAGATGATATTTTGTTAATTGGCAACAATGTCAAGGTATTATCGGACGTAAGGGTATGGTTGTCCAAACAATTTGATATGAAGGACGTAGGAGATTGTGCACACATTCTTGGGATCAAAGTTATAAGGGAGCGTAAGAAAAGAACGTTGTGTCTATCCCAAGCTTCATATATAGATACAATCCTTGCTCGTTTTAGCATGCAAGATTCCACGAAAGGTTTCTTACCTTTTAGACATGGAGTAGCTCTATCTAAAGAGATGTCTCCAAAGACATCAAAAGAGATAGAGGACATGAAAGCAGTTCCTTATGCTTGGTGTAGGAAATGTATGCAATGCTATGTACGAGACCCGATATCTGTTTTCGTGGGCATGGTCAGCAGATATCGAGTAACCTGGACAAGGACATTGGACTGCGGTAAAGCATATATTAAAGTACACGAGAAGGACTAGAGATTATATGCTAGTTTATCAAGCGACGATTTGCTCCATGGGGTTACAGATTGATTTCAATCGATAGGGATAACGAAGTCTACATCGGGCTATGTGTTTACTTTGGGAGGTGGAGCCATTTCATGGAGGAGTGTTAGCGAAATGAGTTTCGGACTCAACCATGGAAGTCGAGTATGTAGCAGCCTCTGAGGCGCTAAAGAAGCGGTATGGCTCGGGAACTTTCTAATGGACTTAGATGTGATTCTGGTTTGCCCAAAATCATCACAATTTATTGTGATAATAGCTGTGAATTGCAAACTCGAAGGAACCACGAGCCCATAAGGCAAGTAAACATATAGGCGTACGATCAGATACGAGATATTGTGGAGCGAGGAGAAGTTGTCATCGCCAAGATTGCATCGGCGGATAAGTTGGCGATCCTTTCACTAAGGCCCTTCCGAAAGCTTTCGATCGGCATGTGGAGGAATGGGAATCAGATGTATGGTAGAAGATATGGCAGCTTAGTCATTAGTATAAGTGGGAGATTGTTGGAGTGTATACAGAAAGCCTAAGCTTTGTAAACATTCATTATGAATAAAGAATCACATTTGGTCAAATTGTCTACATTTGTTTGTAGTTGTTCATTTAATTTATATTGTAGATAACATAGTATGTGGTGTCACATACAGAAGATGATGTTATCAGTACCTTATAAATTATAAACAGTAGCTCACGACTAAAATGGAAAGGAACAAACCATTAGAAGGTCGTAGTGTAATTAGGTATTAGTTTATCTTGACTATATAATTACACTAGTACACTCAGAGTGTATTGAGTAGGACCATTAGAGGTCATTTCTTTTATACTGACTTTATAAAGGAACAAAGACCTCAGTTATTATGGAAGTGTGTGCTCGTAATCCTAATATAATAACAAGCACATATGTTTGCTATTTATTTCTTTAATTTATCAATGGGTGAGATTTAGTTCGATGAATCAATAAACCCGATAAGTTGGGAAATGGTATCACTTATAGTGTGTGTTGTTGATTATAGAAGGAAACTGTGTCCTAGAGATACTAGGTTGATAATGTCCCCAAGAGGAGCTCATAAGGATTGTCATGTTAAACCCTGCAGGTGGACTTAGTCCGACATGACGATAAGGTTGAGTGGTACTACTCTTGGACTTAGATATTAATTAAATGAGTTGTCAGTAACTCATTTAATTAATGGACATTCGATATCTTAAACACATGGAGACTAACACACTCATAATAAGATGGAGCCCAAAAATGTAATTTGGGATTGGTGCGGTAGTTCAATGATAGTTCTCTAGTGGAATGAATTATCATTGATAAAATTAAGTTGTGTGTTCGGGGCGAACACGGGATGCTTAATTTTATCGGGAGACCAAAACCAATTCCTCCTCTCGGTCCCTATCGTAGCCTCTTATTTGTAGAGTTCTATACTCACCTATACCCACCTTCTATACCCACCCAATAGGGGCCGGCCAAGCTAGCTTGGGAACAAGCTAGGGCTGCCTAGGTATGAATTTGGGTGGCCGGCCCTATCTTGAACCCAAGCTAGTGGGGGCCGGCCAAATTAAATTAAAAAGGAATTTTAATTTTAATTTTTATTATGTTGAAGAAATAATTTATTAAAGAGAATTTAAATTAAAATATCTCTCTTATAAAAGATCTACAAAAGATTAAAGAAAGAGATTAGATCTCTTTCCTTATTTGTAGATTGGTGAGATATTTTATTTTCTCTTTAAAATTATTCACATGTTGATAAAATTAAAATTATAGAAATTTCCTTTTATCAACCATGAAGAGATTTTTAAAGAGAAATTTTATTTTTTAAAATTTCCGGAAATAAATTAGGAAGTTTTAATTGTTGATTGAAACTTGTCCAATTTGTTCTCCAATGATGTGGCCGGCCAATGTAGATTTAATTGGGAAATTTTATTTTATTTTTCTCAATTAAATCATGTCAAGGAAATTGAGGAAATTTTATTGTAATTAAATTTCCTAATTTGCCTAGGCCAAGGAATATAAAAGAAGGGGTGAGGGTGCCTTCATAAGACACAACATCTATTATTTCTCTCCCTCTTTTGTTCCTTGGTGTGGCCGGCCATCCTCTCCCTCTCCTCCTCTTATGGTGGCCGAATCTCCTTCTTCCATTGGAGCTCTTGTGGTGGCCGGATACTACTCGGAGAAGAAGAAGAAGAAGAAGAAGGAGAGAAAGCTAGCATCTCTTGGAGCTTGGTTAGTATTTTGATTTTCTTCCTTGGTGAAGCTTCCTCTTTGTTGGCCGAACCTAGCTAGGAGGAGAAGAAGGTGATTGGTGGTTTCTCGTCTCGGAAGATCGTTGCCCACACAACGTCCGAGGTTAGAAGAGGAATACGGTAGAAGATCAAGAGGTTTTTCTACAAGGTATAACTAGTAATTTTTCTTTCCGCATCATGCTAGTTATTTATGGAAATAATACCAAATACAAGAGGCTTATGTTCTAGAATTTCGAATATGTTTTTCGATGTTGTGTTCTTTTGTTTTTTATTTTCCTTGTGATTTGATTGTTCTCTTTGGTTAACCTAAAGTTATTTTAGGAAATTAAATATTAGCTTTCTATAAAAGGTTTTGTCTAGTCGGTGGTGGTTGCTCCCATATCCAAGAAGGTCATGTGTCTCGCCACGTCAGTACTGGAAACCAATTATGGAAATTAATATTTAATGGAATTAATAACTTAAGGAGACTTGGGTCGAAAGTGTTAAGTTCTGCAGGAGATCCAAGTCAAAACCTAAAAGAACAAATAGATTAAGTTTTGGATCAAACGTGTTAAGTTCCGCAGGCGATCCAAAATTTAATTTAAAAGAACACATGGTAGCTAGGAAAAGGTTCAGACCTTTGTACAAAATTTTTGTAGAGTGGAACCTATAGCTTTTCCGAGTAGCAACCAACAACAGTATGCTACTGTATCCTCCTGGATCGGTCAGCCGACCGATCCAGCACGATACAGTAGCGTTCCAGGGGTTTCGGGTGCCTGGATCGGTCTGCCGACCGATCCAGACACACCTGGATCACATGGATCGGTCTGCCCGACCGATCCAGTTGGGAACCGAATGCCCCCTAGCTTCGATCGATCTGCGGATCGAACGGCAGGACTGTAGTTGGTTGGGATGTTCAGTTTCCCCTCCTTAGCATACGTACACCAGCAAAGAAGGTCTTTAGACCTTTCTTAGCAGTTGTATCCGTCATTAGTAGACTAAAATTTTAATTAGCCCAGCTTTCCGCACAGTATAGTTTAGCATAATTGTAGCAACCGGCCTTACAGCTAGTACCCAGAAGGTGGGTCGTTACAATAGATAAACCAAATAATTCAATTTCAATTTAAAAAACTAATTTTTCAAAAATAAACTTAAGCATAAAGAATAAAACAAAATCAAATAAATCTAAATTAAATAGAAACAAAATCAATCTAAACTCAAACTATAACCAAGTCTATTATCGTTTTACTATAAAGCAAATCGACACAAACCTAAAACCTAATCCAATAATTCAAGGGGTGGTTCTAAAATAGTTGGCACATCTAAAAATAACAATTTACCTGACTGGATAATTAGGACTAGACTAAATAGGGACAAAACTTTAACTTGATAAGCGATATTGGAGAAGTTTTGGATGATAGTAGGTTGGGAAGCTCTGTCTATACATGTCTAAGAAGATATGACTTCGACCTGATGCATTTGCCTTAGTGGAACTAACTGAAGCTACCCCTTACTAATCCTAACTGGTTTGACTAGAGTTTTATATTAAGTTCAATGGATAAGACTATTTAAAAATTTTCAAAGACGTGGTTACTCTAATGATATCAGGTGACTCACCACAGCTTAGAAATTTATCCAGAGAATGTCTGTTTGTTGAACATAAAGCTATGTTGGTTGGTCCTAGGAAGATCGTACCGGTTCCACTGTACAAAAATTTTGTACAAGTGTTGAACATTTCCTAAACAACCTATTGTGTTCTTTAGAAATTAAATTAGGAATAGCAAACGGAACTTAACATTATTGATTCCAAATTTAACTTATCTATTCTTAATGATTTAGATTTGGATCGCAAGTGGAACTTAACACTATTGATCCAAATCCACCTATGTTATAAAGTTGATTAAATATTTATTTCTAAAATTGGCTCCCAGGTCAAATATGGCGAGGCACTAGGCCTTCTTGGGTATGGGATCATCCACCACTGCCTCGACAAGCCTTTAATAGAAATTCAATATTTAATTTCCTAAAATAACATTAGGTTTAACCGAAAAGAACAATCAAATCACAAATCTGAAAAAAAAAAACAAAAGAAACACAACTTCGAAACAAATCCGAAACTCTAGAATCATATGCCTCTTGTGTTTGGAATTCATACAAAGAAGAACTAGCATGATGCGGAAAATAATTACTAGTTATACTTTTCTTTGTATACAACGACCTCTTGATCTTCTACTGTATTCCTCTTCTTATCTCGGACGTTGTGTGGGCAATGATCTACCGAGATGAGAACCACCCAAGCCCTTCTTCTCCCTCACCAAGTTTCGGCCACCAAGACTCCTCCAAGGATGTAGAGGTTCGGCCACCACCACCAAGCTTCAAGGGATGCAAGAAACAAAGCCTCCTTTCTCTCCTTCTTCTCCAAGCAATATCCGGCCACCATCCAAGCTCCAAAGGATAAAGAGTTTCAGCCAAGGAGAAGAAAGAAAAAAGGAGAAGGGAAAACTTAGAAGGGTCAGCCACACCACCAAGGAAAAGAGGGAGGAAAAATATAATAGAGTTGTTAGCCATGAGGGCACCCCTACCCTCTCTTTTATAATCCTTGGTCTTGGCAAATTAGGAAAATTTAAATAAAATCTTCCTTAATTTCTTTGCCATGAAAAGGAAAATTTAATTAATTAAAATCAAATTCCTTTTCTTAAATCATATGGTCGGCCACCTCACAATCCCAATCAAGGAAAGTTTTAACAAGAATTAAAACTTCCTAATTTGTTTCCGGAAATTTTAAAATAAAAATTTCTCTAATAATTTATCCCTTCATGGTTGGTTATAAAAGGAAATATATAAATTAAAATTTCTCTATTAAAACATGTGGATGATTTCCAAAAAGGAAAGTTATCTTTAAAATTAAAATCTCCTTACAATCTACAAATAAGGAAAGATATCAAATCTTTTCTTAATCTTTTTTAGAAACTTATAAAAGGAAATATTTAATTTTAAACTCTTTTTTTTTAATCATGAACATGGTTACAAAAAAGGAAAAATTTATCAAAATTAAAATCTTCCTTTCAATCTACAAATAAGGAAAGATATCAAATCTTTCCTTAATCTTTTGTAGAAATCTATAAAAGGAAATATTTAAATTTTAAACTCTCTTTTAAAATCATGAAATTCATATAAGAAAATTTTTAAAAAATAAAATCCTTTTAATTTTATTGTGGTCGGCCACCTAAGCTTGGACTCAAGCTAGGGCCGGCCACCACTTGGTTCATCCAAGGATTAACTTGGTCGGCCCCTTGCTTGGGCTTCAAGCAAGGCTTGGCCGGCCACCTTAAGATGGGTATAAAGGTGGGTATAGGTGGGTATAATACTTTATAAATAAGAGACTATGATAGGGACCGAGAGGAAGAATTGGTTTTGGTCTTCCGATGAAATTAGCTTCCCATGTTCGCCCCGAACACCCAACTTAATTTCATCAATAATAATTCATTCCACTAAAGAAGTATTACTGAACTACCGCACCAATACCAAATTACATTTTGGGCTCCTTCTTATTATGAGTGTGTTAGTCCCCTGTGTTTAAGATGTCGGATGCCCACTAATTAATTGAGTTACTGACAATTCATTTTAATTAGTGTCTTAGTCCAAGAGTAGTACCACTCAACCTTATTGTCGTGTCGGACTAAGTCCACCTGTAGGGTTTAATATGACAATCCTTATGAGCTCCTTTTGGGGACATTATCAAACTATATTACTAGAACACAGTTCCTTCTATAATCAATAACACACGCTATAAGTAATATCATTTCCCAACTTATCGAGCCTATTGATTTATCGAGCTAAATCTCACCCTTTGATAAGTCAAAGAAATAAATACTAAATATATGTGCTTGTTATTATATTAGGATTAAGAGCACACACTTCCATAATAACTAAGGTCTTGTTCTTTTATTAAGTCAGTATAAAAAGAACTTACCTTAAATGGTCCTGCTCAATATACTCAAAGTGTACTAGTGTAATTTATCAGTCAAGATAAACTAATACCTAATTACACTACGACTATTCCAATGGTTTGTTCATTTCCATCTTGTCGTGAGCAACTATTTATAATTTATAAAGAACTGATAACATGATCTTCTGTGTGTGACACTACACACCATGTTATCTACAATATAAATTAATTGAACAACTACATTTAGCATATAAATGTAGATATTGACCAATATGATTCTTATTTCTAAGTAAATGTTTATACAAAAAGCTAGGCTTTTAGTAACATTCCAACAAGCTAAACTTGAATGTAAGACAAAGTTAAATCAAACCCTGAAATTTGACTTAATTCATCTCACTAAATCATAGAATTCCCTGATTGAAAATATCGATCGGGTAAGATGACTAAGGATTAAAATTAAATTAAACTCAAATTTAAAATTAAATTCAAATTAAATCAAATTAAAATTAAAAATTAAAATAAAATTAAAATTAAAATCAAATTTAAATTCAAATTAATTAAAATCTAAACTCTTAAAAAAATATTGCCACTGAGGGCACATCTGACACAATCGGAAGCGCCCTCAGAAAGGTAGAAAACATTCTGCCCTAATCGACTGAAGCCGCCTTCAGTCAGTTGAAGGCACCCTCCATTGCACATGGAAGGCACCTTCCATCATGCTGAAGGTGCCTTTAATCCTACTTTTTCTAACGAACAAAGCCTTACTCTGTTCGTGAGTTGGGTCACGGTAAGGTGCCTTCCCACAATAGATTTCCACCATTTCTCCCCTTCCAAACCTTGACAATGCCTACTCAGTACACCCTAACTTAACTATCTAGTTAGTTTTGACTATCTATATGTTGTTATATGAATGTTTTGCATGTATAAATTATTATAGGAAATGACGACATGTTAACTCTAGCCCTAGTAGTACCCCATCTACTAATGCTAGATTTTTCACTGACGACTTATGTTTGATTTTCTATGATATACATATGTTTCATTAAAGTCTAGGTTTCTGAGTAGGACATTTTTTACCTAGTACTGCACTCCTATTATAGAGATTATTTATTATTATCAATTGGATAAATTAGTTTACTGTAGTCATCCAGTAAACTTAAATTTATGTTCATAGTTTTATAATAATCTAGCTAAGATTGATGACCTAGCATATTCCACCAGAATGGGTGGAAAGAACTTTCATTTCTCCCCCACCATATTGTATGATAGCTTATGATTTAGGAGGTTAGTCTGTCCATTTTTTGCTATCCTAGAAAGGATTTACCATTTAGTGAACCCTTCTCCCATGTTACATTGGATATTATCCATATATATTTTTTGGGGAGGTGAGACTACGTACTGTGACTGACTTTAGGTCACTCTCCCTTAGGATACAGGACTATGTCTTGTATCGAGTCCGACCACCTGCATTTTGTCGATCACATCTCACGATGTTGCGATAATGCGACCCTCCCATTTCTTCTTCCTATATACACTCTGTCAGTGCCTTGACATCGACATTGCATTACACATATTCCAGAATGTCATTCATGCATCCAGCCTTGTCACTAAGTGTCAGGTTCATATACCCTATCATCACATTTTGACATATATATTTTTGACCATAGGGGTAGATATGACCCAAGGTACGTCCACTTCCCTTAGTGCGTGTGACGAGATTGGTCAACGTTAGCTTGCATTAGTGCATATAGATGTCACTGCTCAGGGGAGCTAATTATAACTTGGAGAGTGGGACCGCAGCCAGACGCTCCAAGCGAGGCTGAGGATGATTTTCCACCTATCATTCCAGCCGAGGGAGAGGAGTTGCTGACATTCACGGTTGAGGAGTTCTTTAGACATCCTTTGACTCCGACTCAGCCCTCGACCTCGCTATCCGTTGAGGACCAACTAGCTCAACTCGAGGAGTCTTCTGCACAGCTATGGCAGTCAGTCTCGGACAGATTTAGCGCTATTCAGGGAGAGATGACTACCGGATTCTCTTCTCTCCGGAAGGAGATGTCCACCAGATTTCAGTAGATTCTTCAGGTTTATTGAGCACCTAAGTAGCCCCCACCTCTACTTGCTGACGATGACCAGATTTGATTATGTCTAGTGCACTGTTTTATATTATATATTTGATTGACTTGATCTACACCTTTAGCTATTTTTTGCCTTTATTTGCTAATCTAGGAAGTTTCTTTTGAGACTAGGACTGTTATTTTTAAAATAATTTTTCAAATGGTTTGCAAATTCTAGAGAAATCTCTTTACTTATATTTTCTAAAAATTTCATTTTCTTAGAATTTTAAAATTGATTTTGGCCGTAGATTAGAATAAATCCATAGAAAGCATGTTCCTATAGATCTAAGAATTAAGTATTTCACAAACACAATAGGTCTACCTTGATTGTGCATTCAAAAACTTAGAATGACGTGAGATGCATATGCATATTGCTTGGATTTCGGATGCTTATATCAGTGCATCAATATAAGTCTGGGCAGAAAATACAAAAATAACAGTGATCAGGTTAAATAATCCGCTTTAGTCAAATACTACTGGATGCATTTACTTAACTTGACTAACCCAGTGAACACTCCTATCGTCTGGTAGTCAGTTAGTAGCTAACGGTTAGACATTTAAGGACAATTTCTAGATGAATATTTTCCTTAAATAATATTAGGTTCGGGAGAGGATACTTAAAAATAATTTTCTAACTTATTTATTTCCTTTCCAAATGATTTCACAATCACCCTCAAAATTATTTTCAAAGTTTGCAACTACTTTTAAGATACCTACATTGGAAAAAAAATCTTTTTCAAACTATCTACTTTATTCAAAGTTATTTTTTTTACTTTGAAAAGTTTTTTTTAAAAACTATTTTATAAAGCAAATATTTCTAAAATTTTGTTTAGAAAAACATTTTGAAACTATTTTGAAACTTTCATTATTAAAAATATGTTTGAAAATTATTTCTTTTCTTTAGAAATTTTCTCTTACTCACAAATACTTATAATATTTTTAAAATATTTCAAAGATAAAATCTCTTGCTTCGGGTATTCTGTAAATAACTCCAAATTCTTGTTTAAAATACTTTAAACTCGTTCAAAACTTTTAGTTAAAGAATCTTTTGAAAATATGTCGAATTCTTAGAAATTTCTTTTACCAAACATTTTTTGATATGACTTATTTTAAAAATTATTTTTAAAAGTATTTTATAACTCACTCTCTAAATATTTTTGAAAAGTTACTTTGCAAAGTTTCTTGGTGTATACTTTAAATATTTTTAAACTTTACTCTTGCAATTATTAGCTTTGAAAATCTATTATCAATTTTGAACACTATTTCAAATCGAGTGAAATTTTTTTAAAATACTAAACTCCTCCCTACTATAAATCTGTAAGTTTTTATGCTTATTTAGAAAAGTTTATATTTACTTGTGTGTTTCAATACTTTGGTATACTTTCTTGCATATTTTTGATGAATTCCAAAGAGGAGGGTAAATGTTAAGTAAGAAAAAGACAAACAATCGATCGTTAACCCTAAAAAGATCAAGAGAATAAAACAACAATTAATCTTTCTTAATTAAAATTTTCTTTTGAATCAATCGTTATTATTGTATATCTTTTCATAACTCTAACCTAAGTTGTCATTGCATCAAAAAGGGAGAAATTGTTGGTGCAATTTGCACTAATGGTCTAACTCAAATTTTGATGAATGATAAATAAGTTAAGTTAGGTATTGTTGTAGTCTAACCTTGTTATCGAGTGTGCAGGGTTGACTAAACCCAGTCAGGATATTCGATTCCTGACTGGTTGAAGACCAGATGTGTGATTCCGACAAGTTGGCATGTTCGATTCCCGACAGATTAAAGTCCAGATGTGGGATTCTGGCAAGGGTTGGCAAGGATCGGGATGTGCGATTCCTAATTCAAGAATATCATATGTGCGATTCTGATAGGTTAAGATGTATGATTCCCGATTAGAGAATATCGGATGTGCAATTCTGGTAGGTCGGGATGTTTGATTCCCAAAGTCCGGATGTATAATTCCGGAGGTAACTCTACACCTGGTAAGTAGAGGTAAGTCACTGGAGGAGAGTGACTATGTGAGGATGTATCCCCGTTTGAAGAGACAGTAGGCGTCGGTCCAATTTAGGTCCATTTCATAAACCTAAATTGAGACCCTGATTAGATCCTGGTCTCGGAGAGACAGGATCTAATTACTACTTTTAACTATAATTGTGCTAAACTTTATCTTGTAGGGTATATTTTGTATTATTGGACTAACATATTTTACAGGGCAAAAGGAGTACAAAAGGCCTCGGGTGAACAGTACCCGAGGTGCCTTCCATGGTATGGAAGGCGTGCTCGTACTATTCATGGAAGGCGCGGCACGTTCAAGGCTATGGAAGGCGCCTTTCGTAGGATAAAATTCAGACTTCATCGCAGATAAGGATCGAGCTATTCGAGATCAAATTTCTCAGGTTGGAGGCGCCTTCAAGGCTATGGAATGTGTCTTTCACACCCTTTATAAGGGCATCTCGACCAAGCTTCAGACAACAACTTCTATATAAGCTTCTACACATTTGTTTGACTTTCTGACTGCTCCAACTTGCTGCTGCTACCTTGTTACGACTTTGTTATGCATGACTACCGTCGAGAAGTCATCCAAATACCAAGCTCGAGATAACCATCTACAAGAGTATTTGGTAATGATAATTTAATTACTGTATTTAATTTCTGTAAACAAAAAGTGTATCTTGTTACAATTCTCGTGTACTCAATTCTCTCTTCCGGCAGTTCTGGAGGAGATTTTTAGTGGATTACTCGTCGATAGGTCTGCAGGACTTGGGTCTTGGAGTAAGAGCTGTTGAAGGCTCTGAACCAATTAAAACAAACAGTATCTTTTACTTAAATTATCTTTTATATTTTTATTCGTATTTCCACTGTGTACTTTGTATTTCAAAACCAAGAAAAAAGTTAATTTTCTAAAACCACATGATTCACCCCCTCTCATGTGTGTCTCGATCCAACACTCTAGACATCTAGAATTGAGCTCACTCGAAATTAATTCCATCATTCTCCTCGAGCAAACTTCCTCCCTGCTTCTCGTTCCTTTGATGCGCCTCGTGAGTCCTTCTCGCTCCACCGGTGTACTCTTCTGCATCTCCTCTTTTCTCAGATGCACCAAGCTCGTTGGTCCCCTTCTCATGCCATCATTCTCGCTCGCTATGTCTACCACTTGACTTCTTGTAATTTCTAAGTTTATGTATACTTAGACACAAGGCATCAATTCGATAAGGCCTAACTTAACTCAGTTGATCAATATCAAAACTTACCCAAGGTACTTATAATCTTTCATTTTTTTAATGTGCATCAATCAGAGTTAAAGTTACCGATAACAAATAAGCAATTGTAGAAAAAAATAATCTTACAATTATAATATAAATTTTGCAATTAAGTCCTCCCCTAATCTTAACGCCTAATTCTCCTTCTTTGATCATATAAAAAATATGGGAAAAAATGAGTGATTAGTTTTCGTATTTTTCATTTTCATTTTATGAAAAATGAGTGTTTCTTGGAAAATAATGTTTGCTTTTCATTTTTCATATCTATTTTCTAGAAAAAGATATAGAATTTTCTAGAAAAGTAGAAAATGTCTAAAAATTATTTTCAAAGAAAAGAGAAAACATGCATTTTCTAGAAAATGAAAATCGAAAATGTATAAATCAAACGCTCTCATAGCAGATAAAAAATTTAATAAGGGATGTACATAAGTGATACAAGTTTGTGTATTTTTTTATTTTTGCAATAAAATAATTTCTAAGAATTATGCTTCAATTTTTTCAAATAAAATCTCAAAAATATCTTGAATTGTTCGAAAATTATGAAAAAAAATTCTCAAATTGTGGAATGTTAAGATTTAGCATAGAAAAAAATATATTTTCTTGAAAAATTATTTTTCTTATAGTGAAAACAAATATTTTATTATAGATAAATTTATTTAAAATTAAATACTTAAAAATAGATTTCAACGTAAAAAAAAATTGATGATTTTTCTAAGCATTCAAAATATAATGTTATCGTCAGAAAAACTAAATTTTTTTAAATCAATTTTTTATTTTTAAAAAATTGACTTTTGTTTAAAAATTATTTAATGGTCAAAAAATCTCAAAAATTTTTATACTAACACATAACATGTTTATTTATCATAAAAAAATTTAAATCTAAGGAAAATCAACAAAAAAAAAAATTACGAAAAATAATTTTACCAATAATATTAATAAATCAAATAAATTAATTTCTAGCAATTAATTCTCAAGAAAAATTTGACTGGTCAAAATAGATTTTAAAATCTAATATAAATTTTTGCATAATGGATTCATCAGATATGTTTTAGGAATATTATTTTTTTTGACACTTTTATAATTTGATCCCTATAATTTCAAACATATTAATTAAGTCTTCCACAATATCTAAAATTTGAAACTTGTTAGAAGTTTGAATTTGAGTATGTATGATTCTTGTTTAATATTTCGATTTGATCTTTTAATTTTTTATTTTCAATCTTAATTTTATCAAAATATTCTAGTAAGCATGCATAGTATTCTTTGAATTTATATATTTGGTCCTAGTTTTACATAGAGTTCTAGATAACATTTTAATAGCATCATACATTTAATCAGAAGATAAAAGTCGTACCTCACTTACCATGTCAGATTCGTAGGTGGATGTTCCCCCTTCATCGATACTCTCTCCTGAAGTGTCTTCGTCGTCTTCTTCTTGGTAATTGATCATTAGTGCTAATCCGACGTATTCCTCGATCTTTGACTCTTCTTATGACAACTCGCTCCATGTTACTTTGAGGTTCCTATGCTTGGACCTTCTTAACCCTTTTTTTATACTTTAATCTTGGACAATTGTCCATGCTGTGACTTTCTTCGTCACAATTATAACACTTTATGTTTCTTTTCCTCTTCCTCCGAAGTAGCTTCATCGCCTTATTCTTATTAAAATCATTAGTTTTAAAAAAATTGACTCATTTTCCTTACCATATAATCCTCTTGATCTTCATCAAGGGATGACTCTAAATCTGGTTCAATCTTCTTGGCTTTTACTACTAGGTTCTGACTTGATCTCTTTTCATTTTTTGAGCCTGAACATCTTGATTTGTATAATTCAAAAGTAGAAAACAATTCTTTTAAAATACTTACCTCGAGGTATTTCGAAATATAATATGAGTCTACAATCGAGGTCCATTCTTGAGTTCTTGGAAAAAAATTTAGAGCATATCTAATTGAGTCTCGATTTATTACCATTTCTCCAAGATTGGTAAGCCCAGTTATCAACTCCTTTAGCTTTGTGTGCAGATGAGCCACCTTTTCTCCGTTTTCTATCCGGAGATTGGTTAGTTGATTTCGAAGCATATCTCGTCTTGCTAGTTTGGCCTCTGATGATATTTCATGAAGCTACCATAACTTCTCCCAGAGTTTTTTAACGAGGTTGTAAATGTCAATCCGGTTGACTTCCTGAGGAGGTAATACACTTAGTAGATGAAATTCTACTTTACCGTTAGTTACAAAGTTAGTTTGCTGCTTCTTGTTCCAAAAGTACTCTTCCTTTTCTTTTCCATTCTTGTCTTTTAGTACTTCAAAATCATATTTAATTATTAAAAAATATCAAAATTAATTTTAAAAAATACCTCAATTCGTTGCTTCTAAAGCGTAAACTCCCCATTAAACTTTGGTGGGGTGAGTGTTTGAACTGGCTATTCTTCTTGTTGCTTTAGTTGGCGCTAGTTTTTCTAAGGCAGTTGTACTCTGATATCACTTGTTAGGATCGGTGGACCAGCTAAAAGGGGATGAATAGCCTGTAAGTTAATAATTTCTCTTGCTAACTTACTTTTAGCAAGGACACATTAATTAATTATAAAGAAACAACATAAAAGAAAGTAGAGGGCTAAGGATTTACTTGGTTATAACCTGGGTGGTTGTAAATCCAAGGTTGTGAGAAAATCCCTTACAGCAGTTGAAAGTTTACAATGAATTACTGAAGTTGAGAAATGTTTATATCTTAAACTTCGAGCTCAAGGGCTCTTTTTGTAGCCTCTCGGTCAAAGTGACCATTTGTTGATGTGGTGGCTTCCAAGCGCTTGGAAGCAATACGGGTGCCTAGACTCAGTCAATGTCGATCCACTTGGATGTTATAGTGTATACTAAAAACCTAACTTTTTGTAAACATTTATTTTGAAATAAAGAATCATATTGGTCAAATTTCTATATTTATATGCTAAGTGTAGTTATTCAATTAATTTATATTGTAGATAACATGATGTGTGGTGTCACACACAGAAGATCATGTTATCAATTCCTTATAAATTATAAACAGTACCTCATGACTAAGATAGAAAGGAACAAACCATTGGAATAGTCGTAATGTAATTTGGTATTAGTTTATCTTAACTATAAAATTACACTAGTACACTCAGAGTGTATTGAGCTGGACCATTTAAGGTAAGTTCTTTTTATACTGACTGAATAAAAGAACAAGACCTTTGTTATTATGAAAGTGTGTGCTATTAATCCTGATATAATAACAAGCACATATATCTAGTATTTATTTCTTTGACTTATCAAAGGGTGTGATTTAGTTCAATAAATCAATAGGCCCGATAAGTTGGGAAATGATATTATTTATAGTGTGTGTTGTTGATTATAGAAGGAAACTGTGTCCTAGTAATCTAGGTTGATGATGTCTCCAAGAGGAGCTCATAAGGATTGTCATGTAAACCCTGTAGGTGGACTTAGTCCGACATGACGATAAGGTTGAGTGGTACTACTCTTAGAGCTAGATACTAATTAAGTGAGTTGTCAGTAACTCATTTAATTAGTGAATATTTTGTATCTTAAACACAGGGAGACTAACACACTCATGATAAAAAGGAGGCCAAAATGTAATTTGAGATTGGTGCGGTGGTTCAATAATAATTCTTTAGTGGCATGAATTATTATTGATGAAATTAAGTTGGGTGTTCAGGGCGAACACGGGAAGCTTAATTTCATCGGGAGACCAAAATCAAATTCTCCTCTCGGTCCCTATCGTAGCCTCTTATTTATAAAGTATTATACCCACCAAATACCCACTTCCTACCCACCCTTAAGTGACCGGCCAAGCCAAAAGGCTTGAGCCAAGTAGGGTGGCCGGTCATAGCTTGGAGCCCAAGCTTGGTGTGGCCGGCCATATAAAATAAAAGGATTTTATTTTTAAAATATTTTCTTATGTGGATACCATTGTTTTAAAAGAGAGTTAAAAATTTAAATCTTTCCTTTTATAACTTTCTACAAAAGATTAAGTGAAATGTTTGATATCTTTCCTTATTTGTAGTTAAAAGGAAGATTTTAATTTTTGATAAAACTTTCCTTTTTTGTAACCATCTTCATGATTTAAAAGAGAGTTTTAAAATTAAATCTTTCCTATTATAGTTTCTACAAAAGATTAAGAAAAGATTTGATATCTTTCCTTATTTGTAAATTGAGAGGAAGATTTTAATTTTAAAAAAAAATTCCTTTTTGGAAATCATCCACATGTTTTAATAAGAGATATTTTAATTTATAAAATTTCCTATTATAATCAACCATGAAGGAAAAATTAATAAAGAAATTTTTATTTTAAAATTATCGGAAACGGATAAGGAAGCTTTAATTTTGTGTTTAAAACTTGCCTTATTTGGAGCAATTGATGTGGCCGGCTATGATAAAGGATTCAAGGAAATTTTAATTAAATTTTCCTTTCATTGGCAAAGAGAATAAGGAAGTTTTTATTAAAACTTTCCTTATATGCCAAGACCAAGGAATAAAAAAAAGAGGGTAGAGGTGCCTCACCTCATAACCTAACATCTATTATTCCCTCTCTTCTCTTCCTTGGTGTGGTCGGCCCCTAGTCTTCCTTTTCTCTTCTTCTTTAGTGGCCGACGGTACCCTCTCTTGGAGCTTTTGTGGTGGCCGGATTTTGTTTGGAGAATAAGGAGAGAAACGAGGCTTTGTTCTAGCATCCCTTGAAGCTTGAAGGTTGGTGGCCAAAACTTGCAAGGAGGAAGGTGGTGGTGGTTCTCATCTTGGTAGATCGTTGCCCACACGACGTCCAAGATAATAAGAGGAATACGATAGAAGATCAAGAGGTTGTTGCTTACAAAGAAAGGTATAACTAGTAATTCTGTTCCGCATCATACTAGTTTTCTTTGTATAGATTTTGAAATACTAAACACAAGAGGCATATGATTCTAGGTTTCGAATTTGTGATTCGAGTTTGTGTTTTTTTTTTATTTTTTCGAACTTGTGATTTGATTGTTCCTTTTGGTTAAACCTAGGGTTACTATAAGGAAATTAAATATTAAATTTCATTGAAAGACTTTGTCTAGGAAGTGGTGGATGCTCTCATACCCAAGAAGGCCTAGTGTCTCGTCATGTTTAACCTGAAAGCTGATCTCTGAAATTAATATTTAATTGAATTTGTAACATGGGTGGATTTGGATCAATAATGTTAAGTATCATTTGCGATCCAAGTCTAAACCTCTAAGAACAGATAAGTTAAATTTGGAATCAATAATGTTAAGTTATGTTTGCGATTCCTAATTTAATTTCTAAAGAACACAATAGGTTGTTAGGAATGGTTCAGGACTTGTACAAAATTTTTATACAGGGGAACCAGTACGATATTCCGAGTATCAACCAACAATTGGTATCAAAGCTAGGTTTTGTCTCTGTGTGTTTGGTTTTCAGTTTAATTATGCACATGTCATACATAATTTAGGCAGAATAATAGTAGGATGTGCTAACTCTGTAGTTACAGGCTCCAACTATTATGACTTATAGATATTATGTGTGATTGGACCCTTGGACATGTCAAGGGCATTTTTGTGTATGCATGATTGTATGTATTAAATACAGCAGGAGCTGTATTAGTTTTAAGGATTTTACATTTTTGTTTCGATCTAGATTATATGTACATTCCTTTGTGGAATATAAGATCGAAATATGTAAAATTCTATTTTTGTCGCGGATAGTATCCTTGCGAGCCGTGGTACTATTTATGGACCAGAGGCACAGCGAAAAAAGAAGCAAGATAGATGCGGCAACTTGACCCGATTGCGGTGGCTAAAGATGGCAGCAGCTAGGGTTGGCAGCACACAGAGGACAGTGATGGAAGAAGCCATAATAGTTGGAAAATTAATTTCCATATTTATTGCTTTTATATACTGTGATGTGTGTGTGCATGTGATGTGTGCTTGCATGGTTAAAATTCCTCACCTTAAATAACTAAGTGGGAGAGAGATTAGTAAATAAATTTCATGGTCTCTATTACTGGTTTGTAAGTGATGCGACAAACTTATGTGTTGGCTCTGAGTGCCTCCCTCCCTATTGGATGAGTTTGTTTGTAGATCACTAAATCAAACTTTCTTTATGGATGGTTATAGGAAATTATTTAGGAACGTGTGATCTTCTCCATCTGAAGGGACACAATCCTATTTAATGGACTAAGTATCAAGTAATGGTATACACTTAGGCACATTTAATAGTATCCTCCCCATCGGAGTCACTGCTATTATTTGTGCGACCGAAGAAAAAACCAACTATTAATTTTATTTGTCATAAAGTTAGGTTGACAAGAATAAAATTAATGGGTAAAACCTCCTCTTACAAATGTTTGATTTTGTATACGTCCACACTATCGTGGCATGCAAAATACACGGTGTTTGAGGTGTTGGTAAATTTAAATAATATTGTTTGAGGAATCAATATTATTCTAAATTTAAAGACTTGACCAAAGTTTATTTTGTGATTATTAGGATGACTTTCATCCCACTGGTTATTATACTGAAAGAGAACAAATTTACTGGTCCAAATTACATAGATTGGAAAAAAAACCTGGGCATTGTCCTAACTATTGAAGGCTATAAGTTTGTACTGTTAGAGGTCTGCCCTAATGTGCCTAATAATGATTCTAGTGAAGAGGAGATTGAGTATCATAGGAAATGGGTCAAGGCAGATGAGATGGCGCGGAGTTACATTTGGTTTTTATATCAAATGTGCTGCAACATCAACATCATACCATACCTATTGGCCAAGACATGATGTACAATCTCAATGAACTCTTCGGACACTAGAATCGGGTTGACATGCAAGACTGTATGATCTCTAGGTACTGTACTAAAAGCATGAATGAAGAAGCCGAAAGGCAAGTGCTTCATTTGCAAGCAGTCTGGACATTTGTAGGCGGATTGTCCTCGTAGGAAGAGAACAATATAGGTATAACTTATTCTCTAGTAGTTGGAACATGATTAGTGGTGTTATCTACCGGTACCTGACGTGTAGATATGATAACCACTGATCATGTCTGCAAATCATTGTAGGAGTTCCAAGAAACCTGACAACTACACGAAGGAGAAATCACTGTTTACATGGGCAATGCTACAGAAGTAGCAACTGTTGTAGTGGGAGATGTTTATAGGAATAAATTATTGGTTTTAAGAAATTATCTTTACGTACTAAGTTTTAGAAAGAACTTAATTTCAGTTTCTAAACAATACAAGGATGAATATTCTGTCTATTTATGATAGCAAAGGTGTTATCAAGATAAATAGGGAAGTTATCTGTTCTGGTACGTTCGTTGGCAATTTGTATACTCTAAATCCAATAACTCCCATGATACAACAAATGGAAATTAATAGCACATCTTCTAACTCTATTAAGAGAAAGCAACTTTCGGGAATGAACCAATCATATCTTTGGCATCTAAGGCTAGGTTATATTAACTTGAGTAGGATTCAAAGGATAATAGCCGATGAACTTTTGGGTTCATTGGTAGTGGAAAACTTTCCAACCTACGAGTCTTACTTGGAAGGAAAAATAACCAAGAAGCCTTTAAGTCGAAGGGGTATGAAGCCAAAGATGTGTTGGAACTAGTTCATTCTAATTTATGTGGTCCTATGTCTATCCAGGGAAGAGGTGGTTTTGAATATTTTATCTCTTTTATAGATGACTATTCGAGATATGAGTGCATTTACTTGATACGCCACAAGTCTAAGTGCTTTGATAAGTTCAAAGAGTACAAGAATGATGTGGAGAAATGTCAAGGTAAAAGTATCAAGACTCTACGGTGAGATCGTAGTGGTAAATACCTCTTAGGAGAGTTTAGGAGTCACTTATCAGAAGTCGGGATTCAATCCCAATTGTCTGCACCTGGTACACCCTAATAGAACGGTGGTGCAGAATGAAGGAATATGACTCTTATGGAAATGGTTAGATCGATGATGAGTTATTCTAAATTACCAAATTTGTTTTGGGGATATGCCCTGGAAACGGCAGTGCACATTCTGAACTTGGTACCTTCTAAATAAGTACATTCTACTCCCACAGAATTGTGGAATGGGCGTAAGCCTAGTCTAAGACATATTCGAATTTGGGGTAGTCCAGCACATGTGCTGAAGGGAGACACTAACAAGTTGGAATCACGAATAGAAGTTTGTCTGTTTGTAGGATATCCCAAAGGAACGAAAAGTGGTTTGTTTTATAATCCTAAAAATCATAAGATCATTGTTAGCACCAATGCTCGATTTTTAGAGGAAGATTATATAATGGACCACAAGCCCATGAGTAAAATTGTTCTAGAAGAAATAAGAGAGGACACGCCTAACTTAGTACCAACAGTACAAGATGAAATATCACAAAAAATTACAACACGTATCACAAATGATACACAATCATAGACAGTGCCTCGTCGTAGTGGGAGGGTTGTGAGGCAACCTGAAATATTCATGTTTTTGGGAGAGTCTTTGGACTTGATCCCTGGTGAACATGAACCTGATCCCCGGACATATGACGAAGCACTCTAAGATAAAGATGCAGTATCTTGGCAAAGAGCGATGAACTCTGAAATAGAATCTATGTATTCTAATAAGGTCTGAGAGATTGTAGAACCACCTAATGGTGTAAAAGTCATTGGATGTAAGTGGACCTACAAAAGGAAAAGAGGGATAGATGGGAAGGTAGAAACCTTCAAAGCAAGGCTTGGGGGGAATCTATTATGAGGAAACCTTTTTTCCAGTAGCTATGCTTAAGTCTATCCAGATACTCTTATCTATTGCTGCTCATATGGATTATGAGGTTTGGCAAATGGATGTCAAGACAGCTTTCCTTAATGGAAGTCTTGAAGAAAACATCCATATGAAGCAACCAGAGGAGTTCATTGAAAAAGGCAAAGAACATCTAGTATGTAAGCTAAAACGGTCTATTTATGGACTGAAGCAACCTTCAAGGTCTTGGAACATCCGGTTTAATGAAGTAATCCAGTCGTATGGATTTATTCAATGTCTAGATGAGTCTTGTGTATACAAGAATTGTGATGGAAACGTGGTGGTATTTCTTGAACTATGCGTAGATGATATTTTGTTAGTTAGAAACAATATCAAAGTGTTGTCAGAAGTAAGGGTATGGTTGTCCAACCAATTCGATATGAAGGACTTGGGAGAATGCGCACATATTCTTGGGATCAAAGTAATAAGGGATCGCAAGAAAAGAATGTTGTGCTTGTCCCAAGTTTCATATATCGATACAATCGTAGCTCGTTTTAGCATGCAAGACTCCAAGAAAGGTTTTCTACCTTTTAGACATGGAGTAGCTTTATCTAAAGAGATGTCTCCGAAGACATCAAAAGAGATAGAGGATATGAAGGCAGTTCCTTATGCTTCGGCTGTCGGAAGCCTAATGTATGCTATGTTGTGCACGAGATCGGATATCTATTTTACCGTGGGCATAGTTAGCAGATATCAAAGTAACCTTAGACAAGGACATTGGACCGCTGTAAAGCATATATTAAAGTACCTGAAAAGGACTAGAGATTATATGCTAGTTTACTAAGCAGATGATTTGCTCCTTGTGGGTTACACGGATTCCAACTTCCAAACAGATAGGGACAATAGTAAGTCTACATCAGGCTATGTGTTTACTTTAGGAGGTGAAGCCATTGCATGGAGGAGTGTTAAGCAGAAATACGTTTCTGACTCAACCATGGAAGCTGAGTATGTGGCTGCCTCTGAGGCAACAAAAGAAACAGTGTGGCTTAGGAACTTCCTAATGAACTTAGATGTGATTCTTGGTTTGCCCAAAATCATCACAATTTATTGTGATAATAGTGGTGCAGTAGCAAACTCGAAGGAACCATGAGCCCATAAGGTGAGTAAACACATAGAGCGCAAGTACCACCTGATACGAGACATCGTAAAGCGAGGAGAAGTTGTAGTCGCCAAGATTGCATCAGTGGATAACTTGGCAGATCCATTCACTAAGGCCCTTTCGGTGAAAGCTTTCGATCGGCATGTTGAAGGAATGAGAACCAGATGTGTGGCAACATTTATGACAGCATAGTCTTTTAGTATAAGTGAGAGATTGTTAGAGGGGCAACATTTATGACAGCATAGTCTTTTAGTATAAGTGAGAGATTGTTAGAGTGTATACTAAAAGTCTAGCTTTTTGTAAACATTTATTTTGAAATAAAGAATCACATTGGTCAAATGTCTACATTTATATGCTAAGTGTAGTTGTTCAATTAATTTATATTGTAGATAACATGGTGTGTGGTGTCACACACAGAAGATCATGTTATCAATTCCTTATAAATTATAACCAGTAGCTCATGACTAAGATAGAAAGGAACAAACCATTAGAATAGTCGTAGTGTAATTTGGTATTAGTTTATCTTAACTATAAAATTACACTAGTACACTCAGAGTGTATTTAGCTGGACCATTTAAGGTAAGTTCTTTTTATACTGACTGAATAAAAGAACAGGACCTTTGTTATTATGGAAGTGTGTGCTCTTAATCCTGATATAATAACAAGCACATATATCTAGTATTTATTTCTTTGACTTATCAAAGGGTGCGATTTAGTTCGATAAATCAATATGCCCGATAAGTTGAGAAATGATATTATTTATAGTGTGTGTTGTTAATTATAGAAGGAAATTGTGTCCTAGTAATCTAGGTTGATGATGTCTCCAAGAGGAGCTCATAAGTATTGTCATGTAAACCCTATAGGTGGACTTAGTCCGACATGACGATAAGGTTGAGTGGTACTACTCTTAGAGCTAGATACTAATTAAGTGAGTTGTCAGTAACTCATTTAATTAGTGGACATTATGTATCTTAAACACAGGGAGACTAACACACTCATGATAAGAAGGAGCCCAAAATGTAATTTGGGATTGGTGCGGTAGTTCAATAATAATTCTTTAGTGGTATGAATTATTATTGATGAAATTAAGTTGGGTGTTCGGGATGAACATGGGAAACTTAATTTCATCGGGAGACCAAAACTAATTCCTCCTCTCAGTCCCTATCGTAGCCTCTCATTTATAAAGTATTATACCCACTAAATACCCACTTCCTACCCACCCTTAGGTGGTCGTCCAAGCAAGCTTGGAACCTAAGCTTGGGCCGACCAAGCCAAAAGGCTTGAGCCAAGTAGGGTGGTCGGTCATAGCTTGGAGCCCAAGCTTGGTGTGGCCAGCCATATAAAATAAAAGGATTTTATTTTAAAATCTTTTCTTTTGTGGATACCATGGTTTTAAAAGAGAGTTAAAAATTTAAATCTTTCTTTTATAGCTTTCTACAAAAGATTAAGTGAAAGGTTTGATATCTTTCCTTATTTGTAGTTAAAAGGAAGATTTTAATTTTTGATAAAACTTTCCTTTTTTGTAACCATCTTCATGATTTAAAAGAGAGTTTTAAAATTAAATCTTTCCTATTATAGTTTCTACAAAAGATTAAGAAAAGATTTGATATTTTTCCTTATTTGTAGATTGAGAGGAAGATTTTAATTTTTAAAAAAAAACTTTTATTTTTGGAAATCATCCACATGTTTTAATAAGAGTTATTTTAATTTATAAAATTTCCTATTATGACCCACCATAAAGGGAAAATTAATAAAGAAATTTTTATTTTAAAATTTCTGGAAACAGATAAGGAAACTTTAATTTTGTGTTTAAAACTTGCCTTATTTGGAGAAATTGATGTGGCCTGATAAAGGATTAAAGGAATTTTTAATTAAATTTTTATTTCATTGGCAAAGAGAATAAGGAAGTTTTTATTAAAACTTTCCTTATATGCCAAGACCAAGGAATATAAAAGAGAGGGTAGAGATGTCTCACCTCATAACCTAACATCTATTATTCCCTCTCTTCTCTTCCTTGGTGTGGTCGGCCCCTAGTCTTCCTTTTCTCTTCTTCTTTAGCGGCCGATGACACCCTCTCTTGGAGCTTTTGTGGTGGTCGGATTTTGCTTGGAGAAGAAGGAGAGAAACAAGACTTTGTTCTAGCATCCCTTGGAGCTTGAAGGTTGGTGGCCAAAACTTGCAAGGAGGAAGGTGGTGGTGGTTCTCGTCTTGGTAGATCGTCGCCCACACAACGTCCAAGATAATAAGAGGAATACGATAGAAGATCAAGAGGTTGTTGCTTGCAAAGAAATGTATAACTAGTAATTCTATTCCGCATTATACTAGTTTTTTTTTTGTATAAATTTTGAAATACCAAACACAAGAGGCATATGATTCTGGGTTTCGAATTTGTGATTCAAGTTTGTGTTTTTTTTATTTTTTTGAACTTGTGATTCGATTGTTCCTTTTGGTTAAACCTAGCATTACTATAAGGAAATTAAATATTAAATTTCATTGAAAGGCTTTGTCTAGGAAGTGGTGGATGCTCCCATACCCAAGAAGGACTAGTGCCTCGCCATGTTTAACCTGGAAGTAGATCTCTGAAATTAATATTTAATTGAATTTGTAATATGGGTGGATTTGGATCAATAATGTTAAGTATCGTTTGCGATCCAAGTCTAAACCTCTAAGAACATAAATTTAAATTTGGAATCAATAATATTAAGTTCCATTTGCGATTCCTAATTTAATTTCTAAAGAATACAATAGGTTATTAGGAATGGTTCAGGACTTGTACAAAAAATTTTTACAGGGGAACCGGTACGATATTCCGAGTATCAACCAACATTGGCAACGATATGTTCAACAGCTCTGGCCATCTAGGGCTCTTGGAAGCAATCCAAGCGTCTAGAATCTACTGGCGTGTACTCTATGCTAATCCACTTTGGCAATGACTCTGCTGACATGGGCACCCATTCAAGGTGCCTGGAATTGATCTAGGTGCCTAGAATCTGGTCACCTGGATTCAATCCAAGCCCCTGGAATGGTCAACTCAGAAGTTGACCAATATTCATCTCAGTCGCTTGGGTGATGCTCCAAACATCTAAAACTGAGCTCACCCGAACTCAATTCCGTCCTCCTCGAGTATACTTCCTGCTAACTTCTCGGCCCTCAGATGCACCTCGTGCGTCCTTCTCTATCCACTGGTGTACTCTTTCACAACTTCTCGTCTCTCAAATGCACTGAGTCCGTTGTCTCCCTTCTTGTGCCATTCTTCTCGCTCACTGTGTCTTCCTCTTGATTTCTTGTGTTCCTAAGTCCTTACACACTAAGACATAAGGCATCGAATCCGCTAGGTCTAACTTAACTCGGTTAATTAACATCAAAACTTACCCGAGGTATTTATACTAATTCTTTAATAAGTGTTTTCATACCGTAAAAATCATTGTGCAATATATGATCACATGACAATGTCTCTCCAATAACTTGAACAAAAATATTAAAATAATCTTGCGACACATTATGCTCTGCCTTAACATTGAACAGTCTTGTAGTTAGAAATAAAAGTATGATTGTCACAACTAACCCACAATGGTTCATTAACACTCAACACTTCTTGAACTTGGAGATATGCTCTATCAACATGTGGTACTTCTGCCTCCTCTAACGGTGAAGTATATATAGTAAACATTTGTTCAACTGTTGGAGGACAACTAGAACTTGCACCATTCATCTCGAGAATAAAATTCTAACCCGCTACATCAATTATTATCCTCTGATATGAATTTTAATTGATTATAATAATTCTTATTCTCACTAACTGAGACTTGTATGTTTTATCTATAATCCTCATCAGATATGAATGATTCACCATTGTTGGGTTGCAAGGTTGCAAAAAAAGTCTCATATTGAAAATACATGGGAAAGATCATAGATTTATAAAGAAAATATATCTCCATTGGTATGAGGTCTTTTGAGTAGAGCCCAAGAGCAAAGTCATGTGGGTCTAGTCCCAAAGTGAACAATATCATATCATTGTGGAGATATCTAAATTCCTTTTGACACGGACACCGTATCTTATCCCTATCCATATACTCAACATTACTACAAGTAAAATCCAAAAAATATTCCAACCCAACTTTAAACTCATCAATTAAACCCCGCAAGTCCGACCACAAGAAATAGACGTCCAAAATTGCAATACAGATTAAACCAACCCTTATTCATCACAAAAGAAATTCAAAGCATCAATAGCCAACTGGTCGCATCGGTCGGCAATAGCGCAACGCCAACTAGCCATAGTGGTCGGACACAATGGCCGATCATAGTGCGGCTAGCCGGCTTCAGCGGCCGATCGAGCATCATCGCCGTCGTACAGGAGTGGGGAGGGGAAAGGAGAGTGGAGGAAGCTTACTGCCGCACCTCTCCAAGCTCATGAAAGTCGTCGTCACCGGATCAGGGGAGTTTGTTCGCCGCACCTCTCCAAGTTCATGAAAGTCGTCGTCACCGGATCAGGAGAGTTTTTTTTTGGGGGTTGGGATAAGTTGTTAAATTAGGATTTAAATTCATCATCAATTTGGCTATGAATTCGAATTCATCACTAAATTGACGACGAATACTAGATTTATTGCCAAATTAGCAAAGGATCATGGATTCATCGCCAAATTTAAACATCATCACCATAGGCGGGATATCAAATTTGACGACGAATCCTTAATTCATCGCAAAAAGGTGAATCGATTAGTGCAATCAATTTTATGCCTTATTCGAATTTCGTGGAATTACATAATAACCCGGAATCGATTGGGCAATCGATTACCCAATTGACTAGGGGTTAATCTATGACTTTCCTAAGTGTCTCGATTTGCGATGAATCCCGAATTTGTCCTAAAATTGGCCACAAATGCTGAATTCGTCCCAAAATTGGTGATGAATTGTGAATTCATCGTCAAATTTGAGATCTCGGCCTAGTTCTAATGCGGCCAAAAAATCATTAAATTGGCAATAAATTTTGCTATAAATATAATCTTTGCGACGAATTTTGCGACGAAATAATTGTGTTACTAATTCAAGGATAAATTTATTTTTGTCGTAAATTTCTTTGCTAAATAACAATGATTGTTGTTTTCGTCATAAATATCATTGATCTGCGATAAATATTTTTTATCACTAAATTATCATTTTTTTGTAGTGTTTGAACCTTTGTCAATATCAAAATCAAGTTTAGTTATCTGGTGCTCCCAAATTCAAAACCTCCCCTGTTGATCATCAAAATCTTGTGGGGTAGTTCTTATCGAGATTGAGGAGGCGAATGCCTCCGGCCCCATCTCACTTGAACAATAGTGTGATTCCTCACACGTTATTATCTAAATTTTTATAATTTCACTTATCTTTTAAATGCAGAATGATTTAAAGCAAAGCTTCCTATCAAAAATAGAAGAAGGTAATACATAATTTAATCATTCAATTTTTTATAAATTGAATAATTAGTTTTTATTTATTTATCTAGTTAACAATGATATTATTTTTTTAGGTAAAGATAATGAAAGAGTAAGCAAATAGTTTGTTTTACTATTTTTACCCTTGGATTTGTAATATATGCTTATATTCGGATAAGCATTGTCAATCTTAGCTTGGATGGTTTTAAGTTTTTTCACTTTCATTGCTTTTTTGTGTTGATAAGATGTTACAGTACTCATAGATAGATGAAAAGGATTTCATTACTTTCTGTGTTGATAAGATGTTACAGTACTCAGATAGATGAAAAGGATCTTCTGTAAAGACAATTTGTTGTTGAATTTGCATGGTAAGTTAGTGCTTGGAGATAAGGTTGAGTAAAAATTTGATTAAACTAAGTAAATCCATTGATCAAATTTAAATTTTTTTGAAATTTTATTTTTTTAAAAAAAAATAGTTATATCCAGGGTTTCACTTTTAAAATCCCTTATTCAAATAAACCAAATAAATCAAATAATTTTTAAAAAAATTGGTAAATTTCTAAGTCAATGAATCTATGATTCCCTAACTAATCGGTAAATCTCTCATAACACAGTTATTATTTTAAAACTTTGTTAATTTAGTTTTTACCGAATTAATCGATATTTTATATATTTGATTTATTCGATTTTTATTAAAAATTTCAACCGATTCAATTAGTTAAAAAAATTAATTTATTTAATTTTAATTAATTTAGTTCAATTTTTAATCAAATACTCAATCCTATTCTGACTTGAGTTGGAGTACTTATATAGTCGCTCCTCTTTAGCACCTAAATTTCATGCTTAGGCTTCATGAATTTAATGAAAATTGAAACTGTTTCTAGGGTGGAAAACATCTTGAGGAAAGTAAATTAGATTTTCTTTTTATGCATTAACGTGAGTGGAAAGTTATTTTCGGTGTTAGGTGAAGGTGTCAAATGGAAAAAGAATATCCTAACAACTGCACTTACCCCCAAAGTACACATTGAAATGTTAAGAAACCTTTCATTTTAAAAATAAAATTATTAATAGATATATTAATTTTTTATGCAATTATTTTTTAGTTTTTATCACTTCTTTTCTTCTAAGAAATTATATTTTATGTTAACTAAAAAAAAATTTCATTAAAGAAAAAATTATTTTCCTAGAACCAAGAATATAGTGAATCCAGTGACGAATCTAAGAATTCAAATATGGAGGGACATATCATGATAAATAAGGGATGATATCCTCTATCTCCACCGGTGGAGCCTCATAACACTAGGGGTTCCACCATCGGCAAGAGGGGGCGACCGCCGATGCCGCCCCCCCACTAGATCCGCCCCTGAGTAAATCTCCAAATATTAAAGCGCAAGTAGTTGAAAATGTTTATTTAGGCCCCTTTCTTTTTCGTACTACACATCCTATTTCTAACTACGACTATCGACAATATATCGTTGAATTTCCTTATATGATTTGTACAATATCTTGTACCCAATAGTCGTATAGATGATTCCTTTCCTTTATTTGATTCTCAAAAAAATATTAATAGTTTAGCAACCAAATTTAAATTCAATCGCTAAATTAATAGCTCATGCATTATATTCGATCGCTAATATAACGATCGAATATAATTTTCTGTCGCTAAATTAATTTTCGGTCCCTAATTTAGTTACTAAAATTAGCGACCGAATTAAATTATTTAGCAATCGATCAAATTAAGTGACCAATTAAAAATTATATTTGGTTCAATCGCTAAAATTAACGACAGTAAAATTAATGACTAATTATTATAGTTTCCTTGTATACTTGATTGTAAGATACTACTCTAAAAATGTAGAATTCAATAAAACCACATAAACTGTAATTATCTTCATTAAGCAATTGGATATTACCTAGATTATGGCATTCAACAATATAAATTGGGTGAGAAAAGTCAATACTGCAAGAAAGCATTTGCCTAGAGTACGGGGTTGGGTTACCTCATAGTGTGACAATGATATCTCCATCACTATTAGAAAAATTACTTTTAATGACGAAATATTATGACAGTATTAAATATCATTATTGATGGTTTAACAATGAATGGATTTAGTATCTATCATTGATGTATACGTATTAACGACAGTATTTTATCATGTTGTTGATGACAAACATCAATGACTATGTTTTCTATTTCGATCATTAATATCATGTCTTTAATGACAGGATTATGTCGTTATTGTAAGACCTTCAATAACGTTGAGAAAAAATTTTAATAGTAGCTCAAAACATTTTGACTGAAATCAAATTAAACGAAGCATCGAAGCCCTTAATCCTCCCCTCGTAAAACCCTATCCCGTCCCGTGTCCCCATCCGTCTCTACGGATTTGAACACGTGACGACTCCTCATAGTCCCTTGCAAGTTGTAACTTGTAGTTATGCTGTCACGGGGAAGCTCTCTTGAGAGATCGATAGTTCAGCAGTGATAAGGAATCCCTTGTCTCCCAAAAAATTCCATTAGTCCTACAATCCTTGATCTCCAAGCTCCTATTTGATGTGAGATTTTTTGTTTTCTTTCCTTCTATTTCCTCTTCTTTTTCTACGTTTTGTGGTTTGCATGGTAATACATGTGCATCACGAGATGATGAATGAGTTCTAAGAATAATATAGACATAGATGAATAAGCGCTCGTCTATTCCCTCATATTCCATAGAATTTGTTGGACCCTTAGAATCTGATTACTTGAAAAGAAGATACAAAGGAAAGGAGGGAAAGCAACACAAAACATATACCCAAATTACAAAGCTCCAAAAACAAAGGTCATTTTAGGTATCTTATCAACCAAGGAACTAGGTTGTATTTAGAAAAGTTTGTGATTAACTATGTTTATGTATGTCGTGTTTTGTTTTTATTATGACTAGTTTGTCTATGGAACTTTAAGTTTCTTGATTTGCATACTTTGGCCACTTTATTAATAAATTAAATTTCACAACTTGTAATTTAGCAGTTTCATATATGATTCTAGTTAGGAAACTTTTTGTTTGATCTTTCAATGTTTCCTTAAACTTTTTCTATCGGTTGATCTTGAACCTTGTGGCTAGTGTCAAAGGACAAAAATTCTTGATGCAACTAAGAATTTTTATTTACTCAGTACATTTTCCTTACATGATTACAGTTTTACTTAGATTTTGTTATTACTATGTTTAGTGATTTATTTTATCTTGCTTTGCATTTTACTGAATCTTAGAAGGGATTTTCTTATATGATGCATGTATTGTACAAATGAAGAATTGGTCAGCAAAGATGCTCCAGTGGTTTGCAAATACCTACTACAAGTACTGAAAGATTCTTTTTCACAATTTGCATTTTCTCCACTACTTGGAGATCTTATTCCTATGTTCAACAGTAGAATGAAGATGCAGTAGAATGAAGATGGATGGTATCCATCTATGAAGTTTAAGATCTCATCAAAAGACATACTAGGTAGGAAGTCTTTCAATAGTAGCAGAAGTTTAAGAAAAGCTACCAAATAAGTTTAATGATCGTAATCTCAATGAAATTATTCCAAAAGACTTTTGGAATTTCATTCCAAATGTTTCTTTGCAGCAAGGTCAAAGCCAAGGAAGATTGATCTTACACCATATCATGTAACAATAGAACATAGTTATTTGATTCATTAAATTATAGTTTTCTTTATTGGTTATGTTAAGCAATATACCTTTTGTACATTTTGAGAACTAGCTTATCAAGAGTTTTAGCACTTCTTAGAAAGTTAATGTACATATTGCCTTCATTTTTTTTGTTGTTGCATGAGTGCATTCTACTAAGTCAAGAATAATGGGATTATAACTCATGTATTGACCCTAGGAAAATCTAATTTTGTAGTCTCATCTAGTGATTGAAGCATTGAGTCATACCGATTGGCATGGACAACATTTTCGGCGTTGCCTCCCGAGTGACATGCATGGATTTTTGTGAGGCTTTGATGAGTTGGATTCTAAAAAATGTTCATGTTGAAACAACATTTATTCAACTTTTGTTTATCTATAGTAATCTTTCATGTTTTATTTTTACACTTAACATAAGCATAGAAAATGCTAGTACATGTCCATGAGTAATCAGTTGAGGGTGTATTGGATAATGTGCACTATATAATCCTGAACATCAAATTCAAACGGACAATAGTTACTATCTAATGTGCAACTGACTACATCGACTTCAGATACTATTAAAGGTTGAATTAGTTATTTTAAAAATTTTGTTATTTTTTATCTATTATTTGGCAATGAGAATGAGTAGTTCTATTTTAAACTACCAATGTTTCATAGACACACAGGGAGGAACGATAAATGAAACTCGTCTCGGTGATTGACATTGATTGTTATTCTCTAAAACCCTTTTCTTGCTTTGTTATAATGTTATTGAATATGTTGCTATAATGTTAAGCAATTATTGTTGCAATGTTGGAAAGTTGTTGAACATTATAAAGTGTTGGTGATTGACCCTTTTCAGCTTATAATAGGAGTCTTTGTACATATTATTTTGTACACTGTTGGAATTCTTAAAAGATATGAAATTGTAGTACAAATAAATTGGATTTAGCTTAGAAATGTTTGTGTTAAATGTTGTTTAATATTTACTATGTATCTCTTGTTCTTATTATCATCTTTCTTGTTTGTTGAAATTAAATTGTAGGTTTAATATTATGTATATGAAGATTTTAAGTTTTTTAAATATCTTATTGTGATATTTTTTTTTGTATATTTATTATAGGTATTGGAGGTTTGAAGCAAATAGACTTTCTGAAACTTACAATGCTAACATTTTGCATACAAAAACTTTAGAGAATGAATACTTTTGATGTTATGTTAATTTTACAAGTTAAATGATGTATACAAACAATCATCATGAACTATGGATGATATTTTAATATATGCAGTGCTTTGATTTTTATTAACATTCATTAATATATTTATAGAAAATATATACATTTTATTTTTAATTAATATTTTGATGGAACAAGTAAATTGTGTATAGTTACTAATGACGAAAAACACTTATATAATGGTGGTTGTTGTTACTATTAATGACGGTATATTAAACCATCGTTAAATAATTAAACGATGTTAAATTACTAATGTTGATACATATAATCATCGTTATTGTTATTAACGATAATATATATGACCGTTGTTGTTGCCATTAATGATGGTATACTATCACTAACAATGGTAGTGTTTAAGAATTATTAACGATGATATTTTTTCCCGTGACTAAATTTCCCAACGGATAATTTTTGCGACAACTTCCTACGATATCTAGTACCGTCGTTGATGGACTTTCACAACAGGAATTGCCCCTTTAATGATAGAAAATCAGGTAGTTAAAGTATCTTTTTTAGTAGCGTTATTCTAAAATATTTAAATATTTACATATCCATAAAAGTAATTATCTAAGTGATTGTTCAGGGTTTTATGAAGTTTATGTATAAAAAACATGATAATAAACAAACAAATAAAAGTGAATTTAAGTATTGTGTGCGACCAACTCTTAAAAAAACTGAGTATTGATTTTTGTTATTATTATTTACCAAAGGATTTCACTAATAAATCCCTGATTTTTTGTTCACTTGAGGCGGAAGTAGAGAGGATGTTGAGTTAGGTCATTGGAGTTTTCTCATTCATTATGGTTAGTTGAATCAAACAAAATTTATTAACTTCAACTGGTGAGAAAACATAATATTTGAATCTCTATTTGTATCGTGGCCCAACTAATATCACATTAGCACATATTCGGTACAACTACAGAATGATCAAGTGATATGTTAGATGGCTTATGCAGCTTCATAGGTTACTAAACTTTAGTCTCCATGAAGTGCTCAATTGGTTACAGGATGACAACTTTATTAGAATGAGATAAGAGGTCAGTTCTCGAAACTAAATACGATAAAAATTAGAAACACCAAAATATATAAAATATTTTGATGGATCAAGATCATTAAAAGAAAAGATGTAGAGGAAGACAACCAAAAAAGAAAATTGTCTTTGAAATGAAGACAAGACAAAAAAGAGACATTAAAGAAAACTTAAGGACTTAATCACTTCAGATTACAAAATGCTTATGCCATGTTTACATGAGAGCATGGAAATCAAAAATAGAGAAAGTTTTCCACAATGAAAAACTTTCCACTTTTTACTTCATTAAATTTTTTGGAGGAAAAGGAAACATAATCTATCAGTGGTTGATTTTAAAGCAAAAAATGATCATCGCCAAATTGGACAAAAAACGAAGGATGGAAAACCAAATGATACATGTACCCTCTCTTCCTCACAAAATTACACACTTTATGCGACTTCATTTCTCTTCCCCCAACTTGTTTTGTTCGTCCAAAGAGGCAGCGTATGTGCGTCACACATCTGCGGCAATGTCTTCGATCTTTCCTCGATAGCATTTCTGTTGTTCCTCGGCAACTTATAACAGCATCTTGTCTTTCCTCGGCAACGTATGACTGCATCCTCTGTTGTTCTACAGCGGAGTTCTGCGATATAACAATCTGGTCTCATGCTTCACCCTTCTTAACTTTTTGTTTGATTTCTTACCAGATTCATCAATCTGGACAACGAATGTGACTGCTTTATTTTTTTTGTATGCCACATTTATCATTCTTAATCATGTTTGGCAACGAATGCTTTTTGAGTTATTTTAAAACAAGCATGCACATATTTTCAGTTTACCAAAACTGCAAACACTAAATATTCCTTTATAACACATAAGGTTCCTTCAATGAATTCAATCTTCGTATAAGGTGTCATGATTCTATCAAGGAAGTTTTTTTTTAAAATTTTTATAAGGTGTCTTTAATTTTTATTTTACAATAATTTAGCATTTTAAATATTTTTTACAACAATCTATATTATTATTATTACTCTTTGTACAGGTTTAATAAGATAAGTGGGATAATGGCGAAGAAGATGATCAAAATATTAATGATTATTATGACGAGAATGATGGTTGATGAAGTTTTTATAAATAGGAATTGCATAGTTGATTTTTTTGATGGTATTGAAGGAGTTGAGAAAATATGTAGATAAGGGTTTGACGGAGAGTAATGTAGAGAAGAAAGCACAATGCAAAATTGCATAAAATTAATTCTTTTGAGCTTAAACTTCAAATTAAATAATAAAATTATAGAAAAAAAATTAAATTAGCATGGGAGGCACACTAAGTCATGGACATCAAACATCTCTTGTCCCAATTAAATCTTGTATTATATCGCTTCATGCATGACTATACCTCTCCTGGCTCCTAAGGGGCAAGGAGCATGAGTGAAATCCCTTCATTTAAAAAAAAATTGCTAGATGGTCATGTTTGACTAATAAATCCTAGAATATTGATTTGAGGAATGCTTTAATGCCTTATGTTTTGTATCCAAATTGCCTGTAAATAGCCATCATGGAGTTAGATCATTTTCTCTTAATAAGCCCTATGTATTGATCTAGACATACTTTGATTACTTCCATTCCATTTTATCCCAACTAAAGCTAGCAATGCTTTGGGCTACTAAGTTTTTGATCATGTTAGGTAGCTTGCTAGTTTGACACAATAGATTTCTCATTTCGAGGAGTCACTGTGAGAAAGTGAGAGTACACCATGCCTTGACATCTACCCTTATGGTGAGCGAGGCAGTTGTTCATAAAGGGTTGTGTGGGGTATTAATCTACTTTGTTGATAGAAAAGAATCTATATTTAAAATGTTCTTATTATAGCGCCCATCTATATGTTTTTCCAAATGAGTTGCTTATTCTTCAACATAAAGGGTAGATTCATTTTCAGTTCATCAACATTTGACGCCAAATCATTCTCTAAATCACCATGGATAAAGCTTTTCATCCTCTCTAGTACATTCTCATGGTTTGTATGAATCCTCTTCATCATAAAGAAGGATTGTTCCATCAGTGCTCTTCAAATTAATTACTCGTTCAATCAATTCAAGAGTAACATTTGTACCCAAAAGATTGATATGAGATTTGGATAACTTTCAAGACCAAATACAAGAATTATAAGTTAATAATCATGCTATTTACACTAACCAATGATTTATTCACAATCATCAGAAGAAAAATCTCATATTAGTACATGAGATTTTGAGAAAAGAACAATTATATGTATAGTTCAGTAAATGTATTTCTTAGTTTCAACATTGATTTAATTTTCTTGAATCTATTTAGAGAGGGAATTACTACAAAAGATTTAAATAATATCTAAACGAAAGTAAATTCATAGATTTTCTAGACTTCAAATATGTCTTCAATTTATGGAGAGGTTAACATACTTTCAAGGTTTGAAGCAAAGTTTCGTGAGTGCACCCATTCTTGTCATTCCTATCGATGATGATTGGGTTTACCTCTATACAAACTCATTGATCCAAAGGCTAGAAGCAAGCAACAATTGTGGCAAGCTAAAGACTGGTATGTTTGGAATTAAGCTCTCCTTGAACTATTTTTTAAAATTCCACAGTCCTGTTGAAAACCTTTGATTTTTTTCTTCACAAAATAGGCCATCTGTATCTACTATAATCATCAATAAAAATCAACATATATGAAAATTCTGAAAATGAAGGAGTTCTAGTTGGTCCGATTAAATCACTATGAATGAATTCCAATGAGGCTTTGCATCGTGAAATTGACTTATCGAATGGAAGTCGATGTGCCTTTCCAAATTGAAATCCTTCACATATTTCTCCTTCACAAAAATTTGTTAAGCTAGGCAAACCTTTTACTAGATTTAATTTCACCAACGCTTTTAATTTTTCCATATTATATGTGCATTTTCAATACTACTTGTCTTCTTAATGTATGAACTAGAGGCAAATAAAACAAATAAATCATTAACTTTCTCACCAATGTGAATGACATCCATTGGACAATTTATTGCAGGAGATATTGAAGAAATTACAGAATTAAAATTACACAAAATTAATTCTAACTTATCTGTTGAGATGACCTGAGCAGATAATCTCAGGCTGTCAACGGGGCTGCTTCTGCCAAGCTTCCGGTAGTCCGAGTTGCAGAGTTGATGCAGTGCGTAGCAGAATTGGGAGTTGATCGTCGAATCTAGAAGAAAATTCGCTGACTAAAATATCGAGGCCTACGTTCAACGCGGTTTCTTTGAAACAGATTCGTCCCACCTCCGGCTGTGCTTCAAGGTTCTCTCGGGTCATCTGTTTCCAGGATACAATGGTAAAACCACACACGCAACCAAGCACTGATTGTTTGTTGCGAACTGAAAATGCACCCGAATGCTATCACGAGTAGTTCAGCCTAACGGATGCACGATGAGAGAAAGGAATCAGGGAACGAAGGTGGAGGAACTCTTTTGCTTTCGCTTTCACTCTTTTTCTTGCTCTTTCTCTTTCTCTTGTTTTGCTCAAGATCCGACCTCCTTATATAGGAGCTCTCAAGAAAAAAGAGATTTATGTGGTAAATATTGGTTTATTCACTTGGACAAATCTTGCCTAGACCTGCCCGGCATTCAACGTGCGCAGATCGTGCTCGCACACGAGTCAACCTTAGTTCAGTACAATCCAGGCCCTGGATTTACACCCACCCCTGTGCACCTACGCGTGAGAGAGTCTCTTTCCATGCATATTTTTGCAACATCAATACATGCTCCATAATTTAAACCAACAATAAAACCAAGAGACTTCTAATATGGGACTAACAACCCATGCACAATAGAGTCTCTTCATCCCTACCTCTTTATTCCATTCATATTTCCAACAATCCTCCACATGAATGGAATACATGATATGTGATAGCATTCAATAATTGAGTCAAGTATAGGATAGATAGGTTTTATTCTTTGAAACTTCCCTTATGAAGATCTGTTTGCTTACTAGCCGACAGTAGACATGATGTCCTTGAACTGTTCTGCTATTTGTGTAAGTATTGACAAATATCACTCAAGATTCTCCCTGATACAACTCAGTTTTCACGCCTGGCTCTGTGAGAAGCTCTAAGAATTATGCCTCCAATTCTCTTCAAAGTAGACCCACTTCTTTCGCACATAGGTGATTCCTCGAGAATAACCATCTACTCTTCTTGATCATTAAAAGCTCATTGGCTTACCTTGGTTCGGTCACTATTTTATTGGTTATCCCTCACAGTGTGTCTAGTTAGTGCAAATTAATTGTCTCTTTGAATTTAGTTCTTGGGATCTCCAGTCAATATAGGTTGGGTGTCCTTTGCACTGATCACTAACAATGGCATCAAACTCATTCCTCGTGATGAGCTTGCAACTAACTCTCGATTTAACTCTTTTGTTAGCAGATATGCTAAATTATCTTTTGACTTCACATAGAAAACAGTGATAACTCCCGTTGAGAGTCGTTATCTAATGGTATTATGTCTACGACGTATATGTCTAGACTTACCATTATATAGATGGTTATGTGCCCGACCAATTACTGATTGACTATCGCAATGTATGCAAATTGTTGGCGCAAGTTTCGGCCATCTTGGAATATATTCTAACAATTGTCGTAGTCATTCAGCTTCTTCACCACATTTGTCAAGAGCTACAAACTCAGATTCCATCATGGATCTAGTTATTATCGTTTACTTAAAAGATTTTCAGGAAATGGTTGCACCTCCCGGAGTGAATACATATTCACTCAGACTTAGAATCTTTTATATCAGATATCTAACTCGCATTATTGTATCCTTCGATCACAGCAAGATATCTCGTATAATGCAGTTCATATTCACGAGTATACCTCAAGTACCTCAGTACTCATGTTATCCCTTTCTAGTGCTCAACACCAGGAGTACTGGTGTATCTACTCAATTTACTTACTGCATAGGCCAAGTCTGGTCGTGTACAACTCATTAGGTATATCAGACTTCCAATCACTCGAGAGTACTTTATCTGGGAGATACTTTCACCTTAATTTTTTGATAGATATTGACTAGTATCTATTGGCGTTCATGGCAATGCAGTATCACCCTTAGTAAATTTCTCAAGAATTTTGTTCATGTAATAGGACTGACTAGAACAAGTTCTTCTGTAGTTCTAAAAATTTTGATTCCTAGAATCACATCAGTTAGGCCCATGTCTTTCATGTCAAATCTTGAATTCAACATATCTTTAGTGGATTTGATTATCTTATCATTACTCCCAATGATAAGTATATCATATACATATAGACACAAGATGACGTAATCATTCTCTATGACTTTCATGTAGATACATTTATCATACTCATTAATTTTGAATCCACATTTCTTCATGGCATTATCAAATTTCTCATGACACTGCTTGGATGCTTGTTTTAAGTCATATAATAACTTCACCAATGTACAAACCTTGTTTTTCTATCCTGTCATAGAAACTATTTAGGTTACTCCATGTAGATTTCCTCTTCTAAATCCCCATTTAGAAAAGTTATTTTTACATCTATCTGATGTATTTCATGATTCCATAGAGCAGCTATAGCTAACAATACTCTAATGAAAATTATTCTCGACACTGGAGAATATGTATCAAAGTAATCAAGGTTTTCTCATTGTCGGTATCCATTGATTAGCAATCTAGCATTATATTTATCAATTGTGTCATCTGACTTCATTTTTATTTTTGAAGATCCACTTGCAACCTAGTAGTTTACTTCTCGGAGGAAAATCCATAAGCTCCCAAGTGTGATTTTGTAAGATAGATTCTATCTCTCCAGTGAGGTCCGTCAGAAGAGCTTACAACTTCAGAGTAACTTCAAGGCTCACTTTCCAACAAAAAAATGATAAAATCTTATCCGTAGGATTTTTCCATCTGAGCTCTTTTGCTCCGTCTAAGCTCAACCTCGACTGGTTCATCATCATCATCTTCTTAGCCTTGTATTTCATATGCCTATTTTAAGGAGCTAACATCCTCTCAGGTCTTATACGAAAATACATGCTTGAAGAATGAGACATTTCTCGATTCTATTATCGAGTTCTTGTGTATATATGGTATTTGTGACTCATACACAAAAAATTGATATTTCACTACTATTATGTGCATATCCAATAAATATACAATTAACAATCTTTGGTTCTATCTTAATCATTTTCGGATCAGAAACCAACACTTTGTTTACATTCGTAAATATTTATAGGACGGTTGTCTTTCATTCTACAACTAATAAAGACTCTTTTATATTTATCCTGTCTGGAATCTAAGTCAGACGGACTGCCGAGTGAGGTGGATAAAATGTTAACCGAATCACGATGTCCTGAAGGGGGGGTGTGCTGAGATGGCTTCTATGTTAACCAAGTCGTCAAAAGTCCTTTGGTTAATGCTACCTGCAACCAGCGATCGGGTCGTCCCGGTCCTTGGTACCCCGATGCTCAAGGCAGATCCAACGAGTATATAAGTAACAGACTAAAACATAAAATAATGAAATGCATATAGAATATGAATGAAGAACGTACCCTAGCCCAAGGGGCGCCCTCGGGTAGATCGGTGAGTTGGTCAAGACGCTACTCGAGTTGTCGCGACCTCGAAGAGTAGATGACTCTGAGCAGGATGCGGAGCAAGATCTGACGGCACCTATTGAGCACAACATGGATCCGGCTGGAAGACGACACGCAGGTCGGGACCTAACTGCGACATGTGGATCGAGATATGACATCAACACGTAGATCGAGATATGATATCGACACGTAGGCCGGGATATGTTATCGACGTGCAGGCCATAATATGACATGGGCACGCAGGCCGTAATATAACATTGGGGTCAGATCGAAGCACAATGACAACGAGGGCTCGAAGACCCGATCAACATTGGAATCATACGACAGTGGCAGATCAGATATCAGACCGACATTAGAAGTGTATGATAGTGTGTATCGGATGTTGGATCGACTTCGAATGCGTACCACGGGGTGGATTAGAAGTCGATCGCAACGATAAGGGTCGACTGCAAGTAATAGTAAGCATGGGACATCGGAGATAGCGCTGAATGGAGGAGGCACCATCCATCTCTACAGGAGAGGGTGACGTGCACTATGGGGCGCTGGAGGTGACAACGGGAGAGGAGAGGAGAGGCAGTGCTCTGGTCGGATACCAACGGTGCGGAAGGAGGGGACGACGCTGGTCGTTGATGTAAAATACTGAAAAATGATAAATAATAATAAGGGAATTTTCTGACATTTTTAGAAATTTTTTGGGAATTTTTCAGAGCTCGTATGAACGAGTTTACGGGGATAAAAACAGGGCCCCGAGAAAGCCTGTTTAGGCTTCCCACTTAAGCAAGGAAATGTTTATTTTCTTAATTTCCTTTTCTATTTTCTTTTCTTTATTTATTTCTTCACTTCCTCGCCGAAACCGTGCGCGCCGAGTTCTTCTTCCTCGTGCCGAGTCGCCATCTCCTCCCGTGCCCTAACTGCCACTCGGCAGTTCCCTACTCCCTCCTCGAGCTGATTTCCCCTCTTCTTCTTCCCTGGATTGCGCCACTCCTCCTCCGTCCGGCTGTGCCCTAGTTCACCCTCTGCCCTCACGGCGACTTTGCCCTAGCCGACTGCCACAATCCGATCACTCACCGTCGGCCGAACCCTTCTTCTTCTTCCTTCCTCGCGTCTTCATCACCATCGGCGTCTGAGTATCAACCGAGCCTTCGCCTCTTCGGGTCGGGGACAGGAGCCAAGCACCCGAGTTGATCTGTTGTCGGTGCCCTAGCCACTGCCTACCCCTTGAAGTGGCGTCGACGCCGGCTCGCCACCATCTGAGTCTGGTAGCTCTCTGGTTGGACATCCATCGACCGACCATCTTTTCCTTTACTGTTGGATCCCTGTTCGTTCCCTCACCGACACAGATCTGCTGCTGATCTCTCAGCCACCATCTATTTAGTCTTCGATGAAGGGAAGGTTGCCAACACCGATTTGGATCTGGTCGGATCGACACCAGCAGTGAACATCTGGTATAAACAAGGTAACAACTAGAGAGTTTGGATTTAGGGATTTTGCTTAGATTGTATTTGATCACTGGTTGTAGTAATCTTTCAATCTGAGGTTGGGTTGCAAAATCCAATCAGTGCTGATTTTGGGTATTTGATGTAGGGATAAGTATTTCCAGGTAGTTGCGGCTAGAAATTTAGCAGTAGACTCCTCAGGATTTGAGTAGCGCTGAGGCATCAGAATTTGGGTAAGTTTCATGTTGAGTTGTTATTGAACTAAATATTGAATTAGGTCTGAGGTAGAGGTAAGGTGTATAAATTTGCTCTGGTATTAAGTTTGTATTTGGAAGAGTTCAAGTTGATTTAGGTTTAGATCTAAATCAAATTGTATAGTGGAACGAATTAGGGTTCTGGTAAATAAGAAATTTCTTTAGTTGTGTGATATATATGTAGCTAAATTAAATATGGCTATTACAGGATTTTTATTCGAGACAGTATCTCGACGAGGGATCTATTTCGGATTGGACCACTGCTATTTGAGGCGGGTACCTCTTGACTTATCTTTTATGATATTGTCAATTGGATATGCATAGTATTTTATAGCTACAAGCAATGGAGGGGGGTGAATTGCTGAAAACAAAAACAAACTATACCCTCCTCGGATTTCAACTCAGAATTTAAATCAGCAACTAAATTAATGAAACAGAAAAAGAAACACGAATGGAAAAGACTCAGAGATTTAACCTGGTTACAACCAAGGAAGTTGTTAATCCAGGACAGTAGAAAAGCATAGTAAGAAAAATCTCCTTCTCTGAAGGCGGAGAAGCCTTTTACACTTTTGAAGCTCACTAGTTGCTTAGGAATTGCTAACAGATTGAATGCTTGAGTTGTTGTCTAATTCCTAGCTCCAGGGGCCTTTAAATAGCCTCTGGAAATTCTATCCCGAGGGTCCAAGGCGCCTCCAACAAGGTTCAAGGTGCCTCCACAGCTCGGTCAGCGGATAGAACTCTATGTAATTTTAAAGAAAAAATAATAAACTAATAAATTAAACATAATATTTGCAATTAGTAAAATTATAACAAAAAATAAAGGAAATTTTAAAATCTTCTAACTCCCCCTAAACATTTATAATAAAAGAAATTTTAAATTTATCTTTCTTGGTTATTGGAGCAACAACCACTTCCTTAGACAAAGCTTCCATAAAGAATTTCAATGTTTAATTTTCTCACTTTAAGCTTTTAATTTTTGAAAAATTAATTAAGCACAGATTTTGGAACCCAATAGAGGTTCCTTCCTACAGGATTATTCAAAAATCTAGGGGGTACATAGTTTCTTGGTATTTTTCTAAGTTGACCTTGATGCTTCCTTATATACCAATTTAATTTACCATAAGTTCTAATTTTTGACTTTGGAAATTTCTTTAAGCATGCATCATTTTTCAATTTTTCAATTTCTAATTTTAAATTTTCATTTTCTGATTTTAGATGATCATACATTTCTAACGGGCATGCTCTTGCTAAGTTCAACTTTAGTTCAACATTCTCTTTTTCTAATTGATCTAACTCTTTAGAAAGAGACTTGATAAATTTGAAAGATTGAGGACTTCCGATGCTCCGATCTTTTGGGTGATTGTGGCCAACTGAAATAAGGCTCACCCGAACCCAATTTCCGGCCTTTTCCTCGAGCAGCCTTCCGTCCCGGCTTAACGTCCCTCGAACGCCGCGCACGCTCTTCACGCCCACCGGAGTACTCTTCCGCAGCTCTCTCGTCCTTCGGACGCACCGAGCCCGTCGGCTCCCTTCCCGTGCCGTCCTTCTCGCTAGCTGCGTCTTCCGCTCGACTTCCTGTGCTCCTAAGCTCCTGCACACTCAGACACAGGGATCAAACACAGCAGGACCTAACTAACTTGATTGATCACATCAAAACTACCACGGGGTCCAACACAATGATCATGCTTGTCTTTGGTATGTCACAGTTTGATGCCCATAGCATGTTCTGTTTTGTCGCTTGTTATGGATCCATGTTTATACCTCGCGATTATTGCCATGAGTACCTTAGTTCCTAGAGTAAGTGACATATCATGCTTTACTGATTTTAGGACTAGATTCTGGATTTTTATTATCTGGCATGTGTATCTATATTCTTATATCATATCTGATCTGTGTACCTAGACCTTTTACTTTGGTCCATGTATATTGTTGGTACATATTTTATGGAGGTGGATATGTTCAGAACCTAGGTTGTTATACCATATAGGACCTGTATACCCTAGATCTGTGGATTTGACTTATTTGTACTAGGGTACACAATTTTATATATATATATATATATATATATATATATATATATATATATATATATATATATATATATATGTGTGTGTGTGTGTGTGTGTGTGGATTTGGTTTAGGATATTATCATGCTTAGTGTCAAGCATCATTCGCATAATTCATGCTGCGTGATAGGCTGCTCCATTATTGTAGAGCATATCATCAGTTTCATCACTGTTTGGTGCTCTGTTGGGACGCTCATGGGTGGCATGACGCAACGTGGTAGCACGTCAGTTTTGCTCTTCCGGTGTTCCATTGGTCCGCTCATGGATAGTGTGACGCAGCGTGATAGCACGTTAGGAATCCCTCCCCGTCATGGTGTACCGGGAGATGAGAGCATTTGCTCCCCCATTTATGATTTGGGGTAATAGTATGTGTGTACTCCGGAAGTTCTGTCCATCCATCAGTGGTAGTGATGTCAAGTGAGTGGCGAAAGCAGTGCACAGCGGATGTCAAGCAGCGATTGGTTGAGATGTCGAGTGAACGGTCAGATGAATGTCATGCGGCATTTATTGTATATTGATTGGATGCACTTATATGGTGCTTAGGTGAATGAAATGTATGCAAGAGACATATTGTGTATCTGGTTTGTGACCCTTTTGTTCCGGATAGGAGTTCTGGTGAGTCTGACTTCCTTAGTTACCTTTCAATTTTGCATATTTCCTATATATGATTAGGAAGCTGTATTCCATGTTTATTGCTGTTAGATATATCTTACTAGGCATGTCTATTGGTATTCGCTGAGTTATTGAACTCACCCCCGTGTACACTATTTTTTTCAGGTACCAGGTTGTTTATGATGTCGCTTGGAGTATCCTGTCTGCTGGTCCCCACATCACCTCAGAAGATCTATCGGTTTCATTTATGTTTTGTTTGTTTTATGTGTCATTGTGTCTAGTTTGTGCTCCGGTTTGTTAGAGTGTTGAAGTTGTTATGTGATATTTTGTATTGGTTGTTGGGTGTAAGCCAGTTTTGTGTTTATTTTGATTTCGTCATTTCCGTTGTGTTGTTTGGTTTTGGTACAATGAGTAGGTTGCTTTTATAACTGCAGTGGTTGTGTTTTATTGTGTCGGTAGGTAGGCTATATTATAAACTGCATGGTTGTGTGTATATTCCAGCCGCCTGTGGCTGATGTATATTATGTATGTAGAAATATTTCAGATTGTCACCCGTACAAGGGAGGTACTGCCGAAATTTCTTCGGACAGGGACTCCCCCCGGGGCGTGACAGCTGATGGCGGCACGGGGCTGGCCAGCGCAGAGTTGTGCCCTTAACGCTGGAGAGGGCTGGCAATGATCGCTGGAAGCAACAACAGCAATGAGGAGGTCGGCGATGAGGAGAGGTGACCTCTGATAGAAGAGAGGAACGTAGGAGAAGAGGCGCTCAACGCTTGCCGATAGATGGCGATGAAGGTGCATTGACGTGCATGAGGTAGCAGTGGAAGTGGCGTGAGGAGAGCGGCAACGCGTCAGTGTCAGTGACCTCAGTGGTGTCGGCATCGGCATGCCTGGCAAGCAAAGAAGGATAGAGGAGCGGAAGGGGGTGGTGGCCTACCGGAGACGAGGGAGAAGGTGACGATGGCGGCGGCATACTCCTCCCCCTCTGCTTATGGCAGTGACGAGATCTTGGGACAAAGAGAATCCCTCCTGCTTGTGGTGGCGGCGAAGCCCAAACACGAACCCCCTCTCTCCTTCGCATCAACAGTAACCTAAAAGGGGTGCTACAGTGCTTTGACCAAATTACCCCTCCCTCTTCTCCTAATTTCTCCTCTGCCCCTAAATTATATCCATATCATCTATCTTCTTCCGAGACACCTTATTTAAAGGGTAATTAGTTGTTAACACAGCTTCCCCTACATAAACTCTATAGTTTAGAGTTCAATAAAAGAGTATTCATAATCTCCTTTAGAGTTTAAATCTTTTATTCAGCAACTCCATTTTGCTAAGCAACATAAGGAGATGTTATTTCATGTATGATCTCATGTTCAGCACACAACTCAGCAAAATGTGATATATATTCACTGCCTCGATCACTTTGAACCACCTTAATTTTCTTATTAAGTTGATTTTAAATCTCATTCTTATATAGAGCAAATTCTCTATAGCTTCATCCTTATTTTTTTGAGAAGATATACATAATAATATTTTGTGTTATCATCTACAAAAGTGTGAAGTATTTATTCTCACCACGTGTTGGTGTATATTTGAGGTCACACATGTCAGTGTGAATTAGCCCAAATGGTGCATTGCTTCTCTCAACATATTGAAAGGATGACCTTGTCATTTTTGCTTCAACACAAATCTCACACTTGTGTTTTGGGTCAAGGTGGAATGTAGGTATGCTTCGCATATTTATTAATCTACATAACACATCATAGTTAACATGTCCTAGTTTACCATGCGACAAACATGAAGACTCAAGGATATAAGTGAAAGAACTTTCATCTTTATTTATCTTAGGCTTAATAGCTATTACATTGAGCTTGAACAACCCATCATATACATAGCCCCTTCCTACAAACATTCCATTCTTTGACAGTACACTCAAAAATAATGCGAGAGTCATGCTTGCTTAACAGTGATCTGGACACTAGATTCTTCTAAATCTCCGAAACATACAACACATTATTCAAAGTAAGGTCTTTGTCTAAGGTCATCTTCAGCACCACTTTTCCTTGGCCCATGATGTCTGAGGTTGCTGAGTTCCCCATAAACAGCTTGTCTTCAGTGACTTCTTCAAAGTTGTGGAGTAGCTCCTTATTACAGCATACATGTCTGTTGGATCCAGTATTGATCCACCATTACTGTGGGTTTGAACCGATCAGGTTCAGTTCGGAGACCACAGTGCAGAGGTCGTCCATTTATGGTCCCTCGTTCAAGTTGGCCTCCTACTTCTTCTTCAGCTTTCTGCATTCCAAAGATTTGTGATCGGCTCGACCACAGTTGAAGCACTTCCCAAAGAATTTCTTAATGCCTCCTCTATGTCCCATCTTGGAAGTCTTTAGGTTCTTCTGTTTCGAGTTTTAACCTTGCTCCATCATATTGGCTTTCATAATAGCTTGAGAGAATAACTTTCTCTCTGAATTCTTGTTGTCTTCTTCGATGCGAAGTCTAACAATGAGTTCTTCCACATTCATCTCCTTCCTCTTATACTTCAGGTAGTTCTTGAAGTTCTTCCAGCCTGGAGGCAACTTCTCAATAATAGCAGCCACCTGGAAGGTTTCACTCAGAATCATCCCTTCTGAGTGGATCTCATGCAAGATCACCTGCAACTCCTGGACTTGGTTAATCATCGTCTTGGAGTCAACCATCTTATAGTCCAGGAATCGACCCATGATGAATTTCTTAGCCTCTGCATCTTTCATCTTATACTTCTTGTACAGGGACTTCTATAGCTCCTTAGTCATTCTGTTCATGCTATATACAACGTACAGTGAGTTGGCAAGACAGTTGAGGATGTAGTTTTGACAAAAGAACTTAGAATAAGTCCATGCCTCCATTGTACTGATGGTTTGTGCATCAGCATCCTTAGCACGCTTGGGAGTGTTTTCGGTTAAGAATTGAGCCACATTAAGCATTGTCAAGTAGAAGAGCATCTTCTGTAGCCACCTCTTGAAGTTCACTCCAGTGAACTTCTCTAGCCTTTCCCGATGGTTGATTGACACAGTTCCATTCGGGGCGGAGAAGGCCTTAAGGTGTTGAGTTTCTTACACCTCAACACTTTGTTCTAAGACTATCTCAACAAAACTCGAATCTATTTCAAGATTGTTGGGCACTCTATTGCTAGAGATATTGAGAAAATTACGGAATTGAAATTACACAAAATTAATTCTAACTTATCTGTTAAGATGACTTGAGCAGATAATCTCAGATTGCATGCGGGGCTGGTTCTGCCAAGCTTTTGGTGGTCCGAGTTGTAGAGTTGATGCGATGTGTAGCAGAATTGGGAGTCGATCATCGAATCGGGAAGAAAATTCGTTGACTAAGATGCCAAGGCCTGCTTTCAATGTGGTTTCCTTGAAACAAATTCGTCCCACCTTTGGCTATGCTTTGAGATTCTATCGGGTTATTTGTTTCCCAAGATACAATGGCAAAACCACGCACATAACCAAGCACTGGTTATTCATGACGAACTGAGAATACACCCGAGTACTATCACAAGTAGTTCGGCCGAACGAATGCATGACTGAGAGAAAAGAATCGGGGAACGAAGGTGGAGGAACTCTTTTACTTTCGCTTTTGCTCTTTCTCTTTCTCTTTCTCTTTCTCTTGCTTTGCTCAAGATATGACCTCCTTATATAGGAGCTCTCACTTTACCTGCAATAATATGATCAAATTATGGTCATTTAATATTAGTTTAATGTCATCGAGTTTAATGTCTTCATTAATATCGAGACATTACGAAATCATTATTAGTGAGTTTAATTACGACATTAATATCGAGACGTTATGAAGTCACTATTAATGTTGAGACGTTACGGAATTATCATTAATTTTATATTAATGTTTTTGTTACATTCTTGAGCAAATAGCAAAAAGATATCAATGTGGAAAAATGTTAGTTTATTCACTTGGGCAAATCTTGTCTTGACCAGTTCGGCATTCAACATATCCAAGTAGTGCTCGTACACGACGAGTCAACCTTGGTTCAGTACAATCTGGGTCCTAGATTTGCACCCACCCTACGCACCCATGTGTTAAAAAATCTCTTCCCATGTATATGTTTACAACATTAATATATGTTTCATAATTTAAACCAACAATAAACCCAAGAAACTTCTAATGTGAGATTAACAAGTCATGTACAATAGAATCTGTTAATCTCCACCTCTTTATTTCATTCACATTTCCAATAACATCTACCTTGAACTCCTTAATATTTCAAAGAAACTTCACTTCTTTGGGGCCAAAAAATAGAAAGTTTCCGGCATCTACAGCAGTTGCAACTGAAAATAAATTTATCTTCATGCTTGGAACATGAAATACACTGTTGAGTTAATGGAATTTTCTTGTTTTTGGTTGATGACAATAATGCTTCATTCTCTACATGACGAACTGTGTGTTACAATAGCATCACAACCAATGTATTCTTGAAGGCCGGAAAATTTGGATTTATCTCCAGTAAGATGCCCACAACTCAATCTATGATCTAGTCATTCTCAAAATTTATGGCGTCCATGGCACCATACTTTATGTTTTTGCCATAAAGCATTTCTGCCAATCTTTCATTTTTCAACTTTTCCTGATTTAGCAACATTGCCTTCATTTAATTTGGTTTGGAAAAATTTCTTAATATTCCTATAGCATTTGAAAATCTTCTTCTTGTCATGCTAGAAGAGTCTTCTTCTTTGTGCTATCATTTCCCTCAAAGCTTTTCTTTCTAGCTACAAAGGCATTTTCATCTTCTTTGATAGAAATACTAGTCATTTGCTTAGCTACTTATTCTTGTGATGAAAGAAGATTCTCTGTCTCCTCTAAAGACGGTTGTTGAGCCCACCCTTGTATTGAAGTATGGAAGGGAATGTATTCTGATTTCAATCCTTGAATAATGTTTCTCCTTATACGACCTTTAGAAATTGATGCTTCTGGATTTAGAAGAGAAATTTCTGAACATATATTATTTGATCTTCAAAAAATACTTTGATATAGAAACATTGTCTTGTGTAGTATTTGCAAGTTCATTCTCCAAAATTTGTAGCCGACCTTCATCTTTTTTATTGAATAACCAATCAAGAGTTTGCCAGATTTCCTGAGCTGATTTGTACCGCATAATAATGATCAAATCAGCCAGGAGATATTATTCTCTTTAGAATAAATTCAGCCTTCGCATTTTGCTGCTTCGACCTTTTGAAATTCTCGGCATTTGCTAGTATATTTTCTGGAGCAACAATGTTTCCTCCATCGATAATATCCTATAAATCTTCACCAACAAGATAAGACTACGATACAATAGATAACTATTCAATAAGTTGATTCGTGATTATCAAATTCATTGATTCATGCATGCATATGGGAAGTAAGCTTCTAAACTATGTTGAATTTGTAAAATGTCAGAAGATAGACAACAAAACTCAATGTTTACGAATAAACGACGCGGCCACAAATTCTTATTAATAAAAAACTTCTTAAAACTAGATGATACTTAGACTTCAATCCTATATATCCAAAAGACTAAAACACCCTTAAAATCTAACTTAACAAAATAATAAAAATACTAAGGGGGCGTTTGGTTCTTTCCTAGGAATAGGAATCAAAATGAAAATCATTGTATTGTGGAATGAGAATGGGTATGAGCATGGATATCACTCTTAAAAGCAATGTTTGGTTAGTTGCATATTTTCTATCGGAATAAATAAAAATTTCTTTTTTTACCCTTAAAGAAAAATAAGAGAAAAAATTAAATGTGAGAGAAAGATGAATGTGAGAGAAAAATATGATGAAAGAGAATGATGAGAGAGAAAGTGTGATGATAGAAAATGAGAAAAGAGAGTGTGATAGGAGAGAGCATGATGAGAGAGAAAGTATGATGGGAGAGGATGAAGAGAGAGAAAAGGTAATGAGAAAAAAATGAGGAGAGAGAGTGTGATGAGAGAGATTGAGGAGAGAGAAAGTATGGTGAGAGAGAAAGTTTGATGAGAGAGAAAGTGTGATGAAAAAAAAAAAGAGAACAGTGAATGCGATGGAGAGATTGAGGAGAGAGAAAGTATGATGAGAAAAAAGAAGGAAAAGAGTGCGATGGAAGAGATTGAGGAGAGAGAAAATATGATGAGAGAGAAAGTATACTAAGAAAAAAAGAGAACAGTGAATGTGATGGAAGAGATTAAGGAAAGAGAATGTATGATGAGAAAAAAAGAAGGAAGAGAGTGCGATGGAAGAGATTGAGGAGAGAGAAAGTATACTAAGAAAAAAAGAGAACAGTGAATGTGATGAGAGAGATTAAGGAAAGAGAATGTATGATGAAAAAAAAAAAGGAAGAGAGTGCGATGGAAGAGATTGAGGAGAGAGAAAATATGATGAGAGAGAACAAGGAGAGAGAAATGATATGAAAGAAAAAATAAATAAATATATTTTGATATTTGATATTAAGGGAGAAAATTTTAGTTTTAGGTCAAGGGTATTTTTGGAATAAGGGAATATTTTGATTGATGAAAATAGGATAATGACTTATTGAAGGAGAGATACATGAGAATGAGTTATTACCCAATTTCAAGGATTCATTCCCTTATTTGTATTCCTATTCCTATAATCCAAACATTAACAATGACAATCAATGATTCTCATTCTCATTTCCCACTCCTATTCCCCTAAACCAAATGCCCCCTAAAATTACTCTTCCATTTCCACACCAGACTCCATACAAGTCCTCCACACTGTAATTTGATTGGTTCAATAGCTCACACTGACTCCACTAACACAAATCCATTTTTAGGCACCGATTGAATCCTCCACACCAAGGGATCTTGTCACATATATACAAGAACCTTATGGCTCTAATACCAAGTAAAAACTAGAAACATCAAAATATATAAAATATTTTGATGGGCCAAGATCGTTAAAAGAAAAGATGCAGAGGAACACAACCAAAAAAAAGTAAATTACCTTTGAAAGGAAGACAAAGCAGAAAGAGACTAAAAAAAATATGAGGGCTTAATCACTTAAGATTACAAAATTGTTAGAGTTCATCCCTTTAATACAATTCAAAAGATAATCTAGACTTCTTTAACAAATTAAAGTAGTTGACCATTAAAAACACAAATTATGAAAAGACTAAAACCATTTAATCATATTATAGTTTCAAGTAGATCTTTTGTACTTCCAACATGATATAGATCTCTTGTAGTTCCAACATGATATAGTTATAGTTCAAAGTAGTCATCTTCCGTTTCCAACAAAAAATAACCCCAAAGAAAATAGTTCGAAGGATCACTTTAATTTCAAACGAATACCAGACGATGAAACAAGTGGAAGCTCTGAGTGTCAGCAACTATTCGTCATCTTCAATTATGCTATAAATCATCCTACACGTTTGTAAAAACAAAACCAACTATTAGATTAAGCTGGGAGAATAAGGTTGACGAGAATGAAGGCGTCTTTTCTTTTCTTGGTAGAGCTGGTTAAAGATCTCCGATACGCCGATCAGATGCACTGCCGCTGGCAAGGACGGAGCCAAGTACAGTCCAGCCCGGGTGCCCAACGGTGTTGAAAAGGGCAAAACGTCAATTTTACGGTAGAAAAAGGGGAAAACTAACGAAAGATAAAGAGGAAGCTAGGGTATTAGGGTCGGCGTTGTCGCTCATGGCACACAACTTAAGTAGATCACTCGGGCGGACTCCGCCATTGCTACTGGTACCTTCAAGTAGATTTCTACCAAATAACAGCAAAGAGTACATTACGTTCAGTTTCACATATGAATCTGCTTCTTATGGTCCAGGGTTACGTTTTGTGCAAACTGAGTAGTTTGGACAATGTATCGTATCCCACTGCTCAACTTCAAACTAAACCACGGTTGTATATAAAATAGTGAACAATAAGTCAACTTCAAAAAAAAAGCCACAGTTTATCTAACATGTGATGGCTAACAATAACAATTCTACGAAAGAGAATCACTAATGGAGCGCAGCAGTCTTGAGACACTGAGTTGGGCATTGCATGATCCTTCTAGATTTGTCATCCTCCAAATTTTTTCTTATTTATCTAAAATGTGTAATTCAATATCTTTAAATGGGAATTCATGTCCTATGTGGGTGTAGTTTGGTACTCGGATATGATTTGCCATCAGTAGGGCATGGTTCCATTTTTGATAGGTACAAATATTATTTCAAATTATCTCGTGCCCCCTATTTTGGACAATCACTTGACAAGACTGAATAAATTCTTATGATTTATCCACTTTCAAAGTGTATGAGACTATCTTAGAGGGACCGTTAAAATGACGACTTCATCTTTTACCACCAAGAAATTCAACTTCGATTTACTATACGGTACATCTTATACCACATAATCCGTGAGCATCATGTGTATTTTTTTTAAGTGCTTATTATTTATGATTTGAAAAATGATATGCTCAAGGAAAAGCTCAAGGATAGACATATAAAATGATGAAACTCACAAAAATGAAACGATGGATCATATTTATGTGTCTATCTTTACTTTTCCTTGAGTAAATCATTGCTCTTATGATTTATAGTTTAGACTTTAGGATAAAATATTTAGATTATATATATAATTTGATTAAGTATATAATTGTATAAGATTATATACACAGATGTAATTAAATGAAGAGGTGTGGATCAAAGTGTTAAATAAATATTTTGTGACCTAGGATTGACGAGACGGAGAATTTATTGTTTTTTTTATCGCTCACGGATGCGCAAGAAACCTATATATCTATTCATATAACAAAGAACAAAATGAGTTTCCTTGAAATTCTGCGAAAATAAAAGACCTATCTCATCCTACTTCAAAGCAGAAGCGATTACTGAACGGCGTCGCTTCCTCTCTCGCTCTCCCACTCACTTCTGGCCTCCTCCACTCGCCGACGTCGCCATTATGGATCAAACGCGGGCCTTCGTCAAGGACGTGAAGAGGCTCGTCATCAAGGTGCTTCACTTCTCCTCCTTGTCACCCTCTGCACTCGCTATGATCTCTGGTTTTCTGGTTTTCCGTCCTTGGCTTCAGTAAAACCCCAGTACGACACTTAGGAGCATGTTTCGATGTGTTATGTGATCACTTTTCCTATCGATACCCCTCGAAAACGCTCTGGTTTTTGATCCATTATGTATGGTCTTTGATCTTATAGATCAAGCTACTCATTTCATTCTGTTTGGATATCCTACATTGGTTTAAAAATTCGTTTTTTTTTCATGGGAATTAGATTTCTTTTCTCTCTGAATGCATCATGTCGAGTACCATTTTCGTCCCAAGGACCGGTGAGAGCAACTCGGGGTACGGATTGTATTAATCAATTCCTCAGTTTTTTGCATTAAAAAAACCTAGACAAAGTCATTCTAGGATTCCGTTTATTTGTTTTCACAGAAAATATTTTTCAGATTTTTAAATATTTGGTGCAATGGAAAATCATGATCAGAAAACCAGCATTGAAAAATATGTTTCGTAAAACAAACAAAGTCTAGATTTAAAATTGGATTCCTTTTTGATGTGGTCCTGTCGGAAGACATTAGGAATTATCCATGATGGAGCACGAACCGACCATGCACAACCCCCACCAGAATAGGAGTTAATTGATTAACCCTTTTTTCTTTCTTTTGTTTTCTATAATTCACTCCTTTGTTTATTATTCAAATTTACAATGTAAACGTGAACACAAAATATCCATTGAATAATATAACACCTCGTAACTTCAATCTTTAAGCTACGAATGCAGTTTCTATTATTTTTGGTTGTAAATGACTTTTTTTCTTTCTGAATTAAAATACTCCAATTGCAAAAATACAAATATAATTCACTGTTGAACTTCACAGGCCAGGGTAAAATGAGAAAATGATACTCATGTTCTTGATTATCATCTGTAAAGTTTTAACTGACATGGTCCTGGAGTACTTTTAGCATGGTTCTATTAAATTTCACTGAATTACTACATCTGCCAACCATATTTTTCTTTATTTATAAATAACTTCACCCTAAAAGAAGTCTTATAGATTATGATAATTGAATTTAAGAACTTTTTTTCATACAGGAGTGCCTAGGCCAATGCCTACTGCCTCAGGCAATATTGACCTTGGCGCTTTGGAGTTACTTTGATGAGATTGGAGTATAGTGAGTGGAAGAAATTTGTTTTTTAATGTAACTTTAGTATTCATACTTGGAATGTTGGTTTTAAAATTTTCTCTTTTACGAGTCGGGATTACATCATTTCTGATTTCTGTGGAATAGTTCTATGTAAAAGTTGCATCATAACCGTCAAAGTCTGTATCCTCAGGTAACTGATCTGGTCAGCTTATTCTGTCGAAATTTATCTCCTCGCTATGATTATTTTAGGTGGGAACTGCAGTTGTAACGAGAACAGATGGGAGATTGGCTCTTGGAAGATTGGGAGCCCTGTGTGAGCAAGTAAAGAATATTTTCTCTTACTTACCAGAGTGATTCACCATAATGTTTCTTGCTGGAGTTCTGAATCCTATGCCTACTAACTGCAATGAGACATGATCAGGTCAAAGAACTCAACGTATGTGGTTTTGAGGTTATCCTTGTTACATCAGGTGCAGTTGGAGTTGGTCGACAAAGGCTTAGATACAGGCGATTAGTCAATAGCAGGTGCTAATTTGTGCTGGCTTTTATTTAGACAATCATATTTTAAGACCCGATCATTTATTATTGACATTACTACCTTTTTGTAGCTTTGCGGATCTCCAGAAGCCGCAATTAGAATTAGATGGCAAAGCCTGTGCTGCAGTTGGTCAAAATGGCCTAATGGCTTTGTATGACGTATTATTTAGTCAGGCATGAGTTTGCTTATTTGTTGTTACATATATGTTTGGTTGATTTATAGTTACTAAGTGTAATTAATTGATCATATTACCATTTCTTCTTGCAGCTTGATGTGACATCATCTGAGCTTCTTGTTACAGATAATGATTTTAAGGATCCAGATTTCCGAATGCAACTGTGTCAGACAGTGAATACATTGTTATCTTTGAAAGTTATTCCTGTTTTCAATGAAAATGATGCAATAAGTACTAGGAGAGCTCCATATGAGGTATTCTTAATGTGATACAGTACATTAATTTATGGTTGGATATATGCATTTGTTTTAGGGTGGATGCAAGTACCATCGTGAAAAGTTGTCATGACTAAAATTCCTCAATCATGTATTTTCCTTAAGATATTTTTTGTGCTTACCTTACATAGAGCTCAATGGAGAGATAAATACATGTAGTCAACCCCAAATAGAGTATAGGGTTGTATGATTTAGTCAGTAATTCGCAAAAGAGAAGAAAAAATAGGAAAAGGAAATTTTATATCATCTTGAATTAAATATACTAGATGTACTAAAAATAATAAAGTGGAAATAAATAACAAAATTCAATCTCAAATCTGTTTATTTTAATATATTTGTTTTTCTTAATTTTTTTCAAGTTGTGCAATTTTATTGTATCATTCTCCTTCATCAAGAACCTTGCTATGACAAGTTGAAGTGGGTTTGTCTTCAAAGAGTTAGAGCATTTTCCTAATTGTTATCTCCATCTTAAATTGGCCCTTACAATGAATGAACAAGGAAAAATTGCAAGTTACCACTAGGCTAAAACATTGATTGTGTATCAACTCTATCCATAATGTTTGGATTTTGAATTTTGAGTATTAACACCAAGGCTGAAGGAGCACATGTGGGAAAATCAATGTGTTAACAAAAAGTCTTATTAAGTTAGCAAATCCTCTATGTTAAAAATTGGATTAGTGGATTAGTTAGTCAGCAAGCAAAATGAATAGCCAGTAGAATCAATTCTCTTGCCGAAAGGTAGATTTGCGTACCAAATCAATGTTGAAAGCATATGTTTCTTAATTGTACTCTCCAATTTAGATGGGCATTAAGTACCTTTTGATTAAAAATGGGTACTTTCCAACCAAACAACTTTGCATAAGGATGTGTGGGTTGTATTTTAGTAATTACAGTGATGGAGAATACATATATGCTACTTCCCATTATAATAAGTTAGGTGTCTTATACCCATATTTTACAAATGTATGAGATATGTTTGCGCACTTACATGTTTGGCCTAGCGTTGGTGTCAATTCGTACAATGCATAATATTGTTTCGTAAATTTTTCTTTTCTTCTTTCCCAATGATTCATATAACTTAATTTTATGTTTATTTTGATGATTGGCATCAATATTATGATTGTCAAGAAATTAACTTAAATCTGTCTAAAAATAAGGTGGTAACATTTTGGATTATGATTAAAATATTGTTCTGTGCTGGTCAGCATGAGTGAAAATTTTAATTTTGCTGGCTGACTGACATTCAAAACAATCCAAGACAACTAGAACAAATCTAGAGTGTCCCTTGGAGGTTGGTCAAGCTTCTACGAGGTCGATGAAGCTACCATGGAGGTGACAAGGTGTTTTGATCGGCGAGCTTGCTAGGTGTTTGGGGACTGAAACACCATGCCAATGCAACTAAAAGTCTTCCTAAATTTGAGCTCGTTTTGGTTACATGAGAAATTCATTTATACAGTGGAACCTTCTACTTTTAATTGTTTTCTACCTTTTTGAGCAATAACTGGAAGATAAGGCAGCTATCTTTTCAACTTCTGCATCCTATTTAACTGACTTAAACACATTTTTTGTAGAATGAAAATATATGATATTTGTTTTTTTTTTAATTTTCATCCTTGGGGTCTATAAGATACTATTTTTTAACGGCAAATATTAGAAGTTACCACCTCAAGATCTTATATATTATTTATTATTCACTTGCCATGATTATCTAAGGTTGGAAAATAAAATATCCTAAAACACCCAAAAGGGTGAAATATATCTAATTGTCTCCTTAACTTGGAGGATTTAGATTGCCTCCAGGAATTGAACAAACAGTTGTCTTTGGCTCTTTGCTATGCTTCTGAAACTAGGTATTTGAAAAAGGAATCGGTACTCAGTGAATATATCTACTAGTTGATCATGTGAGTTGACAAAACTAGTAGATATTTCTCCTGATATGACTTTCTCTCTAACAAAGTGACAATCAACTTCAATATGCTTTGTTCTCTCATGAAAAACTGGGTTCGAGGTAATATGCATGGAGGCCTGATTGTCACATATAAGTGACATTTGTGTAACCTCCCCAAATCTGAGTTCCTGAAGCAACCGTTTTAGCCATATAAGCTCTTGACTAGTTATGGCTATAGCTCGATACTCTGCCTCTGCACTGGATCTTGCCACAACATTCTGCTTTTTTGCTTTTCCAAAAAACAAGGTTACCTCCGACAAATATACAAAACCTAGAAATGGACCTTTCATCAGTGGGAGATCCTGCCCAATCTGCATCAGAGTATCTTACGACTCGAGTATGTCCTTTGTCTGCACCAAAAGACTCTTTCCTGGTGCGCCTCTGATATATCGAATAATGCGAGTCACAACATCCCAATGTTTTTTGCATGGAGAATTGAGAAACTGACTTACTACACTTACCGCAAATGAGATATCTGTATGAGTAACAGTAAGGTAGCTTGGTTTCCTTACTAATCGCCTGTACCTTCAGGATCTGGAAGAGGCTCCCCCTGATTTGGCATGCGCTTAACATTAGGATCCATAGGGTTGTCGATTATTTTTGAATTTAACATTCTTGTTCCTTTCAAAATATCCATTGCATACTTCCTTTGGGATATGATGATCCCCTGTTTAGACTGTGCTACTTCTATCCCCAAGAAATATTTGAGTTTGCCGAGATCCTTTGTCTGGAAATGTTTGAAAAGATGTTTCACCTGTGAAATCCCAAGATGATAACTACCTGTGATGATAATATCATCAACATAAACCACTACGTAGATGCAACCAGTAGATGAGTGGCGATAAAAGACAGAATGGTCAGCCTCGCTCCGAGTCATGCCAAACTGTTGAATAATACTACTAAATCTACCGAACCATGCTTTGGGTGATTGCTTGAGGCAATATAAACATTTCCGCAGGCGACTTACAAGACTAGAAGACTCCCCCTGAGCAACAAAACACAGAGGTTGCTTCATGTAGACTTCCTCGAGCAGATCACTATGTAAGAATGCATTTTTGATGTCCAACTGATAAAGAGACCAATGGCGAATCACAGCAATTGATAGGAACAGACGTACAGAAGACATCTTGGCAATAGGAGAAAAAGTATCCCCATAATCCAATTCGAAGATCTTAGTATAGCCTTTAGCAACGAGACATGCCTTAAGTCTGTCTACCATACCGTCTGGACCAACCTTTACTGTATACACCCATCGACAACCAACAACTGACTTCCCAGGTGGTAGAAGAACGAGGTCCCAAGTCCCACTATTCTGTAAAGCACACATTTCATCGAGCATAGTCTGTTTCCATCCTGGATGGGCAAAGGCATCACCTGCAGTCTTAGGAAGAGAAACAGACGATAAGGAAGAAAGACAAGAATAATAGGAAGGAGAAGACGATGATAACTCAAAGAAACATAGTGAGGAGAAGGATTACGAGTGGAACACATACCCTTTCGAAGTGCAATAGGAATATTAGAGTCAGGAGACGGGACCGGATGAAATGGCGAAGGACTTGGCTCTAAAAATGTATCCACGGCAGTGTCAGTGCTGGTCGGCGGCAAAGCAGGACGAGAATGACGCTCCTGCAAAGGAGGTGATGAGGCTGGGGATGATAGAGGCGCCTCCGAAGAACAAAAGATAGTTACTGGTGCAGGTGGAGAGGGAGAAACCTCGGACTGGGAAACGGGAGGCCCAAAAAATGAAACCGAATCAAAGAATGCAACATCAGCAGAGATGAAGTACCGACGAAGAGTAGGGAAATAACACTTGTACTCTTTCTGAAACTGTGGGTACACGAGGAAAATGCACTTATGAGACCGGGGAGAGTTTATCAATGCTAGGATCAAGATTATGAGCAAAACATATAGAACCAAAGACCCAAGGTGGTAAAGGATGAAGAGGATGATGAGGGTAGAGGATATGATGAGGTATTTTACCCTGGAGAGTGGAGGAAGACATACGATTGATAAGATAACACGCAGTAAGTACAACATCACCCCAAAACTGATTAGGAACATGAGAATGGAGAAGAAGAGTCCGAGTGGTCTCAAGGAGATGACGATTCTTACATTCCGCAACCCCATTTTGTTGAGGGGTTTGAGGGCAAGACGTGCGATGCAACACACCATGAGATGTCAAGAAGGAACGAAACTGAGTAGAAAGATACTCGCGAGCATTATCACTTTGAAAAGTTCGAAGAGGAATCCAAACTGAGTTTTGATTTCATGAAAAAAAGATTGAAAAATAGAAAATAATTTTGAACATTCCTTCATCAGATATAACCATGTTCAACGGGAAAAATCGTCTATAAAAGTAATAAAATATCGTGATCCTAATGTAGAAGAAACACGACTCGGACCCCCAACATCAGAATGAATCAAAACAAAGGGGGGCGTAGCCCGACTCATAGTGCGAGGAGAAAAAGAACTACGAACATGCTTACCTAACTGACACGACACACAAGACAAAGACTCTAAGTGAGAAAAACTAGGATGTAATATTTTCAACTTATCAAGACCTGAATGATCCAACTGAGCATGAATAAGAAGTGGAGATGCTGCCACCGAACCAACAAGAGAGGGTTGTTGAAGCCGATAAAGGCCATGAGATTCGCATCTGAAGCCAATCATCCTTCCCGTACTTCGATCCTGTAAGGAAACAGACATTTTAATAAAAGAAATGACACAATCAGTTGACTAATTGACAATAAATTAAACGGAGTTCCAGGAACATAAAGAGCATTATGAATGGAAAGACACAGAGAAGGATGAACAATACCAATATCCTTGGACTCAGTTTGGGAACCATTGGCCATGATGACAATTGGTAAATAACCAGAAGTAGTGAGAGAAGAAAATAGAGATTTATTACCAGTGATATGATCGGTAGCCCCAGAATCAAGAACCCAAGGACCTAAAGAGTGAGATATGCCAGCAAAGGAATTATCAGCGTGTGCAACAATAGCAGTGGAATCAGAAATCTGACGATCCTCAAACCATTTCAGAAAGTCATCATAGGAAGGTTGTGGGGGTCGGATCCGGTGTTAACTGTGAAGTGGAAGCTGAAGAAGCAACAGAACTCTGAACGATCTGAGCAGCGCGAGGAGGTCGACCATGCAGACCCCAACACTTATCAATCGTGTGGCCCGAGCGGTGGCAATGATCACACCAAGGACGACCTGTGCCACCCTTGCGAGGTGGATGTCTGTTGTTGTGTCGAGAGACTAAAGCTGACAAGTTAACAGGAACGGAAGGAGGCATCGTCAAGACTTTGGTTGGGACACGGAGGAGAGTCGCCCAGGTATTGTCCATGGTAGCTTCTGTGGGACTGCCCAGGATTTAATCACGAACATGAGAATAATCTGTGGGCAAACCATATAAAGTCAGAGACATAAAAAATTTCTTCCGATTTTCAAGCTCTGCAACAGGACTGGCCGCAAGTGGTAGCAGCTCATTGAAGTCACAAAGAAGGCTAGAGACATAACCTAGATAAGTTGACATTGAATTCTTAATCTGATGGGCACTGAGAATGGACATGAGATCTACACAAACTTGATAGAGTCGCCAAGAGGTGTTTGTAAAGAGTTGCTGAGCCTGTGTCCAAACAACTTTGCAGGTTTTGTGAGTACGGAAGACATTCTTAAGAGATGGATGGATGGTGGCTCGGATAATACAACACAACTGAGCGTCAACCTTCTTCCATAGAGGACGATCGACGACTTGAACATCTTCTTCAGTTTGAGTGAGATATCTCATAACCTTGTCCAACAAGCCAAAGCTCAATGTGAGATGCCCAAGAGATATAATTTTTACCATCCAACTGCTCGGAAGAGAGGGGTGCAGTAATATGGTTGGTAAAGATTAAGATATTGGGCTTTGGGACGCCAGATGTAGCCATTGATTAGTTTGAAAAGAACTGTGCACCGGACTGTCGGAGAAAACAGTGCTGGAGGATGGACTGCCAACACCGCTCAGAAGAACCCTCTGCCCTTGCAAGTCACTGGAAGCTGAAGAGTGATGCCAGCGCCCTCCTCTATTGATATCTCCTTACGCTTGCAACCACGGCGACAAGGAGCTTCGTCAGAGTAGGGATGGAGAGGGAAGGAATCACTAGAGCAGAACCACTCTGGTGAAAACCCTAAATCTTAAGGCACCGCTCTTCAACAAGGATCGGGAGATGAGGGGAATCCACCACGCCTGAGCAGAACCACCCCTCCAACAAAGAACCCTATGAAGAGGTCGTCGTCACTCAGAGAAGTCGTCATTGTCACTGTCGTCGCTAGGTTCTAGGGACTCACCAGAATAGCAAGGAGGTCACGTCTTCAAGCCACCTCGCAAGAGAGAGATCGGGAGCGTCCACGACGACGTGGAACAGGGAGGCGATGAGGCTGGGAGGCGGGTCCAGGTTGAGCCGAGGGCGAGGCAGAGAAGGACTGCTCTGCGAGAAGCCTTGTGTGTGTGCGAGAGAGAGAGAGGAACGACGACGCGGGGCAGGAAAGAAATTAGGGTTTCTTAAAAACTTGGCTCTGATACCATGTTATGAAAGAAATCCATGTATTAGATACCACGGAGTTATTGACTTATATAGAGGAGGATATACAACATAATTACAATAATACCCCTAGTTATGTTACAATATTCTAACAGGAACAACAACAACTGTTTTTTTTTTCATTATATTCATGTGGAATTTAATTATAGTTGAATAAATTACTTAGAAATTGTTCGTATTAAATCAGGAGCAAAAGGAATTAGTTTGTTTTTAATTTCTTGTATCAAGCTTATAGGTAGAAGATGAACTGCAATACCTGTTAAGGGGAAACGTAGAGGACCTTGTTCTTTTGGTTGTGTATGATGCACAGAAGGCCAAACAGCAACCAGATTTTTATTAAGATGGTGTGTTTGTTTCTCTTAAGATTTTTGTCACTTATGATATATGCATATCAAATCATTTGTATATCCAAACTTTTGTAAAGGAAATATTCTCAAGAGCCTAACTTCTCTAAAATGGAGGCTTTGTTCAATTGAAATCTCTTTTGAACCTGATAGACATTTAATTGACTTGTTAATACTAATAGTTGATTAATCTTGCAGGATTCTTCTGGTATTTTTTGGGACAATGATAGTTTAGCAGCCCTTTTAGCATTGGAACTAAAAGCTGATCTTCTTATTCTGCTAAGTGATGTTGAAGGTCTATATAGTGGTCCTCCTAGTGAACCTAATTCACGACTAATACACACTTATGTGAAAGAGAGGCATGACTCTGAGATAACTTTTGGAGACAAATCCAGGGTTGGAAGAGGTGGCATGACTGCTAAAGTAAAGGCTGCTGTTTATGCTGCTTATGCTGGCACACCCGTTGTGATTACCAGGTATTCCTTGTTCTTGGGTCCTAACGTAATTTTAACTTTGTTTTTCTAAATGTCCTTGAAATTACTACTTCCATCCTATTCCTACATGATTGAGTTGGCATCTGCAAATAGTATTGTTTTCCAAATTTGATGTAATAAAGTGATTTGCATGGACTGTTTGTTTTGAGAAATTGTATGTATATCTGTATATGTTTCTATGGAACATTTTGTTAGGACAGAATAAAAATGGCTAAGACCTCTGCTCTGTAGCTTAATTGGTTATGCTGGAACTTCATGACAATTTAGAAGATGGACCTCATGATGATAGGCAGCAAAAAATATTGTATTGTAATACCAGATTAGGCATTTGTTATTGAAGAAGGTAGGTATAGAAGTCTACTGTAACTTTAGGTGTGACTATTAACTATATGATATAAAAAGTATTAGTTTCACTGCTAAACTACTGAAACTTACTTTTATATTGGTGTCCATTTTGAGGTTGGTGTTTCTTACACTCTACATTGATGATATTGTAGCAAGATCCTCTGAAATCCTGCCAATGAAGCTACAATGATTTTCCTCAAGGTCTATATTTATTGAATATTGCAAATCAGGACTTTAATTTTTAGAAGTTCTAAATTTTGTAAAATTTTATTTTTGTAGATCCTCTTGTTTAGGAGGTAAGTTATTTAAGACAATTTTCATATTATTTATATTATTAGAATATTTTTTCCACAAATTAAATTAAAATTTTGTTCTTTTGCAGAATTTATTTCCTGTGTTATTTGGTCATTTTGGCTGTAAGATTATTCTTTCATAGATTATTTTAATTTGTTTCCAATTTCGTTTGGGTAAGAGTTTTTAGAGGGACTTTAATCTCCCAATGTTAATTGTCTTTACATGATTAAATGTTCTCAATGTGACGTTCATTTTTCTGCATTAGATTGTTTACCTCTCGTTCTTCATTAAGAGGTGTCAAATCCCTGTGTGGGTTTTGATTTGTTTCTTTGCTGCATCAATTTGGTATCTGAGCTTTGTGTGAATTTTGTTCGTTTCCATGCTACATCAATTTGGTATTAGAGCTCTGTTTGAGTTTGAATCTCCTTCCATACTGCATCATCAAGATTTTGAGTTTTGGAACACAAACGAGATTAATCTGAAAGGAATAGGTTTTTGATTGGTTTAGTGCATTCCTTGTATTGAGGTGTTTGTATGCTTCTTGTTATTTGGTGGAAATTTTGGTTTCCTGTGGCAGCCATGTTTTTTTTTCCAATACTGCTTCAGCTCCTAATGGAATGTGCACACAAGGGCGATGCTTGATTTCAGATGCATGCTTTTCTAAGGTCAAGAATATTGATTTCTCTTACTTAAATACCCTAAACTTGGTGGCCTAAGCTTGTCCTTGCTTGAGAAACTGGGATCTATATTAGTTCGGCTGTTTCAAGCTTGGTGTTTATCCAAGAAAGTGGGGCTAAAACGAGAAAATGGCATTTCAATTTGTCCCACACTGGGACAAATTCAATTAGGAGCCATTTCTAACATTTCTAGGCTTCTAGCATTAGGAGAAAATGACAGCGAGAATATTGTTTCCAGAAGTGCTAGATTAGTCTATTAACATTGACTTTGGTTTAGTATTTCGTCTAGTGGTTTGGGTTTATCAAGTTAATGAGCCATTTCCTCATTTGGGCCAGAGTGAGACATGTGGTACCAGAGCATAGATCTAGCCTTGGTAAGATGTTTCACTTGGAAAGTGCTGCCCATGATAGTATAGTCACCATTCATCACATGCTGCCAAACAAAAATTTTGGGCCTTCTTGAGGATGTCAAGCTTCAATTGGGGAAGATTGTGACAACCTTGTTTAGTCTCAATTGGTTTTCTGTTCTAATGAAGGTATTTATAATTAAGGCATAGAGGACTACTATACCATTGAGTTTGGTCATTGTAGGTTAGCACTTCAAGCCTATCAAGTTAATAAAGCAATTCTCTTATTTGGTTTGATTGTGAGAAAATTTGTTTCTGTTTTTGAGGAAAACAAAGACAATATTCTCCTTATATGTGAATGATATAAATATGTTCATTGGGTAATTTATTCAAAAAATGTCACAGAGTGGATGTGTTACTTTCTGAATAACAATCTACGACCTAGTCATCTCCTCATGATGACAAGTGACTAACAGATCCAGGTCATGTATGAAGGATGACCATGTTATATAGAAAAGATGAACACTTCTCTTGCCATTATGCAGTAAGTTAAACATGCTTCTTTATATGACCGACTTTGCTTGTTTAAGAAATTAAATCCAATAAATTTCCATTCTAGGGATAGCTGCAGAAGTTCATTCTGTTCTTTTACTAACTTCGTTCATAAAATTAACTTAATGAAGTTTATTACATTCTAACAGTTTTTCTGGCCATTGTAGTGGTTTTACTACAGATAGCATTCTAAAAGTACTTCAAGGTGAGAGAGTTGGTACCCTCTTTCATCAGGATGCAGCTAATTGGGGATTGCAAGGAGAAGACACTGCTCGTGACATGGCAGTTTCAGCAAGGGAATGTTCGAGGAGACTTCAGGTACTGTGCATCACGACAAGGACCAAGAGAGAAATCTAGGCATTTCTGGTCCACCATTATGTTTTTTTTATCTGCTTGCTCTTCCTATTTGACCGTGATAGTCTAGAATGTGTAACAGTATAATATCTTTTAGTTAAACTTTTAACTTCATTTGGTTTCCTTCCTAGAGCTTATCATCAGATGCCCGCAAGAAGATTATGATGGACATTGCCAATGCATTAGAGGCAAATGAGAAATTAATTAGAACTGAGAATGAGGTTGATGTTGCTGCTACACAACAAGCTGGATATGAGAAACCATTGATCTCTAGGTTGACATTGAAGGCAGGCGAGGCAAGAGATTGCATAAATTTGTTATTTCTCTTCTGGCATAAGTATATTTCTAACTGTCTTGTTCATTTTTATGGTAGATATCTAGCCTTGCAAATTCAATTCGTGCACTTGCAGATATGGAGGACCCAATATCCCGGGTTTTGGAAAGAACTGAGGTCAGAATTCTTGCCTACAGATTTACACAATTTCCTTGGTTGTTGGTCTAACTGTAATATTTCAAGAACTTCAATTTCAATTTTGTTTTTCTGCATGCATATTAATGCTGTCATATGTTCTTTGAAAAACCTAAATCCAATGTATGATATTGATTCAGGTTGCAGATGGTCTAATCTTAGAAAAGACAGCTTGCCCATTGGGTGTTCTCCTCATTGTTTTTGAGTCGAGGCCTGATGCTTTAATCCAGGTAAAAGCATTGTGCTTCATTTTTAATTCATTTTTCTCTTCATACATTATAGGCAAAGCTTTTGGAGACTACAGCACCACGCTTATTCTAAAAGTTTGTGTTGCAAAGCTTGGTATATGTAGTTTTTATGTTTTTTTTTTTATTTTCCTCAAATTACATCATCCTGAGCATTGACTGTCATGTACAATATACAAATATAACCAATTCTGAACATTCCATTATAATAAATGTCAGATAGTTAAGCATCATTAAAAGTATACTCAAAAGACTTTAGCTTTATCATTGTCAATAATCTACAAAATTTAATTCACATCTGTCTTTGTAAGGTTGAAAAGTTTCACATCATCCTTCATATGTCTATAGCCCCAGGAGAAACAAAAACATGTTGTGTTGCTATAATTGCATTACTGATATTCCTTTTTTTCCATTTATTCCATGTTGATAAGCAGAGTCTCTCTAGTCCATGCTTTGAAGTACTTCTTGAGTCGTACTGGTCATGTAAGGATATCTTTGTGTCATAGGCCTTGTGTTTGAAGTACAATTAGAATTTGTTAATAGTATGCTTGTCATTTTGCAATTCACTTATTGTATCACTTTATTTTCTCTTGTAGATTGCATCTTTAGCCATACTAAGTGGCAATGGTCTTCTTCTTAAAGGTGGGAAAGAAGCCATGAGATCTAATGCAATCTTGCATAAGGTCAGTTTATTAGTTGCAGATAGATGCCACATAATATTTCCATTCTGCTAAATCGTGCAGTAACAGGTTCATTTCCATTTTAATACTAAAGCACCACTCAAATCACTGTTTTCTGAATAGGTAATTACAGAAGCAATTCCAGCAGTTGTAGGTGAGAAGCTCATTGGTCTTGTCACACCTAGAGAAGAGATTCCCGATCTACTAAAGGTGACCTGGTTTTAGAAGAATATTTGGTTTGTGGAAGCTTTGAAAATATATCTTGTTGTAAAATAAAAAATTTCATTGTTTTTGAAACTTTTTTCAGCTTGATGATGTAATTGATCTTGTGATTCCACGAGGAAGCAATAAATTGGTTACACAAATCAAGGAATCCACCAAGATTCCTGTTCTGGGTCATTCAGGTAATATAAATAAATAAGTATTTATTCTACTTTAAGTGTATTGGCTTTGTTGATTTGAACATTATGAGTGATGTAGCACAGAATTCAAACTAGGGATAAGATCAACGTAGCAGTCCTAAAGTAGTTGGGACCAGCACAGTTTGATGATGATGAATTTACCTCATGTGCATTATTACTCTACAATTTTTCTGTTATGTATTAAATCACATCTTAATGTTTACCATCCAGATGGCATTTGTCATGTTTATCTCGATAAATCTGCTGACATGGAAATGGCGTCCAGGATTGTATTGGATGCGAAAATTGACTATCCAGCTACCTGTAATGCTATGGTATGTCTCGATCTGACTGAAACTTGGTCTATGACAATGGCTTTCTATTTCTATATTGGAGAATTGGAGAGTGAATGTACAGCTTTTTTTTACCATTCCTAGCCAGGTTCTGATTTATCATGGTATCCCTTTCTGTAGAATTATGTAATTTACCTTCTTTTTGGACCTACATGCGACCTCTTTACTTGTTGCATTCTTCTCTTCATTTCCAATAAACTCCAAATTTAGTTATTAGTTAGATCTTCATATCTTGTCCTTGGTATACCTGTTTCTTAGCTTGTGGTCTTGACTTTTCACTGTTTTTGAAAATTGTGACAGAAGGCTGGATCTAGTTCTCAAAATATTGCATCTTTTACCATCCTTCATTTGTGAGAATTACTTTTGAGATCTCTTTTCCAAAAATTTTGAACTCTATAGGCAATTCCCTTTGCAATTTAACACTCCTGACAATTTCAACTAGTCGGCATCCTTTATTTAAATGCCTTCATATTCTTGTATTTAGTACTCTAAATCTGTTATTCAAGAAATACTTGATTCAAAGTTGGTCTCTGTTACTTGCAGGAAACACTTCTTATCCACAGAGATCTCTTGAATAATGAGTGGCTTAATGATTTACTGGTAGAACTCAAAAGTGAAGGTCTGATGTTGCTATCAAGTCGAAATTTTTTAAATTTGACAACTAGTATTGGGTAGACTAGTATCTGTTTGCAAAATTTATGCTGCAAGGAGATTGTACTTTATGAGTCATAGTTTCAAACTTTAAATTCATGGAATTGTGAAACTTTAGAAATTCACTGCATGTCCAATTTCAGGTGTTGCCTTGTTTGGCGGACCTCGAGCAAGTCAAGAGTTTGGTTTTTCAGAAGCACCATCCTTACATCACGAATACAACAAAATGGCTTGTACGGTTGAAGTCGTCGATGATGTTCATGCTGCAATTAACCATATACATCAATATGGAAGGTATACTACTGTTTTAATCACTATCAGTTTTTCTTGATGATTTATCTGTCATAATTTAGAAACTATCACAATAAATCAACTTCATGGAACATTGACCTTGAATTTCATTGCCAGTGCACATACTGATTGCATTATTGCCAAGGATATTGCAACTGCGGAGATCTTCCTCAGTCAAGTTGACAGGTATGACAATGGTGTTTGATGCTATATTACATTTTTCATTAGGGGCTGAGTTGTTTGTTGTTTAATTTGTTGCTTTCTGTGCGTTTCATGTTGTGCATCATCCAATTCTCGCACATATTTCACCGTTGTCATTTTTCTTGTTTACTTACGGAGTTTAATTAAGATTACTTTAATCACTGTGAAGTATGTCTGTCTTCTCTAAGCTGTGTAAATATTGTGCATGCGTCTTCAGAATAGTGACCTTGTCCAATACTAATCCCATACTTGATGCGACTACTATGCGTTGTTATATTATTATCCATTTTTTTATCACTTCAGTGAAATTTTTGTCCATTATCTTCTTGGTGCTCAAAGCATTGGTACCAGATCTCATAAAAGCTCACCATCCTACATAAACCCAAAAATATTACAGAGGTTGTTTAATCATCAGTTTCGAAGGAGATGACTTTAAGTAGAGAATGGAATATGGGTACAGATTGCATGTATCAGGGAATAGATATGTATATTTGACATTGAATTCATTCAGAGCGGCAAGAGATGCATTGTCATTCGTTCGTTGCTTAGAGCCTTAGATATTTCTAGTTTAGTATAACATAAAAAATATATATCAATATATGTGCATATCGTTGGTTTGTATGTAAGAAGAGATACCATGATCCCTTTTTGCTTATGAAGTGCTGCAGTATTTCACAATGCAAGCACACGTTTCTGCGACGGAGCCCGTTTTGGACTTGGAGCAGAGGTTATCTTTTTTTCCTTCCAAAATTTCACTCACTTGGTGTATATTACGATTACCTTATTCATGATCGCGTATTTGTTTGTTTATGACTCGAAGGTTGGTATAAGTACAAGTAGAATTCATGCTCGAGGCCCTGTTGGTGTCGAGGGATTGCTGACTACTAGATGGTAAGTTGCATGTTCAATCAACTATTTACCATTTGTTCTTTTCGTTAGCTATTTACCTTTGCAGGATTGATCGTATTTAGACTCTTAGCTCATAAGAATTACAAGAGGATTTAGTGAGTCTGTTGATTAGCAACTGAAAAATACAATTAAAGCCTCGTAAGATCAAGCTGTCATAGCTAGACAACAAACCGATCGATTGGAAAATTGTTTATTTCACTTTCATATGTTACCATTATTCGTTAGAGATCTACCCTTTTGTTACAATCCTGAGGAGTTCTTCCTCATCTGGCATAACAAACATGATCTCATATTAATGACAGCTTTTGCAAACTTACAAACGATAAAGTGCTCGTGTATTGTCTAAATTCTCATCGCATCCAGGATTTTGAAAGGCAGCGGGCAAGTGGTGAATGGCGATGAAGGGGTAGTTTACACCCATCGGAAGCTTCCTCTAGTGAGTCCCAAACTCTATTCCTATATATTTTTTTTTTCCTCTTATTTGTGGAAAGCTCAGTGAGCAATTAGAAAATGTTGAGTTTTTATAAAGTAGAAAATTTTAGCTACGAAACAAGCCTCAGACTTTCATTTAACTTGAATGATCATGCTAATTTGCACACTCAACTCTATCCAAATCTCTTTACAGGCAAATTAGCAACCAAGTGGCTATAATTTCGGTCAGGGGTCTGCCTATTGATGCAAGAGTTGTTTCCACGGCCTCCGAAAGGATTTGCATTTTATTCTCTATAGGGTTGGAACCCTTAAACAGGATTAGGGTTTGATGGTGCATCAAATGGAAGCTACGATCATAATAACTTGGTAAGGATGTAAATAAAATAAATATTAATAAATTTGATGTTCGATTTACTAAGTGTTTGTTTATGTTCGATAAATATATATAAAATTAATTAAATAAAAAAATTGAAACAACTAGAAATTAAATTAATAAATATTTAATTTATTAATGTTCATGAGTAAAGATTGAAAGTTGTTTATGAATAATATCAGTAAATAAATTTCTTAGCAAATTTATAAATAAATTTATAATATTAAATTCATTAATTAAATACACTTAAAAATATAAAAATATTAAACAATCAGTCACTTTTAAATTAAGTTTAAATTCGTAAAAAAAAATTGGGTTAAATTTGAATAAGTTAAAGTAATTTTGTTTAAATTAATTATATATATATATAACTGTATTTTATGAGTAATAATTTTAATTAAATAAAAGTAATTGTATCGTATGCTTTAGAAGGACTAAAATAGATATATTTTTAGATGAAAAATAGATCTTAATTTGATATTTTTAAAAATTGAGATTTGCTTTTAATCATAAAGCTAATAAATGACACGTTTTGATTTTTTTTTTTTTTTTGTCCTTTGATAATTATTTAGAAAATCATAAAAATTTAAATACTATTTAAAATCAATAAAATAAAATAAAATTTTAAAATAAAGAAAAATATGTTAAAAATTATAATTTTAGAATTTCAGAGATAATTTGACTATTTATAAGTGAATTTTAGATTTTTTTTAAAAAATTAATTCGATAATTTCAGACTAGCAAATACTCACAAGTTAGTTTTTTTTTTTTTTTGGAAAAAAATATGTATTTTTATTTATTTAACGTCCAAATAAAATAGATTCTTAACGTCTTAAACCGGCACAGGTCCAATCGGGAGCGCGAACCCTGTCCGGCCTGACATGCGAGCCGAGCTCGGCCGTTCAATACGGCACGTCGTCTACACCATACCGGACATAATACACAGATCAAGTTTGACCGATTAAATATACTCATTTCCTTCCCACCGATCCTATTGCATTGTAGTAGTGGGGCCCGTTGTCGTTGTAGGACCGCGGGGCGAGATGCAATCCACGCACCAGAAACTATTTACTTACCTTGGCTCACGGATACCCGCTTCGGTACCTTGCCTACTATTGTTCCGATCTGAACTCAGCTTATTATCCAATAAAAAGGAATAAAATATTCTATCGCCTCTCGTCGCATGGACGCTGTTCTTTCCCCCTCCATTCTGGCAGCTTGCTGGCGTCCCTTCGTTCTGCGCCTTGTTCGCGGTCTCACTCTTTCCGTCTTCGGGGCGGCATCGGATCAGGCGGGAGGTAGTTTTTTTTTTTTTTTTCAATCTGCGCAATTTTCTCACCTTTTCCTAGTTCCTCCGTGTGCTTTCAAGGTCGAAGTTGAAAGAGAATGTATTTGTCTTTTGAATCCCTAATTTCCTTAATAGCTTTGCGATTGGAAGATCCTATCCATTTTACGTGCTTAATCTATGTTAGGGTAGATAAATTTTGTAACTTTGCTTCTTGATGCTGAATTTTGCGGAATGTACCGGTTATTTGGGTTCGCCTCGCATTCCGGAAGCAAACGAGGGAAGGTTCAGGAACAGTTATTGGGTTCTGGAGATGTCAGACTTTCATTTTTTCTCATGGGAAAGTAGAGAAAAACCATAATTTGTGTGAATTTGGGTACGTAAAAATGTGGTTGTGATATTTTTGTGAGAAGACCCAATATATTCCGAGATGGAAAGATATACAGATCGAAAAGAAAAACATAGTGAATGGAGAGGATAGTGAATGGAGAAAGATATATTAGATTTCTTACAACTTGCAAGTCGTTTGTAAAGGAAGGTAACAGATAGAAAGATAGAGATCAAAACGAGGTCACAGGAGCCTCATTAGTGTCCACGTGATTTTTTTTTTTCTTTTTTGGAAAACGTTATGTGTGAACAAGTGCTCACTCAAGATAGAAATTATATAGACGTGAAGTAACAGGCATAATCTGATTCTCTTGTTGAATTGGGAGGGCTTATAAGCAAGGGTTATCATGTTTAGGTATACCTAAACTTACGAGGAGCTCTGATGATAACTTTTCTATTCACCTATGTATTATTGTTCGAATAATTCCTTTTGTACTATGTTCATTCCTGTTGAACATGTGCATCATGTTAATTAAGCTTATAAGTTGTTTGTGTACTTGCATGGTTCTTTAAATGTTGGTAAAATGCTGTTTTTATACTACACTTGTATTGTGTTGTTTATGTATTGATTAGCTATTGTAAATTGGTGTTGATATGTTCTAGAACTTGATAGTTGAATTATATTTCTTGCGGATGTGGATTATATAACGAATGTTAAATTACAAATGAGGCGTTTAACCCATTAGGAGGATGATAGACCATATAGCATTTTATATAGGTAAACTTCACCACGACCATGCTTGGACAACAGATGAGAGTGATGCACTCGACGCAGCATGCTCGAGCTATATTTGGTAGTCGTGCACATGTTGGAGCTTACACGAGCATCACTCTCCATTGCAAAATGGGAGAGTGCATGGGTTCACACCCATCGAATGAGTCCATACATGCTCCTCGATCGATAACTAGTTTGCATTATTTGTATGGTTTTGCAGTTATGCTTCTCTACTTTGATTCTTTTTAGTTAGTGGTTGTTTAATTTTGTTGTTCATTGCATGATACATGCTTATTATTATCATTCACCATTTTACTAACCTGTTTCTCTGTTTGAGGACCACAAGTGGATGCTATTTTAGGGTTGGGTGGGTTAAATTTTGACAATTGCTAAGTGGTAACTCAAAGGATGCTTCACAACGTACTTCATGAATTTTAAGCCTTACGTTTTACCATCATGATTTATTTCTTACCTTTGTAGCTGCAGTTCTTTTCTTATTATGTCAGTTCTTTGTGTCACTTTTATTCAGTGGATTATTCATGCTAGTAAAGTAAGAACTTTTATTTAATTGTTCATCATTAGTAGATAAACTCCGTCACTTTTATTATGTCCTAAGTGATGTAAGTAGTTTGGCTAAATATGCAAGTTGGGGTCTTTCTTGTGAATTTTTATTGTGAAAGATTTTAAAAATAATACATTGAAAACTCATTTTTGATATTTTATTTTGAAGTGGCTCTTTGCTAAGTAGGGTCTTGGATACATTGTTGTGTGGCCATCATGGGTTCCATACTATGCCTATGACCGTGGGAACGTATTTGGAGTGTGACTGATTTTCAGTTAGTAGATAAACTTAGTACTTTCTGTGTTAAATAAAAATTTAACATTAAAAAATTATTTCATAGCTAAGGGCTGACACAATGTCTTTCTAACTGGATTTAGATCTGCAAAATTAACTTTACTAGTGAGGTGATACCTGGCCTTGACCTCGCCATACGGGGTCCCGGGGAAGGATATATTGTACGCAACCTTACCCTGCTTTTTGCAAGAGGTTGTTTCCAGGATTTGAACCTGTGATAATTTTTTGTCACAAAGCAACAACTTTATCGTTGCGCCAAGGCTCCCTTCATTGTAATCATCTATACATAGAAAAAATATAGATATGAAAAGATCAGAATTCAAAACTTTAGACCGCAAGGATCACTTATTCAGCTAGCCAAGATTATTCTCTGCTTATACAAATTCTTTCAAAACTTAGATTATTCTCTGCTTATACCAATTCTCTCAAAACTGGGTTGATTGTATTCTAGATATTGCAATAGCCTACTCCAATGCAAGGTTTAAAATTTCGACCTGTGCCGAGGTTTTGGTCTCAGACCGGAACAATACGGTTTCGATATCGTATCGTGCCGTGCCAATACAATTTCATTAATTTTTTTATTTATATATAGTAATTATAAGATAAATATGTTTATGGTGTGTATAAAAATAAGTTGTATATTGATTTTGTATAAGTTCTCAATTATTGAACAACTTAATATTGTTAGAAAAAATAATTAAATATAATTTTCTTTAAATAAAATTGATCTATCAATAACTTATTAAAATTGATCTATCTATAATAATAAGTATATAAATTAATACAAAGATATATAATAATTATATAAATTAACTATTTATTCATTTAATTAATTATTAATTAAATAATATATTTTTTAAATAGTAAAAAAATCAAGTAAAAAATATGAAATAATAAAAAAATTATCAGAATATTAATCTAAGTTATTAGAATTTTTAAATAATTTTTTAAATGAAATTTAAAATAATACAAAAAGAATATTTTGAATTATTATATTTTTAAATGAAATTTAAAACATTAAAAAATAAAATTTTAGAATATTAATTAATAAAATTTATTAAATTTATTTTAATTTTAAATATACTTTTTATATATTTTATTAGGATAATTTAATTAGGGTTTATAAAAGTCTGTTCGAAATATCACACTTACCTTAGGAATTGTTTACATTAATTAAATAGAAAGGAAAAGAAAAAAAGAAAAAAAATGCAACGTGAGGCGAGGCGTGGCAGATCGCGGGGGAGGACAAGGACGCGTCCGACGGCACCGGAGGCGTCGCCGGACGCTTCCCCCGGTGCCGGAGGCGTCTCATGATGCCTTCGGTACCACAAGAGGCATCCTGCACCGAAGGCATCGCGGGACGCTTCCGACGCCTCCGAAAGCGCCCCGACTCTTCCGGCGCCGCCGGAGGAGTCCGCAACTCCTCCGCACGGCGTCGAGACGGGGATGCCTCCAGTGCCAGTTTCGGCTGCCCGGCGGAATAGTAAAAACTGTTCGTACCGGGCGGCACGGAACGACATTTCATTCCTTGCTCCAATGTCCAAGGCAACTAGATTTTGGATTTATTCTTTAGTCCGTATAGAATCTAGAATGTTCTAGTATTCAGAATTAGATAAACATTTTGGATTTGAACTGAACAATGCAATTACGTGGAGGTACAATTCACTCCTTTTTATTAGATTTCTCTCTTAGAGCATCATTAACAGAAGGCGAGGTGAGTTCTGGATTGAGTAAATAAGCTGAAGATAAGCCTAAAAGATAAGGTTTTGCGGTGGTTATTTCATTATGACAGACCTCAAACTAATGATATTTTGGTCCTAGTTGTCAAAGTTGGTGTCTGTCATAAAGTCGCTGTCGATAAATGTTGCTAATGTAACCTGTAAATCTATGCAACTAGGTATAGACAATTTTATAAGTCAAGACGAACATGGAAGGTTAATAGGTTTTTGGTTGGTTAGAAGCAATATAAAATTTTGCTTGAGAACATGCCTAGAATGGCTGATTTTCTAGTCTTGAAAACTTTCCTGCATTATATTATAAATCTTTAAATGGTTGCAACATTCTGCAATATCTAAAATCTTCTTCTCATTGTTCATTCTCGCTTGTTTAAATTTTTTCCAATCTTCAGTTAGTGTGTGTTTTGGTACATCAATGAGATGGGCGTAACATTTTCCTTTTCCATCAACAAACCTTTTTAAACAATTTTCTCTCTGTGCAAAACTTCTACTTCTGTATAATTGTTCATTTCTCTTGTCTAACTGCAGTAAGCATTGGGCTTTTAATTGGCAGAGTGCTACTCTTCTTTTCTTGGTTGCATCATCACAAGATAAAAGTTACTGACATGGCAAATTGCAAATGATATGTATATATATATATTTTGATGGAGCAGAAGAAACATATTGCAATTTTCACAACAGCAAGTCTACCATGGATGACAGGAACTGCCGTCAACCCTTTGTTTCGTGCTGCTTACCTGGCTAAGGATTGCAATTGGGAGGTTACCCTTGTAATCCCTTGGTTATCATTGAAAGAGCAGGTTTTAGTATATCCAAATAAAATTATCTTTAATTCACCTGTGGAGCATGAAGCATATATTCGTTCGTGGCTCAAGGAGAAGGCTGAAGTTGTCTCAGAATTTAATATTATTTTCTATCCTGGAAAGGTGACATACTGTAAGCTAATCATGGTTCTACCTTCTTTACATATACTCCTTTTAAATTTGCATCTTTGTCATATAGAGTAAAAGTTTTGTTATTGTTATTTGATCTTGTGATAAATGTTGATAAGATTTACTTGAACTAGGATTCAGACTCCACTTACAGATATAACTTCCTGACTTCCTTTTAGTCGTTTTGATGAATTTCATTAATTTCACTTAAATTGCAGTTCTCCAAAGAGAAAAGAAGCATTCTTCCTGTTGGGGACATCACTGAAACTATTCCTGATGAATTGGCAGAGATTGCTATACTTGAGGAACCAGAACATCTTACATGGTACCATCATGGTCGGCAATGGAAAACTAAATTCCAAAGTGTGATAGGTGTCATTCATACTAATTATCTGGAATATGTTAAGAGAGAAAAAAATGGGCAGATACAGGCATTTCTCTTGAAATATGTTAACGGTTGGGTTACTCAAATCTACTGCCACAAGGTTAGTGTCTTGAGTCTCCGTTGAAGTTTATTCTTTCACCAAAACATATTCAGTATGTTGCAAATTTTAAGTATTTTCTTTTTCAATTATGTTGTTGGTTTATTATTAAATTTTTCTTCTGACCAACTGAAAGAAATGAGTCCTATCACTAACAAAATGGTATTCTTGGATAAAATTTACATATGATATCCATTGCATTTTTCTTAGAGTTTAAAATATCATTCCATGCTGGTTGGTCCGGACAACATTTTTCATTCCACCCGTTAAAATCCCAGCTACAATAAGTTGGTCCTTCATCAACATTTTGTTCACAACCGTGAGTTTCTTTCATGAGTTCATCTACAACATAAGTTTGTCTACGACCGTGAACTTCGTCAGTGAGTTCATTCTCAATCATGAACTTTATCCATGATTGTGAGCTATGTCCATGACTGCAATCAATGACCACACCTCTTGTCCATGAGTTAATCCGCAACCACAAGCTCTTCGTTTGCGATTTTGGTTTCGGCAAGCTTTCCTCTTCTTCATGTCTTCTTTCTCAATATTTAAGCAACCCACACATTTGGTGGCATGAGCTGAAACAACACAATATGTTTCATTCTGATCAGGGACCAAAACAACAGAACAGATCAATACTTTAAATCTTGCATTTTCTACCCTGATATTTCTAATAAATTGGAGATTATAGGCATTAAATGATTGTGCATTGATTACTAAATAGATATTTGAAACCTAGTTTTTTTTTGTCTATATTTCATTTTGCAACGATTCACCAAATTTGGTTTCAGATCTTAAAATATGCTCTTGATTTCATGAGTTATTACTTGGATTCACAATAGACTTCCAGTATTAATAATGGAAGTTGATTGTCTTCTTTTTCAATTTTAGCCTATAACTACTAATAAATTATAAAGGATCCCTCAAAGCTTTAACTTAATACTACAATGCTTATATAAAATATTAAATTGAGTTGATTGTCTAAATATGAGGGGATATATTTTTCTCCAAGTTTATATTTTATTTTGGGCCATTATTCTATAGGTCTCATATGAGTCGGGCCTCATTGACATGAACATATCTCCAATATTTCATAATCGATCTAATAAGTCTAAATTTTACAAAACGTGCTTGTTTGACAGAAGTCAAGTCATTATAATCAAAATAGATCTATTTCAATTAACCAATTAAGAAATGTATCACGATTATTCTTCCATTAAAAGTAGAGATTTCTTCCCTAATATGTTTAGATCTATATTGATTTCACTTTTATGGGCACAATTTATTTTTTCTCTAGACATAGGAGACAGCCTAATGTGACTATCGATGAGAATCTCTATAATTCATGGAGTTGTATGCACATGAAGGGTTATGTTTCTCAAAGTTATTTGAACGGTTCATCCTAGTTCTCATGAATCTAAAATCATATATTTTAAATTTAGAGTATTCATAACTAATATTTATATATTTCATTTCTCTCACACTAGTGGTGGCTTCACTCAATATGTCAATCTAAGATTTTTAGTAACGATTCTTATAAAGTGAGAGCGTGATACACTAGGGCACAATAAGAACTATATGATAATTGTTTTTTTTTTTTTGTAGATGATAGCTAAACTGGACAAGAACTAAAGCATGAAATATAAACTACCACCTTAATAAACAAAAGCATTTAAAAAAAATAGAGTTACCAAATTTATCAGAAGTATGAATTGCAAACCCAATCTAATATAAAAATTGCCACAAGGTTTGAATCTAAATGCCTTTTTCTTGTAATCTTATTAGGCTTGTATTGAAGTTTGATTTGTTGTACAAGATTTACTTTGTAAACCGTCTTATACAGTTATACTAGATCAGGGAAAACATATTTTAGTAACATAACTAAAATAACCCTACACTACGTCATTCTACCAACTTGTGATCCCTCAAACCTAACTGAGCATCTGTAAATTTTAGCACGTGTTTTTTTGTTGTAAAATTCTCTCATCACTCTTAGGTTAACAGCCCATGTATTGCTATTTATAGTTTCAAACAAAAATTCAAGGTTATCCACTTGCTAAATGTGCTTATATCACCCACCTTGTTTGCTGCTGCAGATTGTGAGATTATCAGGTGCCACCCAAGATCTGCCAAGGTCGGTCATCTGTAATGTCCATGGTGTAAACCCTAAATTCCTCGAGGTAGGGAAAACAAAGCATGAGCTAAAACAGAGAGGTCAGATAGCATTTCCCAAAGGTGCCTACTTCATTGGAAAGATGGTTTGGAGTAAAGGTTATACAGAACTTCTCCAGCTACTCTCGAAATTCCAAGATGAACTTTCTGATTTACAGATAGACTTGTATGGGAATGGAGAAGACTTCAATGAAATTCAAGAATCTTTCAGTGAATTGACCCTGGATACGAGAATTTGTCCTGGTCGTGATCATGTCGATTCTATATTTCATGAGTAAGTTAATAACTGATTTGCCTCTGCATTGCATGTTTCTCATTCTCGTAATTGTTGATATTTCAAAAATTAATATTCTTCTTTCGCATTTCAGCTACAAGGTGTTCATTAACCCGAGCACTACAGATGTAGTTTGTACAACAACAGCAGAGGCTCTTGCAATGGGGAAGATTGTTATTTGTGCCGACCACCCTTCAAATGAATTCTTTAAGCAGTTTCCAAATTGCTATACATACAATAGCGGCAAGGAGTTTGTGAAATTAACACTTAAAGCTCTCGTCAAAGAACCTGCGCCGATCACAGACAATCTTCTACACGAGCTATCATGGGAGGCAGCCACAGAAAGGTTTATAGAGGCTGCTGAGCTAAAGGAGATCATACAGGAGAAAACACTTTCCTCACCAAAGCCTTTCATGGCAATGTCTTCCGATGACTGGAAGAAGAGTCTTGAGGAAGCATCTGCATACCTGCACAATGCAATATCTGGAATCGAGGCTGCACGCTATGCCTTTGGTGCGATTCCGAACACCCTACAACCTGATGAACAACAATGTGAGGAGCTTGGTTTGCCTTTCGAACGTAAGCTGTTCGACGGACGTTCTGCTGCTCCTGATACTGACCTATCAAAAATGACTTAAATTCAGTTAGAATATAGTTTCTACCTTTCATGTTTTGCTCTGTGAATTATGCACGATTCGGAGTACTTAGCCAAACCTAATCCCATGAGTTAAGCAAAAGATGTAAGAGTGGAATAATGGACATGTACAAGCATTTGCAGTTTGCAGTTGCATGATTATCAGTATGTTTTGAAGCGTTTAGCCACTCTGTACCTAAATTCTATGTGTATTGTGGCTATTGTTTTCAAAAAAAAAAATACTTGGTGATTTGTATATCCTTCTAACTTTATATTTTATCTTGTTTTTTTCGTTGGCATCATATATCAGCATATACCAATTTAGGATGATGGGTTTGATATCATGGAAATTTTTTATTGATCAGGATAAATCAAAAAGTGTTTAGATGATCCATCAGTCTAGTAATTTTAGATTAACCGTCTATTAAAAAAAAATACTTAGTAAGTTGTTGCCCCATGGCTATATTATATGGGGTTGATGTTGCATACAAGAGTCTTAAAAATAAATTCGAAGTAATAAATATTTACATTAAATTGTTTCTTTTGGAACCTCTAAATATGCCATTTATGTATATGGTAGAAAAAAAGTCCTCTATGATCAGCTTTCCGATTTATTTCTTTATAGATAGATGATTGTGAGGTGATCGTGTAGAATTGTTGGATGACATATTTTACCTTTTGCTATCATATTTATATTGTAGAAAATTAAAATAGTATATTTTTTTTATTTTTACTATAAAAAAATTCTTAATTTTTTTAAAATTAAAGGGTGCTTTATATCTTAAAAATGTTATTTGTCTCCGGCAATTTTAGTCAATTGTTTTATGTTATAACAATTTTGATTGAAATTAAATTATTTTAATTATAATAATTTTAATTAAAAGTGTTGTACTAGTTTTTATAAGTTGAATTAATTTTAACTAAATTAAAATAATTTTAATTAATATTTTGATCAATAGTAAAATACTTTTTGAGATATTAAGGTGGTCCTTCAAGTATCGCTTGTTAAAAAATATAATAGTCTCTACAAAATATCTAATTAGTTAGAGGGTGGTAAAATTACTATAATAAGATAGCGATCAAATCTCGTCAAACGCATGCTCTCAGACAAAAACTCCTCTCACCCCTAACTACTTAGTGTTTGATTATAAGTTGACCTCATAATTTACCTCCCTTGACAAAATATAGGGACATAATATAAGAAACATTAGGGATAAATGTAATCATATTTTACAACAACTTCTTAAAAAATAATGGGCATAAAATTTAATATTTTTTAATACCTAGAGTACCTCTAATATTGAATTACATAATAAAAAAAGCTTATAAAATAACATTTAAAATATATAGGATAAAAATTAAAAGGGTGTCCATATTGACGGCTAGCTTCTACGTGTAGTGAATAGTTGACTGTCCAGTATCTAAGAGGTGAGAGAAGGAATTGATCCTTTGTCTCATTACAATAAAATTGTCACCATTTAGCCAATTGGATATCTCCATGGATACATTGATTTTGCTTATATTTCAACGAGTAAAATAAACTAAAAGGATATAATACCGACTATATTTTAAATGAACATTATTTAATTAGGATTGATTGTGCAAAAACTAGTAAATAGTTATTACACTATGTAATAATTTGTTGCTATCTTTTACAATAATATCATCTTTATTGGAGAATGTAAAATAATATTTTAATTAATAAAATAAATTAAGTGAACTTATCGATTTTGTCAAAAATTGTTAGTGCTGGTTAAGGATATTTTTGAGATAAAATTAAAACACTCATTATTATTTAATTTTATTAACAATGAATTAACCGTGATCATTTTCAATGTGGCTTCGTTCGGTAGGTGCGGCGCCGACCCTTAAATTTCATTGCTTTCCCGGCGTCATCGCAAAACCTACCTCCAGCAAGAGCGTCGCCGGCCTTCCTCTCTCAAGAAACCATCTCGCTCTCATCACATCGAAACAAGAAATGACCGCAGGTATCTTTTAACTCCTACGCGACACTACGATCGCCCTTGGTTCGTGCTTCATGCTCTCGATTCCATGTTTCGGCGCTGCAGAGTACGAGGAGGCGTTGATTTGCTTGTCCTCCCTCATCACACGCCGCACCCGAGCCGATAGGTCCAATAAGGGCGACAGCTTCGATCTCTTGTTCGAATACCTCAAGGTTCCCCCGCCGCCGCCGCTGCTTCCTCTCTCTCTTGATTATGATTATGTTTGCCTTTCGTGACATATCAGACATGGATTTGTCTAGATTTTGGATCTGGAAGCTGCAATTTCTCCTCTCAATGTCATCCATGTCGCTGGCACTAAAGGAAAGGTGGTAACTTTGGTCCACGGTCGTTTTGCACTTGTGCGTTCTGCTTTCCAAATGGATTTTTTTTTCGTCCTTGACTTTCCGAATGGCGATGCAGGGATCAACCTGTACGTTCACGGAGTCTATTATCCGCTCTTGTGGATTCCGAACTGGTCTCTTCACATCTCCTCACCTGATCGATGTCCGGGAGCGGTTCCGTCTTGATGGGTAAGACTGTCGTTTCCTATCGATAGAATGGCTCATGAATTTCTTTATCTCTTTCCTTGTCCACTACAATCCTATTGAAAAATTGACTTTACAGTCTTTAGTGATCGCAAGTGCAGCAAGTGACTCCTACGGAACAATCTGCACTTGCAAGAGTTTTACAGTCCTATTGAGTTCCTATTTTTAGTGACACATGTGGATATTATGAGAGGCATTTATATCGGTTTTTCCTTATTTCCATTGTGAGAATTCTAGGGTAGAAGTTTCTGAAAAGATGTTCTTGGAGCACTTCTGGTGGTGTTGGAACAGATTGCAGGTATATCCAATTAATTCTGGTCCATTAAACTATGCCTGTTTCTACAGGAACCTGTCATTTGTATACTGGGCCCTTATAGTACTTAATGGAGTTTCATTTTGGACGCATTCCTAAGCTGTTCTTTTTCATTTATTGGTTATAAGTGTGAATGCCTACGTTTGTTTAACCCAGATAAAAGCCTGCAATTTCTTGATCCCCTTTTCACACTTTGCCTTGTCATTTTATGGTATATGATTTATTTTTTTTCAAACAACTCTGCTCCTTGGCATTGCAGGATAAAACTTGTGATGATTTACCAATGCCGAATTATTTCAGATTCCTTGCCCTCCTTGCATTCAGGATGTTCTCAGCAGAGCGAGTTAAGTTCACATTTCTTTCTAATGCTTTCTTATTTTTTTTTATAGATGTCATTTCAACTCCATTGTCGATGCTCATTGGGTTTATTTCTTGTTGCCTTTTTGCTTCATCAAAGAAAGCAGGCTCCTGATAGCCTCAAGTGACCTGATCTATAGCTGGAAATACTCTATGAATTTAGTGCTTCAGCTTCTTATACAGAAATTTGTCATACAAGAAGAAAGTTTTAAGTTGTGTTATTCCATATGTTTAACAAACACAATAATTTGTTAAAATATGCTTACTGCATTTTATACTTCTTTGTATAGAATTGTTCTGTCTAGTTGTGCAGATATATGCTGATTGTTGCTGCTTGGTTCTACCCGACAAACAATTCCTGCTCCCTCAGGCTCAGGCAGATCTAGGCAATAACTTGCTATAATCCTTTACTTAGCTATGTTTCAAGCCATAAATCCAGGAAAAATAAATGCCTCTTGTGGAAGATATTAAGGATGGCGAAAGATGGTTAGGAAGGACTAGTCTCCTATTTCCATGTTATTATGACATTTTCTTCCTTGTTAGGCAAGAAAATTCTCACATGGACCCCGGCAATGAGCACAAATGTTAACCTCGTTAGCAAATATAATCTATTGTTTGATGGACATATATAAAATGTATAATTACTGCTTTTGTTTTCAGTGCTCTAGTTGCTACTGAAAATCCAGTACCATCCATTCTTGCAAACTATGAGTCAGATCTAAATGTGATTGCACAACATCTGTTGCTGTATTGCATTCTTACATATGTTTCTGCATGAAGCAGGTGGATGCTGCTATTATGGAAGTTGGTTTAGGAGGAAAGTTTGATGCAACCAATGTGGTAAGTAGTAAGTACCAAGTTTCAAGTCTGTTCTTGGTTTTCCTGAAACTTTTTAGCCTTCATATCAATCCATACTACATGGTAATTCTCAAAAGTCACCATTGTTTTCAGGTGCAGGAGCCAATTGTTTGTGGAATATCATCATTGGGTTATGACCATATGGAAATTCTTGGTTAGTCTCTATCCATCCAAGAATTATAATGCAAATATTTGAAATTATATGAATGTAGCCTGTTAATTTTCAAATATATTTATCCTAATTTAGCAAACTCTTGCTATCTTCCTCTTCAACAAAAACAAGTGCCAGAGTACTCAAGGTTTTTATTGGTGCTTGTTTATTGTGACTATATCATAGACTAGTAGACACTGTATCAGTAATTTGGTCATAAAAATGTGTTTTTAAACCAACTTTAAGATGGATATAAGAATCAGTCTTGTTGAATGCTAACAAAGTAAGGTGCTAATTAACTTAGCTGGAGAAGACATTGGATATTGATATGCATGATTGGGATCAATTCCAGCCATGCGTTATTTTCCCCTTTTTTTTCTGAAAATGTTGATGATTGTTCACACGATAAAATAATTGAAGTAACAACCCAGATACAAGCTTACTGGCCGAATGAGAAATGGAGGGTAAGGTCTTTGCAGTACTACATAAAATGTAAAAAGGTTTGTGAGATAACAAAAAAAAAGGCTCTAATTTTCAACCAAGCCAAGGAAGCATTTGCACACTCATGATCTACAAACTAGCAGCACAGATTAATGTTTCTAAATGGCGGTCGAGGCGGCCACCTAGGTGGGAGGCGGACATCAACTCCATTGCCTCAAAAGCGGTGCTTTAGGCGGTAACTCACCTTCTTCCGCCACCGCCGCGCCTGGAGCTGCTGCCGTTTCGCCACCTCAACACATTCGGACGCATCGCTTGGACCCGACAAAGATTTGAATGCGTCGTGTGAGCCTGGACGCATCGTGCGAGCCGGGTGACACGTCCGGACGCATAACCCGAGCCTTGCGACGCGTTCGGACGTGTCCGAACCCATCACGCAAGTTCGGGCGCGTCGCCCGAGCTCAGCGATGTGTCCAGACGCATCACTCAAGTCCGAACACGTTGTCTGAGCTTGGTGACGTGCCCGAAGGTGTCACCCAAGCTCGGGGACGGGCCCGGAGGCGTCACCCCGATTCGGTGATCACCTAGAGGCGTCACCCGGACCCAGTGACACATCCAAACTAGTCACGCGGTCCCGATGATATGATGAACTCGTCGCTCAGCTGAAACAGGGTGCACGGGTAAGTTGTAAGTTAGGGTTTAATTAAATTACTTTAGGTTAATAATTTTAATCAACTCCTAACTATAATTGGGATAATTTAAATAAACTTAATTAAAATCTAATAAAATTATCTCATTAATTTAATATATATATATATATATATAATTATATTTTTTTATTTTTAAATATTTAGATTAAATTTTTTATTTTTAATTAATATATTTCATTAAAAGTAAATATAATACATCATAATGATTATTTATAATATTATATATATTTTTTTTAAAAAAATCAACTGCCGAGGCGGTAGGCGGTCACTTACCGCCACCATCTACCGTCATTTACAACACTATAAAGTTTAAATCTGGGAGTATTATGGTCATTTGGCTTTACCCCTCAATGAAAACTGGAGTACATCCTTCTAAATTATAGCTACATTGATCATTTTATAAATCATTGTGGTCCCTTTTCTAACAACTTTAGCTTTTGGAATGAATGGTTAGTCAATCAACTTTGACATGTTATTAGAGCAGGCAATCCAAGGTTCATATCTGTATCAAAAAAAAAAAAATCTCATCACTACATATGTTAATTTTAATTCATGTGTTTAGTTGGACCAACCCATCCATGAATGGGGAGTATTATGAAAATAAATATATAAAGTGGTTCCTCATATAATATCTCAGGATTTTAAGATAAGTGGTTAGTCAATCAACTTTAGCAATGGTCATTTGGCTTCAGCCCTAATGAAAACTGGGCTACATCCTTCTAATCTTGTAGCATTTCCTTCTAGACTCTATGTTATTGCAATCTGCTGTACTCCAATCCTTAATGAACACAAACTAATGTTCATCAACTAAAGTGGAGATCGCCTTCTGCAAACACAGAGTCACACTTTGGAGATTACCTTGACAAGCAAATGTTCAAGAAAGAAGATGTGTAACTGTTCTTTCACCTTCAATCTTAGGGATTAAGGATATGGAGAAAGATTTGCAACATTGAAGATGTTGTCCCATTAAAGAAGTCAAGAAACATCTTCATTAGGTTTTATTTAACAATCTCAAAATAAGAGAGAAGGAATTCATAGAAGCAACTTGGACATTTTAATTTACCCAATCCTGAAATAGCAGAGTGGATTTCCACTACTGAGAAAGAAAGTATCAACCCATCAACAGTCACTGCTAAGAAGGTAAGATAGAGTCATCGAGCTAAATACATGGAAAATGTGGTGCCTCTGTACAGTCTTTCTCTGTGAAGGCTTGAAAGATGTCATTTTCATTCATTGACTTCTTCTCTTCTGCACTTTTCTCCCACTAGAAATAGTTTGTGTTCTTGTCTTCTTTCTCAGCCCATCTGACCAAAGCTTGCTATTGCCTGTATCTTGCCTTACTCAAATTCAATTTCATCAAGTTTCGGAAAAGATTGATAGGCAGAAACCATGGAAGGAGTCCATGGTTGGAAAAAATCTCTCAAATTTTTTTAGTTTAATATGTAAAAGGCATCTTAAAACTGACCATCTCATCAGCCTTCTACTCCATGCAGAAATGATGTAGCAGTTTAGAAGCTGATTAATCCAGCTTGTTCGCACTACATTCATAAACTCTGAACAAAATCTAGTTGTTTTTGAAGCAAAACACTCTAGACTGGAGGGGAATAACATGTTTATTAACAAAGAGTAGAGGTGCGTAATCCAACAATTCCACAGGCAGGGCAATAATTATGCTGACAGAACAAAGAAGTTCATCTGATATATTTAGAATCTTCTCCCTGACAACCAGTCAACAAATTCCTAATTTGAAAGCTAAGCACACAAGAGGGAAGTGCAAGTCAGCATCCCAATCAATTCTGCCTCTCTTCTTCCTCAAGAGTACTGTAAAAGTCTCCTGCTATGAACCAAGAGACGTCTACTAGATCACCTACATAATGCAATTCTTGAAAGAAATATTTCCAATCAGCATCTTTGTATCATAGACTAGTGTGAAGAATAATTCAGAGGATGACCACACATTATGCAACACTACTTTTAGAGAAAAAACACTCCTTGCATCAAGCAAATCCCACGTCTCAAAAAATTAACTGGTAGCCAGATCAAAAGGTACCAGCCTTGGGAATTATCTTTTAGAGAAAACCTCAGTAGTTTTGTTTCTTGGAGTAAAATAAGATTATTTGCATTTGCTGATCAAACACGTTACCATCTGATGCTTTGGGAGCTTGTTCACACCATGCATATTCTAGGAAAGAAAATTAAGACAAAATGATATGGTAAGGGAAATACATCCATGAAAACAATTGAAGCAAGGATTAGAAGGTGTAAACCTCAAGACTCTCCATGATAGCCTCGAAGGTCAATGGATCAGCCGAGAGTACCTCTGCCCTGCACAGACTAAGAGAACATGCTCCTTTAAAGAATCAAGCTTCAAGATTGTTATGGACCTAGGGATATAAATGTAAGAATCACGTAAATACTAGGGACTTGTAATGAGGAAAATCTACATAGATGGAGAGGACTACATAGGGCAATCAATGTAATCAATTGCCATTACAAGGACCATAGGATTATGGCTGTCAGCAGAACATGGAACGATGGCAGAAGGTGCTTCAAACCCTATTATTTTGCATTGAAAAAAATGTGATGCATAATATTCTTATATTCTCACTAAATGCTTGATGTGAGTTATGATTCTTTGATTAATCTTTTTTAACTTGAAGAGAAGAGCAAGTGAAGGCACTAGATAGGTGGGTGAATAAATACAATCTTAAGTCTAAACTTCAGCAATCATATAATCGACTCCTTAACATGCTAGTTTCTGTAAGATGCCACATAGGAAAGGTAAAGCATTTCTATTTCTGAGATACCAAAATTCTAATTCATAATAACTTAGTATGTGGATAGTATCTTTAATTTGCTTATTCTATATTGTGCCATGATCAGGGTATACACTTGAAGAAATTGCTGGAGAGAAAGCTGGAATTTTCAAGGTTTTAGTTTCTATTTTCTTTGGCATTTGTATATAGAAATATGTCATGAAAATAATATCCATCTTTTTTTTACACTGGAAATTTATCTTACTTCACACAGAAAAATGTACCTGCATACGTCGCACCCCAGCCTGAATCAGCATTGCATACACTAGAAGAAAAGGCTTCTCAATTAGGTGTAAGCAACCTTCTCATAGGAAAATATGGTTACTATAATCTGAATGTCAATTTATATTAATTAGGGCAAATAACTAGCATTTTAATTATTCCATTGCAGATTCCTCTTCATGTAGTTTCTCCATTAGATCCTGGATTACTGAAAGGTCAACATCTTGGGCTTGCTGGTGAACACCAATTCATAAATGCTGGTCTTGCTGTAGCCTTGTCCACCTTTTGGCTTACAAAAACTGGAAACTTGAAAAACATTCAAAGAAATGAAAATGTGAGTATTATTTTTCCATATTCTTTTCTGTCATTTCAAAGAAATGTATCATCTATGGTTTGCCTCGTGGATCAGATTCTACCTGAGCAATTTATCAGAGGCTTATCAAGTGCTAATTTGGAGGGAAGAGCACAGATAATTCCTGATCGAGTTATGCAACAGCAGAACTCCAACAATAGATGCCTCACTTTCTACCTTGATGGAGCCCATAGCCCAGAAAGCCTAGAGGTGTGTGCAAAATGGTTTTCCACCGCTTTACGGGAGGATAGTCACCATTTTGAGGAACATCCTCATGGGAAAAGCCCTGATGGACAAGTAAGTTCTGATTGACTTTTGACATTCATTGACCAAAAACGTAGATGAATCATCCATACAATTAAGACTTTCTTCCACAGGGAGGTTATCCTGATTCTGATAAGGTCGATTGCCTACAGATACTACTGTTCAATTGCATGTCAGTTAGAGATCCTCAAGTTCTGCTTCCACATCTATTAAATACTTGTCTCAAGAACGGTAAGTCAATCTTTTTTTCATATTGGTTCTTTCCCTCCCATAAGTTTTCTTGCTTTGTGAAGGAGGATATTCTTTTATAATCAATGTACACGTCAAATAGGCTTCTGGTAGGTCAGTTTGAATGTCCTTCTTGAATAGTTAATCAAATTGCTTCCTTAGAAACGTTAGCTTTCATCTTCAAGGTTTTTTTATACAAACTACAGAATCATTGGTTTTATTTGTAGAAAAATCTTAACTTCATACTTGAAAATTATTATGCTATCTGCTTCTTGAAACCTCCAGGAGGAAATCCTAGTGGACATGCACCGTGGAGAAACTAATTAATATTTGTTTCCTGAATTCAAATATTTGGAGACACTAGGCTACACATGCAATGAAATGACTATTTAATAACTGAGTTATGCACTCAGATACTAATTAACTTTTCATTTAATCATGAACTGTAAATATGGATATATCATACCTTTCAGGTGTCAAATTCCACAAGGCTATTTTTGTACCAAACCAGTCGGTGTTTAACAAGGTTAGTTCTCATGCTTCACCACCAACTGATTCTGAGCAGGTTGACTTGTCATGGCAGCTGACACTACAGAGAGTGTGGGACAATCTGTGTCATGCAGAAGGTACAGAAGTATTCTAACTTAACAAAAATTATTTACTGAAAGATTTCTAAATACTTGAAAGAATTGAGAACTCCTTCCTAGTGATTTGACACCATTAAATTTCATTCTTTTTGATATATAACCAGATATCCATATAGATTCATATCTAATCCAAATGTGCAGGTTCTAGCAGCCTAGTATTTCCTTCTCTCCCACTTGCTATCAAGTGGCTCAGGGAAAGTGCTCAACAAGGCAGATCAATTCGATTTCAGGTATGGTGTTAACATTGCTCTAGGCAAAAGCTAGCCTTTCATAATTGTCCTTTTAGTGTTTTTAGTGTATAAAATCCACAAACCACGAGTTCATTCAGTTAATCTCAGTTCTACCTTCAGAAATACTTGAAGCTACTTGAAGATTATAGACCGTGCATAGAAGGGCCTGCTGTATAGGACTACGCATCTTTGTTTTTCAGAATATAATTATATTTCTATTAAGGATTTGGCGATTTTACGCAGGCCAATTAAACACACATAAAAAAGTTGCAGATGATGAAAAATGGCACACAAGTATTATATGTGAATTAGATGATGTCGAACAAAATAAGCACCATGTATCTTGAAAGACTGGATGCTATATTTAGACAAATTTCTCATCTTTTTGCCCATGCATTTCAGGTTCTGGTAACAGGTTCGCTGCACCTTGTGGGTGATGTGCTGAGATTAATCAAGAAGTGACTCTACTCTATTGCTTTAGCCCATAAGCTGAACCAGCTGTTTGGATTTTCCTAGTCTTTACACTTATACTTGTCTGAAGAAGCATTCAGGATTTCGCAAGCCATCGTCCCGAGAAATTTTATTTGATGATTGAATGTTTGTTGTAAAGGACCTCTTCAAGTTTCAAATTAAGAAGAGGACTTAAACATGAGTGCAATTGCCATTTTAAATAGAATCAAAATCCCTCCAAGTTTATACATTTTTTTTTTGTGTGTAAGATGGTGGTACGATTGTATAAGGTTGAGACAGTCGACAATAGTGATACATAGTGGTTTTTGATTATGTTGGTTCGTAAATATTGTTGCAGCGGATAAACTCGAAGCAAGCTCCTCTAATACTAACAAGATGGATTTACTTGATATCTACCTTAAATGAGGTGACTAATCCAAAGATCTGTTTCTCTCACACATCCACTATGAAAATACTTTTTCAGAAATACTCTAGAGACGGAGAAGTCTCGTACAAGCTCACACACAAAAATACAAGAAGAAGAATCAGAAAAAGTTAATATAATATGAAATCTTATAAGATTTATAACAAATGAAATCCTAGCTTCTTACTTTTTGTTTGTAGACATCTCTTGATCAATTTAGAAGTATAGCAACACTTCTCTCAAACTCTTCAAGAACTAGTGTTGAGCGATAAGAAATTTGTCGTGAGAGCTCTGATGAAATAGTGCACGAAAAATCCTTTTCTTGGGTTACCATTGGCGCTTTAATCGATTAAGAATCTCCTTAATCGATTATAACGTCAGCAACTTATATAACGACTACTTTTCTGAAGGTTAATCGATTACCCCTAACCGATTAAGCCTTCATAATCGATTAGCATAGTCGATTAGGAAGCTATCTGTTCGTGCGAGAGTTAGTTGTAAGCGATTAAGCTTCTCTGCTTAATCGCTTACCGTAGCTACTGTTTCCCACAGAATCAACCTTAATTGATTAGCTTAATTGATTAAGGCTTGCTGAATCGATTACCTCAATCGATTAAGCTCCATTCTGTTTCCGTAATCAAACGGCTTAAGCGATTAGGGTAATTACTTAAGCTATGGTAATCGATTCGCCTAATCGATTACCAAACTCTAACTTCCAAACCTAAGTCTTGGGTTTCTTTACCCAACATCCAATCAACCGTGACCTGTTGGGACTCCTCATTGCTTAGCATCAGGTCACTCATGACTTGCTGGGACTTCTTCGCCAACTGTCCGGTCAATCTTTTGATCCACTTGGACTTTTCACATTGTTCCAAGTGTCCGGTCAACCTTGACCCACTTGGACTTGCAATCTTGTGCCAAGTGTTCGGTCAGCCTTGACCCACTTGAACTTCCAATCACCATGTGTCCGGTCAACCTTTGACCCACCTAGATTTTCAACTGTCTGGCTTTACTTACCAAGACTTTCTCATTGCCTAGCTTCACTCACTAGGGTTTTTCAAATGGCTTCACTCACCATGACTTTTCATCATCTAACTTCACTCGCTAGGATTTCCATTTGCCTAGCTTCACTCACTAGGGCTTTTCACCTGGCTTCACTCACTAGGACTTTCAACTGTCCAGCTTCACTCACTGAGGTTTTTCACTTGGCTTCACTTATCAAGATTTTCTATCTGCCTAGCTTCACTCACTAGGGCTTTTCAACTATCTAACTTCACTTACTAGGACTTCTCAACTGTCTAGCTTCACTCACTAGGGATTTTCAACTGTCTGGCTTCACTCACCAGGACTTTCACACCAAGTGTCCGGTCAACATTGACCCACTTGGATTTTCTTCTTTTGTTAATCATCCCGTTAGACTTGCTCTTGCCTAACCTCCAGTTAGGACTTCCCAGTCGAGTATTCGATCAACCTTTACCTACTTGACTCTTCTTTACATCAAACTAGTCAAATTTTGACAAGAAGGAATTACACCAATAATCTCCCCAAACAGACAATTGCACCTGTAATCTTCATATATTGTTAAATATCAAAACTCAAACATCAAGATTCATGCTTGAGCCAACTCAAACTTAGTCAAACTAATCAACCTTAACCTAGGGAAATTGCACTAACAGTTTCCCTCCTTTTGATATTTGACAATACATTTAAGTTAGGCTTATCCACAAGTCTCAACTTCTTCTTTATGCCAAAGTATGAATGAGGGTTTCCTACATTCTCTCCCTTAACATAAGGGTTTCATAATCTCCTCCTGTGAGTATGAAGAATTTCCTAACTTAAACCCTACATTCTCCTCCTTTGGCATACATCAAAAACTCTTCTCCTTAAGAGTTATCTCATGTTGTTCACAACACCACAATGAAGGTTTCATACCCTTCATTGTGCCCAATGATTACCCTTGAGTATTAATCATATACTTATCCTAGAGCATTCATAGCAATGAAGGTTTGTAACCTTCAATTGTTTAGTTAAAATAATCTAAGTTATGTCTTTATGGAGTAACTCCTCTTCAAAATATGCTTTAACCTTCTGTCATTGCATCAACAATGACTTGGAGTTTCTAAACCTTTAGAAAACTCAAATTTGAAGTTTTGAGGTTCAAAATTCAACTTTGAAATTAAACCTTATCCTAAACTCCAACTTAGTCTTCTTTAGTCATTCATTTCTTGTTTCAACAAGAAAATTACCCTTAAATGCTTATCTAAGCACTTCCTAGGGTTAGGAATAGTTATCATGACTAAACATGACTTAATGGACTGAAATCAGACCATTTAAACCAAAATCAGTATTCTTAAACGATTGGTGTCAGCTATCAGTGGATTACAACCTCTCTTAATCGATTAAAGTTGAGATTTAATCGATTACCGAGTGTTAATCGATTAGACCCCTTAATTAATCACTTGATCAATTCGGCTAGCCTTTATGCTCACGTAAATGCACCCTAATTGATTGCCCTAATCAATTGGGGTGTGGTAATCGATTCACCCAATCGATTACCATAACTGAATTTTTGAATTCAATTTCAACTGAATTTCAAAAATGCATAAATAATTCTATAAAATTCTAAAAATCATGAAAATTGTGTAGATATTATTTATGTCATATACTATTATGAAAAAAAATAGTTTTTAAGAAAATAAGAATTATTTTCAAAGATTGACACAAACTTGGAAACTCTTGAAAACTTCAATATTTTGCTCTAGTTTGTGTTTTACTATACAATGGTGATTCCTATCAAAAGATAGCCTTCACCAAAGTTTTTCAAAAATATTTTGAAATAATTTTTAAACCCAATTTCCAACCATGTTCCTTGAGCTAAATGCACATAACTTGTACACTAGCTTTCCCAATGATTGGATAACACATAATCTGTGTTTTGATGAAACTAAAACTTAAAAAGATGCATTAAATTAACATCTTGAGTTTTGTTCATCCTTCTAATATTTTACTTGTATCTAATTGTGCACCAAGATATATACAAGTCAAGTTATAATTCTTGTGAGATGTAAATATTAGTTTTATCCTAATCTAAGGGATCATGTATATCTATCTAGGCATTTTAAGTTACGATCATCCATCTAGGATGACACTTAATAATTAATGTCATTGTCCTTAATCGCAAGGAATTAAAGCTAATGCAGGATGATTTATGACATACATTAAAAATGAGTTTTTTTCAAAGAAAAACATCTATAGCTACATGATGTATGTATGACATGGCATATGATATCTTCATAAAAATATGAATACAAAATATGATGGCATGGCATATGATGGGTAATCAATCATGGTAATTTAGCATAAATAATATACATAGATTATCTATCTAAATATCTCTAATTAATTGCTAAATTTAAAGAATTGACCTAAGTTTGCCTTTATCTCTCAAGAGAATGCCAAAATTCTAACTTGGCATTTATTTTACTCTGCCTATTTGTGTCAATTTTAATTAAGTCTAAATCTTTCAATTTTGGGGCATTTTACTCTTTCAAAAGAGTAACATTTAAATCTACATTTCAAAGGTTAACAAAACCTTGAACATATCTCCAAATATCAACTTTATCAAGGTTGGGTTAACTACCATTCCAATTGTAGTTGACACTCTCTAAACTCATCTAGGGTGTAAAGAACACACTCTTAGAAACCCAAAATCTATTGGTGCTCCTTGGGTGTGCTAGGTACTCACTAAGAATAATTTCCCTAGCTACCTTCCTAATGACCTTTTTAGACTTCTTAGAAGCCTTGGTCACACTAGACTCCTCTAGGTCAACTCTAGGGATAACTTCCCTTGTGACTTTTTTAGTGATTTTCTTATACCTTTTAGAAGCCTTAGTTACATTGATCTTTTCAAGGTTAATTTTAGGGATAGCCTCCATTGAAACCTTGGCTTGACCCTTAGGCCTTAGGTTGGTTCCATAACTATATGAAACCCTATGATAAGAAGACACATCCTTCTTGGCTTTAGATTTGTAACTCAAACCTCTCTTACCTTGTGATGATTCTTATCTATTTTGACCTAGGTTTGACTTCCTTGACCCTTTGACACTATTTGTCAATTTTCTAAGGTTCTCTCCAATTTTTCAAGTCTTGACCTCAAGACTTGATTTTCACTCCTTAAGTTCTCAAATTTTGATTTTTCATTAAAACCTTGAGTTTTTCTTTTCTTAGGCATATATCTAAAATCCTTAGAGTTATTGCCTAAGTTATCACCTACCTTCTGTTGGATCGAAAGAATTTAGATATCTCCATAATGGTATGATATTGTCCATTTTGGGCCTAAGTCATCATGATTTTGCTCTTGGGCTCTACCCAAAAGACCTCATGTCAATGGAGATATCTTTTCTCTTATAAACTCATGATCTTTCCCATGTGTTTTCAATGTGGGGCTATATTTGCAACCTTGCAACCCCAACACCTTCCTCGACTTAGGTGAGGTAGTCCTAGCATGATATGAAACACATTTTTTCTTAATCCTATCATGCTTTCTATTTTCATGATAAATAATATTAAAATGATATAAACTAGACCTAGCATGTTTTTTTTATCATAGTACAAAGGAATTGGTTTAATAAATGATACCTTGGATTTATTTTTTAAAGCTCCCCTTTGAGTTGAGCTTCTTCTTGACTCTTGGTCAGTATCTTCCTCCATGGGCATTAACTTTGGTAATGTTCTTTTTTACTATACAAGAAGCACACAATGTGCTCCTTACCATTTCGTATCATAGGGCCAACTTTTCTTGGCTTCTTCTTAGCCTTTGGTGCCATTTGACCCTTCTTCTTAGTCAACTTGGGACACTTACTCTTATAATATCTACTTTTCCTATACTCAGAACAAATAATATGATCTTTATTATTAACAATTAAAGTTGTTATACCTTTGCTGGTAGGGATGGCACATGTCCTTCATTTGATCCGGATGTAGAGGCTTCTTTTTGATTCGGCATTTATGATGCATGCTCCCCCTCAATCCTTGAGATGGATGCTTCTTTCTCTTCACCCTCGAATGTTGAACATCTCTCAATCTCCGAATCCTCATGTACATGAAACAAAGAGTATGCTCCCTCTTTGCCTTTATCGTTGCACTCCATTGAGGATGGATCTTCATGGAGCTTCACCAAATTACTCCAAAGATCTTTGGAATCTTTGTAATCCCCAATCTTACATATAATTGTGCTTGACAATAAACTAACCAAAATTTTGGTTGCCTTATCATTTGCCTCGCATCTTTTGATTTGTTCTAGCTCCATTTGCTTTTCAAACGAATTTTGCCTTTGATATCCGTTAGAGCCTCAAATCTTTCCATTAGAGCAAGTCATTGCTCTATCTCCATCATGAAGAAGTTTTTGATCCTTGATTTTCAAGAATCGAAGCTTGTACATACAAATGGTGGAGGCATACTTGTGTCATATCCAAGTCCATCTCGAAAATCCATCTTGAAGTCGAGCTTATTGATGAAGTCTTTGACTTGTTGACTTTAGGGCTTCAAATTCTTCTTCTTCCTCTAGCTCGTTGCCCTTCCGGCAATGAGTCTGGTGAAGAGCGGCCTAACTATGATGCCACTTGTTGGGTCACTTCGGAGTTGGAGGGGGGGGGGGGTGAATAACTCGTCTTGCTCAATCGCTTGCTTTGTAGATGTTGTTGCAACGGATAAACTCGAAGCAAACTCCTCTAATGCTAACAAGATGGATTTACTTGGTATCCACCTCAAATGAGATAACTAATCTAAGAATCCAGCCCTCTCTCATACATCCACTATGAAAACACTTCTTCTCGAAAACACTCCGAAGGTGAAAAAGCCTCGTACAAGCTCACACACAAAAATACAAGAAGAAGAAAAAAAAAAAGCTAATACAATATGAAATCTTACAAGATTTACAACAAATGAAACTCTAGCTTCTTACTTCTTGCGTGTAGACACCTCTTAATCAAATTGGAAATGTAGCAACACTTCTTTCTATGTCTCCAAGAATTGGTGTTGAGTGGTGAGAAATTTGTCGTGAGAGCTCTAATGAAACAGTGCATGAAAAACTCTTTACTAGGGTTACCGTTAGCGTCTTAATCAATTAAAAATCTCCTTAATCAATTATTATGTCAACAACTTGCACAACGGCTACTTTTCTGAAACTTAATCGATTACTCTAATCGATTAAGCCTTCCTAATCAATTAGTCTAGTCGATTAGGAAGCTTTCTATTCACACGAGAATTAGCTATAAGCGATTAAACTTCTATGCTTAATCGCTTACCATAGCTACTATTTCCCACAGAATCAACCTTAATCGATTAGCCTAATCGATTAAGGTTTGCGAAATCAATTGCCCTAATCGATTCAGCTCCATTTTGTTTCCGTGATCAAATGGCTTAAACGATTAGGGTAATCGGTTAAGCTATGGTAATCGATTAGCCTAATTGATTACTAAACCCTAACTTCCAAATCTAAGTCTAGGGTTCTTTTACCTAACATTCGGTCAATCGTAACATATTATGACTCCTCATTGTCAAACATCCGGTCAACCTTGACCTGCTGGGACTTCTTCACCAAGTGTTTAGTCAATCCTTTGACCCACTTAGACTTTTCTCCTCGTGCCAAGTGTCCGGTCAACTATAACCCACTTGGACATACGATCTCATACCAAGTGTCTGGTCATCCTTGACCCACTTGGACTTCCAATCACCAAGTGTCCGGTTAACCTTTAACCCACCTGGATTTTCAACTACCTGGCTTCACTCACCATAACTTGTTAGGACCAAAAGTAGCTAGAGGGGGGGGTGAATAGCTCGTCGCGTTCGCTCGGTGCGCTTCGTTGCTTGGCGTTGCTTGTTTCTTCTTGGATGTGCAGCGGAAAATACAGAAACAAATACAACCACGCTAACACTAGGATTTTACTTGGTATCCACCTCCAAAGGAGGTGACTAATCCAAGGATCCACACCACGCACGCACCCTCCACTATGAAACACTCCTTTTCGGTAACTACCGAGGGCGGAGAAGCCCTACAAGACTCTCAGTACAAGAAGAAAGGAAAGGGAAACAAAATACAAGCGCAAAGCTTACAATGAGTACAGAAAACCCTAACCCTAGCTTCTCTTCTTGCCTTTGATCCGCCTCTTGACTTGGAAAGCTTCCAAGATCCTTCAAGAACTGGCGATGATCTTTGAGAGAGCTGTGGAGGAGTTGGCGAGAGATCGAGAAGAGCTCGTGAAGAGATGCCGAAGACCACGCTCGCTGCGGCTTTAAACACGACGCAGCGGTCGGATCCCGATCGATTCAAATGTTCCGAATCGATCGGAGGCTTTTGATCGATCCACGGATCGATCCGGCGCCTCTCGATAAGCGCTGGATCGATCCACGGATCGATCCGGCGCTTATCGCGCGACCGATCGTGATCCGCGATCGAGGACCTGATCGATCCACGGATCGATCCGAGTTTCTGACAGAAGAATGGATCGATCCATCGATCGATCTGCTGAATCGATCCACGGATCGATCCAAAGTTGGTTTTTGCCCAAAACCAAGTCCCAAACCCCCTAACCAACATCCGGTCAACCTTGACCTGTTGGTACATCATGCCTCGCATCCGGTCACCCTTGACCTGCCAGGACTCCCCACCAAGTGTCCGGTCAATCCCTTTGACCCACTTGGACTTTTACTCATCGTGCCAAGTATCCGGTCACTCCATTGACCTACTTGGACTTCCACCAGATGTCTGGTCAACCTTGACCCATCTGGACTTCCTTCCTTGCCAAGTATCCAGTCAATCCTTTGACCTACTTGGACTTCCCAATACCAGATGTCCGATCATACTTGATCCATCTGGATTTCCTTCCTTGCCTGGCTTCACTCACCAGGACTTTCACCTAGCTTCACTCACTAGGATTTTCCATCTGCCTAGCTTCACTCACTAGGACTTTCACCTGGCTTCACTCACCAGGATTTCCTTCTGCCTAGCTTCACTCACTAGGACTTTCACCTGGCTTCACTCACCAGGATTTCCTTCTGCCTAGCTTCACTCACTAGGACTTTCACCTGGCTTCACTCACCAGGATTTCCTTCTGCCTAACTTGCCAGTTAGGACTTCCCAGTCAAGTATCCAGTCAACCTTGACCTACTTGACTCTTCTTCAATCAATATCTTATTGTCAAACATCTAAACCCTAACCAAGACTCAGCTTGGTTAACCAGGTCACCCTTGACCTGAGGGATATTGCACCAACACCGTCTTCTCGCTAACTGCGTCTTTCGCTCGACTTCCTGTGCTCCTAAGTTCCTACACACTTAGACACAGAGGTTAAATCACAACAGGACCTAACCTGACTTGGTTGATCACATCAAAACTATCTTGGAGTACTAACAATCTCCTCCTTTTTGATGTGAACAACCCAAGTTAAATTAGGGTAAAACAAATATAAATAAATAATAACAAGTTAAATTTTGCAAATAATAATGTGCAAAGTCTAAGAGAAAATACTATTAAAAAATTTTGAAAAATCTGGAGTCTAATAATGAACTTAAAAAATAAATTTACTAAGGGTTGAGCAGACATAAATTTTTAAAAAAAAATCTTTTCTAGAAATATGATAATGTTTCATAGAAAAAAAATATTTTGAAATTTTTGTACAGCTAAGTGATGAAATTTTCTTTGTCAAAAAAGAAATTATCTTCTAAATAATTTCTAACAATTTGTTTAAAAGCATTAGATAATTTTTTAATTAAATGCTTCACAATTAGTAATTAAATATTTATTTCAGTAATTGACTTCCAGGCTATGGCGAGATACTAGTCTTTCTTGGTTATTAGAACAACAACCACTTCTAGATAAAGCCTTTTAATGAAAGTAAATATTTAATTCTCTCTGAAAGCCCAACAAAAATAATTAATCTAAATATAATTTTGGAACCCAAAATAGATTCCTTCCTACATGATTAATAAAAAATTTCTTAGGAATATATTTCTGTGATATTTCCTAATTTGGTCCTTATGGTATTTAAAATACCAATTTAAACCATTATATCTTCTAATATTTTGAACATGTGAGTATACATGATCTTTCAAATTTTCTATTTCAGATTTTTTAGTTTTTAATTTTTCATTTTCAATTTTTATTTTGTAGAGATCTTCTAATTGACAAGATATAGCTAAGGTTGATTTTAACTCTTTATTTTCTTTTTCTAACTTACAGTAATTTTTTGATAATATTTTTATAAACTAAAATAACTTGTTAGGAGGAAGAGACCGTACCTAACTTATCTTGTCGATCCTGAAATCTGAAGTTCCCCCTGAAGTGCTGCTTTCTTCCGATGTCGCTCTCCCTTCATCAATGCTCTTGATGCTCATTTTGGATGAGCTTGCTTCATCTTCGTCTTCTTGGTGACTTGCCACTAGTGCAAGTCCGACTAGGTCTTCTATCTCTGATTCAGACGACGTTTCGTCCCACGTCGCCGTAAGATTTCTATACTTGTCGGTTTAAGCTGGCTTCTTGTTCTTGTTCTTGTCTTTGCTCTTCAATTTTGGGCAATTATCTTTCACATGTTCTTCTTCATTGTAGTGGTAGTATCTTACTTTTCTTTTTCTTCTTATACCCTGCACTTGATTAAATTTTTTTTGTTTTAAATAATTTTTTAAATTTTCTTACCATGAGTGTCATTTTGCCATCATCGAGAGAAGATTCAGAATCTCGTTCGTCCGTTTTTGCCTTTAAGACAATGTTGTGCTTTAGCTCCTTCTTCAGATCTGCACATCTTGTTTCATGGACTTCAAATGTTGAAAATAATTCTTCTAAAGTACTTAATTCTAGATCCTTAGATACATAATAACCATCTACTAATGATGCTCATTCAGTGGTCCTAGGAAATGCGTTAAGCGCGTACCTTAGCGAATCTCAGTTGCTTAACTTTTCTCCAAAATTCGTGAGTTTGGTGATGAGTTCCTTTATTCTTAAGTGAAAGTGTACAATAGTTTCTCCTTCTTCCAATTTGATATTGTTGATCTGGTTCCTGAGCAAATCCCGTCTCACGAGTTTTACCTTAGAGGTTCCTTCGTATAGTTCCAGGAATTTCTCCCAGAGCTCCTTGGCAGATTCGTAGGCTCCGATCCGGTTGACTCCTTGTTGTAGTAAGACGCTCAGCAGATGGAACATTGCTTTGTCGTTTACCACGAAGTCGACTTGCTCCTTCATCCATTGGTATTCTTCTTTACCCTCAGGTGCTACAAAATCAAATTTTATTATTAAAAGTAAATCAAAATATGTCTTAACGAATGCCTCAATCTTTTTCTTCCAGCTCGTGAATTCCCCCACGAACTTCGGTGGGTTGATGCTCGGTCCGACCATCTCTTGTGCTTCGTTCGGTGGTTAGTCCTCCTGAAGCCGTTGGACTCTAATACTACTTGTTGGTCCCTTGGCGACCGCCTAAAGGGGGGTGAATAACCTGCACAATAAAAACACATCCTCTAGACTTTATAGCTATATTAACATAAACACTTGTACAAAAGAAAACTAATCAAAGAAAGAAGAGGCTAAGAGATTTTACTTGGTTTAGAGTTTCGAAATGGTTCTAAGTTGGATCGGCGCCTAAGTTCCCTTCCCGGGAACGCGTCCTCACAGTCACTCCCCTCCAGTGACTTACCTCAACTTACCTGCCAAACATCAGGTCAGCCCTTCGATCCGTCTAGACTTCGTGACAACTATCAGGCCAGTCCGTCGACCTAGCTAGACTTTGTGTCAGACGTCAGGTCAGCCCGTCAACCCGTCTAGACTTCGTGCCAGCTATCCGGTGAGTCCGTCGACCTAGTTGGGCTTTGTGTCAGACATCCAGTCAGCCCGTCGACCTATCTGGACTTCGTGCCAGCTATCCGGTCGGCCCGTCGACTTAGTTGGGCTTCTTCTGCATACTTGGTCAAAGTGTTAGATTACAATGAAACTAACTTAACCTACTTTGTCATTCATCAAAACTTGAGTTAGACTGTTAGTGCTAACCGCACTAATAATCTCTCCCTTTTTGATACAATGATAACCTGTGTTAAGTTAGTGAAAAAATATGCAAGTAAAACAAGCAATTATAAGGTTATTTTAAGTTAGTCAGATTAAGGAAGTAAAAAAAAATATAATAAAGAGTTTGAATTAAAGTCAGATTGACTTGGGGAGTCTAAAGTAGAAAACATAAAATATTTTACTTTAAACTTTAGCTTTTTCAAAAAAAAATAGCTTAGTTTTTAAAAAATAGTTAACTTAGAAAGATAACTTTAGGGGCGCATTTGGTTCGGGGTTATCCTTGATAACCTTGGTTATCCATCCAAGGTTATCAAGGATAACCTTGTTTGGTTTAAGTAATTGATGATTCCTAAGTCATGATGCATGCCTGACACATCAGCAATTTGGGCATATAACCCGGAATCACAAAACCAAAGAAAAGTGGGGTTTTCCTTGATTCTGGGGTTAACAAAAATTTTAAGACAAAATTACCCTTCATTATTTACCGTTTGAGACAAAAATAACCCTAAAGATCTATCAAATTTCAATCTACCGTTTGGACAATATCCTCTCCGATTTTCCTGCTGCACCGCCTCTGCACAGGCTAACAGCGCGTGGACGAGGCGGATCCCAACCTCCTGCGTGTCGACTACTACCACCGGCAGAGGGGGCGCAACTGAGGTCGCCGCATCCGTCGTCGAGGACGACAATGAGGGAGGCGAGCTGCAGAACTTGATCCTTTTCGAATCCCTCGGCGACGACGCGACATCCAATTGGGAATCAGAGCCAAAGGCGAATCACCCTGTTGCACACTCAGCGGGGGGAGCAGGGACTGGCATCTGCTCATAAACTTCCGCCGATGCGCGCCGCGTGACAAGGGGAAGCTCGAGGAAGCGATTCCGCCGGTCGAGGGAAGAGGAATCGTCGAAACGCGGCGGCGGCGAGAGTGGGGGAGGAGGTGCGTTAAGCTCGGAGAGGATGTTGTCCACCCAAGTCGAGATATCCGAAGGATTGTAGTGAACGGTGTCAACTGCAAGGTGGGAAAGCAGAGCGTCGTCGCTGGCCGCGATGCCGGTTCCCATGGCCATCTCCGCCTGCTCTAGCTTTTGCGCGACGTCCGCCATGTCCGATGATCGGACCTTGTATCTCAGCGCCACCATGTCCAATGACCGGACCTTCTCCTGCTCTCCTCCTTCAACCGCCCCGCCGTACCAGTCCCCTTGGTGCTCCCGCTTCATGCTGCCAGATTCGATCTGTACCAGCTCCGCAAAACTTTCTGCTGGTATTTTTATTATACGGAAGTTCGTCACAGTCTGGTCCGCTGAGAACACTGTGAAAAACGCAAGAACACTTCTCCCATCTATCCGTCTCCATGTATAGCGAGCTGGAATCTTCTTCGATTAAATTAATTCCATCATAAAAATCTAATCTTTATCTATTATGTTTACTTTTGTGATTTAGTTGGAACAGGATCAGGCACAGGGAACATAAAATAATAAACAAAAAATCTATATATATATATATATATATATATATATATATATATATATATATATATATAATATAATATAATATTATCATTATTAAATCAAGGGTAATATGGTAAAATTAAAACCTCCAAACAAATAAGATTTTACTGGATTACCTAAATTGAACCAAACAACCAATGGTTATGTTTCATTCCCTATAACCTTGGTTATGTGATTACTTGGTAATCACATAACTAAGGTTATGTGTCATAACTTGAACCAAACGCGCCCTAGAAGAATAACTTTGTGAATTTTAGAATAATTTTTAAAGATAAACTTTGCAAAATTAATCTAATTTTGTAAAATAAGCTTTGCAAATTTAAAACACTTTTAAACACAATTTTCAAAAATAAGTTTTATAAAAGTTAATTTTCAAATATACTATCTTTGCAAATCTTTGCAAAAGTGAGATTATTAAAGCAAGTTTATAAAATCCAAATTTCAACTTAGTGGATAAAATTAATATTCAAAATTAAATTTGTAAAATTCAATTTTCAAAATTAGAAAAATAGATTTAAAATTTTTAAGAAAATATTTTTCAAAAACTAATTTCAAAATAAGTATGAAAAATAATTAATTTTCTCCTGAACCTGACATAATTTTAAAATAAAACTTTTGAAAATATTTACCAGAAAAATATTTAAAGTAAGATTTTTAAAAAAATTGAGGTGGGATTTTAGAAAACCAATCTAAGAAATTTAAATAAACTTTAGGAGATAATTTTTTTTAAAACAAATGATTCTCTCTCTAAATTTGGTATTCTCCTAAATTTATTACTTCCCCTTAATTTATCTCTCCTCCTTAAGTTAACACTAAGGTTTGAGTTAAATTTCAAAGCCTTAACACATTTTTCTACCTAAGTGTTTGTAAGAGATCTTGCGGCCGGCTAGAAGGGGGGTTGAATGGGCGGCGCCCCCAATGACTCACTTCCTACGTATTCGTTAGTGCGCAAGCGGAAATACAAATACTAATTACGAATACAAAAGCTAATGACAAAGAAAAAAACAAGCAAACCAATGCACGTCAATGTAACGTGGTTCGGAGATGATGCTCCTACTCCACGGCTGTCCGTAAGGTGGACGATCCCGATCTTTCGGTAGATTAGCCCCCGGCAAACTCCGGCTACTCAAGCAACTCCTTATGGGTGGAGAAACCTCTCCACAACACCAACCAAGAACACTTGGACACAAGAGACCTTGAGCACTTTGGTGACTACTAATTAGGCTTTAACCAAGTCTAATTTCGTCACCTTGGCCTGCCATCCCAAGCTCCTTCTTATAGAGCTTGGAAGAAATCAACAAGATGATTTGCCCGGTCGACTGGTCCTTGCACCAGTCGACTGGTCCTTGCACCAGTCGACTGGTCCTTGCACCAGTCGACTGGTGCCAGCACAACGGCTCTCTACCAGTCGACTGCTACAGTACACCAGTCGACTGCTACAGTAACTGCTAGAGTGTTGTTGGCTGCTATAGTACCCGTTGACTACTACAGTTCCCCCGTTGACTGCTACAATACCCATCGGGATTTTTTCCCGAGTACAATCTCTCATGCACTCGTACCCTCACGACTCACTTGACTCTTCTTTGCAGCCTTGACCTCTTGCCTTCAAGCCTACTTCCTTTGGCTCTTGTCCCTCAGATGCATCTAAGCCCGTAGCTCGTCCCTTGATGCCATCTTTCACGTATGCCTCGAAGTCGCTTCCCTCGGCCCTTGTCCTTGCTGCCTTGTCTACGGTCCCTCGGATGCTCCATCCTTCACCGGACCCGAAGCCATCAAGCTGAGTCATATGTGTATCTTGCAAACCTGCACACTCACATACACATATCAAATAACAAGGGTAAACCTAACTTAAACCCTTTGCCCAAACACCAAAACACATTGTCACACGGACTATTGGGATTGCTCCAACAGTGTTTAAGGGATTCAGTATTAGTAACACTTATGTTTATCGAGTATATTATTTACATAAGTATTTCTATATACTTGGTATAATTGTTTGATAAAAATAAGATTATTGAAATTAATCAATAATCAATTATTTTCAGTAATTTGTTACAAACTTTAATAATAGTTAATCATTTTCAATAATTTATTGATTAACTTGACTTATCTAATTAAATTTCGTATTGATTGACTTAATATCAATGGAAAAAATAATAGTTATAATTTATATTTTGTTTTTCATTTACTTAATCTTTAAGTTTTGATTAAGTAGCTTAAGTTACATTTAATAAGGATTAGCTAAGTTTAGAATTAGTATTAATTGATTAAGGTTCAATTTGAATCAATCGTTAATAATGATAAATTATTATTTAATTACAGTGAAGTTAAGATTTTGACTAACGTTAAAATTAAGATTGATTAAGTTAAATTAAGGTTAACTTTTAAGGTTAGATTTAATTTAGAGTACAGTTAATTTTTGAAGTTTTTACTTTAATTATTTAATTCAGTTTAGAATTTTAAGTTAATCAAATGTTAATAATTTCATTAGGATTTTTAAATAATTTTTTTTTAAAGAAAAAGGATTTTTAAAATGATTTTTAAAAGAATTTTTTAAAAGAATTTTTAAAAAGATTTATCAAATGATTTTTTTAAAAGGATTTTTTGAATAATTTTAAAAGAATTTTTAAAATGATTTATTAAATAATTTCTAAAAGGATTTTTAAAATTATTTTTGAAATGATTTTTTAAAATAATTTTTAAAATGATTTCTAAAATAATTTTTAAATAGTTTTTAAAAGAATTTTTAAAAGGATTTTTAGAATAATTTTTAAAATATTTTTTCAAAATAATTTTTAAAAGATTTTTTAAAATAATTTTTTAAAGGATTTTTTAAAATAAATTTTAAGTTAAAAATATTTTTAAAATAGATTTTAAGTTAAAAATATTTTTAAAATAGATTTTAAGTTAAAGGTTTTTTAAAATAAATTTGAAGTTAAAGGATTTTTAAAATAGATTTTAAGTTAAAATGATTTTTAAAATGAATTTTAAGTTAAAAGTTTTTTAAAATAAATTTTATGTTAAAGGATTTTTAAAATAAATTTTAAGTTAAAAAATTTTTAAAATAGATTTTAAGTTAAAAAGATTTTTAAAATAAATTTTAAGTTAAAAAGTGTTTAAAATAAATTTTAAGTTAAAAGATTTTTTTTTAAATAAATTTTAAGTTAGGAAGATTTTTAAAATAGATTTAAAGTTAAAAAGATTTTTAGAATAGATTTTAAGTTAATAAATTTTATGTTAAAAGGAAATTTTAAAAAGAATTTAATTTATTTTAATCTAATTATTTTATTTTATTTTATTTTATTTTAATTTATTTTAATTTATTTTAATTTTTAATTTAATTTAATTTAATTTTAAATTTAATTTATTTTTTAATTAGATTTGATCGATTCGATTTGGCTCGATTCGAGTCGGTTCGAAGTCCTTAGTTATCTCACCCGATCTATATTTTCAATCAGGGAAACCTATAATTTTTGTGAGATGAAGTTAATTTCAATTTTAGGGTTGAGTTTAACTTTGTGTTAGATTCAGGTTTAGCTTTGGGCTCAACAAATAGTCATTTTTTGGATAAACTTCTGGGCTATAATAAGTTACTTGGACATCATTAAAGTAATCATGTCTTCGAGGTTTTCCAAATAGTCCTATCCACTGAACTTAGTACAAAACCTTGGTCTAACAAGTTAGGATCCGTAAGGTGTAGCTTCAGTTAGTTCCACTTAGCCAAATGCACAAAGTTGAAGCAATATCTTCCTAGTCATGCATAGACTAAGCTTCCCTAATCTATTATCATCCAAAACTTCACCAGTACCGTAGATCAAGTTAAATTTTGTTCCTTTTTACTCTAATCTTAATTACCCTATCGGGTAGGTTAGTTTTGGTTACCCTGTCGGGTAGATTATTTTTGGAGGTGTCAGCTATTCTGGAGCCTCCCCTGAATTATTAGTCTGTATTTTTTAGTTCTATGTTTATGTCTGTTACTTTTATAATTATATTTAACTTGATGATAATCTGATTTTTGATGGGTTCTAAAATTTTCCGATTTTGATTTTGTTGGTCTAGGTTTGTGTTTCGATTTTTTATTTGATTTATCAGATTTTACATAGTATGTTTTGTCTTTGGGTATGTAATATTGGTTAATTCCTACTTGAGTAGTTAAGCACGCTTTCGGAACCCAAACTTTATTTTGTTATTTATGTTGGATTATTAATGATTTAAATGTTTTATTTGAACTTGACTTATAGCCAAGTCTGATTTTATTGTAGATTGATTTTTGACTGTTTAAAATAAGATCTAAATTTTTAGATCTTGTTGTAATTTTTTCTAAAATACTTTTTAATTTATTATTTTCTGTTTTTAGTATTAAATTTTCCTCCTTAAGTGTTAGGTCTTGAGTTGGATTAGAATTTGTGATTTGTTCCTTGAGGTTTTGGTTTTCCTCAAGGAGCAATTTATTTTCATTTTCTATTACAGTTAATTTTTTATTTAAACAAGCAATAATTTTAAAAAATTTCTTATTCAAATTAAAATATGCCTCTTTGGGACCTTTGGAAACGAGTACGGACTCGTGGATCGATTCGGGTTCGGATCCGTCTTTCGATTCATCCTCCGATCCTGCTTCACGGGCCATCAATGCGAGGTGACTCTGGTGCTTCTGATCTTCGGCCTTCGGTTCTTCTGAGGATGAGTCGTCCCAAGTCGCTTTGAGAGCCTTCTTTTTGGATGTCTTCGACTTGTCGCTCTTCAATCTCGGACACTCGTTCTTGTAGTGACATTTCTTGTTACACCTGAAGCAAGCCACATTCCTTGGTTCAGATGGGGAGTTGATCTCCTGCAGGTCCTTTTTGCTGAAGCTCTTCTTCCTCCTGGTGAACATCTTCCTTACTAGGTTCACCAGGTACTCTTCGTCTTCAGAATCTTGGTCGGACTCATCTTTAGGGTTAGACTTGGTCTTTTTCCTTTCCTTGGAGGGACCTACAAACAAAGTAATACCTTTCTCGGTTCCAGCATTAGTCTACTCATGTAATTCAAGTTCGCAGAATAGTTCGTCTAGTTTTAATTTAGATAAATTTTTTGAAATTTTGGAGGCATCCACGATAGATGCCCACAATGTATTTCTTGGGAAAGCATTTAAAGCGTACCTTATTAAGTCTCGATTTTTAATTTGGTGGCCTATCACATGGAGTCCATTGAGGATGTTTTTGATCCTCGCATGGAGTAAAAAGTTTATTTAACAGAAGGCCACACTTCGTTACCTTGGCGTCGCTTGTTCCTTCGTGAAGTTCGATCAGCTTAATTCTTTCGTATTTTGGTGCAGCCCCACTCGCTTCAGCTCTTCCTTTGTCAACCCGCATTGCAGCATGTTGAGAGCTTTGTAGTCCGTCGAGGATTTCTTTCTCATGTCCGGAGCCCACTGTTCCGGGTCTAGCGGATTTTCAGAGTTATCGACCGACACCTTGTATCCTCTGGTGACGCTGAACCACTGGTGGAAGTCGGTCTTCAAGTAGATCTCCATTCGCTTCTTCCAGTAGGGGAAGTCGTCCCCGTTGAATAGGGGGGCGAACTATGCTGAAGCCTTCGACTTGAGACAATTTATCCTGCACACAAATAAATAAAGAAACTAGGAATCCCAAGACTTGGTCTTGGATTAGTAGTGCGGTATAAAATTAGAAAGAATCTAAAACTGAATTGGTGTTACACTAATTCAACTTAATTACTACGAAAAAGATTTCCAAAAAGGTAACGATACTAGTTTGGATTTATAACGTAAAACTGAAAATCGGAAAGAAAATTAAAAAAAAAATTCACCCCCTGTCTAACTGGTGGTTGCACCAAATCAGAACAGTACCTGCTCTGATACCACTTGTTGGATCGTGAAAGTCGATAGAGGAGGGGGTTGAATATAGGGATGTAAATGAACCAAACGGTTCGTGAGCTATTCGGAGCTCGATTCGGTAAAAAGCTCATTCGACTTCGTTCGTTTATCTTATCGAGCCGAGCTCGAGCTCGATTTTGAACTCGACAGTTTTATCGAGCCGAACTTGAGCTTAAGGATATTCGGCTCGTGAGCTCGCGAACATGTTCGTTTATTGGCTCGTGAGCCAAAAAAATGAGCCTTAAACTGAACCAAAAAATGAACTTTAAAACGAGCTCTAAAACGAACCTTAAAATGAGTTTTAAAATGAGCCAAAAAATAAGCTCTAAAACGAGTTCTAAACGAGCCCGAAAACGAGCCCAAGCTCGCTTAACGAGTTAAGCTCGTTAACTTTGATAATCGAGCTAATAACGAGCCGAGCTTGAACTATTCGCGAGCTTGATAATTCTAAAATGAGCCGAGCTCGAGCCTTGTGATAAAAGCTCGATTCGAGCTCGAGCCGAGCTCGAGCCCGAATATAACTTAAACGAGTCGAGCTCGAGCCTAATACTGTTCGGCTCGGTTCGGCTCGTTTACATCCCTAGGTGAATATCGATCGAAAACGCTTAAGCAAGTACGCAACGGAAAGATGAAAACACAACGCTAACACGAATCGTTTTACTTGGTTTGGAGCCTTGGTCGACTCCTACTCCAAGGCCCGCACTCGTTGAGTCTTTCGTTGGGCAATCACTAATAATTCGCAAAGTTATTACAAAAACTAAGTACAGGAATTATTAGAAAGAAATAACGACAACACTGAAAAGAAAAACTTGAGCCGCTTCTTGTCGGAGTAGCTTCGTAGCGTCGCAGCGTCACAGGAGCACAACACAGCAGAACAAGCTTTGGAAGATCTTCTTGTGAGTTATTCTTTGCTCCAGGGCTCACCCTCCTTATATAGGATGCTCCGGGCGCCCGGATCCCTTCCGGGTGCCTGGAGTGTGACGTAGCCCTTGCCAACCATGAAGCTCCACGTGGCGAAGCGTGATGAGGATAACTTTTGCATTCCGGGCGCTCGGACCTCTGGGCGCCCGGATCCCTTCCAGGCGCTCGGACCTTTGGGCGCCTGGATCCCTTTCGGGCACCCGGACCTATGTTTTCCAGTAGCTTCAACTCCTTGCAAGAAAACGTTAGTCCAAAGCACAAATGTAAATTATATATCCTGCAAAACAAAGTGTTAGCACAATTTTTATAATTAAACTGGAGTATTAATTAGATTCCATCTCATCGAGATCAGAATCTAGTCAAGATCTCAACTTAGAGTTCCAAAATGGTTCTAAATTGGATCGGCGCCTAAGTTCCCTTCCCGGGAATGCGTCCTCATAGTCACTCCCCTCCAATGACTTACCTCAACTTACCTGTCAGACGTCAGGTCAGCCCTTCGACCTGTCTGGACTTCGTGTCAGCTATCATGTTAGCCCGTCGACCTAGCTGGACTTCGTGTTAGACGTCAGGTCAGCCCGTCGACCCGTCTGGACTTCGTGTCAGCTATCCGGTCGGCCCGTCGACCTAGCTGGGCTTCGTGTCAGACATCCGGTCAGTCAGTCGACCCGTCTGGACTTCGTGCCAGCTATCCGGTCGGTCCGTCGACCTAGCTGGGCTTCTTTTGCACACTTGGTCAAAGCGTTAGATTACAATGAAACTAACTTAACCTACTTTGTCATTCATCAAAACTTGAGTTAGACTGTTAGTGCTAACCGCACCAACAACAACAGGGGAGGTTGTGAATCCAAGGAAGATGAAAAGCTTACTAAACAGTCTCCTTCAGACGGAGAAGCCTCTTACAGCAGTTGAAGCACTCAATTACCGAACAAGACTGAAAAATAATCAATTACAAGTGTTGTTTTGACCTTCTGGGACCAGGGATGTATTTATAGCTCTGGTCGGACTGCCTGGAAGGAATCCAGGTGCTTGGAGGGGGATAAATTTTTATTTCCATCGCAATGAGGTGTGCCACGTCGCATTTGGATGAAATTCCTTGTCCGAGCGCCCGAAAGGGTTCCAAGCACTCGGACCGTGTACATAAGGCTCCTCCTGGGCGAGGCACCAACCGATCTGGCCGCCCGAAACCAAAAGTCAACCCCTAGTTGACTTTTTGGTCCGGGTCTTCTTCTCCGGTTTCACCCGCATTGTTCCGGGTCTTTCGCTCCGGTTCCACTCACTTGGATGATTTCGGCTATCCGGAATATGACTCACCCGATCCTAACTTTTGGCCTTCTCGAGCAAACTTCCACTCTGGCTTCTCGTTCCTCGGAAACGTCGTGCGTCTCCTTCTGGTTCGCTCACATACTCTTCCGCAGCATCTCGTCCCTCGGACACACCAAGCTCGTCGTCTCTTTCCCGTGTCGTCCTTCTCGCTAGCTGCGTCTTTCGCTTGACTTTCTATGCTCCTAAGTTCCTGTATATTTAGATATAGAGGTTAAATCATGACAAAACTTAATTTGATTTAATTGATGATATCAAAACTAACTTAAAGTACTAACAATTTAAACCTTCCTTACTTAAGGAGTTAATTCCACTTTTTATCATTATACTATAGCTCCAGAAGCATCTCATTTGGGATCATTAGATCTTGCATTAAAGGACCTTAAATTGGCAAAGTTTATTTTTCCCCTAAACAAAAGACAATTACATCAGGATTCAGTCGTATGAAAAGGTTTCCTATCTTCTTTTAATACTTGAATTAACATGAACAAACAATATACATAAACTTTTTAAATCTAAGAAAAGAAATATTGTATAACAAGTTTTCCATAATTAGTATACTTTGTTGGCCCAAAGTAAAAAAACACCCTATTTTGATTTTTTTTTTTTTTAATCAAAAAAGGCGCTCCATCTCCCTGCAAAATAACGTAAGTATCCTTACATACTTACTATTCATCTCTGGTTTAAATCTTAAATTAGTCAGGTGAATTATAGCAACTATTAAATTAGTATAGTTGTTACAACATTAAAAAAAAATTACAATACAATTATTCGAAGACTATATAGAATTAGTATAGTTGTTACTACTAAATGATATTTTTTTTTTATCAAATTGGGTCATTATAGGTTCCATCCAATAATCAGTTGTATATCTCTGAACGAGTTTCGATTTGATATATTGTACATCCGTAGTCCAATCCGAATAAAAAATTATGATTTCTCAAAGTTTAAGGTTTAATATTCACATGATAATAACTATAAAATTATAGTTACTACAACTAAGTTACCATGCAATTATAGAAATCACGGTATCGTAACTGCTACAATGTAAATATTAAATCCTAAATTTTTAAGAGATTATAACTTTTGACTTAAATTGAATTACGTGACGCACAATATATTAAATTGAAACTAAGATGTATAATTACTTACGAGGTGGAACTCGTAATGACCTGATTTCAAACTTAAAAGACGTCATTTAATTTTTTTTGAAATCTCCGAATAATATATCATTTTTATTAGGTGGTGGGATAAGGGATGGTAATGGAGCGGGTTCAAACGCGGCCCCGTAATAAATCCGTTTCGACGTGATAGGTTTAGACCCTCCTAAACATGTCTAAGGCGGGTCCGGGATGGATCTTGGGTTTAATCGGACCCACCCCGAACCTGTCCCGAATCCATATATCTATAATAAATATATAGTTTATTAATATAATTATAATTTTTCTTGTATTTAAAATTAAAATTTTATTTTATAATATTTAATATTAAAATAAATATATTTTAAATATGACAAATCTAACAGGTCTAACCCGAACCGCCCCGCCGAATTCATAGGGCGGGACAGGTCCAAAAGAAAATGGGATGGATTCCGAATTTGATCAAATCCGCTCTAATTCGGCCCCGTTATCATCCTTGGTGGGATATGTTTTTGATGAAAAGTCAAATCGGATGCTTTTTCACGATTCAGTAAAAGTGAGATTCCTTTTTGACCTTGGCCAACTTTTATATATTTTTCAAATCTACTTAATACTTTTTTATGTGATATCCTCATGGAATTTTGTTAATCCCATCAAATGCACACATATGGATATTGATGTAGATGGCTAACATAAAGACCTGTCAATCGAGCTTCTGAGGGACAAATCTTTTTTTCCCCACGTCTAGAATGTGTTAGATGTGTAATGTATTTTATAAATATTTACTAGATTCTTTTTAAGAAATAAAACGTCATACATTAACCATACTTTTATCTGTTTATCATCCTCTCTTTTATTGGTTTTTTTTTTTATCTCGAGAGGCATGCTTTTGCTTTTTTGCTGTCAGTAATCCGTCAGCCCATAGTCTTTAGTTACTGTGGCTCCCAAAGCCACCAACCCTGCATTTAGATAAACCAGCAGAAATTCATCCGTTAAACTGCAACTCAATCCTTGGATGCAGTTCGTCCTCTTTATCTCATGCTATACTAACAACAAACCTTTATCATCAACCATTTCGATAATTTATTTCGAATGCATAAAGCATTCATTGTACTAAACAGAACGTTTTGGATACCCATTCAATCCGTGCTATTGTCATTGGGAACATTAGTCCCAATCAAACTGATCTTGTTGTTAAAAACCGGGCAACCATGGTGCCAGACAACGATAGAAAATGAAAGCAATGCAAGTAACATGGGTATAATTATTCGCTATTTAGATTCATGAATTAAGGAGTAAAATGAATCCAAATGGGAAGAACACTGCGGCACTGACCAATTGCAAAAGGAGACACGAAATCCATTCGCTACTGATATCTGCATCATGGTAGAATTAGTAGCGTAAACGACTCAAAATGCTAGCTCGTTCCAACAGAATGCCACTAGTTGCACTGGGCTCAACCAAAATACACTTCAACTATATTGCAAGTAAAACTTTGGCTGAGCTAAGACCACAATCGAGAAACCACAATCGTGGCAAAAACTGATCCTCTTAACCTCCTTCAGCGATGAAGATACACTTGAGACCTATACATGATTATCTTATTATAAGACGGCCATATCAAAAATTTCCTTTACATATCGGTCACCTCTTCCCCAGGTCATTGGCAAAACAAGAAATGTTTTGAATATTTCTCTCAGATTTAACATTACCTCGTTGCTCATATAATTAATGAATCATAATTGTACGTACCAGCAAGTAAATAGGAGGGTGAACTCCGTCTCTAGCATCTTTGCAAGACATTCTGGGTCGTTTCGAAGATTATGGATCATGAGAATGTTGAAACTGTAACCAGTAGCATGGCTTGTACTTGCACTTGAACAACAACAATATCTATACAACAAAAACCTTCATGACGGCAACAGCAAAACTCACCGCCATGTGATGCCTTTGTGATGAAAACTGTTTTGCCTTGTATCTATGGAACTAAAAAAGATGAATCAGTAGCAATGGTGCTACAAGTATATGACTAGGCGCAGAGCACTATTTGTCGGCTGATTTGCTTGACATGATCACTTTTAGCGCCTCGTAAGTCATGAAAACAATGCCCACACTGGGTACAACTTTGAAGTACTCGGGCAAGATACCTCGATATAAACCTCCAAATCCTTCAGTCCGAACTATATGCCCAAAGGTGCCAATGAGGCCAGAACTATAAACTCGTGCCCTTCCAGCTGCCCCTTCCAACTGCATTCTCCGTCTAACAAGATCCAGCGGGAATGTTGCTGCAGAGGAACACAAAGTGTGGAACTATGAACTCAAATTCACATTGTGCTCAAAGATTACAATCACATGAGGCAAAAAAATTCATATGTTCTCCGTCCTAAATATTGTCCTAAGTGTAATAACATAAATAATAATTTAGAATGCAAAGAATCATCAGTCAAAACAATCATGAAACTAGACGATATTTCGAGACAACTTGCTCCATGCAGTTGCAACAGCTCAGTGTTCACATGCATCAGTGAACCAGCGTGGGAGACACAGGAACTTGCACACAATTCTACAGAGGCATATTCAACTGGTCAAATTATGCAAATTACTAGTAAGGGTGCAAGAGATAATTACAGAACTCAATTGCTGATTTTGTATCAATAAAGCATTGACTTTACTAATGCAAGACAAGCAGAGAATGTCGATCCCAGCAATCTTGCAGTAACATGCCTTGATCAGCAATATCGTGAGGAATAAGAAGGAAACTCTAAAGTTGTAGTGTCATTGATTATATTATTCATTGCAAAACTTAAACAATGATATAGTCTTCTTTATAGATGCACTATCATTGCTGATGACGAAGAAGTGGGCTCAAGAAAGGTAGAAGTTGTGCAGCATGTAGAGTCGGGCTGAAATTCCTATCGTATCAGTTCGGGACAGTCAATGGTATCCCCCTCCAAGCGAGGCCATCCAAAAGAATGAAGAGGGTGGGTGGAAAATGCTAAATCAGACAAAATTGAACCCTCTTATGAGAGTCGGCTTGGTTTGGGGATTAGCTTACTAGGAAGCCTTTCGCTCGTCCCTTCGCACGTGAATCTTGATGTCCCACAGGCATTAGTCTCCTGGGACTCGTGCAAATTCACTAGGTTATTTTGAACATTCTGCTCTAACTTTAGCAAGTATTAGTGAGAATCCGCAGGTGCCACTTATGCACCTACTCTCTTTCATGTTGCCATGCCAATTTTCTCTATTAAAATGTTCATATACCAACAACCTCTTAAATTGGCAATCTTATAGCTCCCTCAATAATGATTACAATGGCTGTTTTCCTAAAATAATGCTTATTTCGAAGTGTGGACCTTTTATGGTTTGATCTAATGCTATTGTTCTTTGGTTTACTTTTCATTTAGAACAGTTGTATTGTCTAGGTCATAAAGGCTATATAGAAGAGGTTTGTAACTATTCTTCAATATAAGTTTTGAATTAAATAGAATTCTCTCATTCTTTCCTCATCTTCCACTCCTCATATTGCACTGAAAAATTGCCAATTGGGGCTTGCAATTGTACTGCATTAAGAGGTATCAAATTGAGCTTCTGTTAGATTACAGTATGAGGAATGCGGGCAATATTGTGTCATTTAACTTCGTCACCCACTTCCACATTGTCTACCAATGTGGCACCAACTTGAAGTCAGCAATCTTTCTAATTATAAGGATCAAAACAAGGTAAACACGGTTCCTCTAAGATAAGTGGAAATATGACAAACTTCCTCAACAACAGGATATATCAACAGTCAAGCTGCAATTGTAAGTGTATACATATTTTGCATATTTTTTTCTGTGACTTCCTTGAAACTAATAGTTCTATATGTATGACACTTTTTAGGAACTAGCAACTCATTCAGTTCAGAGTCTTCCATTATAAATTAATAAGATTAATTGTGTTTTCCTCAATAACTACTTCATGTCAAACAGACTAACCTCTATTTGTGTAGCAACTTAATATGCTTCAGTAACATACCTGTTGATGATGTTATACCAGAAAGACTTCCACAAGCTAAGCTAACCAAGATAGGAGAATCACATGGCCTGATTTCAAAGAACAAAAGAAAAATATAATAAAAATCCTATTTTAAGTAGAAAGAAACCACAAACAAAAGGCTTACCTTTCAACTTGCCAGTGGGATCTCAAAGTTTCATAAACCGAAAAGCTTATTGCTATGCTAGGTCCAACACCCTGCAACCAGATGATGGTCAATAGAAATCCAAAAGATAACTAAATTGTAATAACAGTATGAAGGATGGTTAGGAAATTAACCAATAGGGTTGCTCCAAGTCCCTTGTATAAACCTCGCATACCCTCATCTCTGCAGATGGTATACAGAGCATGTGAGATGCCCCTGTAATACATAGTACGTGTCTGCAAATGATTAGGAAATTTAAAATGTTATGAATCAACTAATTCTGCAATTACCTAGTAAAAATATCATCACCTTTAAGTCATAACCATACAGCTACAAATGATAGCAAGAACCATGAAGAACCAATATTGTAATTTTTTTTAATACAATGATAATTACAGTTGCAAACAGCACAAATTCCAAAAATGAATATATAAACAGAAAATCCCAAAAATGACTATAAATGAAAGGTGCACTTCATAGTGGAGTTAACAGCAAGCAAATTTATGTATAGGAAAGACATTATCATTCCACTTAAAAACATCAAATTAAAATAATTCATTCTATTTTCACACATCTATATGTTTTATATCTTTGAATATGTTAAAATTAAGAGCTTCAACGAAGATTTTGTTGCCCATGAAGAGTAAAAATAGAATACTGCTTATACTCATTCACATAAATCATGGTATTACCTGAGCTGCAAGGCGTGTCCTGACAAGATCCAGTGGATATGTAAGTGATGCAGCTGTTATTCCAGCTAAGCCTCCAGCAAACAGTCGTACACAAATATCTGCTGCGACATAATCTCTGTGCTTATCTAACCCAGGAATCATTTTCAATAACTGTAAAAAAAAAAAAAAAAATTTAGAGAAACAAAAATAAGTTGATGGTGCCGTAGAAAATTGACATACTTATCTACTGAAATTTTCAACTTACACCCTTGTATCGTTCATAGGCATAAAAATTTATTGAAGAATAAGGTAAGCGGTGAGCAATTGTCACCAAATTTCCTTTCCAAAAAGCTCTAAAACCTTCTTCAGAAACAATTCGAGAAGCCTCCTTCCATATGCTTGCTTTCCCCAGAGCAGCTGCATCAGAGTGCATTCCTTGCACCTAAATTTGACAACGAACAATTAAACCCATGAAATATACAGAGAAAAATGAAGGGATGCCAAGTATATACATCAAACTAAAAACTAGAAAGACATACATTGGCTTTGTAAGTTACATAATTATAAAAACAATGCAGATAAATATAAAGAAAATACTTTTTTTAAAAAGCCTAGTTAATATCATAGATCAATTACTCAATAACCCATCCAAATTCAGCCATACATGACAAAGAGAGAAAACCCACTGAAATGCCTAAAATCTTAAAAACAGTAGACACAACAAAATCATATGCCTGCTAAATTCGTTTTAGATTACCAACGTATGTTTTTAAGCTTCCGAAGTGGTATCTCTATTAATAATGCCCCTGAAAAAAAAATACAACAAAGCTGTGCATCAAAATTTTCAAGCATTCTTTATGCTGGCAAATATTTTCCAACTCTATTGTCACCCAAAAAAAAAGAGGAATTCACTGTAAATATTTTCCAGTTGCAACTGTTGAAGCAGCAAATTGACAAGAATATCTCTCATCCTACATCATTTTACTAAACACGAGGAGCAGCAGGAGTGCTCAATTAGAATAAAATCCAAGACTTAGTAGAACATGGATACCTGAAAAAGAATGGTAAGACGAGCAAGAGGGGCCGTACACGTCTTGCTGACAGCGCCGGCGACACCGCCAGCTATAAGGTGCTCCAGCGTCCCAATCTGCGGCTGGTGCTGCAACTGCTGCTTCAGCGTCTGGCTCTGCTGCTGCGTGGAGAACCTCCTCTTCCCGTCACCGACGCCACCGTCTCCGAGGCCGGATGATAGAGCTCTCTGCCGACTGTCCTCCACCACAACCCCCACCCGCGCATCCGTCTGCATCTCTCCCTCGCCGCGCGTGCTCCTCGAAACCCCTAGGACGAAGCCGGAGGACCTCTGGCGTGCATCGACGGCCTCCTCTCCGAGGTATTCGAAGCCCTTTTAGTCCCTCATTTACCCTTTGCTTGGCGTTTTTGACCCTTTTCGTGAGCTCCACGTTGCAAACCCATTAAAAATCTCCTAAACTGATGTGGACCGCGTTGGCTGTGACGTTGGGGCCCTTTTGTTGACCTATATCAGTCCAGTGTGTGAGAGTTGAGTATGGTTGGCGGTGAGGATTAGTTTCAGTCGGTAGTTCATCAATGGATCGGACGGCTAGAGAAGTCCCACGTAGCTTCGGGGGACGACCACCCACCGACATCGGTGGAATTTAGCACGTGACAGATTCACAAGGGAGAAGGAGGCAACCGACTTCAGTTGGGGGCTCCGAAATGGGCAACAGAGACGGCCGTGTGCGTCATTTTTTGGGCCGTCACCGGCCCCAAACTCTTAGCGAGCCTTAGCTTAGTCCTGGGCCCGAGGATTGGGCCAAAGCCGGTCCAGCCCGGATCTGTATTAGTCCTATTTAATCTTTTTTAAGAAAAAATTACTAATGAATTTAATTTTTTATTATTGAAAATTTTATAAAAATTAGAGAGGGTTTTAAAATACTGAATTTAGGGTCTTTAGACTATAGTAGGGATCCTCTGGTCCGTAAATTACGGACTAGGAGATGGTCCACTGATGTAAACCCTTGATTTGGATGGACCCCATCTATTTAAAGATGAGGTACACATAAATCAAAGGTCCTCATGTAATGGACATATTGCATCAAAATAATATTTATCAATTTGATTAAATTTTTTAAAATTTTATCAAAATTATTTTAAAATAATGTAAAAATTATTATATAACTTTTAAATCATAAATTCACGTTAAACATATTATAGCCATCTGAATAGTTTCTACACATAAATTATAAACTCTAAATTCAAAATTCATATTAAATACATTATAACATCTACTTGACATCTCCTACCTATTATATCAACCACGCATAATTGTTACAACAAAATTGGACCATGGGTTTTTTTAATAAAATCAACGTCAATTTGAGTTTTTTTTTAAACGGATGCTTGCCCTAATTCGGGACGTCCAATTGATTTTTGCCCAAATAATAAATTCAAAATCAAGAAAATGGATAGATAAACAAGACTGATAATAAATAATATACGATGGCGTGCAAATATGAATAAAATAATTGATATGTAGCAAAGGTTAAAATAATAAAGCCTTATTGAGTCCTACAAAGAAAAAAAAATCTGTAAATTATATTATTTAAAAAAAAAAAAGTTTAAATATCAAAAAGTAAAAAATTTTAAGGATACTTTTTTTTGTAATGAACATAAATATGATTTTTTTTTTTTTACTTTTTATATTAATAGTTTATTTTCATTAATAATTTTTCCCCTATTTTCAGTCTAAAACGACCTATTATAGTAGCTATAAAAAAATAATAATTTATAGATGTTGGCCCGTGGAAAATTTATGTGGAACCAAATCGATCAGTCAACGATAGTCAATAAAACTAACTGAAATTATCATTTTTTTTTATAAATTTATAGATGTTAGTATTATAGCTGCTACAATTGACAACTGAGTTATAATTATATAGTTGTAGTAGTTATGAGAATTGTAGCTACTATAATATAAAAAAATTAAGATTAAAATTATTTGAAGTTTTAAAAATAATTTAAACTATATTTGTTTAGCCTAAAATCTAACCGTTACATGTTCCATCTCATAACAAATTATAGATATATGTATGATCTTCGATTTAATATATTGTAGTCTAATGATTCAACCTGAGTCAAAAGTTTGAACTTCTTAAAATTTAAGATTTAGCGTTATAGCAGTTATAATTTTATAACTACTACAATTGAAATGTCACGCAATTATAGTAGCTATGATTTCGTAGTTGCTATAATTATATAATACCTAGGAAATCATAGCTGCTATAAAGTGAAAATCTAAAATTTAAAAGGTTATAACTTTTGACTCGGGTAGAACCACAATATCAAATCGAAGTTCGTTAAAAAATCTTCGATTTTCCATATTGTGCGCCCCATGATTCAACTTGAATTAAAAGTTATGTTATCTCAAAATTATAATTTTAGTGGCTACGATTTTATAATTGCTATAATATGTGTACTCGATAAATTTTTAGAATCCATAATTTTTTACTTAAATTGAACCATAAGACATATAAATATACCAAATTGAAGATCTCTAAGTGAGTTTTGATTTGATATATTGTGTGTCTCGTTGTTAAACCTAAATTAAAATGTATGGTCTCTTAAAAAAATTTCCATATTATAATAGTTACGGAATCGTAACTACTATAATTGTGTGGTAAATCATTTGTAATCGATATGATATCATAACTATTATAATTATATCATAGTTATAAGTTCGTAGTTGTTATAATGTGTCTAAGTTAGATGAGAAAATAAATAGATGAAAGATAATAATAAAAATAAACTTTTATTTTTTAGTGAAAAATAGTTCTATCACTTTATAGAAGTGTAAAATATCTTTTTGATAATAGAAAGTCCTTTCATTAAAAACAAATATCTATATATAGACACACAGGGGGTGTGATTGCATGTAAAAAAAAAAGGTTTAAAGATGAGTTGTCATGCAGTGAATATTCAACAAGTGGGTAATTGATCGTTGACAATTAACATTTTTAGGTAAAAAATGATTAATGATTATTATTTAACTACATTGGTTTTCATAAATAACGAGTTTTAAGTGTATACCTCGATTAGGGCGCGGACATACAGATCTTTATTGCACATTCAATAATTCACCTTATTTTCAAAAACATCCTTGATTAAATAAAAAATCTCGGTTCATATGGTACGTCTTAGCACCCATTAATATGTCCCTAGACTAGAGCTAAAAATGAGCCGAGTCGAGCCCGAATAGCATACTACTCGAGCTCAATTCGATATAGGTTTTACCTACTTGAGTTGGGGCTTGAATTTGATTGAGTATTGAATTTCAAGCTCGAGCTTGGCTTATGAATGTATCGAGTACTCCAGCTCGTGCTCGAAAAAGTTCAAAATTTGAGCATAATCCTGAAATACAAAATTTCAAATAAAACAACCACTTTTATTCACATTTTTAAACATAACCCAAGTCCAAATAATTAAAAGGAAGATTAAGAAAAATCTAAACAAAACACACAAAAAAATCAGGATATATCTACGAATACAATTAGGCGGTGAAACTTGAAAGAGATAAAAAAAAATAAAAAATCATATTAAATACGGAAATAAAGTATACACAGTGATCCAAGTTTAACTTAAAAACATCAATCACAAATTAAAACAAATTACAAACCTTTGAAATGTCAAAGAATGTGAAGCAACACTCATTATTCAAGAAAATTTAAATTCAATCTTTTTTATCTATGGCTCTTTATGTAAAATAAATAAAATACAGTTAAATAATAAAATATAAATTCTCTAGGGCTTAAATTTACCAACAAATTTACTTTTATCTTCTTTTTCACTCCATAGAGGCACTTACACCAATCTCCTGCACACATCAATACTTGGACTATCTCTGGAGCTAACGATGAGCGATAAACATCAATGCCCCTTGTTCCAACACTAAATGTTGATTCAGAAGATACTGTGGTTATTAGAATCGCTAATATATCTCGAGCCATTTTGGACAATATCTTATATGGCCTATTCACCTTCCACCATTCCAAACAATCAAACTTCTCTCGACTTGCCTTTGGCTCGACAGGTTTTGACAAATAATCATCAAACTCAGAATTTTGAGGATGTGAACCCTGATTTGTCTTTGTATATTCACCCCAATCTTCCTCTAGTTGACCATCACCATCAATTAGATATCCACTTGAGTTTTCTCTTTCCTCACATTGTTTGCAACCACATACTCATCGTAAAGATCATACAAAGCTTTCTTAACATCTCTAATTTTTTCTTGGGCATTTGCATTCGAATATATTTTTGAGAAGCAAAATTCTACCCTCAACATTTTCAGCCTGGGATCCAAAATGACCCCAATAGCCATAAATAAATTGCTTCCCCCCAATATTTATCAAATTTAATTTTCATTTTTCGAATCATTGCTTGTATGAATTCATCTCCAGCGTTAGTATTCTGATCTAACATCATTTTTATCTTCTGAACTTCTTTAAGAAACAAATTAGATTTGGATATTCACTTCCAGAAATAATTTGTGTAGCTGTCCAAAAGTATTGTAAAATTGAGCATATTTTCTCAACTTTTTTTTTCCAATCTTCTAAATTGGGACAACAAACATAATGCTCATCTCGGTCGGCAAAATTGTGGAAACACTTCATGAAATTTAAGTGCACAACTTAACATTGTAAGGGATCTGTGGCCGGCTAGAAGGGGGGTTGGATAGCTAGGTCACCCTCAATTTACTTTCTTATTTACAAGGTGTTAGTGCGTAGCGGAATATACTAAACAAAAACAATAAGAACAAGCAAGAAAGCACAAACGCTAACACAAATCTTTTACGTGGTTCGGAGATTGCTTGCTTCTACTCCACGGCGTGTCCTTGAGGTGGACGAACCCTTGATTCTTCGGTGGATCAATCCCCGGTAATCTCCGGCTAGCTCTTACTCCTTCTCGGTGGAGTACAACCTCTCACAAAGCTCTATTCCTCTTACAAGATGAAGACTTAGATTAAGAGGAAGAGAATGACTCGGAAGCTTTGGACAATTGCTAAGGAGTTATTCAACAAACATGAGTAACCTCCTTCAAGTCCCAAAGCTTCCTATAAATAAGAGAAGAGAGTTGATCATGTTGGTTAGTCCTAGGAAAACGTACCGGTTCCACTGTACAAAATTTTTTTTACAAGTGTCGAACCTTTCCTTAAATAACCTATTGTGTTTTTTAGAAGTTAAATTAGAAATCGCAGACGGAATTTAACATCATTGATTCCAAATTTAACTTATCTGTTCTTAATGGTTTAGATTTGAATCGCAAGCGGAACTTAACACTATTGATTCAAATCTACCTAAGTTATTAATTCCATAAATATTAATTTCCAAAATTGGCTTCCAGGACTGCATGGCGAGGCACATGACCTTCTTGGATATGGGAGCAACCACCACCGCCTAGGCAAAGCCTTTTAAGGAAAGCTAATATTTATTTCCTTAAATAACTCTAGGTTAACTAAAAAGAACAATCGAATCACAAATTCGAAAAAGAAGAAAAACACAAACTCGAAAAATAAATTCGAAAGACTAGATCTAATTGTCTCTTGTATTTAGAATTCTTACAAAGAAAATAACTAGTATGATGCAGAAGAAAATTACTAGTTATACCTTATCTTTGTAAGCTAATGACCTCGAGATCTTCTGCCGTATTCCTCGCCTCGCCTTGGACATTGTGTGTGCGACGATCCTCTAAGATGAACACCACCCAAAAGAGCTTCTCCTCTTCTTCTAAAATCCGACCACCAACACCACCAAGGAGAAGAGAGCAAAAGGGAAAATAGAGAAGAGAGGGAGGGTCGGCCACTTGATGCTCTCCAAGCAAGAGAATAAGAATTGTCTCATGAAGCCCCCTCACCCCTTCTTTTATATTATTTGCCCAAGACAAATAAGGAAAAACTTTTACAAAAAATAAAATCATCCAAGAGTTTTTCCTTTTCCCTTTTAATTTTTCCTTTTCTTTCCTCTTAATTGAATCAATCACCAAATTAATGGTTGTAATCAATCCTATTTGGTTTAGGATTGAGTTTGGTCGGCCCCTTGATTGGGCATCAAGCAAGGTGGCCGGCCACCATATTTAGGAAAGAAAAAATAATTTTTTTATAAAATTTTACAAGAAGAAAAATCTCTTATAAAATTTTACAAGCTCTTTTTCCTAGAGTTAAAAAAGGAAAGTTTTAAAAAATTAAAAACCATGTTTTAAAATTTAAAACTTCTCTTATAAAATTCTCTTTTTTAACATGATGATAGAAAATTTTAATTTTAAAACTTATCTTCCTCCTTTTTTCTTAAACCATGAGGATGGTTAAAAAATGAAAGTTTTAAAATTTTTAAAACTCTCTATTAAAACATGTGGCCAAATTCAAATAAGGAAAGTTTTTAAAACTTATAGTTTCTACAAAGAGAAGATTTTAAAAATTCAAAAACAACCCTCCTTGTTTGAATATTGTGGTCGGCCCCTTCATTCTTGGTCACCAAGCAAAGGGCTGACCCCTATAAAGAGGATGTGGCCGGCCCTTGCTTGGTCACCAAGCATTGGACGGACCCACTTTTTGGATACCAAGAAGAGCCTTACATTTAGATGGACTTGAGGCTATTGTGAAGCTACGACAGGGACCTAGAGGAGAAATTGGTTTTGGCCTTCCGATGAGCTTGAGTATCCTGTGCTCGTCCAGAACACACAACTCAAGTTCATCGATAATAACTCATTCCACTAGAGAGTTATTACCGCACTACCGCACCAATCCCAAATTACATTATGGGTTCCTTCTTATCATGAGTGTGTTAGTCTCCCTGTGTTTAAGATTACGAATGTTCACTAATTAAGTAAGTTACTGACAACTCACTTAATTAATATTTAGCTCTAAGAGTAGTACCACTCAATTTCATTGTCATGTCGGACTAAGTCCACCTGCAGGGTTTAACATGGCAATCCTTATGAGCTCCTCTTGGGAACATTCTCAACCTAGATAAATAGGACACAGATTCCTTCTATAATCAACAACACACACTATAAGTAATATCATTTTCCAACTTATCAGACATATTGATTTATCGAGCTAAACCTCACCCTTTGATAGGTCAAAGAAATAAATATTAAATATATGTACTTGTTATTATATTAGGATTAAGAGCATACACTTCCATAATAACTAAGGTCTAGTTCTTTTACTAGGTCGGTACAAAAAGAACTTACCTAAATGATCCTATTCAATACAATTAAAGTGTATCAGTGTAATTTATTAGTCAAGATAAACTAATACTTAATTACACTACGACTATTCTGATGGTTTGTTCCTTTCCATCTTAATTAGTCGTGAGCAACTGTTTATAATTTATAGAGAACCGACAACATGATCTTCTGAGTGTGACATCATACTCCATGTTATCTACTATATAAATTAATTGAATAATTACATTTAACAAATAAATGCAGATATTGACCAATGTGATTCTTTTATTTCAAAAATAAATGTTTACAAAAGCTAGGCTTTTAGTATACACTCCAACAACACCAGATTTTTTATGTATTTTTTTTTGGTGAAAATGGATCTAGATCGACCTCCTTTAAATGATCTCGAGATTCTTGCTCTTTATCTAGATTTTCAACTCTTTAAGAGACATCATTAGATGTTGAAGGGGTAGAAACATTAGGAGTCATTCCAATATCCATTATGAGTGGGCTAGAAGAACTAGTTGAATCCAAAAAAGGGGTTGAAGATCCTTCACATTGATTAACATTGCCTACAACATAAATTTAAATAATTCAACAAATTTAGCTCAAAAACTTAACTATACTCTTATTGTAAAAAGGAATAGTATACTAGACATTGCAAAAACAACAAAACACTAAATATATCACCCAAAGTAATAGAGAATTTTGCTAAGATCTTAGTACCTGAAATTGATTGCATTTTAGTTGACTTGTCCCTGTTACTTGTATATATTGAAAAAAATAAAGAAATTTCAAATTTGGTTAGATATAAAGATACTCTATATGCACATACTTTCATCCAATTTATTCCACAATACATCCTGTATATGCACAATATATGTCATACATAATACATCTGGTATATGCACAATTTAACTTATCATTACTCTCAAACAATTAAACGGACTTAGTGAACGGTGAAGGATGGATGACGTGCGGCTGGGAAGCGCATGAGCCGATGAGTTCATGTAGTTTTTTTTAATTTTAGATTTTAAATTTATACTTATGGACAAAAATACCCTTAAATTATACATAATTTTTAAAAATATATATAAACATATAATTAATCGAGTAGCTCGTGAGCTACTCGAATACTAATATTGAGACTCGAGCTTGACTCGAGTGAAGAGTCGAGCTACTCGAACTCGACTCGAGCTCGGTCAAAATGAGCTCGAGTCGAGCTTTGACCGAGCTACTCACGAGCTACTCACGAGATACTTGATTCATTTTCATTCTATCATAGACTAACATAAAAGAGATAAATCAAATATATTTTAATAATTTTAAGCTATTAAAGTATTGAATAGTTTAAAACTCCTATGATTTAAATCCCAACTAGATATTTTTCTTTAATAAAATGAAAAATTCAAGACACTCCTTTAGATTTGTCTGGTGGCGGTTTATACAGTCTCATCATCCACCTCCCAAACTAATTAAATCGAAAACTCAAATATATGGATTATAAAAAAAAATATGATAAATTCAAATATAAGATGCATCTTTTTATACAAATAAAATTTAAAATTAGCATATTATGAATAAAAAAATTAATGAATTAATTATTTTATAACTACTTTCAAGATAAGGTTTAAATTACTTGTCATTTATATACAATTTAGATTATAAATGTCAAATTTTTAAATTTGTTTGGATATATTTTTATATTTTTTTAACTATAATATTTGATGACATTATTATTTTTTCAAACTATGCAATATTATAATAACACACTAAAAACTATTTTTTAGAAATTGTTTATACAATTATCAGGTATATTACATGCATTATTAACAAAATTAATTTGATAATTCATTTTCAAATTTCAGACGCATTGTAAGGTATTTTTTAAAATAAGAAACAGACCTAAAATAGTGATTTAAACTGATAATTGATAGGAAATTTTTATAGGATCACCCATATTAGTCAAATTAAAAAAACTAGATGTTAACTAAATAAAATAAAATAAAAAATAAACGGAAAAAAAACGAAGTATGGGCTTTATTCGAGGATGATCATATTCCATAAGAATATCCTCATCCAAATTAATCACGGAAAGAAGTCGAAGAAGAAACAACTCCAGAATCAACTAAAACTATACAAAGAGATGCTTCTTTCTTTTCCCTGTGGCTTGAGACGAGGCGATAAGGATCTTTCAAGGGGAGAAGGAGAATTATTGATGCCTGTTCGTCAAAATGCTTATTTGATATAATAAATTATAGAGGTTGTTTCGGTAACATTATGAAAATAGAAAATATGTATATATATATGAGAAATTTTTGCTGCGGTGTAATTCTTGTGATTTTGCTGCGTACTTACCATGTCAGCGAGTCTTTATATCTGTACCTGCGAAGAAATCTAGGCCTGGACCGATCAGGCTCCAACCCGATTGGTCTGGGCCTCTCCTGATCGGTCTGTGGACCGATCAGGCCCTAGGCTGATCGGTCCCCAGACCGATCAACCAAGCAAAATCTGCCGAAAACTCCGGTCGGATCGCGGCCAGAATCGGCAGCGCTGTGTCTGCTAGCGTTTTCGGCAGATTTTGGCCACGAAACGGCCGGATTCCGGCCGCGATCCGGCCGACGGTGGCCGGGCGTCCAGTGGAAGGTCGGCACTCGGTGGTTTGGCGAGGTCGGCGAAGAAGACGAGAAGAGAGATGATGCACCACAGTAAAATCGCAAGAATTGCACCGCAACATAATTTTTTTTTTCTCTCTCTCTCTCTCTCTCTCTCTCTCTCTCTATATATATATATATATATATATATATATATAATTGCTATTTTAAAATAAATAACTCCTTTTTATTATCCATTTGCACACGTGCTGTGGGATATGAGTCACGTGACCCGTCCCAATTATTTATTTATTTAATTAATTAAATTCCAAAATATCCAAAGCACACTGAGGTTGACAGGAATGGAAGGCGATCTGCGAAGGTTTCGTCGCGAATCCATGGCGTAAATCCGAGAGCAGAGCGAGATTGAACGAGCGAGGCGCGTATAAATGCGGCCTCATGGAGCGGCATCGAGGCCGACACTGCGACCGATCAGAGCAGCAGCAGAGGCGCCGCCATTCCTCCTCGCTTTCGTCTTTATCGTCTCTCTTCACTCCCTCTCCCTATTTGTGCCTTTTTCTCAGTCGATCTCGAGGCCACACGCATCGAAGCGACAAGATTAGGGTCAAGATCGGATGGAAGGAGGAGGAAAGAGGCAGTCTTCGTCGATCGCCGACGAGCTTTTCCCCACCGGCAAGGATGGTTCGTCATCCTCGTCGCCTGGATACTTTAGCAACGTCTTCCCCCCTGCTTCCGCGGTGCGTCCAGGGTTTTTATTCTTTGATTGCTCGCGGGGCTTGGAATTTTGGATTGTATTTTAGGGGTTTGAAAGTGGGTTCTCGCAGGTCGATAGTTTGCCGGTTGTTTCATCTTTTAGGGGTTTGATTCCTTTTTTCTATGCAATTGAACCATCAAAATGAGATTTTTCTCGTCTTCCGACATGGCGTTGCAGGTGATGGGTAAGTATTCATCACAGAACGACTTGTTCTGGACGCTGAGCAAGCAGAAGACGGATGGACAATTCGGAAACGCTCAGGGCGTACCTCAAGGTCGTTGAATGTGTAGACTTGTTCTTTTTCTGGATTTCAATTAGTTATTTTTTTCCTTCTTATTATGGATTCAGTTTATTTGGATTTTGTACTTTGGAACTGTTCTTGTTCTCAAGGAACGAATTATTCTACTTTTAGTTGAAGTGAAGTATTTAGAGATCAAACTATCATATTCCTCTTCATTATTTAACGGATGCTGGAATCATAATGCAAGGCAATAAGGTTTCTTGAGGCAACTGTTTGGTTATAATGGATTAGAATTTTGGTTGAAATTTTATTTATCTAATTATCCTTCTGCAGGTGGTAAACCTCAGGGAAATCCAACCAAGAAACAAATGACGCGGAGCATGGATGGAAAACCTGTAACTCCTGATCAATATGAAGAATCAGCCTATTTTAGCTCTTCTGTTCACTATGGCGGTCGTGATTTCTATGACAGTTCTTCATCCACCCAAGTTTCTGGATCACCAAAAACTGTAAGTGATTCACTAAATTTCATAAATTAGGAAGAACAATGTTATGACAGCATGAAACTCAACCTTTTAATGGTCTCAGTTTAAAGATGACAAAGGGGGAAATTCAAATGACCCTGATGCTGCCAATCGAGGTGAATGGTGGCAAGGTATTGATTGAGTGAATTAGCATTGTATTGAATCTCATACACTAAAAAATGCACTATGTAATTGTTTTTTTTTGTTTGAATTTATTGTTTCTCAGGTTCTCTGTACTATTGAAGTACCAACTCAACTAATATGCTCTTGATCAATATTCATAGAAGGTAATTCCTTTTATCTAGCACTTCAAAATATTAGTAACCATTTTAGCTCATTGACTCATATCATCTGCAAATGATCTGAATAAAAAATGAATTTATGCTTTGGTGTAATTTTATTCATTTGTGCCTTCTATGCCTAGTTGCTACCACTAGATTTGGACTGAGCGTGTCATGTTATTCACTATATCAGTTCCAATCTATATAGACTACATAAGAAAAACATTGCCGTTTTTTATTTTTCCTTTTTGAAAAATTGCCTTATTTGTTTTCCATTCTTCAGGTTTTTTCTTGTTTTGATTTTTTTTATGCTAGATACTAATAACCAGCCTCTCTTTTAGATGTTGCTTTGGTTTTCTGAGTTTTAATTTATTCCATATATGTAATTGAAACAAGTTGACCTTTTTCTCATTTCAATACTTGGGATTAACAATCATTCTTGGGGAAAAATTAGTCAATAACTAACTTCTAGCTTGCAGCTTATTTTACTGTCACAGAAGCAAATCTGCCTCGTACTAAGTTATGTTTAACAGATATTCCTAAATGTAATTAGCAACTCGTTGAATGATGAATATTTGTTGTCTGCTTTCTTTATCACTTGTCTTACAGGAGTCTGGATGGTCCCGGATGTTTATAGTTGACTTCCCTTATTGAGCATCTTTTTGCCATTAGAAGTTGGTCAGGTTTTATTATGATAGTGTTTAAGGATGAGAACTACTGGGAGTGGGTATCATCAGTTTGAGCTTGTTTGACTGCGACTATCTATGCTGAGACTATGGGAGTACTACACTAACTCTATTGCTTGGCCATTTTCAATCCTTTTTTCAATGTAAATCTGTCTGCGTCTATTGTTTGTTGCTTGGTGCCCACTATTCATGTTTGTTTTGCTAGCACAATTGTGTGAAGGTTTGATCCCTATTTGTGGACTCTGGGAGAGATGAAGGCTATCTAGTTGTGGAGGTGGCTTGAGAGGGCTGAACCCTAATGGAGCTCCCTTGCTGTATTATGAAAGAGATCAAGGCTGTCTAGCTTTGCAAATGGCTTGAGTTGGCTCACTGTATTAACTCTAAACATTTATCAAGGCTTTAAATAGAGGAATTTAGTTTGCCTTTTATGTAGGTCACTTGAGAGAGAGGTTTTCTTTCTTCCTGGGTTTCTTCTTATGTTCAAGCACAAAATTTCACTTGGTGAAAGAATTCTATCTTTCACTTAGCGTCGTTAGGGAGTACAGCACAATGTTGATTCCTAATTATCCTTGTGATTTAGGGTGTGATGATTCTTATTTTAGATTAAAGGCACAAAAAATCAACCACAAGACATAGTAGTTATTAAGATGAAGAGCATTTATTGGATGCCAGCAGGTCATGAAACCAGAAATAATATGTGAACTATCACTTTTGTTTAGGATTTGTGTAGATAACCATCAAGATCCCTAGAAGAAGCCTTTGAAAGCCTTTTCGACAATTTTTTTAGGACCCTTGGATGTTGGATATCACTACAAAATTTGGGCATAGTTCCTAGTAAAAACACATTTAACACTTATATATAGTAGGTTCTATCGGCTAAGTAACGACTAATTTTTGAACTGCTCTAGCTGTCTGAAAATCGAGTTCAGTGGACTAAGCTTATTCAAATAGGTATTGCAAGATAATCCGCAAAAGTTCACTTAATTGGACAAATTTTCCAATTGACTGGAACTTAGTCCAGATAATGCTAAGAGAGAGGATTATGCTTTCGAATGGAGTTTTCCTGAATTCGCTCCAGTTTACGCCTTCATAAGCCTACACAAAGCTCTGGGGTCAAAGTTTGATTGCAAATTACAATGAGGAACATGTTATTTGACACAGAATATTTTCTAATGGCTAAGTAATGACTAGTTTTCGAACCACTCTCTCTAGCTGTCTGAAATTTAGTCGTCAACTAAGCTTATACAAATAGTTGTTATGACCTAATACTTTAAAGTTCAATTCAGCCAGTTGGACAAGTATTATAATCGACTGGAATTTAGTCTAGATAACTCAAGGCTAATCAAGAGGATTATGCTTTTGAATGGAGAGATTAAAATTGAGTCGATAATCGACTCAATACTCTAGTTGATTGGTCAATCTTCATTTGACTTAATTCGTTTGGATTTGGAGGGTTCTGGCTTACGCTTTCATAAGTCTACACAAAGTTTTGGGGTCAAGTTTGACCGCAAATTACAAATAGGAACCTTGTTTTCCTTGGTTGCAGTTTCTACCTACTTTACTCACCTCATCATCTAAACCTCATATTACAATTAACGCGCAATCTCTCACAGCTCACACAAAATCCAGGTCTTTAATCTCTACTTGATCCTCGATGGTGATGTTGTCCAATGACTAAAAACCTCTACATGCCTAAAGGTTTTACTTCTAGATCTTCACACCCAAAGACTTTACATCCCAACCACTTAATCCCAAAACCTGAGCTTTAGGATTTTAATCACTTGTTTAAAGGTCTCAGCTTCAGTCTTTATGCCATAGACTTTATGTCTTCTGGTCCACCTCCAGCAATTTTTCAGACCTTCAAATATCTCCTATCATTCTTCACCAATCAACTCCTAGTCTACCATCCTTTCAAAGTAATATGGTTGAACTCAACCGCTTATGAGGATTGTCGCATGAATTATCTTCTCAAATTACTCATCACTGCACCAGCAACTTGAGCTTACATCTTCTGCTCAGAATCACACACAACAACGCGGACTATTTTGAAGATGTCCTGAATCTTATATACTTATACACTACTTTACTTAAATTTTATAACATTTTGCCCTCCTTGTAACAGATCTGTGGGAGAGCTGCTGCTGTTTCATGTAGTATGATATAGTTCGTGCCAGTTTAAACAAGCCAAGGAGTCTGTTTTCTTTTTTTCCTTGCTATTTAGTTTTACAGGTAGCATGGGACTCGGTTGTCATATCATTTTACAGTCTTGTGGACCTTTTCAGGTCTGAGCAGTTAGCCTTCGCCTCCTTTTATGTTAGTGAGGTTGTAAAGTCAAAATGTATCCCCGTTGCACTAATAAAGCTCGATTTTTGTAATAGCACTGTAAACTTGTCTTCAGGTACCTTAGCTTTTTAAAGTTGTTTTCAAATAACGATTTCGTGGGGGGAAATCTATGAAAACTGACCCGACCCTGGGTCGGACCCAGGCCCATAATCAGGGTCAATAGGCGGGTATCAGTTGACTCGGTTCCTGAGCCAAAACCATAACCAGCTCAGCCCATTTAAAATGTCGGTTCGGTGGTTAGGTTGGTTTTTTAATATGTACATAGCTGAAAATTTATTAAAAAAAATTGATGGCGCTGACCCTGATATCTTGATTTGTTGAGAGAGAGCTCGGGATTAGGGTAAGTTATGATGAATTTATAAATTTTTTTAAATAGGATTCGTAATTAAAGGATGTTGAATTTTTAAGTTGTCCAGGCATCATTAAACTGAATTTTATTTTATTTTTTAAACTATTCTTAATGCAAGACACTGTAGAGGATAAGCATGTGCAATTTATTTTTTATGTTTTTTTTATATAAATTTATTATTTTTAAATTTTTTAAAATAATAATAGCTTTGAATTGTAATGAATCGTAAATCAAATTGAATGGGTAGTTTTTCATGATAGACTATGTTTTTTCATCGTACTTTTTAAATTAAATTAATTCTATTTTATTCTCATAATTTTAATTATATAATTATGTAATAATTATATAACTAAAATTATACATAATAATTTAAACTAAAGGTACTCTAAAGGTTAGAGTTAAAGGGTTAGGCGCAGCTAATGAACAACTCCAGAAATTATGAATAAAAAATTATAAGTGAAGTGTTATTTGGTTAATTTTTTAAAATGGCTTGATAAAAAAAGTATTTTTTTTTTAATTTTCTGCCGTTAATAATTGAGTAAAAGGATAAAATAGTTCTTTTCCATTACAGGAAAATTATAAAAATAAATAATTTAAAGGGTATTTTAAAAACTGTTAATTGCGTGAGATATTTTAAAATAACCCAATGGTAGCTTTTGCCTTTTAGGAGCATGGGAATTGGGAAAAGGCCCAACTTTATAAGCGAATCAAGGTTTCGATGCTTCATCCATCCATGGCTGCCTATATAGATCGCCTCCTTCCTCACCCTTCCTCTTCTCACTCCACTCTCCTTCTCCTCTACCCCGTCAAAATTGCGAACAAAGTTCGAATCTTTGAGCGACCATCTGCCTCTTCGAGTCTCTTCGCTTCTCCCGTCGATTCAGGACGCATCGACGCCAACCTAGAGGTTTAACTGGATTCTTACGTTTTCCTCTGGTTATTTTGAGTTTCGATTTCTCTTTTCGAAAATTCTGCACAATTCCATTTTAATTTCGCTATGGATCCGTAAGTTTGATTATTTTCCTCAATATTTAGTTTTAGGGCACTGGGTGAGTACGTCCTCTACTGGAAGCTCGCATTGTTTTACCACTGTTTGGATCCTGTTGCTTCTTTCTCCTAATTTTGAGTTCAGGAGATAAATTTGCGAGATGATGGCCAAATCGTGGATGGAAGTTCTTCCTCCAGCGTCGGCACTGTGCTTCCCCTGCACAAGTTGCTTCCTTGTCGAGGGGAGGAATTGGGGCGAGCTCTCGAATGGAAACTGGACCCGGGAAGAGAATAAGCTTTTCGAGAAAGCCCTGGCCGAGTTCGACAAGGACACACCTGACCGCTGGGAAAAAGTGGCGGTGTATATCCCAGGCAAGTCCACAACGGACGTGGAGAGACACTACAGGGATTTGTTGAAGGATGTGAGCGAGATAGAAGCTGGGCGGTTTCACTGTCCTAGCTACGACTCTTCTTCTTTTGCACTGGACTGGGACAGCAATTGCGACTTCAAAGCTGTCAAGCAACTTTATTCAATCAGCAGGAAGAAGTCAGGGGTGCATATCAGCGGGAAGAAGTCAGGGCTGCGCGCGGCAGATCAGGAGAGGAAAAAAGGAGTCCCTTGGACTGAAGAGGAGCACAAGTAAGTCATCTCTGTGTCCATTCAATTTTCATAAGCTTCAACTCAATCTTAAGGTGGTGTATAACTCAAGGTGAAAGTGTTGGGCTTATATCTGATTGAATTTTGGATCTAGTTTTTGAAACTCTCAATTCTATTTCTTCTTTCTTCTAGTTGATCCGAGTTTGGTTTTGGAATTGTAGGGATTGTTTGTGTTAAATCATAAATCTACAAATGGTGCCTTTTGATGGCATGAGTTTTCATTCCTAAGTTATGAGTACGAGTCCTATATATATATATATATATATATATATATATATATATAGGACTCGTACTCATAACTTAGGAATGAAAACTCATGCCATCAGAAAGGCACCATTTGTAGATTTATGATTTATATGTCCATATTTGAGGTTTGTTCTAAACTTGGAGAGGGTATGAGGATGTTAAACCATGCATCTCTATTGGGTTCTTTAGTTAACTTATCCTTTAGGGAACATATTGTCAGATGATCAATCTTTAGAGTGGTTACTAATTTTTTTTTTTCTTTTTGGTTTTTTGCAGGCTATTCTTGCTTGGACTTAAAATGTATGGCAAAGGGGATTGGCGAAATATTTCCCATAATTTTGTGGTTACCAGGACACCTACTCAGGTAGCTAGTCATGCCCAAAAGTACTTCATCCGGTTACATTCAGGTAGCAAAGATAAGAGGAGAGCCAGCATACATGATATTACTACCGCCAATTTACCAGATAACAGATCTTCCTCTCCATCTCAGTCATCTTCCCTTAGCAATCCGTTAAGCTCAACTTCTACACCCATGTTGCCAAGTTCCTACTCATCTATCCTAGACATAAATCAGCCCCATCAAGTAATTGGTTTTTTAGGTGCATCAATGCAAATGAGACGATCACTTGGTGGAGTAAGTCCTTATCAGATGGCAACTGAAGCCCATGCATCTCCAAATGGAACTTTTCACGATCCTATGGTGCACGACAATAATCTGCTACACCAAATGATACCAAACCATATTCACCTACATGATTGAGATTATTTGTATACAAGGATCAAATGTACATGTTCACTTGGGATCAGAAAGTGAGGGCAACTGCATCCTGGAATTGGGAAGATGCAAACGAATGCTGAGTTTTTTTACCCCATAATCTAGGGAGAGTTCATGGATGTATGCTCATGCCACTCTTCTCTCTCTTTTCATTCTTCCTCAGTTATAATATGTCAGTATAAAGTATAAAAATAAATATTGTACATGTAGCAAGACACTTGCCTCTGTACTTTGTGTTATATACTTCAATAATATATGATCTGCACAGTAAGAAGCGCATTGTTTATGTGATGTGTCAAAGGAATTTAACTTTCATAATCAGTGTCCAAATGTGAAAACAGTTAGAATTAATGCTCAAATATGGAATCTATTTTATTGATTGTACAGTATATATGCCTTACAAATTACAAGGGGAGAGACTAATGCTTCTGTTCATATTAGGTTCATTTCTCGTCACATCATATGCTTCTGACTCTTTACAAAATCAGGTGCAAGCTTGTATGCAATCTATCTTGCACTGCCTGAGATCAATCAATACTCAGAAGGTTTTAAACCAATTCTGTTCACTCTATTTTGAGTCTATAATTAAGTGGGATTAGTATGATTTTTATTTGTTATTTTTGCTTGAAGTGACTGCAGTACTTCAGGGACAGTTTCGTTACAAATTAAGTTTGTTGGAAGGTGAAAGAGATGGACAATGTGCTAGAGTTACAAAATGGTGAGTCAAATTACCTTGTTGCTTATTTTCATGCAAACAATTAAAAAAGGTTATGGGCTGAGTCACTGATCACTTTCTTACATGGCAACTTTGTTTTTGGGCCAGTATAGCAAAATTGATTCAGTTGTCTGTAGTCATTATATTTATCTATCCCTCATCACCAGTTTGTCTCAGTTTGGCTACTTTTGCTATAGTTGGATCTGAGTCTGCTTTCCACTAGCCTTGCATCTCATTCTTCCATCTCTTCTCTCTCTTCTTTTGAAAGGTATCATTTCAGGGTGAAACTTTTGTCATGACAAGAAACAGTTGCACTGGGGATCAGAAACAGACAGAATTGTCATTCTCTTCAAGACTTACAGACCTGTGTAACCTTGGAAGATAATCATAGGAAGTTTAAGATGATCGTAAGCATTTCTGAAGTTGCAGAAATTGTTCCGTCCAGCTGTGGATGGAAAGCGCCTACCGCAAGCAAATGAGAAAGATGTGTCTTTTTCATCATAATTGTTGTCATCATCGAGCCTATTAGTTTCAACTATTTGGAGCCAGCTACAATTCTATTCCTCCATTGAACCAGGTAAAGACTTGTTCAAAAGTTTTGACTATAAGATTGACTATATATGTAGGTCTAATGCAACCCTCATCGTTTTCCTATCTTAGTTTAGGATTGACATTGTGGCAATTTTATATTTTTTTTATGCTTTATCAAATCTCAAATTTTCACTTTACCGGTTTACATTTACAGTTTTTCTTTATTTATCAGCTTAGATTACAATATAATTTGAGTCTCAACACAACAGATCAATGTTGAAGCATAATTTGGCCACGCTAGTGATCCTATATAGTTCATTTAAATAATATTAGTGATATAACCATAGATAGAGTTCAATGGAGGGGCAAGATTCATGTAACCAAACCAAAATACTCGGGACAAAAATGACTTGATTATGACGACGAAGATGAATCAATGAATATACTTAGTGGCCTTATCATTAGTTGTAGTTGTGCTGTGAGAATAAGCATGAGTAGCATTATTTGGTCTAAGATCCTTCAGATTTCGAGTCACTTTATTTATCTGAAGAATCGAATAACCTCCCAATCTTTCTTAAATTGTCATCTTCTCTAAAAGTCAAATAGGCAATTGTCTCCCTAGCATCTATTCTTATTTGATAACTAGTTCAGCTATAAATTGATCCTGTGATTTACCTCTCTTCACATAGGATGGACTTTGAGGGACATCTGGGTTAGTGTAATTACTTTTTGCTATAATTGTATGATAACTAGTTGCTATGGTGCAGTGGAAGGGCGTCAAGTTATCACCCAGGGACCTACGGTTCGATCCCCAGCTACGGTGCATTTGCAAGGATTTTTCCTCCAAATGGGGTGCACAGCCACCGAATACTGGGGTTTTAGGTTGCCCGCCATGAGTGTTTTCCAATTTACTTTGGCGGGCAGTGGGAACTTTCAGTGTTACTTGGTTCATCATTTTTTTTGGTATGATAACTAGCTTGACTCAGTTGAACATTCATTCTCTTATAATACATGCTTTTAACAAGCGAATTATTCCTTTTTTGGTATGAACAAGTGGCCAAGTGAATTATTTTTAGACTGGAGATGATCATCATGCATCAAATGGAGCGATATTTCTTTTCTTCTAAAAGTCTTCCTTTTTCTCTGATTCTCTTGTTTGCAGCTTCCACTGTTGCTATTGCTGAAACAAGCATTGATGCCATGGCTGCAACTACGAGCAACTGTTAGTGTCCGAAACCTCTGGCCCCACAACCTGGGAAGCAAATGTAGAAGCAGCGGCAAATGGACATACTCAAGAGCACTTGTGCAAGGTAGATGACATCACACTGCACCTTCACTTGGCAACGTACTGGAAACTTTTCTGCAAGTGGTATGAAGGCTTTAGTTTCGATTAGGACAGGATACATGGTGCTAAACCTTTATATGTTCTTTTCTTCTTCGGGCAGAAGTTTTTCTCCCAACTGTTTCAAGGGTTAGAATCAACACTGATCATCGAGTGACCCCCCACCAAATTCTTCCCGTGATGTCACTTCTTGGAGAAAAACGACTAGACTAGCAACGTCGCCATCACTGATTTTCAAGGAGACTAATGATTGGCAATTCCTGCCTAGTAGCTCAAGGTTCTGGGGTGTAACTCAGAAATCTGTCATGTAGAAATTTGAGCTTTCTTCCAAGAATAATGTTGTGACTTGTGAGGTTTCTGCAAATTACAAATGAGAATCAGTAACCAGCAGGAAGATCATTATGAAACAAGCATTATGGGTGAAAGTTGTAGTGAATTACATAGTAAAAGAGCCTTGGCTTTGCAACTTTCATCAGATTAGCTATATTGAACGTAAAGATGCTTTGATCTGCCAAATTTTGCAGACTTTGTTTGATTGTTCGTTCTTTAACAGCTATTAAATAACTGTTATAATAGTTTTATAGTGTTTGATTTTGTTTTATTTTTAATCTGTTCTAGATAATTTAAAATTATAAAGCCTATAAAATACAGTTTGGTTTCTATTTTTATTTTTTTTTTCAAAAAATGTGTGTTTTTCTTTTTATTAGAAAAGGACTTTCAGATATTTTCTATTTTTTCATAAAATAAAATGATATCTTATTCTCTAGAAAATAAATTTGAAAATAGTAAATCAAGCCATGTTTTCTATTTTCTCATAAAATAAAAATAGAAAATTGCTTTAACAAACGTGCCATCTTTCATATATATATATATATATATATAAATGATATGCTGCGGACAAAGCCGAGCGGACCGCTGCGGACATGCCTTCCTGATCGGTCACCAGACCGATCAGGGAACCGATCACCCTGATCGGTCTGGTGACCGATCAGGAAGACATGTCCGCAACGGTCCGCTCGGCTTTGTCGCAAGCATATCATTTCTGTATATATATATATATATATATATATATATATATATATATATATATATATATATATATATATATATATATATATAGTATTTGTTGATCCCTTATAGGTTGTTAAGACGGGGTAAATTGATTGGTAAAAAAATACTTGCATAAAAAGAATTAAAAAACTAATTAGAAAGAGAAAGAGACATAGAGGTTTTACTTGGTTTTTAATTAGAAGATTACTAATTCAAGACGTTGAAAGTCCACTAAAGTCTCATTCAGGTGGAGAAGTATCTTACAATAGTCAAAGTACACAATTACAAAGCTAAACTCAAATAGGATTATTTTCAAGTGTTGTATTTAGCTTCTGGGATCAGTGCTGTATTTATAGCCCTGATCAGGGCGCTTAGAAGAGTTCCAGGCGTCTAAACGTGGATAGAATTTTATCTGCGCGCATCGGATCACGACAGTGCGCGTTTCGATAAGTTTTTTTTGATCCGGGAGCTTGGACTAGGCTGAATCAACTCGATCAGGGCGCGAGCCTAGGGCGCCCTAGGTTCGGGCGGTCCGGGCGCTCGGAATAGCTCCGGGCTCCCGGAGCACAATCAACCTCCGGTTGACTTTTTGTCCGGGTCTTCTGCTCCAGCTCCGCTCGCTTGAGTGATTTCAACCATTTGGAATAGGCCTCACCTGAACCCATTTTTCAACCTTCTCGAGCAGTCTTCTGCTTCGACTTCTCGTCCCTCGGAACTACCGCACGTTTCCTTTTCGTTCCCCAGCGTATTCTTCGGTAGCACCTTGTCCCTCGGACGCATCGAGCCTGCCGACTCTCTCTCGTGCCGTCCTTCTCGCTAGCTGTATATTTCGCTCGACTTCTTGTGCTCCTAAGTTCCTGCACATTTAGACACAAGGATATCAAAACATAACAGGACTTAACTTAACTTGATTGATCACATCAAAACTATCATAGAGTACTTATAGTTTTGATATCATACACACCTTATTTTATACACCATGTGCATAGAGAATTTTTGTGTGCATAATACTATATATATATAGGCTTTTTGGGGCGCTTGGAATTAATCCGGACGTCTCGAATCAATTTTTTATAAATCCAGGGCCTCAATTTTTTTTAATTTTTAAAAATAAAAATTTCTCTAAAATCTCCTTAAATATCTAATATTATACCCCTTGAACACCTAAAATTATCTATCTTGAATACTATAATCCAAAAGAGAAGCCTGAATCCCAAAGAAAAATCTTATTAGCTTAAATCTATTATAATCCAACCCCTAAATTCTAAAATTATAAACCCTAAATACATATAATGTTAGGACCTTTGTGTCTGATTAGAGGGGAGTGAATAGTTTCTCTTCAATTTTTACCTACAAATTGTTAGCAGAAGCAAGAAAAATGGAAATGAAATAATGAAATAATGAAGTAATAAGAAAGCGATGTTAACTCCTCGATTTACTTGGTCTTCACCTACTTGAGATGACTAATCCAAGGTGCGCACACATACACGATCAAGCTTCACTATGATTTTCTCCTTTTCGAAACAAGAATGAAGGTGGAGAAACCTTTACAAGATGATCTCTCCCTCTTATAAGATGAAAGATAAGCTTTGGAGGAAGAGATTGAGAATCTATCAATTTGGAGATCACTTGGAGAGCCTTTTGATTAGAGTAGTAAAAGTAAATGTTTCCAAGCTTCAAGAATAGCTTTTATATTTTTCCGACATCAATCGACTGATGTATTCATTAGTCGACTGGTGTATTCATCAGTCGACTGATGGGCTTCAACGCCACTTAAGATTTTGTGAGATTTTCTACTGTCACCTTGTAATAGTCACTTACCAGTTGACTGGTACCTGTACTAGGACTGGTAGTTGGCCGTAACTCTCTGTTCAGTTTTTGATATGGTATCAGTCGACTGGTACAACTACTAGTCGACTGATACCTCATAAACTGATAATACAGCAGTTAGTTTCACACTTGAATCATTCCCTTAGCCTACACTTATACCTTCAAGTATCTTCCATCAGTCTTGCGCCTTAGGATGCTTCCAGGTCCACGGCTCCTCATCCTTGCGCTTGCCTTCAAGTGCTTCCTTCGGCTTCGTCATGCTAATGGTCAGTTTACTTGGGAAAGCAGAAACTAAAATTAAGGAAAAGTTTTGCAGTGAAAAAGTTTTCATCCTTTACTTCATTAAAATTTTCAGATGGAAAAGAAACACAATCCATCAACGGATAGTTTTGGAGCCAAAATCGATCACCTCAAAATCTGATGGAAAGCAGCGGATGGAAAAAAATGATGCATGTACTCCTTTTCATTTACAAAATTATACTATATACCAAAAAAATGACACATGCACCCTTTTAACTCACAAAATTACACCATGTACCTAAAAAAATGATGCATGTACCCTTTTTATTTATAAAATTATGTTGCATGTTTCTACCTTCCTATATCAAGATAAACAAGCATGCAAAGGAAGGAATTTCTTCACCCTTTCTTTTCTCTTCTTTCGAAGATAATTTTTCAAAATAGATTCCTTTCCTTTCCTTATCCGTGCTTTAGAGTAAATAGAGCATAAGTCTTCTTTTGCCAAGAGGCCACACCTCCGGGATTTCACCATTAAGAGCCACGCCCCATAATCTCATCCGCTGAGACTATCTTCTTGGACTTTCCTTGCTAAGTCTTCATACTTGGAATTTTCTTCGTACTTGCTTACTCAACATTTACGTTAGATCACTAATATTGTCTAACGTAAACTCATTTAATCAAACATCAAAAGTAAACAATGCCTGGAGCAAGATTGCAGCAACATATAATACACCCCGTGAATATCTAAAATTTTTAATCTATAACTCTATAACCCAAAAGGAAAACCTGAACCATAGAGGGAAAATCTTATTGACTCAAACCCGTAATAATCCAACTCCTAAATCCTAAAATTTTAAACCCTAAATACATATAGTATATCCCAAAATAAAATAATAATAATAATAATACTGAAGGAGTCCATTCCAGTTGCCTGGACTATTTTACCTACGGGCACCTGGATTAACTTCAGGTGTCCCGAGTCCAGTCTAGATAGGTCCGTAGCCCAAGGTTCGCAGGTAATCAAATTCTTTTATATATATATATGCTTCAGGTTATTCCAATAAATTTTTGACTTTAGGATTTAGAGGTTGAGTTATAGTATTAAAAAAAAGATTAAATAAAAAATTTGTTTAGGTGTGTATTGGGCGTAGAATATCAAAATTATATATATAATTAATGAACCTTTAATAAATAAATTTATTTAGTATTATTTACTAAATAACTATAATAATAAATAAGTAATAAATAAAGTGAAGCTTACTAATAGTCAATTTATTTTATAAATTTTATATTATTGATAGAATATAAATGAGCTGCTGCTAAATCAAATATCAAATATATATCGTTTTTTATTTTAAATTATTTTTTAAGGAATTTCTTACGGGTTTTGCCCAAGTCCATTTCCTTGACATAGTGGGCCTACTAACGGCCCAGCCGGTTAGCACCATCCTCCTCACTGAAAGTGTGACACACTATTAGAGCCCATGGACATAGCTAGCTGAATTGATACTCAAGTGCAGGCCAAGGTTTGAATCCCCTAATGTTCATTTCCTTAAATAATAAGTTTCTTCCATCTAGAAAATCATTTAGTATCGTGATTTATCTTTGTTTCATAAGGCCTTGCAATACAGCCCCACTTATATTTTGAAATACTACCCAATTTTTTTTTTTTTTGAGTTCTTTTGTTTGACTTTAAATTCAAATAAATTTATATGGTTGTTAGCATAAATTCATGATAATTATGATAATAAAAGATGGTTCATTCACCCAGCGCCTTTACTAGTCTGTCAAATTAGAGTCAATGATAGGTAGCTTGCCATGACTTTTTTTTTTTTTTTTTTTGTAATTTAGGCATTGAGCTCTTTTAAATCTGATCTAGCAATACGTCCTTCGATATGAAAATATCTTATTAATCAAATGAATGAAATTAGATAAATTTATATTAAAATGAGATCATATCAACTTAGTAAGAATAAATATCTAATGATCAAATTCAAAAGTCAAAATGGACGATTCCAAAATTATTGGTTTAAGAAATTTACTTGATTATAATACAAGGAAAGATGTTGTATTTGACTTTTCATAATTCTGGTTTGAATATAAGCATTCTTGCAATCTTCCATTTATAATGGAAAGAGAGTTAATGATGGGATACACTCACATTTTTTGTGTATATAATGCAATACTATTATATTAATTAAATCATGCAAAATCATTCTAGTGGTTAGATCTAGAAAATATTTCATTGTCAGTAATTGACCTTCAGATTTCTTGATGGTAATACCCATATAATGACCATCTACCTATCTCATCTCATGGGGACAAGTTGATTTTAATTCCTACTTCTATATAAAGGCATGTATAATATAAGGTTTAAATATATTTTTGGTACATATCAATAACTTAAGTTTATTTTATCCTTTCTTTAATTTAATTATTGCTATCAGTTTACTATGAGAGTTAAGTAACCTTCCAGACCAATTTTTTTTTTTTCTAGTGGTAAAATATGACAAACAATTTTAATATTGTTTGGTCAAGTTCCAAATTAGATGGGAAGCTCAATTACAATTATTGACAGATAATGATATCTACACATTTGAAAGCTCAAAATTTTTAGAGTTTTATTGATCTAAGTCTTTCAGAAGGAGCTGATGCAAACTCTCAACATCAAGATCAACTCATGTTTGGACAAATTCATAAGGGAGTAGATTATTCAATTTTTAACATGATAGCAAATACATGCCAAGACGACGAAGGAGGTATGGGACATCTTAAACTTGTCATACAAAGGAGTTGATCGAGCACAAAAGTTGAAGTTGCAGTCGCTACGAAGGTTATACGATCAATGTGAGATGACCTCTACTAAAATAGTTGAGCAATATTGTTCACGTCTTACTGATCTTGTCAATAAAATGAGATTATATGGAGATAAAATTAGAGATGACGTTGTAATTGAGAAAGTTCTTCGAATTATCCCATTGAAGTATGATCATGTGACGACCTCAATTCAAGAATCATATGATACAAAACTACTAAAAATTACGGAATTATAAGGTATGATAGAAAGTTAGATTGGCAGGATCGAAGCAAAGATAGAAACACTAGTAAATGAAGAAGCTTCAAAGAGTCAGGTTACTCTTAACACGACTGACTCTTGTCAAAGAGGAGGAGGATCCAATAGAGATCGTAGAAGAAGAAGAGGAGGATCTAAATGAAGAGGACGGGGTAATTATCCAAATCATGGAAGAGGTAGAGATAATATCAAGCAAGATAAGTGGCACGGTGATATAGGGAGGTCCATCTAGCACGGGGTCAACTGTCAAGGTAGAGGTCAAAGTCAAGGTGGTCAATATCAGGGTGTCAAAGGGTCGAACGGAGGATGATTGTAACGACCAGTCGGGACAGCCAGTACCCGACCGACGGGAGACATGTCCGAGCGGACCACTCGTCCAACTCGGGATAACATGATAAGATAATCTAACGCTCAATGTGGAGCAACAGGACACCAAGGAGATCAGAGAGCTTGTCCGAATGAGGAGGTCACGCTACTACACAGTCACCGCAGGAAAGAGCAACTAAGGTCGACAGAGCGGAGGGGTCCCGGCCTAGTGGCTACCTGCTCAACCAAGCAACGGGACTTGACCATCAACAGAGTCGAAGAGTTCCTGCCGAGTGACTACCCTGCTTGGCCAAGTAGTGAGTGTTGGATCGTGAAAGTTGATAGACAGGGGGGGAGTGAATATCGATCAAAAACGTTCATAGAGAGAACGCAGCGGAAAAGAATAAAAGCAATGCTAGTAAGAACCAATTTACTTGGTTCGGAGCCTTGGTCGACTCCTACTCCAAAGCCCACACTCGTCGAGTGCTTTCGTTGGGCAATCCACCAGCAGTTCGAAAAGATGATTACAAAATTAAAGTACAGGAATGCTAAATAAATGAAATACCCACAACAATTAAGGAAAAAGAAAGTAGCACATTGTCGGAGAAGCTTCGCAGTGTCGCAGGAGTACAACGCTGTATAGCAAGCGTTGGAAGACGTAGTTGTGTGTTGTATTTTGCTTCGGGGCAAGACATCCTTATATAGGATGCTCCGGATGCCCGGATCCCTTCCAGACGGCCGGACCGTGACGTAGGTCCAGCCAATCAGCACGCTCCCTGTGACTACATGATAAAATTTTTGCCTCCGGGCGCCCGGACCTGTTAGAGTGTATACTAAAAGCCTAGCTTTTGGTATAAACATTTATCTAGAAATAAGAATCACATTGGTTAAATGTCTACATTTATGATAAATGTAGTTGTTCAATTAATTTATATCGTAGATAACATGGTGTGTGGTGTCACACACAGAGGATCATGTTATCAGTACCTTATAAATTATAAACAGTAGCTCACGACCATAATGGAAAGGAACAAACCATTGGAAGGTCGTAGTGTAATTAGATACTAGTTTATCTTAACTATATAATTACACTAGTACACTTAGAGTGTATTGAGTAGGACCATTAGAGGCCGTTTCTTTTATACTGACTTTATAAAGAAACAAAGACCTCAGTTATTATGGAAGTGTGTGCTCTTAATCCTAATATAATAACAAGCACATATATTTGATATTTATTTCTTTAATTTAACAATGAGTGAGATTTAGTTCGATGAATCAATAAGCCCGATAAGTTGGGAAATGATATCACTTATAGTGTGTGTTGTTGATTATAGAAGGAAACTATGTCCTAGTGATCTAGGTTAAGAATGCCCCCAAGAGGAGCTCATAAGGATTGTCATGTTAAACCCTGCAGGTGGACTTAGTCCGACATGACGATGAAGTTGAGTGGTACTACTCTTGGAGCTAGATATTAATTAAGTGAGTTGTCAGTAACTTACTTAATTAGTGGACTTTTGTTATCTTAAACACAGGGAGACTAACACACTCATAATAAGAAGGAGCCCAAAATGTAATTTGGGATTGGTGCGGTAGTTCAATAATAATTCTCTAGTGGAATGAATTATTATTGATAAAATTAAGTTGTGTGTTCGGGGCGAGCACGAGATGCTTAATTTTATCGGGAGACCAAAACCAATTCCTCCTCTCGGTCCCTATCGTAGCCTCTAGTATATAGAGATTTATACCCACCGCATACCCACCTTCTTACCCATCCAATGGGGCCGGCCAAGCTAGCTTGGAACCCAAGCTAGGGCCGGCCAAGACCAAGTGGATGATCCATGTAGGTGGCCGGCCAAAGCTTGGGTCCCAAGCTTAGGTGGCCGGCCACTAGAATATTAAAAAGGATTTTTATTAAAATTATTTCTTATGTGGATATCATGATTTTAAAAGAGAGTTTAAAAATTTCCTTTTATAGCTTTCTACAAAAGATTAAGAGAAGAGATTAATCTCTTTCCTTATTTGTAGTTTAAAAGGATGGTTTTAATTTTTGGTAAAAACTTTCCTTATTTGTAAATCATCTAACATGTTTAAAAGAGAGTTTAAAATTTGAAATCTTTCTTTATTTGTTGATTAAAGGAGATTTTAAATTTTAAGAAAACTTTCCTTTTTAACCATGTTCATGATTTAAAAGAGAGTTTAAAATTAAATATTCTCTTTTATAAGTTTCTACAAAAGATTAAGAAAAGATTTGATATCTTTCCTTATTTGTAGATTAAAAGAGATTTTAATTTTTAGAGATAACTTTCTTTTTATCCACATGTTTAAAAGAAAGATTTTAATTTATTAAATTTCCTTTTTATAAACCAATTATAAAGGGATTAAAATTATTGGAGAAATTTTTATAAATTTCTGGAGACAAATTAGGAAGTTTTAATTAATTAAAACTCTCCTTGTTTGTAGCTTTTATATGGCCGGCCAAATAAAATTGAGAAAGAAAATTATTTTTAATTAAATAAATTTTCCTTTTCAATGGCAAAAGAATTAAGGAAGTTTTTATTAAAATTTCCTTATTTGCCAAGATCAAGGATTATAAAAGAGGGGGTAGAGGAGGATTCAAGGCTAACGAATCTATTCTATTTTTCTCCCTCTTTTCCTTGGTGGTGTGGCCGGCCCTTCCTTCTTCTCTTTGTGGCCGAACCTCTTCTTGCTCATGGAGTTTTAATTGGTGGCCGGATCTAGCTTGAGGAAGAAGGAGAGAAAGCTTATATCCCTTGGAGCTTGGTTGGTGGAAAAGATCTTCATCTTTTGGAAGCTTTGTGCTTGGCCGAAATTTGAAGAAAGGAGAAGAAGGTGCTTTGGTGGTTTCTCATCTCGGAAGATCGTTGCCCACACAACGTCCGAGGTTAGAAGAGGAATACGGTAGAAGATCAAGAGGTTTTTCTAAAAGGTATAACTAGTATTTTTTCTTTCCGCATCATACTAGTTATTTTTGGAAATAATACTAAATACAAGAGGCATATGATTCTTGAGTTTCGAATTTATTTTCGATATAGTGTTCTTTTGTTTTTCTTTTCCTTGTGATTTGATTGTTCTTTTCGGTTAACCTAAAGTTATTTTAGGAAATTAAATATTAGCTTTCCATAAAAGGTTTTGTCTAGTCGGTGGTGGTTGCTCTCATATCCAAGAAGGTCATGTGCCTCGCCACGTCAGTACTGGGAACCAATTATGGAAATTAATATTTAATGAAATTAATAACTTAAGGTGACTTGGGTCGAACGTGTTAAGTTCCGCAGGAGATCCAAGTCAAAATCTAAAATAACAAATAGATTAAGTTTTGGATCAAACGTGTTAAGTTCTGCAGGCGATCCAAAATTTAATTTAAAAGAACACATGGTAGCTAGGAAAAGGTTCAGACCTTTGTACAAAATTTTTGTACAGTGGAACCTCTAGGTTTTCCAAGTAGTAACCAACAGGACCGATTCCGAGCGCCCGGACATATTCTGGGCGCCCAGATCACCTTTTTCCAGAATGTCCTTCTCATGCAAGAAAGAGTTAGTCCGAGGCAAAAATAATATTTTAAACTACCCTGCAAAACAGAAGTTAGCACAATAAAAGAAGAGTAGTAATTAGATTTCGTCTTATCAAGACCAGAATCTAGTCAAGATCTCAAGTTAGAGTTTCGAAATAGTTCTAAGTTAGATCAACGCCTAAGTTCCCTAACCGGGAACACATCCTCACCAAGTCACTCCCCTCCAGTGACTTACCTTAACTTACCTACCAGACGTCTGGTCAGCTCGTCGACCCATCTAGACTTTGTGCCAGCTATCAGGTCAGCCCGTCGACCTAGCTGGACTTCGTGTCAGACATCCGGTCAGCCCGTCGACTAGTCTGGGCTTCGTACTAGCTATCAGGTCGATTCGTTCACCTAGCTGGACTTCGTGCCAGACATCTAGTTAGCCCATTGACCAGCCTGGGCTTCTCCTGCACACTTAGTTAAAGTGTTAGATCACAATGAAACTAACTTAACCTACTTTGTCATTCATTAAAATCTGGGTTAGACGGTTAATGCTAACTGCACCAACAGCGGGACCTTTGTAGTATCTCTCAATATCCTTCCGGGAGATAGTGTCGCTGACATGAGGCATGGTCGATAAAAGGATCGTACGGCGGAAGCATCTACTATCTTATCAGGAATATGCATGCCCTGTTAAGGTATGGTGTCAGAGGTACTTTCCTGATAGGTTCCTTTATATGACATATTAGAGAATGTGCTCATACCTCGAGGAGTGTGCACATCACCCACTAGGGCTCTATATAAAGGGGGTCCATCATCGGCGGAGGTACGCGTTATTCACTGTTTGCGCTAGGGTTATTATTGCTCCACTTTCTTCCACTATTCCGATGATTGACTTGAGCGTCAGAAGGCCAACATCGGGGACCCCTTCCCTAGATCGACATTGATGTTACTTGTTTTGCAAAGTGGAGAGAGGTCTACAGTCGGTCATCGAAGTCGCCACATCCCCAGCTTTCCACCTTCTCGCTTTCGGATATGATCATTTTGGCGTTGTCTGTGGGAATGTAGCTTGCATCTGAACGAGAAGATGGAGGACGTTAGATAATTCACCACGGTGATGGTGACATAAGAGGAGATCGACATGTTGATACAAGTCCGAGTGGCAAAAATAATGGAGCAACAACAACAACAGGTGCTGGCTAAGCGCCAAATGCAGGAGCCAACAGCATCAGCCGCGGGTCATCAGGCTGAACCCGGAGATCAAGCAGACCAAATATCTACTCGAGGAAAGAACAATAAGTCGACCGACATGTATGGGGAGGCGCCCAATGCGCCAATCCCCTTCCACCGAGCGCTATTCAGGACTCCATCAAAGGAATGGGGTCGAAGGGGCATGGACCGGGGGTCTTCCTCAGATGACGCACCCGATCGGGATGCACGGAAAGGAAAGGAACCCAGGGACGATGATTCTCGCGATCGGATCAATTAACAATACTCATAGGGGATTTTGGGCGACTCTCTATCAAGACACTACACCCCATTAGCGATCGGAGAATACAACGAAACTACGATCCGGACAATCACTTGGCCAAGTTCGACAATGCGGCCACACTTCATCAGTACACCGACGGGGTGAAGTGTCTGGTCTTCTTCACCACCCTCTCTAGATCAACACAGCGTTGGTTCAAGAGGTTGTCGAATGGATCCATTCACAGCTTCAAGGACTTTCGAGCGATATTTCTACACCACTTCGCCAATAGCCGCTGCCACTAGAAGACAAGTGTCAACTTATTCTCCTTGAAGCAAGGGCCTAGGGAAGCATTGAGGGCCTACATACAGCTCTTCAACCAGGTGGCCATGGACATCCCAGCGGTCTCCTCAGATATACTGGTGAACGCCTTCACCCAGGGGCTCACTGAGGGGGAGTTCTTCTGATTGCTCATTCAAAAGCCGTTGAGGGACTTTGACCACTTGTAAAGGAAGGCAACAGAATACATAAATGTGGAGGAAGCCCAAGCGGCCAAAAGAAGGGAGGTGCCGACCGAACCCACAGCAGCGCCTGAGCAGCGTCTGCCGAGCAACCATCTATAGGACCATTGGCGACCAGCTAGAGAGAGAGGTGAATAACCCTAACAAATAAAAATAGTCTTTCTCAAATTTACAGCTTAATTAATCTAACACTTGCATAAATAAAATAAATGACTGAAAGAAACGAGGCACGAAAGGGTTACTTGGTTACAACCGGGGAGGTTGTTAATCCAAGGAAGTTGGAGCTCAGTAAACAATCTTCTTCAGGCAGAGAAGCCTCTTATAGCAATTGAAGTACTCAATTACAGAACAAAATAAAACTAGAAAGCTATAAAAGAAAAGATTTCAAATCTCTCTTTTATTCCTTTGTAGAAAGTTATAAAAGGAAAGATTTTAAAATTTAAAACTCTCTTTTAAAACCAACATAAAAGGAAAGTTTAAAATAAAAACTTCCTTTTATTTCCTTTTATGACCGATCTAAAAAAGGAAAGTTTTATATTAAAATTATCCTTTTAAATCCTTTTAATGGATCTCTATAAAAGGAAAGATTTTACAAAATAAAACTTTCTTTTGAATTCAATGTGGTCGACCACCCTTGCTTGGGCTCCAAGCTAGGGTCGACCACAACTTGAACCCATCTAACTTTAGTTTGGCCGGCCCTACCTTGGGCTCCAAGCTTGGCTTGGCCGGCCACCTTAAGGTGGGTAAGAAGTTGGATTTGGGTGGATATAAGACTTTATAAATAAGAGGCTACAATAGAGACCGAGAGGAGAAATTGATTTTGGTCTCCCGATGAGCTTGAGCTTCCCGTGTTCGCCCCGAACACCCAACTCAAGTTCATTAATAATATATCATTCCACTAAAGAGTTATTATTGCACTACCGCATCAATCCCATATTACTATATGGACTCCTTCTTATCATGAGTGTGTTAGTCTCCCTGTGTTTAAGATATTGAATGTTCACTAATTAAATGAGTTACTGACAACTCACTTAATTAATATCTAGCTCCAAGAGTAGTACCACTCAACCTTATCATCATGTCGGACTAAATCCATCTGCAGGGTTTACATGACAATCCTTATGAGCTCCTCAAGGGGACATCATCAACCTAGATTACTAGGATACAGTTTCATTCTATAATCAACAATACACCATATAAATAATATTATTTTCCAACTTATCGGGCCTATTGATTTAGCGAGCTAAATCACACCCTTTGATAAATCAAAGAAATAAATACTAAGTATATATGCTTGTTATTATATCATGATTAAGAGTACACACTTCCATAATAACAGAGGTATTGTTCTTTTATATAGTCAGTATAAAAAGATACTACCTCAATTGGTCCTGCTCAATACGCTCATAATATACTAGTGTAATTTATTAGTCAAGATAAACTAATACCTAATTACACTACAACCACTCCAATGGTTTGCCTCATTCCATCTTGGTTGTGAGCAACTGTTTTTATTTTTTAAGGATATGATAACATGATCTTCTGTGTGTCTCCTCACACCATATTATCTACAATACGAATTAAATGGACAACTACACTTAGCATAAATGTAAGCATTTGACTAATGTGATTCTTATATGTTTATACAAAAGTTAGACTTTTAGTATACACTCTAACAACTACAACCGGAGGGTGATCCTGAGGTCCTTTCAAGTTGGTGATCTGGTGTGGAAAAGAATAAAGCCAGTCGATGATGTCACCAAGCTCGAAGCCTTGTGGGTGGGACCTTACAAGGTCATGCAGAAGCTCAGCTCGAGAGCCTACTACCTGTAGGACAATGAAGGAAGAAAACTCGAACGACCTTGGAGTGTGAATCATCTCCAATCATATAGGGTCGGGTGAGAGGTGCGTGGATAAATTCAGATGTATTTGTATAAGTGCATGTCTTATGGATGCAGGAAGAGAATGAATAAAAATCCCAAGTATTCCAAACTCTTGTACCAATCAGCCATGTTAAAAGTCAAGTGGCGACTATAAACTCTTGTCCATGCAAATCAACCGTCGAGCGGTGACCTTAAATCCTAGTCTACACCAATGGTCGAGTGACGACCTTAAACCCTAGTTTATGCCAACCATCGAGCGACAACATTAAACCCTGGTCTTCGCCAACCTCTAGCAGCGATGTTAAACCCTGACCTCACTAACCATCGAGTAGTGACGTTAAACCCTAGTCTTCGCCAGCTGTTTAGTGACTACATTGAACCCTGATCTTCGCCAACCGTTGAGCGACGACATTAAACCCTGACCTTCACCAACCGTCGAGCGGTGATGTTAAACCCTAGTCTTCACCAACTGTCGAGCGGTGACATTAAACCCCGGTCTTTGCCAACCGTCGAGTGGCGACGTTAAACCCTGGTCTTCGCCAACCGTCGAGCGACCACCTTAAACCCTAGTCTTCGCCAACCGTCGAGCGGTGATGTTAAACCCCAATTTTCACCAACCGTTGAGCAGCGACGTTAAACCTCGGTCTTCGCCAACTGTCGAGTGACGACGTTAAACCTTGGTCTTTGTCAGCGGTCGAGTGACAACCTTAAACTGTTGTCTACGCATTTCAACGGTCGAGCGGCAACCTTAAACCCCAATCTTGGTCAACAGTCGAGCGGCGACTTTAAACCCAAGTCTATTCCTTCAATAGCCGAGCGGCGGCTATAAACCCGAGTCTCAGCGAATAACGGCTGATCAGTTGCTCTAAAACTAAGTCTACGACAAATGAAGAGAAACGACGAATATGTAAGCCAAGAGTAAGGCTAACCAGGAAATGTGCTGCCCGAAGAAGCAACAGTTTCCACTAAAGTAAAGCCGTTGGCAACTTTGCAGTGATCGCTCGGGCAAGATAGCGACTGGTTACATGGGAGATCAGACGAACATGGAAATACACTTAGAAATTTCTTGTAAAACATAAGTGGTTCGTAGTCCCACTTGAGCCGAGTGACAATGCATGAACAGATGTGAAGACCAAGAAAGCAAGGAAATGTCGAACGACGATGTGTGGCGATGCTTGAATAGACATATTCAAATGAACAAAGGTACACCGAATGAGCGATCTTGCATTACCACTTAGAAAATTTTTACAACATATCCAGGGGCAGCATAAAAAGAGGCAAACTTGACAAGAGGTGGGTTTACTCCAGATAATCCAACACATCATCGGGCAGCGACTCGATCAGCTTATCCCAACTAATGACCTTGTTCGTTAATGTGGATGGAATATAGCCGCCGCCCTTCAGCTGGTCGAGCATCCTATCAATGACGAGGTTGAAGAGACGGGGTGCTCGGTCGGTGAGCCGATCGTTGAACGGGTCCTAGCGGAGGTAGTCTCGCTTTAGCGTCTCGAACTGGTTTGACTTAGTGCCTCAATACTCCTCCATGGTTGTTTGGATAGTCTGCAGCTTAGCCTTTAAAGTAGCCAGCTCGACATCCTTAGCGGCGAGCTGGTCTTGCATCGCTGCTTGTTCATCCGAGCGGCTTTCCCGCTCAGTAGCCAGAGCTGTAATCGCCTCCTTCAAGTTTTGAGCCAAGATCCGAGCCTCCTTATTCTTAATCTCTAGGTCCTCGATGGCTCAGAGATTCCTGGTATTGGCCGAAAGGATCTTCGCTTCGAAGGAACTGGCCTGCTTATTGAGCATTGTCTGTTGCGAAGCCTGCTTGACACTCTTGCCTCTCTCTGCCTCCAGCAGCTCGGCTCTCTTTTGCAGATTAACCCTTAGTTGAGCGACCTCAGCAATCAGTTGCTCCATGTGCACCTTAAAAGCTACTGATTAGTCGCTCGGAGCGCGCAACTGCTGGACTTCGTGCTCCAAAAATGTGAACCTTTGGCACATGCATGACCAGACTCTCTACCTAATACTACAATGACCAGGGAATTATAAGGGTCGAGCGGATAAAAACAAGCAAACCCAAAGGTAAGATACATACCCCAGTGGACATCTGGGTATGACTATTCGCGAGCTCCCCCAGAGAAATGACCGCTGTACGGGCCCGTGCATCATGTTGGTGCAATATTCCCTCGGTCAGGTTGACTAGGTTGACTAAGCTTAAGTTGGCTCAAGCTTGAGTCTTGATGTTTAGGTTTCAATATTTGACAATACATGAAGATTGCAGATGCAATCGTCCGATTAGGGAGATTGTTGATACAATTCCCCTCTGGTCAAGGACTGACTAGTTAGATGTGAAGAAGAGTCAAGTAGGCCAAAGAGTTGACAAGATACTTGACTGAGAAAGTCCTAACTGGAGGTTAGGCAGGTAAAAGTCCTAGTGAGTGAAGCTAGGCAGTTGGAAAATATTGGTGAGTGAAGCCAGGTGAAAGACCTTGTGAGTGAAGCTAGGAAATTGAGAAATCCTGGTGAGTGAAGCCAGGTGAAAGATGTAAAATACCGAAAAAAATGGCGAATAACGATAAGGGAATTTTTCGGAATTTGTAGAAATTTTTTGGGAATTTTTCGGAGACCATATGACTTCGGTTACGGGGATAAAAACTGGGCCCCGGGAAAGCCTGTTTAGGCTACCCCATTTAATCAAGGAAATGTTTATATTTATATTTCTTTTTATTTTATTTTTCTTTTATTTCTTCGTTTCCTTTCTCCCCTGTCGAAGCTCTCACCCGACGCCACTTCTCGCGTGCTGAGCCTCCTCTCACGCCCGTGTCCTAACCGCTTCTAACCGGCGCCGCACGCGACCTCTTCTCCCTGCATACAAGACCCCAAAAGCCAAGGGAAGCCTCGCATCACTCTCTTCTCCTTCCCTCCTCTCCACCCGAACCTTTCCCTCTGCCCCTTTTTAGCACCATCGACCACTGCAGTGCCGCTGGCCTCCCCTGTGCCCGAGCATCACGCCAACGCTGACGCAAAGAACCTCTTCGCCGTGCCCTAGATCTGCAAAGCGTCGCCGCCGCAAGAAACGACGCCAGTCGCCTCCCCTGTGCCGAGTTTTTCTCCTCTTCCCGCGTCCCCATCTACTTCGCTGCCCCGTCAAGCATCGACGCAAGGAGTTCTCCAGCCGACCTTCTCTTTTTTTTTATTGTAACGACCCGGCCCCTTGGGCAGCCCAACTGACGGCCCATTTGGCGCCCACCTCTGGCCGGTGGATTTTTGCTTTCCCAGGATTCGAACTCTAGACCTCCAGGCGCTCACTTGGCTACCAGGATTTATAAACTCTAGTACTTAGCCTGGAGGTCTAGAGTTTGAATCCTGGGGAAGACAAAAATTCACTGGCCAGGGGTGGGAAGACCTAGTGAGTAACGGCACGGCCGAGGGTTGTCGGTCGATGACATAAGGGGTCACCAGTTGGGCCACCCAAGGGACCGCCAAATGGGTCGCCAGTTGGGCTGCCCAAGGGGCCAAGGGGCTGGGTCGTTACAAAAGACTTAGTGAGTGAAGCTAGGCAGGTGAAAGTCCCGGTGAGTGAAGCTGGGCAGTGGGAAAATCCTGGTGAGTAAAGCCAGGTGAAAACCCTAGTGAGTGAAGCTAGGTGAAAGTCCTGGTAAGTGAAACCAAGCAGATGAAAAATCCTAGTGAGTGAAGCTAGACAGATGGAGAGACCTGGTGAGTGAAGCTAGGCACCTGGAGATCCAGGTGGGTCAAGGTTGACCGGACACCTGGTGTTGAGAAGCCCAAGTAGGTCAAAGAATTGACCAGATACTTGGCACGAGGAAATCCAGATGGGTTAAGGGTGACCAGACATCTGGTGGAAGTCCAAGTAGGTCATAGAAGACCAGACACTTGGCACGAGACAGTAAGTCTAAGTGGGTCAAGGTTGACCGGACACTTGGCACGAAGGGAAAAGTCCAAGTGGATCAAAGGATTGACCGGACACTTGGTGAAGAAGTCCCAGTAGGTCAAGGTTGACCGGATGCTAGACACGAGGAGTTCCAATAGGTCACGATTGACCGGATGTTGGAATTGAGATATTAGACTTGATTTAAGTAAGTTAAAGGGAGGCCAATTGATCAACCAGTCGATTGGACCATAGTCTAATCGATCGATTGGCTGTGTGCGCCAATAAAGGCTGGCCCAATCGATCAACCAATCAATTGGGAGCTTATATCGCACAAACAAAATGCTTCCCAATCGATTGGGCACTGCCAATCGATCGACCGATTGATTGGGGGTTGTCTCTCACGCGTGGACGTGAGGGAGTCTGAATTGATTGACTGATCAATTCAAGCCTCCCCAATCAATCAGACGATAGATTGGGATATGACCTTTGCACAAGTAGCAAGCGATGGATGGCTGGGATGACATAGATCTAACGTGGCAATCGATTGGGAGCATGTCCAATCGATTGGGAGCCCTAGAAGCGCAAAGTATATAGCCGTTGGCGAGCTTCTTCTCCGTAGAGCCTTTCCCCGACACACAGGATTCTCTCCGATGATCTTTCCGCTAGTTCTTGAAGCTTCTTGGGGATAAGTGCTGGTGCACTTCCAAGAGTCAAGAGGTGATCTACATCGATAAGAGCAAGCAAGAAAAGGGTTTTATTTATACACTTGTGTATTTTCTTTTTGTTTGAGTGTATCTTGTTGTGAGGAGATTGTACGAGGTTTATCCACCTCCGGTAGTTACCGAAAAGGAGAGTTTTCTTAGTAAATGTGTGTATGAGGGTCGGATTATTGGATTAGTCACCTCTTCTTGAGGTTGATACCAAGTAAATACTAGCGTTAGTGTTGTGAGTGTGCTTTGGGTGTATTTCCATTGCATTTCATCATCACAAAGCAAGCAACTGAAGCACGATGAGCTATTCACCCCCCCTCTAGCTACAAATCGACCCTAACAAGTGGTATCAGAGCGAGGTCGCTCTTCACCTGAATCATCATCGGAAAGGGCAACAAGCTAGAGGGAGACGAAGTTGAAGCAAGTTCATCAAAGTCAAAGACTTCAAAAGGCTCAACTTCAAGATGGAATTCCAAGATGGACTTGGATTCGACACAAGGGTGCCTCCACCATTCAGGATGATTAGCTTCGATTCTTGGAAATCAAGGATAAAAAATTTTCTTCTGATGGGCATAGAGCAACGGTTTGCTCTAATGGAAGGCTTTGAAGTTCCAACAAATTCAAAAGGAAAATTCTCATGAAGAGCAAGTGGAGCCAAGAGTAAATCCAAAGATACGAGGCCAACGATAAAGTGACCAAACTATTGGTCAATCTATTGCCAACCAACATCTTGGAGTGAATTGGAGAATTTGAAGACGCCAAGGAGCTATGGAGAAAATTGGCTAAAATCCATGAGGTTCCCTCCACTGTACCAAATCAAGAGAAATCCAAAGAGGACAACTCATTGGATCAAGACCAAGAAGAAGAGGACTCGGAAGTTGAGAGATGTTCATCATCCAAAGAAGAAGTCCAAGAAGCTTCATCTTCAAAAGAATGTAACGAAAAGGGCAAAGAGGAAGTATACTCTTTGTTCCATGCACATGATGAAGATGAAGAGGCCTCCACCTCTAGGGTTGAGGGAGAGCGACATTCGATGACACCAGACCAAGAAGAAGGAGAAGCTTCTACTTCCAGGTCAAGTGAAAAAGAAGATGGGGGCATCCTCTAAAAATCAAAAAACATCAAATGGAGGATCAAGTGTCATCCCTACATGCGAAGGTATAAGTAGTTCAACTAAAAATAAAAATCATAGTATATGTTTTGAGTGTAGAAAATATGAGCACTACAAGAGTAAGTGCCCTAAATTGACTAAGAAGAAGGGACAAGTGGCACTAAAGGGCAAAGAGAAGCCCAAGGAGACCGGCCCCACAATAAAGAAGAGCAAGGAGCACATTGTGTGCTTTTCTTGCAACCAAAAAGGATATTATCGGAGCCAATGTCCAAAGGAGAAGAAATCGGTCAAGCCTAAAGGAGGAAACTCAAGTCAAGAGGGAACTTGTAAGAGCAAACCCAAGGTATCATTTATTGATCCAACTCCTTTAAGTAATGGTAACAGGCATGCTAGTTCTAACTTATATCATTTTAATTCTATTTTCTATAAAAATAGGAGGCATGATAAAATTAATGAAAATCATGTGGCTCTTCATACCAAGACTACCTCACCTAAGGTTAGGAAGGTAGATAAACTAGGCAAGAACACTAAGTACCTTAATTATAAGCCTAGAAATAGAAATGCTCAAGGATTTAAAGAAAAAAAAAAATCAAAATCTAAGGATTTAAGGTTGGAAAACCAAGCTTTTAGATCAAGGCTTGAGAAATTAGAAAAGACCCTAAAGAAAATAGAAAATATTTTAAAGGGCCAAAATGAGCATAACCTAGATTTAGGAACACAAAATCATCCTATGGCCATAGAGGTTTGGGATACAAACCTAAAGCTAAGAAGGATGTGACTTCATACCATAGGGTTCCATATAATTATGGAACCAACCCTAGATCTAGCGGTCAAGTAAAAAATACGAGAAAAGTTATCCTAAGAGTATTTTTGCCAAGACCAATGTGACTAAGACTTCTAAGAAGTAAATGAAAGTCACCAAGAAGGTCACAAGGGAAGCTATCCCTAGAGTTGACCTAGAAAAAGTGACCAACACTTCTAAGAAGCCTAGAAAGGTCATTAGGAAGGTACCTAGGGAAGTATCCCTAGTGAGTACCTAGAATATCCAAGGAGCACCAATAGGTGTTGGGTTTCTTGGAGCATTTTTGCTAACCCTTAGATTGCTTAGAGAGTGTCAACTCCAATTAGAAGGGTAGTTAACCCAACCTTGATAAAGTTGACACTTGGAGAGCATTTTCAAGGCTATTATTAACCTTTAAAAATGAAATGGATTATGATTTACTCTTTAGAAGAGTAAAATGTGTCAAAATTTGAGGAATTGAACTTAAGTTAAATTGGCACACTTGAGAAAAGCATAAGAAATGCCAAATTGGGATTTTGATATTTTCTTAAGGAGTTAAGGGTAAATTTAAGTCTTAATTTAAGTAATTACTTTTTGGAAGAGTAAAATGTGCCAAAATTTGAGGGATTACACATAATTTAAATTGACACAAATAGGGGAAGACAAAAGAAATGTCAAGTTGGGGGTTGACATGTTCTTGAGAAAATATGGGCAATCTAGGATTAGATTTTAATTTAGCAAGGATTAAAGATACTCAGATAGGTTATCTAGGTATATTTTATTTATGCTAATTTGTCATGCTTTGTTTGCCCATCATATGCCATGACATCATATTTTGCATTCATGCTTATTATGAAAAATAAGCAAAAATACCATGTCATGTCATGTTATGTCATACATACATCATGTAGCTATAGTGTATTTTTTTTTGAAAATTATTCTTTTTGATGTATGCCATAAATCATCATGCATTATTTTAATTTCCTTGTGATTAAGGACAATGACATTTACTAACAAGTGACATCCTAGGTAGATGTTCAAAATTCCTAAAATGCCTAGATTGACATGCATGATCCCTAGTTTAGGGCAAAACCAAAATCTACATCTCACAAATACCATAAGGTGACTTGTATGTGTTTTGGTACACATTAAATATAAGTGAGATGCTAGAATAATGAACAAGACTCAAGATGTTGATTTAGTGCATCTATTTGAGTTTTGATTTCATCTAAACACATAGTTATGTGTACTCCAATCATTGGGAAAGTTAATGTACAAGTCATGTGCATTGAGCCCAAAGAACATGGTTGGAAATTAGTTTTGAAAATCATTTTAAATATACTTTGAAAAACCTTGGTGGAGGCTATCTTTTGATAGCAATCATCATTGAAAAGTTAGATACAAACTTGGAAGAAACATTAAAGTTTTTACAAGTTTTCAAGTTTGTGTCAATCTATGAAAATAAGGTATATTTTCTTAGAAAACTATTTTTCCATGATAGTATATATCCTAAAGAATGTCTACAAGAAGTTTCATGATTTTTAGAATTTTTAGGGCATTTATGAATTTTGCTGAAATTGAATTTCAGAAAATCATACCTCCAATCGATCACCAGATCGATTGGAGTATCTCAATCGATCGGGCGAACAATTACGAAAAGTATTATCACAAGCAGAAGCTCGTTGAATCAATCAACCAATCGATTCAACCCCAGCTGAATTGATCAGTGGATCGATTCACGTAGTTTTTCATGAATAGCAGCTCGCGGAATCGATTGGGTGATCGATTGAATGGTTTCAATCAATTGAGTCTCAACTTCAATCGATTGAGAAGGCTGTTTTCGACTGTAAATGTCTAATTTCAGTACTTTAAACCATTTGTATCCTTATTAACCATTCCTAACCTCTTGAAATATATTTGTATACATTTAGGGGGTGTTTTCATGATGAAAACAAGGATGGATTGGTTAAGGAGGACTAAGTTGAAGTTTATGTTGAGGTTTAGTGTCAATATTGAATTTTTGAACCTTAAAACTTCTAATTTTAGGTTTCCTAAAGGTTTAGAGATTCTAAGTCATTGTTGGTGCAATGACAGAAGTTTGAAGCATGTTCTCAGGGGGAGCTACTCTTTAAAAACATGGAAATATTTTTTCAAAACCATTGAAGGTGGTAAATTCTTTGTTTGGAAAAATGCTCAAGGTTGAGCATTGGGGAACAATGGAAGATTGGATATCTTCATTGTAGAAAAGGAGTATGCTTAAGGATGAGCATTAGATACAATGAAGGGTATGAGACCTTCATTTGGATTGTGAAGTTGGTTAATGCTCAAGGGTGAGCATTGAAGATAATGAAGGGTATGAGACCTTCATTGTGGTGTTGTGAACAACATGTGAGGTTGTGAATAATATTGGGTAACTCTTCAGGGGGAGAGTTTTTGATGTGTGCCAATAGAGGGAGAATGTAGGGTTTAAGTTAGGCATTCATTGCCCCTCTAGGAAAGTTTGAAGGAGCTTGCCCTCTATGAAGGGAGAGAATGAAGGAACCCCTCATTTATGCATTGGCATGAAGAAAAAATTGAAGCTATGGGATTAACCCAACTTAAAGGCATAATCAAACATCAAAAAGGGGGAGATTGTTAGTGCAATATTCCTTGGGTCAGGTTGACCAGGTTGACTAAGCTTGAGTTGGCTCAAGCTTGAGTCTTAATGTTTGAGTTTCGATGTTTGACAATACATGGAGATTGCAAATGCAATCGTCCGATTGAGGAGATTGTTAATACAATTCTCCACTGGTCAAAGACCAGCTAGATGTGAAGAAGAATCAAGTAGGTCAAAGGGTTAACCAGATACTTGACTGGGAAAGTCCTAACTAGAGGTTAGGCAGGTGAAAGTCTTGGTGAGTGAAGCCAAGCAGTTGGGAAATCCAGATGGGTTAAGGGTGACCAGACATCTGGTGGAAGTCCAAGTGGGTCATGGAGGACCAGACATTTAGCATGATACAGTAAGTCCAAGTGGGTCAAGGTTGACCGAACACTTGGCAAAAAGGGAAACTTCCAAGTGGATCAAAAGATTGATCCGAGACTTGGTGAAGAAGTCCCAGCAGGTCAAGGTTGACCGGATGCTAGGCACGAGGAGTTCCAACAGGTCACGATTGACCGGATGTTGGAATTGGGGATCCTAGACTTGATTTAAGCAAGTCAAAGGGAGGTCAATTGATCAACCAATCGATTAGACCGTAGTCCAATTGATCGATTGATCGATTGGCTATGTGCGCGAATGAAGGCTGGTCCAATCGATCAGCCGATCGATTGGGAGCTTATATCGCGCAAACAGAATGCTTCCCAATTGATCAACCAATTGATTGGGCACTACCAATCGATCGGTCGATCGATTGTGGGTTATCTCTCGCGCTTGGACACGAGAGAGGCTGGATCGATCGGTTGATCGATTCAAGCCTCCCCAATCGATTAGCCAATCAATTGGGATGTGACTGTTGGAATGTATACTAAAAGCCTAGCTTTTGTATAAACATTTACTTAGAAATAAGAATCATATTGGTAAAATATCTACATTTAGAAGTTAAGTGTAATTGTTCGATTAATTTATATTGTACATAACATGGTGTGTGGTGTCACACACAGAAGATCATATTATCAATTCCTTATAAATTATAAACAGTAGCTCATGACTGAGATGAAAAGGAACAAACCATTGGAATAGTCGTAGTGTAATAAGGTATTAGTTTATCTTGACTGATAAATTATACTAGTACACTCTGAGTGTATTGAGCAGGACCATTTAAGGTAAGTTCTTTTTATACTGACTTAATAAAAGAACAAGACCTTAGTTATTATAGAAGTGTGTGCTCTTAATCCTAATATAATAACAAGCACATATATTTAGTATTTATTTCTTTGACTTATCAAAGGGTGAGATTTAGCTCGATAAATCAATAGGCCCGATAAGTTGGGAAATGATATTACTTATAGTGTGTGTTGTTGATTATATATAGAAGGAAACTGTGTCCTAGTAATCTAGGTTGATAATGCCCCCAAGAGGAGCTCATAAGGATTATCATGTTAAACCCTGCAGGTGGACTTAGTCTGACACGACAATAAGGTTGAGTGGTACTACTCTCGGACTAAGATATTAATTAAAGTGAGTTGTCAGTAACTCAATTAATTATTAGACAACCGACATCTTAAACACAGGGAGATTAAAACACTCATGATAAGAAGGAGCCCAAAATGTAATTTGGGATTGGTGTGGTAGTTCAATAATAATTCTGAATGAATTATTATTGATGAAATTAAATTGGGTGTTCGGGGCGAACATGGGAAGCTTAATTTCATCAGAAGACCAAAACCAATTCCTCCTCTCGGTCCCTATCGTAACCTCTTATTAATAAAGTATTATACCCACCTATACCCACCTTTATACCCATCCTAAGGTGACCAGCCAAGCAAGCTTGGAACCCAAGCTTGGGTCGGCCAAGCAAATAGGATGAGCCAAGTTGTGTGGCCGGCCCTAGCTTGAATCCAAGCTTGGTGTGGCCGGCCACATTAAATTAAAAAAGGATTTTATTTTTTAAATCTTTCTTATGTGGATACCTTGGTTTTCAAAGAGAATTTAAAATTTAAATATTTCCTTTTATAGCTTTCTACAAAAGATTAAGTGAAAGGTTTGATATCTTTCCTTATTTGTAGTTAAAAGGAAGATTTTAATTTTTGATAAAACTTTCCTTTTATGAAACCATCCTCATGATTTTAAAAGAGAGTTTTAAAATTAAATCTTTCCTTTTATAGTTTCTACAAAAGATTAAGAAAAGATTTGATATCTTTCCTTATTTGTAGATTGAAATGAAGATTTTATTTTTTAATAAAACTTTCTTTTTATGAAACCATGTTCATGATTTTAAAAGAGAGTTTTAAAATTAAAATTTTCCTATTATAGTTTCTACAAAAGATTAAGAAAAGATTTGATATCTTTCCTTATTTGTAGATTGAGAGGAAGATTTTAATTTTAAAGATAACTTTCCTTTTTGGAAATCATCCACATGTTTTAATAGAGATATTTTAATTTATAAAATTTCCTTTTATAACCAACCATGAAGGGAAAAATTAATAGAAAAATTTTTATTTTAAAATTTTTCGGAAACAAATTAGGAAGTTTTAATTCTTGTGATTAAAACTTTCCTTGCTTGGAGAATTAGAGGTGGCCGACCACTTTAATAAAAGAAAAGGAAATTGCTTTTTATCAATTAAAGTTTCCTTTTCATGGCAAAGAAAATAAGGAAGTTTTTATTAAAACTTCCCTTATTTGCCAAGACCAAGGATTATAAAAGAGAGGGAGGGGGTGCCTTCACAAAGTGAACTCTCTTCTATTCCTTTCCTCTCTTCCTTGGTGTGGTCGACCCTCTTATTCTCCCTTTTCCTTTTTCTTTCTTCTCCTTGGCCAAACCTCATCATCTCTTGGAGCTTGGAAGGTGGCCGAATCTTGCTAGGAGAAGAAGGAGGAAAAGGAGGCTTTGTTTCTAGCATCCCTTGGAGCTTGGTGGTGGCGGCCGAGGCTTGCTATCTCTTGGAGAAATTTGCTTGGCCGAAACTTGGAAGAAGGAAGAAGAAGGGCTTGGGTGGTTCTCGTCTTGGAAGATCATCGGCCACACGACGTCCGAGATATGAAGAGGAATACGGTAGAAGATCAAGAAGTTGTTGCATACAAAGAAATGTATAACTAGTAATTATTTTTCACATCATACTAGTTTTTCTTTGTATGAATTCCAAACACAAGTGGCTAGAGATTCTAGATGTTCATATTTGTTTCAAATTTGTATTTCTTTTATTTTTTCGATCTTGTGATTCGATTGTTCTTTTTGGTTAAACCTAGAGTTATATAAAGAAATTAAATATTGAATTTCGTTAAGAGGCTTTGTCAAGGTAGTGGTGAATGTTCCCATACCCAAGAAGGTCAAGTGCCTCACCATGTTTGACTTGGGAGTCGATTTTCGAAATAAATATTTAATTAAATTTGTAACATAGGTAGATTTGGATCTATAATGTTAAGTATCGTTTGTGATCCAAGTCTAAACCTCTAAGAGCAGATAAGTTAAATTTGAAATCAATAATGTTAAGTTCCGTTTGTGATTCCGAATTTAATTTCTAAAGAACACAATAGGTTGTTAGGAAAGGTTCAGGACTTGTACAAAATTTTTGTACAAGGGAACCAGTATGATATTCCTAGGACCAACCAACAGTGACCACCACGCAGGTAGCGAGCGATGGACGACTGGAATGGCATGGATCTGATGTGGCAATCAATTGGGAGCATGCCCAATCGATTGGGAGCCCTAGAAGTGTGAAGTATATAGTCGTTGGTGAGCTTCTTCTCTGCAGAGCTTTTCCCCGACACACACTATTCTCTCTAACGATCTTTCCACCAGTTCTTGAAGTTTCTTGGGGATAAGTGCTAGTGCACTTCCAAGAGTCAAGAGGTGATCTACATCAACAAGAGCAAGCAAGAAAAGGATTTTATTTATACACTTGTGTATTTTCTTCTTACTTGAGTGTATTTTGTTGTGAGGAGATTGTACGAGGTTTCTCCACCTCCGGTAGTTACCAAAAAGGAGAGTTTTCATAGTGGATGTGTGTGTGAGGGTCGGATCCTTGGATTAGCCACCTCTTCTTGAGGTGGATACCAAGTAAATCCTTGTGTTAGTGTTGTGAGTGTGCTTTGTGTGTATTTCCGCTGCATTTCATCATCACAAAGCAAGCAACCAAAGCGTGACGAGCTATTCACCCCTAGCTATAAATCGACCCTAACACATCGTCCCATATCTGCACGAGCGACCCTTGGATCATCATCTGGTGCCCGGGGGTGTGGCATGCGACATCATTTGGACCCCACCACTCATCTGTCGGCAAATGGATGATTGTCGTTATTTATCTTTGGCCTCTCGGGTCAGAAGGTTTCGAGGTAGCTCTGCCCGTAGACTGGGACATTGGAGCTGGTTGGATGTGAGACACTTGGGTCACTGGCAACGATTATAGCAGCATGAAGGCGTTGGTGGTGCACAAATGATCCCCAATGGCAGCCTGGATAATGATGGTGTCCGCTCGGATGAAAGGGAGGTGTGGAGCGCTGGGCTCCTTGTTCAGCAGGAGTAGGTGTGGAGGTCTTGCCTCGCTCGAAGGATGGTCGCGAGCCACCTTGCGTTGGAGTTTGTAGGGAGAAAGTGGCGGAATGGGAGGATGCTTCCTCGAGACGTCTGTTACGCTGTCGTAGTGGCTCGTCGAAAGTGGTCGACTCAGAAACCACCAAGATTGGCAGCATAGAGGGCAACTCAGGAGGAAGATTCGCTGTAGCAGTCGCTCCACTAGCAGCCGTCTGGCTGGCTCCTCCTTCGCTAGCCAGCGCTTGCATTCCTTCAGCTTCGTCTTGTAGATCCTTGTGGGAGCTAACCGACTACAGGACACAACTCTCCAGCTCGGCCACTGTCGCAGCGTTGATCTCCGTGTTCGCAAGCTTGCTCTTGATGGCCAGACGTGCCCTTAACATGATGCAAGCTGCAAAAAAAGAAAGCAAAATCAGTTAGATTCAAAGGTGAAGAGAAGAAAGAGCATACCTAGGCTAGACGGTGTTGGTTGCTACTCGGAAAACCTAGAGGTTCCACTGTACAAAAATTTTGTACAAAGGTCTGAACCTTTTCCTAGCTACCATGTGTTCTTTTAAATTAAATTTTGGATCGCCTGCGGAACTTAACACGTTTGATCCAAAACTTAATCTATTCGTTCTTTTAGGTTTTGACTTGGGTCTCCTGCGGAACTTAACACGTTCTACCCAAATCACCTTAAGTTATTAATTCCATTAAATATTAATTTCCATAATTGATTTCCAGTACTGACGTGGCGAGGCACATGACCTTCTTGGATATGAGAGCAACCACCACCGACTAGACAAAATCTTTTATGGAAAGCTAATATTTAATTTCCTAAAATAACTTTAGGTTAATCGAAAAGAACAATAAAATCACAAGGAAAAAAAAATAAAAGAACACAACATCGAAAAACATATTCGAAATACTAGAATCGCATGCCTCTTGTATTTGGTATTATTTCCAAAAATAACTAGTATGATGCGGAAAGAAAAATTACTAGTTATACCTTTTAGAAAGACCTCTTGATCTTCTACCGTATTCCTCTTCTAACCTCGGACGTTGTGTAGGCAACGATCTTCCGAGATGAGAAACCACTAAAGCACCTTCTTTTCCTTTCTTCAAATTTCGGCCAAGCACAAAGCTTCCAAAAGATGAAGATCTTTTCCACCAACCAAGCTCCAAGGGATGTAAGCTTTCTCTCATTCTTCCTCAAGCTAGATCCGGCCACCAATTAAAACTCCATGAGCATGAAGAGGTTCGGCCACAAAGAGAAGAAGAAGAGAAGAAGAAAGGGCCGGGCACACTACCAAGGAAAAGAAGGAGAAAAATAGAATAGAGTCCTTAGCCTTGAAGCCTCCTCTACCCCTCTTTTATAATCCTTGGTCTTGGCAAATAAGGAAAATTTAATAAAAACTTCTTTAATTCTTTTGCTATTGAAAAGGAAAATTTATTTAATTAAAAACAATTTTTCTTTTCAATTTGTAATGGCCGGCCACACCAAGAAATCTCCAAGCAAATAAAATTTTAAACACCAATTCAAACTTCCTTATTTGCTTCCGGAAATTTATAAAAATTTCTAAATAATTTTTATCCCTTCATGATTGATTTATAAAAAGGAAATTTAATAAATTAAAATCTTTCTTTTAAACATGTGGATAAAAAGAAAGTTATCTCTATAAATTAAAATCTCTTTTAATCTACAAATAAGGAAATATATCAAATCTTTTCTTAATCTTTTGTAGAAACTTATAAAAGAGAATATTAATTTTAAACACTCTTTTAAATCATGAACATGATTAAAAAGGAAAGTTTTCTTAAAATTTAAAATCCTCCTTTAATCAACAAATAAGGAAAGATTTCAAATTTTAAACTCTTTTTTAAACATGTAGATGATTTACAAATAAGGAAAGTTTTTACCAAAAATTAAAACCATCCTTTTAAACTACAAATAAGGAAAGAGATTAATCTCTTCTCTTAATCTTTTGTAGAAAGCTATAAAAGGAAATTTTTAATTTTTAAACTCTCTTTTAAAATCATGATATCCACATAAGAAATAATTTTAATAAAAATCCTTTTAATATTCTAGTGGTCGGCCACCTAAGCTTGGGACCCAAGCTTTGGCCGGCCACCTACATGACTCATCCACTTGATCTTGGCCGGCCCTAGCTTGGGTTCCAAGCTAGCTTGGCCGGCCCCATTGGATGGGTAAGAAGGTGGGTATAAATCTCTATATACTAGAGGCTACGATAGGGACCGAGAGGAGGAATTGGTTTTGGTCTCCCGATGAAATTAAGCATCCCGTGTTCGCCCCGAACACACAACTTAATTTCATCAATAATAATTCATTCCACTAAAGAACTATTATTGAACTACCGCATCAATCCCAAATTACATTTTGGGCTCCTTCTTATTATGAGTGTGTTAGTCTCCCTGTGTTTAAGATAACAAATGTCCACTAATTAAGTAAGTTACTGACAACTCACTTAATTAATATCTAGCTCCAAGAGTAGTACCACTCAACTTCATCGTCATGTCGGACTAAGTCCACCTGCAGGGTTTAACATGACAATCCTTATGAGCTCCTCTTGGGGACATTCTCAACCTAGATTACTAGGACACAGTTTCCTTCTATAATCAACAACACACACTATAAGTGATATCATTTCCCAACTTATCGGGCTTATTGATTCATCGAACTAAATCTCACCCATTGATAAATTAAAGAAATAAATATCAAATATATGTGCTTGTTATTATATTAGGATTAAGAGCACACACTTCCATAATAACTGAGGTCTTTGTCCCTTTATAAAGTTAGTATAAAAGAAACGACCTCTAATGGTCCTACTCAATACACTCTTTGTGTACTAGTATAATTATATAGTTAAGATAAACTAACACCTAATTACACTACGACCTTCCAATGGTTTGTTCCTTTCCATCATGGTCGTGAGCTACTGTTTATAATTTATAAGGTACTGATAACATGATCTTCTGTGTGTGACACCACACACCATATTATCTACAATATAAATTAATTGAACAACTACATTTATCACAAATGTAGACATTTGACCAATGTGATTCTTATTTCTAGATAAATGTTTATACCAAAAGCTAGGCTTTTAGTATACACTCTAACAATCTCCCACTTATACTAAAAGACTAAGCTGCCATATCTGCTGCCATACATCTGATTCCCATGCCTTTCAAAAAGCTCTTGCCTTAAGGACCTTAGGTTATCATCTGATGCAATCTAGGCGGCAACAACTTCTCCTCGTTATACAATTTCTCGTATTGGGTAGTACTTGCGCTCTATTGTATTTACTTGCCTTATAGACTCATGGTTTCTTCGAGTTTGTTACTGCACCATTATTATTACAATAAATTGTAATAATCTTTGGACAAACTAGAAATCATATCTAAGTCTATCTTGAGGTAATTAAGTCATTCAGCTTTTATGGCTACCTCAGAGGCTTGCCATATACTCAGCTTCTATGGTGGAGTCCAGAAAAATACCTATGCTTATCACTCTTCCATAGTTATGACTTTTCCTCCTAAAGTAAACACAAAAACTGTTGGTTACTACTCGGAAAACCTATAGGTTCCACTGTACAAAAATTTTGTACAAAGGTCTGAACCTTTTCCTAGCTACCATGTGTTCTTTTAAATTAAATTTTGGATCGCCTGCGGAACTTAACACGTTTGATCCAAAACTTAATCTATTTGTTCTTTTAGGTTTTGACTTGGATCTCCTGCGGAACTTAACACGTTCGACCCAAGTCTCCTTAAGTTATTAATTCCATTAAATATTAATTTCCATAAAAGGTTCCCAGTACTGACGTGGCGAGGCACATGGCCTTCTTGGATATGGGAGCAACCACCACCGACTAGACAAAACCTTTAATAGAAAGCTAATATTTAATTTCCTAAAATAACTTTAGGTTAACCAAAGAGAACAATCAAATCACAAGGAAAAGAAAGAAACAAAAGAACACAACTTCGAAAAAACATATTCGAAATTCTAGAACGTAAGCCTCTTGTATTTGGTATTATTTCCATAAATAACTAGCATGATGCGGAAATAAAATTACTAGTTATACCTTGTAGAAAAACCTCTTGATCTTCTACCGTATTCCTCTTCTAACCTCGGACGTTGTGTGGGCAACGATCTTCCGAGACGAGAAACCACCAATCACCTTCTTCTCCTCCTAGCTAGGTTCGGCCAACAAAGAGGAAGCTTCACCAAGGAAGAAAAACAAAATACTAACCAAGCTCCAAGAGATGCTAGCTTTCTCTCCTTCTTCTTCTTCTTCTCCGAGTAGTATCCGGCCACCACAAGAGCTCCAATAGAAGGATAGGGTTCGGCCACCACAAGAGGAAGAGAGGGAGAGGTTGGCCGGCCACACCAAGGAACAAAAGAGGGAGAGGAATAATAGATGTTGTGTCTTGTGAAGGCACCCTCACCCCTTCTTTTATATTCCTTGGCCTAGGCAAATTAGGAAATTTAATTACAATAAAATTTCCTTAATTTCCTTGACATGATTTAATTGAGAAAAATTAAATAAAATTTCCCAATTTAATCTCTAATTGCCGGCCACTTCTAGAGGAAATAAATTAGACAAGTTTTAATCAACAAATTAAAACTTCCTAATTTGTTTCCGGAAATTTTAAAAATAAAATTTCTCTTTAAAAATCTCTTCATGGTTGATAAAGGAAATTTCTATAATTTTAATTTTATCAACATGTGGATAATTTTTAAAGAGAAAATAAAATAACTCATCAATCTACAAATAAGGAAAGAGATCTAATCTCTTTCTTTAATCTTTTGTAGATCTTTTACAAGAGAGATATTTTAATTTTAATTCTCTTTAAAAAATTATTTCTTCCACATAATAAAAACTAAAATTAAAATCCCTTTTTAATTTAATTTGGCCGGCCCCACTAGCTTGGGTTCAAGCTAGGGTCGGCCACCCAATAATATACCTAGGCCGGCCCTAGCTTGGTTCCCAAGCTAGCTTGGCCGGCCCCTTATTAGTGGGTATAGAAGGTGGGTATAGGTGGGTATAAAACTTCTACAAATAAGAGGCTACGATAGGGACCGAGAGGAGGAATTGGTTTTGGTCTCCCGATAAAATTAAGCATCCCGTGTTCGCCCCGAACACACAACTTAATTTTATCAATGATAATTCATTCCACTAGAGAATTATCATCGAACTACCGCACCAATCCCAAATTATATTTTTGGGCTCCTTCTTATTATGAGTGTGTTAGTCTCCCTGTGTTTAAGATATCAAATGTCCACTAATTAAGTGAGTTACTGACAACTCATTTAATTAATATCTAAGTCCAAGAGTAGTACCACTCAACCTTATTATCATGTCGGACTAAGTCCACCTGCAGGGTTTAACATGACAATCTTTATGAGCTCCTCTTGAGGACATTATCAACCTAGTATCTCTAGGACACAGTTTCCTTCTATAATCAACAACACACACTATAAGTGATACCATTTCCCAACTTATCGGGTTTATTGATTCAACGAACTAAATCTCACCCATTGATAAATTAAAGAAATAAATATCAAATATATGTGCTTGTTATTACATTAGGATTAAGAGCACACACTTCCATAATAACCGAGGTCTTTGTTTCTTTATAAAGTCAGTATAAAAGAAACGACCTCAAATGGTCCTACTCAATACACTCTGAGTGTACTAGTGTAATTATATAGTCAAGATAAACTAATACCTAATTACACTACGACCTTCCAATGGTTTGTTCCTTTCCATCATGGTCGTGAGCTACTGTTTATAATTTATAAGGTACTGATAACATGATCTTCTTTGTGTGACACCACACACCATGTTATCTACAATATAAATTAATTGAACAACTACATTTATCATAAATGTAGACATTCGACCAATGTGATTCTTATTTCTAGATAAATGTTTATACCAAAAGCTAGGCTTTTAGTATACACTCTAACAATCTCCCACTTATACTAAAAGACTAAGTCGCCTGCTGCCATACATCTGATTCCTAACCCTTCAACATGCCCATCAAAAGCTCTTGCCTTAAGGACCTCAGTGGAAGGATCAATAGGTCATCACCTGATGCAATCTAGGCGGCAACAACTTCTCCTCGTTTATACGATTTCTCGTATTGGGTGGTACTTGCGCTCTATTGTGTTTACTTGCCTTATAGACTTATGGTTTCTTCGAGTTTGCTACTGCACCAACATTATTACAATAAATTGTAATAATCTTTGGACAAACCAGAAATCATATCTAAGTCTATCTTGAGGTTATTGAGTCATACAGCTTTTAATGGCTACCTCAGAGGCTTGCCATATACTAAGCTTCTATGGTGGAGTCCAGAAAAACACCTATGCTTATCACTCTTCCATAGTTATGACTTTACCTCCTAAAATAAACACAAAAACCCTGAGGTTGACTTATTATTGTCCCTATCCGATTGGAGGTCAAAATTCATACAACCCATAGGAACCAAATTAACTGCCTTGTAAGCTAGCATATAATCTTTAGTGCCTCTAAGGTACTTTAATATATACTTTACTGCAGTCTAATGTCCTTGTCTAGGGTTACTTTGATATCTGCTAACTATGCTCTTAGCAAATTTCAGATCTCGTGCATAGCATACATTAGGTTGTCTAACTGCCGAAGCATAAAGAACTGCCTACATGTCCTCAATCTCCTTTAATGTCATCGGAGACATCTCTTTAGATAAAGACACTCCATGCTTAAAAGGTAAGAAACCTTTTGAGGAGTTTTGCATGCTTAAAACGAGCAAGGATTTTTTCGATGTATCAAGCTTGGAATAAATATATTTTTTCTTGTGATCCCTTTGATCTTAAAAAATATATACATTCTCCCAAGTCCTTTATATCGAATTATTTGGACAACCATACCCCTACTTCTGACAACATTTTGATATTGTTTCCAACTACCAAAAATGTTATCTACGTATAGTACAAGAAATACCACCACGTTTCCATCACATCTTTTGTATACACAAAACTTTATCCGTTTACTCAATAAATCCATAGGTGTGGATTACTTTGATAAACTGGATGTTCCAAGACCTTGAAGCTTTGTATCAGTCCATAGACTGATTGAGCTTGCACACAAGATGCTCTTAGCACTTTGCAATGAACCCTTCTGGTTGCTTTATATGGATGCTTTCTTCAAGACTTCTATTAAGGAATGCTGTCTTGACATCCACTTGCCAAATAGATAAAGAATCGGATAGACTTAAGCATGGCTACCAGGAAAATGTTTCCTTTTTCATCAAGCCTTGCTTTGAAGGTTTCTACCTTCCGTCTATCCTCTTTTTCTATTATAGACCTTTACACCCAAAGGCTTTTACACCACTTGGTGGTTCTACAAGCTTCCAGATTTTATTAGAATACATATATTCTAATTCTATTATTCATTACTCTATGCCAAGATGCTTCATATTTATCTTGGAGTGCTTCGTCATATGTCCGGAGATCAGGTTCATGTCCTTCAGGGATCGAGTTCAAAACTCTCCCAAAACATGAATCTTTTAAGGTTGCTTAACAACCCTCCCACTACGACAAGGCATTTTCTGCAATTGTGTATCATTTGTGATACGTGTTGCAGTTTTCTTGTGGTATCTCATCTTGTACAGTTGGTACTAGATTAGACATGTCTTTTATTATTTAAGAACAAATTTACTTATGAGCACGTGGTTCATTATATAGTCCTTTTCTAAAAATCAGTCATTGATGTTATCAATGACCTTCTGATTTTTAAGACTATAAACCTACTTTTGTTTATCTAGGATAACTTACAAACAAGTGAACTCCTATCCAACTTATCATTATCTCTTTTTAACATATATGTTGGATTACCTGAATCCGAATATGCTTCAAAATAGGCTTACGCCTATTCAGCAATTATATGAGTAGAGAGTTATGACTTGGAAGACACTATGTTCACTTTCATTTTCAGAGTTTATCCTTAAAACAAATTTGGTAATTTTCTGAATAACTCATCATCTATCTAATTATTCCATAAGAGTTCTTTACCTTCTTTCTACTACACCATTCTGTTGGGGTGTACCAGGTGCAGTTAGTTGGGATTGAAATCAACTTCTGATAAGTGACTCCTAAAATCTCTCAAGAGGTACTTGCCACTACGATCTTCCATAGTGACTTTTTACTTTATTCCTCCACATCAACCTTGTACTCTTTGAACTAATCAAAGTACTTAGTCTTGCGGTACATTAAGTAAATTTATTTGTATCTTGAATAGTTGTCTATAAATTAGACAAAATATTCAATACTACCTCTTGTCTGGATAGTCATAGGATCACACAAATCAGAATGAACCGATTTCAACATATCTTTGACTCCATACCCCTTGGACTTAAAAGCTTCTTGGTTATTTTTCTTCCAAGAAAGACTCGCAGGTTGGAAAGATTTCCACTACCAATGAACCCAAAAGTTCATCAGCTACCAATGAATTCTACTCAAGTATAACCTAGCTTTATATGTCAAAGATATAATTGGTTCATTTCCGAAGGTTGCTTTCTCTTAAAATTAGAAGATGTGTTACTAATTTCCATTTGTTGCATCGTGGGAGTTATTGGATTATAAATTGTCAACCATCATACCAGAATAGATAACTTCCCTATTTTTCTTGATAACAACTTTGTTATCAAAATAGACACAATATCTATAATAGTTTAGAAACTGAAATCAGGTTCTTTCTAAACTTGGTACGTAAAGACAATTACTTAAAATCCATATTTTATTCTTATCAAAGGATAAACATCTCCCACTGCAACAGCTACCACTTTTACAGTAGTGCCCATGTGGACGGTGATTTACCTTTCATTTAGTTGTCGGGTTTCCTGGAACCCTGCAATGAATTGCAGACATGATTAATGGCATCTTGTATCTACACTCCAGGTTCTGGTAGATAACACCACTGGACATGTTTCAACTAATGAATTAAATACATCTAAATTGTTCTTAGTTCTAAGAAGACAGTCTACCTTAATGTCCAAGTCCAATTGGGACTAATAAGTCTTTTTCTATAGTATGACTACTAGGGATTGACAAACATCCTAAGAATCACAAAAATATTTGGTCAAGATCAACTCCTTAAAATCTCCATGAATTTTGTGTATACAAAATCGAAGAAGAGATTTTATTCATTAATTTTATTATCTCGTCAACTTTACTTTATGACGAATAAAATTAATAGTTGATCTGTCTTTGATCAAATATTTGGTCAAAACTCTTTGAATTTAAAATAAAATATTGATTCCTCAAACAATATTATTTAAATTCACCAACACCTCAAACACCGTGAATTTTGCATGCCACGTTAGTGTGGACGTATACAAATTCAACATTTGTAAAAGGAGGGTTTTACCCATTAACTATCTTGTCAACGTATCTTTATGACAAATAAAATTATCTCAAACACCGTTAATTTTGTATGCCACGTTAGTGTGGACGTATAAAAAATCAATCATTTGTAAGAGGGGTTTTAACCCTTTAATTTTATTATCTTGTCAACCTAGTTTTATGACAAATTAATAGTTGGTTTCATTTGGTCACACAAATAATAGCAGTGACTCCGATGGGGAGGATACTATTAGATGTGTCTAAGTGTATACCATTACTTGACACTAAGTCCATTAATAAGATTATGCCCCTTCCGTTGGGGAAGATCACACGCTCTTAATTAACTTCCTATAGTCATCCAAAAATGGAAGTCTGTTCTAGTGATCCACAAACAAGCTCATCCGTTATGGAGGAAGGCACTCAGAGCCAACGCGCAAGCTTGTTTGCATCACTTACAAACCAGTAATGGAGACCATGGGATTTATTTAAAAAAATCCCTCTCCCATTTAGTTATTTATAAACGAAGAATTTTAACTATGCTAGCCTACTAGTCATGTATACTAACATGCACACACAGCACAATATAAAAGCAATAAATAGAAAATCTAATTTTCAACTATTATGGCTTTTATCTCTAGTTGTCCTCCGTGTGTTGTCATCCCAAGCTGCTGCCATATTTGGCCACCGCCACCGGGTCTAGCTGTCGCATCCATCTTGCTACTAGTTCCGCCTCGGTCCTTAGAAGGTTCCACGCTTTGCAAGATTAGAACCGCGACATACATAGAATTTTACATTTTGATCTTATATCCCATAAAAGGAATGTACATGTATCTAGATCAAAAATAAAATCCTAATAAAACTAAATACACCTCCTATTTTATAATACAATCATGCACACACGATAAATGCCCTTGACATGTCCAAGGGTCCAATCACACACATAATAACTAAAAGCCATAATAGTTGGATCCCGATCCACAAAGTTAGCACATCCTACTATTAACCCGCCTAAATTATGTATGACATGCATAATTAAACTAATACCAAATACACGAGGCAAAACCCTAGCTCGATACCAATTGTTGGTTGCTACTCGGAAAACCTATAGGTTCCACATAAAAATTTTGTACAAAGGTCCGAACCTTTCCTAGCTACCATGTGTTCTTTAAATTAAATTTTGGATCGCTGCGGAACTTAACACGCTTGATCCAAAACTTAATCTATTTGTTCTTTTAGGTTTTGACTTGGATCTCTCGCGGAACTTAACACGCTCGACCCAAGTCTCCTTGTTATTAATTCCATTAAATATTAATTTCCATAAAAGGTTCCCAAGATCGACGTGGCGAGGCACATGGCCTTCTTGGATATGGGAGCAACCACCACCGACTAGACAAAACCTTTAATAGAAAGCTAATATTTAATTTCCTAAAATAACTTTAGGTTAACCAAAGAGAACAATCAAATCACAAGGAAAAGAAAGAAACAAAAGAACACAACTTCGAAAAACATATTCGAAATTCTAGAACGTAAGCCTCTTGTATTTGGTATTATTTCCATAAATAACTAGCATGATGCGGAAATAAAATTTACTAGTTATACCTTGTAGAAAAACCTCTTGATCTTCTACCGTATTCCTCTTCTAACCTCGGACGTTGTGTGGGCAACGATCTTCCGAGACGAGAAACCACCAATCACCTTCTTCTCCTCCTAGCTAGGTTCGGCCAACAAAGAGGAAGCTTCACCAAGGAAGAAAAACAAAATACTAACCAAGCTCCAAGAGATGCTAGCTTTCTCTCCTTCTTCTTCTTCTTCTCCGAGTAGTATCCGGCCACCACAAGAGCTCCAATAGAAGGGTAGGGTTCGGCCACCACAAGAGGAAGAGAGGGAGAGGTTGGCCCGCCACACCAAGGAACAAAAGAGGGAGAGGAATAATAGATGTTGTTTCTTGTGAAGGCACCCTCACCCCTTCTTTTATATTCCTTGGCCTAGGCAAATTAGGAAATTTAATTACAATAAAATTTTCTTAATTTCCTTGACATGATTTAATTGAGAAAAATTAAATAAAATTTCCCAATTTAATCTCTAATGGCCGGCCACTTCTAGAGGAAATAAATTAGATAAGTTTTAATCAACAAATTAAAACTTCCTAATTTGTTTCCGAAAATTTTAAAAATAAAATTTCTCTTTAAAAATCTCTTCATGGTTGATAAAGGAAATTTCTATAATTTTAATTTTATCAACATGTGGATAATTTTTAAAGAGAAAATAAAATAACTCATCAATCTACAAATAAGGAAAGAGATCTAATCTCTTTCTTTAATCTTTTGTAGATCTTTTACAAGAGAGATATTTTAATTTTAATTCTCTTTAAAAATTATTTCTTCCACATAATAAAAACTAAAATTAAAATCTCTTTTTAATTTAATTTGGCCGGCCCCACTAGCTTGGGTTCAAGCTAGGGCCGGCCACCCAATAATATACCTAGGCCGGCCCTAGCTTGGTTCCCAAGCTAGCTTGGCCGGCCCCTTATTAGTGGGTATAGAAGGTGGGTATAGGTGGGTATAAAACTTCTACAAATAAGAGGCTACGATAGGGACCGAGAGGAGGAATTGGTTTTGGTCTCCCGATAAAATTAAGCATCCCGTGTTCGCCCCGAACACACAACTTAATTTTATCAATGATAATTCATTCCACTAGAGAATTATCATCGAACTACCGCACCAATCCCAAATTACATTTTTGGGATCCTTCTTATTATGAGTGTGTTAGTCTCCCTGTGTTTAAGATATCAAATGTCCACTAATTAAGTGAGTTACTGACAACTCATTTAATTAATATCTAAGTCCAAGAGTAGTACCACTCAACCTTATTATCATGTCGGACTAAGTCCACCTGCAGGGTTTAACATGACAATCTTTATGAGCTCCTCTTGAGGACATTATCAACCTAGTATCTCTAGGACACAGTTTCCTTCTATAATCAACAACACACACTATAAGTGATACCATTTCCCAACTTATCGGGTTTATTGATTCAACGAACTAAATCTCACCCATTGATAAATTAAAGAAATAAATATCAAATATATGTGCTTGTTATTACATTAGGATTAAGAGCACACACTTCCATAATAACCGAGGTCTTTGTTTCTTTATAAAGTCAGTATAAAAGAAACGACCTCAAATGGTCCTACTCAATACACTCTGAGTGTACTAGTGTAATTATATAGTCAAGATAAACTAATACCTAATTACACTACGACCTTCCAATGGTTTGTTCCTTTCCATCATGGTCGTGAGCTACTGTTTATAATTTATAAGCTACTGATAACATGATCTTCTGTGTGTGACACCACACACTATGTCATCTACAATATAAATTAATTGAACAACTACATTTATCATAAATGTAGACATTCGACCAATGTGATTCTTATTTCTAGATAAATGTTTATACCAAAAGCTAGGCTTTTAGTATACACTCCAACAAAAACCCGAGGTCGACTTATTATTGTCCCTATCCGATTGGAAGTCAAAATCCGTGTAACCCACAGGGACCAAATTAACTACCTTGTAAGCTAGCATATAATCTCTAGCGCCTCTAAGGTACTTTAATATATGCTTTACTGCAGTCCAATGTCCTTGTCTAGGGTTACTTTGATATCTGCTAACTATGCCCTTGGCAAAATAGATTTCTGATCTCGTGCATAGCATACATTAGGTTGTCTAACTGCCGAAGCATAAAGAACTGCCTACATGTCCTCAATCTCCTTTGATGTCATCGGAGACATCTCTTTAGATAAAGACACTCCATGCTTAAAAGGTAAGAAACCTTTCGAGGAGTTTTGCATGCTTAAAACAAGCAAGGATCTTCCGATGTATCAAGCTTGGGATAAGTAAAATATATTTTTTCTTTCGATCCCTTTTTATTTTGATCTCAAAAATATATGCATTCTCCCAAGTCCTTTATATCGAATTATTTGGACAACCATACCCTTACTTCTGACAACATTTTGATATTGTTTCCAACTACCAAAAATGTTATCTACGTATAGTATAAGAAATACCACCACGTTTCCATCACACCTTTTGTATACACAAGACTTATCCGTTTACTCAATAAATCCATAGGTTTTGATTACTTTGATAAACCGAATGTTCCAAGACCTTGAAGCTTTGCCTCAGTCCATAGACTGATTGAGCTTGCACACAAGATGCTCTTAGCCCTTTGCAATGAACCCTTCTGGTTGCTTTATATGGATGCTTTCATCAAGACTTCCATTAAGGAATGCTGTCTTGACATCCACCTGCCAAATAGATAAAAGAATCCGGATAGACTTAAGCATGACTACCAGTGAAAAAGTTTCCTTTTTCATCAAGCCTTGCTTTGAAAGTTACTACCTTCCTTTCTATCCCTCTTTTCCTATTATAGACCTTTTTACACTCAAAGGCTTTTACACCATTTGGTGGTTCTACAAGCTTCCAGATTTTATTAGAATACATATATTCTAATTCTGTTATTCATTACTCTATGCCAAGATGTTGTATCTTTATCTTGGAGTGTTTCGTCATATGTCCGGAGATCAGGTTCATGTCCTCCAGGGATTGAGTCCAAAAACTCTCCCAAAACATGAATCTTTTTAGGTTGCCTAACAACCCTCCCACTACGACAAGGTACTTTCTGCAATTGTGTATCATTTGTGATACGTGTTGCAGTTTCCTTGTGGTATCTCATCTTGTACAGTTGGTACTAGATTAGACATGCCTTTTATTATTTCCTTAAGAATAAATTTTCTTATGGGCACATGGTTTATTACATAGTCCTTTTCTAAAAATCGGTCATTGATGCTAACAATAACCTTCTGATTTTTAAGACTATAAACCTACTTTCATTTCACTAGGATAACCCACAAACAAGTGAATTCCTGTCCAACTTATCATTGTCTCTCTTCTGCATATGTGCTGGACTACCCGAATCCAAATATGCTTCTAAATAGGCTTACGCCTATTCAGCATTTCTATATGAGTAGAGAGTTCTGACTTTAGAAGGTACTATATTTACTCCCGTTTCCAGAGTATATCCTTAAAATAATTTTGATAATATTCTTAATAACTCATCAATCTACTTATTTCCATAAGAGTTCTATACCTTCCTTTTCCTACACCATTCTGTTGGGGTGTACCAGGTGCAGTTAGTTGGGATTGAATCCCTACTTCTGATAAATGACTCCTAAATTCTCCCAAGAGGTACTTGCCACTACGATCTTACCATAGTGTCTTGATACTTTTACTTTGTCGTTTCTCCACATCAGCCTCGTTCTCTTTGAACTAATCAAAGCACTTAGACTTGCGGCACATCAAGTAAATATATCCGTATCTCAAATAGTTGTCTATAAAATAGATGAAATATTTGAAACAACCTCTTGCCTGGATGCTCATAGGATCACACAAATGAACCAATTCCAATATATCTTTGACTCCATACCCCTTAGACTTAAAAGCTTCTTGGTTATTTTTCCTTCCAAGTAAGACACGTAGGTTGGAAAGATTTCCACTACTAATGAACCCAAAAGTTCATCAGCTACCAATGAATCCTACTCAAGTTAATATAACTTAGCCTTACAAGCCAAAGATATAATTGGTTCATTTTCGAAGGTTACTTTCTCTTAAAGTTAGAAGATGTGTTACTAATTTCCATTTGTTGCATCGTGAGAGTTATTGGATTTATAAATTGCCAACCAACTTACCAGAACAGATAACTTCCCTCTTTTTCTTAATAACAACTTTGTTATTAAAAGAGGTAGAATATCAAGTTCTTTGAATAATTTAGAAACTGAAAACTAGTTCTTTCTAAACTTGGTGCGTAAAGACAATTACTCAAAAATTCATGTTTTATTCTTATCAAAAGATAAACATCTCCCACTGCAACAGCTACCATTTTTACAGTAGTGCCCATGTAGACGGTATTTTAATTTTCATTTAGTTGTCGGGTTTCCTGGAACCCTGCAATGAATTGCGGACATGATTAATGGCATCTGTATCTACACTTCAGGTTCTGGTAGATAACACCACTAAACATGTTTCAACTAATGAATTAAATACACCTATATTGTTCTTAGTTCTAAGAAGACAGTCTACCTTAATGTCCAAGTCCTATTTCCAATCATTACAATTGAGTTTACTAAGTCTTTCTTATAGTATGACTACTAGGGGATTGACAAACATTTTAAATCCTAAGAATCACAAAAATACTTGGTCAAGATCAACTACTTAAAAATCCCCATGAATTTTGTATGCCACGATAGTGTGGACGTATACAAAATCGAAGAGGAGATTTTATTCATTAATTTTATTATCTCGTCAACTTTACTTTATGACGAATAAAATTAATAGTTGATCTGTCTTTGATCAAATATTTGGTCAAAAACTTTTGAATTTTAAAAAAATATTGATTCCTCAAACAATATTATTTAAATTCACCAACACCTCAAACACCGTGAATTTTGTATGCCACGTTAGTGTGGACGTATACAAATTCAACATTTGTAAAAGGAGGGTTTTAACCCATTAATTTTATTATCTTGTCAACCTAACTTTTTGACAAATAAAATTAATAGTTGGTATCATTTGGTCACACAAATAATAGCAGTGACTCCGATGGGGAGGATACTATTAGATGTGTCTAAGTGTATACCATTACTTGACACTAAGTCCATTAATAAGATTATGCCCCTTCGTTGGGGAAGATCACACGCTCTTAATTAACTTCCTATAGTCATCCAAAATGGAAGTCTGCTCTAGTGATCCACAAACAAGCTCATCCGTTATGGAGGAAGGCACTCAGAGCCAACGCGCAAGCTTGTTTGCATCACTTACAAACCGATAATGGAAACCATGGGATTTACTTAAAATCCCTCCCACTTAGTTATTTATAAATGAGGAATTTTAACTATGCTAGCCTACTAAATATGTAAACTAACATGCACACACAGCACAATATAAAAGCAATAAATAGAAAATCTAATTTTCAACTATTATGGCTTTTATCTCTTGTTGTCCTCCGTGTGTTGTCATCCCAAGCTGCTGCCATAAGCTGTCGCATCCATCTTGCTCCTAGTTCCGCTGCGCCTCTGGTCCTTAGAAGGTTCCATGCTTTGCAAGATTCGATCCGTGACATAAATAGAATTTTACATTTTGATCCTATATTCCTCGAAGGAATACATGTAAACTAGATCGAACATAAAATAAAATTTACATCCATCGATCCTATATTCCATAAAAGGAATGTACATGTAACTAGATCAAAAATAAAATCTTAATAAAACTAAATACAGCTCATGCTGTATTTTATAATACAATCATGCACACATAATAAAATGTCCTTGACATGTCCAAGGGTCCAATCACACACATAATAACTATAAGCCATAATAGTTGGATCCTGCATCCACAAAGTTAGCACATCCTACTATTATCCTGCCTAAATTATGTATGACATGTGCATAATTAAACTAATACCAAATACACAGAGGCAAAACCCTAGCTCTGATACCAATTGTTGGTTGCTACTCGGAAAACCTAGAGGTTCCACTGTACAAAAATTTTGTACAAAGGTCTGAACCTTTTCCTAGCTACCATGTGTTCTTTTAAATTAAATTTTGGATCGCCTGCGGAACTTAACACGTTTGATCCAAAACTTAATCTATTCGTTCTTTTAGGTTTTGACTTGGGTCTCCTGCGGAACTTAACACGTTCGACCCAAATCACCTTAAGTTATTAATTTCATTAAATATTAATTTTCATAATTGGTTTCCAGTACTGACGTGGCGAGGCACATGACCTTCTTGGATATGGGAGCAACCACCACCGACTAGACAAAACCTTTTATGGAAAGCTAATATTTAATTTCCTAAAATAACTTTAGGTTAACCGAAAAGAACAATCAAATCACAAGGGAAACAAAAGAACACAACATCGAAAAACATATTCGAAATACTAGAATCGCATGCCTCTTGTATTTGGTATTATTTCCAAAAATAACTAGTATGATGCGGAAAGAAAAATTACTAGTTATACCTTTTAGAAAGACCTCTTGATCTTCTACTGTATTCCTCTTCTAACCTCGGACGTTGTGTGGGCAACGATCTTCCGAGATGAGAAACCACTAAAGCACCTTCTTTTCCTTTCTTCAAATTTCGGCCAAGCACAAAGCTTCCAAAAGATGAAGATCTTTTACACCAACCAAGCTCCAAGGGATGTAAGCTTTCTCTCCTTCTTCCTCAAGCTAGATCCGGCCACCAATTAAAACTCCATGAGCATGAAGAGGTTCGGCCACAAAGAGAAGAAGAAGAGAAGAAGAAAGGGCCGGGCACACTACCAAGGAAAAGAAGGAGAAAAATAGAATAGAGTCCTTGGCCTTGAAGCCTCCTCTACCCCCTTTTATAATCCTTGGTCTTGGCAAATAAGGAAAATTTAATAAAAACTTCCTTAATTCTTTTGCCATTGAAAATGAAAATTTATTTAATTAAAAACAATTTTTCTTTTCAATTTGTAATGGCCGGCCACACCAAGAAATCTCCAAGCAAATAAAATTTTAAACATCAATTAAAACTTCCTTATTTGCTTCCGGAAATTTATAAAAATTTCTCAATAATTTTTATCCCTTCATGATTGGTTTATAAAAAGGAAATTTAATAAATTAAAATCTTTCTTTTAAACATGTGGATAAAAAGAAAGTTATCTCTATAAATTAAAATCTCTTTTAATCTACAAATAAAGAAAGATATCAAATCTTTTCTTAATCTTTTGTAGAAACTTATAAAAGAGAATATTTAATTTTAAACTCTCTTTTAAATCATGAACATGATTAAAAAGGAAAGTTTTCTTAAAATTTAAAATCCTCCTTTAATCAACAAATAAGGAAAGATTTCAAATTTTAAACTCTTTTTTAAACATGTAGATGATTTACAAATAAGGAAATTTTACCAAAATTAAAACCATCCTTTTAAACTACAAATAAGGAAAGAGATTAATCTCTTCTCTTAATCTTTGTAGAAAGCTATAAAAGGACATTTTAATTTTTAAACTCTCTTTAAAATCATGATATCGACATAAGAAATAATTTTAATAAAATCCTTTTAATATTCTAGTGGCGGCCACCTAAGCTTGGGACCCAAGCTTTGGCCGCCTATATGACTCATCCACTTGATCTTGGCGGCCTAGCTTGGGTTCCAAGCTAGCTTGGCCGCCCCATTGATGGGTAAGAAGGTGGGTATCGGTGGGTATAAATCTCTATATACTAGAGGCTACGATAGGGACCGAGAGGAGGAATTGGTTTTGGTCTCCCGATGAAATTAAGCATCCCGTGTTCGCCCCGAACACACAACTTAATTTCATCAATAATAATTCATTCCACTAAAGAACTATTATTGAACTACCGCACCAATCCCAAATTACATTTTGGGCTCCTTCTTATTATGAGTGTGTTAGTCTCCCTGTGTTTAAGATAACAAATGTCCACTAATTAAGTAAGTTACTGACAACTCACTTAATTAATATCTAGCTCCAAGAGTAGTACCACTCAACTTCATCGTCATGTCGGACTAAGTCCACCTGCAGGGTTTAACATGACAATCCTTATGAGCTTCTCTTGGGGACATTCTCAACCTAGATTATTAGGACACAGTTTCCTTCTATAATCAACAACACACACTATAAGTGATATCATTTCCCAACTTATCGGGCTTATTGATTCATCAAACTAAATCTCACCCATTGATAAATTAAAGAAATAAATATCAAATATATGTGCTTGTTATTATATTAGGATTAAGAGCACACACTTCCATAATAACTGAGGTCTTTGTCCCTTTATAAAGTCAGTATAAAAGAAACGACCTCTAACGGTCCTACTCAATACACTCTTAGTGTACTAGTGTAATTATATAGTTAAGATAAACTAACACCTAATTACACTACGACCTTCCAATGGTTTGTTCCTTTCCATTATGGTCATGAGCTACTGTTTATAATTTATAAGGTACTGATAACATGATCTTCTGTGTGTGACACCACACACCATATTATCTACAATATAAATTAATTGAACAACTACATTTATCACAAATGTAGACATTTGACCAATGTGATTCTTATTTCTAGATAAATGTTTATACCAAAAGCTAGGCTTTTAGTATACACTCTAACAGACGGAAGCTGCGCGTGGATCGGGCTCAAGCTGAACACGTAAAGGACGCCTTCCAGCAGTAATCGGTGAATGTGGTACTTCTGACTGACCAAACTTAAAGCTGTCTGGAGATAGTCAGATCGATTTTTGTATTTCCTGAGTGATGGGGGATTACTCGCCTCTAGCTGTCAGTCGATCGGGAAGTCTGGCCGCTCGGGAAAATGAAGGAAGGAGTAGTTCTCCCTCCAATGCTGACAGCATTTTATCAAAAAAGACCAAGCCCACTCGGGCTTGGAACAAAAAGGTCCCCGACTCAGACAATTTTGGGTAATAAAAATAATAAAAAACTCGAGGGATCAAAGGAATGTCGTGCAGGCAGAACAAGACTACGACCTCACACAGTAGCCTAAAGGAGTTCGACACTAACTGATTGAGGAAAATATGGAAATATTTACAAACAACAAAGAAGAACATATGAACAGGAAAACGAAGGCTGGCAGTAAACTGATCTTTAAAGAAACACAAAAAATCCAGTGGTGGCTTATGTGGCCGGTCGAAGGCAGAAGGAATAGCGATTTGGTAGTCTGATGGAAATTGGTAGGCAGATTTCAAACTCTCAACATCGTCCCCGTCCAACCTGGACTCGGTGGAAGTATACCAGAGCCCAAGGATGAGGGAGGGGGATTGCGAGGAACTGACCATCGAAAATAGAGAAGTCGAGAAAGAACAATGAATAGATTCGAGTAAGAAAAAGGAAAAGAAGCTTACAGAAAAGATCACTAGAGAAGAAGAAGAAGCGAAGCATCGCAGAGAAGGAAGAAGACGAAGGCGCGAGGAAGGAAGAAGATAGCGACATAAGTGAGGTTTATAAACCCCATGGCCGATCAACCTGAGCCATACAATCTAGGGTTGCGAAAAACTAGGAGAAGTTTCCGTCGTTGAATTTGAAACAACACCTGTCACGTCGCCAGTGGGTACCCACCTATCACGTCAAACATGTCGTGGCAGAAAGTGTGACACGTGGCATTCAGCTAGTGGAAGACATTAATGAGGCTTAATTAAAAGGTATGGTCGTGTGCTCGACCATAATTATCAGAGATTTGCATAGTCTTCAAGAAATTTGGATGACGTCAGGATGCTCAACCGAGGGAGCGCAAGGAAAAGAGAAAATTCACTAAGTGTTGTCACCCATCATCCCGACCGAACACAGATAACGGATTGTCACACAGTCGAACGGTTGAGGCACCATTTGCTTTGGGAGGTGTGTTCTGAGTGTTGGTTGCTACTCGCAATACCGTCCTTGTTCTTCTGTACAAAAATTTGTACAAGCATAGAACTATCCTAGCTACCCTTGTGCTCTACTGAAGTTAAATTTGGATTGCAAACGATACTTAACATGATTAATCCAAATTGTCCTTTAGAAGTTAAACATGGATTGGAAATGATACTTAATATTTTTATTCCAAGTTTAACCGATGTGATCTTCCTAAGTTAAACCATATTACAGAAGTTAATTAAATATCTATTTCAAAGATCAGCTTCAAGGTTAAGCATGGCGAGGCACTAGGCCTTCTTGCGTATGGGATCATCCACCACTTCCTAGACAAAGCCTTTTAAAGAAATCAGATATTTAACTTCTTATAGTAAACTAGGTTTAACTACAGAGACCTCAATAGAAGCACAATATCAAAACATGAAATCGAAACACAAAATCGATAACAAAAATGATAACATAAAATCAATAGTCTCTTGTGTTTGGTTTTTCAAGATCTATACAAAGAACATGAACTAGTTATGATGCGGAAATAAATAACTAGTTATACCTTTCTTTGTAACTTAAAGACCTCTTGATCTTCTGTTGTATTCCTCTCCTCCTCTTGGACGTCGTGTGAGCGATGATCTACCAAAATGGAATCCACTTGAACCACTTCTTCTCCTCCAAAACTCTCGAGCCACCAAGGGATGCCAAATTAGGAAAATTTCTTCCTCTTCTTCTCCTCCAAGAAACCAGCCACCTATGTGCTCCTTCTCCTTTTCTTCTTCTTCTCCAAGCTCCGGCCACTATGAGTAGATGAGGTGTCGGCCCTAGAGAGAAGAAAGGGAGGATGAAGAAAGGGTGTCACCAGCCACAAGAGAAAGAAACCAAGGAGGAAGATGAGAAGCAAGGGTCGTCCACACCAAGGAAAAGAGAGGAGCTAAGAGAGATCAATTCACCTCCCATAAGGCACCATCTACCTCTCTTTTATAATCCTTGGTCATGACAAAAAAGAAAAGTTTTAAACATAATTAAAACTTCTTTATTTGTGGCCTCCCATTTAAAAAAGAAAATTTTAACAACAATTAAAATCTCTCTTTTCTAAATTTCCTATTGTACATGGCAATAAAAGAAAGTTTTAAAATTAATCTCTTTCTTTTAAAACATGTAGACAACTACAGAAAAGGAAAGATTAATTAAAACTTCTCCTTTTTAAATCATGGTTACAAAAAGAGAAAATTTTATCAAAAATTAAAATCTCTCTTTTAAACATTATAGATAACTACAAATAAGGAACAATTTTAACAAAATTAAAATCTCTCTTTAATCTTTTGTAGATAGCTATAAAAGGAACGATTTTAAAATTTTAAAACTCTCTTTTAAAATCATGAGGATGGCTATAAAAGGAAATAAAAACTTTCTTTTAACCATAAAAGGAAAGATTTTAACAAAATAAAATATCTCTTTTAACCATTGTAGATAACTATAAATAAGGAAAGATTTTAACAAAATTTTGTTTTAAACAAAACTTCCTTTTTCCTTTACCTATGGCCGACCCCATTCTTGGTCACCAAGCATGGCTTGGCCGACCACTACATGAACTCCAAAATAATGCTTGGCCGACCCCCTTGCTCCAAGTAAGGATGTGTCCGACCCATTACTTGGGTAAGAAGTGGACTTTGTGGATATAAGGTTTTATAGAGGCTACAACAGGGACTGAGAGGAGAAATTAGTTTTGGTCTCCCGATGAGCTTGAGCTTCCTGTGTTCGCCCCGAATACCTAATTCAAGTTCATTAATAATAACTTATACCACTAAAGAGTTATTATTGAACTACTGCACCAATCCCAAATTATATTATGAGCTCCTTCTTATTATAAGTGCATTAATCTCCCTATGTTTAAGATATTGAATGCCAACTAATTAAATGAGTTACTGACAATTCACTTAATTAATATCTAGCTCCAAGAGTAGTACCACTCAACTTTATTGTTATGTCGGACTAAGTCCACCTGTAGGGTTTGCATAACAATCCTTATGAGCTCCTCAAGGGGACATCATCAACCTAAATTATTAGGACACAGTTTCATTCTATAATCAACAACACACCATATAAATAATATCATTTCTCAACTTATCAGGCCTATTGATTTAACGAACTAAATCGCACCCTTTGATAAATTAAAGAAATAAATATTAAGAATACGTGCTTGTTATTATATAATGATTAAGAGTACGCACTTCCATAATAACAGAGGTTTTGTTCTTTTATGTAGTCAGTATAAAAAGAAACTACCTCAAATGATACTGCTCAATACACTCATAGCGTACTAGTGTAATTTTATAGTCAAGATAAACTAATACCAAATTACACTACAACCACTCCAATGGTTTATCTCATTCCATCTTGGTTGTGAGCTACTATTTATAATTTATAAGGAACTGATAATATGATCTTCTGTGTGTCATCTAACACCATGTTATTTATAATATAAATTAAATGGACAACTACACTTAGCATAAATGTAGACATTTGACCAATGTGATTCTTATAAATGTTTATACAAAAGCTAGACTTTTAGTATACATCCTAATACTGAGTGGCAGCTACGGACCCAACCTAGAGAAAGGAAGCCGAACACGAAGATGTTTGTGCTGATCAGAAATTGGGGAGCATATGTAGGGTCCGATCGGTTGTGTAAGACACCGAAGACGCTACTTGTCCAGTCAGTCGAACTTGCATTCTCCTTTGATTAAACTTGAGGTGGAGGCTTGTGATGCGGTGATATAGGGAGGCCCACCTGGCATGGGGTCAAATACCAAGGTGGAGGTAAAATTTAAGGTGGTCAACGCCAAAGTGTCAAAGGGTCGAACGAAGGATGATTGTAATGGCTGATCAGGATAGTTAGTGTCAGACCGGCGGGATACATGTCTGAGAGGACCACCCATCTAGCTAGGGATAACATGATAAGATAATTGAACGCTCAATGTGGAGCAGTAGGACACCAAGGAGATCGGAGAGCTTGCTCGAATTGGGAGGTCACACTACTACATAGTCACCGTAGGGAAGAGTAACTGAGGTCGACAAAGCAAAGGAGTCCTGACCAAGTGACTACCCTGCTCAGCTTAGCAACGGGACCTCACCATTGATGGAGTGGAAGAGTCCCGGTCGAGCGGCTACCCTACTTAGCTTAGCAGCAGGACCTTTGTAGTATCTCTCGATATCCTTCTGGGAGATAGTGCCGCTGACATAAGGCATAGTTGACAGGCGGATCATACAACGGAAGCTTCTACTGTCTTGTCAGGGATATGCATGCCCTTTTAAGGTATGGTGTTAGAGGCGCTTTCCTGATAGGTCTCTTCATAGGACATATTGGAGAATATGCACATGCCTTGAGGAGTGTGCATATCGCCCACCAGGGCTATATATAACGGGGGTCCATCACTGGTGGAGGTACACGTTATTCACTGTTTGTGCTAAGGTTATCGTTGCTCCACTTTCTTCCACTATTCCGATGACTGACTTGAGCGTCGGAGGGCCAACGTCAAGGACCCCTTCCCTGTCTCAGCACTGACGTTACTTGTTTTGCAGAGCAGAGTAAGGTCAACAGCCGGTCAGCGAAGCCGCCACATCCTCAGCTTTCCACCTTGCTTTCGGACAGGATTAATAAGTTTCCTTTTCACTACTTTAATTGTGGAAAATATGGGCACAAGATTGCAGAATACAAATACAAGAAATTTAACAATCATGACAATCAGACAAACATTGCTAGAAAGTATTGTGAGAACTCAAATAAGACTGAAACTTTACTTTTAGCTAGGAACATTTTACCTACAGACGAGAATGCATTATTGGATCAAAAGCACTAGAGAGGGGGTAGTAATGCTCATGGTTTTTTCACATTTTTCATAAAACACATAATACGTAGCGGAAATAGAAAGTAAAAGAAATAATGCTAACAAATTATTTTTTACTTGATTCGAAGTCTGTGACAACTTCTATTTTAAGATCCACACTCATTGAGTGATTTCGATGAGTAATTCACTAATAACTCGAATATTACATCGAGATGGTCAAGACAAAGGCAAGGGTAACGCTGAAGATTCAACATTTGGAGGTGAACGCCATCATGGAGGAACCTCCCGCGCTGGTCTATGAGGAAAAGGAGAAAGTCCAGATCCATCCTCGCCGGTCGGAGGCCACCACCTTCATCGCCACCGACCTAACAGAGGAGAAGAAGACAGAGCTGGTCACCTACCTTAGGCGAAATCATGATGTGTTCGCCTAGTCGACCCATGAGCTCCTGAGCATCTCGCCAAGCGTAGCTCAACATGAGCTTCACGTCCGACCGGACGCTCGGCCGGTGAAATAGTGGAAGAGGGACTTCAGTGCAAAGCAGAACTAGATCATCTGAGCGGAGATAGAAAAACTGCTGGAAGTCGATCACATTCGCGAGGTTCAATTTCTGAGCTGGCTCATCAACGTCGTGCTGATTTTCAAATCGGGCAACAAGTAGTGAGTCTGTATTGACTTCTGTGATCTGAATAAGGCTTTTCCAAAGGACTTCTATCCACTGCCCCGGATAGACCAAATTGTAGACTCCACTGCGGGTTACGAGCTGATATACATGTTCAACGCATACCAAGGTTACCATCAAGTGTTGCTCGCTTGGGAGGATAAAGAGAAGGTCAACTTTATCACTACCGATGGGACTTATTGCTACAATGTCATGCCGCTCGGATTGAACAATGCCAACATCACCTATCATAGACTAATGAACAAGGTGTTCCGATGGCAGATTAGCCGTAACATGGAGGTATATGTCGATGACATATTAATAAAATCTCTTCAAGTCATTGACCTTTGCATAGATATTGAAGAAACTTGCCGAACCTTAAGGGCATATGGAATAAAGTTGAACCCGAACAAGTGTCTGTTCGGAGCAAGGAGTGGCTGCTTCTTGGGATATATCATCACCGAGCTGGGAATCGAGGTGAACCCAAGCAAGGTGAAGGCGTTGCAGGACATGCCCCCATCCCACAACTTGAAGGATGCCCAACTGCTGATCGGACAGATCACTGTATTATCAAGGTTCATTTCCAAATCATCTGACCGAAGGCACCCATTCTTCAAGGTGCTGCGTCAATCGACAAAGTTCTAGTGGGACACAGAGTGCGACAAGGTGTTGGAAGAACTTAAAGAGTACCTTACCTCCCTACCTATATTAGCGAAACCCAACGCCGGTGAGCCACTTTGGATTTACCTATCCTCAGCAGCATATGCGGTTGGCTCGGCATTGGTAAGGCAGAACAACATTGAGCAACAACCTGTATATTTTCTAAGTCATATATTAAAAAAATGCAATATCCCGCTATACCAGTCTCAAAAAATTATCCTACGCACTAGTACTTGCCGCTCGGAGGCTTCATTCGTACTCTCTCACATCCAATTGTGATGATGACCAATAGCGTACTAGGAAGAGTTCTCCTTAATCTAGAAGTGTCCGGATGGCTGATTAAATGAACCATCAAGCTGAGCGAATTCGACATACAGTATCAACCCCAAACAGCGATCAAAGCCCATGCCTTAGCTAATTGTGTGACCGAGGTCCAAAACGGCAAGCCAGATGTGACTTAGAAAATATATGTAGATGGTTCATCTACTTGGCAAGGTAGCAAGATTGACACTCTCTTAATCTCACCACGGGAGGACAGGATGCAGTTGTTCGTGCAGCTAAATTATTGGGCTACAAATAACGAAGCCGAGTATGAAGCCTTGATAGTTGGTTTATAGGTAACTCGACATGTAGGAGCCACTAGAGTCATCATTCACTTGTATTATCAACTGGCAGCTCAGTAGCTGTCGGGCACGTTCGAGATAAGTAACGCCAGGCTTAAGCTATACGCTGAAGCTTTCGAAAAGTTGAAGGTCAGTTTTCAAGAGGTGGTTATACAGAAGATCCCCCGGTCAGAAAACCAAGCCATGGATGAGCTGGCTAAGTTAGTCAGCTTGTTATCGCTGATTGTGATATGTCAACTGATCTAACAGGTCTCACTGGTGGCACACATTAATAGGATGGACGGAATAACATTCCCGAGCAACTGGAGGACCCCATTAATAGAGTTCCTCAGGTCGGGTAACACCCCAGCCGATCAGGAGGAAGCTTGCCTGTTGAAAAGGAGGGTCAGGCGGTTCACCCTGATTGGGGATCAACTATATAAAAGAACTTTCTCAAGGCCGCTACTCAAGTGCATCGGATTGGAGGACATCAAATATATCTTGAAGGAAGTTCATCAAGGCTCTTGCAGAAATCAACCGGGAGGCAGATCACTGGCCCGAAAGATCTTGTTGGCGGGATACCTTTGGCCCACATTTCAAGATGATGTCGCTCGGATGGTGGTCACCTGCTTATCATGTTAAAGGTATCATAACATCTCGCACCGACCCACCGAGGAGATGAGAGTATCCATGGTGTCTTGTCCGTTCGATCAATGGGGCATAAACACCGTTGGATCGTTTCCAATGGCAACTGATCAGCGAAGATTTCTACTCGTCATAGTAAATTATTTCTCAAAGTGGGTGGAGGCCGAGCCGCTAACTAAGATAACCGAGCATATGATCGTTAAATCTATATGGAAAAATATCTTATGTCGGTTCGACATCCCTTGCCAGCTTGTCTTGGATAATGGAAGATAGTTCATAGGATGGAGGCTCAAGGAATAGTGTGAAGGTTATGGCGTTGTGCAGGCTTTCACCTCGGTGGCCTACCTCCAGAACAACGGCCAGGCGGAAGTCACGAATCAGGACATCCTTAAGGGGTTATGAGCTCGGCTTGACCATGCTGAAGGTAGTTGAGTCAATGAGTTCCCAGCGTACTGTGGGCCCATCGCACCACACCAAGAGAGGTGACCGGCGTCACACTATTCCATCTAGTGTATGGAGGAGAAGCATTGGTTCCGATGGAAGTTAGGATAGAGTCCAATCGGGTGTAGCTCTACGACGATGGAAACCCAAGCGAAAATTCATGGAGCTCGACTTGGTGGATGAAGCACAGGATAAGGTCGTCATCCAACTAATAGCATACAAGCAGTGCATGAAGCAGAACTATAACCGGAGGGTGATCCCCAAGTCTTTCTAGGTAAGCGACTTGGTGTGGAAAAGGGTGAAGCTGGTCGATGACATCACCAAGCTGGAAGCCCCATGGGGAGGACCCTACATCGTCATTCAGAAGCTCCGTTCAGGAGCCTACTATCTGCAAGATGAAGATGGGAGAAGACTAGAGCGGCCTTGAAGCGCAAACCATCTCCAACCCTATAGGGCCAGGTGAGAGGCGTGTAGTTAAATTCGGATAAGATTGTATAAGCATATGTCCTGTAAATGCAGGTGAACAATCAATAAAATTCACAAGTTTCTAAGACTCTTGCACCGATCAGCCAAGTTAGAAGTCGAACGGCGACTATAAACTCTTGTCTATATCAACAGTCGAGCGGTGACTATAAATCCTTCTCTACGTCAACAGTCGAGCGACAACTATAAATCCTTGTCTACGTCAATAGTCGAGCAATGATTATAAACCCTTGTAGACGAATCAATAGTCGAGCGGCGACTATAAATCCAAGTCTACGCCAACAACAGTCGAGCGACGGCTATAAACCTGAGTCCACCCAACAACAACTGAGCGATAGCTATAAACCCGAGCCTATGACAAATAAAGCAGATCAACGTCTATACAGGCCGAGAATAAAGCTGATAAGAAGCCAAGTTGTGGCTCAGGGCAGTAGTTTTTCGCTAAAATATGGTCATTCGACCACGCTAAAGTGATCACTCGAACATATCAGTGACCAGTTACATCTACGATCGGGATGGCGAGGAATTATACTTAAAAAATTTTGCAAAACGCTAAGTGGTACACAACCCCACTTGAGCCGAATGGCGATGCATTCATTAACACTTATAAAATCTAACTGAAAGAAGAAGCGTCGGACAGGTGTTCATTCATTAATACTTAGAAAATTTTATACATAACATCTAGAGGGAGTACAAAAGGAGGCCTGCAAAGTAGAGAGGGGAGGTTACTTGAGATAATCCAGCACATCATCTAACAGCGACTCAATTAGCTTCTCCCGATTGATGATCTTATTAGTCACTGTGGTAGAGAGATAGTCACCATCCTTCAACCGGTTGAGGGTCCCATCTATGCCAAAATTGAAGAGATGGAGTGCCCGATGAGTGAGCCGGTCGTTGAAGGGGTCCAAATGGAGATAGTCACGCTTGAAGACGTCAAACCGACCAGGCTCTTCATCTTGGTAAGTCTTGAAGGCTGTTCAGGATGCCCCCAACTTGGGCTTTAGTGAGGCCAAGTTATCATTCTTGACGGCGAGTTGGACCTACACCGTAACTTACTCAACCGATTGGCTCTCCCGCTTAGCACTCAGAGTTGCCTCAGCCTCCTTCAGGTTTTGAGCCAAGACCCGAGCCTCTTTATTTTTAATATCCAGATCCATAATGGTTTGGAGCTTCCGAGCATTGGCGAAATTGATCTTCGCCTCAAAGGAGATGGCCTGCTTGTTGAACCTCTCCGGTTGCAATGCCTGCTTGACACTCCTGCTCCTCTCCACCTGTAGCAGATCAAAGTTCTTCTACAGATCGTCCTTTAGCTGAGTCGCCTCGGCAGTCAGTTGTTCAAACTAAGAACGGGAGGCCTCGGAGATGTTGCTCGGGGTGCGAAGCTATTGGACCTTATGCTCTAAAAGAGCTAGTCTTTGGCACATGACTTGGCTCTCGACTCAGAACTGCAGCGGCAATAAGTTAGTAAGTGCTGAGAAGGAATTTCAAAGTAAATTTAGAAGCAATATACATATCCCAGTGATTATCCGAGTATAACTGTCCGTGAACTCCCCTAGGGAGATAACCACAATGCGGGCCCTAGCATCGGCCCACACTTGTGCTAGCGACCCTTAGATCCAAATTTGATGCTCGTGGGAATGGGCCTTGGCGTCGTTTGGATTGCACCACTCATCAATGGGCAAGTGGTTGATGATTGTTATATTCCTCTAGCCACTCGGACCAAAGGGCTTAGAAGTCGCTTTGCCTGACTTGGGCATCGGGGGCTGCCAGATGATGGATACTTATGATGTTGGCGTGGAGTGCAGTGGCATGTATATGATCGGAGGCGCACAGATAGTCCCCGACGACAGCATGGACAACGAAGGCATCCAGTCGGATGATAGCAAAGTATAGAGCATTGCAGCTCTTTGCCCGTGAAGGGAGGGCGATGACGTCTCATCTCACTTGGAGGATGGGCATGAACTGGTATGGGTGGGGGTGTGCATGGCGGAGGTGGCCGAGCGGGAGGAAGATTCCCCGCGGTGCCTCTTGCGTCATATCAGAGGTTTGCCAGAGGTAGTCGACTCCGAGGGCACCGCAATCGGCAACATGGAAGGTTGTTCGGGAGGCAGGTCAGTTGTAGTAGCTACGGCTCCACTAGTCGCTATCTGACTCGCTCTACCCTCACTGGCCAGCGCGTGTGTCCCTCCAACCTCGCCGAGCGGATTGTCGGAGTGGGTGATCGGTTGTAGGCCACGACTCTCCAGCTTAGCCACGCCCACAACATTGATTTCAATGTCTGCAAGCCTGCTCTTGCCGCTCAGACCCATCCTCAGCATGATTTGGGTTGCAAAAAAGGAAGAAAAATCAGTTAGATTCAAAGATAAAGAGAAGAAAGAGCATACCTAGGCTAGACGGCAGTCGTGTGCGGATCGGGCTTAGTCTGAACACGTATAGGACACCCTCCAACAATAGCCAATGGATGTGATACTTTGACCGACCAAACTAGAGGCTGCTTAGAGATAGTCCAATCGGCTTCAGTATCTCCCGTGCGACGGAAGCTGCATCACTTCCATTTGCTAGCCGGTCGGGAAGTCTGGCCGAATGGAAAAGCGAACGAAAAAATAGTGCTATCTCCAGTGCTTATTAAAGGAAGATATTTTATTAAAAAAGATGGAGATAACTTAGGCTTGGAACAAAAAGGTCCTCAGCTCGGATAATTTGAGATAATAAAAGTAATGAAAGACCCGAGACACTAAAGTGATATCATGCAAATGAAATAACACGACAACCCCAGACAGCAACCTAAACGAGTTCGCCACTAATTGATGTAGGGAGATGTGGAAATATTTACAGACAATAGAAAAGAAAAGATGAATGGGAAATCAAAGACTGGCACAAAACTGGTCTTTAAAGAAGGGCAGGGAGCTGGTTGGAGGCTCATGGGGCTGGTCATAGGCGGAGGGAATGACTATCTGATAGCCAAAGGGGAAATGGTAGGTATATTTCATCTAGTCTATCTCATTCCCATTAAATTTGGACTCAATAGAAGTGTACCAAAGACCGGGGATAGACACAGGAGGTTGTGGAGAATCAGCTATCGAAAACAAAGAAATCGAGAAGAAGCGATGCACGGATTCAACTAAGGAAAGAAAGAAGAACCTTACTAAGAAAGGTCGCCGAAGAAGATGAGGAGGAGAAGCGTCACAAAGCGTGCTCGAAAACGAAAACAAAAGCGCAAGGCAATGTGAAGGAGACGACGAGCAAATGAGGGTTTATAAACCTCGCGGCTGATCGCCCCGAGTCGTTCGATCAAGGGTTGCGCAAAACCAGGATAAGATATGGTCGTAGAATTAGAAAAGGCACCTGTCACATCATCAGTGAATCCGTCTATCACGTCGAGCGTGCGACGGCAATGAGTGGGGCATGTGGCAGTCGGCTACAAGAAAGCATTAATAGAACTTAATTAGCAGGCATGGGTGGCGTGCTCGGTCATAATAATCAAATATTTGCACAGTCTTCTAGAAGTTGAGATGACGTCAACCACTATCATTAGGTGCTCATCTGAGAAAGTGTAGAAAAATTTGCTAAGTGTTGTCGTTAACCATCCCGATTGACACAGACATCTGGCTATGATATAACCAAGCAATCAATTCACCGCCAGCCTTATAAGGTATGATACGAGCGGCAGCTACACACCCAGGTCAGCAAAATGAAGCCGAACGATGAAGATTATGTGATCCGATCAAGAGCTCGAGAACATAGAAGGTCCGATCGAATGTGGAGGTCACCAAAAATGCTATTTGTCCAGTCAGTCGGACTTGCAGCCTCCTTCGACTAGACTTGAGGGGAATACTTGTGATGTGGTGATAAAGGGGGGCCCACTAAATTTGGGTCAAAGAATGGAGATAGCAGTTGACGTGGAGGTCAAAGTCAAGGAGGTTGGCCAGAGAACTAATGAGCTCACCAAAGGGGAGTCGAGCGGAGCTCTCCTGTAATGGTCGATCGAGCATGAACTGCCCGACCGACAAAGGACTGGTCCAAACAAAACGCCCATACAGCTAGGATCATCAAGCGCTCATCATGGAGTAGAGGAAGGTTGGGACGACCGGAGCGTTAGTTCGGTCGGACGGAAATACGCTACCGAGTCGAGTCACCATAGGGAAGAGCAGTCGAGTCTGATCGAGCGAAGGAGTTCCCAACTAAGCGACTATCCTGATCGACAGAGCAGATGGATAATTGATGTATCTTTTAATATCCTTTTGAGAGATAGTGTTGCTGACACAACGCATGGTCAACAAGTGGATTGTACGATAGAAGCTTCTATTATCTTGTCAAGGATATGCATGCCCTGTTAAGGTATAATGTCAAAGGTACTTTTTGACAGGTCCTTTCATAGGACAAATTGTAGAAGGTAGGGGTGAGCATTCGATTAATTCGGTCTATAAATTAACCGAATTAATCGAAAATCGATTTAGTGTTGGATAACCGAATCAAATCAAAGTTTTACTAAAACTAAATTAATTGAATTAGTTATTTCAGTTAACACCGAATTCACTAAATTAGTTTAAAATAATAATGAAAAGAATTTATACAAAATAAATATCAAATTAACCGAATGCTCATACTAGTGTTGGTGCAAGTTGCACCAGAATCAAACCTGAGTTTTGATGTTGTCAAAGGTTCCAAGTTAAGTCTTGTTGTGATCTAACAAGTTGATTGAGTGTGCAGGATGTCTACTCAACTGGAAAAGTCCTAGCTGGAGGCTAGACAGAAAAGTCTTAGCAGATCGTGGAACCCAGGTGCAAGTCCAAGCAGGTCAAGGGGACCCAATGCTTGGCGGTGTGATCGAGAAGTCTGGAGGACTGAAGATCAAAAGAAAAGTCCTGGGGAGCCAATCAAGGCTGAGTGAAAAGTCCAACTGGATCTGGAGGATCAAAGTTTGGCAGGTAGGTTGAGGTAAGCAAACTGGAGGAGCGACAGTGAGGTCGGGTTCCCAAAGGGAACAACCTTAGGTCGCTGATCCAACTGAAGAAATCGGGAAGGTTTCAAAGTTGAGATCAAGACAGTTCTACTGTCTTTTATATTACTCATGCATTATATTATTATTGTGTTAATCTTTATGTTGCAGGATGTTTTTGTTCTAACACTGTTTTGCAGGTCAGGCTTGATTGGTCGACCGAACCAGAGGATCGGTCGACCGAAACAGAAGTTATCAAAGCAGTGTTTCAGATCAGACCAAAACAGACTGAGGCCGATCAAAGCTTGATCGGTCGACCGAACCTTGGTGACTCAGCACAGCCAGTGCATCTGACACGATCAGCAAGCAAAGGAAAGAAGGGCTGATCGGTCGACCGAACAAGAGGATCGGTTGACCGATCCAATCAACATTAAACGTGCATTAATTCAGGATTTTGGCAGACTTCGACGAACAAGGTAAAAGCTTGTTCAGTCGATCGATAAAAGGGTTCGGTCGACCGAACCATTGAAGGCCAGTTAATGCAGAATTTACGAGCCAGCGTCAGACTCCAGCTGTGGGTGATCGGAGCTGGTTCGGTCGACCGAACAGAGGGATCGGTCGACCGAACCTCAGTGCACCTATAAATTAAGGCTCGAGGTCAGAGGCCAGTAATAACTTTACTGATAAAAAAATTGTTGTTCTGCAAGCTGCTCGAAGCAACAAGTCTCCATCAATCTCTACATTCACGCCGACCACAAGCTTCGACTTTCAAATTCATTTGTTGGTAAATTTATTATTGTTGCACTTAAATTATATAAGATAGTAGAGTTGTTACTATCTTATATCTCTTGTACTTGTACGATCTGGTTTTCTCCGAGGAGTTCGGAGAGAAGAGTTTTAGTGCTTTGCCCATCGGTGCGGTCAAGGACTGCGGGCCTTCGAGTAGGAGTTGAGCTAGGCTCCAAACGAAGTAAAATACCTTGTCTCTCTTTATTTTCCGCTGCACGACTTCGGTTTCAAAAGAAAAGAATAGTTTTAAAGCTTGCGATATTCACACCCCCCCCCCTCTATCGCTTCAAACGATCCATCAATTGGTATCAGAGCAAGGTTAGCTCTGAAATTTCTTAATCGATTTTCAAAGCAACTTTGAAAATCTTTTCTTTTCACTATTTTTTTTTGAATAATTTTTATTTTTCAAGCACTACTAATCCCAAGACAAAAGTCTTGGAAATACTTTTTCTTTTTGATCTCTGTTTTGCAAGGATGTCAAACTCATATCAAGAAGGCTATAGCACGGTTCGACCTCCACTATTAAAGGGAGAGAATTTTAGTTACTGGAAGAATAGAATGGAGTGTTACTTGAAGTCTGACATCGAGCTCTGGTTCACAATTTTGAAAGGATATACTCCCCCAACGAAGGATGGAACAACAATTGAACCAGAAGAATGGACTCCCCAAATGATCAAGAAGGCACAACTGAACTACAAGGCGATCAACACCATTCAGTGCGGACTTACGATGGAGGAGTTGAACCGAGTTGGTCCCTACGACAACGCCAAAGACTTGTGGGACTCACTAGTCAAATTACACGAAGGAACCAACGACTCGAAGGTAAACAAACGAGATCTTCTTTTAAATAATTTACTTAATATAAAAATGTTTCCTGGAGAGACGGCCTCGCAACTACACACCCGACTAAAGGACATCCTCAACGGTCTTCACCTGATCGGACACGAACTAGAAAATCGCGATACGATAAGGTACACTCTAAACGCTTTTCCGAGGAATGCTTTGTGGGCATCAATTGTAGATGCGTACAAAGTTTCCAAAGATCTTTCAATTCTTAAGTTAGATGAATTGTTTTGCGAGTTGGAATTACACGAGCAATCTAACATGAGCCATGTCGAGAAAGGAGTTGCTTTGTATGCAGGTTCAAGCAAAGAGACAAAATCAAAAATAAAGATCGAGTCTGAAAGCGAGTCAGACTCAGACTCAACAAACGAAGAAGAACTAGTCAACATGGTCCGAAGATTGTTGACTAAGAAAAAGTTCAGAAGAAATACCAAAAAGACTCCACCGAACCAGATTCAAAACAAATCAGAAATGATTTGTTATGGCTGCAACAAAAAGGGGCATTTCAAAAACGAATGCCCAAATCGGAAAGAAGAACGACCCAAATCGACAAGACGGAAAAAGGCACTTCAAGCGACTTGGGATGAAACCTCTTCCGACGAATCCGACACGGAACAAACAAAACACTCAAGCCATCTTGCATTTATGGCAAGAAATGAAGATTCCGAGTCCGAGGACGAGTACGAGTCTGAGATCGACATCAAAGGCAACGGATCGGAAGATCCAAATATGGTAACGATTTATTCAAAGTCAAATTTACTTAAAGTAGCTAAATGCTTGTTTAAAAAATTAGCAAAATCGGAAAAACAAAATAACTTGTTACTTAAGGAAATAGACCACCTTAAGCAACAAGTTAACTTGAGTGACTCGACTAACCAAGTTCAAGTCGGATATTCAACTTAAGTTGAAAAACTTGAGGAAGAAAATTCCGATTTGAAAGGTCAAGTCGAGCGACTCAAGAAAATGTTGGAAAGGTTCGAAATGGGATCCAAGTATCTAAATATGGTACTTGGATCGCAACGAGCCGTGTACAACAAATCAGGACTCAGTTACAAACCCAAACAAACAAACAAACAAACCATACTTATCATTAATTAGTTAAAATGTTAGAAGTCAAGTCCAAGCATGGGTCCAAACAAAAAATTTAATTAAACAAATTAAACCAAACCTCTACTTGGTCCCTAAGAGTCAAATCCATTACTTAGATAGACCATATCTAAGCTATGACTCAGGGGGAGCAACTAGAAAAATAATCCAACCAACTTAATTAAAACAAACTCAATACTTAGGATTAGGATTATTAGAACGGTTAGATGAAAAAGGTTTATCAAACCCTATAACATAGCATCGGAATGGATTGGGATGATAGTACGTCAAGGAAACTCTGTCGAAGGCATGTCTAGGTTGAATGTGAAATTCTACCTGATGCACTAGACTTAGTGGATCTGACCGAAGCTACCCCAGTCAAACATGGGCTAGTTAGACCAAGATTTAGTATTAAGTTTTTTGGGCAGGAACAGTTTGGAAAGTCTTCAGCAAGTGGTCTAATGATATTCAAGTAGGTCATATGCCTCGCCAATGAACTGAAACTTATCCTTAGGATGCCTGCTTGATTAACCCAAAGCTAAGTTTGAATCTAACATGGGTTCAATAACCTCTTTCAATAAAATTCAATTCTAATTCAAACTAAAATTAATTCTAATTCAAACTAAAATCAATTCAAACTAAAATTAATTCTAATTAATTCAAATCTGTTTCAAACTAAAATTATAAATTATAAATTATTTTTAAATTATTTTAAACTTATTAAAAAATCATTTTAAACTTATTAAAAATTATTTTAAACTTAATCAAAAATTATTTTAAACCTAATCAAAAATTATTTTAACCTTAATCAAAAATTATTTTAAACCTAATTAAAAATTATTTTAAACTTATTAAAAATTATTTTAAACTTAATCAAAAATTATTTTAAATTTATTAAAAATTATTTTAAACTTATTAAAAATATTTTTAAATTATTTTAAACTTATTAAAAATTATTTTAAACTTATTAAAAATTATTTAAACTTAATCAAAATTTATTTTAAATTTATTAAAAATTATTTTAAACTTATTAAAAATTATTTTTAAATTATTTTAAACTTATTAAAATTATTTTAAACTTATTAAAAATTATTTTAAACTTATTAAAAATTATTTTAAAATTATTAAAAATTATTTTAAACTTATTAAAATTATTTTAAACTTATTAAAAATTATTTTAAACTTATTAAAAATTATTTTAAACTTATTAAAAATTATATTTAAAACTTAATCAATTTACTTGATTCGAATAATAAATAATACATATTAAATTCATGTAAATCAATTAAAGTTCAAAACTACTTATTTAATCCTTTAACCACACTTTGGTCTCATCCTACATTTTGTAGGATTCCAAAGCTCTGGATAAATGGATTTTGGATAGCGGGTGTTCCAGACACATGACTGGGGATCAGCACAAATTTACCAACATTGAATTCAAAAATTTAGGGTCCGTTGCGTTTGGAAACAATGGCAAGTTAAAGGTAATCGGTACAGGTGAAATTCAATTACAATCAAACATTTCAATTAAAAAGGTTTTACTTGTTGAACATTTTAATTATAATTTACTTAGTATAAGTCAACTTTGTGATTCAGGTTTTAAGGTTCAATTTTTGTCTTCTAAATGCTTAATTAGTTACAATGACTCAACTAATGTTTTACTGAAAGGTTTTAGAGACAAAAATATATACTCCATTCATCTACCTAAAACAATATCTAAATGTCTTCTAGCAAATAATGATGAAACTTGGTTATGGCATAGGATATTAGCTCATACTCACCTTAAAAATTTATTAAAATTAAGCAAAAATGGTTTAGTTAAAGGTTTGCCAAAATTAGGAAATCCTTTAAATAAATTTTGTAATTCCTGTCAACAAGGTAAACAAATTAAATCAACTCATAAACTTACAAATCAAAATAGAACAAATACAATACATGAACTAATACATTTGGATTTATTTGATTCTCATGGAATAAAATCTTTTAATGGAAATCTATATTGTTTAGTAATCATTGATGACTACTCTAGATATACTTGGGTAAAATTTTTATCTAATAAAAATGAAACCTTTGAAACATTCAAGCATTTTTGTAAACAAGTAGAAAATGATAGAGATATTAAAATAAAAAGGATAAGAAGTGATAATGGAGGAAAATTCAGAAATCATAATTTTAATAATTTTTGCTTAGAAAATGGTTATCACCATGAGTTTTCATGCCATAAAACACCACAACAAAATGGCTTAGTAGAACGTAAGAATAGAACCTTACAAGAAGCTGTCTGAACCATGTTAAATGTATACAATACACCAAAATACTTCACAGCTTGTTATGTTCAAAATCGAATCATAATTAATAAAGATCAAAATAAAACATCCTATGAAATTTATTTCAACAAAATTCCTAATATAAAATATTTTAAAGTTTTTGGTTGTAATGTACATATTTTAAATCTTAAAGATCACTTAGGCAAATTCACTTCGAAAACTAACCTAGGAATTTTTCTAGGGTATTCATCTACAAGTAGGGCCTATAGAGTTTATAATAAATCTACTTTGAAAATTGAGGAAACGACAAATGTAACATTTAATGAAATTGATAACGTTTCTACTACTCAAACTCCTTCAAATGGTAATCAAGAAGACGATGAAGAATTAATCAACCTTAAAGAATCTGAAAATTCAAAATTATTAAAATCTAACCCTCACCATCCAGTCAATCAAATCATAGGAAATCCTGAATTGAGGGTTCAAACAAGATCTGCTTTTAGAAATCTAAGTCAAATAGCATTAATATCTAAAATTGAACCTAAAAATATAAATGATGCATTAATAGAACCTAACTGGGTAATTGCAATGCAAGAAGAGTTAAACCAATTTGAACGAAATCAGGTTTGGGACTTAGTACCTCCACCGATAAATAAAACGGTCATTGATACTAAATGGGTGTTTAGAAACAAATTAGATGATCAAGGTAATATTTTAAGAAATAAAGCTCGTTTAGTAGCGAAAGGGTTTAGTCAAGTCGAAGGACTAGATTACGACGAGACTTATGCCCCCGTAGCTAGACTTGAATCAATTAGAATGTTGCTAGCCTATGCTACATTTAAGGGGTTCAAGTTGTACCAAATGGATGTTAAATCCGCTTTTCTAAATGGCGTTATTAAGGAGGAAGTCTACGTTAGTCAACCACCCGATTTTGAAGATCTAGAAAATCCAACCTATGTTTTTAAACTTAAAAAAGCTTTATATGGATTAAAACAAACACCTAGGGCTTGGTATGAACATCTATCTAGTTTTCTAAAATCCAAGGGTTTTAAAGAAGGCCAAATTGATCCTACACTTTTTATTAAAACCTTTAACTCAGACATTTTTATAGCCCAGGTTTATGTAGATGATATTGTATTTGGTTCAACAAATTCAAAATTTTTAAAAGAATTTGTAACCTTAATGGAAAATGAATTTGAAATGAGCTTAGTTGGTGAATTAAATTATTTTTTAGGTCTTCAAATTAAACAAACTAAAGATGGTAATTATGTACATCAAACTAAGTATACAAAAGACCTTCTTAAAAAATTTGGTATGGAAAATTGTAAAGGGCTTAAAACACCAATGGCAAGTAACCTAACCATTGATAATGATGAAAATGGTATACCTGTTGACTTAAAGTATTACCGAAGTATGATAGGGAGTTTACTTTATCTAACTGCAAGCCGACATGACATTTTATTTGTAGTTAGTATGTGTGCCCGATATCAAACTTGTGCAAAAGAAACTCATCTTTCACTGGTTAAAAGAATTATCAAATATTTAAAAGGCACTATTAATGTGGGAATTTGGTACCCAAGAACCTCACATTTTGACTTAGTCGGATACTCGGATTCGGATTATGCTGGGTGTAAGTTAGATAGGAAGAGTACAAGTGGAGGTTGTCAATTGTTAGGATCATCTTTAGTTAGTTGGTTTAGCCGTAAGCAACAATGTGTTGCCTTATCTACCACTGAGGCCGAATACATAGCAATAGGTGAGTGCATAGCCCAACTACTTTGGATGTCTCATACATTAAAGGACTTTAATCTAGAATACAAAAATATAAAAACTTACATTGATAATATTAGTTCAATAAATCTAACTAAAAATCTAGTTCATCACTCTAGAACCAAACATATAGAAGTAAAACATCATTTTATTAGAGATCACGTTTCAAAAGGAGATATTGAACTTAAATATATTGAATCTAAATCTAACTTAGCAGATATTTTCACTAAACCATTACCTGAAGCTGAATTTAGTACCTTAAGACGACAATTAGGGATGTGTTTAATAGAATAGTTTGTTTTCTTTTCTTTTTGAAAATTACTACTATATAATTTTTCAAAATTTATTTACAAAAAATTCCCTTTCAAAATTTTGTTTTTCAAAACTCTTTTAAAATATTTTCTGGAATAGCCTAGGATCTACCGTAGAACTGCATGATCCTATAGTTATAGGAGCCAGCATCTTATAAGCACAGTAGGATCCCTTGTTTGATAACTTAGAATGGGTGAGATGCTTAGGACTTAGCCCTAGATTTCAAATGCTTATGTCAGTGCATCGCTATAAATGTAACGACCCAATTTTCCTCATTAGGAGTTCTAAAAGTTCTTTAAAATATTTAGAAATATTTTAGAAATATTCTAAAGATTTTTAGAAATTTTTATGTAATTTTTGGAGGTCGTTTGGTATTTTTACTAAACGAAGGAAGTTTCGACAAAAAAATGTCCAAGCCGAGAATTGAACCCGCAACCTTTGACTCGGTCAAAACACGACTGACCAGGTGGGCAAACGGATTTTTCTGTTTAGAAAAGGTAGCGAATTTATTTAAGATAGTTAACAAAATATTGGATTATAAAAGGGATAAGTTGATCTTGGATTTGTCTGTTTAGAAAAGGTAGCGAATTTATTTAAGATAGTTAACAGAATATTATAAAAGGGATAAGTTGATGTTGGATTTGTCTGTTTATAAAAGGTAGCGAATTTATTTAAGATAGTTAGCAGAATATTGAATTATAAAAGGGATAAGTTGATGTTGGATTTGTTTGTTTAGAAAATGTAGCGAATTTATTTAAGGAGTTAACAGAAATATTAAGTTATAAAAAGGGATAAGTTGATGCTCTGTTTTCCCGTGACTTAAACCATTCTCTCCTTCTCTTCTGCGTACGATGGCGGAGCTCGGGCAGAAAACGAAAGGGAGTTAGGGCATCATCTCCGGTGGTCGGCCAAGGTCCTAGAAGCCCTTTTTGTTCAGTTGTGAGTCCAAGAATCAAGGTAAGTGCTTCTCACCTGCAGTAGGAGTAGTTTCGGACCTTTGTTCTTCTTGAATTCGAAGCATAAGAAGCGCTTATAGTGCAGATTTTTAATTAAGCCTATAGTGCAGATTTTAATTAAGCTTATAATGTAGATTTTTATGTAGAGCTTATATTGCAGATTTTAATTAAGCGCTTATAGTGCAGATTTTTAATTAAGCCTATAGTGCAGATTTTAATTAAGCTTATAATGCAGATTTTTATGTAGAGCTTATATTGAGATTTTAATTAAGCGCTTATAGTGTAGATTTTTAATTAAGCCTATAGTGCAGATTTTAATTAAGCTTATAATGCAGATTTTTATGTAGAGCTTATATTGCAGATTTTAATTAAGCGCTTATAGTGCAGATTTTTAATTAAGCCTATAGTACAGATTTTAATTAAGCTTATAGTGCAGATTTTTATGTAGGCTTATAGTGCAGATTTTAATTAAGCTTATAGTGCAGATTTTATGTTTGCATAGTATGCAGAAATAGTGTAGCATAGCATGCAGAATCTTAATTAGAATAGTATGCAGAATTTTGATTAGCATAGTATGCAGATTTTTGTTTATGCATTTCAAAGTTATAATTTGTTTAAACATTTTAGTTTTTAAAGAAGCATTCTTTTATTAGAGGTATTAACAAGTATAAGAAAGATAAAGAAAAGAAAGAAAAAGGTCAAGGCCTTAAGTAGATCCCAAAGTCAAGACTTTAGGGATTTTGGCACACAAGGTGCTCGTTAAAATGTCGAGGCATTATATATTAGAAGTATTAAAAGATAACAAGTATTTTACTTTTATCAGTGGCACTGTACTGGACTCTCAGTTGTCCTTGGGTTGTGCTCTCATAGTCGTCCCTAGGTTTAGATAACCTAGTATGCAGGACTCTCAGTTGTCCTTGGGTTGTGCTCTCATAGTCGTCCCTAGGTTTAGATAACCTAGTATGCAGGACTCTCAGTTGTCCTTGGGCTGGGCTCCCATAGTCGTCCCTAGGTTTAGATAACCTAGTAAACCCTACTAGATTCGGGACCAGCTATCTCGGGTCTAATTAGGGATGCGCGCATAGCAAGTACAGTTGTCGGGCCCAAGAAGAAAGTTGATTATTATTTTGAAGTATTAAAGTATAAGTTTTCAAACAAAAGTAAAACAAGCTTCACATAAATTTAAAATCCAGCAAGTTTAGTTTTCTTTTATGCTAGCGTGTTTGTTTAGATTTGCTTTACATGTTTAGCATTCCAGTATGTCTTGTTTCTTTTGCTATTAGATGAGCATGAGTAGTGTTTCTTTCTAAGCATTCAGTTTTAGATTTCTTCCAGTTACATGCATATTCGAGTTTTGTGAGTTAGATAGCGCTTACTAAGCAATTTTGCTTATAGTTTGCATTTCCTCTTACTGCAGATAAAGGAAAGGAAAAGTTATAGCAAAGGAAGGCGACAAGGAGGTGTGGATGGATGTGTGATGTCTGGACTATAGAAGCCTTGGGACCTAGCATAATAATTTATTAAGATTGTCATTTATTAAGAATGTATTAGATGAGTCATTTAATCTTCCGCTGCTAGTTAATTGTATGTTTTGAGTTCTCTGAGAGTTTTAGGAATTACTATCAACATGTGTGCAATGTTAGTTAAGATAAGTTAGTAGTCCAGTAGCGCTCTGCCCTCGCAGACTAGTAGTGAGGAGGGTGGAGTGTTACAAGTTGGTATCAGAGCAGTTCCTATTCTCCAACATTACACATCAGCACCAACCTTGTCGTCTTCAAGTAATAAAGTATTTAATTTTTAGTATGCTTTTCTTTATTCTTTACAGTAAAGAGAAATCCTTAGAAGTATTAGATTATATGTACAGAATAGGGATGTTTAGAAGTGCTTATAAAGTTAAGAATTCTGCTTAGTTTCTTTTACATAACAAGATGTGTTCTGTGATGGTGGTATGATTCGGGGACCTAAGCCCCGTGAGCGCGCCAGAATCAAACAAGATGTGTTCTGGGATGGTGGTATGATCCGGGGACCTAAGCCCGGTGAGCGCGCTAGAATCAAACAAGATATGTTCTGGGATGGTGGTATGATCTGGGGACCTAAGCCCAGTGAGCGCGTCAAAATCAAACAAGATATGTTCTGGGATGGTGGTATGATCCGGGGACCTAAGCCCGATGAGCGCGCCAGAATAAAGGGGAACTCCGGTCCTAAGTTCGGACCCCTACCAACCTAGCGCTAGGGTAGTTGTCTGATCAACAACTTATGTTACGGTACTACTAAGTGCAACTAGGCCACCACAATAGTATGTTTATAAGTATGCATGCAAGTATGTTCAAGTCATGTTATATTTATATTTACGTTTATGTTTAGGTCCACATTATGTTCATGTTGTGTTCTTGCCTATGCATATGGACATGCTTGTGATCGAGTCTATCATTATGTTTAGTTCATCTACCATGCTTACGTTTATGTTGTCATGCTTATGTCACTGCTTATGCTTATGTTCGTTGAAAGTACGTTAGGAGGTCCTAAGATACCTTTGATGTGGTTTTCCTTAGTACATTAGATTATGGACGCTAACTAATGCATGTACAAGGTAGAGAACATGCTATAGAATTATTCTAAGTTCGAGGACGAACTTTTTATAAGGTATAGGGGATTGTAACGACCCAATTTTCCTCATTAGGAGTTCTAAAAGTTCTTAAAAATATTTAGAAATATTCTAGAGATTTTTAAAAAATTGTAGAGTATTTTTATGTAATTTTTGGAGGTCGTTTGGTATTTTTACTAAACGAAGGAAGTTTCGACAAAAAAAATGTCCAAGCCGAGAATTGAACCCGCGACCTTTGACTCGGTCAAAACACGGCTGACCAGGTGGGCAAACGGATTTTTCTGTTTAGAAAAGGTAGCGAATTTATTTAAGATAGTTAACAGATATTGGATTATAAAAGGGATAAGTTGATCTTGGATTTGTCTGTTTAGAAAAGGTAGCGAATTTATTTAAGATAGTTAACAGAATATTATAAATGGGATAAGTTGATGTTGGATTTGTCTGTTTAGAAAAGGTAGCGAATTTATTTAAGATAGTTAGAAGAATATTGAATTATAAAAGGGATAAGTTGATGTTGGATTTGTCTGTTTAGAAAAGGTAGCGAATTTATTTAAGATAGTTAGAAGAATATTGAATTATAAAAGGGATAAGTTGATGTTGGATTTGTCTGTTTAGAAAAGGTAGCGAATTTATTTAAGGAGTTAACAGAAATATTAAGTTATAAAAAGGGATAAGTTGATGCTCTGTTTTCCCGTGACTTAAACCATTCTCTCCTTCTCTTCTGCATACGATGGCGGAGCTCGGGCAGAAAATGAAAGGGAGTTAGGGCATCATCTCCGGTGGTCGGCCAAGGTCCTAGAAGCCCTTTTTGTTCAGTTGTGAGTCCAAGAATCAAGGTAAGTGCTTCTCACCTGCAGTAGGAGTAGTTTCGGACCTTTGTTCTTCTTGAATTCGAAGCATAAGAAGCGCTTATAGTGCAGATTTTTAATTAAGCCTATAGTGCAGATTTTAATTAAGCTTATAATGTAGATTTTTATGTAGAGCTTATATTGCAGATTTTAATTAAGCGCTTATAGTGCAGATTTTTAATTAAGCCTATAGTGCAGATTTTAATTAAGCTTATAATGCAGATTTTTTATGTAGAGCTTATATTGCAGATTTTAATTAGGCGCTTATAGTGCAGATTTTTAATTAAGCCTATAGTGCAGATTTTAATTAAGCTTATAATGCAGATTTTTATGTAGAGCTTATATTGCAGATTTTAATTAAGCGCTTATAGTGTAGATTTTTAATTAAGCCTATAGTACAGATTTTAATTAAGCTTATAGTGCAGATTTTATGTTTGCATAGTATGCAGAAATAGTGTAGCATAGAATGCAGAATCTTGATTAGAATAGTATGCAGAATTTTGATTAGCATAGTATGTAGATTTTTGTTTATGCATTTCAAAGTTATAATTTGTTTAAACATTTTAGTTTTTAAAGAAGCATTCTTTTATTAGAGGTATTAACAAGTATAAGAAAGATAAAGAAAAGAAAGAAAAAGGTCAAGGCTTTAAGTAGATCCCAAAGTCAAGACTTTAGGGATTTTGGCACACAAGGTGCTCGTTAAAATGTCGAGGCATTATATATTAGAAGTATTAAAAGATAACAAGTATTTTACTTTTATCAGTGACACTGTACTGGACTCTCAGTTGTCCTTGGGTTGGGCTCCCATAGTCGTCCCAAGGTTTAGATAACCTAGTATGTAGGACTCTCAGTTGTCCTTAGGCTGGGCTCCCATAGTTGTCCCTAGGTTTAGATAACCTAGTAAACCCTACTAGATTCGGGACCAGCTATCTCGGGTCTAGTTAAGGATGCGCGCATAGCAAGTACAGTTGTCGGGCCCAAGAAGAAAGTTGATTATTATTTTGAAGTATTAAAGTATAAGTTTTCAAACAAAAGTAAAACAAGCTTCACATAAATTTAAAATCCAGCAAGTTTAGTTTTCTTTTATGCTAGCGTGTTTGTTTAGATTTGCTTTACATGTTTAGCATTCCAGTATGCCTTGTTTCTTTTGCTATTAGATGAGCATGAGTAGTGTTTCTTTCTGAGCATTCAGTTTTAGATTTCTTCCAGTTACATGCATATTCGAGTTTTGTGAGTTAGATAGCGCTTACTAAGCAATTTTGCTTATAGTTTGCATTTCCTCTTACTACAGATAAAGGAAAGGAAAAGTTATAGCAAAGGAAGGTGACAAGGAGGTGTGGATGGATGTGTGATGTCTGGACTATAGAAGCCTTGGGACCTAACATAAGAATTTATTAAGATTGACATTTATTAAGAATGTATTAGATGAGTCATTTAATCTTCCGCTGCTAGTTAATTGTATGTTTTGAGTTCTCCGAGAGTTTTAGGAATTACTATCAACATGTGTGCAATGTTAGTTAAGATAAGTTAGTAGTCCAGTAGCGCTCCGCCCTCGCAGACTAGTAGTGAGGAGGGTGGGGTGTTACAATAAATCTGGGCTTTAAATAACAGACATTGATCAATTTGAGTTGACTAGTAAGTAAAAATCTTGCTAGTTATAAATGCTCAAATTGACCAACCTGAGTCAACTTGCTACTATCTTGTGATAGCTAGTCTTGGACAAAGGTTGGACATTTCATCATAAGGACCTTTTTCCTTAGTTTACTAAACCATGCTTGGACTTTTAGGATAAATATCAATTTTAGGGGGAGTTATCTTCAAAATATTTTTATAAACTTTATTAGTGTTTCAAATGGTTTCTTTAAACACGTTTTCAAAATTTTTCACTTAGTCTATTTATTTTCAAAATTATTTTCTTTAACATCTTTTTCAAAAAAACATTAATTTCAAGATTGATATTTTTTTAGTAATTTATTTTTAAAAGTGTTTTCTTAAACTCTTTTCAAATTATAAATCATTTTATATCTTTAAACTCTTTTTCAAATTTTGTTCACTTAGTAAAAATATGGTTTTGAAACTTAGAAAAATTTCATATCATTTCAAAACTTAGTATATTTTTGAATAGTTAGTTTTCCTTTACTAAAAGTTTAACTTCTCTTTACTTGTTTAATCTTTCCTCATTTTTAAATGTTAGACCTTCTTATGTTCTATGTTTAGTTTTTTGACTTCCCCTAATTTTGATGTGTGTCAAAGGGGGAGAGATAGTTAATTCAGGGGGAGATGATTATTTTAGGGGGAGAAATAAGAATTGAAATTGCTTGTTTACTAGTTGCATATATTTAACTTAACTTTGAACCTTGGTTGCCAAACATCAAAAAGGGGGAGATTGTTGGTGCAAGTTACACTAGAATCAAACCTGAGTTTTGATGTTGTCAAAGGTTCCAAGTTAAGTCTTGTTGTGATCTAACAAGTTGATTGAGTGTGCAGGATGTCTGCTCAACTGGAAAAGTTCTAGCTGGAGGCTAGGCAGAAAAGTCTTAGCCGATCGTGGAACCCAGGTGCAAGTCCAAGCAGGTCAAGGGGACCCAATGCTTGGCGGTGTGATCAAGAAGTCTGGAGGACTGAAGATCAAAAGAAAAGTCCTGGGGAGCTGATCAAGGCTGAGTGAAAAGTCCAAACTGGATCTGGAGGATCAAAGTTTGACAGGTAGGTTGAAGTAAGCAAACTGGAGGAGCGACAGTGAGGTCGGGTTCCCAGAGGGAACAACCTTAGGTCACTAATCCAACTGAAGAAACCGGGAAGGTTTCAAAGTTGAGATCAGGACAGTTCTACTGTCTTTTATATTACTCATGCATTATATTATCATTGTGCTAATCTTTATGTTGCAGGATGTTTTTGTTCTAACACTGTTTTGCAGGTCAGGCTTGATTGGTCGACTGAACCAAAGGATCGGTCGACCGAAACAGAAGTTATCAAAGCAGTGTTTCAGATCAGACCAAAACAAACTGAGGCCGATCAAAGCTTGATCGGTCGACCGAACAATAAGATCGGTCGACCGAACCTTGGTGACTCAGCACAGCCAGTGCATCAGACATGATCAGCAAGCAAAGGAAAGAAGGGCTGATCGGTCGACCGAACAAGAGGATCGGTCGACCGATCCAATCAACATTAAACGCACATTAATTCAAGATTCTGGCAGACTTCGACGAACAAGGTAAAAGCTTGTTCAGTAGACCGATAAAAAGGTTCGGTCAACTGAACCATTGAAGGCCAGTTAATGCAGAATTTACGAGCCAGCGTCAGACTCCAGCTGTGGGTGATCGGAGCTGGTTCGGTCGACCGAACAGAGGGATCGGTCGACCAAACCTCAGTGCACCTATAAATTAAGGCTCGAGGTCAGAGGCCGGTAATAACTTTACTGATAAAAAAATTGTTGTTCTGCAAGCTGCTCGAAGCAACAAGTCTCCATTAATCTCTACATTCACGCCGACCACAAGCTTCGACTTTCAAATTCATTTGTCGGTAAATTTATTATTGTTGCACTTAAATTATATAAGATAGTAGAGTTATTACTATCTTATATCTCTTGTACTTGTACGATCTGCTTCTCTCCGAGGAGTTCGGAGAGAAGAGTTTTAGTGCTTTGCCCATCGGTGCGGTCAAGGACTGCGGGCCTTCGAGTAGGAGTCGAGCTAGGCTCCGAACGAAGTAAAATACCTTGTCTCTCTTTATTTTCCGTTGCACGACTTCGGTTTCAAAAGAAAAGAATAGTTTTAAAGCGCGCGATATTCACCCCCCCCTCTATCGCTTCAAACGATCCATCAACTAGAACGTGTCCATGCCTCGAGGAGTGTGCACATCACCCGCTGGGGCGCTATATAAAAGGGGGTCATGCACCGACGGAGGTACGCATTATTCACTATTCACGCTTGTGCTCATTGTTGCTCTGTCTTCTTCCCTCTTTCTGGTGACTAACTTGAGCGTCGGAGGGCCAACACCGGGGACCCTTTCCCTGACTAGACACTGATGTTTATATCCAGTCAATGCAGTAGCTACATTCTCAATTAGTCATCTTCTCAATTTTCGAATAGGATCATATATATATATTGGTGGTTAGATTTATAAGCATTATTTTAGGATGGATTTTCATTCCTACTTCACTATAAAGGCATGTATAACATAAGGTGTAAATATGTTTTTGGTATATCATCAATAAAGAGTACAGTTATTTTCACTATTTAAGTTTATTTTGTCCCTTCTTTAATTTAGTTATTGCTATCAAATACTTGACCCCACGACAATACTGTAGAAATATTTTGATAATTTGATGAATATATTCCATCATATTGACATATTGACACAGTGAGAGCTACACAATTTTCAAAACAAAAACATAAGAACATATTATAACTTAAAGCAACATTGAAGGCATTCGATGACTCATTTTGTTACGTGAAAAAAATTTGTCTCAAGTATGATATTGAGATATCTCACATAGAAACTCGTTATAAATTTGTTATAGGTCACTCTTGTCGATAAAATAACTCAAGTACAATTGAGCGCCATTTTCGATTTGATGTATTTACTATTAGATTTTTTAAGTTGAAGAACTTAATAGTATATTCAAGAATGAAATAGTTGAACTTCTTAAACTTAGTTGTGCATTGGAACCTAAATAAAACTTTAAATTTCTTAATGTTGATTACATCTATCGATTTGCTAAGAAATTCTATTCTCTTGATTTCGATGCAAAATATTTGCCCATCACCACTTGAGAATGAAATTAGATTATTATAATGAAATTAGATTATTATAAGTTTGATGTTTACTGACTATGAAAGCTTTCAAAATTTATCAATTATTTTTTAATTATATTGAAAATTAGTTGAAAGAAATAAGTCAAGAGCTTATAATTTAATTGACCGGTATTTTTTTTTCCTCATTGGTTATAATTTATATATTATAACTATATTTATTTACTTATATAATGAATTTAATATATTTATTTAATTGACAGATTAATTCATCTTAATTTTAAATCTTTTCATTTCTATAACAACAAAATACACATTTTTTACTATAAAACTTGATAAAATAACCTTTCGTAATAAAATAGAAGAAGAATTTTTAATCAATTTTATAATCATCGATATTCAACGGAAGTTTGGTTAAAAAAATTAATAACGTATAATAATTAATAAATTTTATTCTAAAAAGAATAGTATTTTTACTCTATACTTTTAAATTTATTGAATATTAAGTATTTTATTCCATAATTTTGAAAATTTAATATTCACCTATTTTATTTATATTTTCAAATTAATTAATTATCTATTATATAGTCGGCCAATAGTTTAAATTCTGATTATGCCTCCACATTGCAACATTTTCAAACCTATTTGACAAGTCAATTTGTTTTAAGTCAAGCTTTTATCCTTGGAAAGACCATTTTGGCATTTTAATGAGAACAATAGGATTATAAGGTCCGTAACGACCTTTTTTTTTCAAAACGTAACTATTTACTTTGACCAAAATAAAAGTCTCCTTTTGGGTTTTGAACAAAAGATAATAGTCAAACTTCATGAAAATATATGCTAAGTTCATGACCATTTTCTCCCTAAAAGAAATTATGAAAAAAAAGGTGCAATATAAAAATATCGACAGTTCTTTTGAAACATAATATAATATGTTTATTATATGTGATAAGAATACTAAATAAACTTTTAAAAAATATTTCTAAACTTAAATGGTTACAAAAATCTAATTAAGCTCAATATTAAAAAAGATTATTTATATTTGATTAGTAAAATAAGGGGAAAATACTTATCTTTGATATTTGACACGTGATTTTTCTGAAGCTAGCATGTGTAGTGTTGTTTATGTAAATTTAATTTAATTTGATATAAATATAAATACATACCAATATGGATTTATATTCTTTTTTACTTCTAAAAAATATTTTGGAAAATATTATGGATTTAAATTAAAATATTCTATTGTTTGGATATCGAGGGATAAAATAGGGATATACTAAAAGAGAAATATCCTTTTATAATTTTTAAAAACATAGAAAATCCTTTTAGTTTATCCTTGAAATAATAAATTGGAACTCTATTAAGGGGGAAAATAAATAAAAAGGCACTCATATTATTCTAAAAAGGCGTCCGAATTTTTAAAAATCAATTAAAATATGGATTTTTTAAAAAAAATATTTTTTTGATAATTTCAATAAAAAATGAATATATTATATAAAAAATTTTATATATACTATTTTTATGTTAGGCGTCCCAAGCATAGATGGCGCAGTAACTATCATCCACAGTGAGTTTTTTATTTTGTTTAAACTTTCCATTATATCAATAAATTTTTTACTTTAAAATTTAAAGTATAAAAAAATTAAATAAAAAAAAATAGATGCTCTGTGTAAGATAAGAGTCATAAGACGTATATAATAACATTTCTTTCTATATATATATAATATAATTTAATAATGCATTGTGTGGCCATTTACGCGCCTTTACTTCCTGGCATATCTTTAATTTTTTTTAAAAAATTCATGATTATACTAGTTAGATTTTATTTTTAAAATTTAAGGCTTATATTATAATAGATCTCAAGAGATATATAACATAAGGATTGTGAAATATTAAAATTATATATATTCTTGTGTATAAAGGGTAAAAATGAAAGAAGGACCTCTTTTTAAAAAATATCAAATATCACTCTTCTTTCAATTTTTTTTTTTAATATAAAGGACACTAATTCATCATCCAGGGCGGTCCTGAGAAAAATTAGGCCGGGGATAAAATTATAAATTTAGTCATTTAGGTCCTCCCTCTTGCATTAATTTGAAAATTTTAATATATATTAAAAAATTAATTAAATATCATAATCAAAATAAACTAAAATATATAATTGAATAAACTATATATTAGATAACATGATTTCTCAAAATAACTTATTCAACAACCAATATTACTTAAAATGTATTCTTCTTATATGTTTTTGAAGTAAAGTCATCAATTATATCAGCATATGAGATATCCTCTAATCTGTCTTTTTCCATGCAAAAGATCGTTAAGACATTCAATCTCTCTTGACTCATTGTAATTCTCAAATAAGATTTCAATAATTTTAATTTTGAAAAGCTCCTTTCAGCTGATGCTACAGTCACAAGAATAGTCAGTAAAATTTGATAGGCAACTACGATCATAAGGAAAATATCCATTTTTAATGCAAATTCTAAAATTTTAATGGTCGCTCAAGATTTATTTGTGTCACATGCTTCCAGAGGTAGCATCTCTTGCAACATTCGTAATTCCAAAAGTAGATCATATGAATCAATATCAGACATATCATCCTTTTTTAGAGCAGATTCAAGTTTCACAAAATATTTTTTCAAATCATCTTCATCCAATGCCATTAACTGTTCTCCATCGAACAAGAATCCAAACATCTCTTCAAAAGTATTCAATTGTTCAAACATACTTCTCAACTCCATAAGAGCAATATCTACCACAATAAAAAAATAATCAGTCCTAAAATATCTCTTGCAAGTGAGAGCGGCTTAAGGGAGGGCATGACGAGGGACGACGTCGTCGCGGGGAGCTTCAGACTTCAAGCATGATGAGGGAGGACGCAACAAGAGGGAGGGCAAGAGAGCTTCGCTTAAATCAGCGAGAGAGCTAGGACGAGAAAGCTTCGCTAGAATCGCTTCGATGAAGAGGATTGAAGTATCGAGAAAATCTAATATATTTTTATATAATATATTAAAAAAAATTAATGGGGCCCCACCTAAAGTGGGGCCCTGGGCAGGTGCCCTACCTGCCCACCACAAGCCCCACCCCTTAATTTAATCACTCACCTTTTACAGCTTTATCTTAAATATTTCCCATTGATATGTGCCCTCGAGTATATATTTTTTAAATAAAAAAAAATATAAAATCATCGTATCAACGATTCCCTTAAAATCGATCCTATAAATATAAATAGGATCAACCTTTACTTAATCTAAATACACTACTATATATTCATCATCTGTAGTATATTATGGGGACAAGTATTTTTTTAAGGTAAAGATAAGATTAGATGTGGTTTTAATATTTTCAAAAGCTCAGATATTTTTTTTTCGATAATAAAAATAAAGGGTGTCTTTAATTGTTTGCCCTCTATTAATTTGTCACTCTTGCCGTGTGAAAAATAATAATTTCTGACACAAAACCATATAAAACTTAATGATGTCCGACACAAATTGATGGCGAAGTGGTTAACTTTCTTATCTTATTGCATTAAATAATAATATTTCTTCCCTTCATTATTAAAACTAAAAAAATTTTGTGTTTTCCTACGTGATTTAATTAAATATTTATTGATATTAAATTATCGAGGAAATTTAATTCACGTGTGAGTGGCAAGTAAGGGTCGTTACATTGTCGGTATGACATGGGAGTTCAAGAAACACGTGGTCAACAATTATGTCTTCTAGACTTTATTTGTAATCTAAAATTCTTAGATAGTTTGAAATTGTTTTAAAATTTCTTGATTAATTTTTAAAATGGATTTAAAATTGTACACAATGTTTCATTTCTCAAATGAGCATTCATCCTCGGGTAACAAAACTCAGATAAAGATAGATCATATTTATAAGTATAATTGAATTATGATTATGATTTAATTATAATTAGTTATAATTTTTTTTATATTTATCGTTCTACTAAATTATAATTTTGATCAGTACGAATAATCGAAGATTATATATGTAAAAGTCATCGACGATGGGCAAGTAGTCAAACTGTTGGGCCACAGAATAAGGACAGCCTCTGGGCGACTTTCAATTATCCATCCCAATTTAAAGGCTAAATGATTTTTAACCCCCCTGTGTTTTTCATCCAAAAGCAGTTTGCCCCCCTATATTTAAAAAATGACACTTAGCCCCCCTATGTTTTAAAGAAAAAAGAAAAAAAATAATAAATGACCAAAATAACCCTTACTTTTATTTAAATGTTAAAATTATGGCTAAATAAGTACCTTTTATTTTTCATCCAAAAGCAGTTTCTCTCTTGTATTGAAAAAATAACACTTAGCTCCCTATGTTTTAAAGAAAAAAATAATTACTGATCAAAATAACTTCTTTACTATTCTAAATGTTAAAATTATTCTAACTGAACATCCTTATTTAAAGTAACCTTAGATTTTTTAGACAAAAAGAAAAGTAAAAAATAAAAATCTTACATAATCATTGAAAGCTTAATCTTAATCAAACCTGATTTATATATAGGTCAAAATTTTTACTTGTTCATAAAAAAACTCTCACAAAATTTATACATGCACCAGTAAAAATTTTGTGACATTTTTTTAGGAATAAGTGAAATTTTTGACCTATATATCAATTAAGTTTGGTTAAGATTAAGTTTTCAACGATTATGTGAAATATTTTATTTTTATTTTTCTTTTTGTCTAAAAATATAAGGTTACCTTTAATAAGGATGTTTCAGTTAGAATAATTTTAACATTTAGAATAGTAAAGGAGTTATTCTGATCATTTACTATTTTTTTTTTCTTTAAAACATAGGGGGCTAAGTGTCATTTTTTAAATACAGGGGGAAACTACTTTTGAATGAAAAATAAAAGAGGCTTAAAGTTATTTAGCCATAATTTAACATTTAAATAGCAAAGGGTTATTTTGGTCATTTATTATTTTTTGTCTTCTTTTTTTTAAAACATAGGAGGGCTAAGTGTCATTTTTTAAATATAGGGGGGCAAATTGCTTTTGGAAGGAAAACATAAGGGGGTTTAAAGTTATTTAGCCCAATTTAAATTATAATCTGAACGGACGATGAATTCAAAAAAAAAAAAAAAAAATCACAATTAATTACGTTGAAATTATGATTACGATTTACTATAATTATAAATAATTCTGATCTAACCTCTTTTCTTGCGATAATTTATTATTATATTATTCTGATCCATCTAAATTAGTTAAACCAATGGAGATCATTATCATCATCATTATTATTATTATTATAATAATAATAATAAGTTAATAAATTTGGTAAATATTGTCAATTTGTCATGAACCGAGCCGGTCATTCGCATGCAGACCAGCCGGTTCCCAGGCTGTCCGTCATTTTGACAAACACGGCACCCGTCGGAGCTGCTAGTCGACGTCTTGTCGCCGCCCCCGTTCAAACGATTGACCTCCAACTTCCATCTCGTGCCGTTTTGCTCGCCCCTCCCTTCCCACCTCCCACCGCCTATAGCCAGTCACTCTCACCCTTTCCCAATTCCAAGCTCTCGCTGGCTTATAACGCTGTTCGCACTAAGCATCTTCAAACTACCGAGTTTAGTAGCAGAAAGCGAAGTCAAAACCAAGCTCCCTCGCCCTCGGCTGCCTCGGATTCTCCTCTCCTTTTTCTTCATTGCTTCCTGCTTTCCTCTTTTGGAGCCTTCGGCGCCGGCGCTTCCGACATCCCGGCCGCCTTCCTCCTCAAGCTTCCTTGCCTGAGCTGCTTCGCCTGAAATCTGCCTTCTCCGGCCAAGATTCCCAGGAGGCTGACTAGGGAGCAAGGGGGTGTCGGATTTCTCAACGGTGTCCCCCCCAAATTGGGGTTTTGGGCACGAAAAGACCCTCCTTTCCCCCCGCGAGCTCGATTTCAATGTCGCCGGAATGCTGTTTCTTGATGCTGCTATTCCTGGCGCTAGCCCGGTTGGTTTTCTCGCAGAACCAGACTTGCGAGTTCAGGGACCTCCACGCGCTGCTGGGGTTTGAGGATCCCGATCTGGTTAGGTTGGGATGGGGCTTCAATGGCTCATCAGTCGATTGCTGCGACTGGGCCGGAGTGCGCTGCGGCAACTCGAGCATCGCCGGGCGGCGGGTTGTAGAATTGGATCTCAGCAACCGGGGGCTGAGAGGTGGCTTACCTGATTCCTTGGCCAGGTTGGGCCGACTCACAAAGCTCGACCTTTCCTCAAACTCCCTTCGCGGATTGGTTCCGCCGGAGCTGTTCCGGCTACCTCTACTGGAGTTTCTCAATCTCGGCTCCAACCAGCTCAACGGAACGGTTCCCTCGAATGTAAGCCTTCCGGCAATCAAAATCTTTAACATTTCTTACAATTCCTTCACCGGCGGACACCCACTCCTCGCTGGCTCTGGCGAAGTCACCTCCGTTGATCTCACCGGAAACGAATTCTACGGCCCCATTGACCCAGCTATTTGTAGTTCCTCCTCGAACATACAAGTTCTCCGCTTCTCCATGAACAGCTTCTCCGGCGGCGTCCCTGGAGGTCTCACCAACTGCAGCTTCCTCACTGAGCTTTCCCTGGGTACTAATGACCTCACTGGAGAGCTGCCAGAGGAGTTGTTCACCATGACAGTTCTGACACAGTTATTTCTTCAGGGGAACCAGTTCTCCGGCAATTTGAGCACAAAGATCAGTAATCTCTCAAACCTTGTTGGTATTGATCTTTCATTTAACAATTTTACAGGGTATATCCCAGATATCTTTGGTAGCCTTGCAAAACTAGAATCTTTTACTGCTCAATCCAATAAATTTATTGGCATTTTACCCCCTTCCTTGTCAAACTTATCCTCTCTTAGAGTGCTCAATCTCAATCGAAACTTTCTTCAAGGCAAGATTTACTTCAACTGCACTGCCATGACTAGCTTAAGGCTCATTGATCTTGGAAGCAATTCTTTCTTTGGCTCCATTCCTGATATACTCCCCCAGTGTGTGGAGCTTAAAACCATCAATCTTGCTAGAAACGATCTTTCAGGAGAGATACCCTCCAGCTTCAGTAACTTCACTTCGCTTTCTGGTCTGTCTCTAAGCCATAACAATTTCTTTAACATAGCTTCAGCTTTGCAAGTCCTTCAGTATTGCCCCAACCTTGTTAGTTTAGTCTTGACACATAACTTTCACGGTGGCGAAACTATGCCAATCAATGGAATCAAAGGTTTTGAGAGGATGGAATTACTTGTGATTGCAAACTGTGCTCTTAGAGGTTATATTCCTTCATGGTTGGCAGAATTGTCTCAATTAAGGGTTTTGGACATTTCATGGAACCACTTGTCTGGTACAATTCCCACATGGATTGGGGAGCTCGACAATCTCTTTTACTTGGATCTGTCAAACAATTCACTCTACGGAGAGCTCCCGCATAGCTTGGCGCAAATGAAGGGACTTATGGCTGGAAGTAAGTCACTCCAAGTTGCCTCAATGGATCTCCCATTTTATATCAAGAGGAATTCAAGTATAAAGGGCTTGCGATATAATCAGGTCAGTAGCTTCCCCTCTTCACTGATTCTGAGTTACAATATGCTTTCTGGACAAATTTTGCCAGGATTCAGGAACCTTGTAGAGCTGCACGTGCTGGACTTGAGTTGGAATAATCTTTCAGGAAAAATACCTGAACAACTTTCAGAAATGACAAGCTTAGAATGCTTGGACTTGTCACATAATGATCTCACAGGAAGCATTCCAAACTCTCTGTCTAAGCTTAATTTCTTGTCAAAATTTGATGTATCACACAACAATTTAGTTGGATCAGTCCCAACCGGAGGCCAATTTTCTACCTTCTCAAGTGCTGATTTTGAAGGCAATCCTGGTCTCTGTGATTTTCACTTGTCACCTTGTGACTCCAAAGATTTTCAACCATCAAAGGGCAGAGAGCATTGGAAAGCTGCCGTTATAGGCATCGCAATTGGAATTGGTACCGGGGCAACTTTGCTTTTAGCTGTTGTTTATTGTATCATGGTAAGAGGTTATCCAGGGAGATACAAAGACAATGCAAAGGTAGTGGTGCATGCAGATGAAAGCTCAGATGCAACTGATTATAGTTTAGTTATTTTGTTTCACAAGGATAACAAGGAGCTGAGCATTAATGACATACTGGAGGCTACCAACAATTTTGATCAGGGTCATATTGTAGGTTGTGGAGGATTTGGGCTAGTCTACAGAGCCACTTTGCCTGACGGACGGAAGGTAGCTATCAAACTGCTTTCTGGTGACTTTTTTCAAATGGAGAGGGAGTTTCAAGCTGAGGTGGAAACTCTTTCAAGAGTCCAGCATCCGAATCTTGTTTCGCTGCAAGGATATTGCAAATATGGGAATGACAGATTGTTGATCTACTCATACATGGAGAATGGCAGTTTGGATTTCTGGCTCCATGAGAAAAATGAAGGAAGCACAATGCTAGATTGGGAAATACGGCTGCAGATTGCACGAGGAGCAGCAAGGGGATTGGCCTACCTTCATCAGTCCTGCGATCCCCACATACTTCACCGTGATATCAAGTCAAGCAATATCCTTCTTGATGACAGTTTTGAAGCACATTTGGCTGATTTTGGGCTTGCAAGGCATATTTTACCTCACGAGACCCATGTGACGACTGATCTTGTTGGAACTTTGGGATACATTCCTCCCGAGTACGCACAATCTCCAGTTGCTACTTTTAAGGGTGACGTGTATAGCTTTGGTGTTGTACTCCTCGAATTACTCACTAGTCGGAGGCCTATAGATATGTGCAGACCAAAAGACAGTAGAGATGTTGTATCTTGGGTGCTTCGGATGAGGAAGGAGAAAAGGGAGGCTGAAGTTTTTGATCCATGTATATACAAAAAGGATGGCAACAGACAGATGTCGAGGATGCTTGAAATTGCATGCCTTTGCATAAGTGAATTTCCTATGCTTAGACCATCAACTCACCAATTACTGGAATGGCTTGAGGATATCGGTCTTAATGACTAGCCGATAAATTGATCAACGTCACAAGCATCACATAGCAGCCTCCTGAACTTGTGGGTAAGGTCAACTGCTGTAAGTGGCTCGCAAGCTAATACTCACAATCACATTCAGCATAATTCACCTCTTGTTATTTTCTTTTATCCACATGCATCAAACAAGATGCCGAAAGTAATGGCATATGTAAAGGATACAATATCTCGTAATAAAACTTTTTTTAACTTTTTTACTTTTCTCATGTGACAAACTATCCAGTTCCTATCGATTATCTTCTGATAATCTTCAAATGCTTGTCAGAGATTAGGTCTAAATAAAGCTGTTTAACTTTTCTGCATGGTGTCACTATTTGTAAGAACTTCATTACAAGCAGGCTTGCTTTCCATTGGTTTTTGTTGAATTGCTCAACGAGTGGGATGGCATCTCGATAAATCGCATGACGTTCTCCAAAATCTGCTTGGAACTTCATCAACAAACAATCTAGTTAGAGATTTACCAATGGTTCTTGACTATTTTCTGTGTCTGAAATCTTAACATATGCATACATGTAATGCAGGCCTAACTGTGCTTAGTTGTTTTATGGAATCCAACTGAGTTCTTGGAAATTTCCTCATCATGTTCTGCCTCATTGAACACCAGTAAGAAAAATATATTGATTGCAAATTTTCATGGTGTTAAGAACACCAGTGGTACACGGAACTCATGGCAGCAGCAAGTTTTGTTGGCAGAAGAAACAGTTTCACATTCTGGTCTTCTATTCTGTTAATCAGAGTTGTGAATAAATATATAGTTTGATGATTTGCCTCAATCTATTGTTGCAGCGTAATCCTGCTAGAAAGATACGTTTTATTTTCGGAGTTGTTAAAAGTTGACCAAGAAAACGTGCGTCTTGCATTCAATTCAGAGAAGTCTGATGTCTATCTGACCTTTAATCACGGTGTCTTCACATGAAAATAGTTTTTTTTTTATCATAGTCTGCAAAGCTAAACTTCACCTAATAGTTTAAAAAATAATCAAATGATATACTAAATGATGCTTCCAAAACTTATCATCTTTTGCTAGATGTTGGCGATGAAACTTCTTTGAACAGTGTGATTAATCGTGATGCCGTCCCAGGAATTCGTGTATCTGCGTGGATGGTTGCTCCATTAATTTTTAATAAATGTAAAATATCGCATTTCTTCATATAAAGAGATGTTGTGTTAAGATAAATGCTTTTAAGATTTATCCTCTTTTAGAATGTGGGAGGCTACCTAAAAAGGCCACTAAGGAAATGATTAATGAGTGCACGAGGAAGCTTATATGGGCCCAATGTGAGTAGTTGGCCCGGACTAAAAAAAAGATTTATTTTTTTACCCTAAGTCAACCCCTAATTGACTCACTGATTGTTCTTTGTCTTCTTCCCCTCTTCGCAACAAGCTCGCAATGACCATGCATGACACGTCCACGTCAAAATTGTAGAGTAACACGAGTTGGGAGAAAAGCATCATGTGCAACCACACTGTCAACTCTCCGACACAAGTCGTCATAGGCTCGTTGCTCACGCCGAATGGTCAAAATACATATCCTCAATCCTCCCCCGACGCCCTGCCGACCAGACGTCTCCTCTTCGACTTTGTCTTCCTCCCCTGCTGCCACACTCCACAGCAAGTTAGAAAGCTCAAGGTAACCTTAACCCTAAACCTTATTTTTCCTATTCCGCAAAAAAAAAAGAGGGTGACGCATCCGATCGACAATTGCGCTGCTGGTGAGCCGGTGAGGTAGCCTCCCAAGCTGTCGTTGTCCCACCAAGCAACAACACAGCTGCTGCAGAGTCCTCTTCTTCAACAATGACAAGGATCATCATTCAACAATGACCCTGAACCACCTAACTGTTGGTGCAACCTTAGGTCAAGGTTGACCTGGTTGACCAGACTCGAGTTGACTTAACTCGAGTTGTGTTTTGATGTTTGACGAGTTATGCTTGACAATGTTTGACGTGAACAGAAAAGTTGTATCTTGATGTTTTACAAGGATACAAGCTTGGGAGATTGTGGGTGCAACCCGTGGTCAAGGTTGACCTGGTTGACCCGAGGTGAGTTGACCTGACTCGGAAAAGTCCAAGCAGGGAGCTTGGCACGGGAAAAGTCCAAGCAGGGAGCTTGGCATGGGAAAAGTCCAAGCAGGGAGTTTGGCATGGGGGAAAAAGTCCAAGTATGGAGACTTGGCACGGAGAAGTCCAAGTATGGAAGCTTGACACATGGGAAGTCGGAGAGGACTCGGTAGCTCGTTCTCCGGACTGTGGTCAGAGAGGGCTCGGGAGCTCGTTATCTGGACCACATGGGAAGTCAGAGAGGGCTCGGTAGCTCGTTCTCCGAACTGTGGTCAGAGAGGGCTCGGTAGCTCGTTCTCTGGACCGGATGTGGAAAGTCCTGGTGAGTGAAGCCAGGCAGATTGGAAATCCTGGTGAGTGAAGCCAGGTGAAAATCCTAGTGAGTGAAGTTAGGTGAGAGTCCTGGTGAGTGAAGCCAGGCAGTGGGAAAGTTCTGGTGAGTGAAGCCAGGCAGTTGGAAAGTCCTGGTGAGTGAAGCCGGGCAGATTGGAAATCCTGGTGAGTGAAGCCAGGTGAAAACCCTAGTGAGTGAAGCTAGGTGAAAGTCCTGGTGAGTGAAGCCGGGCAAGGGAAAATCCAGATGGATCAAGGGTGATCGGACATCTGGTGTTGAGAAGGTCAAGTAGGTCAAGGGAGTGACCGGATACTTGACACGAAGAGAAAAGTCTAAGTGGGTCAAAGGGATTGACCGGACACTTGGTGGGGAGTCTTAGCAAGTCAAGGGAGTGACCAGATGCTAAGCATGATGTACCAAGAGGTCAAGGTTGACCGGATATTGGTTTGGACTTGGTTTGGGCAAAAACCAAGACTTGGATCGGTCTGGAGACCGATCAGAAAGCGATCAGTGTGCCTCTGTGAGCTTACTGATCGGTCTGGGGACCGATCAGCAGGAAGCCTGATCGGTCCCCGGGACCGATCAGGGTACGCACAGAGAGTTGGGCAACTCTCTGTGAAAGCATGCTGATCGGTTTGGGGACCGATCAGCATAGAGCCTGATCGGTCCCCACGACCGATCAGATCAGCCCCAGACCGATCAGGGTGATGCCTGATCGGTCTGGCCCTAGCCGTTGGCTCACAACGGCTAGTCTTCTGTCTTCTGTTCTTCGCAGGTGCAGTGCAGGTTATAAAAGGGCTGAGGGCTTCTACAGTGGACGCTCTCGATTGTTCTTCTTCCGGTCCGAAGTTTCGCTTCTTCTTCTTCTTCTTCACTGCTGTGATTTGAGCTTCAACTGATCAGTTGCTGTTGCTGTTGTGGTTGGTCTTGTGAAGCTGCTGCTTCATCCAGTCGAAGAGAAGGCAAGTAAGCGAAGGTGTTTCATACATTTGTATTGTATTTTGCTTCTTGCTGCTTTCTACTCCTGTATTGCTTTTGCAAAACATTGTGGCGAGGTTTCTCCACCCACAAGGAGTATTTATTAGCCGGTTCTCCGGGGACTCATCCACCGACGGATTGATAGGCTTCGTCCACCTTATGGACACGCCGAGGAGTAGGAGTTTCATCTCCGAACCTCGTTACATCGACGAGTTGAGGTTTGCTATTCTCCGTTGTCGTTTCTATTGTTTATTTCCGCTGCGCTAACCTTGATTTGTAGAAAGAAACGAGCAATTTGGGGTCGGCTATTCACACCCCCCCTCTCTAGCCGCGATCATCGATCCTAACACTAACGCCACTGGCGGTGATTGGGGATGACGTTGTGGCTCCGCCTGCGCACGGTGGTGTACTAGTGTATGAGTGCAACCAATTCAATTCCTACACTCAACAACCATCGCTGCCTTGGCGTGACTGTGTCCTTACTTAGCATAAATCCATTTTTTAATTCATTTTTGTACATTGATGTTTACTTAATTGCTTACACTTTTATTATGCAGTTAAGCAATAAGCATGGTCTTATCATTGATATTAGGTGGTTTTAGGATTTTGTTTAAGTGTAGATTGTTAATTTATTTTTTATTTATTTATCTTAGGAAATTACTATGTCTACAATACATAGATTTTTTAAAAGAAAAGCTCCCGAATCAAAAAAATAAAATATTGGAGATGTTGCAGAATTTATTTTTTCACAATTATCAGAAAATCCTGGACTAAGGATTCCAATTTGTTCTTATAATGTTAACATTAGAAATCAAGTTTGAAGGATATATTTGTAAAAAGGTCCATGTCAACCTTAAATTTGGAGCAAGCTAATTTAGACAGTTCAATCCTTCATGGTTTAAGGAATTTCGTGATGGGTTGGAATATAGTATAGAAAAAGATGTCTCGTATTGTTTGTATTGTTATATCTTCAAGAGTCAAGACAACTAAGAGAAAATAAATAAGAAGAGATTTTTGTTAGCAAAGGATTTACAGATTGGAAGGGTAAAGATAGATTAAATATTTATATTAGGCAGCACGATAGTGAACATCATAAAGCTCGAATTAATTGTGAAGCTTTAATGAATCAAGATGAGCACATTCAATCAATTTTGAATAAACAGTCAAAGCAAATGTGAAATGATTATCGTATCCATCTCGATGCTTTGATTGATTGTATTAGAGTTTGTTGTGACAAGGGAATTCATTTATGGGTAATGATGAGATTGAAGGTTCTCTTAATCCGGATAACTTTCTTATTCAACTGGAGTTTTTAGATGCTCATAATAAAGAGATTAATGATGTGATATTGAAAAATACTTTTAAAAATTACAACTTAACATCACTTGATATTCAAAAGGATATAGTAAGTATTTGTGCAACTGAAACAATTAATGTTATTATCAGAGATGTTGAATTTTCATAATTCTCTATTTTGATTGATGAATGTCATGATATGTTAACAAAGAAGCAAATACAAATTGTTTTGCGCTATGTGGATAGTAGTGGGCATGTAAATGAGCATTTTATCGGAATTGAATATGTTACTAGTACTACAACACTCTTACTTAAAGCTATTATTGATAAGATGTTCTCTAAATATAATTTGAGTATATCTAAGTTTGAGGATAGTATTTTGATGGAGCAAGTAATATGTAGGACACATTTAATAGTCTAAAATCACTCATTTTAAAGGAGAATCCATATGCATTTTACATACATTGTTTTGTCCATCAACTTTAACTAGCTCTTGTAGTTGTGGCCAAGAAAAAATTTTCAATTTCTAATTTCTTTTGTATTGTTGGTGATGTGGTAAATATTGTTGGATCATCCTGCAAAGGAGAAGCATTCAGATTTTATTATTGAGGAATTGGAAAAGGGTGAAATTTTAAGTGGTCGGGGACTTAATCAAGAAACTACCCTTCAACGTGCTAGAGCACATTACAATTCTTTGATCAGTTTGATTTCTATGTTCTCTGCTGCCAGTGATGTACTTGAAATGATTTCAGAAGATAATTCTAGTTCTCCTGATTAAAAAACTGAGGCATTTAATTTATTGGAGTAAATACTTTCATTTGATTTTGTATTCAATCTACACTTTATGAAACATGTCTTAGGGATTTCCAGTGAATTGTCAATAATATTACAAAAGAAAGATCAGTATATTGTGAATGTAATGGATTTGGTATACGTATACAAACACCAGCTCCAAAATATGAAAGATGATGATTGGGATTCATTTTTAGAAAAGGTTCACTATTTTTGTCAACAACATTACATTGATTGTCTCAAAATGGATGATATGTTCACACGTTGGGTACCACATGTTATCCCTATTGTAATCCACCAAAAGTAACGAATTTACATCACTATTGAGTTGATTTATTCTATGGTGTTATTGGTATTAAACTTCAAGAGTTAAATGATCGTTTCTCAGAGGTAAGCACAAAGTTACTTCTTTGTGTAGCTTCTTATGTCCACAAAATTCTTTTTTGGCTTTTGACAATAAAAAATTATTGCAATTGGCTAAGTTTTATCCTCAAGATTTGATCTCCTCATACTTGATGATCAATTTGAAACTTATTTATGTGATATGCGTTCTAACAAAACATTTCAAGGATTGAAAGACCTTAGTGATCTTTCAGAAAAGTTAGTTATGTCAAAGAAAAGTATGGTGTATCCATTGGTTTTTAAGCTTTTGACATTGACATTAATTTTATCTGTTGCGACTGCAACTATAGACAGAGTATTTTCTGCCATGAGAATTGTGAAAGAAATACAGGTTGCGCAATTGGATGAGTGATGATTGAATGAATGATAATCTTATTGTCTATATAGAGAAAGATATATTTCTAATGGTTGATAAATGAAGTTATTGTACAAAAGTTTCAAAATATGAAGACTTGAAAAAAAAACAATTGTAAGGTAATTATTTTATGATTTTTTATTTCATATTGTATGCTTTGTTAACTAAATAATTAGCTTCTCAACTTAAAACCTTTACAATTCCTTTGAAATTAATTTATTCTTCAAAAAATCATGCACTTCTACTAATGCTGAATAGGTTACATTGTCACTTATAAACTTAAGTGTTTAGCTTCCCATTTTGATGGCAAGTGTTACTTTATCTTTGATTCAGTTGGGTTGTGATGATTTTTATGCAGATTTTAATGTGGATGATGTTGGTTTGACGTTTGAAAACTATGAAGAACTTTTTAGTGCATCTCATAGCCAATCATCTTTTTATGATGATGGTGGAATAGATAGCTTTCTTAATATTAGGGAGGCTTATCCGATTAGACAAGCTCATCAGGTTAGCTTTCATTTTTTCCATTTGGGGTTTAATTATAATACCACTCTTAGTCTATGTTGATCTTTGATTTTTATACCATGCATAATTTTATGATTATAAAATTTTAATTTTGTTTGGCTTTATTAAATATATTATATTATTACCTACACTTAACCAATATCCTAGCTCCACCCTTGAATGGGTACTATGCTTTATGCAAATCAATGGGTGAGATCAATAATTAATGATGTATAAAAAAAATTAATGATGTAGAATTCATAAAAAAAAATTATCAGAAGGTTTTTAATTGTGGAAAGAGTGATAGTTTTTTACGTTTTTAATATGACATTGAGATGATATATTAGAGACTTAAAAAAAAGCGCATATTTCTTGCCCTTAAAATTCTAAATGTACGATGAATAAAAACTAACTATAGGAAATCATAATATATATTGAATAAATGAGTTCCAAAGGACACACATAAGTTTTAAAATTTATCAAAAGACGTACACTACTTTAGTATTTGTAAAAAGATGCACTCAATTATGTGCTCTTCCCGTTCTACTCTTCCTCCTAAACTGACTTCTCCTATTTCTCTTTCTCCTCTCGTATGCATGTAACCTCTCTTTTCTTTCCTCTTCTCTCTTTTCTCTTCTCTTTCCTCTCTCTTTTTGCATGCATGTATAAATATTCATATCAGGTCTACGTTGAGCCTGATATGAACCTGTTATATTATGATCAGGTCCATGTTAGGGTTTAAAGATGATTCTTTCAATAATATTTTAATACCTTTGGAGAAGCTAAAATAAGCAATGAAGGGGGTACCGTTAAACTCCCCTTATAGCCTTAGAAATCCATAAAACCTAAAATGAGATCAAAATTCACTAATGGACCTAGACATATCCGATTAGACTCATTTCAGGTCTTTTGGATTTATGAGACTATAAGGAGTCCAACGTTGTCATCCGTTGCTTATTTTGATTTCTCCGGATGAGTTAAAATATAATAAGGAAGAATCAACTCTAAGCTGAAATAAGCAACAAAGACTAACATTGGACTCCTTGTAGTTTCAGAAATCCACAAGACTTGAAATGAGTCTAATTAGATCTATCTATGTCCATTAGTGAATTTTAACCAAAATTCACTGATAGACCTAGACAGGTCTGATTAGATCCATTTTAGGTTCAGATTTTTGATGCTACAATGAGTCCAACAGTGCCCTCTATTGCTTATTTTTAGCTTCTCCATTGGTGTGAACATATTATTGGAAGAATCAGCTCTAAATCCCAACGTGGGCTTGATATGAATCATATCAGGCTTAACGATATAATTCATATCATGCCCAACATGTCCATTAGTGGATTAGATCAAAACTCACTAATGCACCTAGACAGGTTTGATTGAACTCATTTTGGATTCTATGGATTTTTGACACTACAAAGAGTCCAACGGTCCTCCGTTACTTATTTCGCCTTCTCAAAGGTGTTAAAATATAATAAGGAAGAATCAACTCTAAATCCTAATGTGGACCTGATATGATTTATATCAGACCCAATATGTGCATCAGTGAGTTTTGGTCAAAATTTATTGATAGAGCTAGACAGGTCTGATATGACTCATTTCAACTCTTGTAAATTTTTGAGACTGCAAAGAGTCTAACGATGTTGTCCGTTGCTTATTTCGGCTTCTCGAAAATTTTAAAATGTAATAAAGAAGAATCAACTCTAAACCCCAATATGGGCCTTATATTAGGCCAACGTGTCCATCAGTGAGTTTTAGTCAAAACTCATTGATGGATCTAGACAAGTCCGATTGAATCAATTTTAGGTCGTGTAAATTTATGAGACTATAAAGAGTCTAACGGTGTTCTCTATTGCTTATTTCAGCTTTTGAAACTGTTAAAATGTAATAAGAAAAAAAATCAACTCTAAACCCTTAACATGAACCTGATATAATTCATATCAGGCCCAATATGGGTCCACGATAGAGTTTAAAGCTGATTCTTTCAATAATATTTTAACATCTTCAGAGAACCAAGATAAGCAACAAATAGTACTATTAGACTCCTTGCAGCCTCAGAAATCTAAAGGACATGAAAGAGGTCAAATCAATAGATTTTGACCCTACTAATTAACCAAAATGCACTGATGGACCTAGACATGTTCGATTATATCAATTTTAGACCATTTGGATTTTTGAGACTATAAGAAGTCCAGTGGTGTACTCTATTACTTATTTTGACTTCTCCGAATATATTAAAATATTATTAGAAAAATCAGCTCTAAGCCCCAACATGGGTCTGATATGAAATCATATCTGCCAACGTTGGGCCTAATATGAACATATCAGGTTCATATCAAGGCCAACGTTGACATGAATTATAAACATTTATGCATTCATGTAAAAAAGATAAAGAAAAGAGAAGAGAGAAAAAAAAAGTGGAACCACCCCATGAACGACCCCCCTAGAGCCGGTCCCATGGATATGGAGAGAGGTAAATGCAGGTATACAACTGAAAATGCATGGTCGGGATGTTAACCCCAGATAATGATACAACGAGGATCAAATCCCTGACCTCTCGGCCACGAAATCATGTGCCCCCAAGTGTGCTACACTCTAGGGACATAGAAAAAAGAGAAGAGAGATTGTATGTATAGGAGAGAGAAAAGAGAAGAGAAAAAGAAAAAAAAAGTTAGATTTGATAGGAGGGATAGAACAAAAAAAACACATAATTGAATGTGAGGGTGAGCATTCGGTTAATTCAGTCCATAAATTAATTAATTAACTGAAAATCAATTTAGTGTTGACTAACTGAATCAAATCAAAATTTTACTAAAACTGAATTAACCGAATCGATTATTTCGATTAACACCGAATTAACTAAATTTATTTAAAATAACAATAACAAGAATTTATAAAAATTAATATCAAATTAACTGAATTAACCGAATTAATCGAATGCTCATCCCCTTAGTGTGGTCTATATCAGCCCAACATTGAGCCTTATATGAATATATATCATGTTATCAGGCCAACGAGGACCTAGGGTGATAAATTCGAAAATCTACTTGTGCCCTAGGGTGAATTGCTGTTTATCGAATCTTGATATCTATTGAACAGTATTGGGCACTTTATCAAGTTGTTCATAGTTTAAATTTGGCAATCTATTGGGCTGTTCTGACTATTTGGCTCGTTTTCAAATCATGTGTATGTACTCGCCTAAAACCCTTCTTAGGCATCTATAAGTTTTCTAGTAAAATAGTAATTGTACTATAAATAGATAAAAGACAGCGTGGAAAACGAAACGAGATCGAGGGCTTCTGCTTCACGCAGCGAGAGCAGCGGAAGCCTTCGCCAACGGCCTCGCAAAATCGCCGAACTGAATCCCTCTGGCTAAGGATTTCTCTCCGCGGCTTGAATTTGGAGGTTCATCTCAATCGATTTCCCCCCTAATTTGTCTTCTCGGCTATCGCGTTCCGACTTTCGACTCCCCGATCCGTGGGTCAGCTCCCCTTTTCGCGCTTCCTGTGCCCTGAGTTGGGGTTTTACCAGTCTCCGCCTGGACGCTCTGATCCGCGGCGTGGAGGTTGGGATCCGTCGATGCCCCTTCTTCTGTGAAGGAGTTGGAATATGGAAGGTGGTGTTAAGCGTGAAGCGATGCAGCCTGCGACGGCCGAGGAAGAGGCGTTGAAGGGGAACACCGACTGCGTCTACTTTTTGGCTTCCCCATTGACCTGCAAAAAGGTGTTTTGCCTCCTTGTTTACACCTGTTATCTCTAAGTCACTAAGATGCTAGTTTGAATTGTGCATTTTTTTTATCCTTTAGGCTCACTCACATGCATTTGATTCTTTGTACTTTATTTATATTTTGTGGTTCAGATCCCGTAAACAATCCTCGTGCTTAGCAGAAAATTTGTTTCAGGGAAGATTGTCCGGACTAGTTTGTTGTGCATGCCCTTGTAGGAAGTTCAAGTAATAAACAGTCATTTTCCCATATTCTTTCCATAGTTTGGCTTGTGATAAGTTGTTTTTGTTTGCATGTGGCAGAACTTGCTTCTGAATAACTGTTCGAATTCATGCATCCAAAAGATTGCTTAATTTCTTAGGGTTCATGCGGGCTTTCCTTCCAATGGTTCAGATTGTGTTGGTATTATCATGGAATAGCACATCAATGGATCTATTGTTGGATCTCCAGCTTGATGAAGGGTTGTGTTTGTGCATAATGTGATACATAGAAACTGTCCTCCATATTTACATGTCCAGATAAAAGTTCCCTATGGCTTTAGTATCACTTTGCAATAAACATCATTTACTTTTAATAAGTTCAACATCTAGCAAGTAATTTGTTTAAAAGCCTAGAATGGATAAATAAAGAGAGATCTATGCAATTGCTTACAACAAAAATCTAAGCTTCCTTGCACAGAAAACTATTTTGAATACCACTATTGTATATTTCAAAATTAATCATTTGTCTCTTTTGTAGAGCTAAACCTTGTAAAATGGAGCATATGATGTATTAAGTTGCAATGGTTGAACAATATTACTTCAGTTTACTATTATTTTTTCCCGAATTGTAAATTACGTTTTCTGCAGTCTTGCATGATGGCTTTAGGATTTTCATTGTGCAATAAGAGTATTTGCATAGTTAATCTTCTTGAAAGCTCTTGTAAGGCAATCAAAGACCAAAGCTTTTCCACTTAAATACAACACGAAGAATTGATGAGTCCTACTATTTGGGTCTTTTATATGAATTTTTTAGGATTTATCTCTCTAGAAGATTTAATTTCTACTAATATTTAGATCTTTAAATCACTTAATTCAATTAAATGAATTTTTCAGATATCTCTCTGGCCGTCACACATCTAACTTTGGTTGATTCAATCTGTTTAATTTTAGAATCTATTGATTGTCTTTAAAGCAGTGTTACATAAATGAAGGGGAGCAAAACAGAGGGAGATGGTGAAGGAAAGGAAGAGAGTCTTCTATTTACTTGAATGGAGGGATGGAGAGAAGGGAACCAAGGCAGCATCCTCCTTTCCTCCAAAATTGATCTGCCATCATTGGAAGGAGATGAAGAGAAAAATAGTAAAAGACCATTATCCTTTTTTTCATCATGAGTCACCTACCATCATTGACCAACTTGTCAGATCTGGTCACCAGATCACTGCTGGCCATCATGGGATCGGGCCACTAGATTCAGTCGTTGGTTGTCACAGGATTCTGGCCTAACCACTTCAACTGTTGATTCGGCTGCACAACTGCTGGACTTGACCACCATAGTAGCCTCTCCAAGTTGGGTAGAATAGAAAAGAGGTTGAACAAGAAAAGTAGAAGTGGAATTTTACATTTTTTCCTTCCCTGCCTTTCATCAAAGTAGACAATTCTTGATCACTCCTCTCCTCTGCATATCTCTCCCCCACTCCCTCCTCTCGTTTTCCCACAATCTTCCTCCCTCCTCCAAGTAGACATTTGTACCACCATATCTGTTCTATAATTTATGATTTATCAAAGCTACATCTAATTGTGGTCTTTTGTATCACAACCTTATAAAATTTTTCTTTTGGTCTATGAGACACACAACCCTTGCATAAAAAGACTAAGGCTTCTCTTGATTTTAGCCCTCTATTCTTTATCCTATTAATATTATCTTCGTCAATATCTTGTTTTTAGTATTAGATATGAGATATTTAAAGCTCTTATTAATAGTGATTTTTTCCCACTATCTTAATTATTGTTTCACTCTTCTTATTGTTGAAGCAATATCTCAAATATTCAATTCTAGTTCTTCTTAAAGTTATTAGTTCTACAATCTGTATTAGCTCTACTTAAAAATGTTTAGTTCCTAAAATTTCTCTCCACAATTCAAGCTTATATTAAATAAATAGATTAAGGCTTGTCATTTTGCCATTTTGTGGTTTTAGAAGCTGGTCACTTTTGTTACATTCTGTCTAACATGAGTGGAGGCAGATGTTTTGGTTCTTTATGTAACCTTTTTATACTCCTTTCTTACTGTCAGTGTAGTAGATGCCATTCTTTTTGCTACCATAGTAGATTTCAGAACTCAGGCATTTAATTTGCAAAAAAAAAAAAAGGTTTAACCATCAACATTATGGTATTGTAAAGTAACTTTGAGTGAGTTAGCTATATTACTGGACAGTTTCTTTCCTTTTTCCCTTTTTCAATGCATAGATGAGCTTACAATATTGAAGGATGAAAGTCTATGATATGAAATCTGCATATTGATGAATGATGAACAAAATGGTGTTATATTTATGTCCATGTTTGATAGGAGTGGCAATTTGGGTTGGTGGCATAAAATGGCCATGTCTAGTTGAACCATGGCCTTTTTATCCTCGACCTGAACCCAACCCATTTGATAAATGGGTCAAAATTCATGACCTATTCAGGACTTGCTTATAAACGGATTGACCTAATTATGATCTATTTAATCAAACAGATTAGATGGGGTCATAAATGGGCTGTGGCATGCCCCATATAATTAAGTGATCATAAATGGGTCGCCAACCCATTTAACAAACTCAAACAAAATTTCAAATACAAACAACATACTACCTATTTTTAATTATACAAAAACTTAAAAATATAATCGTATAAATTATGCATTTATAATGTATTTATTAGATTATATATTTATAACTCATATAGATCACTACTAAATAACTAATTAAATATCTATATTTATAAACTACGATTCATTTATGACTTGAGATGAGCTGGTTATTTTAGGGTCATAAATGAGTCAACCTGTTTATGACCCAAATTTATTTACCTCAAACCAAGCTGCAAAATTACAAGCTAGGCTAGGTTGTGCCATGTAAACAGGTAATGTCAACTTTTTCGATCCCTAATCTTGGAGCTCCATTGACTAATGTTTGAACTCCATAAGAAGAGGATTCCACCTTAATGCCTTAATAATGATTTGAAGATAATTCAAATGGCCAGAATTATAAATGCTTGTTCTGATTGTTACACCTCGGTGGCACATGCAGTTTCATCTCACAGTAGTTGCTATGATGGCACCATGGTGTCGAATTAATTGAAGCATTGGATTATTTGTGGTAGCATGGTGTTAATACAGTAATTTAGTTCTTTCTTCTGTTTAAACCCTGTAGTTAGGCCCTTCTAATGTGCATTTGCTCTAAGTTCTATGTTCAACTTCAATCATAAACCCCGTGCTCAAAGTAGGTTGTTAACAAAATCTAGATGAGATTGGATATGGTTATCAAATTTGGCATTTTGTACAATTAGCATGCACATATGCATTCTGCTACTTTCAGTTCATTCTGGTGTTGAGTTTATTCTGATATTGATTTTAAAATTCATTTACTTGAACCTTTTGTTTATCATATATCAAAATTTACAGCTCTCTTCTAAGCTATACTCTGCTGATGCATATGTGTGCTCATAGATTAATATTACTCTGCTGGTAGCATTATTCTGTATCTTGGAAATTGTATTTTGTGTTAGAATCTAACAGTTATTTCTTCATTCAGGGGAGTGAATGTGATTATCGCCACAGTGAGGGTGCCAGAGTTAACCCTAGGGACTGTTGGTATTGGCTAAATGGGAACTGCCTCAATCCAAAATGTTCATTCCGCCATCCAGTATGTCATTTCCACCTTTTCATGCTTATTTACTGTGCATGAATTCTCCAAACGTGGTTCACATGGTACACTGTATCTTTTTACGAGGAACAATTAATTCCATGCTTGTTTTTGTCAGCTTAAATTTTGCTCGTATTGATATGATGTTCTGCTCCAAAGTTAATTTTTTGCAGAGAATTTTCTGTAATGCAATTTTCAGGTGGCCATCTTAACTGAAACAGTTTGTTGTTTATGTTAGCTGTTATCATTAGGGAGTGAAGTGCATGTAGCAATAGGATTCTCATTGAGTGTCAGATCAAGAAATTTTCTATTTTATAACTCATGACTTTCAATAATCCATATTTATGTAATTGCAACAGTTGTCTGGTTCAAATTTCAAAGCTGTATTTGCTTCCTTAATTGAATGCCAATCATGTTTGAATATTTTACAATTAGATGAAATGACCATCCCATGATTACCTGTATTTTTTTAATGCAACGTATCAATTAAGTAGTTTATATACACGAAGCTAATTGATGTTGTTTGTTGTACAGCCTCTTGATTCTCTGTTTGCAACAGCAATGCCCAACTCTGGATCACCACCACTGTCAAGTCAGACTTCAGCATCGACATTAACACCAGCTGCCCGAACTCCTAACAATGGAACTAAACAAAGTGTTCCTTGCTACTATTTCCAGTGGGGCCAGTGTTTGAAAGGTGAAAAGTGTGCATTCATGCATGGACCTCAGGCATCTGTCAATTTTCTTCCCCAACTGGCTACAAAGGTTTCTTCGCTTTCTTCTGCACCACGAAAATCAAATGAACAAGATACACATAAGATAATTACTATGCAACATAATACAGAAGCAGCCAATCATGATAGATGCAAGATGGCTATCAGTAGGCACGGTGAAATATCATATGCAACAGTAAAACATGAAACTAAAGCAGACAATGCTCCCAAGCATGAACCATCTGAAAATAAAATATTGCCACCTCATTCAATCGATGGTGACCATCCTGGACTGCCACAGAATGGTGTATCTGTTAACAGTGATTCTTTTGAACACCAACCATGGGGTCATCAGGTGCAACCTACTGAAGAGGAACCAGATAATGGTAGGGATGGTGATGAGTTCTTCCGGGAGCATTCCCCTGGTTTTGATGTACTTGTAGAAGATGATATTGAAGACCCTGATTACTACCATAATGAAGATAATTTCAGAAGAATGTCTGGTCATGGTGGACAAAAGATGGAAGCTGAAGATGAATATGATTATCACCCCAGTGATTATGTGGCTATGACAAAGATTGAAAGGGATCTACACAATGGCATTGGCAAATATGAAAACTATGAACTGCCACATAGCAGATATGGCTGGGAATCAAAGAATGCTGGCAGAACTTTGGACAGAGCATCATCACTTGAAAGAAGAGTAATCATTAGAAAGACAAAATCTGATGCAATGAATGGGTCAGATTTGCGCTACCAGCTAAACAAACGAAGAAGGTTCAATGGTACCCGATCTACTAGTAATCATGGTCATAATGAGCACTACCAAACAGATGAGCAACATGCTGAGGAGAGACATTATGTTCACCATTCACATGATGATGATTTAAAATTTCCTCCTGAGAAGTGCATCAGCAGTCGTCTTCAAGGCAGGATTGCATTTCCTGGGAGGTCTGTTATTGATGCAGCCAGCAATATGCTCTCAGAGAAAGAGAGGGGACAGGGTCCCAGAAGCAGATGGTCACCAATGAAGCGAATAAACTACCAGTCAAGGCATTCAGAAAGAGTAAGATATCAACCAAGTGAGATATTTTGTAATGATGAGAGGTTTCGTAGAATCAAAACAACCTTAAAAGATGACACAGATTCTGTGGATTTTGTGAGCCCAAAGTCCCTTGCAGAGCTAAAAGGTGCAAGGAAACATGAGAATATCGAGGAAATCAAAGGTGCTGGTTCTAATAGCTTGCTAGGGGTTCAAAATCCTGAAAATCCTATATCTTTTGAAGGTCCGCTGCCACTGAGTGCCATCTTGAAGAGGAAAAGGGAATCGGCATATGCTAAGAATGAAGTTTCTACTGCTCAACATGAAAACAGTCAAAATGGAGACTCATCTATCCATGAATCAGTTCCTCAATTAGAAGCCAGAACAGAAGGGAAGACGCTCATTGGCCATGAGGAGGATGTGATCCCTGCTGACAATGAGCTAGTCTATGACAGTCATTATCCAACTAAAGCTAATGCCTTGGGAACTGAAGATGGTTTATGTTTGGAGAATGCAGAAGAGGAAGAGCTGGAAAATTCTGACAAGCAAGATGGGGATTTCAATTATGAATCAGGAAAGGACAAAGAGGATGACGACTCAAACAAAGATGATCTAGATGACGATGATGACTTTGCTAGGAAGGTCAGTGCAATGCTATCTTGAATGACAATGGAGACACGTTTACTTAGTTTTCCTGTTTACAGAGAGGCCATAGACCTTGTAAGTTTACATTGCCAATCTTGGCACCGAAAAGCGGCCGACGTTGGAAGAAAAGTTTAAGAAATTTAATTTTGTCAAAATTGAAGTCCAATGTATCAATTACCTGAACCATTTGAGATTTTAGGATCCACCCAAAATATTTCTAGTAATGAATATAACCCAGATGGGTTTGTTCTAGCTTCTTGTTTGCATTTTATTATATGCTTGTAATACTAATGCTCTTTGTAGACCAAATTAAGGGAAAATTTGGCTCACATAATTTGTCTCAGTTATTGATTATCTTTTCTTAGTAATTATTGCCATAGAAATCTATCTATTTTAGAGCATTAGAAGTAAAATTTACATGTGGGTGAAATACTTAGCATGCTTGCTGCTATTTCTGATTCAAATCATTGAAATGTTTATCTAAAAGTAATGGGACCTAATAATCTATGCTCAGGAAATGAAGTGATTAGGATTGTATAGAAAGCTAAAGCATCATTTTTGAGAGTGCCTTCACTTTGGATATCAAGCATTCACAATGTGTTCTTAGATACATAGATCCAAGCAAGGTAGTCTTGTTAGTGGTTCATCTGACCACATTGAATTCCAAGAGAAGTATAATAAAATAAAGAGAAAAATAAAAAAAATGTTAAAAGTTCATACACATCTTTAAAAAAAATTTAGTTAGTAGATTTTGGATGATTTATTACTTTTTCCAGCAGTGGCTATTAGTTTGATTGGAGCTTATATAAAAATATGAAAGTTGATTTATTATTTCATTAATTATACTCTTTGTTAAATGCACACGTTGGCCTCTGGTACTTTTATGACGCCTTTAATTGCTTATTGCTATATACCTCTGCTATTGGTGGTGATACAATTTTATTAGTACATTTGATTGGAATATATGATACTACAAAATTATTTATAGATTGATACAATGAAACTCCGTAATAAAAAAAATGCCTTTGAGTCTTTTCATATGTTATTTGAGCTATACCCGTTGGGAAGACTTATTGGAATAATTTGTGTCAATATGTGGGGGACCAATTATGAGTTGTTTAAGGTAGCAAAAGGTGGAATGCATTACCTGATTCTACACGGTCGATTTCACGATATATGAGAAGATAAATCTGAAAATTATAATGGATTAAACAGGAAGAAATTGTGAGTTGTTCTTCCTCTCTATATATAATGTATATATATATTATAAAAGTATAAAAGAGAAAATAAGAGAGGAAAAATCTTTAAAAAATTACGGAGAAAGATAACATGCTTGATTATTCAAGTCCTCTAAGCTACGGTGTAGCGGTAGAGGTGCTTTAATAGTTCTTAAGTACTTATGATTTGATTCCTAATTATGATTTACTATAGTTTTTTTTCCTCCCATGAGATAAAAAATCTGAGATATTGGCGGTTTGGCAAGAAGTCGTACATTTGTGTTTTTGAATTTTTCTTAGTAGTTAGTGAAATTTTTTTGTAATTTCTAGGATTAGTTGGTTTAAAAAATTAGATAGATGATTATAAAAAACAAGGAATGATTATCCAATACTAAATGAATATATTTTGTATACCACTCTTACTCCACTTCACTTATTTATTTTTGAGACGATGTTTTAAAGTTACATTTTTATGAATGGAACAAGCAGATGGTTTGATTAAATTAAATCTAATTGAAGTGCATTTCTATCTATCTGTAAAGATTAATCATGCCCTCGACCATGTGATGGTAAGTGGTGAGAATAATTCTCATGTAACGAGATGAATTTCATGTCAGGTATTTTCATATATTCGTAAAGTTTGAACCACTGATGATATTGGGATATTGGGGTTGCGTTGAGATCGATCTATGTTTCTTAGTAGTTTGTTTGTGGAATTGAATTGTTCAGAATTAGTTAGATCCAAGAATTAGTTAGATCTATTATAATAATAATAATAATAATAATAATAATAATAATATTAACATTAACATGATTATTCAGTTATGAAAATTAATGAGACTAACAGTTAAATCAGTTGGAATGAATGAATCATCCATATTTTATCATATAAGTATTATCTTTATTGGCTTTGATAGATTTTGAGATTAATTTTCAATGTGTATAAAAATATCTTATAAGATATATGACATTTTCCATATAAAAAATCGTTACGTTAGGATAAAATAAATAATTCTTAAAATTTATCTGTCTGTATTTTATCATCAAACTGACGATACTAGATCATTTAAGAGGAACAATATCATTTTTTACCGCAATAGTCACAATCTCTAGAGGAAAAACTTTGACACTCCTTCAAATGTACCATTGTGTCTGCAAGCCGGCTCTCAACATCCATGTCAATTTTATCACCATTAAAATCAAACTTTGATGCCAGTTTATACCGAGCAAGCATTTGTGTTTAAGATGAAAGGTGAATTTCTTGATGCTAAAAAAAACACCTGATTCAAGCAACTAAAATATTCATATATAATTAAATTCTCATGCAACATCATAACACTTTTATATATTTGTTGATTGGAATCATCTTTGACAAAACTGCATTTCATTGTCAAACTAGAAGATTTTTCTTGAGCATAATCCTAACAAAATGGAGACAACAACAAAAACAAAAATAAAAAACAAATAAAAAATGAAAACAATAATTGCTTGCATGTGGAGGAACAGTTGGAGTCTTAATTTCTTGCTCTATTAGACTAGTTGTTGGGATACATATTTCCACTTTGAATTTTTAGCATTTTAACAACAAGAGTATTTGAAAATTTGTTGTGTTAATCAGAAAGTGATTATCATTATTGACATTATTATTGAATTAGGACGAAGATCCGATATACAGTGAAATAAGTTTTTTTTAATACATTTTGCATGAATTTTAAAGTAGATACTTTTATATACACAATTTCAGTAGCGGGTGTTTTTATTTAGTTTGAATAGTTGTCACTCTTTTATGGATATTTTCACATAAAATTATGAAATTATAAATAATTTTAATAAAATTCAATTTAATCAGTCCATTCAATTTAAGCTCCCTCAATATGTTTAATCAACTACAAAATAATATCTTTCATATTAATTCCAGTCTATTTTTTTTAAAAAAAATATTTTAATTTTTTTTCACTATCTTATGATATTTATTATTTATTGTTATTAAATAAAAAGAGTTATTTTAGAATTTCAATTCAAGTTGAAAAAATGTCCATAAGGTCAATCCAAGTGGACTATTTAATAATATAGTATTTATTTTCAATATTTTTTTACCAAATAAGTCTTTATTTATTTTAAAAAGGTCTTTGTTAATTATTTCGCCAAAAGCAAAGAGAAGATTTATTCCGGGGCCATCTAAAGCTTAATCGGATGTAAATTGAATATCTGATGCTAATAATAAAAAAATAAAAAATAAAATAAAAGGAGTGGAGAGGAGAGCCCTCTTTTTCCCCGATTTGGCGTTTTCTGTCTCTTGCACTTCGCTTTCTTGTCCATCGGCGATTAAGGAAAGCGCACCGCGGAGTTCTTTCCTTGTTCTGCTGTGCTGATTCCATCCATCGGACCCAAGTAGTTGCCGATCTTGCCGGCATATGTAAAGAAGGCGCCGCCGCTGGGGACCGAGACCGGAGGGGTGGGTTCTGGGCGATCGAGGCGGCGGATGAGACCGGAGGTGGCGAGAGATTGGCTGAAGAAAAAATAAGAGAGGGGATTTTGAAAGAGGCGGTGCGGGGAACAGAGTGGTGAGAGATGGGTTCTTATTCTTCTTCCGGCGGCGGTGAGAGGAATGGTGGCGCAAGGGAGGGGAGAGGAGGGGAATCGATGGGAGAGGGCGTTCTCTACCTGAAGGTGATGACGGACGAGCAGATGGAGATCCTCCGTCGCCAGATCGCCGCCTATGCTACCATTTGCGAGCAGCTCGTCGAGATGCACAAGGCCGTCACCGCCCGGCGCGATTCACTTGCTGGTCAGTATTTCCTAATTCCTCGTGTAGTTATTTCTCGTGTTTTAACCCCTCAAACAATTCTCAAACACTGTTCGCTATGGTAAGTATTTTCCTCCGGTGGAATGATAAATTTGAAACTGTTGGGTGAGGAGACACATGTGTTTCCGGTTCTATGCTATGATAGATGGGAGTTTTCTGTAGGATCAGACTCTTCTGATTCATCGACTAAGGAGTCTTCACACTTTGACATCAACTCTAGACTTGAATTATTCCTTTTGTTGCCGAATTATTGTTCCTCTTTTCATGGTTGATATGCTTTACATAGTTCAAGTTTATGTAATAAGAAAATTGAGTTAGCCAACGTGAGCTCAAAGTGATTCAAAGTGCCCAATTATTGTTCCTCTTTTCATGGTTTATGACTAAGAAAGATTTTCCTTCCATGATTTATGGTTTGAGAAAGGTTTTCTACTAACAGTTTTTTATGGACATATCAAATTTCCAGTTCTACTATATCTGGTCGCTTCTATATTGCAATTCCTCATTTCTACTAGTATCCTGCAGTTCTCTTTTCCTATACTTTTGCTAAGTTGTGGGGTTGTTATTTTAGGAATGCGGCTGGGAGCCTTCTACGACGGTCCCCTGATATCATCCAGCGGCCAAACTATCGCTGCTAGACAGCGCTGGACTCCGACAGCTTTGCAGCTGCAGATTCTTGAGACTATGTTCCACCAAGGCAAGGGGCCGCCGAGAAGCAAACAGAAGATCAAACAAATAACAAAGGAGCTATCTCGACATGGACAGATCTCAGAATCAAATGTCTGCAACTGGTTCCAGAATAGAAAGGCGCGGTTAAAGCGAAAGCAGATGGCTGCTTTAGCAAGTAACACTGAATCTGAAGTTGAGGCAGACGAAGAATCCCCAAATGAAAACGAACCCAGTCACCGTGAAAGCCTTCCTCTCGGTAGCGATAATTCTCGATATATTAGGCAACTAGATGATGGAGTCCATCCACTGGCATCTCAGCTAAATCAAATGCAAGGTGCACACCATTCGAATGACGGTTTGAAGTCCTCCAGCAGCTTGGAACACTTGACCTATGAAAATGTTCTATCCATGCCAAGTAGGTTTTTCGCTTGCTCCATTCATCTCACCCTTTATCATCCTGGTAGAAATAACCTCAGTTGTTGACCTATGAATGCAGGAATAGAACATCACATGATGAGTAAGTTCGATATACCGAGCTTTAGTCCTTACCGCTTCGAAGAAAACTACAGCATCATCAATTGACATTGCACTGAGCTGATCCTCAATAGTGACTATAGTTACATTTAGGGAAACAAAAACGTTCTATAAGTTGTTGCAAGGCATGTATCTACTTTCTGGATTACTACCTTCCTCGATAATCTTTCATGTATGTTAAATGCTTTCGACTCGGTTCAAGAAGGTGCAGATGTTTTTATTATCGATATAGAACTCTAAGCAGTTTGGTAATTGTGAACCATGTTAAATGCCTTTTCATGGTATTTATGTATTATATGTATTTTTATTTCCGTTGCATTCTTTACTCTAGAGGTGGCAAAACAGGCTTAACCGGCTAAGGTTTTCTAGTATAGGGAAAATGAAACTTAACGGACCCTTTTAACAAACTAGCAATGGGAATCGATGGCTAACAAACATTTAACGATCAGATCTAATAGTCTTTGATGATCCATGAACAATCAAAACTACTAGCGATGATGACAATTGATGATGATCTAATGTTTGGTGGAGATGAGTGATTAACGATAGCCTATCTCCTTGTCAAAACACAAGTGTGCTTCAAGAAAAGGGAAAGAGAAATAACAGAGCTTTTGCAGTTAAAACAAGTAACAAATAAATATAGTAGACATCATCACACAAGAAGGCTTGAAGGAAAAAGTTATTTCATCGCCAGATAAACTACAATTCAAAACACTAAATCAAAGTGATAATATGCTAGTAGGAAAATGACAATCTCACCAGGCTTGCAATACCCTGTTACAACTGCAGCTGATCTTTGCTGGTAAGAATCAAAGGATTGACACTTCTTTATTGCTTGGAACTCATATCCTGTGTGCTCAAACCTCCCTGTTAAGCAGAGGCCAACCCTGAACATTCTGCAAAAGGAACATGGAATTTCGCAGGCTAGGGGTGATTTTTAAAATGGGCTGTAGCATCTAATGATTTTGTCAATGATCTTTAAAGTTTTTTATTTTATCCCATAACAAAGTGAGTAGTTTAGATGATAATTCAGAAAGATAAATGTTAGTCTTGAAAAGGAGGGATTTTGAGGTGTTTTGACATTAATGAAACTTACTGAACTAGAATTGGATTGGATTTATATTCATCCAGTCTATATGATTAGCAAAGATGATGTACAGGAAAGCATGCCTATGGAAAATTTGTTATGTTCAAATAACACTTCAAGTTTATGGATGAGAGAAGTGAAGAGGAAAGTTACCTGTTTGTTTTAGGCTGATTCTGTTCCAAAGACCCTTGCCCCAACTCTATCAAGCTTGGCCACAGTTGCAATGGATTGGAGATTACCCTCCTTGGTGAAAGCCTCCACCATCCTCGACGCGATCTTGTTTCCTTTCTCCTCCTCGTCGATGATCGCTACAGCAGTCGGCCCAGAGTCGCTGATGGTGTAGTATGTTTGAGAGCATGAAATAGAAATGAAATAAATTATAATCACTCACAGTGATCTCCCGAAGAAATCGCAGAAGAAGACACCGGTCGACAAAGACGCTGCCGCTGTCGGAAGCACAATCACGGGTAATCGGAAAATCCTTCAGAATTCACGAGCCAAATCCCAGATGTTCTGCTTTGCTTCTCTGATCACCACCAGAGTTTCTGCTACTTTCTCTCATGGCTTGGACGCACCTTTTATAAGAAGGTTAAGGAAGACGAAGGGGAAAAGATGCTTCTTCGTCTCCTTGACGTTATGCAGCAAGGAGGGAGATGAAGGGGAAACGATGCCCCTTCATTTCCTCAACGTCTAACATCTTCCACTTGTCCAAGTCAATTCATATGGTCACATAGACCATGTCAGTCACATAGACTTCAAGGTGATCATGTCACGAAGACCTGAGCAAAAATTAGTCATAAAGACCATATAAGAACATCCATTCCATACATTAGGGAAAATGGTTCGTGCGACAGCAAGCACAGTGAGCATTCAATTGCTAAGAAGATTGTCACATCTTACTTAGCTACTCCATTGAACAAATCAGAGACATAAATGACTTGCCTTTACCCCAGATTAAATTATTTATATCATTATAAACATCTCTAATCCCTCATATTGACTATATGTCAAGAGCATGTTCAACATCTTCAATCAAACAAATTATTCACAATTACATTTTATGTACTGAACTAAAAATATAATTGGTACCAGTGAATAAATGTCACAAATGTAAATCAATCTGAATCTTCCTTTTTAGCTAGAATCTATTCATTCTAATCAGTCATTTTCCTACTATCCTCAGCAATCTTCAGATGCTTTAGGAACCTTCTTAGCTAGACATCCTCTTGCACAACCGTTGCACAAGTCACATACTCGGCTTCCATTGTCGACAAGGCTACACAAGCTTGCTTCTTGCTGTTCCATGAGATGACACCACCATTCAGCAAGAAGACATAGCCAGATGTGGATTTTCTGTCATCAAGGTCCCCTGCCTAATCTGCATCTATGTAGCCACTTAGCCTCATTTCTGATCCTTGGAAATAGAGGCAATAATCCGTTGTTCCTTTGATATATCTGAATATCCTCTTCACTGCTTTCTAGTGTCTCGATCCTGTGTTTGACTGGAAACAACTAACTAAGCCAACAACATAGCTTATATCAGGACGACTACACAACATAGTGTACATCAAACTACCAATAGCACTGCATATGAGTTTTTCTTCATTTCAGCTATTTCCTCAAGAGTCTTGGGATACATACTTTTGCTCAAGACAATACATCTCGCTATAGGTGTCTGTTCAATGTTGCAATCTAACATGTTGAAGTGTTGTAGCATCTTAGTGATATAAACTTCTTGAGACAAACTCAAAAGCTTTTTTGATCAGTCTCTAATGATCTTCACTCCTAAGATGTACTCTTCTTCTCCCATATCTATTATGTCAAATTGCGATGAAAGCCAATTTTTGATTTCTATCACATTTTATGTCGCTTCCCGCTATTAGCATATCATCAACATAAAATGACAAACTTTCCTTTTTTCCTTTCTTAGATAAACACAATGATCCTCATTGATCATTTCGAAACCATAAGAGAAAATGACTTTATTAAATCTTATGTTCCATTGTCTTGATGCTTGCTTTAGCTCATATATAGACTTCCTAAGTCTACATACTCTTTTCTCTTGGCCTTCAACAATATAACATTCTGGTTGTACCATATAAATTTCTTCGTCAAGATTACCATTAAGGAAAGCTGTTTTTACATCCATCTGATGTAATACCATGTCATATTGTGCTACTATAGCTAGGATAACACGTATTGACACAAACTTCACAACTAAGGAGAATGTCTCTTCAAAGTCAATACCCTCCATTTGAGTATATCCTTTTGCAACTAATCGAGTTTTGTATCGATTAATCGATCCATCTGCTTTCCTCTTTACTTTGAGAATCCACTTATTCCCAATAGCCCTTCGGCCCAGAGGAAGATCGACTAAATCCCAAACTTGATTCTTTCTTATTGACTCCATTTCCTTATCCATTGTAATTTTTCATTTTTCTCTTACTAAGCTTCTCAAAGCTTCCTCAACTGTTTGAGGTTCCTCATCATCAACTGAGAGAATCATCAATGCCTCATTCTCAATATCAAACCTTCTCTGAGAAATAATCTGACGACTACTTCTTCGAAGGTTAGACTATTGAGAAAATGACTTATTCAGTGACAAATTACTCCCACTAGGTTGACTAGACTCAGACATCTTCTGATTTGTTGATAAAGGAACATTATCCTCTTCCTCTATCTCATATAGAGAAATTGTCTTATCAACTTCACCTCGTGTTGGGAACTCAGTTTCAAGAAAAGTAGCATCTCTTGACTCTATTTCAGAGATAGTTCCATCTTGTCGCTCACCAATAAAAACATAACCCTTAGAAGTCTCAGAATACCTTATAAAGATACACTTCTTACCTCTGGGCCCTAATTTTTCATGTTCGTGAGTTTTATCATGAACGTAGGCAGCTGACCCCCAAGGTCTCAGATTACTTAAATTCGGCTTTCTGCCTATCTAACGTTAATGTGAGGTAGATGAAACTGACTTTGAAAACACTTTGTTAAGTATATAAGCCGCAACTAATAATGCATCTCCCCAATAGGAGATTGGCAAATTAGACTGTGCCATCATAGACCTAACTATTTCAAGAAGAGTCCACTTTCTTCTTTCAGCAACCCCATTTTACTGTGGAGTTCCAGGGATAGTTAGCTGTCAAATAATCTCTTTCTCATTACATATTGTCTTGAACTGATCAGACAAATATTCACCTCCACAGTCAGTGCGCAAGGTTTTAACCTTACGTTCCAATTGATTCTCAACTTCGTTCAAGTAATGAATAAAGTAATCTAATGTTTCAGATTTGTGAGAAATCAAATACACATGACCAAAACGTGTGAAGTCATCAATAAATGTAATAAAATAAGAACTCCCATTTCTAGCCTTCATATTCATTGGACCACAAATATCTGAATGAATTAATTGTAATGGTGACTCAACCCTAATAGCTTTACCAAATTATTTTCTAGTCGTCTTTCCAGCAAGACAATGCTCACATATAGACAAGTTAATCTTAGCATGAGTGCCCAAAAGGTCCTCCTTAGCTAATCTATTCATTCGTTCTTGTCCTATATGTCCTAGCCTAGCATGCCAAATTTCATCATTAACATTAGCATTACTAGTAAGAGCAATGTTTGAAAAACAACCATCATTATTATTTGGTTCTACATCAAGAACCATAAAACTATTTGTTACATAACCATACCCAATTAACACAGAGTTAATTCGAAGTTCCACACAACGGCTATAAAAATTTACATCATAACCTAAATCAAGAAGACACATGACGGAAACCAGATTCCGTCGAATCTCAGGAGCATACAGGACATTATGTAGAAATAAGGTACGCCCACCACGTAAGTTGAGCTTGCAAGTGTCAATTCCTTTGACTTCAATTTTTGCATTGTTTCCTATATATATCCATTTGTTGCCAGTTGGTACCTGACGGTACTCCACATATGTAGCTCGATCACGTGCTACGTGGTTCATTGCCTGAATCTACAATCCACAAAGGATACGAATCAGCTAACAACACTGTACTTGTAACATATTGCTCGTGGAAAGAAGATAAAAAGGATCTACCTTTTTAGGCTCAGTACAATCCCGAGCAACATGACCCTCCTTGCTATAGTTAAAGCAAGTCAACTTGCTCATAGGTCTTTGTCCATATCTCTTTCCTTTCTTCTTGATTTGGTTTTTAACAGCAACAACACTAGCCTTCTTTCCTTTTCCCTTTCCTTTCTTAAACCATCTTTTCTTATTCTTGGAACCAGAACCTTCAGCTACAAAAGTTTGACTAGAAATCCTTGCGGATTCAATCCTCTCCGCCTCAAGTTCAACATGACGTGAGAAATCGGTGAAAGTCTTGATAGTCTCACTGTGGGTCAGATTCTGTTTCATTGTTTCCCAAGAATCAGGAAGGGAACGGATGACTGTTTGAACCTGTTGTTCATCGATCAATGCATGACCAGCAGTCTTAAGCTCTCGAATCATGTTACTCATCTCCCTGAGATGTTGGGTCATGGTAACATTCGAGCATTTTTTACAGCTATCAAACTTAATTGTTATCTGACGGATCTTACTGAGACTAACTCTATTGTACTTCTCTCTAAGGGCTGCCCAGACAACACGAGTCGATGGTAATAGCTCATACTCAAATACCAAGTCATCCACCATTGAACTAATCAATATTCCCTTAGCAATGGAGTCCTTCCTTTTCCATGTCTTATAGGCATCAAGGTCACATATGTGCTGTGCTGTAGAACCATCAGCTGGTTCTTCCATGATTTGATTTGCAACCTCTAGAACTTCTTGTTCCTCAAGAACGTATTGTATCTTGAGGTGCCAGATTTTGTAGTTATCCCCATATAATTTCTCACCCTTATTGAGTTTAGCTATGATATTTTTAGTTGTCATGATTTACATAAATAAACACATTATTTATTATTTCAGTGTAATTCATATATGTGCAATTATTTATTGACTCAGTGTAAATTAGAGTTAGTTTACAAAATCAAGTGATAACATTGTTTTCACTCATTATTTGTATGCTCTAATCTAATCAACATTGATCAGTCATATTACACACATCTCATCTAATGAACGAATCATTATTAAAATGAATTAATCATTTTTCATATGAACTAATCATATGGATATATGAACTAATCATATTCATATGAACTAATCATGAGCAAGTTAGTTAACACATAACATAACTATTTATTTATCATAACTCTGTTCGTACATAACGACAGAAATTATTACATGACTCAAACATTAAATGAGCTAACACTGTTCGTAAATAACGACAGTAAACAGAACACTAATAAACAAGGTAGGCCAACATCGCTCCCATTAGAACAAATATTAGTGCAGCGACCAACATTATCCCTATTAACCTGGACTCATTTGGGATAATCTCAGATGGAGCAACTTCAGGATTCTTCATCAGATCCATTTCTAGATCTTCCTCGAACATTTCCTAGTCCTCTTCAGACTCTTCAGGCTCTTCTTCACCCATATAGTACCTCACACAGTTTTGAAAATGTGGCGTGCCCTTCATGACGTCCTCATACATAGTCTGCAATATATTACCCTAGGATACTCTGGCAATGAATGCATCAATACCCAGATCCTATAACTATCCAGGACTGGAAACTCCTCTTGCTCAAGTTTCCAGAATAGTCTATCAAGCCTTCTAACATGTTCATTGACTCCATAAACAGACTTATACTCTATCTCCTGAATCTCCTCTCGGAGCTAGTTTCGCCGCACTTCGCGACGAGTTAATGTGGTAATCGTCCGAGCCATCTGAAAAATTGTATTTAAACAAGTCAGTATAAAGATGACTAACTAATACAAAACCAGTTTAATTCAATTTATACAGATATAGAACCATCATTATAAATTAAGAAAAATAAATCTTTTTAATTTTCAGGAGTTTAAGTCGACTGACCGATTGGACCGATCGATCAGGAGTCCGGTTCTTAAGCTTAGTCTATTGTCCTCATTAGAACAATCTAATTAGACAGAGATTTCTGACCTATGTTATGTTATTGTTTAAGCTCATTTGAGTCAATCTCAGACTTATTGATCAAAATTAGGTTCGTTTGATTCGTCCAATGCCCATTGGATTAAGTCTGACCTATTATAGTAAATCTAATCTTTTTGATCAAATCTGACACAACAGAACTAATCTGGTCATATTTGATCAACCCAACTTCTGTAATCAAGATCATCCTAATTAATTTAATAATAAACCGAAATGGTTAAACCAACAAATAATTTGAACCAGATCTAGCTATCATTGAATCAAACTGGTCTACTTAAATCAACTAATAATTTAAACCAGACCTAGGTTTGATTGGACAAGTTGGTCTGGTTTAATTTTCAGTAAATTGAACCATAAATTAATTAAATATTTATTTATTAATTAATAATACATTTCTATATGCATTTAATTAATTAATAAATATATTTAATTAAAATATAAATATGCACTGTTTATACACGTGAAGAAAAAAAATATGCATGCACTATTTTCTACATGTTTTTCTTTTTTTTTCTTCACTGTGCTTCGTCAAAACGAAGTACTATTCACCTTTTTTCTCTCTTCAATCAATTCATGAATCGATTGAAGAACTGTGCGCGATTTTGAATAGATTGAAATGAAATTTCAAATCGATTCAATTGAATTAATCTGATGGATGAACATTGCTCACTGTTCATCTTCTTTGCGACAGGAAAAAAACGTGAGCTTCTCTCACACCGATTTTCACCGGTACTAAAACACGGGTGCAGACACTCCTCTGCCGCCACTCTATGCCGCTGAGGACTACGCGATTCCAGGTGAAAATCACATAAATGGGATCTGGCAGATCCCAAAAATCGCAACTTCGCGATTTCTCCATGAGCGATCGTGATTTCTCAGCCACAGGGATTTACATGCTTTCAAAATTTGCTCTGATACCATTGTAGTATGTTTGAGAGCATGAAACCGAAACGAAATAAATTATAATCATTTACAGTGATCTCCCGAAGAAATCGTAGAAGAAGACGTCGGTCGACGAAGACGCTGCTGCTGTCGGAAGCACAATCATGGGTAACCGGAAAGTCCTTCAGAATTCACGAGCCAATTCCCAGATGTTCTGCTTTGCTTTTTTGATCACCACAAGAGTTTCTGCTGCTTTCTCTCATGGCTTGGATGCACCTTTTATAAGAAGGTTAAGGAAGACGAAGGGGAAAAGACGCCCCTTCATCTCCTTGACGTCATGCAGCAAGGAGGGAGATGAAGGGGAAACGACGCCCCTTCGTTTCCTCAACATCTAACAGATGGTGCAACCAAAGACACCTGCCTCCATTGCTGCCTTCTTCACACTCACCATCCTCGAAATTAGGGGAGCTCTCCTCGGCTCGACGATTACATCCGCTGCCATTGCAGATCCGAGAACCCTCACATTGCCTTACACCACGGCAGCCGCCAAGGTTGCGGCTTGACTCGAGTTCTGGATATGGTCCTTCATTGGGATGTTTGCTGGCAATGCTTCCCTCATCTTCTTGGTAGGCGCCTCGAACTCGCAGCTCACTAGCCCGAAGAAGATATCTCAGCCATGTGGGAATTCCAGCTAGATGATCTCAAATGGGTCGTAGCTCCGGATCAAGACGAAGCCTTCCAAGATCGAAGGCCCCACATTGTCAACGCGGTAGCCACTTACCTTCTTCTCCGACTCGAGCCCGGCAAGAACGAGTTCGTCAGGGGTCAGGTAGCCGCCGAAGAGTTTGCTGACCGCGAGCGCCGCGACAGCGATAGAAGCAGCGCTGGAGCCGAGGCTGCTACCGACCGGGAGGCCCTTGTGAAGAGGCAGGGAGAGGCTGACGGAGCAGACACCGAGCATGCACATCACGGCTATACCAGCTATGCCAGCACAGTTCCATAGCAGGTCACGCCGGAGCTTGGAGGTAGAAGAGGATCCAGAGATCTCGGCGATCGAGAGAGTACCTAGCGTGACTGCGGGGTCGACGGAGATGGTGACGGTGTCGCCGAGGCCACCACCGACAGCGCAACCGAGGAAGTCGAAACCGAGGTCGAGGTTGGCTACGGTGGCGGGAGCGAAGGCCGTGAGAGGGCAGAACGTTGAGGAGGGGTCGGTGAGGTTGGAGGCTATGGAGGTAGTCAAAATCGGGGCTTTAGCACCGACGGAGCACCGGAGGCGGGAGAAGTGGGAGAACGGGCGGGTCCGGTTAAGTGGAGTCCTGGTCAGAGGGAAGGTCCTGGTGGGAGCGGCTACCGTCGCCATTAGTGGTCGAGGGCGAGAGTGGGAGAGCAGGCCGGATCCTCAAGACCGCTTTTGCGGTCCAGAGAATGCTCTCTTTGCATGTATTGGTGGGGATGCATAGTCCCAACTTGTAAAATAGGTGGGGATCATACATTCCCACCAATGCATGAAAAGGGAGCATCTTCTGGACCGTAAAAAGAATATGAGCTACCAATTAAATAGTGGGAGAGGATGGTGGCAGGTTAGGATTGATCGACGGGTTATGAGCTCGCAATTTGGCTAGTGAGTCAGATTGCACATAGGTATTGAGCAATTATCCCAATGCTACTTTTAATATTGGAAAATTACAAAACCCTCCTCTGAGTCTTGCTATTCAACAACTTTGTCCAATTTTATTAAATAGCATGAGAGATCTAAAGGGAACGAATCAAAAATGTACTCAATATTACTAGGATGGTAAATGAGCCAATTTGAGCCCAAAGTCATGGTATTCAAATTTATTTGATAAGACAATTGAATCAAAGTTAAGTCGAATATAAAGAATTGATCGTTAAAGTTTGACTTTAATCGGTCCGAAAATTGAATCAGACGGAGAGCTAGAATAATATGGTGAAAATATTGATCGAATCACTATGGCTCGAAGGAAGGTATGCTGAGTTGTCCATATATGTTGACCAAGTCGTCAGAAGTCTTCTAGTCAATGTCACCTACAGCTAGCGACCGGGTTACCCCGATCTCTGGTACCCCGATGCTCGAGGCAAATCCAACGAATATATAATCAATTAAATAATAATAATAGAATAATGAAATAAATATACAGTGAATACGGTAACGTACCCTGGCCCAAAGGGCATCCTCTGGTGGATCGGTGAGCTGATCGAAACGCTGCTCAAATTGTCATGACCTAGAAGAGTAGATGACTCTGAGCTGGATTAAGACATGGATCTGACAACACCTAGTCGAACGTGACTTGGATCTAGAAGACGATATGCAGACCGGGACCTAACAGTGACACACAAGCCGGGATATGACATCGACACGCAAGCTGGGATATGACAACGGCATGCAGGCCAGGATATGATAATGGCACGTAGGCCAGGATACGGCACAAATAGAGCGACACAGGGGTTGGAACACAACAGTGACATAGAGTCGGAACCAGGGCGAAGTTGGCGAGTGGACTGCCGAGACATGGATTGCTGGCACGTGGAGGCTGTCGACAAGGGAGGTTGTGGCGTGTGGAGGTTGTCGGCGAAAGAGGCTGCGGAGCATGGAGGCTGCCGGTGAAGGAGGCTGCGGCGCGTGGTGGCTGTAGGCCCCTGCGGTGGCGCTGAAAAGGGGGGAGGAAAGCGATGTTGGGAGCAGCGGCGTGCAAGAGGGAGAACCAGTGTGTGTCGTGGGGCGACGGAGGTAGCGTCGACGTCTGGAAGCCTGTCCAGCAATGGAGGCGGCTGCTATCGTGAGGCTAGGCGACTAAGGCGATGTTGGCATCTAAGCTAGCGGCAATGGCGACACGAGTCTACCATCATTGGCATCTAAGCTAGCGGCATCGGGAGGAAGCTCCCTCGGTGGAGATGGTGACAAGAGGCGGGAAAGGAAGGCAACCGACATCGACGAGGAGAAAGGAGCATGGGACAGAGCCAACCCTCCCCGTTGGCCCCTGGTGGCGGAACAAAAGCACGAAGAAGAAGTCCCTTCTTTGCTCCTAGCTCCTCTCCCCTTTTAAGTCTTAAATAGTGTAATGATAAAATTATCCCTCGCTCCCTTTCTAATTCCTCCTCTGTCCTTAAAACATATCCATATTAGACTTAATTTTTTTTACGTTCTTAATTTAAGTTATTTGATTATTTAAAATTTTTATATTTTAAAATTATTTAGTTAATTAATGAATTTGATTATTGAGTTGATGAATATATTTATCCATTTTTTAAATTTTCTTTCTTTATTTAAAATTATGAGAGTTTTATGGAGGAACATTATTTAAAAACATGCTGACGAATATTAAACACTTATATTCAAATTTATTTATTTAATTTAATAAATTATTTAAATTTATTCATTTAATTAATTTTATTAAATAAATATATATAAGCTCTTACTAAATGAAGACTAAACTGATTCATTTACACACTTACATATTACTATATTAGTGTTTTTCTGCCTCTTAAAAAATAAATTAAAAGGAAAATTTAACATATTTCTTATTTTAAAAATATTGTATTGCAATATTATTATAACATATAAAACATAATTATTTTATGTTAAATTAATTGTTATAATATAAAATAAAATTACTTTAATTTATCAAATTACTATCTATAAATTACTATTACATCAGAATACTTTTCTTTATCAGCTTATTAAAATTACTTCTGAATTAATCAAAAACCACGTAAATACTATAATAATACCAAGTAAAAATAATTCCGATTAAATTTTAAAAAATTCACCAAATTAATATAATAATATTATGCATTATGTTATAACAATAATTAATACAACAATAATATTTTTACACTAAAAATATACCAAACATTATTTTTTATTTTAAAAAATAATGTTTAGGCTAAAAGGATAGTACGCGATTTTTTAAAAGGAAGAGATCAATGTTCGATTTATTAAATAATTGTATGGAATAATTAGTATTTTATAAATTTAAAAATAATAAAATTAATTAGTTTTATTTCACACAGCTGTTTGGTAAATAAATTTGATAAGCTACTTTAACTAACTGACATATGTATGCTTTAATTTGATTAATACAATAAAACTAATAAAGAAAACATTTTTTATTTTTATACCTAATTTATAAGAATTTTATAAATAATAGATAAATCTCCTAAGTTAATGAATTAACAAGCTTAGATATTAGCGATCCTCAATACAGATATCAAATGTACATCACTAAGCTTTTGCTTCGTGCCATGGTTGGGAAGATCAATAGAATTAGAAGTGACAATAGAATTAGAAGTGACCATGAAAGCGATGGATACTCGTGAACTTATCATGTCCTATGCTCTTTAGCATCGTGCACAACAGCACCTTGGTGCTAGTGGTCATGAGAACTAACACTGCTCCAACCCCAGCATCATGAGCATCTCACAGCTTCGGCCGATCGGCCGACAAGTGTTTCGAAACAGGGGCCAGTGCAGTTTGGTGATGTTTCAGGAGAGCAGCAGCAAGTACCAGCATCGATGGCATTTTCAAAAAACTTTCACTACTTCACAGCTTTTGATAAGGTCTTGCCCAAAAAGTGATGAAAAGTCCTATAAGTTGCTCTCGACATATCAGTACCACTTGCTTGCCTGAGATAGGAAGATAGTAATCCAAAGTTATAAATAATATCCACAATGTTTGTGCCGGTTGGAATTGTCCATCTCCTCCCCACAACCAGATGCCACTAGACAGTGAAGCTTGTCGTCGCTTGGGATGCCACCTGCTAACTCTTCCGGTTCTAATCGAATTGCAATGAAATGGCAAACGTTTCATGTCAGCTCACTCATCTATCCTTCAAAACGTGCTCCTTGTATACTTTTGCATAACTAGCAGCGAAGTTTTCCATGGCTTCAAAAATGTGTCTGAGGCTTGATTGAAAACTAATCATAGTGGAACCATGATGTGCATGTTCAGGAACTGATATATCGATCTCACTGGATATCGGCATTAACTTATTCTTATGCTTGACCATTAGTTGCTCATTTTAGCTTGCTATCCATATCTCTTATTATCAGACTTTGTTATTAAAGTCATTGCTCGAGGCTGTGCTGTTGCCATAACTTAAAAACAATATGAGCAAAAGCCTTCATTGCACCGACAACATTCCTTTCCGATATGACATCTACACTCTTGGACCAGTAGTTGCAGACGACGAAAATAGAAGGTGCACCTAATTTCCCAAGCGGAAAAGGAGCAGCAATGTCATCATCTGTTTCTTCATAAGCCAATCGTTCAAGGATTTGAGGTAGCTCCTTTGAGCAGTGACCCAATCAGAAAAATGAGCTGCCAAATCAACTGTGGCCATCTCCAGTCGTTTTATTTCATCCATATGGTCGTTCAGCTTTACTCTGTCGATAATAGAATATAGATTTTTAGCTTCCGATATTGCTTGACATTGAATATGATGGCATTTTGACATAACTGAAATGTCAAATTGATGCAAAAGAAATCATCATACATCATAAAACAAGTGAAAAGTAGGTTCACTGAATGATTGAAAGTCCATATATAGAGATAAAGAAAATAACCAGTAGTTAAACAATCTTGGTTACCTAAATTGAGCCTATACCCTCAGACCACAAATTTAATTAAACAATCTAATCTAATGGTTTATTTTACCTTCTCTAATCAAAAAATGAAATGAGTACAAAAATTTCAAATTTAGCATTAATGTGGGAGACCTGGTTGTATTATTATGCATTCATTAATGATATATCCAAGTAGAGGGGAGTTTCCGGAGTTATTAACCAATTTTTTTGCTTGTAACCTACCATCTGAGCCCTAGGCTTCTTGTCCCTCTCTTTCAACCACCACAATCTCAATTGACCAATCGATCCAAGCTAAGCCTCAATCTTCGCCTAGCTCCCTACCTCTCATCCTCTACACTGCACCATACAAGAAAGGCACCAAGCTCATCCCTTCCTCCATAATCACAAGTAGAGTTTTCTTTAAGCTCCACCTAACCTAGCACCTTCAACTCTATTTTGATTTCCCTCCACCTTCACACCTTTAGCCCGATTGCATTTTTCTAATTAAAAAAATAGAGATTCCACTATTCATATATAAAAAAATTGAGATCAAGTAAAATGCCAATAAACAAGATCGTAGCATATCTGAATCATATAGAATATGAAGAAATTATTCTATTTCCAAGATGAGCACATGTGCAAGCTCAGAATTAATCACAAATATAAGAACAAGGCATAAATAAATAATCGAGAATGGCTTACCCATGGATAAGTTCAATAACTTGCGGATACGACTCTTCATCCCTGACTTGATTGATTTTACTTGAAATTGAGCATACTATCTGTATGGCTATTTGTATCCTTACAGATAGCTTTCTGATGAACACTTCAACTGACTCCAGCTTTTCAGCCTCTGCACCCATTTTACTTAGTGGATTCAGCTGCTTACATTTTCTATTGTATAAAACCCTCATCTTTTCCTCGGCCTATATGAAGTTTAAAAAGAATGTAGGTCAGCTACACAATTACACACATCTTTATTGTTTGAGTACACTATCAAATGCACGAGAAGTTGTCACTATAACAATCAATAAAAGTTCTCTATTTGAAGATGATTTAATATGATGACAAAGTAGGAAAAGCACTTCAATATTGTTTTTTTTAACAATGTTATGAAAAGAAGAAAAAAGCCACAGTAGATGTGTAGTCCAGGAACTAAACAATGAATATATTCGAGGCATTTTTGGTTCGTCTTAAGACCTAGTATGTCAATAATGTAAAAAGAAACCTGCATAGTGCTACAACCATCAGATCAGCTCAAGATCATATGAAATGTAAGAAGCCATTTAAATGATAAAGAAAGAACGTTAGAGTTATGTGTTATTGATTATTTGATTGTACTTTATCTTCTTTGAGTAAAACTGTAATGAATATGATAGAAGGAGGAACCATAACGCCAAAAGAAACTTTTTTTGGATTTTTCATTTTTAATGAAATAATTTTGAAAAATAATATACATAAATATATATATTCTAATTCAAATATAAAAAAATAAAAAATAATTTGGTAGATACAAATATGAAATGTTGTTTGGTCATATAGAAGCAATATTTCAGTAGCAAATTCATGATTAAAATAAATAAATAAAATCTATTATTTATTTTAAATACCAAAGTATTATTTTTTATTTTTTTGGCGCCACTATCAAATAATTATTAAAAGAAAAAAAACATTTCTAAAAATAATCAAATGATTAATACCAACTACAAAAATATAATTTTTTGCAAGACTGACTTTTCTTTATTTACACTACAATTAATTATTAACACCCAATACATATAACATATAAATAAAATAATTATAAAAAATAATTGATAATTTTTCATTGTCAATGTCTTTTTAACTTAAGTTCTAAAAAGAATCAGTAGTGATTCTAAAAAAAAAATCAGAGAAGTTTCTAAAAGCTCTATGTTTTTGTTTGATAATTATATTGAAGCCGAACTCTTGAGAAATAAAAAGTCACCTTATGGAATGAAGAAATTTGTTAAAAGATGACTAACATAACCAATTTAATTATGAAATCAAAGAAAAAGGTAAATCCCTTCTTGATTTGCTTGTAGATATGCATTCTGCAAAGATATCAAAGCAAAAAATAAGACTAATAGAAAACAATAAAAATACTTATACTGACCATGACTTCCTCAAGGAGTTTTAATTCCCAATTGTAAATCTTCTGTAGAGTTGATGAAAGTTATCCAGTGCCAATTGCCTCATCTTCCTCAAACACCAAAAGATCATCAATTTTTGAGGTTGAAAGAGGAGACAAACCACAAATCATCCTTGCAGAAACTGCTTAGAGGGAAAGAAAGTAAAAGAAAAAAGAAAAGACAACTCAGATTTTGCTGGAAATCTTGCACAACGAGCTGAAGAAATACTCAGAAAAAAAGAATTGCAGCAATAGCTCCACCTTTATATTCAGATTTTTTGTGGTGATAGAAAAATTTTCCCACTTCAAACAGTTTGGCGATCAGCTGTAGCAGATGTACCATCAGACTGCTTCTTTATCTCATGAATTACTTCGACAATATCCTGATATCTCCTTGAAAATGTGAATCCAACAGCTTTGTTCTGCTCCTTCGTTTCGGTCACCGCATTCTTATCCGCAACACAAACCCCTGGCTCCAAACTACTGGCTGCATTACGCAATGGCCTTGATTTCTTCTGGTTGAGATCCTCCCCGGCGCCACCAATCACATTCTTATCTTTTCATGGTATTTATGTATTATACGTGTTTTTATTTCCGTTGCATTTCTTACTCTAGAGTTGGCAAAACAGGTTTAACCAGCTGAGGTTTTCTAGTAGAGCGAAAATGAAACTTAATGGTCCTTTTAACAAACTAGCAATGGGAATCAATGGCTAACAAATATTTAACAATCAGACCTAATAGTCGATGATGATCCATGAACAATCAAAACTACAAACGATGATGACAATTGATGATGATTTAATGTTTGGTGGAGATGAGTGATTAACGATAGCCTATCTCCTTGTCAAAACACAAGTGTGCTTCAAGAAAAGGGAAAGAGAAATAACAGAGCTTGCAGTTAAAACAAGTACAAATAGATACAGTAGACATCATCACACAAGAAGGCTTGAAGCAAAAAGTTATTTCACCGCCAGATAAACTACAATTCAAAACACTAAATCAAAGTGATAATATGCTAGTAGGAAAATGACAATCTCACCAGGCTTGTAATACCCTGTTACAACTGCAGCTGATCTTTGCTGGTAAGAATCAAAGGATTGACACTTCTTTATTGCTTGGAACTCATCTCCCGTGTGCTCAAACCTCCCCGTTAAGCAGAGGCCAACCCTGAACATTCTGCAAAAGGAACATGGAATTTCGCAGGCTAGGGGTGATTTTTAAAATGGGCTGTAACATCTAATGATTTTGTCAATGATCTTTAAAGTTTTTTATTTTATCCCATAACAAAGTGAGTAGTTTAGATGATAATTCAGAAAGATAAAATAATGAAACTTACTGAACTAGAATTGGATTGGATTTACATTCATCCATTCTATATGATTAGCAGAGATGATGTACAGAAAAGCATGCCAATGGAAAATTTGATATGTTGAAATAACACTTCAAGTTTATGGATGAGAGAAGTGAAGAGGAAAGTTACCTGTTTGTTTTAGGCTGCTTCTGTTCCAATGACCCTTGCCCCAACTCTATCAAGCTTGGCCACAGTTGCAATGGATTGGAGATTACCCTCCTTGGCGAAAGCCTCCACCATCCTCGACGCGATCTCATTTCCTTTCTCCTCCTCATCGATGACTGCTACAGCAGTCGGCCCGGAGCCACTGATGGTGCAACCAAAGGCACCTGCCTCCATTGCTGCCTTCTTCACACTCACCATCCCCGGAATTAGGGGAGCTCTCCTCGGCTCAACGATTGCATCCGCTGCCATTGCAGATCCGAGAACCCTCACATTGCCTTGCACCACAGCAGCCACCAAGGCTGCGGCTTGACTCGAGTTCCGGATATGGTCCTTCATTGGGATGTTTGCCGGCAATGCTTCCCTCATCTTCTTGGTGGGCGCCTCGAACTCGGGGCTCACCAGCACGAAAAAGAGATCCCGGTCATGTGGGAATTCCAGCTGGATGATCTCAAACGGGTCGTAGCTCCGGATCAAGACGAAGCCTCCCAAGATCGAAGGCCCCACATTGTCAGCGTGGTAGCCACTTACCTTCTTCTCCGACTCGAGCCCGGCGAGAACGAGTTCGTCAGGGGTCAGGCGGCCGCCGAAGAGTTCGCTGACGGCGAGCGCCGCGGCGGCGGCGGAAGCAGCGCTGGAGCCGAGGCCGCTACCGAGCGGGAGGCCCTTGTGAAGAGACAGGGAGAGGCCGACGGAGCGGACGCCGAGCATGCGCATCGCGGCTATACCGGCTATGCCGGCGCAGTTCCATAGCGGGTCACGCCGGAGCTTGGAGGCAGAAGAGGATCCAGAGATCTCGGCGATCGAGAGAGTACCTGGCGCGACTGCGGGGTCGACGGAGACGGTGACGGTGTCGCCGAGGCCACCACCGACGGCGCAACCGAGGAAGTCGAAACCGGGGCCGAGGTTGGCTACGGTGGCGGGAGCGAAGGCCGTGAGAGATCGGAACGCTGGGGAGGGGTCGGTGAGGTTGGAGGCGGTCAAAATCGGGGCTTTAGCACCGGCGTAGCACCGGAGGCGGGAGAAGTGGGAGAACGGGCGGGTCCGGTTAAGTGGAGTCCTGGTCGGAGGGAAGGTCCTGGTGGGAGTGGCTGCCGTCGCCATTAGTGGTCGAGGGCGGGAGTGGGAGAGGATGGTGGCAGGTTAGGGTTGATCGACGGGTTATGCGCTCGCAATTTGGCTAGTGAGTCAGATTGCACGTAGGAATTGTGCCACTAATCAAACCTGATATATTATAGCGTGGCCCAAAAATCTTTCGGCACATTTTTAGGTTACGGCCCATAAGCATCAGCATGGTGTTGCCCATCAATACGACGACGTCTCTCGTCCGCGGCGGAGGCACAACGGCGATCGATACGGCATCCTGTTCGCAGGTTTAGGTGTTGATCTCCCCTCCGCCCAGTCCTCTACCGCAATTTGCGGCAGGGGTCAGTCTACATGGGGGATTCTGACGCCAGCTCCAGGTCGAAGAGAGCAGCCGCGCGTCTCTGCTCCATCTGCAACCAAAGGCAGGCTGCCCTTAAACGACCTAAAACTCTGCAGCAGGTACTACTCTTTCCGCTCTCTTTCCTAGGAGGGATTGTTTATGCGTCGGAATTGGAATTCTATTGGATAGGGTGAATGTTATGGTTGTGATTCACTTTTTTTTGTTCATCTGTTGCAGATTTTTTTAGATAGGACTAGTAAACTTGTAAAGATAATTATTATCGTTAACTTTCGTTAACCATGAATTGTTGATCATCTTAAAAATGCAAACTTGCGTAACTTAGTTTGTTAAAAGGGGAGAAGTGATTGACATGGCTTCTACAATGCCTGATTCCTTAATGCCAAATCATTATCACTGGACCAACTTTATGGAGCACTGAAACTTAGAAAAAAAATATGAATGTGAATTCATGTTTTCATATGGTTTCAAAGAAGCTGTTAGCTTTAACAAGCCCGGATCATCTCTTAAACTTGACTCCATAAACACCTAGTGAAGATATGGCAAACAGAAAAGTAGCCCCATGTTCCTATCTGACAATATCATACCATAATCAAAAGGTACAACTGCTCAAGTTTCCAGGCTTAACATATATTTAACCTTTGGATCCATTCTAAAATGTGAGAAATTAGCACTAGTTGGTGGAGTTGGTACATTTAGAATCAAGTTCAAACCAGCCGGTACACATTTGTTGTCAGGTATCTACACAATTTTAATAATGTAGTTCATGAGGTATCTGTACAATTTAATATTGTATTTATAGTGGTAGCTCCACAATACTCAATAACTTTTTTGGAAGATATTTATGAGCACAAAACAAATCCTACTCAATGTGGGATGCAAGCTACACTAGATGCACTAATCATCCATATTTCCTGATGATCTTGATGTTTTTTCTATGCAATTAAATATATCCTTAAATGTGGAATATGCTAATATTGTTGATGGCATTGTTGGCGATTGTAGCATAGATGTCGTACTGGACAATTTCTCTTATTGTGAAAAGAAAGGAATCTGTAGCTAACCAATAGCCTTAGATTTAGATTAAGATTAAGATGAAATTACTATTGTGGATTTTGGATTCCAAATTTCTGTGAAAGGACCTTCACTGATTTGCATTCTGAGGTGGGTTCAAATTAAAGCTTCAATGACATGATGGGGATGATCTAGAAATTGGGAAATACTTCTTCCTTTGAGGCCTATATTTCGAACACAAACTAATTGCAATTTCCTAGTAGCAAGTTTGAATGTTACATATGTAAAATGGCATACACTCGTAGAATATTTCATTTTGTTTTTTGTAGATTTGTAAGGAATGCTTCTACATTGTTTTTGAAGACGAGATACATAAAGTTATTATGGATAACAACCTATTTAGACGTGGTGAGCGTGTTGCAGTTGCAGCTTCTGGAGGAAAAGGTGAATGACAAGTTCTTACAAGTATCAAATGCCGAGTCATATTTATTCTTTTCCCCTTTAACAAAAAATGTGTTTGTATATACAAGGTGAAGCTTCTCTATTAACACAGTGCTTCTATAGGAGTTTACTGGAAACTTTTACTGTCATGTTCCAAGATTAAATAATTTCAGTTCCCAGCTAATTAGAATTACCTCAGTTCAAAGATGGATCTTTTTTCTAATTTTCTCTCACACAAACGACAAATTTCTTCTATGCAGATTCAACTGTTCTTGCATATGTTATGTCACAGTTGAATCGCCGACACAACTATGGATTAGATCTCTTCCTTTTATCTGTTGATGAAGGCATTACAGGTTACAGAGATGATTCACTTGAAACAGTTAAAAGAAATGAAATTGAGGTATTAACTTTAGTTAAACTGCTACTTTCTAAGGCTATGGTATAATTACCATGTTATGAATTCTTCTTTTATTAATTGAATTTTGTTACTTCTTGATTTTTTTTTTTGTGGTGGTTCTGTTATAATCTAGGTTATTATCATTTCATATTACATTTTTTTATTTATTTTGCAGTGCATAAGTTATTTGTAACTGTGAGATACTATTGATTTAATAATGGTTGTCAAAGTTGGCCGCCTTATATGGATACAGATTGCCCCAGCTGGATAGGTACATGCATAAATAGTTCCAATTTTTCTCATAAAATTGAACATCTCAATAAGATTGTGGAGAAGTTTGAAAAACTAGACTTTCTAAAACTAGCTAGAAATGAGCTATATTTTTTTAGAAAATTGATCAAATCAATTGAAATTTTTTCAACTAGAGAGTGTAAGTGGATTGAATTTTTTAAAACTGGGCTGATGTTAGAAATTCAATTGACCTAGTCCCATTGAAACCTAGCGAAGTCACACAAGGACCAAAAATTTTTGTGTTACTCGCTTGAATTGCTTAGCTATGAGTCTTATCTAGATCATTTATTCACTCATTCAACCTTGCCGCTATCGTGGTTGTCAAACTCAGCCAATTGTGATACAGATTGGCCAAGTTGTATCGTAAGTGATAAGAGCTGATCCAATTCTGGCTGATGACTCAGAAGTGTGTTAGGGGTTTGCTGAGACACTATAGATGCAATGGGAATTGATATACATCTCATTTTAACTGATCAAATCAAGAAAAATGGAGAGGGATCAGTGATTTTCTCAAAATTGATTGATTTCTGCTGAATTATTATTCTGGACCAACCAGAAAGAAGGCATGGAAGAAAAGCAAATGCACTGGAAGAATGAAGCTCTTCCATTGGTTGCAAATGCCACTGCTAAGATATCCACATCGCATCTCATGCTAGAGCCACCTGAGGGAGTGTCCAACTGACATGATGTCACGAGTTCACTTTCATGAGGAAGAGAAAATTGGGCTATGGGATAGTTGGAAGCAAAGGACAAGATTGAGCTTTATGGCTTTGAGAGAAGAGAACGAGGAATGTGAATCCAAGCTCACAAGAGGATGGCTTCATTCATGAGCACTAGCATAATAAGCTAATAATTAATATTATTATTAATTGGTAATGCTATAATAGTAACTTAATTATATTCTAAGTGTTAATTATATATTGTTACTCATTAGCAATAGTATTAGGTTTTTGATAGGTAAGATAAATTATAGTAAAATTGAGATAATAACAAATTATAAATTAATGTTATCAGGATATGTACGATGCTGCCTAGTTTTTATATTACCATGCCATGTGTAAGCATAGTTTTGGAATAAAGGATAATATGCATTATTCAACTGGTTGTATCTTTGCTCTGCCATGCCACGTGTAGGCATAGTTCTGGAATAAAGGATAATATGCATTATTCAACTGCTTGTGTCTTTGCTCTTCCCTCATGGTACCACAAGAAATGTAGCCTTGAAACACCTATATTTTAGAGAATTAACTGCCATTGACTCTTTTTCTCCAAAGAGAATATCTGCATCTGATGTATCATGAACTAAATTTACTGTCTCAAAGGCTGGTAAAATCTACTGTTTTAACCCTATTAGTTCTGCAATTATACTACTTTAGTTATTGCATGTTTTTAGCTGACCCCACCTAGTGAGATAAGACTGGATTGTTGTTGTAGTTATTGCTTGTTTTTGAGATTTAATGATTTATAATCACATTTTCTTGAAGTTAACCCATCTTTGTATATCATTTAAATTATTAGCGTTACAAATCTGCTGCAGTATGGATTGCCCCTGAAGGTGGTTTCTTACAAAGATCTGTATGGTTGGACAATGGATGAGATAGTGAAGGCAATAGGCTTAAAAAACAACTGTACTTTTTGTGGAGTATTTCGTCGTCAGGTATCATAAGTTACTTGGTAGATTGTGCACTAGAGGAATTTTCTTTTTTTGGCTATTTGGTTGCCCAGCTTTTTAAGTTGCAAATATCATTTTATAGATTTTTTTTTAAAATTCTGAAAAGATCTGGTCCTAAAAGCTCTTCTCAAATTTAATGGCTGATATATAAATTAATTTTAGAATATTAAAAAAAAAAGAAGCTTTGCTAACTAAATCCTGTTTGCTCTTCTCAAATTTAATGGCTGATATATAAATTAATTTTAGAATATTAAAAAAAAAGTTCTGCTAACTAAATCCTGTTTTTGTTCTTTGTTCCCATTCTTTTGATCCTTGGTATGTGTTTGTAAAGTGAAGAACAGAATGACGTGTGGATCTAGAAATCACTTGAGCGTATCACTAAATTAATTAATTAAATAAGTTACATTCGATACTACATTTTAACAAAAGAAAATTGATAGCCTGTATTACCATTATTATAATTAAAAGGGGGATTAAAGTTGAGATTTTATTGTAGCCATCTTGGTTATCTTCCACTTGCCAAGTGCCTACCATTATCCGGTGTTTACTTGAAGGGGTAAAAATATGGGAGGAAGGAGATAGATTATGTGAGAAGAGATAAAAAAAAAAGTATTACATTACTTGTTTGCTTGAACAAAATCAAAAGAAAGATAGTAATGCGACTTATGTTGTGTCTATTAGAAACTCAAACCTCAAACTTCCTTTCTCCCTCTACATAATTGTGTGGAAAATAAATGGAGAAATTAGATGGAATTTCCATTATTTTTCTCTTCCTTTAACAAATTCATTTCTTTATTTATTTTTTATCCCATTTCTGTCCAATTAAACATACCATTAGTATGAGTACGGTTACTTCCACGTGTATTTGCATTTCTCCTTTGAATGTTAATTTTTTATTCCTTACATCTACAGACCGCTCTCTTTAATGCTTCATTTTTATTCCATATATGAAGAGCCAATCTTGTGATAATGGACAGTAGGATGCCATGTTACTTGTAGGCTCTAGATCGAGGTGCTGCATTAATGAAAGCAGATAAAATTGTTACTGGCCATAATGCAGATGATATTGCTGAGACTGTTCTATTGAATATTTTGCGGGGTGATATTGCTAGGTAATGTACTCTCCACATTTCACTTACTGCTACAATTCCTCTTAATAGTAAATAATAATCACAATCATGGACTTCTCTTAGGTTGAGTAGGTGTACAATCATTACTACAGGGGAAGATGGCCCTATTCCGAGATGCAAGCCCTTCAAATACACTTATGAGAAAGAAATTGTTATATATCCTTGGCAATGAAATTCTTTTATGCAGTCTTTGTATGTTTATTGAGCTAATTTGTCAATTTTTAAAACTGTCAGACCTTAACCAAGTTTCACGTATGCATACTTCAAGAAGCTGGATTATTTCTCCACCGAATGTAATCTATCATGCCCTTCCCTTATTTATACTTTTTGTCCGCTGTGATTTGGCATGCACATTTAGAATAAATGGTGATTAGGGGAACTTATGTAGTAGCTTATCAAGTACAGCCAAATTATTAAATGGAAATATTATGCATATGAAAATGGGTCATGGCTGTTATTTTATTTGCGCTAGCACTACAAACCAGATTTGGTGCATGACTCAGGACATGCTGGTACCTGAATGACCATATATTGTTGGAATGCAGCTAATATAAATGATCTCCTTTTCTTTTGACTAATATATTGATTTGATTTGTAGATTTACCGTTTCCCAGAAATTTGTTCTGTGCAGTGGCTTTCTGAATTTTTTTTTGTCATATGTTTTGCACACACCAGACTTAACGCAGAGCACTTTTATTTTGTCTCGTCAATTCTTAGTGCTGATAATGAATGTGCAGGCATTTACTCACCTAATGCATATCGTGGGTTTGCTCGTGAATTTATCAAGGACTTGGAAAGAATAAGGTAAATTCTTTGCCTATGTCTATAAATCAAAAGCCAAATTAAATAGTCGTATGCACATAAATAAATTTAGGTTTCTTAGTAGAGATTATGCAACTAATCTTCTCTTTCTCCTGCAGGCCTAGAGCTATACTTGACATTATTAGATCAGGTGAGAATTTTCGAATTGCAACATCCACCAAGTTGCCAGAGCAAGGAACCTGCGAACGTTGTGGTTATATTTCTAGCCAAGTACTAAAACCACACCTTTTCATTGCTCAGAAGTTTTTTGGTTTATAGCTATTCCTTTCACCTCTCTTAATTACTTTTTCTGCCGGACCACCAAATAGGAATTTGATTTGATTAATAGCATGATTGACAGGATTGCTAATGTTGAACTTCTCATTGCTGAATCTAATCTTACAGGGCAAGCACAGTAGTTTAAGATTTCCTGAAAGTTCATGATGTTCTTTTACCTAAAAGGCATTTAAGTTTGTAATTCTAAATTTGAAACCTATGAATTGGTGATATGCTGCATTGTCTTGTTCAATTTGAAGCTCTCAAGAAACCATCGTCATGGAAAACTCAATTCTTGCTGTTCAAGGAGCAGAGTCAATGGCTGAAGTCTGAAGTGGCATGCATTAGTTGAAGTTCCTTAATTTTATTGCATTTTGGTTTACATCCTTCTTTCATTTGTTGCTGATAGAATAAAGATAGAGATATTCATATATAAATATTTGATGGATGTGAATATTTTACCTACTACCGAATTAAGCGTTAGATTCCTGTCGTGATAACACTTCATCGCTAGATGGTGCTATCATATCATGGTCAGGATATTTATAACCTTAGAAACTGTATTCCTAATTATTGTTATTACGGATTATTATACATGTTTAGCCACATAGTTTTTAGTAAAATAAAAAGGGTTTGTTTTAAGCAGTATTTATGACATGATCGCTTATGTTTATCATTTTTCCAGAAGATGTAAACTTGATATATTTTAATACTGACATTTTTTTTCAATTGGAATCACAGAAGCTGTGCAAAGCATGTATGCTGCTTGAGGGATTGAATCGTGGTCTCCCAAAACTTGGTATCGGAAGAACAAGAGGCAACAATGATCTGAAGAAGCAACGGGAGCACGGAAATTCTGTTCCAAAAATTACTGATTCCAACTTACAGAGCAAACAATGCGGGTCTCTTGACTTCTGAGCAACTATGGCAGATTCCTAACTCCTCATTTTGGAGTAGCAAGTCACTGGTAGTGAAATCCTACTCATTTTGTTCTGCAGCTAATGAAATCTTTGGGAGGGCCATGACAGTGCTTTTCTTTTTCAGGTCATTATTGAAAAGCATCTAAACTCAAGATCTTGTTCACGCTATGGCACCAGCATTTCATCTGTTCCTTATGGGAGCTGATCGATATTTTCTATAGAAAAGTGGAAATGAGTTTGGATATTGAGAAGTTATAGGGAAGAAGTGATCTAGCAAATGAATGAATAACTGTTGCTTCAGCTGATACGAGACTAAATTGGGGTGTCAGATTGTCACAATTCCCCGAATAGAAGTATTCTATTAACTTAGCAAAGATCAATCATAGATTTGTTGGCCAACTTGGTACAAAATATATATATAAATATATATATATAGCAATGGGTTTTAACCAAGTCATGAAAGATTTTATTTAATAGTTTTCGGTAATTTAAGAAAGGATGCATGTATATTTTTAAATTGACTAACGGTGCACGTTATTTACGTATTTATTAAATAGTGCATATTTTTTCAGTGTTTTTTTTTTTTTTTTTTTTTTTATCTTGGTGACAAATTCGACTTTACTTTTTTTTTCTTCTCTCTTGATTGTCTCCTCCTCCTCCTCCTCCTTCTTCTCCTCTCTTTTATACATGTAATTTTTCTTCTGTTTACTCTTTCTTTTAATGTGTTGGTGCAGTAGCCTAATTATGTCAACTAAGCTTGATTTGACTCAATTTTAAATCTTTATATTTAGATTTCGATGTTTAATAATACGTGGAGATGGTAAGTGTAATCATCCGATTGGGGAGATTACCTGTGTAATTCGCCTCTAGTCAGGGTTTGATCAGATTGATATGAAGAAGAGTCAAGTAGGTCAAAGGATTGACAAGATACTTGATTGGGAAAGTCCTAATTGGAGGTTAGGCAGTTGAAAGTCTTGGTGAGTGAAGCCAGACAGTTGAAAAATCCTAGTGAGTGAAGTTAGGCAGATGGAAAATCCTGGTGAGTGAAGTCAGGTGAAAGACCTAGACAGTTGAAAAATCCTGGTGAGTGAGGCCAAGTGAAAGTCCTGGTGAGTGAAGTCAGGCAGGTAGAAGTCTCGATGAGTGAAGCCAAGCAGGTAGAAGTCCCGGTGAGTGAAGCGGGGCAATGGAAAGACTTGGTGAGTGAAGCCAGGCACGTGGAAATCCAAGTGGGTCAAGGTTGACCGGACACCTGGTGTGGGAAGTCGAAGTAGGTCAAGGGTTGACTGGATACTTGGCACGTGAAAATCCAGGTTGGTTAAGGTTGACCGGACACTTAGTGTGAGAAGTCCAAGTAGGTCAAAGGATTGACTGGATACTTGGCACAAGGAAATCCAGATGGGTCAAGTATGACCAGACATCTAGTGGAAGGAAGTCCAAATGATCAAGGTTGACCAGACATTTGGCACGAGAAGAAAAGTCCAAGTGGGTCAAAAAGATTGATGGAGCACTTGGTGAAAAAATTCTAGCAGATTAAGGTTGACCGGATGCTAGGCATAATGTTCCAACAGGTCACGGTTGACCGGATGTTGAATTGGAGACTTAGGACTTGAGTTTAGGCAAGTCAAAGGTGGGGCAATCGATCAACCGATCGATTGGAGGATGTGCGCCGCGACGAAAGGATGACCCAATTGATCCATTGATCAATTGGGAGCTTATATCGCACGCACAGAAGCGCTCCCAATCGATCAGCTGATCGATTGGGCGCCTCCAATCGATCGGTCAATCGATTGGGGACGGGATTTCTCGCACATGATCGTGAGAAAGCCTAAATCGATTGGTCGATCAATTCAGGTTATTTCCAAAGAGCACAGAGGCACTCTGAATTGATCGACCGATCGATTCAGAGCCTCCCCAATCGATTGAGAGTCATTCAATCGATTGGGATCCGACCGTTGCGCAAATTATAGCTGTTGGCGAGCGTCTTCTCCAGAAGTTCTTCGCCCGATTCTTCTCCAATCTTCACGGCGATCTTCTCCACTGCTCACGGCCAGTTCTTGGAAGCTCTTGGGGACAAGTGCTGGTGCACTTCCAAGGTTCAAGAGGCAACAACAAGTAACAAGTAAGCAAGAAGAGAGGATTTTCATTTGTATTCATTGTATTTTTCTTCTTGCGTGTGTTGTATTTGCTATGTGAGTGTTGTAAGGATTCTCCGCCTTCAATAGTTACCATAAAGGAGTATTTTCATAGTGAAGAGTGCTCGCGTGTATGGATCTATGGATTAGTCACCTTTTCTTGATGTGGATACCAAGTAAATCCTTGTGTTAGCATTGTAGAGTGTGTTTCTTGTTATTTATTCCGTTGCACATCATCGAAGAAGCACATTAACAAGCGCGACGAGCTATTCAACCCTAACAAGTGGTATCAGAGCGATGTCGCTTTTCACCAGAATCATCGCCGGAAGGGGCACCAAATCCAGAGGGTGAAGAAGTTGGAGCAAAATTCATCAAGTCAAAGAATTCAAAAAGCTCAACTTCAAGATGGAATTCCAAGATGGACTCGGATTTGACACAAGGGTGCCTCCACTATTCACAATGATGAGCTTCAATTATTGGAAATTAAGAATCGAAAATTTCTTGATGATGGAGATAGAGCAATGGTTTGCTTTAATGGAAGGCTTTGAAGCTCCAACAAATTCAAAGGGAAAAATTCTCAAGAGGAGCAAGTGGAGCCAAGAGCAAATTCAAAGCAGCGAGGCAAATGACATAGTGACCAAGCTATTGGTCAATTTATTGCCAAATAATATTTTAGCTCGAGTTGGAGAATTCAAGGATGTCAAGGAGCTTTGGAGTAAATTAGCAAAGATTCATGAGATCCCCTCCACTGTATAAAATCAAAAAGAATCCAAAGAGGACGACTCATTGGATCAAGATCAAGGAGGAGAGGAGTTCGAGGTTGAGAGATGCTCAACTTCCGAAGAAGAGGTCCAAGAAGCTTCATCATTAATGGAATGCAACGAAAAGGGAAAAGAGGGAGCATACTCTTTGTTCCATGTACAAGATGAAGATGAAGAAGTTCCCACCTCTAGGATTGAGGGGGAGCGACCATCGTTGACACCGGATCAAGAAGAAGGAGAAGCTTCTACTTCCGGGTCAAGCGAAGAAGAAGAAGAAGAAAGTGTCATCCCTACACATGAAGGTTTATTTCAATTAAAAATAAAAATCATATTATATGCTTTGAGTGTAGGGAACATGGGCACTATAAGAGCAAGTGTCCCAAATTGACCAAGAAGAATGGTCAAGTGGCACCAAAGGGCAAGGAGAAGCCCAAGGAGACCTCGCCCACAACAAAGAAGAGCAAGGAGCACATTGTGTGCTTCATGTGTAATCAAAAAGAACATTATTGGAGCTAATATCCAAAGGGGAAGAAGTCGGTCAAGCCTAACCGAGGAAGCACAAGTCAAGGGGGAGCTTCCAAAGTAAAACCCAATGTATCATTTATTGAGCCTACCCCTTTAACTAATGGTAAAAAGCATGCTCGCTCTAATTTATTTCATTTTAATGTCATTTACCATAAAAATAGAAAGCATGATAGCATTAAGGAAAAATATGTTGCTTTTCATACTAAGACTACCACACCTAGGGTCAGCAAGGTAGATAAACTAGGAAATAACACTATGGACCTTAGGTATAAGCCTAAAAATAAAAATGCTCAAGGACAAAAAAGAAAATCCAAAACTAGGGATTTATGGAAAGGAAATCAAGTCTTGAGGTCAAGGCTTGATAAAATGGAAAAGACCCTAAAATGGATGGAAAATATCCTAAAAGGGCAAAATGAGCATAAACTAGATCTAGGAAAACAACAAAGGTCATCCAATGGTCATAGGGGTTTGGGATACAAACTTAAAACCAAGAAGGATGTGCCTTCTTATCATAGGGTTCCATATAACTATGGAACTAACCCTAGGTCTAGGGGTCAAGTCAAGGATACAAGGGAAGGCATCCCTAGGAGTATCTTTGCAATAACAAATGTGACTAAGACTTCTAAGAAGTCTAACAAAGTCGCTAAGAAGGTCACAAGGGAAGCTATCCGTAGAGTTGACCTAGAGAATGTGACCAAGGCTTCCAAGAAGCCTAACAAGGTCATTAGAAAGGTATCTAGGGAAGTTATCCCTAGTCGGTACCTAGAACATCCAAGGAGCACCAATAGGTTTTGGGTTTCTAGGAGCATTTTATCTATCCCTTATATGGATTAGAGAGTGTCAACTCTAATTGGAATGGTAGCTAATCCAACATTGATGAAGTTGACACTCGGAGAGCATTTTCAAGGTTTTTTTTATTAACCTTTGAAAATGAAATGGATTATTTATTTACTCTTTGGAAGAGTAAAATGTGTCAAACTTTGAGGAATTGAATTTAATTTTAATTAGCACAAATAAGAAGAGCACAAGAAATGTCAAGTTGGGATTTTGACATTTCCTTAAGGAATTAAGGGCAAATTTAAGCCTTAATTTAATTTGTTTACTCTTGGTAAGAGTAAAATGTGCCATAATTTGAGAAATTTGATGTAATTTAACTGGCACAACAAATCAAGAGTACAAAAGAAATGTCAAGTTGGATTTTGGTATTTTCTTAAGAAAATATGGACAATCTAGGATTACTTTTAAGTTTAGCTAAGGAGTTAATGAGACTTAGATAAATAATATAGGTATATTTTATTTAAGTTAAATTATCATGCTTTGATTGCCCATCATATGTCATGACATCATATTTTGCATTTATGCTAATTATGAAAAACATAAAAAAAATCATGTCATGTCATACATACATCATGTAATTATAGCAAATTTTCTTTTGAAAATTATTTATTTTGATGTATGCCATAAATCATCATGCATTAATTTAATTTCCTTACAATTAAGGACAAATGACATTTATTAACAAGTGATATCCTAGGTGGATGTTCAAAAATTTCTAAAATGCTTAGATAGATAATGCATGATCCTAGTTTAGGGCAAAATCAAACTTTACATCTCACAAAGAACTATAAGATGACTTGTATGTGTTTTAGTACACATTAAATACAAGTGAGATGTTAGAGTGATGAACAAGACTCAAGATATTGATTTAGTACATATTTTTGAGTTTTACGTTCATCAAAACACATAGCTATGTGTTTTCCCATCATTGGGAAAGCTAATGTACAAATCATGTGCATTGAGCCCAAAGAACATGATTGAAAATTGGTTTTGAAAATGCTTTTGGAAAACCTTGGTGAAGGCTATCTTTTGATAGTAATCATCATTGAATAGTTAGACACAAACTTGGAAGAAACATTAAAGTTTTTGTAAGTTTCCAATTTTATGTTAATTTTTGAAAATATGAAGTATTTTCATAGAAAACTATTTTTTTCATGATAATATATACCCTAAATAATGTCTACAATAATTTTCATGATTTTTAGAATTTTATAAAATTTTTGGAGAGTTTCTGAATTTTGGCTGAAATCCATTTTCAAGAAATCAGGGCTCCAATCGATCAGTTGATCGATTGGAGTGCCCCAATCGATCAACCGATCGATTGGGAGGTATTTCCCGTGAGTAGTAGCTCACGGAATCGATCAGCCGATCGATCCACTCTCTCCTGGATCGATTGGGCAATCGATTTAGAGGTTGGTTCTGCGAACAAAACCTCTCTGAATCAATCAATGGATCGATTGAAGTGATTTCAATCGATTGAGACCCAACACAATCGATTGGGAATGTTGATTTTGGTTGGGAAAGCCTGATTTCAATATTTTACACCATTTTTAGTCTAGGTAATCATTCCTAACCCCTTGAAATATATTTGTATACATTTAAGGGGAGTTTTTATGATGAAAACATAGATGGATTGGTTAAGGGAGACTAAGTAGATGTGTAGGTTGAGATTTGGTTTTAATATTGAAGTTTTGAACCTCAAAACGTCTAAATTTGAGTTTCCTAACGATTTAGGGATTCCAAGTCATTGTTGGTGCAATGACAGATGTTACGAGCATGTCTTTAGGGGGAGTCACTCGCTAAGGAGATGGAAATTAATTTTCCGAAACCATGGAAGGTGGTATATCCTTCTCTTGATAACATGCTCAGGGTTAAGCGTTGAAAAATAATGGAGAGTGGATATCTTCATTATGGGATTATGGATGCTTAAGGATAAGCATTAATGCTCAAGGGTGAGCATTTGGATACAGTGAAGGGATGAGACCTTCATTGTGGTGTTGTGCGTAACGAGTGGAGTTGTGAACAACGGTGAGTAACTCTTCAGGGGGAGAGTTCTTTTTGATGTGTGCTAATAAGGGGAGAATGTAAGGTTTAAGTTAGACCTTCATTATCCAAAGAGGGAGTTTGCCCTCTAGGAAAGGGGGAGAATGAAGGAAACTCTCATTCATACTTTGGCATGAAAAGAAGTTGAGGCTATGAGATTAGCCTAACTTAAAGATAGTGTCAAATATCAAAAATGGGGAGATTATTAGTGCAATATTCCTAGGTCAAGGTTGACCTGGTTGACTAAGCTTGAGTTGGCTCAAGCTTGAGTCTTCATGTTTGGGTTTCGATATTTGACAATACGTGGATATTGCAGGTGCAATCATCCGATTGGGGAGATTGCCTGTGCAATTCCCCTCTGGTCAGGGTTTGATCATATTGATGTGAAGAAGAGTCAAGTAGGTCAAAAGAATTGACCAGATACTTAATTGGGAAAGTCCTAACTGGAGGTTAGGCAATTGAAACTTCTGATGAGTGAAGCCAGATAATTGGAAAATCCTGGTGAGTGAAGCCAGGTGAAAGACCTAGTGAGTGAAGATAGGCAGATGGAAAATCCCGGTGAGTGAAGTCAAGTGAAAAACCTAGTGAGTAAAGCTAGGTAGTTGGAAAATCCTGGCGAGTGAACCCAGGTGAAAGTCCTGGTGAGTGAAGTCAAACAGGTAGAAGTCCCGGTGAGTGAAGTCGGGCAGTGGAAAGACCTGGTGAGTGAAGCCAGACACGTGGAAATCCAGGTGTGTCAAGGTTGACCGGACACCTAGTGTGGGAAGTCCAAGTAGGTCAAGGGTTGACTGAATACTTGGCACGTGGAAATCCATGTGGGTCAAGGTTGACCGAACACCTGGTGTGGGAAGTCCAAGTAGGTCAAAGGGTTGACTGGATACTTGGCACAAGGAAATCCAGATGGGTCAAGGATGACCAGAATTCTGGTGGAACGAAGTCCAAATGGGTCAAGGTTGACCAGACATTTGGCACGAGAAAAAAAGTCTAAGTGGGTCAAAGGGATTGACGGGATATTTGGTGAAGAAGTCCTAGCAGGTTAAGGTTGACCGGATGCTAGGCATAATGTTCCAACAGGTCACGGTTAACCGTGTTAGAGTGTATACTAAAAGCCTAACTTTTGTATAAATATTTATTTTATAAATAAAGAATCACATTGGTCAAATGTCTACATTTATATGTAAGTGTAGTTATTCAATTAATTTATATTGTAAATAACATGGTGTGTGGTGTTACATACAGAAGATCATGTTATCAATTCTTTATAAATTATAAACAGTAGCTCACGACTAAGATGGAAAGGAACAAACCATTGGAATAGTCATAGTGTAATTTGGTATTAGTTTATCTTAACTATAAAATTACACTAGTACACTCTGAGTGTATTGAGCAGGACCATTTAAGGTAAGTTCTTTTTATACTGACTAAATAAAAGAACAAGACCTTTGTTATCGTGGAAGTGTGTACTCTTAATCCTGATATAATAACAAGCATATATATCTAGTATTTATTTCTTTGACTTATCAATGGGTGAGATTTAGTTCGATAAATCAAGAGGCCCGATAAGTTGGGAAATGATATTATTTATAGTGTGTGTTGTTGATTATAGAAGGAAACTATGTCCTAGTAATCTAGGTTGATAATGTCCCCAAGAGGAGTTCATAAAGATTGTCATGTAAACCCTGCAGGTGGACTTAGTCCGACATGATGATAAGGTTGAGTAGTACTACTCTTGGAGCTAGATATTAATTAAGTGAGTTGTCAGTAACTCATTTAATTAGTGGGCATTCGATATCTTAAACACAGGGAGATTAACACACTCATGATAAGAAGGAGCCCAAAATGTAATTTGGGATTGGTGCGGTAGTTCAATAATAATTCTTTAGTGGTATGAATTATTATTGGTGAAATTAAGTTGGGTGTTTGGGGCGAACACAGGAAGCTTAATTTCATCAGGAGACAAAAACCAATTCCTCCTCTTGTTTCCTATCGTAGCCTCTTATTTATAAAGTATTATACCCACTCATACCCACCTTCTTACTCACCTTAAGGTGGCCGGCCAAGCCTAGCTTGGAGCCCAAGCTAGGGCCGGCTAAACCAAGGTGAGTTAGTTTCATTAAGTGGTCGGCCCTAGCTTGAACCCAAGCTTGGTGTGGCCGGCCACATTAAAATAAAAAGGATTTTATTTTTTAAAATCTTTTCTTATGTGGAAGTCATGGTTTTAAAAAAAAGTTTAAAATTTAAATATTTCCTTTTATAGTTTTCTAAAAAAGATTAAGAGAAATGTTTGATATCTTTCTTTATTTGTAATTAAAAGGAATATTTTAATTTTTGATAAAACTTTCCCTTTTTGTAACCATCCTCATGATTTTAAAAGAGAGTTTTTAAAATTAAATCTTTCCTTTTATAGTTTCTACAAAAGATTAAGAAAAGATTTGATATCTTTCTTTATTTGTAAATTGAAAGGAAGATTTTAATTTTAGAGAAAACTTTCCTATTTGTAAATCATCCACATGTTTTAATAGAGAGATTTTAATTTATAAAAGTTTCCTTTTATGACCAACCATGAAGGGAATTTCCAAAAGAGAAATTTTTATTTAAAAATTTCCAGAAACAAATTAGGAAGTTTTAATTTTGTATTTAAAACTTTACTTATTTGGAGGGATTAAGGTGGTCGGCCATATATAGTTTGAAAGGGAAATTTTATTAAACTTTCCTTTTATTGGCAAACGGAATAAGGGAGTTTTAATAAAACTTTCCTTATTTGCCAAGACAAAGGAATATAAAAGAAAGGCTAGAGGTGCCTCACCTCATAACAATATCTCTTCTATTAGTTCCTCTCTTCCTTGGTTGGTGGTCGGCCCCTCTCTTCCTCTCCCTTTCCTATTCTTCTTCCTTGGTCGGCGACATCTTCATCTCAAGGAGCTTGGTTGGTAGCCGGATCTTGCTAAAGGAAGAAGGAGAGATAGGAGACTTTGTTTCTAGCATCCCTTGGAGTTTGGTGGTGGTGGCAGAACCTCATCTTCTCTTGGAGTTCTTGTGGTGGCCGAAACTTGTTGGAGAAGAAGGAAGCTTAGGTGGTTCTTGTCTCGGTAGATCGTCGCCCACACGACGTTCGAGATAAGAAGAGGAATACGATAGAAGATCAAGAGGTTGTTGCTTACAAAGAAAGGTATAACTAGTAATTCTATTCCGCATCATACTAGTTTTCTTTGTATAGATTTTGAAATATCAAACACAATAGGCATATGATTCTAGGTTTCGAATTTGTGATTCGAGTTTGTGTTATTTTGTTTTGTTTTTTTTGATCTTGTGATTCGATTGTTCCTTTTGGTTAAACCTAGGGTTACTATAAGGAAATTAAATATTAAATTCTGTTGAAAGGATTTGTCTAGGAAGTGGTGGATGCTCTCATACCCAAGAAGGCCTAGTGCCTTGCATGTTTAACCTGGAAGTCAATCTCTGAAATTAATATTTAATTGAATTTGTAACATGGATGGATTTGGATCAATAATGTTAAGTATCGTTTGCGATCCAAGTCTAAACCTCTAAGAACAGATAAGTTAAATTTGGAATCAATAATGCTAAGTTCCATTTGTGATTCCTAATTTAATTTCTAAAGAACACAATAGGTTGTTAGGAATGGTTCAGGACTTGTACAAAATTTTTGTATAGGGGAACCGGTACGATATTCCGAGTATCAACCAACAAACCGGATGTTGAATTGGAGACCTTGGACTTGAGTTTAGGCAAGTCAAAGGTGGGTCAATCGATCAACCGATCGATTGGATGTGCGCCGCGAAGAAAGGATGGCCTAATCGATCCATTGATTGATTAGGAGCTTATATCGCATGCACAAAAGCGTTCCCAATCGATCAGTCGATCGATTGGGCGCCTCCAATCGATCGGGGACGGGATTTCTCGCGCACAATCGTGAGAAAGCCTGAATCGATTAGTCGATCGATTCAGGCTATTTCCAAAGAGCACAGAGGCACTCTGAATCGATCGACCGATCGATTTAGAGCCTCCCCAATCGATTGAGAGTCATTCAATCGATTGGGATCCGATCGTTACGTAGATTATAGCTGTTGGCGAGCGTCTTCTCCAGAAGTTCTTCGCTCGATTCTTCTCTGATCTTCACAGTGATCTTCTCCACTACTCACGGCCAGTTCTTGGAAGCTCTTGGGGACAAGTGCTGGTGTACTTCCAAGATTCAAGAGGCAACAACAAACAATAAGTAAGTAAGAAGAGAGGGTTTTCATTTGTATTCATTGTATTTTTCTTCTTGCGTGTGTTGTATTTGCTGTGTGAGTGTTGTAAGACTTCTCCGCCTTCAGTAGTTATCGTAAAGGAGTGTTTTCATGTTGGGTCTGATATGAAATCCTGTCACAATCATAAAATTACAATAATATATAGAAACTATCAATATATAAATAAAAGTCCAATTTTGATTAAACCTGGTAATAGACATCGGATGTATTTTAGAATTTGCCTTAAATGAAAATTCCACTTGTTGCATTTAACAGTAGATATACAATGTAAATCCTTTTCTCCTCTTGTCTTTCTAGGAAGAAAATTGGCCCCGGGGCTATGGTGCAGAGATAAGAGCGCTCAGTTGTCTCTCAAGCACCCACAGTTTGATTCCCAGCTATGATGTATTTATAAAAAAATTTCCTCCAAATGGGACTTCTTGTTAGGATCGTTGGCGGTCGGCTAGAGGGGGATGAATAGCTCCCGCACAAATTAAACAAATAGAAAGAACTTTCTCGGATTTACAACTTGATTAAAAGAACACTTGCATAAGTAAGAATAAAGAAGAAACTAAAAAGAAACAGATACTGAGATTTTACTTGGTTACAACCGGAGAGGTTGTTAATCTAAGGAAGTTAAAACATACTAATTTCTCCTTCCGATGGAGAAACCTCTTATAGTATTCAAAGATCACAAAACAAAGCTAAACAAGAACTAGGAAATGTATAAGTGTTGTTTCAGACTATTCAGTTGTTCTCCTTAGTTTTTGGGAGCAGTGCTACTTATATTAGCCCTGCTCGGGGTGCCTGGAAGGGTTCCAGGTGCCTGGAATGAGATAGAAATCTATCCCCAACGCAACATTCAAATGTCATATTGAACTGGATAAAAATCGAGTTCCGGCTGCCCCGGACTGGTTCGGGCTCCCTGAACTGGTCCGAGCGCCCCAGGGCCAAAAATCAACAATTTTTGGTCCCGGCCTCCTGCTTCGGTTCCGCTCTCATCAATCCAGATCTTTCGCTCTGGTTCCGCTCATTTAGGTGATTTCTGCCATTCGGAATAGGGCTCGCCCGAACCTAACTTCCGGCCTTCTCGAGCAAGCTTTCGCTCCGGCTTCTTGTCTCTCAGAAATGTCGCGCACCTCCTCGTCTACCCACGTACTCTTCCGCAACACCTCGTCCCTCAGACGCACCAAACCCGTCGGCTCTTTCCAGTGTCATCCTTCTCGCTAGTTGCATCTTTTGCTTGACATCCTGTGCTCCTAAGTTCCTGCACACTTAGACACGGGGTTAACCATAATAGGACCTAACCTAACTTGGTTGATCACATCAAAACTACCTTGGGGTACCAACAATCTCTCCCTTTTTTATGTTAGCAACCCAAATTAAGTTAGGGTAAGTTAACATAAAGTAAAAGCAATAAATTTTGCAATTAAGTACAAAAAGTAAAAGAATTTAAGTTACCTCTCCTAAACTTAATCTTTCCTTCTCCTCCTTTAATCACATAAAAAATGGGGTACCTCAAAAGTCTGAGGGTTAAGTTTCTTAAGAAAAACTCTGAATTGTTAAAAAAAAACTTTAAAAAAGATTTTGGTAAAGCACAGATAAATTTTAAAAACTTTAAATTTTGTTAAAATTTCTAAGTTAAGTTAAAAAAAATATTTGAGTAACTTTTTAACGTATTATTTAATCACAATAAAATATTTTATCATTTAGTTAATTAAACATTTTATTTCATTAATTAGCTTCCAAGTTGTGGCGAGGCACTAGACCTTCTTGGTTATTAGAGCAACAACCACTTTCTAGACAAAGCCTTTTAAGGAAATCAAACATTTAATCTACTCTCTGAAAGCCCTAAGTTCAATTTAAACTTAATTTATACAGGTTTTTTAGAACCCAATATAGGTTCCTACCAATTGGATTAATCAGAAATTTCTTTAGAACATATTTTCTAGATAGTTTTCTGATTTAGCCCTTATAAAATCTAAAATGTCAGCTTAGTCTATTATAATTTTGGGTTTAAACATTTAGGCATGCTCGTTTGTCAAGTCTTCTACTTGTATTTTTAATTTATCATTTCTAATTTTAATTTATCAAAATCTTATACTGAACAAGATTTTTCTAAAATCAATTTCAATTCATTGTTTTCTTTTTCCAACATGCAACAGTTTTTCGATAGTAATTTAACAAACTTGAATAATTTTTCGGGAGGAAGAGATCGTACCTGACTTACCTTGTCGATCTCGTTATCCGTAGCTCCCCTGAACTGCTGCTTTCTTCCAATGTAGCTCCCCTTCATCGATGCTCTCGATACTCATTTCGGACGAGCTTGCTTCATGTTCATCTTCTTGATGGCTTACGATTAACACAAGTCAAGAGAAAGCCTCAATCTCTGATTCGGACGATGTTTTGTCCCACATTGCCTTCAGGTTTTTGTGCTTGTTTGTTTGGACGGGCTTCTTGTTCTTGCCCTTGCCCTTGTTCTTCAATTTAGGATAGTTGTCTTTAATGTATCCTTCTTCATTGTAGTGGTAGCATCTGATTTTTCTTCTCATCTACCCTGCAGATGGTTAGATTTTCTAGATTTGAATAACTTTTTAAATTGATTTACCATCAACGTCGTTTCTTCGTTATCGAGAGAGGATTCTGAATCTAGTTCATCCATCTTTGCCCTGAGGGCAATATTGTGCTTCGGCTCCTTCTTTGAATCTGCACATTTCGTTTCATAGATTTCAAATATTGAAAACATTTCTTCTAAGGTGATAGATTCTAAATCTTTAGATATATCGTAAGCACCTATTAATGATGCCCACTCGGTAGTTCTAGAAATGCATTAAGTGCGTACCTCAATGAATCTCGGTTGCTTACCTTTTCTCCGAGATTCGTGAGTCTGGTGATTAGTTCTTTCATTCTCAAGTGAAGATGTGCAACGGTTTCTTCTGCTTCCAATTTTATGTTACTTAGCTGGTTCCTTAGCAGATCTCGTCTCACGAGCTTAGCTTCGGGTGTCCCTTCGTGTAGCTCAAGGAACTTCTCCCAAACCTTGTTTGCTTAGTTGTAGGCGTCGATCCGGTTGACTTCTTGTGGCGGTAGGACGCTCAGCAGATGAAACTCTGCTTTGTCGTTTGCCACAAAGTCGGCATGTTCCTTCTTCGTCCACTGGTATTCTTCCTTACCTTCAGGTACTACAAAATCGAATTTCATTATTAAAAGTAATTCAAAATCAATTTTAAAGAATACCTCTATTTTCTTTTTCCAGCTCACGAATTTCACCTCGAACTTCGGTGGATGGATGCTCGATCCGACCATCTCGTGTGCTTCGTTCGACGGTTAGTCCTCCTGAAGTGAACCCGCTCTAATACCACTTATTAGGACCGATGGCGGCTGGCTAGAGGGGGGGGGATAGCCCTTGCACAAATTAAACAAACAGAAAGACCTTTCTCGGATTTATAGCTTGATTAAAAGAATACTTGCATAAGTAAGAATAAAGAAGAAACTAAAAAGAAAGAGACACCGAAATTTTACTTGGTTACAACTAGGGAGATTGTTAATCCAAGGAAGTTAAAGCGCACTAATTTTTCCTTCAGACAGAGAAGACTCTTACAACATGCAAATCTCATAAAACAAAGCTAGACAAGAACTAGGAAGTGTACAAGTGTTGTTTCAGACTATTAAGTTGTTCTCCTTAGTTTTTGGGAGCAAGGCTGTTTGTATAGCCTTGCTCGGGGCGACTGGAAGGGTTCCAAGCACCTGAAATGGGATAGAAATCTATAATCAATGCAACGTTGAACTGGATAAAAATTGTGTTCCGGGCGCTCGGAATGGTTTCGGGCACCCCGGACTGGTCCTGGCTCCCTGACCTACTCCGGGCGCCCCGAACTAGTCCTGGCTCCCCGGACTGGTCCGAGTGCCCCGAGGCCAAAATTCATCTCTTTGCTGATTTTTGGTCCCGGACTCCTGCTTCGGTTCCGCTCGCATCAGTCTGGGTCTTCCGCTCGTTTGGGTGATTTCTGTGATCTGGAATAGGGTTCACCCGAACCTAACTTTCGCTCCGACTTCTCGTCCCTCAGAAATGCACTACAAAAAAATAGGTGTTTTTGAATCGATCTTTTTGAAGCGTTTGAATAACTGCATCGAATGAGTAAAGGTTTAGAAGCGGTTACGTACTTTCCGCTGCAATAGATCTTCCGTAAAAGCGGTTATGATATATCGCTTCTATTTAGTACATTTAGATGTGATTTTACATTCTGCTTCTAAAAGAATCCTTTAGAAGCAGTTGAAACCACTCCTAAAAGTAATAGGTTTTATTTTAAGCAAATATAAATAGAAGAGTTCACGCTCATTTAGACATTAACAACTCACCTATTTTATTGCTTCAATCGGCCGACCACCAAGTCCATTGTAAGAAGAAATTGTTTTTCTAATTTTTAGATAATTTCTCAACTTATTTTTTAGATCAATTATTTTATTTCGAAAAACTTGAGATGATATTCAAATCGATTTCCCTTCATCTACCGATTTTTTGGATTTTATTGTGTCCCACTGTTAGATTAATTGGGAGTGAGGTTGATAGATATCTTTAGAGTTTTGGCTCGTATTGTAATTGTTGATGCTTTATATTATTAAATTTTTTATATAAATGATTTCAGTACATGTTCAAAATAAATATAAACATTTGTATCTAATATGTTTGTTTAAATGACTAAAAGAAGTGTTTGAAATTTTTATTTCTTCGCATACCTATGTTGTACCGTTTTAGTGTTTTAGGACTGTACAATAGTGAAATTGATTGTGAATGATTTATATTACACTTTAAATAGTGAATGTGTATGAAACTTGAATGAGTTGATAGACTGACTCATGTTTAGTCGTGTAAACATCTTCCAAAGTGATTTTATACTAGAGTGAGTTCTAATGCTTAAATAAAGGTATACATGCTTTATATTAAGGTAGTGTCCTCTGTTCTAAACAGTTGCTAATTAAAATAATTATGTATAAATCATGGTGTTTGGATATTGTAAATGATAATAATTGTACTACAAACTACAAGGATATGATAGAATATTTAAGTAGATGTAAGAAATAGAGCAACTGTACAGGATATATGGTGATTGAAATTATGAATAGGACATCCATAACATATGCATTTCATTTAAAAATTAACAAAGTTATTTATTATATTAATTTCTTCATGAATTCTTTCTACTCAAATAAATCTTAAATTTTGTAAATAATTGAATAGGTTCAAACAATGCAGGCATGGATAGATTCTCCCCGTGGTAGTCTGGAGTATCAGGTTGAAATTCGAAATTTTTTACCTTATGCATTTGCTAACACAACTAATGCAGTGACGAAACCATGTCCTTGTCGTAAATGCATCAACTCATTGAATCATGACCGTGAGACAATATATGAACATTTGATGATAAACAGTATTTTACAAGATTATCATATTTAGAATTTCTACGAAGAAAAGTTGATTGTACAATCTCATGATACCATGAGAGATGAGCTTCATGCCTTACCATAAGTTTATGAGACAATTAACTATGAATCAATGGTCTAAGAAGCATTACATGAAGTATTTGGGATATTTGAAGGATCGCCTATGAGGAATGAAAACTACACTGGTGCATTAACTAGTCATACATCGATGGAGTCTAATGTGAAAGATTTCTATAGATTGGTAGAAGAAGGAAAAAAACCATCATATGCTGGATGCACTAAGTTTTCTAAATTGACATTTCTTGTTGAGTTATTTCAATTGAAAGTGGGTGGAAAATGGAGTGATAAGTCCTTCACAACATTATTGGATTTTCTTCGACGAGTACTTCCACCTGAAGCACAAGTACCAAATTCTTTTTATGAAGTGAAGAAACTAATTTCTAATTTGGGACTTCACTATGAAAAACTACATGCTTGTCCAAATGATTGCATGATTTATTGGGGTGAGGATGCGAATGAACAAGCTTCTAGAGTATGTAATCTTTCAAGATGGAAAAACATGTAGAAACAACAAAAGAAGTCACGCAAAGGTGGAAAAAAAATCCTTCAGATGAAAACTCCAGCCAAGGTTTTTTGGTATTTTCCATTAAAACTGAGATTACAACGATTATTTATGTTATCTCAGACGTCTGAAAATATGCAATGACATTCTAAGAAACGGGTTTCAGATGGAATTTTAAGGCATCCGGCTGATTCGCCAGCATGGAAGGCATTTGAAGAGTGACACGCTGAATTTGGAGTAGATCTTAGAAATGTACGTTTTGGACTCGCTACTGATGGATTTAATCCATTTTAAAATCAAAGTACGTCACACAGTACATGGCATGTTGTTCTAGTGCCTTACAATTTGCCACCTTGGGAATCTATGAAGCCTCATTCAATTATTTTATCCACCTTAATTTCAGGACCCAAAGCACCTGGAAATGATATTGATGTATATTTACGTCCCTTGTTGGCTGAATTGAAGGACTTATGGGAAAATGGGATTACCACTTATGATGCTTGCAACAAAGAAATGTTTCAAATGTGGGCTGTATTGCTTTGGACCATTAGTGATTTTCCAGGTTTGGAATGTTTGTCTGGGTGAACACATATGCCAAGAATGCTTGTCCAACATGTGCTGATAAGACAGATGCAATGTACTTGAATAATGGAAGAAAATGGTCATTTAAAGGGCATCGCCGCCTCTTATCGACAGATTCAAAAATACAAACTATGACAAGTTGTGGCAAGCCAGAGAAACGTGAATTAGATTTGATACCATTGTCTGTATCTGATGTTCTACAAATGACCCAAAACCGAAATGTGGTATTTGGTAAGAGTACATATCGAAACCATTGGTGCAAGCAAAAACAGGTTCCACTGAACAAATGTGGAGGAAACAAAGTATTTTTTTTTCACTTTGCCTTATTGGGAGTTTAATTTGATAAGACATAATTTGGATCCTATGCATATTGGGAAAATGTTTGTGATAATATCCTTGGAACACTTTTAGATGATTCTAGCAAGAGCAAAGATAACGCTATTGCACGTGGAGATTTGAAAATATTGGAAATTATGAAGTAATTATGGCCACAGCCACAATCAAATCGTACAAAATATTTGCCACTAGCATGTTTGAACAAAGATGAAAAAAGTTGTTTTGTTCAGTGTTGAAAGATATTTGTGTCCCTAATGGTATGTCATGTAATATTTCAAAATGTGTAGATGTTGGACGTTGTAAGATTTTTGGTCTAAAAAGTCATGATTGTCATGTGATAATGGAGCAATTTCTTCCAATAGCTCTTCGTCATGTGTTATCAAAAAAGGTAACTACACCATTAATTATTTTATATGAGTATTTCATAGCAGTGTGTGCAAAGTCACTATGAGAAGATGAATTAAAAAGGGCTAAAGAAGGAGTTGTATTGGTCTTATGTCAATTAGAAAGAATTTTTTCCCCATCATTTTTCACAATAATAGTGCATTTGGTGGTGCATTTGGCGTATGAAGCAAGAGTAGTCGGGCTTGTACTTTTAATATTAACTTTTTATATATATCTCGTATGCCTTAATTAAAAAGAGAATTTGGAAAACGAAAAGGCTCTTATTTGTCTCCTAAAAGAACTTGGGAAAATGAAAGGGCTCTTATTTTTCTCCTAAACCCTAAAACCGCCACCTTATTTTAGAATCCCACGTTAGTATTTGATATTCCCGCTTGTAAATTCCTTTTTTTAAGAAAATCCGCCTATAAAGTAAATCTGCCTCACGATCGATTTTTCCCATCTTGTGTAAACAAAATCTATGCTCTACCGTAAATTACAATTCGTTTCCAGATTTTGGAGGTAAATTCTCTTAACATTATGTTTTAAACAAATTTGGTGTTCAGATAGCTTAGAATGGACTTTTGTAAATCTTCCATAAAATTTCTTTTATGTTGTGAAGGATTATGAGCGGTGATTATTTTAATATTGTGTTTGTTCTTTATTTGGTTGCAAATATTTTTCGTTTGAGATTGGAATGTAAAATTTGTTCGCTAGGAGAGAAATTATCATATGTGTTATTATCCATCCAAGTTCATGACCAATGTGTTAGGACCGATGATCGCGGCTAGAGAGGGGGGTGTGAATAGCCGACCCTAAATCTTCGTTTCTTTCTACAAGTCGAGTTAGCGCAGCGGAAAATAAAACAAAGAAACAAAGACAAGAAGATCAAACCTCAACACGCAGCGATGTAACGAGGTTCGGAGATAAACTCCTACTCCTCGGCGTGTCCGTAAGGTGGACGAAGCCTATCAATCCGTCGGTGGATGAGTCCCCGGAAAACCGGCTAATAACAACTCCTTCTGGGTGGAGAAACCTCGCCACAATAACTTGCAACAACAAGATAGAAATACAGCAAGAACTACAAACAATATGAATGTAAAACACCTTGCTTGCCTTCGACTGGTTTCCGTTGTCGAAGCAGCAACTTCACGGAAGAACAGCAGCAGCTGACCAGCTGGGGAAGCTCACACGAAGCTTCACGAATCAGAGAGCTCAGCAAAGCTCAAGTGCAGCAAGAAGCAGAAGCAAGAAGGAAGAAGTAACTCTTAGAACAGTAGCTCCTCAATCCCTTTTATAACCTGCGAAGAAGACACAGAAGAAACTAGCCGTTGCTACGCAACGGCTAGGACGTGGACCGATCAGGCTTCATCCTGATCGGTCCACAAGGGTCCTGATCGGTCACAAGACCGATCAGGTCCTTCCCTGATCGGTCCCATGACCGATTAGGACCTTTCCCTCCCGAAGATGATCTCCTTCTGATCGATCACTGATCGGTCTGCTGACCGATCAGATAAGCAGCAGAATGCTTCTGTTTGGTTACTGATCGGTCACCAGACCGATCAGATAACCCAGCGTATCACTGGATCGGTCACCAGACCGATCTAGGTTTAGAGCTCCCAGCCCTAAACCCTACTTGGTCCCGAGAACGAGCTACCGAGCCCTCTCCGACTTCGTCCGGTCCAGATAACGAGCTACCGAGCCCTCTCTGACCTAGTCCGAAGAACGAGCTACCGAGCCCTCTCCGACTTCGTCCGGTCCAGAGAACGAGCTACCGAGCCCTCTCTGACCTAGTCCGGAGAACGAGCTACCGAGCCCTCTCCGACTTCCATCCGGTCCAGAGAACGAGCTCCCGAGCCCTCTCTGACCTCAGTCCGGAGAACGAGCTACCGAGCCCTCTCCGACTTCCCATGCCAAGTTTCCATACTTGGACTTCTCCGTGCCAAGTCTCCATACTTGGATTTTTCCCGTTTCCCGTGCCAAGCTCCCTGCTTGGACTTTTCCGAGTCAAGTCAACTCACCTCGGGTCAACCAGGTCAACCTTGACCAAGGGTTGCACCCACAACCTCCCAAGTTTCTGTTCTTGTCAAACATCAAGATACAACTTGAGTCAGGTCAACTCGAGTCAGGTCAACCAAGTCAACCTTGACCTAAGGTTGCACTAACAATCTTCCATCAAAATACAACTCTTCTGTTTTCGTCAAACATCAAAATACAACTCTAGTCAGGTCAACTCGAGTCGGGTCAACCAGGTCAACCTTGACCTAAGGTTGCACCAACAATCTCCCCCTTTTTGATGTTTGACAAAACCATAACCTAACTTAGGTTTTCTAATGTTCTTCCTTGAACATTCTCCCCAAACCTACACTCTCCCCCTTTTTGACACACATCAAAAAGAGTGAATCAAGGTCAAGAGTTTCTTTCTAATGAAAGTCTCATACCTTTCATTGAAACTCTTAATTTCCCCCTTGATACTAAGGTTCAACAATTAACTTAGTGATAATCTCATATCACTCAAGTCTTTAGGAGTAAAAACTCCCCCTAAAAGTCAACTCCCCTTGACTAATACGTAAAACTCCCCCTAAAGATCAACTCCCCCTTGACCATTGCACCAACAATGTTTTGGAGAGTTTCAAACCTTTAGAACTCTAAAACACCACTTCCACAGCTGCAATTTCAGACAAACAGTCGAAATTCAGCAGGTTCGATCAGGTTCCCTCTGGATCGGTCCAGTGACCGATCCACACAGACCTGGACCGATCAGGGAACCTCCTGATCGGTCCACAACTCTGATTTCTGATTTTTGAATTTTTCTTCTCCCGAAATTCAGAAACCTCTAGAAAATCACAGAAAATTCGAAAAATTATGAAATTTTGAAAATACATTCCTCATAACATATACTATCATGGAAAAATAGTTTTCTATGAAAATAACTTCCATTTTTCAATCTTGATACAAAGTTCAAACGTCTTTGAAATAGCTCAAAGTTAACTTATCTTTGTATCAACTTGTTCAATGATGAATGCTATTACTAGAAAAGTTTCATCAAGGTTTTTCAAATCAATTTTGAAATGATTTTAAACCCTTTAATTTAGGACCATAATCTTTGGGCTAAATGTACATGACTTGTACATAAGCTTTCCCTATGATCCTCAATTTCGAATTAGGCTCATCTAGGTACAAGAACTATGCACCTTGATCCTAACTCATCATCCTAATATCTCACACACATCTAAGGTGTATCAAAAACACATCCAAGTCAACTTTGATGTGAGATATGGATTTAGGTTAGCTTATTCTAAGTTCTCATGCATTTTTCTAAACAACAATTTGATCTCCATATCAAATTGTGTTTCTTATCCTTAAATCAAGTTAATTGATCATTAATGCACAAGATGATGACATGACATATAATTGTATCATAAATGGAAACATGTGCCAATGTCATGATGTCATGGCATAAAGTATGAAACTTAAATAAAGCATGACATTTAACTAACCTAAGCATTATCATGACATTTTAAATGATCATGAATTAAATATGATGTCATGACATGGCATATGGCAAACAATATATGGCAAATAACATGTCAAGGTATAGAAAATACCTAATTCTAGCCTTAGTTTCCATTTTTGATAATTTTGATCATTTTGCCATAAATTCTATATTCCTAAGTGTAATAGACCTAAAATCACATACCAAGGATGTTTAGATCACTATGTGCCAATTAGATTGACTCTAGACAACTCCTCAAATTTGATTGGCACATTCTAATCACCTTAGGAATAATTCTTAATTTCATTTTCAAGGCTTGATTATACCTTGAAAAATCCTAAAGTGCCACCTTTTGCCATGATTAGGTTAACTACCTAGTCAAGTAAGGTTGGCACACCCTAACTCATCTAGCGTGATGGAATCACGCTCCTAGGAACCCAATACCTATTGGAGCTCATTGGGTTCACTAAGTATTCACTAGGGATGACTTCCCTAGCAACCTTTCTAATGACCCTCCTAGGCTTTGAAGCCTTGGTCATTTGTGACTCATCAAGATCAACTCTAGGGGTGACTCCCCTTGTGACCTTGGTGATAGTCTTTCTAGCCCTAGATTTTGTTCCATAATCGAATGGAACATCATGGTAAGTGGGCTTGACCACTTGGGACTTAGGTTTGTGACCCAAACCTTTCTTGTCCTTGGACTTGGGTTTTTGACCCCTAGACCCTAGAGTCAAATCCTTAAGAGCCTTTTCTAGAGAGTCAAGTCTTGACCTCAAGACTTGATTTTCTTTCTCTAATACCTTAAGCTTTAATTTATCATTTTTCTTTGAGGTATTCCTAGGCATATGTCTAGATGATTTGGGATTTCTACCTAGATTTTCCTTAGCCTTAGATGGGTTAATTCTAGGGTTGGCTTTCCTAGTGTTATCCTTATCTAGGCTCACATGTTTGGCACCTAAGCATGTGTATTGATTTCTAATGTTATCATGCTTACCATTATTAACAATAGCAATAAGGCTACTAGCATGTGTTCTATTTGAATTGCAAAAATGAGCCTTAGAGATTACCTTAGGGTTTGCCTTAGCTCCCCCTATCGATGTGCTCGTCTTCTTGTCCTTGTGAGGTTGCCTCCCCCTCGGACATTGGCTCCGATAATGTCCCCTTCGCTTGCATTGGAAGCACACCACGTGCTCCTTGCTCTTGCGTATTGGGACTCCGGCTTCCTTGATCTTTGGCGCCGGTGGAGTCTTCCTAACCCTCTTTGGACATTTACTCTTGTAGTGTCCAAATTCCCTACACTCAAAGCACATTATGTGTAATTTATTTGAAATTGAAATGCTTGAGTTACCTAGGTTTGAGAGTGGATGAGAGCTCTCTTCTTCATCCCTTCCGGAGGTAGACGCTTCTTCTTCTTGCTCCGAACTTGAAAAAGAACTCTTCTCCTCTTCTTCTTTAGATGTTGAGTGACCCTCAACTTCTAAATCCATTCCTCCATGAAATGAGCTCCTTAGCTCACTTGACTCCTCTTCATGACTTGAAGTGGAGTTCTCCTCATGGAGCTTTGCCAAGTTATTCCACAACTCCTTGGCATCATTATATCCACCTATCCTACACAAAACATCATTAGGTAAAGAAAATTCAATGATTTTCGTTACCTCATCGTTGATGGTTGATTGGTGGATTTGCTCCTTCATCCACCTCTTCTTCTTGAGAGGTTTTCCTTCTTCATCCTCCGGAGGAGTGAAACCTACTTGCACACACCTCCAATTCTCAAGATTAGTCATAAGAAAATATTTCATTCTTACCTTCCAAAACGCGAAGTCGTCGCGATCGTAGAAGGGTGGAATCGTGATGTCCTCTCCGAGTTGATCCATCTCTAGCTTGTGCTCCCTCGGGTGTTAATCCGGCGAAGAGCGACCTTGCTATGATACCACTTGTTAGGACCGATGATCGCGGCTAGAGAGGGGGGTGTGAATAGCCGACCCTAAATCTTCGTTTCTTTCTACAAGTCGAGTTAGCGCAGCGGAAAATAAAACAAAGAAACAAAGACAAGAAGATCAAACCTCAACACGCAGCGATGTAACGAGGTTCGGAGATAAACTCCTACTCCTCGGCGTGTCCGTAAGGTGGACGAAGCCTATCAATCCGTCGGTGGATGAGTCCCCGGAAAACCGGCTAATAACAACTCCTTCTGGGTGGAGAAACCTCGCCACAATAACTTGCAACAACAAGATAGAAATACAGCAAGAACTACAAACAATATGAATGTAAAACACCTTGCTTGCCTTCGACTGGTTTCCGTTGTCGAAGCAGCAACTTCATGGAAGAACAGCAGCAGCTGGCCAGCCGGGGAAGCTCACACGAAGCTTCACGAATCAGAGAGCTCAGCAAAGCTCAAGTGCAGCAAGAAGCAGAAGCAAGAAGGAAGAAGTAACTCTTAGAACAGTAGCTCCTCAACCCCTTTTATAACCTGCGAAGAAGACACAGAAGAAACTAGCCGTTGCTACGCAACGGCTAGGACGTGGACCGATCAGGCTTCATCCTGATCGGTCCACAAGGGTCCTGATCGGTCACAAGACCGATCAATCCCTTCCCTGATCGGTCATGTGGACCGATCAGGTCCTTCCCTGATCGGTCCCATGACCGATCAGGACCTTTCCCTCCCGAAGATGATCTCCTTCTGATCGATCACTGATCGGTCTGCTGACCGATTAGATAAGCAGCAGAATGCTTCTGTTTGGTTACTGATCGGTCACCAGACCGATCAGATAACCCAGCGTATCACTGGATCGGTCACCAGACCGATCCAAGTTTAGAGCTCCCAGCCCTAAACCCTACTTGGTCCCGAGAACGAGCTACCGAGCCCTCTCCGACTTCGTCCGGTCCAGAGAACGAGCTACTGAGCCCTCTCTGACCTAGTCCGAAGAACGAGCTACCGAGCCCTCTCCGACTTCGTCCGGTCCAGAGAACGAGCTACCGAGCCCTCTCTGACCTAGTCCGGAGAACGAGCTACCGAGCCCTCTCCGACTTCCATCCGGTCCAGAGAACGAGCTCCCGAGTCCTCTCTGACCTCAGTCCGGAGAACGAGCTACCGAGCTCTCTCCGACTTCCCATGCCAAGTTTCCATACTTGGACTTCTCCGTGCCAAGTCTCCATACTTGGATTTTTCCCGTTTCCCGTGCCAAGCTCCCTGCTTGGACTTTTCACCATGCCAAACTCCCTGCTTGGACTTTTCCCATGCCAAGCTCCCTGCTTGGACTTTTCCCGTGCCAAGCTCCCTGCTTGGACTTTTCCGAGTCAAGTCAACTCACCTCGGGTCAACCAGGTTAACCTTGACCAAGGGTTGCACCCACAACCTCCCAAGTTTCTGTTCTTGTCAAACATCAAGATACAACTTGAGTCAGGTCAACTCGAGTCAGGTCAACCAAGTCAACATTGACCTAAGGTTGCACTAACAATCTTCCATCAAAATACAACTCTTCTGTTTTCGTCAAACATCAAAATACAACTCTAGTCAGGTCAACTCGAGTCGGGTCAACCAGGTCAACCTTGACCTAAGGTTGCATCAACACAATGTTGATAGAAACAAACAACCTGTTCATCATGATCTTTTTCTATATAATGTATAATTAAAATAAAGAACTCCACCATATCAAATATATCTATCATACTGGTCCAAAAAGTCTTCTTTATCTCTATAATTGTCTACTTATTTATTTTTTCTATAATTATTTGTTATGTATCTTTACCATCTTGCTTAATGTTGTAATTTTATATTATTATTATTATTATTATTATTATTATTCTCAGGTACATATGAAAAATGACAAACAAAAGATTTCAAAAGTTGATTAAGAATATCAGAAGGAATAATAGGTGTGACGATGAAGTTGAATCACAAGACACAACATCACATTCACCATCGGAAACCCAAAACAATGCACTAGAATCACAACAACATGATGAGGAGTTCCATGAGGAAGGTTGGAAATATATTTTTAATATATTTAATTAAGTTTAAAGCATGACAAAACAATCATATTTTGCATATATATATTTATCAGACGAAGATGCAGTGTTGCGTTCGCAGAGGCAGACGAATAGATGTGGGAGGACTATAATGAATGATGTTCATGCATTGCATCACGATGATTTGCTACATGTCACATTTAATGAAAGAGGCCAGTCTTATCACCAATATATGTGGGAGGACTATAATGAAGGATGCTCATGCATTGCATCACGATGATTTGCTACATGTCACATTTAATGAAAGAGGCCAGCCTTATGGTGATTTACAGTCGGTACTAGCACATTATGGGGGGACAATAGCTTGGAATAGAGTTTTGTTGCCCCTTGATTATTTAGACTGGTGAAAAATTCCAAAGCATCGGTTGGAGGAGGCATGGAAACTTGTTATTGTAAGTTGAGAAGTACTTAATATCACACATGAATTTCAAACATTAACATATTTAATTTTATGCTTATAGGCACGATTCATAATCTCCGATCAACACTGAGATTTTGTGATGCAAATGATGGGAGTTGCATGGAGGCAATGGAGGACCCAAGTTAAAGCTACATCTTCTGACTCAAATATCCCATTAGAGGAGCTTGTGTCTATTCGTCCTATTCCTCATGGTCTGCCTACAGAAGTCTAGGAAAGATTATGTGAGCACTAGAAGGTTACTGAGGTAATCACGAGTATTGATAATTTTTTATATATAGTTATGGGTATTCCTAGTAAAACTTAAACTTTTTTTTTCAGAAAAGTTCAAAAATAAATCGAGAAAATGGAAAAAAAATAAAAAAGGAACTCATGCAAGGGACGAATAAGTATTGCTTCTCTGGAAGACAAATTTGTAAGTATCAAATCATATTTTTTTCTTTGCAACAAGTTTCATATTACGTATTTGTTGTTTAAACTTTGATGTTATAAATAGCTGGTGTTATATGCTTCCATGGTGTTGTAAAGTAACTATAGATTAACAATGATATAGAATGTAGTTAAACTTTAAAGATATGTTGTTAACGATTGCTTCTACTTTTTCTTTTCATTTATTTTGTAATTTGTGAATGTGTGAATTAAGAGTATAAGTTTTGTTTGCAAAATTTTAACTGTCACATTTGTTGTATATGTGTTATTGTTCTTCTATTAGTTGAAAGAAAATGGTAGGAAGCCGACCCATATCGAAATAATGCATTTGTGTCAAAGAAGTAAAAAAGAAAGGAGGTGCTCTAGTTGATGCTGAAGTCATACGCTATGAGGTACTGATTTATTACAATTTTTTTAAAATGGCTTTTGAATAAATTTTTCATTTAATTGATGTTTTGTTTGTTAGCATTTGCTGGATGAGACTGTGCAAATTCGCCTACAAGACATGCTTGAGGGAACACAAATAATAGAAGTGCATGAGGATGCATTTCGGTTATATTTTCTTTAAAATTTGATATCATTTTTGTTAAGGCTATTACAAAATGTATATCTATTAATTATAAATTTTATGCGGTGATGTATTCGGAACTGAGCATTCTGGTCGAGTTCGATGTCTAGGAGAAGGAGCACTACCTAGCCAAATCTTCCCTGAACAATGTAAACATAGCTCATTATATTCTGCAATAGGCAAAACTATCACTCCACTACGGATATGATAGATAAATTCAAAACAATGCAAGAACAAATGAACAAAGATATGGAGATGCGTAAATCACAATTGCGAGTAGAAATGGAGGCACAAAAAGCACAATTTCAAATAGAAATGGATCGAATGAGACAAATGCAATATCAGTTTGAAAGTTTTACACGTGTTATGCAGAGTACGGTACATGGAACTACTGGAGGGTCTAATGGACCTGAATTGTTACCAACACAGGTATTTACATATTATATAATATCAAATTAACATGTTGGTTACTCGTTCAAATCTATGATTTTAATTTTGATTTATTTTTACAGATGGCAATTGTAATGGCAAACATCATTTAGAAACACATGCATGCCACATCAAATCCAAAAAAAAATGATACCTCTCCCAGAAGATTCATCTGATAATTAGATATTGAAGGAAAAATATATTTTAGTTTGTGCCTTCATTTGTAATCATTAGTATGCTTTTGTTTGTAGAATTTCATGCTTCTTGAAACTTAGATACTCATTCGTGGATTGTTGGATTTTGTTTGGTTTATATCCTAGTAAATGACAATTCATTTTTGTTATATTTTTGTTATTTTTTAGTTATTTCTCTTAGATGTACCATGTTTTTCCCATTGTGGAGTTGCTTGTGCAGTAGGAACGGAATAGAAAAATCTAAAAATTTTTTTTTTAAATGACTTCTGAAGCGGTTAACAACCACTCTTAGAAGGGAAAATATATTGCAGTGCCTATGGCTATACAATTGGTTTACAACAGCTTCAGAAGTTTGTACAAGCGTTTTGAATAACCGCTCCTATATATTAATTTGAAGCGTTAGTTAACTGCCTCAAGAACAAAGCAACCACAGCGCTAGAAAACCGAATGTGATGCATGTTTATAGGTCCGGTTATCAACCACTTCCAAAGACTAGAAACACCAATGGTTAAACAACCGCTTCTGTGACTACCTGTTGGAGTTGTTTATAACCGCTTCGAATAATGCTTTTAGGAGCGGTTATTCTTGTTTCACCATCGACTGTTGTTGTGGTACAATAGATGCTAGGAGCGGATGAAATTGAGCTAGTAATGGAACCACTTAAAATTTATTTGAAGCGGTTAGAATACGCTTCGAAAGGTCCCAAAAACTGGTTCTAAAGCCCTTGTTTTTTTGTAGTGACGTCGCACGCCTCCTTCTCATCTGCTCGCGTACTCTTCCGCAGCACCTTGTCCCTCGAATGCACTGAGCCCGTCTGCTCTCTCCCTTACCGTCCTTCTCGCTAGCTGTGTATTTTGTTCGACGTCTTGTTCTCCTAAGTTCCTACACACTTAGACGCATGGTTAAACACAATAGAACCTAACCTAATTTGGTTGATCACATCAAAACTACCTTGGGGTACCAACACTTATAACTAAGGGATGTTGGGCTTCTGTGCCATCCACCTCAAGTGTTTATTGATTTACCCTGCTGACCGGTGGAAAACTTTCATGGGATCAGACCAATCATCACAGGCTCAACATTAATTACCCCGCCTGATTAATCATTTCTAGGAAGAAAATTGATCATAAAATATGTGCACAATTTATATGGTGGTGTTTCCAGAAGTGAACATGAGATACATCCACAGCGCTTCCATTTTTTCTCTCTTTGTTTTTTTAAAATATAATAATGCCCACCGTAACAGCAAGCTATTGCAAGGCAACATCGATAAACTATATGTTGATGTTTCTCCGCGGCATGTGTTTGTGAGTTTAGTTTGTTCTATGACTTATCTTGAACAAATGTTTACTCAACAATCAGATAAATCACCAAAAACCAGTACCTTTTCGTCTAAGCACACTTCTCGATCTACAAATAGAAAAATAGTAATTCAATATCTAGATGCGAAAATCCACCCTAAAAAGGTGTATTAGTAAAGAAAAGGTAAAATCCCAACATGAGCCTGATATGAATCGTATCAGGCCCAACATAGGTCTAATATGGTTTCATATCAGACCCAACATGAGTCTGATATAGTTTCATATCAGGCCCATATTGGTATTTTTTAGTCAATTGTTTCATTAATACTTTACAAGTTTCGAGAAGCTAAAATAAGCAATGGATAAAACCGTTTGACTTCTTTCTTGCAACCTCAGAAATCTACAAGACCTAAACTAGGTCCAATCGGACTTGTCTAGATCCATTAGTGAGTTTCGGTCAAAATCCACTGATGGACCTAGACATGTCCGATTGGACCTATTGTTGGTTGCTACTCGGAAAGCCTATAGGTTCCACTGTACAAAAATTTTGTACAAAGATCTGAACCTTTTCCTAGCTACCATGTGTTCTTTTAAATTAAATTTTGGATCTCCTGCGGAACTTAACACGTTTGATCCAAAACTTAATCTATTTGTTCTTTTAGGTTTTGACTTGGATCTCCTGCGGAACTTAACACGTTCGACCCAAGTCTCCTTAAGTTATTAATTCCATTAAATATTAATTTCCATAAAAGGTTCCCAGTACTGACGTGGCGAGGCACATGGCCTTCTTGGATATGGGAGCAACCACCACCGACTAGACAAAACCTTTAATAGAAAGCTAATATTTAATTTCCTAAAATAACTTTAGGTTAACCAAAGAGAACAATCAAATCACAAGGAAAAGAAAGAAACAAAAGAACACAACTTCGAAAAAACATATTCGAAATACTAGAACGTAAGCCTCTTGTATTTGGTATTATTTCCATAAATAACTAGCATGATGCGGAAATAGAAATTACTAGTTATACCTTGTAGAAAAACCTCTTGATCTTCTACCGTATTCCTCTTCTAACCTCGGACGTTGTGTGGGCAACGATCTACCAAGATGAGAAACCACCAACCACCAACCACCTTCTTCTTCTCCAAGCAAGGTTCGGCCACAAAGGAAGAACTTTACCAAAGAAGAAAATCAAAATACTAACCAAGCTCCAAGAGATGCTAGCTTTCTCTCCTTCTTCTTCTTCTTCTCCAAGTAGTATCCGGCCACCACAAGAACTCCAAGAGAGATGAAGTATTCGGCCACCACAAGAGGAAGAGAGGGAGAGAGTAATGGCCGGCCACAACACCAAGGAGAAAGGGAGAGAAAACAATAGAGGTTGTGTCTTGTGAAGGCACCCTCACCCCTTCTTTTATATTCCTTGGCCTAGGCAAATTAGGAAATTTAATTACAATAAAATTTCCTTAATTTCCTTGACATGATTTATTTGAGAAAAATAAAATAAAATTTCCCAAATAAACTCTAATGGCCGGCCACATCAAGAGGAAGCAAATTGGACAAGTTTTTAATCAACAATTAAAACTTTCCTTATTTGTTTCCGGAAATTTTAAAAAATAAAATTTCTCTTTAAAAATCTCTTCATGGTTAATAAAAGGAAATATCTATAATTTTAATTTTATTAACATGTGAATAATTTTAAAGAGAAAATAAAAAACTCTCCAATCTACAAATAAGGAAAGAGATCTAATCTCTTTCTTTAATCTTTTGTAAATCTTTTACAAGAGAGATATTTTAATTTTAATTCTCTTTAAATTATATCTTCCACATAATAATAAAATCTAAAATTAAATTTCTTTTTTATTTAATTATGGCCGGCCCTACTAGCTTGGATTCAAGCTAGGGCCGGCCACCTTAAACCCAAGCTTAGGCCCACCTTGGTCCCAAGCTTAGCCGGCCCCCTTTAGGTGGGTATAGAAGGTGGGTATATGTGGGTATAGTACTCTATAAATAAGAGGCTACGATAGGGACCGAGAGGAGGAATTGGTTTTGGTCTCCGATAAAATTAAGCATCCCATGTTGCCGAACACACAACTTAATTTTATCAATGATAATTCATTCCACTAGAGAACTATCATTGAACTACCGCACCAATCCCAAATTACATTTTTGGGCTCCTTCTTATTATGAGTGTGTTAATCTCCCTGTGTTTAAGATATCGAATGTCCACTAATTAAGTGAGTTACTGACAACTCATTTAATTAATATCTAAGTCCAAGAGTAGTACCACTCAGCCTTATTATCATGTCGGACTAAGTCCACCTGCAGGGTTTAACATGATAATCTTTATGAGCTCCTCTTGAGGACATTATCAACCTAGTATCACTAGGACACAGTTTCCTTCTATAATCAACAACACACACTATGAGTAATACCATTTCCCAATTTATCGGGTTTATTGATTCATCGAACTAAATCTCACCCATTGATAAATTAAAGAAATAAATATCAAACATATGTGCTTGTTATTATATTAGGATTAAGAGCACACACTTCCATAATAACTGAGGTCTTTGTTCTTTTATAAAGTCAGTATAAAAGGAACGACCTCAAATGGTCCTACTCAATACACTCTGAGTGTACTAGTGTAATTATATAGTCAAGATAAACTAATACCTAATTACACTACGACCTTCTAATGGTTTGTTCCTTTCCATTCTGGTCGTGAGCTACTGTTTATAATTTATAAGGTACTGATAACATCATCTTCTGTATGTGACACCACATACTATGTTATCTATAATATAAATTAAATGAACAACTACAAAACAAATGTAGATAATTAGACCAAATGTGATTCTTTATTCATAATGAATGTTTACAAAGCTTAGGCTTTCAGTATACACTCCAACACCTATTACATGTCTTGTGAATTTTTGAGGTTGCAAGGAGTCAGGCAATGTCATCCATTGCTTATTTCAATATCTTGAGAGGTGTTAAAATGTTATTGGAAGAATCGGTCAAAAAATTCCAATGTGGGCTTGATATGAATCTTATTAAGCTCACGTTTGGCCTTATATGATTTCATATCAACCCCACGTATAATTCCATATCAGGTCCAACGTGAGTCTGATATGATTCCATATCAAACTTACGTAGAAATTTTTTAACCAATTGTTCCATTAATAGTTTAACATCTCCTGAAATGTCGAACTAACAAATGGATATCATCGTTGGACTCCTTGTAGCATCAGAAATCTATAGGACCTAAAATAGATCAAATTGGACATGTCTAGGTCCATCAATGGGTGTGATCGAAATCCACTAATAGACTAAGACAAGTCTGATTTAACCCATTTTAGGTCATGTGGATTTCAAAGGTTGCAAGGAGTCAAATGATACTATCCATTGCTTATTTTGGCATCTCAATAGGTGTTAAAATGTTATTGGAAGAATCAACTAAAAAATCCCAACGTGAGCCCGATATGAATCATATCAAACCCACATTGGGCCTGATATTATTTCATATTAGGCCCACGTTGGGCATAATATAATTTCATATCAAGCCTAAAGTGATCATGATATGATTCATATCAGGTCCACATTAGGATTTTTTTAGCCGATTGTTCCATTAATATTCAAACACCTCCTGGTAAGTAGAAATAAACAATGGATAACACTATTTGACTGATTGCAACCTTAGAAATTCATAGGATCTGAAATGGATCAAATCGGACTTGTCTAGGCCTATTAGTGGATTTTGGTCAAAATCTACTAATGGACCTAGATAAGTCCGATTTGACTCATTTCAAGTTTTATAGATTTTTGAGGTTATAAGGAGTCAAATATTATTATCCATTACTTATTTTGGCTTCTCAGAAGGTGTTAAAATGTTAATAGAACAATTAGTTAAAAAATACCAATGTGGGCCTGATATAATTCGGGCTCCCGTTGGGATTTTACCTCTTCTTTATTAATACACTTTTTTTAGGATGGATTTTCGTGTCTAGACATCGAGTTTCTATTTTTCTATTTGTAGATCGAGAAGTATTTTTAGATGAAAGTGTACTGCTTTTTAGTGATTTGTTTGATTGTTGAGTAAACATTTCTTCAAGATAAAGTCACAGAACAAACTGAACTTACAAACACATGTTGCCGAGAAACATCCATATTTAGTTTATCCATGTTGTCTTGCAACAGCTTGCTGTTATGGTGGGCTTTTTTTCATTTTAAAAAATAAAGAGAAAAAAATAGAGGTGTGATGTGGATGTATCTCATGTTCACTTCTAAAAACACTTCCACATAAATTATGCATAGATTTTAGGACCAATATTCTTTCTAGAAAGACAAGAGGGGAAAATGATCTACGTTGTATATTTGCTATTAAATGCAATAAGTGGAATCTTTATTCAAAGCAAATTCTAAAATGCATCCACAGTTAGCGATGTCTATTACCAGGTTGAATCAAAATTGGACTTTTATTTATATATTGATAATTTCTAAATATTATTGTGATTTTATGATTGTGATATGATTTCATATCATACTGACGTTGGGTCTGATTTAATTCTATATTAAGCCTAACATGGGTTTAATATGATTCATATCAGGCCTAATGTGGGTCTAATATGATTCATATCAGGCCCATATTAGTAGTTTTTAACTGATTCTTCCATTAACATTTTAACACCTCCCGAGATACTGAAATAAGAAATGGATAACACTGTTTAAGTCCTTACAGCCTCAAAAATCCACAGGACTTGAAATGAGTCTAATTGGACATGTCTAGGTCCATCAGTAAATTTTGATCAAAATCCACTTATGGACCTAGACTGGTCCGATTGGACCTATTTTAGGACCTGTGGATTTCTAAGGCTACAAGGAGTCCAACGGTACCCTTCATTACTTATTTCAACTTCTCCTGATGTGTTAAAATGTTATCAAATGAATAAGCTAAATCCTAAACGTTATGAGTCAGATATGATTTTCATATCAGACTCACGTTATGCATGCATGCATGTAAAAGAAAAGAGAAGAGAGGTTGCATACATATAAGAGAGGAAAAAGAAGAAAGAAAAAAATGAGAGAAAAGAAAAATAGAAAAATTAGAAGGGTAGAACGGGAAGACAAAAGATGCATCTTTTGATAAATATCAAAGTAGCGTGTATTTTTTGTTCAATTTAGAAATGTAAGTGTGACTTTTGATAAATTACCGAATAGTTTTGTATGTCCTTTAATATAAACTTGGAAGTCTCCACCTTGAAGTTATGGTAACAAGCACATTTTCACTCATCGTTTTAGCATCTTTTCTTCACTTAGATAATTTCACAAATACTTTGCAAGTAAGAGAAAAAGCATGAAGAACGCACAAAATCATAAATGTTTTGATCCTACGTGTTGGAAGAGCCTTGTAAGTAGCATTTTATCGAGCCAAAAACAGAAATCTAGTGACCTAATGCAAATTGAGAAGAAAGTAGACAATCAATCGACCACAAATATAAGGGGTTCGGTTCGCCATAATGGACAGTGTCTTGCTTAACTATCCAAAATAATACAATTAGTAATGAACTTCTCCACCAATAATGCTCCCTTCCTCAATAGCCTGATTCTTGAAGAGTGCATGCTTTGTGATTTTGCTAAACACAAAAATAAATAGATGCTTGTGTTCTCGGTTCCTTCCTACATTTTGACCCATTCACCATGACAAGAATAGAACATAAATTGCGTCGATTCTAAACCTGAAAGCTAGAAGCCTACATTGTCGGATTGCTAGTCACTGACGATGAATCCATAAATTTTGAAAAAGTGAAGATGGGAGTATGTTACATACCTTTTGAGTTTCAACTTTTCATCACTAACATCTCAAAGGAGTTATAACTAGTTGAATCTCTTGTTCTTATGTTGGACAAAATCAATTACTTTTCAATTTTAATTTGCTAAAACCAACCAATGAATGTGCATAAACTGTATTCAAATTTACCTAATAGACAAATCAAAAAAAACATTCACCTCCAAAATTAATCAGATGAAATTTAAACACCTAACTTATCAAAAAAAGCAAAAACCTATCTACTCAATTCTAGTTAAGTGGAACAAACACTAATTCATTAAGCCTCTTCCACCATCAGGGCACCACCACTTTTTCTTCCTTTCCACAAACCAAAACAAAAGTAAACTAAATAACATGTTTCGACTCGGAATCGTTCGACACAGTAAAATGGAAAAAAATGAAATGGACCGACCTATGCATACCGAAAAACTGAAATCCATTAAGAAAAATTTCTCGGTGTGGTATTGACTTCTCTCCATTGTAGCAACGGGAAAGCACAAATGACTCAAAATTCTTAAAACGACCAACTGCTTACCATGAGTAATGTCCACAATATCATCAGGCAATATTGACGCAATCAATATTTGTCAACATACAGTAGATAATTGATAAGTCAACAGCTAGAACAGCGCAAGTCCCTGAAGCTTAAAGCTCTTAATATAGAACATAATTAGATGCAGAATGAAGCAACCGAAATCAAGTCCAAGCTTGAAATCTAACGTGGAGGATAGCCATTAACACGACGCCCAAAGGATGCTCTCTCTGGGCTTCTACAACCATAAGGAGAAAATGACCTTGATCGTCCTCTTCTGTACCTGTTATCATAATAAGGTGATCTCCGAGGTGAGTAATCTCGCCCACCTCGATAAGGAGAGTGTCTAGGAGATCTACGGTAACCACCGCCATACTCATCACGGCTGTAACCTCCATAGTATCTGTCTCGCTCACCTCTACGGCCTGTCAGAGACACATTAGAATCAAGATTAGAGAAAAATAATTGAGTGTTTCAGGAATGATAGTTGAACACTGTAAGAAACATGAATAGTTATCCCTGATAAATTCAAGATAGCAACTGATCAAATTTTAGTTAGGATAAACTCACCATCTCTCGTGCTAACCACGCCAAGGTATTTTCCAGGTGTAGGTGTCCGTGCTCGCCCCCTCCTTGACTGAAAAGACACAAGAAACTAGGTTATTTCTTTACACTTACCTCCAAACTCAGTAAATCATCTTTATACAACAAAGGTATTGTTGCATAGATCTACCAAAAAGACCAAGGGTAACACAGCTTGGCCACTCGAGCAAATATTAACTGAAGCATTCAAGGCTTAGAGAAACATAATCAGGCCGCGACAAACAGCCGTATCTGAATGCCACAGATGAGGTACCATTAAGTCCAAGTATGAGTTGGTAATGTCCGTTGATTAGTTGTGAGAGTGGTGAGAGTTGAAGAAGAATGCTGAAGTTGTTAAGTTGGAAATTTTTGATATGTTTAGTTGATCTGATGCATGGAAAATTTGTTAAGCTGGCCATTCATCAAGCTGTGAGAGTTAAGTTGATATTGATGAACACATCATCTTTGGATGCTGCCAACAAATCTGACGCAAATTCTGAATGTTACCAAAGAATCTCCAAGTTAAAGAATGAGAAGGCCATGCCCCACACTATAATAGTCAACAAAGGTATGGAACAATTCTACCTTCTCCACTGTTATGTACCGTCCTTCGAGGATTGACTGGTTGAGGTACTTGATACAACGATCAGCATCTTTTGCAGTCTCCATAGTCACAAATGCAAAACCACGAGAAGCTCGTGTCCGAGGTTCAACAACTAAGTGACATCCCACAACCTAAGAAAAGGAAATCAAGGCCTTACACAATGATAATTATTGAAAATAGAAAATAAAGAATGCAGAATCAACATGCCTTTCCCTCCCTAGAGAAGTGATGTTCCAAATCCCTGTCTGTAACTCTGGATGACAGACCAGTTATATAAAGAGTATTTCCAGTATTCACTGCCTCATCCCTGCAGTCAATTTGGCATTGAGAATAGATATCAAACAGAAAAATAAAACATACCACAAGAACTTAAAGTTCAACATGAGAAAACATAAACCTGTCACGACTTCCAGAGGGAGATCTTGCTCGATTCCTAAGTGGAGGAGACCGAGATCTTGAGCGAGACAAATCCCTAGGAGGAGATCTTGATTTGGAGCGACCTCTGTAAGGAGATGGCGAACGAGAGTACCTAAGAAAGCAATAAGCAGAGTTTGACATGGTAAAAAAATGAGGGATAAAGCACCATTGGAGTATATATATAAAATGCTTATTCTAAGTCTAGTGATTGCATTTACAAGGATATTCAAAGAGAGAAGTAGTGAAAGAAAAATACAATTATGGAAATAAAGCACAAATGGACTCATAGGAGAGTTGGATACAACAATGAATAAGATGCAAACTACTATGTTTACAAAGATGATGATTGCTTCCAACTGTCCACTCAGATGACATATTAAGCGCAAAGGACATTGTAGAAAAAGGAAGACATATCTCCTAAGGTCTATTCTTATCTACCAGCAGCTAACACCCACAACATCATCACATCTCGTAACCACATAATGAATTACATAATAAACAATTAAAATTAAATATATAGCTAAAAATTAAAATAAATTACATAATTTGCATCTCAACTTGTTGGCTTTTTTATTAACATAAAATGTGTGCAATATTTTAAATTGTATTACTATTTTAAAATATAAATATCTTAATGATTGAATTATTATTTTACTTATATTATCCATTGGTCTAAAAACATTATTTAAAAATTTATTATTATATTATTAAATAATGAATTTTATAATTTAGTAAATCATATTTTAAAATAGTTTTATCTTTAAGAATGATTTGCTCAGTATTATAAATAATAGTTTATATTTTTGTGCTACTAATCTGAATTTCAGCATCATATTTTTAATTATTTAATATTCTGTTGCAATATATACTGTAACAGTATATGTAGAATAGTTTATTATTCAATCATAACATTTTATTATTGGTTTAATTTTGATATTAATTTTTTAGAGATATCTACAAACTACTTTGGGAAATTAGTTTTCGAAAGCACGCTTCAATGTGAATGCAGTATTTAGAGTTTAAGGTAATATCAACATTTTTAAAATACCTTATTTAACCCCCAAGAGTTTCGACCCTAATCAGTTTGGAAAGCATTTCCAAACCAGGCGTAGTACCCTTATCTTCTGATTGAAAATATATATATCAGCATATTCCCTACTGTTGATTTGTCTATCCTAAATGTGAAAAGACGAAAAGTGATGAACTAATCATGGTGATTAAACAGGAATGTGGAAAACATAAAAAGATGCCAAATGGGTGAAAATACCGACAGTGGAGGGAGTATCCTAGAGAAATTCTAAGCATTTCATCTTGTTTCTTAGACATTCCAACCTTTTGTGGATAGGAAATTTAATTTAGGTCAAACAAAGCTAGGCACCCCTCCATTTGTACCGTCCTCAAGCTAGAATTAAGCTAGTTTAAAAATATCCAACTTGTTACTAATACTTAGTAAATCTATAAACTGATCTAATGAATGACATAACGATGTCCTTAGATTACACTTTCTTTGCTGAAATGATAAATTATTTCTATATGTTTAGTCATCTCATGAAAAAAATTAGATTAGAGCTTATGTGCACAAAAGTCACAATTATCACCCACAGTATAATTTCATTGACTCAGGAGGAGCACTATTCAATTTAATTAATTGCTAGAGCAAAATAAGCACACGATGTGGTGTGAGTCAGAGCCCGATATTTTTGTCTCTGCCCTTGATTTGACTACTCCAGTATGCGGTTTTGCATTTTCAAGATATTCACCTCATAGATGAACAGCAAGGGCTGATGTTGATATAGGAAAGCCTAGATATTTGCCTCTGCACTACCAAATAAATAGAGGATTGTGATGAACATGAAAAGTTGAAAGATATTGTGCTTCCTAAAAAGGATAACCCAGTTTACAAATCAAATTTGGAAGATTGTTGCATAAGTACTTCATATTTCACTTATTGACAAGTGTTTGCTAAATTATATGTGTTCTGTCACTCATTTAGAAAATAAAATTTATAAGATAGTTGGATGATTTCAAATCAACCACAAGTAACCAGTTAGATAGTGTTAACTTTTTTTTTCTAGAATAAGCATAAAAAAGAAATCACAATGTTACATTGAGTAACAAGAGAATGCATCTTGTTCAAGATCATGGCACCACTTGGGCCTCATGTGCGACAACCTAGCAGATTCGACAAAAGATCACACAACGGAGTATATGGCAAATGCAGTCTACATATCGGTTAAAAAAACATGGTTTTCCATGTGTCATGCATCATATGATCACACATTTTTGTGTGAAAAGATAAATCAGATATATCAAAATATACTTATTTTTGTATATATTAGTCATTTTTATTGATATAAATATTTTTAAAACTGATCATGTATGCCCACATATTGCATATGCATTATATGGGTTGACCACATATTGCCTGCATTAGCTTTTTCACATCTTACTCAAGATCAAAGGCTTTCTTCATTAATGCTACAACTAATGATAGTCCAACTAATGTGTGATGAACTTCAATATATGGACTATCTTACCTAATTGACACAGAACCAGACAATGATACAAAGAGGAGAAAGATAATTGCACATACGACAAGAGCAATTCTAGAGGAAGGAGAAACATGAGAAGAAAGCAAAGAAAAAGCAAATAGAAGAATTCCAAGTCTATAAGAGAACTAATATTATCCTTTTCTACCTGTCTCATCGTACCTCAGCTTGGTATCAGAGTTGTTTTTTGCAACACCAACATTACTATATAGTTCACGAACCAAAAATCCAAAAACTCCTAGTTAGGTAAGTGTTGCCATATATACTTCCTCTTAAGTTAGATAAGACTTGTGCGTCAAAGATAATTCGCAGCGAGAGGAGAAAGCATGAAGTTTCTTATAATCATGTCCTTTATAAAGGGGATCTGAATCATCAACCGCCTACTGAGAAAGGAACCATCACACATATTCCAAGCGTGAAAAAATAGATAGCCACAAATCGCAGCATGAATCAAAACATGGCACAAACAAAATCTGACGACTAAAATAACCAAGACAAAATAGGAACGATCCGAAAGGAAAAAACAAGATCGGCACATACTTTCCGCGTGGAGAATCCGCCTGCAAGTGGACAGAATACGCTGACGTGAGAAGGATGCAATAATAAAGAGATAAAGGAAGGATGACGCACGGAGGGGCAGAGCATACCATTCCGATTAGCCAACGCGACGAGGGGAGCGACGGTGGAGGAACGGAGAAACCCTCGAGAGCTGTCTAGGGTTTGGCCTTCCCTTTTGTTTGGGGATCCTTTAGGAGAAAGGGACAAACCTGATATCGGCGAGATAAATCAGATGGCGTGGATCGGCTCGATGATAAAATATATAACTATTTGGCGGCGGTTTAAAACTTCTGCAGATTGGGCCGGCCCGCGTATGATTTGGTCCGTCTTTGTATTGATGCCGGGCTCAATTCGCATCTCCGATTAGGTGGCAAGGTTTGGTTCGGCCTGGCTGAACCGGACATGATCCACGTAAAAAATAAATAATAATAATAATAATAATAATCTTAATTTTATAAAAAAATAATATCTATCTTTTACTTTTTAATATTTTAAATATTTTATTTATTCAATATGGATATCAAGGGATTATCACTTATGCCCTATTTACTAAACAGGGAAATCAGTGTTAAATTTTATTTTATTTTTATCTTATTGGAATTGTGTTGCCCGAGCAAAAATACAAAGAAAAAAATAAATAAAGTTTCTTAAACAATAACAAACTTCATCATTCAACCACTCACTAATTTACTCATAATTTAGTTATTAAATAGGAAAGAATACAGGTAAAAAAAAATGAACATTTCTATCAGTATTATAACAACGATAAACTAACTTGAATGTGTCTGCAGTTAACGTCTGCTAGAACAGGCACAATCCAAATCTCCTCTCCTCCATTTACATCGCTGAGGATTACATTTACTTAGAAGCAACAACAGGTTGAGATTTAGGCGGGTATTGTATACGGGACAGGGGAGCGGAGCTTGCAGGCACCGTGATTCCGCCCCCTTTTATCGACAGAGAAGGCCCCCGGTGTGAGCTGGCCCTGCTAACGAGGTTGGAGTCGAGGAACACAACGACGACAGTTATGTCGTCGTGGAAATGCCGGCGAACACCACGGTCTATCTTCTGTAGGTCAGAGTATCTCATCTCCCTTTTCTTGGCTGCTTCTTGAAGTGCAGCTTTGATGAGTCGCCGGGCACTTCCCTGCAGGAGTTTATACTCATGTAAGAAGCAACTTAAACAAAACATCAGGATCATGTTGTCTAACTCAGGAATTAAAGAGTTATTAGACAGTATTGACAAGTAACAATGCCAAAGAATGGTAAAATGAGCTGATATTCTCAGGAACACTACATATAGGGATTTCTTTGAATCACTTTATCACGATATGATATTGAGATTGTTTTTGAACAATATTCTATTTTCACTTGTAAGCAAATGGTTGTAGCAGGAGTGAGGGTAATGAAAAACAACCAACTCATGAGCTTCCTCCTCTCAAAAAAGTTGACTTTGAGTTCCCTCCCTCTCACATGAAAGCTTCCGATCACACACGCCATTCTGGCATGTGACATGTAACATCTTTGGAATCTGGTAACTTCTTCAAGGAAAAAAACAAGAAAAGTGCCAAGACAATCAGAAGAGCATTGGATTTGTGCAATTTACAGTTAGTGGCCCTTCTTATAAACAATTTCTATGTAAAAGAAGTTGAAGGATCAGAATTTGAATCAGCTTAGGCTTTTGAGCTTCAAGTCAGGATCCAGCCAGTAATCACAGAGAATTTAGGAAATGAACAAGTGAGACAGAAGGGAAATTGTGCAAGTTTAAAGATAATGTCACGTCGCATGATCATTGCTAAAGGATAGACAAAACAAGAACTGGAACAGTGAAACTTTGAGGAAGAAAAAGGAGATTAATGGCATCTCCCCTTCGAGACTCGGCAATGAAGGAATTGGTGCAAGCATCAGGAGGATACAACAGATACAGTAAACAAGGAAAGCATGAAATCGTATTGGAAGAATGTGACCCATCTTATCGACTGGAATGAGTAGTTGTTATGAACCTTTTTTACCCACAATATTAAAGGACTCATTCTAGCCTGCTTGAATACATAGGTCTCCCTGAAACTACATGGTCAGTAAGGTCCGAACTATTTGTTCTTAAATAATCAATTTCACTGATTTTAACACATCCCAACCAGCTTGTTATACAATTCAACGTTTATGTGAAGAAATTTTGTTTATCACAAGCATGAAAATTTGACCAGAAAGTACAAAATTGTCCCCCCCAATAAGACAAGAAGATCAAACTACTTATTCCTAAACTATGACAAAGTTTACTGATTTTAACACGTCAGACAAGTTTGTTATGCAATTTGCATTTATTATGAAGAATACTTTGTTTGTTAACAAGAAAATTTGGCTAGAAAATACAAATTTACCCCCAATAAGACAATGTTCAAAAGAGCACATATCGCCTCATGAAAGCAAATGGTTGTCTTCTTATATACTGTCTTAAATGAATGCTAGTGTAAATTATAGGTAGGAAACGTACACTGTGAGGGTTATTGTGAACAATATCAGCAGCTTCTTGGTTGCTGAGATGTTCCCAGAGGCCGTCTGATGCAAATATAAGAAACACGTCCTGTGGTTGCAATGGCTGCACAGAAATGTATGGTTCTGAGCTGAGTATAGGCTTTTTGAAAGTTTCTCGTAACCGGAACTTTGCAAATAATGGTTCCCTGTTAAATTCTGCCTTTTTCAAGTAGACATCGCCTATTGACCTAGAAACCTATATAAACAAGAGAAGAAGAAGAGTACATTTAATTAAAAAGAATATAATTTGCAATGTTCTATGTTGATTACATGACATAGATGGTCTGCAAACAAAAGAATGGTCATGACAAAGATCCATTAATTGCTTGTGACAAATAAACAATATAAATCATGAAACACGTGCAATCATCATTCTAAAGCCATGTTAGTCCCAATTATTTATGATCAGCTAAAAAAAATTTAAGTTACAGAATTTAGATAAATTAAATTACATTTTCTCAGTAACAATATTCAGATCAATTAAATCATTTCTCTTGCCTTTGATCTCCCTCAACCCCTTTCACCTTCACTTCCAAATCACCTTCACTTCAAAATCCATCATTATTGCACATGGCACTTCAAGGAAAGAATAACCCAGGCTTTTGTTTTATTTCAGTTATTTGAAATGAAAATGGAACGCACTTTTCTTCAAGAGAAAAGGAATCACTAGTATCGAATATTGATTGTACATAGCAAGAGGAAATGTCGTCTGGAATGTATATTGGTAGGTGCAAGTAATGAAATATTTTATGTAAAAAAATTAAAAACGAGAAACCACCAACGTTAGTTCCTGTTGTGAAACAGGAGTCTTCTCAGAATCAGGAGAATGCAATTAAACCAAACAAACAGCAATTTAAAACTATCTTGTGGCATCCAAATCCACATAGATGTGACATCATGAAGCTCCCACACTGATATAGTTAACAAGTTGAAGAATGTGTTATTGATTGAGGATGCTTAATGCTCCAACAAAAGAAAAAGGTACATCTTCACAGGAAAAGATGAGCGACATGTGCACCAAATAGTGGAGAGAGGACAAATAAACAAATGCATCAGAACTTCACTATACTCAGCCCTGATTAGTCCTCATTAAATACAGATAAAAATTATAAAATATTAGAACCGACAGAAACATAGCAACTGACACTACTCAAAACAAGACTGATTAAGCAAAACAAACAGCTTGAGTCCTGCCTGAACACCAAGTCCACAGTCATTTGAGTAGGCCAAACTAAAAAAGAAAAACACCAATAAGAACAGTGAAATTATGATATATTACCAGAAATGGATGTGTCCAATAATTCGGTTAATTACATAAATTATAGATGATTTATAGCCAAAGTTTCAGTTTTGCACACATACTTTTATGTTTCAATCAAGTACACAAACATATAGGAGTAAGGCAAACTTATTCTCGTGCATCTTTGTACCATATCTAGAGGTTCTTATTATTTTGAGCCATTAACATACCCCGCACTATTCTTTCTTGCCTCTTTTGGCCTTGTTGATCTACTTTATACCGCCAGTGTGGAATGATCTGTTCAACAGGGCACATGATCAGCTTATCAATAGGATCAGTTATAAAACCACATCTTATCATATGTTCACCCTGCAAAACTAATTTATGTGACTCCCAGGTGGTATGTTGTTCTCACTCATGCAAGCAATTGCTTGGGCAAACGATGCTATCAACTACCATTTTTCTGCAACTATGTCTTCCTGGCCTTTAAGAAAGAAACTAATTGTTATATTTGAACCTTTGAATTTCCAAAATATAACACTTTTACTGTGAAATATTATTCAGCTTTGAGATTTTTCGAAAATTGTATATGTGGAACCTCAATTTATACTTATTATTCGGAACTTTTTGATCAATGCTGAGCTAATGATCTCTAGGCAAGTCAATATTAGATTATCCCTAACCTAAATCCACTTGTTCAAGATTTACTGAGATTGTTGAGTAGGATGTTACATTAGGCAGATGCCTTGAAGCTTGCACTTTCTAATATAATGGCTTCTCACCAAGTCAATCATAGGCCCCTGATGAATTCTCTCCAAATTGGGCAACATAAGATGAACTTGCAGCATTTCACAAAATCATCCAACAACTTCCCTACTAACCACGCCTCATATATCATACAAAAGTCTGATAGATAATCTATTTTTTGAGTCAGCAAAGAACTCAAGAGCTTTAATAGCATAGGAACAAGACCAAGCAATCGGTCTTCAAAAAAGGCAGCCAGTCAAAATAAAAGTAAAGCAATTAGTAGTGTTGATATACTGTGTAACTTCTGTCTATCTAACATATAGGTTTACCTAGAGTTATTCTGAAATCTGAATCTCAAAACTCCTTGCACACCAACTCTTTCAATGTATGTCTCATCTGAATCAGATACTGAATCAAAGTCTATGTTATATAGGTAATTATCTATAATAAGGTACGATTATTGTTTTCCATATGCATGCAAGAACTCCCTTGTTTATGTCCGCCTTGATACTAAACACATCATCATCTGCAACATCATTGTCCTGGCCATGAAAGCCACTTTCACTGCCATCACTCTCATCCTCACTGCACTCAACAATAACCTTTGTTACATTTAAGGGTCAAAAACCAATGTAATTGTCTCAACCCCTTACTAGGCTCAGTTGCAGTTGCAGTTGCAGTTGCTTCATCCGCTATTACTCTCCGTACTTCTCCAAGAACACCTTGAACTTACCTGAGCTTAAGAGACTGAAATAACTGTCCCAATATAGAGTTGCCCAACATGATCTAAAGATTATCTGCCTACCATGTAATGACAGTGAGGATTCATCCATCATTCTAATCACTACCTACCATGTAAGGGCAGAGATTCACGCAGTATTCTCTCCGCCCTTTACCCACTAGATCATCCAAAAGAACACAAGAATGAAGGGCCCAAGCTTATATTCATAGTCAAAGGTATGATATTTTTATATAATCTCATCCATATAAAGTAGTAACCTTGTCTTGGATCACAAAAAGAAAGAAATTTAGGATCGTACACTTAGGGGTGCATACAAGATGCCAGTGCAACACATTAGTTGGACATGAGTCCTGTGTGGAGAGATATGCATACAAGAATGAATTGCTCCTAGATGGCCAATTGGGAAGGTTTGGACTCCATCTACCTTCTTAGGCTAGCATGGATTAGAATAAGTTAGTATCATAGTTGAGTTAGCACTTTTGTGACTTGCGAGATGTAAGTCTCAAAAAAGTTCATATTATAGGTGTAACTCCATTAACTCTAGGTAAGCATGAAGGGAATTTCTTGGTGTGTTATACACAACTTAGATCCACATAAGCATATGCAAAGGCCATTATTGTGGATATATAAAGTAGCTAGCCATTTGTTTAATGGATTAGGCTCCACCTAACTTCGTGGGTTATCAGGGTAGTAACAATTAAACACATAGATATGAAGAAAAATGAAGAGACTAAATGTTACATGAACTCAGGTCATTTACTGTTGGTAAATTATTATTTAATCACCTGGATTAGGCCCTTCGCACGCCAAACATTATGCTTCAACACAACAATTTGTTTATCTTCTGGGTGCATTGACTGCAACTCTTGTCTCACAGAGTCAATTCCTACATTGTGTTCAGCTGACAACTGAACCGCCAAAACTTCTCCAGTCGCTTTGACAAGTTTCCCAAGAACAACACGGGAGTCACCAAGATTGGCAGTATACAGCATACCACCAGTGACAATACCAACTAAACAACACGAGCCAACAGCAGCAAGCTGAGGTTTTGTTGACCATTGTTTGGCAACCAGTGAGGTAAAGCCTTCTTCTGTAGCTTGATATGCCTTTCGTATTACATCCACAGATATTGATTGATGTTCAGCTGCAAATCCTGAAAAAAAAAACAAATTGTTCTTACACGTCAATGTTTATAAAAAGGCAGAACATTGCAGGGGACTCTGATCATCGGCATGCAAACATAAACTGCACAGAGACACAATCATAAGCTATGTTTCAGCACCGAAGTGATTCCTAGTTGATAAGACTACCTATTCTGGACTTTTGTGCAGAGAATATGTTGTAAAAGGATCATCCAAGTCAATTTGTACTACAAATAATTACCATAGGAGTAGAAAGACATTCAAATTCTTTAATAATAAAAATAAATTTTGAGTTTAGTGAAACTTGGGATACAATCACATATTAATAATTCATCAACATTGTGTAGATAGAAGTAGCAGAGTCTAAGCCAAAGCTTTCAAGACAGAACATTGGAACTTACTCTTAAGATGCTGAAATAGATGGTCATTGATATAACGGGATGTTTCTGGACCGCCATGACCATCATATACACCAACAAAGGTGCCATAGGGACCGGATTCAAGCAAGCTCAGTGGCCCAGATTCAATCTGACACTGGTCCTCAAGCAAGTTGTTTGCTTGGACCACTGCCATGGAGAATTCGCCATTAAAATGCAGGCCACTGTCCTTATACCATAGAAGTCCATCCTGCCGACCTACAGCATCAGAACCTAAATAGCCATATCGGTCTGACGGCAGCCAGCAGGAACTAAGCAGGTTCATTAATGTGACTAACATCTTTCATCTCATCCTGGCTGTCTTCCACTTCAATTCGTCTGTCAAAAATCAATGGAACCCCCAAACGTCCAAAATCCGAATGTTTCCTCCTGGGTCACACGAATTTACACATATCAGTGGCGATTACAAAAGAGATGATCAACTAGAATGAAATAACCAGCGTGGAAACCATTAAAAGGTTCCAACTTTGCATTCTTTAGTAAAAAATCAGAAACTCTTTTTGATCAGGTAAAAATTAATAGCTTCGGCGAGTAAAGTAAACAAATCGAAATTGATAAGTCAAAAGATGAATCTATGGAAGGTGGAAATTAAACAGGTCACAGTCTCAAAGTTATAACCAAAATCAGAAACAAACTTATTGGACCGTCTTCTATGAACTCAGCTCCCTGAAGCGGGGAGCCGCAGAAGAGACGTCTCAAATAGATCCTTCTGGCACGGGATAGAAGATAGAGACCAACGAGATATTGTAGGCATGGTCCATCTACTCCTAATTCTGTAAACTACATCTTTAATCATACCCTATCATCTCTCACCTGTTCCATCGTAAACAAGAGGCGACGACCAAAAAAATTACCTTTGGAACAGGATTCACTCCGATCTTAAGCGATCAGCTAGGATGGGATTTCAGATCCAGAGACGGCGTTAGGATTCTTCTCATAAGGCTTCGAGAAGAGTCGCGATTATCCTACAAGCAGCGGATTTGGAGTGAAAGGAGACTCCTTTTTCGTAGCGCAGCGAAGGTTCAGCAGACAAAACACCACTGAGAGCAAAAGAGCGAAAGGAGGAAGGTAAAATCCAGAGAAGAACAGAGACGGCGAAGGGCTCCACCGCCAGCGTCACTGCTACGACGCCGGTCGGGCGAGAGAGATGCTGGCGGAAGAGGAAGGGGAGAAATTAGGCAGAGAAAATCGTCGTGCAACGGCAGACTAAGCAAGCAGATAAGCCGTGACCAGCGCCAGCATTCATCTGGCACCCTACATTTCCCATATTTTAAAATGTACCCTCCCACTTTCGGATCATTCTTTTTGTTCATTTTTTAAAGTTAATAGTGGCGAAAATAAAAAACAGCGCACTTATTTTTATTATTATCAAAAGAATAATTTGATTAAATGAAAAAAAGACGTAAAATGTTGTTTTATTTTCTCCGTACTGAATTCATATAGTAAAAAATAATTTAAAATTAAAATAAACTGTTTTATAAATTATTAAATGATGTTTTTAATAATTTATTACTTTGAACCAATAAAACTATATTTCTAAAGTTAATTTTACATATAAAAAATTAGTTAAAATATATATTTTTAAATTATCAAATATTTTTGTGAAAACTATATAGTAATTAAGTTTTAAAATCTTTTTTAAAAGGAGTTGAAATTGTATCATTTAAAAAAATATATCATTGGAAGGTATTGCTTTTATCTAAAATTATATGCACCAGGGTGCGGTGCATAAGGGTATTTTATTATTAAGATATTCATACCTATTTCATCCCAGTTACAGCACATTTACCTATATATTATTTTTAAAATAAAGCACGAATCATGAGATGAAGTATGATAGACTTCTGGACATTTTATTTTAGCACAATAGTTCTTATATAAGAAAGGTCAAATATTCATGACCCAACGAAATATTTTACATTCTTTACAAATTAATCTTAACATTCATATAAATATAAATCTCAACGAAATATTTTTAGTACAAATGGTCAAAATATAAAAAAAGATAGGAGATAATCATTAGTATAAGTGATGAAGACATAGAGGATAACATACTTAGATGTATCAAATTCGATCCTAAAATTTTATTAAAAACATTTACGTCTCAACCATCGTATCATTCCGAGGGACAAGATCCAAGTTCATTTATGATCTTAGATTTTGAATTTAATAAGATACGACCATCGAATCATGAATTGATAATTGAAGAGTACATTATCGATTTAAAGTGTCTCAAAATTAATTTAAATATGAGAAAGGCATGACCCTATAGTATTTTCATCAAAACTAACTGTTTCATATCAAAGTGCCATTAGTGTAATCATACGATACTATGAATTGACTGTATTATTTTAAATATACCTAACAAGGCCGTTTAAATGATGTTCACTTATCTTATATTTCTAATGTGGATGCTCAATTATGCATGAATGGCTGGATTAACAACAAATAATAATAATGTCGATGTTCACTATAATTATGCATCGACTTAGTATAATACATATGAAATTCATGGAGTTCGTGACTGGATGAGCTTAGTCATGCCTCTGTGTGGATAAATTTGTGTAGCTCAATGACTCAAGGTCTGTTAAAGAGGCAGTGCCGATGATAATTAGAATAGGGCGAAGTACATAGGTGAAATATAAACGATGAGATAGGGAGTGAGTTGTTAATTTGGGGCATTTAAAGGACAAGTAGCATAGTAATTAAGATATATATTAATAGCTAAATAACTCAATCAACAAAGTGCTACGAGGTTAGAGTTAGCCATTTCAAAATTGACATTTTTATTGATGGGTTGAGTGGATTAAGGAGTCAATTAAGGATAAATATACATATCATAGAAATCTTATTTAGAAGAGTTGATCGATAATTGCCTTGAGTCAACTTAGATGGATTTGAGTTGATGGATAAAAGTCGACTAGAACAATGTGATAGATATAGATCCTGTGAATTAAGGTCGACTATATAGTAATTATCAAATATCTAAGAATGAGAATGAGAATGAAAATGGGAATCATAATATTATGGAATAAGAATGGGTATAAGCATGTGATCCTGTCCGAGTACTGAGTCGATGGACGCTGGGGACGTGGCGCTCTTGCTGTCTGGTCGAAGACTCCAAAGACGTAGATCCCTTGCCGTCGTGGACCTGCAAACACTGTGCTGAGCCGGGGAGGGGTTCCCCAACGATGGCCCTCCGACGCTCAAGTCAAATCTCCGGCAGAAAGAAAGAAGTAGAGAAGAAGCGAGAACTGTAGCTACAGTAAAAAAATATCTCAAAAACATACCTTCGTTGAAGTCTGGGGGCCCTAGAGGCGTGTGCACGCTCCTCGAGATGTGCACGCTCCTCCAAGCATACCTAGAATGGACGTGTCAGGAAAGTACGCCTAACACCCTACTTTAATAGCACAAGCATATCTCTGATGTGACAGTGGAAGTTTCCACCGTACGATTCTCTGTCCAACCAGGCCGCTGGCCATGCCTCTTGTCGGCAACACTGGTTCCTAGGAAGATCTCGCCACCTGCTCCCTCTGTCTTTTACCAGGCCGAGCGGAGGAACTGCTCGGCTAGCGCCTTTTCTGGGCCGAGCGGAGTAACCACTCGGCTAGCACCTTTCTCGTGCCAAGTGGAGGCCCGTCGGCTGACAGGCTTCAGGCGAATGCCCACGCGGCTTAATGTCGTGGCTACTGTTGGCCAAGCGGGATGGACGTTCGGCCACCGTTTCTTCCCGCTTTGCCTTATAAGCGTCGGAAACTCGGCGCCAGGCCGAGTTGTCGAGATGTCGGGTCAGTTAATCAGGAAGGTAACCCCCGCCCCGGTCGAACATCTGCCGGGTGTTGACCACTTTGACCTTCTGCCGGGCGAACCCCCTCCTCTTACCACCGAATCGCGTGCCTCCCTCTCAAGTCTAGTCGAAGGAGGCTGCAAGTCCAACTGACTAGACAAGTAGACCGGTGAACGGTTGGTCGGTCGGCTAATAGATGAGTTGGATCCCGCTCGGTCTTTATAGGATTGATCTTCTCCCCCGGTCGACGCTTCATGTCTTTGTACTTGGATATTTTGGATATCTTTCCTCACCGCTTTTAAAAAGGCGCGGGTCGGTCCGCTAATGCTGACACCGTCTGAATCCCCTCATGATGCGTGCAAATCACTCCCATTAAGGCCGAGTACGCACCCATTAAATGTTGTCCAGTGGGAGGACGTCATGTGTCGTTGGCGTAGTCGCCGCACGTCCGAGGTGGCAACTGCCTATGTGACGTTTGGCGGTTCGAATTCAACAGTCGGATGTGCGCTCCGATTCCCGTTCCCTAGATCGGACGGCCCCGGTCGGTCGCGCCCGTCTTTATAAAGCTTCAGCGCCGCCGCTTCTTTTTTCGCGTTCTATTCCGACTCTTCGACCATCTGTTCCGGCGACTTCGCTTGCTTCCAGTGCTCCGGCGACTTCTAACTTTCTCCTCCGACGCTTCATTTTCCTATAAGATCTAAACTTCTGTTTCTTTTCTTTTGGCCTTCATTGCCCTCCGGTATTCCGTCATTCTATTTAGTGAACCCCTTGTCGATCCTGCCTCATTCTTCCGTCGACTCCCTTAGCAAATCCTTCCACCTCTTTGTTCTTCGACTATGGCAAGTTCCACCCAGCCAATCGACTCGGCCCCTGGTCCCTGGTACACCACCATGGAGACCCGGTTCGATACGGGCGACGCGACACATCTTATAAATGCCTTTGACCTCCCGCCCGACCATGACACAACTTAACACGTTCGATCCAAATCACCTAGGTCACGAAGACAATTAAATATCTATTTCCAAAATCGGCTTCCAGTACTGCATGGCGAGGCACATGACCTTCTTGGATATGGGTGCAACCACCGCCGACTAGACAAAGCCTTTTAAGGAAATTAAATATTTAACCTTCCTATAGTAACCCTAGGTTAACCGCTAAGAACAATCAAATTACAAGGAAAAGAAAAAAACAAAAGAACACAACTTCGAAAAATAATTCGAAAAACTAGAATCACATGTCTCTTGTATTTGGTATTTTTACATGGAGATAAAACTAACATGATGCGGAAAACAATATTAGTTATACCTTTCTTAGTAGATAATGACCTCTTGATCTTCTACCGTATTCCTCTTCTAATCTCGAACGTTGTGTGGGCAACGATCTTCTGAGACGAGAACCACCTAGCACCTCCTTCTTCTTCCTTCAAGTTTCGGCCAAGCAAGACTTCCAAAGGATGAAGATCTTTTTCCACCAACCAAGCTTCAAGGGATACAAGCTTTCTCTCCTTCTTCTCCAAGCTAAGATCCGGCCACCAATTAAGACTCCAAGAGCATGAAGAGGTTCGGCCATAAAGATGGAGAGAAGAGAAAGGGAAGAGGCCGGCCACACCAAGGAAGAAAAGAGGGAGAAAAAGAATAGAAGTTATTCCCTTGAAGGCACACAAACCCCCTCTTTTATAATCCTTAGCTTTGGCAAATAAGGAAATTTAATTACAATAAAATTTCCTTAACTTTCCTTGACATGAATTAATTAAGAAAAATTAAATAAAATTTCCTAATTACCCATGTCATGGCCGGCCACCTCATGGAAGATCAAATAAGACAATTTTCAATCAACCAATTAAAATTCCTTATTTGTTTCCGGAAATTTTAAAAAATAAAATTTCCCTTTAAAATCCCTTCATGGTTGATAAAAAGAAATTTCTATAATTTTAATTTTTCAACATGTGAATAATTTACAAAGAAGAAAAATAAAATATCCTTTCAATCTACAAATAAGGAAAGAGATTTAATCTCTTTTCTTAATCTTTTGTAGAAACTTATAAAAGAGATATTTTAATTTTTTTTTAATCTCTCTTTTAAATTATATCTTCCACATAAGAAAATTTTAAAATTAAAATTCTTTTTTATTTTAATAGGGCCGGCCACCTAAGCTTGGGTTAAAGCTAGGGCCGGCCACCCATGGACCAAGGCTTGGCCGGCCCTAGCTTGGTTCTCAAGCTAGCTTGGTCGGCCCCTACAACATGGGTATGAAGGTGGGTATAGGTGGGTATAGTACTCTATAACTAAGAGGCTACGATATGGACCAAGAGGAGGAATTAGTTTTGGTCTCCCGATAAAATTAAGCATCCCGTGTTCACCCCGAACACACACTTTAATTTTATCAATAATAATTCATTCCACTAGAGAACTATTATTGAACTACCGCACCAATCCCAAATTACATTTTTGGGCTCCTTCTTATTATGAGTGTGTTAGTCTCCCTGTGTTTAAGATATCGAATGTCCACTAATTAAGTGAGTTACTGACAACTTATTTAATTAATATCTTAGTCCAAGAGTAGTATCACTCAACCTTATCGTCATGTCGGACTAAGTCCACCTGCAGGGTTTAACATGACAATCCTTATGAGTTCCTCTTGAGGACATTCTCAGCCTAGATTTCTAGGACACAGTTTCCTTTTATAATCAACACACACTATAAGTGATATCATTTCCCAACTTATCGGGCTTATTGATTTATCAAACTAAATCTCACCCATTGATAAATTAAAGAAATAAATATCAAATATATGTGCTTGTTATTATATTAGGATTAAGAGCACGCACTTCCATAATAACTGAGGTCTTTGTTCCTTTATAAAGTCAGTATAAAAGAAACGACCTCTAATGGTCCTACTCAATACACTTTAAGTGTACTAGTGTAATTATATAGTTAAGATAAACTAATACATAATTACACTACGACCTTCCAATGGTTTGTTCCTTTCCATCTTGGTCGTGAGCTACTGTTTATAATTTATAAGGTACTGATAACATTATCTTCTGTATGTGACACCACATACTATGTTATCTACAATATAAATTAATTGAACAACTACAAACAAATGTAGATAATTTGACCAAATGTGATTCTTTATTCAAAATAAATGTCTACAAAAGCTTAGGCTTTCAGTATACACTCTAACAAGAGCCGCTCCCCGTACAGCCCATCACCTCCCTTCCTCCGGCTAGGCGGAGGATAACTCGATCCGCTATCCTTCTAGTCCTTCCTGCCTTGGCGTCTGGCCCTTCTGCTTCTGCCCAATCGGCGCCAAGCGGGAGACGATCCATTACCACCACCCTTCGCCTGCCAACCGAGGATCTTTTGGCGCCAGGCGACCAACCAGCTCTCCATAGTATCAAGTATTCATCAGAGGTCGGCTCGCCCGCATCTGGGAGGAGGCGAGGGCATGAACGGCCTTGAAACCTCCGGGCGCACTGGCAGACAGCCATCTGGAGATATCCACTAGGGTTAGTATTTTTAATAGACTGCAATATTACTTCTGCTCGGCTCTAACACTTGCTTTCAGTACTAGGTGGAGAATATCGCTATATGCCAGCGGCTGGCACAAGTGGAGAATGAGCTGAAGAAGCTCAAAATCTCTGGAGAAGACCCCTCCCAGGGACCATCAGCTCGTCTGAAGACCGAGTTGGAGAAGGCCCAACAACTTCTGGCGGAGTAGCAGCAGAAATCAGCCGAGCAGACCAATAGGCTGAGCCAGATCGAGGCTCAATTGAAGACTTAAGACCAAAAACTCGATCTGGCTTCTACACGAAAATGGCGCACCATCGCCAATCTAGAAGAGAAGAACAAAGTGTTGGTGCAAGCTGCACCAGAAAAAAACCTGAGTTTTAATGTTGTCAAAGGTTCAAGTTAAGTCTTGTTGTGATCTAACAAGTTGACTGAGTATGCAGGATGTTTACTCAACCGGGAAAGCCCTAGCTGGAGGCTAGGCGGAGAAATCTTAGCAGATCGTGGAACCCAGGTGCAAATCCAAGCAGGTCAAGGGGACCCAATGCTTGGTGGTATGATCGAGAGGTCTGGAGGGCCGAAGATCGAAGGAAAAGTCCTGGGGAGCCGATCAAGGCTGAGTGAAAAGTCCAAACTAGATCTGGAGGATCAAAGTTTGGCAGGTGGGTTGAGGTAAACAAACTAGAGGAGCGACTGTGAGGTCGAGTTCCATAAGAGAACAACCCTAGGTCGCTAATCCAACTGAAGAAACCGGGAAGGTTTCCAAGTTGAGATCAAGAACAGTTCTACTGTTCTTTTATTACTCATTCATTATTATGCTGTGTGCTAACATCTATGTTGCAGGAAGTTTTTGTTCTAACACTGTGCTGTAGGTCAGACTGGATCGGTCGACCGAACCAGCGGTTCAGTCGACTGAACAAAGCATAACAGACAAAATCAGAAAGCAAACAACTCAGACCAGATCAAAGTCAAAGTCCGATCAAAGCTTGATCGGTCGACCGAACAGTAAGATCGGTCGACCGATCTCTGGTGACTCAGCACAGACCAAGTTAACAAACATCGATCAGCAGAAAAGGGAAAAGGCTGATCGGTCGACCGATCCAATCAGAATTAATTGCAGCATTAATGAAGATCTCACATGATTTCGACGAACAGGGAAATAGGTTGTTCGGTCGATCGAAAAATAAGTTCGGTCGACTGAACCATTCATGAGCATTTACTGCGACAGATCGAGCTAGCTGTAGTCTTCAGCGAGGAAGGAATGGAGCTGGTTCGGTCGACCGAAAAAAGGGATCGGTCGACCGAACCTCCAGTACTCTTATAAATTGAGGCTCGAAGTCAGAGGCAAGAGATAACTTCCTATTCAATTTTGGTGCTCTTCTGCAAGCTGCTCACGCCTACGATCTCAGCAAGCAACTTCATTCGTGTCGGCCAAGCTTCGTCTTTTAAATCTTATTATCGGTATACTTATTTTATATTGCACTTAATTTACATAAGATAATAGGTGTGTTACTATCTTAACATTCTTGTATCTGTACGATTCGCTTCTTTCCGAGGAATTTGGAAAGAAGGATTTTAGTGCTTTGCCCATCGGTGCGATCAAGGACTGCGGGCATTCGAGTAGGAGTCGAGCTAGACTCCGAACGAAGTAAAATACTTTATCTCCTTTTTATTTCCGCTGCACGTTTCTGATTTACAAAGGAAAAGAATAGTTTTAAAAAAAGCGCGATATTCACCCCCCCTCTATCGCTCCAAATGATCTATCAATTGGTATCAGAGCTGGTTAGCTCTGAAATTTTTTAACCGATTTTTAAAGCATTTTTAAAACTCTTTCTTTTCCTTTTAGAATATTTTTTCTTCAAGCACTACTAATTCCAAGACGAAAGTCTTGGAAATATTTTGTTTTTTAACTTTTTCTTGCAAGGATGTTGAACTCATATCAAGAAGGCTATAGTACGGTCCGACCTCCACTATTCAAAGGAGAGAATTTCAGTTACTGGAAGAATAGGATGGAGTGCTACTTAAAGTCTGACATTGAGCTCTGGTTCACAGTTTTGAAAGGCTATACTCCCCCAATGAAGGACGGAACAACCCTAGAACCAGAAGAATGGACTCCTCAGATGATCAAGAAGGCACAACTGAACTATAAAGCAATCAATACCATTCAGTGCGGGCTCACGATGGAGGAGTTGAATAGAGTTGGTCCCTACGACAACGCCAAAGAATTGTGGGACTCGCTAGTCAAACTACACGAAGGAACGGACGACTCGAAGGTAAACAAACGAGATCTACTTTTAAACAATTTGTTAAATATAAAAATGTTTCCTGGAGAGACGGCCTCGCAACTGCACGCTCGACTGAAGGACATCCTCAACGGTCTTCACCTGATCGGACACAATCTCGAAAATCGCGACACAATAAGGTACGCTTTGAATGTCTTTCCGAGGAATGCTTTGTGGGCATCAATTGTAGATGCTTGCAAAGTTTCTAAGGATCTTTCAATTCTTAAGTTAGACGAGTTATTATGTGAATTAGAACTACACGAGCAATCTAACATGAGTCATGGCGAAAAAGGTGTTGCTTTGTATGCAGGGCCAAGCAAGGAGACAAAATCAAAAACGAAGATTGAGTTAGAAAACGAGTCAGACTCTGACTCAACTAACGAAGAAGAATTAGTCAACATGGTCCGAAGACTGTTGACTAAGAAGAAGTTTAGAAGAAGCACCAAAAAGACTCCATCGAACCAGATCCAAAACAAATCAGAAATGATTTGTTATGGATGCAACAAGAAGGGGCATTTCAAAAATGAATGCCCAAATCGGAAAGAAGAAAGACCTAAATTGACAAGACGGAAGAAGGCTCTTCAAGCGACATGGGACGAAACTTCTTCCGACGAATCCGATGAGGAACAAACGAAGCACTCGAGCCATCTTGCATTTATGGCAAGAAACGAAGATTCCGACTCTGAGTCTGAAGAAGAATACAAGTCCGAGATCGACCTTGATTCCGAGAGAAGCCCCGGATCGGAAGATCCAAATATGGTAACGATTTATTCCAAGTCTAATTTGCTTAAAGTAGTTAAATGTTTGTTTAAAAAATTAGCAAAATCGGAAAAACAAAATAACTTGTTACTTAAAGAAATAGACCACCTTAAGCAACAAGTTAACTTGAGTGACTCGACTAACCAAGTTCAAGTCGGAACTTCGATTCAAGTTGAAAATTTCGATTTGAAAGGTCAAGTAAAGCGACTCAAGAAAACTTTTGAAAGGTTCGAAATGGGATCCAAGTGTCCAAATATGGTACTTGGATCACAACTAGCCGTATACAACAAATCGGGGCTTGGCTATAAACCGAACAAAACAAACAAATCATACATGTCTCTAATCAGTCAAAATGTTAGAAGTCAAGTCCAAGCATGGGTTCAAATAAAACAATTAACCAAACCAATTAAACCAAATCTCTACTTGGTTCCCAAGAGTCAAATCCATTACTTAGATAGACCTTATCTAAGCTATGACTCAGGGGAAGCAACTAGAAAAATAATTCAACCAACTTGATTAACCAAGCTCATATACTTAGGATTAGGATTATTTTCTGGTTAGAACGGTTAGATGAAAAAGGTTTACCAAACCCTACAACATAGCATCAGAATGGATTGGGATGATAGTACGTTAAGGAAACTTTGTCGAAGGCATGTCAAGGCTGAATATGAAATTCTACCTGGTGCACTAGACTCAGTGGATCTGACCGAAGCTACCCCAGTCAAACATGGGCTAGTTAGACTAAAATTTAGAATTAAGTTTTTTGGGCAGGAATAGTTTGGAAAGTCTTCAGCAAGTGGTCTAATGATATTCAAGTAGGTCATATGCCTCGCCACTGAACTGAAACTTATCCTTAGGAAGCTTGCTTGATTAACCCAAAGCTAAGGTTGAATCTAACATGGGTTCAATAACCTCTTTCAATAAATTCTTAATTTAATTCAAACTTAATTAATTCAAAATTCAAACTTAACTAATTCAAACTTAATTAATTCAAACTCAATTTAATTCAAACTCAATTAATTCAAAATTCAAACCTAATTAATTCAAAATTCAAACTCAATTTAATTCTAACCTAATTAATTCAAACTTAATTCAAACTTAATTAATTCAAAATTCAAACTTAATTAATTCAAACTTAATAAATTCAAAATCAATTTAATTCAAACCTAATTAATTCAAAATTCAAACTTAATTAATTCTAACCTAATTTAATTCAAACTTAATTAATTCTAACTCAAACTTAATTAAAATTAATTTAAAACTTTTTTAAAAATTATTTTTTAAAAAATATATTTTAAAACTTATTAAAAATTATTTTAAACTTATAAAAATTATTTTAAACTTATTAAAAATTATTTTAACACTTATTAAAAATTATTTTAACACTTATTAAAAATTATTTTAACACTTATTAAAAATTATTTTAAACTTATTAAAAATTATTTTAACACTTATTAAAAATTATTTTAAACTTATTAAAAATTATTTTAAACTTATTAAAAATTATTTTAACATTTATTAAAAATTATTTTAAACTTATTAAAAATTATTTTAACACTTATTAAAAATTATTTTAAACTTATTAAAAATTATTTTAACACTTATTAAAAATTATTTTAAACTTATTAAAAATTATTTTAACACTTATTAAAAATTATTTTAAACTTATTAAAAATTATTTAAAACTATTTTAAAATTATTTCAAAACTTAATTTAAATTATTTAAAACTATTTTAAAATTATTTTAAACTTAATTATTTTAAAATTATTTAAAATTGAATTAAAACTATTTTTAAAAAACTTATTTGAAAACTTAAACTTAAAAATTATTTTTTAAACCTAAAACTTAATTAAAAAAAATATTAAAACTTAACTCAAAATTATTTTTAAACTTAAAATTTAGTTTAAAACTTAAACTTAAACTCAATAATCTAGTTAAAATTGTAACTCAACAATTTGCTCGATTTTTTTAACCAAACTTTGTTTTAATCCTATATTGTGTAGGAATCCAAAGCTCTGGATAAATGGATCTTGGACAGCGGCTGCTCCAGACACATGACTAGGGATCAGCACAAATTTACCAACATTGAATTTAAAAATTTAGGGTCCGTTGCCTTTGGAAACAATGGCAAGTTAAAGGTAATTGGTACAGGTGAAATTCAATTACAGTTAAACATTTCAATTAAAAAGGTTTTACTTGTTGAACATTTTAATTATAATTACTTAGTATAAGTCAACTCTGTGATTCAGGATTTAAGGTTCAATTTTTGTCTTCTGAATGCTTAATAAGTTACAATGACTCAACTAATATTTTACTGAAAGGCTTTAGAGATAAAAATATATACTCCATTCATCTACCTAAGACAATATCTAAATGTCTTCTAGCAAATAATGATGAAACTTGGTTATGGCATAGGAGATTAGCTCATACTCACCTTAGAAATTTATTAAAATTAAGCAAACATGGTTTAGTTAAAGGTTTACCAAAATTAGGAAATCCTTTAAATAAATTTTGTAATTCTTGTCAACAAGGTAAACAAATTAAATCAACTCATAAACTTATAAATCAAAATAGAACGAATAAAATACTTGAACTAATACATTTGGATTTATTTGATTCTCATGGAATAAAATCTTTGAATGGAAATCTATATTGCTTAGTAATCATTGATGACTACTCTAGATATACTTGGGTAAAAATTTTATCTAATAAAAATGAAACCTTTAAAATATTTAAGCATTTCTGTAAACAAGTAGAAAATGATAGAGATATTAAAATCAAAAAAATAAGAAGTGATAATGGAGGCGAATTCAAAAATCAAAATTTTAATAATTTTTCTTTAGAAAATGGTTATCACCATGAGTTTTCATGCCCTAAAACTCCACAATAAAATGGCTTAGTAGAACATAAGAATAGAACCTTACAAGAAGCTGCCCGAACAATGTTAAATGAATACAATACACCAAAATACTTTTGGGTTGAAGTTGTTAACACAGCTTGTTATGTTCAAAATCGAATTGACCAACCTGAGTCAAATTGCTACTATCTTGTGGTAGTTAGTCTTGGACAAGGGTTGAACATTTCATCATAAGGACAAATTTTCCTTAGTTTTTCTATAGCCATGCTTGGACTTTTAGGAATCTATCGATTTTAGGGGGAGCTTCACACTAAACTTTTAAGTAGCTCTTTATTTTCAAAATCTTTAACTCAATAAAAGTTTTCATAACTTAGAAAATTATTTTTCAAATTTATTTGTTTTTTCGGTAGAATTTTTTTTTTAAATCTTCATCGTGCTTTTAAACTTAGAAAATTCTTTTTCAAAAGTTATTCTTTTCAAATTTTCACTTAATACAATTCTTTCGATAGACTATCAAATTTTTTAAAAAATTTTTAACTTCTTAAAAAAATTTTAAAAATTCTTTAACTTAGAAACTTTTTTAAAAAAAAATTTCAAAATTTTAACTTCTTAAATTTTTAAAATTTCCAAAAAACTTTTAAATTAGGAAAAACTTTTTCAAAAATCTTTCAATATCCTTTTCAAAATTTCACATAAAGTTTTTTAGAAAAACTTTTTCAAAATTTTTCAATAAGCTTTTCAAAATTTTCATTAAGCTTTTACTTAGAAAACTTTTCACGAATTTTTCTTTTCGACTCTTTCAAAATTTTCATTAAGATTTTTAATCTACCTTAATCTATATTTGTTCAAATTTTTCAAATAGTGTTTACCTTAGGATAACTTTTTCAAAAAATCGTTCTTTTCAAATTTTTAACTTAGTATATTTTTTAAACTTCAAAAAGTACTTCTATTTTTTTAAAACCTTAGTTATTTTACATTTCTATCTGATATTTTTGGTTTATTAGTCTGTCCCTATTTTTGATGTGTGTCAAAGGAGAGAGATAGTGAATTCAGAGGGAGTTAGTTAACTCAAAGGGAAAATTCAAAGTTAAACTGCTTGTTTATTTACTTGTTGCATATTTTTAACTTAACTTTGAACCTTGGTTGCCAAACATCAAAAAGGGGAGATTGTTGGTGCAAGCTGCACCAGAATCAAACCTGAGTTTTGATGTTGTCAAAGGTTCAAGTTAAGTCTTGTTGTGATCTAACAAGTTGTTTACTCAATCGGGAAAGCCCTAGTTGGAGGCTAGGCGGAGAAATCTTAGCAGATCGTGGAACCCAGGTGCAAATCCAAGTGGGTCGAGGGGAGAGGTCTAGAGGGCCGAAGATCGAAGGAAAAGTCCTGGGGAGCCGATCAAGGCTGAGTGAAAAATCCAAACTAGATCTGGAGGATCAAAGTTTGGCAGGTGGATTGAGGTAAACAAACTGGAGGAGCGACTGTGAAGTCGAGTTCCAGAAGAGAACAACCCTAGGTCGCTGATCCAGCTGAAGAAACCGGGAAGGTTTCCAAGTTGAGATCAAGAACAGTTCTACTGTTCTTTTATTACTCATTCATTATTATGCTGTGTGCTAACATCTATGTTGCAGGAAGTTTTTGTTCTAACATTGTGCTGCAGGTCAGACTGGATCGGTCGACCGAACAAAGCATAACAGACAAAATCAGAAAGTAAACATCTCAGACCAGATCAAAGTCAAAGTCCGATCAAAACTTGATCGGTCGACCGAACAGTAAGATCAGTCGACCGATCTCTGGTGACTCAGCACAGACCAAGTTAACAAACATCGATCAACAGAAAAGGGAAAAGGCTGATCGGTCGACAGAACCGGATGACCGGTTGACCGATCCAATCAGAATTAATTGCAGCATTAATGAAGATCTCGGCTGATTTTGACGAACAGGGAAATAGGCTATTCGGTCGACCGAAAAATAGGTTCGATCGACCGAACCATTCATGAGCATTTACTACGACAGATCGAGCCAGCTGCAATCTTCAGCGAGGAAGGAATGGAGCTGGTTCGGTCGACCGAAAAGAGGGATCGGTCGACCGAACCTCCAGTACTCTTATAAATTGAGGCTCGAAGTCAGAGGCAAGAGATAACTTTCTAATCAATTCTGGTGCTCTTCTGCAAGCTGCTCACGCCTACGACCTCAACAAGCAACTTCATTCGTGTCGACCAAGCTTCATCTTTCAAATCTTATTGTCGGTATACTTATTTTATATTGCACTTAATTTACATAAGATAGTAGGTGTGTTACTATCTTAACATTCTTGTATCTGTACGATTCGCTTCTTTCCGAGGATTTTGGAAAGAAGGATTTTAGTGCTTTGCCCATCGGTGCGGTCAAGGACTACGAACCTTCGAGTAGGAGTCGAGCTAGACTTCGAATGAAGTAAAATACTTTGTCTCCTTTTTATTTCCGCTGCACGTTTCTGATTTACAAAGGAAAAGAATATATAGTTTTAAAAAAAGCGCGATATTCACCCCCCCTCTATCGCTCCAAACGATCTATCACAAAGAAGCCCGACAGTTGGCCGAAGATCTGAAGAAAGCAAAAGACTCCTTATCGGCAGAATAGGAGAGTCGTTCGGCAAAGGAGACTGAACTTCAAGGCCACATGAAGCACCTTGAAGAAGAACTGGAGGCTTCGTGTGTTGCTCTAAAGACCTACCAGGAGGTCGAGCCGGTTCGCTTCGCCGCCATGAAGCATCAATACCTTCGCTCGGAGATATTTTTAGAGAAGGCGACCAATCATATCGTTCATTCGTTCGAGCTGGCCATTGACAGCTTGCTCGCTCAGCTGAAGGTGAGCGCCCACCTCTCTAAAGCTTTCGCTGACCGGGATGTCGACCGAGCCCAACTTCTTGAGGGTATTCTTGACGAGGCCTTTGATTGTATTGAGTGAGCAAAGGGCCGATAGTGTTTTTTGTAAGCCTCATTTTTTATAAGCCTTGACTGTATTCCTACCGTTCGGCAGTGCTGACTAATGGAATCCCCTTCTCTTTCTTATGTTGTTTGTTTGCTAAGTATTCGGCTGCGTAGTCCCGATCGGCACTGGTGCCCATGTTATTATTGGAATATTCGCTTAGGATCATACTTCTAAGGTTTATAATCGTCGTTCGACTTCAGCTTTAGTGCTCGTGTTAGACACTTTTCTTAGGCCGGGGTTTAACATCACCACTCGACGGTCTTGCGAGAGGGGTATTTATAGTCGCCGCGTCGACTCTAGAGTTTAACGTCGCCGCTCAATGGTCTTTAGTGCAGGGTATTTATGGTCGCCGCTCTGACCCTGGGGTTTAACGTCACCGCTCAACAGTCTTTAGTGCGGGGTATTTATGGTCGCCGCTCTGACCTTGGGGTTTAACGTCGCCGCTCGACGGTCTTCAGTGTGGGGTATTTATGGTCGTCATTCCGACCCTGGGGTTTAACATCGTCGCTCGACGGTCTTCTGAGTGAGGTTTTTACAGTCGCAGCTTCGACTCTGGGGTTTAACATCGCTGCTCGATGGTCTTCAGTGCGGGGTATTTATGGTCACCTCTCCGATCTGTTGGTGCAATCGACCTCCAAGGTTTTAATGTTAGACAGATATGTTTAAGTATGCTTAAGTATGTATGGAACTTGATCTAGGGAAGTCCTAGTTGTAGGCTAGGCAAGGAGAGAAATCTTGGTATATCGTGGAAGCCAGGTGGATAGGTCTGGAGGACTTGATCCCTGGGTAGCCGAATACTGAGTCCTAGTTGTAGGCTAGGTAAGGGAAATCTCGGTATGTCATGGAAGCCAGGTGGATAGGTCTAGAGGACTTGATCCCTGGGTAGCCGAATACTGAGTCTTGGTGAGTGAAGCCAAGTGGAGAAAATCCTATGGGTGGTAACCCTAGGTAACGAGAAGTCTTGGAGGAGTGAACTCCAAGCAAGGTTGATCGGATGGTTTCCGGTCGACCGCGCGCGGTCGACCGGACCAGCGGATCTCGGTAAATCTAGGTTTAGGTTTATCATTGTATTCTGTATTACTATTATTACTGTTGGCTAATGTAGTATTGCAGGAAAAGTCTTAGTAGATTGAGCGATCAGATACTGAGCAGGCAAAAGTCCAAACAGGTCTGGAGGACTGTGTTTGGCAGGTAAGTTGAGGTAAACAACTGGAGGAGCGACAGTGAGGTCGGGTTCCCAAAGGGAACAACCTAAGGTCGCTGATCCAACTGAAGAAACCGGGAAGGTTTCCAAGTTGAGATCAAGACAGTCCTACTGTCTTTATATTACTCATGGTTTATATATTACTGTTCTAACCTTTGTGTTGCAGGGATACTTTGCTTAACTCTGTGTTGCAGGTATAGCCGGATCGGTCGACCGAACAGAGGGATCGGTCGACCAAACCAAGTTGACTCAGCACAGATCAATTATGTCAGCAACGATCAGAAGCAAAAGGAAGTTAAGCTGATAGGTCGACCGAACCCATGGATCGGTCGACCGAACCCATGGATCGGTCGACCGAACGATCAATATTAATGATGCAGTAAATGCAGAACACGGTAAATCTCGACGAACAGGGAAGGAGCCTGTTCGGTCGACCGAACAAGGGGATCGGTCGACCGAACCCTTAAAGCCCAATTAATGCTAGAGATTCGAGCCAGCATCATACTCTAGCTGTGGGTGATCGGAGCTGGTTCGGTCGACCGAACAGAGGGATCGGTCGACCGAACCTCAGTGCACCTATAAATTGAGGCTCGAAGTCAGAGGCCAAGAATAACTTTCTGATCAACCAAAACTCTGTTCTACAAGCAATTTGAGCTACACGTCTTCGTTAATTCAGCAAGCCACATTGCCCGGAAGTGCCGACCACAAGCTTTGTCTTTCAATCTTCTTGTCGGTATAACTTTACTTTTTGCTTGCATTGTATTTAACTTAAGCAAGATAGTAGGGTGTTACTATCTTGCTCATACTTGTACGATTTTCTTCTTTTCGAAGGATTTCGAAAAGAAGAAATATAGTGATTGCCCATCGGTGCGGTCAAGGACCGCGGGCCTTTGAGTAGGAGTCGAGCTAGGCTCCGAACGAAGTAAAACATTTGTGTCTCTATTTACTTTCCGCTGTGCACGACTTTGATTTAAATACAAAAAGAATAGTTTTTAAAAAGAAGCGATATTCACCCCCCCTCTATCGTGCTACTCGATCCTATCAATTGGTATCAGAGTCGGTTAGCTCTGAAATTTCTTAACCGATTTTCAAAGCATTTTTAAAACCTTTTCTTTTCTTCAAATTATTTTCTTTTAGATTATTTTTTTTAAGCACTACTAATCCCAAGACGAAAGTCTTGGAAAATGGTTTGTTATTTTCTTTCTTGCAAGAATGTTGACATCTTATCAAGAAGGGAGAAGTATCTACGACCCTCCGCTGTACAATCAAGTTTACTTCAATTCCTGGAGGCAAATGATGGAATGCTTCATTGGAAGCAACGATTTCGACAATTGGATCGCACTGAGACAATTTTCTCAAAACTCAGAAGCAAACACAAGGGTAATAGATATTTTAATTAGTGTTTTGCCTAATAATGTTTTGTGTCAATTACAAGATTACAAGAACGCATTCGAGATATGGACCAAGTTGATCGAGCTTCACGAGACTTCGTCAAGGCTAGAAGATCAAGGAAAAAATGAATTCAAACTTGAATTCCAATCCGAAGAGCCATCCTCAGAACCAGATCTAGAAGAAGAAGATCAAATTAGCTTCATCGCACTAGTGGCTGAGGAGGAGGCTGATGGATTCGAACCTGAGTCCGACCAAACACTCGAGCCTAAATCCGAAATGGAAATGGTCAAGGGGGAGAATCCTAATATGGATTCAAAAGTAATCTTGTAAATATAAAATTTAAAGAACACATAATATGTTTTAATTGCAGTGAAAAGGGGCACTACAAAAATAAATGTCCAATGAATAAATCCGCACAACCGGAGGCAAAGGAGGAACCAATGCCTGGAGTCCAGAAAAAGAAGGACCACATCAAGTGTTTCAAGTGCAAAAAGTTGGGGCATTACAAATCTCAATGTCCAGAGAGAAAACCCAAGGATTCAGGGGGAGCAAATATGGTAAATAAATTTATGTTACATGAAAAATTAAATGCTTTAGATCCTTCTTGTTTGAATTATAATTTGAATTTGAAAAAGCATGAAAATCCTACATTACTTAACAAAAATAATAAAAACTTAATTAATTCAAATATAATTAAAATTGACCAAATCAACCCAAACCTTAATCAAGACTCAAATATATTTAATCAATGTATTCAAGATAATTTGAATCAAAATAATAATAATCTAAGAATAATTAATAGTAAACAGAATTTAACTAAAAATTTAGAAAGAAAAAATAAGAAATTAAACTATAAATCAAAATTTAGAAAACTAGAAAAACAAAATAATGCTTTGAAAAATAAAATTAATAAATTAGAAAACATTATTAATAATTTTATAAGTTCACATAATCTAGATTTAAATTATAAATCAAAACCAAATTTAAAACAAAACTTTCATAAAGTTAATTATAATAATGTACCTTTTAATTATAAAACTAAATAATAAATAATAACAATAATAAAACAACAATGCTAAATAATAATAATAATAATAATAATAATAACAATAAAACAACAACTACAATATAATAAATAAACAATAACAATAATAAAACAACAATGCTAAATAATAATAATAATAATAATAATAATAATAATAATAATAATAAATAATAACAATTTAAATAAAACAACAATAACAAAACAAGAATATTAAAAAAATTTATTTGACTTGTTTGAATTGTATGTCTTGTCATGTTCATGCATATTTATCTATTAACATGTCATGCATCTTTTCTTTGTGTTACTAGTTTAGAATAGTTAGATTAAAAAGGTTTACCAAACCCTACAACATAGCACCGGAATGGATTGGGATGATAGTGTTAGAGTGTATACTAAAAGCCTAGCTTTTGGTATAAACATTTATCTAGAAATAAGAATCACATTGGTCAAATATCTACATTTATGATAAATGTAGTTGTTCAATTAATTTATATTGTAGATAACATGATGTGTGGTGTCACACACAGAGGATCATGTTATCAGTACCTTATAAATTATAAACAGTAGCTCACGACCATAATGGAAAGGAACAAACCATTGGAAGGTCATAGTGTAATTAGGTATTAGTTTATCTTAACTATATAATTACACTAGTACACTTAGAGTGTATTGAGTAGGACCATTAGAGGTCGTTTCTTTTATACTGACTTTATAAAGAAATAAAGACCTCAGTTATTATGGAAGTGTGTGCTCTTAATCCTAATATAATAACAAGCACATATATTTGATATTTATTTCTTTAATTTATCAATGGGTGAGATTTAGTTCGATGAATCAATAAGCCCGATAAGTTGGGAAATGATATCACTTATAGTGTGTGTTGTTGATTATAGAAGGAAACTGTGTCCTAGTGATCTAGGTTGAGAATGTCCTCAAGAGGAGCTCATAAGGATTGTCATGTTAAACCCTGCAGGTGGACTTAGTCCGACATGACGATGAAGTTGAGTGGTACTACTCTTGGAGCTAGATATTAATTAAGTGAGTTGTCAGTAACTTACTTAATTAGTGGACATTTGTTATCTTAAACACAGGGAGACTAACACACTCATAATAAGAAGGATCCCAAAATGTAATTTGGGATTGGTGCGGTAGTTCAATAATAGTTCTTTAGTGGAATGAATTATTATTGATGAAATTAAGTTGTGTGTTCGGGGCGAACACGGGATGCTTAATTTCATCGGGAGACCAAAACCAATTCCTCCTCTCGGTCCCTATCGTAGCCTCTAGTATATAGATATACCCACCGCATACCCACCTTCTTACCCATCCAATGGGGCCGGCCAAGCTAGCTTGGAACCCAAGCTAGGGCCGCCAAGTCCAAGTGGATGAGCTGTATAGGTGGCCAAAGCTTGGGTCCCAAGCTTAGGTGGTCGGCCACTAGAATATTAAAAGGATTTTATTAAAATTATTTCTTATGTGGATATCATGATTTTAAAGAGAGTTTAAAATTAAAAATGTCCTTTTATAGCTTTCTACAAAGATTAAGAGAAGAGATTAATCTCTTTCCTTATTTGTAGTTTAAAAGGATGGTTTTAATTTTGGTAAAAACTTTCCTTATTTGTAAATCATCTACATGTTTAAAGAGAGTTTAAAATTTGAAATCTTTCCTTATTTGTTGATTAAAGGAGGATTTTAAATTTTAAGAAAACTTTCCTTTTAATCATGTTCATGATTTAAAAGAGAGTTTAAAATTAAATATTCTCTTTTATAAGTTTCTACAAAAGATTTGATATCTTTCCTTATTTGTAGATTAAAAGAGATTTTAATTTTAGAGATAACTTTCTTTTTATCCACATATTTAAAAGAAAGATTTTAATTTATTAAATTTCCTTTTTATAAACCAATCATGAAGGGATAAAATTATTGGAGAAATTTTTATAAATTTCTGGAAACAAATTAGGAAGTTTTAATTCTTGTTTAATTAAAACTCTCCTTGATTTGAGGAAATAAGTGGCCGGCCATGTTTAAGTGAGAAGAAAAATTATTTTAATTAAAATAAATTTTTCCTTTTCATGACAAAAGAATTAAGGAAGTTTTTAATTAAATTTCCTTATTTGCCAAGACCAAGGATTATAAAAGAGGGGGTAGAGAAGGCTTCATGGTGAACAACCTCTATTATTTTCTCCCTCTTTTCTTCCTTGGTGTGGCCGGCCTCCTTCCTTTCTCTTCTCTCCATCTTGTGGCCGGACCTCTCTTCCTCCTTGAAGATCAAGTGGTGGCCGGATTTTAGCTTGGAGAAGAAGGAGAGAAAGCTTACATCCCTTGGAGCTTGATTGGTGGAAAAAGATCTTCATCTCTTGGAAGCATAGTGCTTGGACGAAACTTAAAGAAAGGAGAAGAAGGTGCTTTGGTGGTTTCTCATCTCGGAAGATCGTTGCCCACACAACGTCCGAGGTTAGAAGAGGAATACGGTAGAAGATCAAGAGGTCTTTCTAAAAGGTATAACTAGTAATTTTTCTTTCCGCATCATACTAGTTATTTTTGGAAATAATACCAAATACAAGAGGCATGCGATTCTAGTATTTCGAATATGTTTTTCGATGTTGTGTTCTTTTGTTTTCTTTTTCCTTGTGATTTGATTGTTCTTTTCGGTTAACCTAAAGTTATTTTAGGAAATTAAATATTAGCTTTCCATAAAAGGTTTTGTCTAGTCGGTGGTGGTTGCTCCCATATCCAAGAAGGCCATGTGCCTCGCCACGTCAGTACTGGGAACCAATTATGGAAATTAATATTTAATGGAATTAATAACTTAAGGTGATTTGGGTTGAACGTGTTAAGTTCCGTAGGAGACCCAAGTCAAAACCTAAAAGAACGAATAGATTAAGTTTTGGATCAAACGTGTTAAGTTCCGCAGGCGATCCAAAATTTAATTTAAAAGAACACATGGTAGCTAGGAAAAGGTTCAGACCTTTGTACAAAATTTTTGTACAGTGGAACCTCTAGGCTTTCCGAGTAGCAACCAACAGATAGTACGTCAAGGAAACTTTGTCGAAGGCATGTCTAGGATGAATATGGAATTCTACCTGGTGCACTAGACTTAGTGGATCTGACCGAAGCTACCCCAGTCAAACATGGGCTAGTTAGACCAAAATTTAGTATTAAGTTTTTTGGGCAGGAACAGTTTGGAAAGTCTTCAGCAAGTGGTCTAATGATATTCAAGTAGGTCATATGCCTCGCCACTGAACTGAAACTTAACCTTAGGACGCCTGCTTGATTAACCCAAAGCTAAGTTTGAATCTAACATGGGTTCAATAACCTCTTCAATTCTAATTAATTCAAACCTAATTCAAGCCTAACTTAATTCAAACCTAATTCAAACCTAACTTAATTCAAACTTAATTCAAACCTAATTCAAGCCTAACTTAATTCAAACCTAACTTAATTCAAACTTAATTCAAACCTAATTCAAGCCTAACTTAATTCAAGCCTAACTTAATTCAAACTTAATTCAAACCTAATTCAAGCCTAACTTAATTCAAACCTAAGTCAAGCCTAACTTAATTCAAATCTAACTTAATTCAAACCTAAATTTAATTAAAATTATTTTAAAAACTTAATTAAAATTATTTAAAAACTTAATTAAAATTATTTAAAAAACTTAATTAAAATTATTAAAACTTAATTAAAATTATTAAAACTTAATACACTTAATTAATTCTTAATAAATTTCAACTTGAAATCTTAACTTTAATCAACAAGTAAAGTACTTTAACCTTAAACAAAATTAAATTTTTATCCTAAAATCTTTACCTAATTCCTAAGAAATTAATAATAATTCATAATCAATAAAGACATCTCACACAATTATAGGATTACCATACTTGAAAATTTAGAATGGGTGAGATGCTAAGAGAATTAAAATTTAAAATTATTTTAAACATGTTTTGAAAACTTATATATCTATTTTCTTAAGAATTATTTTCAAATTTTGATTGATGATTGATTGGGTGTATTATATATAAATTATTGTTATTCACTGCCTAAGTCTTTAGAACCTTAAGTCAATCGTGACCCTTAGACACACATAAAAAAGTCTTCCTTGTGGGTAACAAGGATATCTAAAAATAGTGTCTAGTTAAGGGGGAGAGACTTGATTGTAGGACATATTTTCTGAAAACATATTTTGAAAAATGTTTCAAAATACTCTTTGAAAATTGTTTGATAAAACTTTTTTAATCTTAAAATCTCTTAATCAATTTTTTGTTAACGAAAATTATTATTACAAAATTATTCTTCAAGCATTATCTTTTCAAAATCATATTTTTCAAACTCATACTTTTTGAAAAATCATAGCTTGAAAAATACTTTGAAAATTCCTCTACAACTTTATGCTTCATACTTTGAAATATTCTTTGCAAATAAAAAAAAATTACTTAGTACATAAGAAAAATATTTTTGAAAGAAATTATAAGAAATTTTTGCAAGCATTAAAACTTCTATATCTTGTTTTTGCAACAAAAAAAAAAAACTTTAAGTCTTGGAATATTTTTTGAAACATATTCTTGAGAGATTTTACTTAGTGCATTCTTCAAAACTATTTTGAAAAAGATACTGCAAATTTACTCAATTTTTTAATGGAATTAGGCTTTTTCAAAATCTCTATGACTCATTTTTGAAAACTCTATTATACATCAAATGGTTGAGGGAATACCTTAGGCATATCCTGACAATATTTAAAAAGTATTCCATCATTGTTGGTGCAAAACTTAGGAATCCTTAGCAATTAAAGTCATTTATGAAGAGTTCTTTTTGTTGTATGACAAAAGGGGGAGAAGAAGGGTTTAAGTTAGAAATCTAAATCTTTTTGAATTGACCTAACTTAAACATATTTGTCAAACATCAAAAAGGGAGAGATTGTTGGTGCAATCGACCTCTAAGGTTTTAATGTCAGATAAATATGTTTAAGTATGCTTAAGTATGTATGGAACTTGATCTAGGGAAGTCCTAGTTGTAGGCTAGGCAAGGAGAGAAATCTCGGTATATCGTGGAAGCCAGGTGGATAGGTCTGGAGGACTTGATCCCTGGGTAGCCGAATACTGAGTCCTAGTTGTAGGCTAGGTAAGGGAAATCTCGGTATGTCATGGAAGCCAGGTGGATAGGTCTAGAGGACTTGATCCCTGGGTAGCCGAATACTGAGTCTTGGTGAGTGAAGCCAAGTGGAGAAAATCCTATGGGTGGTAACCCTAGGTAACGAGAAGTCTTGGAGGAGTGAACTCCAAGCAAGGTTGATCGGATGGTTTCCGGTCGACCGCGCGCGGTCGACCGGACCAGCGGATCTCGGTAAATCTAGGTTTAGGTTTATCATTGTATTCTGTATTACTATTATTACTGTTGGCTAATGTAGTATTGCAGGAAAAGTCTTAGTAGATTGAGCGATCAGATACTGAGCAGGCAAAAGTCCAAACAGGTCTGGAGGACTGTGTTTGGCAGGTAAGTTGAGGTAAACAACTGGAGGAGCGACAGTGAGGTCGGGTTCCCAAAGGGAACAACCTAAGGTCGCTGATCCAACTGAAGAAACCGGGAAGGTTTCCAAGTTGAGATCAAGACAGTCCTACTGTCTTTATATTACTCATGGTTTATATATTACTGTTCTAACCTTTGTGTTGCAGGGATACTTTGCTTAACTCTGTGTTGCAGGTATAGCCGGATCGGTCGACCGAACAGAGGGATCGGTCGACCGAACAGAGGGATCGGTCGACCGAACCAAGTTGACTCAGCACAGATCAGTTATGTCAGCAACGATCAGAAGCAAAAGGAAGTTAAGCTGATCGGTCGACCGAACGATCAATATTAATGACGCAGTAAATGCAGAACACGGTAAATCTCGACGAACAGGGAAGGAGCCTGTTCGGTCGACCGAACAAGGGGATCGGTCGACCGAACCCTTAAAGCCCAATTAATGCCAGAGATTCGAGCCAGCATCATAATCTAGCTGTGGGTGATCGGAGCTGGTTCGGTCGACCGAACAGAGGGATCGGTCGACCGAACCTCAGTGCACCTATAAATTGAGGCTCGAAGTCAGAGGCCAAGAATAACTTTCTGATCAACCAAAACTCTGTTCTACAAGCAATTTGAGCTACACGTCTTCGTTAATTCAGCAAGCCACATTGCCCGGAAGTGCCGACCACAAGCTTTGTCTTTCAATCTTCTTGTCGGTATAACTTTACTTTTTGCTTGCATTGTATTTAACTTAAGCAAGATAGTAGGGTGTTACTATCTTGCTCATACTTGTACGATTTTCTTCTTTTCGAAGGATTTCGAAAAGAAGAAATATAGTGATTGCCCATCGGTGCGGTCAAGGACCGCGGGCCTTTGAGTAGGAGTCGAGCTAGGCTCCGAACGAAGTAAAACATTTGTGTCTCTATTTACTTTCCGCTGTGCACGACTTTGATTTAAATACAAAAAGAATAGTTTTTAAAAAGAAGCGATATTCACCCCCCCTCTATCGCGATACTCGATCTTATCACGACCCTGGAGTTTAACGTCGTCGCTCAACGATCTTCCGAGTGGGATTTTTATAGTCGCAGCTTCGACTCTGGGGTTTAACGTCGCCGCTTGACGATCTTCCTAGTGGGGTTTTTATAGTTGTCACTTCGACTCTGGGGTTTAACGTCACCGCTCGACGGTCTTTCGAGCGGAGTTTTTATAGTCGTCACTTCAACTCTGGGGTTTAACATCACCGTTCGACGGTCTTCCGAGCGGGGTTTTTATAGTCGTCGCTTCAACTATGGGGTTTAACATCGCCGCTCGACGGTCTTCCGAGTGGAGTTTTTAACGTCGCCGCTTCGACTCTGGGGTTTAACGTCGCCGCTCGACGGTCTTCTGAGCGGGGTTTTTATAGTCGTCGCTTCAACTATGGGGTTTAACGTCGCCGCTCGACGATCTTCCGAGCGGGGTTTTTATAGTCGCCGCTTCAACTCTGGGGTTTAACGTCACCGCTCGACGGTTTTCAGTACGAGGTATTTATGGTCGCTGCTCTGCATTTGGGGTTTAACGTCGCCGCTCGACGGTCTTCAGTGCGGGGTATTTATGGTCGCCACTCCGACCCTGGGGTTTAACGTCGCCGCTCGACGGTCTTCAACTTTAAATTTGCCATTCGACAGTAATTTTGATAACCTTTGCCTTTGATTCAGTCCTGTAATTTTGAAAGGGACAAGAACATAGGAGACACAATATTGATTGCATCAGCGCACCTTTCAGCAAGTTCGATACGGCTGGAGATGGTTCGCGCTCCAAGGGCGTTCGAGCCGCCGTCCGTCCTCGTCCTCCAGATAGTAAGCGCTTAAGCAGAGCTTCTCCACGACTTTGAAAGGTCTGGCCCAGGGATCCTCTAGCTTGGTGATGTCGCCGACCGGCTTCACCTTCTTCCATACGAGATCGCCTACCAGAAAAGATCTAGGTATCACTCGTCGATTGTAGTTCTAACGCATCCTTTGTCGGTAGGATGTTAGCTACACGGCAGCCTTGGCGCATGCTTCGTCGACTAAGTCCAACTCCAGCTGTCTCCGCTCGGCGTTATCCTCATCGTATCGCTGCACCCGATCGGACGCCACCCCCACCTCTACCGGGATGACTGCTTCTCCTCCATACACCAAGTGAAACGGGGTTACTCCTGTTCCCTCCTTTGGAGTCTTGCGAATCACCCATAGGACTCCCAAGAGCTCGTCTACCCAGCTGCCTCCTATATGGTCGAGCCGAACTCGAAGTATTCGTAAGATCTCCCGATTGGCGTTCCTCTTGTCTGTTGCTCTGGGGGTATGTTACGGAGGTGAAGTCCTGATGGATGTCGTACCCTCTGCACCATTCTCTTAGTTGCTGGCCAACGAACTGCCTTCCGTTGTCCGAGATGAGTCGACGCAGGATGCCAAATCGATAGATGATGTGCTGCCAAATAAACTTTTTGACCATCTACTCGGTTATCCTTGCCAGCGGCTCGGCCTCGACCCACTTGGAGAAGTAGTCGATTGCCACAAGTAGGAATTTCCGTTGTCCGATCGCCATTGGGAACGATCCTACGATGTCCATTCCCCACTGGTCGAACGGGCAGGACACCACGGACGACTTCATCTCTTCCGTAGGCCGGTGAGAAGAGTTATGGTACCTCTGGCAGGATAGGCAGGTTGCCACTATCCGAGTGGCATCTTCCTAGAGAGTTGACCAAAAGTATCCTGCCAACAGAATCTTTCATGTCAGTGAGCGGCCGCCCGGGTGCCTTCCGCAGGATCCTTGGTGTACTTCCTTCAGAATGTAATCAACATCTTCCGGGCTAACGCACTTGAGTAGAGGTCGGGAGAAGGCTTTCTTGTACAACTGATCCCCGATCAGCGTAAATCTCCCCGCCCTTCTCCTAAGTGTGTGTGCTCCTTCACGATCGGTCGGCACAAATCCTGTTCGCAAGAATTCGATTAACACCGTCCTCCAATCATCTGGGAATGTGAGCCCTTCCATCTGATCGATATACACCACTAAGGATATCTGCTCGATCGGTTGCTGGATGACAATAGGCGTTATTGAGCTTGCTAGCTTGGCCAGCTCGTCCACTGCCAGATTTTCCGAGTGGGGGATTTTGCGTATAATGACTTTGTGGAAGCTGGCCTTCAGTTTTTCGAAAGCATCAGCGTAGAGCCTGAGCCAAGCATTATTGATCTCGAATGCTCTGCTTAGTTGCTAAGCTGCCAACTGGGAATCTGAGTGGATAAGGACTTTGACAGCTCCCACATGCCAAGCTGCTTGTATACCAACTATTAATGTCTCGTACTCTGCTTCATTGTTGGTCGCCGATAATCTAACTGAACGGACAGACGCATCCGCTCTTCCTGGGGGGGAGATTAGCAGTATATCCATTCCGCTTCCTTGCCGAGTAGACGACCCATCCACGAATACCTTCCAAGTGGCCTCAGGCTCGGGATTCTGTACTTCGGTGACAAAGTCTGCCAAAGACTGCGCTCTGATAGTCGTTCGTGGCTGATACTGAATATCGAATTCGTTGAGTTCCGTGGTCCATTTTATCAGTCTCCCAAACGCCTCCGGATTGAGAAGCACTCTTCCCAACGGGCTGTTAGTCATGACAATGGTCGTATGCGCCAGGAAATACGGGAGGAGTCTCTGAGCGGCGAGCACCAATGCGAAGGCAAGTTTCTTGAGACAGATATAGCGGGATTCGACATCTTTTAGAATATGGCTCAAGAAATACACCGGCTGCTCCTCGCCGTTAGACCTTACAAGGGCTGAGCCGATCGCATGCTCGGTCGAAGACAGATAGATCCTGAGGGGCTCTCCGACGACTGGCTTGGCTAGTACCGGTAGTGCATTGAGATAGGCTTGAGCTCTTCAAACGCTCGATCGCACTCCTCATCCCACTGGAACTTGGTGGCTCGGCGCAAGATCTTGAAGAAAGGTAGACTCCGGTCGACCATCTTAGAGATGAATCGGGATAAGGCCGTTATCCGACCGGTGAGGCGCTGAACTTCCTTCAAATTCCTTGGAGGTGGCATATCTTGTAGTGCATTTACTTTGCTAGGGTTCGCCTCGATACCCCGCTCGTTAACTATATAGCCCAAAAATTTCCCGCTCTTCGCGCTGAACAGGCACTTGCCCGGGTTCAGCTTGATCTCGTACGATCGGAGTGTTTGGCAGGTTTCTTTGATGTCTGCGCAGAGGTCAGTAGCTTGAAAGGATTTAATAAGTATGTCGTCGACGTACACCTCCATATTCCGTCCAATCTACTTCCGGAACACTTTATTCATGAGCCGCTGGTACGTGGCCCCGGCGTTCTTTAAGTTGAACGGCATTACGTTGTAGCAATAGGTGTCGTCTACCGTGATGAAGCTCACCTTCTCCTGATCTTCTCGGGCGAGCGGCACCTGATGGTATCCCTGATATGCATCCAGCATGCATATCAGTTCGCACCCGGCGGTCGAGTCCACCATCTGATCGATTCTAGGTAGGGGATAGAAGTCCTTCGGGCATTCTTTGTTCAGGTCCCGGAAGTCAATGCAAACCCTCCACTTGTTGTTCGGCTTGGAGACAAGTACTACGTTCGTTAGCCAGCTTGAGAACTGGACCTCCCGTATGTGGTCGACCTCCAATAGCTTCTCGACCTCCGCTCGAATAATCTGATTCTTCTCGGTGATGAAATATCTTTCTCTTTGCTTTACTGGTCGAGCATCTGATCAGACATGAAGTTCATGCTGCGCGACGCTAGGGGAGATATCGAGCAGCTCGTGTGTTGACCATGCGAAGACATCATGGTTCTGCTGGAGGCAGCTGATTAGCTTAGCTTTCTGATCGGCTCCCATATCAGATGCTATGAAAGTCGTCGCCTCTGGTCGGCAAGGATGTATCTGTACTTCCTCCTTTTCTTCATAAACTAAGGTAGGAGTTTTCTCAGTTATGGTGTTTACCTTGATCCGAGGGGCCTTTCGGGCTGACTTAGCCTCCGCCTTTACCATCTCGACGTAGCAGCGCCAAGCAGCCAGCTGATCCCCTTTGACTTCTCCGACCCGATCTTCAACCGGGAATTTAATTTTCCGGCAAAATGTTGAGACGACTGCTTGGAACTCATTAAGGGGTGGTCGGCCCAATATGACGTTGTAAGCGGATGGGGCGTCTACAACGATGAAGATAGTCGTCCTTGTTCTCCAGAGCGGCTCTTCTCCTAGGGATATGGCCAGCTTTATCTGACCGATCGGCTGGACCTCATTACTGGTAAACCCGTACAGAGGAGTTGTCATCGGCAGTAGCTCGGTCCGGTCTATGTGGAGTTGATCGAAAGCCTTTTTGAAGATGATGCTGACCAAACTCCCTGTATCAATAAATATGCGGTGGATTGTGTAGTTAGCAATTATCGCTCGGATAATGAGGGCGTTGTCATGCAGCACTTTGATTCCCTCTAAGTCTCTGGGACCGAAGCTGATCTCTGGTCCGTTTGCCCTTTCTTGGCTGCAGCCTACTGCGTGAATTTCCAGACGTCGCGCGTACGTCTTGCGAGCTCGGTTGGAGTCACCGCTGGTCGGCCCACCGGCGATGATGTTGATCTCTCCCTGAGCGACATTACTCCTGTTCTCCTCCTCCCTACTGGAGTGCCCGACTTGTCTGCGCGAAGCTGGGGTGTGGTCGTCCTGATGCTGATGCCGCCGCTCAGGTGACCGCCTGATCTCTCCTTGTCGTCCGATACTCGGCCATCGGTATCGCAGTTTGGGGGAAGGCGATCGACGGCGATAACTCTGAGAGTCGTCTGAGCGACCGTAAGAACTCCGCGGTAGTCTCGGGTGTTATGGGTGGCAGACTGATGAAAGGTACAGAACATAGGAGTCCATATCTTTCCCTTAGGCCTTGGCCATTCAGCAGCTACGTGTTGGACGGCGTGTGGCCTTGCCTCATGATGTGGTCGTACCACATCGGCTCGGGGCCCTCTAGGAGGCTGGTTGCTGGTTGGCGGCCTTCGTTCAGCATGCGCGCCTGGCTCTGATGGCGCTTCTTTCCTTCGAGCCGCCTGAGCCTCCTCCACATTAATGTATTCACTGGCCTTCTTTAACATATGGTCGTAATCGTGGGATGGCTTCCTGATGAGCGAGCGGAATAAGTCCCCGCCCATGAGTCCCTGAGTGAAAGCATGCATCATAGTCTCAGATGAGACCGTGGGGATGTCCATGGTCGCCTGGTTAAAGCGTTGAATGTAGGCCCGCAGGGTTTCTCTCAGCCCCTGCTTCATAGAGAACAGACTGACGCTGGTCTTCTGATAGCGTCGGCTACTCGCGAAGTGGTGGAGAAAAACTGTCCTGAAGTCCTTAAAGCTCTGGATCGACCCGTCTGGAAATCTTCGAAACCAACGCTGAGCCGAGCCGGATAAGGTAGTGAGGAAGACTTAGCATTTAACGCCATTCGTGTACTCGTGAAGGGTTGCAGCATTGTCGAACTTGCCAAGGTGGTCATCTGGGTCGGTCGACCCGTTGTACTCGCCAATCCCCAAGGGTGCGTAGTGCCTTGGTAGGGGATCTTGCAAAATGGCCTCGGAGAACTGGCGATTTATCCGCTCGGGGGATGAGTCAGCTCTGGGCGCTTTGCCCTTCCTAGCGTCCCGAGCGAGAGCCTCGTCTAAGGAAGACCGGTCTTGATTCGCTTGCGCGATCTCGGAGGGCGTCTGGAACAAGGCCCGATGGAATGGGATTGGGGCAGGTGACACCTCTGCTTGCGTACCGGCTGGGCCTTTGTTTTGACCCCATATGGAGAGTTGCTCCTGCCAGTCTTCGTGCGCCGCTCGACCTCCGGATGCTGAGGTTGCTTATTGTGCTTGCCGCTCGGCTAGCGCCTTCTGCTGCTGCTCTATTATTTTGGTCGCTCGCGCTTGTACGAGCCCGTCAAGCTCCTCTTGAGAGAGCGTCACTGTGTGTTGGCGTCCAGCTTCTTCCATCTTCTTGACTCGGATTCAAGTGTATTCCCACAGACGACGCCAATTTGATCATGTCCGAGTGTTGAGTCGATGGACGCTGGGGACGTGGCGCTCCTGTTGTCTGGTCGAAGACTCCAAAGACGTAGATCCCTTGCCTCCGTGGACCTGCAAACACAGTGCCGAGTCGGGGAGGGGTTCCCCGGCGATGGCCCTCCGACGCTTAAATCAAATCTCCGACAGAAAGAAAGAAGTAGAGAAGAAGCGAGAACTGTAGCTACAGTAAAGATGTCTCAAAAACATACCTTCGTTGAAGTCTAGGGATCTTTATATAGGGCTCCCCATAGGTGCGTGCACGCTCCTCAAGGCGTGCACGCTCCTCAAGGTGTGCACGCTCCTCCAAACATACCTGGAATAGACGTGTCAGGAAAGCACACCCGACACCCTACCTTAACAGCACGAGCATATCTCTGATGTGACAGTAGAAGTTTTCACCGTACGATTCTCTGTCCAACCAGGCCACTAGCCATACCTCTTGTCGACGACACTGGTTCCTAGGAAGATCTCTCCACCTGCTCCCTCTGTCTTTTACCAGGCCGAGAGGAGGAACCGTTCGGCTAGTGCCTTTTCCGGGCCAAGCGGAGTAACCACTAGGCTAGCACCTTTATCGTGCCGAGTGGAGGCCCGTCGGCTGACAACCATCAGGCGAATGCCCGCGCGGCCTAATGTCGTGGCTACTGTTGGCCGAGCGGGATGGACGCTCGACCACCGTTTCTTCCCGCTTTGCCTTATGAGCGTCGAAAACTCAGCGCCAGGCCGAGTTGTCGAGATGCTGGGTCGGTTAATTAGGAAGGCAACCCCCGCCCGGGTCGAACATCTGCCAGGTATTGACCACTTTGACCTTCTGCCAGGCGGCCCCCCTCCTCTTACCACCGGATCAGCATGGATATTACTATTAAAAATAACATTTGGTTAATTAAATATTGTCTATCATAATAAATTAAAATTTTCTTTTTTACCCTTAAAGGAAAATAAAACAAAAAATTAGATGTTAGAGAAAGTTGAACGCGAGAGAAAAATATGATGAAAAAAAATGTGATGGAAAAAAATGAAGAGAGGTAAAGCCTGATGAGAGAAAATGAGGAGAGAGAGTGTGATGGAAGAGATCATGGTGGCAAAAGGTGAATACGCTCGCCCGTGATGGAAGACATCCAATAAAATTGGAACAATACAGTGATGGGAGAGATCATGGTGAGAGAATATGAGGAGAGAAAAAAATATGATGAGAGCCTATGAAGAGAGAGAGAGGTGATGAGAGAAAATGAGGCGGGAGAGTGTGCGATAGGAGAGATTGAGGACATAGAATGTATGATAAGAAAAAATAAGGAAAGAGAGTGTGATGGGAGAGAAAGTACGATGAGAAATGAGGAGGAGAGAGAAAGTATGATGATATAGAAAGTGTGATGAGAGAGAATTAAGAGAGAAAATATGATCAAAGAAAATGAGGAGAGATGATGAGAGAGGAAGTATGATAAGAAAAAATAAGGAAAGAGAGCATGATGGGAGAGAAAGCATGATGAGAAAGGATGAGGAGAGAGAAAGTATGATAATATAGAAAGTGTGATGAGAGAGAATTAAGAGAGAAAATGTGATGAAAGAAAATGAGGAGAGAGTATATGATGAAAGAGATTGAGGAGAGAGAAAGTATGATGAGAGGAAACAGGAAGAGAGAGAAATTGATATGAAAGAAAAATTGAACAAATATATTAAGGGTATTTTCATCCAAAACTTAATTCGCATTCTCATTTCTATCAAAACCCAAAGGAGGAGGTTCGGTTCATCAATAACTAAATTTTTTAATTTCATTTTAAAATTTTAATTTCATTCTCATCAACCAAACATAAGATTTGGGAATAAATTCATTCTCTTAGGTTATGTTTACCCAAAGCACGGATGAGGAAAGGAAAGGAATCTATGGTAGAAAATTATCCTCGGAGGAAGAGAAGACAAAAGGATGAAGAAATCTCTTCCTTTACATGCTTGTTTATCTTGTTAGAGGAAGGTGTATACATGCAATGTAATTTTATAAATAAAAAAGGGTACATGCGTCATTTTTTTAGGTACATGGTGTAATTTTATGAGTTCAAAGGATACATGCGTCATTTTTTTAGGTATATGTGTTGGTTGCTATGCGAAATATCAAATCGGTTCTCCTGTACAAAAATTTTGTACAAGTCCTGAACCTTTACTAACAACCTATTGTGTTCTTTAGAAATTAAATTAGGAATCGCAAACAGAACTTAACATTATTGATTCCAAATTTAACTTATCTGTTCTTAGTGGTTTAGACTTGGATCGTAAACGATGCTTAACATTATTGATCCAAATCCACCCATGTTACAAATTCAATTAAATATTAATTTCTAAAATTGGCTTTCAGGACTGCATGGCGAGGCACGAGGCCTTCTTGGGTATGGGATCATCCACCACCGCCAAAACAAAGCCTTTTAAAGAAATTCAATATTTAATTTCCTTATATAACTCTAGGTTTAACCAAAAGGAACAAGTGAATCACAAGAAAAAAAATAAAAGAACACAAACTCGAATCAAAAATTTGAAACCTAGAATCATATGCCTCTTGTGTTTGGTATTTCAAAAACTATACAAAGAAAACTAGTATGATGCGGAATAGAATTACTAGTTATACCTTTTTTTTGTATGCAACGACCTCTTGATCTTCTACCGTATTCCTCTTCTTATCTCGGACGTCGTGTGGGCGACGATCTTCCAAGACGAGAACCACCCAAGTCCTTCTTCTCCAACAAGTTTCAGCCACAATCAATCAACTCCTTGAGATGAAGAACTTCGGCCACCAACCATGCTCCAAGGGATGCAAGAAACAAAGCCTACTATCTCTTCTTTTTCCTCTAATAAAATCCGGCCATCACCAAGCTCCAAGGGATGAAGATGCCGCCGGCCACAAAGGAAAAAGAATAGGAGAAGAGAAGGAAGAAAGGGTCGGCCACCAACCAAGGATTATAAGAGAGGAAAACTATAACATAGGTTATGAGGTGAGGCACCTCTACCCTCTCTTTTATATTCCTTAGTTTTGGCAAATAAGGAATGATTTATAAAAACTTCCTTATTCTCTTTTCCAATTAAAGGAAAGTTTAATAAAAAATTTCTCTTTTAAACTTCATATGCCCGACCACTTATAATCCTCCAAGCAAGGAAAGTTTTAAATACAAAATTAAAACTTCCTAATTTGTTTCCGGAAATTTTAAAATAAAAATTTCTCTTAAAAAATCCCCTTCATGGTTGGTGATAAAAGGAAACTTTTATAAATTAAAATCTCTCTATTAAAATCTTCTTTTCAATCTACAAATAAGGAAAGATATCAAATCTTTTCTTAATCTTTTGTAGAAGCTATATAAGGAAAGATTTATAATTTTAAAACTCTCTTTTAAAACCATGAGGATGGTTACAAAAAAGGAAAGTTTTATCAATAATTAAAATCATCCTTTTAGCTACAAATAAGGAAAGATATCAAACATTTCTATCTTTTGTAGAAAGCTATAAAAGGAAAGATTTATAATTTTAAACTCTCTTTTAAAACCATGGTACCCACATAAGAGAAGATTTTTTAAAAATAAAATCCTTTTATTTTTATTATGGTCGGCCACCTAAGCTTGGACACAAGCTAGGGCCAGCCACACATCAACCCATCCAAGCAATGTCTTGGTCGGCCCTTGCTTGGGCTCCAAGCCTGGCTTGGCCGGCCACATAGGGATGGATAAGAAGGTGGGTATGGGTGGGTATAATACTTTATAAATAATATGCTACGATAGGGACCGAGAGGAGGAATTGGTTTTGGTCTCCTAATGAAATTAAGCTTCCCATGTTCGCCCCGAACACCCAACTTAATTTCATCAATAATAATTCATACCACTAAAGAATTATTATTGAACTACCGCACAAATCCCAAATTACATTTTAGGCTCCTTCTTATTATGAGTGTGTTAGTCTCCATATGTTTAAGATATAGAATGCCCACTAATTAAATGAGTTACTGACAACTCACTTTAATTAATATCTTAGTCCAAGAGTAGTACCACTCAACTTCATTATCATGTCGGACTAAGTTCACCTGCAGGATTTACATGATAATCCTTATGAGCTCCTATTGGGGGCATCATCAACCTAGATTACTAGGACACAGTTTCATTCTATAATCAACAACACACCATATAAATAATACCATTTCCCAACTTATCGGGCCTATTGATTTATCGAACTAAATTGCATCCTTTGATAAATTAAAGAAATGAATATTAAGTACATGTGCTTGTTATTATATCATGATTAAAAGCACACACTTCCATAATGTTGGAGTGTATACTAAAAGCCTAGCTTTTTGTATAAACGTTTATTTAGAAATAAGAATCACATTGGTCAAATAGCTACATTTATATATACTAAGTGTAGTTATTCAATTAATTTATATTGTAGATAACATGGTGTGTGATGTCACACACAGAAGATCATGTTATTAGTTCTTTATAAATTATAAACAGTCACTCACGACTAAAATGGAAAGGAACATACTATTGGAATAGTCATAGTATAATTTGGTATTAGTTTATCTTGACTAATAAATTACACTAGTACACCATGAGTGTATTGAGTAGGACCATTTAAGGAAAGTTCTTTTTATACTGACTTAATAAAAGAACAAGGCCTTTGTTATTATGGAAGTGTGTACTCTTAATCCGAATATAATAACAAGTACATATATTTAGTATTTATTTCTTTGACTTATCAAAGGGTGAGATTTAGCTCGATGAATCAAAAGGCCCGATAAGTTGAGAAATGATATTACTTATAGTGTGAGTTGTTGATTATAGAAGAAAAATGTGTCCTAGTAATCTAGGTTGATAATGTCCCCAAGAGGAGCTCATAAGGATTATCATGTAAACCCTACAGGTGAACTTAGTCCGACATGATAGTGTGGACGTATACAAATTTGAACATTTGTAAGAGGAGGGTTTTACCCATTAATTATCTTGTCAATAAATCTTTATGACAAATAAAATTACCTCAAACACCGTGAATTTTGTATGCCACGATAGTATGGACGTATACAAAACCAAACATTTGTAAGAAGAGTTTTTCCCATTAATTTTATTTTCTTGTCATCCTGACAAATAAAATTACCTCATACACCGTGAATTTTGTATGCTACGATAGTGTGGACGTATACAAAAACTCAACATTTGTAAGAGGGGGTTTTAATTTTATTATCTTGTCAACTTATCTTTTTGACAAATTAATAGTTGGTTTTCCTTTGGTCACACAAATAATAGCAGTGACTCCGATGGGGAGGATACTATTAGACGTGCCTAAGTGTATACCATTACTTGACACTAAGTCCATTAATAAGATTATGCCTCTTCCGATGGGGAAGATCACACGCTCTTAATTAATTTTCTATAGTTATCCTAAATGGAAGTTTGATCTAGTGATCCGCAAACAAACTCATCCAATATAGAGGAAGGCACTCAGAGCCAACGCGCAAGTTTGTTTGCATCACTTACAAACCAGTAATGGAGACCGTGGAATTTATTAAAATAAATCTCTCTCCCACTTAGTTATTTAAAGTGAGAAATTTTAACCTATGCTAGTGATCCTGTCCGAAAGCTGAATCAACGGACGCTGGGCACGTGGCACTCTCCGAGTCGTTGACGTAGATCACCTGACTGTCCACGCGGACCTCCGGTGAACCTGCACAGAAGTCGGGCCGGGAAGGGGTTCCCGGCGACGACCCTCCGACGCTCAAGTCAGATAAGCGAACAACGAAGAAGTGGATCCAAGTATCAAAGAACGCGTACCTCCGGTGAAGTGCAAGGCTCCTTATATAGAGCTGGGAAGGAGCTCATGCACACATGTCGAGGCGAATACGTGTTCCCAGTCCATACCTCAGTAAGGGCTTGTCAAAAGGCTTACCTGACACCATACTGCTACAGTTTGAGCACGTCTTCGATGGGACAGCGGAACACCTTGTCGTAAGATTTGGAGTATGGCTTGGTCATAGAGCATGACAGCTGTCAGAAGATGTTCCTTGTCCTTCTCTCCTTACTCCATGCCGGGGCGTCCGGCCGGCCGGCACTCACCTCACGTCCGGCCGGCTGGCTGGCATTTACATCATGCCCGGCCATCAATATGCACTGGTATGCATAGGAGATCCTCGGTGATGTGCTTCGTGGGGACTGTTCGCAGTATGCTACCTTATGTCTTCGGCCGAGCGTGCCAGCCGCTTGGCCCTATAATCATATTCAACGAGCGCCGGAACCCCGACTCCTGCCGGGGTGCCTCTTGCCATCAGTTGGACACCGGTCGGCCGGCCGGGCGGTCAGCCTACCGATCCCACCTTCGATCGTCCGGTTGGTCCCCCCTTATCCGATCAGCCACCGGGCCCTCTGATTTCCACGTGGCGTCGACCCCTCGGAAAGGGGGTCCCCCGTTCTTACCGCCGGATCACTTGCCTCCCCTTCAAGTCTAGTCGAAGGAGGCGATTAGTCCGACTGACTGGACTGCGAGTTTAGCCGGGCGGCTCCTTCGTGACAGTATCCTCCGCTCGGCCTCCCGTAGGGATGGCCTTAAAGTTAGTCAACAGTAACATTCCTCGAATCTCCTCGTAATCTGCGCCAATCTCCGACATTAAGGCTGAGCATGCGCTCATTAAATGCATCGAATGGCTGACTGTCATGTGGCGCCCTCCCGTCATCGTACGGCGGCGGCGGCGTAGTGCTTTGATGGGATCGAGGCGGTTCGAAGTGGACGGCGCGATGCGCGCTTTGATTCCCATGACCTGGATCCAACGGTGGAGGCCGGCCGGCCTCTATACTATAAAATCTTCGTTTTCTCCTCCTTCATCTCACTTCTTCTTTCGCGTGCCCCCGGTTATCCCTCGCGTTCTAGAGCTCCGGCGATCATGTTCTCTTGCTTCCGGCGATCCCCGGTGTTCTTCCTGTTGGAGCAATCTTGCTCAAGACATTACTCATTGTTGATGTTTGATTAAATGAGTTTAAGTTAGGCATTAATTGTGATCTAACATAAGTATTGAGTAAGCAGATATGAAGAGAAGACCAAGTATGAAAACTTGGCAAGGAAAGTTCTGGAGGTACGATCTATTGGCAAAATAGAGACTTAGCATGACAAAGTCAATGGTAGCCCTTGAAGGCAAGCGCAAGGATGAGGAGTCATTGAGACGGAAGCATCCTAAGGGCGCAAGGCTGAGGGAAGGTGCTTGGAGGCATGAAGTCTAAGCTAAGGAAGTATTTCAAGTATGTAAATAATGTAAAACTGGAACTGTACAAACTGCTGTAAATCTCAAAGGTATAAGGTACCAGTCGACTGGTACCCACACCAGTCGACTGATACCAAGGCACAGAACGAACAGAATGTCGACAGGCTGATTGGAGGCAAGTACCAGTCGACTGGTAGACGACCGTTACAAAATGGCGGCTCAAAATCTTATCAAATCTTTAGTGTCGTTGAAGCCCATCAGTCGACTGATATGTATACCAGTCGACTGATGTCGGGAAAACTATAAAAGCTACTGTCAGAACTTGAAGATAGACCACTGTTCAAAAACTGGAAAAAGTGCTCATCAAGTGATCTTCAAGTCTACAGATATTCACTCTCTTCCTCCTGATTCGACTCTCCATTCTTGTAAAGAGGAAGAGAAAATTATGCAAGGGTTTCTCCACCTTCGATTGTGATTCATGAAGGAGAAGTTTATAGTGAAGCTTGATTGTGTGGGTGTGTGCCTTGGATTAGTCATCTCAAGGAGGTGGAGACCAAGTAAACAAAGGAGTTAGCATTGTTCTCTTGTGTTCTTGTATTTTCTTTATTTCCATTTGCTTCCGCTAACAAGATTGTAGGAAAAATCGAAGAAAGGCTATTCACCCCCCCCCCCTCTAGCCAATAGTAAAGGTCCTATCAATTGGTATCAGAACAAGGTTCGCATCGGAAGACCTCACCGTCAACCGAAGCATCAAAATGACATTTCAAGAGGGATATAGCACGCAAGGCCACCCTTCTTCGATGGGAATGACTTTGCATATTGGAAAGGTAGGATGGAGTATTATTTAATGAATGACATTGAAAATTGGTTTAGTGTTGTAGATGGATTCGAGATGCCAAAGGATGGGTCGGGAGCTCCTCTCTCAACCAAGGATTGGACAAAATAGATGGCAAAGAAGGCTCAAGCAAATGCAAAGGCTACAACAACCCTACAATGTGAACTCTCAAAGGAGCAAGTAAGCAAAGTAGGACCATTCAACTCCGCCAAAGAGCTTTGGGAAAAACTCATTGAGTTGAATGAAGGATCAAGCGAATCAAGGAGAGCCAAGAGAGATCTCTTGTTGGGACAACTTCAAACTTTCACTATGAAGACAAATGAGACCGTGAGTCAAATGCATGGTAGATTCAAGGAGATAGTGAATGGTCTTCATGTAATAGGTGAGAAAATTGAAAATCGGGACCTAGTAAGGTATGTTCTTCAATCCTTTCCTAGAACTACCTTATGGGCATCAATGGTTGATGCGTATAAGGTTTCTAGAGACCTTTTCTTAGTTAAGCTTGATGAATTATTTTGTGAATTTGAACTTCATGAACAAGCTAATATGGTTTCAAAAGAGAAAGGTATGGCTCTTATTGTAGAAAAGAAGAAAAAGAAAAAGAAGAAAGAAAAGAAAATAGAATCCTCATCATCCGAATCCGAGCAAGAATCATCGGATAGTGATGATGAAATGTCGGCAAGTGAAGTGGCTCACTATGTCAAAAAGATGATGGGAAGATCAAGAAAATTCACAAGAAAGGATGTGAAGAAAATGTTTCAACCCTCAAAAGGTAAAAGTAGTCAAAGTTCAAGTTTTAATACTAATGTCACTTGTTATGGATGTAACAAGAAAGGACACATCAAGCCAAATTGCCCGGAACTAAAGAAGAAAGAAGAAAAGGAGAAGAAGAAGAAGGAGAAAAAGAAGAAGGAAGTCATGGTGGCTCAAGCTACATGGGATACACTAAGCATTGACTCATCGGATGAAGATGAGCTATGCCATGTTACTCGACATATGGCATTTATGACTTTTGAAGATGACAAAGAAGAGTCAAGTCAAGAAGAAGTATTAAGTGAAGGGGACTCATCAAATGGAGAGTCATCAAGTGAGGAATCATCATCAAGCGATGATGATGAGGTAAAAGAATCTCCCAAAGTAGAATTTCTCTATAAAACTATTGCTCATCTCAAAAATGCTTTTGTCAAATCACAATCTAAGGTAAAAATCTTGAAGGAAAAGCTTAGGACCACTAAAGTTGATACATGTATGTCTAGTGAGTCAAATATGCTCAAGGAAGAAAATGAAAAATTGAAGAATGATGTGATTGAATTAAGAGTATGTTTAGAAAAATTCACAAATGGATCCAAGTATCTAGATATGATCATTAGAGATCAAAGAGCCGTTTACAACAAAGCTGGAATAGGATATAGACCTAAAGAAAAGGAAGTTGCTTATATGTCTCTAATCAATGGCACTAGGAATGATGCACTTAAGAACAAAGTTATGAAAAATCTTAGAGGGAAGGTAAAACAAGCTTGGGTGCCTAAGAAATATTTGAATGATATTTCCGAATCTAGTGCATGGGTACCAAAGAGTTATGTGTTTTATGTTTCTTAGGTAGAGGAAAAGAAGGATGCAAGTATGTGGATTGTGGATAGCGGGTGCTCAAGACATATGACCGGTGATGTGAGCAAGTTCACCACATTAAATTATATAAAGAAGGGAACGACATCATTTGGGAATAATGAAAAGCTCAAGATTATAGGTAAAGGTACAATTGAGGTATCATCTAAAATTATCATTCATAAAGTCCTATTGGTTAAAAGTATGGGGTTTAATTTGCTTAGTGTTAGCCAACTATGTGATGCCGGATATAATGTTGAGTTTCATCCCGATAAATGTTTAGTTAAGCACAAAAATTTTGAGAATGTTGTGCTAAACGGATTTAGAAAAGCAAATCTTTATTATATTGACCTTTCATATGCTTCTAATCCTCCTATTAAGTGTTTAATATCTAAAGAAGAGGAAGGATGGTTATGGCATAGAAGACTTGGACATATCAACATGAGAAACATAGCCAAGGTAGCCAAGATGGAGCTAGTAAAGGGACTACCAAAGATCAAGTACATCAAGGACAAATTGTGTGATGCATGTCAAGAGGGTAAGCAATCAAGGTCATCACACAAACGTAAAACTTTAACTAGCACTTCATTGCCATTAGAGTTATTGCATTTGGATCTTTTTGATTGTCATAGAACACCCTCTTTGGTAGGTAACAAATATTGTTTGGTGATAGTAGATGATTATTCTAGATATACTTGGGTTTATTTCTTGAAACAAAAAGGGGAAACTTTAGAAACAATTATCGGGTTTACCAAGAGGGTAGAAAACGAAAAGAATCTCAAGATTGATAGAATTCGAAGTGATCATGGTGGAGAGTTTGAGAACTTGAACTTTTCTAAATTTTGCTTGGAAAATGGCTATAAGCACGAATTTTCTTGTCCAAGAACACCTCAACAAAATGGTATAGTGGAAAGAAAGAATAGGGCCTTACAAGAGGCGGCTAGGACCATGCTTAATGCATACTCTTTACCTAGCTACTTGTGGGCCGAAGCGGTTAATACCGCATGTTATATTCAAAATCGTGTCTTGATCCACAAGTTTTTAGGTAAAACACCTTTTGAATTATGGAATGGCAAAATCCCTACAATTCATTATTTTAAAGTATTTGGTTGTAAGGTTTATATTCTTAATACTAAAGATGACTTAGGATAATTTGAGGCCAAGTCCAATGAGGGAATTTTAGTTGGATATTCATCCACTAGTCGAGGATATAGAGTATACAACAAAAGGACTCAAATGATTGAGGAATCATCCAATGTTGAGTTTGATGAATCCACTAGTACTTACCCTAGGAAATCCCCTATTGATAAGGATATAAGTGAACCAAATCAAGACGTTACTCAAGGATTACAAAATCTACATTTAGGGGGTATTGATCAAGGGGGAGGGAAAGATAGTTCGGATGATGAAAGAAACAATGTAAACAATGACCTTTCCAAAGATGATGATTTGAGTATCTCAAGGACCTTAAGGCACCTTCAAGATCATCCTATCAATCAAGTAGTTGGCGATGTGGCACAAGGGGTAAGAACTAGATCCTACTTTAGGGATCATACTAGTCAAGTTGCTCTAATATCACAACTTGAACCAAAAACAATTGATGATGTTTTACTTGATACAGATTGGATTTTAGCAATGCAAGACGAATTGAATCAATTTGAAAGGAGTGATGTGTGGGAGTTGGTTCCAAGACCTAATGATAGTACAATCGTCACAACGAAATAGGTTTTTAGAAACAAGTTGGATGATCAAGGGAGAGTCACTAGAAATAAGGCTAGGTTGGTAGCTAGGGGTTTCAATCAAGTAGAAGGACTTGATTATGATGAAACATATGCTCCGGTAGCCCGATTAGAGTCCATCCGAATATTATTAGGATATGCCGCTTACATGGGTTTTAAACTTCATCAAATGGATGTAAAATCGGCTTTCTTAAATGGGTTCATTAAGGAAGAAGTGTATGTAGAGCAACCACCCGGATTTGAGAGTATAGATTGCCCAAACCATGTTTATAAGCTTAAGAAAGCATTATATGGGTTAAAACAAGCACCCCGGTCTTGGTATGAAAGACTTTCATCCTTTCTAATCTCCAAGGGCTTTAGAAGAGAAACAATTGATCCAACATTGTTTTTGAAGTCTAAAGGTGGAGACATTTTCATTGCCCAAGTCTATGTTGATGACATCATCTTTGGCTCAACAAATAATGACCTTCTTCATGATTTTATTAAACACATGGAAAGCGAGTTTGAAATGAGTCTAGTTGGAGAATTGAGTTTCTTTTTGGGATTACAAGTAAAACAAACAAATGAGGGAACCTATGTGTACCAATCCAAATTTGCTAAAGAACTTATCAAGAAATTTGGGTTGGAAAATGCTAAAGGAGCAACTACCCCTATGGGGACAAACACCAAGATAGATAGTGATCAAGAAGGAAAGTTAGTGGATCCAAAGCAATATAGGAGCATGATTGGTAGTTTGCTATATCTAACCGCTAGTAGACCGGATATATTATTCGCAGTAGGAATGTGTGCAAGATACCAATCATGTGCTAAAGAGTCACATTTAGTAGTGGTAAAAAGAATTTTGAGATATATCAAGAGCACTCTCAATGTGGGGCTTTGGTACCCTAGAACTAGAAATTTTGACTTATTTGGGTATACCGATTCCGATTATGCGGGTTGCAAATTGGATAGAAAGAGTACTAGCGGTGGATGTCAATTTCTTGAACCTTCTCTTGTAAGTTGGAGTAGTCGAAAACAACCTTGTGTGGCATTGTCCACAACCGAGGCTGAGTATGTGGCAATGGGTGGTTGTGTAGCCCAATTACTTTGGATGATGCATACCTTAGAGGATTATGAGCTACATTATTCCAAGGTCAAGGTCTTATGTGATAATATGAGCACCATTAACTTAACCAAAAATCCGGTACATCACTCTAGAACAAAGCACATTGAGGTAAAATACCACTTCATTAGAGATCATGTGGCAAGAGGAGACATTGAACTACTTTATGTTGAATCCAAATCTAATCTTGCCGATATTTTTACCAAACCATTACCCGAAGCGGAGTTTATCTCTATTAGAAGAGAGCTTGGTTTGTGCCTTGTAGAATAATAGATTTAGCTTTTCATGATCACATAAATTCAAAAGCTAAATACATACCTTAATGTATCTCACAAAGACCTAGGGTGCCTTGCTTGTATTTAGACATCATGTGAGATATTAGGAAGATGCATTTGGTTCATCATGTTAGTTATGATGCATGGTGTTGAGCCATTATGACATCTAGTCACATTGATCCTTAATTGGACCAATCATTGGGAAGGCTTGTGCAAAATTAATGTGTACATAGCTCCTTGAACATGATTGGATATTTCCTTACGAGATAAAAGTATCATACTCTATGGTATGAAAAATACCATATAAACACATACAGGAAAGGAACCTTGCTCTAACATAGGTACAGAAACCATAGGAAAGTCCTAATTGGAACTTTCACTCAAGGGTATACTACATAATCTAATTACTTTTGAAGTGTGTGTCAATCTTGGGATCTGTGATAGACATATTTTTATGTACATTTTTCCCAAATAGACATGATTCAAATAGACATCTCCACAAAATTTGAGATTTTTCTGAGGTCTGTAGAATTATCTGCGAGTTTCTGAAATTCGGATAAGAATTGGGCAAATGTTGGTATCAGTCGACTGGTGCAGATACCAGTCGACTGGTAACAGTAAAATTTTCGAACAGAATGGTTCTGTATGTTTCTGTTTTAAGCACCAGTCGACTGATATGTACATCAGTCGACTGATGCCCGAATCGGTATAAACATCCGCGCGGCAGGCGGCCCGATGGAAACCCTAGTTCCTTCCGCCGCCTGCTGTCGCCTGCGTCCCCGACGCCGCGTGAGTGTCGTCGCAGGTCTTCTCCGGCCTCCTAAACCTCATTTTCGTCCTCGATCTACCCTTAGCTTCCTCTCTTTGCCCGTTTGGTTCTCCTACTGTGTCTCACAGCCTGTCATCTTTCCCCGTTTCCTCGCCACACCTGCTTCTCAGCCATGGAACGAAGGTAATCTCTCTTCCACGCTTTCCTCAAAGATTCGGTTGTGATTTAAACCCTAATATTTTTGTTGTTCTATGTTGTTTCTGCTGTGATATTATCTATGTTCTTCATTTGTATTGCATTCATACACTTAGGGTTAGGCAAAAACATAGGGCTGGTGAGGGGACCTCCCGGCATTCCGCTCCCGTTCCCTCGGTGGATCGGTTTCATTCCGAAGCCACACGGCAACGGTTTGCGAATACTGATTTCGCCATGATGCCTTGTCGATATCTGAATCAGACTTATATTACTCAGATTGTGCCAGATATCATGGATACTCTTCTATATTTTGGGTTGGATAAGTTAGTGCATTGCATGCATATGGTAAATCTGGATTTGTGTAAGGAATTCTACACCAATCTGCATCCTAGTGCTAGCGGAGGTCGTGCATGGGTGTCTCGTGTAGGTGGTGTCGACATTGAGTTCTCTCCCAGCATTCTTCGATCCTTCTTAGAGTGTCGGGCTTCTGATAGCTCCTTTACTTGTTTTCCTACAGTTGTTGAGCCCTTCACTGATTCATTCTCTCATTTGTCGATTGAAGTGATACATCAGTATTACTTTAATGCCCCTCGAGCTCCTCTGCGGTGCATCTTCGATGCCACACGTATGTCTGCCCGCAGTAACATTCTTTATAAGATTATTATTGCGTGTATCTTACCCATAGTCACTCGGGGGCAAGCCAAGATTCGGCTGCCCCATCTGGTCATGATATATGCTTTAGAGCACCGGCTCGACATCAACATCACTCTTCACGTCTTTGAGTCCATCCTGCACTTCACTAGTCCTATCCATGAGAAGTTGTACATGCCTTACTGCCACATCCTAACTTCTTTCTTTGCCTCTCGGGGTATCAATGTCATGAGGGGTCAACAACATCATTTATCTAAGGACTATGATCAGATAGGGGTCCGCCAGCTATCTCTTGCAGGTATTGAGAGACGCCAGGGGGAGATGGTATGGCGTGCTCAGGGGGCGGATGATTCTGACGATGAGGAGGAGGTGGACGTACCTGCTCCTGCACTGGCGCCGGATCCAGCCCCTATGACTGTCGAGGCTCGATTGACTCAGCTAGAGGAGACAGTACGCCAGGGGTTTCAGGAGTTTCGTGGTTTCCGGCAGGATTGGACTGCGTCTCAGCAGCGTCAGACAGAGGTGTATGTGATGCTGCAGCGCTGGGATCTGACATACCAGGCTCCTCCCCCTCCTCCTTCCCGTGATGATCACTAGGATGCTGCTTCTTTTGTTAGTGTCGAGATATGTTTTGGTTTCGATAGCGATATCGTTTGTTTATCTCGAACACGTGGTTGTTAGACTATGATGGGTGTGTGCTGTTATGACATTATCTGTCTAGCGTTTATTATGTGCTGATACTTCTCTATTTTTCTATTGCTGTCTTGTGAGTTCCTCTATGTCCGGCTGTGTCTTATCTTATTATTTGTCATGTGTCCATCTCTATCTCTTGCTCTTCGAGGATATTCTGGATTCAGGGGGAGTTGTTCTAGATCTTTTTGTTGTCTGTCAAAAAGGGGGAGACTTGGATGGTTTAAGTTTAAGTTGGATATTTTATATGTTTCATGTTATATGTTTCATGTTATATGCTTCATGTTATATGCTTCATTGATATTATCATGCTTTATAGTTATGGTACATTTGAAGACCTAACTTAAACAAATTTTGCCAAACATCAAAAAGGGGGAGATTGTTGGAGCAATCTTGCTCAAGACATTACTCATTGTTGATGTTTGATTAAATGAGTTTAAGTTAGGCATTAATTGTGATCTAACATAAGTATTGAGTAAGCAGATATGAAGAGAAGACCAAGTATAAAAACTTGGCAAGGAAAGTTCCGGAGGTACGATCTATTGGCAAAATAGAGACTTAGCATGACAAAGCCAATGGTAGCCCTTAAAGGCAAGCGCAAGGATGAGGAGTCATGGAGACGGAAGCATCCTAAGGGCGCAAGGCTGAGGGAAGGTGCTTGGAGGCATGAAGTCTAAGCTAAGGAAGTATTTCAAGTATGTAAATAATGTAAAACTGGAACTGTACAAACTGTTGTAAATCTCAAAGGTATAAGGTACCAGTCGACTGGTACCCACACCAGTCGACTGATACCAAGGCACAGAACGAACAGAATGTCGACAGGCTGATTGGAGGCAAGTACCAGTCGACTGGTGTTAGTACCAGTCGACTGGTGTTAGTACCAGTCGACTGGTAGACGACCGTTACAAAATGGCGGCTCAAAATCTTATCAAATCTTTAGTGTCGTTGAAGCCCATCAGTCGACTGATATGTATACCAGTCGACTGATGTCGGGAAAACTATAAAAGCTACTGTCAGAACTTGAAGATAGACCATTGTTCAAAAACTGAAAAAAGTGCTCATCAAGTGATCTTCAAGTCTACATATATTCACTCTCTTCCTCATGATTCGACTCTCCATTCTTGTAAAGAGGAAGAGAAAATTGTGCAAGGGTTTCTCCACCTTCGATTGTGATTCGTGAAGGAGAAGTTTATAGTGAAGCTTGATTGTGTGGGTGTGTGCCTTGGATTAGTCACCTCAAGGAGGTGGAGACCAAGTAAACAAAGGAGTTAGCATTGTTCTCTTGTGTTCTTGTATTTTCTTTATTTCCATTTGCTTCCGCTAACAAGATTGTAGGAAAAATCGAAGAAAGGCTATTCACCCCCCTCTAGTCAATAGTAAAGGTCCTATCACTTCCTTCGATCTTCCTTTTTCTCGTAAGGTTCTCCTCTTTTGTTTCTTGTTTCCGGTGCTTTCTTTACATTTCTGTCCCCAGTTTTCGCTCCCAGGGTACTCTTTTCGCTTGCTGTCGTCTTTCTTCTGCCTTTTCGATTTCTTCCTATCGGACCATGGCTAGTTCTTCTCATCCTGAAGACCAGTCCCTCGGCCCTTGGTACACTACCATGCAGTCACGATTCGATCGGCGTGACTTTGATATTCTGACCGATAATTTTGAAATCCCCGGTGATTTTGAACTTCTTTTAGCCAGTCCCTCCGCTCGGCCACACAAGCCGCCGCGCGAAGCTTTTTGTGTCTTCCGCGACCAGTCTACTGCCGGTCTGCGTTTCCCTGTGCATCCCTTCATTATAGATGTTTGTAACTTTTTTGGTGTTCCGCTCGGCAGTCTAGTACCCAACACCTTTCGCCTTCTCTGTGGTGTTGTTGTTTTGTTCAAAATCCACAACATCCCCCTTCGACCGGAGGTCTTTTATTATTTCTATTACCCCAAGCAGTCCGAGCCGGGCACCTTCATGTTCCAAGCTCGGCCCGGCTTAGTCTTCTTTAATAAACTGCTTTCTTCCAATAAACATTGGAAGGAGTATTTTTTCTATATTCGTATGTCCGATCAGGCCAATTTTCGAACCAAGTGGCAAGTCGACCTACCCCCCACTCCTGAGCTGAAGAAATTCAAGACCCAACCGGATTACCTCCAGGCTGCAAATATGCTAGCTGGTCTGCGGCTTGACATCAATAAGCTTCTTCACGAAGGAGTGATGTACATCTTCGGCCTGAGTCCCATACGGACTCCTCTTCCGAGCAGCTTCGGTAAGAATTTTACTTGGGCATATGCTTTGATTGCTAACTGATTTCTCTTCTTTCCTTTGCAGCGGACATCGTCATGGAGTCGGTAATGGCCGGCATTTTGAAGAGAAAGGCGGCGGCGCTCGAAGCCGCGGCAGCCAAAGAAATGGAGAGGCTCGGCATCCAGCCGGTCGACTCGCATGAAGGGGAAAGCGGGACTCAGAAAGAGTCGGCCGCTCAGGCCTCTCATCAGAACGTGGCAAGTGGAGCCACCCCCAGCGGAGGACCAACTATCCAAGAGGAAGGTTCCGCTCGGGGAGAGGAACAACCTCGACAAAAGAGGCGCCGAGTGGAGACTCCCCTACGATCGGCTACCTCCGCAGTCCAACCATCCGAGCGAGTCACTGCAACTGCTCGAGGCAAGGCTCCAGAGGTCGAGGCCATTTCGTCCGACCGGACGCCCTCTGAATGGGACAAGCCGGCAGCCCCTATTGAGGCTATTCCGGTCAGCACCCTTCCACCCGCTCGTCAACCAGTCCAGCGTTCAACCATTCATTCTCAATTTTCGGCGCCGGCTTCTGATCCTCTTTCGACCGCCGGTTGGACGACCCCCGGTCATGGCCGCACAGGATGAGTCACTCTTCATCTCCCGACTGAAGAGCTGCTACCAGAAGCCGACCGACCAACCGCGCCTGAGCACACCATTACCTTGAAAGGGCCCCTAGCCGAGATATGGGCCGACGCTCGGGCGCGCATCGCGATGATCCCCCTCCGCAACTTGGCCAATAGCCACATGCAGGAGGCCACGGGGGTAAGTTCGTTTTTTCCCAAGTTTTGCATGCATTTTTTCCGATCGGCCATTAACAACTTCTCCTTTCTTTTGCATCAGAGATGGGTGGAGGAGATAGCAGTCTCCAACCGCCTGGCGATGGTGGACGAGGAGTTAAGGCAACTGAAAGCGGCAGGCGGTCCGTCCGGCTCTCACGGCCCGTCATACTCTGAGCTGTAGAAGGAGCTCAAAAAGACTCAAAATTTGCTGGCGGCCGAACAGAAGAAGACGGCCGATCAGGCCCACGCCTTGGCTGAGTCCGAGCGACAAGTCAAGTCGCTTGACACAAAGATAACCCTGGCCACCACTCGAAAAAACACGGCCATCTCCGATCTGGAGAAAAAGAATGTTGAGGCTCGGGGATTGGAGCAGAAGGTCAAAGAGTTGATGGAGCAACTCGACCAAGAGAAGGCGGGTCGCGCGGCCGACGCAATCAAGCATAAGGACGAGCTGAAAACTCTGCAGGAATCCCTCGCTGCGTCTCAATTGGCCTTCACAGAATATCAAGAGGCCGAGCCGAGCCGGGTCGCTGCTCTGAGACAGGCTTACATCTGCTCGCCCGAATTTTCATAAAAAGTTTGGGAGCGGATGTACACTGCTTTCGACCTCGCCATGGCCGCCACCATTACCTATTTGAAGTCCAAGGGGCAACTTCCCGAGTCCCACATCATCCCGGCCGCCGATCAGGTGGCGCTTCTTGATAATATACCGAAGGATCTCTACGACAATCTAGAGTAGGAAGTTAATATGTAATTCGGCCGCTTGGCCTAGAAACTTCCCCTTTTGTACTTCGGCCATTCGGCTTTAATCTCCTTAATATGATATCTTTTTGCTTGCTTTATCCCTTTGATATAATGTCTTGAATAGAAGTTTATATGTGTGTTGTCCGCTCGCCTTTTGTCACATCTCTTGCTCTCGAAAGGGATTTGTACAAAGTATCTCGCATAACATTTTCGCTCAGACATGTTATATTTTGCTTCAAGAGAAGAGGTTATTCAATGGATATTGATGAAGTACCTTTGGATACCGGACCGAGCGGAATGTATAGGTGGTCAAACGATATTGACAGCGAGTACAGATCCTCTTGATCGACGGTCTTCCGCGCGGAGGGTTTATAGACGCCGGCTCGTCTCTCAATTTTTAACGTCGGAGCTCGACGGTCTTCCACTCGAAGGGTTTATGACGCCAGCTCGTCTCTCGATTTTTAACGTCGGAGCTCGACGGTCTTCCGCTCGGAGGGTTTATAGACGCCGGCTCGTCTCTCGATTTTTAACGTCGGAGCTCGACGTCCTTCCGCTCGGAGGGTTTATAGACGCCGGCTCGTCTCTCGATTTTTAACGTCAGAGCTCGACGGCCTTCCGCTCGGAGGGTTTATAGACGCCGGCTCGTCTCTCGATTTTTAACGTCGGAGCTCGACGGTCTTCCGCTCTGAGGGTTTATAGATGCCGGCTCGTCTCTCGATTTTTAACGTCGGAGCTCGACGGTCTTCCGCTCGGAGGGTTTATAGACGCCGGCTCGTCTCCCGATTTTTAATGTCGGAGCTCGACGTTCTTCCGCTCGGAGGGTTTATAGACGCCAGCTCGTCTCTCGATTTTTAACGTCGGAGCTCGACGGCCTTTAAGGCTAATTTTAACACAGCCGTTCGGCGAAGCTATTTTCCATCCTTTATCATTTCTGTTTCCTGCATGTCAAAGACATAGGCGACCAAAACATATATAAAATTACATCAGCGCACCTCTCACCCAGCCCGGTACGGCTGGAGATGATTCGCGCTCCATGGTCGATCTAGCTGCCGCCCGTCTTCATCCTCCAAATAATAAGCGCATGAACGAAGCTTTTCAATGATTTTGAAGGGGCCTGCCCAAGGAGCTTCTAGCTTGCCGACGTCGTCGACCGACTTTACTTTCTTCCAGACAAGGTCGCCGACCTGGAATGATCTGGGGATTACGCGCCGGTTGTAGTTTTACTTCATCCGTTGCCGGTACGCCATCAGCCGGACGGATGCCTTGGCCCGTTCTTCGTCGACTAAGTCTAGCTCCAGCTGTCTCCACTCGGCGTTGCCATCATCATAATTCTGGATCCGGACGGACTCGACGCCGACTTCGACAGGAATAACCGCTTCGCCGCCATACACCAGATGAAAAGGCGTGACGCCTGTTCCTTCCTTTGGGGTTGTTCGGATGGCCCATAGGACGCCCGACACTTCATCTACCCAGCTTCCTCCCAAATGGTCGAGCCGAGCGCGCAGAATACGAAGAATTTCCCGGTTGGCTACTTCGGCTTGACCATTGCTTTGGGGATACGCCACGGACGTGAAGTGTTGCTCGATGCCATAGCTTCTGCACCAATCTTCGAGCAACTTTCCTGTGAATTGCCGACCGTTGTCGGAAACAAGTCGGCGGGGGATGCCGAACCGACAGATGATGTGTTGCTAGATGAACTTCTTGACCATCTGTTCGGTAATCTTGGCTAGCGGCTCGGCTTCCACCCATTTGGAAAAATAATCGACCGCCACTAGCAGAAATTTCCGCTGCCCGGTCGCCATAGGGAATGGGCCAACGATATCCATTCCCCATTAATCGAACGGACAGGAAACTGTGGATGCCTTCATCTCCTCTGCCAGTCGGTGGGCGACATTGTGATATTTCTGGCAAGATAGGCACGTCGCAATGGTCCGAGCGGCGTCTGCCTATAGGGTTGGCCAGAAGTATCCGGGCTGTAGGATCTTCTTAGATAGCGATCGTCCGCCCGGATGTCCTCCGCACGATCCTTGATGCACTTCTTGGAGGATGTACGCTGCGTCTTCCGAGCTCACGCATTTCAAAAGCGGGCAGGAGAAAGCCTTCTTATATAGTTGATCTCCAATGAGTGTGAACCGGTTGGCTCTCCTCCTTAGCAGGTGGGCTTCATTCCGATCGGACGGTGTGGCACCCGAGCGGAGAAACTCCATGATGGGTGTCCTCCAGTCACCTGGAAACCTGAGGCCCTCCATCCGGTCGACGTGCGCCACCAAAGATACTTGTTCAATCGGCTGCTGGATGGCGACCGACGTTATTGAACTTGCGAGTTTGGCTAACTAATCGGCCGCTTGGTTTTCCGCCCGGGGTATCTTCTGGACAATGACCTCTCGGAAATTGGCTTTAAGCTTCTCAAATGCTTCCACATAGAGTTTGAGCCGAGTGTTGTTAATTTCAAAGGTGCCAGAGAGCTGCTGAGTGGCTAGCTGCGAATCCGAATGGAGCGTCACCCGACCGGCTCCCACGTGCCGAGCTGCCTGCAAGCCTGCTATGAGGGCTTCATACTCCGCTTCATTGTTCGTCACTCTATAATCCAACCGGACGGATAAGTGCATCTTTTCTTCTTGGGGAGAGAGCAGTAGTACTCCAATCCCGCTTCCGAGCCGAGTGGACGATCCGTCCACAAATATTTTCCACATAGCTTCGGGCTCAGGCTTTTGTACTTCGGTGATAAAATCTGCCAAGGATTGTGCCTTTATCGCCGATCGAGGCTGGTATTGAATGTCGAATTCGCTTAACTCCGTTGTTCATTTGATGAGCCGCCCGGACGCTTCTGGATTCAATAGCACTCTTCCCAATGGACTATTCGTCCGGACGATGATGGTATGAGCCAAGAAATAGGGACGGAGGCGCCGAGCGGCAAGGACCAAAGCGAAAGCCAGCTTCTCGAGCCCGGTGTAGCGAGATTCAGTATCTTTTAAAATATGGCTCAGAAAATACACAGGCTCTTCTCCGCTCGCCCTCACTAGTGCCGAGCCAACTGCTTGCTCAGTTGAAGATAAATAGATACAAAGTGGCTCACCCGTAGTTGGCTTGGCTAGCACAAGCAAAGAGTTCAAGTATGCCTTCAGATCTTCAAACGCCCGATCGCATTCTTCGTCCCAGTGAAACTTTGTGGCTTTGCGCAAGATTTTGAAAAAAGGTAAGCTCCGGTCGGCAGTCTTGGAGATGAATCTGGACAGAGCAGTTATCCGACCGGTCAAGCGCTGCACTTCCCTCAGATTTCTTGGGGGCGGCATATCTTGTAATGCTTTCACCTTGCTGGGATTTGCCTCGATGCCCCGCTCGGTCACTATATAGCCCAAAAATCGCCCGCCTTTTGCGCCGAACAGACACTTCTAAGGATTCAGCTTAACTCCATATTTCCGCAGCGTTTGGAAAGTCTCCTCCATGTCTTCAAAGAGATCAACCGCTCGGACGGACTTGATGAGAATGTCGTCCACGTATACTTCCAAATTTCGCCCGATCTGTTCTTTGAGCACTTTGTTCATCAAGCGCTGATAAGTGGCTCCCGCGTTCTTCAGTCCGAACGGCATTACATTGTAGCAGTAGGTACCGTCGGTTGTAACGAAGCTGACTTTTTCTTGATCTTCTCGGGTGAGCAGCACTTGATGATAGCCTTGATAAGCGTCGAGCATGCATATCAACTCGCAGCCGACCGTAGAATCCACCAGTTGATCAATCCGGGGTAGAGGATAAAAATCTTTTGGGCACGCCTTGTTAAGGTCCCGAAAATCGATGCACACTCTCCATTTGTTGCCAGGCTTGGAGACTAGTACGACGTTCGCCAACCAGCTAGGGAACTGGACCTCGCGTATATGGCCGGCCTCCAGGAGTTTCTCGACCTCCGCGCGGATGATTGCATTTTGTTCGGCGCTGAAGTCCCTCTTTCTCTACTTCACCGGCCGAGCGTCCGATCGGACGTGGAGCTCATGCTGCACTATACTCGATGAAATTCCGGGCAGCTCATGCGTCGACCAGACGAAGACATCACGATTTCTCTGAAGGCATTTGATCGCCTCCTCTTTCTGGTTGGCCTCCAGATCGGACGTAATAAATGTCGTGGCCTCCGATCGGGTCGGGTGAATCTACACTTCCTCTTTTTCTTCATAAATCAAAGAGGGTGGTTTTTCAGTGATAACATTTACATCGATCCGGGGCGTCTTCCGAGCGGAATTGGCTTCTGCTCGGACCATCTCGACGTAGCATCGTCGAGCTGCTAGTTGATCTCCCCGTACTTCTCCCACTTTGTCCTCGATGGGGAACTTGATCTTCTGGTGGAATGTGGAGACTGCCGCTCGGAATTCACTGAGAGCTGGTCGCCCCAATATGATGTTGTATGCCGACGGAGAGTCCACTACGACGAAGTTTGCTGTCCGCGTCCTTCTGAGCGACTCCTCTCCCAGCGAAATAGCCAGTCGAATTTGTCCGACCGGCTGAACTTCATTGCCCGTAAACCCGTAGAGGGGGGTTGTCATGGGCAGCAACTCGGCTCGATCAATTTGTAGTTGATCGAAAGCCTTTTTGAATATGATGTTGACCGAGCTTCCTGTGTCAATAAATACGCGGTGAACAGTGTAGTTGGCTATTACCGCTTTGATGAGCAGAGCGTCGTCGTGGGGCACTTCGACTCCCTCCAAGTCCTTGGGCCCGAAGCTGATTTCGGGTCCGCTCGCCCGTTCCTGGCTGCAGCCGACCGCATGAATCTGGAGCTGCTGGACACTTGCCTTTCTGGCTCGGTTAGAATCACCTCCAGTCGGCCCTCCAGCTATAATGTTGATTTCTCCTCGGGAAGTATTGTTCTTATTTTCTTCCTCCCGAGCGGACGGTCTGGGCCGCTCCCTAGTCATCCTAGGATTGTCTTCACGCCTAGGAGTATGCTGCCGTTCAAGAGTTTGTCTTTGTCGGCGATCAGCTATAGTCCGATCGGCTCCATGAGTTCTCTGTCGCCTGTCGGACCATGGCGATCGGCGGCCGCCACTCCGGGGAACGGGATGGGCGATCAAGGGAAGACTCCGACAATCTCTGGTATTGTGCGTGTCCGTCCGGTGGAATGAACAGAACATGGGGGTCCATTTCTTTTTTGGCTTGGGCCGCTCGGCTGCTACTTCTTGGACGTGAGACCTTGGATATTGAGAACGAATTGCTTCGGCCCACGGTCCTCTGGGCGGCTGATGGGCAGTGTGCGGCTTCCGCTCGGCCGGGGGAGCCCGCTCGGTTGGAGTTTCCTTTCTTCGGGCAGCTTGGGCTTCCTCCACATTGATGTATTCGTTGGCTCGGTGCAGCATATGATCGTAGTCTCAGGGCGGCTTCCGAACGAGCGAGCGGAAGAAATCCCGGTCCGCGAGGCCTTGTGTGAAAGCATTCATCATCGTTTCTGAGGTGGCCGTTGGGATGTCCATGGCCACCTGGTTGAACCACTGGATATAAGCTCTGAGCGGCTCCCTGGGCTCTTGTTTGATGGCGAATAGGCTGACACTCGTCTTCTGATAATGCCTACTGCTTGCAAAGTGGTGGAGGAAGGCCGTTCAGAAGTCCTTGAAACTTGAGATGGATCCGTCCGGCAGTCTCCGAAACTATTGTTGAGCCGATCCCGAGAGGGTGGTAAGAAAAACTCGACACTTCACCCCATCTGTGTATTGATGAAGGGTAGCGGTATTGTCGAACTTACCCAAATGATCATCCGGGTCGGTAGTTCCATTGTATTCGCCGATCGCCGGGGGCACATAATGCTTGGGCAGAGGGTCTCGTAGAATAGCCTCTGAGAATTGACGGTTGATCCGCTCGGGCGAGGCGTCCGCTCGGGGGGCTTTCCCCTTTTTGCTATCTCGTCTGGGCACTTCATATGAAGAAGATCCTCGATCACGATTAACTGCTGTGGCTTCAGGAGTGCGGAATAGAGCCCGATGGAATGGAACTGTGGCCGGTGGTGCTTCCGCTCGGCCACCAGATGCTGATGTTGCTTGTTGCTCAATCCGCTCGGCTTGCGTCTTTTGTCTTTGTTCCACAATCTTAGCGGCTCTTGTCTCAATCAAAGCATCGAGCTCCTCTGTGGAGAGCATCACCGAGTGTTGTCGTCCAGCTTCGTCCATTGCTTCCGATCGAATGCAGGAGCGTTCCCACAGACGGCGCCAAATTGATCCTGTCCGAAAGCTGAATTAACGGGCGCTGGGCACGTGGCGCTCTCCGAGTCGTTGACGTAGATCTCCTGACTGTCCACGAGGACCTCCGGTGAACCTGCACAGAAGTCGGGCCGGGAAGGGGTTCCCGACGACGACCCTTCGACGCTCAAGTCAGGTAAGCGAACAACGAAGAAGTGGATCCAAGTATCAAAGAACGCGTACCTCCGGTGAAGTGCAAGGCTCCTTATATAGAGCTGGGAAGGAGCTCATGCACACATGTCGAGGCAAATACGTGTCCCCAGCCCATACCTCAGTAAGGGCTTGTCAGAAGGCTTACCTGACACCATACTGCTATAGTTTGAGCCCGTCTTCGATGGGACAGCGGAACACCTTGTCGTAAGATTTGCAGTATGGCTTGGTCATAGAGCATGACAGCTGTCAGAAGATGTTCCTTGTCCTTCTCTCCTTACTCCATGCCGGGGCGTCCGGCCGGCCGGCTGGCACTTACATCATGTCCGGCCATCCATATGCACTGGTATGCTTAGGAGATCCTCGGTGATGTGCTCCGTGGGGACTGTTCGCAGTATGCTACCTTATGTCTTCGGCCGAGCGTGTCAGCCGCTCGGCCCTATAATCATATTCAACGAGCGCCGGAACCCCGACTCCTGCCGGGGCGCCTCTTGCCATCAGTTGGACACCGGTCGGCCGGGCGGGCGGTCAGCCTACCGATCCCACCTTCGATCGTCCGGTTGGTCCCCCTTATCCGATCGACCACCGGGCCCTCTGACTTCCACGTGGCGTCGACCCCTCGGAAAAGGGGTCCCCCGTTCTTACCGCCGGATCAGCTAGCATACTTCACATGCACATAAACATCACAGTAAATAGAGCAATAAATTTGGAAATTAATTTTCTAACTATTATGGCCTTTTCCATCACTATCTTCAGTATGCTCCAACCCTAGCTGCTGCCATCTTTAGCCACCGCCATCGGGTCGAGACGTCGCATCCATCTTGCTCTTAATTCCGTTGCGCCTCTGGTGCCTCAAAAGTACCACGCCTCGCAAGTATTCGATCCGCGACAAAAATAGAATTTTACATGTGTCGATCCTATATTCCTCGAGGGAATGTACATGTATTCTAGATCGAACAAAAATAAAATTCTAAAAATAATACAGCTCCTGCTGTATTTGATACATACAATCATGCACACAAAATAATGCCCTTGACATGTCCAAGGGTCCAATCACACATAATATCTAAATGTCATAATAGTTGGAGCCTGCAACCACAAAGTTAGCACATCTTACTATTCTCCTTCCTAAATTATGTATGACATGTGCATAATTAATTTGAAAACCAAAACACACAGAGGCAAACCCTAGCTCTGATACCAATTGTTGGTTAGTCCTAGGAAAATCGTACTGGTTTCATTGTACAAAAATTTTATACAAGTGTCGAACCTTTTCTTAAATAACCTATTGTGTTCTTTAGAAGTTAAATTAGGAATCGCAGACGGAACTTAACATCATTGATTCCAAATTTAACTTATTTGTTCTTAATGGTTTAGATTTGAATCACAAGCGGAACTTAACACTATTGATTCAAATCCACCTATGTTATTAATTCCATTAAATATTTTCCAAAATTGGCTTCCAGGACTGCATGGCGAGGCACATGGCTTTCTTGGATATGGGAGCAACCACCACCGCCTAGACAAAGCCTTTTAAGGAAAGCTAATATTTAATTTCCTTAAATAACTCTAGATTAACCAAAAAGAACAATCGAATCACAAATTCGAAAAATAAAAGAAAAGAAACACAATTTCGAAACAAATCCGAAAACTCTAGAATCATATGCCTCTTGTGTTTGGTATTTCCAAAAATAACTATACAAAGAAAACTAGTATGATGCGGAAAACAATTACTAGTTATACCTTTCTTTGTAAGCAAATAACCTCTTGATCTTCTACCGTATTCCTCTTCTTATCCCGGACGTTATGTGGGAAATGATCTACCAAGATGAGAATCCACCTAAGCCACCTTCTTCTCCAAGCAAGATTCGGCCACCACAATTCTTCAAGAGAAGTAGAGGTCCGGCCACCACCACCAAGCTCCAAGGGATGCTAGAAACAAAGCCTCCTTTCTCTTCTTCTCCTAGCTAGAACCGGCCACCATGGAAAGCTCTTGTGTTGATGCCGCTGGCCACAAAGGAGGAAGAGAAGAGAAGGAGAAGAGGACCTAGGGCCGGCCACACCAAGGAGGAGAGGGAGAGAAAAAGAATAGAGTCGTTAGCCATGAAGGCACCTCTACCCCCTCTTTTATAATCCTTGGTCTTGGCAAATAAGGAAATTTTAATAAAAACTTCCTTAATTCTTTTGCCATGAAAAAGAAAATTTAATTAATTAAAAAACAATTTCCTTTTCTCATATTACATGGCCGGCCACTTTAATCCCCAAAACAAGGAGAGTTTTAATTAACACAAGAATTAAAACTTCCTAATTTGTTTCCGGAAATTTATAAAAATTTCTCCAATAATTTTCATCCCTTCATGATTGGTTAGTAAAAAGAAAATTTTATAAATTAAAATCTTTCTTTTAAACATGTGGATAATTTCCAAAAAGAAAAGTTATCTCTAAAAATTAAAATCTCTTTTTAATCTACAAATAAGGAAAGATATCAAATCTTTTCTTAATCTTTTGTAGAAGAGAATATTTAATTTTTAAACTCTCTTTTAAATCATGAACATGGTTAAAAAAGGAAAGTTTTCTCAAAATTAAAATCTCCTTTCAGTCTACAAATAAGGAAATATTTCAAATCTTTTCTTAATTTTTTGTAGAAAGCTAGAAAAGGAAAGATTTAAATTTTAAACTCTCTTTTAAAACCATGATATCCACATAAGAAATAATTTTAATAAAAATTTCTTTTAATTTTCTAGTGGTCGACCACCTAAGCTTGGGACTCAAGCTTTGGCCGGCCACCAACTTGGCTCATCCACTTGGTCTTGGCCTGCCCTAGCTTAGGTTCCAAGCTAGCTTGGCCGGCCCCATTAGGATGGGTAAGAAGGTGGGTATGTGGTGGGTATAAATCTCTATAAACAAGAGGCTACGATAGGGACCGAGAGGAGGAATTGATTTTGGTCTCCCAATGAAATTAAGCTTCCCGTGTTCGCCCCGAACACACAACTTAACTTCATCAATAATAATTCATACCACTAAAGAATTATTATTGAACTACCGCACCAATCCCAAATTACATTTTTGGGCTCCTTCTTATTATGAGTGTGTTAGTCTCCCTGTGTTTAAGATAATGAATGTCCACTAATTAAATGAGTTACTGACAACTCACTTAATTAATATCTTAGTCCAAGAGTAATACCACTCAACCTTATCGTCATGTCGGACTAAGTCCACCTACAGGGTTTAACATGACAATCCTTATGAGCTCCTCTTGGGATCATTCTCAACCTAGATTACTAGGACACAGTTTCCTTCTATAATCAACAACACACTATAAATAATATCATTTCCCAACTTATCGGGCTTATTGATTTATCAAGCTAAATCTCACCCATTGATAAGTCAAAGAAATAAATACTAAATATATGTGTTTGTTATTATATTAGGATTAAGAGCACACACTTCCATAATAACTAAGGTCTAGTTCTTTTATAAAGTCAGTACAAAAAGAACTTACCTAAAATGGTCCTACTCAATACATTTAGAGTGTATCAGTGTAATTTATTAGTTAAGATAAACTAATACTTAATTACACTACGAATACTTCAACGGTTTGTTCCTTTCCATTTTAGTCGCGAGCAACTATTTATAATTTATAAAGAACCGACAACATGATCTTCTGTGTGTGACACCACACACCATATTGTCTACTATATAAATTAATTGAACAAATTACATTTAACAAATAAATGTAGATATTTGACCATTGTGATTCTTTATTTCTAAATAAATGTTTATACAAAAGCTAGTATTTAGTATAGACTCTAACAGGCCGAACCTCTACATCCTTGGAGGAGCTTTGGTGGCCGAAACTTGGTGAAGAAGAAAGAAGGGCTTGGGTGGTTCTCATCTCGGTAGTTCGTTGCCCACACAACGTCCAAGATAAGAAGAGGAATACGTTAGAAGATCAAGAGGTCGTTGTTTACAAAGAAAGGTATAATTAGTAATTATTTTCCGCATCATACTAGTTTCTTTTCTTTGTATGAATTCCAAACACAAGAGGCTAGAGATTCTAGATTTTCGGATTAGATATTCGAAGTTGTGTTTTTTTTTTTTCGAATTTGTTATTCGATTGTTCTTTTTCGTTAAACCTAATGTTATTTTAGGAAATTAAATATTGAATTTATATTAAAGGCTTTGTCAAGGTAGTGGTGGATGATCCCATACCCAAGAAGGCCAAGTGTCTCGCCATGCTTGACCTGGGAGCTGATTTTAGAAATAAATATTTAATTAACTTTGTAACATAGGTCGTACTTGGATCAATAGAGTTAAGTTCCGCTTGCGATCCAAGTCTAAACCATTAAGAACAGATAAGTTAAATTTGGAATCAATAATGTTAAGTTCCGTTTGCGATTCCTAATTTAATTTCTAAAGAACACAATAGGTTGTTTAGGAATGGTTCGACACTTGTACAAAATTTTTGTACAGTGGAACCGATACGATCTTCCTAGGACCAACCAACACATAACAACAAAGGTCTTGTTCTTTTATTAAGTCAGTGTAAAAAGAACTTACCTTAAATGGTCCTACTCAATACACTCAGAGTGTACTACTGTAATTTATCAGTCAAGATAAAATAATACCTAATTACACTACGACTATTCCAATGGTTTGTTCCTATCCATCTTAGTCGTGAGCAACTGTTTATAATTTATAAGGAATTAATAACATGATCTTCTATGTGTGACACCACACACCATGTTATCTACAATATAAACTAACTGAACAACTACACTTAGCATATAAATGTAGATATTTGACCAATGTGATTCTTATAGTATTTATACAAAAAGCTAGGTTTTTAGTATACACTCTAACAATCTCTCACTTATACTAAAAGACTATGCTGCCATATATACTGCCATACATCTGATTCTCAACCCTTCAACATGCCCATCAAAAGCTCTTGCCTTAAGGGCCTTAATGAAAAGATATTCCAGGTTATCATCTGATATAATCTAGGCGACAATAACTTTTCCTCATTATACGAAGTTTCGTATTGGGTGGTACTTGCGCTCTATTGTGTTTACTTGTCTTATGGACTTATGGTTTCTTCGAGTTTGCTACTGCACCACTTATTATCACAATAAATTGTAATAATTTTTGGACAAACCAGAAATCATATCTAAGTTCATCTTGAGGTTACTGAGTCATTCAGCTTCTATGGTTGCCTGAGAGACTGCTGTTGGTGCAATATTTCCTAGGTCAAGGTTGACCATGTTTGACTAAGCTTGAATTGAGTCAAACTCGAGTCTTGATGTTTGGGTTTCGAGGTTTGACAATACATGTAGACAACACATGGAGATTGCAGGTGCGATTGTTCATGTGGGGAGATTGTGAAGGAGAGTCAAGTAGGTCAAGGTTGACTGGGTACTTGACAGGAAATCCTGGTGATTGAAGCCAGGTGAAAGACCTAGTAAGTGAAGCTAGGTAATGGAAAATCCTGGTGAGTGAAGCTAGGTGAAAGACCTAGTGAGTGAAACTAGGTGAAAGTCCTGGTGAGTGAAGTCAGGCAGATGGGAAATCCTAGTGAGTGAAGCTAGGTGAAAGTCCTGGTGAGTAAAGCCAGGCAGATGGGAAGTCCTAGTGAATGAAGCTAGGCAATGGAAAGTCCTGGTGAGTGAAGCCAGGCAGATGGGAAGTCCTAGTGAGTGAAGCTAGGCAATGGAAAGACCTGATGAGTGAAGCCAGGCACGAGGAAATTCAGATGGGTCAAGGTTGACCAGACATCTGGTGGAAAGTCCAAGTAGGTCAAAGGCATTGACCGGATACTTGGCACGAGGAGAAAAGTCCAAGTGGGTCAAAAGGATTGACCGAACACTTGGTGAGTGAGTCCTAGCAGGTCAAGGGTGACCGGATGCTAGGCACGATGAACTAACAGGTCATGGTTGACCGGATGTTGGTTTAGGGGACTTTGGACTTATTTTTGGGCAAAAATAAGGAGTTGGATCGATCAGCCGATCGATTGGCACATGCCCAATCGATCGACCGATCGATTGGGTGAGTCCTCGCGACAAGCCTTCTCCCAATCGATCAGTGGATCGATTAGGGAGAAACATCGCACGAACAGAACAGCTCTGGATCGATCAACCGATCGATCCAGAGCCCCCAATCGATCAGTCGATCGATTTGGAGGTGTGGTTTCACGCGATAAGCCCTGGATCGATCAGCCAATCGATCCAGGCAATTCCTGAGAGCATAGAGGCGCTCTGGATCGATCGGTCGATCGATCCAAAGCCTCCCCAATCGATTGGGAGCAATCCAATCGATTGGGATCCGACCGTTGGCGCTGGATAAAGCCGTTGTCGAGCTCTTCCTTCGCCAAGATTTGCACTGTTTCAGCTCTAATCCTTACTGCAGCTCTCCACACCTTCTTCTCCACTCTACCGCTAGTTCTTGAAGGATTCTTGGAGCAAGGTTTGCTGGTGATCCAAGATCAAGAGGCGGGATACAACAAGAAGTTAGGGTTAGGGTTTTCATTGCATATTTTGTAAGCTTTTGCTTGTATTTTGATTCCCTTTCCTTCTTCTTATACTGAGAGTGTTGTAGGGCTTCTCCGCCTTTGGTAGTTACCATAAAGGAGTGTTTTTCATAGTGGAGGGTGTGTGAGTACGTGGATCCTTGGATTAGTCACCTCTTGTGAGGTGGATACCAAGTAAATCCTTTTTGTTAGCATTGTATGTATTTGTTTCTTGTATTTCCGCTGCATATCATTGAAGAAACAAGCAATGAAGACCAAGAGGAGCGCGCCGAGCTATTCACCCCCCCCCCCCTCTAGCTACATATTTGGTCCCAACAAGTGGTATCAGAGCGAGGTCGCTCTTCATTGGAATCATCGCCGGAAGAGGCAAAAAGCTAGAGGGTGAAGAAGTTGGAGCAAATTCTACAAGTCGAAGACTTCATCACAAGAAGCTCAACTTCAAATGGAATTCCAAGACGGACTTGGATTCGATACAAGGGTGCCTCCATCATTTATTTCAACAAGCTTCGATCTTTAGAAATCAAGGATCGAGAATTTCTTGATGATAGAGATAGAGCAATGGTTTTCTCTCATGGAAGATTTTGAGGCTCCAAGAAATTCAAAGGGGAAAACCCTCAAGAGGAGCAAGTGGAGCAAAGAGCAAATTCAAATATGTGAGGCCAATGACAAAGTGACCAAGCTTTTGGTCAATTTATTGCTAAGCAACATCTTGGAGTAAATTGGAGATTTTGAAGATGCCAAAGAGCTATGGAGCAAATTGGCCAAGATTCATGAGATCCCCTCCACTGTACCAAATCAAGAAGAATCCAAAGAGGGTGACTCATTGGATCAAAACTAAAAGGAAGAGGACTCCGAGGTTGAGAGATGCTCAATTTCCGAAGAAGAAGTCCAACAAGCTTCATCTTCAAAGGAATTAAATGAAAAGGGCAAAGAGGGAGCATACTCTTTGTTTCACATACAAGATGAAGATGATGAAGCTTCCACCTCTAGGATTGAGGGGGAGTGTAGATTATTGACACCGGAGCAAGAAGAAGTGTCCATATTCAAGTCAAGAGAAGGAGAGGATAAAGAAACTTCCACCTCCATAAGTCAAGTCAAATCTATTGGAGGAGTATCATTATCGAATCAAGAGGAAGCATCTACCTCCGGATCTAAAGGAGGATCAAGTGTCGTCCCTACACATGAAGGTATAAATGTTTCAATTAAAAATAAAAATCACATTGTATGCTTTGAGTGTAGGGAACATGGGCATTACAAGAGTAAGTGCCCTAAATTGGCCAAGAAGAAGAGCCAAGTGTCACTAAAGGGCAAGGAGAAGCCCAAGGAGACCGCTCCCGGAACAAAGAAGAGCAAGGAGCACATTGTGTGCTTTTCTTGCAATCAAAAGGGACACTACCGGAGTCAATATCCCAAAGGGAAGATAGCGGTCAAGGCTCAAGGAGGATGCACAACTCAAAGGGGAGCCTCCAAGGTAAAACGAAAGGTATCATTTATTGAGTCTACCCCTTTAAATAATGGTAAAAAGCATACTAGTTCTAATTTATATCATTTTAATGCTATTTACCACAAAAATAAGAAGCATGATAACATTAAGGAAAAACATGTAGCTCTTCATGCTAAAACTACCACACCTATGTCTAGGAAGGTAAATAAAAATTTAGGCAAGAATTCTAAGGGTTTTAGTTACAAGCCTAAAAATAAAAATGATCATGGATTTAATGAAAAACCAAAAGCTAAGGATTTAATGATAGAAAATCAAGTCTTGAGGTCAAGGCTTGATAAAATGGAAAATACCCTAAAAAGGATGGAAAATATCCTAAAAGGGAAAAATGAGCAAAACCTAGGTCTAGAAGTACAAAAGTTATCCAATGGTCATAGAGGTTTGGGATACAAACTTAAGGCTAAGAAGGATGTAATTTCTTACCATAGGATTTCATATAGCTATGGAACCGAGTCTATGTCTAAGGGTCAAGTCAAAAATACTAGGGAGGTTATCCCTAAGAGTATTTTTACAACAAATGTGACTAAGACTTCTAAGAAGTCCAAGAAAGTCACAAAGAAGGTCACTAGGAAGGTTTCTAGGAAAGTTATCCCTAGTGAATACCTAGAGCATCCAAGGAGCACAAATAGGTTTTGGGTTCCTAGGAGCATTTTCTCTACCCCTTAGATGGGATAAAGGATGTCAACTCAAATTGAAAGGGTAGTTAACCTAATCATGATGAAGTTGACACTCGGAGAGCATTTTCAAGGTTATTATTAACCTTTGAAAATGAAGTGGATTTTCATTTACTCTTGGAAAGAGTAAAATGTGTCATAATGTGAGAAATTTGATGTTAAAAGTTAAATTGGCACATTTGGGAAAATCATAAGAACTACCAAGTTGGGATTGTGGTATGTTCTTAGGAAATTAAAGATAATTTAAGCCTTAACTTAAAATTGTTACTCTTTGAAAGAGTAATTTGTGCCAAAATTTGAGGAATATGCTTAATTTAAATTGGCACAAAATTAGGAAAAGCAAAAGAAATGTCAAAATAGGATTATTGGCATTTTCTTGGGAAAGGTTGGGCAATCTAGGATTTAGCTAAGGTTTTAGAATACTTAGATAGGTAATCCATGTATACTTTATTGATGCTAAAACTTGTCATGCTTTGTTTGCCCATCATATGCCATGACATCATATTTATTCTTATACTCATGTCTTATTATGAAAAATACAAAAATATCATGTCATGTCATCCATACATCATGTAGTTCTAAGAAATTTTCTTATGATTTTTTTTTTTTTGATGTATGTCATAACATTATCATGCATTAATTTAATCCTTTGAAATTAAGGACAAATGACATTCATTAACAAATAACATCCTTGGTGGATGTTCATAACCTCAAAAATGTCTAGATAGACATGCATGATCGCTAGATTAGGGCAAAACCAAAATTTTACATCTCACACAAACTATAAGGTGACTTGTATGCGTTTTAGTACACATTGGATACAAGTGAGATGTTAGAATGATGAACAAAACTCAAGATGTTCATTTAGTGCATTCTTTTGAGTTTTAGGTTCATCAAAACACATAGTTATGTGTTTTCCAATCATTGGAAAAGCTAATGTACAAGTCATGTGCATTGAGCCCAAGGAACATGGTTAGATATTGGTGTTGAAATGTTTTAAAAATGCCTTTGGAAAACCTTGGTGAAGGTTATCTTTTGATAGTAATCATCATTGAATAGTTAGGTACAAACTTGGAAGAAAACACTAAAGTTTTTACAAGTTTTCAAGTTTGTGTCAATCTTTGAAAATATGAAGTATTTTCTTAGAAAACTATTTTTCCATGTTAATGTATACCCTAAATAGTGTCTACAATGATTTTCATGATTTTTGGAATTTTGTAGATTTTTTTAGGAGTTTTTGAAATTGACTGAAATGGAATTTCAGCATTTTCATAACTTCAATCGATCACCCGATCGATTGAAGTGCCTCAATCGATCAGGTGATCGATTGAGAGGGCATTTCCCGCGAGCAGAAGCTCACTGGATCGATCAGCCGATCGATCCACGCAGTCTGAATCGATCAGCGGATCGATTCAGATAGGTTCAATCGATTGAAACTCAACTCCAATCGATTGGGAATGCTGATTTTGGCTGGGAAAGCCTTATTTCAACATTTTGAACCATTTTTAGTCTATGTAACCATTCCTTACCCCTCAAAACACATTTGTATACATTTAGGGGGAGTTTTCATGATGAAAACAAGGATAGATTGGTTAAAAAAGACTAAGTAGAGGTTTAGGTTGAGGTTTGGTGTCATTATTGTCTTTTTGAACCTCAAAACTTCTAAATTTAGGTTTCCTAAAGGTTTAGGGATTCCAAGTCATTATTGGTGGAATAACAGAAGTTACTGTTGGTTGCTACTCGGAAAACCTAGAGGTTCCACTGTACAAAAATTTTGTACAAAGGTTTGAACCTTTTCCTAGCTACCATGTGTTCTTTTAAATTAAATTTTGGATCGCCTGCGGAACTTAACACGTTTGATCCAAAACCTAATCTATTTGTTCTTTTAGGTTTTGACTTGGATCTCCTGCGGAACTTAACACGTTCGACCCAAGTCACCTTAAGTTATTAATTCCATTAAATATTAATTTCCATAATTGGTTCCCAGTACTGACGTGGCGAGGCACATGGCCTTCTTGGATATGGGAGCAACCACCACCGACTAGACAAAACCTTTTATGGAAAGCTAATATTTAATTTCCTAAAATAACTTTAGGTTAACCGAAAGGAACAATCAAATCACAAGGAAAAGAAAAAATAAAAGAACACAACATCGAAAAACATATTCGAAATCCTAGAATCGTAAGCCTCTTGTATTTGGTATTATTTCCAAAAATAACTAGTATGATGCGGAAAGAAAAATTACTAGTTATACCTTTTAGAAAGACCTCTTGATCTTCTACCGTATTCCTCTTCTAACCTCGGACGTTGTGTGGGCAACGATCTTCCGAGATGAGAAACCACCAAACACCTTCTTCTCCTCCTAGCTAGGTTCGGCCAAAACAAGAAAGCTTCACCAAGGAAGGAGAAAAAAAAACACCAACCAAGCTCCAAGGGATGCAAGCTTTCTCTCCTTCTTCTTCTTCTTCTTCTCCAAGTAGTATCCGGCCACCACAAGAGCTCCAAGCCAAGAGAAAGGTTCGGCCACAACAAAGAAGAAGAGGGGAAGAGAGGTTGGCCGACCACACCAAGGAATAAGAGAGGGAGAAAAATAATAGTGGTTGTACCTTTTGAAGGCACCCCAACCCCCTCTTTTATATTCCTTAGCCTTGGTAAATTAGGAAATTTAATTACAATAAAATTTCCTTGACATGATTTAATTGATAAAAATAAAATTAAATTTCCCAATTAAACTTATAATGGCCGGCCACATCATAGAGAGAAAAAATTAGACAAGTTTCAATCAACAAATTAAAACTTCCTAATTTGTTTCCGGAAATTTTAAAAATAAAATTTCTCTTCAAAAATCCCTTCATGGTTGATAAAAAGAAATTTCTATAATTTTAATTTTTAACATGTGAATAATTTTCAAAGAGAAAATAAAATATCTTCCAATCTACAAATAAAGAAAGAGATCTAATCTCTTTCTTTAATCTTTTGTAGATCCTTTTAAGAGAGATATTTTTATTTTAATTCTCTTTAATAAATTATATCTTCCACATAATAAAAATTAAAATTAAAATTCTTTTTAATTTTATTATGTCCGGCCCTCTCTAGCTTGGGTTCAAGCTAGGGCCGGCCACCCATAAACCAAGCTTAGGCCGACCCTAGCTTGATTCCCAAGCTAGCTTGGTCGGCCCCCTTTAGGTGGGTATAGAAGGTGGGTATAGGTGGGTATAATACTCTATAAATAAGAGGCTATGATAGGGACCGAGAGGAGGAATTGGTTTTGTTCTCCCGATAAAATTAAGCATCCCGTGTTCGCCCCGAACACACAACTTATTTTTATCAATAATAATTCATTCCACTAGAGAATTATTATTGAACTACCGCACCAATCCCAAATTATATTTTTTGGGCTCCTTCTTATTATGAGTGTGTTAGTCTCCCTGTGTTTAAGATATCAAATGTCCACTAATTAAGTGAGTTACTGACAACTCATTTAATTAATATCTTAGTCCAAGAGTAGTACCACTCAACCTTATCGTCATGTCGGACTAAGTCCACCTGCAGGGTTTAACATGACAATCCTTATGAGCTCCTCTTGGGGACATTATCAACCTAGTATCTCTAGGACACAGTTTCCTTCTATAATCAACAACACACACTATAAGTGATATCATTTCCCAACTTATCGGGCTTATTGATTCATCGAACTAAATCTCACCCATTGATAAATTAAAGAAATTAATATCAAATATATGTGCTTGTTATTATATTAGGATTAAGAGCGCACACTTCCATAATAACTGAGGTCTTTGTTCCTTTATAAAGTCAATATAAAGGAAACGACCTCAAATGGTCATACTCAATACACTCTGAGTGTACTAGTGTAATTATATAGTCAAGATAAACTAATACCTAATTACACTACGACCTACTAATGGTTTGTTCCTTTTCATTTTGGTCGTGAGCTACTGTTTATAATTTATAAGGTACTGATAACATCATCTTCTGTATGTAGCACCACATACTATGTTATCTACAATATAAATTAATTAAACAAATACAACTAAATGTAGACAATTTGACCAAATGTGATTCTTTATTCAAAATAAATGTTTACAAAAACTTAGGCTTTCAGTATACACTCCAACAGTTACGACCATGTCTTTAGGGGGAGTCACTCTTTAAGGACATGAAAATTATTTTTCATACACCTTGGAAGGTGGTTAACCTTCTTTAGTGAAAATGCTCAAGGTTGGGCATTTGATTACAATGGAGAGTGCATATCTTCATTGTTCAAGTGGTATATGTTCAAGGATGAGCATTTGATGAAACTGAAGGGTATGGGACCTTCATTTGAATCGTTGAACATACCAAGTGGTATATGCTCAAGATGAGCATTTGATGATAATGAAGGGTATGAGACCTTCGTTATTGTGTTGTGAACAACGAGTGAAGTTGTACACAACGTTGGGTAACTCTTTAGGGGAAGAGTTTGTTTGTGATGTGTGCTAATAGGGGAGAATATAGGGTTTAAGTTAGGCCTTCATTCCCTAAATAGGGGGAGAATATGTATTGCCCTATGAGAAAAGGGAAAGATGAAGGGAATCCTCATTCATATATTGGCATAAAGAAAGTTGAGGCTATGGGATTAGCCTAACTTAAAGGTGGTATTGTCAAACATCAAAAAGAGGGAGATTGTTGGTGCAATATTTTCTAGGTCAAGGTTGACCATGTTTGACTGAGCTTGAATTGATTCAAGCTCGAGTCTTGATGTTTGGGTTTCGATGTTTGACAATACATGTAGACAACACATGGAGATTGTAGGTACGATTGTTCATGTGGGGAGATTGTGAAGGAGAGTCAAGTAGGTCAAGGTTGACTGGATACTTGACAGGAAATCCTGGTGAGTGAAGCCAGGTGAAAGACCTAGTAAGTGAAGCTAGGCAATGGAAAATCCTGGTGAGTGAAGCCAGGTGAAAGACCTAGTGAGTGAATCTAGGCAGGAAGAAAGTCCTGGTGAGTGAAGCTAGGCAGTTGGAAAGTCCTGGTGAGTAAAGCTAGGCAGTTGGGAAATCCTAGTGAGTGAAGCTAGGTGAAAGTTCTGGTGAGTGAAGCCAGGCAGATGGGAAATCCTAGTGAGTGAAGCTAGGTGAAAGTCCTGGTGAGTGAAGCCAGGTAGATGGGAAGTCCTAGTGAATGAAGTTAGGCAATGGAAAGTCCTAGTGAGTGAACCCAGACAGATGGGAAGTCCTAGTGAGTGAAGCTAGGCAATGGAAAGAACTGGTGAGTAAAGCCAGGCATGAGGAAATCTAGATGGGTCAAGGTTGACCAGATATCTGGTGGAAAGTCCAAGTAGGTCAAAGTGATTGACCGGATACTTGGCACGAGGAGAAAAGTCCAAGTGGGTCAAAAGGATTGACCGGACACTTGGTGAGTGAGTCCTAGCAGGTCAAGGGTGACCGGATGCTAGGCACGATGAACTAACAGGTCATGGTTGACCGGATGTTGGTTTAGGGGACTTTGGACTTGTTTTTGGGCAAAAACAAGGAGCTGGATCGATCAGCCGATCGATTGGCACATGCCCAATCGATCGATCGATCGATTGGGTGAGTCCTCGCGACAAGCCTTCTGCCAATCGATCAGTGGATCGATTGGGGAGAAGCATCGCGCGAACATAACAGCTCTGGATCGATCAACCGATCGATCCAGAGCCCCCAATCGATCAGTCGATCGATTGGGAGGTGTGGTTTCACGCGATAAGCCCTGGATCGATCAGCCAATCGATCCAAGTAATTCCTGAGAGCACAGAGGCGCTCTGGATCGATCGGTCGATCGATCCAAAGCCTCCCCAATCGATTGGGAGCAATCCAATCGATTGGAATCCGACCGTTGGCGATGGATAAAGCCGTTGTCGAGCTCTTCCTTCTCCAAGATTTGCACTGTTTCAGCTCCGATCCTTACTGCAGCTCTCCACATCTTCTTCTCCACTCTACCGCCAGTTCTTGAAGGATTCTTGGAGCAAGGTTTGTTGGTGATCCAAGATCAAGAGGCGAGATACAACAAGAAGTTAGGGTTAGGGTTTTCATTGCATATTTTGTAAGTTTTTGCTTGTATTTTGCTTCCCTTTCCTTCTTCTTGTACTGAGAGTGTTGTAGGTCTTCTCCGCCTTTGGTAGTTACCATAAAGGAGTATTTTTCATAGTGGAGGGTGTGTGAGTGCGTGGATCCTTGGATTAGTCACCTCTTGTGAGGTGGATACCAAGTAAATCCTTTTTGTTAGCGTTGTATGTATTTGTTTCTTGTATTTCCGCTGCATATCATTGAAGAAACAAGCAACGAAGACTAAGAGGAGCGCACCGAGCTATTCACCCCCCCCTCTAGCTACATATTTGGTCCCAACAGCTGCCACATACTCAGCTTCCATGGTGGAGTCCGAAAAACACCTATGCTTATTACTCCTCCATTGCTATGGCTTTACCTCCTAAAGTAAACACAAAATCCCGAGATTGACTTACTATTATCCCTATCAGATTGGAAGTCTGAATCCTTGTACCCCACAGGGAGCAAATCATCTGCATTTATAAACTAGCATATAATCTATAGTCCTTCTCAGGTACTTTAATATATGCTTACGGTAGTTCAATGCCCCTGTTCTAGATTACTTTGATATCTGCTAACCATGCCCTTGGTAAAACAGATATCATGTCTCGTACATAGTATAGCATAGCATACATAAGGCTTCCGACAATCGAAGCATAAGGAACTGTCTTAATGTCTTCTATCTACTTTGATGTCTTCGTAGACATCTCTTTAGATAAAGTTACTCCATGCCTAAAAGGTAGAATACCTTTCTTGGAGTCTTGCATGCTAAAACGAGCTAGGATTGTATCGATATATGAAGCTTGAGATAAGCACAACATTCTTTTTCTTGCGATCCCTTATTACTTTGATCAAAGAATATGTTTGTATTCTTTCAAGTCCTTCATATCAAATTGCTTGGACAACCATACCCTTACTTCCGACAATACTTTGATATTGTTTCCAACTATCAAAAATGTCATCTACGTATAGTACAAGAAATATCACCATATTTTCATCACACTTCTTGTATACACAAGACTCATTCGGACACTGATTAAATTCATAAGACTGGATTACAACCAGATGTTCCAAGACCTAAAAGCTTGCTTCAGTCCATTGACCGATTAAGCCTACATACACGATGCTCTTTTCCCTTTGCAATGAATCCCTCTGGTTGTTTTATATGGATATTTTCTTTAAGACTTCCATTAAAGAAAGTTGTCTTTGTCATCCATTTGCTAAATCTCATACACCATATGAGCAGCAATAGATAAAAGAATCTGGATAGAATTAAGCATGGCTACCGGTGAAAAAGTTTCCTCAAAATTGATACCCTTTTCCAATAAGCCTTGCTTAAAGGTTTCCACCTTCCCGTCTATCATTCTTTTTCTATTGTAGACCTGTTTACACCTAATGGCTCTTACACCATTTGGTAGTTCTACAAGCTCCTAGACTTACATAGATTCTATTTCTATATTCATTGCTCTTTGCCAAGATGTTGCATCTTTATCATGGAGTGCTTCGTCATATGTTCGGGGATCAGATTCATGTTCACCAGGGATCAAGTCCTTAGACTCTCCCAAAACATGAATCTTTCAGGTTGCTTAACAACCCTCCCACTATGACGAGGCATCGTCTGTAATTGTACATCATTTGTGACACGTGTTGCAGTGTCTTGTGGTATCTAATCTTGTACTGTTGGTACTAGATTAGACGTGTCCTTTATTATTTCCTTAAGAATAAATTTACTTATGAGCTTGTGGTTTATTTCATAGTCCTTTTCTAAAAATCAGGCATTGGTGCTAACAATGACCTTCTGATTTTTTTTAAGGACTATAAACCTTCTTTCGTTTCTCTAGGATAACCCATGAACAAGTGAACTCCTGTCCAACTTATCAGTGTCTACCTTCAGCACAAGTGTTGGACTACCCCAAATCCGAATATGCTTCAGACTAGGCTTACGTATATTCCACAATTCTATGAGAGTAGAGGGTACTGACTTAGAAGGTTTTATGTTCATTATCATTTCCAGAGTATATCCCTTGAACGAATTTGGTAATTCTAAATAACTCATCATCTATCTAATCATTTCCATAAGAGTTCTATTCCTTCTTTCTGCCACACTATTCTGTCAGGGTGTACTAGATGCAGACAGTTGGGATTGAATCTCGACTTCCGATAAGTGACTCCTAAATTCTCCCAAGAGGTACTCGCCACTACGATCTCACCGTAGTGTCTTGATATTTTTATCTTGACATTTCTTCCACATCAGCTTTGTACTCTTTGAACTCATCAAAGTACTCAGACTTATGGTGTGTCAAGTAAATGCACCCGTATCTCAAATAGTCAAAATACTCGAAACCACCTCTTGCCTGGATAGTCATAGGTCCACACAAATCGGAATGAACCAATTTCAACACATCTTTGGCTCTATTACCCATTAGACTTGAAAAGTCTCTTGGTCATTTTCCCTTCCAAGTAAGACTCGCAGGTTGGAAAGATTTCCACCACCAATGAACCCAAAAGTTCATCGGCTATTATCCTTTGAATCCTATTCAAGTTAATATGACCTAGCCTTAGATAATTGGTTCATTTCCGAATGTTGCTTTCTCTTATTAGAGTTAGAAGACATGTTATTAATTTCCATTAGTTGCATTGTGGGAGTTTATTAAATTTAAATTGTCAACCAACGTACCAGAACAGATAACTTCCCTATTTTCTTGATAACAACTTTGTTATCAAAATAGATAGAGTATCAAGTTCTGAAATCAAGTTCTTTCTAAAACTTGGTACGAAAAGATAATTTCTCAAAATCCATGTTTTATTCCTATCAAAGGATAAACATCTCCCACTGCAACAGCTGCTACTTTTACAGCAGTGCCCATGTGGACGGTGATATATATAGTTGTCGGGTTTCCTGGAACCCCTACAATGAATTACAGAAATGATCAGTGGCTCCCGTATCTACACACCAGATACCGGTAGATAACACCACTAAATATGTTTCAACAACTAATAAAATATACCTTTATTGTTCTCAGTTCTGAGAGGACAGTCTACCTTAGTGTCCAAGTTTTCCAATCATTATAATTGGGACTACTAAGTATATTCTATAGTATAATAGCTAGGGAATTGAAAAACATTTGTAATCCTAAGAATCACAAAAAATATTTGGTCAAGACCAACATCTCAAAATCTCCGTGAATTTTGTATGCCACGATAGTGTGGACGTATACAAAAGAGATTTTATCCATTAATTTTATTATCTTGTCAAATAAAATTAATAGTTGGTCTTTATTCGATCAAATATTTGGTCAAAACTTTAGAATTTAAAATAATATTGATTCCTCAAAACAATATCGTTTAAATTCACCAACACCTCAAACACCGTAAATTTTGCATGCCACGATAGTGTGGATGTATACACAATCGAACATTTGTAAGAGGAGGTTTTACCCATTAATTTTATTCTTGTCAATCCTAACTTTATGACAAATAAAATTAATAGTTGGTTTTCCTTCGGTTACACAAATAATAGCAGTGACTCCGATGGGGAGGATACTATTAAATGTGCCTAAGTGTATACCATTACTTGATACTTAGTCCATTAAATAAGATTATGCCCCTTCCTATGGGGAAAATCACACGCTCCTAATTAATTTCCTATAATCATCCAAAATGGAAGTTTGATCTAGTGATCCGCAAACAAACTCATCCAATATGGAGGAAGACACTCAGAGCCAATGCTCAAATGTGTTTGCATCACTTACAAACCAGTAATGGAGACCGTGGAATTTATTTAAAAATTCCTCTCCCACTTAGTTATTTAAGGTGAGAAATTTTAACCTAGCAAGCACACATAGTAAATAAAAGCAATAAATATGGAAATTATTTTTCCAACTATTATGGCTTTTTCCATCATTGTACTTCGCGTGCTCTTGCCCTAGGGTTCATGTCGTCGGGGTCCATCGAACTTCCTTTTTCCGCTGCGCCTCTGGTCCTCAATAGCACCACGCCTCGCAAGGATATGATCCGCGACAATAAAATAAAATTTTACATACATCGATCCAATATTTCACAAGGGAATGTACATCAAGTCTAGATCGAACATAAATGTAAAATCCTAGGGCTAATACAACTCCAGCTGTATTAGTTAAATACAATCATGCACACACAATAAAATGCCCTTGACATGTCCAAGGGTCCAATCACACACAATATCTATAAGCCATAATAGTTGGAGTCTGCAACCACAAATTTAGCACATCCTACTATTATCCTCCCTAAATTATATATGACATGTGCATAATTAACTGAAAACCAAAACACATAGAGGCAAACCCTAGCTCTGATACCAATTGTTGGTTGCTATGCGGAATATCATACTGGTTTCCCTGTACAAAAATTTTGTACAAGTCCTGAACCTTTACTAACAACCTATTGTGTTCTTTAGAAATTAAATTAGGAATCGCAAACAGAACTTAACATTATTGATTCCAAATTTAACTTATCTGTTCTTAGTGGTTTAGACTTGGATCACAAACGATGATTAACATTATTGATCCAAATCCACCCAAGCCCTTCTTCTCCAACAAGTTTCGGCCACAATCAATCAACTCCTTTAGATGAAGAACTTCGGCCACCAACCAAGCTCCAAGGGATGCAAGAAATAAAGCCTCCTATCTCTTCTTTTTCCTCTAATAAAATTCGGCCATCACCAAGCTCCAAGGGATGAAGATGTCGTCGGCCACAAAGGAAAAAAGAATAGGAGAAGAGAAGGAAGAAAGGGTCGGCCACCAACTAAGGATTAGAAGAGAGGAAAACTATAACATAGGTTATGAGGTGAGGCACCTCTACCCTCTCTTTTATATTCCTTTGTCTTGGCAAATAAGGAATGATTTATAAAAACTTTCTTATTCTCTTTGCCAATTAAAGGAAAGTTTAATAAAAAATTTCTCTTTTAAACTTCATATAGCCGACCACTTATAATCCTCCAAGCAAGGAAAGTTTTAAACATAAAATTAAAACTTCCTAATTTGTTTCCAGAAATTTTTAAAATAAAAATTTCTCTTAAAAAATTCCCTTCATGGTTGGTCATAAAAGGAAACTTTTATAAATTAAAATCTCTCTATTAAAATCTTCCTTTCAATCTACAAATAAGGAAAGATATCAAATCTTTTCTTAATCTTTTGTAGAAGTTATATAAGGAAAGATTTATAATTTTAAAACTCTCTTTTAAAACCATGAGGATGGTTACAAAAAAGGAAAGTTTTATTAAAAATTAAAATCATCCTTTTAGCTACAAATAAGGAAAGATATCAAACCTTTCTCTTAATCTTTTGTAGAAAGCTATAAAAGGAAATATTTATAATTTTAAGCTCTCTTTTAAAACTATGGTATCCACATAAGAGAAGATTTTTTAAAAATAAAATCCTTTTATTTTTATTGTGGACGGCCACCTAAGCTTGGACTCAAGCTAGGGTCGACCACACTTCAACCCATCCAAGCAATGTCTTGGCCGACCCTTGCTTGGGCTCCAAGCTTGGCTTGGCCGACCACATAGAAATGGGTAAGAAGGTGGATATGGGTGGGTATAATACTTTATAAATAATAGGCTACGATAGGGACCGAGAGGAGGAATTGGTTTTGGTCTCCTGATGAAACTAAGCTTCCCGTGTTCGCCCCGAACACCCAACTTAATTTCATCAATATTAATTCATACCACTAAAGAATTATTATTGAACTACCGCACTAATCCCAAATTACATTTTGAGCTCCTTCTTATTATGAGTGTGTTAGTCTCCCTATGTTTAAGATATAGAATGCCTACTAATTAAATGAATTACTGACAACTCACTTTAAGTAATATCTTAGTCCAAGAGTAGTACCACTCAACTTCATTATCATGTCGGACTAAGTCTACCTGCAGGGTTTACATGATAATCCTTATGAGTTCCTCTTGGGGACATCATCAACCTAGATTACTAGGACACAGTTTCATTCTATAATCAACAACACACCATATAAATAATATCATTTTCCAACTTATCAGACCTATTGATTTATCGAACTAAATCGCACCCTTTGATAAATTAAAGAAATGAATATTAAGTACATGTGCTTGTTATTATATCATGATTAAGAGTACACACTTCCATAATAACAAAGGTCTTGTTCTTTTATTAAGTCAGTATAAAAAGAACTTACCTTAAATGGTCCTACTCAATACACTCAAAGTGTACTAGTGTAATTTATTAGTTAAGATAAACTAATACTTAATTACACAATGACTATTCCAATGGTTTGTTCCTATCCATCTTAGTCGTGAGTAACTATTTATAATTTATAAGGAATTGATAACATAATCTTCTATGTGTGACACCACACACCATGTTATCTACAATATAAACTAATTGAACAACTACACTTAGCATATAAATGTAGATATTTGACCAATGTGATTCTTATAGTGTTTATACAAAAAACTAGGTTTTTAGTATGCACTCTAACAATATGGTGTAATTTTGTAAATGAAAAGGGGGTACATGCGTCATTTTTTTTCCATCCTTTGCTTTCCGTCCGATTTTGAGATGATCAATTTTGGCTTCAAAATCATCCATTGATGGATTACGCTTCTTTTCCATTTAAAAATTTTAATGAAGTAAACGACGGAAACTTTTCCAAAGCGAAAACTTTTCCTTAGTTTTGATTTTCGTTCTACCAAGTAAACTGACCATTATTCTCAAACTCCTAAACTAAAACGCTAACTAATTTCTATGGATTGATGACTTAAATGAGTAGATTGACATTAATGCATCTTATTTATTGTCATTGGAAGGGTTAATTATAAAAGAAACAAAAATAATTTGAAACAATAACAACAATTTAGCTATCATTCATTCCTAATCATTCCATAATTTCAGTTTATCTTATTTTACTTCTTTAATAACTTTTCATGTTTGTGAGACGAGAAAGTATCATAAACTTTCAAAGAGGGACTGATTTAAAGGGATAAAGTCGTGAAAAAACAAAGGAGAGGCTATAAATTACATAAATAATTTTTATTAACGTTTGTAATTTTTCTCAAAATTTTCACAATTATTTTGTGAACTTTTATTAAAAAGACATTTTAAACTTTTATTAACGACAAGATTACATTTTAGATTTCCTTGTCAAAATACTTTTCTATCTAAGATTTTTTAATATAAATTATCTTTTAAATTACTAGTTTATAAAAGAATATTTTTATACATTTTGCATTTATAATATTTTTAGTATAGGCGAAATAGTGCATTAGTAATAATAATTCAAATTTAAATAATAAAAGGGCTAGATTTGAAGTACAAATAGAATGAATATTTTAAAAATCAGATTGATGAATTACAAGAAAATTAATGACAAATTTAAACATTTAAATGATAAAAAAATAATAATATTTCAAATTTAATATTATTATCATTATCACAAATAGTATATATATTATAACGCTCTTAATTATAGATAATAACTAATCTTAACAATATTAAACACTATTAATTTTTTTTTTCATATTCATCCTACTTATCATCAACAATTGTGTCTTTTAAATTTTTTTATATAAAAAAACAGAAAAATTAATTTTTTTACGAGCTTTATTGTATTGAAAGTAAAATATAGCTAGATTAAATTAAAGAGTAATGATTGGAAAAAAAATGTCAGAGAAAAACTTAGGGATATATACATAAATTTATGGTCTACTATTTTTTTTTCCATCATTTTATGTGTCTATTTCTGATATTTCATATTTTTCTTGATATTTTTTCCTCTGCATAATATTTTTCTAAATTAAATTAGCCAATCTAAGATTATTCAAAAATTTATTTTTTAAAATATTAATTATTTCCATTTATTCAATTTTGATTTTCTAATTTAAAAATTAATTAAATTAAAAATATGCTATAATACGGCAGTCGGCTGGTATTGTTTGAACGGTATTTTAAAAATAAAAATAAAATTTTTTTGATTTCCGACTCAATTATTAATATCATATAAAATATCAATTGCTTTCGTAACTGAATCCATCAATTTTTTATGGGTCTAATTTATTTGATTTTCTTAAAAAAAAAAAATTAGTTAGATTGTAAATTTAATTTAACGGTAAATCAAAGAAAAATCTCAAAATATAACTGCAACTTTACATATAATCTTTATCTTAAAAAAAAATACTTTATTTCCAATCCCTGTGTCTCAGGGCGTAGCGCAGATGATGAATACATGATATCTCTGACGTAATGGCCAGAAGTCGATTTTCAGAAACTGATGACATGAGGTTTATCCCATCATGCGCCTATGACCTGTGTACCTACATGTACCTCCCTCCATATCCATGGGGTCAGCACTAAGGGGCCGCTAAGGTAGCGGATCCACCTTTTTTTTTTTGTTTCCACTCCCTGTATACAAAGTTTTATTTGCTTTAACTCCCTCGTGCAAGTATGGTTACCTAATTGTCCCTCATATTTTTTAGATATAAAAAGTCCAAAAATGAGTATAATTCCTCTTAAATTCAGCACTTTAAATTAGAATCAAGTATATTTTCGATCAAATTAAGCATAATTTTTTCCCACTTAATATAATTCCTCCTAGAAATACAACACCATTTAAAGAAATTCTAGTATATTTTTCATCCAATTGAGTACTATTTAAAGATAATCTAGTATATTTTTAATCCAATTAAGGTGTAAAAAGAGTCGTGCTCAATTTGATAAAAAATATACTAGATTCTAGTTAAATGTGCTGAATTTTATAGGAATTTGTACTTTTTATACCTAAAAAATATGAGAGGTAATTTGGTAAATTGATATTCGTTATGTTGGGGTAGGGAGTAGAAAATTGAGTACGATTTTTTTCTTGCTTAATATAATTTCTCCTAAATTTAGCACTATTTAAAGAAAATCTAGTGTATTTTCATTCAATTGAGCATCATTTAAAAGAATCTAATATATTTTTCATCCAATTGAGTGGGAAAAGAGTTATGTTAAATTTGATAGAAAATATACTAGATTCTAGTTTAATGTGTTGAATTTAAGAGAAATTATATTCATTTTTAGACTTTTTATAATTAAAAAATATGAGGGATAATTAGGTAAATTGGCATTCATTATGTTTAATTAGGGAGTGGAAACATAGTTTTTTTTTTACACCGGGGATTGTATGTAAACTTTTATTTGTGATTATTGGACTCTACTCTTGAAACCTTATTACTAAAACTTTATAAATGTTCTAAAAAATTATAATTATATTAATTTCTTTTTTGAGAGGAAAATTGTAACTTTTATTAGAGGTAAACATTAAAGTACAATATTTCCATCCAAACAAAACAATTCCCCTTCTCCCAAACAAGTGGAGAGGGGTAGAAGAAGCAAAACAAACAATATTATATGCTATAAAATCTATGGATCTTTTGACATGTTGTAAGTTTATGGCTTGTGCTGCATTCATAAGTCTTTGAATTAGCTGAATACGAGACCCTGTGTAATAAAGATACTCATCAACCCTTATGACTGCTTGCACAGCGATTAATGAGTCAGAAACAACTTGGAATCTTCACAATCCTCACGGGTAGGCAAACCTCACCATTTCATGGATGGCTATGAGTTCACCCTCGGTCACTGATGATGATGTTGGAATGATCATCCCAAAAGCATAAAGTTTACTTCCTTGGGAGCCTCTCACCACCCCTTCCACTCTATTTTTATTCCGCCTTTTGTTTGCACATGCATCAACTTCCACTTGTAGAGTGCCCGGTGGCAAGGTCATCCCAGGTAGAGGCTCTAATTGGTTTGAGATAGTGGGCTTGGATTATAATTCATACTAGACTCCTAGTAATCACGCGATAGACTATCATATCAACTCAAGTTGTGTCTTAGATCTTTCTCGTCTTTCCCAAATATGGTTTCGATTCGATATTGCCAGATGCCCCATGCACAAGTGGCCAGCCTCTCAAAAGTCGCTTTGTCTGTATTGACTTGTATCCAAAGGCAGCCATCTAAGGTGTTGGTGTCTTGGAGGGTTGATACAATATTTCAAAGGTTGATTTTCTTCCAACATTCCTTTATGGAAGCATAGAGGAATAGTGCATGAATTGTATTATCTCGGTGAAAATCACACAGCGGGCATGATTCCAATCATGGCACATGACGTTGGTTCAAGTTAGTTGAAGCAGGGATAATATCATTCGATAGGCACCACTAAAAAATTTGGATTTTAGGAGGCATGTTTAGGCTTTACATAAACTTCCACCATGCTCCCAATGAATAATTCGATTGGTTTTGTGGTGATAGTATATTACACGTTGCCTTATACAGCCCTACCACCCCTTGCTATCAAATCTCCAAAATCTAATGTCCGGCTCATTAGATGAAAGTAGGGGAATTTTTAAAATTTGTTCAGCATAGATGGAGCAAACTTTGTGTTGGTTCTAAAGTATGAAAAATACAGAAATACAAAATCTGTAAAACTCATAGTAATCTCCCATAGTAGATCTTGATCTTTACTTATCGTCGAAAGAACGATCACGAACGAATCAGAAAGCTCTTCAAGATTCCACGAGTCAAATCCCTTTCTACTGGATGTTCTCCTTGCTGATTACTTGCTCACCACCTCATCCTTTTCGATTCCTTAGACATCTCGTATAGAAAGGTGAGGAAGATGAAGGGTCGCTCATAAAGGAGGAAAGTGAAGGGGAAGAGACACTATTTCATCTTTATAATTCCTACATCTCTTATTCATGCAAGTCAATCCATAAAGGTTAACTAGTAACAAAGATCATATAAGTCATATAGATTATATTATAATCAAGTCACAAAGACCAGAACAAAACATTAATTAGTCATAAAGACCAAATAAGAACATCCAATTCACATTTTAGGGAAAATGGTTCGTGTCACAGCAAGCACACACTGAGCAATTATTGCTACAAGGAATGTTACACTTTACATAGCTGCTCTTTAGAATGAATTAGAGACATCAATAACTTGCTTTTACCTTAGATTAAATTATTTACATCAATATAAATATCTCTAATATCTCATAATGATAATTATATCGAGAGCATGTTTAATATTCAATATTCATAATTATTTCTATACATAACAGAAATGGGTAACATCAAAAGATATAAATCTATTTAACCTTCATTCTTAGCTCGAATCTATTCATTTTAATAAGTCGATTTCCTAGTTATGCTCCATACACTATAAGAAAACAGGGCTTAAGAGATAAAAAAAAAATCTATCTCTGAAAGTCACTTTTTTGTTTTAAAAAAAGTTTGAGATAAATTATTTTGTATCTAAAATTCATTAGTGAAAGCCCCGTGGTTAATTTTGAGACGAAAATATTTCATCTCTAATTTTTGAAACTTATTAGAAAGTTGTTTATAAATTTATTTTTAGTTTAACCTAATAAAATTAATTTCAACTGTAAATTTTATCTCTAATTCTATTTTAAATTCATCATTAATCTATCTCAAATAACATATAAAATATAATTTTAGTCTATTTATAATTTAATTTAATTATTTTTATAAATGTGTATATAATTTTATTTTTAAATTTATCAATAAATTTTTATTATCTTTATTTTTATATTTTTCATCTACATATTACTTTTAAACAATCACACATTTTAAATAAATTAAAATTATTTAAAATAACTAATTTTATTTTAAAGATATCATACAATTAACATTAAGATAAATATTAAATCATTCAAATAAATTTAATCAATAATAAAATTATAAGCCACTGTACAAATTTATGTTTCTTGATTGGCTTGGACTTCCATTATCATCAGCTCCTATTTTAATCATCGCCTCTCTCTCATGCTACTGCAAACTAAATAAATTAAAATTATTTAAAATAACTAATTTTATTTTAAAGATATCATACAATTAACATTAAGATAAATATTAAATCATTCAAATAAATTTAATCAATAATAAAATTATAAGCCACTGTACAAATTTATGTTTCTTGATTGGCTTGGACTTCCATTATCATCAGCTCCTATTTTAATCATCGCCTCTCTCTCATGCTACTGCAAACTCTTGCTCTTGCTCGACATCTAACTCGTCCTCATAATCATACTATCATGATAGAATATTTAGATTATCATTCAGATATTCGTAATTTAAATTTTAGTTATAATATATTTGTAAAAAAAAAATTTCAAATGGAGGACGTAACAAAAGAATACTAAATTTCTGGACTAGTCGACCCGTGCACTTCTCAATTTACTCTGATAATCAATAAAAAAATTTCCATGAGATTAAACTAATCACCCCAAAAATAATTAATAAAATTAATTAAAATTATCATTTTATTTTTTTTCTCGACATCTAACCCGATTTGTATGCTGAATGTCATAGAAAAAATATATGTCGAACGTGGATGTAGGAATACCATCCTCTGCCGCCCTCACCGCCCTCACCAAAAATATATATATTTTTTTATTGTAGAGAGTGATTATTGCTTCCTAATAACAAAACAAAAATATATAAATCATAGCATTTAGTGTATTTGCTAAAAAAAAAATTATCATGTTAACAAATAAAATACAAATATGAAACAAATTAGAATTTGGAAATGACTATTAATTATAACTTACATATTGCTTTCGCTTTCATGTAAGTATTCTCATCCATGCATGGGACCTCCGTTATGCAATGACGACGTCAAATCTCAATTGCATGTTGCTGTCAGTATCATTAATTATAATTAAAATAATAATGAGCAATGTTCATATATGTAAACGTATATAGGCAATGTTCAATATCTTAAAGAGGATTCAGTAGGATTAGATGTTAATACTACCTTAAGATAAGTAAAAATAAATTATCCTTGTTTCTTACCGATTCCTTTAAGATAAAAAATTTATAATAATCTTACTTAATAATTACCTAATCATTTTGATTGTCTCATCCTTCCCATCAAATTGCTTTTCATCCCACAAGTCATTGGTAGTGACTTACAAAGTAAATAAATTTATATAAAGTATATGTTGAAACCCCAATATTATTTTTAGGATAATCAACTAAGTTAAGTTATATCCTGTTATGTTCTGATCTCTGTGTCTAAGTGTGCAGGAGTTTAGGAGCACAGAAAGTCTAGCGAAAGACGCAGCTGGTGAGAAGGATGGCACGGGAGAGAACCGACAGGCTTAGTGCGTCTGAGGGATGAGGTACTGCGGAAGAGTACATCGGTGGACGAAAAGGACACATGCGGTGGTCTGAGGGACGAGAAGCCGGGGAGGAAGACTGCTCGAGGAGAAGACCGAAATTAGATTCGGATAAACCTTATTTCGATTGGCCGAAATCACCCAAGCGGAAGAGCGAAAGAAAGAGAAAAGAAGATGAAGTCTTCTATTGGAAGCGCCTTCACTATGCATGGAAGGCGCATTCAAGCTTTCATGGAAGACACCTTCCTTACGCATGGAAGGCGCCTTCCATGGCTATAGAAAGCGCCTTCGACCAAGCTAGTTCGAGCCGTTGCAGTGGATAAAACTTTATCCATCGACGCCTCGCTGGAGGTGTCTTCCACCCCTATGGAAGGCATCTTCAGCCTACGGATAAGTTTTTTCAGGGGCTATAAAAAGACCCCTGGACCTAGAAAAAATATAACAACTTGAGTATTCATTTCCTAGCAATAGTTTGAGCTGTTAGTATCTGTAAGAGGCTTCTCCGCCTTCAACAAAGGAGATTCTTAGTGATCTTTCATTTACCTTAAATTAACAACCACTCTTGTTGTAACCAAGTAAACTTCAAGTCTCTTTCTTTTAGTTTCATATTGTTTATTTTTATACTATTGTTGTTGATCTAAGTTGAAAGAGGAGAAAGATATTTTATTTTTCTGCTTCAAGCAACTCAACCCTCTCTAGCTGGTCTACCCCGGTCCAACAAGTGGTATCAAAGAGTAACAGCTTCAGGAAGACTAACCGCTGAACGAAACACACGAGATGGCCATATCAAACATTCACCCAGCAAAGTTTGAGGGGGAGTTTGTGTTTTGGAAGCGACGAATGGAGGTATTTCTCAAAACAGATTTTAATATTTTATTAATAATAAAATATGATTATGAAGCACCGAAGAACACAAACGGAGAAGAAATCGAAAAACACCTTTGGACCAAAAAGCAACATGACGATTTTACGTCAAATGGTAAGGCTGAATTTCATCTTTTAAGTGTACTACCAGCAGCCCCGGTCCTAACAATCTGGAGGCCTGGGTCGAAACGATCAAAATAGGTCTTTAATTTTTTTCATAAAGTAAAATTTATTTATAATGATTTCTTCTAGCTTTTCTAGATGTAAAATCATCTATGATATTATTAATTTTAAGATTTTTTTTTAAAAAAATTCAATAGATAAAATTGCTAATCCATTCAAAACCGTGTAGAAAGTGCTGGTACTGGTGCAGCCGTGTAGAGAAGTGGCAAAGGCGCAACCTCGCTGTGACGCCGTCGTGGAGTCGCCGATAGAAAGGAGAGCAAATAAAAATGGAAAGAGAAGGCTTAAATAAAAATGATGTAATTGTAAAAAAATCTACGAGAAAATTGAGAAGTAAAGAATATGAAAAAGGAGAGAGCGCTGGCGGAGATTGCAATTTGCTCGAGCTTGTCTGCTTATGTCGTTGTGCGGCGGCGGAAGAGCAGGTGCAACGGACAAACAGTGCAAGTTTACAAAACCTAATTCTTAAAATAATTAATATATATATAAATTATATAAACATTTACAAGGTATGGGCCCCTCCAAGAGCTCGAGCTTGTGCGGCGGCGGAAGGGCAGTGCACAGTGCAAGGGTTACAAAATTCTTAAAACAATTAATATATATATATATATATATATATATATATATAGTATGGGCCCCTCCAAGAGCTCGAGCTTGTGCGGCGGCGGAAGGGCAGTGCACAGTACAACAAAATTCTTAAAACAATTTATATATATATATAAACATTTATAATTGTGGGCCCCTCCTAAACTTGGGCCCTGGGCAATCGCCCAGGACGGCCCGGCCTCTGGGCCGGGGCTGACTACCAGTTGAAGATCTCGACAAAATCGATGACTACCAAAGTGCAAAAGAACTTTGAGAAAGGTTCTTGAACCTCCATGAAGAACCAAAAGTCGAATCTAACTCCTCGATGGACACCAAGTAATCATCAGAAGAATCTGAAACCGAAGAAATCGCCGGAACAACTCTAATAGATGAGTACTTACCAGAAGATGAAGCAAACTCGTCTGAAATAAGCATCGAGAGTATAGATGAAGGGGGAGCGTCAACAAAAGAAAGCAGCAGTTTAAGGGGAGTTACAGACAATGAGATTGACCAGGTAAGTCAGGTACGATCTCTTTCACCTAATAAGTTGTTTAAATTTGTTAAATTAATAACTAAAGACTATTGTAAAATTGAAAAATAAAATAAATAATTAAAAATAATTTTAGCCAAATCTTGTCTGTTAGAATATTTTAAAAATTAAAAATTAAAAATGATAAATTGAGGACACAAGTAGAAAACTTAGAAACCTATACATATTTAATTGTTCAAGATCAAAATTTTAAAAGACTAAGCTGGTATCTTAGATTTCACAGAGGTCAAATTAGAAAAATTTTAAAAGTTATGTGCCCCCAAAATTCTTGATTAATCCTATAGGAAGGAACCTATACTGGTTCCAAAAACTTGTATAAATTAAAGTAAAATTAGACTTAGGGCTTTCAGAGAGTAGACTAAATGTTTAAATTCTTTAAGAAACTTTGTCTAGAAGTGGTTGATGATCCAATAACCAAGAAGACGTAGTGCTTCGCCACAGCCTGGAAGTCAATTACTGAATTGAATATTTAATTGACAAACTGATAAGCTTGTGAAATTAAGATAATGCTTTCAATTTTTGTCAATTGTTTGAAAATTTCATTACTTAGAAAATTATTTTTGCAAAATTTAAAGTTTCTAAAAAATATTGACGTTGCAGTTTTTTTAACAAAATTATTTTCAAAGTTGGTCAAAAACTTCAAAATTATGTCAAAAACTTGATAAGTTTTTAAAAAAAAAATTTTGAAAAATCTGATTTTTTTTTTTCTGAAAAAAGTTACCCTTAGATTTTTTTTTTGGTACTCCAATTTTTTATGTAATCAAAGGAGGAGAAGGGAAGATTAAGTCTAGGGGAAGGTAGTAGTTCAATTCAAATTTTAAATTAAATTTAAATTTGAAAATCTTTTTATACTTAATTGCATAATTACAATTTTATTATCTTTACTTGGTATTGCAATTTTATTATCTTTATTTTATGGTTAGTTTACCCTAATTTAACTTGGGTTGCTCACATTAAAAAAAGGGAAAAATTATTGGAATCCCAAGATTATTTTTAGTGTGATCAACCAAGTTAGGTTAGGTACTGTTATGTTCTGATCTCTGTGTCTAAGTGTGTAGGAGGTTATGAGCACAGGAAGTTGAGCGGGAGACACAGCTAGCGAGAATGGAGGCACGAGAGAAAGCCGACGGGCTTAGTGCGTCTGAGGGACGAGATGTTGCGGAAGAGTACACCGGTGGATGAGAAGGACGCGCGCAGTGGACAGAGGAACGAGAAGCCGAGGAGGAAGGTTGCTCGAGGAGAAGGCCGAAATTGGGTTCGGGTGAGCCTTATTTCAATTGGCCGAAATCATCCAAGCGGAAGAGCGAGAGGAAGAGAAAATAAGCTGAAGCCTTCTGCTGGAAGACACCTTCACTGTGCATGGAAGGCGCCTTCCTTATGCATGGAAGGTGCCTTCAACTCACCATGGAAGGTATAGAAGGCGCCTTCGACCAGGCTAGTTCGAGTCGTTGCAGTGGATAAAACTTTATCCACTGGCGCCTCGCTGGAGGCACCTTCCTGTTAGAGTGTATACTAAAAGGCTAGCTTTTGTAAATATTTATTTTTGAAATAAAAGAATCACATTGGTCAAGTGTCTACATTTATTTGTTAAGTGTAGTTGTTCAATTAATTTATATTATAGATAACATGGTGTGTGGTGTCACACACAGAAGATCATGTTATCAGCTCTTTATAAATTATAAACAGTTGCTCACAACTAAGATGGAAAGGAACAAACCATTGGAATAGTCGTAATATAATTAGGTATTAGTTTATCTTGACTAATAAATTACACTAGTACACTCTAAGTGTATTGAGTAAGACCATTTTAGGTAAGTTCTTTTTTTACTGACTTAATAAAAGAACTAGACCTTAGTTATTATGAAAGTGTGTGCTCTTAATCCTAATATAATAACAAGCATATATGTTTAGTATTTATTTCTTTAACTTATCAAAGGGTGAGATTTAGCTCGATAAATCAATAGGTCCGATAAGTTGGGAAATGATATTACTTATAGCGTGTGTTGTTGATTATAAAAGGAAATTGTGTTCTAGTAATCTAGGTTGAGAATGTCCCCAAGAGGAGCTCATAAGGATTGTCGTGTTAAACCCTGCAGGTGGACTTAGTTCAACATGACAATGAGGTTGAGTAGTACTACTCTTGGACTAAGACATTAATTAAAGTGAGTTGTCAGTAACTCAATTAAATTAATGGGCATTCGATATCTTAAACACTGAGAGACTAACACACTCATGATAAGAAGAAGCACATAATGTAATTTGGGATTGGTACGGTAGTACAATAATAACTCTCTAGTGGAATGAGTTATTATTGATAAACTTGAGTTGTGTGTTCGGGGCGAACACGGGATACTCAAGCTCGTCGGAAGGCCAAAACTAATTTCTCCTCTAGGTTCTTGTTGTAGCCTCATTAATGCCTCAAGTCCACTTGTTAAAATCCCATCTTGGTGTCCAAGAGGGGGCAGGGCCGGCCGAATTCCTTCATAAAGGGGTCGGCTTTTTGCTTGGTGTCCAAGCAAAGAGGGGCCGACCATAATAAATTTAAATAGAAGGGGCGTTTTGAATTTTTAAAATCTTCTCTTTATAAAAAGCTACAAGTTTTAAAAGAGAGATTTTAAAATATAAAATTTTCCTTATTTGAATTAGGCCACATGGTTTAAAAGAAACTTTAAAAATTTTAAAACTTTCCTTTTTTTAACTATCCTCATGGTTTTAAAAAAAAAAGAAGAGAAGTTTTAAATTTGAAATTTTCTATTTTTGAAACCATGTTAAAAAAGGAAATTTTAGAAGAGAAGTTTGAAATTTTAAAACTTGGTTTTAATTTTTAAAACTTTCCTTTTTTAACATTCACATTAGAAAATTAAAAAAGAGTTTATAAAATTTTATAAGAGTTTTTCTTATTTACTTATAAAATTTTTACAAAAGTATTTCCTTCATTTTAAGTGGTCGGCCACCCTTGCTTGGTGCCCAAGCAAGGGGCCGGCCAATCAATGATCTGATGATTGAATCAATCAAGAGGAAGGAAAAGGAAAAATAAAAGTGGAAAAGGAAAAATCAGAGGAAGATTTTATTTTTTTGTAAAAAGTCTTTCCTTATTTGCCTTGGGCAAGTAATATAAAAGAAGGGGAGGAGAGGCCTCATGGAACATCAATTCTTATTCTCTTGGTGGAGACTCTCTATTGTGGTCGACCCTCTCTCCCTTCCCTTTCCCCTTGCTCTCTTTTGTTCTTTGTAGTAGTGGTGGCCGAATTCTAGAGAAGGAGGAAGAATGCATTGGGTGGTGTTCATCTTGGAGAATCGTCGCCCACACGACGTTTAAGAGGAGGCGAGGAATACGGCAGAAGATCTCGAGGTTATTAGCATACAAAGAAAATGTGTAATTAGTAATTTTCTTCCGCATCATGCTAGTTATTTTTCTTTGTAAGAATTCCAAATAGAAGAGGCAATAGATTCTAGTTTTTCGAATTTGTTATTCGAGTTTGTGTTTTTTTTATTTTTCGAATTTGTGATTCGATTGCTACTTTTGGTTAAACCTATAGTTATATAAGGAAATTAAATATTGGCTTTCCTTAAAAGACTTTGTCTAGGAGGTGGTGGATGCTCCCATACCCAAGAAGGTCATGTGCCTCGCCATGCAGTCTTGGAAGCCAATTTTAGAAATTAATATTTAATTAAATTTATAACATAGGTTGATTTGGATCAATAGTGTTAAGTTCCGCTTGCGATCCAAATCTAAACCATTAAGAACAGATAAGTTAAATTTGGAATCAATAATGTTAAGTTCCGTTTGCGATTCCTAATTTAACTTCTAAATAACACAATAGGTTATTTAGGAAAGGTTCGCCACTTGTACAAAATTTTTGTACAGTGGAACCGATACGATCTTCCTAGGACCAACCAACACTTCCATCCCTATGGAAGGCGCTTTCAACCTGCGGATAAGTTTTTTAGGGTTTATAAAAAGACCACTGGACCTAGGAAAAATGTAACAACTTGAGTATTCATTTCCTAGTAATAGTCTGAGCTATTAGTGTGTGTAAGAGGCTTCTCCGCTGATATAGTGTATAATGGTGGGGTCCGATGAAGTCGGCCATTCAGAAGTCAAGGGGACGTGGTATTCAGAAATCAAGGAGACGTGACAGTCAGAAGTCAATGTGATATGACAGTCAGAAGTCAAGGTGATATGACAGTCAGAAGTCAAGGGGACGTGACATTCAGAAGTTAAGGAGACGTGACAGTCAGAAGTCAAGGGACGTGACAGACAACAGGTATGGAAGGAGGAAGTAGGACTGTGTAACAGCGTCAGCAACATGATTTCCGGTCGGGTTCTCATAGATCAGGACTCCAGATCTAAGACACCTTGGTCTAAGACCTGGTAGCCAGTCGGGGTGATACCTGACCTAGATTTGACTGGTCGGGCTCTCATAGCCTGGTTGTATCTAGGCTTAGTTCTCTTAGTAAGCTAACTCCCAGTCAACCAACTCCCGTTGGCTCTTGGACGATCTCTCCACAGCTCTCGCCCCCCAAGGTTTAGACCCGGTGTTATACTCGACTGATTATCCCGAGCTGCCCTATTCATACCCGGTCGGGACAGAAGGCGCTACATGACAACAAGGTCAGGGAATTGTAACCGCCTATTAGAGAATAACTGCTAAGTGTCAGGGAATATTCCAACGGTCTACGGTCATCTGCGAATGGAACCTTCATTTAGCATACAGAAGGATGTCACGTGTCCTCCATCACCCAACAGGACCTGACACCCGACATTCTCTGACATTGGTCAACTTTTAAAGGTACGCACTGTCATATAAAAAGGGAGGCCCTCTCCTTTGCGCAGGTACGCTCTCTCGTACATTCGCACTTGTCTTCTACTTTTCTTTCTCCTTCATACACTGTTTTTCTGGGGAAAAAGTACTTGACTTGAGCGTCGGAGGGTACATATCTCTACAATTTCTCTCCTCTCTTTTCCTTGGTGGCCAGCCTCTCTCCCTTTCCTCTTCCTAAGGCCGGCGGCACCTTTTTTCTTCTCTCTCTTTCTTCTTTCTAAGGTCGTCACCCATCTCTTCTTGGTGGCCGAAACTTGAAAGAAAAGAAGGAGCACTTGGTGGCCGATTGCTTGAGAGGAAGAAAAAGAGAAGAAAGTTTCCTATTTTGGCATTCCTTGGTGGCCGGAATTTCTTGAAGAAGAAGAAGTGGTTCGGGTGGATTTCATCTTGGTAGATCGCCGCCCACACGATGTCCAAGAGGAGGAGAGGAATATAGCAAAAGATCAAGAGGTCTTTGTTTACAAAGAAATGTATAACTAGTTCTTAACTCCGCAGCGAAACTAGTTTTTCTTTGTACAGATCCTGAAATACCAACACAAGAGGCTAGCGATTTCGTATTTCATTTTTTGTGTTTCGATTTAGTGTTTTGATCTTGTGCTTCTATTGATGTCTCTGTAGTTAAAACTAGGGTTACTGTAAGAAGTTTAAATATCCAATTTCTTTGAAAGACTTTATCTAGGAAGTGGTGGATGATCCCATACCCAAGAAGGCCGAGTGTCTCGCCATGTTTAACTTGGAAGCCAATCCTTGAAATAGATATTTAATCAACTTCTGTAACATGGGATAAACTTGAATTAATAATGTTAAGTATCATTTGTAATCCAAGTTTTAACTACTGAAGAACATATGAGTTGAACTTGAAGTAAAAATGTTAAATTTCGTTTCCAATTCAAGTTTAACTCATAAGGAACACATAAGTTGTTAGGAAAGTTCTGTGCTTGTAAAAATTTTTGTACAGAGGAACCAGAATGGAATTCCAAGTAGCGACCAACATCATCAACGTATACCTCCATATTTCTACCGATCTACCTTTGAAACACCTTGTTCATCAATCTTTGGTAGGTGGCCCCGACGTTCTTCAACCTGAGCGAAATTACGTTGTAGCAGAAGATCCCATCTGCCGTGATAATGCTAACCTTTTCTTGATCTTCCTTAGCGAGAAGAACCAGATGGTAGCCCTGATACGCATCCAGTATGCAGATAAGCTCATAACCCACTGTGGACTCCACCATCTGAACGATGTGCGACAGCGGGTAGTAGTCCTTTGGCCAGGCTTTGTTTAGATCTCTGAAGTCGATACAAATCCACCATTTTCTGCCTAGCTTGGAGACTAGTGCCACATTAACGAGTCAGCTCGAGAATTGCATGTACTTCTCAGATATGCCCTGCTTCTAGCAACTTCTCTACCTTCGTTCAAATAATCTGATTTTGTTCTTAGCTGAAATCTCTTTTCTTCTACTTCATTGGCATGACGTTTGGTCGGACGTGTAGCTGGTGTTGCGCTATCGTTGGTGAGATACCCGGGAACTCGTGGGTTGCCCATGCGAACACATCATGGTTTTGCCTTAGACAGGCAACCAGCTATGCCTTCTTTTCCATGTTCAGATTGGCCACGATAAAGGTTGTAGCCATTGGTCAGCTGAGATGCACTTGAACTTCCTCTTTCTCCTCATAGACCAGCGTAGGAGACTCATCTAGAATTGCATTTACCTCCATACGTTGGGCCTTCTAAGCGACTCGCGATTTAGTTTTTACCATTTCCACGTAACACCGACGAACTACTAGTTGGTTGCCCTTAACCTCCCCGACTAAGTTATCTACAAAAAACTTGATCTTTTGGCAAAACGTGGAGATGACCGCTTGGAACTCGTTAAGAGCCTGTCAACCCAATATAACATTGTAAACGGATGGTGCATCCACTACAATGAAGTTTGTCGTCCTCGTCCTTTTGAGTGACTCTTCCCCAAGTGATATGGTCAGTCGAGCCTGGTCGATCGGCAACACCTCATTTCCTGTGAAGCCATATGACAGAGTCGTCATGGGTTAAAGCTCACTTTAATCAATCTGAAGTTGATCAAATGCCTTCTTGAATATGATGTTCACCAAACTACCTGTATCTATAAAAGTACGGTGAATATTCTAGTTAGAAATTATTACCTTGATGATTAAGGTGTCAACATGAGGAACTTCTACTCCCTCCAAATCTTGAGGGTCAAAACTGATCTCTGGTCCCTCTGCTCTCTCTTTGTTGCACCTGATAGCATGAATTTCTAATTGTCAGGCATGTGACTTTCGGGCTCGGTTGGAATCATTATCGGTTAAGCCTCCTATGATTATGCCAATGTCATCCTGAGCGACATTGCTACTATTCTCTTCTTCCTGGGTTGACAGGCATGACCGTTCGGTTGATGCCCGAGCATGCCTTTGATATTCCCTTTGCAGGGGCAGTGGTGGGTGATGTTCAATCGCCGACTTGACTTCTTTGCTCTGTCTGCCCGATTGGCGGCGATGGTGGCGATTAGGAGACGGAGATCGACGGTGAAATCTTGGAGGAGTCGGTTAGCGTGGCTTTGGTTTGAGATGGTAGTAATCTCTTGTGTTGTGAGTCACTGAGCGATGTTAAGAGTAGAACAGTGGGGTCCATAATCGGGGCTTGGTGAACTTCGCCTGCTCGTCCTCCACATGCTGGACTGCATGAGCTCAGGGCTCCTAATGTTGCTAAGTTGTGCCTGCTCGGGGCCCCTTTACCGGTTGGTGGGTGTGTGCGGCTCAGCGCTCCGAGATGACTGCCGTCTCAGGAAGTGCTTCCTTCTTCTGAGTTGACTAAGCCTCCTCAACGTTGATGTACTTAGTGGCCAACCCAAACAGATAGTCAAAGTCTTTCGGGGGCTTTTAAATGAGTGAGCGGAAGAAGTTGTCATTTGTAAGTCCTTGGGAAAAGGAACTTACCAAGATCTCTGGAGTGGCCGATGGGACATCCATGACCACTTGATTGAATCTCTTAATGTAGGCTCGCAATGCTTCCTTAGGCCCTTGTTTGACCGCGAACAAGTTCACGTTCGTCTTCTAGTAGCGATGACTACTAGTAAAATGCTGCAGGAAAGCCATTCGAAAGTCTTTAAAGCTGCGAATGGATATGATCAGCAAGCATTTGAACCACCTCTAGCTCTGAATTGGAGAGTGTGGTGAGAAACACCTGGCACTTAACTTAGTCAGTGTATTGGTGGAGTGTAGCCATGTTATCAAACTTGATTAGATGGTCTTCAGGGTCAATTAACCTTGTGTACTCCTTGATCGTCATAGTCCTATAGTGAGGTGGTAACTGATCGTCGAGGATTTCTTGGGATAACTACTTGTTGATCCGCTTGGGAGACTTATAGAGTCGAGGTGCTTTGCCCTTCCGCTCGTCTCGGATGGGCACGTTCTCAGAAGAGAATCCTTGTGTCCTTTCAGCTCAACCTGACTCATCTGAGGGCGTGAGGAATAATGCTCGATGGTACGGGATCGGCACGTTCGGTGCTTCTCGAAAAGTGCGAGACGACCTATTGTTTGTCTTACATCTAGCAAGGTCTTTCGCTCGAGCTCTCGAGTCAGCTTGCTGGCATGTCACCGATGCTACGGGGTCGTTCGGCACTCGGTAGTCTCTGTTGTATGTTGTTGTTCCTGTTAGGATCCTTCTTACGGAGGCTAGAGAGGGGGGTGTGAATAGCCGACCCCAAATCGTCGTTTCTTTCTACAAAACGTGTTAGCGCAGCGGAAAATACAAAGAAACGAAAGAGAAGAAAACCAAACCTTAACACAAGGATGTAACGAGGTTCGGAGATTAGGGCTCCTACTCCTCGGCGTGTCCGTAAGGTGGACGAGTCCAGTCAATCCGTCGGTGGATGAGTCCCCGGAGAACCGGCTAATACAATATACTCCTTGTGGGTGGAGAAACCTCGCCACAAACGTTTGCAACAGCAAACAAAGAGTACAAGAACAGTAAGAAAAGCAATACAATATGAATACAATAGCACTCTACCAATTGCTTGCTTTCTTGTCGACTGGAGGTGAAGCAAACTTCACAACCCAAACGCAGCAATGGTCGACGATCGAAGCTCACGAAGCTTCGAGGCGAGCTCAATCAAAGCTCGCTTGAGCGAAGCTTGAAGAAAAAGTTCTAGAAGAAAGAAGAAGTTTTGTGCGGCAGCAACCTCGACCCCTTTATATCTGCGAAGAAGACAGCTAAGAAACTAGCCGTTGCGTCATAACGGCTAGAACCTGGATCGGTCCGTGGATCAATCCTGGACCGATCAGCCTGATCGGTCCATGGCACCTCTGATCGGTCGTGGGGACCGATCAGGCCGATCGGCTGACCGATCGAAAGCTTTCACAAAGAGTTGCCCAACTCTGTGATCGGTCCGTGGACCGATCCCACCTTAGGTCCCCGATCGGTCCGGGGACCGATCAGGCTCTGTCCCGTTGCCATCGGTAAGCCTACATAACCATGATCATCTTCATTTGTCATCATCCTCGCCGATCGATCGGGCTGACACAATGTGCGATCGGTCTGCAGACCGATCCAGAGCTTGGTTTTTGCCCAAACCAAGTCTCAAACCTTCCAAACTAATATCCGGTCAACCTTGACCTATTGGTACATCATGCTTAGCATCCGGTCACTCCCTTGACCTGCTAAGACTCCCCACCAAGTGTCCGGTCAATCCCTTTGACCCACTTGGACTTTCTTCTTCGTGCCAAGTATCCGGTCACTCCTATGACCTACTTGGACTTCCCATCACCAGATGTCCGATCACCCTTGATCCATCTGGATTTTCCCTTGCCCGGCTTCACTCACCAGGACTTTCACCTAGCTTCACTCACTAGGGTTTTCACACTGCCTAACATCCCAGTTAGGACTTTCTCACTGCCTGGCTTCACTCACCAGAACTTTCCAACTGCCTAACATCCCAGTTAGGACTTTCCCACTGCCTGGCTTCACTCACCAGGACTTTCCACACTGCCTAACATCCCAATTAGGACTTTCCCACTGTCTGGCTTCACTCACCAGGACTTTCCACCTGCCTAACATCCCAGTTAGGACTTTCCCACTGCCTGGCTTCACTCACCAGGACTTTCTACACTGCCTAACATCCCAGTTAGGACTTTCCCACTTGCCAAGCTCCCTGCTTGGACTTTTCCCGTGCCAAGCTCCCTGCTTGGACTTCTCCAGTGTCAAGTCTCCATACTTGGACTTTTCAGGTCAACCAGGTCAATCCTTGACCTAGGGTTGCACCAATAATCTCCCAACCATCTATTTTTGTCTCACATCAAGAATAGAACTCTCTCACGAGTGTCAAACATCAACATGCAACTCAACTAGGTCAACCTTGACCTAAGGTTGCACCGACAATCTTCCCAAGTCAAACATCAAAATACAACTCGAGTCAAGTCACCTCGAGTCGGGTCAACCAGGTCAACCTTGACCTAAGGTTGCACCAACAATCTCCCCCTTTTTGATGTTTGACAAACCCCATAATCAAGTTAGGTTAACCCGATAACCTAACTTAGGTTTTCCAACCATCTTCCAATGTCCAATGTTCTTTCCTTGAACATTCTCTGGACATTCTCCCCTTAGGTTAACCCGATAACCTAACTTGGGTTCTCCAATAATTCTCCCCTTTTTGACACACATCAAAAAGAATTCCAATGTTCTTCCTCGAACATTCCTTGACATTCTTCCCCTAGCTTAGGTTAACCCGATAACCTAACTTGGGTTCTCCAATAATTCTCCAATGAACACTCTCCCCTTTTTGACACACATCAAAAAGAAAAAGGAGGGTATCAAGGTCAAGAGTTTCTTCCTAATGAAAGTCCCATACCTTTCATTGAAACTCTTAATTTCCCCCTTGATACTAAACTCAACAATCAACTTAGTGATAATCCCATATCACTAATTCTCAAAAGTCTTAAGGAGTAAAAACTCCCCCTAAAAGTCAACTCCCCCTTGACAATTAGGTAAAACTCCCCCTAAAGGTCAACTCCCCCTTGACCATTGCACCAACAATGTCTTTGTGAGTTCCAAACCTTTAGAAATCCACAAAACCCAACTTCTAGCTGAACTTTCAGACAACAGACTGAAATCAGCATTTGATCGGTCCCCAGACCGATCAGAGTCCATCTGGACCGGTCCAGTGACCGATCCACACCTCACTGATCGCACTAGATCTCACTGGATCGGTCTGCAGACCGATCCACGCTTCCCTGGATCGGTCCGCAGACCGATCAAGGCTCTAAACACAGATTTCTGATTTTCCTCTTCCGAAATTCAGAAACCCTTTAAAAATTCCAGAAATTTTTAAAAATTATAAAACCTTGAGGATACATTCCTCATATCATACACTATCAAGGAAAAATAATTTTCTATGAAAATAGTTTCCATTTTTCAATCTTGATACAAAGTTCAAAAACTTTGAAATAGTTCAAGTTTAACTCAACTTTGTATCACAATGTTCAATGATGAATGTTATCACTAGGAAAGCTTCATCAAGATTTTTCAAATCAATTTTAAAATGCTTTTAAAACCATTTGAATTTAGGACCATAATCTTAGGGCTAGATGTACATGACTTGTACACAAGCTTTCCCTATGATCCTTAATTTCTTGAATTAGGGTCATCTAGGTACAATGACTATGCACCTTGATCCTAACTCATGATACTAATATCTCACACACATCTAAGGTGTATCAAACCACATTCAAGTCAATTTGATGTGAGATATGAATTAAGGTCAACTTAGGCTAAGTTCTCATGCATTTTCTAAACACCAATTTGATCTCAATATCAAATTATATGTTTGTCCTTAAATCAATTTTATTGATTATAATGCAAGAGATGTTGACATGGCATATAATGATATCATAAGTAAGAACATGTGCCAATGTCATGATGTCATGGCATAAAGTTTGAAAACTTAAATAAAGCATGACATATAAACTAGCCTAAGCATTATCATGACATTTCAAATGATAATAAAACTAAACATGATGTCATGACATGTGAGGGCAAACAATGATGGCAAGCTTTAGCATAAATAAATATATCTAGATTACCTATCTAAGTATCCTTAACCATTTTGCTAACCTAAAATTTAACCCTTGATTGCCCTAAAATGCCAAAATCCTAATTTTGACACTTCTTGAACTCTAGATTAATTCGTGCCACTTAAAGATCAAATTTATCCTCAAAACTCGGCATGTTTCATTTTTCCTCGAGAGTTCTCTAGATTTTCCCAAATTGTGCCAATTGAGATTAAAAATGAAATTTTCAATCTTTAGGCACATTTAACTCTTCAAAGGAGTAAATGATAATTCCATTTCATTTTCAAAAGTTCTCAAAACCTTGAAAATGCTCCTTGAGTGTCAATTTCCTCAAAGTTGGGTTAACTACCCTTCTAATCGGAGTTGACACTCTCTAACCCATTTATGGGGTAGAGAAGATGCTCCTAGGAACCCAATACCTATTAGAACTCATTGGGTTCACTAAATATTCACTAGGGATAACTTCCCTAGCAACCCTCCTAATGACCCTCTTAGGCTTTAAAGCCTTGGTCATTTGGGACTCATCAAGATCAACTCTAGGGGTGACTCCCCTTGTGACCTTGGTGATGGTCTTCCTAGCCCTAGATTTTGTTCCATAATCGAATGGAACATTATGATAAGTGGGCTTGACCACTTGGGACTTAGATTTGTGACCCAAACCTTTCTTGTCCTGGGACTTTTGACCCTTAGGCCCTAGAGTTGACTTCTCTAAATTTTTAAGGGCCTTTTCTAGGGTATCAAGCCTTGACCTCAAGACTTGATTCTCCTTTTCTAATACCTCAAGTTTTGATTTGTCATTCTTTCTTGAGGTGTTCCTAGGCATGTGTCTAGTTGATTTAGGGTTTCTACCTAGGTTTTCCTTAACCTTAGAAGTGTTAATCCTAGGGTTAGCATTCCTAGTAGTATCCCTATCTAGGTTGACATGTTTAGCACCTAAGCACATGTATTGATTTTTAGTGTTAACATGCTTATCATTATTGACTAATGCAATAAAATTACTAGCATGTATCCTACTAGAATTGCACGAATGAGCCTTGAAAGATACCTTAGGGTTTGCCTTAGCTCCCCCTATCGATGTGCATCCCTTGTCCTTGTGAGGTTTCCTCCCCTTCGGACATTGGCTCTTATAGTGTCCCCATTGGTTGCATTGAAAGCACACCACGTGCTTCTTGCCTTTGCGTGTTGGGACTCCGGCTTCCTTGACCTTTGGTGCCGGTGGAGTCTTCCTAACCTTCTTTGGACATTTGCTCTTGTAATGTCCATGTTTCCTACACTCAAAACACATTATGTGTAATTTGCTTGAAATCACAGTGTTTGAGTTACCTAGGGTTGTGGATGGAGATGAGCTTTCTTCTTCAACCCTTTCGGAGGTGGGAACTTCTTCTTCTTGCTCCGAACTTGAACAAGAGGAACTCTCCTCCTCTTCTTCCTTGGATGTTGAGTAGCCCTCAACTCCCAATTCGCTCCCTCCATGATGTGAGCTACTTGGCTCACTAGGCTCCTCTTCATGGCTTGAAGTGGAGCTCTCCTCATGGTACTTGGCCAAGTTATCCCACAACTCCTTGGCATTGTTGTATTTACCTATCTTACACAAAACATTAGTAGGTAATGAAAGTTCAATTGTTTTAGTTACCTCATTGTTGATCGTGAATTGGTGGACTTGTTCCTTCGTCCACTTGTTCTTCTCTAGAGGTTCTCCTTCTTTATCCATTGGAGGAGTAAACCCTTCTTGTACACAAAACCAGTACCACATATTAGTCCTAAGAAAATACATCATCCTTACCTTCCAATATGCGAAGTTGTCGTTGTAGAAGGGTGGAATGGTGATGTCTTCTCCGAATTGATCCATCTCTAGCTTGTGCTCCCACGGGTGTGAATCTGATGAAGAGCGACCTTGCTCTGATACCACTTGTTAGGATCCTTCTTACGGAGGCTAGAGAGGGGGGTGTGAATAGCCGACCCCAAATCGTCGTTTCTTTCTACAAAACGTGTTAGCGCAGCGGAAAATACAAAGAAACGAAAGAGAAGAAAACCAAACCTTAACACAAGGATGTAACGAGGTTCGGAGATTAGGGCTCCTACTCCTCGGCGTGTTCGTAAGGTGGACGAGTCCAGTCAATCCGTCGGTGGATGAGTCCCCGGAGAACCGGCTAATACAATATACTCCTTGTGGGTGGAGAAACCTCGCCACAAACGTTTGCAACAGCAAACAAAGAGTACAAGAACAGTAAGAAAAGCAATACAATATGAATACAATAGCACTCTACCAATTGCTTGCTTTCTTGTCGATTGGAGGTGAAGCAGTAACTTCACAACCCAAACGCAGCAGCTGGTCGACGACTGGAAGCTCACGCGAAGCTTCGGAGGCGAGCTCAATCAAAGCTCGATTGAGCGAAGCTTGAGAAGAACAAGTTCTAGAAGAAAGAAGAAGTTTTGTGCGCAGCAACCCTCGACCCCTTTATATCTGCGAAGAAGACAGCTAAGAAACTAGCCGTTGGAATTACTCCGATCGGGTCCACCGGCCGATCAGGAAGAAGCTCGCTTGTCCTGATCGGTCCATGGACCGATCGAACCTCTGATCGGTCGTGGGGACCGATCGGGCTCTATGCTGTCGGGACCGATCGAAAGCTTTCACAAAGAGTTGCCCAACTCTCTGCCCGATCGGTCCCGGACCGATCCCACCTCAGTGGTAGCGTCCGATCGGTCCGGGGACCGATCAGGCTCAATCTGATCGGTCCTCTCTAAATAACCATGATCACCTTCATTTGTCATCCGATCGGTCACCAAATCGATCGATACACAAATCGGATCGGTCTGCAGACCGATCCAGAGCTTGGTTTTTGCCCAAACCAAGTCCCAAACCTTCCAATATCCGGTCAACCTTGACCTATTGGTACATCTTGCTTAGCATCCGGTCACTCCCTTGACCTGCTAAGACTCCCCACCAAGTGTCCGGTCAATCCCTTTGACCCACTTGGACTTTCCTCTTCGTGCCAAGTATCCGGTCACTCCTATGACCTACTTGGACTTCCCATCACCAGATGTCCGATCACCCTTGATCCATCTGGATTTTCCCTTGCCCGGCTTCACTCACCAGGACTTTCACCTAGCTTCACTCACTAGGGTTTTCACACTGCCTAACATCCAGTTAGGACTTTCTCACTGCCTGGCTTCACTCACCAGGACTTTCCAACTGCCTAACATCCCAGTTAGGACTTTCCCACTGCCTGGCTTCACTCACCAGGACTTTCCACACTGCCTAACATCCCAGTTAGGACTTTCCCACTGCCTGGCTTCACTCACCAGGACTTTCCACACTGCCTAACATCCCAGTTAGGACTTTCCCACTTGCCAAGCTCCCTGCTTGGACTTTTCCCGTGCCAAGCTCCCTGCTTGGACTTCTCCAGTGCCAAGTCTCCATACTTGGACTTTTCAGGTCAACCAGGTCAATCCTTGACCTAGGGTTGCACCAATAATCTCCCAACCATCTATTCTTGTCTCACATCAAGAATAGAACTCTCTCACGAGTGTCAAACATCAACATGCAACTCAACTAGGTCAACCTTGACCTAAGGTTGCACCGACAATCTTCCCAAGTCAAACATCAAAATACAACTCGAGTCAAGTCACCTCGAGTCGGGTCAACCAGGTCAACCTTGACCTAAGGTTGCACCAACAGTTCCATCATCTTTGCAACTTGGGTTTGTATCAATATCTCTAGGTCTTCTTGTGTCATCAACTTAGCGTTACTATAGTAAGTCGTCTGGCGCTTTCCATCTTCACGTTTCCGACTCAAGTAAAATTCTCATAGACAGCACCAAATATGATCTTGTCCGAAAGCTGAGAAGACGGCTAGTTGGGAATGTGGCTTCACGGTTGACTAAAGGAAGACTTCGATCGATCCTGCAAAACTGAGAGCATTAGTGCCAGGCTAGGGAGGGGGACCCCGGCGTTGACTCTCTAGCGCTCAAGTCAATGATCCGCGTGAATGAAGAAGAAAAATAATAAAGAACTATAGCAAGAGTGTGTTCAACAATGAAGCATCACATATCTTTGCTTGTAGATGGAGACCCCTCTTTATAATATCACTATAGCGTTTGTGCATACATCTCAAAGTAGATGTACATTTTCTAAGGCATCCTAAGAAAAGACAAGTCAAAAAGTATCTCTGACACTTTTCTTTAAATGGGCACGCAAATCCTTGATATGACAGACTAGAAGATTTTAAAGTACGATTTACATGTTGGACATGCTCTGTTGATAGCAACACAAACTTCCAAAAGAGTACGAGGAGATATGTAGGTGGGTCCGGCTATTGACCAACTAGAGCCCACTCGGCCGGGACATCCCAGTTCGGTCGCATCGATCAGAACTATTGGCTTGTCCTCTACTCGGCTTCCTTGCTGTCTTGTGGCTACCTTTTATCCGATAGGATAACCCGTTTGATCGGCAGGGACGGTGGATCAGGGGCTTACTGTTTGTCTCTTAACTCCAGTTGCAAGCTTTCGGAGGATGACCGTTCGGACCGGCATGCTAGCTCGGCCAACATCGCCTGCTCAGCCATTTTGTGCATTTGACCACTTTAACTTTGACCTCCACATTAGTCAGTCTTTCCCACTTTGACCCATTTCTAATGGATCCCTTTTCATCACCATATCATCAACGAAATATGTAATTCTTTCATTAAATAATGTCAGGGATCAATTTCATAGTGACGCTAATTGCCACTATGTTCAATTTCATAGTAATGATAATAATCGTCCCTTCGGGGCGGTGCGATGGTTAAGACATGGGGTGTTGTCACATGAGGTCTTGGGGTAGAAACTCGGTGTGACCGAGCATAACCTCTCCCATGTCTTGGCCATTTGCACTAATGGTTAGTAGCCACCCATGATTTATCTAAGGACGGATTGATGAGGATGTTGGGGATGAGTGAATCACCTTTTGTCACATAGTAATGATAATAATCACCACTATGTTCAATTAGAGACTGATTAGTGACAGATAATTGGGTCGCTAAAGTTTTTTTTTTGTGTGACATTGATTAAACTTAATTAGCCAATCGATACTAAATTTGAAATTTGTATTTATTTTATTCAAAAATTTATTTATTTATCGAATCTCGATTATTTAAATGTTTCATTCCATCTCGATTTTCAAATTAAAAAGTAATCAAATCGAATAATATGATTGTTATATTACAGCTAGCCAACTAATATTGCTAGACCAATATTTAAAAAAAAATATCTTTAAAATCCTATCAATTGATATAAACAATGTTTGATTTATCAAAAAAAATTATTTAATTATAATTTAATTTGTTCGTAAACCTTATTATAAAAAATTATGATTTTCCTATCTTTTACTAATGATGATAATTTTCATAATAAATATTAAAGTTTAACAAATTTTAAGAAATAACTAGGACGGATAGAATTTTTTTTTTCAGAGGGCATGTATACTTTATGAATTGATTTTATTATTATTATTATTATTATTATTATAAATTTATCATCCTCTAGATTATAAGATTTCAATCTTAACCTATAGTAAAAATTATCCTAATAATATTAACAATAAATCACTGTTGATAAATTTTATTTTATTTTTATCTCTATCACAATTATTATTCATAATTTTCCGTTTTAATTTTTTTTATAAAAGAAAAAGAAAATTGATTTTGATGTTTAATTTAATTTTTTTTATAAAAAAACTAGAAATCTATTGCTAAATAATATGAGCAGTGACCAATTTTATAGTAATTCTGTTGCTAAATGATAGCCAAATGAATAAGTAATAATATATATTTTTATAGTATATAATATATAATATATTAATTTATTTATTAAAAAAAAATAAAAAAATAAACTCGAATCCATAATTAAATATGGAACTCGGGTTCAACCTACATGCAATATCGAACTCAGGTTCAACTTACATGCTCAAGCTAATATAAATCTAGTCGAGCTGAGCTCGAACCTAGTTTGACTCAAATTTAATTCGACTCGTTTATAGTCCTAATTTTCTCTCTAAATTTAGAAACGGATATTTTATTCTATCTCTAGTATCGATAAAATATATAATTCCATCATTAAATGATATAAACGATCAATTTCACAACAATATCAACAATCAATTTCTATGTTCAATTAGTCATCGATTAACGACAGATAAACTGTCCCTAAAATGCTATTTGTTTTCCATAACAACGATTAAATTAAACTTAATTACCAATCGAGACTAAATTTGAAAATTAAATTTATTTTATTCAAAAAAATATTTATTTTCTGAATCTCGATTATTTAAATTTATTTATTCCATCTCATTTTTAAATTAAAAAATTAATCAAATTTGTTATATTCCAGGTAGTCAACTAATATTGTTAGACCGATATTTTTAAAAAAATCTTTAAAATCCTCACCTCGACTATCAATTGATATAAAAAATGTTTGATTTATAAAAAAAATAATTAATTTAATTTTAATTTAATTGGTTGTTCATTTTTAGTTATTAATGTACGCTATTATATATCATTTAGTCATGCAACCAATGGATTCACGGGATGATGTAAGCCAGAGAATAATTTAATTATAAAATTGTATTCCGTGTCTTTCTTAAATTATTTTTCAATAACGACAAGATATTTTAGTAACCGTTGTTGTATTTTTTTTAATATTTGAAATAAATAAGTTAAATAATTGAAATAAATATTAACCTTTTTTTTAATGATTATTTACTATATATTTTTAAAATATATATATATATATATATATATTTAAATATTATAAGATTTCAAGTATTATTAAAAATAGGGGTGAGCATTCGGTTAATTCGATTAATTTGATATTAATTTTGTATAAATTTTTTTATTATTATTTTAAACAAATTTAGTTAATTCGGTATTAACTGAAATAACTAATTCTGTTAATTCAGATTTAAGAAAATTTTAATTTGATTCAATTAGTCAATATTAAATTATTTTTCAATTAATTTATGAATCAAATTAACCGATTATTCATCTTAATTGAAAAAGATAATTAAACTTACTCAATTATTTTTAGAGTTTATCAACTTAGTAGCGATGCTTCTTCTATTATAATGAATTTATTAACTTCTAACTAACTATATATTCGGAATTATAAAATTTCAAATTTATATAGATATATAGTAAGACTTATCTTAATAATATTAATAAGAAACTACTGTTGATAAATTTTATTTTTTATATCTATCGTTATTATTATCCATAATTTTCCGTTTTAAATTTTTTTATAAAAGAAAAAGAAAATTGATTTTGCTGTTTCAATTTTTTTAATAAAAAAATTAGAAATTTTACAATTATATATATATATATTAACTTTTATCCCTTCTCCGTGCAAGTGCAACGATCACCATTTCTTTTCTTCAGCCGATCCGCTTTTCGAAAACCATCTCACCATGTCCCAGCAGTCCGATGCCGTCTCCGGCGCATGTCTGGACGTCGATCTCTCTTCTTCGGCGCCAGCTAAGCCTGGGAGGATCGCTCTCCCACATCCTTCCGATGTCGGCGCGCACGTTCTGGGTGATGGCATTGCGGCGAAGCTTTGATTTTGATGGCCGACGGAGTGAACGAGGTGAGTCAGGTTTTGGGAAATCAGACTCGGCCTTTGTCCTCCGAGTTCACTCTCGGGCCCTCTGTCAATTATTCCTACTCTTCCGGCTACTCTGTGAAAGTTTTATTCGATGGATCATAGATCTCCGGTGAGATTTCATCAGTCTTTTCCACTTTGACCCATTTTTAATGGATCTTTTTCATGGCCGTATCAGCAACGAAATATATAATTCTTTCATTAAATAATGTCAGTGATCAATTTCATAGTGACGCTTCATAGTAATAATAATAATCACCACTATGTTCAATTAAAGACTGATTAATGGCAGATAATTCGGTGCTAAAATTTTTTTTTGTGTGACAGTGATTAAACTTAATTAGCCAATCGAGACTAAATTTGAAATTTTTATTTATTTTATTCAAAAATTTATTTATTTATTGAATCTCGATTATTTAAATGTTTCATTCCATCTCGATTTTCAAATTAAAAAGTAATCAAATCGAATAATATGATTGTTATATTACACCAACTAATATTGCTAGACCAATATTTAAAAAAAAATCTTTAAAATCCTATCAATTATATAAACAATGTTTGATTTATCAAAAAAATTATTTAATTATAATTTAATTTGTTCGTAAACCTTATTACAAAAAATTATGATTTTCCTATCTTTTACTAATGATAATTTTTCATAATAAATAATAAAGTTTAACAAATTTTAAGAAATAACTAGGACGGATAGAAGTTTTTTTCATAGGACATGTTTATGAATTGATTTTATTATTATTATTATTATTGTTATAAATTTATCACCCTCTAGATTATAAGATTTCAATCTTAATATATAGTAAAAATTATCCTAATAATATTAATAAGAAATCACTGTTGATATATTTTTTTTAATATCTATCACAATTATTATCCATAATTTTCCGTTTTAATTTTCTTTTATAAAAGAAAAAGATAATTGATTTTGATGTTTAATTTTATTTTTTTATTAAAAAACCAGAAATTTATTGCTAAATAATATCAGTGACCAATTTTATAGTAATTATATTGCTAAATGATATCGACGAATAATGTCAACAGTAATAACTGGTCATTAATTGGTTGTTATTCATGTAAGGGTACCAATGAATCAAGATATTCATGAACATCTTCGCCAAATGAATAAGTAATAATATATATTTTTATTGTATATAATATATAATATATTAATTTATTTATTAAAAAAAAATAAACTCGAATCCATAATTAAATATCGAACTCGGGTTCAACCTACATGCAATATCGAACTCAAGTTCAACCTACATGCTCGAGCTAATATAAATCTAGTCGAGCTGAGCTCGAATCTAGTTTGACTCAAACTTAGTTCGATTCATTTATAGTCCTAATTTTCTTTCTAAATTTAGAAACGGATATTTTATTCTATCTCTAGTATCGATAAAATATATAGTTCCATCATTAAATGATATAAACGATCAATTTCACAACGATATCAACAATCGATCTCTATGTTCAATTAGCCATGATGGGATAAATCTATCCCTAAAATGCTATTTGTTTTCCAGTAACAACGATTAAATTAAACTTAATTACCAACCGAGACTAAATTTGAAAATTAAATTTATTTTATTCAAAAAATTATTTATTTTCTGAATCTCGATTATTTAAATTTATTTATTCCATCTCATTTTTAAATTAAAAAATTAATCAAATTTGTTATATTCCGGGTAGTCAATTAATATTGTTAGACCGATATTTTTTAAAAAATCTTTAAAATCCTTATTCCCGACTCGACTATCAATTGATATAAAAAATGTTTGATTTATAAAAAAATTAATTTATTTAATTTTAATTTAATTGGTTGTTCATTTTTAGTTATTAATGTACGCTATTATATATCATTTAGTCATGCAATTCATTATTTTTCACAAGATATTTTAGTAACCGATGTTGTATTTTTTTTTAATATTTGAAATAAATAAGTTAAATAATTGAAATAAATATTAACATTTTTTTAATAATTATTTACTATATATTTTTAAAATATATATATATATATATATATATATATTTAAATATTATAAATTTTCAAGTATTATTGAAAATAGGGATGAACATTCGGTTAATTCGATTAATTTGATATTAATTTTGTATAATTCTTTTTATTATTATTTTAAATAAATTTAGTTAATTCGGTGTTAACTGAAATAATTAATTCTGTTAATTCAGTTTAGTAAAATTTTAATTTGATTCGATTAATAAATACTAAATCGATTTTTAATTAATTTATTAATCGAATGTTAATCTTAATTGAAAAAGATAATTAAACTTACTCAATTATTTTTAGAGTTTATCAACTTAGTAGCGATGTTTATTCTATTATAATAAATTTATTATCTTCTAACTAACTATATATCGGGAATTATAAAATTTCAATTTTATATAGATATATATAGTAAGACTTATCTTAATAATATTAATAAGGAACTACTGTTGATAAATTTTATTTTTTATATCTATCGCTATTATTATCCATAATTTTCCGTTTTAAATTTTTTTTATAAAAGAAAAAGAAAATTGATTTTGCTGTTTCAATTTTTTTAATAAAAAAATTAGAAATTTTAGAATCATGTATATATATATATATATATATTAACTTTTATCCCTTCTCCGTGCAAGTGCAACGATCACCATCTTATTTTCTTCAGGCCGATCCGCTTTTCGAAAACCCTCTCACCATGTCCCAGCAGTCCGATGTCGTCTCCGGCGCATGTCTGGACGTCGATCTCTCTTCTCCGGCGCCAGCTGAGCCTGGGAGGATCGCTCTCCCACATCCCTCCGATGACGGCGCGCACGTTCTGGGTGATGGCATTGCCGCCGCTGGAGGGGGTGATAGCGAAGCTTTGATTTTGATGGCCGGCGGAGTGAACGAGGCGAGTCAGGTTTGGGGAAATCAGACTCGGCCTTCGTCCTCGGAGTTCACTCTCGGGCCCTCTGTCAATTATTCCTCCTCTTCCGACTACTCTGTGAAAGTTTTATTCGATGGATCATCTCCGGTGAGATTTCGTATTTTTCCCTATCTTGCTGATTGTAAATTTGGTATTTTCTGAGATTGAAAACCCGGCCTTTTATTCATAATCTAATGAACATAACCGAAATCGTCGACTCTTGTTTATAAACCTAAATAAACCCTATCTATCTCAATGTAGAATGCCGGCGGCAGTAGCGGCAGCACGTCAGCCAACGGTGGTCCTGCGGCGTCGGTACAACCTCCGGTTTTCCGCGGTGCGTTTCCATTGAACAGGCATGCCAATGAAGGAAATTATGGCACTCCTGTTCGCCATACCAACTTTAGGTTCCCGCCACAGTCACAAGTTGGTGGCAATTGGGGCAGATTCAACAGCGATAATGGACGCTACAGGAATCAGCGTCATCACGAGCGAGGAGTACATCTTTGGAATGGTCCTCCAGTTGTCGGTACAAATCCAGGCATACGGATGCCGATGCAACCGCTGCAGGGACATGGACAACCGTTTGTTTCGCCGTCTGCTTTCATGCTCGATCAAACCCAGCCTTTTGCGAGTCTCGTATGCTACGCTGGTAGTGTTTTCTCTTTGTCAAGTTAATTTGGTTTTATATATGGTTTTGATGATCGTTATTATCTTTCGTCTAGATGGCACTTCTCCATATTCATATTCTGGCATACCACCTGCAGCTCTCGAGACGTATTATGCTCCCTCACCTCCAGTTCTTGAGACATACTATGTCCGGCCATCTCCACATCCACCTCAACAATTGGTGTTGAAGCAACAAATAGAATACTACTTCAGGTACTCTCACAACTCCATAGATGCCTCATTGTCAAGGTCCGGCATTTAATGATCATGCTTTTGCAGTGTCGACAATCTGTGCAGGGATTCTTTCCTGCGGAGTAATATGGATGCTCAAGGGTGGGTGCCCATCTCATTGATTGCGACCTTCAGGCGGGTGAGTTGCTGTGAATTCTTATTTCTGTTTCCCTTTTTACCTTCCTTGCTATCTGGTGTGTTGTTTAATAGATTCTGATATCATTTTATTTGGTATAACACTGATGATCCTGACTTAACATGTGCAGGTTAAGAGGGTGACTAGTAACACAAACTATATATTGAGTGCTTTAAGAAGTTCAATAGTGATTGAAATACAGGTACAATAATTCACTTTGTTGTTTATTCTATATACTCCAAGACTCCTGAGTTTACTTTCTATTGATTGTATCATTATGGGTCACTTTGTGTTTTTATTGTATCTTGATCCATCATTATTCTCATCATTTTACATTTTACTCAACTATTGCACCATTCATCTATCTGCAAAGTGAAGGTCACAAGAAGCCTTATCTTCTATGTTTCTTGAATTCCTCTAGGTGATTGCCTAATCCATCCCTACTCTTGCTTCAAACATTTACAGGGGGAGAACATAAGAAGGCACAATGACTGGAAAAGATGGATATTGCCATCGGCAAATGGTCGAGATGGACAACCTTCGGGTTCCACCGCGTCTGCATCAAATTATGATTCGGTCGTAGGGGATTCTTCCAGGCAAATTGTGACAGCCTCAAATTGAGGTACTTCAAATGGGATTGGCTGCTGGGATGTTGAACAACCAGCAGGATCACAATCCAGCTCAAGACGGAATTTGCTGGTCAGTGAGTCAGATCATCATAGTCTGAGTTTGATCATCCAGCAAGTCAGTCAGTGCGGTCTGACTTTGATTCCCCGAGAACTACCACAACCCATTCAACAATAAGAAACGGATGGATTCGTTGTTTTAGACCCAAGTCGACTTGACTGCCAAGACGACGCCAAAGAGAAGCAGTCATCTCTTTTCATGAAAGGAACGAAATAAAAAAATAAAACTGAGATTAATTTAAACTGGGTGTGTGGCCTTAGAGCAGCTATTGGTAATATGCTACTTGGTTTGTACAGTTTAGTTTGACTTTGATGCTTGCTTATTGTCGATACTGTAATTCATGGGTGCTTTTATCCTTAGATTTTTTTGTTTGGATAGTACTGTTTTTGAAGATGGAGATCATATTTTGAGAACCAGATTTGGAGATGTGAAAACTTCTTGACAGGAAATCAAAGTTGACAGACTGACGAAACAATCTCTGCTAACTATACATTCAGTATGATTTTCTTTGAATGCCTTGTTCTAAGCACTTACGGTTAGATTTACAATAGATTATACATGAACTAAAGGATGCGTCTTAACATGATCTAGTTATTATCAATATGTAAAGCTTATTATCAATATGTAAAGCACAATAGAAAACTAAAGCAATAGCTTAAGAATGGCTGACTTGAATTCATTTCAATAAACTATTACTTTTTATTTGTCGCCGGCATTCTTGCTAGTACAGAATAATTTTCTGTATAAGTGGACGGCGACAATCCTTAGTTTTTTCTCAATAGGGAAGAAAGGAGGTTGAAGAAGCTTTTGAATGTACCTTAATTCATAAGCATCTTTTTTTTATATACCAAGCTCATCCTATGTGGACTATCCACCTTAAAGTTCATCTATCATTAACAACCCATCAATTTTAATGAACCGGATTATTGGATTTATATATTAAATTTATATCCATTTAATCTAAATACTCTTTATATGCATTGAAGCATTGGATAACTTAATTGTGTTTAGTTACTTTTATAGAAATTAGTTGTGTGTGTGTGTTAATCAAGTGTAAGCCCACCTTATGGAGATTAAGTCTATCCATGTGGACTCAATTGAATTTAGTCCACCCATGTAGACTTAATCTTACATTCTCTCACTTGGCTATACTTGATTCCTTATACACCACACAACTCATTAGTTCAGCTCAATATGCTAAATTTTATGGGTTAAATATCTCTTTAAACAATCTCGTCCATTAAATAATTAGTACCGGACTAAAGAAGTCATATTTACTATAACTATATCAAGACCCAATAGTAATTACAATACTAATATCATTAACGACATAGATTAAATGTGGATGTATAGTACAAGAATGACATGAAATGTGTTATGCAAGTGTCTATTCTCAATAAGTCCTTTTGTGACCCAAACCGGATCCAAATCATATTTACCAAAATCGTATGCTAAACTGTAGTGGTAAATCATGATTTAACTTTATGACTCCAAATGGAGTCTGCATCATATCTACAACAATCAAGTATAAAACTGCAATAGTCAATATGATATCCATATGTCAAAGAAAGTCAAAATCATATACACATATAGAAAAACTACAGTATATATAATGAGCCAAAATATGTGTTCATGAATATAGAACATCACACAAAATACAGATTCTTACATAATGGGTACTTCATCAAAAGGAAGAAACCTCATATTTAGCACATGCTGATGAAACACCTTGGGTTGTAAACCCTTGGTAAGTGGATCCGCTAACATGGAATCTGTCCTTATATACTTTATCATTATTTGGCCATTCTGAACTCTTTCTTTAACCGCCAAAAACTCTATGTCGTTGTGTTTGGACTTCAACGAACTGCGGTTGTTCTTATAATACAATTCTGTAGCTTGGTTATTACAATTGATCCTCAATGGTCTGTTAATGCCCTCCAATGATCTGTAACCCTATGATAAGGTTTCACATCCACATCCCATACATAGTTGGAAGCTTCATAGCTAGCTATAAACTCTGTCTTCATAGTGGAAGTGACTATTAGCATTTGTTTGACGCTTTTCCATGATATAACCTCTTCTGCCAACATGAAGACATAACTTGAGGTGGACCTCCTGCTATTCAAGCATCTAGCAAAATTGGAGTCTAAGTATCCAATAATCTCCAGATGACCTAATCTCCGATATATGAGCATGCAATCTTTCGTTCTTTGCAAATACCACATAACACTCTTTATGGCTTTCTAATGCTCTGGTCCAGGGTTGTTCAAATATTTGTCCAACATCCCCATAATGTACCAAGATCCGGACGCATACATACGTGAGTATACATCAAACTCCCTACTGCTGATGTATAGGAGAATTGCTGCATTTCTTTGATCTCAAGTTCATGACGTGGACATTGTTGCAAGCTAAGCCTATCACCATTTGTCGCCAGCATGTCGTTGGGAGCACAATTCTACATGTCATATCGAATGAACACCTTTTATATATAGGTTTTTTGTAATAGTCTAAATGTGTACCTTAAATAATCACGAACAATTTGTATGTCAAGATAAAAGATACTTTACCAAGATCCTTTATTTCAAATTCACCGGATATAAATGACTTGGTTTCTAGTAGCAGACTCTTATCATTACTTGCCAACAATATATCGTCCACATATAGAACAAGTATAATAAACTTGTTCCCACTGAACTTGATATACAAACATTGATCAACTAGATTCTCCTTGAAACCATATGAAGAAACTACTTGATCAAACTTCTAGTACCATTGATGAGATGTCCACTTTAAACCATAAATGGACTTCCTTAGTTTACATATTAGGTGTTTTAAATCATCCAACTCAAAGTTCTTCGGTTGCACCATGTATATAGTTTCTTCAGTATTTTCATTGAGAAACGCAGTCTTAACATCCATTTGATATAACTCTAGGTTATAATGAACTACAAGTTTCATGATTACCTTCAGGAAGTCTTTTGTCAAAATTGGCAAAAATGTCTCCGTGTAATCAATATCCTCCTTTTGAGTAAATCCCTTGGCAACTAGGCTTACCTTATACTTTTCAACATTATCATGTTAATCCTATTTGGTTTTAAATATCCATTTACAACCAACGGATTTCCCACCTTTAGACAATTCTACAAGTTTTCAAACGTCATTGTCCGTCATAGACTTCATCTCTTCCTTCATGGCATTGATTCATTTATCCAAATGAGGGCACTGTTTGACTTCTTGGAATGATGTGGGATCATCTTCCAACCCAATATCAAATTCATGCTCTTGGAGATATACATAATCACGAGACATCATGGATCTCTAATTTCTAATAGATCTTCTTAATGACACTTGATGGATCTTGAGGTGATTGAGAGTCATTCTCAACTATAAGAGGAAATGCCTCTATTTGAGATGATGTACCTTCCAAATGAATTGGAGGTGACATTAGAATATCATGGCAAACTACCTCTTCGGGTTAAGCAGTTTCAAGTATATGTGGAATAGTAACCATTTCATTATCAGTTGCATTAGTAGTTACTATATTAAGATCACTAATGTTATTTTCAAATGATATTTCCCTAGCTTTATCATTCCCACCATCCTCAAAGAATTTGACATTATCCGTCTCGAAAAAGCATCTACTTAAGGGGTTATAAAACTTGAAATCTCTAGAGTTTTCAGAGCATTCTACAAAATGGCAATTAACAGTGCTTGAGTCTAATTTTCTTTTGTTAGGCACATAGGGCCTAGCTTCAACTGGACAACCCAAGATATGTAAATTCCTTAGACTAGACAATCTACTTGTCCACAACTTGTATGAGATTTTCATTACTGCCTTACTAAGAACTTTGTTGAGTAGATAAACTATAGTCTTGAGTGCTTCACCCCACAAAAACTCTGATAAAAAAGAATATGCAATCATACTTCTCACCATATCCTTAAGGGTCTGATTTCATCGCTCTACTATATCATTTTGTTGAGATGTCCCAGGCATTATGTATTGCACCATGATACCACACTCAGCAAGGTAATTTGCAAAAGACCCAGAACGTTGTTCATCTGATTCGTCAGATCTACCATGGTATTCTCCACCACGATCTGATCTTACGGTCTTAATCTTCTTACCAAGTTGATTTTCAACTTCGGTTTTGAAGGTTTTGAACATGTCTAGGGATTGCGACTTCTCATGAATAAGATACAAGTATCTATATCGTGAATAATCATCTATAAAACTTATAAAATATGTTTGACCATTCCAAAAAGCTTTAGGGAATGGTCCACATATATTTGTATGTATAAGTTTTAAGACTCCATTACTCCGCCTTAAACCCTTATTACTTTTGTTAGTTGTTTTTCCCTTGATACACTCAATGTAGATTCCAAAATCTGACATATCAAGATAATTGAGAATTCCTAATACATTAACCTTTCTAGGCATTGTTTAGATATATGCCCTAAACGCCTATGTCGCAATATGGATGAATTCTCATTTGTCACACCATATTTCACACCTATACTATACATCACAAAATTATTTGTATGAATTTCAGTGTCTAATCTCTATAGTTTGTCAATCAAAGGACTAGTACCACACAAGATATAATTTAAAAAAATACTAAACTTTTCATTTCTAAATGAACAACTGTATCCGAATTTGTCTAAACATGAAATAGAAATTAAGTCCATTTAAAAGACGACACTATAAATATATTTTTCAAACTCAAAAGTACATTATTCCCCAAACAAATTCTAAAAATACATATTGCCTCTACTTTTGTCTTCTTACCCATTCTTATATAGATAAATCTTTCAACATCAATTTGTTGGTGCAACCTTAGGTCAAGGTTGACCTGGTTGACCTGACTCGAGTTGTATTTTGATGTTTGACGAGAATAGAAAAGTTCTATTCTGATGTTTGACGAGAATAGAAAAGTTCTATTATGATGTTTGACGAGAATAGAGAAGTTGAAGTTGTATCTTAATGTTTGACAAGGATACAAACTTGGGAGATTGTGGGTGCAATCTTTCGTCAAGGTTGACCTGGTTGACCCCAGGTGAGTCGACCTGATTCGGGAAATCCTGGTAAGTGAAGCCAGATGAAAGTCCTGGTGAGTGAAGCCAGGCAGTTGGAAAGTCCTGGTGAGTGAAGCCAGGCAAGGAAAATTCAGATAGGTCAAGGTTGACCAGACATCTGGTGAAAAGTCCAAGTATGGAGACTTGACACGAGAAAAGTCCAAGTATGGAGACTTGGCACGGAAAAGTTCAAGCAGGGAGCTTGGCACGGGAAAAGTCCAAGTATGGAAACTTGGCATGGGAAGTCGGAGAGGGCTTGGTAGCTCGTTCTCCGGACTAGGTCAGAGAGGGCTCGGGAGCTCGTTCTCTGGACCGGATGTGGAAGTCGGAGAGGGCTCGGTAGCTCGTTCTCCGGACTAGGTCAGAGAGGGCTCGGGAGCTCGTTCTCTGGACCGGATGTGGAAGTCGGAGAGGGCTCGGTAGCTCGTTCTCCGGACTAGGTCAGAGAGGGCTCGGGAGCTCGTTCTCTGGACCGGATGGAGTCGGAGAGGGCTCGGTAGCTCGTTCTCTGGACCGGATGGAGTCGGAGAGGGCTCGGTAGCTCGTTCTCCGGACTAGGTCAGAGAGGGCTCGGTAGCTAGTTCTCTGGACCGGACGAAGTCGGAGAGGGCTCGGTAGCTCGTTCTCCGGACTAGGTAGGGTTTAGGGCTGGGAGCTCTAAACCTGGATCGGTCTGGTGACCGATCCAGTGATACGCTGGTTGACTGATCGGTCTGGTGACCGATCAGTAACCAAACAGTGTGTTTCTGTGAATTAACTGATCGGTCTGGTGACCGATCAGAAGCGAAGAAGATCATGAGAAGAAAGAGGGGGGATCGGTCTGTGGACCGATCCACCTGAGTCCTGATCGGTCCACAGACCGATCAGAGACGAGGCCAACTCTCTGTGAGAGTTGGCTGATCTGTCTGGGGACCGATCAGCCTAAGGCCTGATCGGTCCCAAGACTGATCAGAGCACTCCTGGACCGATCAGGAGTGTGCCTGATCGGTCCAGGCCTAGCCGTTGCGACACAACGGCTATCTCTGCTTCGTCTGTTTTCGTCTGTTCTTCTTCGCAGGTTGCAGGGAGATACCAGATGATATAAGGCCTCTACAGTAACAGTTCTTGCTAATCCTAGTCACTGCTATTTGAGCTTTGCTGAGCTCTCGGTTTGCAAAAGCTTCGCGTGAGCTTCGTGCTGATTTTCTAGCGGCTGGAGCCGTGAAGCTGCTGCTTCATCAACGGACTCCGACGAGAAGGCAAGCAAGTGTGTTTACAATTTCTATTATTCTTGTTTGCTTCCTCTATTGTTGTACTCCTCTGTTTTGCTGTTGCAAAGACTTTGTGGTGAGGTTTCTCCACCCAGAAGGAGTTCATATTAGCCGATTATCCGGGGTTTCATCCACCGACGGATTGATAGGCTTCGTCCACCTTACGGACACGCCGAGGAGTATGAGTATCATCTCCGAACCTCGTTACATCGCTGCGTCTAAGGTTTGATCTTCTCGTTCTCGTTTCTATTATTTTATTTCCGCTGCGCTAACCTAATTCGTAGGAAGAAACGAAAAATTGGGGTCGGCTATTCACACCCCCCTCTCTAGCCGCATCCAAAGGTCCTACCACAATTGACATTCGGCTCATGAGATAATTCTGCATAGTTACACTTATGTGAGTAGTTGCAGCAGTATCTATCTACCAAGTGTTATTAGATACAATAATTAGGTTGACTTCTAAACTAATAAAGTTGAGAAGTATATTTATCTTAACACATTAGTTGACATATCTAGGGTAATCCTTCTTCAGATGACCTTTTTTTTTACAAAAGAAATAAGTCAGGCTCGGATATTATTGTTTTTGTACTTATACCCTGAACTCCAGTGCAAGTTGTTTACCCTTACTCTCACCATTACCCTTCTTCTTTTTCTTGTGCATATACTAAGATGAGGATACATAGTGAGCACTTTGAGATGTGTCACCTCTCAATCTCTCTTTTTCCTGTACACACTGAGCTATGAGCTTATTTAGTGTCCATTTTTTTTTTGAGTATTATAGCTAATCTTAAAAGGAGTGAATTGTATAGGCAGAGAGATTAAGATAAGGTTTATAAGGATACTTTCAGACATATCTAACTTTAGTATCTTAAGTCTTATAACCAAGTTGGACATCTCCATGATGTACTCTCTAACATTACGGTTTCTTGTGTACCGTATGGACACTAACTTTATGATCTTTACATTTGAGGTGAATCGATCCGCTAATCACTTAAGGAAGGTTTTAGCATCTTCCTTCTCGGTTATCTAACTCCTGAGTGATTCCGGAATTGACATTCTCATGCTTATCAGACTTATGAGATTAGATCGCTCCCACTTGTCAAAGTTCACCTTTTGATCTGCAGTGGAATCATCAGTTAAAGGTGCAGGGCGATAATGCCTAAATGCAAAGTCTAGATCCATGCAGTCTAATAAAACTGTAATATGCTCTCTCCATTGTCCAAAGTTTGTGTCAGTAAGCATGGGGATATTGTTTAAATTATCATACATTGAGAGTACTACATAAAGAAAAACAAAGAACATAGTTCAATTTAATAAATAAGACATATATCTTTATAGTTGTGCAATAACAAAATGCAATAAACAAAACATGCAACCATATGGACATTAATAGAGATTTCTAGTGCAACATTACATCAAGTATTTGGACTAACTTATAACTTGTTATTGGTACTTTCATCTGCCACATAACTCGTTGTTATTGGACAACGAGGTCGACAAGGTAAGTCAGATACGATCTCTTCCATCTGATAAGTTGTTTAAATATATTAAATTATTAACTAAAAACTATTGCAAAATTGAAAAAGAAAATAAAGAATTAAAAATAATTTTAGCCAAATCTTATATGTTAGAAGATTTTGAAAAATTAAAAATTGAAAATGATAAATTGAGGATACAAGTAGAAAACTTAAAACCATACATGCTTAATTGTTCAAGCTTAAAATTTTAAAAGACTAAGATGGTATCTTAGATTTCACAGGGGTCAAATTAAAAAAATTCCAAAAAGTTATATACCCTGTAAATTTCTAATAACCCAGTAGTAAGGAACCTATATTGGGTTCCTAAAGAATATTTGAATTGAAATTATGTTAGGCTTTTAGAAAATAAATTAAATGTTTAAATTCTTTAAGAGATTTTATCTAGAAGTGGTTGATGATCCAATAACTAAGAAGGCATAATGCCTCACCACAGCCTGAAAGTCAATTACTGAATTGAATATTTAATTGGCAAATTGATAAACATGTAATAGTTAATTAAAGTAATGCTTTCAATCTGTGTTAATTGTTTGAAAACTTCATAACTTAAAAAAATTATTTTTTAAAAAACTTAAAATATTGACATTGCAATTTTTTTAATATCAAATTATTTTTAAAGTTTATCAAAATTATTTTCAAAAACTTGATAAGTTTTTACTTTTTATTTGAAAACCTAAATTTTTAGAAAAGTTACCCTTGGATTTTTTTTACCCTAATTTTTTATGTGATCAAAGGGGGAGAAAGGAAGATTAAGTGTAGGGAGAGGTAGTAGTTAAAATTCAAATTTTAATTTACAATTGAAAATCTTTTTGCATTTTATTACAATTTTATTATCTTGACTTGGTATTACAATTTTTTACTTGGTATTGCAATCTTTAATTTATGGTTAGTTTACCCTAACTTAACTTGGGTTGCTCACATCAAAAAAGGGGAAGATTGTTGGAACCCTAAGGTTGTTTTTGATGTGATCAACCAAGTTTAGGTTAGGTCCTGTTATGTTTTGATCCTTGTGTCTAAGTGTGCAAGAGTTTAGGAGCACAGGAAGTCGAGTGGAAGATGCAGCTAGCGAGAATGACGACACAGAAGAGAGCTGACGGGCTCAGTGCGTCTGAGGGACGAGGTGCTGGGGAAGAGTACACTAGTGGACAAGAAGGACGCGCGCGGAGGCCCGAGGGACGAGAAGTCGAGGAGGAAGGTTGCTCGAGGAGAAAGTCAAAATTGGATTCGGGTGAACCTTATTTCGGTTAGCCGAAATCACCCAAGCGGAAGAGCGAGAGGAGGAGGAAAGAAGCTGAAGTCTTCTGCTGGAAGGTGCCTTCACTGTGCATGGAAGGTGCCTTCAAGCCTTCATGGAAGGCGCCTTCCTTACGCATGGAAGGCGCCTTCAACTCATCATGGAAGGCACCTTCCATGACTATGGAAGTCACCTTCCATGGCTATGGAAGGCGCCTTCGACCAGGCAATTCTGGCCGTTACGAAAAATAATAAAGTTTTATCCTTGACCTTGCTGGAGGCCTCCCAACCTTATGGAAGGCGCCTTCAGCCTGCGGATAAGATTTTTCAGGGGCTATAAAAGGACCCCTGGACCTAGGAATGATGTAACAACTTCTATATTCATTTTCTAACAATAGTTTGAGCTATTAACGAGTGTAAGAGGCTTCTCCGCCTTTACCGAATGAGACTTTTTAAGAGCGTTCATTTGTCTTGGTTTAACAACTACCTAGGTTGTAACCAAGTAAATTCTGGTGCCTCTTTCTTTAGTTTCTTATTGTTTAACTTTATTTGCTATTGCTACTAACCTAAGTTGAAAGATCGAGAAGGTGTTTGTTTTAGTGTTTCAGGCAACTCAACCTTTTCCAGCCGGCCTACCTGGTCCAATAATTTTCAGCCCTAAAATCATGCTACCAATCGTGTTCTTCGATGATAATGCGAAAAACTCGATTTATTGGTTAAATCTTAATCTATCCATGCTACATAGCCTACATTCAATGAATACACATTAATTTCACTCATTTTTATGGAATCAAATGCAAAAATTAATATATATGTGTCAAAACATTAAAAAATTATCCTTACGCCTTAAATATGATAATAAGCTAATCATAAGCTTTAATACCAATTGTTAGATTTGCAATACATTATACATGAACTAAAAGATGCATCTACAACAGGAGCTAGCTATTATCAATATCTAAAGCTCAATAAAAAATTGAAACAATAGGTCAAGAATGGCTGCCCTGAATTCATCTCAATAGACTATTGCTTCTTACTTATGGCCAGTGTTCCTGCTAGTGCGGAATAGTCTTCTACAAGAGTGGGCAGCGGCAATCCTTAGTTCTTTCTCAATGGGGAAGAAAGGTGGTTGAAGAAGCTCTTAAACGTGCCCTAATTCATGAGCATCTTCCTTTATATACCAAGTTCATCCTATAGAAACTATCCACCTTAAAGCTCATCCATCATTAACAACTTATCAATATTAACGAACCGGGTTATTGGATCTACACATTAAATCCACATCCATTTAATCCAAATCCTCTTTATATGCATTGAAGTATTAGATCACTTAATTGAGTTGACAATTAGTTATGTATGTGTGTTAATCAAGTGTAAGTCCATCTTATGGGGATTTAGTCCACCCATATAGATTTAATCCTACACTTACAAATTCTTACACGAGTACTTTGAACAATGGAAATCTGCATATGAAAGTCGGGGTGCTCAAATTATTTCCGGACACTGTGACCACTTAGTCGTGGATGATCAGGTAGGATGTCAATTTCTTGGCGATGGAATTGGCCAACTTAAAATAATGAATTTTAGGGAGTGTCTAATTGTATGCTACTAAAATGGAGATCTACACTGTTTTTCTTTTTTCTGATTAGTTTGGAATTTACAATACAAAATTATTATTTATTAAATGAATTTGTTGATAAATTAAAACATTTTAAAATAATATGTATACTATACCCTAGCAATGGAGATTCCTCTCTTTGGGTAAAGACCAAAATAATCAAGTTTTAAATCTGTCAAGCTTTTGATTAAGCTAAATCCTAATTGATCTGTAAATTTGACTGTTTGTTTGGTTTAGTTGCTTAGGGTCTAAGAGGAAAATCTGAAACTTCCCTCAGTTTGTTTCCATTGCGCCTTTGCTATGACTTTATATGAACATCTGCTTTTGCTCTTTTGTCACAATAGTATGCCACTTAATTTTGTGCACTTTTACTGAACCAAAGAACGCCAAGGATTATATAAACAAAGACTCCAACTACTTATTTTAGTATGCTTCAAATCGTGACTTATGACCGAAACGCCCGCCTTCATCTCTAAACTAATTTTAGATGTTAATTTGAAATTATATTACATGCAAAGCCAAGCTTATCAACTACTGTGTCAACTTTTTTTTCCTAGTTGCATCGTATATTTGCTGACTAATTTTATAAAAAAATTTCCACTAACTACCAGGATAATTCGGAAAGCACTCGTAGCGAGTAGTCCATTGATTCAGTTACATTTTTAGGTCAACCGTCCATTAAACAAAATTCATCTGTTAATTCTTCAAAGTGGAGACTCGATTGCCGATAATGTTACACCATTGCCCATGTCATTTCTATTTTTTTTAATGCTTCGCCCCACTATTCTTAAAGGTGGGAGGTCATTCAACCACCGAATACATTCAAAAACACTCAGGGCACGTTTGGTTCAAGGTTATCGCTGATAACCTTGGTAGGTTATCAACAAAAACCTTATTTAGTTTAGATAATGTGTGATTCCTGGTAATGAGTGATTCCCGCCACGTCAGCAATTTGGGAATACAACCAGGAATCAGAAAACCTTGAAAGCCTAAGGTTTTCTAGGATTTCGGGGTTATCATATTATTTTTTCCAAAATTACCCACCCTTTCCTATCCTCGCCTGGCACTCATGTGGTGATACTGATCATTGATAACCTTGGATTTTGGTGCTCATCGACGCGGACTTCGGGAACGTGGCCAGGTTCGCGGAGGTGGTGATACTGATCGCGTCGTGCTACGACTTGCAGGGGGTGGCGGAGCACACGTACAGGCCGCCGACAAGGGATTCGGGGAAGAAGAGAATCCCTGAATCCCTTGGCGGAGCACACAACGGGGTCATCGCCGGCTCCGCCAAAGCCATCTGCCATTGATGGCCCCCTTGGCGGACTCCACCCCCCAGCTCTGCGCCAGATTCAACACCTGAGAAATAACGAGCGGCACCGCCAGTGGCAACCCAGCGTCGACGACGACGAGAGGGTTGTTGGTGACGAAGCTCACGATCCCGTCGAGGAGCCCGCTGAGATCGAAGTCCGGGAAGGGGGAGAAGCTGCCGAAGGTCTGGTTTAGCGCTTCCTCATAGGTCAAGGCTCTGGTGAGCCCTCCGGCGCCGAGAACGGACGAGAGGGCGGCGAGGTTACGGATCCTGAGGGGTAGAAGCGACCGTCTGGCCTCGACCCTTTTTCCGGGGGAGGAGGAAGAGGAAGCGGCCTTGTGGAGCGAGGCTAATGGAGTGAGGCCTATAGCATTTAGAACTTCCATGGCATCACTCTCATGATTGGAGTTCGGAAATAACGACAGGGAAGAAGAGAAGTCACGGGAGAGAAGAGATAAAAAGATTTTCATTCAATTAAATTAATTCAAAAAGTTAAAGGATAAATTAGTAAATGTAAAACTAAGTAATTGCATAATCTCAGTTGAACCAAACACCTAATAAGTTATGTTGTATTTCCCATAACCTTAATTATGTGATTACCTGGTAATCACATAACCAAGGTTATAAATGATGACTTGAACCAAACGCATCTTCATGGTACTACGTTGACTTTGTCATCTTTATAAGGTCATCCAATATTAAATTGAGTACTTTACCTTTGAAGACAAACTCTCCGTCTTTCTCCGCTCGTGGGTATTTGGATTGAAACCCCTAACTTAGGTTTTTAATCAAATTCAATGTCAACGCATGCCCCACTAGAGGATTGAATCGTGGTGCTCTTGGATATTCGTGTAATGCTTTACTTTTTCAAGCCAAGTCTAAAATGAATCAAACGATTAAAATAGTTGTTGGAATTTGACTTGATTTACAAACTTGAATTTAATTTTTTTTTAAATGTTATCGTGCTCTAATTTCAAATTTGTCTGAATCTTTTATATTTATAAAACTTATTTAGTTGGTTTATGAGTTTGATTTTAAATGTTTGTTTGTTTATTTACTATACATCAGTATCAGTTTATAAGAACAAACTTGGTTTTCTTCGTATTATTCAAATGAACAATGTAAAAGCCCAAAGGATGAGATGAATGAAAACACACACACACACACAAAAGAAGAAGAAGACGACTGTGAACCTTACACAGCCACAACTCATGGATTTCATGACTTTCTTCCTCCTCATACTTTATTTTGTTTTTCATTTTCTCCTTTAAATTGAACACAAAAAAATACTAAATTCAGTTAGTCCCGGATGACTGTCCGATTTCATGGAATTCTTCCATTGACCATTAGAATAAATTGGGGAGCACTCACCCCGATAACTTCTTTAAACTGAACAGAGAAAGAGACCCTATAAATAAATGATCAGATCGAAATGCAGGCATGGCATAGTTTAGTGGATCACTGAAACATCCCACCAAAAATGCTCATCCTACTCACTGCGTGCCAATCAGTTTCTCCATCATTTTTCTTTAATATTATTATTATTTATTTTTGTTGCTAACTTTTTGAGTGATCAATGGCGCATGCCATCTTTATCTCTTGCTCCACTAGCAAATGGAGGGCGTTTGGCTTTTGTTAGCTACCATGATGGAGCCACCCACAGACCTCCGCCCCCAAGCACATGCCCCACGCTAGGGACTAGGGAGGCAAATGCTTCATTTTCCCTTTCATTAATTTAAGAGAAGTTGTTGGAATGTATTTGTTGCGAGGTCCATATTATTTATTACTTATTTATTTACTTATTTGATATTTGTTTTTAGAAAAATATACAAATGCTTAATTGATTGATTTATTTATCCATTCTTTCCAAATTCTTATTATTCTATCAATCCTACTTAAGCAATAAGCATAATTATCTAAATCCATGAGTTGACTTCAATGTGGGACGTGCATTTAAGCAACTAAAATTCATAGCTGGTATTTAGGTATGATTACTATAATAGATTATGAGATCGATTAATATAATAATTTTAATTAAGTTAAAGTAATTTTAAATGGATATAATAATGATAAAGTAATTATAATTCAGTGAAAATTAAGACGCTGTTTTAGTAAATCATGCAAAATATTTATTTAATAAAGATTTAATTAATTAATTAATTAATTATATACTTCGGATAAATAATTTTTGGGAATTTATGAAAAGAGCCACTGCAACAGACAGACAAACAGAAGCGCGCAAGCAAAAGAGGGACTGAGGGAGAGAGGATGATTTGGAAGCGAGGCCAGTAGAAGAGGGGGAAGAGGACAGAGCGCTCGTGCCGCGTCGCTCCAAAAGAGGGGAAAAGGAGAGCTCGCAAATCGCCCACGGGATTCGGCCGACCGATCGAGCTCGCACTCAAAGCAATGCCTGCGATGCACCCACCTCGATGCCTCTCTCTCTTCTTCCTCTAGTCACTGCTGCACGACGGCGCCCGGGCCTCCCCTGCTCTGGAGAAAAAGGAACGAACGGTGGGAGAGAGGCGGCGAGATGGAAAAGACGTGGTTTTTCCAGGTCTAGTTGCCGCGGCGGTGGATCTGGAACTTAGATCTGTGGACTTACTTGAAGCTGTAACGTTGGAAGCTCGTTTGGTTTCCCGCGTTTCTCATATCGGTACTTCCACATTTCCTCCTTGATTTGCACCCTGATCGAAGTTTTCACCTTGGAACTTAAAACGTTTCCTTTTTGATAATTCATCCCCTAGGAATCTTCGACGGGAGATATCTGACAAAAAGGAGAAATTTTGGAGTGGTTTCATTGCAGGTATTGTGATCTGTAGACTGTAGCACGGATTCTGAAGTTTAGTTTTAATTATTGTCTGTCTAAGTTTGTTCCTTGTCCTCTTCGGTAGACGGGTGGCATCCTAAGTCGTCGCCATGTGCTATTGCGTCTGTTAAACTTCATTTCCTTTCCTTTGTTGCGTGGAACAACCTACATTTAGGTTTTCTCCGTCCTAACCGACTCCAAAATGGCGAGTTGGGAGCAGTTGGGAGAGCTGTCGAACGTGGCCCAGCTGACGGGTCTCGACGCCGTCCGTTTGATCGGGTTGATTGGGCAGGCGGCGGCTACTGCACGGATGCACAAGAAGAATTGCCGACAGTTCGCGCAGCATCTGAAGCTGATTGGTAATCTCTTGGATCAGCTGAAGATTTCGGAGCTGAGGAAGTACCCTGAAACCCGGGAGCCTCTCGAGCAGCTAGAAGATGCTCTTAGGAGGTCTTACATTCTCGTGGATAGTTGCCAAAACAGGAGTTATTTGTACCTTTTGGCAATGGGATGGAACATGGTCTACCAGTTTAGAAGAGCTCAGAATGAGATTGATCGATATCTTCGACTCGTTCCACTCATCACCCTCGTAGATAATGCTCGAGTCAGAGTAAGATTTTTTTTAATAAAAAAATAATAAAAAAAACTTGTTAATTCATCCATCTTTTGAAGTTTTCCTAGAATGCAATCTTTCGCTGTCATTTACTTCCCTTTATCGAAGACTTTACATTTAATAATTGCAAGATTGATTCAGTTTGAAGTATTGTCAAATGGTTTTGGTTACTTCTTCTCTGTTTTGATTTGATTTGCTGTTGCAGTTTCTTTTTAGCTCCTCTTTGTCTGCATTAATAGATTGAAGAGTTTACATTTAACAATTGCAAGTTTGATTCAGTTTGAAGTTTTTTCAAATGGTTTTGGTTGTATCTTTTCTGTTTTGATTTGACTTGCAGTTGGTAGAGCTAGCAGTTTGACTATCCTGTATACTTTTTTTTGGTAATCGATTTAGTAAACAGCAAAGTTTTTACCTGAGTAAAGAAATATGCCAGAATGTCTGTCATCAGCGGAAATGGCCACAAGTGAACAGAAACCCACCTGATAGTTTTTCTTGCAAATAACATGACCAGCGATCATTTTACCACAAGAAGTCTTGTTTTGAAACCATGTGGGGTTGTTTGTATTAAATGTTATCCTTCAATCGTTGTTGTTAATACTTGGGTATCCTTTTATTTCTTTTTGCCTCTCTACTTCAACTTCAATTAATATAACTTGTCTAACTATGTACTTTTCTTGTCTCTAAATGTTTTATAATATCTTAACTTATTTTCTGCCATTTTATCATTAGTTTAAGCACCAGGTTGTCTTCACATAGCAAGATTTTAATTTTCTCTTCTAGTGGTCGTGGACATTCAATTCTGGGATTAGAGATATTTTTACAGAATAACTTTGTATGGTGAAAATTTTACTCATGTTGGATAGGCTTTTGTCCGAAGTGTAAGTGAGCTTTGGTTTAGTTAAAGTGTCAAAGGATTCAATTATTCAATACAGAATTTCCTTTGTTTGGCAAGTTTAAATTTCATATATCCTAATTAAAAGTGGTTTTTTTTTGTTTTCATTCTAACCTGATTTAGGGTTTCATTGAGTAATTTCCGAGTTTTTTTTTTTTGAAGTTTATCTAGGACATTTTGGTGGATCTTTTGGGTTTTCTATAAAAACTTTTGAAGTTATCGTTGATCTTGGCATGTCAATGTCCTTTCTTATGATTCATGTAATATTTGCTTTTGTTCTTTCCCCTAGAGCTTCTTATTTCCTTTTTCATATGATAGGAAAGGCTTGATTCCATTGAGAGGGATGAGCGAGAATATACCTTGGATGAAGAAGATAGAAAAGTGCAAGATGTCATTTTGGATCGTGAACGATCAACAAATCCTTCCACAGTTCTCAAGAAATCTCTCTCTTGTTCTTATCCAAATGTGCCATTTGATGAAGCCCTTAAGAAAGAAAGGGAAAAGCTGCAAATGGAGCTTGAGAGATCGTGTGATATAGGTCAAAGTGAAATGATCCAACATTTGATAGGGGTAACACAAAATGTGGAAACAGCATTAGAAGAAAAAAGTGCACATCTTAAAAGTCCAAAGAAAGTTGAGCTAAAATATTCAGATCCCAATGATTACAAAGAGAAGTCCTTTGATGGGACAACTAGGTTGGTCTTGTTTTTCTATATGTATAGACATAATCGTAAATCCATAGAATACATCTTTCTTTAGAAGATGCTAATATATCTGCAGGCAACCTTACTACAGTTTTCATTTTTCATAACAAAGCACACTTGTACAATAATCCATCATTCCAGTGATTAAAATTTTCCACTCAAGGAATTAAAATTTCATTAGATTAGACAATCTGTATTTATAATGTCTATGTAGTTTACTTGAATTCCAATAGAAAAATAGTGATTTTCCTGCCTCAAATGATTCTACACTTCCATGATCTTGAGTATTAATTTATGAAATAGTTGTTTTCTAGAAAAGTTCAACTTTAGGGACTCATAATGTACTTATTCAAAGAGTTATAGATTATCATATAAATTTTCAAATATAGCAAACCAAAGGAAAAGTTATTGTTCACTTTGTTCTCGGCTTACCACTTTTCCTTCAACCTCTTGTTTTTGTTACATCAGGCATACTCCTAAGGTAACAATTCTTTTTTGTTCTTTTGCTGATATTGCTGGTCAAAACATGTGTCTTTAAGTAAATTCAATTGTGTAATTCTTTGAAAAAATGGTCCACTGGCGACATGTCCATGTAATGGTGAGATTATCACATGATAAATAATTGCTAGGAAGGAATTTGATTCTAACTCACATGTGATTTACCTCGATTCAATGATAAAATAACGCTGCTGTCATTTTCTTCCCTAATTGTTGAATATTTTACCATGATTATATTTATGTGTTTCTCTAAAAGAAAGACATTTAGCCCAAGCAATGACAACCATGAGCAGTATAGAATTCTCCTATACCAATCTTTACATAGCACATGGTGTGACCAGCTTGGACAAGCTTCTATGGTGATCCATCCCATCATTGCTCACTGTATTCCCACCCACTCACATGTGAGATCCATCACCATTGTCTGAATAAATAGAGTTTGACCAACATCCCATCTTTTGTTTTAAGCATTTTCTTGGATTTTGTTGGAATGAATGTATGAGTTGAAGATATTAAAGCACTATCTCATACTTTATTCATATGAATTTTACTAACAGTAAGCTTTCTAGTTCATGATGTTTTGCAACGTAAATGTAAACTTCAGAATATGATAACAATTCTGAATTTTGTCTAGAAGGGCTTCACCAGATACATATGGTCACGATACACCTTCATACAAAGGATTTCATGGACATGAAGAATGGCATGCAGATTTACTGGGATGCTGTTCAGAGCCTTCATTATGTATGTGATTGTTCGTTTCATGCTTATGCTATTTTGTGAAGTTGCTTATTACAAAACACTGTTATGATTTACTATGTACTTGAATTCCTTGTAGCCAAATGAGTATGTTGCCATGTGGAAACAATTTTGTCAAGATTTAATTTTAAATTTGGTCATACTTATTTTTCCATTATAGATTCCTTGTCATGTTGAAAGTGTGTGATATATTTGTAGTTAGAAATGAAAATAAGGGATATTTTTGTTAAAACCTTAAAAAATCATGATAAACTTAACAATTGATCATAATTTTAACACTCGTCTCCATGCGTGCAATGTGGATCATGTGCACTAACTTAGTTATATATATTTTTTGAAATACTGACATTATCAGGGTCTGAAAGACGGCTTCCATTCGACCTTTGGGAAAAGTTGTTAGTCATTGAAATTTATCATTTGGAGTATGCAGTGAACCAATCAAATTTAACAACACAACTGCTCAATTTTAAGTGTTGCAAAGCTTGTCAAGATAGATTTTGAGTTATATATGCCTAGTAAAAGAAAGAAAAAGAATCCACAATGGTATTTGTTCTTTTTTTTCATAGACTCATTGGTGAATAGACCTCCAGATCATCTTAGTCAACTGATGCACTTTTGATGTTCTCCTTCCCTATTCTTTCGATATTACTGGACAGTAGCAGTCATCTGTTCCCTATATTTAGACATTTAATTTATGGGCTTCTTAAGTGAAGTGTTTTCCCCTCCCAAACAATCTACAGTATGCATACATGAGTGATCAGTTCCTCTTCATTTTAGGTCTCCTGCTACTCTATGTTACCAATTAATTTTTGTCAAATTGTCAAAATCAAGTGACGGATGGGGAGCTTTGGCGTAATAGTAAAGTTATTGTCGTGTGACTTGGTGGTCACGGGTTCCAGTCGCGCAAACAACTTCTTACAATGCAAGGTAAGGCCGCATATAATAGATTCTTCCCTAGGACCCCACATTAACGGGAGCTTTGTGTATCAGACTGCCCTTTCTCAAACTCAAGTGACCCATGATTTGCTAACCATTTCTGTTGATTTTCATTGTGGATTTTGTTTCTGTATAAGCTAAGATGTAAAATGGACACTAGTTTATCCATCTTAGGCAGGATTGAAAACTATTTCAAATATGGTTATAGATTTTACAAGATTATTTTTATACAGTTCTTTTCTAAAATTAGATAAAAATTATATTGCCTAATGATGTTTTGCAGGTTTGCGAACTTTATTCTATCCCTGCGGAACATTTTCACAGATTGCTAGTGTGGCAAAAGATAGACCAATTTGTAAGTTAGTTTTTTCCACAGCTAGTTTCTTGCCTAATCTTTCTGTTGGTAGTCAATATATATTTTGTAAAAATGAATAACAACCAAACAAACCTACATCTATTTAGAATTTTCTTTTGTTTGCCATTGTCATTTCAGATTAGAAACAATCAATTCTATGTTAGTTGACATCGTATATCTCTTGATTCTTGGACATAGACTGGAAAAAAACAATATCTGGTGTATTTATTAAAATATACAAGAAACTAGACCAATCTGCTTTAAAGTTTCAGATTCTTTGGGTAGCTAGATAATAGATATAATTCACTGGAAAGACTGCTTGTTCTTTTTACTGTTGCACTTCCTGCAGACAAATGCGTGTACTTAGCTAAATAAACAATAATTCATATTTGATATAAGGATGAACTGTCACAATCTTCATTGAGAGTTTGAATCTATTCAATTAGCATTATTGTCAAGGCCAATTTACATAATCACGAGAAACTCAGTTGGGAATAAGGATGACTATCAAGATAAGTGTTGAATATAGTTTACCTCAAAATGAATCTAGATATTTTGAAAGGAAAAATAATAGAGATGAAAAAAGATGATTAGCGCTATATTTTCCAAGAACAATAAGCTCTTCAAAGGGAATGAAGACGACTTCCATAAGATTCTTGCCGGCACTTTTTCAGTTTCTTATGAACTTGTTGGCAGATTCCATTTGGACAAAATTGTTCTGAATAATCTATGTTTAAACTATGTAATGATTAAAAAAGACCTCTAGCATTCGTTGGCTTTTTCTTCTTGCGGACAGGAACCTGGATGCTCGCAGTCCTCTTTTCAGTTTTGCTCTTAGTCATCTGTCGTGACTTTTACGGTGTAGGAAGCTTCCATTTTTGTAAAGTAGCAATTTCATATAAACTTCTCATTAGATATTCTGTTCATAGTCTGATAGAAATTTCTGACGTATACTAGCGTTGAACTGAGGCCTTGTTTCTTGTCAACAGCTTCTGCTGAAGCATGTAATGATTTGATGGCTTATACATTAGTATTATCGTGCTGTTGTTACACTTGCTGTGTACGAAGGAAGCTACGGAAAATGTTCAATATTACGGTAATCTGGCTTCCGTCATTCTGTCATGTTTACTTACAAAGTATACTGACTTCTGCAAAGTTTTTTAAAAATTTAAAAATTGATAATTTTTGTCTAAATAAATCTGGTAAGAAGTTATCTTGTATACCTTCAGATATTCATGTCAATGTAGTATGCATTGCTCAATGACTGCTATTGCATTATGAGACGGCAAACAGTGTTACAATCATTTGTTAAATAGGTGGTGCTATAATTCTAAACCTCGTAATTTTATGTTTGTTCACAATTTTTAAAGGCTTAACAATGCTTTCAGAAAAATAAAGAGGTGTAGAGAAGCCAAACTACTTTTCAGAGTTTGCTGATAAACTACTCTTTTACAATTAGGGAGGGCTTTGTGATGATTTCTTGTCTCATCTACTTTGCTGTTGCTGCGCCCTAGTTCAAGAATGGCGAGAAGTTGAGATTCGTGGAGCTCAAGGTAATGGCTCTTTACTTTTCATAATAAAAAATGGCTTTATAACCCAAAGTTAATGACCATTATTAGAAAATGACTTTATAACCCAAAGCTATTATGTGCAGCAAGTGTAGTTCAGCATTGCTATTTTCAAGTTTGGTTTACGGTTTTTATCATAGGTCAATATATGCTCATATAATGTTGATTCTAACAATGCAACAGGATATTTGTTTTCCTAAATTATATGTGGTATTAGAGCCTCCTTTCTAGAATTAAGATTTTGCAAAGCAAAATTCACCTTCAGAGTAGGTTGTTGGCGTTTTACTCATCCTTTGATTTCTTCACCTCACTTCTTAGTATCCTTGTTCTGTACTAGTGTCCATTGAACTCCTTTAACTCATGCATCAGCATGTCAGTGTTCTCACAGTAGTCAACAGATCGACAACTTGAGAAAATCCAGTTTCACCACTTGCAATGCTAGTCATGGTTCTTCCTTGCTTGTCATCCACATTTCACCAGCATCCTTTCACCATTATGCGTCTGCCTTCCCTCGTGTCATCCTGTAGATCTCACCAGCTTTGCTGATCTGTGATGCACCAACAGATCTCCAGCAAGCCTCACTCTTTATAAAGCTGTCCATCAGCGCAATTCCTCCATCCAATGGGATGCCTTAGCCGCAGAATTTGGCAATGGCCTACCATCATCATGTCTTATAGTTCAACATCTTCTTCCTGACCAGAGCAAAGCCAACATCTTATCCAAGATCAGCATACTTGAGCATCATGTCTTTCGTGTGTCTCTTGCTAGCGTCATCCTGCACACAGTCCACACGTCATCCGAGGTTTCTCTGTTTTTGGACTGCGGCTATAAATGGCCTGCTTCACCTTCAAGATTTCCAGACTTCCCAATTTTCAATCCAGTTGGTTGTTTATGGGCATTTTGTCTTGCACTCTTCTAATCGGAGCAAAATTTATTCCTTTCGATCATTCCAATCTTCTTTGGGTAATTAAGAAATAGTAATACCAATCTTCTTTGGGTAATTAAGACTAATTCTATATCTTCACTTCAGTTCTATGATAAACAATGCCACAGGGTATAGATAGATGCATTCCTGGGTCTTCAGCATAACACCCTTAAGAAGACAAAGTATGTAATGCTTAAAACGAACGAGTGGAGTCTTAGTTATATCCCTTGCGTACATGATTCATATCTAAAAAACTAAAAACTTAGCCTTCATTGAAAGAAATCCTTGCCATAGATTCTGCTGCATATCCATTGCTCACTTCTCAACAACAACAACAGAGCTCTATAGTTTGTCTCTCACTGGATGAATGTTTCTCCATGATGTCTAAGATTCTGTTTCTAACAAATTGCAAGCATTCTGTCTAATCTTCCTGACTGTTAAAGCTGTTCGTTACTCTGCAGGATCCTGGAAAACAAAAACAAGTCCACCAGCTTCTCAGTACATGGAATCCTAGGTATCAAGTTTCCGCTGATATATGTCTATCCTATGAACACTGCTACATCACTAGTTTTTTTTTTTTTCTTTCGAATACGAGTCTTCTTAACTTGACCGTTCCAGTTTACGAACTCTAATAGGTTGGCAGGATTGAGTAACCGTGTTGTGCAGGTATTTAACAATGCTACAGTTGTAAATGTTGGATCCATGAATTTATGTTTGCCATGGTTTGTTATCCTACAATTATAAACTGTTGCGCCCCAAATTTTCCTCGAGTATAGAGCAAAAGCATAAGATGATACAATAATGGTTGAACTAAGCGTGGTGGTCATGGCTTGACAACGTCAAGCTCACAACAACCACTTCTCTTGAATCATGCATTATGTGTGATGGCCTTTGTCAAGTATTGTGGCCAAGAACAAATAAGAACATAGTTGCAACTTGTTTATACTGATTCCGCATAGAGATGGAGCGGTTGAAACGGTCGCCGCGTACCTCGAGTTGGTTACTTGAAATATTCCAAAAGCTTAACCATTTTTAGAAATGGCACTTAAAATTTTAATTATGCTAGAAGTTTTTGTTAATCTTTTTTTCAAGTAAAAAAAAAATCCAAGTGTTAGGACACTCAATTAATCCCGGAGATGATAGGTCTTCCCCGGAAAGTACTAGTGAATCCACACCCAGCAACCAACTAGCTTGTCGAACATTATACACTTCATCCAATCCAACTTGATCAACGCATTGTCTAAACTGACATCCCAACCTCATTTGACGCATTCACCTCGATAGGCATGTTAGCACAATGCAGTTCAACCAGCCTACTTACCCTGTGTGACTTGGCTAGCCTCCAAGACAGGCAAGCTTAAAAGCCTACTTGATTGTCCAACTAATCCATCCAACACTTGGCCTGTGCACCCTGGCCCATTCAACTTGGTTGTCCAACTCGACCTACCTAAAGTTTACTGTCAGAGTAAAACATATCGCTCATCCCAAATGATCTAATATGGCCAATTCCATGATAAAATACAAAGAGATAAATCCCAATGAGATATTTTACTCCTGTTGAGAATTGATTCCGAGGCCTATTAAATAAATACCCATATAAAATATCAACTGCATCAATCCGAATCCGCGGAGGCAACTAAAGTCTAGTGTTGAAGCATGATGATCAAGTGTGTAAAGCCAACTACTATTTAGCAAGTTCAATGCACTACACGAATCTTGCCATTTTAGGAATTCTTGTCGGAGCAAAATGATTGCTAACTCGAGTCCCAACAATGCCACAGTGATTCTCTTCAAATCCTGGAATGTATTTACATGGTTACAAGGAAAAGAGAGAAGCCTGGAGAACATCAAATGTGGGAACGAAAGGCAAGCCTGTTTCCTCACTTCTTCAAGACTGACCAATAAACCATGAAGGGGCCTTCACCGTGAAACCCCCTATACAGCCTCAGGATTAAAATACCTGAAACCATCGACTGTATAGAGGGCTTCAAGCGGTTTGCAAGTGAATCCCTCAAGTTTGTTTCCTCGTTCCTCATAACAATCCGGCAGCAACATCATCGACCAAGGAATTGAAAAGCTCTGACTCAATCTCTATTCCTGCTTCGAATGCTTCAATTTCATAGTGAACCCAACCACCTAAATGCGTACTCATGTCTCGATTCACAAGTTCATCCACCATCCAGTCTCCAATGCTACTCCAATCTGAGATCTCCTTGTAGAGTTCATCTCCCAAACTTTTTGCAGCAACAGCTACCCCTTTCACCCATGATTGGAATCCTGACCGGAAATACTGACTGCATTTCCTGTCCAAGCATTCGTTCACAGAGTCGAATAATATCTTCCGCCTCATCCTCAGCCTTTTCTCCTCCGCTTCATTTGGTGTTGAGATTCTAGTCTCTTCCAGCTTGTGAAAAAGAATTGGATCAAGTATCTCGAAAGAATGGTCAAGTGGGCATGGTATCAGATCCTCAAATGTAAAGCCGGTGTTAATAATTATCTCTTTCACATATTCTAGTTCATGAGTGGATGAATTAGTATGACCACCGTTGCGGATTTCAGATACTAATTCTCCATCTCTATTTTCAGAAAATTGGGAAACTGAATTTGATAAATCAGCACAAAAAGTGGAACTTATTTTGTTTCCTGCAAAGAGAAAACTAAAATTGTTTACTTGTTGAAGAAAGCATCGAGTGTAAGCATTCTGATAGTACCATGAACACTGCTGCAGCTCAGCATAGAGTTCCAGGATAAAGGGCTCAGATCTTGGTGACCAATTTCGTCCACCTTGCTGTGAGATCCTGCTCTACTCATTTCCTGCAGTGACTCAAAAAGCTGTTCAATTGGAAAAGCAGAATGCTCAAACAAATGCATCGTAAATTTATCTAGTAATACTTGGAAGTATCGAAACATAAGAAAACTAGCATTTAACAGTTTGACGTAATCTAACTCACAAGTCTAAGCTAAGTATGTTGTTTGTTAACATATACTCTTGACTTTGTGTGCAATGTAACTGAAAAGGCTTTGCGTAGTCTAGAGTGGCATCCATACTTGGTTAACACAGGTCCAATACCTAATTTTGATAAAAGAAGAAATGGAAAGGCATAAAAAAAACTAAAATGACAGACCATTTCAAATTTCATCTCTTATAACTTATCAAAAAATTGATCTTCCCCCCAATTTCAATTTCCAAGTCAAACTATAATGAACAGCAAATCAGAATATAAAGCCATTACCAACAAATACTACAATCCAGACCTTTTCAGCAAAATTGTTCTTCAAAAACTCATTTAAATCGAACATTGGCACCAATTATTCACGTTACCAAAGTTTCCAGTTTTCTATCAACAGCTTTTAAGCTGACTTTACATCTTTTGGATCTGATCTTTTTGAAAGGTTAGTTAACAAAACCATCACTATGAAGGCTTTTACTGCCTCACACCAGAAATAATATGTACTTATGAATTTGGTTATCTTTTACCTCGTTATGTAAAGATGAGGGTTGAGAAAGAAGTGAGGAAAAAACACTAGAAACAAAGAAGGCTAAGGAGCCATGTTTTAAAAGCAGTCCTTGCTCACCATGTTTTACAAGTTATATGTGCTTCCATTACACATTCAAACTGAAGGTGATAAGTGTTAGCTCTTTAATGCATATGTCTTTATTCTTTAAATGGTTCACCAAACTATGATAAGCACTAGGTTAAAGAGAACTCAATATTTGTGATGAGGCAACACATGGAAAAGATAACTATTCCAATCTATTTTAAATTCAATAAAATCTTTTAAAAACACAACAAATTGAGAAGGGATGAGATCCCTGGCTACAAAAGATGGACAAATGCAATCAAATGATTTAACAAAGAAATTAGCTTGGGTCGGACTTTGACATGGAATTTAATTTCAGAAACACAAGCTAATAGACTCTGTTACCAGAGGAGCTGCAGACTCACTTGTACCCTGGTAGTATAAACTAAAAACCCACTTACTTGTTGTTATGATAATGATTGTAAATATAGCTAAATCCCTTTCTGAAGAAGAATAACAAACTTCACATTGACTTTGAAGGCTTTTGTAAAGATACTATAAGTTTTGGTTATGGCTACAAATTTGAAATTTCGGCATTATTTTGCATTTTTGTTATTCAATAGATGGTTTGTGTTAAAACCCTTATTTTTTGGTCCGAAGATAACCTTATGTTATGAATTACTTGTATTTGTTAAGTTTTACAACTATTTAAACAAGATTTTATGAATAATTGAAGAAATAACTATTTTAATACGAAGTGCTTATGCTAATGCATATAAGCAAAAATCATTAAAAAAAAACTTAAACATATAGTCTGGAGACTATATTTAGCTAGTGTGCACAGGCCCCAGATCTCCGAGGCAGAGACTTCATCAGTAACCAGATCATATATTGGGTAATCAGATACTGTATTGCTTGCTTATGTTTCTTAAAACTCTTGGTCAAAGGATCTTTTACGTATGGCAAAAAGGCACCTTTTAGCTAAGTTAAAATCACTGAAAAAAACATGGACAGTCTGAGACCAAATTAAGCTGGTGTGCTCAGGTCCTAGATCAAAAAAAAAAAAAATCCACCAGGTCTCCAGGCTAGATAAATCTTTATGCCACTGAACTTGTGAATTATGTTGATACTCACTAGAATAATTTTTTTTGTGAATCAAACTGTTTTTTTCTCGTAAAGAACAATTTTTTATGAACAAAAGCACGGCAGACAGTTGGTCCAAGTCAATGTTTGCTTAGTACTAAGTCCGTATATCTGCATTTCAAGATCCAGCCAAAAGATTTGGTCTCCAGGATTATTTTGCTCAAACTTAGACTTATAAAACTAGAACATTCTCATTTGTCAATAAATAAATGAACATAACATATTAATTATTATGAGATTCCAGATTGTGGTAGCTGTCAAAATTTATAATTAATTCATAAGATATTAAGAAATAAAAAAATTAAGCTTGCATAATGTGTGCAAATATATACATAAAGTCCTAATTTATGGATTATCCACACTCAGAAAAGATGAATGAGGATAATATAGTAACTCAACCAAAACAAAAAGGGGCACGTTCACATATGCCCAGCAACATGGGCACTAATATACAGATATTCAAGGGAATTTAATGCGGTTGAGGGATACAATAGATAGTTTTGTTGGTAGAAATCAAGCGTGCAATTTTTGATAATCTTTCTGGTAATTATCTTGAAGAGAATGGAGAAAGGAACATGGTTAAATAACTCATTAAGTTATTAGCAAAAAATTGTCTAGTTGACCCTCCTGATGAAAAAAAAAAACACCAACATGTTTAAATATTTTCAAACCCAATTTAAATCTCAAATTTCTCTTTGGAAAACAATAAGAAAATAAACAATGAAAAGACAGTGTCCATTGTGAGAATTTCCCTGTTACCAATATGTATCGACAAAAAATTACAGGTACTGGTTAATTAATGACAATATTCATCATTCAAATTTTCAAAAACTAGACTACTTTTGTTGCATAAGAAAGACACCATGAAAGGACTTAAGTGACAAAACATGATCATGTCAAATCCTTACTTCGAACAAATACTGGCAGGTTTTTCCAAATTAACAGCATCTGTAGTGTCCAATGATTTATTTTTCTCAAGCCATAAATTTACATGTTTGCGAAGAACATAGGCAAAAGAATAAATAGTAGCAGCATACCTGTAGCCTAAAGCTCATGTTGCCTTCTTCCATTTCGCTAGCTAATGAAACTGATTTCAAACTAACAGATGAAAATGAGGCTTTCTTTTTGCGCTCAGAACTATATTCATTAAAAGCAGAAGCCGAATCATCCACAATGGGTATGCATGCTGAAACACTACCTCGTTTAAGTAAATTAAAATAAGGTGATTGAGCACCTGTAGTTAAATCTTGCAACTTTCTTTCTAAAAGAATGCCTAGACAGTCCTGTTCTATAACATTCTGTTTTGAGTGGGGTAAGATTTGGTTGTCTGAATATACAACATCTTGACATTTCTTATCAGAATATTCATTCTTTTTGACCTGGTTTTCCACCTTGCTGCTGAAGGACAGTGATGAGCCCTTTGGCTTACTAATTTGTGAGGTGAATGTAAATGAAACAACATCTGTGCTCTTTTGCACATTATCATACCTGCATTTCAAATGTTCATCCAATACAAAATTATGCTGTACCAGGGTCCAAGATTTACCTGGGGGCACCTGAGCGATCCCATTAGAAAAACTTGTTTGGGAAGATGACTTTGTCTCTACCAAACTATTATGCTGTGAGAAGTTTTTGCAACCTGACGGCACTGCCTCTTTCTCGGAGTAATAAGTTCCTATTCCTTTCTTGTAACCCACTTTATTACTCACTGGAAACTCACTTCCAATCTTTCTCTTCTCAGATGACACATGTCCAATAACGTTTTTGGTCCCTTGCTGCTCTGTAACTGATGGCTGCAAAGTTAACTTGCCTTTACCAGACGGATACTTGTCCTTCTGATTACTTCTCTTCAGCACACTGTAACCATTAACAGAAGGAGCTCTCCTATCCTGGTTGTTGTTTTGGTCATCCAACAGACTATTAGCTGGCTTGTTTGAGCTGCACCCCTCATTATCTTTGCCTAATGTTGTGCTGCTCTTCAAGCTTGCTCCCTCCTTCCTCTGTGAGTTTACCTTTGCTTTAATTGGAAGCGAACCTGAGTTCTGATTTACTTTAGCACCTGAATACTGGGACTCATTTGAACTTCCATTCAATTGAGCACCTGTATCATCTTTCAGGCTCTTTGAACTCTTTAAGGTCCGTCCTCTGAGAGATGCAGGATCACCAGTCTTTGAAATTCCAACAGATGATTCTATCTGTTTTGATATATTCCTACGTGTTTCTATGATCCCTTTGGATTCACTATCCTTTAGTGATTTCAGAGGCATCCTGAAAGAATGAAGTCCACCCATGGTAGTACTGTGAAATTCTGGTTCAAGAATCTTTGCTGCAGCTTCAATTATATAAGATGCATTTCTAGGAGCGATGAGACCAGAATTTCTAACAGGAGAAAGTAATTTGTGGTGGGTAATTGATATAGTTTTAGCTCCTCTAGGAGGCAACATTTCTATTTGAAATTTCTCAATTGGGCTGCTCGGCATCCTCTGTAACTTTGTTTCTATTTTTCCAGAATAGATATTGTTTCTTGTAATCACATGATATACACTATCATTGGAGTAATATTCAGCATCTCTCTTCTGACTATTGTTACCCCAAAAAGAGCTTGAGTCATCTAAGAGTGGAGAATCAGGCTTAGAATTGCTAGAGGCTGGCATAGAGTCCAAACCCATAAGCTTGGCTACAACTCCTGGAGCTTTAAATCCACCTTCCTCTTGATCAGTTACCAAATTACCATAATAGTTACTGCCAACCTCGGTGCTTGCTTGCCCATCCGATTCATTTTGATCAACCTGCAAAAAAGAAAGCGCATTAAAAAGTAGATTTGTACCAACTTGAAAAAAGGACAGAGCAAAAGAGGTTTAAAGGCACCTGGTGGAGTTGTGGCTCTGACTTATTATAATCACACTTATTGCCCTTGGTTGTTTTTTCTGTAAGAAGAAGACAGTTTAAGTTGCAACAGGCTTGACTTCAACGTCCGAATAAACAAGCGAGCAAATACCAATGAGGAAAAAACAACATACCAGAACAAGCGTCTCCGTTGTAGAACAATTTCTTGCGTGATTTCCTGTTCCAATCAAACAAATGAAAGAAACCTCCACCCTCTGAGCCCATCTCGCGTAACCCCAGCGTCAAATGCTTCTAAAGCTCGATAACTAAACTACAACCTCGTAAACCTAACAAACAAAACAACAACCTTTAACATCAACTACATTAATCAAGAAAAAAAAAAGAAGAAGAATGTTAGACAAAACGCAAGCAGCGGAGGAGGCGAACCAGATCTTAAAACGGTAAAGAAATCAACTTTACACTACACTACAAGACCTCAATGATTTGGAGAGAGAACAAACCAGGAAGGCGAGCGAGGCAGCGAGATTGAAGCGAGGCACGGCATCCCCAAGCGAGTTTGTTCGAGTTTGAGCCGGGATTAGGGTTCTAAGGCGAGGACGGGAGAATGGGCTGGAGAGGTAGAAGGCGAGGGCAGGCATCGAGATTAGGGTCGTGCGATGGGCGTAGGAGGACGAGGAGGCAAGAAGAGCAGAAGAAGAGAGTGGGAAGCCATTAATGAGAAAAGGAAGCGACGTTGAAGCAAGTGGAGTGGGAATATTTAATTCGGAGATGGAGACGGATCCTTCACGAGTTTAAAATAGAAAATTCGCAGTTACACTAAATGAAATGGAAATAGTAATAAAATGGCGTTTCAGGGAAAAAAAAAAGGGGTAAAAATGTATAATAATAAATTTTAATAATTTTAAATGAGAAAAACTATCTTTAAAAGATTTTTAAATTGTTTTTTAAAAGTTTTAATTGAGGCTTTATAATTGCTAACGAGATAAACAATTCAACTAAAGCTAAAGATACATAATAGAACAATATAACTAATTTATTTTATTTTATTTTATTTTATTTTATGTTATTCATGACTTTTAAACATTAATAAATATGATAAGAAAGAAAATTAATATTGTGTGGAATGATTGGCAGGCAACCTAGCTTGTTGCGTAGGCAATGATGTGGATTGGCAGTCAGATTAAATTAATAAAATTGCAGCATTAAATTCCACGTTTAGAATCCTATTCCTTGAGAGGTGGACGTCACTGTCATGCAGCTCCAATAACTAACCGGACCAACTGTGATGAATAGGGTAGCATTGACGAATGGGGATGATTGATTAGAATACATGAAAATTTTCTAATGATAAATTAAAAAGGGGTTACAATGACCGGTTCAATATCATATGATTACATGTTCTATTTAAAAACAAATGTTTATAAATACATTATAACTAGGATGCATGGATGTTTAAATGACAATTTAAAACTTTTCACTATATCATAGTCCCTGAATGACCAACTCTTCTTTATGAGTTGCCAAGTCATAAGTTAAATGAGTTGATGATCATTTTATTGGTTTTTAATATTATTATTATTAGTTAATTAGAGGTGACCGATTTAATATAATAAGGTACAGATTAATTTTTGATAGATATATAGTTTCAGAAAAAATTTCTTCCATCCACTAGTTATTTAATTGTTATAAGTTGAATTCGTAATTTATTTTTTTCATGTAATATGAAAATAGACTGTGAGAAGCGCTTAGGATCAGTATAATCATCTTTTATTATATTATTATTATTATATAATCATCTATTATATTATTATTATTATTATTATTATTATTATTATCTCAGGGAAATAGTGCGATGGTTAGACATTTCAAACAACTAATCAAATATTTAAGAGTTGAATTTCAACTGCGATGTATTATAAAGAATTTTTTAGTGGAATAAACACTTGGATAGGCCTTCATAAAAATTTCTTGATTTATCCCGGTAATTGATAAAAAATTTTCATGAAATAGGATAAGTCATGTTTAGAATTGGTTAATTTGAAAAGTTAGATTTCTAAATTATTTTTTAAAATTATGGTCCTACAACTGTAGGATATACTTTTAAAAAAATTATTATTAAGAATATTCAAATAAAATTATCTCTTTTTATATTCATAGTTAATTATAATTTAAAATGATATATATTATAATTTATTTTTTAGTTGGTTAATCTGTCCGTAAAGATTTATCCTTTCTTTCCTGCAACAACAAATTAATATATTAAAATGGATTATTATTTCACTTCTGCAAGGTACTCATGTGTCAGAAATTCAGCTTTACTTTGGTTGCTAAAACAGCAGCGGGAAGAAAATAATCTTGTGCAAAATAACATTTGTCAGAGCGCGCGCCCTGCCGAAAGTTATTCGGCACAGTCCTTCGATATTTAAGTTACCGCTAAGCTAAAAGAATAATAAAAGAAAAAAGAAAAAAGAGATATTAGATTTAGATTTTTCATGTGGTCGTCGATTTTAATTATTATATATAATTAATTAATATCGTAAAATTCAAGGATGGTTAGATCTTAAAATTATAAATTGCAACGGTGAGAAATATTATGGGACAGTGACAATAATGGTCCCGGGTTACAAGGACCGTGGTTAATTATGATATATTCTTGCAAGGACTATTTCTAATTATGATATGTACCTGCAATGCAGGATTCTGTCCTCTAACTTACGAGGACCATAAAGGGTCAGACCCAACATAAAAGGTTTCAAGGGAGTTGAGCATAGAGTACAGAGGTCGAGAATAGCTAGCTCTAGCGGACTGCTTCTTAGACTTGGACACTAGAACGTGTTGAGTGCTGCTACAGTGTAGCTAAGTTAGTGTTTGGATGGTAAAGTTATTTCAGGTAAGGATTGATTTTTGTTGGATTCATGTTTTTAATTAAAAATGTCCTTTAAATTTAAGAGATTTGGTACTATGATTTTTTTTTTCAGAATTCATTATGAGACGATAAGACATTCGAGAGGAATAAAATCATGTTTTATATATTACTTTCTAGAAGACTGAGTCGCATGAGGGATTCATCAACTTCTTCCGAAAACTAGCAGTTGTTGTGTTTAAATTTGCTCAAAATATTACTTTTTAACCTATTATGATGGATGGAGGTTGTTAAGGTGGTTCATTTTGCCTATCGACTAAAGGAAATCAAATGTTAGGGAACGCTTCAAGTGCGTCATTTTGCTAAAAGCCTTTATTAATTAATATATTTTTAAGATGATTACGTATGGTAGTCATTACGGTGTAATTGAGTTGGTACTAGAGTGATAAAGTTACTTTGAAGACGGGTTAATTATTGTAATGCAATTTAGATGAATGTGTAAGAACCCCGGATAGATTTTGATATGGTCAACCAAGTTAAGTTAGGTGTTGTGTTTTGATCTATTATGTATAAGTGCGTATAAACTTAGGAACACAAGAAGTCAAGTGCAAGACATATCCGACGAGAAGGATGACACGGAAAGGGAATCGGCGAGCTCAGTGCATTGAATGAACAAGAAGTTGCGAAAGAGTACACCGATTGATGAGAATGACTCACGTGGCGTATTTGAGGAACTAGAAGCCGGGGAGGAAGCCTGCTCGAGGAGAAGGTCAGAGTTGGGTTCGGATGAACTCAACTTTGGCTAACCAGAGCATCGCCCAAAAGGAAGAGCGAGGAAAAGTTAACCTTTCTTGAAGGTTAATTGCTCAAGCTGACGGATGGAAGACGACCTCAAGGAACATGGAAGGTGCCCTCGTGCATTCATGGAAGGTGCCCTCGTGTCTTCATGGAAGGCTCCCTCAAGGAACATGAAAATCGCCCTCGCCCCTTCATGGAAGGCTCCCTCAAGCTGATTGGAGTCGCCTCTAGTAGCCGTTGAGAAGGATAAAGTCTTATCACTGGAGGATAAGTTCTATCCTCTTGGAGGTGGCTTGGACCTCCTTGGAGGTGCCTTGGACTTCCTTGGAGGCGCCTCCAAGCAACGAGCGTCAATGGATACTTTATCCCAAGAGGCTATAAAAAGCCCCCTGATGCTAGGAATTAAACACAACTTGATAACAACTTCTGCATTCAAATCCTAGTAAATTTTTGAGCTATCAAAGATTACAAGAGGCTTCTCTGCCTTTAGCAAAGGAGATTCTTTTTGAGTGGAGCTTTGCAACTGTCTTGGATTAACAACCATCTATAGGTTGTAACCAAGTAAAAATTCTAGCCTTCTCACTTACTACTTTTATAAGTTGTTATTTCTTTTAATGTTAATTGTTTATGCTTAGCGAACTTGTATTCTTGCTAAGTTTCAAGTAAGAGAAAATTCTAACTCTGGTTTCAAGACTATTCATCCCCCTTCTAACTGATTATTGTTATATGCAAAAGTTCTTATCCCAATCTTATTATAAAGCTTAAGACAATAATACTCACTAATCAATACCGTCGATGGGTTCCTAGAACTTCCATGCTTTGAAAAATATCAAACTTTTAAAATTTTTGAATGGTGTATGTAGTGATGTAGCTAGGATTTTCAACCAACGGGGGTCAATTCAATAAATTTAAAAAATTAATACAAACACAAAATTGAATTATTCAACTCTAAAAACTTGAATTTAAAAAATATATAAGCTAAAATTTTAAAAAATTCCAACATTAGTGAAAGTTGATTTTCACAATCCAAAAGTTTAAATTTCAAATTTAAGGAGCCAAAAATGAATTAAATTTAAAATTTTTGACTTTATACCTTGATTTTAGTTGAAACAATGATTCGTCGATACTCAGAGCTTATCTATGATTTAAAGTCGTAGAATCATTTGTAATATCTATTCCTTATAATATTTAGTATTCTTACATATGATACTTCCATTTTGATCTAAATAATCATTATAATTAACAATCTAATAAAATAACAGTACAATAAAAATGTTCAAAGACAATGGATTTTATTTGTTATCTTTGCCCTTTAAAAATTATTGTAATCGACACTATTGTTAAAAGTAAACTAAAACGACAACAGCTTCAAAACTATTGTCTTTAAGCATCATAGACAACAGTTCTACAATAATTTTAAACTATTATTTTTTAATATCAAAGATAATAATTTTGCTATATTTAAAAACTGTTGTCTGGATGCTTTTGACAACAATTAAATATCTTGATTAGAAAATATTTTGACAACAATTACAAATCATTGTCTTTGATTTTTTTTCATAATAGTTTATGACCGTTGTCTTTATTCAAGGGACGGATTTACATTAGGATCCGAGGGGGCCACGACCCTCCCCCAAACATATTTTTATATATTTTTTTTATTTTCGTAGTATATATATTATTTTACCACTTAAAAAAAAATATGTATTGTTGGTCTAATGGTAAGTTTTGTTTTTCTTTTTAACACACCTCTTGAGTTTGAATCCTTTGAGGATTAAATTTCAAAATTTTCTTCTTTATTTTTCATATTTCAACTAAATATGCATTTTACATTTTTAAGGTTTGGAGAGGTCATTATTTAAATGCGTTTAATAATTATTTTCGTCACTTAGTATATGACTCCCCTAAACCTAAAATCTTAGATCCATCCCTGTTTTTTCAATAATTAAAAACTCAAATTTTTATAAGACAAACTGTACACAACATTTATTTACAATACACAACATCTTTTACGAAATTACATCAATATCTTTAACCATTGTCTTTTACAATACATGTACAACATCTATTTACAATATTATTTTTACAACAAATTATCTTTTACACAGCTATTTTACAATAAATAACATCTTTTACAAAATTAGATGTACACATAATGCTTACACAATATCTTTTTACAACTCATAAGCTACTAAACCTAACTACATCTTTAGATTTCTTGGATGCTCAAAGCTAAAAAAAATAAATAATATTTACCATAAATGAATCAATAGCTGCTTAATCTATAGATTTAGTATACAAATTTACTTTATTGCAATAGTAAATATTATGATCCTGTCCGAATCGCCGAACCAAGGGACGTTGGGCACGTGGCACTCTCCTAGTCGATGGCACAGGCCTCCGAAGCTCCGGCGATCCTGCACAGAAGTCGGGCCGGGAAGGGGTTCCCGGCGGCGACCCTCCGACGCTCAAGTCAGGTAAGTAGTGGAAAAAGGAGCTCCCAATCTTGTAGAATGCGTACCTCCGGCGAAGTCTACGGTTCTTTATATAGGGCGATGAAAAAGCTCCTACACGCCTATCGAGGTGCGTGCGTATCCGCAGCCCATGCCTCGGTGTGTGCCTGTCAGAAAACTTACCTGACGCCATACTGCAACAGTCCCATCGTACCTTCGATGGCACAACAAGATACCCCGTTGTCAGACTAGGAGTATGGCTTAGTCATGTGACTTGACGGCTATCAGGAGATGTTCCTGTTCTCCTTTACCGCCGGCCGGGACGTACGTCCGGCCGGCTGGATGGAGAACATCGTCCGGACGGCACGCCCCTCACATCTCGCCTGTCGCTTGTGCTGAGATGCCGGGGAGACTTCCAGGCGAGTGACTTCCTCTCGGCTCTGAGACATTGTTTCATTGAGCGTCGGAACCCCAACCTGGTCAGGGCGCCTTTTACTACCGAATGTCCATTGGTCGGCCGATCGGCCTTATCCATTTCTTCCAAGTCCGGTCGGCTCACCCTTCTCCGGCGGGCTACTTGGCCATTTGACCTCCACGTGGCGTTGACCCCTCGTTAGGGGGTCCCAGGCTCTTACCACCGGATCACTTGCCTTCCCCTCGAGTCTAGTCGAAGGAGGCGAAGTCCGACTGACTGGACTGCCGATCTGACAGAACAACGATAATTGCATTGGGCCGCTCGGCCAGGTCTAATGATGCTCGCCCGTTCGGCGATATCTGATCCGTGCCTTGTGGTCTCTTGGACTCCATGTCCTATGCTCTCCCCTACTATTCATCATGTGCACTGCGCACGGTAAGGGGAGCTCATTAAATGCGGCCAATATCCAGCTGACACGTGGCGATCATGCGTTTGTCAGAGTATGGCGGTGGCGTCACTTCCGATGGGACAACCGCCGTTTGAAATGGACGGCTGGATGATGACCTCGTTATCGACGACCTGGATCGGACGGTGGATGTTGCTCCCGGGCGGCGATATAAAGCCCGCGACTCCGTTTCCGCCGCCTTGTTGCTTCATCTTCCTCCGGCGCTCCTCTGCTCGTTTTTTTTTCTCCGGCGACCTCGCTCCTCAATTCTTCGGCAACCCCCCGGCCCCCGTCGATCATCTTTCTTGCTCGTAAGACCCTCCTTCTCGTTCCCAGCGTTTTCTTCTTTCTGTTAATCGTTTCCTTCAGTCGGTTTTCCTCCATTCCTTGCTTGAACCTTCCCTTTTGGTCCCGTATCCTTGTCTGTCGACCATGACTAGCACCTCGCAGCCGACCGGCGGTGCTCCGGGTCTTTGGTATTCGAACATGGAAAGCCGGTTCGACGAGGAGGACGCCTTGCGCCTCACTCGAGCCTATGACCTGCCGATCGACCACCAAATAGTGTTAGCCACACCCGTCCGACACTGTTGTTTTCTTTCGAGACCAATTTCTGGCCGGACTGCGTTTTCCACCCCACAAGTTTTTCTTAGAAGTTTGCAATTATTTCCGCGTTCCGCTCGGCCAGGTTGTTCCCAACTCTATTAGGTTGCTTAGCGGAGTGATAGTTTTATTCAAACTGAACGGCATCCCCTTAGAACCAAAAACTTTCCACTACTTTTTTTATCCCAAGCAAGCCGAGTGGGGCACCTTTGTTTTCCAGTCTAGGATAGGCTTCGTCCTTTTTGATAATATGCCGAGCTCCAACAAACATTGGAAGGAGCATTTTTTCTATATACGTTTTCCCGAACGGCCAACTTTTCGCACCAAGTGGCAGACGGCGATGCCATCGCAACCAGAGCTCGGCAAATTTAGAGGTGACGCGGCCTACCTTCATGTAGCCGAACGGCTAGTTGGCCAGCGCTATCATATTGACAAGCTACTCCTCCCGGGAGTAATGCACATATTCGGCTTGTCCTCTACCACAGCCGATCTGCCCTGCAGCATGAGTAAGTTTCTTTATCTTCCCATTTGTTTTGTTCTAACTGATTTATTTTTTGCTCCTGCAGCTGAAGTCATGTGGCGCGCCAAAGCTACCGAGAAGCTCAAATTGAAGGCCGCTCAGATTGAGGCGGTGACGAACAAGGAGGCCGCCGAACGGGGCCTTGCTCCGGCTGATCCGGCCGGCGAAGAAGGTGAGGGGACACCAACTGTCCCCGAAGCCTCAGACGCCCCAGCCCCTCATGATGAGGCCGTCGGCGATATAGAACCTCCCACTGAAGCTGAGGTGGAGGGCCGTTCGGCCGATGATGTGCCGCTGCGCACTCGAAAACACCGACGACCAGAGTCCGCCCCTGCCTCTACACTTGATGAGCCCCAACCCGAGGGCGCTGCCAGGCTGCATCGCGGGACGGCCGACCGACCCTCATGGTTCTCAGGGCCACTAAGCGGGCCCCGGACGTTGACAGCTCAGCTCGCGGGTAGCGTTCTGAGTCTTCTGACGAAATTGAAAAGGAGGAATGTTACTAGTCGGTCCTTAAACTTGTCTGCATTAGCAAATATGACCTGCCAAAGAGTTTTGCTTTTTGACGAATTTTCCTAAATTCATAGATTTCAATCAAAATTTTCATTAAAGAACCCAAATGCTACACTTTCTTAATATTTCAATTATTTTTTGTCCATGTTCATTATCACAAGTTAGCGATCGATACATGCCATGATTAATAACAAACAAAATACGATGGGGGGTGCCGGGCCGTCGACGGCCGCTCTGGAGAAGGCCAAAAAACTACTGGATGCCGAACGGAAAAGGGCTTCCGATCTAGCGAGCAAGGTCGTTCGGCTTGAAACGATGATCAAGCAACGAGATAAGGAGATCAAAACGGCGACCACTCGGAAGCAACAGGCCATCAATGATATGGACCACATGAAGGTGGAGATCAGGGGGCTGGAACAACGCATCAAAGATTTGGACGCCCTGCTAGCCACCGAGAAGGAGAGCCGCTCGGCCGATCTCCAAAGATTTGATGGAGATTTGAAGGATCTTCAGGCCGCCAGCGACGCTGCCCACGCCGCGCTCAAAGAATATCAAGAGGGGGAGTCGGCTCGCTCCGAAGAAGGGAGGAAGGCGTTCCTCCGCTCGGAAGACTTCGGAGAGAAGTTTACTAACAAGATATCCCTCACTTTCGAGGAGGCGATCAAGGCGGCGGTGGGCTATCTGAAGACCAAAGGCCACCTGCCTGCCGAGCTGACCATCCCCCCCGAGGACCTCGCGAGCGTGATGGACTCCATCCCCGACGCTCTTTTTGATTTTGATGTGTGAGGAGCGTTTTTATGAACTTTTTTGTATTCCCTTCGTTCGGCCCAACTTATCTCTGTAATGACTTATTTGATTTACCTAATGAGTAATAGATGACCTTCTGCTCCTTTCACTTCTGTTTTAGCAAGGCATTTTTCCGTCGTCACGCCAAAGTGTTCTTTATATCCTTTCCGCTCGGCACCACGCTTCTGTCCGGCTCAATTCGATCGTCTTAATGGCATCTATCATGCGACCGCGCAGCTGCTAGGCTTTCGAACGTAACCGCTCGGCATTTACATGCTAATATCCCTAACTTCCACTGACCCACTTTTTCTTTGTGCCTTACCCCCAAAGGGTTTTTCCGTACATTTTTGATAAGCGAGCCGCTCAGCCGTATAACCAGGCTATCGTTGATTGCATCATGTGACTGGCTATCCGCTCGGACGTTTATAGACGCTGACTCGTCTCTCGATATTTATCGTCGAAGCTCGACGGTCTTCCGCTCGGACGTTTATAGACGCCGGCTCGTCTCTCGATATTTAACGTCGGAGCTCGACGGTCTTCCTCTCGGGCATTTATAGACGCCGGCTCGTCTCTCGTTATTTAACGTCGAAGCTCGACGGTCTTCCGGCGGGCCGTCTCTCGATATTTAACGTCGGGCTCGACGGCCTTCCGCCGGAGCGTTTATAGACGCCGGCTCGCTCTCGATATTTAACGCCGGAGCTCGGCGGTCTTCCGCCCGGCGTTTATAGACGCCGCTCGTCTCGATATTTAACGCCGAGCTCGGCGGTCTTCCGCTCGGACGCTTTATAGACGCCTCTCTCGATATTTAACGTCGGAGCTCGGCGGTCTTCCGCTCGGACGTTTATAGACGCCTGCGCTCTCGATATTTAACGCCGGAGCTCGACGGTCTTCCGCCGGACGTTTATAGACGCCGGCTCGTCTCTCGATATTTAACGCCGGAGCTCGGTCTTCCGCTTCGGACGTTTATAGACGCCGGCTCGTCTCTCGATATTTAACGCCGAGCTCGACGGTCTTCCCCTCGGACGTTTATAGACGCCGGCTCGTCTCTCGATATTTAACGTCGGAGCTCGACGGTCTTCCGCTCGGACGTTTATAGACGCAGGCTTGTCTCTCGATATTTAACGTCGGAGCTCGTCTCTCGATATTTAACGTCGGAGCTCGACGGTCTTCCGCTCGGACGTTTATAGACGCCGGCTCGTCTCTCGATATTTAACGTCGGAGCTCGACGGTCTTCCGCTCGGACGTTTATAGACGCCGGCTCGTCTCTCGATATTTAACGTTGGAGCTCGACGGTCTTCCACTCGGACGTTTATAGATGCCGGCTCGTCTCTCAATATTTAACGTCGGAGCTCGACGGTCTTCCGCTCGGACGGAGGAGCCCGCTCGGTTGGAATTTCTTTTTTCCTGGCCGCTTGTGCCTCTTCCACGTTGATGTATTCGTTCGCCCGGTGTAGCATGTGATCATAGTCTCGGGGCGGCTTTCGGATGAGCGATCGGAAGAAATCCCCATCCACCAGGCCTTGTGTGAAGACGTTCATCATGGTTTCTGAGGTGGCCGTTGGAATGCCCATCGCCACTTGGTTGAACCGCTGGATGTAAGCTCGAAGCGATTCACGGGCTTCTTGCTTGATGGCGAACAGGCTCACGCTCGTTTTCTGGTAACGTCGACTGCTTGCAAAATGGTGGAGGAAGGCCGTTCGGAAATCTTTGAAGCTTGTGATGGATCCGTCCGGCAATCTCCGAAACCACCGTTGAGCCGAGCCCGAGAGAGTGGTAAGAAAAACTCGGCACTTTACTCCATCTGTGTATTGATGGAGAGTAGCTGTGTTATCGAACTTACCCAGATGATCATCCGGGTCGGTTGTTCCATTGTACTCGCCGATCGTCGGAGGCGCGTAGTGCTTTGGCATAGGGTCTCGTAGGATAGCCTCTGAAAATTGGCGATTGATCCGCTCGGGCGACACGTCCGCTCGGGGGGTTTTCCCCTTTCTGTTATCTCGTCTAGGCATTTCATCCGAAGAAGATCCCCTATCCCGGTGGTGCTTCCGCTCGGCCGCCAGACGCTGAAGTTGCTTGCTGCTCCGGCCGCTCGGCTGCTGCCTTCTGTTTTTGCTCCACAAGCTTGGCGGCCCTTATCTCGATCAGAGCGTCGAGTTCCTCAGTCGAAAGTGTCACCGCGTGTTGTCGTCCAGCCTCGTCCATTGTTTCCGATCGGATGCAGGAGCGTTCCCACAGACGGCGCCAAATTGATCCTGTCCGAATCGCCGAACCAAGGGACGCTGGGCACGTGGCGCTCTCCTAGTCGATGGCACAGGCCTCCGAAGCTCCGGCGATCCTGCACAGAAGTCGGGCCGGGAAGGAGTTCCCGGCGGCGACCCTCCGACGCTCAAGTCAGGTAAGTAGTGGAAAAAGGAGCTCCCAAGCTTGTAGAATGCGTACCTCCGGCGAAGTCTACGGTTCTTTATATAGGGCGATGAAAAAGCTCCTACACGTCTATCGAGGCACGTGCGTATCCGCAGCCCATGCCTCGGTGTGTGCCTGTTAGAAAACTTACCTGACGCCATACTGCAACAGTCCCATCGCGCCTTCGATGGCACAACAAGACACCCCGTTGTCAGACTAGGAGTATGACTTAGTCATGTGACTTGACGGCTATCAGGAGATGTTCCTGTTCTCCTTTACCGCCGGCCGGGACGTACGTCCGGCCGGCTGGATGGAGAACATCGTCCGGACGGCTTTCATCCCCTGCGCCGGCCGGACGGCACGCCCCTCACATCTCGCCTGTCGCTTGTGCTGAGATGCCGGGGAGACTTCCAGGCGAGTGACTTCCTCTCGGCTCTGAGACATTGTTTCATTGAGCGTCGGAACCCCAACCCGGTCAGGGCGCCTTTTACTACCGAATGTCCATTGGTCGGCCGATCGGCCTTATCCATTTCTTCCAAGTCCGGTCGGCTCACCCTTCTCCGGCGGGCTACTTGGCCATTTGACCTCCACGTGGCGTTGACCCCTCGTTAGGGGGTCCCGGGCTCTTACCACCGGATCATATTACTACATTGAATTAACATAGAAATTATAATAGTAATGGTACTCTAAACATTCTTATATGAAATTATAAAAGTTAATTGGTAAACATAGTGAATATGGTTATCCCAAGTTAGGCATCGAGAGTATACTTAATTTGCTTATCTTTTTACTCTATGCATGAAGATTGAACCTTCCAAGTATCTTGTAAGAAATTAATCCATATATGGATAATATCAGCTTTTACATTGCATAAAGTGACAGATTTTGCAAGCTCATCTTCCTGCTAATTAAAGAAAAGTCAAATATTGCTATAATAATTTCTTTAGAATGATAAACCTTTAGACGAATAACTGAACTTTGAAAACCTTTGTTTTGAGGTGCATAATCATTTGATTGCTTGCATCATCAAATAGGTCTTTCTCCTCCCTGGTTTTCTTGAGTCGTGCAGAAGCAGCTGCCAGAGAAGCATTAACCTGATATAAAGTACAGATTTGGTCACTTTCACTGGTAGAAGAGTATTTAAAATTTATACTTTGTGCTTTTTCTCATTTAAATTTCCAGAAGTTATAGGCCATCATGTAAACATGCATCCTTCATCAAAATAGACTAGAGAACCTCCAACAATGGATCTAGTCTGCTCCTTTGTAATGACTTGATGTCTATACAACATCATACAAAGGTTTAGTACAAACCCAGTTCTCGACAACATACTCTTAATGGATGTAGTTCAAACTAGCAGATAGTTGGAGCTCTGTAGCAAATAAGATCCGCCAAATTTGATACAATATGATTCATGGATGATATACAGTGGCAGTGGTCTTGAAAGTAATTCACTGAACCATTGGCATCAATGTAAAAAAACATAAAAAATATTTAAGAGGAAGTTCAAGTACTTGATGTGGTAAGATATATATGATAAACTGGAATCACTTATATGTCAACATTTGGTCATTGGAGGGTAAAGGTATATCCATCATAGTCTTCCTGATAAAATCATGTTGATGATAGCAGATACAGCTTGGGTGTATTTGGAAGTAGTTTAGTGACTCCGTGAGTTCAACTTATTATCAGCTTATTACACACCATGAACAGGGGAAGACTCCAATATAAGAAAAAGAAAATCTCATGAAACTTAAAAAGGAAATTTCTACAAAAAAAAAAAAAAAAATCTTCTTTAGCTCAGCCTCAAGTCCATCTCTTTGATCCTCCAGCCTAGCAACATCAAAGAGTTAAGGGTAACTCCTGATTTAAATTGGCAAAATAAGCCAATAATAGATATCCGGGTAGGTTCAAAGCACCAAGTCACCATCAATAAACATGAAAGTTTAGATGCATAGGTAGAGAGATGAAGATGATGTTGAAATGAAGCAATCAAGAGGAATGTACACTAAAAAGTTGGTTAAACAAGTTGTTCCAAAGAGAAATGTGTATGAGCAACCATGCCCACTAGCCAAACTTGTAGCTCTAATTATATTGTCATGTATTAATGGAGCACCTTTATCTTTACAGGACACGACTGTAAGTCTAAGTAATGAGTAGAATCCTGGACAATTATTATCCACCAGAAAATGACATAAAAATAATCAAAATCAAAATCAAAATGCTATATCAGTATGAGAATTTACAATACATTAACAGAATATGAGGATAAGTTTTTTTTTACAACAGAATTATCATCCAGAATAGTAGTAATTTTATGTGATGAGACGCTCCCCCAATACATGACATCTTGACACAACATGATACTGTAAGTATCATGTGGTAGTTTTGATATGATAAACCAGATTAAGTTAGGTCTTGTGTATTTGATCTCTGTGTCTAAGTATGCAGGAACTTAGGAACACAAGAAGTCGAGCAAAAGACGCAACTAACAAGAAGGATGACACAGGAAGGGAGTCGGCTTGGTACATTCGAAGGATGAGGTGCTGCGGAAGTGTATACCAGCGAACGAGAAGGATGCGCGCGTTGGTCTGAGGGACGAAAAGCCGAGGAGGAAGGCTACTCGAGGAGAAGGCCAGACTTGGATCGGGTGAGCTCAATTTCGGACGATCGGAGCATCACCCAAGCGAGCGGAGCGAAAAATGGTTAACAAGGGAAGTTAACTATTTTTGGATGAATAGTGTAGAAGGTGTCTTCCATGAACAGTACCGGAGACTCCTTCAAAAGCTTGGAAGACATCTTCCATGAACAATACCGAAGATGCTTTCAGTGAACAATGCTAGCCTCAGTGAACAGTGCCAACCTTAAATCCAAGTGGGTCAAGGCTGACCAGACACCTAGTGTCTGGAAGTCCAAGTGGGTAATGGAGGACCGGACACTTGGCACGGAGAGAAAAGTCTAAGTGGATCAAATGTTGATCGGATACTTGGGACTAGGAGAAAAGTCCAAGTGGGTCAAAGGATTGACCAGACACTTGGCATAGGGAAAAAAGTCCAAGTGGGTCAAAGGATTAACTGGACACATGGTGACGAAATCCCAACAGGTCAAGGTTGACCAGATACTAGGCATGAGGGAGTCCCAATAGGTCATTGTTGATCTGATGTTAGAGTTGGGAACCCTAACTTGAGTTTAGGGTTGATCAATCAATCAACCGATCGATTGAACCAGAGTCTAATCAATCAGTTGATCGATTAGGAGATTTGCATGAGCAATGATAGCCCAATTGATCGGCTAATCGATTGGGGCTATGCCAATTGATTGGGCTACTCTAATCGATCAAGCTATTGATTGGGGTTGGTTTTCTCGTGATGACATGAGGAAGTCGGAATCGATTTCGGGGTCTTCTATGAAAGTACAGAAGGTTGCTAGATTGATCAGCCGATCGATCAAACTACTCTCAATTGATTGGTCAATCAATTGGGATATGACTGTTGCGTATGTTGCGAGCTTTGGACGGTTGTGATTACTAGGATCTAACGTGGCAATCAATTGGGAGCCGACCTAATAGATTGGGAGCCCTAAAAGGGCAAATATAAAAGCGACAACGAGTTAAAACAGTACATCACTCTTCACGCCATCTTCTCTGCCAGTTCTTGGAAGCTTAGGATTGAGGTGTTGCTGTACTTCCAAGATTACAAGAGGCATTTACAAGCAACAAGAGATCAAGTAAGAAAGATTTTCATTTGTATTTGCGTATTTACTTCTTGTTTCAAATTGTATTGTTTGTGTGAGTTGTAAGAGGTTTCTTCACCTCTGGATTATTTTCGAGAAAAAATATTTTTGATAGTGGAGAGTATGCTCGACATGGATTCTTGCATTAGTCACCTCTTCTTGAGGTGGATACCAAATAAATCCTAGTGTTAGTATTGGAGAGTCTGTCACTTCAAGTTTATCCGTAAAATGTTCTAACAGTCATGTTACCCCCGTCTAGGTGTCAATAGATGAGACAAAAGGTTGATGGACCCAGTGGTTTAACGACCTTTTAATGGGTCGACTTGGTTCTGCTCTGCCAGGAAGACTGGCTAGTTGGATGTTATGCTAGGCTAGTTGGTTTTGGAAGCAAGATTGGTCAACCGATCAGATCGACTTTGGCGGGTCGGCCGGTCGGGTTGGCCTTGGCTGGTCAACCGATCGAGTCAACCGGTTGGGTTGTCTGATCAAGTCAGCCTTGGCGGGTTAGCCGATCAAGTCGGCTAGTTGGGTCGTTTGGTCGGTTCAGCCTCAACGGGTTGGCCGATCGTCTGGTTGGGTCGACCTTGGCAGGTTGGCTGTGTTAGGGTGTATACTAAATGCCTAGCTTTTGGTATAAACATTTATTTAGTAATAAGAATCACATTGGTCAAATGTCTACATTTATGATAAATGTAGTTGTTCAATTAATTTATATTGTAGATAACATGGTGTGTGGTGTCACACACAGAGGATCATGTTATCAGTACCTTATAAATTATAAACAGTAGCTCACGACCAAAATGGAAAGGAACAAACCATTAGAAGGTCGTAGTGTAATTAGGTATCAGTTTATTTTGACTGTATAATTACACTAGTACACTTAGAGTGTATTGAGTAGGACCATTTGAGGTCGTTTCTTTTATACTGATTTTATAAAGAAGCAAAGACCTCGGTTATTATGGAAGTGTGTGCTCTTAATCCTAATATAATAACAAGCACATATATTTGATATTTATTTCTTTAATTTATCAATGGGTGAGATTTAGTTCGATGAATCAATAAGCCCGATAAGTTGGGAAATGGTATCACTTATAGTGTGTGTTGTTGATTATAGAAAGAAACTGTGTCCTAGAGATACTAGGTTGATAATGTCCTCAAGAGGAGCTCATAAGGATTGTCATGTTAAACCTGCAGTGGACCTAGTCCGACATGATGATAAGGTTGAGTGGTACTACTCTTGGACTAAGATATTAATTAAATGAGTTGTCGTTAACTCACTTAATTAGTGGACATTCGATATCTTAAACACGGGAGACTAACACACTCATGATAAGAAGGAGCCCAAAATGTAATTTGGGATTGGTGCGTAGTTCAATAATAGTTCTCTAGTGGAATGAATTATTATTGATAAAATTAAGTTGTGTGTTCAGGGCGAGCACGGGATGCTTAATTTTATCGGAGACCAAAACCAATTCCTCCTCTCGGTCCCTATCGTAGCCTCTTGTATATAGAGATTTATACCCACCACATACCCACCTTCTTACCCAACCAATAGGGTCGGCCAAGCTAAGCTTGAAGCTCAAGCTTAGGGCCGGCCAAGCCTAAAGGTTGGCCTTAAGGTGGCCGGCCAATAGCTTGGAGCCCAAGCTTGTGGCCACATCATATTAAAAAGGATTTTTATTAAAATTATTTCTTATGTGGATATCATAGTTTTAAAAGAGAGTTTAAAAATTAAATCTTTCCTTTTAAAGCTTTCTACAAAGATTAAGAAAAGATTTGAAATCTTTCCTTATTTGTAGATTGAAAGGAGATTTTATTTTAAGAAAAACTTTCCTTTTTAACCATGATAATAATTTAAAAGAGAAGTTTAAAATTAAATATTCTCTTTTATTAGTTTCTACAAAAGATTAAGAAAAGATTTGATATCTTTCCTTATTTGTAGATTAAGAGAGATTTTAATTTTTAGAGATAACTTTCTTTTTATCCACATGTTTAAAGAAAAATTTTAATTTATTAAATTTCCTTTTTATTAACCACCATGAAGGAAAAATTATTTGAGAAATTTTTATAAATTTCGAAAGCAAATAAGGAAGTTTTAATTCTTGTGTGAATTAAAATTTCCTTGATTAAAGGGATTAAGGTGGCGGACCATTACAAATAGAAAAGAAAATTTATTTTAATTAAATAAAATTTTCTTTTTAATGGCAAAAGAATTAAGGAGGGTTTTATTTAAATTTCCTTATTTGCCAAGACCAAGGATTATAAAAGAGGGGGTAGAGGTGCCTTCATGGGTGATCAACTCTATTTTATTCTTCCTCTCTTTTCCTCCTTGGTGGCCGGCCCTAGATTCTTTCTCTTCTCTTCTTCTTGTGGCCGGTGGCAATCCCTCTTGGAGCTCTTGATGGTGGCCGGTTCTAGCTAGAAGAAGAAAGAGAGAAAGGAGGTTTTGTTTCTTGCATCCCTTGGAGCTTGGTGGTGGTGGCCGGACCTCTACTTCTCTTGGAGAATTTTGGTGGCCGAAACCTAGAAGGAAGAAGAAGGTGCTTGGTGGTTCTCATCTCGGAAGATCGTTGCCCACACAACGTCCGAGGTTAGAAGAGGAATACGGTAGAAGATCAAGAGGTCTTTCTAGAAGGTATAACTAGTATTTTTTCTTTCCGCATCATACTAGTTATTTTGGAAATAATACCAAATACAAGAGGCTTACGTTCTAGTATTTCGAATATGTTTTTCGAAGTTGTGTTCTTTTGTTTTCTTTCTTTTCCTTGTGATTTGATTGTTCTCTTTGGTTAACCTAAAGTTATTTTAGGAAATTAAATATTAGCTTTCTATTAAAGGTTTTGTCTAGTCGGTGGTGGTTGCTCCCATATCCAAGAAGGTCATGTGCCTCGCCACGTCAATACTGGGAACCTTTTATGGAAATTAATATTTAATGGAATTAATAACTTAAGGAGACTTGGGTCGAACGTGTTAAGTTCTGCAGGAGATCCAAGTCAAAACCTAAAGAACAAATAGATTAAGTTTTGGATCAAACGTGTTAAGTTCCGCAGCGATCCAAAATTTAATTTAAAAGAACACATGGTAGCTAGGAAAAGGTTCAGACCTTTGTACAAAATTTTTGTACAGTGGAACCTCTAGGTTTTCCGAGTAGCAACCAACAATTGGTATCAGAGCTAGGGTTTTGCCTCCGTGTATTTGGTATTAGTTTAATTATGCACATGTCATACATAATTTAGGCAGGATAATAGTAGGATGTGCTAACTTTGTGGATGCAGGATCCAACTATTATGGCTTATAGTTTTATGTGTGTGATTGGACCCTTGGACATGTCAAGGGCATTTATATGTGTGTGCATGATTGTATTATAAAATACAGCAGGAGTTGTATTTAGTTTTATTAGGATTTTATTTTGATCTAGATACATGTACATTCCTTTTATGGAATATAGGATCAAAATTGTAAAATTCTATTTATGTCGCGGATCGAATCTTGCAAAGCGTGGAACCTTCTAAGGACCAGAGGCGCAGCGGAACAAGGAGCAAGATGGATGCGACAGCTAGACCCGGTGGCGGTGGCCAAATATGGCAGCAGCTTGGGATGACAACACACGGAGGACAACTAGAGATAAAAGCCATAATAGTTGAAAATTAGATTTTCTATTTATTGCTTTTATATTGTGCTGTGTGTACATGTTAGTTTACAAGTTTAGTAGGCTAGCATAGTTAAAATTCCTCATTAATAAATAACTAAGTGGGAGAGGGATTTTTAAGTAAATCCCATGGTCTCCATTACTGGTTTGTAAGTGATGCAAACAAGCTTGCGCGTTGGCTCTGAGTGCCTTCCTCCATAACGGATGAGCTTGTTTGTGGATCACTAGAATAGACTTCCATTTTTGGATGACTATAGGAAGTTAATTAAGAGCGTGTGATCTTCCCCAACGGAAGGGGCATAATCTTATTAATGGACTTAGTATCAAGTAATGGTATACACTTAGACACATCTAATAGTATCCTCCCCATCGGAGTCACTGCTATTATTTGTGTGACCAAATGAAACCAACTATTAATTTGTCATAAAACTAGGTTGACAAGATAATAAAATTAAAGGGTTAAAACCCCTCTTACAAATGATTGATTTTGTATACGTCCACACTAACGTGGCATACAAAATTAACGGTGTTTGAGATAATTTTATTTGTCATAAAGTTACGTTGACAAGATAGTTAATGGGTAAAACCCTCCTCTTACAAATGTTGATTTTGTATACGTCCACACTAACGTGGCATGCAAAATTCACGGTGTTTTGAGGTGTTGGTAAATTTAAATAGTATTGTTAGAGGAATCAATATTATTTTAAATTTAGAGTCTTGACCAAATATTTGATTAAAGATAGACCAACTATTAATTTTATTCATAAAGTAAGGTTGACGAGATAATAAAATTAAATGATAAAATTTCCTCTTTGAATTTGTATACGTCCACGCTAACGTGGCATACAAAATTCATGGGGAATTTTAAGGAGTTGGTCTTAACCAAATATTTTTGTGATTCTTAGGAAGATGGTCAATCCTAGCTGATATACTTTAGGATAGACTTAGTGGTCCCAATTATAATTGATTGGAAATAGAATTTGGACATTAAGGTAGACCCTCTTAGAACTAAGAACAATATAGGTGTATTTTATTCATTAGTTGATACATGTTTAGTGGAGTTATCTACCAGTACCTGGTGTGTAGATATGAGAGCCACTCATGTCTGCAATTCATTGCAGGGTTCCAGAAAACCCGACAACTAAATGAAAATAAAAACACCGTCCACATGGGCACTACTGCAAAAGTAGCAGTGTTGCAATGGGAGAGGTTTATTCTCTAATAGGAATAAAATTTGGATTATTAGGAATTGTCTTTACATACTAAGTTTAGAAAGAACCTGATGTTTCTAAACTATTATAGAATAGATATTGTGTCTATTTTGATAACAAAGTTGTTATCAAGAAAAATAGGCAAGTTATCTATTCGGTATGTTGGTTGACAATTTATAATCCAATAACTCCCATGATGCAACAAATGGAAATTAATAACACATCTTCTAACTTAAGAGAAAGCAACCTTCGAAAATGAACCAATTATATCTTTGACATCTAAGGCTAGGTTATATTAACTTAAGTAGGATTCATTGGTAGCTGATGAACTTTTGGGTTCATTAGTAGTGGAAATCTTTCCAACCTGCGAGTCTTACTTGGAAGGAAAATAACCAAGAAGCTTTTAAGTCCAAGGGGTATGGAGTCAAAGATATGTTGAAATCGGTTCATTCTGATTTATGTGATCCTATGACTATCCAGACAAGAGGTAGTATTGAATATTTCATCTATTTTATAGACAACTATTCAAGATACAAATAAATTTACTTAATGTACCGCAAGACTAAGTACTTTGATTAGTTCAAAGAGTACAAGGCTGATGCGGAGAAATGTTAAAGTAAATATCACTATGGTAAGATCATAGTGGCAAGTACCTCTTGAGAGATTTTAGGAGTCACTTATCAGTAGTTGGATTTCAACCCCAACTAACTGCACCTGGTACACCCCAACAAGGATGGTGTAGTAGAAAGAAGGTAAAAGACTCTTATGAAATAATTAGATAGATGATGAGTTATTCAGAAAATTACCAAATTTGTTTTAAGGATAAACTCTGATAACGAAAGTGAACATAGTACCTTCCAAGTTAGAACTCTCTACTCATATAGAATTGCTGAATAGGTGAAAACCTATTTTGAAGTATATTCGGATTCGGGTAATCCATCACATATGTTAAAGAGAGACAATGATAAGTTGGATAGGAGTTCACTTGTTTGTAAGTTATCCTAGATAAACAAAAGTAGGTTTATAATCTTAAAAATCAGAAGGTCATTGTTAGCATCAATGACTGATTTTTTAGAAAAAGACTATATAATGAACCACGTGCTCATAAGTAAATTTGTTCTTAAGGAAATAATAAAGGACATGTCTAACCTAGTACCAACTGTACAAGATGAGATACCACAAGAAAACTGCAACACGTATCACAAATTGATACACAATTACAGAAAGTGTCTTGTTGTAGTGGGAGGGTTGTTATGCAACCTAAATAGGTTCATGTTTTGGGAGAGTTTTTGGACTCGATCCCTGGAGGACATGAACCTGATCTCCGGTCATATGATGAAGCACTCCAAGATAAAGATGCAGCATCTTGGCAAAGAGTAATGAATAAAAGAATTAGAATATATGTATTCTAATAAAATCTGGAAGCTTGTAGAATCACCAAATGGTGTAAAAGCCGTTGGGTGTAAAAAGGTCTATAATAGGAAAAGAGGGATAGACAGGAAGGTAGTAACTTTCAAAGCAAGGCTTGATGAAAAGAAAACTTTTTCACTGGTAGTCATGCTTAAGTCTATCCGGATTCTTTTATCTATTTGGCAAGTGGATGTCAAGACAGCATTCCTTAATGGAAGTCTTGAAGAAAACATCCATATAAAGCAACCAGAAGGGTTCATTGCAAAGGGCTAAGAGCATCTTGTGTGTAAGCTCAATCAGTCTATGGACTGAGGCAAAGCTTCAAGGTCTTGGAATATCCGGTTTATCAAAGTAATCCAGATCTATGGATTTAGTAACCGGATAAGTCTTGTGTATACAAAAGATGTGATGGAAACATGGTGGTATTTTTTGTACTATACTTAGATAACATTTTTGGTAGTTGGAAACAATATCAAAATGTTGTCAGAAGTAAGGGTATGGTTGTCCAAACAATTTGATATAAAGGACTTGGGAGAATGTATATATTCTTGAGATCAAAGTAATAAGGGATCGCAAGAAAAGAATATTTTACTTATCCCAAGCTTCATACATCGGAAAAATCCTTGTTCGTTTTAAGCATACAAAACTCCAAGAAAGGTTTCTTACCTTTTCAGGATGGAGTAACTTTATCTAAAGATATGTCTCTGTAGACATCAAAGGAGATAAAGGAAATATAGGCAGTTCTTTATGCTACGGCTGTTGAAAGCCTAATATATGCTATGCACGAGATCAGAAATCTGTTTTGCCAAAGGCATAGTTAGCAGATATCAAAGTAACCCTGGACAAGGACAGTGGACTGCAGTAAAGCATATATTGTAGTACCTTAGAGGCACTAGAGATTATATGCTAGCTTACAAGATAGTTAATTTGGTCCTTGTGGGTTGCATGGATTTTGACTTCCAATCGGATAGGGACAATAATAAGTCAACCTCGGGGTTTTGTGTTTACTTTAGGAGGTAAAGTCATAACTATGGAAGAGTGATAAGCATAGGTGTTTTTCTGGACTCCACCATAGAAGCTTAGTATATGGCAAGCCTCTGAGGTAGCTATAAAAGCTGAATGACTCAATAATCTCAAGATAGACTTAGATATGATTTCTGGTTTGTCCAAAGATTATTACAATTTATTGTAATAATATTGGTGCAGTAGCAAACTCGAAGAAACCATAAGTCTATAAAGGCAAGTAAACACAAAAGAGCGCAAGTACCACCCAATACGAGAAATCGTATAAACGAGGAGAAGTTGTTGCTGCCTAGATTGCATCAGGTGATGACCTATAGATCCTTCCACCGAGGTCCTTAAGGTAAGAGCTTTTGATGGACATGTTGAAGGGTTAGGAATCAGATGTATGGCAGCAGATATGGCAGCTTAGTCTTTTAGTATAAGTGGGAGATTGTTAGGGTGTATACTAAATGCCTAGCTTTTGGTATAAACATTTATTTAGTAATAAGAATCACATTGGTCAAATGTCTACATTTATGATAAATGTAGTTGTTCAATTAATTTATATTGTAGATAACATGGTGTGTGGTGTCACACACAGAGGATCATGTTATCAGTACCTTATAAATTATAAACAGTAGCTCACGACCAAAATGGAAAGGAACAAACCATTAGAAGGTCGTAGTGTAATTAGGTATCAGTTTATCTTGACTGTATAATTACACTAGTACACTTAGAGTGTATTGAGTAGGACCATTTGAGGTCGTTTCTTACTGATTTTATAAAGAAGCAAAGACCTCGGTTATTATGGAAGTGTGTGCTCTTAATCCTAATATAATAACAAGCACATATATTTGATATTTATTTCTTTAATTTATCAATGGGTGAGATTTAGTTCGATGAATCAATAAGCCCGATAAGTTGGGAAATGGTATCACTTATAGTGTGTGTTGTTGATTATAGAAAGAAACTGTGTCCTAGAGATACTAGGTTGATAATGTCCTCAAGAGGAGCTCATAAGGATTGTCATGTTAAACCCTGCAGGTGGACCTAGTCCGACATGATGATAAGGTTGAGTGGTACTACTCTTGGACTAAGATATTAATTAAATGAGTTGTCAGTAACTCACTTAATTAGTGGACATTCGATATCTTAAACACAGGGAGACTAACACACTCATGATAAGAAGGAGCCCAAAATGTAATTTGGGATTGGTGCGGTAGTTCAATAATAGTTCTCTAGTGGAATGAATTATTATTGATAAAATTAAGTTGTGTGTTCGGGGTGAGCACGGGATGCTTAATTTTATCGGGAGACCAAAACCAATTCCTCCTCTCGGTCCCTATCGTAGCCTCTTGTATATAGAGATTTATACCCACCACATACCCACCTTCTTACCCAACCAATAGGGGCCGGCCAAGCTAAGCTTGAAGCTCAAGCTTAGGGCCGGCCAAGCCTAAAGGTTGAGCCTTAAGGTGGCCGGCCACATCATATTAAAAAGGGATTTTTATTAAAATTATTTCTTATGTGGATATCATAGTTTTAAAAGAGAGTTTAAAATTAAATCTTTCCTTTTAAAGCTTTCTACAAAAGATTAAGAAAAGATTTTAAATCTTTCCTTATTTGTAGATTGAAAGGAGATTTTATTTTTAAGAAAAACTTTCCTTTTTAACCATGATAATAATTTAAAAGAGAAGTTTAAAAATTAAATATTCTCTTTTATTAGTTTCTACAAAAGATTAAGAAAAGATTTGATATCTTTCCTTATTTGTAGATTAAGAGAGATTTTAATTTTTTAGAGATAACTTTCTTTTTATCCACATGTTTAAAAGAAAGATTTTAATTTATTAAATTTCCTTTTTATTAACCACCATGAAGGGAAAAATTATTTGAGAAATTTTTATAAATTTCCGAAAGCAAATAAGGAAGTTTTAATTCTTGTGTGAATTAAAATTTCCTTGATTAAAGGGATTAAGGTGGCCGGCCATTACAAATAGAAAAGAAAATTTATTTTAATTAAATAAAATTTCCTTTTAATGGAAAAAGAATTAAGGAAGTTTTTAATTAAATTTCCTTATTTGCCAAGACCAAGGATTATAAAAGAGGGGGTAGAGGTGCCTTCATGGGTGATCAACTCTATTTTATTCTTCCTCTCTTTTCCTCCTTGGTGGCCGGCCCTAGATTCTTTCTCTTCTCTTCTTCTTGTGGCCGGTGGCAATCCCTCTTGGAGCTCTTGATGGTGGCCGGTTCTAGCTAGAAGAAGAAAGAGAGAAAGGAGGTTTTGTTTCTTGCATCCCTTGGAGCTTGGTGGTGGTGGTCGGACCTCTACTTCTCTTGGAGAATTTTGGTGGCCGAAACCTAGAAGGAAGAAGAAGGTGCTTGGTGGTTTCTCATCTCGGAAGATCGTTGCCCACACAACGTCCGAGGTTAGAAGAGGAATACGGTAGAAGATCAAGAGGTCTTTCTAGAAGGTATAACTAGTATTTTTTCTTTCCGCATCATACTAGTTATTTTTGGAAATAATACCAAATACAAGAGGCTTACGTTCTAGTATTTCGAATATGTTTTTCGAAGTTGTGTTCTTTTGTTTTCTTTCTTTTCCTTGTGATTTGATTGTTCTCTTTGGTTAACCTAAAGTTATTTTAGGAAATTAAATATTAGCTTTCTATTAAAGGTTTTGTCTAGTCGGTGGTGGTTGCTCCCATATCCAAGAAGGCCATGTGCCTCGCCACGTCAGTACTGGGAACCTTTTATGGAAATTAATATTTAATGGAATTAATAACTTAAGGAGACTTGGGTCGAACGTGTTAAGTTCTGCAGGAGATCCAAGTCAAAACCTAAAAGAACAAATAGATTAAGTTTTGGATCAAACGTGTTAAGTTCCGCAGGCGATCCAAAATTTAATTTAAAAGAACACATGGTAGCTAGGAAAAGGTTCAGACCTTTGTACAAAATTTTTGTACAGTGGAACCTCTAGGTTTTCCGAGTAGCAACCAACAGGCTGGTCGAGTTGGCTGGTTAGGTCAGTCTTAGCAAGTCGGCCGGTCGGGTTAACCCTAGCAAGCTGGTTGGCTTTGCTATACTTAGCCAAAAAGACTGGCCTATTTTGGAAGAGTGGCTTGGGTGGTCTGGTCTGGGAGAGATGGTCGTTGACCTCCTCTTAACTTTGACCCAACTAAGCATGCCATTTTGACCTTTTTTACATTTGTGACAGCTTTAAATACTCGTTGTATCAGTCGATGTACGCAATCAGAGGGCGAAAGCGGGAGATCTGTGGCCCGACGATAAGGGGATGTGGAAGGAGAAGGGAAGAAGAGATATGATCTTGTCAAAAATCGGTGAAGGCAGTGCATTGGGATAGCTTTACTATTGACTCTATGAAAACTTCGCGCTGTCTTTGTTGGTTGCTACTCGGAAAGCCTAATGGTTTCACTGTACAAAAATTTTGTACAAAGGTCTAAACCTTTTCTTAGCTACCATGTGTTCTTTTAAATTAAATTTGGATCGCCTGCGGAACTTAACACGTTTGATCCAAAGTTTAATTTATTTGTTCTTTTAGGTTTAGACTTGGATCTCCTGCGGAACTTAACACTTTCGATCCAAATCACCTAGGTTATTAATTCCATTAAATATTAATTTCTAAAATTGGCTTCCAGGACTGCATGGCGAGGCACATGACCTTCTTGGATATGAGAACAACCACCACCGCCTAGACAAAGCCTTTTAAGGAAAGCTAATATTTAATTTCCTTAAATAACTTTAGGTCAACCGAAAAGAACAATCAAATCACAAGGAAAAGAAAAACAAAAGAACACAACATCGAAAATAAATTCGAAATACTAGAATCGCATGCCTCTTGTATTTGGTATTTTTACATGGAGATAAAACTAACATGATGCGGAAAACTATATTAGTTATACCTTCCTTTGTGAACTTTTAATGACCTCTTGATCTTCTACCGTATTCCTCTTCTAATCTCAGACGTTGTGCGAGCAACGATCTTCCGAGACGAGAACCACCAAGCACCTTCTTCTTCCTTGCAAGTTTCAGCCATCAAAACTTCTCCTAGGATGAAGAGGTTCGGCCACCACCACCATGCTCCAAGGGATGCTAGAAACAAAGCTTTCTTTCTCTCCTTCTTCTTCTTCTTCTCTAAACTTGATCCGGCCACCATATGAATCTCCACAAGAAGGATGAGGTTCGGCCATCAAAGAGAAGAGAGGAGGAGAGGATGGCCGGCCACACCAAGGAAAAAAAAGAGGGAGAAAAATAGAATAGAGTTCTAATCATGAAGGCACCTCTACCCCCTCTTTTATAATCCTTGGTCTTGGTAAATAAGGAAATTTTAATAAAAACTTCCTTAATTCCTTTGCCATGAAAAATAAATTTAATTGATATAAAATCAATTTCTCTTTTATTAATCAACATGGCCGGCCACAATAATCTAAGCAAAGGAAATTTAATTCAATCAAGAATTAAAACCTTTCTAATTTGTTTCCGGAAAAATAAAATTTCTCTAATAATTTTTATCCCTTCATGATTGGTTTATAAAAAGGAAATTTAATAAATTTAAATCTTTCTTTTAAATATGTGGATAAAAAGAAAGTTATCTCTAAAAATTAAAATCTCTTTTAATCTACAAATAAGGAAAAATATCAAATCTTTTCATAATCTCTTATAGAAACTTTTAAAATATAATATTTAATTTTTAAACTCTCTTTTAAATCATGAATATGGTTAAAAAGGAAAGTTTTCTTAAAATTTAAAATCCACCTTTTAATCAACAAATAAGGAAAGATTTCAAATTTTAAACTCTCTTTTAAACATGTAGATGATTTACAAATAAGAAAAGTTTTTACCAAAAATTAAAATCATCCTTTTAATCTACAAATAAGGAAAGAGATTAATCTCTTCTCTTAATCTTTTGTAGAAAGCTATAAAAGGAAATTTTTAATTTTTAAACTCTCTTTTAAAACCATGATATCCACATAAGAAATAATTTTAATAAAAATCCTTTTTAATATTTTAGTGGTCGACCACCTAAGCTTGGGACCCAAGCTTTGGCCGGCCACCAACTTGGCTCATCCACTTGGTCTTGGCCGGCCCTAGCTTGGGTTCCAAGCTAGCTTGGCCGACACCATTGGATGGGTAAGAAGGTGGGTATGTGGTGGGTATAAATCTCTATATACAAGAGGCTACGATAGGGACCGAGAGGAGGAATTGATTTTGGTCTCCCGATGAAATTAAGCATCCCGTGTTCGCCCCGAACACACAACTTAATTTCATCAATAATAATTCATTCCACTAGAGAATTATTATTGAACTACCGCACCAATCCCAAATTACATTTTGGGCTCCTTCTTATTATGAGTGTGTTAGTCTCCCTGTGTTTAAGATAATAAATGTCCACTAATTAAGTAAGTTACTGACAACTCACTTAATTAATATCTAGCTCCAAGAGTAGTACCACTCAACTTCATCGTCATGTCGGACTAAGTCCATCTGCAGGGTTTAACATAACAATCCTTATGAGCTCCTCTTGGGGACATTTTCAACCTAGATTACTAGGACACAGTTTCCTTCTATAATCAACAATACACACTATAAGTGATATCATTTCCCAACTTATCGTGCTTATTGATTTATCGAACTAAATCTCACCCATTGATAAATTAAAGAAATAAATATCAAATATATGTGCTTGTTATTATATTATGATTAAGAGCACACACTTCCATAATAACTGAGATCTTTGTTCCTTTATAAAGTCAGTATAAAAAGAAATGACCTCAAATGGTCCTACTCAATACACTCTAAGTGTACTAATGTAATTATATAGTTAAGATAAACTAATACCTAATTACACTACGACCTTCCAATGGTTTGTTCCTTTCCATCTTGGTCGTGAGCTACTGTTTATAATTTATAAGGTACTGATAACATGATCCTCTATGTGTGACACCACACACCATGTTATCTACAATATAAATTAATTGAACAACTACATTTATCATAAATGTAGACATTTGACTAATGTGATTTTTATTTCTAGATAAATATTTATACCAAAAGCTAGACTTTTAGTATACATTCTAACAGTCTTGCAACATAGGAAACATTAGTGTCGAGCCAGAGAAGGGGTGTCCGGTGTTGACCATCTGATGCTTAAGTTAGTATTCGGTCTCAGAGAAGAAAGTAATGAACCGTAGGCGTGTGCAAATAAGAAACATCTCATATCTTCACTAGTAGATGGAGACCCATTTTTTAATGTCATAGTTGCGCTGTGCACGCATCTCAAAGTATTAACATGTTTCCTAAAACTTTTCTAAGAAAGGACAAGTCAAAAAGTGTCTCTGACATCTTTCCTCAAATAAACCCGTAAATTGCTATGAGTTGATAGACTGAAAGCTTCTAAAGGACGATTTACCGACGAGATATTCTCTATATTTTCTAACACACACTTCCAAAAGGGTATAATATGACATATATCTAAGTTCCACTATAAATCTACTGGCGGCCACTCTACCGATATATCACCGGCTCAACTATTCAGAGTGAAGCTACTGATCTATTTTCACTCTGCTTTCATGCTATCGAAGAGGCGTATGGTGTCTGATCGGACCTAAGGTTGAATTGGCAAGGAAGGTGGACGGGGTAACTTAGTATTTGACTCTTAACCTCAACTGCAAGTTGCGGAGGACGGTTGTTCGGATGATCTGGTTGACCTTTCACGTCTAACTGACCCGCTAGGCCAACGTTGCTTGATCCACAGTTCGCAGTCTCATGGTTCATCCGATCCTGCGACTTTGACCGTTTGACTTTACTCTCCATGTCAGCCGATCCTTGCTACTTTGATCCGCTCTTGGGTTGGCCCCTCTTTATCATCATATCAGGTCTAACACGTTGCTCTACGTTGGTTCGCGGTCTCTTTTTAGACTTAGAGGACGACAGTTTCCATAACGCCTCACAATTCACCCACTTTTCTTGGAGAGTATCAATGAGAGGAGATGAACGTCGAGTAAGTGCAAAAGCATGCGCTATGATTTGACCCCCAAAAAATAAAGCACATAGATAATAGTTTTCAAAAATCGTTGTCGCAATCCCAAAAAAGCGTTCATAAACAACGATTTTTTAAAATCGTTATCATAGCCTCCAAAAAAATGCTCATAGACAACGATTTTTAAAAATCATTGTCATAACCCCTAAAAATCGTTCATAGACAACCGTTTTTTTTATAAACCGTTGTCTTTGATTAAAAAAATGCTTAAAGACAACTATTTTTATTAAAACCATTGTAAAAAGATAAAAGACAATAGTTTTAGCATAAAACTGTTGTCTTTTGAGTGTTGTTGAATATATATTTTCTTGTAGTGTAAAGTTTATATTTTATAAATCTTCTTTAATTAATAAAACATGAAAAAAAAGAAAGGAACAACTTACTCTTTTTGTTGTTGTCATTGAACAAAGGGAAACAAGAGCTGCTTGCAAAGGGTTGCTCGTTGAAAAAAATAAAAGGTAGATCATTGCTTTAAAGAAAAGCAGATAAGAGAAGATAGGGAGGAAGAGGTAAAAGAGAACTTTTATCTTCTTTGTTAGCAACCTCGATTAGTTTTGGTGAACTCTGTAATGACACAAAGAAAACAAGGCAAGGCAAGACAAAGCTATTTTTTTAGTACCAACAAAACCCTATAAAACACAAAAAAAGGAAGAAGATGTGAGGATTGCTCTTGTTGCTGGAAGAGGGTAGCAATTGATACTGCATTTCTTTGCTTGCTGAAGAGAGAAAGGAGAAGAAAAGGGAGCTCCTGAGCCTAAAAAGAAGAGAAGAAAAGTGTAGGTTTACTATTGTTGGAGGAGGGAATAAGAAGAAAATTGGAAAAAAGAGAAAGAAAAATAAAAGCTAGGGATGAGCAAAGTCATTACAGTGCATGACAATGGAGTCTAGTTTAGGGAGAAAAAAGTAGAAAAAAAGGAAAGGGAAGATTTTCTAAAAAAATATCTTAATTTATTTTAAATCGATTAAACTCATTTAAATTCTAACTTGGTTTGACCATAATTTAGCTAAATCAATTCCGATTTGAACAGATATAATCTTTATCTTCGTACCTATCCATTTACTTTAGTTCGAACTCAATTTGATTTTAATTTAGTACTCTCACTTTATCTTCTATGATTTAGTTCATTCGTTTATTATTATATATTTTATTTTTAAAATTTAATACTTAACATTGTAAGTCGTAATATTTCTTCGTAAAAGTGCTACCAATAAATATCTTACGTTAAGGGCTTTCTAAATATATAGTCAATTTTAATTTTGTTGATGATGAGGTGATGAATGAGCCGATCAAAGTGACAGTGAGGGTAGTTTTTTTTGATAAAAAACTCAAGGAGGGCGAACGTATCCTCCCGTTAAAAACGATATGATTTAGAGATTTTTAAATAACTTTAAATAAAAACTAATGCACACTTGAAAACTTTATTAGTGTATTACTATTGCCCTCGTACTTGAATTTTATAGTGTAAATTTAATTTTTAAATTTGTAAAAATTTAATAATTTTTTTTCACAAACTTATTATAAGAGGGGGAATGATACTTAGGGCATCCACATTGGTTAGAGCTCATTGAGAGCTTTTTCGTTGCCACATCTGCGGCACATCAAAAGTTAAAAACCTCACACCCTTCTTCACTATCAAAAAACCTCTCAACAACTTCTTCATAGGTCCCACACTTTTCATTATATATATTTTATTATCTCTTCTTCGTATTTACATTTTATATAATTAAATTTTAATAAAATTTAAATTCATAAATTACTAATGTAAAATAACTTTCATAATTAAAAAAATTACATAAATATCATAATACATATATCACAATTAATAAATTATTTTTTCACTGATTACAATTATAGCGTGCCCAAATATACTCAACTAAGTCGACTCGAAGTTGATGATGTAGTTGATTATCACGTAACTCGTAATTTCTACGGATGAATGCTTGGAATTCTTGAGTGGAGCCTTGAAATATTTGTGATTGAGGATCTCCTTCATCGTTCGACCAATTGACTACTGCATCTCCCTCATTCTCAATAATCATGTTGTGCAAAATAATACAAGTATACATGGTGTCCTTCAAATTATCCTTGTACCAAAATCGTCCTGGACCTCTTATCATTGTCCATCATGATTGGAGCACCCCAAATGCCCTCTCGACATCCTTTCTCGCGACCTCCTGTCATTTCTTAAATATTTTTCTCTTGGGATCCTGGGGGCATGGAAAGCTCTTGACGAAAGTAGTTCATTCTAGATATATCCCATCGGTCAGATAGTATCCTTTTGTATATTGTGTATTATTAATCGTAAAATTAACCTCGAGTACATTCCCTTGTAAGACGTCGTTGAATAACGGTGATTCGTTAAGCACATTGATATCATTACGTGACCCTGCAATCCTAAAAAAGGCATGTCATATCCACAAGTCCGAAGATGCAACGACTTCGAGCACAATTGCTGGGACGCCATAATCTCCTCGAGTAAACTGGCCTTTCCAAGCGACGGGGTAATTTTTCCATTGGCAATGCATACAATCAAGACTGCCCAACATGCCAGGGAAACCATGTATCTGCTCATGCATTTCAAGCAAGTGTTGGATATCAGCAGCATTAGGTCTTCTTAAATATTGTGCCCCGAATACTTCAATTACACATTGACAAAAGTTGAATAAACATTGGATGACAATTGTTTCGGCAATCCGTAGATACTCACAGCCCCGGTCCTAACATTCAAGAGGCCCTAGGCAAAATGATAAAATAGGCCCTAATTTTTTTTCTAATATAGTAAAATTTATTTACAATGACTTCTTCTAACTTTTCTAGATGCAAAATCATCTATAATATTATTAATTTCAAGATTTTCTAAAATCTCTTTTTCAATAGATAAAATTGCTAATCCATTCAATCTCTCTTGCGACATCGTTGATCTCATGTATGTTTTCAATAATTTTAATTTTGAGAAACTTCTTTCAGCTGATCCTACGGTAACAGGCTTAGTCAACAATATTCTATAAGCAATTGCAACATTTGGATAACAATCTATATTTTTTACAAAATTAAGAATATCAACTGCCGACATAATCTCATTTGGTAAAGTTAGTTGCAGTATTTTTAATTCTGTAAACAAATCATCTAACTCAACATCTAATGAATTTTCATGCGTAAAAGTGGATGTCAGATTAACACAACATCTTCTCAACTCATCATTATCCAATGATTTTAATGTTTTCGAATCAAACAAAAAACCAAATATATTTTTAAATGTTTTCATTTCATCAAATCTACTTTTCAAAGAAGAAATTGCCATGTCTACAATAATCATAAAATAATCAATTCTAAAAGATTCTTCAGGTGATAGTAAAACTTCATCATCTTCTTTCTCATCAAATTGTTTTTTTTTCTAAAAATACGACGTTTCGTTGAAAATATTGGCTCTATATTCATATCAGATGCAAGACTTTTAGCAATAGTCAAACTTGTTGCAAAACCATCATTCCTATATTTTTCAAAATATGATATTATACCATCTAATTGTTTCATACCAGAATCAATACACATAGATTTTGATTGTAACTTCTTACTTATCATGTTTATAGCAAATAAAATATCATACCAAATAACCATACCAAGTAAAAATTCAAAACTTTCAATTGAGTTAACTATACTTTCAGCTTCACTCTTAGACTTTACATCATCACAAATGTCATATAACTCTAATAAAGCACTTCGCACTTCAAGAGCTTGAAACCTAATAGCTTGAACACTTTTAATACGACTTTCCCAACGTGTGTTTGAAAAAGATTTGACAGTTAATCCTTTCACATTATCAAGTAAAACTTTCCATCTTTTAGGAGAACTTGAAAACAATGTATATATGCGTTGAACTATTCCAAAAAAAGAAACGGCTTTAACACAAGAATGCGCCATATCACTAAGAGTCAAATTAAGACTATGACAAACACATGACATGTATAACGCTCTTGGGTTTATTTCAAGCAACCTCTTTTGAACTCCTTGGTGTTTTCCTTTCATATTAGAACCATTATCGTAACCTTGACCTCTAATATTTTCAATACTAAGATCAAGTGATTTTAATACATTTTTTAATTCATTAAAAAGTCCAAAACCAGATGTATCATTAACTTTTAGAAACTCTAAAAAATATTCTTCTATTTTAACATTGCTAGATGACATATTAACACATCGTACTATGAAAGTCATTTGTTCTTGATGACTAATATCCGGAGTACAATCAAGAATTATTGAAAAATATTTTGCCTCCTTAATTTTCTTAATGATAATACTTCTAACATTATCGGCTAAAAGAGAAATCAACTCATTCTGAATTTTATGACCAAGATAATGATGATGAATTTCATTATTTTGAATACGTCTAATATGATCTTGCATCACAACGTCAAATTTAGCAATCATTTCAATCAACCCTAAAAAGTTTCCATTACTTTCTTGATATAGTTTCTCATTAGATCCCCGAAAAGCCAAACAACGTTTAGAAAGACATTTTACAATTGCTAATATTCTTGTAAGAACTTGTCTCCAACGCTCTCTTTCTTTAGAGATTTCTCGTTGTAGATCTTTATCAATTGTTTCATTTTTATCTAATCTCATTTTTAATTCCTTCCAAGAGTTCATATTAGTTATATGTTCAATAGAATTTTCATGTTCTTTAAGTCGTTCACTAATATGTTTCCAATCTCTAAATCCATCATTCACTAAAGAACTTCTATTATTTTCAGATTTAAATAACTTGCAACAAAAGCAATAAACTTTATCTACATGTTTACTATATACCAACCACTTTCGGTCTCTTTCCTCTCCATTACTTAACTTTTTAAAATAATAAGTACTTGAAAAATGTCTAGAGTAGTGATCAAAAGGAAATGTGAGATTTATTTCTCTTATAAGCCCCTTTTCAACTAAAATATCAAGTGCATTGTTATCAAGATTATCCCAATTTCTTGGGTCATATATATCAAGTGGAGGAATAAATTGTTTATTAATATTATTATTCTCATTATCTACTACATTAGTAACATTTTCATGCTCTCTTAAATTATCTTTATCTTCATTAACATCATAAATTTCATTAGATTCATCATTAACATCATGAATTTCATTAAATTCATCATTAATATCATGAATTTCATTAGATTCCTCGCTAACATCATGTATTTCTTTAGACTCATCTATATTATCCCTATTTAAAATTTCTATATTTTCATTAGAACTTGTACTTTTAACAAAGAATTTATTAAGAGCACCTCTTTGTGATTCAGTTAATTGTTCTAATCTTTTTCTTTTTTTTCTTTTTTCATATCCAGAAATATGTTTTTTAGGCAACATATTATAATTCACAAAATCACAATTAAAAAGCTATAATTTAAATCAACTTAGTCTGAGTATAAAAGGAATAATAGCACCTGAATTGAAATTATTTGTAGCTTAGCACTTAGCAGCTTAAGCACCTCGCCTTGGACACGGTAGACTGTAGTAAAATACCTGTTTATTAATTTAACAATTAAGTCAACATTAAACTCCAAATGTATAATTAATTAATTAACAAAAAAATTCCTATTCTATGAACAATTAACTAATTAACCAAAAAATCCAGCACCGTGTAGAGTCTGAAGATGAATAGATATGTAGATGGTGCAATCGTTAGCTCGCAAGTCGCAACAGAAAGGCTCTCAAGAAGTGCAGTCGTGAGCACTGAGCACTAAGCCGGAGCGATTCGCTAGAGCCTAGAGGAGAGGACTCAGAGGAGCAGGCGAGCAGCTGAACAGGCCCTGGCGGAAGCGGCGTCTTCTTCTTCAGCTCCTCCGACGCCGCTCGGTGCGCTGAGTAGTACGCCTCGTGCGGGGACGGTGCGTTTCCGGCAGGGCCGCAGGCCAGGGGAGAGCGGACTGCGGAGTACTGGCGGAGAGGGTCCCTGGACTCCCTGCTGGCTGCTGCCCCTCCCTGTCGCGGTCGCACGGCCCTCCGACGCGCTCGAAGCAACAGCCGCCGGCCGGCGGAGGTGAAGGAGAGTAGGAGAGAGATGCAGTCTCGCAGCGATTTCGCCAAAGGAGCAGCCGAGCAGTATGGATGATTTTGCAGCGAGGATGATTCATCGAGCAACAGCCGACAGATGCAAAAGAAAAGCAAAGTCGGCGGATGCAAAAGCAAAAGTTAATAACTTGACCTAATTCCTAATCCTATATATATATATATATATATATATATATATATATATATATATATATATATATATATATATCTATATATATATATATATATATATATATATATATATATTACTTATTTATAAATTTTGGGCCCCCCAAAATATTGGGCCCTGGGCAGACGCCCAGGACCGCCCGGCCTCTGGGCCGGGCCTGGATACTCATCGTAATGATTAGCAGGGACTCCATACGCCAATTGACGAATAGCCGCTGTGCATTTCTGAAGTGGCGACAAACCTTTTTTCCCCGCTGCATCGACCTTCCATTGAAAATATTCAGAATGATTTTTCATGGCATCAACTATACGAAGGAATAACTCTTTTTGTATTCGAAATCGACGTCAAAATATATTATCAGGATATACTGGATCATCAGAAAAGTAATAATTGAAAAGATAAGCATGTCCAACTTCACGATCCCGATTCAAATACCTTCTCCTTTGTGTTCTACCGGAAGAACTTTGAGCTCTTTAACATACCGTTTGTTGCTGCTCATATAGTTGGAGCATTCTTTGTTCATCTATATCCTCTGCATCTTCCGCCATTTCATTTCTCCAGAATTCATGGAGCATAGATCGATCTAGATTTTGAGTTATTTGAAATAAATCAAGATATTTTTGTGGTTGAAAAATATAGAGAGTTGAGGAAAGAAATCGAAATCGAAGATAACAATGAGATGAATGAAAAAATATGAAATCGATCACGTATTTATAAAAAAAATAAATTTAACCGTTGAACAACGGCTAAAATAGTCGTTGTTCAACGACATAACACACGAAGAATATATTAAAATTCTAGCCGTTGTGTTTTTTTTTACAATTATTAAAATAAAAATAATATATAAAAAGAATAAAAAACACGAGGTGGAGAAAAACCGCTTCTTCGTGTAAAGGGAACGGTGGGAGCTCTGTGGATGCTCTTATTAATCAACGTAATTAATACACTTTTAAGAATCCCTTATTTAAAAAATTATTAAATTTTTAAATTTTTTGAATGATATAATCCATCAGTCAATTTGAGAGAATAGAAATTGAAAATAATGATTTTTAAATTAAAGTATTTACTTTTTTGAATCAATTAATTTAAAGATCACCCATTCGATAAAATTTTTCCTATTAAAATAAATTTAAAAACATAAATATCTATCTTCCAATAGTCAACATTTTAAATTTTTTAGAGTCACCGTAATTAAGATTTGAATAGTGAATACGTAAGAATGTTTAAAGGCGAAGTCCACCGTAGTCTCAGGTGAAAATAATGAATTTTTGAATAACAAAGTAAAGATTTAGAGATGCACGGACAAAAAAAACTAGGTAATTATTTTGTGAGAAGGAAGTTAGGTATATGATAGTAAAAGATGAATATGTTCATCTTTAGTGTCTGTCAATTCGTCTCATGGTTAACACGGAGGAGGGTCACCTAAGGTCTCTGTCAATCTGTCCCAAGGTCAATACGGAGGAGATGACTACTAATATTTGCTGAGATTCGAATCTCAGACTTTATGGTGGCAACATCTAATGTACTAACCACTAGATCGTCTCGAGAAGACGAAGAAAATTGGGTACATGAAATTGTAAAGGGTAATACTGAAATTTTCTATTCAGAAAAATACTGTAAACTCTATCGTGTATATTGTAAAGGGTTATTAATCTAAAGAGACGGAATGATGGAATGCAAAATGCATATATTTATTTATTATATTTTTGATTTTTTTTCTAGATAAGTTTCCACGGTACCTAAAAATACAATAAAAATCAACGATGAATCCGTATTTTTCCATCAAAATTAAACTTTAAATATATAGAAAAATCGGTATAAAGAAAATCTCATTTGATTAAAAGATCATATTATGTATGTTATAGTGATAAGAGATTGATTAGTAACAGAGAAGTAAAGATCAAAATTCACATGATAAAATTTTTAAAATTTAAATTTATTAAATTGTTTGCTGGTTACCAAAAAAAAAGAAGACATGATTAAAATATTTACTATAATTTTCAATTTTAAATAATATAATAATAATAATAGCAATTATTTAAGTAACTTATTATATAATATATATTTTTTATTAGTTAACCTATAAATTTAGCAAACAAATATTATTTTAAATCAAATAATCAATACGATTAATATTTTATTGTTTATTTTTAAAAAATAATTATAGAATAATTAATATAATGCATCTGTAGGAAAAAACCAACGGAGCCGCCAGCAACCGTGACTCTGGTCCTCGGGTCTCTCCTTATTCTTCGCTGCGGTCGTCGTTGGATTGCTTCTCCGCTCCGCTCCGCCATCGTGCTTCGCGTTAGCATCGCAGCAGCGCCAATGGCGGAGGTCCGAACCCGATCTCCCGGGAAGATCATTATCTCCGGCGAGCACGCCGTCGTCCACGGCTCCACCGCCGTCGCCGCCGCCGTCGACCTCCACACCCACGTGTCGATCCGCCCCGATTCCCCGCGGCTTCCAGGTTCGCCACCTCGCCCTCCGGTCGATGTTTCATGCATTTTGTCTTCGGGATTTTCTCCAAAGTTGCAATCTTTTGTCGGAATCCAGACCATGCTGATGGATCGGTGTGTTTAGAGCTTAAAGATATGAACTTGGTTTTTTCTTGGGCGCTCTCGCAATTAAGGACGAGTCTGGGGGATTCTTTTACTGTTTCTTCATCGCCGGTCTCGTGCACGGATGAACGAATGAAACTGATTGCAGCCCTAGTTGAAGAACAAAGCATTCCTGAAGCAAAGATGTCGCTTGCTTCTGGGATTTCAGCCTTCCTTCATCTCTACACCTCGATCCACGGGTAACACTCGCGATTGATTCCGTTTTCTACTGTTTCCTTTGCTTTCCCATTTAGCTCATTCTTGCCTTTCTCTTTATCAAGTTACAAACCAGGAAAAGTGGTTGTCTTCTCTGATCTTCCACTTGGCTCGGGCATGGGTTCATCTGCATCATACTGTGTTTCACTTTCGGCAGCTCTGCTTGCTTTGTCTAATGCCATTATGATCGATAATTCACAAGGTGGATGGCTGAAATTGTGCAATGATGATCTTGAACTAGTGAATAAATGGGCATTCGAAGGTGAAAAAATTATCCATGGGAAGCCATCTGGCATTGATAACACCGTGAGCACATTCGGTATCAAATCTCCTTACTAGTAATCTTTTTTCATTCATACAGGGGTCTTTCAATTATGTTCTATTTCAAGATTTTTTTTTTTCTTTCTGGATTTGTAATTTATCCTGCTTGGTATTTCGTTAAATCATCAATTCTAAGCTGTAATATGTTTTCTCATTGTTGCTTAGGAAACTTGTTCTTTATAGTTTAATTTTTAAGTGACCATCTTATAGGTAGCATGATTCAGTTTAAGTTGGGTGAAGTGACTCGCATTAAATCTAGTTCCCCCCTAAGAATGCTCATCACAAATACAAAGGTTGGGAGGAACACAAAAGCACTGGTGGCCGGTGTATCTGAAAGAACCTCGAGGCATCAGGATGCTATGGCTTCTGTGTTTTCTGCAGTTGACTCTATCAGCAAGGAACTATCAGCCATAATACAGTCAGCTGTTCCTGATGACATTTCAATTACTGAAAGAGAAGAGAAAATAAAGGAACTAATGGAAATGAACCAGGGTTTACTGCAATGCATGGGGGTAAGCCATGCTTCTATAGAAACTGTGATTCGGACAACACTAAAGTACAAACTAGCATCCAAGCTGACTGGAGCTGGTGGCGGTGGCTGTGTTTTGACTCTGCTGCCTACATGTATCCTTTTATTTATATGTCATCATATCGTATTTTTAGCTTTTAAACTTTTTTTTATATGATATTTATTTTTTCAGGTTTATATTTGTGCCTGGTTAAACTCTGATTTTGGATACTAACTATATGAACCACAATTTATTAATTATATCATAATCCATACCTAAACTTCTTAAATTTGCTAAATTTTTCTGTAATTTTGCATTTGTTATAAATTTTGTTTTTGTAGTCTATTATATGATTGTTTTAGGACAATCTTCTAAGAGCTTTCTTTATAAGAATTTTGACTGTTACAATACAAATTTGCACAAAGGAGATGACGATGCGAAGAATCTGGTGCAAGTGTTTGAGTACTTCCACAAAGGTAGCTCCATAATGCTTGACCACACCATGAAATGTAGATAATCAGAGGCCGATGTTAATTTGTTGACAAAACACCTTCATGTACTTTGTGCAACTTTTGTTAAGAAAAGAAATAATTATGGAAGATTTTGAGTCCTGTGATTGAACAAACATCAGATGTCCTTATTTTCTATTTAGAATATCTAGATATACCAGGATTTAATTAAAGAAGTTTGAACGTCCATTTGTTCCATTTATTTAGAGCTTAGACATCTTTGGGAATTGGTAATCCACAACATAGGTTGAAGCTGTATTCCTATACATTTTTGGATGCATACACATGGAACCCTTTTCATCATTGAGCCCTACTAATTATCGTATTGCCTCTTCAAATAATTAATATCAAGTAAATCCCTTTCCTCTTTCTACCAAAGAAATCCTTGACAAACACTGAGCTTACATTGCTTGTTTAACTAATCACCACAATCCTTTAGGTTTTTTTTTTCTTCCATAGAAATCCTAGATAAAGTTGACTATGTCAACCAACTTTCGACTATAAGAGTATTATTTTAGTTGAAAAACGTTAGCATGCAGATAGCACAATGGTTTTCAGTCTAATGGGCAACTGTTTCTGCTCATTGTTAATAATTATCATATTTACCGTACATTTGATGTGCTAAAATTATACTGAAAAAGAAGAAGAAAATTAATCCTAATCAGTATTAGAATGTACTAGTAAAATGCGTTTGTGTTACCTTTATGGCTTGCCTAGATTTGCCTCATCTATAGCAATAGTGGATTATGTGAAGATGCCGACAGTTATGATAGGAACTTGTCATTACAGAGTTTATGGCAATCAACATAATGTTTGGTGGCACAATGCTTTTTAGCATACAAATTTCTTGCCATTTCTTTAGTATTTCATTGTATTGGTACATGAAAATTAGCTCTGACAAAATTCCAGAGTACATTCCATTTCTTGTTTGTTCAAGACAGATTAAGTTGAAGTTTAGCCATATGCAGTAGCTCTGAAAGAATGATAAAATAGAGCTTTATGGAAACAGATGACATATTATTAATTGTATATATATCAGAGCTATAGCTAGCTGTTCGATTAAGGAACGGATATGCCTGGAAATATTAGGCAGAGCCAACATGCAATAACTTGATAAATCGAATATATGTACATGAAATATACCATTTTCTTAGTTATAAGGATGCATCTCAAGAAGAACTTATCCATATTACGTCAGGTTTCACACAAGCAAAACTTAGTAGAAGTAATCTAAAGATTCTAAAATGTTCAATTATTTGTCCCAAAGCCATTTACTGAGAGTGGAGCTTTCACCTAAAACTATTATGTGCCTCGATTGCCTCAGGAATTTCTGATAACCTTATGCAGATCGGCATATAAGCCGAGCTCCAGTAAGTGTATCGGCCCTCAAATGAATTCTCTCTTATTCGTTAATATATTTTTTTCTGAACAATTGCCCCAACACGATATGGATTAGCCTATAAATTAGCATCTGTGCCCTCTGAAAACTGCATAGGTTGGTTGTCTTTTATGTTTGCAGTGACAATTGCTGGTGTACTTTGAATCTGAAAATGTGGTTATACATGATTTTGAAACCATTTATCCATTTATTTTACTTTATTCATTTACTTATCCTCTAAATCTTGCTTGATAATGCTTCCTTGACCTTGGGGCAGCTCTTTCTTCCTCAGTTCTAGACAAGGTCATTGCAGAGCTCGAGTCGTGTGGGTTTCAGTGCTTGAGAGCTGAGGTTGGCGGGGAGGGTTTGGAGATATGCTTCAGCTAACAATGCGGATCCTCTTCATAACCACCCTACTTGAAGTAATCTATTCTTCAGAGAGAAACTCTCATGTTGCTAGGTAGGATGGTTTCTTTGTGCTTTTTTTACTCATGTCTGATCAATAAGAACCATGTTTAAGTTTTTGTTACCAAGGAAATTCAACAGTTGATGAAATGCAATCCCTGAGGAGATTTTGTCTTTCAGATAAACTAAAGAAACATGTCTCTAACTAAATGAGCATTGTTCCAAACAATTCAGTATGAAACTTAATTCAATTAGCAATTTATATGTTCTCTTCGTGAGTAGTTTAATGTGTAGATTAGCAATTTTGATGTGAGTAGTTTAATCCAATTAAATGTATTACGGAAAAGAGATTATTCCATTGTAGTCAAATTTTAGTCACAGCAAAGAATAATTTGATTACTCTCTAGCAAAAAGCAAACTTTGACTGCCCAAAATATTTTGAGTCATCAAAGACACCTAATTTGGTTGACTAACTAAAGATTTTGGTCAACCAAACCTAACACATGTGGAAAACTTAATTTTGTTTTAACTTTGTTTGACCAGTTAAGAATTATTTGTCGATCACACAAAAGACATCTGTAAAGCTCTTAAATAAACTTTCTAGACAAATTGAACCAAGATAAATGGTCCTTCACATAATTTTTGAGGTAATTTTGAAGCTTAACAATATCAGTAAGATGATTTTAAAATATTTTACACTTGTCCCCTGACAATCCTACAACAGTAGGATATTTTTTCAATTTTCTAAATATTTAAAGATCGAATTTTAACTTTGACAAATTAACGGATAACTAATTTTTTAAATATTGAAATCGCATAATTAAACTCATCATAATTTTTTCTTTTTTAATATTTAACTTTGAATTTAATTAGTGAATTAATGATGTTCTAGTAGTAGGCTAATTGATTAAAAAAACAATATAATGTGTAAAATCAATAATGGATTAAATCTGCTAGATTTTCTAAAATACAAAAAAAAAAAGGGTACTAAATTTAGCAATTAATAATATAATAAAAAAATAACCGTCGGCCGAGATGGCGCATCCAGCCGTAAAGTGAACGCGAGTCACATCAACCGTTGGATCTGCCCAGCTTCCTCGGATACTCTCCCGCAGTGCGACGAAACGAATCGCGCCACCAACCTCCTGCCGCCGCCTCTTCCTCTTTTCTCACTGCTTCGTCCACCGTCGCGAGCCGCATCGCATGCGACGAGCGAGCGAACGAGAAGATGACGCTGCTTTGCGTGCCTTTGGTGTCAAAGACGGTGGAGCAGATGGTGGCCGACGCGGTCGCCGCCAAGGCCCGCGGCGCCGACATCGTTGAGATCCGGCTCGACCACCTCTCCGACTTCGATGCCGTCCGCGATCTCCCTCTCCTTCTCCGCAGCCGTCCACTCCCGGCCCTCGTCACCTACAGGTCTTTTCTCGTCACCTACAGGTCTTTTCTCGTCTTCTCCCCCTTCCCCTCCCCCTTGGTGGGATTATGCAGTAGGCGATCTTTCTACCGGTTTGGGATTAGCCTATACTCGATCTTCTAGGTTTCTTTTCTTGGCTTCAATTTTCTGGTTTGTTTTCTATTCAATGATCTGAAAAGAGAAGGGATTTAGGAAGCTGTTTAAGGTGCTATTTCCTTTCTCTTGTTATGATTTTTGTACATGATATTTCAAAAATATAATTTGCGCACAAAATTGTTTTTTGATCGAGTTCATTTTTTTTTTTTCAGTTTCCATTTGTCATCTGTAGTAGCGTAAAAGTATGCGTAACAGGAAGGTGGAACTATACACTTCTTCGCCAGATTGGATGAAGCCTTAGCTAATCCTTTCGAAAGCAAGAATGCCCATGCTTTGATTCAAAAAAAAAAAAAAAAAAAGGGGAAAAAGAAAGAGAATCATATATTCATTATGCATAATCAGAATGTTATCCGAAGTCCTTTTGTCCTATTAATGCTTCTACCCTGGATGCTGGAAAGTTAGTTTGTCACCTCTGGGGCTATGGTGCAGTGGCAGGGCATCTAGGTTGTCTCCCAGGTACCTGTGATTCGATCTCCAGTTATGGCGAATTTGTAGGATTTTTTCCTCCAAATGAGACGCACAACCAAAGGATGCTGGACTTCTTTGCTGTCCGCCGCTAGCGCTTCCCGATTTAACTTGGTGGCCAGTGGAAAAATTCTTTGGGGCAGGCCGGTCACCCCAAGACTAGCTGGGTTTATCATTTTTTTTTTTTGGAAAGTTGTTTTGCCTGCATAATTAACCAAAATGGTGCTGAACTCATGTTATTATATTTGATTCTAACTTTAAATTTGTATCTTCCTTAGGCCAAAATGGGAAGGAGGTGAATATGAGGGTGATGACAAAGTGAGATTTGATGCGCTATGCTTAGCCATGGAGTTAGGAGCTGAGTATGTTGACATTGAGCTTAAGGTTGGTGTTTACACTAAAGTATATCTTCAGGCAAATGCACCAAAACTTAATGCAACAGACCCAAATGCTGCATTTAAATATTACCAGGAAGAAAAATGATGTGTGCATTTTGATATTTTCAATGCTAATTGAAGATTCCTAGTAGCTAATTAAGACATGCCAGTGTTATTATATGACTTCTGCTAGCTACCTTATCTGCAGATGTGTACACTTTGTACTTGCAGGTTGCTGAAAACTTTGTTAAACTCATATCTGGAAAGAAACCAGAGAGCTTCAAGCTTATTGTTTCTTCTCACAATTATCAAACTACTCCATCAAGTGAGGAGTTGAGTGGTCTTGTAGCAACAATACAAGCTGTTGGAGCTGATATAGTGAAGATTGCAACCACTGCTGTGGACATTGTTGATGTCACACGCATGTTTCAAGTAATTGTGCATTGCCAAGTAAGTGCTAACAAACTGATGATGCAATTGAATTGGTTGGCGGGCACATATCTTCTTCTTTTTATTTCTTTTTGTTGTTCTATTGTGCCTAGTAGTGAACTGGCATTCTTAGATCAAAACAGGAGCCCTGTTTCTAGTATGCTCCATGGTATTCATGGCAATGTGGAGTCATGTTAAATGAAAGTAGTTATTTGGTATGGGCCTATTTGGTCAGATATGAAAAGATAATGCATCTGGCTAAACCAAAAATGGGATTTAGGATCAGTAGTTCCGAATCTAATTTGAGTTATTTTTCTGCTGTTGACATCTAATTGAATATTGGGATGAAGATCAATTGCAATTCAACATATCTTGCATGTTTCTTTATCTTATTTTACTGTCGATCCCTGTTTCTTCTGGAATATTCCTGCATCAATAGTTGCTTGAAACTATAATTTAATAGAAGTGACAACATCATCAAAGAAAGGACGTAAACTATCAAACTTGACTATACTACAACGTTCAAATTTCTTTTCTTATTTTGTTTCAATATCGATAATGAGAATATGTATATGTAATAACCATACAGTATGTGCATTATTATTATGACCATGTTTCTATTATGTGGTTTATAAAATGTAAACCAGGGACATAATGTTTGCTGGCAATAAGTTAGGACAACACATCTTAGTTTTTTAGGATATAAGAAACTAGCTTCTGAATTCTTTGTCAGTCAAATTGGATGGACTAGTTCTGTATCAGCGACTCAGCAATAATATGCTACAAGCGATATACTAATTCTTTGTTAGTCAAATTGATTGGACTAGTTTTGTATCAGCGAATTTTGATAAAAAAAAGTGATATACTTGCAACTACGTTTTCCAAATTCCACCTGAAGTGTATACGATTGGCATTATCTAAATAACTTATAAATTGCCCTTGCATATTTCTCTATTTGCCTGTTTCCTTTAGTGGAACAGCTCCTCTTCTGATTTGGTTGTTATTTAAGCAAAAAGAAAAAAGAAAGAAAATCTCCCATTATTATTGTGATAGTTAAGTTTACCTTCTGCTCTTCAAAATAAACCACTTTTAAATGCTTTTTGATCAAAATTCATTACTCATTATGGTACTGGTTCCCCTTTCCTTTACAAATAGAGAGATTGATGGTCTATTCAAAGTAAATATAGGATATCACTTGGACTTGAGATAGAACATCATATGTTTGACTAATTAATAGGAATAACAGGTGCCAATGATAGGATTGGTCATGGGGGAGAGAGGTTTAATCTCCAGGTTGCTTTGCTCAAAATTTGGAGGATATCTAACTTTTGGCACCCTTGACTCGGGCAAGGAATCAGCTCCTGGACAGCCAACTATCTCAGACTTGTTGAATGTATACAACATTAGACAGATTGGAGAAGATACAAAAGTCTATGGGATTATTGGGAAACCTGTAGGCCACAGCAAGGGCCCTATTTTGCATAATGCGGCATTCAAGTCAGTTGGTTTCAATGCAGTTTACGTGCCGCTTTTAGTGGATGACCTTGAGAATTTTCTAAATGCTTACTCATCTCCAGATTTTGCTGGATTCAGGTACAACTGTTAATATCTTGCGCAAAGCTTTTCACTCTGTGCTGGGTTCATTATTCTTTGAGAGTCCTTATTTTTACCTGTTTTGTCAACGTAAGTTCTTTGCACATATAATATTCTTATGCCAGGCCTTCATTCATACTTTTCTTTGCTGACAGTGATTGTCTTCATTTGGGGGTCTTTATATTGGCTTGTATTGCGATTTGAAATTTAAATAAGCTGCTTCCTACTTTTAAGCTTCAACTATCTTAAAGCTTTCATCTGATATTATTGCATTTTAATGTTTTCCTTGACATGGAAAGGTGGTTGGACATATCTCCATTTTCAAATAAAGGTGACCAAATGGATATCATATCTTTGCTTCTTTTTTTCTATCTCAACATGTTGGCTGTGGATCAGATTTTTATGCTTTGTGCTTTTGTCAGATGTAAGATGTTTACTCAATGTCTTCCTTGCCTATCATACATGTTGCAGTTTGTCACTATGAGCATAAGGGTATAGGAGTATTCCTGCCACGCCAAATTCTCGTCATTCAATTTAACTCTGGAATTTTGCTCCACTGGCGTTGGAATGAACAATTGAAAATTTTCTATTTAATTACTTATGGCATTCATATATGTGCACAAATCCCAAAACTGGTCATTTGGATACCCATAAACAAATTGTAGGAGTCTAAAAGAGAAATGAGGGATATGTGAAACGTGCAATGGAAGTGATATATCCCCTTATGCAAATGGTACAAGGTTAAATCTGCCATGTAGACATAAAGGTGACCAGATTAGTCTGTAGAATCTTATAAACTGATATTAAAGTATTATATTTCACCATGGTTCTCTCAAGTAGAATTAGCATCATTGCTTCCAACAGTGATGATCTTATCTGATATACAGTGTGTTTTTAGGAGGCAGATGGATCAAGGAACTGAATCCCTTTAAGTTGTTTTCTACCTATCTAACCACTTGTAAGAGAACCACATCTTGTTTTGTGTCATTACAGGCTTCCTGAATCACACTATACGTTCTGCTACCCAATTGATATAGTAACTAGAATGTGAAGGTCATAGTAAAATGCTTAATCTGAATACACTTCTTGCCCAGGCGTCACAAAGTTGGGTGACTCATTTTCTATCTTTCCTGCAGGGACTGCATAAAATTTTAAAATAGCTAGTCCTTGCTGCATCATTTGCCATCATGAGAATGATATGATTTAATAAAAGGAATTTCTAATGTTTTGTGCTCAGCAGATGAACAATGGTCATTGATCAAATATGTAATGCAATATCTGCATGGTTCATGATTCATGAAGATAATGGGATAGGGATTAATTCCCAGCGGACGCATGCGCTTGGGAAAAAACTCCTCCCACCCCCTAGCCAATTGTCGGTTGGCTATAGGTGACCCGATTTACCTCCCTTCACATAATTTGAGGATGGATTATGAGGGGCGCTTGAGGTGAGCGTAATCACCTTGCTACAATGATTCACGAAGATACAACAAATTACTGAGCATTGATTTGCCTGTTGCAAATCTCATTATCTATGTTGAAGCATAGCATTGCAAAGCAAAAAGGTTTTAGGATTTAAATTTGGGAACCACAAGTGTCTTTGTCAAAGGAAAATTAGTGAAAAGGTAAAAAAAGTAACCACTAGGTTTGAATGACTGATGATCCAACAAGACCAGGGGTGCACATATAATTCAACTTTAACAAATTTTTCAAGCGGAATTTTAATTTATTTATCCATAAGAAGGAAAAATTCCATTATTATTCATTACTTTCTTGTCACTTTGCATACCTTCTCTTAACATTTTATCATAGACCCTACAGACATAAGCTGTTGTTTAAATGTCACACTCGCAGTGAAACGTTATGTGATTAGTATGTCCAAGCCATCCATATAGACCAAGGTCAATAAATATTTTTACACTCAATCCCTACAAATTATACCATGGGAGAAAACATATAAATATAAGAGGAAAAGTGACACCAATAAAATGACAACTAGACAGTGAGAAATTGAATCATCTTAGAAGTGGGTAAATTTTACTACCCAATTTTCTAGAATACAGTATGTCTTTACTTGGACAGCTATTACACAATAAATGGTTAAATTTGATGAATATTTCCATCTCTCTTGACTAATTGTATCTGTTCTATGATTCAGTTGTACAATTCCCCACAAAGAAGCTGCACTAAGATGTTGCGATGAAGTTGATCCAATTGCAAAAGTAAGTGAGTATAGCTTCAGGTTTAATGGTGATTTTACAGCTAGTTAATGGGTGCCATTACATCTTGGTCGAGAAATTGTACAGCTATGTTCTATAAAGAGTTATGAAATGGCATCCTTGTTTTGCTTCTGCAGGCTATAGGTGCGGTAAATACTATTGTTAAACGGGCATCTGATGGGAAATTAATTGGTTACAACACTGACTATGTTGGTGCAATATCTGCAATCGAGGATGGACTAAGAGGTGTGTAAGTATTGAATACTTTTGTATGCAACTTTTGGAAAAGCTCTATCCAGAAAGTAGCTGTTCATTGGTAATGCTAGCGAAGTTTCAGTTTATGTTACTTCACAGGTTTACGAGGGGGAAAGGATGAAATTGGTTCTCCCCTTGCTGGTAAGATATTTGTTGTCATAGGTGCTGGTGGTGCTGGGAAGGCTCTTGCTTATGGTGCAAAGGCAAAAGGAGCAAAAGTAGTGATTGCAAATCGTACTTTTGGTAAACCCTAAACCCTCATTTACCATTTTACACATGTACTTAGTGCTAGAGAAACAAAGAAGCTCCATGCTCAATCAGCTTAACAACTTATTACATTGCTACCAAATCTAAGTTTTGTATTAGCCTATTTATAAAATGCAGACTCGTTGGTTGTTTGATTAATAAGTTTCATAAGCTAATTTCTTTTATAATAAGAAGCTGAAACTATAAAATTCCATGCAGTTAATTTGGGGAGAGGTTATTCTCGTACACTCACCATTATGATTTTATTATGGTTTTTGATTGTTCCTAATGTGAATGAATAGCGAATAGTAGTTTACAAGTAGAAAAATCAATGCATGCATCCTTTGCTGCAATGCTGTTCACAAATAGAGTTGCTGTACTTGTCTTGATCTCTTTACCACTCGTGATTCACAGAACGAGCAAAAGAGCTTGCAAATTTGATGGGGGCACAAGCGTTGACCCTTGCTGAATTAGAAAATTTCCATCCTGAGAATGGAATGATTCTTGCCAACACCACATCAATTGGAATGCAACCTAATGTTAATCAGACACCTGTCTCTAAGGTTTGTGAATTCTCCTTAAATTGGTTTTGCTCCTTCCAAGTTTTTGCTGCTTCAAATTCCTTTTACAGTCTGAAACTAAATTCTTGGTGTTGTATTCATCTATGAGATGTTATACTCTTTTAGCACACATTAAACCTTCATATGGAATCTGGGCAAGATTCCTACCACCTTCATTCTCGATGCTTCAAGGAACCAGAAGATAATCTTTATTTCACAATTTGAGCAAATAGAGCATTTCACATATCTAGGATCCTATTAACTCTTGAAGTAAAAATTCCATAATCAAATATATTTGTGAAATTGCAGCAAGCACTGAGGTGGTATTCTTTGGTTTTTGATGCTGTCTACACACCAAAAGTAACCACTCTTTTGAGGGAAGCACAGGAATCTGGAGCCACCGTCGTTAGCGGACTCGAGATGTTTATAAGGCAAGCAATGGGACAATTCGAACTGTTCACAAATTTGCCAGGTCAACTCTTCAACCCTGTATCATATTTTGATATGCTTTGTATATTTAAAGGAGCCTCATATAATTTTTTTTTTTTTTTTTTGCAGCTCCTGAAAAGCTTTTGCGCGATATTTTGGCATAATACACATAAAATGGTTTGTTTTCTGTAGTAAATAAATGCTTTCTCAGTATCTCCTCCTTGACAGTCGGATATTTTTTCAAACTTATGGCATATCGACTTGGCCGGCATTCTTCAATAGGTAGCATGAGGCATGTTGATTCCTATTTTGTTGTGTTGGAGACAAAGAAATGGCAACTAGAAATCTGAAAGTTGTATTCAGCATATTTGCTATCAGTTTCATATTTATATACATACAATATTGAATTGTATCTGTCATTTGATATTTGGTTCAGCTTTGCTACCTTCTGGATATTTAGTTACAAATTCAAATTCGAACTTAAAATGTTGATATCATTGTGCAAGTTATATTTATTCCATTTCACTCCAAATGACAATATTGTGCCATCCATGCTCTAAATAGGCGTAAAAATACTCATAAAGCCAATTCTAATTAGTAGGATAAAGATTTGATTGTATTTGTTGTTCTTATACTCTAAATACAAAATGAATGGCATATTAGATAGCAAGAACCATTTAACAAACACATTTAGTTTATCCAGATTCACAAAAGTGAAGCGAATGAAGAGAATGGCAAAGACAAAAAAAGTATATCCTCATAAGAGATTCATAAATACGAACGGAATCAGTAAGAAAAACAAGAGAGCATTAACCTGTAGCATTATTATTTTCGTCTTCCTTTACTAGCATTAATCCCAGATGAATTACATCTAAATCTGAATCTTAAGGAGATAATAACATGAATATTAAATGTGATAGTGCAAAATTTCGCTAAGGATGACAATACTCGCAGTGGGGTGCATCTGCTCTTATCGTAGTGTGACATGCAACTTTGTCTGCACTGTTTCCCTGATACTCCACTGCAAGCAAGTTTGTACGAGTACATCAACAATCAATCGACGAGCACAAATTGCAAAAGGAAAGGATCATTTAAACATCCTCCAAACCTGTAGCTGGTTTATCTCCTCATCGGTAAGCGACCTTTCCATGGATCTGAATGCAATTCTGTAACAATGGCTGGTCATACCCTTCTTATTGGTGAAATTATCAATCAACTTCACCTGCCACAGAAAATATATGATTAGTCTTCACTGTAATATAGCAACCTTCAGAAAACCAATAGAGCAAGAAATATAGATTATGAAAAAAGAATTCGTTATATAGAACAGAACAAATGCCGCCTAGAGACTTGACCTCTTCCACAAGATCCCCAGCAATTCCTCTAACGACTTCACATAAGTTGTTCTCTGTAAAGGAATCACTGATCCAAAAACTAATATCCTTGTAGCAGGGAGGAAACTGCAAAAGGAAGTTTCCATGAGACAAAAGCAAAAGTTTTGATAAGCATTATTTATTTTGTAATTTAATTTGCGCTGTTCAATGTCATTTTCCAATCTCTTGAATTGAAAAGGCAGATTGTTTAAATTGGAAATTGAAGCATACTTCTGTCGAATGTTCCAGAAACTGTAAAGGCAGGTCGAGTTGCAAAAATGTTTGGTAAAAGTGAGTCTTTTCTCTCTTTTTTTTAGCTGATCCAAAAGAGTAATACCTTGGAAAATGGTTTGAACTTGACGCCAAGCTTGCCCGCGGAAAACTATTCATAGGAAGGGAGATTAATTAAATGAAGGTCAATGCTTGATGACAAGTACAGACAGTTCCATTAACAGACAATTTATGTAATGATCAAGTGAATTAACATTTATTGATATAATTATTTTAATTTGTTAGGATGATTGCCTTTGACTATGTATTTTTTTGACAAAAAAAATTTAAAATAAATCACCATATAGCATAGAAGATGTATTAGAATATGCAGTTCTAAGAAAGCATAATGATATTCCAACTAAGCTTTTAGGACATGGTTTATGTGAGAGCATGTATCGCAATAGAACCGCAATGCAAAGCTGTATAATGAGTTGGTCTATTTCAGATTGTAAATGAAAATACAAAGTCCATAACCTAGCAGACTGCTCTAGAAATGATAATTGAACTAACATGGGTTTAATTGGTCATAAAAATGATGTGCATTGTATTCATTGATCAGTCTCTCACACAAGTATAAAGTTCATATTCAAAACTTCAACTATATTTTATTATGGTTTAAGTATTCCTCATCCTAAAATCTAAATAATGCTTTGGTCATGAACACACTCAATGATAGTTATCATTCAATTTTTTCCCCTCCTAATTAGTTCTTTGAGTAGATGAAATCCGGAGAAAGAAAATTAAAATCCCAAAATTTGTAACCCTAAAATGTCATGATTTCAGAGTAGTTGAACCTGATTATGATCTGCCGACACAACATACTAGTGAAAAATTAGGATAGAAGGACAATGAAACATTCATGATCAAGAATAGTACTCAGCGTAGAAATAACTCATTTATGCACTTGTGCGATCTTATCCACCCATAAATGATAAAATAATAAAGCTTTAACTTTTTTAGGCACAATTAATAAACAAGAACATGAGTACTTTTGGCTCATTAGTATATCTTAGGTAACTAGAAATTACAAGTGGCTCACAAGGTGAAAATTTCATTTATAAGCTTGTCTAGCTCATTAAAAATTTAATAAATATGGTCTGTGATACTGGTTACTGGTCATTTTATATGGGCCTAGAATGTTTACTTTTTGCACATAAGTTAATCTAGATATTCAATAAAATTTGTAAGATATAAATCTGATGTATGCACAAGGCTTTGCTGCTAAATTAAAATTTGTCCTTTTGAATATGTAAATGTTTTACACATCAAGTTTATAGAAGTATTTTATGTTGACGAATAGTCTTCAAAGTTTACCATTACCAGCATGGAGCTCATCCATTGCCGTTTTATATACTGGTATATCTTAGTATCTGAACCTGTTTTATCTCATCAGGAGCCATTTCATATGTTTTCCTAACTCTTTTAAATCTCAATAGCATCATTTTATTTTATTTTCAGGCCTAATGAAATAAAAGGTCAATTTTCTGATCTGAGGGGATATCAGAGCATACTTAATTTTAAGCATAATAAGGTGTTGGAAAAGGCTATATATGTAATCGTGTAGCCACTGTTGTACTTCACATGCTGTCAATTAGGGATGATTATGGGTTGAGTTGGAATTTAGGTCTTGACAAAGACCCGACTGCAGTAGATTCTGACATCCAATTTAGTGCTACATGGCGAGTTGTTGGATAATAAAAAAGTTCATAAGTTCAGATGAGTGAGTTGTTATTAACTTGGGTTTAAACATTCTGGTCAATGATTAGGCTTAATAAGTTGATGGGTTAATTTTCTCATTTAAATTTATTATGACACGTTTGATTCACAAATAATATGGAGAGATATCCTCTCCATTACTGCTAAAGTCCCTAATTTAAATTTATTTTTTTTATCAAGTTTATTATGAGCATTATAGTGATGCTAAATATTATTTAAACTCTTAGATAAGTCCAAGAGCAAGTTCTTTTAAAAAGCTATATAACAAAATTATTGTGAGAAGTTTATTAAACCCATTAAAATGATCTAAATATCCTTCATTGGCTCGAATTTGAACATAATTATCCTTATAGATTTGATTCTAATTGAGCAAACATCTTGAGATCAGTCAAAGTTCAATACTTTGAAAAAAAACACATGGAGTTTCATGCTTGGTCAAGATTTTAATCCATGACAAATATGCATAAAATTTTCATGTTTAGTTGAGATTTTAATCACGACATATGCATAAACATGATTAAGCTTAACAGAACTCAGCTCCTTTCAGATCTATGCAGAAAAATCATCTTTATCAGTGTATAACTTAAAATTTTGAGTTGGTTAAACAAGTACTCACATGGGTGTCTAAACAACCAGAGAACCATTAATCCTAAATCATGATTTGATATTGGATATATCTCAAACAATGAATTAACTATATATCTTCCTTTCTCATCTTAAGAACTACCAAGTAGATCATCACTACTCGAATAAAAGTAAATGTTTGAAGAAAATATTAGCACTAGTTTCAGAATCAGCAAAACATAAGTTTGACATACTTGTGAAGTAAGCCTCTGATCAGTTGACCAAAAAAGTCGAATATCTGGTATATCAAAGAGAACCATTGCAAGTCTTTCTAATCCAAGCCCAAAGGCCCATGCAACAGAATCTTTCCTACCATTTCTGTTAAGAATTTCCTGTTCAGTCACTCCACATCCCAACACTTCCATCCATTTTTCCTGCAAAAGTTATTTATAACAATATTAAAACAAATATCAGATCATACAAGACAAGAATTAGTGGGAATAATGTCTAAATATATTCCTAATTAAGCTCAGTCTAAATCTGTCTCTCATCAATTTCAATTAAGATAAATCTATAATCTAAAATGTGATATGGGATCTAAAAGAATACCCATCAATGCATTGGTCAGTTGATCATTTATGTCACTCTAAAAAATTCTTCAACAAACAGAAAGATTGAAACATAATGTGCTATTGAACTAGGACTTCAAAACAAAGAAAAATTCAGAATCTTAAAACAAATGCCTATAAATGTATTTCGTGTTACAATCACAATAATGTTTATTAATAAATACCAAGTGTGATCATGAGAGCGACCAACATGATTTTTCCTTGTGATTTTTTTTTGTTTAACTAGAAGCTCCTATCATTTTCTTGCATATAATGCATATAGATTACTGCAGGTTCCAAATCAAGCAAGACAAACACTCCCTTACATGTAGCAACAGATCCAGGAACATATTATGGAGAATAAGAAAATCAGTATTATAAGATAACTAAGTCAAAATGTACATCAGGAGATGATGGGAGGGTCAATTCAGGAGAAATAAGTAGCAACCTGAAAATAAATCTCTAATTCGAAAGATGGGTTGGTGAATGGAAAATAAGTATCAACCCATCGCATTTCCACAGCACCTGCACATAAAGATACATAAGACTTGGGACCTCAGCATACAAGAACTAGAACTAGAACTATCGTAAGGCAGTAACTAATATATTCCACTTTAAATTTTTAATGACAAAGTTAAAAGTTTCATTAGTTCCAGAGTACCAAAAAGATGCCTTGCTAAACCCTCGAGACACTTCTTTAGATTTGTTGCTGCATAAGATGTTGCATCAGTGCTAGAAACCTCCCATTCATTTGGAGAGAAGACACGGACCCCTTCCATCTGTAAGCTGGGTGCTTAACAATTAGGTTTTGCAATATCAGAAAAATTGGTAGTTAGTGGAATTGGACAAAAACCTGATGAAACACAGGATAATGGGTTGAATCAATGGAGTCTCTACGGTACACATCGCCAGTTACAAGAAAATGGCTGTGCCCTGCCCTCAATAACTCTGCCTGATGAGCACTGGTATGACACCTTAAGACAGTGCCCGCATCAACATAATATGTATCATTGTAACTCCTGCTTACATGATCAGCAGGCACTAACACCTCATCAAAATTCTGAAAGACACGGATTCAAGGTCAGCCACAAGTGCATCGAACAATAGTGCATAGAAAGTTCATACAGATATCAGAACTAGATAATCCTAAACTCGTGATTGATCAAGTGTAGGAATCTACTGGCCAAGATCACAGAATGGCATTGTGAGGTAAGACATTAACGTTTTTTTTTTTCTGTGTCCAATTAGTATAAGAAAAGCATAGTATAATCCAAAAAACACAAACTTTACTCTACTGATTACCCAGATATCAACACTACGGAGCTTGAAGGGAGATATTTTGAGCATGGGCTCGGTAGTTGAAAAAAACTTAAACATTAAGTTGCCAAAAGAAACGATGTAATGAAAAGCATATATACCTGCTGCACGGAAACAATGGGACAAAGGTCATCAAATTTGACGAACATGGAGGAGTAACTGGTGTCGAAATACTCATAGATGGCATTCTTCAATATTCCAATCGGATGGTTGTCCCTTCGATGTAGTTGCAGACCGATCTTCGAAAATATATTGTCTGGCACATTGTTTGTGGGATCGCTTTCCCGGACAACATCTGTACCATCAAGCAATAGAACCCAAATAAATCAATAAAGACGCACAATAAGCTTCTTTTTTTTTTAAAAAAAAATTGATAATACAAAAAGAAAGGTACCATCTTTGGCAATTTTGACGCCGCCAATCTCGAGGAGAGCCGCGACCCTGGAATTGGATTTCTTATGAACCTTGTTGGAGTGGACAGAGGCATGAGAGGAGAAAAGGGAGGCGCGGGATAAAAAGGGCGGATAGGAGAGGAGCTGGGCGGAGAAGGGCTTCGAACCATGAATGCGGCGTGAGGCAGAGGCGGGGGCGATGAGGTTGGAGGAGATTGAGGATGCCGCCATGCGAGTGGAGAGCAGCAGCAGCGCGCGGGCGCAGGTGCCACCTCTTGAGATAAGCATATCGTCGCTCGTCGTCTCCTCGGAAGGTCAAAAAGGGGAATCCAATTGGTGGATGAAAGAAGGGAGCCGCCCGCCGCTACGACTCACTTCCCTCAGCCGCAAAAAAGCAATTTCTTTGCCTTGTTGAGTCGTGAAGGGTACCGTAATGAGCAGTCAAATTCACCCAATAATTTTAAATAAATTATCAAAATTTAAAAGAAAAAAACTTTATAAAATGATAAAAATCCAAAAAAAAAAAAGTATTTTCACTAATTTTTTATTTTTTATTTCACTATTTTTCCCCTCGAATCGTTGTTTCACATTTTTCTCCTTCCTCTTGAACATTCATATCTACCTTATAGTTGAAGGCCTCTTCAATATTTATTTTATTACATTATATATTAGTGTGCCACCTGACTAGGTTATCTCTCTATGTGACTTATCTAATAACAAGCACTTGAGATGTTGATCCTGAGACAGATTGACAGGGACACTGAGAGGATGAATATATTCATCTTTTACCATCAAATTTTATCATCGTCATGAAGATTGATTTTACATTATGTTATCTCTTATTTTGCATAACAAATTTCATCATCCCAATTACCTTAACATTACCTTTAGCTAGGATTATACAAACAAGCTGAGTTTTGTATTGCTTTAAACTTATTTGATAAACTCATCACGCCAAGTTTGGTTTGATTACTTTTTAAATGAATTTGGGTTTGATTTATTTAGATATTATGGAGCTTTGGAATTTTTTTTTTTTTTAAACTTATTTAACTAATTAGTAATTTGATATTATAAATTTAATTATCTATTTATAAATTTTATAAGCTCTTTATTGATAAAGATAGTTTATCAACTCTATCTTTATACATTGCAACATTATTCATGAATAATTCATCATCTTTATTTAAAATTATTACTTTTTTTATTTAATTAACCTTAACTAATTGATTGTACATTGAATAAATATAAATAAATTTTTATTAAATTTAAATTTACTCACAAATGTTAGTTCATTTAGGTTTAAATTCTCCAACCAGTCAATCACCTATTCATTTAGTTCATTTAGAATATTTTCTTTAAATATACCTTTTAGATAATTAGGTATAGTCAAATTTCCATTTTATTTTTATATTCAAATGTCTTATTTCATCTCTTAGCAATTTTTTTTATAATGATATTAAATTCAACAAATATTTTTTAGCAGTAAATATAAATTTATTAATTAAATTGACTTATAATCCTACCAGTACTAACTAGATAATTTAACACTACATTAATTAGTTAACTTGTTTAAATATGAATATTAGAATATAACATAAATAATATTGGACATTTAGATTATTAGATATTCATTGAACTAGTACATATTTGAGTAAAAAACTGATAAGGTGCATTTGAGAACAAAAATTTAGGATAGATAGAAGGGTATAAAATGAATACTTGTCTTGTATTTATTAATGATTAATAATTAATCAAATCATAAATGAATCGAAGCATACACATACCCAACCTGACTTTTCATCCATTTGATACACCAAATCCTTCTAGTTCACTCCTTCATTCTCACTCCCCGTGATATCATTTTCGTATGTTTATGTCTTCCACTCCCCGTGTAAATCTGTCTTTATATTCCAATTCTTTCATTCCCCGGGTGTTGTATACCCTTGAGTGATATCTTTCTTCTATACTTCCAATAACTCTTGAGTTATCAATGTTCCTATCCTATGTGTACTCCTAGGTCTTACACAGATACATATATCATATTATAAGATAAAACTTAATTTAAATCATTTAATTCAAACATCAAAATCTATAATCAAACCACTCGAGATACTAATCAGAGTCAGCCCTAGTGGTCAAGGTGGAGCCGTCGCATAGGACCCTACCTTTGGTGGGTCCATATTTTTTTTAGTAATTGTTTTATTTTTTTACTCTGGTCAAGTTGACGCCCGACTTCTTAGTCTCTCAGCTTCTCGAGCCTCCCAGCTCCTTAACCTCCCGACCTCTTAGGCCTCTTGGCTTCGTAGTCTCCTCGTCTCCTAGCTCCTTAGCCTCTCCCAGCCTCTCGGGCCTCCCAGCTCTTGACTCTCGGGCCACTAGCTCCTTGGTTTCCTAGCCCCTTGGTGGTGCAGGATCATTTTAGGAAAAGGTTAAATCATCCAGAAAATCTCATATTATTTTAGGAAAATGATCGTCATTGCGTAAATCTCATATTATTTCAGGAAAAAGGCAGCGACGTGAACTAGTCTCGCATTATTTTAGAAATTAAATAATGACAACATAGGAAGGGGAACAAAAGGAAAATAAAGTCTATGGTTTCCTTATGAAAGACGGCCCTTTCCGATATCTCAGTTACATACGTACATCAAAATTCTAATACTCATTTTCTTCATTCTCTAACTTGAGCATTGGAGTGGTTGCGTCCGGGAACCCCCTGACCATCATTCTAACCCTCTTCTTTTTGTTTGCCTTCGTCCAAGTTCTCAACCATGTCATCATCCTCGCTGTCATTAGGCGATTGACAATTAAATTGGCAATAGAGCCAACTCACTGATGATTCACTCATAGACGTTCGCCGGTAGGATTATAGGTATTTTTACATAACCATTTTATAAAGTCTATAGTTGTAATGCTATGATATTTTCTGATTTTTTTAGGAATCAAATACATGCTCTATGGAGGGTAGTGTCATTGGTCCCATGAATAATGAGATAGTGATTATTTATATAATGATGTTCACTACTACTGAATGTTTTGAATCTCGTGATACACTAGTTGCTTCGGCACATAAGGTGGCAAAGGCGAATAGAATGGTTGTAGTAGTGAAAAGATCAGACAGTGTAGATACTGGGAGATGGGTTCGGTTGTGTTTTGGCATGTGAACAAAGTGGACAATATCGTCAGCCTAAAGAAAAATTGTCTGAAGAAAAATATGAGAATGTGAAAGATGAAAAAAATGTGATCAGAAAAGTGATTAAAGAGAGACTTACTAAAACAAAGAAGTGTGGTTGTCCATTTTTAATTAAAGGTACACAAATATCCAATGATGAGCCATGGGTTTTTTATGTTGTTTGCGGCATGCATAATCATCCTTGCACACTGTATTTGGAAGGTCACTCATTTGTTGGATGCTTATTACGTGCTGAGGAGGAGTTGGTGGTTGACCTATCAAAGAGCCATAGTTGACCGAAAGACATATTAAGCGTGTTAAAGGTGAGGTTTTCTATAAAAAATCGACAATTAAGACTGTTTACAATGTGTGATAGAAGCATAAAACAATCGAGAATAGAGGTTGATCACAAATGCAATGCTGAAGGAGTATAACTATTTATATCATCACATGTGATGTGATAAAATTGACATAGTGAAGGATATTTTCTTTGCTCACCCGATGAGTATTGACATGTTGCATGCTTTTCCAAGTGTATTGTTGATGGATTTGTTAGATCAAAAGCGCTAGAGGAGGGGGGGGGGGGGGGGAATAGCTCTCGTGACTATTTCATTTTCGAAAACGTTCGAGTAAATATGCAGCGGAAAAGTAATAAACACAGAAGCAACTCTAACACAATTTCTTTTACTTGGTTTGGAGCCTGTGGCGGCTCCTACTCCAAGGCCCGCGATCGTTGATCGCTTTCGTTGGACAATCACTATAGATCCGAAATTCTTTACAGGAATATAAGTACAAGTACAGATTAAAGAATGATTATACCGACAATACAAAATGAAGAAAGTAGTCGTCGATTGTCGGAACAACAGAGCGTTGTTGAAGCATTCAGAGCAGTGCACAGGAGCACAAGTTGTTCTGTTTTTATTAGCTTCGAAGCTGCTCCCCGGGGCTCCTTTTATAGCCTCAGTAGGACTAATCCAGATCCTCAAAGCTCGGGATCAGGTTTGACTCGAAGCGGCGTTTGGTCGACCGATCAGTTGATCTCCTCCTCATTCGATCTGATCGCTCCGCTTCGATCTGGTCAACTCCTATCCTTGAATCGGTCTGTTGGTTAGTCCTAGAAAAATCGTACCGGTTCCACTGTACAAAAATTTTGTACAAGTGTCAAACCTTTCCTTTAATAACCTATTATGTTCTTTAGAAGTTAAATTAGGAATCACAGACGGAACTTAACATCATTGATTCCAAATTTAACTTATCTGTTCTTAATGTTTTAGATTTGAATCCAAAGCGGAACTTAACACTATTGATTCAAATCCGCCTATGTTATTAATTCCATTAAATATTAATTTTTAAAATTGACTTCCAGGACTGCATGGCGAGGCACATGACCTTCTTGGATATGAGAGCAATCACCACCGCCTAGACAAAGCCCTTTAAGGAAAGCTAATATTTAATTTCCTTAAATAACTCTAGGTTAACCAAAAAGAACAATCGAATCACAAATTCGAAAAAGAAGAAAACACAAACTCGAAAAACTAATTCGAAAAAACTAGATCTAATGCCTCTTGTGTTTGGAATTCATACAAAAAGAAATAACTAGCATGATGCGAAAAACAATTGCTAATTATACATTCTTTTTGTAAACTAACGGCCTCGAGATCTTCTGTCGTATTCCTCGCCTCGCCTTGGACGTCGTGTGAGCGACGATCCTCCAAGATGAACACTACCCAAAAGCTTTCTTCCTCTTCCTCTTCCTCTAAAATCTTGCCGCCACCACCACCAAGGAGAAGAGAGCAAAGGGAAAGAGAGAAGAGAGAGGGTCGGCCACCAAGAGATCTTCCAAGCGAGAGAATAAGAGTTGTGTCTCATGAGGTCTCCTCACCCCTTCTTTTATAATACTTGCCCAAGGCAAATAAGGGAAGAATTTTTACAAAAATTAAAATCTTCCTCTAGTTTTCCCTTTTATTTTTCCTTTTCTTTCCTCTTGATTGAACCAATCACCAAATCAATGGTTGGATGGATCTAATCTTGGTCGGCCCCTTGCTTGGGCACCAAGCAAGGTGGTCGACCACTTATAGGAAGAAAAAAAAAATTAATAAAATTTTTACAAGAAGAAAACCTCTTATAAAATTTTACAAGTTCTCTTTCCTAAAGTGGATGTTAAAAAGGAAAGATTTTAAAAATTAAAACCATGTTTTAAAATTTAAAACTTCTCTTCAAAAATTTCCTTTTTTAACATGAATAGAAAATTTTAATTTTTAAAACTTCTCTTCCTTTTTTTCTAAAACCATGAGGATGGTTAAAAAAGGAAAGTTTTAAAACTTTTAAAACTCTCTATTAAAACATGCGGCCTAATTCAAATGAGGAAAGTTTTTTTAAAAAAAATTAAAATCTCTCTTATAAAACTTATAGTTTTCTACAAAGAGAAGATTTTAAAAATTCAAAACAACTCTCCTTAATTGAATTATTATGTCCGGCCCCTACTAACTTGGTCACCAAGCAATAGGGCCGACCCCTATAGAAGAGGATATGGTCGGCCATTGCTTGGTCACCAAGCAATGGACTGGCCCCTTTCTTGTACACCAAGAAAAACCTTACATTTGGATGGACTTGAGGCTATAATGAGGTTACGACAGGGACCTAGAGGAGAAATTGGTTTTGGCCTTCTGATGAGCTTGAGTATCCCATGCTCGCCCCGAACACACAACTTAAGTTCATCGATAATAACTCATTCTACTAGACAATTATTATCGCACTACCGCACCAATCCCAAATTACATTATGGGCTCCTTCTTATCATGAGTGTGTTAGTCTCCCTGTGTTTAAGATGGCGAATGTCCACTAATTAGGTAAGTTACTGGCAACTCACTTAATTAATATCTAGCTCTAAGAGTAGTACCACTCAACCTCATTGTCATGTCGGACTAAGTCCACATGTAGGGTTTAACATGACAATCCTTATGAGCTCCTCTTAGGGACATTCTCAACCTAGATAACTAGGACACAGATTCCTTCTATAATCAACAACACACACTATAAGTAATATCATTTCCCAACTTATCGGACCTATTGATTTATCGAGCTAAATCTCACCCTTAGATAAGTTAAAGAAATAAATACTAAATATATGTGCTTGTTATTATATTAGGATTAAGAGCACACACTTCCATAATAACTAAGGTCTAGTTCTTTTATTAAGTCAGTATAAAAAGAACTTATCTAAAATGGTCCTACTCAATATACTTAGAGTGTACTAGTGTAATTTATTAGTCAAGATAAACTAATACCTAATTACACTATGACTATTCCAATGGTTTGTTCCTTTCCATCTTAGTCATGAGCAACTGTTTATAATTTATAAAGAACTGATAACATGATCTTCTGTGTATGACACCACACATCATGTTATTTACAATATAAATTAATTGAACAACTACACTTAACGAATAAATGTAGACATTTGACCAATGTGATTCTTTTATTTCTAAAATAAATGTTTACAAAAGCTAGACTTTTAGTCTACACTCTAACAGTGGTGCTACCTCTTCTTAGGGCACTTGTGATGGTACCTCTCGTGCAAGTCTATCTTCCCAAAGTTTTCTGTCAGAAGTTGTTGGTCTATTTCTCCTTGAAAATGTCTTCAACATTTTCAGTGCACATAAGAAATAAGTGAATTAAATATTGAATTAGATATACAACTAACACATATAAATGAAAGGAAACAAAGTTGTTCGGTCTACTAGTAGAATTTCCTTGATTTACTTCGCATATTCACCGAAGTCATAGATAAATAATTATCAAAGTAGACACATGTGAAGTAATAGGGTATTATTTTACTTCGTCTTATCACCGAAGTCATTGCAAAGAAAAAAAATGAAGTTTTTGACCGGTTCAAGGAGGCAAAACCGATTCAGAGTTGAACCGATCCTGAAGTAAAAAAACATCTTTTACTTCGTTTATTTTGTAAAGTGCCGAAGTAATTGATAATATATAACTTTATAATTTATATTGATTGCTGAAGTAAAACACATCTTTTAATTCATTGATTGTGTAACATGCTGAAGTAATAGATGATATGTAACTTCACACTTTACATTGATTAGCGAAGTAAATATATTCTATAATTTCACCATAATTTTTATTTATCGAAGTATTTGGTATTATGTTACTTCATAGTTTACATTTATTAATAAAATAATTGATTGTCAAGACTTCATTGTTTTGTATTATACTGAAGTAATTTATAAAAAATGACTTCGCAATTATTAAACTGTGGTGAAGTAAATTCTATCTTTAACTTCGACAAAATTTTAATGCGACGAAGTATTTTATTTTTTATTATTTCACTATTTAGTATTAGTATTGAAGTAAATAATCACATTTTATTTCAACACAATTTTAATTTAATGAAGTAATTATTGATTCCACAACACTAATTTAATAAAGGAGTGAAGTAAAAACATATTTTTTACTTCATCAAAATTAAACACAAATATAATATGCAATCAACTTAAAATGCATTAATTAGATCAATAAATTATCCATTCAAAAATTAACAATCCATAAATTTATCCACCAATCCACAAATATAACTAAAAAAATACATCCACAAAACCAAAAGTGTAGCGACAATGTAAAATAAATTATTTATCCCAACGCACACGACTCATTTAGGAACCTACATACGAGTAGATGAATTCGATCCATTAACTTCTAACTTCATCATATTGAGATTGGTTATAATATTGATTATTGATTGTTCCTGCAAACTTTTATATAAAAAATACAAAATACATCCAAAAAAAAATGATGAATATCCATAAAGAAATAACAAAACTAAGCATATGTTATAAAGATCCTAAATATTCTCCAAACCCATATAAGAGTTATCAAATCTTAAATAATTCAATTTAAAAAGAGGAAACAAAGCATATAAAGAAAAATAGACAAGTAGATGCATGCACAATTATAACATATGGCTAATATGGACAAGCTATTGCATTGGCAATAAAGCATGATGGGCACTACCTACTTGATTACAATTTGGTTTGCCTTAGTTATCCATGGACAAAGGGATAAAACAAAACAAATATGTATTGGAACTCATCACATCCATTATATATTATAAAGAAAAAACTTACCATCTTCTCCAACTGTATATTTTCACATTCAACTATCTATTTCATGTACCTCATCATACAGTATCCACATTCAACAGAACCACTTTGTTTTAGATTACCCTATAATGTAATAAAAAAGTAATGCAATGGTCATAATCCAAATAATAACAACTATCCATTCATGTTTTAATACATAGGTACAATACATATCGTCAATTGTTTAAAACCTGGTCCTTTAACAATACCCCTCGAGGCATTGTACATTTTGACCCCACTACATTTTAAAAAGTAAGAAAATTATTTTTTGTTATATTTATAAGTGAATGCATTCAAAATCAACATAATCTACTACCTACCTGGGCACTATAGTTTTTCATGCATCATCTCGGTTTCTATTAGACATAGAGTCCAATAAATATATCATATTTTTATCTGCATTGATGATAATCAACTTTGTGTGACGTTTGCATTCATTATACAACGGTTTCTTTGCTTCCTCCAAAAATTCGATAAATACTTCTGGATTTTCTATATAGTTATCATATGCTGCCTCACACATATTGGTAGTTTCAAAGTCATCGTGATAATTATCAATTAGCTCCTAGTTGGTACTCAAATTTACTCTATCACTTTTAGCAGACTCACCATGCCAAATCTAATTCACATAATTTTGATTAAAACCATGAAAATAAAGATGCTCTTGAATGGACTTAACCGATCCTTTTTTAAGATTTATACATTTGCAACAAGGACAATGAATTAAATTAGGATCAATATGAGGATTTTGTAAACAACCGTTAATGAACTGTTCCACACCCTCCTTATACTGTTTAGACGTTCTATCAGACTAAATCCAAGATTTATCCATTTCAATATACCAAAATCCCAAAAAATGTAACGATAAATTTTTGTATTATTTACCGCTAGATGAAGGTCTTCTTCAAATTACTTCAAGGACTTTATCTTTCTTCAATGTGGATTTGATCAACACCTGAAAATATTATATTAAATAAGCTAAGCAACAGTTATAGAGTATGAATGTATAAAGCTATAGAATCCAACACTTAGGATGACTGCATATAAATAGTAAAACACACTGGCAAGCTAGCAATGTAAGGAATGAGTAGATTCACACTATCAATAAACACTAATACCAAATACAGTACAAGCATACTAAATTACACTATTTTTCAAGCTCTTCTATATTGCCTTTTAAAACATTGCCACCAATAGTCATATTCAACCCTTCACTAGAACCTATTACCCTTCCCACCTCATTTACGGATTGACCAATAATTGACTTACCTATTTTTGAAGAGAGCAAAGCTTTTATTTCCTTTCAAAATATGTTTTCATCCTTTCACGGGTATGAATCTTCACAAATGACAAACGCATGAATTTGTCCATCCTTGTACTTTTTCATTGGGTCTTTACAATCAAAGTATATTTTTAATGATCAAATTGATAACTATAAAGCAAAGGGATATAAATAGATCAATGACACATCGATTGGTGGCTGCATATGTTGCAATAAGATTGTTGATTTGTGTTTGGTACTCATCTCATAACCACATGATTTACTGGATTTTAGTGTGTTTGGTGCCCTATAAGGAGCTTCTCAGGAGGTGCCACTTATTGAATTTCTTTTAAACCAAGCTTAAGTAGATAAGAGAGATTGGCCTAACATTTAGCTCTTAATGTCTGATAGACCATTAAATAATCAGTCAAGAATTTGAAATTCAGCAGCTAAAATACAATGAACTAGGAAACACAAGAATTTAGTATCACTTAAATATTTTAAATATCTAGGAATTTACATGTGTTGCAAAAAGTTCATAAAAGATTATTACAAAAAGAGCAATTTACCATGAATAGACACATAAAAAGGGTTTTAAATCTAACACTACGTTCCAAGTCACTTCAGATGTGTAGGACAATTAGAAAGAAGAAGGTTAACCAACCAATTGCCCAATAACAAATACATAAGTAAAAAAAAATGCATGAGCAGGTACAAAAAGAATAGGTATGGCTAAATTTTCATGGAGGAACATAGACTAGAAAACAACATCATAATGGAAACATTATTTTTGAAGAGACAATAGACATGGAAACTTGTGGGTTAAAGAAGTTTATAGGATTGGAGCGATTGAGTTTAAACATCGATTGATACTAAAATAGAAGGCTTCAGGCCTTAAGCTTTCGAATTAAGAAGTTGACAAGTAGTTTCCGGCGACGTTGGAAGGCTGGAGATGCAAATCGACGACCTCTAGGGTTTGAGCAGTGAAGGGCAAGCAAATTATTAAAGGGCTGAGTTGTAATGGGGAGATGCAAAATACGTTTAAGTGTTATAATTTATATTATATATTATAAAGTAATGAGAATTATATTGTATATTATAAAGTAACATATGAAGTGAGAATTATATTGTATATTAGAAGGTTATGTATAGGAAATTGGTTCATCTTTTTACTTCACACATATAAATTACGTACAATTTTTTTTTTTACTTTTTACTTTATTAAAATTATTGTACCAAAGTGTAATATTACTATAAATTAATAGTGAACCCGTGTTTTTTAAAATCTGAAGTAAATAATGATATTTTACTTCACTGGTGTTATTATCGAAGTTTATTGTTATATATTACTTCATAATTTCTAATTACCGAAGTAACGTGTGGCGAAGTAAAAATAAAAAATTCTACTAGTAGTCACTCAAAATAGAACAAAACACAATGTGTTTAGCAACACACAACCAAACAAATCCGTTGGTGTTTGACTGCTAAAAATTGAACACATGAACACACATTCGATATAAATTGGCTGAACATGTCCAGTTGCTTTTCAGTGGGCAGTGGTCGAAAATCATTGTGTTCGGTCAACAATGGTTGAACACATTGAGTTGTGTTTAGTCAGCAATGGTTGAACACATTTGGTGGTTATTGACCGAACATATTATGTTGTGTTCGATGAACCATGATCAAACAAATTCTAATGCGTTCGACTGATGGTAATCGACAAGCAATAATGAATTCGGGTTGAATGACACACGACTAAAATTCAGTAGATCTATGTCATACATTTTGCAATTTCAACAATCTGATACAATCCTAAAGTCAATTTCATGCAAACAAAAAAACATATTCAAATAAGTTTCAACACTCATAAAAAAAATACTAAACACAAATCTAACAAAAATAAAAATTTACCTACGTAATGAAAGGCCTAATGAACACTAATTGTATAATTCAAGTACCGTTATTTGATGACGTCGGTAGAAATTGAGTTGTCCAAGTCGGATTGATATTCGACTAATATGCGTTGAAGAGATAAAAAAGTGAAAATAGAGCGCAGCTATTTGAGTTCATAGTCGCATGTGTTGTGCTGAAGAGATAGAGAGAGATGAACAGGAGAGAGGGAAAATGGGAGATGGACGCAGATTTTTTTTTTTTTTTTGTTTTTTTAAATAAATTGGATTTTTTAAGGGTAAAATAAAAATATTAGGAGGTGTGTTTAGAAACATTTATGATAAACAAAGTATTGGCAGATGCATTTAAAAAATGGAGTGGGTTTAGGGAAAGTGGGGGTGTGGATAGCCCCACCCTATTTTTATTATGATTTAAAATGTAAAAGATAATATTTATCACTTTAGTGTTTAGTTATATATTGATACTCAAGATCACGGAAGGCCGACCCCGCTTCCCTCTTTTCCTTCAGGAATTGTAGGGCTTTTCTTCTAACACATCCTCTTCCGCTTCAAATCTCCTCTTTACTAGGGATTTCGACCCCGATCCATCTGCTGACAGTCCATGGAGCACGCCGCCGTGGTCCCCGAAGCACCAGTTCGCCGGGTTCTTCCCCGAACTCTTCTCGTGATTTTCTTTTTGCTTCTTGAGCCTAATCCTTGCTTTCTACTGTCCGACTTCACTTTGTGCAGAAGAGGGGCAGGCCGCCCAAGAATGCGAGTAAAGCAGGGGTAAGCAAACCCAGCGTCTCCACCGTGGAGAAGGTGGACCGCAGCCCTACTAACGAAGAGCAAGGATCCGGGGATGGCTCCTATGATGCTTTCGACGATCACGCCCCAAAGGCTAAGAGGAAAGCGGCAATTCGGGCTGCCGGATGGAAGGAAGATCAAAGCTTGATCGGTTTGTACGCTTGATTCTTGTTACATTGGTAAATTATTGTTTGAAAGATCTTGGATTTGGCACCATTCCTTGTTTGCTCTCCAATTTGAAGAAGTTCGCCAGGTGTATAACAACTAAATATCCATTGCTCGAGTAGGTGATTTCTTACATATGAGAAGCCCGCCCCTGCTTATTCCAGCTGTATTTTTCATGCCAATCATGATAGCGGTGTTATTTGGGAATTCTGGCTTTAAGGCGCGCTGTTCACTTTCTTTAAACTGATAACTGCGCCCACTACAATCCCTATGACTTCCAAGTTGTTGGATCTTACTTACATTTCCATGCTCATTCTTTGCTTGTAGTTTTTAAAGAATTTCTATATGACATGAAAGATGCATATAATTTATCTTATTATGCTTCTTTGCTCAAGAACTTGTAGTTGGTGTTATTTTGTTAAGATTATAAGTTCCTAGTAGATTTAACTCGAAGTGGGTGTGTAACAATAAAATTCGTATTCAAGCTGATCTAATCCTATACACGGTAGAGCTAACGTTAGTCTTCATATATCATTGGTTAGAGGCGATTTTAGGCTCTTGATAAGTATGTGAAGCCTTAATGGAGAGATGTAACCTATGAAGAGAATTTTAGAGTTTGATGTTGTAGGTTGAGCATATTCTTTTCAAAAAAGTAGTGAAATGTAAATTAAAAAGAGGATAACTTTTGGCAAAACTGGTCATGTAGAAGGTGAGGAAAACTAATGAATTTAGCAATTTGATAACAAATTTCTACATGGTAGTGTAGCAATGTTGGGCAAAACAGTCATTTTGTTACATTTGGTCATTCTAAAAGCATGAATTGACTTCAATGACTTCAATGACTTCTAAGTGTATTTATCGATTCAGATTCAAAATTTAAAAAGAAAATGATTACCAAAACTGCAGCATAGTCAGATTTTTAAGTCTTAGTCTTTTTTTTTCTTTGAATTGATAGATACACAGTAAGAGACCATTGGAATTCACCTATTTTTTCTAAGTGGCTAAACGACTAAAAAAATGATAATTTGACTCTTTCTCAAAACTTCTACATGAACATCTTCACTTTAAATTTTGAATCTAAACAGATGGATCCACTCTAGGAAGATATTGGAGCGTATCCATGTTTCCACAGTAACCAGATGATTAAAAAATGATCGTGTAATAGCTTTATTCAAAATTGCTACATGGATTTTTTTTTCTTAAATTTTGAATATGGAAAAATAAATTCACTCTAAAATGCCATTGGAGATCACTTATGCTTTTAAAGTGGCTAACGACTTAAATGTGATTATATGGTAGTTTTCCCTACCCTAAATTGCTTATATGGCGAATAGATGGATCCATCATAGAAGTCTATTGCAGCAGTCCACTCATGTTTTCAAAGTGACCAACTATTTAAACATGAGCTATATGGTCTTAGATGATCAAATTATCCCATTTTTAAAATTTGCATTTTACTTTTTTTTTTTTGAAAAAATAGTTTCCTCCTAAACTTACATAATTCATATCATAGTGATCTTTATTTTTCTTTTATAAATTTATAATTTTTTTTTTTTTTTTAGTAATTTCCAACAATTTATAACTTGTAAAGTAAGTTTTTAAAAATGTATGGTAGAATTTATTTCATTTTGCTCTCTATTTTTCTTAAAAGTTCTAATGAAAACTACTTTATGAGTTTTGCTTAGGTGCACTAGACCAATTGCTGGCTTTTTTTTTTTAAAAAAAAATTAAGAAAGGTAAATTTGGCAGAATGCACCAGTTTGGACACCCTTCTGATGAATAAAAAAGGCGTCTCTTTGATGATTCAATAAAAAATGATTGCCGTTTTTGAGTTTTACCCATTTTTTAACCATGGAGGTAGAGTGACGAGACATGAGAAGATGGTGGTGTCCGGAAGGAATAAGAGCTAAGAAGGGATAAAGGGGAAGATAAGATATGAGGGAGGGGGTGGATGGAGGGAACAAAATAGAAGTGAAGATGTGGTCAGTAGTGATGGTAGGGAAACAAAGATTGAGGATTAGATTTATTTCTCTCTAATTTGAAATTGAACTGAGTCAGTTTATTTTTCTGGTTTGAGGGATGATATGGTTCCATATTTTGAAATGATCTTATAAGGGTTTGAATTCTTGGTCAAAGTTTTGTGTTTAGTGAAAATCCTTTTGTGTGGACTTCACTTTAGACTAGAATGCTCCTTGAAATCCAACATTAGCTAATATTTTAAATTTATTGGTGTTTTTCACACAGATGTCATCAAGCATAATGGAAGAGTGATTAACCATGCTGTCAAAAAGTGGATTGAGCGCTATGAATTAGATCCAAAACCTGCAACAATTGAAATTTTGATGTTGCTCTTTGAGGTAACATTCCAGCAATTAGTGCCTTTGGATATTATATTTATTGCATACATTGTGAATTTGATGAAAGTTATTGCTGATGGACAGGCCTGTGGAGCCAAATATAAACTAGAAGTGGCTTCCTTTGAGGAGACTAACGTGGATGATGTTGTGGTCTCACTTGTGGAGCTAGCTAAAAAAGTATTTTCTTATGACTTACATGAAATTAATTTGTGCTGAACCATTGAAAGTTCTTCCTTTGTACCTTGGTTTATTTAAACAAATTTTAACTCCAATTTATTGCTTTGTGTATTCATGGATCCATGCCAACCAGTTGTTACTCGATGACTTTAGTAGTTTAGTGTTTGCTTTGTCTAACTTTAACTTTGCAAAATACTGCAGGGTGAAATAGAAGACAATTTCAACTCAAAGCAAAAAGAGCTTAAGAACTTCAAAGAAAATCTTGCATCATTCTGGGACAACTTGGTTATTGAATGTCAAAATGGGCCATTATTTGATAAGTTTTTGTTTGAGAAATGCATGGATTATGTAATTGCACTGTCATGGTATGTTTTTTCTTTCTTTTTCGTTTGCATGTTTTTCCGCCTGAAAAGAAATTTTTGTTAGGGAATAATGCTTGTGCACTTCAGTACTCCTCCTAGGGTTTATCGGCATGTGGCTTCGCTGGTTGGTCTCCAGTTGGTTACATCCTTAATAAATGTTGCAAAAATGCTTTCTGGACAACGTGAGACCACTCAAAGACAATTAAATACTGAAAAAAAGAAGAACAATGATGGACCACGTCTGGAGTCTCTCAACAAAAGGTTATCTCAGACACATGAAAAGATCACTACCATGGAGGAGATGATGCGCAAAATATTTAAAGGGTACTTGAATTGCATATTTTTCTTTGATTTCACTAGAATGAATCAACTTTGTTATCATTTCATTTTTCTTGTCTTTTGTAGGTTATTTATGCACAGGTATCGAGATGTTGATCCAGAGATAAGAATGTCTTGCATCAGTTCTCTCGGTAACTGGATACTATTGTATCCATCACTTTTCTTGCAGGATCTATACTTGAAATATCTTGGTTGGACACTGAATGACAAGGTAAGTTCCTTTAGTATGTATCTTGAGTATTGTTTTCTTAGCCTTTCAACTGCTATTTTCCTGCCAAAAGCACTAATGCATTTCTTGTTGCTTTGGAAGAGTCCTGGAGTCAGAAAAGCTTCAATAATTGCACTTCAAAATCTATATGAGGTGGATGATAATGTGCCATCACTTGGTCTTTTCACTGAAAGATTTTGCAGCCGTATGATTGAGCTTGCTGATGATATTGATATTGCAGTGGCTGTATCAGCCATTGGTCTTTTGAAACAACTACTAAGGTAATGGTTTTTAACCTACCCTTTTGGTTCATTTGATGTTTATGTCATGGATGTATTACTAAAACTTTGTACTGCTTGGTTTTGCAGACATCAGCTTCTAACAGATGATGAATTAGGCCCTTTGTATGATCTGCTTATTGATGAACCACCCTTAATCAGGCGTGCAATTGGAGAATTAGTATACGATCATTTGATTGCTCAGAAAATTAAAAGTTCCCATTCTGGACGTAAAGGTACCCTGCTGCTATCCGTTGAATATTGAATTTGATATGCAAGCTTGTTAATCATTACCTATATCTAGATGGAGAGGAAGAATCCTCTGAGGTTCATCTAGGACGCATGTTGCAAATTCTTCGGGAATTTCCTGATGATCCAATGTTAAGTACCTATGTTATTGATGATGTTTGGGATAACATGAAGGCCATGAAGGTATTTCTTTTCCTTGTATTTCATTGAAAATAAATTTTCTATAGGAAATCCTGTTGGTTTTGTCATTTGTGTTCTGGTGCTATATTGTTTTAAGATGCTTTGTTACAGGATTGGAAGTGTATCATATCCATGCTTCTTGATGAGAATCCACATATTGAATTGACGGATGTCGATGCAACTAACTTGGTTAGGCTGCTCTATGCTTCTGCTAGGAAAGCTGTTGGGGACAAGATAGTTCCTGCTGCTGATGGCCGAAAGCAGTATTACACAAAAGTTCAGAAAGTATGGCTGAAGTTTCTTTGCGTGACTAACTTTAGTTGCCGAAAGTTGTTGAATCTTTTCTGTAGCTAATAAAGTGGGCTTGGGATTGGCTATTCAAGCCTGAGTCTGTTTCTTTTGCTACTTTGGTTTCAATTCTCAGTATAAGCTCACAAGTCGTAACCATGGTATTTCAGTATAAGATAGAATTATCATTAAGATCAAATTTTCAATTTATATGCCACATAATTGGAAGTCTTTCTTTTTGTTCTTTAACCTCAATAAGATAGGGATGACTAAACTAATTCAGATAGCAGGTTCAGACAGTATTATTGTTTTTTGGATGCCACCTGATATTGCTTAGAGGGTTTTGTATTAATTCAAAATATGGATTCGAGGCATGGGAACTTTAATTTTACTGTACTGCAATACTGTACTGTTGGAGACTAGGAGGATATGATTGGTATAGAAGTTATAATCTTTCTACCTTAGGCACCTTGCCGTCTACTCTTTTCGTAAATATGGGTCATGTATGTTGCAGGAAACATTTGAAAACAATAGACGGAAAATAACAACTGCCATGATGAAGAAATATCCTCAGCTGTTGCACAAGTATATAGCTGACAAAGCAAAGATTTCTTCTTTGGTTGAGATTATGGGACTTCTAAAACTTGAACTTTTCTCTCTACAAAGGCAGGACCAGGTGAGATTTGCATTATTATGTACTTAAGTGCCTGATGCTTACCAGAGCTAAATAAGATAACTATGTCGATCTGTTCTATCAGAATTTTAAGGCAATTCTGGAACTTATTGTGGATGCGTTTTTTAAGCATGGGGAGAAAGACACATTGAGATCTTGTATCCGCGTGATAACATTTTGTTCAACAGATAGTCCAGCTGATCTTCAAGATTATGCACAGAATAAGCTGAAGGATCTGGAGAATGATCTAATAATTAAGTTAAAGGCTGCTATTAAGGAAGTTGAGGTATGGACAATGTTTACTTGACTCTTTTAATCTTGTAAGTTTGATTAGTTAAGTATGGCAATTAAACCTTTGTAGATGGGAGGTGATGAGTACTCACTTTTGGTCAATTTAAAGCGGCTTAATGAGTTTCAACTGACTAAATTTGTGCCCGTTGATAGCTTATATGGAGATATGAGTAGCATTCTCAAGCTTTTGAGAGACATCGACAATGAGGCATGTAAACACCTTGAAATCTGCTTTGATATTTTATGCTTTTGATGACGAACTTTGTTGACCTATCAGGTAAAGTGTTTTCTGCTTCTCAACATGTACCTCCATGTAGCCTGGTCTCTGACGTTCATTGATGTTGAAAGTCCTGAGTCATCTATTAATGAATTATTATCTAAGAGAGATACACTGTTTGAGCAACTAGAATGCTTCATAAATGACCTGCCTAATGCTCCACAGGAGGGTAGGATTGGAAATCTACTGTCATACAGAGTAAGTTTTCATTTCTGTGAAAGTTGTTCTCATTGATTTTGTTGCATTTGTTAAATCTCATATTCCATGCTGAAAACTTCCCCCCTCAAGTTTCTGGATTAAGTAATTGCCAACTGCCTTCCTTTTGGAATAGATGTGTATCATACTTGCATATATATGGTTGCTTTCATTGACTTTGTTGCATTTGTTGTTTTCCATAAGATTAAATTTCACTTTCCAAGCAGAACTTTCCCCACTTAAGTCTCTGGATTAAGTAATTGCGAACTGCCTTTCTTGTGGAATAGGTGTGTGTCATACTAGCAGACCTATGGTGCTTATTTGAAAATTCTAGATTTTCTTCTACTAAACTGCATCGATTAGGATATCACCCAGATATATCCTCAGTTGAAAAGTTTTGGAAACTTTCTCAGCAGTTGCTTAGCATTTCAGGTTTGATTCACTCGAGTTAAAATGTTGCACTTTAGATAACTCCTGTATGGATTGCTCTTTGAACTCAGTTTTATAATTTACAGATGAGACCGAAGAAGAGGATTCAAACGAAGAATACATTGAGGATACAAACAGGGATGTGGTTATGATTGCCGCTGCTAAGTTGGTCATACATAGAGTTACTAAGGTACTACCTTTTGGTTGATCATTGCCCATTTTTCAAATGGCTGCATGACTAAAATTGCTTCCCAATGCCTTGTTAATGCTAAAAAATGAACTAAGAGTATGAAAGAGCAGCTGTTAATTACTTTTAATCAAAAGATACAATTTAAAGTGTTGAATCATACAATTAAAACTCATCAAGCGCTAAATATCATTTTGGTATTTTGTCTAGTACAAGTACACTCAAAGACATTTCATCACTTAAATTCTACAATCCACCTTCATTAATGTACAGCAGTCCAGGTCGGGCTAATTAGGGTATTGCTCATACATTTCAGGATTGACCATCTAGATCCGTAGTTCAACATTAAACTATTTCATTTTGGTTTCTATTCGATCTTGTGCCAATTTTCGTGTGTATTTATAATTGTCATTTACAGATACTACCTATAATTACTGAAGAACTTATTTACAAAACAAAGGATCCTGTAAATAGCTTTAAAAGCCGTTGATTCCCAGTATCATATCTCAAATAAATTCTCTTTTGCAACTCAATGCTTCTTGCTCATTGCTTTCCTGCTGATTGTCACCCTCTTGAAGAAATTGTGACTTTGGATTTGATGAATCATATATGGATAGATGAATAAAGAGGTGGAAAGGGTTTTGACTGATGATTGTAGGAAAAGATAAGTGGATAATAATAAATTTCTATAAATAAAAAAATTTATATAGACCCTTGAGTGTATGGGTGGTATTAGTCTTGATACTTTCCCCATTTTGACCACAGAACGTATCACCTTTTCTTCTCAGGTGGAAACAAATTGGAAGAGTGCATTTGGTTGCTTGTCTTCCTTTCTCAATGAATATATATAAATGTGAAACAAAACTGAGATTGGAAAAACCTAAAAAACATGTAGTTGAATCAGTCAAATAGGAACATAGGTTATTGGTTAGTTGATATGTTTATACTAATATTCAATGATGGGTGCTAACATATACTCTGCTTTATTTACTTATCCTTTCCCTCATCAAATTAATTTTTAATTACATTTACTTAAGTTTGGGACTGTAGTCTCACTATTATGAAATCTTAGTTTGATTGTATTTTCAAAAGTAGCTATACTTTCAGCATGCTTTTTATATAGCTACTTAAAACTAAATTGTTACTAAATTTGGACAAGGTTTTTTCTGATATGAAATTTTGGGATTGTAGTCTCATTATTATGAAATCTTAGTTTGATTGTATTTTCAAAAGTAGCTATAATTTGAGCATTCTGTTTATAGAGCTACTTAAAACTAAATCGTTACTAAATTTGGACAAGTTTTTTTTCTGATATGAAATTTCATGTTTATTGCAGGACTATCTTGCGGCTGAGATTATTTCACATTTTGTGATGCATGGAGCAAGCATCACAAATATAATCAAGAATTTCATTACTTCTCTAAGAAAAACTGCAAAAGATGAGATGCCTTCTATATTTTTTGAAGCATTGAAAAAAGTAACTATTTACCTTGCTAATTCTTTGTTATAATTAAACTTATCTTGTGGTTTTCCTAAGGTCTCTTTGTAATTAGTGTATCTGCTCGTCTATTACCTTTTATTAAGGTCACTGGTAATTTCATATACTTAAATGCTATCACTTGTAGCTTTAGACGTGCATCTATTTTAACAAGATACAACAAAAACTGAGTCCTGGCTATCTTGGTCGGACTTTGTAGTTCAACCACTGTTAGACTCTATATGAGATCATCATTACTAATAATATCCAGATCTTATAAATCATTCTAAAATATGTTAATTAGAGTTTCTGGGTCTATATATCTTATATCTTCAATTTTAATTTATTCAAATAATGTAAGAATAAAATATATTCTTTTTTGAAATATGTCTACCATCTATTACTGATGTGACACATAATAGTTTAATTACTTGTTTAATGAATGATCATTTTCCCACTGAACTTCTGTTTCTGTGTACATAATATACGATCCCTCTTTTTCCCACTGAAAATGCTTAGAAATCTCTTTGATAGTGTGTGTTAGAAATTCATAATCCTTAATAGGAGCTCCCAGAAACTGAAAAGTTAGTAGCCAAATTGAAAATTTCGTTTTTTCAGTTTGAAATGTTTTAAGAAAATACCTTTAGTGAAGTGTTAGTTTATTTACTCAAGTAGCCTAAAACCCGGCCAACTATATATACATGCAATGGTACATGGTATATGCCATAAGATATCTCTATGTATAATTAGTGCCAAGGACAGGCTATGCAAACAAGTTAATATTAGTGGGCATGTACAGATATGTAATTTATAGATGAATGATTCGACTAATATTTGTATTTTTTTTTAAATACTAAATTGATTATTATTTTAATTATTTGTTTTATCTAATTATAACCAAAAAGCTTCATTTTGGTCTTTGTTCCAGAAAATTTTGGTTTGGTTTGAAAATAAAAACCAGAATTTCCATTTTTGGTTTAGAAGTGTGCTTCATACTTTCCAACCCTATCCTACTTTGCACAGACGTATTTTGTTTAGTATTTTCTGAACTAGACTACCAAAGGCATTTAATGGAGTGTCGTTGGTTGCTTACCCAAACCATTTTGTGGTTCTTTTGTTTTTTCCATTAGACATATCAGAGGCAAGCATTGGGTAATGAGTCTTTGGCAAGCAACACATACTCGGATTGTAAGGATCTTTCTTCTCGGCTCTCAGCAACATTTGGTGGTGCAGCACGAAATAAACATAAGTGGGAGATTTTGAAAATCATCAAGGATGGTATTTCATATGCTTTTTCTGATGCTCCGAAACACTTGTCATTTCTAGAGGTTGCTGTTCTACCATTTGTCACAAAACTTCCCATATCCGATCTTCTAGAGATGTAAGAGATGTTTTTTTTTTTGTGATATTTTGTATGCATTGCACTTGTAAAAATATCTTCTTTAATTTTGTTTTCAAACAGACTGAAAGATGTGCAAAAGAGATCAGACAAGGTAAACATAAATGAAGATCCTAGTGGGTGGCGACCCTATTCAGTGTTTGTCGAGTACTTACAGGAAAAATGTGCAAAAAATGATCTGCAAGGTACTAGTTTCAATTTCAATTTTATATAAACATGTTAATAATAGATGAAAATGGATCTATTTTCCTCTATGTAGCTTTTGATATAAGAATATAGCAATTAGTGCTATGCCATAGCAACTGATGCATAGTCTATGTTTTTTTTTTCAACTGTATAAACAATGGTGAAAAGGGCTACAATTAGAAATACTTAGGAGCAGGATGGCATGCTTGGTAAACTATATTGGGAAAACAAATTTTATATTTGAAGTGTTTGGCAAAGCTATGGTAAGAATGGAATGAAAAGAAAATGATTATAGAGTGCATAATTTAATACAAGGATAGTTGATTATATAATACTTTTTCGTGCCCCAAGGGAATTAAATATTGAAATTAATTAACTTGGCAAACTGATAAAATTAGTACAATTATTGAAATTAAATATAGACATACAACATGAATAAAAACATTACTAAAATCTGACATAAGGGAAGCCTTTGAATTGTTAGTGTGTAAAAGGCCTTCCAATGCTTAATGACACCTCTAACTACTTCTAATCTATTACCTGCAAATCTAGAGGCAGTATTAATGATTTTAATGTAAAATTTATATTGCATGTAAGCAAGGTTCTAAAATTCGCTAGGCGCTAGTCGGGCGGCAGACCAGCGCCTAGCGCCTAGGCCGCCTAGGCGGGGACTAGGCGGCGCTAGGCGGATTCCTCGGTATTCCTTGTTTCATGTGGACTGCGGATAATGTCATATACAAATCTAAATGTTGTCTTAAATAATTTTATAGCAATGGAGATCTAACTATGTATGCTGAAATAAATACATACTTTCCAATACCAAAAAATGAAAAACTATAAAAGAAAATTAATAGTTTTGTGCAAAGGAAATATACTAGACTTAGTAAATATGAGTTAAAAAAAACAGTTAAACAATAGAACATGCAGTAAGTTATCATAATCATATAGCAAACAGTAGAACATTGGAAAATAGTAGCAATAGTTCAATTCAAGATTACAATGCATTGTGAATCAGTAACCAGTAACCACTAAGCAAAATATAATTGTTAAATAACATAAATCATGTTTTAACAAAATGAGTTCAAAATTACACAACTAATAATATCTCATAAACTTGTATTTATTCTGCTTCCTCTTCTCCATAATTTTCAATAACTTGTTCTTCATCGGACACAAACTCAATATCATTATTGTGATCCTCGTCTTTTTCTTCAGATTCAAAATCATCTTCATGAAGTTCTCTCACTCTAGAGCTTCTTCGGGGTTGTAGATTTTCATCCGCTCCACTTGCTTCATCAACCATTTGCCAAGTGAGCCCAGAACATAGTTCAACTTCATCATCTTCCCCACCGTCCACAATCCAACCTTGTGCATTTGAAGCATCTTTTGCAAGAAGGACATCAACATTTCTTTCTTTTTCTCTTTTTTGTTTGTTCAACAATCTAGCATTAAATTGGACAAATACTAGATTTATTATTTATTGGAATTTTTAAAATTTTAATTTAATTTTCATATTTTTAAAACTGATTTATATAAATTAATAATATTTATTAGAATTTTAATATAATTTTAATATTTATAAATTCGATTAATATAAATTAATAATATATAAAATTTATAAATATGATTTATATAAATTAATAATATGTATTATATTTTTTAAAAATGTAAAAAAATTTTATTTTTTAAATCTGAATATCTGATAAATGATAATATTTATTATAATTTTTAAATCTGTTAATATATAAATTAATATTTAATATTATTTATTAAAAAAGTTAAATATATTATTTATATATTAAAATCTGATTAGTGATTATATAAATAATAAATTATAAAATTAATAATGGAATTTTATATATTTAAATTTGTTTTATATCAATTAATAAAATTTATTAAAAAAATAAATTTTAAATATATTTAAATTTTAAAGGAATTGTTTGAATTTATTAAATTAAAAAAAAAACAAAAAACGTCGTCTCGCGACAGCGCGGACGCCACCAGCGCCTCGCGGGAGGCCTCCGGCGCCGCCGGACGTGTCCGGCGAAGTCCGCCGTTGCTTCCAGCGGCGCCGGAAGCGTCGCGGAAAGCTTCCAGCGCCGCTGGAAGCATCACGCGATGCTGTCGGACGCGTCCTAAGACGCGTCCGACGGCTGTGGACGCGTCCGGCGTCGCCGGAGACGTGCCGCGACGATGACTAGGGCCGACGAGGCCCGCCGAGGGCCGCCTAGGGCCGCCGAGAGCCGCCTAGGCGGCTAGGCCGCCGAGGTCACCCGCCTGGGGGTTTTCCGGCGCGGCTTGCTGCCGCATAGCGACTAGGCGGCCGCCTAGCCCGCGTTTTAGAACACTGCATGTAAGTGCCATAAATATGGAATGATATGTTTGAATAGCGAAATGAGACAACAAATTATTGATGGTTATTGTTTAGAATGTAATTATGATAATTCAAACAAGTATACGACCAGCAATAGCAGAGTGATTTTATAAAATAGGTAAAGTGATATAATAAATGCAACTAAAGCAATCACTAATGCAAATGACAACAAGTACAAGTATGCTATTCAACACCACAACTTAACCCTTTTTGAACCATTGGGTTTCTTCACTGATACATATTCGGCAAAGAGTGGTGCTTGATGCTTTTTCAAGCATGAGTATGATGGCAATTTAGCATAGATTGACATGTCTTTATCCAATCCTTACTCGAAAGTCCAAATGCTTAGATACATCATCATTTGACAACTTGCAATTCAATATAAAAGTGACAAGTGCATCTCCGATCGATAGACATAATTAGTAACTATCACCTCAACATCCAATGACTGCATAAAGCTTGCCCACATTTTTTTTTGATAATCCAGTTGTCTGGGCCTTCGGTCTAACTAGTAGTTCTGGAGGTAGACAGCCCCGACCCCATAGACCGGCCACCAGGCAAATCCTGAAGTGCGAGCGGCTCCTCGTCAAGTAGCTAACTTTCCAAAATTTTCATCCCATCGAAGGAAAATGCCCCGTAGTGCACCGTAGTTAGGATTCGAACTGTGGGTGCCCGAGGGGCTTATAATAAATCTTGCCCACATTGTCTACAAAAGGTCATACTCTAACCCCTGTAGAGAGGTAAATCAGGAAACCGAGCTGGTCATTACGTGGGAGGATATTGCCGACTTTGCCGAGAATCGGCCCTTGCCTATTTCTACAAATCTACCATGTAGTGACCTATGTCCCGGGGGCAATGAAGCTTTGGCCACATGTGGCAAAAGGCGAAATCACTCGCCCCCAACGCCCCCGCTGCACCCGATCCCAGGCCATCACGAGGGAGGTAAATCACGGCAGCCGAGAGAGCAAGTGGTGGTGGGGTGAGTTGCACAGGGTTCGGGGATTTACGCCCCGACAGCCCTGCGGTTTGACCCCGCAACCTCATGTGGCAAGCATGCCACCACTTACCATCTCACATGATGGCAAAAGGCGAATACGCTCGCCCCCAGCGCCCTCGCCAACCCGTCCCAGGGCCACGCGGAAGAGGTAAATCACGGGTACATGAATGGATATGATAAATCATAATTGATTTATGCTTGGTATATCAATACACTTCAACAATTATGCATGTGACAACCCCAAATCAACATTCCATTATGAATAGCAAGGAATAAATTGTCAACCCTCTATCCTACCTGCCCAATCGCTCAATTTCTTTTAGGTTTAGACTCACCTCCACTGACCCAAATCGATCTAGACTCTTATAAATTGTCAATATTGCACTTGGGCTAGACTTGGGCAACAACATGGTTGGACCTCTGAACTCCTCTGCCAACTCCATTGATCCAATCACTACTCAATTGCTGTTCATATTTTCTTATCATCCTTCCTACATAACCCATAATGATTGGCCCATATGAGATAACTGACCACTAATTTTGTTGGGTACAATTTCTCATGCAAAATACTTAAAGTTGATAATAATGCAATCATAAGTTTATATCAAATATCAAAGGGCTACCCTTATTTTGAAACTTATATAATAGGCAGTTCCTATATTGATTTGTTATCAAAGGAGACTCTTTGCTTTGACTTATTGAAAGGGAAACCATTTCCCTTTTAGTAATTTGAATTTAAAATCATTTTTATCTTTTCAATAACTCTGGATCTAGCTGACCTCACCTAGTGGGATAAGACTTGATTGTTGTTGTTGTTGTTGGAGCAACTCTAGACCTATTACAAGAGAATATTTATAGCTTAATGGAGCAAGGAGAATTGCAATTTACATTTGAAGTTGTCGAACTAACAAAACTGAACCATTTTTGTTGGTTTGACGGTTTCATATGTTTACTTCGTTAGTTTGACAATTTTACAAGTGACTTGCAATTTTTGTCAATGAAACTGGTTACTTTTGATAATTTTGAGGCAAAAATCTTTTCAACTTTCTGGATAATCAATGTTTTTAGAAGGTAAATATTCTAAAAGTTAGGATGATTCTTTTACCTCAAATTTGGAAAAGAGCAAATTTTCAATGAAATTGTTCACTTTTTAATATGTTAGGTTAAAGAGGTATATAATAAATATTTACATATCATGGGGTGCCCTTTTGATAATAGTCGAAATGTGAGTGCCCTTTTGGTCATTACGAAACTCCCTTGTGATTTTTTTTAATCCGTTCGATATCTATGTGGGTCTAAAATAGGTTGTTACAGTCTCCTCATACATAACGACCTTGATGCCACATCAAAGGTCTATAATGAAATTATTCATAATGTTGAAGAATAATCTTTGTTAGAGAGAACACAGCAGTTTGAAAATAGGAAACTTTGTCTAAGAGAACTAGCCAGAAGGCTTCACTTGGAGTATGAGTATTGTCTATATTGGAGCAAGAAGGTGCCCCTCCAGGATGGTGCCAGGAAAGGGGTAAATCACGGGGGACATTTTTTGCATGGGAGAGATCAGATACCCAACGAGACATTTTACATCCGTTAAGAATTGATTCCAAGGCCTATTGGAGCAACCACCCATGCAGGTACCAAGTGCGTCAACCCGTGGGGGCATGAATATTGTGTATAGCTGCTTATGGTAGCAGTGGCTCTTTAGAAGATTTAGGAATTTATCTTCTTCTAATCATAAAGCAAGTTGCAGCTTGCAATTTTAGCCTGTAACTGATTCAGCAGGCAAAAATTTGAATTGCTTGGTCACCCACTCCAAAGGGACCAACTAGTCAAACTTGCATGAAGTTGATCGGCTACTTATTTGTTTGTTACTGATAACTAGGCTTTAATTTTGCTAATGAGCTGCATATATGTACCTTTTTTTCACTTATTGGTTGATGGATGAGACTGAGGTTATAACTTGACTGCAGATGAGAAAGAGGGAAACCTCCCAAAGCGGAGAGGCCGCCCAAGAAAGGCAATGAATGTAGAAGGAAAGAGACTTTTTGATGGTCATGAATCAAGTGAAGAAGATTCTATTAGTGGTTCAGAGCAGGATGATCAAGATGAAGAGGAGGATGAAGAAGCTCAGCAGCCTTTGATACACACGTTTAGAGCTTCGGCTTCCAAATTGAGATCAATGAGAGTTGCACAGCCAGATAGTAGTGCTCGCCAAGCTGGATCTGGAAGAACCACAGGTACTGTTAGATTAGATTGTTAGGCTAGGACATTTTGCATGCATATTTCTTTAACACGAATTCTACAATGATGACGATATTGCAGAAGAAAATGTATGAACTATTAGGCCTTGTTCTGGTAGTTGAAATTGCATAACAAAATGATTCAGTTAATTACTAACAGGGTTTGTGACATGAGGTTGGCCTGCATCATTCTCAACCCATGAGATGACGGATAAGTCTGGTCAAGATTTACCTGAAGATTACCTTCCACGTCTCCTAGAATTACAAAACTTGACCTTTCATTTTCATTTTTCATGAATATTGTGATTTTTCTTGGGCGGCTTTCATGTGCACTGTTGGTTTAGTTGCATCCATTTTCCTTTATGTAGCAAATCTTTACTTTTGCCCCCTTTGATTCTTTCTGTTAATGTGCAGGTACGGACCACTAATCAAATTGATTTTCTGAAACATTGACGTCAATTCTTGTAAAATATTCTATCAGGAACCTTGACCTTTACTGTTATTGTTCTTATAACATTTTAGTAATCTGTAAAGTAATTGAGGTAGCGTGTAATATATTCTGGCGCTGGCATTTGCCCGCCTTCTGTTTTGTGTATGTATCTCTAGATGAACCCTTTTTGGATTATGTACTTAATGTAATAGAACTTCCCGGTGCAGCCTGAATTCAAGCCTGAGAATTCTGTTTGATCATAAGAGAATCCTATAAAGACTAAAACTTTACTACAGCATGCATCTGACCTGCAGAAATTGCACACGATCACAATCCAACGCTGATAATTAATTCCGGGAGCATCTTGTAAGTCTACTTTGTTCAAGAAATTTAACTTCTCTAAAGAGTTTGATAGCCTTTTCCCCCCCTTTTATTTCCATCAAATTCTGGTTGTGCATAAGTTATTATGTGTAATGAGTTTGATTGCTCAGTACTGGGTGGGTTTAAATGGTTTGACAATTGATCATCTACATCATTTTACAAATAAGCATAATGGAAGGATTTGATGGATACAATATATTGAAGTTTTTGTTCAGTAAAACAGGATTTTCATACTGCTTTGGTAGTCTACTGGAGGTTCATTTCATAGGAATCATATTGCAAAATTTAACATATGTTTATATAAGCTGTTCACTTCTGTTCCAAAATTTTAAAAACATGCTTTGAAGTAGCCCTCTGTTCTTGACTTACACATAATTGTACATTGTTCTAATTTGGGTTCCAAACTATTACTCACCCAGTCCTCATCCTTCCCTCAGAAAAAAAAAAAATTGGGAAGGATGCTATGTTACACGATTGTACATTGTTCTTATAGAGCTACTCGATCTTGCTTCTGAAACTTTTGAGATGTCCCTAGACTTGGAAGTTTAAGTTGATATTGTTTTTAGTTGGCACCAAGTATTTATTTTTTTGAACCGATTAATATTGGTCTAGTTCTACTAAAATTTTCCATTGGTTATTAGGGTTAATCGGAAAGTATTCATGAAGGTTCATCCAAATGATTAACATTTTTATGTCCGTTTTTTATTAGAGGGAAAATCCTTTATAATGTATCTTAGTTGAGATTTGAACGATAAATTTTATGATTATTCATTGAGAACTTATCCATTTCTTCGGGAGCAAGTCGATGTTCTTTCTTTCATATGAAGGTGTTCAATCCAATGCTAATGGCTCTGCCCCAAGCAATTTCGATGCATTGGCATGCCCTCTGCTGGTCTCTGCCTTTGCTTGTCAATGTCATTAGAATCTAACCACGGATCGAGTTCGATCAGCCTGATTGAGCTTGACGCAATAGTAAAAATTGGATTGAATAGTATATTATTCACTAAATATACTCTTATAATTGAAGACAGCATATAATAGAATCCAACTTTTATTGGGGCCGTGTTAGTTTCATGGATCACGTTGCCCCTTTAATAATTCTCATTAATGATAACAATTTTTCATATGCTGATTGACACATTCGGCACATTCGGTTTAGGGTCGGAGTTATAAGTCTCAACCTCGAACCACCAACTCTTACTCCAAGGGAGACATACGATTTAATGTCAAAAAGCAGCTCAACAACTTCCACTGTCGTCAACAACATCATTTCCGCAATAAATTCACAAAACTAAACAAATCTCCTTTTATTTATTATTTTTTTAAGTGACACGAAGTATCTAGCTAGTTTATAGAGTAAATTGAAAAACACCTCCAACTGTTCAGTTTAATATTTTTAAATTAATCATCTATAAAAAAAAAATTCATCTATTAATTTACAGATCCTTAGATGTTTGATAAATAAAAAGAAACATCTTACCATAAACAAATCTCATAATGCAACATCAAAGATAAAGGTCAAGAAATGCATAGGTTGGCAAGACGATGAGAGTGTGCATGTGCACGGATGATGCGGGCAATGAATATGGACGTACGTAATCTTCCTCATAAAGATGGGCCAACTGTTCTTATCTAGCGATCTCTCGATGTGACTCTCTCTGCTAATCAACAAAACTGCTGAAGACCTGCATTAATCCTTACTGCCTAACAACTCTACATCTGTCTTCTTTGTTCAAGCAATATAATTCACAGCTTTAGCATATCTGATTCTGTGCATGGAGAAATAACTGCTGAGGCTTGTCTGCATTGATAATCTTTCCATCATTGATCGATCTAATGTAACGAGGAAGGGAATAATATATATATATATATATATATAATGCATTCTAGCTAGTTCCATTCAATTCACTAGTTTTGATCAGGCTCCTGATCTAGAATTGATTTCTCAATTCTACTGATTGGACTCGATCTTGACTGGATAGACCGATTCATCGGCCTCGATCGATATTAATGTCCAAATTATCCAAACCCTGGCCTGGAAATGAAATGATATAAAGACAATAAATCAGTTTCATTTGTGTTTCATTTTAGACTGTGGCTCTATATATGCGCAAAGCAATGCTGTTCCCTTTGTTCTTCATTAATTCTCATCCGCGTGGCTGAGTCCATGAGCTCCGACCAGGCGGCGGTCACCGGCCACCGGTTCTCGTCAGTCGTGCCCGGCGACGTGACCGGCAGCGCCGTCGTGCACGAGCTCGGCGGCATGGACCTCATCATGAAGCTCCACTACTTGAGAGCCGTGTACTACTTCGCGCCCAGCGAGGTGGTCGACGGGCTCGCCATTACGGACCTCAAGAAGCCCATGTTCCCATGGCTCAACGTGTACTACCCCCTCGCCGGGAGGATCCGGCGGGCGGCGGAGGGCGGCCGTCCGTTCATCAAGTGCAACGACTCCGGGCTCAGGATCGTCGAGGCCAGCTGTAGCCGGACGATGGACGAGTGGCTGCACGTGGAGGAGGGCGGCGAGTCGAGGTGGAGGAGCCTCGTGCCGGACAAGGTGCTCGGCCCGGAGTTGTACTTCTCGCCGCTGGTTTACATCCAGGTGATCAAATTTCCTCAGTTTAATTAATTTCTGAAATCGAATTAATTAATGAAACTTCTCAATGATTGAAACCGTGAATTGCAGTTTACCAGATTCAAACATGGAGGGATGGCAATTGGATACAGCTGGGCTCATGTTCTAGGCGATCCAGAGTCAGCCACGAATTCTATCAACCTCTGGGGAGAGCTCCTCAGTGGCAATCCACAAACAGTGATAGCACAAAAGAATGAGGAAAACACTGAAGAACCTGTGATAGCACCTCAAGGACCAGCTCCAGCTCTAGTTCCAGCTCCAGCTCCAATCAAGCAAGTTGAAATAGCTGAAGATGTGTGGCTCCCTCCCACACATCGTAAAATGGCAACACATTGCTTCAGGATCACTGAAACTGAGCTCCAGAAGCTGCACGGAGAGCAAGTCCCTCCTTTTGAAACGATCTCAGCTCTGTTCTGGCGGTGCTTGGCGAGAATTCGAAGCCGGAGAGAACCCGAATTGGCGACCATATGCCGATCCGGAACTCCGGCGAAGAACAATGAGATACTGCACAACAAGTTCAGAACAAGCACGATCAAATTAGACTCCTCAGCCGCCAGCGTCGAGCTGTTGGGACTGGCAACCAAAATCCTGAAACAGGACATGGACGAGGCATTGGTTGACAGAGACAACAGTACTGGCGAGCAAGATTTTCTACTGTATGGGGCAAATCTAACGTTTGTCGACATGGGAGGGATCGACTTGTATGGGTTAGAGCTCAAGGGGCAGAGGCCTGTGCGAGTGGACTACAGCGTCGACGGCGTCGGTGAGGAAGGAGCAATTCTGGTGCTTCAGGCTCCTCAGAGAACAGATCTAAGTGTGATGGTCATCCTGCCAGAAGATGAGATCCCGAGCCTGTGCCGAGTGCTCAGCAGCGATTTCGGCATCGCTTAAGCATGTGTCTGTCCCAGACATCATGAGCTGAGCTAGTCGTGTTCCACTTCCAGCTTCTTGTTATCACTTTTCTGAATCCATTTGGCCTGATCAATAAATTAATTGGGGGTTCTTCCAATTGAGTTATAGAATGAATTGAGTTCCTTGAAGGAGTTCATTATATTGCATCTCACACTCTTCTACTCAAACTGAACTCTGATAAACAAAAACAAAGCCAACCATAATTACGAGAAATAGAGGGATCAAGTGAAGATTTGTGATAGCAGTTCTTAGGCAGGAAAACAAAACTAGTGCTGATCCAAACAGCAACAAATATATGAGAAAGCAATAGGGAAATGATAAAAGGCAAAAGTAGGTATGAAATTGTGCCTTGTAGATTGAAAACAAGGCAGCATGTGAGACTATGACACCAAAGTGTCATGCATAGATTGCAAACATGTTGTTGTGTTGTGTTGTTCAAATTTGTTTGACCAACTTCAATCTAAAATAAATAAAGCCGTTCATAAATGTCATTTTTTTTTTCTAAACTTGAACTTAATTTGTTTAGATATTATATATATCGAGCTCTTACTTTGAATTTGTTTACTTGTTTAAAACTTTTACAAATTTGAACTTATTTAGTTGGTTAATAAGTTTGAGCTTCTTGATCTACTTATAAGTTTGATAAGAGTTTTATTGAAGACTATGATTCATAAACATTTATTTGTGGATATTGTTTATAAATAATTAACAATTTTTACATATGACATGTTTAAAATTGTTCATTTAATTAACTTTGTATATATTAAATTTTGAAGGGATGTCTTGCATAATAGTAAAGTTGTTGCCATGTGATTTAAATGTCATGAGTTTAAATAGAGAAAACAACCTTTGCAATGTAAGATTAGACTATGTATAATAGTTTTTTCCTCGGGACCTCCACATTTGCATATTAAGCAATTATAAATAAATTTTTACTAAGTCAAACATTAGATTCACTTACGAATAGGGACGGATCCAGAAATTAGAATTGGGGGAGTAATGAATTTAATGAGGTGGGATGAACTTTGAATGTAAAAAGAGTGAATTATAGTGGGCTAAATAAAAAACTAACATAGATAATAAAAAATGAATTGGACTATAGTCCATGACAATCCTAAGTAAGATCCATCTCTGCTTCTGAGTATTTAGTGTTGAATTTTGTTTTAAAATTCAAAGCATTTTTTTTGGAGTGTTTTTAGTCCCACATTGCTAAGTGGAGAAGCTTGGAAGGGCTTATATAGGAAGCCCTTCCATCCTTGCTTAGCAATGATAAGAGGACCTACACGCATGCGCGGGCCAAGCCCAAATCGAGTGGATTTGGGGGGTTCGAGCCGAAAATCCATAAACCGGGCGTCACGTGCGCGATTAACGCGCGCAGGGGGGGGGGTGCAAATCCCCAGCCCGTGGGCCTTGCGCTCACGGGCGGCCCGGTCTATTTTTGCTGATTTGGTTCAGTCTGAACCAAACCAGTTTGGTTTCCGGTTCTGATTCGAACTTCGGTTTTGGTCAGCGTGAGGAAGCGAAGCATCCGCACGGGAGAAGAGGTACAGAAGCAAAGTGTGCGTCCCTCCTCTGCACTGCTTCAAGTGTATAAATACACTTCCTCACTTCCTTCTCAATTTACTCCAGAAAGCAAAGCATTCCTTCTCCCTTGCTTTCTACTTCTTCTTCCTTCTTTCTGAGTTCTGAGGCTTGGTTAGCGATCTGAGGTTGAGTCCGAGTGCGCCGCTCGTTTTGGAGTGCACCTACGAGCGACGCGAGCGGTTGTCGGATCTTGGGAGGATTTTGCCGGAGAGCCTCTGCACCGTGGGCGGCAATCAATTCTCTAAAGACAGTCGGCCGGCACGTCCGACGCTTCGACCGGAGATACACAATTTCTTAACCCTTATTGTTATTAACGTTTATTGCATGCTCGTCATTTATTGGTGCAATTATAGATTACTGCATTAGTGTAATTAGTTCTATTACAATTATTACAATTTTAGAGAATTGATTGTAGCATCAATAAACATGATGAACGATAGGGTAACGGGGTCCGATGAGGCTAGCGCCCGACTCGAAAGATTTTTCGGGCAAAACTTCAGACGTTGGCAACAACGAATGAAATTTTGGCTTACTACGCTAGGGCTATTCTCCGTTATAGAAACAGACCCTCCTTCACCCAATGAAGAGGAATCTGCTCGTAGTGCTACCTTAGAGAGGTTTAAGCAAAGGGATTATCTCTGTCATGGGAGAATCCTATCTGCCCTCTCAGACGCACTATTTGATGTGTACTGTTCAACCGCTTCAGCTAAAGAGCTGTGGAAATCTTTGGATAAAAAATACAACTCTGAAGATTCTGGTTTAGAAAAGTACACTGTGGCAAAATTCCTAAACTTCAAAATGGTTGAAGGCAAATTTGTGATAGAGCAGACACATGAATTCCAAGTCCAAATTCATGGTCTTGCTGAAGGAGATATGCCATTACCTGAAAAATTTCAGGTCTTTTCAATCATCGAAAAATTGCCTCCGAGTTGGGAAGATTTTGGCATGACTCTTAAACATCGGAGAGGTAAAATCTCTCTCGAAGATTTGATGATTGCCTTAAATATCGAAGAAGAATATCGGAAGCAACATAAAAATGATGATACAAGAATGCCTATGGATTTTATTCCAAAGGCGAATGTAGTAGTCTCATTTGACAAAAAGAAATTCAAAAATCAGAAAATGAAGAACAAGATGAAACCCAACCCAAAGGTTCAAAAGAAAACTGGAACTAAACCTAAGCCTTGTTGGGCATGTGGACAGGTTGGACATTATGCCAAATTCTGCCCTAAGCGAAAGGACAAGAACCAAAGCAATACGTCCAACACTAAGGCACAAGTAAATGTCGTGACTGCTAGTGACGACACCGGCGATAGGTTTGTTACCTTCAAACCCGAACTAAACTTGATCTATCAACCCAATGAATGGTTAGTTGATACAGGTGCTAATGTACACTGTTGTGCTGATCGATCTGCCTTCCTTACTTATCAGGTAATTGAAGGCACTTCCGTGACCATGGGGAACCATTCTGCAGCCAGGGTGTTTGGGATATGACAAGTTGACCTGAGGTTCACCTCTGGAAAAGTCTTGTCACTGCATGAGGTGCATCATGTTCCAGCGGTCCGTCGAAATTTGATTAGCGGATCAAAATTAGTTCGTGCTGGTTATGAGTTGAACTTCAAATGTAATAAAGTTGTAATATTACATTTAGGAACCTTTATTGGAAAAGGTTACCTTAATGAAGGTTTATTTAAACTCAATGTAGAAAATGCTACATTAAATAAAACTTCTGATATTGGTTGTTCATATAACATTGAGTCTTATGATCTGTGGCATGACAGATTAGGACATGTCAATTTTAATACCGTAAAAAGGATGATGAATCTAGACATGATCCCTAAGCATGCTATAAATGATAAGAAAAAATGTGAAATTTGTGTGCAATATAAACAACCCCGTAAACCCTTCAAATCAGTTAGAAATTCTGATATTTTAGAATTGATTCATACTGACTGTTGTGAGTTTAACGGTGTAATAACGAGAGACCATAAAAGGTATTTCATTACCTTCATTGATGATCGCTCTCGTTATTGTTATGTTTATTTGCTAAAAACCAAGGATGAAGCTTTAGATAAATTTATGATTTTTAAATCTGAAGCTGAGAATCAAACCGATAAAACTATTAAGAGGTTAAGGTCTGATAGGGGTGGAGAATTTACCTCGAACCTGTTTCAAAAATTTTGTCAAGATACAGGTATAATCCATGAGGTAACTGCTCCATATAGTCCTCAATCTAACGGTATAGCAGAACGAAAAAATCGAACCCTTGAAGATATGATTAATTCCATGTTAGGCAGTTCTGGGTTACCCAACTTTATGTGGGGGGAGCTCTATACACTGCATGCCATGTGCTAAATAGAGTTCCAATGAAGTCAAGGGATAAAACCCCATATGAGCTTTGGAAAGGTCGAAGGACAAGTTTGAAATACCTTAAAGTGTGGGGGTGCCTTGCAAAGGTACTAGTACCTGAACACAGAAGGAAAAAACTTGGTCCAAAGACCGTAGATGGTATCTTCTTGGGTTATGCTCAAAATAGTATTGCATATAGGTTCCTGATTATTAAATCAGAAATTCCTGGAATAGATGCAAATACTATTGTAGAACTTCGCGATGCTACATTTTTTGAGGATATATTTCCTATGAACACGAGAACACCTCAATCTAGTATTTCTACTAGAAGTGAGCCTTCTTCCGTAGAGGTCCCATTATCCGTAGTGGGTACACCTTCCTCAAGTCACTCTAGACTAGATGAATCTAGTGAGTATACAGAACCGAGAAGGAGCAAGAGGCAACGTGTGCCTACGGATTTAGGCCAGGACTTTATCACCTATAATATAGAAGGTGACCCTGTGACATATAGAGATGCTATGACTTCTCCTGAAGCTAAGAACTGGAAAGAGGCCATTAAAAGTGAAATGGACTCTATTATCTCTAATGCCACTTGGGAGTTAGTAGATTTACCTCCTGGGTGTAACACTATAGGATGTAAATGGGTGTTTAAAAGAAAACTAAAAGCTGATGGGTCAGTAGATAAATTCAAAGCCCGCCTAGTTGCTAAGGGATTCAAACAGAAAGAAGGGATTGACTATTTTGACACTTATTCTCCTGTTACAAGAATTACTACAATCCGAGTATTAATAGCATTGACGTCCATATATCATCTTGAGATCCATCAAATGGATGTTAAAACGGCATTCCTTAATGGAGATCTTGAAGAAGAGATATATATGGATCAACCTGAGGGATATGTAGTTTCTGGAAATGAGAACAAAGTTTGTAGGTTAGTCAAATCTCTTTATGGTTTGAAGCAAGCCCCAAAGCAGTGGCACGAAAAATTTGATAGAGCTATGCTATCATTTGGCTTTGAAGTGAATGACTCTGATAAATGTGTGTATGCTAAAATGAAAGGTGATAATTGTATTATCTTATGTTTGTATGTAGATGATATTCTACTGTTTGGTTCTAACATTTCTATTATTAATGAGACTAAGACCCTCTTAAGTGGTAAGTTTGATATGAAGGATATGAGTTGTGCTGATATGATTTTAGGGCTAAAGTTGACTCGTTCAACTGATGGAATAACAATTTCTCAATCACTCTATATTGAGAGAGTATTAGAGAAATATGGCTATAGCCAAGTTAAATCTGTAGTCACACCCTATGATCCTTCAAAAATTCTCCACAAGAATAAGAGTGGTGTGGCAGTGTCTCAATTAAGATACTCACAAATAATAGGTAGTCTAATGTATTTAGCAAATTGTTCTAGACCTGATATTTCTTTTGCTATATCGAAATTGAGCAGGTTTACCAGCTGTCCGGACAGAACGCATTGGGATGCATTAGATAGAGTATTCAGATATCTGAAAGGAACTATATCCTTGGGCTTGTGGTATGGGAGATTCCCTGCAGTCCTGGAGGGATATAGTGATGCCAGTTGGATAGCTGACACTGCTGAGTGTAAAGGCGTTACTGGTTATGTCTTTACACTTGGAGGCGGTGCAGTTGCTTGGAGGTCTGTTAAACAGACAATTATAACCCGTTCTACATCTGAGGCAGAATTGTGTGCTTTGGATACCACAGTAACTGAAGCTGATTGGCTTAAGGGTCTTCTTTCTGAAATTCCCTTAATGATGAAGCCAATACCTTCTATTTCAGTGCACTGTGATAATCAAACAACAATAGCTCAGATTAGAAGCTCCAAGTATAACCAGAAACAGAAGAGACATGTACGAATAAGATTGAAATCTATTCGTGAGCTAGTATCTCTTGGAGTGGTGTCATTGGACTTTGTAAGTTCAAAAGACAATATTGCTGATCCACTCACTAAAGGACTTGATTCTGAGAAAATCAAGAGATCCAGTAAGGGAATGAGACTGAGGCCTGTCCTGGTTTCATCTATAGCGGCAACCCAACCTATCTGATTGGAGATCCCAAAAAGTAGGTTCAATGTGGTACAAACAAGCTATAAGGGTGAAACGTAAGCATCAAATTGATTGAGATGTAATCTCATAGTCTCTTCCCTGGATAGATGCTTGACTGCTAGTAAGGATGAGCTTAGGAGCTCTTAATGAGTTCAAGGTCTTAATGACAGGATGCTTGCAATACATCCTTGGAGAACTCACCTATGTAAGTGTAACTGTGAGGCCGCAGTGTGGGGGGTCTAGGCAACTCTCCTTAGCACTTATGAAACAAGATTCGGTGGCATGGCCGTAATGCACCAATCCAGAAGGATTCAACCGTCGCCAGTGATGAGTTGTTACCAATTAATCTTCACATATAAAAGATTTAAGATCAAGACTCTGTTCTCTTCAAACCTATGTGAATAAGATTGGTGTACTTAGGTGAAAATTCAAACCGGAAGGTATTTTCACTGAAAGCTCATTGCAACCAAGCCTCAGAACATATCTTTGTTTTTGACTAAAATGATTTGAATTTGTGGGGGATTGTTGAATTTTGTTTTAAAATTCAAAGCATTTTTTTTTGGAGTGTTTTTAGTCCCACATTGCTAAGTGGAGAAGCTTGGAAGGGCTATATAGGAAGCCCTTCCATCCTTGCTTAGCAATGATAAGAGGACCTACACGCATGCGTGGGCCAAGCCCAAATCGAGTGGATTTGGGGGGTTCGAGCCGGAAATCCATAAACCGGGCGTCACGTGCGCGATTAACGCGCGCAGGGGGGGTGCAAATCCCCAGCCCGTGGGCCTTGCGCTCACGGGCGGCCCGGTCTGTTTTTGCTGATTTGGTTCAGTCTGAACCAAACCAGTTTGGTTTCCGGTTCTGATTCGAACTTCGATTTTGGTCCGCGTGAGGAAGCAAAGCAGTGCTTCGGTTCTGTTCGCGTTGCGTGAGGATGCGAAACAACGCATCCGCGCGGGAGAAGAGGTACAGAAGCAAAGTGTGCGTCCCTCCTCTGCACTGCTTCAAGTGTATAAATACACTTCCTCACTTCCTTCTCAATTTACTCCAGAAAGCAAAGCATTCCTTCTTCCTTGCTTTCTACTTCTTCTTCCTTCTTTCTGAGTTCTGAGGCTTGGTTAGCGATCTGAGGTTGAGTCCGAGTGCGCCGCTCGTTTTGGAGTGCACCTACGAGCGACGCAAGCGGTTGTCGGATCTTGGGAGGATTTTGCCGGAGAGCCTCTGCACCGTGGGCGGCAATCAATTCTCTAAAGACAGTCGGCACGTCCGACGCTTCGACCGGAGATACACAATTTCTTAACCCTTACTGTTATTAACGTTTATTACATGCTCGTCATTTATTAGTGCAATTATAGATTACTGTATTAGTGTAATTAGTTCTATTACAGTTATTACATTTAGTTCATTAAATCCTAATGGTATGAATTATATTCATCCTATGAGGAGGCAAGAAAAAACCTTAGATGATGACTTAATCCAAATAGTTAAAGAATATTCTATGGTGTAGTTGCAAGGAACATAGCTAACTATCCGAAACAGATTGATTCCTATGGAATAATTTAAAAATATTAATATAGCGGAAGCACATAATAACAAAGGATTAATATCGTTGATACTAATGCAGCAAAAACGTATAATAAGACAGGATTAAACTATGCAGAATAATTAAGAAAATCTTAAAAAAATTATGCTCGTATTTGTAGGAGGGGCTTATAATATTTGAAATTCGAGAAATATTTCCAAAAATAAAAAGTATATATTTAACGAAATAAAAATATAGTATCATATAGGAATAAGAAAATCAAATCAAATCAAGTCAAATTAAATTTAGATTTTCCACGATTGATTTATTACTAAAATAAAATTTTACCAAAAATGAATAAAATACAAATTGGAAAGCCTAAATGAAGGAATTTACCTAAAAATCTATCAATTTGGAAACTTATCTCATTTGACCAAAAAGACATCACATCACAAACTTAAGCCAATGGCTCCATGGAGACAATTTAAGAGAGCATTGATGAAGTTCGAAGGTGTGAATATAGTCGAAGTGGCCGGGACTACAGTCAACCAACTTTTCAAATACTTAATTAGGTATCGAATTCCAATTGGGACACATTGTAAAAATTTTCTTAAGAATGCTGATCGCTTGGATGAATCTCTGCGAACGCTTTCCATGAGACAAAGTCAGTCGCCTCCATTATTAATCAGTACCACGATTAAAAAAAAAAGAATATAGTCAAAACTTAGTTTACCTAAAGGAGCAAAATCGTGAATCTTATCCCAGAGCAAAGGTAGAGTCTAATTTCACTAAATTGGATAGATTTGGTGGTCATGCAATTATGGAACAACTAGTGAAGTTTGAAAGTAGCTCATGGTAAGTGGGTTCATATGACACCAAGATCACCAAAAAAAACTTGTATCATTTGAAGACATGTATGGTATATTAACATGATTAGTATATGCGCAGAGTACTCAAACGACGTGGCGCATCTCAAAATACTAGACGAGAGAAATAGTAAATCTATCAACTACTGGTGGATTGATCTAGAAAATCTCCTTGTGTGATCGAGTAGCGTCATGACCAAATCAATTATGGGCTAGGTTGAGATGGAGTTGAGGTCATGAATCATATGACCTCAACACAATATATACTCAAAATGCGATAAATCAGAAAATAAATAAATAAAAATAAACATATTGGTTGGACACCCTTTAGTTGCAAGTCTCACCTTTATCAACTCACGAAAGTGATTCCAAACTCCAAGTCGTAATACTGCCCAGATGCCAAGCTGACATGGGATTGCTTGAGGATGCAAAAGACGGTTGATGAAGCAAACTCTGAAAGCTCAACTAAACTGTCCATTGATTACTCAGTTTATGAGACCAACCGCAGTGCAGATGAACCACTGGCCATTGTCAAGATATTTGGTTGATCAATTAATTAAAATGTTAATTGGGCTTTGAAAGAAACCTCTACCGGTAATTTGTAATTTGTGTTTGTGTCACCGTAACATCACCTTTGCTTCTCTATCTACAGATGCAAATTTTTATGTAATTTGCATCAGGTTTCAAAACATTGACCTCGGGAGGTGCATCAGGTTGCCTGTCCATTCTAACAATTTTTTTTTTTTTAGCAATATAAGCAACTACCTTTCACCTTCCATGGCAGTGGTTGGTTCATCATCTCTCCTTGTCAACATCAGAAGCCTCCCTCACATGACATGATCACCAAATACAATTATTATAGTAGTAGAGATTAAGCAAACCTCTACCAGTAAACAACTGCGCCATGCATGAGGCTTGTTGATCCTTGTCTAGTTTAATTTTTCTCGAGTCTCCTCCTCCTCCTCTGAGGTCCTACTCTGCCCAAGCTCATTGCCGGTGAGGAGGGGAGGGGAAGCCGAAAGCAAGCACATGGCCGGCTTTGCTGCCGTGCTCGCCGTCCTGACGGCGGCAGCGGTCGTCGGCTCGGCGTCAGCACGGTTCGTGGTGGAGAAGAGCGCCGTGAAGGTGATCAGGCCGGAGCACATAAAGGGGAGGCACGACGCGGCGCTCGCCAACTTCGGCGTGCCAAACTACGGCGGGACGATGGTCGGCGTGGTGAAGTACCAGGTGAACTCCACGGCCTGCAACGCTTTCGACGGCGAGCCCTTCAAGACGGGGGCCAGTAGGCGCCCTGCCATCCTTCTAGTTGACCGAGGAGGTGAGCCACCACCAATTCTTGCTTCTTGCTGCTTGTTCTTCTGTCATAACAGACAATTTGGTTCGTCATCATTCTTGATAGATCAAAGTTTGTCTTCGGATCTTAAACTTTTTGAGATGTCTAGATCAAAAACTAAGACAACGCTCCATGTTAAGGCATTGCACCAGAAGAGCTTGGCTAATCCGTTACCTACTTGCTCCAGATTGTTACTTTGCTTTGAAGGCATGGAACGCACAGCAAGCTGGCGCAGCTGCAGTTCTGGTCGCTGACAACATCGACGAGCCCCTCCTCACCATGGACAACCCTGAGGAAAGCCAAAACACGGATTACGTCGACAAGATCAACATCCCTGCCGCCCTCATCAACCGCGAGTTCGGGGCGGCCCTCAAGAAGGCGTTGGCGAAGAGGGACGAGCTGGTGATCATAAAGTTGGATTGGAGGGAGTCGATGCCTCACCCCGACGAGCGGGTGGAGTACGAGTTCTGGACCAACAGCAACGACGAGTGCGGCCCTCGGTGCGACGACCAGATGAGCTTCGTCAAGAACTTCAAGGGCCACGCGCAGCTGCTTGAGAGGGGAGGCTTCACTCAGTTCACGCCGCGCTACATCACCTGGTTCTGCCCTGATGCCTACTTACTCAGCAAACAATGCAAAGCTCAGTGCATCAACAAGGGGAGATACTGCGCACCTGATCCCGAGCAGGACTTCAGCGAGGGGTACGATGGCAAGGATGTGGTGATCGAGAACTTGAGGCAGCTCTGCGTTCACAGAGTTGGAAATGAGACCGGGAGGCCCTGGGTCTGGTGGGATTTTGTTACTGATTTCCATGTCAGGTGCTCCATGAAGAACAAGAGCTATAGCAGAGATTGCGCAGAAGAGGTCGTCAAGTCCCTCGGCAAGTCTATCGAACTGATCATTTCCTCCACCATTTTGAAAGAGAAGCATTTGCTCATGCGGCTCACTCTGATGTATCAGGTTTGCCCCTGGACAAGGTTAACAGATGCATGGGTGATCCAGAAGCAGATGCTGAAAATGATGTCCTAAAGATAGAGCAGGAAATACAGGTAACTAAGACACAATGAGTTTACTGCGTATTTAATGATTCAGATTTCTCATAGCATATCTGAATGAAACACTGACATGTTTTCTTAACATAGATTGGCCATGGTTCTCGTGGAGATGTAACTATTTTACCCACCTTGGTCATAAATAATATTCAATATCGAGGTTTGATTCCCGATCCCTTGTCTTCAATCACGCCTAGCAAACAAGTTGACGAATTATATCTCAAACAAATTCATCTGGCTGTCATCGACCAACTATCAATTTATCATAGAAGAAAAATAATTGATTGAATTAATACAACTAATTCAACCTTCTAGTCTCATTTGTTAAAATTACAATCTAAGCATTTAGTTAGAGTAATCAAAAGTATTTCATGATACTAGTAGCACTTATAACAAGTATTTTGTTTTTCTCACGTAGGGAAACTAGAGAGCAAGACTGTTCTCAAAGCTATATGTGCAGGATTCAAGGAAGCTACGGAGCCTCCTGTATGCCTAAATCAAGGTTTGAACAACAATTTTTAGCTACATACTGGAGCTTGTTATGATTGGCACTGGGTTCATTGTCTTTCAGATATGGAGACAAATGAGTGCCTTAGATCGAACGGTGGATGTTGGCAGGATCCAAAGTCAAATATCACAGCCTGCAAGGTGCATTCTCATCTAATTAACATTGTTTATAGGAGTTGAGAGGAAGTTTCATTTCTAGTTAAACTATGTCAATTTAATTTCTGCAGGATACCTTCAGAGGTAGACTGTGTGTGTGTCCTGTAGTGAATAATGTAAAGTATGAAGGAGATGGCTACATAGCTTGCAAAGGTAAATATTAACTGTCTGAGAAGCTTTAAGAGTAGTATTACAAGAAAATTTACAGAAATTTTCTTGTCTACCTCTTACCACTTTAATCTACATTCCTCATTGGTATCCATATTGATGAAAACATACTGCTATATAAATTGTATTATCTTGAACTAATGTACTTTGGTCTACACAGCGGTAGGACCAGGAAGATGTGCAATGGACAATGGAGGTTGCTGGACCGAGACAAAAGACAAACAAACATACTCTGCTTGCTTGGTAACTTCATAAACTACTGTATACAAGTTTAATTTTCCACTTTAGTGCAGCTAACTAACTTACTCTTCTGCACAAAGGACTCAGAGTTGACTGGTTGCCGCTGTCCTAATGGATTCTATGGAGATGGCTATAAATGTGAAGGTAGTTTTTAGACTGTTGCAGTTAATCTTAAGGAAAAGGGATTCCTAACTTGCTGCATTTCATATAAAATTCTAATAATAATTGTCTTTATTGTATGTGGTAGATATTGATGAATGTAAGGAGAAACTTGCTTGCAACTGCCCTGAGTGCCAGTGTAAGAACAAATGGGGTGGATATGACTGCAAATGCAAGGGTGACCTAGTGTACATAAAGGGGGAGGATACATGCATAGGTAAGGAAAAACAATACAGAAAACAAATATATAGTGAATACTACAGAAATGTAAGAACCAGAATAGTTACATTTTTAAAGTGATGCATTTTCAAATTTAATTTGATCAAATAATCTTTTATTTAGTTCTTAGTTAATTGGTAATGAATGTCTGAATCTGTGCGTTTTGCATTTAAAAGGCCATTGTATCTTTATTCCCAAATTATATATGGTCTATATTTTGTTTAATAATTACCTATTTCTAAGAAATGAAATGTTTTAAATTAAAGAGGATCACCTATCTATTTAGCATTTATAGATTTTTTTTCTTATTTTCCCTAGGAAAAATACTATTCGGAATCATTGATTTTCTGTTGTAATGCAGCTAAGAGTAACAATGCATCAAAGTTTGGATGGATCTTGTCAATCATAGTAATTTCATGTGTGGCTGGTGCTGGACTAGCAGGATATATATTCTACAAATACAGACTCAGGGTATGTTTCTGGCTACCAACTCAATTTGAAAGTAAACCGACCTATACGAAATAGTTGAATTCATGCTACCTTTCTTTTGCAGACTTACATGGACTCTGAGATAATGGCTATTATGTCACAATACATGCCGCTTGATAGCCACAACAACGAGATCCAATCTTTACGACAAGAATCAACTGCATTATAAGGTCTCTTCGTTGGTTACAGGTCTATCCTGTTGAAATCTTTTGAACATTTTTCTGATAAGCATTTTTCTTTTTATTTTAGCAGGAGCAATTTAGGTGTATATTCAATATACCGACATTGAGAATTCATGGAGAGATTTTATTGAGTCCACAGATTTTCAAGTTACTAGGTCATGTTTGGTATCAATTTCAGAATAATTACTCCTCATACATTATGAAAGATACGTCCACCAGCCACCATTTTTTGTTGGCATGTAAGATAAACTTTGTGGATCTGTTTTTTTGGTCTCCTTTTATCCATAGCAAAACGGTCCTTTTGGAAGATCAAAACATACATCATGGACTCCAGGAATTCCTAATATGATACTCCTCAAACAAAAAAAGAAGGCTGCCATATTTCTTTTGACGAAAACAAAAGCAAATTTTTGTCGTTTTCAATGTTATCTTAATGTAGTTATATTTATATAGAGAAAGTCATTAGTTCAAACCCTTAATGTTCATGTTCTAACGACAAATGAAACCTGCTCCAAATCAGATTCAAGAGGAAAACAATTATGAATAAGCCATGGTGCCTCCAAGAACGGATTGAACTCCAACAAATTTAGCTGTATCTTGTATCCAAATCATGAAATTTGAACAGAAGAAAAATCTCATAATTGAGTGCAAGCAAATGGAATAATCAAGCAAGCTTTGAGAGGAAAAATCGATCAACAAGGAACTGATCAAATTGAAAATTTTATGTAAAACTTATATCTATAGCGAACAATTGATCACAAATAATACCGTAGAAACTTCTTATTCCCAATCTCAATTTCTTCCTAATCATTCTTTCACGATATCAGAGCTGCCCTAATTGACGAAGCGAAGTAAATGCGAACCTGTCAGATGCAACCTGTGAATCGTCTTCATCTCTTGCTATCCTGCCCTCGCAAGACCGGCACGTCGCTCATGGTTGATGCCCCCCGCCGACCCATCCAGTTGCCTCCTCGACTCTCCGAGAAGACCAACCGGAAAAGTCACCAACATGCCCTAATCCCCACCTGCTTGGTGGTCTCCGTCACGCCGCCGGTCGCCCAACGCCGGCCAGAGCAACAGCCGTCGTGCCCCAATCCCAAATGCCTGGCTATATTTACCTAAAGCCCTCATTTTGCTTTTCCTTTTTCTGCCAAATTTTCCTTTCACTGAAAATAAAACAGGCCACAATAATTTAATTAGGAAAATTAGTCCCCGGGCTATTACAGGACGTTTAAATTGACATTCAGATTGGTTCAATCTCCAATTATAATATATTTATAGATTTTTTTTTTAAGTAAGACGTTGGATCAGTCACCCTAAAACATAGTCAATAAAATTAACTTAAATTATTATTATTTTTTAATTAAAAAAGTTATCCTTATTCGTCGCCCGGCCCCACATAGTTATCAAATAGCATGCATCGAGCTAATATCTCCCTTTTTCTTTTTTTTTTAATTACGTATTTTTTGAATGAATATTCTCGAGATGGGTGTGCTCATTTGTATTTTAAATTTATTAAATAAAAGAATCAACAGAAATAACAAAAACTTTTTCCGTAATTTAACAAAGGGCGAAAGGGGAGAGAGATAAACACAAAGGCACTGAAAGTGGTTGAGTGGTTCTATCATTATTGGGAGTCCAGTAGGGAATTGAGTCTATCACACTAGGCTAGTGTTTCCTTAACTTTCTTGACTGATGAAAAATTTAATTTTCAGAATTTATTTAAAATAAGTCGATTGATCTAAGATTATATTATATATTAAAGACGTGTCTATTATTATAACGGTTGATCAACACTTAATTTAACCGAGCGCCTAAATTTGTGAATCTATACAGTTGTTCGAATGTATTCTTGAAAATAATATTGATTGAATCGAAAAGAATTTAGATATCTCCATAATTGTATGATATTGTCCACTTTGAGACTAAATCCTCGTGACTTTACTCTTGGGCTCTTCCTAAAAGGTCTCATGCCAATGGAGATATCTTTCTCTTTATAAATCCATGATCTTTTCCATGTGTTTTCAATGTGGGACTATGTTTGTAACTTTGCAACACCAACACGATTCTCAATTGGAGAAGACCGGATGTGCGATTGCGGTAGATTGGGATATTTGATTCCCGAAGTACGGATGTGTGATTCCGGAAGGTATCTCTACACGTGGTAAGTAGAGGTAAGTTATTGGAGGACGCGTCTCCGTTTGAAGGGACAGTAGGTGTCGGTCCAATTTAGGTTCATTTCAGAAACCTAAATTGAGATGGAAATTTAAATTGAGACCCTGACTAGATCCTAGTTTCAAGGAGATAGGATTCAATTACTACTATTTATTATTGCACTAACATTGTCTTGCAAATTATTGGACTAACACTTTTTGTAAGACAAAAGAAACACAAAATGTCTCTGGTGAACAGTACCCAAGGTATCTTCCATGCTATGGAAGGAGCCTTCGCACTGTTCATGAAAGGCACCTTCAGTGCCATAGAAGACACCTTCCAAGAGATAAAATTCAGACTTCGTTGTAGATAAGAAGCGAGTTATTCAGAATCAGATTTCTTACATTTGAGGCGTCTTTAAAGATAAATATTAAATGATCATGTTGATGCATAAATAAATAATTTTGCATATATGTATAACGATTTTTTTTTATAATAAAATGATACCTGAACAAAAAATGAGCATATGATGATATGAAGAGTCAATATATAAATAGAACCGAATGTGACTCCTGAAACATATATTAATAAAACATTTAAAAATTAAATGAGCATATTATAATATCAAAACAGAATAAATATATTACCACGGTCTATATATGATAAATAAAAAACTAAAGTGTAATTGAACATACCTCAGAAAATGCTAATCACCACCGTCTAATGGATCTTGAGTCTCTTGTAACTCAAAACCATGTGATGCCTGGGTGAAATTAGCCACGATCTCTCGCATCTGGGCCATCAGAGCTTCATTACTCTTGTCACGTTCAGCTCTTCTCTTCTCCTCATCAGCTCTCCACTGATTCATATCGGCCATCCTCTGATCCATTGATTTCAATTGAGTGCGCAATTCTTGATTTTCACGTCTTAAAGACTGCATCTCACTAGAAGAAGAGGAACTAGCATGATCTGCTGGATTTCTCAGACAATCAAATGCAACTTTGGCTTGAGAACCAAGGCCATAGAGGGTAGAGTTTTTTGTCCTTCTACCGACAACATCATAATAAATCTCATTTAGAGCGTCGGTGGATAGAGACTGTGACTCTCCCCCCTCTACTGATGGCTGAGATGCCTGAGCCACCCTTTCTGTCATTTGTTGCTGTATACAAAAAATATAATATCCAATTTAATCAGTATTACTAAATACTAATTAAGATAGAAATGAACAAATGTAATAAAGTTAATAATCTTATATGTAGAGTCTGAGATCGAGAATCAACAAATGACACATCCTTCATCTGCTAGCGTTTGGCACAGCAGTGTGTTCGACTAGGGATGTAAATGAACCAAACGGTTCGCGAGCTATTCGGAGCTCGATTGGGTAAAAAGCTCGTTCAAGTTCGTTCGTTTATCTTATCGAGCCGAGCTCGAGCTCGATTTCGAGCTCAACAGATTTATCGAGCCAAGCTTGAGCTTAAGGATATTCGACTCGTGAGCTCGCGAACATGTTCGTTTATAGGCTCGTGAGCAAAAAAAAATGAGCCTTAAAATGAGCCTTAAACCGAGCCAAAAAAATGAGCTCTAAAACGAGCCAAAAAAATGAACTCTAAAATGAGCCTTAAAATGAGCCAAAAAACGAGTTCTAAAACGAGGCAAAACGAGCTCTAAACGAGCGCGAAAACGAGCCCGAGCTCGCTTAACAAGTTAGGCTCGTTAACTTTGATAATCGAGCTAATAATGAGCCGAGCTTGAACTGTTCGCGAGCTTGATAATTCTAAAACGAGCCGAACTCGAGCCTTGTGATAAAAGCTCGATTCGAGCTCGAGCCCGAATATAACTTAAACGAACCGAGCTCGAGCCTAATATTGTTCGGCTTGGTTTGGCTCGTTTACATCCTTATGTTCGACATAGCAACATCCACCACGACAACGTCTGGCACAGCCGGCTCACCAGCATCCGGCACAGCAGCCATCTGGCAGCCAGCACAGCCGCCACCGAGGGAAGAGGAAAGAGATGGGGAGATTCGTCTTACCGGCGAATCGGAGGAGAATGCTAGCCGTCGTCGTCCGCGCGCGTGGAAAGAAAGGGAAGGGTTACTAGTTTTTTTTAGGCGTGTTTACCGACGGAATAACAATTCCGTCGGTAAATCTAAATATTACCGATGGAATTATATATTCCGTCGGTAAACTTACGAGTTTTTCGACGAAATATATAATTCTATCGGTAATATTTAGGTTTACCGACGGAATAACAATCCCGTCATAAAAGCCGAAAATTACCAACGGATAATAAAGCCCGTTGGTAATTCCGTCAATAAAACTGTATTATTTTGTAGTGATTGAACCATGTTGACTCGTGTATGAGCACGACTTGTGAGTCAACACATAGATAGTTTTCCCTCCTCCTCTGTCATGCAACTTTTGCTCGGTGAAGTGTCTATGATAGTTCGGGTACTACTGCCGGCTAGTGAATAATGATCTTTTAACGATTATTAATACTGCTCTTTGGTCTTGAGCTCTTATATAAAAGGTGACACACATAGAAAAGCAGCAGAAGCTCTCTACCTATGTTCTCTCCTCCTCTGTCGTGCAACTTTTGCTCGACGAAGTGCTGGTGATAGTTCGGGTACCATTCAATTCGCCGTGATCACTAGTGCTTGGTGGAATCACGGTTAACCGTTGTATTTTGGGAAACAGACGACCCGTGTAAATCTCGAAGCACTGTCAGAGGTGGGGCGAATCTGTTTCAAGGAAACTGCGTCAAGCGCATTCCTCGGTCCGCTGCTCGCTCTGTTATGCTAGTCCCACTCGGCGTCAAAGCCCGGCCGGCCACTTGCTTGGACGCTCGGTCAGCTCGTTCGACCTCTACGTCCACTCGCTCGGTCAGTCTCCTCGTCCGCCCGGTCGGCCCCTTCGTTTGCTTGGTCTGCCTATCCGTTTACCCGCTCGACCTCTTCGCTCAGTCGACGCTAGCTCGCTCAACCTATCTGCTCGCCCAACCAGTCTCTCGCCCAGTCGGCTCTCTGTCCGACCGAACTTGCTCAACCTTACTGCTCGATCGACCTCTCTACTGTGCGACTTGGATGCGAGTCTACTCAGACTGCACTCAGCAATTAACATAAACCAGCTCCTGCTAGCAGCCTGAGATTATCAGCTCAGATCATCTTAACATATAAGTGAATTTAATTCGAATATTTAAATAATTTTTAACCATACCATTAACTAATTAACCAAAAAATGTGTAATTATCTCCCAGACTCTTACCCCACCTCGTGGGTCTTATCTCTAGTCTATTAGTATTATTTAAAATTTTTCTCTTTAATCTATAGCGGACTAAGAATATTGGTTGTTCGAATGTGCTTCCATGTGTACTTTCCTAATTTACTTGGGCGGCCAGTATGAAACTTTCGTGGGACCAGACCAATCATCCCAGATTCGATATTATCTGACCTGGTTAATCATTTATCTCTAGTTTATTTGCCCCTGGGGCTATGGTGCAATGGAAGGGTGCCCACTTGCTACCCAGACACCCATAATTTGATTTCTAACTATGACACATTTACAAGGATTTTTTCTTCAAATGACACACGTAATTAAGAGATGTTGGACTTTTGGACCACTCGCCGTGAGCACTTACTAATGTACTCTGACGATGGATGAAAAATTTTCATGGAACCAGACCGATATATTACTCGAGATTTAACGTATCTAACCTTAATAATTTTTTATTTTTTTCATCTCTAGTCTATAACTTTTTTTTTTTAAAAAAAAACCCGCACTGCCTTTCCTTCTATGATGTAAGCTAGCACTTTGTAATTGATCTAAAATGGCTTTGAACAGCATCTTCAAAGTGAATGGTGGAACTAAGATGGGTTGTTAAAATTAACAGTAGCAACTGTCAAGCAGTATTCATGAATCTAAGAGCAAAATAGGCATAGAAAATAATAATAATAATAATAATAATACTCAACAAATTGACCAAGCGACGAATAACTGCCATATATAGCATGCATGATATACATAAGAGAAATAATGGACATTACATTCTTCTCCCTTTAGGCACATGATATTTCTTCTCCTCTCTTTAGGCATGAAACAATTAGACATTAGAAAAATCACATTTCAGGAAATCTTCTAGCATCTGTATCGCATCAAAGATAGAAGAATTTTGAAGCAACTCTCAACAGTAGGTACGAGGTAATTAATATCATGAATAGTATAGATGTTGAACAAGGTATAGTATTCACACACCTAAAATACAGTCAGAAGAGATGGGGTGAAGGACGCAAGCGGTTCGGCCAAGCGACCCTAGACGACACGGAAAAAAAAAGTGATTTTAAGTAAAACAATCACAGATTTTAAGGAAATGAAAAAATCATAGATTTTAATGTATAAAAAAATCACATAGTTTAATGCATAAAATCTGTGATTTTAAGGGAAAAATTATATAAAAAATCATTGGTTTTAATGTATTAAACTTTTTTGGTAGTTTAATAAAGGAGGAACATGGTATAAAGGACAGACCAACGGAAATCACAGATTTTAATATATAAAATATAAATTTTAAAAATATTTGCGTCATTCTCCTTCCTCTCGCGTCGGAGCGGAGAAGACGTGGACGGCAGCCATACGACGGAAAAACTCCAATCGACCTGAGACTACGGAAGGATGCGCGAGACAAGAGGGTAAGAGGCGAGCGAAAGCGTTTCTTTTCTTCCTAGGCAATTTACCAAATAGCATACGCCCAATATTAAATTTACTAAAAGATGTACCGTAATTTTATATTTATCAAAGGACAAAGTGAAATATGTAAAATTTTACTTCTATTCTTGCCGCTAACCTCCCCTTTTCCCAGTTTGGATCCTCTATCTCGAATCTTCTCTGTTCCCATGTCCCACTGTCGATCGGACGGTTCAGATTACATCTCAAGGTATCATGATATCTTTAAGATGTGTGCAGTATTCTTGTGATATGCAAAGCATCCTTGAGATGTAATCTGGACCGTCCGATCGACATTGGGACATGGGGACAGAGAAAGTTCGGGACAGAGGATAAGAACTACCCTTTTCTACCTCATTTTTCAAGGCGTTAGAAGCACTAGAATCATTTTGATTTAAAAATTTTATTTATGGTTCGAATGCTAATAACATTAACATTTTTCTCCCTTCCTCTTTTAACGCGTGTAAGTCTCGCTGCTTTTCTTAACTCTTTCGATTGCGAAATCTTTAGCTCAGTTTTAGTTGCAAGCTCGTCCCCCCCACCGAAAGCCTACGTAGGTGTCTTTATGTGTCCCTCAGGCGTCATCAAGGGTTTTCGATGAAAATCCACACTAATCGTATCTCTACAATGAAGGGTTTAGGATTTTCGTCAATCCTTTCCTTTCAGCACAATGAAGTGGGCTGAATATTTTATCCTCTGCTATTCAATTATCTGTAAAAGTATCACCTTGGAACTATCAGATTTGTAAAAACTCAACCAGTTTGGATAGAAACTACATTAGAACAATGTATTATGTCACTTTAACAGGTTTTTTTGAAGCATCCACAAAGAAAGGAAAACATTATGAATTTATTATTTTACATGATACATATAACAATGATCAAAAAGTCCCCTTGTAGTATTTTCTTGGACATGCAAGATATACAATATATCTATGGTATATTGGTCAATATATTTCAAAATTAAGATCCAACTTCTCAAACCTTTAGATTCTCAGGTACAACTTATAATTGTGAATTTTAAACATGAAGTAGCAGTATATTAAAATAAAATAGTTTAAAAATCTTAATATTTATTCATTTTGGTTAGCCAATGGCCTTAGTATTGGAATATCATGGCAAACGAGGGCTTAAAATGATTGCATATCAGGCCCAGTGTAGGCCTAATATGATTGCATATCAGGCCCAATGTGGGCTTGATATAATAGCATATTAAGCCCAATGTGGGTCTGATATGATGACATATCAGGCCCAACGTGGGCTTGTACGTTAGGCAAAATATTATCCTATATAATATTTATCTTGTCGTAGAAGATAACTAATCATTTAAGTTTTTCAGATGTACTTGTTGCCTTCACTAAAAGAGACATTTCTTTGTTGCTTTAATTGCAGACTGAGGTGCTTCGGTTCTAATCAATTCAACTAAAGCGTCGGGTAACCTCTTTCTAACTTCTTAAATAAAAAAGAAACTACCAGATTAAGAATTGAGGAGTTGCTTAAATTTTATGTCAATACATTGAAGTAGATGATGATATTTTATTATTTTACAAATGCTACATTTTGTATATATTTGTTTGTGTATTATTTTCTTCTAGTATATATAAGATCCCTTTAGGTCTTATAGATATAATAGATGATTTTGACCATCTTATTAGATTCAACTAGGTTGAAGCCATTAATGAATTTATGGTTCCACAATTACTTAAGATTGGGGATATATTTTTATCAACTCAAACAATACACTCCAACACCAACCTTCCTTAAAGGGATTTGCTTGTCTTTTGGTAGTGAGTTTATTTTTGATGGTAAATGTTACAACATTTTACGGACATGTATGAATATGTAGCACTCGTGATGATAAAGCAGATATGATTTTTGGAGCATGTTCCAATCTAGAAACCATACAATATCGAAGGAGAACGAATAAACAAGTGGAGGAATATTCCTTCACATATTAGTAAGTGAGGGCTTTGTTTGACCGAGTTTCATCTGAAGAGCTAAATATTGAAGATTGTCACCTGTTAGGTTAATATGCAGTTTTTAACATTTATTTTTATAATTTGATAGGTTATGATTGAACTAATTCCTATCTAATATGAAAAAGCATTGGTTGAGAACCTTGATTTTATTAACGACATTCCACATCCAATGGAGACATCACAATTTGATGACACTAAAGCAGGAAGGCAAAGTAATACGGAATGTTTTAACTGCATTATTCAAGCAAGCCGAATCAAGGATCTAACAATGGAGAACATTCATTTGAATGATAGTGGTAAAAGAATTACTTAAAATAATAGAAAACAAAGATATGTAGTCTCAATCAAGCGATCTTGTAGTCGATCCTTATTTTGAACCAGTAACTTTTAGAACAAGGTGTAACGACCCGGCCCTTTAGCCTCTTGGGCGGCCCTTATGTCATCGGCCCATTTGGCGACCTCTCATGTCGTCGACCGACGACCCTTTGGCCGTGCCGTTACTCCCTAGGACTTTCCACCCCTGGCAGTGGAATTTTGCCTCCCCCAGGATGATCTCACTTGGTTACCAGGATTCATAAACTCTAATATTTAAGCCTGGAGGTTTAGAGTTCGAATCCTGGGGGAGGCAAAAATCCACTGCCAGGGGTGGAAAGTCCTAGGGAGTAACGGCACGGCCAAAGGGTCGTCGGTCGACAGGGCCGGGTCGTTACAATAAAAGGGGCCTTTTTATTGTAACGACCCGACCCTCTTGGCCAATTTGGCGATCTCTCATGTCGTCGACCGTCGGCCCTTATGTCGTCGGCCCTTTTGACGACCTCTAATGTCATCGACCGACGACCCTTGGCCGTGCCGTTACTCACTAGGACTTTCCACCCCTGATCAGTGGATTTTTGCCTCCCCCGGGATTCGAATTCTAAACCTCCAGGCTTAAGTATTAGAGTATATGAATCCTGGTAACCTACCAGGATTCATAAGCTCTAATACTTAAGCCTGGAGGTTTAGAGTTCGAATCCTGGGGGAGGCAAAAATCCACTGGACAGGGGTGGAAAGTCCTAGGGAGTAACGGCACGGCCAAAGGGTCGTCGGTCGACGACATGAGAGGTCGATAATAAAAAGGCGCCTTTTATTATAACGACCCGGCCCTTTAGCCTCTTGGGCGGCCCTTGTGGCGGCCCAACTGGCAGCCCTTATGTCGTCGGCCCATTTGGCGACCTCTCATGTCGTCGACCGACGACCCTTTGGCCGTGCCGTTACTCCCTAGGGCTTTCCACCCCTGGCAGTGGATTTTTGCCTCCCCTAGGCTCACTTGGTTATCAGGATTCATAAACTCTAATACTTAAGCCTGGAGGTTTAGAGTTCGAATCCTAGGGGAGGCAAAAATCCACTGCCAGGGGTGGAAAGCCCTAGGGCCGCCAGTTGGGCCGCCACAAGGGCCGCCCAAGAGGCTAAAGGGCCGGGTCGTTATAATAAAAGGCGCCTTTTTATTGTAACGACCCGGCCCTTTGGCCTCTTGGGCGGCCCTTGTGGGGGCCCAACTGGCGGCCCTTATGTCATCGGCCCATTTGGCGACCTCTCATGTCGTCGACCGACGACCCTTTGGCCGTGCCGTTACTCCCTAGGACTTTCCACCCCTGGGCAGTGGATTTTTGCCTCCCCTAGGATTCGAACTCTAAACCTCCAGGCTTAAGTATTAGAGTTTATGAATCCTGTTAACCAAGTGAGATTCGAATCTAAACCTCTAGGCTTAAGTATTAGAGTTTATGAATCCTGGTAACTAAGTGAGATGATCTAATTTGGTTACCAGGATTCATAAACTCTAATACTTAAGCCTGGAGGTTTAGAGTTCGAATCCTGGGGGAGGCAAAAATCCACTGGCCAGGGGTGGAAAGTCCTAGGGAGTAACGGCACGGCCAAAGGGTCGTCGGTCGACGACATGAGAAAGGCGCCTTTTATTGTAACGATCCGGCCCTTTAGCCTCTTGGGCGGCCCTTGTGGCGGCCCTTATGTCGTCGGCCCATTTGGCGACCTCTATGTCGTCGACCGACGACCCTTTGGCCGTGCCGTTACTCCCTAGGACTTTCCACCCCTGGCAGTGGATTTTTGTCTCCCCCAGGATTCGAACTCTAAACCTCCAGGCTTAAGTATTAGAATTTATGAATCCTGGTAACCAAGTGAGATCAGACATAAGGGCCGCCAGTTGGGCCACCACAAGGGCCGCCCAAGAGGCTAAAGGGCCGGGTCGTTACAATAAAAAGACGCCTTTTATTGTAACGACCCGGCCCTTTGGCCTCTTGGGCGGCCCTTGTCACTCCACCCCTGACAGTGGATTTTTGCCTCCCCCAGGATTCGAACTCTAAACCTCCAGGCTTAAGTATTAGAGTTTATGAATCCTGGTAACCAAGTGAGATGATCTCACTTGGTTACCAGGATTCATAAACTCTAATACTTAAGCCTGGAGGTTTAGAGTTCGAATCCTGGGGGAGGCAAAAATCCACTGGCCAGGGGTGGAAAGTTCTAGTGAGTAACGACACGACCAAAGGATCGTCGGTCGACGACATAGAGGTCGCCAAATGGGCCGATGACATAAGGGCCGCCAGTTGGGCCGCCACAAGGGCCGCCCAAGAGGCCAAAGGGCCGGGTCGTTACAATAAATCCTGGTAACCAAGTGAGATGATCTCACTTGGTTACTAGGATTCATAAACTCTAATACTTAAGCTTGGAGGTTTAGAGTTCGAATCCTAGGGGAGACAAAAATCCACTGACCAGGGGTGGAAAGTCCTAGTGAGTAACGGCACGGCCAAGGGTTGTCGGTCGACGACATTAGTGTTAGGATCCTTCGTACGGAGGCTAGAGAGGGGGGTGTGAATAGCCGACCCCAAATCGTCGCGTTTCTTTCTATAAAACGTGTTAGCGCAGCGGAAAATAAACACAGAAACGAAAGGGAAAGAAAACAAACCTCAAACAAACCGATGTAACGAGGTTCGGAGATAAACTCCTACTCCTCGGCGTGTCCGTAAGGTGGACGAAGCCTATCAATCCGTCGGTGGATGAGTCCCCGGAGAACCGGCTAATAAATGCTCCTTGTGGGTGGAGAAACCTCGCCACAATACTTGTAACAACAAGAAAGGAGTACAAGGAAAGCAAGAAGCAAATACAAACAACAATATGAATGCAACATTCGCTTGCCTTCTCTGTCGACCGGAGGCGATGAAGCAGCAACTTCACAACCCAACTGCAGCGGCACAGGATGAAGCTCACGCGAAGCTTGAGCGAGCCAACAAGCTGAACCTCAGAGCACGAAGCATAAGCTTCAATCCAAGGAAAAGAAGAAGGAACAAGGAGAAGGCTCGTGGCGGCCCTCCTTTTATAACTGCGAAGCGAAGAAACACGGAAGAAATCTGGCGGTTGCGTCCTGAATCGACCCGCGGCCGATCCTTCGTTTGATCGACCACGGATCCATTCCGCCGCCGCCCGCCATGGATGGGTCGGTGCGACTTCGGGAACGCGTCGTTGACGAAGCAGTTCTGCAACATCAAGCTCATCGGCGATAGGTCCTTAGTCAATTCCGACCGGTCGCGCCTCCGGTCGTCGGTCTCGCCGATCGATAACCACAGGCCACGGCACTCACACGGCGAGCACCGCTGGCGGAGTGTATCACTGGATCGGTCCCCAGACCAATCCAAACTCCCCAGCCCTAAACCTCAGGCTTCTACACCAACATCCGGTCAACCTTGACCTGTTGGTTCATCATTCGTAGCATCTGGTCACTCCCTTGACCTGCTAGAATTCTCCACCAAGTGTTCGGTCAATCCCTTTGACCCACTTGGGCTTTCCTCTTCGTGTCAAGTATCCGGTCACTCCCTTGACCTACTTGACCTTCTCAACACCAGATGTCCGATCACCCTTGATCCATCTGGATTTTCCCTTGCCCGGCTTCACTCACCAGGACTTTCACCTAGCTTCACTCACTAGGGTTTTCACCTGGCTTCACTCACTAGGATTTCCAATCTGCCTGGCTTCACTTACCAGGACTTTCAAACTGCCTGGCTTTACTCACCAGGACTTTCCCGAATGCCTGGCTTCACTCACCAGGACTTCCACTTTCACCTATCTTCACTCACTAGGATTTTCACCTGGCTTCACTCACCAGGATTTCCCGACTGCCTGGCTTCACTCACCAGGACTTCTCCGACTGCCTGGCTTCACTCACCAGGACTTTTCCCCGTACCAAACTCCCTGTTTGGACTTTCCCCGTGCCAAGTCTCCATACTTGGACTTTTCGCGTGCCAAGCTCCCTGCCTGGACTTTTCCCGAATCAGGTCAACCAGGTCAACCTTGACCTAAGGTTGCACCTACAATCTCCCAAACACCTATTCTTGTCAAACATCAAGAATACAACTCTCTTCTCGTCAAACATCAAAACACAACTCGAGTCAGGTCAACTCGAGTCAGGTCAACCAGGTCAACCTTGACCTAAGGTTGCACCAACAATCTCCCCCTTTTTGATGTTTGACAAAATCCAAAATCAAGTTAGGTTAACCCGATAACCTAACTTAGGTTTTCCAATGTTCTTCCTTGAACATTCTTCCAAAACCTACACTCTCCCCCTTGGGACATCTCTCCCCCTTTTTGACACACATCAAAAAGAGGGAATCAAGGTCAAGAGTTTCTTCCCAATGAAAGTCCCATACCTTTCATTGAAACCCTTAATTTCCCCCTTGATACTAAACTTCAACACTCAACTTAGTGACAATTCCTTATCACTAATCCTCAAAAGTCTTAAGGAGTAAAAACTCCCCCTAAAAGTCAACTCCCCCTTGACAATTAGTTAAGACTCCCCCTAAAGGTCAACTCCCCCTTGACCATTGCACCAACAATGTCTTGGAGAGTTTCAAACCTTTAGAAACCCGAAACTCAACTCCCACAGCTGAAATTTCAGACCACAGTCGAAATTCAGCAAATTCAGCACGCCTGATCGGTCACCGGACCGATCAGGACCCCTCTGGATCGGTCCTCAGACCGATCCAGCCTTCCCTGGATCGGTGATCCAAGTTCAGATCAGGCGGTTTCTGATTTCTTCTCTCCTGAAATTCAGAAACTCACAACAAATTCTAGAAAATTCGAAAAATTGTGAAATTTTGAGGATACATTCCTCATACCATATACTGTCAAGGAAAAATAGTTTTCTATGAAAATAACTTCCATTTTTCAATCTTGATACAAAGTTCAAAAGACTTTGAAATAGTTCAAAGTTAAGTAAACTTTGTATCACAATGTTCAATGATGAATGCTATCACTAGAATGACTTCATCAAGGTTTTTCAAATCAATTTTGAAATGATTTTTAACCCTTTAATTTAGGACCACAATTTTAGGGCTAAATGTACATGACTTGTACATAAGCTTTCCCTATGATCCTCCTTCTTGAATTAGTCTCATCTAGGTACAAGAACTATGCACCTTGATCCTAACTCATGATCCTAATATCTCACACACATCTAAGGTGTATCAAACACATCCAAGTCAATTTTGATGTGAGATATGAGTTTAGGTTATCTTAGGCTAGATTCTCATGCATTTTCTAAACATCAATTTGATCTCAATATCAAATTGTGTTTCTATCCTTAAATCAATTTAAATTGATCATTAATGCAAGAGATGATGACATGACATGAAATAATATCATAAATAGAAGCATGTGCCAATGTCATGATGTCATGGCATAAAGTTTGAAACTTAAATAAACATGACACAAAACTAACCTAAGCATTATCATGACATTTCAAAAGATAAACTTAAATATGATGTCATGACATGTGAGGGCAAACAATCATGGCAAGATTTAGCATGAATAAGACATACCTAGATTACCTATCTAAGTATCCTTAGCCTTAGCTAATACTTAAGCTTTAACCCTTGATTGCCCTAATATGCCAAAATCCTAATTTTGACACTTCTTGAACTCTAGATTCATTCATGCCACTTAAAGATCAAATTTATCCTCAAATCTTGGCATGTTTCATTTTTCCTCAAGAGTTCTCTAGATTTTCCCAAATTGTGTCAATTGAAATTAACATCATCATTTTCCATGATGGCACATTTTACTCTTCCAAGGAGTAAATATTAATGATTGTTCCATTTCATTTTCAAAGGTTCCCAAAAACCTTGAAAATGCTCCTTGAGTGTCAATTTCCTCAAAGTTGGGTTAACTACCCTTCTAATCGGAGTTGACACTCTCTAACCCATCTATGGGGTAGAGAAGATGCTCCTAGGTACCCAATACCTATTTGAGCTCATTGGGTTCACTAAATATTCACTAGGGATAACTTCCCTAGCAACCCTCCTAATGACCCTCTTAGGCTTTAAAGCCTTGGTCATTTGGGACTCATCAAGATCAACTCTAGGGGTGACTCCCCTTGTGACCTTGGTGGTGGTCTTCCTAGCCCTAGATTTTGTTCCATAATCGAATGGAACATTATGATAAGTGGGCTTGACCACTTGGGACTTAGGTTTGTGACCCAAACCTCTCTTGTCCTTTGACTTGAGTTTTTGACCCTTAGACCCTAGAGTTGACTTTTCTAAGTTCTTAAGAGCATTTTCCAAAGTATCAAGTCTTGACCTCAAGACTTGATTCTCCTTCTCTAATACCTCAAATTTTAATTTATCATTATTCCTTGAGGTATTTCTAGGCATATGTCTAGATGATTTGGGATTTCTACCTAGGTTCTCCTTAACCTTAGATGAGTTAATCCTAGTGTTATCATTTCTAGCATTGTCCTTACCTAGACTAACATGCTTGGCACCTAAGCACATATATCGATTCCTAAGATTATCATGCTTATCATTCTTGACAATTGCAATAAGACTACTAGCATGTATCTTATTAGAAGTGCAATAATGAACCTTAGAGGATACCTTAGGGTTTGCCTTCGCTCCCCCTTTACACGTGCTTGGTCTTTTGTCCTTGTGAGATTGCCTCCCCCTTGGACATTGACTCCTATAGTGTCCCCGTTGCTTGCATTGGAAGCACACCACGTGCTCCTTGCCCTTGCGTTTTGGGACTCCGACTTCCTTGATCTTTGGCGCCGGTGGAGTCTTCTTAGTCTTCTTTGGACATTTACTCTTGTAATGTCCAAATTCCCTACACTCAAAACACATTATATGCAATTTACTTGAACTTAAAGTGTTTGAGTTACCTAGGGTTGAGGATGGATGGATGCTCTCTTCTTCATCCCTCCCGGAGGTAGAAGCTTCTTCTTCGTGCTCCGATCTTGAAGAAGAACTCACCTCCTCTTCTTCTTTAGATGTTGAGTAGCCCTCAACTTCTAATTCCTCACCTCCACGATGTGAGCTACTTGGCTCACTAGGCTCCTCTTCATGGATTGAAGTGGGGCTCTCCTCATGGAGTTTGGCCAAGTTGTTCCACAACTCCTTGGCATTATTGTATCCTCCTATCTTACACAAAATATCATTAGGTAAAGAAAATTCAATAATTTTCGTTACCTCATCATTGATGGTTGATTGGTGGATTTGCTCCTTGGTCCACTCCTTGTTCTCTAGGGTTTCTCCTTTCTTGTCCATTGGAGGCTTGAAACCTAATTGAACACAACTCCAATTTTCAAGGTTAGTCATAAGAAAATACCTCATTCTTACCTTCCAATACGCGAAGTGGCAGCACTCGTAGAAGGGTGGAAACGCGATGTCTTCTCCGAGTCGATCCATTCTCTAGCTTGTGCTCCTCCGGGTGTTAATCCGACGAAGAGCAACCTTGCTCTGATACCACTAGTTAGGATCCTTCGTACGGAGGCTAGAGAGGGGGGTGCGAATAGCCGACCCCAAATCGTCGCGTTTCTTTCTACAAAACGTGTTAGCGCAGCGGAAAATAAACACAGAAACGAAAGGGAAAGAAAACAAACCTCAAACAAACCGATGTAACGAGGTTCGGAGATAAACTCCTACTCCTCGGCGTGTCCGTAAGGTGGATGAAGCCTATCAATCCGTCGGTGGATGAGTCCCCGGAGAACCGGCTAATAAATGCTCCTTGTGGGTGGAGAAACTTCGCCACAATACTTGTAACAACAAGAAAGGAGTACAAGGAAAGCAAGAAGCAAATACAAACAACAATATGAATGCAACACTCGCTTGCCTTCTCTGTCGACCGGAGGCGATGAAGCATCAACTTCACAACCCAACTGCAGCAGCTGATCGACGACTGGAAGCTCACGCGAAGCTTCGGAAGCGAGCTCAACAAAGCTCAGAACCTCAGAGCACAGAAGCATAAGCTTCAATCCAAGGAAAAAGAAGAAGGAACAAGGGAGAAGGCTCGTAGCAGCAGCCCTCCTTTTATAACCTGCGAAGAAAGCGAAGAAACACAGAAGAAATCTAGCCGTTGCGTCGCAGCTTAGTGCTGAATCGATCGTGGACCGATCGGGCTCCATGGATCGGTCCACGCATCGATCCATTCCCTAGCCTTCGCTTGTTCGTCTCTGATCGGTCCACCGATCGAGGAACCTCCTGATCGGTCCACGGACCAATCGGGGAACCTCTGATCGGTCCGTAGACCGATCAGCTTCTTCTCCGAACTTCTGCGCCTCGATGGTTGTCGATCGGTCTCCGCCGATCGATAACCTGATGGCTCGGATGGTTACCGATCGGTCGGTGACCGATCGAGCTATCGATGTATCAGATCGGTCCCGCATCGATCCAAACTCCCACCCTAAACCTCGTGCTTTACACCAACATCCGGTCAACCTTGACTGTTGGTTCATCATTCCTAGCATCTGGTCACTCCTTGACCGCTAGAATTCTCCACCAAGTGTTCGGTCAATCCTTTGACCCACTTGGGCTTTCCTCTTCGTGTCAAGTATCCGGTCACCCTTGACCTACTTGACCTTCTCAACACCGGATGTCCGATCACCCTTGATCCATCCGGATTTTCCCTTGCCCGTCACTCACCGTGACTTTCACCTAGCTTCACTCACTAGGGTTTTCACCGGCTTCACTCACCAGGATTTTCAATCTGGCTTCACTCACCGGACTTTCAAACCGCTGGCTTCACTCACCGGACTTTCCGAATGCCCGGCTTCACTCACCGGACTTCCACTTTCACCTAGCTTTACTCACTAGGATTTTCACCGCGCTTCACTCACCAGGACTTTCTTCACTCACCAGGACTTCTCCGACTGCCTGGCTTCACTCACCAGGACTTTTCCCCATGCCAAACTCCCTGTTTGGACTTTCCCCGTGCCAAGTCTCCATACTTGGACTTTTCGCGTGCCAAGCTCCCTGCCTGGACTTTTCCCAAATCAGGTCAACCAGGTCAACCTTGACCTAAGGTTGCACCTACAATCTCCCAAACACCTATTCTTGTCAAACATCAAGAATACAACTCTCTTCTCGTCAAACATCGTCAAACATCAAAACACAACTCGAGTCAGGTCAACCTTGACCTAAGGTTGCACCAACAATTAGAGGTCGCCAAATGGGCCAACGACATAAGGGCCGACGGTCGACGACATGAGAGGTCGCCAAATGGGCCGCCAAATGGGTCAAGAGTGCCGGGTCGTTACAATAAAAAGGCGCCTTTTTATTGTAACGACCCGGCCCTTTGGCCTCCCCCAGGATTCGAACTCTAAACCTCCAGGCTTAAGTATTAGAGTTTATGAATCCTGGTAACCAAGTGAGATGGTTACCAGGATTCATAAACTCTAATACTTAAGCCTGGAGGTTTAGAGTTCGAATCCTTGGGGAGGCAAAAATCCACTGGCCAGGGGTGGAAAGTTCTAGTGAGTAACGACACGACCAAAGGGTCGTCGGTCGACGACATGAGAGGTCGCCAAATGGGCCGACGACATAAGGGCCGCCAGTTGGGCCACCACAAGGGTCGCCCAAGAGGCCAAAGAGCCGGGTCGTTACACAAGGAGTAGGAGAGGACGTGACAGAAGTCCTTATGATTACAGGGATACTCCAATTAATAGTCCATTGTGGCTCCAATTTTTACCTAAGAAGAAGCGGAGAAAGATACAAATATGCGAGCCTACGGAGAACATTTTAGTAGAAGTAGAGGGTCAAAAATTTACAAAGAACCTAATGTTGTGGACAAGGGGAAAGGGAAAATTGATGGGGGTCATATGGAAAGAAAGAGACACTATCACAATAATAGAAGGAAATTCTGAAGAAGAGGCAAAGAAGGAAGTAGCTAGTATTGACCAACATAACAAAATGACGAAACAAACCATTGCTATAAGTGTGTATTTGCATATAAAATAGTATTTCATTTGATTTAATTCATTAATTAAATGTATTTTATGTTTATGGTCATAGTTTGTGAAGAAGTAATTTAAGATTCCGAAAAAGAAAAAATATGATGAAAATGTGAGCTACTTGTTAAAATAATTAGAGAACCTAAAGTATGTCAGTGTACATAGTGTATTTAAGTAAGTGATAAGTTAAGATAATTATCTAGTGCTTTAATTTATTTTCCTAATTTAAACTCATTGATTTACTTTGCAGATTTATAAGTGAATTAGTTTGGGAGGAACCATCTTTTTAATTAAATGTGCATTCCTTCTTATCTGGTGTAAATAAAGAGACTTTTATAAAAGGGGAGGCAATTGACATGTTTTGTACAATTATGTTTAAGGGAGCATCCTTGTCTGGTAGGTCATACAACAAGTTTATATATTATTCAACTTTCTTCATAGTAAGAAATCTAAATGATTTGAGAATATATAATATTAGAATATATTTTATTATTTGGTTAAGTATGTATGACTTTGCATATTTGTAACCAACAATAAAATCCTTAAGTAATTTTGCCTTACAACAAGTGATAAAGATAAATACAGAAGATGAAGGGTTTAGGTATATTTTTATACCTTTATCCAATAATAATGCACACTTTCACTTGTTATTAGTGGGCACCAAAGTAATGACGTCCAATCATTACAATACTCTTGCAACGGGAAGTAAATCGAAATATGAATTTGATGCGGTGGTGAACATCCAATATTTATGTGTATGTTAATTTTGCAGTATAAATGCTAGTTGATGTAAAATTTTAATTTCTTGTTCATTCTTACAGGTATCATATTTAAAACAATATAGTCATGAGCAATTTGCTGCTATTCATCCATATTTCGAAAAACATCATCTCTTCGACCAATGTGTGTCTCTCACAATAGAATGCCCACAACAAGAAGCCATGTATGTAAATGAGAAACAATGTAAATAGAACATATTGATATAAAATTTTGAATATTAAATTATTGATGTTATTTACAACATTGATTATGGCTTCTTCGTGATGTAATACTTTCGATGTCTTCTATACAATATGAAGATGGACTTCAAACAAGGAGACTTGAAAAAAATTAGAATTGATGTACAAGTATTAATTTTGAGGGACAGGTTCTGTAAAACATCTGATTAATTATCCAGTGTTGTAAGAAAAATAGTTGGATAGGATGTGTAAAGGTACAATTGTATAGTGTTGTTAGTTTTATATCTTTATATGTAGTATTTGTTATTTAATATAGTATTATATCTATGATATAAGAAATGTATACTAAATGGTTATAGAAATAACATTAGTATTGCGTAGCGAAATAGAAATCACAATATCTAAATTAGCACGATGGTGCTAATCAGTGAAAAGAGGTAATGTTATTTAAACTAATCCTAGTAAGATAGAATTAATACTTCACAACATATCTCGATTTTATAAACTAAAAACTTGGTAACAATTGTGATTTTTTATAAATTCAAATAGGCTACTCCAATAGTGGATTTCAAGTCTATAGGGTGTGCTTAGAAATTTAAAATAGGCTTGTAAATTGGGTTTCAACTCAAACTAAGTTATGAGTTAAAAAAATGGTTGTTGTTTTTGTAAATTAAAATTCGATTACTGAATACAAATTAGGTGCACTGTTCTGTGCCAACTGGCACACCATAAGAACTTCATTAGTAGTAGTTAAAACTAAGTTTTGACATCATATCTAGCTTCTCCTTACTCAAACCTTCGTAATGATTGTGAATTTGAAGAAATCCAAATACCCTAGGCCCATCAGTAGGTTTTGACCGAAAGTCATTGATGGACCTAGACAAGTATGATTACACCCATTTCAAGTCTTGTGAGTTACTGGTATTGCTAGAACTTCAATGATACTATTCATTACTTATTTAAAGCTCTCCAGAGGTGCTTCAATATTATAATAAATTTCAACATGAACATGGGCCTTATATGATCTGTCCTTGGTCGCTTTGTCCATTGATCACAACTAAGATTTTGATCTCTATATCTAAAACTTCACACCATATCTCTTTTCTATAAACTAAAAACTTAGTAGCGGTTGTGATTTTGTTTTCAGAAATTCAAATAGGCTCATGGTGTGCTTAGAAATTTAAAATAGGCTTGTAAATTGGATTTCAACTCAAACTAATTTATGAGTTAAAAAATGGTTGTTATTTTTTTGTAAATTAAAATTCTATAGTGTGTGTTCATCGAAATTCACCAGATACACTCTTCCGTGCCAACTGACACGCCATAAGGACTTTATTTTTAGTGGTTAGAACTAAGTTTTGATATCATATCTATGTTCTCCTCGCTCAACCCTTTCTAATGATTGTAAATTTGCAAAAAAACAAAAACAAAAATCCTAGGTCAATCAATGAATTTCAGTTAAAACTCACTAATGGATTTAGACAGGTCTAATTGTACTCATTTTAAGTCTTGTGTGTTGTTGGTATTGCGAGAACTCTAACGGTGCTATCCATTACTTATTTAATACTCTCCATAGGTGCTCCAACGTTATGATAAGTTTAAAGAATATAGTAATAAGATATAAAGATAAAATTTATAAAGAGAAATATAAGATATAAAGATTAAATAAAATTAAATAAAATAAAAGTAATAAAAAAAATAAAAAAAATATAAATAAAGAAAAAATTAAATAGGAGTAAATAGAGCACATAGATTACCAATAAAATCATATAATGAAGATTATAATCAAAGAATTTATAATACAAATTATATTAAGTTTAAAATGTAAATAAAAATATCAAAATTTAAAATAAGAGATAAAGAAAAGATAATGAAAGGTGCACGAAAATTAAAGATATAAAAAATAAATAAATTATGATAAAAAGATTTTATATAATGAAAATTAACAAAAATAAAATAAAATAAAATGGGTGTTATTGTGCTTGAAAAATAAAATAGGATAGAGTGTGATGCTCATTGAATACAAATTAAGTGTTTGGTGTTAATTGACACACTACAAGAATTTCATCGATATTAGTTAAAACTAAGTTTTGACACCATATCTGACTTCTCCTCACTCAAACCTTCATAGTAATTGTGAATTTGAAGAAATCTAAATACCCTAGGTCCATAAGTGTGTTTCGGTCAAAATTCACTAATTGACCTAGACAGGTTCAATTGCACCCATTTCAAGTCTTACGAATTGCTGGTGTTGAAAGGACTCTAATGGTACTATCCATTACTTATTTAAAACTCTTCAGAGGTGCTCCAACATTATGATAAATTTCAACAAGAATGTGAGTTTGATATGAGATCATATTAGGCCCAACGTAGTGTTGGTTAGTCCTAGGAAAACGTACCGGTTCCACTGTACAAAAATTTTGTACAAGTGTCGAACCTTTCCTTAAATAACCTATTGTGTTCTTTAGAAGTTAAATTAGGAATCGCAGACGGAACTTAACATCATTGATTCCAAATTTAACTTATCTGTTCTTAATGGTTTAGATTTGAATCGCAAGCGGAACTTAACACTATTGATTCAAATCCACCTATGTTATTAATTCCATTAAATATTAATTTCTAAAATTGGCTTCCAGGACTGCATGGCGAGGCACATGACCTTCTTGGATATAGGAGCAACCACTACCGCCTAGACAAAGCATTTTAAGGAAAGCTAATATTTAATTTCCTTAAATAACTCTAGGTTAACCAAAAAGAACAATCGAATCACAAATTCGAAAACAAAGAAAACACAAACTCGAAAAACTAATTCGAAAAACTAGATCTAATGCCTCTTTGTGTTTGGAATTCTTACAAAAAGAAATAACTAACATGATGCGGAAAATAATTGCTAATTATATTTTCTCTTTGTATGCTAATGACCTCGAGATCTTCTGCCATATTCCTCGCCTCGCCTTGGACGTCGTGTGGGCAACGATCTTCCAAGATGAACACCACCCAAGAGCTTTCTTCCTCTTCCTCTAAAATCCGGACACCACCACCACCAAGGAAAAGAGAGCAAAGGGAAAAAGAAAAGAGTGAGGGTCGACTACACCAAGAAAATCTCCAAGCAAGAGAATAAGAGTTGTATCTCATGAAGCCTCTCCACCCCTTCTTTTATATTACTTGCCCAAGGCAAATAAGGGAAGAATTTTTATAAAAATTAAAATCTTCCTCTAGTTTTTCTTTTTCCCTTTTATTTTTCTTTTTCTTTCCTCTTGATTGAATCAATCACCAAATCAATGGTTGGATTGATTTAATCTTGGCCGGCCCCTTGCTTGGGCACCAAGCAAAGGTGGCCGACCACTTATAGGAAGAAATAAATTTTTTTTTATAAAATTTTACAAGAAGAAATCCTTTTATAAAATTTTACAAGCTCTCTTTCCTAAAGTGGATGTTAAAAAAAGAAAGTTTTAAAAAATTAAAACCATATTTTAAAATTTAAAACTTCTCTTCAAAAGTTTCCTTTTTTAACATGAATAGAAAATTTTAAATTTTTAAAACTTCTCTTCCTTTTTTCTAAAACCATAAGGATGATTAAAAAAGGAAAGTTTTAAAACTTTTAAAACTCTCTATTAAACCATGTGGCCTAATTCAAATAAGGAAAGTTTTTAAAATTAAAACCTCTCTTTTAAAACTTATAGTTTTCTACAAAGAGAAGATTTTAAAAATTCAAAACAACCCTCCTTATTTGATTAATGTGGCCGGCCCCTACTTGTTTGGTCACCAAACAATAGGGTCGACCCCCATAGAAGAGGATGTGGCTGTCCCTTGCTTGGTCACCAAGCATTGGACCGGCCTCCTTCTTGGACACCAAGATGAGCTTATATTTAGATGGACTTGAGGCTTTAATGAGACTATGACAAGGACCTAGAGGAGAAATTGGTTTTGGCCTTCCGATGAGCTTGAGTATCCCGTGTTCGCCCCGAACACACAACTCAAGTTCATCGATAATATCTCATTCCACTAGAGAGTTATTATCGCACTACCGCACCAATCCCAAATTACATTATGGGCTCCTTCTTATCATGAGTGTGTTAGTCTCCCTGTGTTTAAGATAACGAATGTCCACTAATTAAGTAAGTTAATGACAATTCACTTAATTAATATCTAGCTCCAAGAGTAGTACCACTCAACTTCATTGTCATGTCGGATTAAATCCACCTGCAAAGTTTAACATGACAATCCTTATGAGCTCCTCTTGGGAACATTCTCAACCTAGATAACTAGGACACATTTTCCTTCTATAATCAACAACACACACTATAAGTAATATCATTTCTCAACTTATCGGGCATATTGATTTATCGAGCTAAACCTCACCCTTTGATAAGTCAAAGAAATAAATATTAAATATATGTGCTTGTTATTATATTAGGATTAAGAGCACACACTTCTATAATAACTAAGGTCTAGTTCTTTTATTAAGTCAGTACAAAAAGAACTTACCTTAAATGGTCCTACTCAATACACTTAGAGTGTACCAATGTAATTTATTAATCAAGATAAACTAATATTTAATTACACTATGACTATTCTGATGGTTTGTTCCTTTCCATCTTAGTCGTGAGCAACTGTTTATAATTTATAAAGAACCGACAACCTGATCTTCTGTGTGTGACACCACACACCATGTTGTATACTATATAAATTAATTGAACAATTACATTTAACAAATAAATGTAGATATTGACCAATGTGATTCTTTTATTTCAAAAATAAATGTTTATAAAATTTAGGCTTTTAGTATACACTCTAACATGTGGGCCTTATATGATCAATCCTTGGTCGCTTTGTTCATTGATCACAACAAAGATTTTGATCCCGATATCTAAAACTTTACACCATATTTATTTTCTGTAAACTAAAAACTATAGGTATCTTTTGCGAAAAATAATTACAAATACAGTAGAAAAACAGATCCCTTCAGAGATCCATGTAAATGTAGTATACACGTTATTCTACTCTATCAAATAGAATAGTTTCTTTTGTTATGTGAAGAAAGCAATCCTGGCAACAACTTGACTTTGGTATATCTCAACGTGATCAGAATGTCCGCGTCTCTACGATATCCATAAGAACACATTTTTTGTTTATCACACGAACTCAGATTTAGAGAAGAACCACCTTAATGGTGCTAGCCACACAAGGGTGTTTGGCCAAGCGGAAGAAAAAGATCAAGAGTCTCTAATGAAAATTCTTATTCAAAAGGCTTTTATATTCTTCAAGGAATACAAAGAGTTTGCCTTTCGGTGTTCTTTCAATAGTGATACCAATTAATCTACATTATCTTTTTAATGGGTTGGATTTTAATATATTAGATTAACCATTAACCTAATAAGTCATTGACCCAATAAGCCAATCAGTATAACCCATTAATCCAATATCTCTAATCCGAATTCATTTGAGTCTAATTTAGATTAGACAAGCCCATAATCTTAGGTTCATCATATTTAGTCAAACTAAAATAAATCTATTTCTAAATTAACATGTTCTTTGTGTGTGACCCAATAGGCTTTCGTAACGTTGGCAATATATCTAAAATTATTTTAGATACATAAGCAATAAGTGATATCTAGCAATGCATCATTACTACTCAAGTGACGAGAATGTCGAGATTCGACTAACCTTTCTATGTCTATTATCTTGTATAACTCAGTCCTTCTATCCTTGATATCTAGATTGATCCATGAGATATAGACAGTATTATTTTCTTATCAATCTTTGTGTTTCTTGATCCATATGTAGATACACTCAATCAAATAAACTCAATATCTCATATTGACTAATTTGAGCATGACCATGCATTCTTGTGTGTTGCTTAATCAAGGGACCCACATATATCACTTCCATTATATGGAAGAGATAGATCCCATCTACATCACTCATATCCCTCTACATAACTTATTGCATACTCAGTGCTCGACTTCATAGTCCACCTTGTTACATGTGATGTTTGTCGATACCAAAGTACACAACTCCTTATATAGGGAATCGTAGTGACTTCAGGTCCATTGACTATTCATACTAATAGTCACTATGAGAATATTTATGACACTCATATAATGATCCATGAAACATTCTCATATGGGTTAATTTAGTACATATTCTCTAATATATACTCATGTATCAACTTGATATCTTATATCCATGACTTGTGAGATTAAGTCAGCAATTGACCTACATGCTAGTCTTAACGTATTAATATTGTCTTTGTATATTAATGCTTGACTAAGAATAATGTTCTATATATATCTATAATATCTCACTATCAATTCAATCAATTGATATGTTGTAAACTAGAACCTACTACCTTGGGACATTATTATTCTTATTCATCTGACGCTAATATAAAGTAAATATAATAAGAATAAACTTTACCTTTTATTAATGGGAGACAACATATGAGAAATAGAGGGTTTAACCTCATAGGTCTGCTCGACACTTTAGGTCAACTGTCTATATATAAAGTGTCTTAGTGCTGAGACATAGGGGAACTATGTCTCGGAAGTCTGACTCGCTATTGGGGCTCACTGGGTATATATTGAGAGTTGTATTTGTTAGAATGTATACTAAAAGTCTAGCTTTTGTAAACATTTATTTTGAAATACATTGGTCAAAGGTCTACATTTATATGATAAGTGTAGTTGTTTAATTAATTTATATTGTAGATAACATGGTCTGTGGTGTCACACACAGAAGATCATGTTATCAATTCCTTATAAATTATAAACAATAGCTCACGACTAAGATGGATAGGAACAAACCATTGGAATAGTCGTAGTGTAATTTGGTATTAGTTTATCTTGACTATAAAATTACATTAGTACACTCTGAGTGTATTGAACATGACCATTTAAGGTAAGTTCTTTTTATACTGACTGCATAAAAGAACAAGACCTTTGTTATTATGGAAGTGGGTGCTCTTAATCCTGATATAATAACAAGCGCATATATTTAGTATTTATTTCTTTAATTTATCAGAGGGTGCAATTTAGCTCGATAAATCAACAGGCTCGTTAAGTTGGAAAATAATATTATTTATAGTGTGTGTTGTTGATTAGAAGGAAACTGTGTCCTAGAAATCTAGGTTGATAATGACCCCAAGAGGAGCTCATAAGAATTGTCATATAAACCCTGCAGGTGGACTTAGTCCGACATGACGATAAGGTTGAGTGGTACTACTCTTAGAGCTAGATATTAATTAAGTGAGTTATCAGTAACTTATTTAATTAGTGGACATTCTATATCTTAAACACAGGGAGACTTACACACTCATGATAAGAAGGAGCTCATATAGTAATATGGAATTTGTGCGGTAGTTCAATAATAACTCTTTAGTGGTATGAGTTATTATTGATGAACTCGAGTTGGGTGTTCGAGGCGAACACGGGAAACTCAAGTTCATCAGGAGACCAAAACCAATTCCTCCTCTCGGTCCCTGTTGTAGCCTCTTAATTATAAAGTGTTATACCCACCCATACTCACCTTCTTACGCACCTTAAGGTGGCCGACCAAGCTTAACTTGGAGCCCAAGCTAGGGCTGGTCAAACCAAGGTTAGATGGGTCAAGTAGGTAGCCGACCCTAGCTTGAACCCAAGCTTAGGTGGCCGGCCACAATAAATTAAAAGGATTTTATTTTTTAAAAATCTTTCCTTATGTGGAAGCCATGGTTTTAAAAGAGAGTTTAAAATTTAAATCTTTCCTTTTATAGTTTTCTACAAAAGACTAAGAGAAATGTTTGATATCTTTCCTTATTTGTAGTTAAAAGGAAGATTTTAATTTTTGATAAAACTTTCCTTTTTTGTAGCCATCCTCATGATTTTAAAAAAGAGTTTTAAAATTAAATCTTTCTTTTTATAGCTTTCTATAAAAGATTAAGAGAAAGATTTGATATCTTTCCTTATTTGTAGTTAAAAGGAAGATTTTAATTTTAGATAAAACTTTTTTTTTGTAAATCATCCACATATTTTAATAGAGAGATTTTAATTTATAAAAGTTTCCTTTTATAATCAACCATGAAGGGAATCTTTAAAAGAGAAATTTTTATTTTAAAATTTCCGGAAACAAATTAGGAAGTTTTAATTTTGTGTTTAAAACTTTCCTTCCTTGGAGGATTTGATATGGCCGACCACATTAATAAGAGAAAAGGAATTTTTTTAAAACTTTTCCTTTTCATTGGCAAGGAAATTAAGGAAGTTTTAATTAAAACTTTCCTTATTTGCCAACACCAAGGAATATAAAAGAGAGGGTAGAGGTGCCTCACCTCATAACAATCTATCTTCTATTATTCCTCTCTTCCTTGTGGTGGCCGACCCTCTCTTCTTCCTCTTCCTCTTCCCCTATTCTTCTTCTTAAGTGGTCGGCGACATCATCTTCTTGGAGAGATCTTGGTAGTCAGATTTTGCTTGGAGAAGAAGAAGAGATAGGAGGCATTGTTTCTTTGCATCCCTTGGAGCTTGATTGATGGCCGAAGTTCTTTATCTCAAGGAGTTTGTTGATTTGCCAAAACTTGCATGAAGAAGAAGGGAGCTTGGGTGGATTCTCGTCTCGGTAGATCGTCGCCCACACGACGTCGGAGATAAGAAGAGAAATACGACAGAAGATCATGAGGTCTATAAGATATAAAAGGTATAACTAGTTATTAGTTTCCGCATCATAACTATTTCATCCTTTTATTTAGATCCTGAAATACCAAACACAAGAGGCTAATGAATCTAGGTTATCGAATTTATGTTTTCGATTTTGTGTTTCTTTTATTTTTTGAATTTATGATTCGATTGTTCTTTTTGGTTAAACCTACGGTTACTATAAGGAAATTAAATATTGAATTTCGTTGAAAGACTTTGTCTAGGAAGTGGTGGATGCTCCCATACCCAAGAAGGCCTAGTGCCTCGCCATGTTTAACCTGGAAGCCGATCTCTGAAATTAATATTTAATTAAATTTGTAATATGGGTGGATTTGGATCAATAATGTTAAGCATCGTTTGCGATCAAAGTCTTAACCGCTAAGAACAGATAAGTTGAATTTGGAATCAATAATATTAAGTTTTGTTTGTGATTCCAAATTTAATTTCTAAAGAACACAATAGATTGTTAGGAATGGTTCAGGACTTGTATAAAATTTTTGTACAGGGGAATCGGTACGATATTCTGAGTAGCAACCAACAATATTATAGAAACAGGAAACTAGGCCCTGTATGTTTGACCAGCACTGGAGCCGACAAGGTTTATTCTGTGTATCTTGGCACTGAGGAGTGAAGCATTAAATCTCATAAGTCCGGCTGACTCAAGAGCCAACCGACCATATGCTAAGAGACTTATATTTAAAGAACAGGGATCTATGTCCTATAATTCCAACTAGCACTAGGGCCTATTAAGTTTATTCTATGTATCTTGGCATTGAGGAGTGAAGCATTAAGTCCCATAAATTTGGCCAACTCTAGGCTGACCAGTCATATGCCGAGAGACTTATATTTAAAGAATGGGGATCTACGCCCCGTAAATTCGATCGGCACTGGAGCCAATCAGGTTTATATTGAGAAACTTGTATGTGAAGAGTGGGGAACTAAGTCTCTTAAGTTTGACTGGTTGTTAGGCCGACCGACTATATACTGAATGACTTAGCGCTGAGGATGAGGAGTTGAGCCTCGGTGAGAGTGACACGTTCAGTTGCATATTTTTTAAATTTGTCTATCGCCTCACTTTGACTTTGACTACCACATCATCTTAACCATCGATCCCACATTACCTTTGGGTTCATTCATAACATACCATATTACTAGCATCCCCTTCAAGTCTAGTCAAAGGAGGCCGGTGGCCGGCTGACTAGACCCAAGTCTTGTTTCTGCTTGACCGTTCGACCAACTGGTCTAATAGTCTAGCCACTCATTTGATTGCCCATTTATGTTATCGCTAATTTTATCTTGCTTGGAAGAACGCATGTCAAACGCTTGATATACTAAGTAATGGGATAATGATATGCAAGAAGGTGCTTTTTATTGAAATGATTTGGTTGTCTTATCCATCATAAATGTCATTTCCTAGGTGCTTGCCATGTGTCCCACAAACTCCTTGTTCTCTGATATGACGTTATGACAGCTGACGCACGCCTTTTCTTACGGACTGGCTAATTCCCTCCTCTATGATCCAATGGCTACCACCAATTAGGTCGTTATGATCGAATGATTGAGCTTAGAGAATCTCTCACGTCCCAAGTTTAAAAACCCTAAATTCCTCTAAGATAAACCATTTGTACTCCATCTTCTTCCTTCTTCTTCTCTAGCAATTTCTACTAACTAGGCTCCCATTTTCATGACCTGTGTTAGTAAGTTCCTTCCCCAATTTTCCTTCATTTTCCTTTCGTTTACCTATGACCCAAGAAACTTTCTCTCCTTGGTACACATTCACCTTTTCTGACTTCGACAGCTACGATCTAGAGACCATTCGCCTAGCCCTAGAATTCCCTAAGAGCTTTCACATTCATATCCCAACTCCTCAGGATCGTCCTCTGGATGGCCATGCCACTTTCTTCAAGGATCAGCTTATTGCGGGTCTTCGCTTTCCAATCCCCCACTTTTTGTCTGAAATACGCCGTGACTTTAGTATTCCTCTTCAATAACTCGAACCCAATTCCTTCCGTTCCATGTGCGAAATGGCTATTTTTCCGCCTATATGACATCCCCTTGACCCTGAGGGACTTTCACCTTTTCTCCTATCTTAAGAAGTTAGAACTTGAGGTATTTTTATTCTAATCATGTCCCAAGGCAGTTTTCTTCAAGAAACTGTCCTCCTCTGATAAGGGATGAAAATTTCATTTCTTTTTTATTCAAATGTTTGATCCTGTATCTTGGTCATCCGCATAGCGGTCGGACCTCCCCCCTATTCCTGATCTAGGATAATACAAACACGATCCTGCTTTTGTGTTTGCTTCAGAGAGACTGGCTAACTTGCAATTCAATATTCTGTAACTACTGCATGAGGGCCTCCTTTACTTGTTCAGATTGAGCCCAGTCCGAACGACACTTCCCGTTTCCTTTGGTGAGAATTAATAACATAACCCTCATGTTATCACTAACTAAGGTCTTCTTTCCTTTATGTAGTGGACACATTTCTCCTGGCCTTAGCTTTAGAATCTCTATATTTAGAGGAGGCAGAGTTGGATCAACAAGAACAACTTCTTTTGGCTGAATGGGAGTAACAAATGATCGGTCCTTTTGGAGAGGTCTCAAGTAGCTAGGTAGATGAAACTAGTGATTCGCCGGTTGGAGAAGGGGAGCTGTGCTTCGATCCTCCAACAGAACTAGAACAAATTCTTCCCGTTGAAGTGGAAGTAACATTGAGGCCTAGGCGAAAGAGACATTGTCTCATTCTTACTACACAACCCCCTCCAAGATGGGCGTCTCCTACTATTGCTTCCCCCCGACCAACGCCAACCAGGGAAGACACTCCAGTTTCAACGTCCAAGTGGATGCCTTCAACTTGGCAGCCCGGTTCAAGAGGAAGTAATCTGACATCCGAGCAGATCTCCTATTGTTGCTCCTCCTCGATTGCCCCTCATCTCATCGATTGCCCTATCTACAGCGGTTTCATCCAGCAGACTGAAGAACCACTGTCAATTATCGAATGTCTATGTCGTGCCTTTCACTCAGGTGGTAATGTCATCTTTGGATACATTGTCGGCCTGTGGCTGGATACTACTGAGGGGGCCATTAACAGAGGCATAGGAATTAGCAATGGCCCGACTAGCGGACCACACTACAACACAGATGGTTGATGGATTTGCGCAGGACTTAACCATAGTAAGTTTCCACTGGTCCACTTCTTTTTAACTAAAACACTACTAATGATGATTTTTCTCTCTAGCTTTGGAGAGTCGGGATGAACATAACCCGAACCTTAGTGGACTTGGCCCGGGAAAATGAGGCCTAAAAGGGCAGGTAAGAGAATTGGAGTCATTGCTAGTTGTCGCCCCAATAGTCCAATCTAGCGAGTTGGAAGGGAAAATCCAAGAAGCCTAGGAACTGACGAGGGCTGAGGCGGTGAAGGCACAGGAATTAGAGGTCGCTCTGAATACAACTGAGTCCAAACTCTGATCTGAGATGGCTAGGACGATCCAGATGGTAGCTGATTTGGATCAGTAAATTGCTGAAACTTAGGACCTCACTACCAAGTTAGAGGAAATGAAGGCCACCAACACTTCAGAGCTTGCTATGAAAGATGTTGAGCTAGCATCCCAAACACTGTTGGTATATAATCAACAGAAGAACATGGACTCCCCGAAAATAAAGTTGGAGTTCTTACGGGTTGAATTGGGAAATTACCAAGCGGAAGAAGATGAGCATTTCGAGGCCCGAAAGCCGACCTACCTCCAATCCCACAATTTTAACATGCCCCTCGTCACCTCTATTAACAAGATATTTGTTTATGGAGTAGAGGGATCCATTAAACAACTTCGGGAGGCTGACTATCTGGCGTCTGAACCTCTAGCTTGATTTTTGAACCGTTAGAAGCTTTTAGAAGAGCTTCCTTCATGTGTCGTTCCTAGTTTTAAATAGGGTATCTTGCATTCCTTCCTAGGATGAAGAACTTTCTGAATGTAACTGAACTTATTAAATTTTACTTGCTCTTGTCCCTTGCTCTCTCTCTCCACACTATTATTTCTCTAATTGTGTGTAAGCATTTTGAGTGTCTGAGTGGAGGCCAAGTATGTATAAGCACTCTACTCGCCTGAATGAAAAGATGCCTTAGTCTTCGTCACTGTACTTATCGAGTGACTCATAAGAATGAACGCACCTATACGGGCGGCAAAACCTTAGAGCATCGACCGGCTCATGAGACCAGCCTGGCGTATGAGGTCAACCGGGTGCCTACCGCAAATCTATGCTACAGAAGACGAAGTCCTAAAGGACCAACTAGACTTAAGGACGACCGACTTTAAGTGACCGTCAGACTCCATAAATGAGGGGAAAAGAATCTTTATCGGTATGTGTGCTGGCACATCAGATAATGATTTATCTAGCACATCCCTCATAAAGGTTTCTTCTATATTATCGCCACATGTCTGCTAACCTCTTTTTCGTTGATGTGATAGTTGACGCATAACTTTTATTAGGGGGGCCATACCTCTCTCTCTCCTAATCAGATGAATGTGACAATAGACTTGCCTTTTTACCTTCTTCATACAACGATCCCTTTCAAAAAGGCATGTGGGGTTTATTTTAAAAAGCCCTAGCGACTTTCTTTTCCCCTTTATCTTCCACTTTCAATGTTAGCTGCCTCATTGTTCTTCATAAGCTCTTGCAAGCCCTTCTTTTTTCTTCTCTATTCTCCTTCGATCCTACCTCCCGAATTCTACCATGAAGTCCCTAGTGTACGTCCTAGTCTACTTACTTTAGATTTTAATGGGATAGACTTAGACGACCTGCGTTTCACCTATGAAGTTCCCGAATCCATGCACATGATTATAGCCAATGACCAGCACTGCCCCCATCTTCCTCCCCCTAGCTACGTGACCTTTTTCAAGGAACAAGTCATAACCGACCTTCGTTTTCCCATTCATACCTTTTCATTGAAGTGAGCTGCTATTTCCTCATCCTTCTTTACCAACTAGTCCCAAATTCCATTCGCCTCTTATGCGGGGTAACTATCTTATTTCGTTTGTACGAAATCCCCTTGATTTCTCGGGTATTTTATTACTTCTACGACCCTAAACTCATCACTAACAGGATTTTCCATTTCCAAATCCGTCTGAAGACCACGTTTTTTTGATAAAATACCCTATCAGAGCAAGGAGTAGAGGAATAAATACTTCTTCATCCGACTTCCAATACCAGTGACTTGGCCGATGTGTGATAGTCAGTCCTCCCAACAACACCTGATTTGGGGGACTTCCGTATGAAACTGACTTTCAATGAAGCTTTAGAGTGGTTGGTAGTGTGAAGTTGCTGCTCCAGAAGGGACTCCTATATATTTTCGGATTGAGCCCCATCCGTATGAGGCTACAACTTCCCTTTGGTAAGGAACTGTAACTCTATTTTTACCTTGCCTTTGATTAAAATGTTCTATTTACTTTTGCAGCAAAAACTCTATCACAAGATTTAGTCTCGGGGACTTTACGAATAAATGAGGCCGAGCTAAATTAGTGAGGAGAAGCAATCTTAGTTGCGCGGGAGAGTTCATTGCCCAATCACTTTTCAATACCAGAAGCATCCTCTGAGTCCCCTGACTCTGATGTGCCACTTAAATTCCGGCACAAGAGATGCCAACCGACTGCCCCTACTCTTGATGAACCGATTGCGATCGAGAGGGCAACTGGGGCCTCTGCTTCTGATGAACCGATTGAAATAGAGAGGGCAACCGGGGCCCCTGCTTCCTCCTCTTGGGGAAAGACCTCGATTAACACTGCCCGCCCCACCTCAGAGGGGCGTCTTCTTTCAAGGCTAGCTAGGCCAGCTCAGGCACCATCCTCATCCGCACGCTTGCCCTAGCTAGCTAACTCTACTCCAGCGCCTCTTCTTCAAGACTCGGTACACCTCTTGAGCCTGAGCATCAGTTCTCTCATTCCTACGACATGCCATCAAAACAAGGGATGATTTTCAATCCCTTGCCACCCTTTGGCGTGGTGAAATTAAAAGGATTGTTAGTTGAAGCTTGGACGATTAGGATAAGCCAATCGAAGAATTTCACTATTTTTGATCATGTGGGCAAGTTTGCTCACGGAGCTACTTGTTCGTAGAATTGGAATAGGACAATAAGATTTTAAAAGGCTGTGCGGCGAAACTAGAATCCCCAACAGCTTCAGTCCCAACTTCTGAGGTAATCAGATTGTGAAAAGAGGTGGAAACCCAGGCCGGGCTGCTAGTAGAAATGAAGTGATCTTTGGCTGAGGCTCGGCAGGTTGCAGATGATCAACCGGCAGAAAGAAGGAAACTTGAAATCTTGTTGCAGAGCAGTGATGCCAAACTCTAGGCGAAAACTGTAATGAGGGCCAAAGCAGTATCCGTCCTAGCACAACAGATTGTCGAACTGGAGAAATTGAAGACTTTCTATACCTTGGAGTCAGTTGAGAGAGCTGAGGAACTGACAGCCAAGGATCTGCTAATATTTGACCAATAAAGAAATTTAGATGCCCATGAGAGTAAGTTAGATTCTATACAAGCTGAATTGGATTTTGCCAGATTTGAGTTGCTCGCCTCTCAATCAGCATTAGCAGCTTATAACCAGAGAGGATGAACAGTTTAAGGCTAGGTAAGTAGCCTACCTTTAATCTAGTGAGTTTGGCTTTAAATTCGGCCAGAGAACCATAAAAATGCTTTCATATGGAGCCAAAGATGCAATCACATAGCTCCGTGAGGTGGGATATTTATTGGCTAAGCCACCTAGATGATTCTTAGGCCGCCAGCGAATTTTAAATGATCTTCCGACCGATCTCTTTACTAAGTTTGAGTGACTGTATATTGTAACTAAACTTATATTTGCAAATATCATGTTATCTCTAATTTTTTAATATTCTCATACCTTTATGTGGTTGATTAAGTAAATGGGTTTGTGAGATGAGTTTTGAGTGAACACACTCCATGCAATGTGCCACATAAGCGATAGTTTATAAGAGATGCCACGACTCTAGTTTATAAGAGATGCCACGACTCGAAGATCAGGAACTTAGACACATGAGTAAACGTGCATATATCTCAGTCGGGTAGAATAACTCAGACAAGCAGTGTGAGAATATAGAAATTAGACGTGTGAGAGGGCACACTTAAAACTCGATTAGGCGGCTCGAAAGTCTAGGATATAGGCACGAGAGTATGCTCGCTTATAACTTGGCCGAACGATATGAGAGTCTAGGATATAGGCGTGAGAGCATGCTCGCTTATAACTCGGTTGAATGACACGAGAGTCTAGGACATAGGTATGAGAGCATGCTCGCGTATAACTCGACCGAACGACATGAGAGTCTGGGATATAAGAATGAGAGCATGCTCACTTATAACTTGACCGAACAACATGAGAGTCTAGAACATAGGCACGAGAGCATGCTCGCCTATAACTCAATTGAATGATACGAGAGTCTAGGACATAGGCACAAGAGCATGCTCGCTTATAACTCGGGTGAACGACATAATGTAGGTGCAGTGGCGGCCTGCAAGAGGGGGGTGAATTGCTTTTGGTTACAACCAAGACAGTTGTTAATCCAAGGCGATGAAAAGCGCAGTAAGAAAACTCCTTCTCTGAAGGCGGAGAAGCCTTTTACACACTTAGAAAGCTCAATAGTTGCTAGAAAATCTAATACTGAGTTGAATTATTATTTCTTAGCTCCAAGGGCCTTTATATAACTCCTAAAAGTTCTATCCCGAGGGTCCAAGGCGCCTCCAACAAGGTTCAAGGCGCCTCCAACTCGGTTAGAGGATAGAACTCTATCCGCAGCTCAACGACAGTTTTGACCAGCTTGGAGGCGCCTCCAACCAGATTGAAGGCGCCTTCAAGTTGGAGGCTCCTCCAAGCCTGATGGAGGCGCCTCCAAGCTGGCTGGTAGCTTTTCCAGCTTGCTTGCTTCTTTGCTTCGTCTTCCGAAGTCCCGTTCTTTTGGGTGATTCCGGCCAACCGAAATAGGGCTCACCCGAACCCAATTTCCGGCCTTTTCCTCGAGTAGGCTTCCGTCCGGCTTCTCGTCCCTCGAACGTCGCGCACGTTCTTCTCGTCCACCGGAGTACTCTTCAGTAGCTCTCTCGTCCTTCGGACGCACCGAGCCCATCGACTCCTTTCCCGTGTCGTCCTTCTCACTAGCTGCGTCTTCCGCTCGACTTCCTGCGATCCTAAGGTTCTACACACTCAGACACATGGATCAAACACAAAGCAGGACCTAACCAACTTGGTTGATCACATCAAAACACCCACGGGGACTAACAATCTCCCCCTTTTTGATGTACATCAACCCAAGTTTAAGTTAGGGTTAAAATAGGCAGAAAAGTAATTTTTAAAGGAAAATTACTAAACTAACATGTTAAGCATCAGTTTGCAATAAATAAAATTGCAACTACTAAATTAAGAGTTAACCAGAATTTTTTAAAAATATTTTTAATTTTAAAAAATTCTCTCCCCCTAAACTTGTACTTCTCTCTCCCCCTTTGATCACAACAAAAATGGGGTAACAGACAAAAATGTCTAAGTAAATTGAATTTATAGAATTTTCAAAAATAGAAAAAAAAATTCTAAGTAAAATTGATTTTTAGAATTTAAAAAAAATCTAAGTAAAACTTTCAAGAGACATTTTTCTAGATAATTAAAATAAATAAATTTCTAAGGAAATGTTTAAAAACTTTTCAAAGCATTATTTAATTCTAATTTTAATGCTTTTATCAGAAAGTTAATTAAACATTTTTATTTCGATATTTCGGCTTCCAAGTCGTGGCGAGGTACTAGGCCTTCTTGGTTATTGGAGCAACAACCACTTCCTTAGACAAAGTTTCCATAAAAAAACTCAAAGTTTAATTTTCTCACTGTAAGCTTTTAATTAAATAAATTAATTTAGCACAGATTTCGGAACCCAATAGAGGTTCCTTCCTACAGTGTTGGTCAAAAACTTAGTGGGTACATATCCTTTAGGTATTCTTCTAAGTTGGCCCTGTTGTTTTCTTATATACCAGTTTAATTTTTCATATAGCTTTATTTTTGATTTTGGAAATCCATTTAAGCATCCATCAGTTTTTAAAATTTTAATTTCTAATTTTAGATTATCATTTTCTGATTTTAGATTATCGTACATCTTAAGTGGACATGCTTTCGCTAATTTCAATTTCAATTCAGCATTTTCTTTTTAAACTAAGTCGGGGTTAGATTACGTACCTGACTTACCTGACTCGGTGATGCTCCCCCTTCATCGTCGCTTTCTGCTGATGATGTTCCTCCCCCTTCATCTATGCTCATCTCTGAGCTTGACTCTTCTTCTATCTGATGGTCAGCCATTAGCGCTAACCCCGAGAAGGCTTCGATGTCTGATTTGGAAGACGACGAATCTGACCAAGTGACCTTCAGGTTCTTGTGCTTGGAGGATTCTGACTTCATGTACTTGACCTTTTCTTTCTGCTTGCTCTTTAATTTCGGGCAATCGTCCTTGATGTGCCCTTCTTCGTTGCAGTTGTAGCAACGAATCGTTCTCCTTTTTCGCTCATGCTTCTGCGATCTAAATTTGTTAGATTTAAAAAACTTATTAAATCATCTTACCATTAATGCAGCCTCGTTTTTGTCGATCGAGGCTTCGGAGTCGGAACTGTTTGCTCTTGCCTTCAAAGCAATGTTCTGACTTGTCTTTTCTACTCCAATAGGCTCTGCAATTCGAGATTCGTGAAGTTCAAAAGTTGAAAATAGATTTTCTAGAGTACTTACCTTGAAGTCCTTAGAGATGTAGTACGCATCTACTAAGGACGCCCATTCTTGAGTTCTCGGGAAGGCGTTGAGCGCGTATCAGATCGAGTCCCGGTTTGTTACTTCTTCTCCAAGATTAGTTAGTTGCGTGATCAGCTCTTTGATCCTTGCTTGAAGTTGCGCTACCTTCTCGCCTTGGTTCATCCGAAGGTTCGTTAACTGGGTCCGGAGGATGTCGCGCCTCGCTAGCTTAGCTTCCGAGGTACCTTCGTGAGGCTTTAGAAATTTTTTCCAGAGGTTTTTCGTGGAGGAGTAGCTTCTGATTCGACTTACCTCTTGTGATGGCAGCACGCTCAGCAGGTGGAATTCTGCCTTTCCGTTGGCAACAAACTCGGCCTGCTCCTTCTTGCTCCACTGATGCTCTTCTTTGTCTTTCGGAACTTCAAAATCATATTTCATAGTTAGTAAAATATCGAAGTCGATTTTAAAGAATACCTCCATCCGGCGTTTCCACGTCGCGAAGTCTCCATCGAAATTCGGGGGATGAATATTCACTCCGACCATCGTCTTGATCGTTGTGCTTCAGTCGACGGTTAGTCCTTCTAAGGCGGTCTAGCTCTGATACCAATTGTAGGTGCAGCGGCAGTCGGCAAGGGGGGGGGGGTGAATTGCTTTTGGTTACAACCAAGACGATTGTTAATCCAAGGCAATGAAAAGCGCAATAAGAAAACTCCTTCTCTGAAGGCGGAGAAACCTTTTACACACTTAGAAAGCTCAATAGTTGCTAGGAAATATAATACTGAGTTGAATTATTATTTCCTAACTCTAGGGGCCTTTATATAGCTCCTGGAAGTTCTATCCCGAGGGTCCAAGGCGCCTCCAACAAGGTTCAAGGCGCCTCCAACTCGGTCAGCGGATAGAACTCTATCCGCAGCTCAACGGCAGTTTTGACCAGCTTGGAGGCGCCTCCAACCAGATTAAAGGCGCCTTCAAGATGAGGCGCCTCCAAGCCTGATGGAGGCGCCTCCAAGCTGGCTGGCAGCTTTTCCAGCTTGCTTGCTTCTTTGCTTTGTCTTCCGAAGTCCCGTTCTTTTGGGTGATTCCGGTCAACCGAAATAGGGCTCACCCGAACCCAATTTCCGACCTTCTCCTCGAGCAGGCTTCCGTCCGACTTCTCATCCCTCGAACGTCGTGCACGTTCTTCTCGTCCACCGGAGTACTCTTCCACAGCTCTCTCGTCCTTCGGACGCACCGAGCCCGTCGGCTCCCTTCCCGTGCCATCCTTCTCGCTAGCTGCATCTTCTGCTCGACTTTCTGTGCTCCTAAGCTCCTGCACACTCAGACACAGGGATCAAACACAAAGTAGGATCTAACCAACTTGGTTGATCATATCAAAACACCCACGGGGACCAACACATAAGAGTCTAGGATATAGGCATGAGAACATGCTTTCTTATAACTCGATCAGACGGCTTGAGAGTTTGGGACATAAGCGCAAGAGTATGCTCACTTATAACTCGGTCAGACGGCTTGAGAGTCTGGGACATAAGCATGAGATCATGCTCACTTATAACTCGATCGAACAACATAAGAGTTTGGGACATTGTCACGAGAGCATGCTCGCTTATAACTCTATCGAATGACACAAGAATTTGAGACATTGGTGCAAGAGCATGCTCGCTTATAATTCGGTCGAACGACATGAGAGTCTAGGACATAGACGCGAGTACATGCTCGTTTATAACTTGGTCAGACGACTCGAGAGTCTGGGACATAGGCAAGAGAGCATGCTCACTTATAATTTGGTCGGACGACTCGAGAGTCTAGGACATAGGAGTGAGAGCATGCTTGCTTATAACTACCAAATAGCTCAGGAGTCTGGGATATAGGCACGAGAGTATGCTCATTTATAACTCGGCTGAACGGCTCGGGAGTCTGGGATATAGGAGCAAGAATATGCTCGCTTATAACTCGACCAAACATCTCGAGAGTTTGCGACATAGGTGTGAGAGTATGCTCACTTATAATCCAGTGGAACCTCTCGAGAGTTTGGGACATAGGCACGAGAGCATGCTCGCGTATAACTTGGTCAGACGACTTGAGAGTATGGGACATAAGGCTCTTGAGATAAATTCACTTGCATTTTTATTAAGTATAAATATTTAACATAATACAGTAGTTTGTTACAGGCGTACTCTTAAGTCTTATAGGACTGCAGATGATTTATGCTCCAGGGTCGTCCCAAGTTCTTTCCATCTATAGCAAGCTTTCGTACCATCTGGTATAGTTTGCCTCACTGTGGATCCAACTTGCAGACATTGTTGGTTGGCTTGATCTTCTTCAAGACTAGGTCCCCTACTTGAAAAAACCTAGGGATAATTCTTTAGTTATAGTTTTATTTCATTTGTTGATAATTTGCCATTAGTCGAGCTGCCGCCATCTCTGACCTCCTCTATTAGATCAAGCTCCATGAGGCGCCGACCGACATTGTCCTCATCGTAAAATTATCTCCTATCGGACCCTATGCCGACTTCAACTGAGAAGACTACCTCTCCACCATAAACAAGGTTAAAAGAAGTTACACTTGTTGCTTCTCGCGGAGTAGTATGGTAGGCCTACAACACACTTGACAATTCCTTGACCTAGTTTCCTCTGACATGATCAAGTTTAGTTTTAAGCCCCCTGATGATTTCTCTATTGGTGATTTCTGCTTGACCGTTGCTTTGAGGGTAGGCCATTGATGCAAAAGCTTGTAAGATGTTATAACTTGCACACTATTCCCGTATTTTTCAACCCTGGAATTGTCTTCCATTATCTGAAATGAACTTGTATGGAATTCCAAACTGACAAACAATATTCTACCAGAGGAACTTGATGACTATGTGCTCAGTTATCTTCGATAGCAGCTCAACTTCCACCCACTTGGAAAATTAATCTACCGTCATTAGAAGGATTTTTTTCTAAGAAAGCGCCATATGGAAGGGTCCTACAATATCTATACCCTAGTGATCAAACGGACTAGAGACAATTGAGGTCTTCAATAGCTCAGTGGGGGTGGTGAGGAATATTTTAATGCTTTTGAAATGATATGCAAGTTGATATCAATCCGGCTGAGTCAATTTGTAGAGTAGCCCAAAAGTACCCGGCCAGTAAAATTTTCCGCACAAGTGACCGAGTGCTCGAATGACTTCTACATGAACCCTGATAAACTTCTTATAGAATGTATTGGATATCATCTGGCCCGACACACTTGAGTAAGGAGCGAGAAAGTCCTCTTATATAGATTGTCCTCGATCAAAGTGAATCGATTGACCCTTTGCTTGATCATACATGTCTGCTTCCATTCGGCTAGTAAGATTCCTTGCTGGAAAAATAAAATTAATGACACTCTCTAATTAATTTATAATTCCAGCTTAGCTTGTCTTTTAATGTAAGCGATCGACAACGTTTGTTCCACCAGCTTATCTAGGGTCCATCGGATTAGAGAGCCAGCCAATTTGGCTAACTCGTCTTCTTTTTTAGTTTTCCACTTGGGGAATCTTCTGTAAAATAACTTCTTGAAACCCCACTCTCAATTTTTCAAATGCTTCTGTATATAGCTTGAGTCATTCATTATTAATTTCAAAATTGCTAGAAAGTTGTTAAGTCGCTAATTGAGAATTTGAGTAAACTAAGACTCGAGCGACTCCTACATGTCGCGCTGTCTATAGACTGATTATTAATGTCTCATATTTTGCTTCATTATTGGTAGCTCTATAATCTAACCAGACGAATAATTATATCCTGTCCTCCCTGGATGAAACCATAAGAATTCCCACTCCATTGGCTTGTCGGGTGGAAGACTCATCCACATATATTTTCCAGACTTCCTTTGGTTCTAGGATTTATATTCCAGTTATAAAGTCTACTAGGGCCTGAGCCTTGATGGCCGCTCGGGGTTAGTACCGTATGTCATATTCACTGAGTTCAATAATCCACTTAATCAACCTCCCTAATACTTTCGGGTTGATGAGCACTCGGTCCAAGGTGATGTTGGTTAACACGATGATTGAATGAGAGAGGAAATAGGGATGTAACTTCCGAGTGGCTAAGACTAGTCCATATGCCAATTTCTCAAGAGCGGTGTAGCGACATTCTGTTGGTGTAGTTTGCACTAACGGTCTAACTTAAGTTTTGATGAATGACAAATAAGTTAAGTTAGGTATAATTGTGATCTAACCACTTTACCAAGTGTGCAGGAGTTAACCAGATAGGTCGACGGGTCGACCGGATATCTGGTGAGAAGTTCAGATAAGTCGACGGGTCGACAGGATATCTTGAGGGAAGTCCAGCTAGGTTAACAGACCGACCAGATAGCTGGTGCAAAGTCTAGATAGATCGACGGACCAACCAGATATCTGGAGGAAGTCCAGTTGGGTTTGCGGACTGGATAACTGGCAAACTGTTAAGTAAAGGTAAGTCACTAAGGAGAGTGATTAAGTGAGGATGCGTCCCGGTTAAGGGGACAGTAGGCGTCAGTCCAAGTTAGGCCAATTTCAAATTCCTAATCTGAGACCTTGATTAGTTCTTGATCTTGGGAGGACAGAAACTAATTACTACTGCTCATTATTATTGTGCTAACACTTGTCTTGCAAGTCATTATTTGGTTTATTGGACTAACGTTGTTTTGCAGGACAAAGGAGTAAATTTTTCTTCGGATGAACAGTGTCCGAAGGCGCCTTCGTACTATTCATGGAAGGTGTCTTCCGCAGGATGAAATTTGGACATCGTCGCAGATAAGAGCCAGACTGTTTGGGATAAACTTTATCCCATTGGAGGCGCCTTCCAAGGCTATGGAAGGCGCCGTCAATGCCCTATATAAGGTAGTCTCGAGGAAGCTTCAAACAATAACACATATACGAGCTACTACGCATCCATTTGAGGTTTCGACAGCTCCGGGCTCCTACTACGACTCTGCTATGTAGCTGCTGTGCTTGACGACTGCTCTGAGGACTTTTGATCGTGGCCGGCAAACCAACATCGACACACGAACAAGCTACTTCATTCCTTAAGTGTCGGTAACATTTTTTGTACTTAAATTCTGCAAACGGGAAGTGCAGTCTATTACACTTCTCTTCTCTTCTTTGTACTCGATTATCTCTTCTGGAGGTACCGAAAGAGGCTTTTAGTGAATTATCCATCGATAGGTCCGCAGGACTTGAGTCTTGGAGTAGGAGTCGCTGAAAGCTCTGAATCAAGTAAAACCGTCTATGTTTTCTTGTGTTATTTTTTTTTAATTTCCGCTACATATAATTTGATTTCAAAACAAGAAAACGAATTTTCAAAAACCACGTGATTCACCCCCCCCCCCCCCCCTCCTCTTACGTGCGTATCGATTCAACACATTCAACATCCTTTAATAAATGACTTAAGAATATATAGGTTGTTATTCTTTCCCCTCTTGCCTTACTAATATTAACCCGACACTCTCAATAGTAGACAAGTGCACCCACAAAGGTTCACCCACTATTGGTTTAGCAAGTACAGGCAGGGTGATAGATAATCTTTTAACTCTTCGAACGCCTTATCACACTCAACATCCCATTGAAATTTAGTGGTTCGACGTAGTATCTGAAAAAAGGGTAAGCTCTAGTCAGCTTGATATGAAGTGAGACAATATTGTGATCTGCCTAGTCAATGTTGTGCCTCCCTTAGATTATGTGAGAGAGTCATATCTTATAGAGCTTGCACCTTACTCGGGTCAGCCTCGATTCCCCGCTCTGTAACTATGTAGTCTAAGAAGTGCTCGCTCTTGTCTCTGAATAAATATTTGTTAGGTTTAAACTTGAGCACGTACTCTCGCAATGTCTGGCAAGTTTTCTCTATGTTGGTGCAAAAATTTATCAACCAAAGTGACTTAATTAGTATGTCATCCACGTATATCTCCATATTACATTCAAGCTGCTTCTAGAACACTTTATTCATAAGTCGTTGGTAAATAGTATTGGTGCAATTAGCACCATTGGTCAAACTTAGATTTTGATGAATTTCAAGTAGATTAAAATTAGATGTTGTGTTGTCTAACCTTGTTATCAAGTGTGCAGGACTTGACAGGTCTAGAGGATTTGACACCAGGCTAAAATCCAGCTAGGCCTATTGAACCTGATAGTTGGTGGAAAGTTCAGATAGGTCAAGGTTGTTAGAGTGTATACTAAAAGCCTAGTTTTTGTAAATATTTATTTGTTGAAATAAAAGAATCACATCGGTCAATATTTGCATTTATTTGTTAAATGTAATTGTTCAATTAATTTATATAGTAAAAAACATGGAGTGTGGTGTCACACTCAGAAGATCATGTTGTCGGTTCTCTATAAATTATAAACAAGTTGCTCATGACTAAGATGGAAAGGAACAAACCATCAGAATAGTCGTAGTGTAATTAAGTATTAGTTTATCTTGACTAATAAATTACACTGATACACTTAAAGTGTATTGAGTAGGACCATTTAGGTATGTTCTTTTTATACTGACTTAGTAAAAGAACTAGACCTTAGTTTTTATCGAAGTGTGTGCTCTTAATTCTAATATAATAACAAGCACATATATTTAATATTTATTTCTTTGACTTATCAAAGGGTGAGGTTTAGCTCGATAAATCAATATGCCCGATAAATTGGGAAATGATATTACTTATAATGTGTGTTGTTGATTATAGAAGGAATCTGTGTCCTAGTTATCTAGGTTGAGAATGTCCCCAAGAGAAGCTCATAAGGATTGCCATGTTAAACCCTGCAGGTGGACCTAGTCCGACATGACAATGAAGTTGAGTGGTATTACTCTTGGAGCTAGATATTAATTAAGTGAGTTGTCAGTAACTTACTTAATTAGTGGACATTCGTAATCTTAAACACAGGGAGACTAACACACTCATGATAAGAAGGAGCCCATAATGTAATTTGGGATTGGTGCGGTAGTGCGATAATAACTCTCTAGTGGAATGAGTTATTATCGATGAACTTGAGTTGTGTGTTCGGGGCGAGCACGGGATACTCAAGCTCATCGGAAGGTCAAAACCAATTTCTCCTCTAGGTCTCTGTCGTAGCCTCATTATAGCCTCAAGTCCATCCAAATGTAAGGCTCTTCTTGGTGTCCAAGAAGGGGGTCGGACCATTGCTTGGTGACCAAGCAATGGCCGGCCACATCCTCTTATAGGGGCCGACCCTATTGCTTGGTGACCAAGCTTGTAGGGGCTGGCCAAGATTAATTTAAATAGGAGGTGTGTTTTGAATTTTTAAAATCTTCTCTTTGTAGAAAACTATAAGTTTTAAAAGAGAGATTTTAATTTTTAAAACTTTCCTTATTTGAATTAGGCCACATGTTTTAATAGAGAGTTTTAAAAGTTTTAAAACTTTCCTTTTTTAACCATCCTCATGGTTTAAGAAAAAAAAAGGAAGATAAGTTTTAAAATTAAAATTTTCTATCATCATGTTAAAAAAGGAAATTTTGTAAGAGAAGTTTTAAATTTTAAAGCATGATTTTAATTTAATTTAATTAATTAATTTAATTTAATTAAAATCATCACAAAATTAAATTTGGTGATTGATTCAATCAAGAGGAAAGAAAAGGAAAAATTAAAAGGGAAAAGGAAAAACTCTTGGATGATTTTATTTTTTGTAAAAAGTTTTTCCTTATTTGCCTTGGACAAGTAATATAAAAGAAGGGGTGAGGGGGCTTCATGGAATACAACTCTTATTCTCTTGCTTGGAGATCCCTTGGTGGCCGGCCCTCTCCCTTCTCCCTTTCACTTTGCTCTCTTCTCCTTGGTGGTGGTGGTGGCCGAATTCTAGAGGAAGAGGAAGGATTCTTTTGGGTGGTGTTCATCTTGGAGGATCGTCGCCCACACGACGTCCAAGACAAGACGAGGAATACGACAGAAGATCTCGAGGTTATTAGCTTACAAAGAGAAGGTATAACTAGTAATTTTCTTATGCATTATACTAGTTATTTTCTTTGTAAGAATTCTAAATACAAGAGGCAATTAGATCTAGTTTTTTGAAATAGTTTTTCGAGTTTGTGTTTTCTTTTTTTTCGAATTTGTGATTCGATTGTTCTTTTTGGTTAACCTAGAGTTATTTAAGTAATAAATATTAGCTTTCCTAAAAAGGCTTTGCATAGGCAGTGGTGGTTGCTCCCATATCTAAAAAGGTCATGTGCCTCGCCATGCAGTCCTGGAAACCAATTTTGGAAATTAATATTTATGGAATTAATAACTTAGGTAGATTTGAATCAATAGTGTTAAGTTCCGCTTGCGATTCAAATCTAAACCATTAAGAACAGATAAATTAAATTTGGAATCAATGATGTTAAGTTACGTCTGCGATTCCTAATTTAACTTCTAAAGAACACAATAGGTTATTTAAGGAAAGGTTCGACACTTGTACAAAAAATTTTGTACAGTGGAACCGGTACGTTTTCCTAGGACTAACCAACAATTGGTATCAGAGCTAGGGTTTATCTCTGTGTATTTTAGAATTCTAATAGGTTATGCACATGTCATACATAATTTAGACAGGAAAATAGTAGGATGTGCTAACTCTTTGGTTGCAGGCTTCAACTATTATGGCTTATTGATATTGTGTGTGATTAGACCCTTAGACATGTCAAGGGCATTATTTGTGTACATGATTGTATGTATAAAATACAGCAAGAGCTGTATTATTTTTAGAATTTTATTTTTGTTCGATCTAGAATACATGTACATTCCCTCGTGGAATATATGATCGATATATGTAAAATTCTATTTTTGTTGTGGATCGGATTCTTGCGAGGCGTGATACTTTTGGAGCACCAAAGGCGCAGCGGAATAAGAAGCAAGATGGATGCGACAACTCGACCCATTGGCGGTGGCTAAAGATGGCAGCAGCTAGGGTTGCAGCATATTGAAAACAGTGATGAAAAAGGCCATAATAGTTGGAAAATTAATTTCCAAATTTATTGCTTTTATTTACTGTGATGTTTATATGCATGTGATGTATGCTAGGATAGTTTAAAATTCCTCATTTTAAATAACTAAGTGGGAGAGGGATTTATTTTAATAAATTCCACGGTCTCCATTACTGGTTTGTAAGTGATGCAAGCAAACTTGCGCGTTGGCTCTGAGTGCCTTCCTCCATATCGGATTAGTTTGTTTGCAGATCACTAGAATAAACTTCCATTTAGGATGACTATAGGAAATTAATTAAGAGCGTGTGATCTTCCCCATCGGAAGGGGCACAATCTTATTAATGGACTTAGTGTCAAGTAATAGTATACAGTTAGGCACGTCTAATAGTATCCTCCCCATCGGAGTCACTGTTATTATTTGTGTGACCGAAGGAAACCAACTATTAATTTTATTTGTCAAAAAGTTAGGTTGACAAGATAATAAAATTAATGGGTTACACCCTTCTTTTATAAATGATGAATTTGTATACGTCCACACTATCGTGGCATACAAAATTCACGGTGTTTTGAGGTGTTGGTTAATTTAAAATAGTATTGTTTGAGGAATCAATATTATTCTAAATTTAGAGTCCTGACCAAAATTATTTTCGTGATTCTTAGGATGACTTTCAACCTACTGGTCATTATACTGAAAGAGAACAAACTTACTGGTCCCAACTATATTGATTGGAAAAGAAACCTGGACATTGTCCTTACTGCAGAAAGCTATAAGTTTGTACTGACTGAGGCTTGCCCTGATACACCTGACGGTGACTCTACCCCAGAGGAGATTGAGTATCATAAGAAATGGGTAAAAGATGATGAGATGGCGCGGTGTTACATTTTGGCATCTATGTCAAATGTATTGCAACATCAACATCAAGATTTACCAACAGCTTATGATATAATAAACAATCTCAAAGAACTCTTTGGGCACCAGAGTCGGACTGCTAGGCAAGAGGCAATGAGAAAGCTAATGACAGCCACCATGTCTGAGGGGACACCTGTAAGGGATCATATCCTCAAAATGATGGCTTATCTGAATGAAATACAAGTCCTTGGAGGAGAAATTGATGGGGAAACTCAGGTCGATATAATTCTCCAAACGCTACCCAGAAGTTTTGAGCAGTTCCGCCTGAACTATAACATGAACAAAAGAGAGTATACATTGGCGGAACTTCTGACAGAACTACAGGCAGCAGAAGGTATATTTCGTCAAAGTTCTCAGATTCACTATGCTGAAAATGGTTCTACTTCTAAGCCAAAAGGCAAGAAGAAGAAGAAATAAGTCTTTTCAGCGAAGAGAGTGAATAAACCTCAGGGACAAAAAGCTAGAATGAAGAAGCCTAAAGGCAAGTGCTTCATTTGCAAGCAGACAGGGCATTGGAATGCAAACTGTTCTCGTAGGAATCAGAACAATAAAGGTATATCTCATACTCTAGTTGTTGAAACATGTTTAGCGGTGTTATCTACCAACACCTGGTGTATAGATACGGGAGCCACTGATCATGTCTGCAATTCCTTGTAGGGATTCCAGGAAACCCGACGACTAACTGAAGGAGAGATTATCGTCTACATGGGCAATGCTACTAAGGTGGTGGCTGTAGCAGTGGGAGACGTCTACTTATCTTTAAATAGGAATAGAAATTTGGTTTTAAGAAGTTGTCTTTATGTACCCAGTTTTAGAAAGAATTTAATTTCAGTTTCTAAACTGTATTTGGATGGATATTCAGTTTCTTTTAGTAATAATGTGATTATAAAGAGAAATAAGGTGATTATTTGTTCTGGTGCATTGGTTGACAATTTATATATTTTAAATTCAATTTCTCCCACAAAGCAAAATATGAAAATTAATAACACATCTTCTAACTCTAATAAGAGAAAAGAACCTTCGGAAATGAACCAAACGCATCTTTGGCATCTAAGGCTTGGTCATATTAACTTAAGTAGGATTCAAAGGCTTGTAGCCGACGGACTCTTAGGTCCATTAGAATTGGAAAACTTTCCAACATGTGAATCCTACTTGGAGGGTAAAATGACCAAGAGACCTTTTAAGGCCAAGGGGTATAAAGCCAAAGAAGCGTTAGAACTGGTTTATTCTGATTTATGTGGTCCTATGTCTATCCAGGCTAGAGGTGGTTTTGAATATTTTGTCTCTTTTATAGACAATTATTCAAGATATGGATACATTTACCTAATGCGCCGCAAGTCTGAGTGCTTTGATAAGTTCAAAGAGTACAAGGCTGATGTGGAGAAACGTCCAGGTAAAAGTATCAAGACACTACGGTCTGATCGTGGTGGCGAATACCTCTTAGGAGAGTTTAGGAATTACTTATCAGAGGCCGGGATTCAATCCCAATTGTCCGCACCTGGTACACCCCAACAGAATGGTATGGCAGAACGAAGGAATATGACTCTTATGGAGATGGTTAGATCGATGATGAGTTATTCAGAATTACCAAATTCGTTTTGGGGATACGCTCTGGAAACAGTAGCGCACATTCTGAACTTAGTACCTTCTAAATCAGTATCTTCTACTCCCACAGAATTGTGGAATGGGCGGAAACCCAGTCTAAGACATATTCGGATTTGGGGTAGTCCAGCACATGTGCTGAAACCAGATGCTGATAAGTTAGAATCTCGTACAGAAGTTCGAGTGTTTGTGGGATATTCCAAAGGAACGAAAGGTAGTTTATTTTATAGTCCTAAAGACCAGAAGGTCATTGTTAGCATCAATGCCTAGTTTTTAGAAGAAGACTATATAATGGATCACAAGCCCAATAGTAAAGTTGTTCTAGAAGAACTTAGAGAGGACACGTCTAATTCAGTACCAACAGTACAAGATGAAGTACCACAAGAGACTGCAACACGTGTCACACATGATACACAACCACAGACGGTGTCTCGTCGTAGTGGGAGGGTTGTAAGGCAACCTGAGAGATTCATGTTTTTGGGAGAGTTTTTAGACTTGATCCCGGGTAAACATGAACCTGATTCCCGGACATATGATGAAGCACTCCAAGATATAGATGCAGTATCTTGGCAAAAGGCAATGAATTCTGAAATAGAGTCTATGTACTCTAATAAGGTCTGGGAGCTAGTAGAACCACCTGATGGTGTAAAAGTCATTGGATGCAAGTGGATCTACAAAAGAAAAAAAGGGATAGATGGGAAGGTAGAAACCTTCAAAGCAAGATTTGTTGCGAAAGGGTATACTCAGAAAGAGGGAATCGACTATGAGGAGACTTTTTCACCGGTAGCCATGCTTAAGTCTATCCGGATACTCTTATCCATTGCCGCTCATATGGATTATGAGATTTGGCAAATGGATGTCAAGACAGCTTTCCTTAATGGAAGTCTTGAAGAAAACATCCATATGAAGCAATCAGAAGGGTTCATTGAAAAGGGTAAAGAGCATCTAGTGTGTAAGCTCAATCGGTCCATTTATGGACTGAAGCAAGCTTCAAGATCTTGGAACATCCGGTTTAATGAAGTAATCCAATCATATGGATTTATTCAGTGTCCGGATGAGTCTTGTGTATACAAGAAGTGTAACGGAAATGTGGTGTATTTCTTGTACTATACGTAGATGATATTTTGTTAATTGACAACAATGTCAAGGTATTATCGGACGTAAGGGTATGGTTGTCCAAACAATTTGATATGAAGGACTTAGGAGAATGTGCACACATTCTTGGGATCAAAGTTATAAGGGATCGCAAGAAAAGAATGTTGTGCCTATCCCAAGCTTTATATATAGATACAATCCTTGCTCATTTTAGCATGCAAAACTCCAAGAAAGGTTTCTTACCTTTTAGGCATAGAGTAGCCTTATCTAAAGAGATGTCCCCAAAGACATCAAAGGAGATTGAGGACATGAAGGCAGTTCCTCATGCTTCGGCTGTAGGAAGCCTTATGTATGCAATGCTGTGTACGAGACCTGATATCTGTTTTGCCGTGGGCATGGTTAGCAGATATCAGAGTAACCCTGGACAAGGGCATTGGATTATGGTAAAGCATATATTAAAGTACCTGAGAAGGACTAGAGATTATATGATAGTTTACCAAGCAGACGATTTGCTCCCTGTGGGTTACACGTATTCGGACTTCCAATCAGATAAGGACAATAGTAAGTCAACATCAGGCTATGTGTTTACTCTAGGAGGTGGAGCTATTGCATGGAGGAGTGTTAAGCAGAAATGCGTCTCAGACTCAACCATGGAAGCTGAGTATGTGGCAGCCTCTGAGGCAGCCAAAGAAGTTGTATGGCTCAGGAACTTTCTAATGGACTTAGATGTGATTCCTGGTTTGCCCAAGATCATTACAATTTATTGTGATAATAGCGGTACAGTTGCAAACTCGAAGGAACCACGAGCTCATAAGGCAAGTAAACATATAGAGCGCAAGTACCACTTGATACGAGACATCGTCAAGCGAGGAGAAGTTGTCGTCGCAAAGATTGCATCAGAAGATAACCTAGCAGATCCTTTCACAAAGGCCCTTCCGGCGAAAACTTTTGATCGGCATATGGAGGGGATGGGAATCAGATATAAGGCAACAGATATGACAGCTTAGTCTTTTAGTATAAGTGGGAGATTGTTAGAGTGTATACTAAAAGCCTAGTTTTTGTAAACATTTATTTGTTGAAATAAAAGAATCACATTGGTCAATATTTGCATTTATTTGTTAAATGTAATTGTTCAATTAATTTATATAGTAGATAACATGGAGTGTGGTGCCACACCCAGAAGATCATGTTGTCGGTTCTCTATAAATTATAAACAAGTTGCTCATGACTAAGATGGAAAGGAACAAACCATCAGAATAGTCGTAGTGTAATTAAGTATTAGTTTATCTTGACTAATAAATTACACTGATACACTTAAAGTGTATTGAGTAAGACCATTTAGGTATGTTCTTTTTGTACTGACTTAGTAAAAGAACTAGACCTTAGTTATTATGGAAGTGTGTGCTCTTAATTCTAATATAATAACAAGCACATATATTTAATATTTATTTCTTTGACTTATCAAAGGGTGAGGTTTAGCTCGATAAATCAATATGCCCGATAAGTTGGAAAATGATATTACTTATAGTGTGTGTTGTTGATTATAAAAGGAATCTGTGTCCTAGTTATCTAGGTTAAGAATGCCCCCAAGAGGAGTTCATAAGGATTGTCATGTTAAACCCTGCAGGTGGACCTAGTCCGACATGACAATGAAGTTGAGTGGTACTACTCTTGGAGCTAGATATTAATTAAGTGAGTTGTCAGTAACTTACTTAATTAGTGGACATTCGTAATCTTAAACACGGGGAGACTAACACAATCATGATAAGAAGGAGCTCATAATGTAATTTGATATTGGTGCGGTAGTGCGATAATAACTCTCTAGTGGAATGAGTTATTATCGATGAACTTGAGTTGTGTGTTTGGGGCGAGCACGGGATACTCAAGCTCATCGGAAGGCCAAACCCAATTTCTCCTCTAGGTCCTTGTCGTAGCCTCATTATAGCCTCAAGTCCATCCAAATGTAAGGCTCTTCTTGGTGTCCAAAAAGGAGGTCGGACCATTGCTTGGTGACCAAGCAATGACCGACCACATCCTCTTATAGGGGCCAGCCCTATTGCTTGGTGACCAAGCTTGTAGGGGCCGACCAAGATTAATTTAAATAGGAGGGGTGTTTTGAATTTTTAAAATCTTCTCTTTGTAGAAAACTATAAGTTTTAAAAGAGAGATTTTAATTTTTAAAACTTTCCTTATTTGAATTAGGCCACATGTTTTAATAGAGAGTTTTAAAAGTTTTAAAACTTTCCTTTTTTAACCATCCTCATGGTTTAAGAAAAAAAGCAAGATAAGTTTTAAAATTAAAATTTTCTATCATCATGTTAAAAAAGGAAATTTTGTAAGAGAAGTTTTAAATTTTAAAACATGGTTTTAATTTTTAGAACTTTCCTTTTTTAACTCCTACTTTAGGCAAGAGAGCTTATAAAATTTTATAAGAGTTTTTCTTGTAAAATTTTATAAAAATAAAATTCCTTTTCCCCCTTGATGAGGTGGCCGGCCACCTTGCTTGGTGCCCAAGCAAGTGGCCGGCCATATTAATTTAATTAAAATCATCACAAAATTAAATTTGGTGATTGATTCAATCAAGAGGAAAGAAAAGGAAAAATTAAAAGGGAAAAGGAAAAACTCTTGGATGATTTTATTTTTTGTAAAAAAAATTTCCTTATTTGCCTTGGGCAAGTAATATAAAAGAAGGGGTGAGGGGGCTTCATGGAATACAACTCTTATTCTCTTGCTTGGAGATCCCTTGGTGGCCGGCCCTCTCCCTTCTCCCTTTCACTTTGCTCTCTTCTCCTTGGTGGTGGTGGTGGCCGAATTCTAGAGGAAGAGGAAGGACTCTTTTGGGTGGTGTTCATCTTGGAGGATCGTCGCCCACACGACGTCCAAGGCGAGGCGAGGAATACGGCAGAAGATCTCGAGGTTATTAGCTTACAAAGAGAAGGTATAACTAGTAATTTTCTTCCACATCATACTAGTTATTTTCTTTGTAAAAATTCTAAATACAAGAGGCAATTAGATCTAGTTTTTCGAAATAGTTTTTCGAGTTTGTGTTTTCTTCTTTTTCGAATTTGTGATTTGATTGTTCTTTTTGGTTAACCTAGAGTTATTTAAGGAAATAAATATTAGCTTTCCTTAAAAGGCTTTGCATAGGCAGTGGTGGTTGCTCCCATATCCAAGAAGGCCATGTGCCTCGCCATGCAGTCCTGGAAGCCAATTTTGGAAATTAATATTTATGAAATTAATAACTTAGGTAGATTTGAATCAATAGTGTTAAGTTCCGCTTGCGATTCAAATCTAAACCATTAAGAACAGATAAGTTAAATTTGTAATCAATGATGTTAAGTTCCGTCTGCGATTCCTAATTTAACTTCTAAAGAACATAATAGGTTATTTAAGGAAAGGTTCGACACTTGTACAAAAATTTTTGTACAATGAAACCGATACGTTTTCCTAGGACTAACCAGCAAAGGTGTGACTCAATATTGTTGGTGCGGGAAGCATCCGACGATCGAACCTTAGTTTTGATAATGGCAAAGGGATTCAAAGTTAAGTTTAATTGTTATCTAATGTGACTGAGTGTTTCAGGAAAGTCCTAACTGCGGTTAGGCAGGTGAAAACCCTAGGGGGTGGTAACCTTAGGTCCTAGGGGGTGGTAACCCTAGGTGGAGAAAAGTCCTAGGTGCGGTTAGGCAAGGAAAAACCCTAGGGGTGGTAACCCTAGGTCATAGGGGGTGGTAACCCTATGCGGGAAGTCTTGGCAGATAGGCGCTTCGGGCAAAAAATCCTAGGGGTGGTAACCCTAGGTTAAAATCCTGGTGTCGCGAACTGGGTAGAAGTCTGGATGGGTCGAGGACCGGATATCCAACATGAAGACCGGAAGCATCGGACGCTGAGCAAAAGTCCAGTCGATCTGGAGGATCGCACTGGCAACCGGTATATCTCCTGAGTGGAGTAGGTGAGGACGCGTTCCCCGTAGAGGGAACAGTAGGTGTCGGGTCGACCTAGAGTTTCCGGTCGAAAACTCGAAGTCAGACCCGGATAGTCCGATGACTGCCAAATTAATTTCTATATATTATCTTTTGTGTTCTAATTCTGTTTTACAGGAAACTAATCTTTTTGTGCAAGGTTAGAACTGACCAGGATCGGTCGACCGAACCTTAGATTCGGTCGACCGAACCTCGAAGATAACATATCAGGTCTCCAGAAGGTTGACCGGGCTCGACCAGGGATCGGTCGACCGGACATCGGGATCGATCGACCGAACCTGGGATAGGTGTCGACTGGATCAAGCCGAGGTGTGCGGGTCAGAGGAGACTGATCGGTCGGTCGGACCCTGGGATTAGACCTGACCACGGTTCGGAACCGACGGTTCGACGGTTCGGAACCGCTGGTTCGACGGTTCCAGGCAGGTCGACCCTTAACCTTAACCGCCCAAGACGGTTACGGTTCACGGTTCAGAACCGCCGGTTCACGGTTCGGTTCACGGTTCGTCACGGTTCAAGATTAATATGTTAATAAAAATTAAAAATTAAAAATTAAACATTAAACATTAAAAATTAGAAATTAAAATTTATTAAAAAAAGGGCTTGCACTTATTTAAGTTGCCTACGTATCCCTTTAGGGGAATCAAAGCCCACGTAGTTCTTTTACATTTTTATCCTTTTACATTTTCATTCACTTCCATTTCCTGTTCCTGTCGTATTTGTTCCTTCAGTATCAAAATCTTCAACTTCGTCATCTGAAAGTTGCATTCCTTGGATTCTTTTCTCCGCTCTGGTCCAATCGTCCAGTAATGCTTGGGCTTCCAATGAGTCGGGAGACAAAGTTGATCGTCGTTCATCTAATATGTTGCCGCGACGTCTGCTCCACAGCAACAGTTGACACTGGACAAGCTAAAATTTCTTTTGCGATCACGGAGAGAACGGGAAAGCTTTGAGCCTTCTGTGACCACCACTTTAAGATATCGAAGTTTTCGCTATCTGCTTCATTAAAATCAAAAGAAGTCGTAAAATAATTCTCAAGTTCCTGTGTGGAACTTGAGGATCCTCGTGGACGTTTTGTCCGTTCTTTTAATAAGAGTTGTGCTTTTGTAAGTTTTAAATTACTACTAGTAGTTTGTTGAATTTCAGAAATATTAATTTGTGTTCCATATTTTGCATAATATTGATTATAAATATCATATAAATAAATTCTAACATTATATATAATATTAATTGGATCGGGAAGAAGAATCTTTAATTGGAATTAAAGCATCATAATATAAAGTTAACATTTCTTGTAAAACTTCTAATTTAAATCTAGGATCTAAAGCAAATGCAATTAAATAAATTTCAGGAATTAAATAAAATATTTTTCCCATTTAGTTTTCATAGCTAAGATGCAAGGAGATAAAGATTCATTATTAATATGTTCATTTAAAACTAATACTATATTAGAAAAATTTTCTAAAACTAATTGGGATAATAAACACCGGAAAGTTGTTCGGTTGCATCATTAAATACTTTTAAAATTTCACAAATACTACTACAAATATTTCATTATTGTGAAAATAAATATATATTAGTATTAGTGTTTTGTGCAAAAAATGAACATAATAATTCTTTATATTGAAATGAATCTTGTAATAATTGGTATGTTGAATTCCAACGTGTTGGTACATCACGTGGAAATTTTTTAGGTCTCATTCCATTAATTTTACAAAATCTACCTCATTGTTTCATTATAGATGGATAAGACCATAAATAAGAAATTGCAATTCTAATTGGTTTAATATAACTTTCTAAAATTTTTAAACCATCTTGAACACATAAATTTAAAACATGGCATACACAACGAATATGAAAAAATAAACCTCCAATAATAGGTTGACAAACAAATTTTAGATCATCTATACAAGCGGTATTAGAACTAGCATTATCTAATGATATTGAAAATATTTTATGAGTTAAACCATATTCTTCTAAAATTAAACATAATAATTGTGCGATATTATGAGCATTATGTGATTCATCAAAAACTCTATAAGCTAATAATCTTTTTGGAGATTCCAAGAGTTATCGATCCAATGGCAAGTCACACCCATATACGAATGTGTTTGCCAATGATCACTCAAATATCGGAACATAAAGAAACTTTATTATCTAATTTACTAAATTCATCAATTAAATTCTTTTTCCTTGTTTTACTAATTTTTAATTATACGAGTAAGTGTAGTCCTAGGAACACGTTTAGCACATGGATTAAGAGATTCTTTACAAAAATCTTCAAATGTGCATTTAGATCCAAAACTAAAAGAAAGATGTTCTACGGAAACAAATTTAGCTAATGATTCTCTTAATTTATTATCCGAATATAAAAATAAACCGGAATCGGTACTACCGCTAGTTGAAGAAAATCTTGATAATTGTGTTTGAGAACAGTCGAGTCCATATTCCGTCGGGTGCTTCGTTTCTACATGTCGTTTCAACGACCCATAGCCGCCGCCGGCTTGGAATTTGTAGGAAGCATTGCAGTGCTTACATTTTGCACGCATTTCTCCCGACGGAAGAGTGACCTTCTCAAAATGTTTAGTAAAAATAGAAGACTTTAGAGGAGGAAGTTCCCGAACCTTAGAAGTAATTGCATCGGTACTTCCTTGTGTGTCGGGTGTCGGATTCGGAAGATGCTCAATCTCATCATCGGTGGATTGAATGTTGGGGTCCTCCTCCATTGATTCATTATTTGCTTTTCGAGCTCGAGATGATGCACCTCCGCGGCCTCCTTCCATTGTAATTGAAAACGAAAGCGTGTAGAGATTAGAGAATACGAAAATGAGATTAAGAGTAGAGAAGATGTGTGTGAAAAATGATGAAATAAGCTCTCTATTTATAGAGTTTTGATAGTAACGGACACTAAATCATAGCCATTGATCAAAAAACGGTCAAATGATCCTAACCGTTGAAAAAAAATACCTAAAAAACCCTCCCAACGGCTACGAACCGCCGGTTAACCGGCGGTTCCAACGGCTATGAACCGCCGGTTAACCGGCGGTTCCAACGGCTATGAACCGCCGGTTAACCGGCGGTTCAAGCCGTTTAAAAAAAAAAAAAAAAAAATTCTGCGGCTGAACCGCCGGTTCAACCCGCCGGTTAACCGGCGGTTCGCCGGTTTTACATCCAATGAACCGGAACCGGCCCGGCAACTTGCCGGGCCGGTTCCAGGTCAACGGGCAACCGGCCCGTTGACCCGGTTACGGGCCCGGGCCGGGTCCGGGCCAGACCCGGCCCGGGGTCGGGTCTACCTGGGATCGGTCGACCGAACCTCAGATAGAGTTTGACCAGCGGAGCGAGAGGATCGGGCGGATCGGATGGGAGAAGATCGCCTGATCGGTCGACCAAACATTGGGATCGGTCAACCGATCCGCGTCGAGTCAAACTTGATCCTGAATCTTATGGATCTGGATTAGACTTTGCAGAGCTATAAAAGGAGTCCTCGAGGTGCAGCTCAAATCATTGATTTCCGAACTAAAGTTCTGTGCTCTTGTGTGCTCCGTACGCTTCAACAACGCTCTGCTGCTACAACGAACTGAAACTCCAAAGCTCTTCTATTTTCTTGTTCGTCGGTATAACTTTCTTATTTGTACTTAACTGTCATTGCTTCTAGCTTGTAATAATTCCGGATTTATAGTTGTTGCCCACGTAAAGCGATCAAGGATCGCGGGCCTTCGAGTAGGAGTCGAGCTAGACTCCGAACGAAGTAAATTGACTGTGTCTTCTGTTTGTGCTATTACTTTCTGCTGCATTTAATCGAACGATTTACGAATCTGAATTGTGAAAGTCACGAGCGCTATTCACCCCCCCCTTCTAGCGCTTTCGATCCAATAAATATTTGGCGGGAAGTCTGGTTGGGTCTATGGGAATTGACAGTTGGCCGAAATCAAGTTGGGTTTGTGGACTTGACAACTTGCAGGAAGACCTGGTAGATCAAAAGAGAGTCAAACGATTCTACATGGTAAGTGAGGTAAGTCATTGGAGTAAAGTGATCTAGTGAGGATGAGTTCCAATTATAGACTTTAAGTGTTGGTCCAACTTAGATCCATTTTAGAAGTCTAAGCTGAGACCATGACTAGATCCTGGTCTTGGATAAATATGATCTAATTAATAATCACTTTATTTTAATTGTGATAACTCTATTTTGCAGGGTATATTTTGTTTTATAGATTAACTCTTTTTTGCAGGGTTAAATGGCAAAAATCAGCCTCAGATGAACATTGTCCGAGGTATCTCGGAGGTGCGCAGAGGTACTTCGGATCACTGCTTGGAGGCGCCCTGGACATGACGGAGGAGACGTCTCGGAGGTGCATTGGAGGCACCTCGGAGTGCATGGAGACACTTCCCATGGATAAAGACTGCTAGTGTCAGGGTTGATCGAAGCCAAAGTTTATGAGATAATTTTTGAGGTTGGAGGCACCTTGGATGAGGTTGGAGGTGCCTTCAACACTTTAAAAGGGTCATTCGACCAGCACTTTACACATAACTTGAAAATGTGCTCAAATGATCCTACTACTATTCTGAACGCACTGCTGCTCTGTTACGATGCTGCGACATCAACTCCAAGCATCAACTTCCATTTACTACGAGTCAGTATATTTTAATTTAAGTTGTTTATATGAGTGCATATCTTTTATACTTGCAAAAGGAAAGTGTAGGGTTATCACACATTCCTATTTCATTATTTTGTATTTGATTACTCTATCGGGAGTTTACCGGTAGAGAAGTTAGTGGATTACCCATCAATAGGTCTAAGAGACCTAGGTCTTAGAGTAGGAGTCGCTTAAGGCTCCAAACCAAATAATCGATCAGTCTTTGTCTTTTCTCATGTTTTATTTTCTTCCACTACGCATTTTGTTTTAAAGATTTAAAAAGATAAGTTTTAAATACACATGATTCACTCTGTCTCTCACGTGCCTCAATCCTAGAAATAGCTCTTACATTCTTTAGTTCAAACAACATGACATTATAACAATAGGTCCTTCAGTAGTAATGAAACTAACATTTTCTTAATCGTCTCTGGCTAGTGGGACCTAATGATAGCCGTAGTATGCATCCAACATGTGTATCAGCTCATAGCTAGAGATTGAGTCCACCACTTGATCAATGCAGGACAAGAGATAGTAGTCCTTGGGGCATGCCTTGTTCAGATATCGGAAGTCGATGCAGACTCACTATTTATTTCCTGGCTTAAACACCAGGACCATGTTGGCTAGCCAACTTGGGAACTATATTTCACGAATATATCCGACCTCTAGTAGATTGTCCACCTCCGCCCGGATGATTCTATTCTGCTTGGCCCCAAAATCTTGCTTCCTCTGCTTCGTTGGTCGGGGGTCCGAACGGATGCGGAGCACATGTTCCATAACCGTTGGCAATATGCCTGTGATTTCCTTGGGAGTCCTGGCGAAGACGTCGTTATTGCGTGTTAGACACGTGATGAGCTCTACTTTAAGTTCTTGGATTAGGTCGGCTGCTATTTGGGTGGTGGCTTCCGACCAGTTTGACTGAATCTGTATCTCCTCCTTTTCTTCATAGATCAGTGTCGAAGGTGCTTCGCAAATGGTGTTAACATCCATTCGCTGACTTTTCCGAGCTATATCGACCTCGGTCGTGATGATATCAACATAGCACTTATGTGCCACTACTTCTATGGTGTAATTTGTTAATTATTTAATCAAATTGTGTCATTTTACTTAACCTTTATTCAATACATCCAAATAAAAAAGATTAATTAGAAAGTAGTAGTTTAATCAGTCTAAAGGTTCTTTTCATACATCTTTTCTTGTCTCTCAATACACTTGAGTCTACATGGAAATTTATTCAGTAGCTACGAATCATTCTAAGGATACAATTTTTTTGTATCCTTTTTGCGTGACCAGTGATAGAAACAGAATGCAAGATCTTTTGATTATCCACTACTCATGAGAGACTACACCTTTAGAACCACATCTTATGAGTCTTTCATGAGCTCATATGGTCACTAATTATATGTTGATCGAGTAGGAAATTTATGAGCACAAGAACAGCAGCCCAAACATCGTCGTCACTTACATATTCTTGAGGAGAATGGCTGATTCCCCCGCGGCATCGAACAAACAGCATCCCCACCTGCTTCAACACCAGCAAGGTTGAACAATAATATTGATTACAGAGATCGGTCAGTTATCTATGACCACGAAAATGACCTTGGTAAGATGAGACATCGCAATTGCATCGTGCCCTGCTCCGCTCATCAGTAGAGGCACTTCCCCATTGATTTTTCCTGGCAAATTCTTCATAGTTGAGTGAGCTGCTTGTTTGAGCTGTAGCCGTAGCTCGGAGTCACAATGCACTGCATCTGCATTATGCTGATGGAACTTCATGTCAACATAAGTTTCTTGACGTAACACAAATGAAACTAGGAATAACAAACCCAGTACCTTACTTTCGATGGTACAGTTAACCATCCGATTGTCACATATTTGGTAGATCTGATGCGAGAATTCTGATATTACAACTTCCTTTGCCACATCATCCATTGCTCGCACATCAACAGTGAAGTTTACCTGCATAAATCAAACATGGAAATGCAATAAATTGGTCCATTACAAGTGTGTTAACTGTAACTGAAGATTGTAACTTGCCTGGCTGGGAATGACATTGCTTGCACTTGGCCAGGCAGATATTTCCCCTACCGTGCAAACCAATCCTGAAAAGGATTCTCTACTGTAGTATCCACACTGTTCGTTGTAAGTGAAAACTCTATCAGGATATTTGCATAAACTCTCAAGATTTACAATAAGTTCAGCCGCTGCAGTCATTGGATCTTGGCGCATTAGCATTGGAACAGTGCCTGCATGCCCCTGAGAACCAGTTACTTTTACCTGAAAAATTAGATGTTCCCTCTGTTACTTGGCAGCTGAATTGAAGGATAAGTTTTCACATTTGAATTGAACATAAAAGGAGAATTGATATGCATAGGGGATTTCTGGTGCATCATGCACAATTGATTAACCTTTGAGCCATCTCCAAAGTGATTGTTCTTATTGAATAGTTGATTAAACAAAGTTTCATTTGACGAGTCAAATGAAAGAGTTGGATGAGGTCGAAATCAAACTTCTTCAGTAATTCATTAGCATTTAATGATATGTTTCATGTAAGACAAGCTACAATGATCTCAGATGGTTAAATGAATACTGAGTGAAAGGTAAGTTAATCATAAAAGGGGTGTACAACCAAAAGGTGCAAAAATAGTCGTAGTTCTAGCGGTATACACCAAAATCAGAAGGTGCCGACCAACTACAATTACATCCAAGCAGATTCTAGATTCTACAACAGATTGGTAATTAAGTAACAGTCACGATACTAATAATCACTCTTACAAACTTATATGGTTCATTTCTGTATGGGAAGATATTAAGCTGCTCTATATGGACAAATCTTTCTCTGCCTACTTCATGTTAATTCCTTGAATTTGGGTTGTCTAACAGTTCATATCCCTTTAGACGTTTTATAGTTATTTCCTGTTGATGTACAAGTGATTTTTCTGATCATAGAAGTTTTCATCTTTGCCATGCAAGATCTTCTGATATGGATGCACATAGAAATCAGTCCACATTCTGAATATTGGTGACTTCTTTAAAGAAGATTGTCTTTACCACTCACAATCAAGAGCAGTTAACTTGAATGATTATGTTCACTGTACCATAGTTTGTAGTAAAGCAAAATGATATATTATAGAGACCTTTAACCGTGTTTGTCCAGCGATTCCTTGGACAATGCCAAGAGGATAGCCAAGAGATTCCAATACAGGACCTTGTTCAATATGCACCTGTGGTAACAAAATAAGAACATACGAGGCTTTTTCATCTAATGTCAGTCATACAAAAATGTCTTTAACAAACATAGGATATGATAGAAAATAAAGATCTTGTTAGCTAGAATATACCTCCACATAACCCCACACAGATTCTGGGTCATACTTGACCTGAAGGAGACTTCCAACACTACCTTCAAAAGAATTTTCTTTCAGCACATCTTGAATTGTGACACCACTGGATGTTTTGCACGATCATGAATTAGAAAAGTTTCAGATGAAGATGAAACTACTTGTAATTAAGAGAATTACTTTTTGTCAGATGTGTTCAACATCGGTGCAGGGAGCTGACCAGCAATAGCTGCACTGCCTAAAAAGGTAGACTGAAACCTTACACCCTCTTCATCACTGAATGCGATGACCTAGAATATTAACAAAGCAGTGAAACGTGACTTTTATTTTAGGTTCCATGTCCATTAAGCCAGAATAAATATAATGCAAGTATAATAAAGATAGGGTATAGAGATATCAAATGCACTGAACAATCAACATTGTTATTGTTTATTTCAAGCAATACAAAGATTAATGAATTGAAAGACACTGTTTCAAAGAAATCTTGTCTTCAAAGATTCTCTATTCTGATGTCCATATGACCTAGCGATTGGTAGATGAGCCAAATTCTTTCATTTTCCTAGAGGCTATAGGTTCGGCCTCTCACGTAATCAAACCTTTTAAGATTTAACAAGGTATTCAATTTAGTTGAAGTCGTAGTGGAGAAGATGGTATTATTCAGTTGCAATAATAGATGCTATGATGCACCTTATGTGATATAATGTAACAGATAAAAAAATTAAAATAGCCGTAATTTGCATTTGAAAAACACACCACCTCAATATCAGTATAGATATCAATCATCTGTAGGAAAATCAAAATAGAAGAACATATTACTCCAAGTGGTTTAGTGAAAAAAATAGCCAAGTAATTTTCAAAACTGATAAAAGAAAGATCTTAGTCATCACACCATCTCTCTGAAGTGGCAAAAAAAAGTTTTGACATGTTTCATTTGCTTATGAAAGACAATTGTTGGCAATGTAGACAGAAGCTTGCCGATCACAATGCATAATCGTAGAATCTATGATTGAAACCAAACTGTTCCAATAGTACAAGTAGTCACACTAATAAGTTGGGTAATGGATGAGGTGGGAAAAGAAGTCTAAAAAGATATCAGAAGATGCCACCACTGATGTGAATGTAGTAGCAGAGCAACAAGACTTGGAGGTAGATGGTGCAGTTTAATATGGTTTATCCATAAGAGAAGCAACAACAACCAGGAAACAGAATGACTATAATGATTACATGAAGGATACACAAAATGGCCTCGACCTTAGCACTCACTACATCCTCCTACAGCTATAAGATTAGAAGATTTGAATGTGCTAGGGGATGAGAACCTATTTGTATAATCTTGCAACTATACATCTGGACAAATCACTCTCTAAATCTGGAGTGGTAGCATCAAAATGCAACTTGTCAGCAAGCTAAAAGAACCATCAAACTCCATAGGCAATTTGACAATTAGAAAGTCCTTTTGCTGTTTTTCTCATCTTCTAGCATTATTAATGAAGGGGTCATGACTCATAAGAATACAATTAATCCCATTTCCTCCAGCTTTACAGAATATTATCAATGCAACATGAAGAATAACAATCACACAAAAAGTGAACCACGAAGAGAAACATCATTAAACATGCAAAAAACACAAACTTGTCAATGCAGGGTGCACCAGAATCAAACCTGAGTTTTGATGTTGTCAAAGGTTCAAGTTAAGTCTTATTGTGATATGATAATTTGACTAAGTGTACAAGCTGTTTACTCAACCGGAAAAGTCCTAGTCGCGGCTACGAAGGGAAGTCTTAGCAAATCATGGAAGTCATATAGGAAGTCTAGGTGGGTCGAGGACCTGACACCTGACAGATTCGATAGGTCTGAAGGATCTAATATCGAGAGAAAGTCCTGATGAGACAATCCGATGTTGAGCCGAAGTTCAAACCGGTCTTGAGGACCCGATGTTTGGTAGGTTGAGATAAGCAACTGGAGTGGAGCGACAGTGAGGTCGTGTCTCGGGAATGGACAAACTCTAGGTCGCTAATCTAATTAGAGAAATCGGGAGGTTTTCAAGTTGAGATCAAGACAGGTTTTATGTCTTTTCTTACTCATGTATTATTATACTGAGCTAATTCTATTTTGCAAGAGCATTTCTATACCTGTGGAACTAACTCTATTTTACAAAAACTAATGGGATCGGTCGACCGAACCTAACTGACTAAGCACAGAGTTCAAAGGGCATTTGGTATTCAAGGTGGATCGGTCGACCAAACCTAAATAGGAAGGCACAAGCGATCAGATCAGAACTTCGAAAAAAAAGAAAACCAAAGGATCGGTCGACCGATCAAGTTTATCGGTCGATTGATCATTAATTGCGCGAAGATTCAATCTCAACAAAGAAGGAAGGGAGCGTGTTCCGTCGATTGATAGTGAGGTCGATCGACCGAAAGGATCAGTCGACCGAACGACTTTTCAGTGTTCCGTCGAACCTAGCTTATAAAAGAACCTCGAGATCTGAACCAACAAAACAACTTTTCTGTGTAACCCTCTACTTGTGCTTTTGCTGTTTTACGCCTCAAATTCACATGCAAGCTGCTACGCTGAGAAGTGCCAGCGAGCTTCATTATCTATTCTTTGTCGATATACTTTACATTCTAGTTTCATTATTTACAAGAAGATAGTATAATGTTATTATCATTCTTTTCATGGTACGAATTGCTTCTTTTTTAAGGTTTCGGAAAGAAGGATTATAGTGAATTTTTCAACGGTGCGATCAAGGATCACGAGTTGTAGAGTAGGAGTCGACATAGGCTCCGAGCCAAGTAACTAAATGAATCACTTACATTGCTTTTATTTTTCTATTCTGCTACTTTGCTAAAAGATAAAAGTTTATTAAAAATGAACGATGTCCCCCCTCCTATCATTTCTTTTCGATCCTTCAAAACTCAGATAGAAATCCTAGAGGCAAAGGATGCATATCTTTGGAATTGTTCCTTCAATATCTCTGGAAGTACTTTTCCAACTCACAATTGTAATTTCGTTCCAGGCTAGGGTTCTGATACCCAGCTGGAATGAAATTATATTGGTATGGTGCCCACAGTATTGACACATGGTGCTAGTGGAACCAATGACAAAGAGAAATGATGAAGTTAAGGAGGAGGATGCGGCGATTGAGGGAGGCCTATCTGGCACGAGGTCAATTGCCAGGGTGGAGGTCAAAGTCAAGGAGGTCAACGCCCGAGTACCAAAGAGTCGAACGAAGGATAATGACAATAGTCGGTCGGGCAGTCAGGCCCCGATCGGCGGGGGACATGTCCAAGTAGACCACCCGTCTAGCTCGGGATGACACATAGGCAGCCGACACTCAATACGGCGTAGCGGGATGTCGAGGGGAGATCGGATAGTTGGTCCGAATGGGGGAGGACATGTTACTACACAGTCACCGTATGAAAGAGCCACCTGAGGTCGTCAGAGCAAAGAGGTTCCGGGCGATCGGCTTCCTCGCTCGGCCAAGCAGCGGGACCTGGCCGCGGACTAAGCGGAGTCCCAGCAGAGCGACTACCCCGCTCGGCCTAGCAACGAGACCATTGTAGTATCTCTCGACATCCTTTTGGGAGATAGTGTCATTGACACGAGGCATGGTCGACAGGCGGATCGTATGGCGGAAGTTTCTACTGTCTTGTCAAGGATATGCATGCTCTGTTAAGGTATGATGTCAGAGGTACTTTACTGACAGGTCCTTTCATAGGACATATTGGAGAGCGTGATCATGCCTTGGGAAGCGTGTATGTCGCCCACCAGGGCTCTATATAAAGGAGGGGTCATCACCGACGGAGCTACACATTATTCTTGAGTTCTACTGTTGCTACTGTTGCTCCTCTTTTCTCCACATTCCAGTGACTGACTTGAGCGTCGGAGGGCCAACGTCGGGACCCCTTCCCTGGCCCGACATTGACGTCATTTGTTTTGCAGAGCGGAGGGAAGTCCACGTCCAGTTAACGAAGCCGCCACCTCCCAACTTTCCAACTTCACACTTTCGGACAGGATTAGAGGACATGGGTGAGAATGGCATCGAACTAGTGATGAGGTGGAGGACCTGGAGGTTGTCTCGAGCAATGACAAAATCAAAGGCTACAACCTCTACATGGGCAAGGACAATGTTGAGTGGGTTGGAGTGTAATGGAGTAGTCTCGGAGTGATCATAGGGATGATCCCCACTTTGGTTACATAAGAGTGGTGGTCACACGAATGATTTCCACTCAAAAGTGGTTGCCATTGTGAACCTTGCATCCTTTGGAACAAAGATACGATTGCAAACCAACAAGTCTTCAAACGATTGATGGAACCTTGTCGACTGTGTAGTGAGAATATCGAATATTCTATCGTGTCAATGAATGGAACAAAAAGTTCTGTCTATGCTAATAGAAACCAAATCAAATTTAAAATCAACATGCAAAGACAGAATGATGAGTTAAATTTAAAACCAATATACATCATCTATGCTATATATATATATATATATATAGGGCAAAGGGCCACCTGGTGCATGAAGCTCTCGTCAATATAGATCTCGAAGAAGGGTATATTATACGCAAGAGGTTATTTCTGAGATTCAAAATTATGACCTCTAGGTTACATGACAATAATTTTACCGTTGCGCCAAAGTTCTGCTTTATATATATATATATATATATATATATATATATTGAATTTATGTAATTGTGAATAGATGATTAGTTATGAAGAGAATATGGTGAACTTTTCAGCTTGTGTACTATTTCATTCTATTGGTTTAAAACGCATGTCCCATAACTGAATAGTTTATAACAGAGACAAAGAAACTGCAAAGAAAGCTACACTGACCTCAACTGGCCTCTTGAGTTTGAGCGATTTTCCACTGATCTTTAAGGCTTTCAAAGCAGAGATTGCAGATATAATACCCAATGATCCATCAAATTTTCCAGCATCAACCACAGTGTCCTGTTTCGGCCACCAAACCCTATAAAGGTGACCTTTGTTCACAAAACTCAAAAACACAAACGAAAAAGAAATTTTCATGAAGGCTTACAAAGTGAGACCCAATTAATAAGGTCCTTTCACTTTTATTAACACTCTCAATTCGTCCATGTATATTTCCCATTTGATCAACCCACCTAAATGTCAAGACCATGTAAGTCAGACGCTCAAATAATAAAAATATGATGCTGAGAAAACAGATCAGAGAATACGTTCTCAATCCAGCATCTTGCATCCATTTTATTATTAGTTCTGCAGCCCTCATTGAAGCTGGACTTAGGAACGTCCTCTCAAGATATCCATCAGCATCAGATATCTGGTCAAAAGAATAACTTTTTGGTATTAAATCATTTCTCAAAATGGATCCAATATAACAACTGAAGTAACCACATATTCAAATCAACCACGAAACCAATATAACTATTGACATCGATATGAAAAATTAGCTAGGACACAAATAGCACAAAAGAATCGACACAAGAACTCCCTGTTTGGAATTTGCAACTAGAACAAGAACATTTCATAATTCTTTTAATGTATTGTATTGCCAGCATTGTATTGCCAGCACGCGAGGAACACTTTGTTATCAGTATTATTAATCAATTTCCGATTTACTTGGCCAGTGGAAAACTTCTGTGGGCCGGGCCGGTCGCCAGGTTCGATGATATCGAGTTCATTTTTTTTTCTAACGATGACCTCTACTACTGCGGTCAGTTCGCATCACATTTTTCATAGACCATTATACAAACAAACCTTTTGGACAAATCTTCTTTCTAGTACTTTGCATTCAAAATGCATCTAACATTATCGAAGACTAAGAAAAAGGAAGCTAACGCACCTCCGCGAGCTGATTGATCCTTTCGATCACTTCGTCCCTAGGAATCTCACCGAACAACTCACTCCCTTCGTCTCCAATCCTCTCCGTGTCCAAACCTTGCATTACCCCAAACAAACAGCGACAAAGTCGGTTTAAAACGAACGGAAAATGCAACAAAACAAATCGCCAACAGAAAAAAATCGATTACCTGCCACAATAACAAGCACTAGGGCAATGAACAGCGGCAAGATCGGGGCATCTTCTCGATGAAAGGGAGCCATCCGACCGCCTCCCTCGCTCCGCCGATCCACACGCTGCTGGCTTGCAATGGGCGAAGCGGTTCATGTCCTCTTTAACTACTAGGCAAGAACTAAAGCGTCCGTTGCTCCTGCGGATCAGCTCACTATCTGAAACCGTTACGAATATGGTAAATACCAGCCGTCAGATCAAAGGACCTGTTTCTTACGTCCCGTTAGATGTTGGATGTCAGGTGTGTGGGAGGGAATCCTCGGCTGAGATAAAAAATTGAGCCGAGTGGAAATTCGTACGATAATCGTCAGTGAGTAAGACATGGACAGGTCACAGAAGAGCTGAGGAGTTTAATTAACTAATTTAATCTAATAGATTAAATCTAATGAGCCCAGTGTTGGGCAGGATGACTGTCTTTTTTTTTTTTTTTTTCTTAAACACTAATCTAATCTAATGAGATTGTGTTGGGCGCCCTGTTCTATTAAATTATCTTTAATTGCCCGGGGCACTTCTCTTTGTGTTGTTGTATGAGTTGTGTGAAATTCATCCGTCCATATATTCATTCATTTCCACGTAAATTTGAACCTTCATAAATCTATAAAAAGAAAATTCAAAATGAGAAACAGATTTGGATAAATCCTTTGTTATTATGATTTTTTAAAAAATATATAACAATTTTAATCAAAATTATTATATAGATCTATACAGGTTTAAATTTAAACAAGTATTTTATTATACTATGATTTTATTTTTTAATGTTAATCAGTTTAAATTATGTACTATTAGATCTATTGTTTGAGTGCTATATGAGGCCATAATAATTTTACCCAAAATTACTACATCGGCTTAAATTAATCCAATTTTAAAAATAGCCCCACTATTGTCTAATCCAATTTTAGTTTGTAACGGATTTATTAGTTTAATTAGGCAGGTGTGAGAAAGCATGCTAAAATAAAATTTGATAAAACACTACTAACAATGTCCTCCTCATAAAAAATATATAAAAAAAACCTTTTAAGATTAAAAAAAGAGGAATCTTATTTTAATTTTTACCACTAAATACTCTGTGTTAATGAACTAATTACATAAAGTTGTTGATTAAGTTGGTACGCAAGCATGCATTGGATTGCATGAAGGAGTTGCATTGGGTAGTACGTCGAGTATAAAACTTTCAAGTTATTATTTAATTAATAAGGTCCGTGATAGATAATTTAGTTAATAGTAGTATCTATTACTTATACTTGGAGTTCACCATCTTAATTATACTATTAGATGCCAACTCATAGTTTACTAGCGTAACACTACAACAATATATATCAACAACATATTTAATTAGTTGTTGGGTGACGAAGCATCAACCCATGAAAATTGTTAACTTTTGGTATAGGTACCAAAATTTATTTTATTTTTTAGTTGGTATAATGTATCTAATTATTTGAATCGATTAATTTTGAATGTGATTGATTTGATCTTATGAAAATTTTTTACCAGCTACCATCCTGTGGAGGTCTATCCAAAAGAAAAAAAATTCTTACAATATGTGATAGTTAAGATTTAAATTTTAAATCCCTTAATAATTCATTAGAAGGTTAACCATTACAACATTACTCCGGGGACAAATGATACAAAATTTTAGATTTGGTAGATCATAGCAATGTGCCCATCAGACTCGATAATAAGGGATACATGCATGTGGTGTGTTTACATGTGCAGGGTTTAGCCCAACACCTTTATCACTGTTGAAATCAATAGGTAGAGAAAAGAAATAATATAAAACTTTTTGATAATCTTATTACTAAAGTCAATAGGTTTATTTATACAAATTATCCAACACAATAATAGAAAGATTAAATAAGGTATACAATCATAATAATTATAAACATAGTAATATAATATACTTGGAAATATTATTTTTCCTATTTAATTCATGTCGATCTTGATTGTGTGCTAAATATAATAAATCTCAATTGATTGAAATTAATTAGAGATTATTTCCATTATTATCATTATCCCTCGACAAACTCAACGGGAGTGCCTGAACATTGAGTTTAAGTACTAACTTGGTGAAACGTTGTCTAGATAATGGCTTAGTAAATATATCAGCAATTTGATCTTCTTTAAAAATATAAGAAACCAAAAGTTGTTGAGTCGCCACATGCTCACAAACAAAATGAAAATCAAACTCTACATGCTTGGTACGAGCATGAAAACATGATTTACCGCAAGATAAGTGTAGGACCGTTGGGCCGGCTAGAGGGGTTGGTAAATAACCTGTCAATTAAAAACAGACAACCCTTCCTCGAACGATTAAGCTAACACTTGTAAAATGAATTAAGCAGATAAATAAAAGCATAAAAGAAAAGACGAGGCACCAGATGTTTACTTGGTTACAACCGATGTGATTGTTAATCCAAGGAAGATTAAGCTCAAAAACTCCTTCAGGCGGAGAAGCCTCTTACAACGGTGAAAGCACAAAAACAGAAGCTAAACTAGAACAATGAGCGCACAAGTGTTTGGAATGCTAATTACTGAGTTGATTGACAGCTTCTGGACCAATGCTATATTTATAGCCTTGGTCGGGGCGCCTGGAAGGGTTCCGGGCGCCCTGGGGGGATAAAACTTTATCCCCCAACGTCCAGAACGCGAAAGACGCGTTCTGGTCAAACTTCACGTTCCGGGTGCCCCGGACTGTTCCGGGCGCCCCGGGCGCCCTGGGCCCCCCGGACTGTTCCGTGCGCCCCGGGCTGCTCCGGGCGCCCCGGAGCAAAAAGTCAACTCTGGTTGACTTTTGCGTCCGGGACCTCTGCTCCGTTTTAGTCCCGCCTCGGTCCGGGTCTTCCGCTCCGGATCCGCTTGCTTGGGTGATCTCTGACATCCGGAATAGGGCTCACCCGAACCCATCTTCCGGTCTTCTCGAGCGTGCTTCCCTCCGGCTTCTCGTCCCTCGGAATTGCAGTGTGTCCCTTCTCGTCCACCAGCGTACTCATCCGCAGACTTCGTCCCTCGGTTGCACCCCGTGCCGACCTTCGCGCTAGCTGCGTCTATTGCTCCCCGATCAATCTCCCGCTCCGGCTTTCGTACCTCAGAACCACCGCGCGCACTTCCTTCTCGTCCGCCGGTGTACTCTTCCGCAGCACATCGTCCCTCGGACGCACCACGTGCCGTCCTTCTCGCTAGCTGCGTCTTCCGCTCGAGTACATGTGCTCCTAAGCTCCTGCACACTTAGACACAAGGTTAAAACAACGCAGGACCTAACTTGACTTGTTGATCACACCAAAACAACCTTGGGGTTCCAACAATAAGTTGCTCCAATATTATCATACCATATTTTAGGTGTAGCAGTTCGGAAAAGGTGTAATTCTGAAAGAAGAGATTGTATCCAAATAATTTCTAACGTTGTGTTAGTGATAGCTGTTGGTCCCCGTGGGTGTTTTGATGTGATTAACCAAGTTGGTTAGGTCCTGCTTTGTTTGATCCCTGTGTCTGAGTGTGTAGGAGCTTAGGAGCGCAGGAAGTCGAGCGGAAGACGCAGCTAGCGAGAAGGACGGCACGGGAAGGGAACCAACGGGCTCGGTGCATCCGAAGGACGAAAGAGCTGCGGAAGAGTACACGGGTGGTCGAGAATAACGTGCGCGATGTTCGAGGGACGTTAAGCCGGGGAGGAAGACTGCTCGAGGAGAAGGCCGAGAATTGAGTTCGGGTGAGCCCTATTCCGGTTGGCCGCAATCACCCAAAAGATCGGAGCGTCGGAAGTCAAAGCGAAGCAAAGAAGCAAGCTGGAATTCGAGCTGCCAGCTTGGAGGCGCCTCCAGCTTGAAGGGGCCTTCAGCCTTGTTGAAGGCGCCTTCAACAGGTCAAAACCGACCGTTTGCGCTGCGGATAAAGTTTTATCCGCTCACGCATTGGAGGCGCCTTGGACCTCAATTGGAGGCGCCTTGGACCCTCGAGATCAGATTTTCAAAGGATATTTAAAGGCCCCTGGAGCTAGGAATTCAATATAACTCAAGCAATCAATTGTATAGTCTTTCCTAGCAATAGTTCTAAGCTTCAAAGTATAAAAGACTTCTCCGCCTTCAGCAAAAGGAGATCTTCTACTACGCTTTTGTCACTGCCCTGGATTAATAACCCTCTTGGTTGTAACTAGGTTAAATTCCTATCTTCTGCTTAATTTCTATTTCTTTATTTGTTATTATTTTTCTATTGCTTTTCTGAGTTGAAATCCGAGGAGGGTGTAGTTTATTTTTGATTTCAGAAATTCACCCCCCTCTTGTCGGCCTCCGCTGCACCTAGTATTGTCTAATCCCATTTTGGTTTGTAACGGATTTATTAGTTTAATTAGGCAGGTGTGAGAAAGCATGCTAAAAGAAAATTTGATAAAACACTACTAACAATGTCCTCCTCATAAAAAATATATAAAAAAAAACCTTTTAAGATTAAAAAAAGAGGAATCTTATTTTAATTTTTACCACTAAATACTCTGTGTTAATGAACTAATTACATAAAGTTGTTGATTAAGTTGGTACGCAAGCATGCATTGGATTGCATGAAGGAGTTGCATTGGGTAGTACGTCGAGTATAAAACTTTCAAGTTATTATTTAATTAATAAGGTCCGTGATAGATAATTTAGTTAATAGTAGTATCTATTACTTATACTTGGAGTTCACCATCTTAATTATACTATTAGATGCCAACTCATAGTTTACTAGCGTAACACTACAACAATATATATCAACAACATATTTAATTAGTTGTTGGGTGACGAAGCATCAACCCATGAAAATTGTTAAACTTTTGGTATAGGTACCAAAATTTATTTTATTTTTTAGTTGGTATAATGTATCTAATTATTTGAATCGATTAATTTTGAATGTGATTGATTTGATCTTATGAAAAAATTTTATCAGCTACCATCCTGTGGAGGTCTATCCAAAAGAAAAAAAATTCTTACAATATGTGATAGTTAAGATTTAAATTTTAAATCCCTTAATAATTCATTAGAAGGTTAACCATTACAACATTACTCCGGGGACAAATGATACAAAATTTTAGATTTGGTAGATCATAGCAATGTGCCCATCAGACTCGATAATAAGGGATACATGCATGTGGTGTGTTTACATGTGCAGGGTTTAGCCCAACACCTTTATCACTGTTGAAATCAATAGGTAGAGAAAAGAAATAATATAAAACTTTTTGATAATCTTATTACTAAAGTCAATAGGTTTATTTATACAAATTATCCAACACAATAATGGAAAGATTAAATAAGGTATACAATCATAATAATTATAAACATAGTAATATAATATACTTGGAAATATTATTTTTCCTATTTAATTCATGTCGATCTTGATTGTGTGCTAAATATAATAAATCTCAATTGATTGAAATCAATTAGAGATTATTTCCATTATTATCATTACCCCTCGACAAACTCAACGGGAGTGCCTGAACATTGAGTTTAAGTACTAACTTGGTGAAACGTTATCTCGATAATGACTTAGTAAATATATCAGCAATTTGATCTTCTTTAGAGATATAAGAAACTGAAAGTTGTTGAGTCGCCACATGCTCGCAAACAAAATGAAAATCAAACTCTACATGCTTGGTACGAGCATGAAAAACATGATTTATCGTAAGATAAGTTGCTCCAATATTATCACACCATATTTTAGGCGTAGCAGTTGGGAAAAGGTGTAATTCTGAAAGAAGAGATTGTATCCAAATAATTTCTAACGTTGCGTTAGTGATAGCTTTATATTCAGCTTCAGTACTCGAGCGAGAGATTATAGGTTGCTTCTTTGAAAGCCAAGAAAAAAGATTTCGCCCAAGAAATATAGCATATCCACTAGTAGAACGTTTATCTTCGAGAGATCCAGCCCAATCTGCATCACTGTAGACAATCAACTTTCGTGAAGACTAACGATATTGATACGACGCATGTTCGTGGGGTCGGTAAGATGATGTGGTGGTGAGTCAAGACCACAAGAGGGTCAGAAGTCAAGCTGACATATAAGTCGAGACCACGGGAAGGTCAGAAGTCAAGCTTACGTGGAAGTCAGAAGTCAAGCTTACGTGGAGGTCAAAAGTCAAGCTTACATGGAGGTCAAAAGTCAAGCTTATAGGAAGCATCCGTCGAGGAATATCATCATCAGAGCTACTCAGAGATGAGTGGTCAGACGGATGAGAATCAAAACTAGAAAATGGATCACCACTAGCCATCGAGTCTACAGGAACTTGTGGAGATGGAGCAGGACCCAAGATATCATCCCCCTTGTACTTTCAATATGTCTTGATGAATCAATATGTGGGGCTTCTAGTATATTTCTTGGTGATATTAGATAATTTCCTTGATTATCTGAAGGAGCTAGGATCTGAGGTAGCAACTACAAACGGAAATAGAGATTCATCAAAAGTAACATGTCGAGAAATATATATCCGAGTGGTTGAAATATGAAGGTAACAATATCCATGATGTAAATTACTATAACTAAGGAAAACACATTGTAAAGAGCGAGGATTTAACTTGTGCTTAAAGTAAGGTAGTAGCCAAGGATAACATGCGCAACCAAAGATACAAAATAAGGAGTAATCTAGAAGACAATTATAAAGTCTTTCCAATGGACACTTATTTTGAAGTAGTGGAGCAGGTAAATGATTGATAAGGTAGACTGCGGTTTGGACGGTATCATCCCAAAATTTAAGAGGAACCGAGGCATGATTAAGAAGAGCTAAGGCAGTTTCGACCACATGACGATGTTTTCTCTCGGCGGATCCATTTTGTTCAGGAGTGCGGGGACAAGAGACTCGATAGATGATGCCAGAGGAAGTAAGATGACAATAAAGCGCTTGATACTCTCCACCCTAATTAAAATAAAGGGTGAGGATTTTACGATCAAAATAGCGCTCAACCTGTTTTTAAAAGAGACAAAAATTACAAAGAGATCAGACTTTCTTTTTATAAGAAAAATCCAAGTAAACTTGCTGAAATTGTCAATAAAAATAACATAATAAAGAAAACCTTGATTAGATAGAATAGGAGCAGGACCCCACACATCAGAGTGAATAATTTCTAAAGGAAAACTCGAAGTGCGAGAAGAAGACACAAAAGGTAATTTATGATATTTTACTTTCATGCAAACTTCACATAAATGAGAAGAGGAGGCTAAAGAAATTGGTAAACCATACTGGTTAATGATATTCTGAACAACACGTAGAGACGGATGACCAAGACGTGAGTGTCAAGAGAATTTATTAGTGCATTCTCCAACAAACACATTAGTATAGGTGGGCTGAAGATGATAAAGATCGTCTTTAATATTTTCTCGAAGTAGAATATTTTCTATTGTGGGATCCTTCACAAGACAATGATGAGGATGGCATTCAAAGAACACATTATTATCAAGAGCAAATTGACGAATGGAAAGTAAATTTTTAGTAATAGAAGGAACATAAAGAGTGTTGCGCATGCGAAAAGTATGATCGCATGAGTGAAAATATGTGTTTCCAATATGAGTAATTTGCAAACCTGAATCATTACCTATCTGTACCATGTCGGGTCCATCATAAGGCGAAACTTCTGTGATAATATTATATTCCGGTGTAACATGATGAGTTGCTCCATAATCCGGATGTCATCCTGGGTTCTCAAGAGTCGATGAAACTATAGTAGGAGAGATATAATGTGAGAATGCTCCAGAATGAGATGACTGGGTTGTAGAATGCTAAGAAGGTGGTGGTCGATTTGAAGATGCGTGCTCTCCTTGTGAAGTAGTTGGTTATCCCAATGCTACAGGACCACCAGCAAAATCTAAGTCAAATATTTTAGGACATTGAATACCAATATGTCCAATTCTGAGACAAATTTGACATCTTCTCTGACTATAAGACCAATCAAATCTTCTAGAGCAATGAATACCAGTATGACCAATGATGTGACAAATTTGACATCGATCTAAACTTTGCTTTTGGCCATCTTGATGTCGTTGAGTATCTGACATCGAAAATAAATAACTCGTCCCTTAATAGTAATAGATTTTACTGGAAGAATTTTCGGCGGGGCTGGAAATAATACTTGGCACTGGAACCTTGCTGTCCAACGGAAGCGACAAATTAGAAGCTTGGTGGATGGTGACGGCCACTTGTTGTGGGTGGCAGAGTAACTTTTTATCGACGACGATAAAAAAGCAGAGGGTTTTTCTACGTTGGCTTAGGCAGCTATTGGTGGTGAATAGAAGCACTTGCTACGATGGAGATGAACACAACGGAGAATAACAAGATTAATTAATAGTAAAATAACATCGGGAGAAAAGACAAAGAAATGAGAGAAAAATAAGACTTAGAAATTTTTTTTTGCTTTTTTTTCTGCTCGATTTTTTGTTTTGCTTTTTTTTTCTCGAAATAGAAGAGAAAAAAAAAACAGATAAGGAGAAAAAAAATACAAAAGAGAAAAAATTAAACAGATAAGGAGAGAAAAAATACAAAAAAGAAAAAATTAAACGAACAAATAATAATTTTGTCTTACTACGATTAATGTTGTCAAAGCTGCTACTACTGTTGATAAAAAAGAATTGTTTATGAAAGAAGAAGAAAAGTTGTTATTGTCGAAGTTGCTTCACTGTAGACGATGATATAAACCTCGATGTAGAAATTCTTGTAGCTGTTGTAATAAAAATTCGGAACAGAAAAATTAAGAAAAAGAGAAGATTACTCAGATACCATGTTGAAATCAATAGGTAGAGGAAAAAAATAATATAAAGTTTTTTTGATAATCTTATTACTAAAGTCAATAGAATTATTTATACAAATTGTACACAATAATAGAAAGATTAAATAAAGTATATAATCATAATGATTATAAATATAGTAATATAATAGACTTAGAAATATTATTTTTCCTATTTAATTTATGTTGATCTATGTCAAATATAATAAATCTCAATTAATTGAAATCAATTAGAGAGTATTTCCATTATTATCATTAACCATGCACGGCATAACCCTACATGGTACTTAACCAAAAATCAAGCTATGTCTATTAAACAAATCAGATTTAGCGACAATCATTCAGCTCGTCAGCCATATTAATTCGACACGCACGTACGACTTAATTAGGTTTAGATTGAGTTAGACACAAACTCATGTGCAGCCAAACATAACCCCTAGTTATTTCTTGCACTGATGTTAATCAACAATCAAGACTAAATCAACAAGATTCCACGAGTAGAATTATTCAGCGATAATTTGCTATCTAGCTGCCTTAGAAATTTACATTTATTATATATTTTCATCACCAAACCACAATAAACAACACAACTGCATGCATGCCTGATTCATCCTGTGTACACCCTCAAGCGTGACGTTATAATCGTTCTGCATATCGGGCATCTGATCAAGCTCTCAGCGCAATCTCTGCAACACTGCAGCATCAATGGCGTTCGATCGATCAGATACGGGACTGTATATAGTAACACCAAAAAAACCTGCAGTACGGGACAGAGAGAGAGAGAGAGGGGCTCACTCACCATATGGCCACATCCAAAGGCCAAGTCTTTGGCATTGGTCAGGCAAACCGGGCAAGTCTGCAGCAGAAGAAAAAAAAATTCTTGAAATTTTCATCGAACGTATATATAATGCCTGCGAATCAGTCTGCATTACCTGGCTCTGGTCGTCATTGCTACTTTGCGCTGGGCTGCTGCTGCTTCTCTGCAACGTGCTGCTGCGTTCCGGCCGTCTGCTTTGCTGAGGCACGTACGACCTCTGTGTTTGTGCAGCCGGCAACGGAGGCGGCCTCGGCACGACTCTCTTGGCCTTCCCTGTCACTTGCCTTCGCCGGCCGGAGGAGGAACACGTATTTAGGATTATTATACAGCCCTAGGCTTCTTTATTTAAACAGAGTGCATGTTGTACCCGAGAATGCCGAGCTCCATGGTAGCTTTGTACTGGAGAGGGACCTCCATGAGAGCGGCGAGGGCGAAGGCTGCTTCCTTCTCCGCTGCGCTCGCGTTTCTCCCCATGATGGCGGTGAAGTTGACGAACTGCATCGCACGGCAGACAGTGAACGAACAGGGCGATCAATCGAGAAAGGATCAGGGGGATCCAGACTCGTTCAATTTCCATGACCATACCTGAAAATTATCAAAATCGCGGGCGGGAAGCTTGTCGTCGAACTTCTTCATGTCGTCCCAAGGTCCGTCGCCGACGCCGACGAGCACGATCGACAAGGGGTAGGCGCTGAAGCATTGAGAGAAGAGAACTCACGAGATTGAGCACCTCGACTCGACTACAGCTGAAAGTGACTGTGAAAACAGAGCATACCTCGCCATCACAATCGAGTCGATAGTCTTCTTTTCTTGCGGACTGAGCTCGCCGTCGTCTGTGTCGACGCTGCGAGTGACCTTGAACGCAGACGCAGCGGTTCAAAGTTCAGAAAATATTGTGATCTGAAAAAACTAAGTGGAAATAAAGACGAACCTGGCCGTCTGCGATGATGAGCAAAACGTGGTATTGCCCATGGTTTCTCTCGACAATGTCGACGGCTGCCTCCACGATCGGCGCGAAGGAAGTAGGCCCTTCGAGTAGTAATAGAGACTACAAATCATGCCTACTGATCGTGATCGATCATCATGGACAAAAGATGAATTGCAAACCTGCTAATCGTAGGTGAGGAACGATCTTCTTGTAGCAGGACAAAACTTCCTCAAATCCGTGGCAAGGCGAATTATCAGGATGAAAGCTGAACACATGTGTATCGTGAGTTGTCACTGCCATGATCAGAGAATAAGAAGAAGAAGAAGAAGGTGTATCATGGTGATAGAACAGGAAAAACAAAACTTGCAGCAAAATCGAGAATAGAAATGAGAAGTATACTGTCGCCGAATCCGAAGCAAGGAATGAGGTTGTCGTCGTCGAACGGAGCCAAAACCTTGCCAATTATAGTAATGGCTTGCTCGTAAGGGTTTGGCTGATCTCCGAGCTTGTGCAAGCTCTGACCTCTGAAAGAGTGCTTCCCTACAAGAAAGGATGAATTTTCATCATAAAATTTGGAAATTTTAGCTGTGTAAATTCGATTGGATTCGACCAACCTGTCCATTCATTGCTTTTAGTGAAATCAATCCCGACAATTAGATTTGATGACTCTAATCCAGCTTCTCTCAGGGCAGCTGTGACCTGCAGGGAAACACCTAGTGATTTTTAAGCTGTTGTTGGAAGTATTGATATTAATCATCTAACTTAAGTTTTGATAAATAATAAATAAGTTAAATTAGATATTTTTTTTATGATCTAATATATTTATCGAGCGTGCAGGGATTAGCGGATCTAAAGAATCTGACACCAGGCTGAAATCCAACTAGGTCTGATGATATTGATATAGGTTGAGGGATAGAGAAGAAATTAGGGGGAGGAAGGAGGGCATTTCAGTCTTTTCGCAGGGTAGGACTTTAACGGTCTGTTTGGGAGGAGGTGAGGGAAGGGGAAGGAAGGGGAAATAAGGGGAAGGGAAACTTTGAACCTTGTTTGGGAAGGAGTGAGGAAAGGGAAGGAAAGGTAAGGAAGGGTAAGCTTTAACCTTCGTTACCCATGGAAAGAGAGATTTTCTTACACCCCGAATTGGGGTGTAAGGAAGGGGAAGGGAAAACCAAAAAAAATTTATTCCAATTTTATCCTTGTTCTTAATAGTTTAAGAAATACTCCAATTTCTAATCTTTCTATATCGTCGGAGTCCAATTTCCTCGCCTTCTTCACAGCTCGCTTACTGCCAAAACATTAGAGGGGATCTGACACGTCTTCTAACTGAATTGAAAGGAGAAACTATTTTTATCGTCAAAATTTAAGAGGATATCTACTATTTTTTAATTTTTTCATCAAAATTTAATAAGTTTTTAAATAATAAGAATTCTCGTTATCAACGTTATCTTTCAAATTATTTTATTTAAGGTTTTTAAAATCATTATTTTCATTATTTCTCATTTAATTACTTGATTATCGATAATTCATTATTTTATTATGAATAATATAAAAAGATTAATTTTTTATTAAAAATAACTAATTTAAATGATAATATAACAAATTAATTTTATTATTAAAAATATCTAATTTATATTTATAAAAAAATATTAATATTATGAAAAATATCTAATTTAAAAAATGAGGATATTTTTATAACTTTATCTATTTAACCTTCATTCCCCTTCCTTTCCTCCCAAACAAAGTGACACATGTTACGTTAATGAACCTTCCCTTCCTCCCAAACAAGGAGAAGTTAAATACTTTACTTCCCCTCACTTCCCCTCCCTTCCCCTTCCGTTAATGAACCTTCCCTCACTCCATCCAAACAGAGGGTAAAGGGGAAAAAGAGGCACTGTAGCAAAAGGAGGGTTCCGCCAGCTTCCACCACCAGGGGATCTCGTTCTTCCTCTCAAGCTCCTCGCCGCGCTGGCCGCCGGCCTCCACCTCTTCTCCTCTCCCTCTCCTCCTCCTCGCGTGTCGTCGTTACCGGACCGGCTACTGCCCCTCCCCTCTTCCTCACGCTCCGCTCTTCGCTGGCGCTCGCCACTGCTCCTTCTCCTTCTCCTCACGACGACCGCCTCTCCACTTCCTCCTTCTCTTCACAACGTCGGCGTCGGACAAATTCGTCGCAACTCCCCTGAGCAGCCTTCTCCACGCCTCTACCATCGCGTCGTCTCCCTCGTCGCCTCCGGCCTAGCCGCAGCCACGCACGCTGTCGCCGAGCACCGCCTCCCACGGTCATCGCCGGGGCTCCTCTCTACACAGCGACCAGTGCAGTTCCTCCTCTCCGCATGCCTGACATCGGTGACAATGTCTACTGCCGAGCCACCATTGTATCCAGTAGCCCCGCTCCACTCCCTCTCCCTCCTTACCGGCGTCCGTCGCTCCGTCGACCAGGGCAGCGCAAAATCTGCTCTAAGCTGCAGCCGTCCCCCCCCCCACCGTCGCGCCTTCGATCCTCACGGTCATACATCGCCTACGCTGATTCGATATTCGATCCATGTTGACGTATGTTTTCAGCACTGATCAGACCCTCGGGCCATCGTTGTTCTGGCTCTGTGTCATGGTTGTGTTTCAGCCCTCGAGCCGTGGCTATGTTTCAGTCTTTGCCTCGTCCTCCATATGTGTTAAATCCTGGGTTGTGTGCAATATCTTGGCATGCATGCCGATATCATGTTTCGGCTTTCGTGTCATCAGTGGATCTCGGTCTGCGTGTCGATGTCTTATCCAGACCTGCGTGCCAATGTCTTATCCCGGCCTGCGTGCCGAGGTCGCATCCAGTTTCGCGCCACCGCGTTTGGCTCCGCGTCGTCAGATTCAGCTCCTCGTCCGGCGCATTCGTCTAAGCTTCCAGGTCACAACAACTCGAGCAGCGTCCCATCCGAGGACGCCCCCCTGGGGCAGGGTGCGTTTTCCGTACTCGCCCCTCATTTATTTCACTATTATATTATTAGTCTGTTACTTATATATTCGTCGGATCTGCCTCGAGCTTCGGGGTACCAGGGACCGGGAGGACCCGGTCGCTGGCTGCAAGTAGCGTGTTGACCAGAGGACTTCTGAAGACTTGGTCAACATAGAAGTCATCTCATCATACCCCCCCCTCCGAGACATCACTATTCGGTCAACATTCCATCCACCTCACCCCGCGGTCCATCTGACACAGATCCCAGATAGGATCATCTGAGGATCCGATAGTTGGTGCAAAATCTAGATAGGTTAAAGGACCGACTTGATATCTAGCTGGAAGTCGGGTTGAGTTCGCGAGGTCTAACAGTTGGCCGAAGTCCAGTTGGGTCTGCGGACCTGAGAACTGGTGAGAAAATCTGATGGGTCGAGAGCTAGTCAATAAACTATAAGTTGGTCAGTGAAAGTAAGTCACTGGAGGAGAGAGTTCCGGTGAGGACAAGTTCAAGTTTGAACTTTAGGTGCTGGTCAAGTTTAGGTCAATTTGGAATACCTAATTTGAGATCATAACTAGTTTCTAGTCTTGAAGAGATAGAAACTCATTAATACTCTTATTTTATATTTGTGTTAATCTCATATTACAGGGTATACTTTGTTTCTAGACTAATACATTTTGTAGGAGTAAAAAAGTATTAAAATCCTCGAATGAACAGTGCTCGAGATGCCTCTTAGTGATTGGAGGCGTCCTAGAGCAAAAGGCGTTGAGGCACCTCTTGGTAGTTAGAGGCACCCTGGATTGAGGGTTGGAGGCACTTCAGAGGTGTTGGAGGTGCCCTTGCGCTGGATAAAAGCATCGCAGAGAGCGAGATAAGCTTGGCGCTTGGAGGCACCTTCCAAGGATAAAATTCGCAAAAAGCAGATTTTATCGATTCCGAAGATAAGGGAATGAGGCTTGATATTGGAGGCACCCTGGAGGATATTGGAGGCGCCCTCAACAGTTAATAAAAGAAGGCTTGGAGTAGCACTTCAAACATTATAATATTCAAGTGTTCTACAACTCCTCCACTGCTTCAAAGAAGTCTTTCCACCGTCGAACTATTTTTCAAGTCATCCGACCATCTCCGTTAAACTGATTGCAACACACGAGCGAGCACGACCATAAAGTTGGTAAAATTTAATTAAGGGTTGCTTTTAAAAGGGAAGTATAGGTTGTTACACTGTCCCTATCTTTGTATTTGATTACCTCTTTCGACGGTTCCAGAAGAGACGTTTAGTGGATTATTCGTCAATAGATCCGCAGGACCTGGGTCTTAGAGTAGGAGTTGTCGAAGGCTCCGAATCAAGTAAAACTGATCGAGTTTTTCCTTGTGTTCTTTTCAGTTTAAACTTTCCGTAGTGATTTTATTTTAACTTTTTAAAATAACTCTGTTTTCAAAAACACGTGATTCACCTCCCCTCACATGCTCACAATCCAACAGGGTATCAGAGGCAAGTTAGCTCTGAATTGATGCAACCACCGATCGAGTAGGGGGTTCATCGATTTTCCAGTTTCTCTCATTTAATTATAATTGTAACTTTTTCCCACACTACTTACCCTAAGACCAAGTCTTGGTATTACTAGCAGCCCGGTGCACGAAGCTCCCACCATGCGGGATACCGGGAAAGGATCCATTGTACGCAACCTTACCCTGCTTTTTGCAAGAGGCTGTTTCTAGGATTCGAACTCGTGACCTTTTGGTCACATGGAAACAACTTTACCGTTGCGCCAAGGCTCCCCTTCACCAAGTCTTGGTATCTATTTTAAATTTTATTTTTCAGTAAACCAATGAACCAAACTGAGGGATCCAACATCGTTCATCCCCTGCTATTCAATTGAGACGACTTCTCCTACTAGAAGAAATAATGGAAGTATATTTGAAAACTAACTTCTACCAGTGGTTCAGTATAACAAAAGGATACAAGGTGCTAATCGGCCACAACACCGGGATTCTAATTGATTCGAAAAATTAAAATTCGGAGATGAAGAAGAAAGCCCAAATAGACTTCAAGGCCCTCAACACAATCTAGTTCGAACTCACGGAGGAGGAACTAAACCACATCGGCCCACAGGAAAATGCAAAGAAGTTGTGGGGAAAGCTCAGAGAACTACACGAAGGTACCAACGATGCAAAGGTAAATAAAAGATATTTGTTTTAAAATAGGTTATTTAATATCAAAATGTAGGAAGGAGAGATTGCAAGTAAGTTGCACATGAGGATCAAGGACATCCTCAACGGACTTTACACGATCAACCACCAGATAGAGAATTGAGATCTTATAAGGTACGCCATAAACACATTCCCTCTAAATACATTATGGGCATCCATCGTGGATATCTATAAAATTTCAAAGAATCTTTAAAATTTTAAATTAGATGAATTATTCTATGAACTACAGTTGCACGAACAAACTAACGCCAAACCCGCCGAGAAAATTATTGCTCTTTTTGCAGGATTGTCCAAAAAAAAAGTCAAAACTAAACCAGAACTAGAAGTTGAATCTAACCCAGACTCAAACGATGAAGAGTATCTAGTGAATCTGGTAATAAAAATATTCACTAGGAAAAAGGAGTTCACCAAAAGGGACCTGCAGAAGATCAATCCCACCTCCAACAACAACAAGGTGAATGTCACGTGCTTTGGATGCAACAAAAAGGGACACTACAAGCATGATTGCTCGAATCTCAAAAATAAGAAATCCCTCAAGGCAACTTGGGATGAGTCGTCATCGAAAGAATCGGACAATGACCGATCGAAGCACACCAACTACCTCGCATTGATGGTATCTGGACCAGAATCAAAAAGCAAATCGGAAGACAGATCTGAACCCGAATTGAGCCACAAGCCTGTTCTCATTTTTGAAGGTATTGGTGCAATATTCCCTAGGTTAAGGTTGACCTGGTTGACTAAGCTTGAGATGGCTCAAGCTTGAGTTTCGATGTTTGACAATACATGGAGACTGATAATACATGGAGATTGCAGATGCAATTGTTCATTTGGGGAAATTATTGGCTAAATTCTCCTCTAGTCAAGGTTGGCCAGTTAGATGTGAAGAAGAGTCAAGTAGGTCAAGACTGACTGGATAATTGACTGAGAAGTCTTGGTGAGTGAAGCCAGGCAGTTGAAAAATTCTGGTGAGTGAAGCCAGCCAGGTGAAAGACCTAGTGAGTGAAGCTAGGAAGAGGAGAAGTCTTGGTGAGTGAAACCAGACAGATGAGAAGTCCTGGTGAGTGAAGCCAGATAGTTGGAAAATCCTGGTGAGTAAAGTTAGGTAAAAGACCTAGTGTGTAAAGCTAGGCAAAGGAGAAGTCCTGATGAGTGAAGCTAGACAGAGGAGAAGTCCTGATGAGTGAAGCCAGGCAGATGAGAAGTCCTGGTGAGTGAAACCAGACAGATGGAAAATCCTGGTGAGTGAAGCCAAGTAAAAGACCTAGTGAGTGCAGCTAGGTGAAAGTCCTGCTGAGTGAAGCCAGGTAGATGAGAAACCCTAGTGAGTGAAGCTAGGTGAAAGTCCTGCTGAGTGAAGCCAGGCAGATGGGAAACCTTAGTGAGTGAAGTTAGGTGAAAGTCCTAGTGAGTGAAGCTAGGCAGATGGAAAGTCCTAGTGAGTGAAGCTAGGCAGAAGGGAAGTCCTGGTGAGTGAAGCCAGACACCGGAGATCCAGGCGGGTCAAGGTTGACCGGACACCTGGTATTGAGAAGTCCAAGTAGGTTAAAGGGTTGACCAGATACTTGGCACAAGGAGAAAAGTCCAAGTGGGTCAAAGGGATTGACCAAACACTTGGTGAGGAAGTCCTAGCAAATCGAGGGTAACCGGATGCTAGGCATGATGTCCCAACAGATCATGGTTGACTAGATGTTGGGTTTTAGGGGCTTGGGACTTGATTAGGGCAAATCATGTTGGATCAATCGATCAACCGATCGATTGACTCATGCCCAATCGATCGGTTGATCGATTGGGGAGAATCGCCGCGAGCACAGAGACCCTCCTAATCGATCACCCAATCGATTGGGAGCCTCCAATCGATCGAGTGATCGATTGGGAGCCTCCAATCGATCGAGTGATCGATTGGGAAGCTTGAATCGCGCGAGGGTTAGTGAATCGATCGGGTAATCGATTCAAGCGAGTTCCAGAGAGCACAGAGGCGCTCTGGATCGATCGATCCAAAGCCTCCCAAATCAATTGAGAGTAATTCAATTGATTGAAATCTGACCGTTGGCGCAGGTTATATTCGTTGGCGAGCGTTCTTCTCCACACGGCTTACACGACTACAGTTGCGATTCTTCTCCGACCTTCATAGCGCTTTCTCTACTACTTACCGCCAGTTCTTGAAGCTTCTTGGAGCAAGGTGTTCTTACATTTCCAAGGTCAAGAGGCGTTCCAAACAAGAAGGGGAAGCTAGCTAGGGTTTACTGTGTAAAATCTTGTAAGGTTTACTTGTATTTAGCTTCTTCTTTTCTTCTTGTTGTTGTGTGAATTTGTACGAGATTTCTCCACCTTCGTCTGCGACCGAGAAGGAGTGTTTTCATAGTGGAGAGTGTGTGTCGTGTGTGGATCCTTGGATTAGTCACCTCTTCTTGAGGTGGATACCAAATAAATCCTTGTGTTAGCGTTATATTTTTGTTTCTTGTATTTTCCACTGTCTATCATCACCAAGAAGCAAGACGACGAGCTATTCACCCCCCTCCTCTAGCATATTTCGACCCTAACAGAAGGTTCCGACGAGATATAATCTATTTTAAGTAAAAAGTTGTTTTTTAAATACTTGCATGTTTACATAGGAAATTGACTATTTCTGAAAATCAAATAAATAAACTAAGTATAGAAAATAAAACACTTATCGAACAACTAAAATTAACCTCAATAATTAAGCCGATTTAAGCTGGAACCCCAACACAAGTTTTAAAACTTGAGGAGGACAATTCTAAATTGAAAGGTGAAATAGTTGAACTAAAATAACTTCTAGGAAAATTTACAACTAGATTCAAACACCTTGATATGATACTTGGATCACAAAGAGCTGTGTATAATAAGTTCGAACTCGGATACAAGTCCAGCTTGACTAATAAGACTTTTATATCTCTAGTTATCCAAAATAAAAAATCAAACCCAAGTCTGGGTTCCGAAAGTATGTCTAACTATGCAAGTAGGACCAAATCAATATTATGTAACTAAGAATCAGATAAATTATATAAAATAAGAAATTAAATAATCTAAACCCAAACTTAAATTAACTAAACCAAACTTGGGCCACAAGTCCAAAATAAAACCAAAAACTAACTACAATCAAGTATTTTATAATTATAAAACAAATAAACATAACTAAAAAATCAAAACAAAATACAAAAGCAACAATTTAGGGGGAGGCGCGAGAATAACTAGCACTTCATGAACCTAGTCTACTTGGTCGGGTAGTTCCCAGATAATTTGATCTTTGACCAACATATTATCAGGGTGGGGTGAGATGATAGTATGTTAATGAAACTCTATCTAGGGAGTCAAGTAGGGTAAGACGTGCCCTACTTGGTCTACTTAGCTAAGTGAAACTAACTGAAACTCCCTCACCACATCCTAAACTAGTTAAATCAAGATTTATCAATAGAAAAATTAAATGTCTAATTTCTTAAAAAGACTTTGTTTAGAATGATCGTTGCTCCAATACCGAAGAAGACACTTGTGCATCGCCACAGATTGGAAGCCGATTTTTGAAATATGTATTTAATTGATTGACGGTTAAACCTGAATCTAACACAAAGTCAAACTATCTTCAAATAAAAATCAACTAAATCATCTTACAAAACTATAGGAATACCTTAGTTGATAAATTAAACTGGGTAAGATGATTAAGAACCCAAAATTTAATTATAAATATTAATTAAATGTTAATTAAATTAAACCCTAAATATTAATCCACTTAAACTTTAAAATAAAGTTAATTAAACACTAAAAATTAAATTTAAACTTAAAATTAAAATAGAATTAAACGTAAATTTAATTAACGTCTTACATTAAAATTCTTTAAAAAAATATTTTAAATTTTTTAAAAAAATTTATGTTAAAAATATTTTAAATAGCTTATAAAAATTAATTTTTTTTAAAAATCATTTAAAAATATTTTTAGAATTATTTTTAAAAAATATTTTAAAAATTGTCTTAAAAAAATTAAAAATCTTTTCAAAATTATTTTAAAAATATTTTTTTAAAAAAAAATAAATAAAAAATATTTTTTAAAAAATCTTTTAAATAATTAAAAAAATTATTATCTTAAAAACTTAGTTGAAATTTAAACACTTAGTTAAAACCTAAAGGCTTAATTAAAACTTAAACTTAAATTACATTAATTAATTTAAACCTAAGTATTAATTAAACAATTAATTTAATTAATTAAAATTTAATTAACTTAAACTTGAAACCAAATTAAATAATTAATAAGCAAACAATTAAAATTAATTGAATTAAACTCAAAATATTAATCTGACCTTAATTGATAATTTAGAATCATCTCAATTGAAAAATTAATTTTATTAACACCTTAATTTAATTTAACTTAATTAAAATTAAACTTTAAACTAATTTAATTTAAATCAATCAAATTACCAATCAATTAACTTAAATCTCAATTAATAATTAAGTATTAGTAATCCAGACAAATGATTAATTTAATTATTCTAAAAATTAATTAATTAATTCATCCTTAAATTAATTACAATGCAATCTTTAATTTAACCTAAATCAAAATATAATTAAACTTAACTTAATACAATTAAAATTTAAATAATAGTTAATCAATATTGATAATAAACAATTCAATTTAGGTTCAAGTAAACTATCAATCCAAACATAAACTATTAAATACACTTAATTTGAATTTAAAATTTTGAACTGAACTTATCTTTAACCTAGTAAAACATTAGTAACTAATTGATTCATTTAGTCTAAAAATTAATTAACTTAATCCTAGAATAGTTTTCTTAGAATAATTTATTAACAATTAATTTAAACAATCTTAAATTAATCAAACTTAACTTATGGTTTTTTAAAGTTACATATTTTTTGAAAATCAGTATTTCAATATTAAATCCCTTAAATAATTATATAAATTAAGCTCCTTGATAACTATAGATGTTAGGTTAAGAAGAAGTGTCAACTTAAGGGAGAGGACGGATAAAAACTTAGAATTTTTTTTTTAAACTCTTGAAAAATATTTTGAAAATATTTTCAAAACTATTTTGTTTGATCTTTTTTAAAAAATATTTTGAAAGTCACTTTATAACTTTGAAAATTGTTTCTAGAATTACTTTGAAAAATCTTCTAAAAATACTTTAGAAATTACTCCTTGAAAATCCTTTCAAAAATTAAGTTTTATAAAATCTCATTTCACAATGTTTTGAAAATTACTTTTGAAAAGTGTTTGAAATTTGCTTTGAAAAATTAACTTTAAAAATTTGCTCTGAAAATTAAACTTTAAAAGATTACTTTGTAATACCACCTTGAAAATTATTTTGATTTTTTTTTTAAAAAGTGTTTTGAAATTTATCTTGAAAAATAAAACTTTTTGAAAATTTAATTGGTAACTTAATTTTTTTTTTACTTATAAATTTCACTTAAAATTGTTCTTTAAACTTGTTTTAAAGAAAATATTTACTTAGATTTTTTTTTTCAAATCTTTACATAATTTATTTACTTAAGAATTACGTTTATCTCAAATTGTTGAAAAATGCACACTTACACAACATTTTAAAAATAATTTACTTAGTAACTCTTTGAACAAAAATCTATACTTAAAAATATTTTGAAATCTTCACTTAAATGGTTTTGCTTAAAAATACTTTGAAAGTACTATTATTTTAGAAAATCACTTGCAAATCCATGAATAGAAAAATCTTCTCTCTTGCAAAAATTATTGTTCATCAATTTTTTTTTACAAATGAGTTTAATATTCTTACAATCTCTTTTTAAAATTCTAACTCTCCCTAACTCTGATTCATATGATTTATTTATTTCCTTGCATATTTTTTTTAATGAATGTCAAAAGAGAAGAGTAGGGTTAAGTTAGAACAAATTATGTAGAATATCAAGTTGATAAGAAGTAGAGTTAAGTTGGAACAAATTATGTAGAAGATTAAGTTGATAAACTCAAACCTAACTCTACAATTCAAAATGATCAAGAAATAAATACGAATTCAAAATCTAAAATTCTTAGATCATTCTTGCATTCACTTCTTTTATTTTATTTTCCATAACTTTAACTAAGTTGTCATTACATCAAAAATGAGGAAATTGTTGGTGCAATATGCACTAACGGTCTAACTCAAATTTTGATGAATGACAAGTGAATTAAATTAGGTATTTTTTATGATCTAATGCACTTACCGAGTGTGCAAGGATTAACAGGTCTAGGAGATCAGACATCAGGCTGAAATCCAACTATGTCTGAGGACCCGATAGTTAGTGCAAAGCCAGATAGGTCAAAGGACATACTTGATATCTGGCAGGAAGTTCGGCTGGATCTGCGGGGCCTGACAACTAGTTGAACTCTAGTTGGGTCTGCAGACCTGACAACTAGCAAGAAGACCTGATAATTGAGAGACTAGTCAATAGACTACAAGTTGGTAAGTGAAGGTAAGTCACTGGAGGAGAGAGTTCTAGTAAGGATGAGTCCAAGTTTGGACTTTAGGCGATGGTCCAGGTTAGCTCTATTTAAGATACCTAAATTGAGACCATGACTAGTTTCTGATCTTGGAAAGATATAAACTAATTAATACTCCTATTTTATATTTGTGGTAATCCCATTTTACAAGGTATACTTTGTTTCTGGACTAATACATTTTGCAAGGGTGAACAAGTATATATAAAAAAAGTAGATCCACTACCTTAGCGGCCCCCCTAGTGTCGGCCCCACAGATATGGAGAGAGGTATATACAGGTACACAAGTCATAGGCGCATGGTGTGGTAAACCCCAGGTCGTCAGTTTATGAGAATCAACCCCTAACCATTACGCTAGAAATGCTATGCGCCCACCGTCTACGCTACGCCCCGGGGCTCAAGTATAAAAAGCTTCGGATGAACAATGCTCAAGGCGCCTCCTAGCGATTGGAGGCACCCCGGAGCAAAAGGCGATAAGGCACCTCCTGGCGGTTAGAGGCACCCTAGATCGAGGGTTGGAGGTGCTTCAGAGGTGTTGGAGGCGCCCTCGTGTAGGATAAGAACATCGCAGAGAGCGGGATAAGCTTAGAGCTTGGAGGCGCCTCGAAGGTGGTTGGAGGCACCTTCCAAGGGATAGAATTCGCAAAAAGCGGATTTTATCAACTCTGAAGATAAGGGGATGATGCTTGATGTTGGAGGCACCTTCAATCGTCAATAAAAGAAGGCTTGGAGCAGCTCTTCAAACATTATCATATTCAAGTGTTCTACAAATCCTCTACTGCTTTAAAGAACTCTTTCTGCCACCGAATTACTTTATCGAGTCATCCAACCATCTTTGGCAAACCGATAGTGATATGGATATTGTTGGGGGGGGGGGGCATAGGAGGGAATTAAAGATAAATAGGGGGGTATTTTCGCCCTTTTACTGTGAGGGCATTAAGAGGGGAGGAGGGGTTCGTGTTCGAAGGAGGAGCTTCTCCGCCGCCATCCTCGCGCAAGAGCCAACACCACCTCCTCTCCTTCACACCGCCACCGACACATCCTTCTCCTTCCTCACCGGCAAGCCACCACTCCCTCTATCTCTCTCTCGCTCGCTCCATGCTCTGCTATGAGGGGCGAGGATCGCCAACAGGAAGAAAAGGGGCAAGCTTGGGGGTTCTGCCGCCGCCACCAGGGACCGAAGCAGAGGCTTCTGCTCTTGTCACCGTCGCCGGAGAGATCTGTCGGCGACACCCATCTTTGGGTCATTTCCTCTGCTTTCCCTCTCTGCTGCTTCCTTTCTTCTCCGACCCCGATGCCTCCCGTTGCCGCTGCCAGCGCCTCACGACGCCACCGTTGCTGCCAGCGACTGTGGACGCCGTCGCCGACACCTCTCACACCCGCAACAGGCCACTATCGCCGCTCCTTTCCCTTTTCTTGTATGCACGTTGGCGCCTTAAGCACAGGGACGCACGGTACGCCGCTGCCGGTGCCTCCAGCGGCCGTCGCCTCTCGCGAGCGTCGCCGCCCCCTCCAGCGGGGGTTGTCGCAGCCTTCAGCGGCCACTGCTGTAGCTTCCATGTCGACGTACGATTTCGGCGCTGATTTGGTGCTCGAGTCACCGCTGATCCTGCCTTTCGACCGCTGCTATCACATTCTGCCCCATGATCTATGTTATGCTTTGTGTGTTATGTTTCGGCCATCGAGCCGTTTTGTTTCACTATTCGCACCGTTATTATGCTTGCTGCACCGAGTTCCATGTCGTCGCCCCCAGATCCGGCTCCTCAGCTGACTCACACTCGTCTGCCCGGCACGGTCTCGACGACTCGATCAGCATCGCGACCAGCTCACCGACCCATCCGAGGGCGCCTCCCAGGGCCAGGGTACGTCATCGTACTCGTCCTACCTTTACTTCATTGTTCTGCTATTATTTGATTGCTTATATATTTGTGGGACCAGCCTCTAGCATCGGGGTACCATAGACCGGGGCGACCCGGTCGCTGGCTGCAGGTAGCATTGGCCGGAGGTCTTCTGATGACTTGGTCAACACAGGAGAAAGACCACCATCCAGGTCATGGAGATACTGTCAACATTCCAGACATGTCATTCCGGAAGGTTCGTCTTCTCAGATTCTCGACAGGATCAAATTGGCATCGTTTGTGGGAACACACCTGATCTGGAACATGAAGATGGACGATGCCGAAAAATTCTGCTATCCTCATGACCTTGGTAGGTTTCGACGAATGTGTCATTCTCCTCACTCAACGGGTATTCGGGAGTCGAGGAACTGAGTTAGATCCTCTGTTGGACGGTAGGTTAGTTTGTGCGTTATCTTTTCCCTTTCAGTTATATGATCTGCCCTAGTTCCTCGATCGAGGACCCCCGTGCCGATCAGCTGGGCGTATATTATCCGAGTCACGGGCTCGATGTCGAAGACCACGTGCCGATCGGCCGTGCCGATCAGCCGGGTGTATATTTATCCGAGCCGCGGGCTCGATGTCGAAGACCCTGTGCCGATCCTCCGTGCGTATATTTATCCGAGCCACGGCTCGATGTCGAAGACCCCGTGCCGATCGACCAGGCGTATATTATCTGAGCCACGAGCTTGATGTCGAAGACCCCATGCCGATCAACCGGACGTATATTATCCGAGCCACGGGCTCGATGTCGAAGACCCCGTGCCGATCGACCGGGCGTATATTTATCCGAGCCACGGGCTCGATATCGAAGACCCCGTGCCGATCGACCGGGCGTATATTTATCCGAGCCACGGCCGGCTCGATGTCGAAGACCCCGTGTCGATCGACCGGGCATATATTTATCCGAGCCACGGGTTCGATGTCGAATACCCCGTGCCGATGTGCCAGGTGTATATTTATCCGAGTCACGGGCTCGATGTCGAAGACCCCGTGCCGATGTGCCAGGTGTATATTTATCCGAGCCACGGGTTCGATGTCGAAGACCCCGTGCCGATGTGCCAGGTGTATATTTATCCGAGTCACGGGCTCGATGACGAAGACCCCGTGCCGATCGGCCGGGCGTATATTTATCCGAGCCACGGGCTCGATGTCGAAGACTCCGTGCCGATCGGCCGAACGTATATTTATCCGAGCGACGGGCTCGATGTTGAAGACCCCATGTCGATCGGGCGGGCGTATATTTATCTGAGCCACGGGCTCGATGCCGAAGACCCCGTGCCGATTGGCCGAGCGTATATTTATCCAAGCCACGGGCTCGATGTTGAAGATCCCGTGCCGATCGGTCGGGCGTATATTATCCGAGCCACGGGCTCGATGACGAAGACCCCGTGCCGATCGGCCGGACGTATATTTATCCGAGCCACGGGTTCGATGTCGAAGACCCCGTGCCGATCGACCGGGCGTATATTTATTTGAGCCACGGGCTCGATGTCGAAGACCCTGTGCCGATCGGCCGGGTTTGAGTTATGCTTGAAGACCGTCGCGAGGCGACGTTAAATCCTAGAGCCGAACCGGCGGCTATCAATACCCGGCTTGAAGATCGTCGAGCGGCTACGTTAAACCCTAGAGCCGAACCGGCGACTATAAATACCCGGCTTGAAGACCGTCGAGCGGTAATGTTAAACCCTAGAGTCAAACCGGCGGCTACAAATACCCGGCTTGAAGACCGTCGAGTGGCGACGTTAAACCCTAGAGCCGAACCAGCGACTATAAATACCCGGCTTGAAGACCGTCGAGTGGCAACGTTAAACCCTAGAGTCGAAGCGGCGACTATAAAAACCCCGCCTTGAAGACCGTCGAGTAGCGACATTAAACCCTAGAGTCGAAGCGGCGACTATAAAAATCCCGCCTTGAAGACCGTCGAGCGGCGACGTTAAACCCAGGTCTCCACCGGTGGTCGAGCGGCGACCTTAAACCCGTGTCTCCACCGTCCAGCTTATCAGAGCATTTATCTCCCCTGTTCGGGGTCAAGCGGTTTTCATTGGTCACGAACCAGTCTTATCGGATCTCCTATCTCCCCCGTTCGGGGTCGAGTGATTTTCACTGGTTTCGGACCAGCTTATCAGATCTCATATCTCCCCCATTCAGGGTCGAGAGGTCTTTATTGGTCGCGGAGTATATATCTCCCCCGTTCGGGGTCAAGCAGTTTTCACGATCTTCTACATCCCCCGTTCAGGGTCGAGCAGCTTTCACCAGTCGCGGATCAGTATATCATATCTTTTATCTCCCCCGTTCGGGGTCGAGCAGTCGCCATGAGCGCCTATCTCCCCTGTTCGGAGTCGAGCAGTCTTCACGAGCAGCTATCTCCCCCGTTCAGGGTCGAGCAGCCTTCACTAGTCGCGGCCCAGCATATCATATCTTCCACCTCCCCTGTTCGGGTTCAAGTAGTCTCCACCAGCATCTATCTCCCCTGTTCGGGGTCGAGTAGTCTTCACGATCTTCTACCTCCCTCGTTCGAGGTCGAGCAGCCTTCACCGGGTCGCGGATCAGTATATCATATCTTTTATCTCCCCCGTTCGGGGTCGAGCAGTTGTCACGAGTGTCTATCTCCCCTGTTCGGGGTCGAGCAGTCTCCACAAGCATCTATCTCCCCCGTTCGGGGTTGAGAGACCTTCATTGGTCTCGGACCAGCATATCGGATCTCACATCTCCCCTGTTCGGGGTCGAGCACGTCTCACTGGTCACAGACCAGCTTATAAGAGCGTCTTATCTCCCCCGTTCGGGGTCGAGCTATCTCCGATGGTCGCAGACAAGAGTATCTCCACTGGTTTCGGACCAGAATATCTCATAGGCTATGCGCACGTTCGGTTCACGACTTTCGTTTCCGTGCGCCTTCGACTCACGGGCTACACTCCAGTTCAATTCACGTGCGATGCGCTCGTTCGGCTCACGACTTTCGTCTCTGTGGGCATTCAATTTCACGGACTAGGCTCTCACTCAGTTTTCGGGCTCCACTCCGGCCCAGCGCTGCTTCGCCTTTCGCTCGGTATTTGTCCAGGTGCTCACTTGTTGTTCGCCCGATAGCTTACTTGGCAGTCGCTCGGCCCTATTTTTCATCGCTCGGCCGACATTTTGGTAGCCACCTGATCCTCCACTTAGCCACGCGCTTGTGTTTCTTGGTAGTCGTCAGGTTGGCATTTTATGGTCACCTGGTTGACATTTTCAGGCCGTCCGGCCGCAGTTTACGGCAATCCGATTGGTATTTTACGATCACCCTGTCGGTATTCTCCGAGCCGCTCGTTTAGTATTCTCATGATCGTCCGACCGGTACTGCTCAGCTGCCCGTTCGGCTATACACTTAAACAACTCGATCGAACGCTCAGCATTCTCTCGATGGTCTAGTCATCATCTTATGGTCGACTGGCCGACATTTTCTCGGTCACGCGCTCGGCATCGTCCGTCCGACGTCTATCCACCAGATCGACATCCTTCCGATCGCTCGGTCGGCGTCTTCGCAGTCGCGCGCTCGGCATCGCTCGTCCGCTCGGTCTACTCGTTATCCCGCGTATCGCTCAGTCTATTATCATTTTACTCGTCGTTCGCTTTACGTTCTGCCGCTCACTCAGCATCTGTCTGGTTGCCGACTCGGTACTATTTTTCGTAGTTTGCTTATCACCGCTACTATCTCTCGTGCGACACCATTGCTATAGTGATCGTTGACGTGGCATTATACAAGGGGTTCAGCGATTCGACTCTATTATCAAGAGTGATTCAACTTTGGAAATAGATTGTCTAGTCAGTCGAACTCGTGCCTCCTTCGACTAGACTTGAAGGGGATGCTTGTGTTATGGATATTGTTGGGGGCATAGGAGGGAGTTAAAGAGAAATAGGGGGGCGGGGGGTATTTTCACCCTTTTGCTGTGAGGGCATTAAGAAGGGAGGAGGGGTTCGTGTTCGAAGGAGGAGCTTCTCCGCCACCATCCTCGCGCAAGAGCCAACACCACCTCCTCTCCTTCACACTGCCGCTGACGCCTCCTTCTCCTTCCTCACCGGCAAGCCACCACTCCCTCTATCTCTCTCTCGCTCACTCCATACTCTGCTCCGAGGGGGGATGACCGCCAACAGGAAGAAAGGGAGCAAGCTTGGGGGTTCTGCCGCCGCCACCAGGGATCGAAGCAGAGGCTTCTGCTCTCGTCGCCGCCTCCGGAGAGATCTGCCGACAACACCCGTCTTTGGGCCATTTCCTCTGCTTTCCCTCTCCGCCGCTTCCTTTCTTCTCCGACCCCGGTGCCTCCCGCTGCCGCTGCCGGCGCCTCACGACGCCACCGTTGCTGCCAGCGGCTGTGGACGCCGTCGCTGACACCTCTCACACCCGCAACAAGCCACTGTCGCCGCTCCTCTCCCTTTTCTTGTATGCGCGTTGGCGCCTTAAGTACAGGGACGCACGGTACGCCGCTGCCTCCAGCGGTCTTCACCTCTCGCGAGCGTCACCGACCCCTCCAGCGGGGGCTGTCGCAGCCTTCAACGGCCACTGCCACAGCCTCCAACGGCCGCTGCTGCAGCTTCCATGTCGACGTATGATTTCGGCGCTGATTTGGTGCTCGAGTCACCGCTGATCCGGCCTTTCAGCCGCTGCTATCGCATTCTGCCCCATGATCTATGTTATGCTTTGTGTGTTATGTTCCGGCCATCGAGCCGTTTTGTTTTGCTATTTGCACTGTTATTATGCTTGCTGCACCGAGTTCCATGTCGTCGCCCCCAGATCCGGCTCCTCAGCTGACTCACACTCGTCTGCTCGGCACGGTCTCGATGACTCGATCAGCACCGCGACCAGCTCATCGACCCATCTGAGGGCGCCCCCCGGGGCCAAGGTACGTCATCGTACTTGTCCTACCTTTACTTCATTGTTCTGCTATTATTTGATTGCTTATACATTTGTGGGACCCGTCTCGAGCATCGGGGTACCAGAGACCGGGGCGACCCGATCGCTAGCTGCAGGTAGCGTTGACCGGAGGTCTTCCGATGACTTGGTCAACACAGGAGACAGACCACCATCCAGGTCATGGAGATGCGGTCAATATTCTAGACACGTCATTCCAGCAAGTTCGTCTTCTCAGATTCTCGACAAGATCAGACAGTAATACACAAGCGCATATGACTATAAAATTGGTAAAATTTAATTAAGTATTGCTTTCTTTATTACTGCTTTTAAAATGAAAGTGTAAGTTGTTACACTGTCCCTGTCTTTGTATTTGATTTCGTCTTCCAACAGCTCCGGAAGATGCTTTTAGTGAATTACTCGTCGATAGGTCTACGGGATCTGAGTCTTGGAGTAGGAGCCGTTGAAGGCTCCAAACCAAGTAAAATCGATCGAGTTTTTTCTTATATTCTTTTCAGTTTAAACTTTTTGCTGCAATTTTATTTTAAAATAATTCTGTCTTTAAAAATACATGATTCACCCTCTCTCACGTGCTGATGATTCAACAAGAAGTAGGGTGGTAAAGTCCAATCAAATTTATTATGTTCAAACTTATTGAGTCAAAATAAATTAAGCGGTTGAAATATTTATTCAAATTTAGTTTGATATTTTTTTACAAGAACTCGATTTAAGTTTGATTTGTTTACATAGTATCAAACTCCCAATTCAAATTGTTTAAATTTTTTTATAATTTTAAATTTATTTGATTAGCTATTAAACTAATAATACAAGTTTGCTTATTCATTTTGTTATTTTTTATTTATTTACAATGAAAATTTTATATATGAATTTAGTTAATAAATTTTGTTCCTCAATATTCATAAATATTATTCACAAATAATTCCCTCATGACAAACATGGTGAATTATTAGTTTGATGTTAATCATCTTTGGACAATTAACACTAAAGTTTTACATTGGCAATAAATAGCTAATTTCTGAACGGTCTTAATTGAAGAATTTAATTTATAAAAAACTACAAATTAAGTATAAATTATCATTAGTTTGTAAGATTTCAGAACCTGGTCGACCGTGGTGTAGTTGTCAGGGATGAACGCGTATTTCTTCATAACTTCACTCTTTTTGCGATTTATTCTCCTTCCCATGGAAGACTGAGAGCTGCTCGAACTCCACCCCTCTATTTCCCGAACCGCCGGGCGAAAACTCCACGCCTCTATTTCCCGAACCGCCGGGCGAGTCCTCCACCCCTCTATTCCCCGGGCCGCTGGCCGGTGAGCTCGCCGCCGACCGAAAAGCAGGGCCACCACATTCCCCATCCACCAACCATATACTAATCCGATCGAAAGAAGGCAAAACGACGGCTGAAGTAGTATCGATTTTATCCTGAAGGAAAGGTTTAAATGTTGGTTTGGAATAAAGTGGCTAATCCTCATCTATCAAAGATGCTCGTGAAACTTCCCGGATGTTTCTTAAAGCTTTCTTTTTTGTTTTAGAATCATAGCATCTGATTTTCTTTGTCGTCATTTGCATATATATATATAATTTTTTAATTCAGATCTCTAGATTCTCACAGACCTAAGGTACTTAATCTGTCGAATACCCGAGCTATGGTAGAGTGGTAAAAGTATTCAATTATCTCTCAAATATTTACGATTTGATTCTCAATTTTGATATATTTAAAGAGATTTTTCTTTCAAATGGGACTTGCAACTAAGGAATATTAGACTTCTGGATCGTCCGTCGTAAATACTTCCCGATTCACCTGATGATCGGTAGAAAATTTACGTAGAACCTAACCGATCAAAAGGGCGTCAACATCTCTATCCCTGATCTTTATACAAACTCTTATTTTGGTAGATCCGATCATAAATGGGGAGAGAAGGGAGTGAATGAAGGGCAAGTGTAATTATATATATAGTGTACCTGTTCAAGGGAGGTGTAGTTGTCTGGGATGTAGGCGTATTTCTTCGTCAATTGGCTCCGCTTGTCATTGGAGCTATTTCTCCGGTTGACCGGCTGCGGCGGTGGCGGAGGCGGTGGCCTTCCGATGAATTGTTGCTGCTGATTACTTTGAGTTCTTGCAGTTAGAGATGGCCGCCTCTCGGGTGGCGATATCCCTCGCTCCAGGGATGCTTGCCTGAACCTCGGCTGAAGAGCAGTGGCAGCTGACGAGTTGTCGGCCACCAGTGTCCGACGCCTCCAGACATCCGGTTCCCGGTAACCCAGGCCGCTCTGCGGCGGTGAAGAAGCTTCCGTCCTTGTTGTGTAGGGCGCGCAATTGCCCATTGACGGTCTGTGAGTTGCAATGCTCGATCGTAGTGTCAATGTTTCAGCACTTGGATTTATTTGCAAGAGCTGGAAATTTAAGGGAGTTAGATGGAAGAATATAGGGAAGGTACTGGGCATGCAATTGCTGCATGCATGTGTTCTTTATGGAAATTTCTCGTTGCATTTATTCTCCCACTTGTTTGATCAAGAAGAAGATTCTTACTTTCTATCAAACGCAAATATGAAATCTGATACTTTTTTAATTTAAAAAACAAAAATTCCTATACTTTAGGATAAATAAGCAAGTAAAAATAAGACATTTATCATTAAGCTGAACATTTAATTAAAATTGAATTGATCTATTATTATTACATCATTAGTCAATTTCTATGCATCATTAGTCAATTTATACGTGGACAATCATCGATCGCACCAATCCATGTCTGAACTTTCTATGCTTGATTTGTGGATGTATTTCTTCAAGCCGTCATAACTCATAAATTTGGACCAGCAATCAATCAATTACAGTACATCAATTGATCGTTGGTAGTTTGTTTTCATCGATTTAATCAAATTCTGAATTTTATAATTGATACGGGATATAACGTGACAATCAAAGTCAAGAAGAGGTAGTAACCAACATGTCATTCTTAATAGGATTTTGCTCTTCGTCCAACGTTAAGACTTTCAGTATGAGGATGACCGGCCAAGGAGTCGATCGAACCTAGGAGACCTAGTGTTCGGTTCCTATATTAAGACATCTATATTTTTGATCATTCGATAACCGACAGAGGTCAAGAGATGTCTGACCTACATGTCTGTCCGGAGTAAGGGAATCTAACTTCCCCCTTTTAGTACAAGTCTTTTAGCATATGACTGATCAACCCCACTGCTGGTCGACCCTATAGGGTGCGTTTGGTTCGGGGTTATTCTTGATAACCTTGGTTATCTATCCAAGGTTATCAACAAAAACCTTGTTTGGTTTAGGTATTCGATGATTCCCAAGTAATGTTCCATGCCCGACACGTTAGTAAAAGGGTCATGCAGCCCGGAATCAGAAAACCTTAGAAAACTAAGGTTTTTCTTGATTCCGGGGTTAACGAATTTTTTTTACCAAAAATACCCTCCGATAAGAAAAAACATGAAAAAAAGAGAAAAAATGTAAAAAAAATTTAAAAATAAAAAAAATGTTTTAAAAAATTTAAAACTTTATTTTTTAAAAAAAATAAATAATTTTTTAAAAAAATAAAAATTAAAAAAAAAAATTATAAATTTTTTTAAAAAAATTTAAAATTTTAATTTTTTTTTTAAAAATTATAAAAATTTAAAAATTTTAAAAATAAAATAAATAAATAAAAATTAAAATTAAAAAATGTAAAAAAATAAAAATAAAAATAATATAAAAATATAAAACATTAAAAAATAAAAAAACACATAAAAAAGTAAAAAAATATACCAGAAAAAGAAAAGTAAAAAAACATTAAAAAATAAATAATAATAATAATATGTATAGTTAGTTTTGTAACTGAGGGTAATACGGTAAAATATTAAAGTAGGGTATTCATTAAAACCTTCAAACAAACAAGTTTTTGTTGCATTACCTAAGTTGAACCAAACAACATTTGGTTATGTTTTATTCCCTATAACCTTGGTTATGTGATTACCTGGTAATCACATAACCAAGGTTATACATGATGACTTGAACCAAACGCACCCTAGGGTATTCGTTTGGTTTATGGTGCGTTTGGTTCGGGGTTATTCTTGATAACCTTGGTTATCTATCCAAGGTTATCAACAAAAACCTTGTTTGGTTTAGGTATTCGATGATTCCCAAGTAATGTTCCATGCCCGACACGTCAGCAAAAGGGTCATACAGCCCGGAATCAGAAAACCTCAGAAAACTAAGGTTTTTCTTGATTCTGGGGTTAACGATTTTTTTTTACCAAAAATACCCTCTGATAAGAAAAAACATGGAAAAAAGAAAAAAAATGTAAAAAAATATTAAAAAATAAAAAAAAATGTTTTAAAAAATTTAAAAATTTATTTTTTAAAAAAATAAATAATTTTAATAAAAATAAAAATTTAAAATTTTTTTAAAAATTTTAAAAAAAATTATAAATTTTTTTATAAAAAATTAAAAATTTAAATTTTTTTTTAAAAAAATTAAAAATTTAAAAAAAATTTAAAAAAAAATTAAAATTTTTTAAAAAAATTATAAAATTTTTTAAAAAAATTATAAAATTTTTTTAAAAAAAAAATTTTTTTTTTAAAATTTAAAAATTTTAAAAATAAATAAATAAATAAAAATTAAAATTAAAAAAATGTAAAAAAATAAAAAATAAAAAAACACATAAAAAAGTAAAAAAATATACAAGAAAAAGAAAAGTAAAAAAACATTAAAAAATAATAATAATAATATGTATAGTTAGTTTTGTAACTGAGGGTAATACGGTAAAATATTAAAGTAGGGTATTCATTAAAACCTTGGTTATGTGATTTTATACATGATGACTTGAACCAAACGCACCCATATATGAGTTTTCTTACATGAGAGTCCTCCATCATATAGCCGGTCGGTAATAACTCGCGCACACGAGTCAACTTGGTTCAGTGCAATCCGAGCCCTGGATTTGCACACCCCTTGCGTACCCATGCGTGAAAGAGAGTCTCTCCCCATGCATTAGTTCACATCCTTAATGTATGTGAATCAATATAAACCAACAAAAATACCTTGAGACTTCCAATGTGGGACTAAAGTCTCATTTACAATGGAGCCTCTTTCCTCTTCCATTTGTTCTCCATTCACTTATTCAACCGTAACAATATCAAATATACACCTTGTTAGTTGATCTAATATAATAGTGTATGGGTAGCAATAAGATTTTTAATGATGAATTGAATAAAATGTTAATAGATACTATATTTTAATTCCAAATTTAATTGTTTAAAACTATAAATGAACACTAGCTAGGGTGATTAGTAACAAAGATCCAATTTATTTCCCAAGGTTTAATTTATGAAAAAGATCGGAGACCAAAAAAAGGAGATAAAAATTAATTATATATATACATGAAAGTAGTAAGAGTTTCCTTGCTGATCTGGAGGATATCTAGATGTCTGACTTTCTGATCTTTAATTTTTTTTTTAAAAACAAATTAAGTGAATCACCACATATTGTTCAAAGACAATGTACCACACGTAACCCTAACTGTATTAATTTCCACACGTGATTTATGAAGGAGTATTTGCACTTCGTGCGCTCTATATAAATAGCCTATAATGATCTCACCTCGTCCTGCAAAATCTTATACATATTTACTTATATTTGTGTATGTGATTATTGATTAAGATATCAAATAATCTGGTGCAGTTAATATTGCTATGAATACAATGGCTAGCTTTGTTGTTCCATGCAATATTCCTCATACGACCATCAATAACAACTCCTTTGCATGCGCCTTCCCCGCCAAAAGCCCTTCTTTCATAATTAGGCAACGTCGATGTTCCAAGATCGCATGCAAATCTAGCGATGATGTGCATGAGCCCACGCTCGACCGTCGCGACGTCCTCCTCGGTCTCTGCGGCGCCGCCGCCGCCGTCGGCGGACTTGGGGTCGGTAGCAAACCGGCCTTCGGCAGCCCGATCACGGGGCCGGATCTCTCCAAGTGCGGGCCTGCCGACTTGCCCAACGGCGTCCCTGTCGTCAACTGCTGCCCTCCATACTCCAGCACCATAAGGGACTTCAAGCTCCCGCCGCAGTCGTCGCCCCTCCGCGTCCGCCCCGCCGCCCACCTGGTCGACGCCAACTACCTGGCCAAGTACACCAAGGCCGTCGAGCTCATGAGGGCGCTGCCGGCCGACGACCCGCGCAACTTCACGCAGCAGGCGAACATCCACTGCGCGTACTGCGACGGCGCCTACGAGCAGATCGGCTTCCCCGACCTGGAGATCCAAGTCCATAACTCGTGGCTCTTCTTGCCGTGGCACCGCTTCTACCTCTACTTCCACGAGAGGATCCTTGGTATGCTCCTATATATTTATTCGATGATTAATCTTCTCGATTAAGTCTCATAGATTTCATACTGTTTTCGATTCGATTCGCAGGGAAACTCATCGGCGACGAGACCTTCGCGCTTCCCTTCTGGAACTGGGACGCGCCAGGTGGCATCCAGATGCCCTCCATCTACACTAAAAAGTCTTCCTCGCTCTACGACAAGTTACGGGACGCCAGGCACCAGCCGCCAGCCCTCGTCGACCTCGACTTCAACGGGGTCGACCCTGGCTTGCCCTACCCGCAGCAAGTCGACCACAACCTCAAGATCATGTACCGCCAGGTGGTCTCCGGAGGAAAGACGCCGTTGCTGTTCATGGGCTCGCCGTACCGCGCAGGCGACGAGCCCAACCCTGGATCCGGCTCACTGGAGAACATCCCGCACGGTCCGGTGCACATTTGGACCGGCGACTCGACGCAGCCGAACGGGGAGGACATGGGCAATTTCTACTCGGCGGCGCGGGACCCCATCTTCTTCGCGCACCACGGCAACGTCGACCGCGTGTGGTATCTATGGAAGAAGCTCGGCGGCCGGCACCGCGACTTCGACGACAAGGACTGGCTCAACGCCAGCTTCCTCTTCTACGACGAGAACGCGGACCTGGTCCGCGTCACGGTGAAGGACTGCCTGGAGACGGAGCGGCTGCGGTACACGTACCAGGACGTGGAGATCCCGTGGCTGAAGTCGCGGCCGACGCCGGCGAAGAGAGCTGCCGCAGGGACTCAGAGGCTGGGGAGACCGAGCGCTTCTACCGCAGAGGCGGCGAGGTTCCCGGTGGTGCTTAATTCGCCGGTGAGCTTCACGGTGAAGCGGCCGAAATTATCTAGGAGCGGCGCGGAGAAGGAGGCGGAGGAGGAGGTGCTGGTGGTGGAGGGCATCGAGTACGACCGCGACTTCTTCATCAAGTTCGACGTGTTCGTGAACGCCCTCGAAGGGACGGAAGGGCTGACTCCCGGCGAGAGTGAGTTCGCCGGAAGCTTCGTGAACGTGCCTCACAAACACAAGCACCGGAAGAACGAGAAGAAGCTGAAGACGGGGCTTCGCCTCGGGATCACGGACCTGCTGGAAGACATCGGAGCTGAGGACGACGAGAGCGTACTGGTGACGATCGTACCGAGGGCCGGGAAGGGGAAGGCGTCGGTGGCCGGCATCAAAATTGACTTCTCAAAGTGAAAAACCATCCACCACAAGACGCAATCAATTAGTCAATCATCCATGTGGGTGTATATATATAAAAGATCATATAATCGCCGATAATATTATCAATAAAAATTGTTGCATCATTTTCCTTAATATATTATAATCAGCCTTCTATTCTACAACTAAACGATGATTTGTCTGAAATATGATATATAATGGGTAAATTTGCCTGCACTCTTCATTGGCAAACATAATTTTACATGTAGTCTCTATCTATAAAAAACTTTCTTTTCACTCCCCAGCCAAACATATTTTTACCTAATTGCCCATGATATTTTTAGGTACAAAAGTCTAAAAATCAGTATAAATCCTCTTAAATTTAGTATATTAAATTAGAATCTAGTATATTTTCTATTAAATTGAGTACGATTCTTTTTTCACCTCAAAATATACTCGATTTTAGTTTAATGGCTGAATTTAATAGAAAATATACTCGATTTTTAATATAAAGTACTGACTTTAAGAAGAATTATACTCATTTTCGGACTTTTTGTACTCAATTTTTAACTTTTTGTACCTAAAAAATATGGGTTAATTTCAATAGAAAATATACTCGATCCTAGTATAGAGTTCTGGATTATAGTGTAAAGTGCTGAATTTAACAGGAATTATACTTATTTTTAGACTTTTTATACCTAAAAAATAAGAGGGACAATTTTGATAAAAAAATATACTCGATTTTTAATATAAAGTACTGACTTTAAGAAGAATTATACTCGTTTTCAGACTTTTTGTACTCAATTTTGGACTTTTTGTACCTAAAAATCTGAGGGGCAATTTAGGTATCAATATTTGCATGAGGGAGTTGAAACAAGTAATACTTTACATGCAGGGAGTGGAAACAAAGTTTTATAAACATGGAGATTGCATGCAAAGTTATAATTACCATTGGGAATTTTTATCTAATTTACCTATATATAATCGTTCTTTTTTGGGGTCTCACAAAATTTTCCAATCAAATCTGAATACGAAATAAGAAGAGCTAGCAGATAAAGTCAAAAAGCCATTTGCTAAAGTTTTGATTTCTCAGCATCATAACTTAGCTTTCATTGTACACGAAAGTTGAGGTTTCATAGTGTGAAATTCACTGCATTCCGTATCGTAAGCAGTAAGAAACACCCTCACCTACAGATAGAGCCAAGACAAAAAAGAAATAAATTTATAGCGTTTAATTACTTTTCCTGTTATGAATTAACAATTACGATTTAGAAAGCAGAGAAACTTGACTATTGTACGAGCCGCATGCGTTGCCATTGGCTCAGTGAGCCAAAGTCGCGCCTCGTAGTAGAATTAACAAGCGATTGAAAGTTCACCGGAAAAGGCTGACACGACTACTCCCTCGACTAGCCAACTTGCATTCATTATGTCGGTTGTCCAGATTTTTTTTTTTTTGGTTTTTAAAATGCAACTAGCTACATGTCAACGTCTGACTTAATCATCGCTGTCGCATTCGAAGGTGACTTATGTGCTCATCAACTACGAATCGCACTTGAAATGTCCAAGTCGCTAGACAGGTTGGCATTGGTAATTGCCGGGACTAATTAAGAGATGGCTCGAGTCGGATCCAAAGGGGACAGGCGGATAGGCGACACCTCATAAAATTTAAAAAATTCACAAATATTAAACAAATTAAGTGAACGTTAGTGTGTATTCGTCCATGCCAAATGTTTCGGTATATATAGATTTAGAGACTTTGATCTCCCTAAACTTAAGAAATCCATTAAAACTCTAAATAATATTGAGAAATGAGAAGATTATCAAGAGGTTGAGCTGAAGCCTTCCACCTGAAAATCCTTGAGCATTATTAGCATTAAATTTCTCTTTCAGATACTTGCGCAAGCTTTGACTAAAGCCACATCTATTGTTGCTGAGATAGAAATATTAGGTAACTAACTTCAATTGGTGGTCCCAATGACAAAAATTTAATATCATAAACCTACCTTATCTACTCAATCTAACTCGCTTACCCCTAGACTAAAATGTACATACGATAAGCATATAAATTGTAAAATAAATTTTTTAATTATGGTCAATCTATATATCAAACTTTCTAATTAGGATGAATGTTAATTCTATAGAGGACCACTTTGTAACTACAAATCTATGAATAAAATTACTATTGCATTCATAAAAGGAAGAAGGATAGATCTACATTATTTAGGACAAGAATGCCGACGTTGGAACACTAGCTATGCTACCTATACTTACCATTCATCAGTTCACAAATGTGGTGTGCATACAAAAAATTCAATTAATAAGAGAGATAACGAGACATTATTTATTGCAATTTTAAAATAGACTGTAGGTAGGCATGTGCTTCACTAAAAGTATTGATCAACTTTGCTTGCATCTATTATTCTTGTGCACATGTTAATGCCTTCTAATTTTAAAATTGCAAGAAATGTCTTGCTATCTATCACTCTTATTTATGATATTTTTTTTTTCATAAGGTCTATAATTAATATAATTAATGCCCTAAGGTGCTATTTGAGATACAAGTGCCTTCAAGAGGTTGAAAATACTATTAAAATTTTACTTTACACATATATGAAAAACATCATAAATTTATAAGATAGAATATATTATATTGGTATGAGATTTTTAGATAGAATCTAAAAATAAATCTATAAAAATTTAAGTCCAAAGTGGATAGTATTATATTGTTGGGAGATTCTTGGTACAATGATCCTCAGGTCAAGGTTGACTAAGATCGAGTGAGTCCGAACTTGAGTTTTGATATTTGGACAATATGTAGGACGATATGTGAGATGAGAGTCAAGTAGGTTATAGAGGGCTGAACTTAACTGCAAAGTCCTAACTAGATGTTAAGCAAGGTAAAGTCCTAACTTAACTCGATGGTTAGGCAAAGAGAAGTCCTAACTACGGGTAGGAAAAGGAAATTCCAAGTGCGTCTAGGAGGAACGAACGTTGGCAAAGAAAAGTCTAAGTAGGTTGAGGAGGATCGTATGTTGACAAAGAGTTAGTCCTAACTATAGTTAGGCAAAGGAAAGTTGAAGTGGGTCTGGGAGGACCGTACATGGTAAAGAGGAAAGTACAAACTGCGATTAGGCAAGAGGAAAATCCAAGTATATCTAAATGTGGAACCGCCACATCAGCGGCCCCCCTAAAGCCGGTCCCACGGATATGGAGGGAGGTAAATGCAGGTACATAATTGAAAGCGCATGACAGAGACGTTAACCCTAGGTCATGACACCCCGAGGATCGAACCCTGGACCTCTCGGCCACAAGACCATGCACCCCCAACTGTGCTATGCCCTGGGGACAAATCCAAGTAGATCTAAGATGACACTACTCGGTGATCGAAAGTCCAACGGGAAGTTGAAAAAATCCAAGTGAATTAAAGGTTGACCGAACACTTAGTGGGAAGTCCCAACAGATCACAATTGATCGGATGTTAGACAACGGAACTCTAGATTTGGATTAAGCAAGTTAGGGTTGACCAATCGATTGAGGTAATCGATTGACCCTAAGTTAATCAATTAGGTAATCGATTAGGAGGTTCTTGCGAGAACACAAAAAGAACCTAAATCGATTGGTCAATCGATTGGACTAATTGATTAGGGCCGCTCCAATTGATTAGAATGAGTTCCTAATTGATTGAGAACTTTGTGAAGAGAAATCATGAAAATAATGACTGAATCGATTGACCCAATCGATTCAGCCACTGCTAATCTATTGGGTCAATTGATTAAATAGTGTTTTATCATGAGAAAGAAGAATCGATTGAGGTAATCGATTAAGAAGTCTAATCGATTGGGCTAATCAATTAAGGCCTTTTCATGAATGAATAAAGAGTTTCAGAATCGATTAGATAATTGATTAAGGCTCTCTGAATCAATTGAGATGACTCGTCAATCGATTAGAGTTTCAAAAAAGGAACCATTCTGTAGGTTGAACGAGCAAATCCTACATGGAAATTGATTAGGAGTGATCCTAATCTATTGGAAAGCGTCAAAGAACCCTAGAAAAGGATCTTTGTGGATTTTTTCGGAGCTATCCCTCTCGCACACTCTCCGCCAGTTCTTGAGCCCTTGGAAGACAAGTGTTACTGTACTTTTCAACGATCAAGAGGCATCTACAAGCTACAAGATATCAAACAAGGTGTTTATTGTATTGTGTATTTATTTTCTTGGTATATTTTCTTGTTGTGAGCTTGTACGAGATTTCTCTACCTCCAGATTATTTTCAAGAAGGATTATTTTTTATAGTGAAGTGTGTGCACTATATGGATTCTTAGATTAGTCACCTCAAGAAGGTAGATACCAAGTAAAATCCAAGTGTTAACATTGGTGAGTATTCACTTCAAGATATCCACCGCATATCATCATCGACGAAGCGATCGAATCTATTCACCCCCTCTAGCTCCCAAAGTATCATAATAAATGGTATCAAAGCAAAACTACTTTTTATTGAACTTATCGCCGAGAGAGCAATGAACTAAAGGAAGAAGAAGACATTGAAGCTTGAAACCCTAATTTCAAAGTCAAGAAATTATCATTCAAGGAGCTCAAGTTTTAAAATGGAGTGTCAAGATGGATTCAGATACGATATCTTAACACCTCCACCATTCAAAATTGGAGGTTTCGATCTTTAAAAATCTAAAAATTTCTTTATGATGGAGATAAAGTAATAGTTTGCTCTAATGGAGGAATTGCAAGCTCCAATGGATAACAAAGAAAAATTCTTTAAGAAAAGAAAATGTACTAAGAAACAACTAAGAAAATCTGAGGCAAATTATAAGGTAACCAAAGTTTTGGTTAATTTATTGCCTAACAATATTTTATGCAAAATAGGATATTACAAGAGCATAAATGAATTACGGAGAAAATTGGCCAAGCTCCATGAAAATCCCTCCACTTTGCCAAATAAAGACAAATTCAAAGAGAGAGACTCTTTGAGTGAAGAACGAGAGGATTCGGAAGTTGAGAGGTGCTCAACATACGAGGAGGAAATTGAAGAAGCATGCACCTCAAGGATTGAGAGGGAGCATAAATCATTGACGTTGGAATAAGAAAAAGCATCATCAACATCCAAAGTCAATGAGGAAGAAGAAAGTGTCAACCCTACAAGTGCAACTTGTGAAGGTATATCAATTTCAAATTGTAAAGATAAAAATCATATTATATGCTTTGAGTGTAGGAAAAAAGAATACTATAAGAATAAGTGTCCAAAATTAGCCAATAAGAAGGCTCAAATGGCTCTCAAGAAGAAGGAGAAGCCAAGAGAGGGTGACCCTATGATACGAAAGGGCAAGATCACATTGTGTGCTTTTCTTGCAATCAAAAGGAAATTTATAGGAACCAATGTCCAAAGGGGAGAATTTCGGCCAAGAAGAAAGGAGGAAACCCAATTAAGGGAAAGCTTCCAAGGGTAAAACTAAGGTACTATTAGGTAATGATACTCATTTAAATAATGATAAAAAGCATGCTAGAAGTAATTTCTATCATTTTAATGCTATTTATTATGAAAATAGAAAACATAAAAACCATAAGGAAAATTATAAATTTTTTCATGTTAAGACTACCTTACCTAAGGATAGGAAGGTAGAAAATAGTTTAGGTAAGAAACGAAAACAAGTTAAATATATGCTTAAAAAGGAAAGTGGCCAAGAAAATAATAGAAAATCCAAATTTGAGCATTTAAGGATAGAAAATTAAGTCTTGAGGTCAAGATTTGATATATTATACAAGACCCTTAAGAAAATAACCAATAGTGTCCAAGCATCTAAAAAGCTTTACGGAGACAAGAGGTGTTCAATGGTAAGAGAGGTTTGAGATATGAATCAAAATTTAAGGAGAATGTGCCCTCGTACCATTGAGTTCTATATGATTATGGAACTAACCCTATGTATAGGAGTCAAGCTAAGGTTGCAAGGGTAGCTATTCCTAGAGTTGACCTTGAGGAGACTAGTGTAACCAAGGCTTCTAAGAAGCCTAGGAAGGTATCAAGAAAATTTATCCCCAATGAGTATCTAGAACACCCAAGGAGCACCAATAGATTTTGGGGTTCCTAAGAGTATATTTTCTACATCTTAGATGAGTTTATGGTGTGTCAACTCAAATTAGAATGATAGTTAACCCAATCATGATAAAGTTGATACTCTAGGGCATTTTCAAGGTATTGTTACACCTTGAAAATGAAAAGTTAATTTTTACTCTTAAAAGAGTAAAATGTGCCAAAATTTAAAAATTTGGGCTTAATTAACTTGGCACAAATAGGATAGAGGTCAAATAAATGTCAAGTTGAGATTTTGATATTTTCTAGGGAGAAAAAGGGCAAACTTAGGTTATTTTTAATTTAGCGATTAGTTAGTGATACTTAATTAAATAGATAATCTAGGTATTTCTTTATGTTAAAATTGCAATGATTATATGCCCTATAATATGCCATGACAACATTGCTTTTGCATTCATATTTTTATGAAATTATCATATGTCATGCTATACATGCATCATTTAGATATGATATATTTCTTTTTGAAAATATACATTTGATATATGTCATGATCATTTGAGGAGAATGTCTCTTCAAAATCAATATTCTCCATTTGAGTATATACTTTTATAACTAGTCAAGTTTTGTATCAATTAATTGATCCATCTGCTTTCCTCTTAATTTTGAGAATCCATTTATTTCCATTATCCCTTCGGCCTGGAGGAAGATCGACTAAATTCCAAACTTAATTTTTTCTCATAGACTTCATTTCTGCATCCATTGTAACTTTTCATTTTTCTCTAATTGAGCATCTCAAAGTTTTCTCAACCGTTCGAGGTTACTTATCATCAACTGGGAGAATCATTAATGCCTCATTCTTAATATCAAACCTTCTCTGAGGAATAATTCGACGACTACTTATTTGAAGGGTAGACTATTGAGAAACTAAATCATTTATCAGCAAATCAATCCCATTAGATTTATTAGATTTAGGCATCTTTAGTGATATCTCACCCATTGATAAAAGAACATTATCCTCCTCCTCTATTGCAAATAAAGGAATGGTCTTATTAACTTCATCTCTTGTTGGGAATTCAGTTTCGAGAAAAATAGCATCTCTTGACTCTATTTCAGAGATAGTTCTATTTAGTTGCTTGCCAATGAAGATATAACCCTTAGAAGTATCAGAATACATTATAAAGATACACTTCTTACTCCTGAGTCCTAATTTTTTATATTTGTGAATCTTATCATGAACATAGGCAGCTAACCCCCGAGGTCTCATATGACTCAAATATAGTTTTCTGTCTATCCAACAATCATATGGAGTAGATGGAAAAGATTTAGAAGGCACTTGGTTAATTATATATAGAGGTTGTAGCTAATAATATATCTCTCCAATAGGAGATTAACAAATTAGCTTAAGCCATCATAGATCCAACCATATCTAGAAGAGTTCGATGTCTTCTTTCAGCAACTCTATTTTGTAGTGCAATTTCAGGGATAGTTAGCTGTCCAATAATTTCTTTCTCATTACATATTGTCTTGAACTGATCAGACAAATATTAATCTCCACGATCAGTGCATAAGGTTGTAACCTTATGTTCCAATTGATTCTCAATTTCATTCAAATAACAATTAAAGCAATCTAATGTTTCAAATTTATGAGAGATCAAATACACATGATCAAAACGTGTGAAGTAATCAATAAATATAATGAAATAAAAACTTCCATATCTAGCCTTCATATTCACTGGAGCACAAATATACAAATAAATTAATTACAATAGTGATTCAACCCTAATAGACTTAGCAGATGGTAGTTACTTTTCTAGTAAGATAATGCTCACATATATATAAGTTAACATTAGCATGAGTGTCGAGCAAACCCTCTTTATTAGCTAATCTATTTCTTCGTTCTTGTTCTAGATATCTTAATCTAGTATAGCAAACTTCATCATTTATATTAGCATTGTTAGTAAGAGTAATGTTTGAAAAATAACCATTATTGCTATAATTAATATCTAATACTACATCAAGAACTTTGAAATCATTTGATACATAACCATATCTAATTAACACAGAGTTAATACTTAGTTTCACACAACGACTGTAAAAGTTTATACAATAACCCAACTCAAGAAGACTAGTAACATAAATCAGGTTCCGTCGAATCTCAAGAACATACAGGATATCTTGTAGAAATAAGGTACGTCCATCACGTAGGTTGAGTTTACAAGTGTCAACTTCTTTTACTTCAATATCCTTACATTGTTTCCCACATATATCTATTTATTGTCAACTGGTACTCGAAGGTACTCCACGTGTGTAGCTCGATCACGAGCCACATGGTTTGTTGCTCCTGAATCTATCAACATAATGCTCACGGAAAGAAGATACACATGAATCCATCATTTTTGGGTCAGTGCATTCCCAAGGAAAGTGACCATTCTTGCCACAGTTATAGCAAGTCAACTTGCTTTTAAGTTTTTTTTCCAAACTTCTTGATTGGACCTTGCCCAGCAGTAACACTAGCTTCTTTTTCCCTTTCCCTTTCCTTTTGAGAACAATCTTTCCTTATTTTTGGATCCAGATGCTCCAACAAAACCTTCAGCTACAAAGCTTGTCCAAAAATCCTTGCAGATTCTATTCTCTCCGCCTCTAGTTTAACATGGCGTGAGACATCAGTGAAAGCTAAGTCTTGATAATTTCACTGTGAGCCAAATTCTATTTCATCATTTTCCAAGAATTAGGAAGAGAATGGATAACTATCTAAATCTGTTGTTCATCAGTCAACTCATGACTGACATCCTTTAAAATGTCATTCATTTTTGCCATTTCTTTCAGATGTTGTGCCATGGTAACATTTGGACACTTTTTGTAACTATTAAACTTGATTATCAACTGAAAATCTTGCTTAAACTAACTCCATTGTACTTTTCTCTCAGGGCAACCCAAACGGTATGAGCTCATGGTAATGGCTCATATTCAAATACTAGGTCATCTACCATTAAACTAATCAATTTTCCCTTAGCAGTAGAGTCCTTTTTCTTCCATGCCTTATAGGCATCGAGATCATGTTTATGTTATATTGTAGAACCATCAGTAGATTCTTCTATAAACTGATTTATGACCTTCAGAACTTCTTATTCCTCAAGAACATATTTTATCTTGAGATATTATATTTTATTGTTATCCCCATATAATTTCTCTCTCTTATCAAGTTCAACTATGATATTCTTAGTAGTCATGATCTAACATAAATAAACATATTATTTAATAATTCAGTGTATTTCCTATGTATATAATTTATGATTAACTAATTGTTAATTTGAGTTGATTTACAAAATCAAGTGGCAATTACATTTCTACTCATCATTCATACAATCCAATCTAACCAACATTGATTAATTATATTACACATCCTATCAAATGAACTAATCATTAAGTAAATAAATTATGAAAGGAGCTCATCATTCTTTAAAGACCGTTAACACATAATATTCCTTTTCTAGTTTGTTAACACATAACATAACATTTCAAAAACTAAATAGACTAATACTATACATATATAATGACAGTAATAACAACATAACTCTAATAAAATACATAAGTTAACACCACTTCCACTAGGAAAAATATTACTGATGAACAATACTATCTCGTTCATCCTAGACTTGATTAGGGCAATATCAAGTAGATTAGATTCAGGATTCTCTATTTGATCCATGTTCGGATCCTCTTCTAGATCCTTCTCAGAATCTTCAGGATTCTCTTTTGGATCCTCATGGTAAAGTAGCTCCATACACAACTCTGAATATGAGATTCACCCTTCATAAGTCATAACGGTCCCATACATAGTGTGCTATCACCTTGGGATTCCTCAACAATGATTGAATCAAACTTCAGATCCTGTAGTTATCTAGGATTGGAAACTCTTCCTGCTCGAGTTTTCAGAATAATCGATCGAGCCGTCCAATATGTCCTCTGACTCCGTATGTCAAGTCATATTCTATCTCCTAAATTGTCTCGCTTAGCTCAGTTCATTGCACATCACGATGACTCATCATATATATCATTTGTAACATCTGGAATTGAAAATATTAATGTCAATACAAAACCAACAAACCAGTAACAAAATCTGTTTAATTCAATTATACATATACATCAAACAAACACACAAAATCCATAATCAAATAAAAAAAATAAGTTTTCTTTATTTGAGAAGTTTCAGTTGACTGATACACTGGACCAGTCAATTGGAAAACCAGATCCTAAGTATTAGCTTAGTCCCTTGTCCTATTAGAACTGATCTAATTGGGATGTCCAGTTGTTATTGTTTAATCTAAGCATATTTAATTCAAATTCAAACCTATAGATTAAACCAAGACTCATTTGATTAATTCTGGCCCATTGGACAATTTGGCATAATTTTGATCAAATCTGACTCATTAGAATAAATCTAGCTCATTTGATCAAATCTAAAAAGATCTAGTCCAATAAATCAAACTGGCTCAATTCTTTAATTTTTGTCAATTTTAATTAGCCTCATATTCATTAGATTAAACTATTCTAATTAGATCCAATCTAGTCTGATTGAATCAAACTAATTTGGTTAAATCAAGATTTAAATCAGTTCGGGATCTAAAAGGATTAATCTGGACTAGTTAAACTAATTAATAGTTTGAACTAAACTTAATCTAATTGGACCAAATTAGTCAAGTCCATGTCCAAGTCCAAGTCAAACTCAAGGCCAAGCCAAATGATTGCGACATACAACAACAACAACAACAACAATAACCAAGTCATTTCCCACTAGGTAGGGTCGGTTATATGAATCATTTTACACCATTGAGCTCTATCTATGACTATATCATCATTTATATTTAAATAAATTTTAACTTATTTTATTGTTGCTAACCAAGTGTTTTTTGGTCTTCCTCTTCCTTATTTGATATGCATATTTATCATAGTTTTACATCGCCTAACTGAAATATTTATTGGTCGCCTAAGTACATGTCCATACCATCGTAAACGTATCTCTCAAAGTTTTTTCTCAATATATACAACTCCGACTTTCTTTCTAATACTCTCATTTCTTATTTTGTCCATCCTCGTATGTCCATACATCCACCTTAACATCCTCATCTTTGCAACTCTCATCTTCTGCTCATGTGCTCAAGTCATAGCCTAACATTCAGCTCCATATAACATAGCAGGTCTAATTGCGGTTTTATAGAACTTACCTTTAAGTTTAAGAGGTACTTTACGATCACATAAAGCAATCGACGCTCCCCTCCATTTTAACCATTCTACTTGTATTCTATGTAAAACATCTCTCTCTATCCCTCCATTATTTTACAAAAATGATCTTAAATATTTAAATATCTCGGTTTTGGACAACTCTGTTAGAGTGTATACTAAAAATATAGCTTTTGTAAACATTTATTTTTGAAATAAAAGAATCACATTGGTCAAATGTCTACATTTATTTGCTAAGTGTAGTTGTTTAATTAATTTATATTGTAGATAACATGGTGTGTGGTGTCATACACAGAAGATCATGTTATCAGTTCTTTATAAATTATAAACAGTTGCTCATGACTAAGATGGAAAGGAACAAACCGTTGGAATAGTCATAGTGTAATTAGGTATTAGTTTATCTTGACTAATAAATTACACTAGTACACTCTTAGTGTAATTGAGTAAGACCATTTAAGGTAAATTCTTTTTATACTGACTTAATAAAAGAACAAGACCTTAGTTATTATGGAAGTGTGTACTCTTAATCCTAATATAATAACAATCACATATATTTAGTATTTATTTCTTTGACTTATCAAAGGGTGAGATTTAGCTCGATAAATCAATAAGCCCGATAAGTTGGGAAATGATATTACTTATAGTGTGTGTTGTTGATTATAGAAGGAAACTGTGTCCTAGTCATCTAGGTTGAGAATGTCTCCAAGAGGAGCTCATAAGGATTATCATGTTAAACCCTACAGGTGGACTTAGTTCGGCATGACGATGAGGTTGAGTGGTACTACTCTTGGACTAAGATATTAATTAAAGCGAGTTGTCAGTAACTCAATTAAATTAATGGACATTCGATATCTTAAACACAGGGAGACTAACACACTCATGATAAGTAGGAGCCCATAATGTAATTTGGGATTGGTGCGGTAGTGCAATAATAACTCTCTAGTGGAATGAGTTATTATTGATGAACTTGAGTTGTGTGTTCGGGGCAAACACGGGATACTTGAGCTCGTCGGGAGGCCAAAACTAATTTCTCCTCTAGGTCCCTGTTGTAGCCTCATTAATGCCTCATATCCACCCATGAAAAGTCCATCTTGGTGTCTAAGAAGGGAGTCGGCCCAAGGCTTGGTGACCAAGCCAAGGGTCGGCCACTATCTTTTCAAAGAGGGCTGGCCCTTTGCTTGGTGCCCAAGCAAGGAGGGGTCGGCCACTATAATCCAAATAAGGAGGGGTGTTTTGAATTTTTAAAATCTTCTCTTTGTAGATAACTACAAGTTTTAAAAGAAGGATTTTAAATTTACATAACTTTCCTTATTTGAATTAGGCCACATGGTTTAAAAGAAAGATTAAAAGTTTTAAAACTTTCCTTTTTAACCATCCTCATGGTTTTGAAAAAAAGGAAGGGAGTTTTAAATTTGAAACTTTCTATTTTTGTAACCATGTTAAAAAAGGAAATTTTAGAAGAGAAGTTTTAAAACTTGGTTTTAATTTTTAAAACTTTCCTTTTTTAACATCCGCATTAGGAAATTAAAAGAGAGCTTGTAAAATTTTATAAGAGCTTTCCTTCTTTGCTTATAAAATTTTTACAAAGATTATTTTCCTTCTTTTAAGGGCCGACCACCCTTGCTTGGTGCCCAAGCAAGGGGCCAGCCAATCAATCAATTAAAGCAGAAAAGGAAAAATAAAAGGGGAAAAGGAAAAACAAGAGGAAGATTTTAATTTTTGTAAAAATCTTTCCTTATTTGCCTTAGGCAAGTATTATAAAAGAAGGGGAGGAGAGGCCTCATGAGGGATCAATTCTTATTCTCTTGTTGGAGCTCTCTCTTGTGGATGGCCCTCTCTCTTTCTTTTCCCCTTGCTCTCTTTTGTTCCTTTGTGGTGGTGGTGGCCGAATACTAGAGAAGGAGGAGGAGCTTTTGGGTGGTGTTCATCTTGGAGGATCGCCGCCCACACGACGTCCGAGAGGAGACGAGGAATACGGCAGAAGATCTCGAGGTTATTAGCATATAAAGAAGAGGTATAACTAGTAATTATTTTCCGCATCATGCTAGTTCTTCTTTGTATGAATTCCAAACACAAGAGGCATATGATTATAGAGTTTCGAATTTATGATTTGAGTTTGTGTTTTTTTTCGAATTTGTGATTCGATTATTCTTTTTGGTTAAACCTAGAGTTATATAAGGAAATTAAATATTAGCTTTCCTTAAAAGGTTTTGTCTAGGCGGTGGTGGATGATCTCATACCTAAGAAGGACTAGTGCCTCGCCATGCAGTCCTGGAAGCCAATTTTAGAAATTAATATTTAATTAAATTTATAACATAGGTGGATTTGGATCAATAATGTTAAGCATCGTTTTTTATTCAAATCTAAACCATTAAGAACAGATAAGTTAAATTTGGAATCAATAATGTTAAGTTCCGTTTGCGATTCCTAATTTAATTTCTAAAGAACACAATAGGTTGTTTAGGAAAGGTTCGACACTTGTACAAAATTTTTGTACAGTGGAACCGGTACGATCTTCCTAGGACTAACCAACAAACTCGTCCTCTCATATCTTAACAATTGTCTCATTACTTCTAATATTGCTAAACTTAAATTTCATATATTCTGTCTGTAATCTACTAAGCTTAAAACCTTTCCCTTCTAGTGTTTCCCGCTAAGATTCTAGTTTAGCATTTACTCCTTCACGTGTTTCATCTACCAAAATAATATCATCTGCAAACAACATGCACCACGGGACTGTGTCTTGAATGTGTGCAGTGAGTTCGTCCATAATTGGTGTAAAAAGATAGGGACTTAGAGCTGATCCTTGATATAACTTTATCTTTATTGGAAATGCTTCAGTTACTCTGCTTGAAGTATTTACTCTGGTTGTTACATTATCGTACATATCTTTAATTAGTTTAATATATGTTACGCTAACATTTCTCCTTTCTAGAATTCTTCGTATAATTTCTCTTAAGACTTTATCATAAGCTTTTTCTAAGTCCATGAATACCATATATAGATCTTGTTTTTACTTTCGATATTTTTCAAGTAATTATCTAAGAAGATGTATAGCTTCTATTGTCGACCTTTCAGGCATAAACCCAAATTAATTTTCGGTCACTATAGTCTCCTTCCTTAATCTTTTTTCTATTATTTTTTCCCAAAGTTTTATAGTATAACTCATTAGTTTAATATCCCTATAGTTTGCATAATTTTGTATGTCTCCCTTGTTCTTATATAAGGAAACTAGAGTACTTATCCTCCATTGATCAGATATTTTTTTCATTTTTAATATCATGTTAAATAATTTTATAAGTCATTCAATAATTTATTTGTTTCTGCCATTTCACCTTTTCTCTCCATCACCGCCGTGACCACCTACATCCGCGTAACCAGCCAACAACGATAGTTTCCTTCTGCCGTAATGCGATCGCCGGCCACAGGAGGCAACCGCGACATAGTTGTGTTCTTGCGGCAATCCCTTGCGATGTCGTCGGAACGGGAGGAAACTGCGATATGCATTCGCGATTTCCTTGCAACTGCGCGCGACCGTCTAGGGTTCATGATGGCACCCCCATTCCTCTCCTCTGCGGCTCGGGACCTCAACAACGACTGATATCTTCCATCACCCAGTGATGGTAGCAGATCACGACTCAATCACAATCTCATCCGGAGACCACAAAATACGACGGAGACAAACTCTGTGGAAGGTAGTTGCTACAATTGTGGCCTGGTAATAGCCACAGATCACAACTCAGTCACAATTTTGCTCGACAAATAGAGCGAACAGGGGTCAAGAGGCGTTAAATCTTTATCGCTGAGGGATTTCAATACAAAGGTAATTTTCATGCACTTACAATTTAATGCTCTGATATCATTGTTAGATCTATGGTGTGAAATACAAGATCAAAATAGTAAACACTTATAATATATCTTGATCTTATTTTTTGTTGGAAGAGTAATCATGAACAAATTGAAAAGGTTTCCAAGGTTCCATAAACCAAATCCCAAATCTACAAATGGACAAATCTGGCCTTGATATATTCCTCACAGCACAACTCTTGCACTGATGACCTTAGATGTCTTTTATACAAAAGGCAAGCAACAGTGACATTGCTAATTAAAGAGGAACACGAAGGAGAACAGACACATTTCACCTACTTTAACTTCAACGGATGAATAATTCACTTGATGCTCCTTCGCATCACATTGGACATGAAAGTATTAAAATAAAAGAGCAAATGAAACTCTCTTTTCACAAACTCATCATACGAGAAAGAAGCTAGAACTTGTATTAGATATTGAAGGGAAAAAAACTTTTAGTCGACAAAAGAATTAATGCTAGTCAAACTTGAAGACATAACTTAAACAATCAGGAAAATGCCTCACTTGGAAAAAGGGAATCACTGACTAGTCTAATGACCACATTTTTAATATAACTTGTTGGATACGTATCTCTTTTGACAATTTGTATTATCTAGCCTTATTAAGTAGTCATTAGTCATTAGTCATAAGTTCATCATAATAAAATATAATATAGAGGCTTAGCCAAGCAAGTCATGACATGACAGGAGTACTTTGTTATTGGATAATCAATAATTAATAGGGCTAAAGAATATGCCTAATATTGTTTATTAGAATATATAAAATATCCTCCATCACATGTTCATAGTGTGAAATCTTTATTCCCTTAGTAGAACAATATAAATACATGGAATAAAAGAAAAACAATTGAACAATGTTTCGATGTAAGTTTATTGAGAATTTGTTAATATGTGATCAAAAATATAATAAATTTGATAAATCAATATCCACAGCTAGTATAAGAGATTTCTCAATTCATTTCAAAATTTTCTCACTAAAATAAAGACCTTGAAGAATAAAATTCTCTTCGTTGCAAAATATTTGGTTCTTATAATCTCTGATGCACGCCGGTAGAGATGTCAAAAATAAATCTAACCCAATAATTCGATCTGAGACGACCTAAATAAATCAAGTTTAGATTGAAGATTTTTGAATTTAAGTCAGATTCGGATTGGTGGATTTTCATATCGAAAATTTTTTGGTCAGATTTGGGTCGAGTTTGGATTGTCCTGAATTTAGGGTATAGTTGTTTTTTAGGATTAAATTAAATTTTATTTAGAAAATTAAGATACATTTATATATATTAATATTAGTATAATAATGATAGAATATTGAGATAAAAGTGAAAAATTATAAAAATAATAATAAAAAATAAATTCATTTTGAATCAGATTACTCAGGTCAGAATTGTGTTGATTGAGTGCAGATTCAGATTTAAAAATTTCGGATTGAATTCACATTCGGATTAATTTTTTTTTAAAAAAAATCCAATCTAACTCGAATTTGATCCGATTCATTCAAATTGACAACCCTAATCCCATGATATCTCGTAAGCTTGGAAATGATCCATCTATGGAAAAGAATAAAAAAAAAAGGGATTGCAAAGAAGCAAACAGCTTCATCGTCAACCGAGCATATCATCATAAGTATTCGATATCCACCTCGCTGTTGATGTCAACGTCTAATATTTCAACAGCCACCTTCTCCATGTCAATCTCCTCATTGTCAAAAAGGATAATGAGAGTATCAGAAAGACACGTATGAACATTTATCAGTTACCTTGATGCATAACTAGGAGGGAGAAGGGGAGGCAAAAGACAAATAATAAATTGAATATTCTGTGGCATTTCCTCTCCTATTCCCCTTCTTATCTTTCAATCCAAGTAAACCAAGCCTTAAATCAACAGACAAACGGATAACTTTGGTGCCCAAATAACACATGCAAAGGAAAAAGGTTCTGAAGGTCATTGGTATGATTAAGTTTGCGAGGGTGCAGTGAAACTTTTAAAAGTGAAATTGCGAACTATATGAAGACCTATTGGAATAAGTTTGTGTGACAACTCCATCCAAGTTAACCATCAATATCAACATTAAGCCCCGAGTTTTTGAGGATGGTTGCATTAGGTGTCAACAGCCCGAATTAAACAAAGTCTAATCTTTACTCAAAATGTCTAACTATATGAGGATAGATCTTAACCATTGCCATATCAAGCACAGAGGATTGCACTACTACATGCTTGTATGCATTTTGAATAGCCTGAGGGGGTGGTGGAGGTATATAAGTACTGTTCCGATCAAATACGATGAATGGTCAAATCATTAGTCAACGAACGGAATAATGTGTGCACTTTCTGGAGATCGTCGATGAGGAGGGTGAGAGGACCCGAAAAACACTTCAATAGAGGGTTAGAATGACGTCGGGGAGAGATTCCGGCTGACCACTTAAGTTAGAATTTACTTAAGGTATGAAACTAAAGGAGGAAGAAGGAGAAGAAAAAGGGAGCTTCGTGGAGCAAAAAGAGAGTCCATAATCCTTTGCACTTATCTTCTCTAGGATTTATATAGCTCTTTAGAAGAGCATCTCTACATCTGCATTCTTCTTCATCCTCCTTGCTATGCCTGACCAACTCTCTTACCCTCTCTGCCTCCAATTTATAGAACAAGAGGAGGAGAGACAAAATAGAATTGATAACAACAAGGCAATGAAGGAATCCCACACAAGATAACTGAGAAGAAAAACCAAGAATAAGAAAGAAACAAGAAGAAGAGACAACAGAGGATTATCATAGTTCGGCAGCATACCTACTCAACATAAAACGATCGAAATTTTATTAGAATTCTCTCTACATCTACATAGAATTACAATAATCCCATATTTATAGTTCACAAACCCTTACACGATATTCCATATTGAAAATACAGAAAAAACCCCGAAGATCGGTTCATTTTAAAAGCTTGGTTCATTTTAAGCTTGGCTTGATTCGGCTCGGCTCGGTTATCTTATCAAACAAGCTTGAACACCCCAGAGTTCTGCTAGGCTCGGCTTGTTTATAGCCCTAATCATAAGTGACACCTAATAGTACATCATGATCTCAATTAACCAAAAAATCATAGTTGATTTTAGAAATAAATTTGAACCCTTTAGTAGCTACGATTATCAATGTATATATTCCTTTTACTCATCTTCTATATGTAGGATCATAGACACGTGAGAAGGGGGTGAATTATGTGTATTTTAAAAACTATTTCTTTATTGAACGTTTAACAACAAAGTGCACAACAAAAAATAGTTAATTAAAAAATGAAATAGAAAATCAAAAATAAGGACATGATCAGTTTACTTAGTTTGGAGTCTTTGGTGACACCTACTCCAAGACTTAGACCCCCTTGGACCTATCAATGGAAAATCCACTAATATTCTCTATCAGTAAACCCCCGATAGAGTAATCGAGTACAAACAAAAAAAAAAATTATAACAACCCTACAATTCCTTAACAATAAAGTAAATGACTTAAAATTAAATCGTTACCCAACACAATGATGTTAAAGTGAAAGTCCTCGTGTGTTAGTGTCGGTCTGCTAGTAGTGGTCTGATGTAATAGAGTAGTAGCACGGCAGCAGGACAGTAGTTTTGTACTTAGTCAAAGCAACCGGATGATCAAGTAAGCGTATAGAAGATAGATATTTCAACCTCTGCTCGAAACCCTTTTTTAAATATTGTTAGAGGTGCCTCCAAGGGTCTAGGGCACCTCCAATAGCACTTATCTGATCTGCTACCTCCAGTCTTTATCCGCGCGAGGGCATCTCCAATGGCTCCGAGGCGTCTCCAATGAGCTCCAGGGTGCCTCCTCGCAGCGAAACATTATCCTAAAATCTTATCTGCGTAAGGGCTCCTCCACCCTATCTAGGATGCCTCCATCTCACTCTGAGGTGCCTCCCCACAACTTCGAGGCACCTCGAGTACTGTTCATCCGAGACTCACTTGTGTATTTTAGCTCCTGTAAAATACGTCAGTCCAAACAACAAAGGTGTTGGTGCAACCTTAGGTCAAGGTTGACCTGGTTGACCTGACTCGAGTTGACCTGACTCGAGTTATATTTTGATGTTTGACTTAGGAAGATTGTTGGTGCAACCTTAGGTCAAGGTTGACCTAGTTGAGTTGTATTTTGATGTTTGACACTCGTGGAAGAGTTGTATTCTTGATATGGGACAAGAATAGATGTTTGGGAGATTATTGGTGCAACCGTAGGTCAAGGTTGACCTGGTTGACCTGATTCGGGAAAAAGTCCAAGTATGGAGACTTGGCAACGGAAAAGTCCAAGCAGGGAGCTTGGCACTAGAAAAGTCCAAGTATGGAGACTTGGCACTGGAAAAGTCCAAGCAGGGAGCTTGGCACGCGAAAAGTCCAAGTATGGAGACTTGGTACTGGAAAAGTCCAAGCAGGGAGCTTGGCACGAGGGAAAGTCCTAACTGGGATGTTAGGCAGTTGGAAAGTCCTGGTGAGTGAAGCCAGGCAGTGAGAAAGTCCTAACTGGGATGTTAGGCAGTGTGGAAAGTCCTGGTGAGTGAAACCAGGCAGTGGGAAAGTCCTAACTGGGATGTTAGGCAGTGGGAAAGTCCTAACTGGGATGTTAGGCAGTTGGAAAGTCCTGGTGAGTGAAACCAGGCAAGGGAAAATCCAGATGGATCAGGGATGATCGGACTTCTGGTGTTGAAAAGTCTAAGTGGGTCAAAGGGATTGACCGGACACTTAGCGGGGAGTGCTAGCAGGTCAAGGGAGTGACCGGATGCTAGGCATGATGTACCAACAGGTCAAGGTTGACCGGATGTTGGTGTGGGAGCCTTAGGTTTAGGGCTGAAAAGTTTGGATCGGGCTGCAGACCGATCCAATGATACATGGCTCATCTGATCGGTCTGGTGACCGATCAGTGACCGATCAGTATGCTACTGATGGTTATCTGATCGGTCTGGAGACCGATCAGAAGGAGATCAGTGGCAGCGGAGAAAGAAGCCTGATCGGTCCGTAGACCGATCAGGAGGTTCCCTGATCGGTCTGTGGACCGATCAGGGACGGAACAGAAGCATAGGCTTCTTCCCTGATTGGTCTGCAGACCGATCAGGATGTTGCCTGATCGGTCCACAGACCGATCAGGGCTTCGATCGCGACACCTGATCGGTCTGGGGACCGATCAGGTGACAAACAGAAGCTTCATACGCCAAGGCTGATCGGTCTGCAGACCGATCAGGGTTCTAGCCGTTGCGACGCAACGGCTAGTTTCTTCGCTGTCTTCTTCGCAGGTATAAAGGGGTCGAGGGCTGCTGCGCGACAACTTCTTCCTCTTCTCTTCTGCTACAGAGCTGCTGTTCTGGTGCTTGAGCTTTGTTGAGCTCTTCTTCGCAAGCTTCGCGTGAGCTTCTCGACTGGGATATCCTGCTGTTGTAGGTGTTCTGAGGAGCTGCTGCTTCAACGAATCCAGTCGGCAAGGAGGCAAGAAAACCTGTGTTTTTACATTTATTGTTCTTGTCTTCTTGTATTTCTTGTTGTATTCCTTTCTTGCTGTTGCAAGAATATTGTGGCGAGGTTTCTCCACCCACAAGGAGTATATTGTATTAGCCGGTTTTCCGGGGACTCATCCACCGACGGATTGATAGGCTTCGTCCACCTTACGGACACGCCGAGGAGTAGGAGTTTCATCTCCGAACCTCGTTACATCGACGAGTTGAGGTTTGGTTTGTTTTGTTTTCGTTTCCTTTTGTTATTTCCGCTGCTAACCTAATTTGTAGAAAGAAACGAGCAAAGATTTGGGGTCGGCTATTCACACCCCCCTCTCTAGCCGTACGAAGAGATCCCAACAAGTGGTATCAGAGCGAGGCCGCTCTTCGACGGATCAACACCCGTGGGAGCAAAGCTAGAGAATGGATCTCTATGGAGAAGACGTCACCATTCCACCCTTCTACGAATGCGGCGACTTCGCGTATTGGAAGGTAAGGATGAAGTATTTTCTTATGACTAACATAATGAATTGGTTTTGTGTACAAGAAGGATTTACTCCTCCGGTGGATAAGGAAGGAAAACCACTTGAGAAGAAGGAGTGGACAAGAGAACAAATTCACAAATCCGAAATCAACGAAGAGGTAACGAAAATAATTGAATTTTCATTGTCTACTAACATCTTGTGTAAGATAGGTTACAACAATGCCAAGGAATTATGGGATAACTTGGCCAAGTACCATGAAGAGAGCTCCACTTCAAGCCATGAAGAGGAGCCTAGTGAGCCAAGTAGCTCACATCATGAAGGGAGCAAATTGGAAGTTGAGGGTTACTCAACATCTAAAGAAGAAGAGGAAGTGAGTTCTTCTTCAAGATCGGAGCACGAAGAAGAAGCTTCTACCTCCGGGAGGGATGAAGAAGAGAGCATCCATTCATCCTCAACCCTAGGTAACTCAAACACTTTAAGTTCAAGTAAATTGCATATAATGTGTTTTGAGTGTAGGGAATTTGGGCACTACAAGAGTAAGTGTCCAAAGAGGGTTAGAAAGACTCCACCGGCGCCAAAAGTCAAGGAAGCCGGAGTCCCGACACGCAAGGGCAAGGAGCACGTGGTGTGTTTCCAATGCAAGCGAAGGGGACACTATAGGAGCCAATGTCCGAGGGGGAGGCAATCTCACAAGGACAAGAGACCGAGCACATCGATAGGGGGAGCTAAGGCAAACCCTAAGGTAATCTCTAAGGTTCATTATTGCAATTCTAATAAAACTCATGCTAGTAGTTTTGTTGCAATTGTTAATAGTGATAAGCATGTTAACTTTAGGAACCAATACATGTGCTTAGGAGCTAAACATGTGAATCTAGATAAGGATAATTCTAGAAAGGCTAACCCTAGGATCAACCCATCTAAGGCTAAGGATAACCTAGGTAGGAATCCTAAATCAACTAGACATATGCCTAGGAATACCTCAAGGAAGAGTGATAAATCAAAAATTGAGGTATTAGAGAAGGAGAATCAAGTCTTGAAGTCAAGACTTGATACTTTGGAAAAGACTCTTAAGAACATGGAGAAGTCATCTCTAGGGTTTAAGAGTCAAAAACCCAAGTCCAAGGACAAGAAGGGTTTGGGTCACAAACTTAAGTCCCAAGTGGTCAAGCCCACTTATCATAATGTTCCATTCGATTATGGAACAAAACCTAGGGCTAGGAAGACCACTACCAAGGTCACAAGGGGAGTCGCCCCTATAGTTGACCTTGATGAGACCCAAATGACCAAGGCTTCAAAGCCTAAGAGGGTCATTAGGAGGGTTGCTAGGGAAGTTATCCCTAGTGAATATTTAGTGAACCCAATGAGCTCTAATAGGTATTGGGTTCCTAGGAGCATCTTCTCTACCCCATAGATGGGTTAGAGAGTGTCAACTCCAATTAGAAGGGTAGTTAACCCAACTTTGAGGAAATTGACACTCAAGGAGCATTTTCAAGGTTTTGATAACCTTTGAAAATGAAAAAGAATTATTATTTACTCCTTAAAGAGTAAATTGTGCCATATTTGAAAAATATCGATTTCAATCTTATTTGGCACAATTTAAGAAAACCTAGAGAAATACCATAATTGAGATTTTGGTTTTCTCTTAGGGATATATGGGCAATCTAGGGTTAGATTTTAAGTTAGCAAAGTGGTTAAGGATACTTAGATAGGTAATCTAGGTATATTTATCTATGCTAAATCTTGCCATGATTGTTTGCCCTCACATGTCATGACATCATATTTAGTCTTATTATCATTTGAAATGTCATGATAATACTTAGGCTAGTTTATATGTCATGTGTTAGTTTAGTTTCAAACTTTATGCCATGACATCATGACATTGGCACATGTTCTCATTTATGATACCATTTTATGCCATGTCATCATCTCTTGCATTAATAATCAATTGAATTGATTTAAGGATGAAAAACACATTTTGATATTGAGATCAAATTTGTGTTTAGAAAATGCATGAGACCTTAGCCTAAGATACCTAAACCCATATCTCACATCAAAATTGACATGGATGTGCTTGATACACTCTAGATGTGTGTGAGATATTAGGATCATGAATTAGGATCAAGGTGCATAGCTCTTGTACCTAAATGAGCCTAATTCAAGATATGGGGGATCATAGGGAAAGCTTGTGTACAAGTCATGTACATATAGCCCTAAGATTGTGGTCCCAAATTAAAGGGTTTGAAATCATTTCAAAATTGTTTTGAAAAACCTTGATGAAGCTTTCCTAGTGATAGCATTCATCATTGAACATTGTGATACAAAGTTGACTTAACTTTGAACTATTTCAAAGTTTTTGAATTTTGTATCAAGATTTGAAAATGGAAGTTATTCTCATAGAAAACTATTTTTCCATGATAGTATATGTTATGAGGAATGTATCCTCAAAATTTCACATTTTTTCGAATTTTCTGGAATTTTTTAGGAGTTTCTGAATTTCCGGGAAGGGAAATCAGAAATCTCTGATTTCAGAGTGTGGATCGGTCACCGGACCGATCCAGGGAAGTTCTGATCGGTCTGGTGACCGATCAGTGACGATCCAGTGCGATCAGTGAAGCGTGGATCGGTCTGGGGACCGATCCAGGGGGATTCTGATCGGTCTGGGGACCGATCAGTGCGTGCCAGTTTCTGATTTTCAGCTGTTGGTCTGAAATTTCAGCTGGAAGTTGGGTTTTGTGGATTTCTAAGGTTTGGAACTCTCAAAGACATTGTTGGTGCAATGGTCAAGGGGGAGTTGACCTCTAGGGGGAGTTTTACCTAATTGTCAAGGGGAGTTGACTTTTAGGGGGAGTTTTTTACTCCAAAAGACTCTTAAGGATTAGTGATATGGGATTATCACTAAGTTGATTGTTGGGTTTAGTATCAAGGGGGAAATTAAGAGTTTCAAATGAAAGGTATGAGACTTTCATTAGGAAGAAACTCTTGACCTTGATACCCTCCTTGTTCTTTTTGATGTGTGTCAAAAAGGGGAGAGTGTTCATTGGAGAATTATTGGAGAACCCAAGTTAGGTTATCGGGTTAACCTAAGCTAGGGAAAGAATGTCAAGGAATGTTCAAGGAAGAACATTGGAATTCTTTTTGATGTATGTCAAAAAGGGGGAGAATTATTGGAGAACCCAAGTTAGGTTATCGGGTTAACCTAAGGGGAGAATGTCCATAGAATGTTCAAGGAAAGAACATTGGACATTGGAAGATGATTGAAAACCTAAGTTAGGTTATCGGGTTAACCTAACTTGATTATGGTTTTGTCAAACATCAAAAAGGGGGAGATTGTTGGTGCAACCTTAGGTCAAGGTTGACCTGGTTGACCTGACTCGAGTTGACCTGACTTGAGTTATATTTTGATGTTTGACTTAGGAAGATTGTTGGTGCAACCTTAGGTCAAGGTTGACCTAGTTGAGTTGTATTTTGATGTTTGACACTCGTGGAAGAGTTGTATTCTTGATATGGGACAAGAATAGATGTTTGGGAGATTATTGGTGCAACCGTAGGTCAAGGTTGACCTGGTTGACCTGATTCGGGAAAAGTCCAAGTATGGAGACTTGGCACGGAAAAGTCCAAGCAGGAGCTTGGCACTAGAAAAGTCCAAGTATGGAGACTTGGCCTGAAAAGTCCAAGCAGGGAGCTTGGCACGCGAAAAGTCCAAGTATGGAGACTTGGTACTGGAAAAGTCCAAGCAGGGAGCTTGGCACGAGGGAAAGTCCTAACTGGGATGTTAGGCAGTTGGAAAGTCCTGGTGAGTGAAGCCAGGCAGTGAGAAAGTCCTAACTGGGATGTTAGGCAGTGTGGAAAGTCCTGGTGAGTGAAACCAGGGGGAAAGTCCTAGCGGGATGTTAGGCGGTTGGAAAGTCCTGGTGAGTGAAACCAGGCAAGGAAAATCCAGATGGATCGGGGATGATCGGACTTGGTGTTGAAAAGTCTAAGTGGGTCAAAGGGATTGACCGGACACTTAGCGGGAAGTGCTAGCAGGTCAAGGGTGGCCGGATGCTAGGCATGATGTACCAACAGTCAAGGTTGACCGGATGTTGGTGTGGGAGCCTTAGGTTTAGGGTGAAAAGTTTGGATCTGGGGACCGATCCAATGATATGGCTCATCGATCGGTCGGTGACCGATCGGTGACCGATCGATGCTATCGATGGTTATCGATCGATGCGGAGACCGATCGAAGGAGATCGATGGCGGCGGAGAAAAAGCCCGATCGGTCCGTAGACCGATCAGAGATGCTGATCGATCGGTCAGCCGATCGAGGTTTCGATCGGTCCATGGACCGATCGAGACGAAGCATAGGCTTCTTCCACGGTTGGTCGCGACGATCAGATGTTACTGATCGGTCCACGCACCGATCGGGCTTCGATCGCGACACCGATCGGTCGGGACCGATCGGTGACAAACAAAGGCTGATCGGTCCCGCCGATCGAGGTTCTAGCCGTTGCGACGCAGCGGCTAGTTTCTTCATTGTCTTCGGTATAAAGGGGTCGAGGGCTGCTGCGCGACAACTTCTTCCTCTTCTCTTCAGCTGTTCTTGTGCTTGAGCTTTGTTGAGCTCTTCTTCAAGCTTCGCGTGAGCTTCTCGATTGGGATATCCTGCTGTTGTAGGTGTTCTGAGGAGCTGCTGCTTCAACGAATCCAGTCGGCGAGGAGGCAAGAAAACCTGTGTTTTTACATTTATTGTTCTTGTCTTCTTGTATTTCTTGTTGTATTCCTTTCTTGCTGTTGCAAGAATATTGTGGCAAGGTTTCTCCACCCACAAGGAGTATATTGTATTAGCCGGTTTTCCGGGGACTCATCCACCGACGGATTGATAGGCTTCGTCCACCTTACGGACACGCCGAGGAGTAGGAGTTTCATCTCCGAACCTCGTTACATCGACGAGTTGAGGTTTGGTTTGTTTTGTTTTCGTTTCCTTTTGTTATTTCCGCTGCTAACCTAATTTGTAGAAAGAAACGAGCAAAGATTTGGGGTCGGCTATTCACACCCCCCTCTCTAGCCGTACGAAGAGATCCCAACAAAAGGTATTCTGTAAAACAGAGTCACTACAATAAAAATAAAATAATATTATTAATTAGATCTTATCTTACCAAGACTAGGATCTAGTCATAGTCTTAGCTGGTCCAGCACCTATGTCCTATTGGGACTCATCTTCACTTAATCACTCTCCTCCAGTGCTTACCTTACTTACCATTGCTGACTTACTTGACACTTGCCCCACCAAAACTTTATGTCAGATGTCCCATCTAGACTTCAGTTAGTTATTAGGTTCTGCGGACCCAACTGAACTTTCAAATATCAACCTATCTAATCTTCTCATGCCAATTATAAGGTCCTCTAGACCTAACTAGATTTCAACCTAGTGTTAAGTCCCATCAAGTCTTTCAATCCTGCATACTTAGTAAACGGGTTAGAAAACACAACATCTAACTATAATCCATTAGTCATTTATCAAAATCCAAGTTTGATCATTAGTACTAATTGTACTAATAATATCTACTTAATTTAGGACATGGTCTATGTGTTAGTCCTTACTAGGTTGATTACATCACAACTAGCTCAAGTAGTAGTTCCTTGTCTTGATAATTCAAATTACTCAAATACGTGTCCAAGAAAATCATTTTCTTGACGTGTAATGATTTAGCCAAAAAATTTTGAGTAATAATCCTAACAAGAGGTTATAGGGTATACGTCTCCTTATAAAGAGGAGTGGTGAATTCTCTGTGGGCTATTCAAATACCTTCGGATACATTGACTTATACTCAATTATCCCTAGGTCACACCTCCAAGGAGATGCTTTCTTAAGATGTCAATGCAAAGTCTCCATGACCAAGATGACTTGAATACCTCAAGTCAAAGGAAACTTACACTGAAGTTGTAATGAGATCTTCATTGACATGTATAGAACCATATGAAGTCTTAGAGCAGATCACATTCTGTAAGGAACTAGGGCGCTAAACACGCGAAAGTGCAGTGAAAAACATCTAGTTCTTCCAGAAGATCCATGCGAAAGGAAACCATATATTAAGATTCTACATGAAAAAGAATTATACCTTTGTTGTGTGCTCTTGGCAATCCCAACAGTAACGTTTCTTTAGATGCGGATCTTAGTCAAGTACGAGGTCGGAGAGAGGTTTCGGTGAATTTGCTACATGAGAGAATAAAAAATAACATAGATATCATCCCTGCCGCACATCTCGAAGAGATAAAGAAGGGGAGGAAGAGGGAACTGGTTTGCGACCACCAACATATCGTTGATAATCGACGGAGCTGCCCACTTCCACGAGTACTCTTCCATCTCTATTCTCTGCCCCCCCCCCCCCCCCCCTTCTTGCTTCTCTGTTCTTTTAATCGACCCGTATTGCTCCCGTAGAAACTCAGCCATGAAAGCGCAGTTGAGCAGCATCATCTCCACGAACTCATCGCTGCTCATGCTGATCTGCTCCGAGTAGGCACAACGTAACTTGGACTCCCAGTCCTTTAATTGCACGACAATGTGCTTCACTAAATCCACGTCCATGCGGATGGTGCGCCTAAAAAAGTTGCTGGCGCAAGGAAATTTGATCCATTCATCCGTTGCTCGAAAGAGTTGCTTTCCATGGTGGTAAGGGCCGAGGGAGACCATCTTTGGTTCAAAAGAATCGACATTGGTTCTGCGGATGTTCTCAGGAACTCGAAAGATCGTCGCTTGGATGCCTTCCTTGGGTTTGTTTGAGGCCCATCTCAGCTTCTCCATGAAAATCCACAACATGTCTCCAAGATCGATGTTGATTGCTATAGGCTTATCAATTTCCATCGCTTATAGTTAAACAACCATATATATGTATATATATAATCTAACGTTGATTTCAGACTTGTAGCTCTGGATTCTAAGAAATTAATTATCAGTTTGCAATGTTTATCAGTTTATACATGCATGTTTCTACTTTTTTCTATGGCTTTAACTATATTTTATTTTCAGAAAAGGGATAAAGCTGGGTTTGCAAGCTAAGTCTATGAAATTCTGTATGCAGAAAAAGGACCAGTACGTGAAGATTGTTGCACATCCTGATCACTTGATCTATTCAGAAAAGGACAAGTTAATTTGCATGGTTGTGGTCTGATAAACTTAATTTTGTGGTCTCATCTTTTGTGGTTGTCATGAACTTGTGATCATGTTTGGATAGCTTGTAGTAATTGTAGAAGTTTATAAACTTAACTTAAGTGAATGTACATATATGTTGTACCAGTTTTTGGTTGAGACGAGATGTATAAAAGACAACTGAATGTATATATGTTGACAACGGTTTTTGTGAATGTATATATGTTGTACAAGTTTGTGTGTAAAAAAGTTATTTTATCTATTCGTGATTCTAATCAACATAGACAATAATTTTTTAACCGTTGTGAAAAGTATGCAAAGGATCAATGGTTTTTAAACTAAATTTGGAAGAAAGACAACAGTGTATTTATTGTCAAAAGCATATCTGCATGCGATCCAAATTATTGCAAAATTGGCAATTACAACGATTTTATATGTTACAGAACTATTGTCTTTGGTATTAAAAGACAATACTTTAAATTTGTTGCATGACTGTTGTCTAATGTGGTAAAAGACAATGGTTTTAAACCGTTATCTTTTACCGCACATTTAACAACACTGCCAATTACAACAGTTTTAAAGAGCTTACGACAACGATTTTTAACCGTTGTCTTTTAATATTTTTGTTGTAGTGTACATAACCCAATAACTCCACAATTCACTCTACTAGCTCAACTACTCTACTCCACTACTACCACTCATTGCCACCACTAACTCAATTATTAGTTTTGAGTCATTTATCAACACTTCCCCTTGATTCAAAATTACAAACACCAAGACACAATTTAAAATAAATAAACTTCTCTCTTGGAAGTGACTTCGTCAAGATATCTGCCACTTGTTCATGTGTGTTGCAGTGTTCCAACATAATTTCTTTATTTGCAACTAAGTCTCAAATAAAATGTAGACAAATATCAATATGTTTAGTCCTTGCATGGAAAGCTGAATTTTTTGTCATTGCAATTGTCACCTTATTATCACAAAAAATAATAGTTGCATCATCAAGTAATCTTCTAACCCAAATTGCTTGACATGCTGCTGAAGTTGCTGCTATATATTCTGCTTCTGAAGACGATAAGGTTGTAGTAGCTTATTTCTTTGAACTCCATAAAATTGCTCCTGATCCAATATTAAAAACACTAGCTGAGGTGCTCTTTCGATCATCCACTGAATTTTCCCAATCACTATCAGTGAACCCGTAAAGATTAAATTTTGAAACTTTAGTATAATAAATTTTATAATCCACGGTTCCAGCAACATAGAGTAAAATCCTTTTAGCTACTCCAAGATGATGCTTCATAGGATTTTGCATAAATCTGGAAATTACACCAACAGAAAAAGTAATATCTGATCTAGTATGAATTAGATAAATTAAACCTCCAACCAAACTTTTGAAATTTCTTGCATTAGCTTTTTCTGAACCATCTTCCAGTTGTAATTTCTCATTTATATTCATAGGTGTAGTAGTTGGACTGCAATTGAATAAGCTGAACTTTTTCAGAAGATCTGTCGCATATTTTCTTTGTGAGATAAAAATCCCATCAACTCCTTGCTTCACCTCAAGACCAAGAAAATAATGTAATATTCCTATATCTGACATCTCAAACTTCTTCATCATATTAGATTTAAAATCAGCCAATAGAGAATCAGAAGAACTCATATAAATTATATCATCGACATAAAGACACACAATAATATAATCATCTCTACCTTATTTTTTCACATAAAGAGTGGTTTCATTTTCACTTCTTGTGAAACCATGTTGTCGAAAATAACCATCAATCTTGCTATACCATGCCCGTGGGGCTTGTTTTAACTCATAAAGTGTCTTTCTCAATTTATACACCTTCGTCTCTTTGCCTTCAATTATAAAACCTTCTGGCTGATTTAAATAAACTTCTTCATGCAAATCGCTATTCAGAAATACAGATTTAACATCAAATTGATAAACAGGCCAATGCAATTGTGCAGCTAATGCTAGAATAATTCTCACAGTTTCAAATCTAGCAACTGGAGAAAAGGTTTCTTTGAAATCAATAACTTGTTGTTGCGAATACCCTTTTGCAACAAGTCGAGCTTTGTGTTTTTGGATGGTTCCATCGGCTTGATATTTTGTTTTAAACACCCACTTAAGACCAATCACATTCTTGCCTTCAGGTAGATCCACCATCTCCCATGTTTCATTTTTACGGATTGCAATTAACTCTTCTTTCATTGCATTCCTCCATTCCTCTTTTGTTACTGCTTCTTCAAAGGTTGTAGGATCTGTAACCAAAAGAGCAAATTGACTTTACTCATATCTTTCTCTTAAAGATCTAACCTTTGTTGGAGATGCTTCATAAGAAGATTCTTGTAAGGAGGATGAACTGTCACTTCTTGAATTTGATGGTGAGGGAGCTGGTGATTCCAAAGGAGATGATTCAACATCTTCTGTTGTTGGAGTTCTATCCTCCATTGGGATGTGAATTTGAGTCTCTTCACCTTGTGTATTCCAATTTTACTTTGAATTTTCATCAAAATCTACATCTCTCCTTATAATTAATTTGCCAATAAGAGGATTATACAACCGATATGCTTTTGATTGATTGCAATATCCAACAAATATGTATTTTTCATATTTCTTCTCAAGTTTATGACGAAATTGAGAGTTAATCAAGGCATATGCAATACAACCAAAAATTCTTAAGTGATTTACCGATGGTTTTCTACCTCGCCATGCTTCATATAGTGTTTGATTTAAAACGACCCTTGTTGGAGAAATATTCAGCAAGTAAACTGATGTGGCCACTGCTTCAGCCCAGAAAATATTTGGAAGTCCTCTGATATTCAGCAAACTTCTAGCCATTTCTACAACGGTTCGATTTTTTTCATTCAGTAACACCATTTTGCTCCGGTGTATAAGGTGTTGTTAATTCCCTGTGAATACCATGTTCTTCACAAAATTTACTAAATTCTTTAGATAAGAACTCACCTCCTCGATCTGTACGAAGAGTCTTTATAAAAGTACCATTCTAATTTTCCACAAGCGCCTTGAATTTTCTGAAATTTTCAAAAGTCTCTAACTTGTCCACTAGAAAATATACCCAACTCATCCGACTAAAATCATTAGTAAACATTAAAAAAATATTTACTCCCACCAAACGATGTAGTTCTCATAGGACCACATAAATCAGTGTGAATTAGCTCAAGGCATTCTTAAGCTCTCCATGATTGCCCACTTGGAAAAGACTTCCTTGTTTGTTTTCCATAAATACATCCTTCGCATAAACCAAGAGAACTAATTTAAGGTAATCCAAAAATCATACCTTTCTGATTTAAAAGTTGCATGCCTTTGATGTTGAGATGCCCATATCTCAAGTGTCACATCTTGGATTCATTATCTTCACTAGCAATAAAAGCTTGGTTTCCCACATTAGAGATCTTCATAGGAAACATCTTATTTTCTATCATTTGTACGCTAACAATAGACTTTCTAGAATCTTTATTAGAAATAACACAAGCTTCGTTATTAAATACAATAGCGTAGCCACCATCATCAATTGTTCAACACTTAACAAACTATGTGTCAAACTAGGAACAAAATAGACATTGTAAAGTAATTTTACTTTACCATCGCTAGTCTCCAAGGCAATTGTGTCTTTGCCTTCGACTTGTATCTGCTTATTATCTCCAAGTCTTACTAGCATCTTCTATGATTCATCAAGCTCATTAAATAATGACTTATTTTCAGTCATGTGATTTGAACACCTACTATCCAAAAATCAAATATCAATTTGAACTTCGTTAGAATGAGAATGAACCATAAATAACTTACTTTCCTCGTTTTCTTCTTTCACATAGTTTGCTTGTGAGCCATTTTGCAATTTGTCTTTATATGCCCAAATCTTTTGCAGCCATAACACTAAATGGAATTTTTATTCCATTTTTTATCCCCGTTAAATTGCTTCTCTTGTCCATTAAAATGGTTTCTTCCTCTACCACGTCCTCTACCATGAAAACCTTCTCTTCCACGACCTCTGCCAACGAAGTCTTCTTTTTTTTCTATCTCCCCCTTTACTTGAGAAGCCTGAAATGCCTTTTTTTCATTCTTCTCAACGGATCTATTTCACCTTGTCTCATGAGCTTGCAAAGAATCCATTAGTTCATCAAAAGATAAAATCAAGAGATCTTTTGCCTCCTCAATCACAATTACTATGTAATCATATTTAGGAGTCAAACTTCGCAAAACTTTCGAAACAATAATTACATCAGTGATCTTTTCTCCATAAGATCTTATTTAACTGATAATCGAAATTACTCTAGATAAAAAGTCTTGTAAAATTTCATTATCGGCCTTCATAAGCAAGACCTCAAACTCACTTCTGAGAGTCTAGAGTTTCACTGCTATTACCTTGGAGAAGCCTTGGAATTCTTTCTGCAATATTTCTCATGCTTCTTTGAAGAATGAGGTAGTTGCAATTCTTGAGAAAATCGTCTCATGTACTGCTTGTTGAAAAATGAACATTGTCTTCGAATCTTTGTTTCTGTCCTCCTTCAATTGACCTTCATCGTTATCCTTGTCGTCAAAGCCTTTCTCTATTAAATCCCAAAGATCTTGAAATTTAAATAGAGTCTTCATTTTGATACTCCAAAATTCGTAGCACTCTCCTTTGAAAATGGAGATGAGGGTTTGAGAAACTCCGTTGATTGCCATTGCAAACAAGCTAGGACACGTCAAACTCGGCGCTCTAACACCACTGTTAGAGAAAATTAGGAGGAGGATAAGAGGATAAAGATGGACAAGTGGAACACAATAATCTCTCATGCTTCAATTAAATCATAAAACATGTAACCTATTTATAAGCTACCTACATAACCCACTAACTCCACAATTCACCCCACTAACTCAACTACTCTATCCTACAACTATTACTACTACTATCACTCATTGCCACCACTAAATTATTAATTTTGAATCATTTATTAATTAAGGGACGCGGCTGAATGAGGACATGGGAAATTTATACTCAGCAGCGCGGGAAGAATATTCTTGGCTACCGGCACCGAGACTTCGATGACGAGGACTTTCTCAACTCCAGCTTCCTCTTCTACGACGAGAACGCGGACCTCGTCCGCGTCACGGTGAAGGACTGCCTGGGCACGGAGCGGCTGCGGTACACGTACCAGGAGGTGGAGATCCCGTGGCTGAAGTCGCGGCCGATGCCTGCAAAGAGAGCCGCCGCGGCGCCACCGAAAGCTTCTACCGTGGAGGAGCCGAGGTTCCCGGTGGTGCTTAACTTGCCGGTGAGCTTGACGGTGAAGCGGCCGAAAGTGTCAAGGAGCGGGGCGGCGAAGGAGGTGGAAGAGGAGGTGCTGGTGGTGGAGGGCATCGAGTACGACTGAGACTTCTCCATCAAGTTCGACTTATTCGTGAACGAGCTTGAGGGGACGGAGGGGCTGACTCCCGGCGAGAGTGAGTTCGCCGGAAGCTTCGTGACCTTGCCGCACAAGCACAAGCGCAAGCACCAGGAGAACGAAAAGAAGCTGAAGACGGCGCTTCGCCTCGGGATCACGGACCTGCTGGAGGACATCGGAACTGAGGACGACGAGAGCGTTCTGGTGAGGACGACGAGAGCGTTCTGGTGAGGATCGTGCCGAGGGCGTCGGTGGCCAGCATCGAAATTGACTTCTCAATGTGAAACACCATGCATGCACCACAAGCCGCAATCAATCAGCAAATCAAAGGACGTGGCATGTGATCCATTTCCACATGGTTGCATCCTGTGATGCGATTCGTACCAACTCGATTACTCCTGGAGGCAAAATGTTTGCATCCTTGTTATTATGTAAGTCTCTGTGTGATCGCCTTCTCCTTAATATATTATATTATAATCAGCGTTCTCTCCACAGGACTGATTCAGAAATTAGAATTAAGGTTAAGAACATAATACATAATACATTTATACAATAAAAAAAATCATTATTTAATAAAGTGTTCGGCTATATTTTGAAATATAAATTTATCTATAAATTTTAATATATGGGATGGGATCTGTACATATAAATAGATTTTATATATATATATATATAACTTATTTGCATATAAATAGATTATTAATTATATATATATATATATATATATATACCGTTTACCCTCAACATATCATATTACATTATTATCTGTACAAATAGAAATTAACTGCTAATTTAACTATCATTTTTATACAATAACACACAATAATATTTATATTTTTATATCATAAAATAAAATAATATAAAATTTTATTAACATAATAATAATAATAATAATAATCTCAAGAATATTTCCTTAATTTACTAGATTAAATTTAAAGACAAACAAAGTAGTTAACAGACTATATTCTTTGATTCGACTATAAATATTAGAAATAATTTTATAAAGACCTATTGATTCTGTAGAATACTACACAATAGATATCAAAAAATTTGTCATTTTGAAGAAAAAAATAACAGAATATTATTGATAAAAATTAACTTAAAAATAATTAAACAAATATATAATAGGCTCAAAATACTAACTCTAACTTGCAAAAATGAAAAAAAAATAATAAAAAAGATAATCTTTCGGACCTCCAAATATACTTTAAATGATAATTTTTAGGTTTAAAATTGGGCAATCAAGGATAAACTTTGAAAGTAATTATCCATCTATAAACAAATTTGATTTGATATAATAGATCCCGTGATTTAATCCGAATAAAACATTATAAGCTCTTAAAATTTTTTTATCAATCTATTCTATTATGATCATGTTAAGAAATTCTATTTCAATCCTATCATTCTACCGATCTTATTCTGATTTCAAAGTAAAAATTGATTCTGGATATTTGTACTTTCAGATAATACGATCGTACAATTCTATAATTTTACAGACTACGCCCTCACCTACATATAAAATAGCTTTTAATTACTTTTCCTGTTATGAATAATATTGATTTAGAAAGAAGAGAAAGTTAAGAATAGTACGAGCTGCATGCATTGTCGCTTGCATGTACGTACTGCAAAATCTACTTATATTTTATTATAAGACGTTTTCAATATCATTTATAATATATATTCCATTAACCATGCCCTCACCTACATATAAAATAGCTTTTAATTACTTTTTTTTGTTATGAATAATGATTTAGAAAGAGGATAAAGTTTAGTACGAGCTGCATGCATTGTCACTTGCATGTACGTACTTCAAAATTTACTTTTATTTTATTATAAGACGTTTTCAATATCATTTATAAGATATATTCCATTCTTCCCTTTGATAAAGTTATCGTTCTTTTTGTGAGCAGATTATACTGACTTCCTACAGACATATTTTTTTAATATTTTTATAATCTTGGATTAGTACATCAATAATATATCACATAATTTTATTTAAGTTGTATTAAGATGTGAGATAAGATTTGAGTTTAATTTAAGTTTTGCATAGTTGAAATCAGGATTTAGATTAAGTTTGAACTAGGTTCGAATTGTGTTAATCAATTTAATTGTTCATTTCGTCTCAAAGCATAAAGTACGTCTTATATTAGATTCAAGCTTTATTTTAGACTAATTGAATAAGAGTTTCCTTAATTAATTTCCAGGTACTGGTGAGATATATATAGGGATATCGAAACAATGACCACTTCTTAATTAAGATAAAATTAACGTAAGAATCTAGCACTAAATCAACTTTAATACAACTCTTTGGTCTAACTGGATTAGAGTGGGGTGAGTTAACTTCTGTTAGTTTCACTTGACTAGATGCACTACATAAGATACTTCATACTCAGTCTAGATATGCATTTAACCAAGCTTTCTTAGTTACTATCAGCTCAACCCGCTCTGAACTAAATTATAGGATCAAACTCAATGCTAGATGGAATTGAATAGCTTTATAAATTTTACGAACAAATAATAATTAAAACAATTGAATCATTAGAGTAGCATAGCGGAAATAAAAATTACTTAAATTGATTCAATCAAGTATACCAAAGTAATGTTAGCATACAAAACACTTAACAACTAAGCATTCAAATAGTTAATCAACTAAATCATAAATATAAACATATGCAGCTATTATAAAAATATGATTCTTATTTCTAATTTTCCTTTTCCAAAAAGCCTCTAGAGGTGGAAAAATCTTAAAGAAAAAGAATCTAATTAAAAAGTTAACCACAAATAGAATAAAAATAGCAACACAAAAACAAATGAAAATGTTATTCTTGGTGTTGCTGATCAAAAATGAAGCGCAAATTGTAACATATCACAACACAAAAGGTGAGAGAGCACAAGAGCATGAGCACAAGAGATTGAGTGTTTCACTTGTGAATTGGAGATCTTTAAGCTTTACCTCAAAGCTTTTTATAGCCCTTCTCTAGTCATTTGGAACCACCCCGATCGCCTAGATAGGTATTGACGTGCTATAACTTTTATCTTTTAAATAACATTAATAAAGCTCTCTAGTCGCCTGTAAAGGGGTCAAAATTAATCTTGACCTGACTCACTTGAATTGCTAGATAACGTCGTCTCCAGGTCATTTGGAAGTCATTCTAGTCGCCCATATGCTCTGATCATCCCGACCCAAATACGATCGCCTGGACCCTCCAACTTCACTTGTCGAGAATTATCACCATCCAGTCTCCCCGAACTCCCTCTAGTCATTTAGAACTCGTCTGGAACTATAAAACATTACTTTCCAGCAATTGTTACACGTAATAAGTAGGATGCAAATGTAAAATTACTCGTACTTACTTTAGGTTTAAACACTCAGCTTCCAGTTGATTCATCTAGACATAGTTGTCAAGCTACAATTCTCAGTTGATTCCACTTGAATTTATCCACCAAGTTTCAATTCCCAGCTTATTCCACTTAGTCTTATTCGCTAAGCTTCAGCTCTAAAACTTGATGTTGTACCGAAAAACTTAAAGCGAAGACTTCACAATGCTAACATATGGATTTTACTTAGTATCCACTTTCTTGAAGTGATTAGTATATCCAAGGTTCCACTCTTCACACTCACAACTCCAATATGAATGCCTCATGCTTGGAAACTTTCCGAAGGTGAAGAAACCTCATACAACCTTGAGTACAAGAAATACAAATAAGAAAACAAGAAAGCAAATACGAAATACAATTGAACATGAATTTACAACATGAACCTTGCTTTGCTTGTTCTTTTCTTGCTTTGGATTACCTCTTGATGGTAGAAAATGAAGCAGCACTTGTCTCCTAAACACCCAAGAACCGACTTCTTAAATGTCCACAAACTCTCCCTATGGATCGTCCTATTAAAAGTAATGTTAGAATCGTCTCTATGGATTGATACAATTAATTAATAGGTATTGAGATCAATTTTCAATAGATATAAAATATTTCATTGGGTATCTGATCTCTCTCATATAAAAAGTCATTGTGTTAAGACAAAATGTTCTTATAATTTATCTCTCTGTATCTAGTAGAGGGGTCAATAATATTGGACCGTCTGAGAGGAGTATTATAACCTTTTTACACCAAAAGTAATTTTAGAATCGAGTTAATTTAACACTAGGTCATGTGCTTTGTGCAACTACTTAATCGGTCAATCAATCGAACACTTGTGCAACTAAATTGATTAATGACGAAATTGATTAGTTGTTCTTTTTGCAACTAATTGACTCGATAAAATTAAATCTTTACTCAAAGATCTTTGAGGCAAAGACCACTTGCTCCAAGATGTCTTTTGCTCCTCAAAATAAATGAAAATTGAGTCTAATTATATGGACACTATGACACCTTGCGATTTCATATGCATACGAGTCATTACCTCGACATGGCCTTGGTCAAATTGGACGAAAAGTTCCAAGTGACTCCCTTCTAATGGCACTGAATGAATATCCATTAACTCTGATATAATTAAAGTTAAATTTAATTTGACTTTAATTAACTTTTTTTTTTGTTAGAGGTGAAGTAAACATGCAAAGAGAGAATAACTACTAGGGGCTACTTCTTCACAAATTGCAAGCGTTTAAAGTTCATCGCAAGATCCACCAATATTGCTCTCCAGGAAGATGATTGTAGCCCTGACCTTTGGGAATTCCTCTCAATGACAACCAAGTTTAGTTGAGTAGAAATAATGATTCCCATTAACTGATTGTTAAGAGAAATATTTAGCAGTTCAGACAATTAAATTTGACGTATCAAGAAAACGCTGATAACACTAGAACATCAGAAGGTTAATTGATGGGTTGAAGTTTTTTTGACAAGTCACGATACTGTTATTTGTTTAAGAAACGTCAGCATTTACTGTCATAATATAACTTTATAAAACATGGTGGGAAAGGCGATTTGCCTAGCTCCTCAGCCAGCCCATTCCCATAATATAGCAAAGAGAGGATACAAATAACAACAATATTCAACAAGTCATTTCAGCCCTAGGAATAACAGAATTTGTACTTCTGTAGCCAAAACTATTTCCTGACTAACCAGTGCACCAGAGAGGAATCAAGAAAGAAACGAAAAAAGGGATTGCAAGGCAGCAAACAGCTTCATCGTCGACTGAGCATATCATCATACCTGTTCGATATCCACCTCGCTGTTGATGTCAATGTCTAACATTTCAGAATCCACCTTTTCCACATCAATCTCATCATCGTCACCCTGGTACTGGAAAAGGGTAATGAGAGTATCAGAATGACACACATGAACATTTAAAATACTAAAATAAATGAGTTGACAGTTATTTTGATGCATAACTTGGAGGGAGAAGTGGAGGCAAGAGACAAATAGTAGTACATTGAATATTTTGTGACATTTCCTCTCCTATTCCCCTTCTTATCCTTCTATCCAAGTAAACCAAGCCTTAGCATTAAATCAACAGACAATCGGATAACTTTGGTGCCCAAACAACACGTGTAAAGGAAAAAGGTTCTGAAGGTCACTAGCATGATTAAGTTTGAGAGGGTGCAGTGAAATTTTTATAAGTGAAATTGTGAACTATAGGAAGGCCTATTGGAATACTTTGTGACAATTCCATCCAAGTTAACGAACAATACCATCATCAAGCCATGTTATCCCCAAGTATTTGAGGATGGTTTCATTAGGTGTCAACAGCCACTCAGCCAGCATTAAAAAAGTCTAATGTTTACTCAAAATTTCTAACTATATGAGGATAGATCTTAACCATTGGTATATCAAGCACAGAGGTTTGCACTACCACCTGCTTGTATGCATTTTGAGTAGCCTGAGGTGGTGGAGGTATACAAGTACTCTTGGTTGAACGATCTGCATCATCTGTCTCATTGACTGCAATAGTTTCTGCAGCTTCATGTTTCTCATCAAACTCATTGGCTTCTAGCAATTCATCAATCGCATGAGCAGCCATACCAGTCAAAGGCAAGCTGTGACGCACTTCCAAACCCTTACCCTGTTGGTTATGGACGTTGCTTAAGAATCTTAAATGAATAAGAGGCAAACTTCAACGACATTTAGAGATATATACATATGTATACATGTTAAAAAACGCAAGGCATTTAGTTTAGTTCAACATATACCTTTGGCAATAGACAATCAGAATAATTTAAAAAATCCTAAAGATATCTAGTCTGATTATTGAAACTTACCCATTTATATGCTACGAAACTACATTCATATATCAACGCAATTGTGCTAGAAGGGTCAATAAAATTTAAATGCATTAGGAACGTAAGGAAAAAGGACACAGGAAAAATTCCATCTGACCTTATCCAAAGATCCAATGCTAGAAGCATTTCTTCCTTGTTTGTGATTGTAATCTTCCACTTGTGACGTATTTCTTTTTAGGATTGCTTTCATTGTTTCAATTCTTTTGATGGTAGTTTCTGACATAGGTGCAGGTCTTTCAGACCTCTGTGATTTCTCTGATCTGAAAGGTGCCTCAAAATCTCTCTCCCTCTTTCTTAAATTACCTGCAACAATAGAGTAATTACACCAACATAATAAAAATATGCTGCGTACTGAGAGCTTCAGTTATTATAGAATGTTCTCTGGAAGATGCATTCTGCAGTCTAGAATAAAGATGCAGCTGAACATAATTTTTCCTAAACTGTAATTGATTAAATCATAATATATAAAGACTCAGATAATAGTTAATGAATTAGGAAAACTATGTATTTTGTAATCCATTCAAAATCTGAATTGTGCACAGATAACTACTATATATAGTATAATCCATGATTTCTAATCTCTATTGCGCAATGATGAGGCTAGGCACAGAATAGTTTTGTACTAGTACAGAAGGCTCAGGTAACAAATCAAGTTTATCATCTAATATAAATTAGCATTAAACCATGCACAACCCAAACACCCCAGCAGGATGGATTGAATCAATGCAAGTAGATTCGATTATCAAAGTGATAATATTGTCAACGCCAGCATTTAATGATTCAAGAGGGCCCCCCCACCCCAGCTGTATATTAATCGCCAGAACAATTTAAGATTGCTCAACCTTCCATTAAGAAGAGGAAGACAAGACATTAAATTTAGACAGTTCAAAACTTCTTCCATCATAACTTATCATCAAATTACCAATTTCTACTTATTTGCTAGTAGCTGGATATTTAAATTGTCTCTTCTCGACTAATAAAACCGTATTTAGAAGTTCATTGTTCCTTGAGCTTATTTTACCATCAGCATTAGGATCCCCGTCACTGATAATATTAGCACTTGGATCATCTTCATAGGCATTAAGTTTTAAGGTGTCTGAACTAAATTGATCTCCAATCTTCTGCAGACGAGTCTGTGACCTGTAAACAGATAAAAGTTCCAAAATCACATCTGAATGCTCAAAAGGTTCAAAAAATATTTGAAAGCAAGGCAACCAGTTAAGTGCTAGATCCTAATCACTGAAGCATAAGTCGGACCCTTGAACATGAAAAACCTAGGAATACAGTTTAAAGACAATACCATGTCTAAAAGTTTTCAAAATGAAAACGGGTAAAAGCAATGAGAACTAATAGCAACATTTATTGCTCTAAAAATAATACTTGCCGTTTTAACTCCTCCTGTGCTTTTATATAACGTCCATGAGCTCTGATGAACTTTTTTATTTTTGAAGTGATCCTGCATCACCATTAAAAAAAAGAAGAAAAACATTAAAGATATATATACTTCAAAATTATGAAGAATATATGATATGATTAAGCACCAGATCTAGGAATATTTATAACCTTTTGTAATCTTCTTGTTCTTTATTAAGTTGGGATTCAAGATCCTCCATTCGAGTAGAAAGCTTGTGAGCTTCATTGATTTTCTCATCCAACAAGCTCTGTAGAGGAAAAGTCAAGAACAAAAGTGTATCACCTTCATAAATATATAAATGGAGAAAGGAATTCACATCTGGTAGGAGTAGAGCTAATTGGATTAGTGATGGAAATTATGAGAAACTAACTAGAAACCTCATTTTAGAAACCCAGTGGGAAAAATGCAAATGTCAACATTAATCAAGGTTCAAATATCGTTGCATTTATTATGTTTTAAGAAATCATTATAATACACTTCATCTTGGATTCTCATGCCAGTGGGAATCTCTTTCAATGGTGGAGGAAGTCCACAATGCAAATGGTGCTTAGTTACCATAATGAATTTGGATGAACCCACTATTACTATGGACAGTGTATATGAATAAACACACCAAAACTGCATATGCTACTAACTAATTGAATGGACAAGCTTTGTATGCTCATTCTAAATATCCTTACGTGTTTTGAATTATATTATTTGGTGCCCTAAATTACATTAAAAAAACAACTCCACTATGCACTGCACATCATGCTGATTGTTTCTTAAAAAATAATAACATTTCAGATGGCAACGACTTATGATCATGCACGGTAAGCAAACTGGAAACCATTAGTTTTTTTAAGGAGTTTCTAACTTGACCTTCACAATATTCATTTCATTAGAAATGGCCAGAATATAAAGATAAAAACAGAAACGATTCAGCTTATATCACAATAGCATAGAAGAGTAACTCAGGCATTTTCAACAACAAAAAACAATTACCAATGGCAATGTACAAAATCACTCCTGCTAAGATGGAGATCATTTACTATGATTGAGTGTCTTACAAAGGGTGGTTTTCGGATTCTGTTATGAAGGTACTGTATGCCCCAAAAGCACATATTAACTTGTCGGTATATGAAAACTGAAAGCAAAATATTCCCCAAATCATTCTCCAAATGCAGAAGGAACGTGCATTCCTCAAATAACTTCTTCACATTTTTGGCTTATTATTGTGGCTTATTATTAAACCAAATTTAATTGTTTTACACACAACTAGAGATGTTGAGCACATGATTTATAGATAATTAAACTAGAAAAAGAACTAATAGTGCTTAGTGTACACATTTAATTTGATGAATAATGGATTGATATGTGAATGAAAGTGTTTTTTTGGCAGAAAAGACTGAAATTGATATAACGTCTAGAGGAATGTTATAATGAATTTGATGATATGAATCCCTCAGCTAAAAATGAGGGATGGTGTTTTTTAAAGCATGAAGTGCAGGTCTTATCTGCCATAGATAAGACCTAGGTTGGTGACACTTGGGCCAAGTGTCACCAACCTAGGTCTTATCTATGTTTGTTATTCATTATGTGATAAGGTGTGCAATATTTTCTCTTGAGAGTTAACAATTATTAAAATATACTCCTCTGGAGGCAATCATTGATAAATAATTTTTGGGCAATCATCACTAATATACCACATACGCGGTACGCCATGTGTAATGATCCAATTGTAAGTCACATATATTAACTTCTTAATACTTAGGTTGCAACTTTTAGAACTATTTAAAACCAACCCTTGAAATCTTTGTATTTGCATCCTAATTTTTTATTCGATCAAAATGCCCACTTAATATAAATATTATAATACTGATTAATTACCAGATAGACTATTTGAGGTCAATATCTGTCTCAGAAATGCAGGACCAACATAAGAATACCCAATCATCATCAGGTTTGACTTAGGATTCAGAATCAGGCTCTGGCTGTTCACACAAATAGAATTTAGAGATCTATATTTGTTACTAGGTAATCCGTAATCGCCAAATTTCAGGCTCAAAAAACACCATTTAGACCTTTTCAGATGATCCGAACATCTTTTTCTATTTTTAATAATTTTCATTTTTATGGTACTTTTATGAGTTAGGGTTTGCCTAAATAAACGTCCTATTTAGGTGTTTGAAGAATTATCCTCTATTATTAGTAAAGTTCCTTTTTTGGTTCCTTTTTTGGTAAAACCTAGAAAACGACAGGTTTCTCTTTACTTTTCAATGATTTCTATTCTTACCTTCTCCACAATCCCCCCTTCTTATCAGTCCGCAAAGATAATTGTTATCTTGCCTAACGTCAGTTGGTATCAGAGTCATAGTCCAAATTGAACCATGTGGATAGAATAGTGGCCTTGAACGAAGGAGGCGGTCAAGGATGAGCACATGCTTGGCGGAAATCCTGAAGAGCGAACCCTAAATGGTGAAAGTCTTCGAGGAGAGGAGTGACCTCGATTGACCGGATGCTTGAGGGAGACCCAAAGCAAGTCGTGACCGGATGTTTAAGAGGCCCAGAGCAGGTCAAAAGTGATCAAATGCTTGAGGGGAGACCTGGACAATGAGAATAATGGTGGTTCCTCATTTGAGAGGAAGATTATTAAGAATACAATCAAAGTCCCAGATTGGAAATATATATAAAAGATTATGGGTTTAAAAGATGGAAGATATCTTCATTGGTATAAGGCCTTTTGGAAGATTTCAACAACAAATCCATGAACACTCAGGTTCAAAGTAGACAATATCATACTATTATAGGGATATGTGAATTCTTTTAATCATAGCAAGTGGTATCAAGGAGACAAATACCAACTGATGCCCGGATAGAATAGTGATTATCCAGGGGAATTGAGGAGAAGGCAAGAAGGGAAATCGCCGAAAAGCAAAGAGAAATTCATTATTCTCTAGGTTTTGCCAAAAAAAAAATAAAACTTTATTAATAATAGAGGATAATCCCTCAAATAGCTAAACAGGACGCTTATATAGACAAACCCTTTACCACCAAGTTTTGGCACGGAAAACACCATTTATGACTTTTTCGAAGGATCTGAACATCTATATTCTATTTTTAGTCATTTTTATTTTTATAGTATTTAGGGTATTTTTGATATGTCGGGTATTTGTTGATTAGGGTTTGTCTATATAAACATCATGTTTCACTATTTGAGGGATTATCCTCTATTACTAATAAAATTTCTTTTTTGGTAAAACCTAGAGAACGGTGGATTTCTCTTTGCTTTTCAGCGATTTCTCTTCTTGCCTTCTCAATTCTCCCTTCTCGTTAGGCCGCAGGATAATCACTATCCTACCCAGCGTCAATAGATATCAAAGCAAATTAGATCCAATGGAAGGTGGTCGTGGTCACAACTTCCAATTGAGAAAGCCGAGCATCATAGCGTTCAGGATATGATGACGACAATTGAGGATTTACAGAGCAAGTCGCAGATTTAACCCAACATCTAGCCGCGTGAAATCTTAAAGATCGTGAAATCTCAGATCATGGATCTGAGTCTATCTTCGAGAACCCATATTACCATCATAATATATACCAGAAATGCAGAGCTCAGGAGGAGCCTTATGAAGACCTCGATTTTTGGGTTAATCTGCCTCAATTTCTAGTACGTTACAAGCGGAGAGCTTCGTTGATTGAATCAACAAAGCTGAGGATCTTCGACTATAAGCAAGTTCCAGATCGGATGAATGTGAAACTGATTGTCATAAGACTCAAGTGTAAGCATTGGCATGATGGGAGCGGTTGCGGCATTTATGAGATGGACAAAGCAAACCCCAAATAACTGATTAGGAGAAAATGAAGAAAATAAGGAAACACTTTCTTTCAGCTACACCTAAACTTTGTTCCAACGACTTGAGACACGACGCAAGATTGATGGACAAATATACGAATGAGTTCTACCAGTTGGCTACCCGAAACAACTTATCCAAGACAGAGGAGTAGATGGTGGCACAATACTCAGGGGGTTGCATCAGGCCTTGCAAGATATCCTCAGCCTTCATTCATTGTAGACAGTTTCAGAGATCTACCAACATGCGCTGGCGGTTGAAAAGCAACAAAAAAATCAGAGGGTAGAGGAGACCAAAGCTAGTTGGCCCTCAGAATTCTCGTCCTTCAGAGTAGCAATAGTCACCACAAGTTAATTTTAAGGCCCCTTTAAGGCGTTATCGTTGAGGTGAATAGAGGCATAGGGCAAACAAAATACAAATGCAAAAAACCTGCTCCTACTAATTCCTTGACTCCCAACGGTGATTAAGGGGATGAGTGGTTGAGAACCAATATTGTTTACACTACCTACACCGTTGCGGATAAAGTATGATCATCGACAACGGTAGTTGTGAGAACATAATATCCAAAAAGACCATCAAGAAATTATGGTTGAAAAAGAAAAGTCATCCTAAGCCGTATAACTTATCGTGGTTGAATAAAAATATTGAGGTAACACTAGACAGGCGATGCCTCATACTTTTTCAATTGGCAGCAAATATTTTGATACCGTTTGGTATGATGTGATCATGGATGCATGTTATGGCCGATCTTGGCAGTATGACTGCAGCATTATCCACGATAGATGGAAAAATTCTTATACCCTTTATATCAAAGAAAAGAAGATTGTGTTGGTGTCGGGCAAGAAAAAACCACTCTAGTTTCGGTAACCAGAACTACTAATCTGTTTTCTATATTTAGGTTTTTAGATGAAATGGAGTATGAAAACGTTGTCTATGCTGTGCTACCTTGCCAAAATGATGTCATAGCCATAGACACTTTCTTGCTAGCCAAAGTATAGGAGCTGCTAGTGGAATTTGCCGAATTGATGCTAGGAGATCTTCCTGCTAGGCTGCCACTTATGAGAAATATCCAACATCAAATTGATCTTCTTTCAGAGTCGAGTTTGTCTAATCGACCAATATATCATCTTAGTCCTAAGGAAGCTGACGAATTACCGTATCTGGTGGTGGAGTTGTTGGAAAAGGGTCATATCCGTGAAAGCATGAGCTCATGTGCAGTTCCTACTAGTCCCAAAGAAGGATGACTCATGGCATATGTGTTAATAGCTGAGTCATCAACAAGATTACTATGAAGTACAAGTTTTTAATTCCCCGTTTGGACGACATGTTGGATCAGTTATTTGATTCTACGGTCTTCTCAAAAAATTGACTAAGATACCACCATATCAGAATAAGACTAGAAGATAAATGGAAGACAACATTTAAGACAAAACATGGGATATATGAGTAGATGGTAATGCCTTTTGAATTGTCCAATACACCCAACACATTCCTTAGGTTTATGCATTAGATCTTGCGGTCTTTCATAGAAAAGTTTGTGGTAGTTTACTTGATGACATTCTCGTCTACAATCCGGCATGGGCATCACACTTCGATCTCCTCCGTGATGTTTTTGAAAGCAGAAAACAGAGTACTTATTTGTCAACAAGAAGTGTTCTTACTTTACTACATTAGTAACTTTCCTTGACTTTATTGTATCTACCAATGGTGTGTATGCTGATGAAGCAAAGATAAAGTGTTCTTATTTTATTATATCAATAACTTTCCTTGGCTTTATTGTATCTACGATGGTGTGTGCGCTGATGAAGCAAAGATAGACGCAATCTATAGCCTCAGTCGAGAACCTTGCACGATAATAGAAGTTTTTATAGCTTGGCTTCTTTCTATCGTTGATTCATCAGAAATTTCAGCATTATATGATTGCTCCCATCACCGAGTATCTCAAGGAACGAGATTTCACGTGGTCTGAAGAAGCGGAGGACAGTTAACAAAGGCACCGATTCTGGCATTTCCTAATTTGAAATGTGTTCAAGGTTAACTGTGATCCATCCGGTAATGGTACATGAGGTGTTCTGAGTCTATATGGGCATCAAGTTGCTTTCTTCCGTGAAAATCCAAGAAGAATTATTCTACCTACGACTTGGAGTTCTATGTCATTGTTCAGTACTTGAAGCATTAGCGTCACTACCTAATACAAGCGTTCATCACGAAACCTTAAAGTATATCAATGGTCAACACAAGCCTAGTAGGTGGCATGCTAAGTGGGAGGCTTATTTATTGGAGTTCACGTTTACGCCGAGACACCAAACTAGGAGCCTGAACCATGTCTCAAATGCCCTGAGCCGTTGCTCTTCATTTCTTACGACCATGAATACCAAAGTTACAGACTTCGAGGTTTTTGTAGACATGTACGCAACTAACCCTTCATTTGGAAGGATAATCTAAGAGATACACGATGGTATTTTATTTGCATAATAGTTATCTGTTTCGTGAATTACAGGTGTGCGTTCTTCATTAAGGCAGCAAATTATTAATAACATTCATAATGCGGAGCACTTTAATTGTGACAAGACATTGGCCCTTATCTCTGTTCACTTTTAGTGACCCAAGTTAACAAAGTAGTTCACTTTATAGGCCGATGCTATGTATGCCAGTGGTGTAAGAGTATTCTCACTAATGCAGGCTTGTACACTCCTTTACTTGTTCCTGAAGCTCCTTGATTCGATGTCAGCATGAATTTTGTATTAGATTACCCCCCACCCAACAAACCTCATATTCTATTCTTTTTGTGGTTAACATGTTTTCAAAGATGAGCATTTTGTGGCTCGAGGAAGACTATGGATGTTGTCCGAATTGTCCATCTTTACTTCAAGGAGATCATGCGGTTACATGGCATTTCTCGATCCATGATTTTAGACCATGATACCAACAATTTCCGGAAGAGCTTGTGGAAAATTAAGAACGTGATTGAACTTTAGTGTCTATCCCCTATACAGATAGCCAGACTGAGGTGGTGAATCAGAGTTTGAGTAAGCAAAGGGACTTGGCATTACCTCAAGCAAAGTTTGCCTACAACAGATCAAGAAACAGGACCACATGTTTGAGTCCTTTTGAGATTGTGCGGAACCCATCTGAGATTCCAGACTTAGGTCCTATTCCACGTGTAGGATGATTTAGTCCTAAAGCGGATGATATGCAGAGCATCTTTGGGGCATTCATAAGCAAGTGAAACCAGCAATTATTGAGAGCAATATCAAGTACAAGACTTGAGTTGATAGTCATCGTCGTTAAGTACTTTTTAAGGTCTGAGATTTTATATTAACTTAAGATTATTTCCCTTGTCGACGAGCATAATAAGTTGAAGGATCAAAGGAATGGACCGTGTGAGATACTACAAAAGATCAACAACAATACCTACAGATTACGTCTTCCTAGTCATTTGAAAACTTCTGATGTCTTCAATGTGACTATGGATACTGATGTTACTACTACGAACTCGGGCGACTAGTTCAAGACTAACATAGGAGTACCGAATCTTGAACACGTCATAACTTATGACTCGGAACTCAAAATCAAACTCTGTTTGTGCTCAGGCATGCAGAATTTAGAGATTTATATTGTTACTAAATCGTAACCACCAAGTTTGGGGCCAAAAAATACCGTTTAGGACCTTTTCGGAAGATCCGAACATCTATTTTCTATTTTTAGTAATTTCTTATTTTATGGTATTTCAAGTATTTTTGGTATGTCAGGTATTTCTGGATTAGAGTTGTTTTGTTTAGCTGTGAGGGATTATCCTCTATTATTAATAAAAAAAAATTGGTAAAACCTAGAGAACAGCGGATTTCTCTTTTCTCTTCTTGCCTTCTCCTCAATTCCTCCTTCTCGTCAACTCGTAAGATAATCGCTATCCTGCTCGATGTCACTCATCTTACCATTGAACTTTTTATAAGACTAAATAGCTATAATATCTAAATTTTTTAGACCGCATAATTACAATAATACATTGAAGGGGAGTTTTGGCGCAACGATAAAGTTGTTGCTTTGTGACCTAAAGATCACGGGTTTGAATTCTGGAAATAGCCTCTTGCAAAAAAACAAAGTAAGGCTTGCGTACAATGGATCCTTCGCCAAGACCCTGCATGGCGGGAGCTTCGTGCATCGGATTGCCTTTTTTTATAATTACAATAATACATTCATTGGTCTCCCTAGACTCACTCCTACAACCAACAGATTCAACTTGTCAAACAATAGAAACAATAGAAATCTCGAAACGTGTTAATTCTTTTTCTCTCATTTGTCATTAGTTAGAACTGCAAAATTTAAAAATTCATATTATTCCCATAGCTGCTACAATAACTTTTGGTATGTGTCTTTTCCTAATTGTCTCACACACTTGAGTTATAAAGGATGGTTGGATGTATCAACACAACAACAACAACAACAACAACAACCAAGTCTTTTCCCACTAGGTGGGGTCGGCTGATGGTTGGATGTATCAACATCTTAAAAATTTTCCTTTCAGCCTAAGAAGCACAAAACAAATTTAGACAAGACTTTAAGCCCTTCTTCATTTTAACCATACACATCTTACATAATTAATGATATATTAATGCAAGATATTTAAACACTTTTTATATTGCATGGTTTTCTGAATCTATATTATATATCAAGCTATTAAAAGGTGGTTCCAAGTTGTGACAGAAGACCCACTACTTAGCACCTTGGTAATAGGTGGCTGCCTCAGGAAAGACCTAGGCAGTCAGTATTAAAATTATATTAAAATAAAAAAAATATATATTAAATTAAAAATAGTTAATATTAATGTATAAATATATAATGTGTATATTTTTAATCAATCAAAAAAAGTTTACAATCACATAAATAAATCATTGCAGATAAAGAAGCACTAAATATGACAGCAACATAACAATTCATAATTTATATTAGAACTAAGAAAAACAACCACAAAATCTGGGTGGAAAAAGGCATTCTGAGTGTTTTCTGATTAATTATAAAAGCATAATAATTGACAACATTCCTAAAGATTCCACATTTTAGAATCCTATAAGTAGGTTCAAGAGTTTTATTACTGGATTCAGGGTGAATTTGACATGAACAGGGAAGAAAACAAAATACTCACCTTAATAGGATCTAACATAATCAAATTTATTATGTTAGATACCCAACTGTAAATTTTAGGGGCCCAATTGTCAAATTATAATAATATATAGACATATAAGTAGAGGGTACTACCTAATAGTGTGTGGGTGGGCACGCACGCACACACACATGGTATTAAAGCCTCATTAATTACTCCATCAATCTTTACTAGGTAGCAAATCCAGCATCATGATAGCAGACACGATCCCACTGTAATAAAACTCCAACAACGACTTGATCCATGCTAGCTTTCAACTACTAGGGAACTTGCTATCACAACTTCCCTATGCAACAGTGGGGGAACACAAAAACTGCCTCTCATGATGCCACTCATATGATCTCTCAACACATGCCAGTCTGTTTTCATGGTTGCTCATAGAACCAAAGCTCTGTATACATCTGACCTAGCCCAAAAACTATGCTCATGACTTCTTCCACTTTCGTGGAGCATTTGTGGTGGCTCACGCAACCAGTACATCTACGCAATTGCAACACCTAACTGTTTGCGCCACCCACCCATTTACAATTCCTGCCTGATTTCTTCAACAAGAAAAAATGGATCAGGAAATGATCAAGTGAACAAAAATGACAATCTTTTGCTAACAAAACGTTGTTGGTTAGCCATCCTAATCGTCCATTTCTTTAACGTGTATAAATTTATAAATAAAGCAAAATACACATTAGTCATTTCCATGGAAATACCTGTAACTCTAATACCACCAACTACAACCCAAAAATTTCAACAACAAAAATTCCAAACCGTAAAACTCAATGAGCTTTATAAATCATCTCATTGCAATTAATATGGTCTGAAGAAGTACAGAAAATAGGTTATAGCAGAGAAAAGTAACAACTATGAGAAAGTACATAGAAGAAAAATAGATATATCAATGGATTATTAAAGGGCAGCCCGGTGCACGAAACTCCCGCTAGACGGGGTCCCGGGGAAGGATTCATTGTACGCAGCCTTCCCCGAGGTCCCGGGGAAGGATTCGAACTAGTGACCTTTACGTCACAAATAATAGAACAAACAAAAGAACAGTAATCTCAAAGATAAAACTAAAATTCACCTCAAGTTGGGATTTGTGATCATCAAGCATCTCAATATCCAACTGAAGTTGCCTTAGCTGCACGAAGTTCAATGAGGAAAAAAAACACAGTAACAAGTTACAACTTGCAATTCCTAACAGCAAAACTTGACAACAAGACTAAAACCTGCTCTTCAAGATCATCTTTATCATCATAGGATGGAACCTTATCTTCCTTTTTCCTCTCTTCTGAACCATCAGAAGCTTTGAAGCTTTCAGAAAAATCACTTTCTCCATCTGTACGATGTTTCTTTCTATGCCTTCTGTCACTGTAAATTTGTATGCCACCAGCATATAATGAATGTCTGATGAAATATATAAAGTTATATCCATATATGCTAGTTGGATAACGAAAACAATAAGTTATCTAGATAGGTATACGAATGTTGCATGAGAAAGATCAATGTGCCTCAGTTACCGATCTCATTAGTTCAAGAATAAATTTGTGAGCTTCAGCTATGGTCATTGAGAAGAGAAAATCTTCAGATAAAGAATCACAATATTTCTTGGATCAACGATGAAAACAATGAAAGGTGGCCCTTTATTGGTCCTGAGATAATCTGGTTTCATAACTTGGGCGAATAAGTTTAGATTTTATGAGAAATAGTAAATTATTCTATTTTGAACTTTAATCAGGTAGTTTATTCTATCACCTGATTATTTTAAAATGGGCCCATCTTTGTTGCATCAATTTATATAATCACCCATGTTCGTACACAATACATGTCTTCATGACTTGAATATAAATAATAGCAACTATGGAATATTAAATCATGAAAGACCTTGTTATGTACAAAGTAGTATCCTCTGAATATTACAGGACACAAGAATTAAAAGTAAAGTTTCAAAGATGAAGGAATCTATAATGCAAAAGGTTTAATAGCCTTTGATTATTTTTAAAAGAAGCTTACCTTCTCCTGATGGGTGACCTTGAAAGACTAGAGCCTACAAGTGGAATCATGAAATCATCAGAATAACCCAAAGAAAACATTTATTACAAGTAAACAAAGAACAGAAAACTATTAGGTAGAAGAAGTGCAGAAAGCTATTAGGCCAAGGATGTGCTCATGAACTAGACAGCGTAAAAACCATAGAAATTGTTTTTTCGAGAAGAAAGCAGAAATACACAGAAACTCATGATAATGCTAACCTCTATCACGGGAGATTGGTTTTTGATAGCGAAAAGAATGTTGAGCCCTTGGAACTCTGCCAGGAGATACCCTCCTATGAGGAGAATACCTTCTGTCAAGTTTATCTCTTAAGTCTGCACTTCGAAGATCACGTCGACCTGCAGATGAGGCGAAATTTTTCAAGGAAAAGAAGAAATTGCAATTGCTTTCTGATACCAAGATTGTCCGAGATTGGAGAACCAAATAATTTTATCAAGCTTACCATCCGCATGAGAAACATGATAAATTCAATAATGATTAATACTGGCTTCCCGAAAATTCCAAAGGACCATGGAACAAACAAAGTAGATGATTAAGATAATAAATCAATACCCATGCAAGGATCTTAGATCACTGAGAGTCCTTTGAATATACAATAAATAGATGATGGGAAACTTGTAATAGATCTCTTCTGGAGCAAAAGAAAACATAAGCAACTGACACTGAGATATTTCCCACTGATGAGCCATTAAGAGAAGTAAAGCGTCTTCCATCAGGTAATTGATGCTGATCTGGCTAAGAATCTCCCAACATAATCTTGCAACAAATACCTTCTATAATTGTTTAGAGGCCATCAAATAAAGACCCAAAACATGAAACCCAATCCAGAGCGCATGAAATCAACCAAATGTTTCATATATTACTTGCTGAACCTGTTGATAATGTAGAGACTAGAGCCATCATATATCAGTAAGTACACAACAAAATCTAGTATTTATAATCCTTCGCCTTCATTTGGTCATTATCAACACCAGAACAATCAAAAACTACCATGCACCAACTGTGAGTCTAAGAAAACCAGGATGTGGGCCAATTGCTGGAGATCCCAAAAAGCTGTCTGATAGTTAATAATTTCAACCTTTATATTGAAATATTCAATAATAAGTTCATCTGAAAATATTTTGGAAAAGAAAAACAAAAAATGTTCCATTTGCAGATAACTGTTCCAAGTTTTATCATTTGCCCAGTACAAGTAGCAGTGATCCTACAATGCGAGTTCAGTACAGATAGACCTAAACCTAGGAAATTGAAGTAGTAGATTAAGAATAGACTTAAATGTACAATCCAAGAGTTTCTCAAAAAATGCCTTGATTATCCTGAAGAAGAATAACGTGAAACAATTATAAACCGCATACTTACACTTGCAGCTGTGTACTTACATTTCCTGTACATTTAAAATAACCACTTTCCAATCTGTTGTTAACTAGCATTTCATATGTAAAATACTTGTAAAAAAAGAAGCATTTAATTAATGCAAGAGAAGCTAAATTTCCCTAAACTATAAAACAGCAAATATTATTGGAAAATGAAAAGGTAGTAAAAAAATATGAAAGATCACAATTCATTTTCTCAATAAGTTCTATTAAACAGAATAATTAAGCATTTCAAATAAAAAAAGGTATAAAAAATAGAATTTCTAACCCATACAGAGTTGAATTTCCAATCTAATAAATTCATTCACTATATTATTTTAAAGCTGGTAGCCAAATTTAAGTAGATAATGAAGATATAAACAAAGCATAATTCAATCAAATGTCTTGACAAATTCTCAGGATTTCAATTAAATCATATGGTGGAAATTGTTTTCTCTTCAAATGCAAGGAGACATGTCTTACCAATACAGAATTCACAGCAAAGAGTGGCAACTAAAACACGTTGTCAACCAGCATCCAGCTCCATAAATTATTTAGGTGGTCTCATAATCGTTCGACCAATCATGAATAGACCAAATCTTCCGTTACGAACATAACAACGCATACTAGCGCAACCCATGGTGAACGAATCAATTTGAAAAATTAGTGTAATTATGTAAACTGAAAGTAAATTATCCTTTCAAATTTTTTAGTAAAGAGAATATGCCAAGCAAAACTATCTCCTTTTCAAGTGCCTAAACAGGGGAAAACTCTTTTTCAAACAAGAAAATAAATAAAGGGTAAGCTGCGATATAATTTGAAACATAGAAGTCGGGCCAACACAAACACCAAAGGAGCCGCCTCACCACTAAGCCTTAATCAATCGCCATAAGAAGCCAAGAACAAGTACAAGTAGCATTATCGAAAAAAATGTGAAGCAGAAAACGAAGAAGAGAAAACAAACAGACAAGCGATTACCACTGAAAGACCCGCTGAAGCGACGGAGCTCCGCCTCGCCATGGGCAAAGTTGCAGCTCTGGCGAGGGCATCGACCCCTCTGGAACAGTAAGCAGAGCTTCGTCTTGTAAAGCTTCCTCCCAAACATGGCGACCACGAAGAAGAGAGATCGAAGCACAACCGAGCAACGATTAAGTAGGAGATCGTGCAGGAAGCCGGAAGCCGGAGACGATCGGATAGCGTAGCGAAATAAACACTCAGACAAAAGGCCACCCTCCGCCTCGGAAACCCTAGTTTCATTCCCAATTCGATGCTATAAAGTATATATTTAATGTATTTATTCTTTTATAATAACAGTTAACCAACATAACATATCAAACAATTTTATATTTGTAAACTTAACAAAATTAATTATTTAAAAATTCTAATTTTACCTAATTATAATAAATAATTAAGATTAATACAAGTAATTCTTCAAGTTGGATGCATAAATTTAATTGCTTAGAGGTGCAATGCAATTCCATCTCTTCGCACAGTAGAAGATAACATCTTCGGCGCCGCACAATTGAGATGGTAAGAAATAAAAGAGGTCAGATCCTCTATCTTAAAATATTTCTGTTTTGTATCCTCTTACTGATAGGATGTATCATATTATATTTCAAGAATCTTTTATATGCACAAGGATACTGTATCTATTTTAATGATGTCATGCTCGTCCGATCGATAAGATGACACGAGGACAAAATTATTTCAGACAAAATATCCAAATTAAAAATAAAACAGACTCTCATGCAATAAAAATTTGAATGACAGATCGTACACTCACAATGTTTGAACCATTCATGTTCTTAGATTGTCCGTCAAGATTCTATGGACTTTCTAAATTTATTATGGTGACCGATAAAAATTTTTTCATAAAACTAGATTAGTCATCTTCAAAATCAAAATTAATTGATTTGAATAATTGGATATGTTAACAAAATACATAGAGAGATTTATCATCTTGAGCACTGATCGTGCATGCTTATGCTGCACAATTGAGTGATACGAGGTGCTCGAAAGTGATCAAAGTGTCCCAACTTGAGTCACTTCCGGGTAGGATTATAAATGAACCGAACATTCATGAACATGCTTGGTGTTTGATTGGTAAGAGCTATAAGTACCCCATATGAGTTTTGATGTAATCAACCGAGTTAAATTAGGTTTTTGGATTTTGATGTCTTGTCTCTAAGTGTGCAGGGACTTAGAAACACAAGAAGTCGAAAGGAAGATGCAGCGAGCAAGAAGGATGGCACAGGAAGTGAGTTGACGGTCTCGGTGCATCCGAGGGACGAGGAGCTCATAAGAGTACATTGGCGATCGAGAAGAACGTGCACGACGCTCCAAGAGACGAAAATCGAGGGAGGAAGACTGCTCGAAGAGAAGTCGGAGTTGAGTTCGGGTGAGCTCAACTTTGAATGCCCAAAGGATCACCCAAGATACCAAACAAGTCAACATAAAGTTGACTTTGTCCAGACTCTTGGACCAGGTCCAGGCGCCCGGAGCAGTACCAGCCAGCTGTTTGAGCCATTACAGCAAGAATCAGACTAGAGTACACATCAGCAAGACTCTAAACACCCCAACCAGATCCAGGCGCCCGGGAACTGATAAACAATTATCGGTTAGCCATTGTAAAGTGAATGGAGGTCACTGAATCCAAGTGCCCGGACCAGGTCCAGGTGTCCGGGAGTTGCTACGTCAGCCAACAACTATACTCGATCAATGGACTATAAATAAAGCTCTGGTCATCAATGTTTCATAGAGCACTTGTACTTTCATTTACAAACTCATTCTTTAGTTTTTGAGTTTTCAATTTTTGTAAGAGACTACGCTACCTTCAAGGAAGAAGTTGTTTAGTAGAGCTTTCATTGCCTTGAACTAGCAGCCTCCTTGGTTCCAAACCAAATAAATCTAGTGTCTCTTACTTACTCATTTTATGTTATTCTTTTTATTTAAGTAACCTATGTTCTAGCTTTGCTAAGTAAGTAGCAAGAGAAGTTCTAATTTATTTACAGGGTTATTCATCCCTCCCCCCTCCTCTATCCAGCTTCACCGGGATGAATAAGAGTTTATTTATGTTCATTAAATATACATAAATGTTCATGCACAGCATTCATGAATAATGTTCATGAGCAACGTTCATAAACAATATTATTGGACAATGTTTATAAACAACATTTATGAACAACATTCGTGAACAATATTTATAAACCATGTTCATCAATAAAACTCTTATCAACATGCTAAATAATAAAGAAAGTTTCAAAATAAACAAGTTTGTATTTTCAAGCTCAATAATCAACCAAATAAGTTTAAAATGTAAACATTTTAAACAATCAAATAAACTTGAATTGAGAAATCGATAACATCTAAACGAACTAAGCTCAAGTCAAACTTAAACAAACTTAAGCTCATAAAAAAGAAACTAAGCCAAGTTTGAATAATCATTTCGAAAGTTTGGTTCATTTTAAGTTCAGTTCGGTTTAGCTTGGTTACCTTATCAACAAGCTTAAACATCACAAAGCGGACCACTGTTTTACTATTACTGTTTACTGTCAAGTTATTGTTGTTTACTGTTAATCTACTTTTGTTACTCTATCTACTTCTGTTTACTATAAAAAAAAAAAAAAATTTGGTATCAGAGCCTCAAGACCTTTTAGGACCCTATAATTTATGAACAAACTACAATTTAGAAACACTCATTACGAAGAAGCTATTGAGTTTTCCCAACAATTTGCCAAAAGTAAAGAAACTGGTTACAGTAACGTCTCACTAGTAAATCAAGGCGATCAAGTACTAGTACAACAAAACAACACCATACTAACACTACTTACTTCTTTACATTATAGGCTTACGGTATTGGAAACTCAACTACTTACTCTAGAAAATCATATCTATAAAGATACTCACACAAGTAATCTAAAAGAAACTCTTGAAAGTATTAACAAAGACCTTAGTAAATTGTCTTTAGGAAAAACAATTACCTAACAACAACCCACTACTTATAAATTTCTTACTTATAAGACTCAAGATATCATTTCAAATGGATCTACGAACAAAGAAACAACTGAAAGTTTTTCTGGTTTATCACAAACTTTAAGACAACCAAATAAAAACTTATCCATAATACCCAGGAGGTCCTCAACAAATATTGCCACTTATCAATTAGAAGAACTTATAGACATAGAACATAATTTAGACACTTTTTCTAACGAACAATTAAATACCTTAAACCCAAAAAGAATATATAATCAAGGACTATTATCCTTTTCGACATCACTTTATAGACATCACAGAACACAACCACTTCATCTACCAGATGGAGGTGAAGAAAGATTTACACTCATGACAGAAGAATCGGCAAGAACACTTTTACAAAGAAAACATCACTACATACATCTAGGATTAATAGTATTTGGACTAAGAGGACTTACTAGAAAAAGTATAGGAGCTAAAGTATTTTTAGTCCTTTATGACTCAAGATTCTCTGACAATGATAAGGCAATTATTGGACTCATTGAAGTAGATATGAATAGCAATTTAGGAATTACCTATTTTTGTCCAAACTTCAATATGACAATCCCGGACTTTATAGAACATATTAAAATTTCAGTACAAGCCAGAGGGTATGGAGACTTTCAAAGACATATATAATATTCAAATAGACATAATCTTTCTAGGAAAAACTATGACAAATATTAACAATAGTTTTAAAGTTCAAATTACTAATGTTATTGAAACCCTTACGACAAAAGGCATTTATTTCCACAAACCTAAGGACTTCTCATCAACATTACTTGCAGGATTGGAGTGGACTCTTAATTTAGAATTAAACAATAAACCACAAACCTTACAACCAACAGAATCCATTATTTATAAAGATAGACATGGAAGCTCTATAGTAAGATTTCATAATTATAAACCTTCAACATCACAAGAAGAAGATAATGAAGAAACTCAAACTAATATGAATTTAATGAACATTGAATATAGCATACTGGACACTCCTATAAGCAATAATACGGAAAGCAATTATTTATTTTATGACGATCTAAATGAATATGTTTACATTCCATTTGAAATAGCCAACTATTTCACTAAAGAAGATTTAAAAGAATTAGAAACTTTTGACCTTTTACACCATAAATTAGAGCCTGACTGGATGTTATATTTCGACGAAGAGCATAACATAATTGCTAAAAAACAAGATTACTTCTCAACAGTAAATCTAATGAATCCAGCCGAATCTAGTAGCACTAGTAACTTTAGACCACAACCGCTACAAGTAAGATACCCTGAAAGTTCTATGAGAACTATGGATTATGGGGAAGAACATCCTCCAAGAACAAAGATTACCCCATATACTAATAATAATCCTTTATTAAGAACAATAGGAAAAAGAAGACCACCCGAAATTACTTACTTTGGCAAGAATTCGGTCTTGTTAAATATTGGAGAATGCGATGATCCGCAACTTTATGATACTTATCTAGAACAATGGATAGTCTCTGTTAAAAGAGATTATCAAGCTATACATGAACTAGACATAGAAACAGGAGAAGCCATGATAAGAGTAGGAGAAAATTACCTAGGTGATGTTGCCAGAGCAGCATGGGAAGTCTATAAAACTACATATCCCGAGGAAGTAGCCAGGATGGCATCACAAGGAAATAACATACTCAAATTTTGCTATACAATTCATAGGTTGTTTACTGCCAGAGATGCTAATACTGGATTATATATAAGACAAAGAGAAGCTATGAGAGACTTAGAACAATTACAACTCTTTAGTTGGAACTGGATTAAACCTTTTTGTAATGACTTTCTAGCATTAACAGCAGTCTCGGGAAACTATTGTAACCCGGAACTAGGGGAAAGACTTTTTAGCAAACTTCCAGGAGACTTAGGAAAGGAAATACATAAAGCCTGGATAGACATGAATGTAGCACCACAATACGATAACATTGGAGTAAGAATTCAACACATTATTTCCATACTTAAAGAAAAATGTACCTATATCCATATACAAAAGCAATTAAAAAATCAACAATATGGATTTTGTAGCCAGATATATACCCCTCAACAATATGGCCTCACCCAACCTAGACCAAGACTAAATCATTCATCAAGAACACCCAGAAAATTGGTAACAAGGCCAAAGGCAATAAAACCTAAAAAGACTTATTATCTTAGAAAAAGTAGAGAAAAGAAACCTTACTTAAATAAAGAAAAACATGTACGGAAGTTCAAACCAAAGAAGACATATGCCAATACTATCACATGTTTTGCCTGTAATGAACCAGGTCATTTATCCTCTGCCTGCCCAAATAAAAAGAATTTATATACCCGAGAAGCAAAACTAGTTACCTGTACAAATCTAGATTTAATAGAAGTACAATCAGATGTTTCTGATACATCCTCCATCTACTCTATTGTTTCTGTAGATGACATAGAAGAAGTTGTTCCTTCTTCTGATTACAGTCTTGTAAACTCTTTCTTGCAACCCTCGCATCAGCAGTATAACCTATATCCTGAAAATTACATACCCTATGATACATTAGACAATCTAGATGAATTATGGGAAGACTCTCCATTTCCAGATACAAATCTAATGTTTAAACAACTTAACAATAAGACTACAGAAGAACTTAACTGCATACATGAGTGGATACTCAAAACAGGAACTGATAACATTCCTTGTTTCTTTTGTAGTTATTATCCATCTTTAGACAAAAGAGGAACCTGCAAAATATGTAAAAAAACAAGTCTGTAATCTTTGTCTTCAACAACTATTCTCTATTACGATACCCATAAGCCAGCTCTCTAAAGGAGGCACTAGAAATTTTTTATTAGAAACAAGAGTTTTTGTATTAGAAACACGTATTAATAAATTAGAAACAGAAATTGAGCCCTAGATAAACAAATAAAAGAAAATCTTCCTCCACATTCTTCTTCTCAGGCTAACCTTGATAAAGGAAAAGGTTTACAACTTACACCAACAGATGTAATAGATCGAGATCTAGTCTTTATAAAAGCCTCTAGTATATGTAATATAGGAAAAACTCTAGACATTAGAGTCAAATGTTTGGTAAATATCCATGGCCATGAATTCACACTACATGCCTTTTTAGATAGTGGAGCTACCAACTCCACCATAGATGAAAATACACTTCTTTCTGTCTTACCGAAAACTTTTATAAAAACAGCATCACAACCATTACTAAGTACACAATTTGATGGCCAACAGTTAGCTTGCACGCAATTTGTTACTAACACCCATCTAAGGTTTTATGACAACTGTGGAAAATACGGCACACCACTCTCACTTCCTAAGCTATGGATTAAGCCACTCTTACATCCTAATATTCATTTAATCCTAGGTTTAAATTTTCTGGTAGCATCAGATAGAGCTTGTCTTCTAACTAAGGATTATGCTCTTTTCTTTTCCTCACCCATAATATCTCCAATAGTATCAGACTATCCCTCTATTGTCCATCCCTTAACTACAAAATCCCACATAGAACTCCTACCTTCAGACAACACATCTTGTCAATGTTCTCCTAAAAATGCCTGTAAACAACCTAGTAAGAAGACACAACCGGATAACCAGACCTGTGCCCTAGCTTTTTCTAACTACCAAGACTCGGAAAACTAGCCTCACTTGGCTGGTCAAGCCCTATAACTAATGACACCTGTATCCCACATGATCTTATACTCCCACAACAGTTACTTCAACTAATAAACACACATAAACCTGATGTAGACTCTCTCATTTCTAGATTAGAAAAATTAGAAATAATTGGAGAAAATCCTACTAAATATTGGGACATAGATAAAGTATACTGCAAGCTATCAATCATTAATCCAAACCTTACAATTAAGGCCCAAGACTTAAAATATACAAATTGGGAAACTGAAGAATGCAAAATGCATATTAACCAACTCTTAACTTTAGGAGCCATTCAAAGGTCTACATCTAGGCACCGAAGTCCAGCTTTTATAGTTAATAAAGGATCAGAACAAAAACGTGGCCAATCTAGAATGGTATTTAATTACAAGAGACTAAATGATAATTGTCAAGAAGACGGTTATAAAATTCCCGACAAAGACCAACTCTTAAATAAAATCCAAAACTCAAAATAGTACTCAAAATTTGACATGAAATCAGGATTTTGGCAAGTTAAAATGCATCCTGAGTCCATTGAATGGATAGCCTTTTCCTGTCTCGAAGAACATTTTGAGTGGCTTGTTATGCCTTTTGGCCTCAAGGTCGCTCCTCAAATATTCCAAAGGAAAATGGATGACATTTTTCGAGATTTTTCTCTCTTCACTTGTGTGTATATAGATGATATTTTAGTTTTCTCTAAGACTAAATAAGAACATTATGCTCATCTTCATATTATATTTAATTTATTTGAGAAACATGGTCTGATTATTTCTCGAAAGAAAATGACAATAGCCACTACTCATATTGATTTCTTAGGAGCAGAAATAGGACAGGGACAAATAGCCCTTCAACCTCATATCTCTGCTAAAAGCCTTGCTTTTCCAGATAAGATGGAAGACACTAAAACTCTAAGAGCCCTTTTAGGACTCCTAAATTATGCTAGACCTTATTTAAAAAATATAGGAAAAATCAGCGGCCCATTATACAACAAAACCTCCTTAACAGGACAAAAACACTTTAATCAACAAGATATAGCACTTGTAAAACAGATTAAAGAATTAGTAAAAACAATTCCCATGTTAACACTACCACTTGATGCTGACTACTTAGTCATCGAAACAGATGGATGTGAAACAGGATGGGGAGGAATTTTATTTAGAAAAACATCCAAGTATGACCCTAAAACTACAGAAACCTTATGCAGATATGCCTCTGGAAAATTTCAAGAAAAAGGACATCTTACTTCATTAGATTTTGAAATATTAGTAGTTATTTATTGTCTAGAAGCCTTCCGATTATTCATTTGTAATAAGCAAGAAATTACCATTCGAACCGACTGCGAAGCTATAGTCAAGTATAGTCAACAAACTAAAGGATTAAGAAAAGGATTAAGTACTAAGAGATGGCTAAAATTCACAGATACTATTATTAATAAAGGTTTACGTATTCATTGGGAACATATAAAAGGAATTAACAATTCTTTAACTGATACTTTATCTCGTTTACTCCACTAACAATTTTTGTTTAGGCAATGGATCGGCCAAGGAAAGTTTGCACCTCGTTTGCTACTAAAACATTAAGATTTGGAACACAAGAACTACAACAGTTTACACAGCAAGAAGATCAGTTTCGCTCTTTATTCAGAGACAAACTAGATCACATTCAACACTGTTTGATAGATAACATTTGGCACATTCCTACCATCCCTGGTAGCTCCGGACACAAGATAGCAGTCATAAATGCTTTAACAAACTACTTTCTAACAACCATACAAAAGCCAGCAGGCAAGAAATTCTCTTGCTATGTAGTCTTTTCCGAGCCACAAGCTGGGGTATATGCTACTTGGGAGGAAACAAATATGGCCATACAAGGCTTAGAACATCCTTTCTTCAAAGGGTATTATTCACTTGAAGAAGCTTTTAATGCTGCCAGAACTCAACTTGGTGCTAATTTCTTTATTAGCACTTTATTAAAAACAACAACTATGGTGCCAACTAGCCCACAATCAGAAGAAACTCCTACATATGCACAAATTACTGAAGGAACTCATGGGTCTCCTTCCTCTTCCACAACATTAGAAGAAAAGAAACCACAACGGGCCAACTATCTAACACTGGCCCAGTTAAAAGAACAAGCTGCTACAACTTTTGCTCAAAGAACATCTGCAGCCCATATATTGGGTCTGCCCAACACTATACCCGAGGATATCAACTCCTACGTTCGGAACCTAGCAGAACAATCTACACTATAGATATTTTTTGAATTATGTGAAGCATTAAAGACCTTCCACAAAAATCCCCCTCCTGGGCTAACTATTACCTATGAAGCAGAATTTGGCCCAAAACTTAAATGTCAGAAAATTGGGCCAACCTGTGAAGACTCTGCTAAATACGGATGTCCATGCCAGTTGCTATATTCCTTCCGAAAAGCCAACTTAGACTATGAAAGGTATAAAGTAATTTCATACAAAGGAAGGCTTATTACTCCTTTTCTTCTGATGGACTATGGACTACTATACAAAGTCTGGATACATGATCCAGATTCTGTTAAAGATTTTCCTAAAAAGCTTGGTACTATTATTTCTCTGGCCCTCGAAGAAGAGGAAATGTTTGTTGTATGTACTTTTGACAGCTCTCCACCGGAATGGCTTAACCTTAATATTGAACCAGCCAAACATCTGGTTAAGCTGGATATCAATGAAGTCGGAGGTATCCAAACAGAACTTGAAGATTACCCATCTGACCCCGATCTCCATTGGGAAGCTCTCCCTACTATTGAAGATCAATTAAAGCATTGGAGAGCATCAGTACAAGGAACTAATTGGGCTTGGGATCGCTTGACAGATCCAGATAATTACTTCCTAATAGGAGAAACTTACACTGAGAAGATCTATTGGCCAAAAGATATGGGGACTAGATTCCTCCCTTTCTCCTTCAAAACACAGCATACGACATTGCTTCAACATTATAAAAGAAAAACTGAAAGATACTGTCAGAAGAGACTAGCCAGCTCTGTTCTCTCTGCTAGAGCATATAGAGCAGCACTCAACAGAAGTATGCAGCCAGACTTAGCCGGAAGTTCACAAACTCCCTCTCTGGATCTTACCAGTGACAATAACCTCGACAACTTAATGGAGACTTAAGAACGTCATCCATGACGTCCTCTCCCATAAACACAACACTACAGTAACATCTACCAAAAACGTCATTCATGACGTTTTTCTGCCACCTAGCCACTATGTCCACCCACCTAAAAAGAAGTCATCTGTCCCCTCAACTAAACCCTTCTTTTGCCAGGCCGCCTTTTCCATTTCTTAGAGCTTTCCACTTGTCCTTCGCCAAGCTTTCTCTTTCCAGGCCCCTCTCTTTCTCTGCTTTCCTTCTCCTCCAAGAAAAGCTCTCTCCTCCTCCTATAAAAGGACCCCAAAACTCTCTTGCTGAAGCATCCACTTCCCCCACTACAGTCCATACTCTTCCGCTGTTCTTCAAGTTTGCGCAAGTGTGTTTGTAAGTTCTCTCTGTTAAGTTATGTAAAAATTCGGTACCTTTATGTAATATATGTTGTCTTTTATGTAAGCTATCTTTATGTAAAAATTTTATGTAACTCTCTGTAAAAATTCTCTACTAAATAAGATCTATGCTTGTTGCTTGCTTTATAATGATAATCTAAGTTTAGACTCAAAAACATTCTGTCTCTCTCGTCTTGGTTCTTTTCCTCAGTCCTTGTCTTAGTAACTGACAGGTGAACAGTAACTGTATCAGGAATAACCAAAATCATATAAGACTTGTGCGGGCTAAGTAAGAAGGGTAGCAACCCAAAATCTTACGCATAAGCCGGGGCACTGATTGAAAGGTGAGGTCCTGAACAGGTGAGGCTCCCTGGAAAACAAACAAGAAAAGAAAGTAGTTTAGTAAAAAAAAAAAAAAAAAAAAAGAAGAGTAAAAATTTAAAAAGTCAATATATTTAACCATACCATCACGGTATTGTGACTATCTACTTTATTTCTGCACTTCACTATTACTATATTTTTCTATTTACTGTTTACTATTTACTGTTTACTATTTACTTTTTACTATTTACTATTTACTGTTACTGTTTTACTATTACTGTTTACTGTCAAGTTATTTTTGTTTACAGTTAATCTACTATTACTGTTTACTGTCCAGTTATTTTTGTTAATCTACTATTACTATTTTACTATTACTGTTTATTGTCAAGTTATTGTTGTTTAATTTTTTTTTTTTATAGTAAACAGAAGTAGATAGAGTAACAAAAGTAGATTAACAGTAAACAACAATAACTTGACAGTAAACAGTAATAGTAGATTAACAAAAATAACTGGACAGTAAACAGTAATAGTAGATTAACTGTAAACAAAAATAACTTGACAGTAAACAGTAATAGTAAAACAGTAACAGTAAATAGTAAATAGTAAACAGTAAATAGTAAACAGTAAATAGAAAAATATAGTAATAGTGAAGTGCAGAAATAAAGTAGATAGTCACAATACCGTGATGGTATGGTTAAATATATTGACTTTTTAAATTTTTACTCTTTTTTTTTTTTTTTTTTTACTAAACTGCTTTCTTTTCTTGTTTGTTTTCCAGGGAGCCTCACCTGTTCAGGACCTCCCCTTTCAATCAGTGCCCCGGCTTATGATTTTGGGTCTTATATGATTTTGGTTATTCCTGATACAGTTACTGTTCACCTGTCAGTTACTAAGACAAGGACTGAGGAAAAGAACCAAGACGAGAGAGACAGAATGTTTTTGAGTCTAAACTTAGATTATCATTATAAAGCAAGCAACAAGCATAGATCTTATTTAGTAGAGAATTTTTACAGAGAGTTACATAAAATTTTTACATAAAGATAGCTTACATAAAAGACAACATATATATATATATATTAAATCCTAAATTTTAAAAAACTTACATATAGATATATGATCCTACCCACGAACGTCGATGAGTGAATCACCTATGAGTTGGCTTTGTTGCCAACTTAATCGTCAATCACTGGATAACAATGAAAATGACATTGTTATTCAAGCCTAGATGATAGCAAAATACTCCAACTCTAAGTTAGAGGATGAAAGAAGAAAATAACAATATTAGAGTTTTGATGTACGTATATGCATATACCTTAGATGCCGAAAAGGGTTACCTTTTTATAGAGAGACAACAAACTTTTTTCTTCCGTTTCAATCTTCACGTTATCATTATTTAATCCCTTAAATAACACAATATATATTTGTTGATTGCTACTCGGAATGTCATACTGGTTCCCCTGTACAAAAATGTTTGTACAAGTTTCGAACATTTTCTAACAACCTATTGTGTTCTTTAGAAATTAAATTTAGAATCGCAAACAGAACTTAACATTATTATTCCAAATTTAACTTATCTGTTCTTAGAGGTTTAGACTTGGATCGCAAATGATGCTTAACATTATTAATCCAAATCCACCTATGTTACAAATTCGATTAAATATTTATTTCAGAGATCGGCTTCTAAGTTAAACATGGCGAGGCACTAGGTCTTCTTGAGTATGGGATCATCCACTACTTCCTAGACAAAGTCTTTCAACGAAATTCAATATTTAATCTCCTTATAGTAACCCTAGGTTTAACCATTAAGAATAATCGAATCACAAGATCGAAAAATAAAGAAACACAAAATCGAAACATAAAGGGCTATGACTTAAACAGGTTCGATTAGTATTCATATCCATAACTTACAATTAAGCCTGAATAATAATATCCAACAATTTACGCTTCTTTATAACCTTTAATTAATCCTGGAAAGAAGATTGTTGCTAGTGTTGATGCCAATGATAAGTTCCTTCTACATAGAACATGAGAGTGATTCTTCATGATCTTCAATCTACAAGTAACTTTTGCATAGAAAATGTAATGATGTTTTTTTTTAGATAGAACATGACATAAAGGGCTATGACTTTTAAGGCTATAAAATCTTCATCTTTCATAACAAAACATTATTATTTTTTTGATAATTCAAATATTCAAGTCTTATGATTTGATTAATTCTGGAAGTAATCGGTCTAATCACACAAAAATTTATCATCGGCCATCAAAGTAAATCTGAAATTGTAAATGACAATACAATGATCCACCATCCTAGTGATTCAAAATCAGGAGACGAATTTCTTAACCACCTTGTTTCAAAATCCTACATAGATATTGATTTCTAATGTATTGTTGACAAAAGACTCTTAGAAGGGAGGGGATATCCACACCCCCCACGTTAACTAAACACACTCCATTTTCTAAATACACCCATTAATAATTTTTTTAGCATAAATTTTCTAAACACGCCCTAGAATATTCTTATTTTACACTATCTAAAAACCCTAAAAGAAACATATATAGCATCAAAATCATACATCTCTAACGTGGTGGTATTTCTTGTACTATATGTATATGACATTTTGCTCATTGGCAAAAATGTTAAAGTGTTGTTAGACATAAGGATATGGTTATCCAAGCAGTTTGATATGAAGGATTTGGGAGAATGTGGACATATTCTTGGGATTAAAGTAATAAGGGATCACAAGAAAAGAATGTTGTGCTTATTCCAAGCTTCATACATCGATACTATTCTAGCTCATTTTAACATGCAAAACTTCAAGAAAGGTTTTCTACTTTTTCAGCATGGAGTACCTTTATCTAAAGAGATGTCTCCTAAAACATCAAAGGGAATAGAGGACATGAAGGCAGTTCCTTATGCTTCGGCTGTAGGAAGCCTAATGTATACGATGCTATGCATGAGACTGAATATCTGTTTTGCCGTGGACATACTGTTGGTTGCTACTCGGAAAGCCTATAGGTTCCACTGTACAAAAATTTTGTACAAAGGTCTGAACCTTTTCCTAGCTACCATGTGTTCTTTTAAATTAAATTTTGGATCTCCTGCGGAACTTAACACGTTTGATCCAAAACTTAATCTATTTGTTCTTTTAGGTTTTGACTTGGATCTCCTGCGGAACTTAACACGTTCGACCCAAGTCTCCTTAAGTTATTAATTCCATTAAATATCAATTTCCATAAAAGGTTCCCAGTACTGACGTGGCGAGGCACATGGCCTTCTTGGATATGGGAGCAACCACCACCGACTAGACAAAACCTTTAATAGAAAGCTAATATTTAATTTCCTAAAATAACTTTAGGTTAACCAAAGAGAACAATCAAATCACAAGGAAAAGAAAGAAACAAAAGAACACAACTTCGAAAACCATATTCAAATACTAGAACGTAAGCCTCTTGTATTTGGTATTATTTCCATAAATAACTAGCATGATGCGGAAATAGAAATTACTAGTTATACCTTGTAGAAAAACCTCTTGATCTTCTACCGTATTCCTCTTCTAACCTCGGACGTTGTGTGAGCAACGATCTTCCAAGATGAGAAACCACCAACCACCTTCTTCTCCTCCAAGCAAGGTTCGGCCACAAAGGGAAACTTCACCAAGGAGGAAAAACAAAATACTAACCAAGCTCCAAGAGATGCTAGCTTTCTCTCCTTCTTCTTCTTCTTCTCCAAGTAGTATCCGGCCACCACAAGAACTCCAAGGGAGAGGGAGAGGTTCGGCCACCACAAGAGGAAGAGAGGGAGAGGGTAATGGCCGGCCACAACACCAAGGAAAGAGGGAGAGAAAACAATAGAGGTTGTGTCTTGTGAAGGCACCCTCACCCCTTCTTTTATATTCCTTGGCCTAGGAAAATTAGGAAATAAATTTTCCTTAATTTCCTTGACATGATTTAATTGAGAGAAATAAAATAAAATTTCCCCAATTAATTTGTGATGGCCGGCCACATCATTAGAAGGCAAATAGGACAAGTTTCAATCAACAATTAAAACTTCCTAATTTGTTTCCGGAAATTTTAAAAAATAAAATTTCTCTTTAAAATCTCTTCATGGTTAATAAAAGGAAATATCTATAATTTTAATTTTATTAACATGTGAATAATTTTAAAGAGAAAATAAAACATCTCTCCAATCTACAAATAAGGAAAGAGATCTAATCTCTTCTTTAATCTTTGTAGATCTTTATAAGAGAGATATTTTAATTTTAATTCTCTTTAAAATATATCTTCCACATAATAATTAAAATTAAAATTAAATTTCTTTTTATTTTATTTGGGCCGCCCTAGCTTGGGTTCAGCTAGGGCCGCCACCCAAAATCATACCTAGGCCAGCCAGCTTGATTCCCAAGCTAGCTTGGCCCGCCTGGGTGTATAAGGTGGGTATAGGTGGGTATAGTACTCTATAAATAAGAGGCTACGATAGGGACCGAGAGGAGGAATTGGTTTTGGTCTCCGATAAAATTACATCCCGTGTTCGCCAACACACAACTTAATTTTATCAATGATAATTCATTCCACTAGAGAACTATCATTGAACTACCGCACCAATCCCAAATTATATTTTGGGCTCCTTCTTATTATGAGTGTGTTAGTCTCCTGTGTTTAAGATATCGAATGTCCACTAATTAAGTGAGTTCGACAACTCATTTAATTAATATCTAAGTCCAAGAGTAGTACCACTCAACCTTATTATCATGTCGGACTAAGTCCACCTGCAGGGTTTAACATGACAATCTTTATGAGCTCCTCTTGAGGACATTATCAACCTAGTATCACTAGGACACAGTTTCCTTCTATAATCAACAACACACACTATGAGTGATACCATTTCCCAATTTATCGGGTTTATTGATTCATCGAACTAAATCTCACCCATTGATAAATTAAAGAAATAAATATCAAACATATGTGCTTTTTATTATATTAGGATTAAGAGCACACACTTCCATAATAACTGAGGTCTTTGTTCCTTTATAAAGTCAGTATAAAAGGAACGACCTCAAATGGTCCTACTCAATACACTCTGAGTGTACTAGTGTAATTATATAGTCAAGATAAACTAATACCTAATTACACTACGACTTTCTAATGGTTTGTTCCTTTCCATTCTGGTCGTGAGCTACTGTTTATAATTTATAAGGTACCGATAACATCATCTTCTATATGTGACACCACATACTATGTTATCTACAATATAAATTAAATGAACAACTACAAACAAATGTAGATAATTAGACCAAATGTGATTCTTTATTCATAATGAATGTTTACAAAGCTTAGGCTCAGATACACTCCAACAATCTCCCACTTATACTAATGACTAAGTCGCCATATCTTCTACCATACATCCGATTCCCATTCCTCCACATGCCGATCGAAAGCTTTTGCCAAGGGCCTTAGTGAAAGGATCTCACAGTTATCCCTCATGCAATCTTGGCGATGACAACTTCTCCTCGCTTCACGATATCTCTTATCAAGTGGTACTTGCGCCTCTATATGTTTACTTGCCTTATGGGCTCGTGGTTCCTTCGAGTTTGCAATTGCACAATTATCACAATAAATTGTGATGATTTTGGGCAAACCAGAATCACTTCTAAGTCCATTAGAAAGTTCCCGAGCCATACCGCTTCTTTAGCCGCCTCAGATGCTACATACTCGCTTCCATGGTTGAGTCCGAAACGCTTTCTCTAACACTCCTCCATGAAATGGCTCCACCTCCCAAAGTAAACACATAGCCCGATGTAGACTTCATTATCCCTATCTCGATTGGAAATTGAACTGTAACCCATGTGAGCAAATCATCCGCTTGGTAAACTAGCATATAATCTCTGGTCCTTCTCAGGTACTTTAATATATGTTTTACCGCAGTCCAATGTCCTTGTCCAGGGTTACTCTGATATCTGCTAACCATGCCCACGGTAAAACAGATATCAGGTCTCGTACATAGCATTGCATACATTAGGCTTCCTACAACCGAAGCATAAGGAACTGCTTTCATGTCCTCTATCTCCTTTGATGTCTTTGGAGACATTTCTTTAGATAGAGCTACTCCATGTCTAAAAGGTAAGAAACCTTTCGAGTCTTGCATGCTAAAACGAGCAAGGATTGTATCTATATATGAAGCTTGGGATAGACACAATATTCTTTTCTTACGATCCTTATAACTTTGATCCCAAGAATGTGTGCACATTCTCCTAAGTCCTTCATATCAAATTGTTTGGACAACCATACCCTTACGCCGATAATACCTTGACATTGTTGCCAACTAACAAAATATCATCTACGATAGTACAAGAAATACCACCACGCTTTCATACTTTTTATATACACAAGACTCATCCGACTAATAAATCCATATGATCGATTACTTCATTAAACCGGATGTTCCAAGACCTTGAAGTTTGCTTTAGTCCATAAATGGACCGATTGAGCTTGCATACTAGATGCTCTTTGCCTTTTCAATAAATCCTTCGTTGCTTCATATGGATGTTCTCTTCAAGACTTCCATTAAGGAAAGTCGTCTTGACATCCATTTGCCAAATCTCATAATCCATATGAGCAGAATGGATAAGAGTATCCTGATAGACTTAAGCATGGCTACCGGTGAAAAGGTTTCCTCATAATCGATTCCCTCTTTCGAGTGTACCCTTTCGCAACAAGCCTAGCTTTGAAGGTTTCTACCTTCCCGTCTGTCCCTCTTTTCCTTTGTAGATCCACTTGCATCCAACGGCTTTTACACCATCGGTGGTTCTACAAGCTCCCACCTTATTAGAGTACATGGACTCTATTTCGAATTCATTGCCTTTTGCCAAGATGTCGCATCTATATCTTGGAGTGCTTCATTATACGATGGGATCAGGTTCATGTTTACCCGGATCAAGTCCAAGACTCTCCCAAAACATGAATCTTTCAGTCACATACAACCCTCCCACTACGACGAGGCACCGTCGTGGTTGTGTATCATGTGTGACACGTGTTGCGCCTCTTGTGGTACTTCATCTTGTAATGTTGGTAATGAAGTAGACATGTCCTCTCTAAGTTCTTCTAAAACAATTTTACTCTTCGGGCTTGTGATCCATTATATAGTCCTCTTCTAAAAACGGGCATTGGTGCTAACAATGACCTTCCGTCTTTAGGACTATAAAATAAACCACCTTCGCCTTTGGGATATCCTACAAACACGCCAACTTCGTACGAGATTCTAACTTATCAAGATCTGGTTTCAGACATGTGCTGGACTACCCAATATCCGAATATGTCTTAGACTGGGTTTTCGCCATTCCACAATTCTATGGGAGTAGAAGAAACTGATTTAGAAGGTACTAAGTTCGGAACGATACACTGCTGTTTCCAGAGCATATCCCCAAAACGAATTTGGTAATTCTGAATAACTCATCATTGATCTAACCATCTCCATAAGAGTCCTATTCCTTCGCTCGCTACACCATTCTGTTGGGGTGTTCCAGTGCAGATAATTGGGATTGAATCCCAGCCTCCGATAAGTAATTCCTAAACTCTCCTAAGAGGTATTCGCCACCACGATCTGATCAGTAGTGTCTTGATACTTTACCTAGTCGTTTCTCCACATCAGCCTTGTATTCTTCGAACTTATCAAAGCACTCGGACTTGCGGCGCATTAGGTAAATGTATCCATATCTTGAATAATCGTCCATGAAAGAGACAAAATATTCAAAACCTCCTCTTGCCCGGACAGACATAGGACCACATAAATCGAGTGAACCAACTCTAACACTTCTTCGGCTCTATACCCCTGGCCTTGAACGGCCTCTTGGTCATTTTACCTTCTAAGCAAGATTCACAAGTTGGAAAATTTTTCAACTCTAATGAACTTAAAAGTCCATCGGCTATAAGCCTCGAATCCTACTTAAGTTAATATGACCAAGCCTTAGATGCCAAAGATATGCTTGATTCATTTCGAAGGTTCTTTTCTCTTATTAGAATTAGAAGATGAATTATAAATTTCCATGTTTTGCTTTGTGGAAGAATTTGGATTTAAAATATACAAATTGCCAACTAATGCACCGGAACGGATAATCACTTTATTTCTTTTAATAACTACATCATTATCGAAAGAAACCGAATATCCATCTAAAACAGGTTTAGAAACCGAAATTAAATTCTTTCTAAAACTGGTACATAAAGACAATTTCTTAAACCAAATTTCTATTTCTACTAAAAGATAAGTAGACGCCTCCCACTGCAACACCGCCACCTTAGTAGCATTGCCCATGTAGATGAATCTCCCTTTAATAGTCGGGTTTCCTGGAACCCCGCAAGGAATTGCAGACATGATCAAGGGCTCCCGTATCACACCAGGTTGTGGTAGATAACACCGCTAAACATGTTTCAACAACTAGAGTATGAGATATACCTTTGTTTTGGTTCTTACGAGGACAGCCCGCCTTCGCCTGCTTATAGATGAAGCACTTGCCCTTCTGCTTCTTCATTCCAACTTTAAATCCCGTACACTGAGATTTATTCACTTTCTTTGAACCATTTTGTTTCTTCTTCTTCTTACCTTCGGTTTAGAAGTAGAACCATTTTCAACATAGTGAATTTGAGCATTGTGACGAAATAACCCTTCTGCTGCTTGATGTCAGTAGTTCCCCTAATGAATAAATCCTTTTATTCATATTATAGTTCAGTGAACCGCTCAAACTTCTAGGTAGGGTTTGGAGGATCATATCGATCCGGGTTTCCCATCAATTTCTCCTCCAAGGATCTCTATTTCGTCGTTCAGATAAGCCATCATGTTTAGGATATGATCCTCACAGGAGTACCCTCTCGCATGGTGGTCCATTATCTTTCTCATAGCTTCTTGTCTAGAAGCCCTATCCTCGATGACCAAAGAGTTCCTTGAGATTGTTCATAATATCATAAGTCGTTGGTAAATCTTTATGTTGATGTTGCAATACATTTGACATTGAAGCTAAAATGTAACACCGCCATCTCATCTGCTTTTACCCATTTCCTATGATATTCAATCTCCTCTGGGTAGATTCACCATGCATCAGGCAATGCTCAACAAGATAAATTTATAGCTTTCAAAGAAGAACAATGTCCGTGTTTCTTTTCCAATCTATGTAATTTGGTCCAATAAGTCTATTTTGTTGAAGTATGATGGACATAGGTTGAAAGTCATCCTAAGAATCACAAATAACTTTTGGTCGAACTCTAAATTTAGAATAATATTGATTCCTCAAACAATACTATTTTAAATTAACCAACACCTTAAAACACCGTGAATTTTGTATGCCACGTTAGTGTGGACGTATACTCAACATTCGTAAAAGGAGGGTTTTAACCCATTAATTTTATTATCTTGTCAACCTAACTTTTGACAAATAAAATTAATAGTTGGTATTATTTGGTCACACAAATAATAGCAATGACTCTCCGGGGAGGATACTATTAGATGTGTCTAAGTGTACACCATTACTTGACACTAAGTCCATTAATAAGATTATGCCCTTTCCGTTGGGGAAGATCACACGCTCTTAATTAACTTCCTATAGTCATCCAAAATGGAAGTCTGTTCTAGTGATCCGCAAACAAGCTCATCCGCTATGGAGGAAGGCACTCGAGCCAACGCGCAAGCTTGTTTGCATCACTTACAAACCAAGAATGGAGACCATGGGATTTACTTAAAATCCCTCTCCCACTTAGTTATTTATAAATGAGGAATTTTAACTATGCTAGCCTACTAAACTTGTAACTAACATGCACACACAGGACAATATAAAAGCAATAAATAGAAAATCTAATTTTCAACTATTATGGCTTTTATCTTTAATTGTCCTCCGTGTTGTCATCCCAAGTGCCGCCATATTTGGCCACCGCCACGGGTCTCTCTGTCGCATCCATCTTGCTCCGAGTTCCGCTGCCTCGTCCTTAGAAGGTTCCACGCTTGCAAGATTCGATCCATGACATAAATAGAATTTTACATTTGATCCTATATTCCATAAAAGGAATGTATATGTATCTAGATCAAAATCAAATCCTAATAAAACTAAATACGGCTCCTGCCGGATTTTAATACAATCATGCACACACATATAAATTGCCCTTGACATGTCCAAGGGTCCAATCACACACATAATTAACTAAAAGCCATAATAGTTGGATCCTGCATCCACAAAGTTAGCACATCCTACTATTATCCCGCCTAAATTATGTATGACATGTGCATAATTAAACTAAATACCAAATACACAGAGGCAAAACCCTAGCTCTGATACCAATTGTTGGTTGCTACTCGGAAAGCCTATAGGTTCCACTGCATAAAAATTTTGTACAAAGGTCCGAACCTTTTCCTAGCTACCATGTGTTCTTTTAAATTAAATTTTGGATCTCTGCGGAACTTAACACGCTTGATCCAAAACTTAATCTATTTGTTCTTTAGGTTTTGACTTGGATCTCGGAACTTAACACGCTCGACCCAAGTCTCCTTGTTATTAATTCCATTAAATATCAATTTCCATAAAAGGTTCCCAGACGACGCATGGCAGGCACATGGCCTTCTTGGATATGGGAGCAACCACCACCGACTAGACAAAACCTTTAATAGAAAGCTAATATTTAATTTCCTAAAATAACTTTAGGTTAACCAAAGAGAACAATCAAATCACAAGGAAAAGAAAGAAACAAAAGAACACAACTTCGAAAACCATATTCGAAATACTAGAACGTAAGCCTCTTGTATTTGGTATTATTTCCATAAATAACTAGCATGATGCGGAAATAGAAATTACTAGTTATACCTTGTAGAAAACCTCTTGATCTTCTACCGTATTCCTTCTAACCTCGGACGCTGTGTGGGCAACGATCTTCCAAGATGAGAAACCACCAACCACCTTCTTCTCCTCCAAGCAAGGTTCGGCCACAAAGGAAACTTCACCAAGGAGGAAAAACAAAATACTAACCAAGCTCCAAGAGATGCTAGCTTTCTCTCTTCTTCTTCTTCTTCTCCAAGTAGTATCCGCCACCACAAGAACTCCAAGGGAGAGGGAGAGGTTCGGCCACCACAAGAGGAAGAGAGGGAGAGGTTGGCCGGCCACACCAAGGAAAAGAGAGAGAAAACAATAGAGGTTGTGTCTTGTGAAGGCACCTCACCCCTTCTTTTATATTCCTTGGCCTAGGAAAATTAGGAAATAAATTTTCCTTAATTTCCTTGACATGATTTAATTGAGAGAAATAAAATAAAATTTCCCAATTAATTTGTGATGGCCGGCCACATCATTAGAAGGCAAATAGGACAAGTTTCAATCAACAATTAAAACTTCCTAATTTGTTTCCGGAAATTTTAAAAATAAAATTTCTCTTTAAAATCTCTTCATGGTTAATAAAAGGAATATCTATAATTTTAATTTTATTAACATGTGAATAATTTTAAAGAGAAAATAAAACATCTCTCCAATCTACAAATAAGGAAAGAGATCTAATCTCTTTCTTTAATCTTTGTAGATCTTTTATAAGAGAGATATTTTAATTTTAATTCTCTTTAAAATATATCTTCCACATAATAATAAAAATTAAAATTAAATTTCTTTTTATTTTTATTTGGCGGCCCTACTAGCTTGGGTTCAAGCTAGGGCCGGCCACCCAACCTAGGCCGGCCCTAGCTTGATTCCCAAGCTAGCTTGGCCGGCCCCCTTGGGTGGGTGTAGAAGGTGGGTATAGGTGGGTATAGTACTCTATAAATAAGAGGCTACGATAGGGACCGAGAGGAGGAATTGGTTTTGGTCTCCGATAAAATTAGCATCCCGTGTTCGCCAACACACAAGTTAATTTTATCAATGATAATTCATTCCACTAGAGAACTATCATTGAACTACCGCACCAATCCCAAATTATATTTTTGGGCTCCTTCTTATTATGAGTGTGTTAGTCTCCCTGTGTTTAAGATATCGAATGTCCACTAATTAAGTGAGTTACTGACAACTCATTTAATTAATATCTAAGTCCAAGAGTAGTACCACTCAACCTTATTATCATGTCGGACTAAGTCCACCTGCAGGGTTTAACATGACAATCTTTATGAGCTCCTCTTGAGGACATTATCAACCTAGTATCACTAGGACACAGTTTTCTTCTATAATCAACAACACACACTATGAGTGATACCATTTCCCAATTTATCGGGTTTATTGATTCATCGAACTAAATCTCACCCATTGATAAATTAAAGAAATAAATATCAAACATATGTGCTTGTTATTATATTAGGATTAAGAGCACACACTTCCATAATAACTGAGGTCTTTGTTCCTTTATAAAGTCAGTATAAAAGGAACGACCTCAAATGGTCCTACTCAATACACTCTGAGTGTACTAGTGTAATTATATAGTCAAGATAAACTAATACCTAATTACACTACGACTTTCTAATGGTTTGTTCCTTTCCATTCTGGTCGTGAGCTACTGTTTATAATTTATAAGGTACCGATAACATCATCTTCTGTATGTGACACCACATACTATGTTATCTACAATATAAATTAAATGAACAACTACAAACAAATGTAGATAATTAGACCAAATGTGATTCTTTATTCATAATGAATGTTTACAAAGCTTAGGCTCTCAGTATACACTCCAACACATACTAAGCAGATATCAAAGTAACCCAGGACAAGGACATTGGACTGCCGTAAAGCATATATTGAAGTACCTAAAAAGGACTAGAGATTATATTATAGTTTACCAGGTAGATGATTTGATCCCTGTGGGTTACACGGATTTAGACTTCCAATCAGATAGGGACAATAGTAAGTCGAACTCAGGGTATGTGTTTACTTTGGGAGGTGGAGCCATAGCATGGAGGAGTGTTAAGCAGAAATGTGTTTCGGACTCCACCATGAAAGCTGAGTATGTGGCAGCCTCTCAGGCAACCAAAAAAATTGTATGACTCAGAAACTTCTTGATGGACTTAGATGTGATTCCTGGTTTACCCAAAATTATCACAATTTATTGTGATAATAGTGGTGCAGTAGTAAACTCGAAGGAACCACGAGCCCATAAGGCAAGTAAACACATTGAGTGCAAGTACCACCTGATACGAGACATCGTAAAGTGAGGAGAAGTTGTTGTCACCAAGATTACATCAGAAGATAACCTGGCAGATCCTTTCATTAAGACCCTTCTGGTGAGAGCTTTTGATGGGCATGTTGAGGGGATGGGGATCAAATGTATGGCAGCATAGTCTTTTAGTATAAGTGGGAGATTGTTAAAATGTATACTAAAAGCCTAGCTTTTTGTATAAACATTTATTTTGAAATGAGAATCACATTGGTCAAATGTTTGCATTTAGTTAAATGCAGTTGTCCATTTAATATATATTGTAGATAATATGGTGTGTGGTGTCACATAGAAGATCATGTTATCAGTTCCTTATAAATTATAAATAGAAGCTCACAACCAAGATGGATTGGGACAAACCATTAGAATGGTTGTAGTGTAATTTGGTACTAATTTATCTTGACTATAACATTACACTAGTACACTATGTGTGTATAGAGCAGAATCATTTGAAGTTGTTCCTTTTATACTGACTGCATAAAAGAACAGAGTCTCTGTTATTATGGATGTGCGTACTCTTAATCCAAATATAATAATAAGCACATGTACTTAGTATTTATTTCTTTAATTTATCAAATGGTGAGATTTATTCGTTAAATCAATAGGCCCGATAAGTTGAGAAATAATATTATTTATATGATGTGTTGTTGATTATAGAAGGAAACTGTGTCCTATTTATTAGGATGATGATGTCCCCTTGAGGAGCTCATAAAGATTGTCATGTAAACCCTACAGGTGGACTTAGTTCCGACATGACAATGAAGTTGAGTGGTATTACTCTTGGAGCTAGATATTAATTAAGTGAGTTGTCAGTAACTCATTTAATTAATGGACATTCGATATCTTAAACATAGGAAGATTAACGCACTCATGATAAGAAGGAGCCCATAATGTAATATGAGATTGGTGCAGTAGTTCAATAATAACTCTTTAGTGGCATGAGTTATTATTGATGAACTTGAGTTGGGTGTTCAGGTCGAATACAGGAAGCTCAAGCTCATTAGGAGGCCAAAACCAATTCCTCCTCTAGGTCCCTGTTGTAGCCTCTATGTAAAAAGTCTCGCATCCACCCAAGTTATCTTTATGGTCGGCCACATCCTTGCTTGGTGTCCAAGCAAGGGGCCGACCACCCCTTGCTTGGTGCCCAAGCAAGGGGTTGGCCAAGATGAGTTTAAAAGTGGGTTTTGAATTTTTAAAATCTTTCTTTTTGTAGCCATCTACAATGTTTTAAAAGAGAGATTTTAAATTTAAAAAACTTTTCTTTTTTGAAGTCATCCACATGGTTTTAAAAGAAAGTTTTAAATTTAAAAAAATCTTTCCTTTTGTAGCCATTTACAATGGTTTAAAAGAGAGATTTTATTTTTGTTAAAACTTTCCTTTTTTGTAACCATGATTTAAAAGAGAGGTTTTAATTTTAAAAATCTTTCCTTTTTATAGCCATATGCGATGTTTAAAAGAGGGATTTTTAATTTTAAAACTTTTCTTTTGTAGTCATCCACAATAGGAAATTTAAAAGAGATATTTTAATTATTGTTAAAATCTTTCCTTTTTAGCCATTACCAAGGACCATGAAAGGGGATAGATGGTGCCTTAGAGGAAATAATCATCTACACAATTTCTGTTCTTCTTCTATTCTCCTTGTGGTCGACCCCCTCATATTCTTATTCTCCCCTTGCTTTCTCACCTAAGGCCAGCGACATCAAGAGGCTTCAACCATCTTGTGGCTAGCGGGTTGCAAGGAAGAAAGAAGAACAAGAGGTGGTGTTCCTAGCTTTGATCCCTTGGTGGCCGAAAGTCTTGGAAGAAAGAAGGACTTGGGTGGTTTTTGCGTCCTGGTAAATCGTCGCCCACATGATGTCCAAGAGGAGGAGAGGAATACAACAGAAGATCAAGAGGTCTTTAAGCTACAAAGAAAGGTATAACTAGTTAATTATTTCCGTTGTGTACTAGTTTATTTTTCCTTTGTATGGATCCTGAAGTACCAACACAAAAGACTAGCGATTTTGTGTTTTGATTGAGGTCTCTGTAATTTAACCTAGGGTTTACTGTAAGGAGTTTAAATATTCAATTTCTTTGAAAGACTTTGACTATGAAGTGGTGGATGATCCCATACCCAAGAAGGCTGAGTGTCTCGCCAACGACCTGGAAGTCAATCCTTGAAATAGATATTTAATCAACTTCTGTAATATGCTTTAACTTCTGATGAACACATGGGTTGAACTTGGATTAATAATGTTAAGTTTCATTTGTAATCCAAGTTTAACTTCTGAAAAGCACATGGGTTGCTAGGAAAAGCTCTATGCTTGTACAAATTTTTGTACAAGGAAAACAGAACGAAATTCCGAGTAGCGCCAACAATTGGTATCAGAGCTAGTTTTCTGGCTCTATGTGTTTGATTTTCAGTTAAATTATGCACTTTTCATACATAAATTTAGGCAGGATAATAGTAGGATGTGCAAATAGATTAACTCTGCGGTTGCAGGGATCCTAGTTCCAACTATTATGACCATATTGTGTTTGTGTGTGATTTGGACCCTCGGGCATATCGAGAGCATTTTATGTGTGTGCATAATTGTAATTATTAAATATAGCAGGAGCTGTATTAGTTTTAGAATTTTACATTCTGTTCGATCTAGATTACATGTGCATTCCCTTGTGGAATATAGGATTGATAAATGTAAAATTTTATTTTTGTCGCGGATCGTATTCTTGCGAGGCGTGGTGCTATTTGAGGACCAGAGGCACAGCGAAAAAGGAAGCAAGATAGACGCGACGACATGACCCGTTGGCGACGGCTAGGGTTGGTGGCACACGGAGGACAACTATGGATGAGACCATAATAGTTAGAAAATTATTTTTCATATTTATTGCCTTTTATGCTGTTTATATGTGCTGTGTGTGTGTGCATATTAAAATTCCTCGTTTTAAATAACTAAGTGGGAGAGGAATTATTTAAATTCTATGATCTTCATTACTAGTTTGTAAGTGATGCATTCAAACTTGCACATTGGCTTTGAGTGCCTTCCTCCACATCGGATGAGTTTGTTTGCGGATCACTAGATCAAACTCCCTTTATGGATGATTATAGGAAATTATTTAGGTTTGTGTGATCTTCTCCATCTGAAGGGGCATAATCCTATTTAATGGACTAAGTATCAAGTAATGGTATACACTTAGGCGCATTTAATAGTATCCTCCCCATCAGAGTCACTGCTATTATTTGTGTGACCGAAGAAAAATAAACTATTAATTTTATTTGTCATAAAGTTAGGTTGACAAGATAATAAAATTAACGGGTAATACCCCTCTTATAAATGTTTGAATTTGTATACGTCCACACTATCGTGGCATACAAAATTCACAGTGTTTTGAGGTGTTAGTGAATTTAAATGATATTATTTGAGGAATCAATATTATTTTAAATTCTAAAGTTTTGACCAAATATTTTGTGATTCTTAGGATTTCAAATGGCTTTCAAACCTCTTGCTATTATATTGAAAGAAAACAAACTTACTGGTTCCAATTACATTGATTGGAAACAAAACTTGGACATTGTCTTAACTGCTGAAGGTTACAAATTTATACTTTTTGAGATCTGTCCAAGCCTGCCTAATAGCGATTCTAGTGAAGAGGAGATTGAGTATCATAAGAAATGAGTCAGGCAGATGAGATGACACGGTGTTACATTTTGGCTTCTATGTCAAATGTGCTTCAACATCAACATCAGGCCATGCCTACCGCTTATGACATGATGCGTAATCTCAAAGAACTCTTCGGACACCAGAATCGGGCTGCTAGGCAGGAGGCTATGAGAAACTTGATGACGACCACCATGACTGAGGGAACACCCGTAAGGGATCATATCCTCAAAATGATGGATCTTTTAAATGAGATGGAAGTCCTTGGAGCAGAAATCGATGGGGAAACCCAGGTCGATATCATTCTCCAAACGCTGCCTAAAAGTTTTGAGCAGTTCTGCCTGAACTACAACATGAACAAAATGGTTTATTCATTGGCAGAACTTCTGACAGAACTTCAAGCAGCAGAAGGGCTATTTCTTCAAAGTTCTCAAATTCACATTGCTGAAAATGTTTCTACTTCTAAGTCGAAAGGCAGAAAGAAGAAAAAGAAACAAGTTGGTTTAACAAAGAAAGTGAATCAATCTCTAGGGACTGGGTCGCATGCAGGTGTGAAGAAGCCGAAGGGCAAGTGCTTCACATGCAAGTAGTCTAGACATTGGAAAGTGGGCTGTCCTCGCAGAAAGGAGAAGAATAAAGATATATCTTATTCTCTAGTGGTTGAAACATGTTTAGTGGTGTTATCTACCGGTACCTGGTGTATAGATACGGGAGCCACTGATCATGTCTGCAATTCATTGCAGGGGTTCCAGGAAACTCGACGACTACATGAAGGGGAGATTACTATCTACATGGACAATGCTACAAAAGTGGTGGATGTTGCAGTGGGAGATGTTTATTTATCCTTTGATAGAAATAAAACATTGATTTTGAGAAATTGTCTTTACGTACCATATTTTAGAAAGAATTTGATTTCAGTTTCTAAACTATTTATGGATGGATATTATGTTTCTTTTGATGACAAAGTAGTTGTCAAGAAAAATAGGGTAGTTATCTATTTTGGTACATTGGTTGGCAATTTGTATACTCTAAATCCAATAACTCCCATGATACAACAAATGGGAATTAATAACACATCTTCTAATTTTAATGAGAGAAAACAATCTTCGGAAATAAGCCAAACATATCTTTGGCATCTAAGGCTTGGTCATATTAACTTGAGTAGGATTCAAAGGCTAATAGCCGATGGACCTTTGGTTTCATTAGTGGTGGAAAATTTTTCAACCTGCAAATCTTGTTTGGAAGAAAAAATAACTAAGAGACCTTTTAAGGCCAAGGGATATAGAGCCAAAGATGTGTTGGAATTGGTTCATTCTGATTTGTGTGGACCTATCACTATCCAGGCAAGAGGCGGTTTTGAATATTTTGTCTATTTTACAAATGACTATTCGAGATACGAGTACATTTACTTGATGCGCCGTAAGTCTGAATGCTTTGATAAGTTCAAAGAATACAAGGCTGATGTGGAGAAACGTCATGGTAAAAGTATCAAGACACTACGGTCTGATCGTGGTGGCGAGTACCTCTTAGGAGAGTTTAGGAGTTACTTATCAGAGGCCGAGATTCAATCTCAACCGTCTACACCTGGTACACCCCAACGGAATGGTGTGACGGAATGAAGGAATATGACTCTTATGGAAATGGTTAGATCAATGATGAGTTATTCAAAATTACCAAATTCGTTTTGGGGATATGCTCTGGAAATGACAGTGTACATTCTGAACTTGGTACCTTCTAAGTCAGTAACCTCTACTCCTACAGAATTGTGGAATGGGCGTAAGCCTAGTCTGAAACATATTCGGATTTGGGGTAGTCCAACACATGTGCTGAATGGAGACGCTGATAAGTTGAAATCACATATAGAAGTTCGCTTGTTTGTGGGTTATCCTAAAAGAATGAAAGGTGGTTTATTTTATAGTCCTGAAGATCAGAAGGTCATTGTTAGCACCAATGTCCGATTTTTAGAAGAGGACTATGTAATGAACCACAAGCCCATGAATAAAATTGTTCTTGAGGAAATAAGAGAAGACACGTCTACTTTAGTACCAACGGTACAAGAGGAGATATTACAAGAAACTGTAACACATGTTACAAATGATGCACAATTACAAGTAGTGCCTCATCATAGTGGGAGGGTTGTTAGGCAACCTGATATATTCATGTTTTTGGGAGAATCTTCAGACTTGATCCTTGGTAAATATGAACATGATCCCTGGACATATGATGAAGCACTCCAAGATAAAGATGCAGTATCTTGGCAAAGTGCAATGAACTCTGAAATAGAATCTATGTACTCTAATCAGGTCTGGGAGCTTGTAGAGCCACCAAATCATGTAAAAGCCATTGAATGTAAATGAGTCTGTAAAAGAAAAAGAGGAACAGACGAAAAGGTGGAAACCTTCAAAGCAAGGCTTATTGCAAAAGAGTATACTCAGAAAGAGGGAATCAATTATGAGGAAACCCTTTCATCGATAACCATGCTTAAGTCTATCCGGATTCTTTTATCTTTTGTCGCTCATATGGATTATGAGATTTGATAAATGGATGTCAAGACAGCTTTTCTTAATGGAAGTCTTGAAGAAAATATCCATATGAAGCAACCAGAGGAATTCATTGCGAAGGGCAAAAAGCATCTTGTATGTAAGCTCAATCGGTTTATCTATGGACTGAAGTAAGCTTCGAGATCTTGGAACATCCGGTTTAATGAAGTGATCCAGTCTTATGGATTTATTCAGTGTCTGGATGAGTCTTGTGTATACAAGAAGAGTAACGAAAAAGTGATGGTATTTCTTGTACTATACGTAGATGACATTTTGCTCATTGGCAATAATGTCAAAGTGTTGTCAGACGTAAGGGTATGGTTGTCCAAGCAATTTGATATGAAGGATTTGGGAGAATGTGGACATATTCTTGAGATTAAAATAATAAGGGATCGCAAGAAAAGAATGTTGTGCTTATCCCAAGCTTCATACATCGATACTATTCTAGCTCATTTTAGTATGCAAAACTCCAAGAAAGGTTTTCTACCTTTTTGGCATGGAGTACCTTTATCTAAAGAGATATCTCCTAAAACATCAAAGGAAATAGAGGACATGAAGGTAGTTCGTTATGCTTCGGCTGTAGGAAGCCTAATGTATGCGATGCTATGCACGAGACTGAATATCTGTTTTCCCGTGGGCATGCTTAGCAGATATCAAAGTAACCCAGGACATTGGACTGCCGTAAAGCATATATTAAAGTACCTAAAAAGGACTAGAGATTATATTATAGTTTAACAGACAGATGATTTGCTCCCTATGGGTTACACGGATTTAGACTTCCAATCAGATAGGGACAATAGTAAGTCGACCTCAGGGTATGTGTTTACTTTGGGAGGTGGAGCCATAGCATGGAGGAGTGTTAAGCAGAAATGTGTTTCAGACTCCACCATGAAAGCTGAGTATGTGGCAGCCTCTGAGGCAACCAAAAAAGTTGTATGACTCAGAAACTTCTTGATGATGGACTTAGATGTGATTCCTGATTTACCCAAAATTATCACAATTTATTGTGATAATAGTGGTGCAGTAGTAAACTCGAAGGAACCACAAGCTCATAAGGCAAGTAAACACATTGAGTGCAAGTACCACCTGATACGAGACATCGTAAAGCGAGGAGAAGTTGTTGTCGCCAAGATTGCATCAGAAGATAACCAGGCAGATCCTTTCACTAAAGCCCTTCTGGTGAGAGCTTTTGATGGGCATGTTGAGGGGATGAGGATCAGATATATGGCAGCATATATGACGGCATAGTCTTTTAGTATAAGTGGGAGATTGTTAAAATGTATACTAAAAGCCTAGCTTTTTGTATAAACATTTATTTTGAAATGAGAATCACATTGGTCAAATGTCTGCATTTAGTTAAATGCAGTTGTCCATTTAATGTATATTGTAGATAACATGGTGTGTGGTGTCACACAGAAGATCATGTTATCAGTTCCTTATAAATTATAAATAGAAGCTCACAACCAAGATGGATTGGGACAAACCATTGGAATGGTTGTAGTGTAATTTGGTACTAATTTATCTTAACTATAAAATTACACTAGTACACTATGTGTGTATAGAGTAGAATCATTTGAGGTTGTTCCTTTTATACTGACTGCATAAAAGAACAGAGCCTCTGTTATTATGGATGTGCGTACTCTTAATCCCGATATAATAATAAGCACATGTACTTAGTAATTATTTCTTTAATTTATCAAAGGGTGAGATTTATTCGTTAAATCAATAGGCCCGATAAGTTGGGAAATAATATTATTTATATGATGTGTTGTTGATTATAGAAGGAAACTGTGTCCTATTTATTAGGATGATAATGTCCCCTTGAGGAGCTCATAAAGATTGTCATGTAAACCCTACAGGTGGACTTAGTTCCGACATGATAATGAAGTTGAGTGATATTAGTCTTGGAGCTAGATATTAATTAAGTGAGTTGTCAGTAACTCATTTAATTAATGGACATTCGATATCTTAAACACAGGAAGATTAACGCACTCATGATAAGAAAGAGCCCATAATGTAATATGAGATTGGTGCAGTAGTTCAATAATAACTCTTTAGTGGCATGAGTTATTATTGATGAACTTGAGTTGGGTGTTCAGGTCGAATACAGGAAGCTCAAGCTCATTAGGAGGCCAAAACCAATTCCTCCTCTAAGTCCCTGTTATAGCCTCTATGTATAAAGTCTCGCATCCACCCAAGTTATCTTTATGGTCGGCTACATCCTTGTTTGGTGTCCAAGCAAGGGGCCGACCACCCCTTGCTTGGTGCCCAAGCAAGGGGTTGGCCAAGATGAGTTTAAAAGTGGGTTTTGAATTTTTTTAAATCTTTCTTTTTGTAGCCATCTACAATATTTTAAAAGAGATATTTTAAATTTTAAAAATGTTTCTTTTTTGAAGCCATCAACATGGTTTTAAAAGAGAATTTTAAATTTTAAAAAATCTTTCCTTTTGTAGCCATCTACAATAGTTTAAAAGAGAGATTTTATTTTTGTTAAAACTTTCCTTTTTTGTAACCATGATTTAAAAGAGAGGCTTTAATTTTAAAAATCTTTCCTTATTTAGCCATCTATAATATTTAAAAGAGGAAATTTTAATTTTAAAACTTTCCTTTTATAGCCATCTATAATAGGAAATTTAAAAGAGAGATTTTAGTTGTTGTTAAAATCTTTCCTTTTTAGACATTACCAAGGATTATAAAAGAGGATAGACGATGTCTTAGAGGAAATAATCATCTACACAATTTCTATTCCTCTTATATTCTCCTTGTGGTCGACCCCTTCATATTCTTATTCTCCCCTTGCTTTCTCACCTAAGGCCAGCGGCATCAAGAGGCTTCAACCATCTTATGACTGGCAGATTGCAAGGAAGAAAGAAGAACAAGAGATGGTGTTCCTAGCTTTGATCCCTTGGTGGCCGAAAGTCTTGGAAGAAAGAATTACTTAGGTGGTTTTTGCATCTTGGTAGATCATCGCTCACACGACGTCCAAGAGGAGGAGAGGAATATAGTAGAAGATCAAGAGGTCTTTAAGCTACAAAGAAAGATATAACTAGTTAATTATTTCCGTTGTGTACTAGTTTATTTTTCCTTTGTATGGATCCTGAAGTACAAACACAAGAGGCTAGCGATTTTGTGCTTTGATTGAGGTCTCTGTAGTTTAATCTAGGGTTTACTGTAAGGAGTTTAAATATTCAATTTCTTTGAAAGGCTTTGACTATGAAGTGGTGGATGATCCCATACCCAAGAAGGCCGAGTGCCTCGCCAACGACCTGGAAGTCAATCCTTGAAATAGATATTTAATCAACTTCTGTAATATGGTTTAACTTCTGATGAACACATGAGTTGAATTTGGATTAATAATGTTAAGTTTCGTTTGCAATCCAAGTTTAACTTCTGAAAAGTACATGGGTTGCTAGGAAAAATTCTGTGCTCGTATAAATTTTTGTACAGGGGAAATAGAATGGAATTTCGAGTAGTGCCAACATTTAAAACACATGTAGCATTAAAAATTTGGTTTGGTGAAAAGTGAGACGTGCTCAAATGTCAATGTCACACAACCAAATCATTGTAATGGGACTTCAATTCAGGAGTAGTTCAAACGTGAAGGTGTCTCTTAGATACATTTTGAACTTTATGTAGTTTTTTAGATTATTAATATAGTTTTGTATGTTTAATGTTATTTTAACAATATAAATACATTTGTTGCAAAGAATTGTTATTTAGAGTTTGTTGTTTTGGATTTTTAAAATTGTTTCTTCACTAGCCATGATGTTGAGTTCATTTTTTTAGAGCCATAGTTGCTATTTTTTCGTTGTCTTTGATGGAAAAGAACATTCATGCTTTGTCAAAGTGTATATGGGTTCAAATCTTTAGTGCTTCAATGATATATTTGTTGGGATATGCTCGATACAATGTGTGCTAAAACATATTTTGTAAACATGCGCAACAAAAAAAAACAATAATAATTCTAAATTATTACATCACATACACTACACACATACAAGGATACAACATGTCAAACATGATAGCTTAATTAAATTTTTACGGAAAGTAAATTTACGCTAGTTGTACCTTATGGATGACCTGTAACGAGAAGGGCATCAACCATAGTGATGTTGTCGAACCTCGCCTCTATTCGTATCCATGTCAAGCTCCTCAAAACAACTCCTTGAATACAAGACTCTCTTTCGGATGTTACTAGCCACAAGCGAAGAAGAGGGATCAAGAGGAAGAGAAAGAGAAGCACACAAGGAAATGATTTCTTCCTTGTGGTGGTCACGACAACAAGGGGAAGGGCTTCCCCTTGTTGGTGGCAGTAAAGAGAGAGGGGAGAGGGAGAGGAGAAGAGAGATTAGGTTAAGGTTTTCTAAAAACCTTATAAGCCAATTAATGATCTCATGTGTTTAATTTTCTCTCAACCATATTAGTATATAGCCTTCATTAATGAGTTGGATTAGAAAGTCCAAATCCAACCCATTATCCATTAACCAAAAATTAACCCATTAACCTCTTAGTTTTATTCACAACTAAACCAAGTTGGTTTATGACTAATTCATGATTAAACCAAATATGATCCAACTCTTCCCTAAAAGATGTGGCACATCCGCGCTTTCATTGTGATAAATATTTCCACATTTGTCTTATGTATGATCTAACCAAACATTTATCTTTTGATCTAAGAATCTTATTTTTTAACTTATTTTACGTCTTTTAGAGACTCGTTAGTGCATGTGACCCAATAGGTTCCTGGTTTATCTTGGTCATCTATAATTAACTACTTAGTTATAGAACGATCATGAGTGACACCTAATATTATATCATGATCCCCAATTAGTCGGAAAATCATAGTTGATCTTAGAATTAATTCTAAACCCTTTAGTAGCTATAGTGAGTCGTGCCTCGTTCCTTTCACTCATCTTATACCCACTTGGTTCAGGACATAATCTATGTCTTGTTCCCACTAGGCTGACTACGTCACACCTAGCCCAATTAATACTTTCTCGTTCTATGGATTCAAATTACTCATACATGTGTACAAGAGTCTCACACTCTTAACATGTGATGCTTTGGCCAAAGACTTTGAGTAATAATCCTAACGAGTGGCCATAGGGTATACGTCTCCTCACAAGGAGCAGTGAATCCTATATGGACTATCCAAATACCTTCAGACACTTCAACTTATACTCAATCATCTCGGGTTCATACCTCAGTGAGATGCTTGCTTAAGATGTCAAAGTATAAGTCTTCATGACTAAGATGACTTGTATACCTCAAGTCGAAGGAAACTTGCACTCGTGCTACAGTAAGAACTTCACAGACATATCTATATATATGTAGAGAACCATATAAAGTCTTACAGCGAGTCACTCCAATGAACTAGTTACTATAACCAGCATCTACGTTTAAATCTCGACATCCCAATGTCTCCATCCAATGAGAAAATAACTGCTTGGCCGAACTAAGGAGTATAACCCATGCTGGTCTTATAGAATTGATGGTATCCGAATACATCAATTTGACGACTAGGGAAATTTCAACATATTCATAATTGTACATGTAGAGATAATCACTACCTGCGATCCAATCACAAATTTTCTCATGCTATGAATTATATTATGGGCACTCGGTAAATGAGTTTAAGACAATCAAACATATAATATGCACTCAAATAGTGAGTCTATACTTATCAAATAAATAGAAAACAACTGTAAGGTGATTGCCTTCGGACATCCCTCAAATTTTAACACTCCCACTTAGCCTAAACTCATCATCATGGTGTCCTAAACTATAAGCACAGATGTGACTCTCAAACTTGCTTTGTGATAGAGCCTTTGTCAAGGGATCCGATAGATTCCTTTCAATGGAAATTTTCTCGAATTGTATTTCTTTCTTACTAACGATCTCCCTGATTAGATAATAATGGTGAAGCACATGTTTTGATCATTGATGAGACCTCGGTTCCTTTGCTTGCGCAATGGCTCCAGTGTTGTCGCAGTAAACAGGTAATGCTTCAACAATGGATGGAACCACTCCAAGTTCAGTAACAAACTTCTTGATCCAAACCACTTCCTTTGCTGCTTCCGAATCTGCAATGTATTCCGCCTCACAAGTAGAATCTGCAACAGTGTCTTGGTTGGAACTTTTTCAACTAACTATGCCTCCACTTAATATGAATATGAATCTAGACTGAGACTTAGAGTCATCCTTGTTTGTATGGAAACTAACATATGTATATCCGCGTATGGTCATATCACTATCTCCATAAACTAAGAACATATCCTTAATTCTTCTTAAGCACTTAAGGATCATCTTGACAACCACCCAATGATCTATTCTTGGATCAGATTGTAATCTGCTCGTAACACTCAGAACATATGATACATCAGGTCTTGTATATAACATAACATGAATGATAGATCCTATTGTGAACGCATAAGGTATCTTATCCATGCAAATCCTCTCGTCTTTTTGCGTGGGCACATAGACTTCGAAAGTTGAATTTCATGCCTTATAGGTATGAAACCTTTCTTGGATTCAAACATGCTAAATCATTTTAGCACTCTGTCTATATATGTCGATTGTAAAAGACCAAGCAACCTTTCTTGGATTCCCAAATCTATAGAGATAGATAAAAAAGGTTGTTTGGTCTTTCACAGTCGACATATATAGATAGAGTGATAAAACGGTTTAGTATGTCTAAATCCAAAAAGGTTTCATACCTATGAGGCATGGAATTCAGCTTTCAAAGTCTATATGCCCATGCACAGAAGACGAGAGGATTTGCATGGATAAGATACCTTATACATGTTAGGACCTTCGGATGCGGCTAGAGAGGGGGGGTGTGAATAGCCGACCCCAATTTTGCTTTTCTTCCTACGAATTAGGTTAGCGCAGCGGAAATAAAATAATAGAAACGAGAACGAGAAGATCAAACCTTAGACGCAGCGATGTAACGAGGTTCGGAGATGATACTCCTACTCCTCGGCGTATCCGTAAGGTGGACGAAGCCTATCAATCCGTCGGTGGATGAAACCCCGGATAACCGGCTAATATGAACTCCTTCTGGGTGGAGAAACCTTACCACAAAGTCTTTGCAACAGCAAAACAGAGGAGTACAACAATAGAGGAAACAAACAAGAACAATAGAAATTGTAAACACACTTGCTTGCCTTCTCGTCGGAGTCCGTAGATGAAGCAGCAGCTAGAAAACCAGCACGAAGCTCACGCGAAGCTTCAGCAAACCGAGAGCTCAGCAAAGCTCAAGAGGAAGAAGAAGAATTAGCAGAAGCAGTTCTTTCAGTGTTCTCTTTCGTTCTTCACTGTAGAGGCCTTATATCATCTGGTATCTCCCTGCAACCTGCGAAGAAGAACAGACGAAAATAGACGAAGCAGTGATAGCCGTTGTGTCGCAACGACTAGGCCTGGACCGATCAGGCACACTCCTGATCGGTCCAGGAGTGTCCTGATCGGTCTTGGGACCGATCAGGCCTTAGGTTGATCGGTCCCCAGACCGATCAGCCAACTCTCACAGAGAGTTGGCCTCGTCTCTGATCGGTCTGTGGACCGATCAGGACTCAGGTGGATCGGTCCACAGACCGATCCCCCCTCTTTCTTCTCCCGATCTTATTCGCTTCTGATCGGTCACCAGACCGATCAGGTAATTCACATAAACACACTATTTGGTTACTGATCGGTCACCAGACCGATCAGTCAACCAGCGTATCACTGGATCGGTCACCAGACCGATCCAGGTTTAGAGCTCCCAGCCCTAAACCCTACCTAGTCCAAAGAATGAGCTACCGAGCCCTCTCCGACTTCGTCCGGTCCAGAGAACGAGCTACCGAGCCCTCTCTGACCTAGTCCGGAGAACGAGTTACCGAGCCCTCTTCGACTTCGTCCGGTCCAAAGAACGAGCTACCGAGCCCTCTCTGACCTAGTCCAGAGAACGAGCTACCGAGCCCTCTCCGACTTCGTCCGGTCCAGAGAACGAGCTACCGAGCCCTCTCTGACCTAGTCCGAAGAACGAGCTACCGAGCCCTCTCCGACTCCATCCGGTCCAGAGAACGAGCTACCGAACCCTCTCTGACCTAGTCCGGAGAACGAGCTGCCGAGCCCTCTCCGACTTCGCAAGCCAAGCTTCCATACTTGGACTTTTCCCGTGTCAAGCTCCCTGCTTGGACTTTTCCGTGCCAAGTCTCCATACTTGGAATTTTCCGTGCCAAGTCTCCATAGTTGGACTTTTCCCGTGCCAAGTCTCCATACTTGGACTTTTCCCGTGCCAAGCTCCCTGCTTGGACTTTTCCGTGCCAAGTCTCCATACTTGGACTTTTCCCGTGCCAAGCTCCCTGCTTGGACTTTTCCCGAATCAGGTCAATTCAAGTCGGGTCAACCAGGTTAACCTTGACCAAAGATTGCACCCATAATCTCCCAAGTTTGTATCCTTGTCAAACATCAAGATACAACTTCAACTTCTCTATTCTCGTCAAACATCAGAATAGAACTTTTCTATTCTCGTCAAGCATCAGAATAGAACTTTTCTATTCTCGTCAAACATCAAAATACAACTCGAGTCAGGTCAACTCGAGTCAGGTCAACCAGGTCAACCTTGACCTAAGGTTGCACCAACAATACATCCGCAATAGAATCTATCATGTATGTTATGTTATGTACAAGACCTAATGTATCATATGCTCTGAGTGTTACAAGCAAATACCAGTCTAATCCAGGAATAGATCATTGGGTGGTTGCCAAGATGATCCTTAAGTACTTAAGAAGAACTAAGGATATGTTCTTAGTTTATAGAGATGGTGATATGACTATACGCGGATATATAGATGTTAGTTTCAGACAAACAAGGATGACTCCAAGTCCTAGTCTGGATTCATATTCATATTAATGGAGGTGCAGTTAGTTGGAAAAGTTCTAAGCAAGATACTATTGCAGATTCTACCTGTGAGGTGGAATACATTGCAGATTTGGAAGTAGCAAAAGAAACGGTTTGGATCAAGAAGTTCACTACTAAACTTGGAGTGGTTCCATCCATTGTTGAAGCATTACCTGTTTACTGCGACAACACTGGAGCCATTGCATAAGCAAAGGAACCGAGGTCTTATCAGCGATCAAAACATGTGCTCACCGTTATCATTTGATTAGGGAGATCATTAGTAGGAAAGAAATACACTTTGAGAAAATTTCCACTGAAAGGAATCTAGTGGATTTTTGACAAAGGCTCTACCACAAAGTAAGTTTGAGAGTCACATCTGTGCTTACGGTTTAGGACACCGCGCCTTACAGTTTTTTCTATTTATTTGATAAGTATAAATTCACTATTTGAGTTCACATTATATGTTTGATTGTCTTAAACTCATTTACTAAATATCCGTAATATAATTCATAGCATGAGAGAATTTGTGATTGGATCACAATTAGTGATTATCTTTACATGTGTAATTATGAAAATATTAAAAATTTTCTAGTCGTCAAATTGATGTATTCGGACACCATCAATTCTATAAGACTAACACGGGTTATACTCCTTGGTTTAGCTAAGCAGCTATTTTCTCACTAGCTGGAGACATTGGGATGTCGAGAGTTAAACGTGGATACTGATTATGGTAACTAGTTCATTGGAGTGACTCACTGTAAGACTTCATATGGTTCTCTACATATCAGTGAAAAAAACAACTGCTTGGCCGAACCAAGGAGTATAACCTGTGCTAGTCTTACAGAATTGATGGTATCCGAATACATCAATTCGATGACTAGGGAAATTTCAATATATTCATAATTACACATGTAGAGATAATCACTAGTTGCGATCCAATCACAAATTCTCTTATGCTATGAATTATATTATAGATATTCAGTAAATGAGTTTAAAACAATCAAACATATAATATGTACTCAAATAGTGAATCTATACTTATCAAATAAATAGAAAAAAATCATAAGGCGATTACCTTAGGACATCCCTCAAATTCTAATAATATGAAGCTTCCCCTTGTTGGCGGCCTACCACTAAGTGCCTAAATGCTTAATCTACCACTAAGTTGTAGGATCGATGATGTGCTAGAGGGGGGTGAATAATACTCATGGCTAATTTGTTCATTTATCGAAAAACATAAAGTAAGAAGGTAGTGGAATAAAGAAAGACACAAAAGCAATCGCTAACACGATTTCTTTTACTTGGTTCAGAGCCTGTGACTACTCCTACTCTAAGACTCATGATCGTTGATCGCTTTCGATGGACAATCACTAATAGCTCGAAAATTCTTTACAATTAAGCAATTACAAGTACAAAACTAAATAAAGTATATCGACAATATAAGGATGAGTAAAAGAGTCGTCAATTGTCGAAGTAGTAGTTGAGCATTGTTGAAGCATTTCAGAGCAACACACAAAAGCGCAAGTAGTCTAATTTTTGGTGTAACTGAAGTGCTGGATGAAACCCCTTTTTATAGCCTCTTCAAACCTGATCTAGATCCTCTGATCTCAGGATCAAGTTTTAACTCGACCCGGATCGGTCGATCGATCCTCAAGTTCGGTCGACCGAACCTATTGAATCCTCCCGGCCTTCCGTCTAGATGCAACCTCTTCGAATAACACCTTCGTTCGGTCGATCGATCTCGTCGTTTGGTCGACCGATCAGCTGATGATATTCACCTCATCCAATCCGATCAACCCGGCTCGACTGAGTCTCTATCTATCCTCGGTTTGGACGACCGATCCCGAGGTTCGGTCAACCGATCCCTCGATCGAACCCAGTCTGATATCTGGAAATCTGATCCTCCTATACTAGGTACAGTTGATCGATTTGGTCGTTCGGTCGATCGATCAAGGCTAAGTCCGACCCTACAAAATTTGTTAGTTTCCTGCAAAACAAAGTTAGACAAATAGCAATTAATATGTAACTAAATAACTTGATAGTCTTCAGACTATCCGGTTCTGACTTTGGATTTCCTCCTGAAACCCTAGGTCGAACCAACGCATATTGTTCCCTAATCGGGGAACACACCCTTACATACTCCTCTCAGGAGAAATTACTTGTTGCCAGACATGTCCTCCAGACCGACTGAACTTTTTCTCAGCGCTTGAGACTTCAGGTCTTCATGTTAGACGCCCGCTCCATGACCCGTCCAGACTTCTACCTGCTCCGCGACCACCAGGGTTTTCACCTAGAGTCCCTGACTCTAGGATTTTGCCCAAAGCGCTTGACCCGCCAAGACTTTTCGCCTAGGGTTACCACCCCCTAGGACCTAGGGTTACCTCCCCATAGGATTTTCTATAACCTAGGGTTACCACCCCCTAGGACATAAGGTTATCTCCCCCTAGGGTTTTCCATAACCTAGGGTTACCACCCCTTAGGATTTTCCACCTGCCTAGAATCTATTAAGACTTTTGCCTAAGACAACGTAGGACTTTCCTGCAAGCTCAATCTATTGGGATCCATTGGCCAGCTAGAAGGGGGGGTTGAATAACTCTGCATAATTAAAAAGAAACGAACCCTTCTCGAACTTAAAAGAACACTTGCATAAAATGAAATAAAGAAATAAACTAATAGACGAGGCTCACGGATTTTACTTGGTTACAATCGGGGAGGTTGTTAATCCAAGGAAATGAATCACACTAAGTATCTCCTTCAAGCGGAGAAGCCTCTTACAGCAGTGAAAGCACAAAAAGATGAAGCTAAACTAACAAAGTGAAACGCACAAGTGTTGGAACTCAAATTGCTTGCTTGTTGTTAACCTTCTGGACTAAGGCTGTATTTATAGCCTTGGTCGGGGCACCTAAAAGGGTTCCAGGGGCCTGGAGTGGGATAGATTTCTATCCCCGACATAACGGTCAACGTCCACTTCGATGATGACAAAAGTCGGTTCCGGGAGCTCGGACTCCGAGCGTCCGGAATGGGTCCGGGCGCCCGAACCCTCAAAGTCAACCCCGTTGACATTTTTTGATCCAGGCCCTCTGCTCCGGTGTTGCTCGCCTTGGTTCGGATCTTACGCTTCGGCTCCGCTCGCTTAGGTGATTTTGGCCAACTGAAATAAGACTCACCCGAACCCAATTTTGGCCTTCTCCTCGAGCAGACTTTCGCTCCCGCTTCTCGTCCCTTGAATGGCGCGTACGTTCTTCTCATCCAGCAGTGTACTCTTCCGCGACTCCTCTTCCCTCAGACGCACTGAGCCCGTTAGCTCTCTCCCGTGACGTCCTTCTCGCTAGCCGCGTCTTCCGCTCGACTTCCTCTGCTCCTAAGCTCCTGCACACTTAGACACAGGAATCAAAACCAACAATACCTAACTTAACTTGTTTGATCACATCAAAACAACCTTGGGGTCCAATAATCTCCCCCTTCTTGATGTGAGCAACCCAAGTTAAGCTAGGGTAAACAAATAAAGTTAAAGCAAAAAATAAATTTTGTAATAAAGCACAAAAAGTAGAAAATTTAATTTTAAGCTACCTCCCCCTAGACTTAATTCTTCACTTCTCCCCCTTTGATCACATAAAAAATGGGATACCAAAAAAAATCTAAGGGTAACTAAAACTCTGAATTTCAAATAATTTTAAAAAAAATTCAAGTAAAAAAAAATTTCTAAGTAAACTCTTGATTTTGAGAATAATTTTGATAGCTCTATAAATGCAATAATTTTAGAAAAAATTTCTAAGTAAAAAAAAATAAAAAATTTTCTCAGTTAAACAAGTTTTCAAGAATTAATTTTTGTAGAAATTTTGGTAAAGTAAATCTGATATTTTAAAAAAACTTTTAAAAAAATTCCCAAAAAAAATTTCTAAAGAAAAATTTTTAAAGTTTTTTTTTTAAAAATTGTGCAACACGTAAAATACATTTTGGGAAAGCACAAGTTAAAAAAAATTTAAGTTAAAAAAACTTTAAGTTAAAAAAAATGAAAATTTTTTATTTTTATGTTAAACAGATTTGCATAGAAAAATTTAGAATTTTCCAAAAAATTGAATAACTATTCAAAGGATTATCTAATTTTAATTTTAATACTTTATCAGTTAGTCAATTAAACATTTTATTTCAATATTTGACTTCTAGGTTGTGGCAAGGTACTAGGCCTTCTTGGTTATTGGATCATCAACCACTTCTAGACAAAGCCACATAAGGAAATTAAACGTCTAATTTTCTCGTTGAAAGCGCTAAGTCAAATTAAAGTTCAAGTTAAACAAGACTTTAGAACCCAATACAGATTCCAACCAACTGGATTAATTAAATATTCTTAGGAACATATTTTTTTGAAATTTTCCTAATTTGTCCTTTGTGATATCTAAAGTACCAGTTCAAATTATATCTTCTAAAACTTGTACTATATTTGCATGTATGATTTTTTCAAATTTTTTATTTCTTTTTGTAAATTGTCATTTTCTAGCTTTAATTTATCAAAATATTCTAATGGATAAGATTTTGCTAGAATTACTTTTAATTTTTTAATTTTTTTTTCTAATTAACAACAATCTTTAGATAATAATTTTATAAATTTAAACATTTTATCGGGAGGAAGAGATTGTACCTGACTTACCTTATCGATCTCATTGTTCGTGGCTCTCCCTGAATTGCTACTTTCTTCCGATGTCACTCCCCCTTCATCGATGCTCATTTCAGAAGAACTTTCTTCGTATTCGTCTTGATGACTTGCCATCAATGCAAGCCCGGAGAAAACCTCAACTTCGGATTCGGACGACGTTTCATCCCACATCGCCTTTAAAGTCTTGTACTTGTTTGTTTGGACAGGCTTCTTTCCTTTGTCCTTATCCTTGTTCCTTAGCTTAGGGCAATTGTCCTTAACGTGCCCTTCTTCGTTGTAGTGATAGTATCTGATTACCTTTTCTTTCTACCCTGTGAATCGTTAGTTTTTCTTGATTTAAATAATTTTTTTAAAATGCCTTACCATCATTATCGTTTCTTTATCATCGAGAGAGGATTCTGACTCATGTTTGTCTCTCGTTTCCTTGAAGGCGATGTCGTGCTTTGGCTCCTTCGTACTTGCACATCTCGATTCATGCACTTTAAAAGTTGAAAATAATTCTTCTAAGGTAATAGATTCTAAGTCCTTAGAGATATAGAAGACATCTACTAGTGATGCCCATTTTGTATTTCTAGGGAAGGAATTAAGAGTGTACCTTAGCGAATCTCGGTTGCTTACCTTTTCTCCGAGATTCTAAAGTTCGGTGATGAACTCCTTAATCCTCGAGTGAAGTTGTGCAATCGTTTCGTCTTCTTCAAATCGCAGGTTAGTGAGTTGGTTGCGAAGTAAGTCCCATCTCGTGAGCTTGGCTTCTGATGTCCCTTCATGTAGCTCAAGGAACTTCTCCCAAAGCTCCTTTGCTGAGTTGTAGGTACCTATTCGGTTGACTTCTTTTGACGGAAGGACGTTCAGCAGATGGAATTCTGCTTTGTCATTTGCCACGTAGTCGACCTGCTCTTTCTTTGTCCATTGGTATTCTTCCTTACCCTCGGGTGCTACAAACCTGAACTTCATTATTAAAAAAAATTCAAAGTTGGTTTTAAAGAATACCTGCCTTCGCTTTTTCCAGCTAGTGAATTCTCCTTCGAATTTCGATGGGTATATGCTCGGTCCGGCCATTGATTCTGTGTTTTGATCGGCAGTTAGTCCTCCTGAAGCGTCCTGGCTTTGATACCACTTGTTGGGACCCGTTGGCTGGCTAGAAGGGGGGGTTGAATAGCCTTGCACAATTAAAAATAAACAAACTCTTCTCAGACTTAAAAGAATACTTGCATAAAATGAAATAAAGAAATAAACTAAAAGATGAGGCTAACAGATTTTACTTGGTTACAACCGGGGAGGTTGTTAATCCAAGGAAATGAATCGTACTAAGTATCTCCTTCAGGCAGAGAAACCTATTACAACAATGAAAGCATAAAAAGATGAAGCTAAACTAACAAAGTGAAGCGCACAAGTGTTGGAACTTAAATTGCTTGTTGTTGTTAAGCTTCTAGACCAAGGCTGTATTTATAGCCTTGGTTGGGGCACCTGCAAGGATCCCAGACACCTGGAGTGGAATAGATTTCTATCCCCGACGCAACGGTCAACGTCCACGTCGATGATGATAAAAGTTGGGTTCCGAGCACCCGGACCCTCAAAGTCAACCCCATTGACTTTTTTGATCCGAGCCCTCTGCTCCGGTGCTACTTGCCTCGGTTCTGATCTTACATTCCGGCTCCGCTCGCTTGGGTGATTTCGGCCAATCGAAATAAGGCTCACCCGAACCCAATTTCGACCTTCTCCTCGAGCAGACTTTCACTCCAGCTTCTCGTCCCTCGAACATCGCATACATTCTTCTCATCCACCGGTGTACTCTTCCGTGGTACCTCGTCCCTTAGACACACCGAGTCTGTTGGCTCTCTCCCGTGTCGTCCTTCTTGCTAGCCACGTCTTCCTCTCGACTTCCTGTGCTCCTAAGCTACTGCACACTTAGACACAGGGATCAAAACCAACAGGACCTAACTTAACTCGTTTGATCACATCAAAACAATCTTGGGGTTCCAACACAATCAATCTTGTTAGATCACAAGACAACTTAACTTTGGACCCTTTGTCATAATCAAAACTTATGTTCAATCGTTTAGTACTCCCTGCACCAACATAAGTCATAATACAAGCTCTTTTACAATTATTTTTCATGATGTAGCAGCTACGGTTACGTAGCTACTACAACTGTGTAGCAAACTTTCTAGTTCATAGCTACTACAATTGTGAAACAAACTTCCAAAAATTATAATTTTTGACTCAGATATCAGAATGAGATGATCTTTTTTTTTAATTATAGATATCTGAACGAGTTTCAATTAAAAAAATCATTTAATTCTGATATTTGAGTCAAAAGTTATGGTATTTGAAAGTTTACTACACAATTGTAATAGCTACACATGTCGTAGCAGCTACACAGTTATAGCAGCTATGGTTTCGTAGCTGCTACAACAATGTAGCGGCTATGAAACCATAGCTGCTACAACATGAAAAATAATTGTAGTTGTAACAGCTATGAAAATGTAGTTGCTACAACATGAAAAATAATTATAATTGTAGCTACAACATTAATTTAATCATTCTTTTCATTCAACTTCTCAAAGTTATTTATGTTCAAAGGAACCTATTGCTCTCATTGTAGCATGCACACTAGTGAAACCATTCAAGAGTTACCATACCTTAAGTAAGTAAAATTTAGACAATTTTAGAAAGTAACTAAAGCAAAACACCCATACTCGGCTTCTCTGGATATCCATAAGAGTTATGAGTGGAATAAGGTTCAAGTATTTAGTAATCTTAGATTATGCAGTCCTGAATTATCTGACGAGATTTTGTAAATATGAGTACGTTAACAATCTCAATGATCATCCAAATGAACAGTGTCTATGCTATGAACTATGCTACTATTTTCTAACATATGATTATACAGTGCAAATAGATGAGTATATACAAAATCTCATCCCACTGTGCATGGAATATGACATCCATAACACTTGTGAACAATGGGAGGTAATAAATGACCCTCGCGTAAAAAAATCTATACACAAAAAATGAATAATTAGCAACATAGCAAATTATAAATTAAAAAAATATATATTGTTGAATTGAAATTAAATGTACATGAATAAAATGATTTCCATTCCATGTGCAATACATATTCACTTTGGAGGCTCAATCATTGGAGTCCTTAGAGAAAGAAATGTATAATATAATTGAGTAGATAAATTAACCAGGACAACTTGCAATAAGGTTGTTGGTGCTGGAAGTACCAGCTAATCAAACTTGGTTTTAATAATGACAAATGGTTCAAAGTTAAGTTGTATTGTTATCTAACAAGCTTACCTAAATGTACAGGTAAGACCTAGTTGAGGCTAGGCAATGGAGTCCTAGTCAAGAGATTGGGCATGAAGTCCTGGTCAAGAGGATTGGGCATGAAGTCTTGGTTGAGAAGATTGAGCATGAAGTCCTGGTCAAGAGGATTGAGCACGAAGTCCTAGTCGAGAGGATTGAGAAAAAGGCTTGGTAGATCGAGGATATCGGGCAGAAGTCCTGGGGGTCGCTTACATCAGGCGAAAGTTTAGGTGGGTCGAGGATCAGACGTCTAGTGGAAGTCCCGAAGGTCAAGATCATATGTTAAGCAAAAGTCCAAATAGGTGTTTGGTAAAAGGTAACTCTCCTGAGATAAGTAGGTGAGGACGCATTCCTCGTTGAGGGGAACAGTAGGTGTCAGTTTAACCTAAGATTTTAGTAAAATTCAAAGTTAGAACTAGACAATTCTGAGATTATCTAAATTATTATATTATGCCTATTTTTTCTAACTCGGTGGTGCAGAAAATCAAAGATGGAAGTTAACCAGAAAAGGGGTCTCCAGGCTCTAGGGAATGGTCTAGGCGCCCGGAGGTCTGAGCACCCGAACTGGGTCCAGGTACCTAGATTGGCATGAATCCAAGCACCCAAGTGGAGGAGTTGGCACATGCTGATTGGCCAGCATACGCTAGAATCTAGGGGCTCAGATCGGGTCCGGGCGTTTGGAGATGGATAAACTTTGGAGAATAGAGCTTCACTGAGGTCACACCATGTCAACTTAATAGGGCCGCCCGAGACTAGTTCAAGTGCTCGAACAAGGCTATAAAAAGAGAGTTTGATCAGCACCTAAAACACAACATTCCAAACAACTTTCGTTCTTACATACTACTCTGAAAAGCTCTCCACGATGCCTGAATGTTACCCTGACGACGATTATACACAAGTTTCCATTTCAAAGCTATCAGTATAATTAATTTTAGTTTACTTGTACTTTCATTTCAAATTAGTTGTGTAAATGTTCAAAATTTTAGTGAATTACCCAAAGTAAACACTCAACGAGTGTAGACCTTGGAGTAAGAGTCATCACAGACTCTGAATAAATTAAAAAACAACGCGTTAGCTTAGTTTTTGTTGTTCTTCTTTCACTTCTTTATTTCTGTTGTATTTTCTCTATTGCTTTACAAAAAACAAAAAAAAACCATGAGTATTATTCACCCCCCCCTCCCAGCGCACTTTTATGATCCTACAAAGATAACCCATTTTCAGCAAGTCATCCAATGTGAGAATGACACTACTTCATCAAACTAATTCAACTTGTGCTTTACTACTCTAACATGACCATCTTCACTTAATATACCTTCATATAATATTTTGAAATGTGTGATCTCAAGAAGGTCCCGTCACACCCTTGACCATGCGTCCTCACCAAAACCAAGTAGGCCAGCAATGGATTGAAGATCACAATGACCATTTTGTTAGAGTGTATACTAAAAGCCTAGCTTTTGTAAACATTTATTTTGAAATAAAGAATCGCATTGGTCAAAAATATCTACATTTATATGCTAAGTGTAGTTGTTTAATTAATTTATATTGTAGATAACATGGTGTGTGGTGTCACACACAGAAGATCATGTTATCAGTTCTTTATAAATTATAAACAGTAGCTCATGACTAAGATGGATAGGAACAAACCATTGAAATAGTCGTAGTGTAATTTGGTATTAGTTTATCTTAACTATAAAATTATACTATTACACTCTGAGTGTATTGAGCAGGATCATTTAAGGTAAGTTCTTTTTGTGCTGACTTAATAAAAGAACAAGCCCTTAGTTATTATGGAAGTGTGTGCTCTTAATCCTAATATAATAATAAGCACATATATTTAGTATTCATTTCTTTAACTTATCAAAGGGTGAGATTTAGCTTGATAAATCAAAAGGCCCAATAAGTTGGGGAATGATATTACTTATAGTGTGTGTTGTTGATTATAGAAGGAACTGTGTCCTAGTAATCTAGGTTGATAATGTCCTCAAGAGGAGCTCATAAGGATTGTCATGTTAAACCCTGCAGGTGGACTTAGTCCGACATGATAATAAGGTTGAGTGGTACTACTCTTGGACTAAGATATTAATTAAAGAGAGTTGTTAGTAACTCATTTAATTAGTGGACATTCGAAATCTTAAACACAGGGAGACTAACACACTCATAATAAGAAGGAGCACAAAATATAATTTGGGATTGGTGCGGTAGTTCAATAATAATTCTTTAGTGGTATGAATTATTATTGATGAAATTAAATTGGGTGTTCGAGGTGAACACGGGAAGCTTAATTTCATCGGGATACCAAAACCAATTCCTCCTCTCGGTCCCTATCGTAGCCTCTTGTATATAGAGAATTATACCCACCGCATACCCACTTCCTACCCACCCTTAGGTGGCCGGCCAAGTGAGCTTGGAGTCCAAGCTTGGGCCGACCAAGCCAAGGGTTGAGTCAAGTTGAGGGGGTCGGCCATAGCTTTGAGCCCAAGCTTGTTGTGGCCGACCCTAATAAAATTAAAAGGATTTTATTTTAAAATCTTTTCTTATGTGGATATCATGGTATTAAAAGAGAGTTTAAAATTTAAATTTTTCCTTTTATAACTTTTTACAAAAGATTAAGTGAAAGATTTGATATCTTTCCTTATTTGTAGTTAAAAGGAAGATTTTAATTTTTGATAAAACTTTCCTTCTTTGTAACCATGTTCATGATTTAAAAAAGAGTTTTAAAATTAAATATTTCCTTTTATAAGTTTCTACAAAAGATTAAGAAAAGATTTGATATCTTTCCTTATTTGTAGATTGAAAGGAAGATTTTAATTTTAGAGAAAACTTTCCTTTTTGGGAATTATCCATATGTTTTAATAGAGAGATTTTAATTTATAAAATTTCCTTTTATAACCAACCATGAAGGGAAAAATTATTAGAGAAATTTTTATTAAAAATTTTGGAAGCAAATTAGGAAGTTTTAATTCTTGTGTTATTAAAACTTTCCTTGCTTAGAGCTATGAGGTGGCCGGCCATGATGATTTAAGAAAAGAAAATTGGTTTTAATCAATTAAATTTTCCTTTTCATGGCAAAGAAAATAAGGAAGTTTTTATTTAAAATTTCCTTATTTTCCAAGACCAAGGATTATAAAAGAGAGAGAGAGGGTGCCTTCATGAGACATAACTCTATTCTATTTTCCTCTCATCTCTTCCTTGGTAGTGGTCGGCCATAAGTTCCTTGCTCTTCTCCTTTTCTCTTCCTCCTTGGTGGCCGGCGGCATCAACACAAGAGGAGTCCTTGGTGGCCGGTTCTAGCTAGGAGAAGGAGAGAAAGGAGGCTTTGCTCTTGCATCCCTTGGAGCTTGAAGGTTGGTGGCTGAATCTTGCAAGAAGGAAGGTGTTGGTGGTTCTCATATTGGTAGATTGTTGCCCACACAATGTCCAAGATAAGAAGAGGAATACGGTAGAAGATCAAGAGGTTATTGCTTACAAAGAAAGGTATAACTAGTAATTATTTTCCGCATCATACTAGTTTTCTTTGTATGAATTCCAAACACAAGAGACTAGTGATTCTAGATTTTCGGATTAGATATTCGAAGTTGTGTTTCTTTTTTTTTTTATTTTTTTTCGAATTTGTGATTCGATTGTTCCTTTTGGTTAAACCTAGAGTTATATAAGGAAATTAAATATTAGATTTCTTTAAAAGACTTTGTCTAGGCGGTGGTGGATGATCTCATACTCAAGAAGGCCTAGTACCTCATCATGCAGTCCTGGAAGTCAATTTTAGAAATTAATATTTAATTGAATTTATAACATAGGTGGATTTGGATCAATAATGTTAAACATCGTTTGCGATCCAAGTCTAAACCATTAAGAACAGATAAGTTAAATTTGGAATCAATAATGTTAAGTTCCGTTTGCGATTCCGAATTTAATTTCTAAAGAACACAATAGGTTATTAAGAAAGGTTCAGGACTTGTACAAAATTTTTATACAGTGTAACTGGTACGATCTTCCTAGGACCAACCAACACATTTGTCGCCACATCTTTAGTGCCAACAATATACTCGTGGAGATGAGATGATAGTTAATCAATATTTTGTTATATTTGATTTCTAATAGTCAAATGTTGCTTAAAGTGTTTGAATTGGTATGACCGAACACTGTGCATTTAAATTGTTGATGCAGTTGGCTCAAATAATCAAACCTAAGTTTTGATGAATGACAAATAGATTAAAGTTAGATGTGTTGTGTGTTCTAACCTTTTCTACCAAGTGTATAGGACTTGACTGGTCTAACACCAGACTGAAATCTAACTAGGTCTGGAAGACCTGATAGCTGGTGTAGAAGTCCAGATAGATCAAGGAGTGATATAATATCTGGTGGGAAGTCCTATTGGGTCTGTGGGACCTGACAGCTGGCTAAAATCTAGTTGGACCTTACAACTAGTGGGAAGACATAGTGGACCATGAGGGAGTCAAGCGATTCGATGTGGTAAGTAAGGTAAGCCACTGGAGGAGAGTGTTTCAGTGAGAACAAGTCCTATTTTGGGACTTTAGGTATAGGTCTAATTTAGGTCCATTTTGAAAACCTAAATTGAGACTGTGACTAAATCTTGGTCTCAGGAACACAAGATCTAATTAATACTATTATTTTATTATTGTGCTAACTTTATCTTGCATGATATATTTTGTTTTGTTGGACTAACACACTTTGCAGGGCGAAGGAAGCATAAAATGGCTCTAGTGAATAGTACTCGAGGTGCCTTCCATGCGAAGGAAGGCGCCTTGAGTTGGGCGATGGAAGGCGTCTTGGAGAGCCTTGAAGGAGCCTTCGGTTAAATAAGGCAGAAGGCTTCGTCGACGATAAGAAATGAATTTTTGGGGATAAACCTTGGGGTTGAAGGTGTCTTCTATTGGCTTGAAGGAGCCTTCAATGCTCAATAAAAGGGCTACTCGACCAAGACTTCAAACACACTTTTTCTATGAGCTTCTACGTAATCATGCAACGTCCCGACTACTCCGACTTTGTGCTACAACCCTGCTACACCCAACTACTGTAGACAGACCGCCACTGACACATGAGCGCTCTTACTTTGACATCTTCATGTTGGTAACTTGTTTTATAGTTATACTTATTTTATATATCTGCAAAAGGAAAGTGTAGGACTGTTATACTTTCCTATCTTATTTCTTTGTATTCGATCACTCTTCTGGCAGTTTCAGAAGAGGAGTTAGTGGATTACCCATCAATAGGTCCGAAGGACCTGAGTCTTAGAGTAGGAGTCGTCGAAGGCTCTAAACTAAGTAAAACCACTCAAGTTCTTATTCTTTTTCATTTCTGTTTCTATCTTTTCCACCGCGTACTTATTTTATAAATCAAAAAGATAAGTTTTAAAAATTACGTGATTCACCCCCCACACATGCGCAACAATCCTATAAGTGGTATCAGAGCCCTATTAACTCTGAATTGGTAAAACCATCAATCAAGTAGGGGGTTCATTTTTCTGTTCTTTTTTTTTCGCTTTAATTTCCTCATGTTTTATTCTATTGTTCTTCCTCCTCCCACACTACTTACCCCAAGACCAAGTCTTGGTATTTGTTTAGTTTTTTTCTCTCTCAATTATTCATGGCCTAAAGCGAAGGATACAGTACTGTTCATCCCCCGCTCTTTAACGAAGATGACTTCTCATACTGGAAGAAGCGGATGGAAGTGTACCTCAAGACTAACATCAACTAGTGGCTCTTGATTCAATGAGGATACAAGGCATTAATGGACGAAGCTACAAAAGCACCTCTCGATCTCGAGAATTGGAATCCAGAGATGAAGAAGAAGGCGCAAATTGAGTTCAAAGCCGTAAACACACTTTAGTGCAAACTCACAAAAGAAGAATTGCACCGTGTCAGTCCACACGAGAATGCGAAGGAACTATGGAACAAACTCATCAAGTTACACAAAGGAACAACTGACGCTAAGGTAAGAAAACATGATCTTTTGTTAAATAAGTTATTTAATATCAAAATGCAGGAAGGAAAGACGGCTAACCAACTACATGTGAGGATCAAGGACATCCTCAACGAACTCCACACAATCGGCCACCAGATGGAAAATCAAGACATCATCAGGTACGCCCTAAACTTATTTCCTCGGAATGTGTTATGGGCATCTATTGTGGATGCCTATAAGATTTTTAGGAACCTCTCAAAATTAAAATTAGATGAATTGTTTTATGAATTAGAACTACACAAGCAAACTAACTCCAAAATAGTTGAGAAAGAATCACTCGTCTTGAATTTTCATCTAAAGAATCCAAGTCTAGAACAAAACCTAAACGATCTGACTCTGACTCAGATACTGAAGAACTTCTAGTGAACTTGATAAGAAAAATATTCACTAGGAAAAAGAAGGATTTCTCCAGGAAGGATCTGTAGAAGATAAAGTCTACCTCCAACAGCAATATGGCCAACGCCACATACTACGGGTGTAACAAGAAAGGACACTACATACATAAGTGTCCAAAAATTAAGGAGGACAAACCCAAGACAACCAAAAGAAAGAAGACACTCAAAGCGACTTTAGACGAGTCATCTTCGGAAGAATCGGACGCTAAAGAACCAAAGCAATGCAACCACCTCGCGCTGATGGCATCCAGACCAGAATCAAAAAGTGAGGCGGATCACGACTGTTGATCCCTTGGCGGCCAGCTAGAGGGGGGTGAATAGCCTGAAAATACAAATCAAACCTTCCTCGATGTTTCAAATTAAATTAAGAAAGCACTTGTATAATAATAGAAAGTAAATGCATAAACTAAAAAAGCAGAGGTAAGAGAATTTACTAGGTTTGCAATCAAAGGATTGCTAATCTTAGACAAATGAAGTTAACTCAAATCTTCTTTGGGCGGAGTAGCCTCTTTATAACGTTGGTAGCTTATAAAAGTAGTAGAGTAGAACTAGAAGTGTAAGCACAGAAGTTGTTACAAGTGTTGTTCCGACTACAGAAATCAGGACTGCATTGATAGGCCTGATCCGGGCACCTGGAAGGATTCCGGGTGCCTAGGTGTGGATAAAAGTTTATCCACATCACAACAGATCGCTACAGAACGAGTCTGGATAAAATTTTTGATCCGGGCACCTGGATACAGTCAACATCAAATTGACTTTTTATCCAGATCTTCCACTCTAGCTCTGCTCGCTTGGGTGATTTCGGTCATCTAGATAGGGCTCACCCGAACCCATTTTCCAGCCTTCTCGAGCAGTCTTCCGCTCCGGCTTCTCATCCTTTAGAAACGTCATGCACCTCCTTCTCGTCTGCCAGCATACTCTTCCGCAACACCTCGTCCTTCAGACGCACCAAGTCCATCGGCTCTCTTCTATGCCGTCCTTCTCATTAGCTGCGTCTTTCGCTCGACTTCCTGTGCTATAAAGTTATTGCACACTTAGACACAATGCATCAAAATAATAGCAAGACCTAACTTAACTTGATTGATCACATCAAAATTATCACGGGGTACTTACTGTTGGTCCCTTTGGAGGTCAGCAAGAGGGGAGGGGTGAATTGCCCTACAAAAATAAACACAAAACCTTTCTCGGATATATCGACTAATTAATAAACACTTGTAATAATAAAAAGAAGAGACTAAATAAATAAAAATCAGACACAGAGGATTTACTTGGTTTGTAATAAGAGGATTGCTAATCCAAGGTAAAGATGGCGCACAATCTGATTCTCCTCTGGGCGGAGTAGCCTCTTACAGCATTGACAGTACAAAAGAATAGAAAGCACAGAAAGAAATGAATTACAAGTGAGTTAATTTGACTGTGCAGATCAGTGCTATATTTATAGCACTGGTCGGGGCACCCAGAATGGGTTCCGGGCGCCCTGGGGGATAAAATTTTATCCCCCAACGATCAGATCGCGTTTGACGCGATCCTGGTCAAAATCCAGGTCCGGGCACCCGGAAGGGTTCCGGGCGCCCCGGGCTGCTCAGGGCGCCCCGGACTGCTCAGGGCCCCTGAGCCCTGAAGTCAACATAGGTTGACTTTTTCGTCTCCGGTTCAGCTCGTCTCGGTCTGGGTCTTGTTCGCTCCGGCTCCGCTAGCTTGGCTGATTTCGGCCATCCGAAATAGGGCTCACCCGAACCCAAGTTCCGGCCTTTTCCTCGAGCAGCCTTCCTTCCCGGTTTCTCGTCCCTCGAACACCACACACGTTCTTCTCGTCCACCGGTGTACTCTTCCGCGGTTACCTCGTCCCTCGGACGCACCGAGCCCGTCGGCTCTCTCCCCGTGCCGTCCTTCTCGTTAGCCGTGTCTTCCGCTCGACTTCTTGTGTTCCTAAGCTCCTGCACACTTAGACACAAGGGTTAAACAAACACAGGACCTAACTTAACTTGTTTGATCACATCAAAACACTTGGGGTTCCAACAATCTCCCCCTTTTTGATGTGAGCAACCCAAGTTAAGTTAGGGTAAACATATGCAATAGAAACAATTTATATTCAAATAAGTCCAAATATTTTTCAATTGAAAAATTATATTACCTCCCTCTAGACTTAACATATTTCTCCCCTTTTGATCACATAAAAATTGGGGTTATAAACAAACCTAAGGTAAAAAAAAACTTTAAGTAAAACATTTTTCAGAAAAAAACAGTCAAAGTGTTTAACAAAATTTTTCTAAAATTTTAAGTTTGAAACTTATTTCAACATTTCCTAAAATTTTTTTCTAATTTTCAGAAAAAATTTCTAAGTTAATTTTCATAAGAAACAATTTTAAGTCAATATTTTTTTAAAATAAATTCTAAGTCAATTAAAAAAAAATTCTAAGGCAATATTATCAAATTTTTTTTTCTTTTAAATATTAAGGCAAAGAAAATTCTAAGTTAACATTCATAAAAAAAATTTCTAAGTCAATTTTCATAAATAATTTCTAAGGTAAAAAAAAATTCTAAGTCAAGTTAAAAAAAAAAAATTTAACAGAAATTGAATAACTCTTTTTTAAAGCATTAAGTAATTTAAATTAATACTTTTTCAGTTAGTTAATTAAACTTTTCATTTCGATATTTGGCTTCCAGGTCATGGCGAGGCACTAGGCCTTCTTGGTTATTGGAGCAACAACCACTTCCTTAGACAAAGCCTTATAAAGAAATTAGTTGTTTAATTTTCTTGCTGAAAATGCTAAGTCTAATTTTAATTTTAAATTAAACAGGTTTTTGGAACCCAATAGAGGTTCCTACTTACAGGATTAACCAAATATTTCCTAGGTACATAGACTTTTGATATATTTCTAATTTGATTTTGATGAAATCTATAATACCAATTTAAACCTCTATAATTTCTAAAAGTAGAAATATTTGAACCATTAGATTTTTTCAATCTTTCTATTTCTTCTTTTAGTTTTTCATTTTCAATTTTTCAAAATCCTCTATAAGACATGATTTTGCCAAAATTCTTTTTGTTTCTAAAATTTCATTTTCTAATTTGCTATTTTTATTTTCTAATTTATACATGGATTTAGTCATTGCCTTAATACCAAAGTAAAGTTCATTAGGGGGTAAGAGGCATACCTCACTTACCATATCAGACTTGAAGCCTGAGTCTCCCCCTGCTTCGCTACTTTCATCTGAGGTCGCTCCCCCTTCATCGATGTTGGGTTCTGATGTACTTTGCCCTTCGTAGCTTGCCATCAGTGCTATCCTGGCATATTCTTGAATCTCGGACTCAGATGATGAAGTGTCGTCCCAAGTGGCTTTTAGGTTTTTATGCTTCTTGGGAATCTTGCCTTTGTCCTTCTTTAGTTCTGGGCAATCTTCTTTTAGATGTCCTTCCTTTTGACACTGGTAGCATCACATCTTTCTTCTATTTCTTGGATTCTTTTTATTCTACATTTCTTTAAATTTATTAGACTTAAAAAACTTTTTAAAGTTTCTTACCATGTATGCTTCCTGATCGTCTTCTGAATCTGACTCGGGTTCATCCTTCTTGGTTGCGTTTAGTGCAATCATCTGGCTTGCTTCCTTTGTTATCCCGGCACACCTGGTTTCATGCAATTCAAGAGTGGAGAACAATTCTTCTAAAGTACTTACCTCCAGATCTTTCAAAATGTAGTAGGCGTCGACGATTGATGTCCATTCTGGAGTTCTGGGAAACGCATTGAGTGCGTAGCGTATGCTGTCCCGATTTGTTACCGTTTCTCCGAGGTTCTCGAGATCAGTAATTGGTTCTTTTACCTTCGAGTGTAGATTGACTACTTTCTCACCTTTTTCTAGACGAATGTTCATCAACTTGTTCCGGAGGATATCTCTTTTGGCGAGCTTCGCTTCAGACATGCCTTCGTGGAGTTCCAGGAACTTCTCCCAAAGTTCTTTAGCAGATGAATAGTTTCCGATGCGGTTGACCTCTTGAGGCGGTAACACGCTCAGCAGGTGATATTCTGCATGACTATTTGCTACAGATTCATTCTGCTCCTTCTTTGTCCAATTGCTCTCTTCTTTTTCTACTCCATCTTGATTCGTCGGAGCTAAAAAACCATACTTCATTATAAACCGAATTTCGAAATCAGATCTTAGGAATACCTCTATACGACGCTTCCATTCTGTGAAGTTCCCCTCGAATTTTGGTGGAACGATGCTTGGTCCGGCCATCTCGTTGCTTCGATCGGTGGTTAGTCCTCCTGAAGCGCGCCTTGCTCTGATACCACTTGTTGGTCCCTTTGGAGGCCGACAAGAGGGGAGGGGTGAATTGCCCTACAAAAATAAACACAAAACCTTTCTCGGATATATCGACTAATTAACAGACACTTGTAATAATAAAAAGAAGAGACTAAATAAACAGAAATCAGACACAGAGGATTTACTTGGTTTGCAATCAGAGGATTGCTAATCCAAGGCAAAGATGGCGCACAATCTGATTCTCCTCTGGGCGGAGTAGCCACTTACAACGTTGACAGTACAAAAGAATAGAAAGCACAGAAAGAAATGAATTACAAGTGAGTTAATTTGACTGTGCAGATCAGTGCTATATTTATAGCACTGGTCGGGGCGCCCCGAATGGGTTCCGGGCGCCCTGGGGGGGATAAAATTTTATCCCCTAACGATCAGATCGTGTTTGACGTGATCCTGATCAAAATCCAGGTCCGGGCGCCCGGAAGGGTTCCAGGCGCCCCGAGCTGCTCAGGGCGCCCCGGACTGCTCAGGGCGCCCTGAGCCCTGAAGTTAACACAGGTTGACTTTTTCGTCTCCGGTTCAGCTCATCTCGGTCCGGGTCTTGTTCGCTCCGGCTCTGCTAGCTTGGGTGATCTCGACCATCCGGAATAGGGCTCACCCAAACCTAAGTTCCGGCCTTTTCCTCGAGAAGCCTTCCTTCCCGATTTCTCGTCCCTCGAACGCCGCGCACATTCTTCTCGTCCACCGGTGTACTCTTCCGCGGCCACCTCGTCCCTCGGACGCACCGAGCCCGTCGGCTCTCTCCCCGTGCCGTCCTTCTCGTTAGCCACGTCTTCCGCTCGACTTCCTGTGTTCCTAAGCTCCTGCACACTTAGACACAAGGGTTAAACAAACACCGGACCTAACTTAACTTGTTTGATCACATCAAAACACTTAGGGTTCCAACACTTACAATTTCCCCCTTTTTTATGTGGATCAACCCAAGTTAAGTTAGGGTTAAAACAAGATATTAAATTGAAGACATTAAATGAAATGAAACAGTAAATATGCAATATTTTGAGAAAAATACACCTCCCCTTAAACTTAATTTCTAACTCTTCCCCTTTGGTCACGTTAAAAGTAGGGATTTCTTACTAAATTAAGTTAAAATTAAAGTCTAAGGAATTTATACTTGAAAATTAAAACTAGTGACTTACACCAAGGAAAAAATTTATACTCAAAATTCTGATTTTATGATTAAAAATCAATTTTAAACAAAAATAATTCAAAAATTATTTTATTTCTTGAAAAATTCTAAAATTTTTTGTAATGGTTAATCAGACACATCTAAAATTGAGATAAAATTTTCAAAAAAAAAAAGTAAAATAAATTTAAGTGGTAAATAATTATTTACTACAGAAAGATGAATTTTTCTTAAAATTGCAAAAAAAAAAGTTTTGAGGTTCGAAAAAATCTTGATTTTTTTTGAGAATATAATAGAGTAAATATTTTTTTTTAAAAAAATAAATTTTCAAAAATTAAGTATTTGAGAAATTTTAATATTAAAAGTTAGTATTTTAATAGAAAATTCATATAAAATTCAATAGCAATAAAAAAAATTTCTTGGACAGAGAATGTGATGAATTTTCACATAAAAATAAATTTTGTAAAAATAACTTTGTGAGATATTTTTAATTTGTAAGATATAATATTTAAAAGAAAATTCATAAAAAATAATACAATGGTGAAACAATTTTAAAATTTTTCAACCAATAAGAAATAAAATCCTCTTTTGAAAAAAATTAATAACTAATTAATTTTGAATAGAAATTGTACAAAGAAATTTATTTTAGCACATTGGGGAATTAAAAGATAAATATTAAATCAAATTGAAATTAGAAAGATGCATAATGTAAACTAAGCATGATTTTATAACCCAACATAGGTTCCTTCTAACTGGGTTAATCAGATATTTTCTAGGGATATATGTTTTTATTACTTTTCTGATTTGACCCTTGTGAAACCTATAATACCAATTTAATCCTTTATACTTCCTAAAATTTGAAGCAGAGAAATTGAAACATGCATAATTTTAAAAATTTTCCTTTTGATCTTTTAAATTTGTATTTTAAATTTTTAATTTTTCAAGATCCTCTATTAAGTAAGATTTTACCAAGATTATTTTTATTTCTAAGTTTTTATTTTTCAATTTATCATTTTTTATTTTCAATTTGCACATAGATTTAGATATTGATTCAATATCATAATATAGTTGATCAGGAGGCAAGAGGCATACCTCACTTACCATGTTAGATTTGAAGCTTGATTCTCCCTTACTTCGTTGCATTCATCTGAAGTTGCTCCCCCTTCATTGATGCTAACTTCTGAGGTGCTTTGTTCTTCGTGGCTAGCCATCAGTGCTAATTTGGTATATGCTTCTATTTCTGACTCGGATGATGAGCTTTCGTCCCAAGTGGCCTTGAGATTCTTGTGCCTGTTTTGCTTGGGTCTCTTGTCTTTTTCCTTTTTGAGTTCCGGGCAGTCATCCTTTATGTATCTTTCTTTTTGACATTGGTAGCATCAAACATTTCTTCTATTTCTTGGATTTTTCCTATTCTGCATTTCTTTAAATTTGTTAAATCTAAAAAATTTCCTAAATTTCCTTACCATGTAAGCTTCTTGGTCTCCTTTTGGATCTAAGTCTGATTTGGGTTCATCCTTCTTTGTGGGATTTAGTGCCAGATTCTAGCTTAATTCTTTTGTTATACCTGTACATCTGGTTTCATGTAATTTTACAGTTGAAAAGAATTACTCTAGGGTACTTACCTCCAAATCCTTCGAAATGTAGTAAGCGTCGATTATTGAAGTCCATTCTGAAGTCCTAGGAAAAGCGTTGAGTGCATAGTATACCGAGTCCCGGTTGGTTACCATTTCACTGAGGTTGACCAGTCTGGTGATCAACTCCTTGATCTTCGCGTGTAGTTCGGCTATTTTCTCACCTTTTTCTAGACGGATGTTTGTTAGCTTGTCCCAAAGAATGCCCCATCATGCTAGTTTTGCTTCGGATGTTCCTTCATGAAGTTCCAAAAACTTCTCCCAGAGGTCTTTTTTCGATGTGTAGCTTCTGATGCGATTTACTTCTTGAGGCAGTAATACACTTAATAAGTGATATTCCGCTCTACTGTTGGCTATGAAATCACTTTGCTCCTTCTTCGTCCAGAGGTATTCTTCTTTCTCTACGCCTTGTTGATCTTTTAGAACTGCAAAATCGTACTTAATTATTAAAAGAATTTCAAAGTCAGTTTTTAGGAATATCTCCATTCGACATTTTCAGTGTGCGAACTCCCCCTCAAACTTTGGTGGGATGAGGCTTGGTCTGGCCATTGATTTTGCTTCGGTCTGAGGGTTAGTCCTTCTGAAGCATCCTAGCTATGATACCAATTATTGGTCCCCTGACGGTCGGCTAGAGGGGGGTGAATAGCCTAAAAACACAAATCAAACCTTCCTCAACGTTTTAAACTAAATTAAGAAAACACTTGTATAATAACAGAAAGTAAATGCATAAACTAAAAAGCAGAAGTAAGAGAATTTACTATGTTTACAATCAGAGGATTGTTAATCCTAGACAAATGAAGTACACTCAAATCTCCTTTGGATGGAGTAGCCTCTTTACAACGTTGGTAGCTTATAAACGTAGTAGAGAAGAACTAGAAGTGTAAGTACAAAAGTTTTTACAAGTGTTGTTCTGACTACAGAAATCAAGACTACATTTATAGGCCTGATTCGGGCCCCTAGGTGTGAATAAAAGTTTATCCACGTCACAACAGATCATGACAGAATGGGTCTAGATAAAATTTTTGGTTCGGAAGCCTGGAAGGGTTCCGGGTGCCCGAACCACCTTTACCCAGGGGTGTCTTGGCGAGGTGCCCCGGCTGAACTAGACCGGTCTAGGCGCTCGAACCATAATCAACTTCAAGTTGACTTTTCATCCAGGTCTTCTGCTCCGACTCCGGTCGCTTGGGTGATTTCGGCCATCCAGAATAGGGCTCACCCGAACCCATTTTCTGGCCTTCTTGAGCAGTCTTCCGCTCTGGCTTCTCGTCCCTCAGAAATGCCGCACGCCTCCTTCTTGTCCACCAGTATATTATGTTGGATCGAGACGTGCTAGAGGGGGGTGAATAGCGCTCGTGACTTTCACTTTTTATATTCGAAAAACGTACGAGTAAAGAGCAGCGGAATTAGAAAACATAACACAGAAGGACCCAAGTATTTACTTGGTTCGGAGCCTAGGGCGACTCCTACTCCAAGGCCCACGATCGTTGATCACTTTCGGTGGGCAACAACTATAATATCGCAAAAGATTATAATTGAATATTACAATTAAATGCACTAGAAATTATACTGGCAATTAGAAATCAAAAAACTGAAGCTCCAAGTTGTCGGTGGCTTGTTACAACACTTCTGGAATGTCTCTTGAGCAGCACGCGGAAGAAGGATCGCTTGGGAATTGATGATCTGAGCTGCTGGTCGAGACTTGCATATAATGGTTGTTGAAGGCACCTCAAAGTCCCTTGAGGGCTCCTCCATCATTACCAAGTCAGCCGCGTGGATGAGCGCAGAAGAAGTCCTCGCTAATCCTCTTGAAGGCGCCTCCATACCCCTTGAAGGTGCCTTCAAGCCTGTCCGAGGCGCCTCAAGCTTCCATTAGGGCACCTCCAGCCTTGCTGCACACACATCTTCTTCTTTGCACCCGAGGCATCTCCAAGCTCCATGAGGGCGCCTCGGGTATTGTTCATCCGAGGCACAAAGTGCTCTTTTGTGCTTGCAAGATAGGTTAGTCCACAGAAAAAAATATATCATGCAAAACAAAGTTAGCACATAAATAATAACGTAAACAAGAATGTATGATAGTCACCGGACTATCCGGTTCTGACTTCGAATTTTTGACCGAAAATCCTAGGTCGAACCGACTCCTACTATTCCCTCTATGGGGAATGCGTCCTCACCTACTCCACTCAGGAGAGCATACCAAATGCCAATCTGGTCCTCCAGACCGACTGTTCTTTCTACCTAGGGTTACCACCCCCTAGGGTTTTTCACCACCTAGGGTTATCTCTCCCTAGGACCTAAGGTTACCCCCTCCCCCCCACTTAGGATTTCCACCACCTAGGGTTACCACCCCCTAGGACCTAAGATTGCCGTCCCTTAGGGTTTTTCACTACCTAGGGTTACCACCTCCTAGGGTTTTTTACCTGCCTAACCGCAATTAGGACTTTCCTGCAAACTTATTCACACACGTTAGATAACAAAGAATCTTAACTTTGAATCCCTTTGCCATTATCAAAACTTAGGTTCGATCGTCGGATGCTTCCCGCACCAACATATTCTTCTGCAGCGCCTCATCCCTCAGACACACTGAGCCCGTCAGCTCTCTCCTGTGTCGTCCTTCTCGCTAGCTGTGTCTTTCGCTCGACTTCCTGTGCTCCTAAGCTCCTACACACTTAGACACAAGGCATCAAAATAATAACAGGACCTAACTTGACTTGGTTGATCATATCAAAACCATCACGGAGTACTTATAAAGATGATGAGTCTGAATATGATTCAAGCCATGAATTCATACTCATTTCTGAATGCCCCAATGAGGTAAATTATGACTTGTCTACTACCTTCTTTAAAATTATAGCATGCATGAATAGAAAATTAATAAAATCAAAAACACAAATTAATCAACTCCTTAATGAAAATCAAAATCTAAAAGAACAACTAAAATCAAACTCAATTACTGAACCAGTTTAATCTAGAAATTCAGTTTAATCTAGAAATTCAATTCAAGTTGCAAAACTTGAGGAGGAAAATTTCAAATTGAAAAGTGAAGTTGTTGAGTTGAGGGAATTTTTAGAAAAATTCATAACAAGATCTAAATACATAGATATGATACTTAGATCACAACTAGCCGTGTATAATAAATCCGAACTTAGATATATGTCCAGCTCGACAAATAAAATATTTATATCACTAGTAACCCAAAATAGGAAACAAACAAAAGTTTGAGTTCCAAAAGCTTGTCTAACTAAGCAACTAGGACTTAATCAATACTATATACTCAAAAATAAAATTCACTACCTAAAACCAAATCAAAATAAACCCAATAATTCAAAATCAAACCCAAAAATAAAACTTAAACCTACTAGTTCAAATCTAAAATATAAAATAAAATCAAAACAAATCAAATTCAAACCAAAGAACTAAAGTTAAATTAAATGACTACAAAATCAAATTAAATTCAAGCTATAATCAAGTTTATTATAACTATAAAATAAATCAACACAAACCTAAAATTTAACCTAAGTTCAATAATTCAGGGGTAGACACTAAACTTGAGGCCTCCAAAATAATAGTTTACCCAACTGGTAATTAGGACTAGATAACTTAGGGACTAATTTAACCTAACAAACAGTACTAGAGAAGTTTAGGATGATAGTAGGTTAAGGAAGCTCTATCTATGCACGTTTAGGAAGAATCATATGTGTTTGACCTGGTGTATTTGGCTTAGTAGAACTAACTGAAGCTACCCCTTACCAATCTAAATTTGTTAGACCAAAGTTTTGTGTTAAGTTTTTTGGGCAGGACTATTTAAATAATCTCGAAACGTGATTACTCTAATGATGTCTGTGTGACTCACCACAACTTAGAAATTTATTCAAAAAATGCCTGCTTGATTAACCCAAAGCTAAACTTGAATCTAACATAAATTAAACCAACCCCTAAAAATTGAATTTAACTCATCTCATAAAATGATAAGATACCTCTGAAAACTTAGATTGAGTGAGATAATTAGATCATTAAAATTTAAATTTAAAACTTAAAATTAAAATTAAACTTAACTTAAAAAATATTAAAATTAAAATCAAATTAAATTTAAACTTAACTTAAAAATATTAAAATCAAATTCAAATTAAATTTAAACTTAACTTAAAAAATATTAAAATTAAATTCAAATTAAAATTTAAACTTAAAACTTAAAATTTAAATTTAAACTTAACTTAAAAAATTTTAAAATTAAAATCAAATTAAAATTAAACTTAAATTAAAATTAAACTCAAACTAAAATGTAAAATTAAACTAAAATTGAATTAAAAATTAACAACTTAAATCCAACTCTAAAAAAAACTTGGTATCAAAGGAGCCTTTGATAGAATTGGAGGTGCCCCGCAGAAGGGCAACAAAACTCCCGCCCAATCTAGTGAAGGCACCTTCAATGCGTTTGAAGGAACCCTCCATAACGCATAAAAGGCGCCTTCCGTTGGCCTGAAGGTGCCTTCAACCTAAATTTTAACAACGAGCAGAGACTTTCTCTGTTCACGAAATCTGAGTAGGGAAGGCGCCTTCCAGCAATTTTTTACACCTCTTTCTCCTCTATTCACCTCTCAAATAACAAACATGCCTCCTACATATACTCTAACTCAATCTATCTAGTTATTTCTCTAAATTTGTGTGTTTTTCTTGAATATTTATATGTATATATTACTTTAGGAAGTGACAAAATGTTATTTCATCCCAGGCTAGTTCTAGTAGTGTCCCCTCTGCCGATGCCAGATTCCTACTGAGCGTCTTAGGCTATATTTTTTGGATCGTACATATGTTGTATTAAAATCTAGATATCTAAGTAGGACATTTTTCCTATTATTGTACCCCAATTATAGAAGTTATAGACTGTTATAAGTTAGATAGATTAGTTTACTATAGTTATTTAGTAAACTTAGACTTATGTGCATAATTTTATAACAACTTAGTTAAAATAGATGACTTGACATACTCCACCAGAGTAGGTGGCAAGGACTTTAGGTTCTCACCCACTCTACTATATGATAGTTTGGGATTTAAGCGGTTTGCATGCCCATTTTTGTGTTATCCTAGTAGGAATTTGTCATTTGGTAAACTCTACTCCCATATTACATTGAATACTATCCATATGTATTTTTTTAGGGAGGAGAGAGTACCTACTGTGACAGACTTAAGGTCTTTCTCTCTTAGGGTTCAAGACTATGTCCTATATAGAGTTTTTACGACCTGCGTTTTATCGATCACATCTTGCAATGTTGTGATGATGCGATCCTCACATTCTTTCCTCCTTTATGAACTATGTCAGTGACTAGACATCGATGTTATATTACATATGTTTCAAAATATCATTCATGCATCTAGTCTCATAACTATGAGACATGTTCATATACCCTATTATCACATTTTGACTTTTATATTTTCGACCATAGGGGTAGATATGACCCAAGGTACACTTACTTCCCTTAGCACGTATGATGAGATTGGTTAGCGTTAGCTTGCATTAGTGCATATAAAGGTTACCGCTCAAGGGGACTGGCTTGGAGAGTGAGTCCTCAGCTAACCGTTCCAAACGAGGCTGAGGAGGATGTCCCACTAATCATACCGACCGAGGTCATGAGGTAGCTACAACCATGGGGGAGGAGATGCCAACATTTACGATTGATGAGCTCTTTGCACCTCTTCCGACTCTGACCCAGCCCTCGACCTCGCTTTCTGTAGAGGATGGCCTTACTAGACTTGAGGAGTCTTCGACATAGATCCGACAGTCAATCTCGGAGGGATTCACCTCTCTTGTGGTGAGATGACCACTGGCTTTAGGCGGCTAGATCTATAGATGCAGACCATACTTCAGGCCTTACAACTGATTGATCAAACCCCACCTCCACCTGCCGATGATGAATAGACATTATTTGTTCAGTGCACTTGTATATATTGTTTATTTACTTGACTTGATCTATCTATTCAGTTACTTATTGACTACCTTATTGTGATAATATAGTGAATTCCTTTTTGAAAATCTAATTAAAGGATAGGATGTGTTTCTCCTTAAACAACTTTTAAATTCTAGAAAAATTCATTAATTATATTTTCTCAAACTCCCATTTCTCTAGTGTTTCAAAATTTATTTTAGCCTTAGTCTAGGATGAATCCCTAGAAAGCATGATCCTATAGATATAGGTAATGAGCATCTTACAAGCACACTAGGTCTACCTTGATTGTGTATTCAAAAACTTAAAATGACGTGAGATGTGTAGGCCTTTTGCTTGGATTTCAGATGCTTATATCAGTGCATCAACATAAGTCTGAGTGAAAAATATAACAGTACATTGATCAAGTTAAGTAGTCCTTTTTCAATAAATTTCTAACTTGATATTATTACTTAATTTAAGTAATCAAGTAAACGCTATCTTCTGGTAATTAGTTAATAACTAAAGGTTAGACATTTAAGGAAAATTTGTAGATGAATATTATTTTTAAAGTAATATCAGGTTAAGGGGGGATATTTGAAAACTGCTTTTAAAAGATTTGTTTTCAAATTGTTGATTTATAAATTCTTTTGAAACTTTATTGAAAAGTATTTTGCAAATACTTCCAAAATTCTTTAAAGATGTTTTGAAAATTACTTTTTACTCTAATTGTAGAGCTTATTCAAAAATTTGCTTCAAATTTACATTGAAAAACCTTTGAAAAATGCATTTTCACAATGTTCCCTTAGCTAATTGCTTTGAAAATATTTTGAAAAAACAATTTGAAAAATTCTTTTCAAAAGTTACTTTGCAAAATTAAAATTTAAAAATTACTTAAAATTTAAAAATTACTTTGCAACACCATCTTGAAAATTATTTTAAAAATTACTTTTGAAAAGTGTTTTGAAATTTATCTTGAAAAATGATTTACAAAATTCATGCACAGTTTATCCTTGTAAAATGTTTTGTTTTTGAAAAATTTTAATTTTCAAAATTTTGAAAACCTTTCGCAAAATTTTGACAATTTCCTTAAATACTTTGAAAAAATTTCTTATCATTAACTTCTTTCAATTTTCTTATCATTAACTTCTCCCTAAAATGGATCTGCAAGTTTTTAAGACAAACTTTACCTTTGAAAAATGTGTTACTTGATATACCTACGTGTTTTAATTTTTCTACATCCTCCCTTTTATTTGCTTACACTTGCTAAGGTGTATAATTTTTGATGAATGTCAAAGGGGAAGGGCAAGGGTTAAGTAACAAAACCTAAAGGTAAAATTAAAAATTTTAAAATCTTAACCCTAAAATGCTCAAGAGAATAAAATAGAATTTACTTAGTTTTTTCTTCTTGAATGATTTTTTATTGCTATTTCTTTTTGCATATTTTTCTAGCTTTAACCCAGGTTGTCATTGCATCAAAAAGGGAGAGATTGTTTGTGCAGTTGACACAAATAATCAAACTTAAGTTTTGATGAATGACAAATGGATGAAAGTTAGATATATTGTGTGATCTAACCTTTTATACCAAGTGTGCAGTACTTGACTGGTCTGACACCAAGCTGAAATCTAAGTAGGTCTGGAGGACCTGATAGCTGGTGTAAAAGTCTAGATAAATCAAGAAGTAATCCGATATATGACAAGAAATTCGACTGGGTCCGCGGGACTTGACAACTGACCGAAATCCAGTTGGGTCCGCAGACCTAACAACTGGCGGGAAGACTTGGTAGACCATGAGGGAGTCAAACAGTTCTGCATGGTAAGTAAAGTAAGTCACTGGAGGAGAGTGTTCCAGTGAGGACGAGTTATATTTGGGGACTTTAGGCGTAGGTTCAATTTAGATCCATTTTGGAAACCTAAATTGAGACCGTGATTAGATCCTGGTCTCAGGAAAATAGAATCTAATTAATACTGTTATTTTATTATTGTGCTAACTTCGTCTTATAGGGTATACTTCATTTTGTTGAACTAACACATTTTGCAAGGTGAAAGGAGTATAAAATACCTTGAGTGAACAGTACTCGAGGTGCCTTCCATGTGAAAGAAGCGCCTTTAGTTGGGCGATAGAAGGTGCTTTGGAGAGCCTTGAAGGCGCCTTGGGTCGGATAAGGCAAAAGACTTCGTCGATGATAAGAGCCAAATTTTTGGGGATAAAACCTTGGGGTTGAAGACGCCTTCCATTGGCTTGAAGACGCCTTCAATGCTCAATAAAAGGGCTACTCGATCAAGGCTTCAAACACACTTCTTCTACGAGCTTCTACGCAATCATGCAACGTTTCGACTACTCCAACTTCGTGCTGCTGTTCTCTACAACCCTGCTATATTTGACTATCACAGACAGACCACCACCAACACACGAGCGTTCTTACTTTGATATCTTTGTGTTGGTAATTTATTTTACAGTTATATTTATTATACATATCTACAAAAGGAAAGTGTAGGACTGTTACACTTTCTATCTTATTTCTTTGTATTCGATCACTCTTCCGGTGCTTCCGGAAGAGGAGTTAGTGGATTATCCATTGATAGATTTAAAGGATCTAGGTCTTGGAGTAGGGGTTACCGAAGTCTTCGAACCAAGTAAAATCGTTTGAGTTCTTATTTTTTTCGTTTCTATTTTTATTTTTTCTGCTATGTACTTATTTTATAAATAAAAAAAGACAAACTTTTAAAACCACTCGATTCATCCTGGCTTTTATATGCACAATGACTCTACAATAATCACTTTCACACTGCTACAATTTAAATTGTGAGAATACAATATACAGTCATATTGCATGGAAAAAATGAAAAAGAAGTTTATACTGTTCGTAGGAATTGAATCTTCATGGTTTATTATTGATTTGTTACTATAATCTTTATATTTTGAGAGATATTAGGTTATAAAGAGAAAAAATGAGAGAAAAGAGAAGGGCGGAGGAGGGAGAAAGAGAAGAGGAAGATTTATAAATTTACTAAAAGAAGGGTATTTTTAACTTTTCACCTAAGATATTTTTAGGAAAAAAATTGAGATTTGTTTAGCCAATGTTGGTAGAAAAGGTGGAAACATGAGTTGCCAGTTCTATGGAGTCCCAAATGTGAATAATAATAATAATAATAAATTCTCCTTGAATTTTAAAATACATCTCGAATTCTCTATTTTCGTTTATTAGTTCTAGAAATCTATTTGATTCTGATGAAGCCATGAAGGGGATTAAACCCAGACCATTTTACTGAAATCTCCAGTATTAGCTGGAGGTCGTATGAGTTCAATAATAGCATGTACTTTCAAATGTTATTGCAGTTGCTACCCCAATAATAACATAATAATATGTGTTTTTGTGTTTGGTTAATATTTTTTTAATCCGGTATCCAATGTTCCAAATCAATTAATTTTAAAGATGACAATTCAATCTCATATAAATTTTTTACCGACCGCACGTATAAATTAGAAAACACTTAACAGAGGTCCATTGAAACGGCACATTCTTAGAATCATCATCTCAATAAAAAAAATTCTTATAATTCACCGCGGTTAGAATTTGACATTTAAATATCTAATTAACCGCTTAAACAAGCTAACCGCCCCCTGTGTTTGCTTAATATTTTTGTAGATCAAGATGAATGATTTGAGAAACTGTAAGATTTTTAAACAGAATTAAAGAATCCTTTCAGAAAACAAAGATTGCGGTCGGTATATATCTTCGAGCAATTACATAATTAACGAAAAGAGATTTAACGATGAAACGTGAAAACAAAGATATGAAACTTCAATCCGATGATCCACCAAAATCGAAACAGTTTGTCTACGTCTGTTTTAGCTTCTTGGCGACGAAGAACGCCACCCCTACAGCGACGACGACCACGCCGGAGATGACCAAGGTCGACTTCAGGCTGCTGCCGAGCTCGCACTTCCCACCGGATCTGCTCCTCGACGCCGCCGCCTCCGCAGCAGCCGCAGCTTCCTTCTAGCAGAAACCATGCATGCATCCATGTCAGCAATTTCCACTTGTGTCTAAAATTTGAGTTCAAAGTTTGATCTTAAATAACAAACTTCGAAAGATTTCTCAGATTATTCTTGCGATTGAATCATAGATAATGCCAATATTCAAATTAATATTTGCTGAATTAACATAATATCATGTAAATGTCATTCTAATATTTTAATTTTGCAAAAAAAAAAAAAACTGATGAGAACTAAATTATCTAGATTAATCCACTAAAATATGTATTCATGTAAGGATATATCTTTTTTAAAAGATGGTAAGCAAGAATTTAAAATACTTTCTTGCGGGCAGCAGTGATATTAGAGGAGACGGAATCAGTAGGGAATTGATCGGGCTTGTCTCTGTTCAACTCCGCAGCCGCATTCCCGGCCGGGAAAGCTTGGTCATCGTCAGCCATTGCCACCACCACGATCACCGATGATCACTGTCTGAAGAACAAACACACTTCTCCCACTCCTTGAATTAAGTTGTATGGCCGATGATGCATGAGCTTGGAGTGCCCTCTCCTTGTTCAGATATAAAGAGAGGGGGAAGGGAGGGGAAAGAAAGGGAGAGAATGGTGGGTTTGGTTAAATGGCAGGCCGACAGGATCGGACTTCCAATCTCCCAATGGTTGACGAAATTACAAGCCACACGTAGATCCTAGTTTCATTGGTCCGTACGCAATTCACAATGATAATTTTTTATTTGTTTTGTTACTCCTAAAAATTTTTCAACCGTTGACCATCGAAAATTGAGTTGACAAAGTAAATAAAATTACAACAAATCTGGGTACAAATAAAACAATTCCCCTTCACGCAATAATCCATCATCAAAGGAGACTGGAGAAAATTTAGTCAAACTAAGGACAAGTAACACTTTGCGCCAAGTGAAGGTCACTAGCTGCATCGTATCTAGCACTTTTTACTAGGATTATCCTGATATACACAATGAGGAAGGCAACATCTTCATGAGAAATAAGGAAATCTTATGTAGAAAAAAACATGAAGGATAACTCTCAAGAAAAGAATGTTGTTATGTATATCCTGGTACCTTTTCGTTGCGACTTGAGCACTTCAGTCTTGGACAATTGTTCTTAGTATCTTCACATCGTGTATTGGCCTGATTTAGTAAAGACAAACGAAATGAGACGGAAAAAGAGATAAAAAATGGAGGCAAAAGAAAGTGCAGTGTATGAGCGTATGAGCTACATAACCTGAATGTAGGACATGTGCTGACTTTATAAATCATGGGGCCTCTTCTCTTTCTTACAATAATTTATATATGTCCAGCCCTCTTGTTTTGGGTTTTATTGGAATATGTAGTGTTTACTTTTGAGTTCCATCAGATTCATCCTTGTGGTAAGTTATAATGTGAATCATTTATTACAATAGTTGTGCAAGTACTGTGATTTGCTAGATATCAAATCTGAACATCTGCAATATGATCAAGGATTTAGAAGGCTCCTAGCTCATACGCTCGCACACTGCAGACAACTTTTTCACGAGTAGAAATTTAAAATAGATCAGTTAACAAGATAATCAGAAGACAACTATCCTGCCTGAAGGCCATTTGGAGAAAAAGATACAATTGCCCATCCTCCTCTGCCAATTGGCATGCAATTTACCAGCCATAGTTTCTGGCCTTGTAATAGCAGCCACCTACTTCTCTTTCCCATTGAAGAGACTTTGAAAAATATCCCTTCGTCTGCCAAATGGCATGCAATTTACTAGCCATAATTTCCACCTTTGCAATAGGAACTACCTACTTCTCTTGCCGGTTGAAGAAACTTTTGAATAATATTCCCTTATGGAAAAGTTTGGTATTTAAACCCTAGGTGGTCTTTACAAAGAATTCTATTACACAGGCACAAGACTAATAACCAGTATAAAATTATGACTAGTAATTACAGATGAACAATACATTAGGTGGGATTTCTAGTCATAGTTACTAAAACCCATTCCACGCGAAATCCACCAAGCACGAGCTTCTAAACATCAAGATGTGGAAAAAAAAAGTTAAAATACTTCGTGGCTCCATCAAAAGAAATTGCATGGGTGCTTCAGAATTTCAACAATGTCATGGGAGTTTAAAGGAAAAAAAATAGCTTCTTCAGATAAAGAAAAAGCAGGGTACCAACTACCAGAATGTAACTATCAGTATCCACTTATATGCTAGCATGACGTGTTGCAGACTCACAATGCAAATGCAGATTTATATCGTTTAGAAAAATCTCAGAATTACCTATCACTGTTGTCAGTTTGCACACTTCCAAGACGTTTAATTACTTCCATCCCCCTACAGACTCTACCAAAAATGGTATGCTTCCCTGTGGAAGGACAAATCATATCCAAAAAAATGTTTAAAACATGAGAAATAACTTAGTTTAACTTCTTGCCGATGATAATAAATCCAAATAAAAGAACAAAATGATAACATTAGCAAATTTATCAGAGATTTAGAAAAACAAGTTACTAATCTAAAACAAGTCCACATAGATCCTATAAGGCTATAACTACTATCTAATATTATCCCAAATTTTCAGCTACTTGTGGTTATTGACTTAACTCATCAACATGTTTACAGAGTGTATGTCTCAACTTACAAAAATCTTTTCCCAACTCTATGCAAAACTATATTTCTTGTAATGATCAAATTAATTAAATCATTCTTTATTGAATTGACTAGTGTTTTTCTATGTATTTTTGTCCCATTAATGGTATTTTCATCAATATCCCATTCTTGTTGAATAACAAATCTAAAATATCTAATCCTTTTAATTTATAAAGATTTTAAAAGTATCTACTTAATTATTCCAATGATTCTTTCTTATTATTAACATTACAATTTATAAATTCAATTTTAGTTCTGCTTTTATTAAAATCTTTAGTTTTAAGTCTTTTCTTCACAATTTGAGCTTCAATATAGTATCATGAATTAACACAGTATGTCTGTGTAGCATATACTAAGGAGGTTTATCTTAAATATATATGTACACTAGAAGATTTATTCTTAATATAATTGGTTAGTTCATCTAACACTACTATACAAAAAGATACGGATAGAGAGCTAACCTTTAATATAAACTTATAGTTATAGAGAAATCATATGCCTTCGCTAGTAATTCTAGCATTAGTAACAATACATTATACATATCTTTTATTGCATTAATATAATTGCTCAATATTCTTTTTTCTCCAAATCCTATCTATTTTTAATTAGTTTTCTTATTTGAATAAATAGCATCTATGGTTGCTCTTGTAGACATTGTACCAAATTGATTTTTTAAATCCGACATTTTATCTCCTTTCTCCTAGCATAGAAGTTTTCTAAAGTTTCATGGTATAGACGCATCAATTAAAACCTTTATAATTAAAATAATATTATATATCACCCTTATTCCTACAAATAGATTCTAAAATCTTTTCCTTAATTTCTAGAGCATCTTTTTAATTCTCAAAATTTTAATAAATAACTTAATTAACCAAAAAAACTTAATAAATAACTACTTCCAAATTAAATTGCAGTATCATTCAACCTAACAATTTAACTATTAATGCAACACCAGATTGAACTGAAACTCACACAGAGAATTGAGATGAAATAAATGGAACAAGGGAATAATTATCGCATACAAAGATGAAAGATCTCATGCAGTGATTGACAAAGAAATTTTTTTTATAAGTTGAAACTATATTACAACAACGCTATAGAGACTCAACCTATAGAAAATAGGAGATAAATATCACAAACTCCTACTAAATTAAAAGCTACCCATTAAACTAAACTAATCTACATGATACCCCCAAATCCAAATAGAACAACTTTTAATCAATCCAAAATAAAAATTTGAAAGTTAAAATATTCCTGTTTGAAATCATAGAAAACATTGTCAAATGCGGCAAATGAATAGTGGGCGCATAACCCATAAGTCCTGCGAGTGTAGATGTTCTTCTAAATTGAGGCAACATCAAATCAAATTAAAACATACTAATACAAACGAAATAGATAAAGCAAAGAGATAATTATTCTCAAATAAAGAAATAAAACCCCATATAGATTGACAAAGGAGAATTTTTTATTACTCGAATGATGAAAATAAATTGAAATGGCGTTACTTTTTTAACTAAACATTCCAAAACAGGAAATAAATATGACAAGTTAAAAAATATAATAACTCAATTGAAGTCCTAATAAACTAAAAAATAGCCATTAAAATCCTACAAATTAAAAGATGCTAAACTACACAATGGGCAAAATAAAACCATTTCCAATCAATTCAAATCAATTCCTTTTTTGAATCATCTAAAACTTTCTTGAACATCAATTCCTTGCTTGTGCCACCTACCTTCATTTTCTTCAAAACGTTTTTATCTTGATCTAATATTAGTAACAACTCTAGGTTCATATGCAAATTGATAAAGAATTGCAACACATTTAAATTGAGGAGTGCTAGTGAATTTAAACAAATTATATATGTAGGCAATTTTTTTATCATATTTATACAAACTTTTATCACACTATATGCAAGGAACATCCTTATCACTGAGCAATGTTAGAGAATTTGTCTTTGATAGATTGTTTTATGTTATATATAAGTGGGCATGAGTATAGTTTGAGAACTCATAGTCGTGGTACAGCCAAAATGAGAAACTTATTGTGATGGGTTTTGAAGATGAAAGCAATAGTAATATAGTGATGTGATAAAGGACATACATAATAGTGTAGTTATTTGTGTTAGAGTTATTAAAATCTGAAGGTATAACAAATTATGCTCCTATAATTAGAGGATTACATCAAGGTCAATATAAGTTCTAATCCTTTTGCATTATTCTAGATGAACTTACAAGCCAAGATAAAACTTAACACCATTGGAATTGGCCCTCTCTTTTCCCAAGCCTGATAATAGCTAAGAATCTAGATGTGGGTAGGCTTTTGGCCTTACCTTTCCCTAAAAAATACAATTTGAATTGAAGGTGGGAAGATAAGAAAGGAGACTTAAGAAAACTCTATTTAACACAATTAAAAATGACTTAGAAGTGGTAGGTAATAGTATCCATATAATCTTATATAGAGTTTAGTAGCAGGATAATATAAATGCAGCCAATGCCAAAAGTTGGTGCTCAACAGTTTATTTCTTGTACTTGAAGAAATTGAGCAAATAAGTGATAAGCGACCACATCACTCAAGTAGCATAGTATAATAATAGAGAGACTCTTCAATACTAGTTCTCCTTTTTTTATTACCGTCCAATGGCTGGCATGGTGCCAATGTTATAAAAAATTGGCTACCATTTGTGTTAGGACCAGCATTTGCCATTGATAGTATGCCCGCTCCAGTATGCTTCAACTCAGGTTTTATCTCGTCCTCAAACTTTGGACTGGTAAGAATGAAGGGAAAATATTATCAGTCAATGACTAAGGTAATTGACTACAATAGCAATGAAAAGGGACTAGGGACAAAAATTCATAGTAACACAACTAAAATCCCATTATAATCAAAACGCATCACAAGAGACGTGTAGCAGTGGCCGTCAGATCTGTGACGAAATCCAAAAAAGCTGCTAATTTGCAAAGTCAAGCAACAAGAAAGCTCAAATTAATCTATTTGCTGCCAGATTTTTCCTGTAAACAACTAAAACAAACGCCCTCTACAGCCACTGGAAATCAAGACAGTAACTAACCCGTAAATGGATTCACCACCCCTTCCAGTCCCTGTCGGATCACCGCCTTGGACAATAAAATCCTATGGAACGTAAGCCAAATAGTTAGGAAAACAGAAAAAGAGAAGAAAAAAATGAGATTAGGTCATCGACGTAGGAAGGATGAGAAAGAACCTTGATGATTCGGTGGAACTTGACGTTGTCGTAATAACCTCTCCTAGAGAGCTCAACAAAGTTCCTGCAAGTCTTCGGAGCGTGCTTGTAGTACATCTAAGATCCATAAAAATGTGATGTCGGAGAGGGATCGTATGGCACAAATCAAACGAGAAGGAAGAAGACAGGAGGTGGAGAGAGGAGGAACAAGTACCTCGACTGTAAAAGGTCCCATGGAGGTCTCCAAGGTCACCTCCGGCGGGCCGCCGTCGGCGCTCCCCCACATGGTGCAGCGAGTTAGTTTTTATGGAACCGCAAATTGAAAACCGAGGCCGGAGAGCCTCTCACTGCTCACTTACACAACAAGAGGCGGTTTAGTTGCGAAGATATTTTTTATATTGATTTTTTTAAAAAATATTTTATATTTAAAATGTAATTTGATTTTAGAATTTGAAAGCTAGTTTATTTAAAATTCCTAACGTGATTTTTTAAAAATATTTACTATATTTTAATATTGATTAAATTTTAAATAAAACTTAGTTAAATGCTAAAATAAAATTTAGAGAGGACTATCTAACCTTCTTTGGAGGATCTCTATTAGGGAGTTTTTCTATTAATACCTTTTAATTTGATAGAATATTTTTGTCCCAAGTCTAGTTAGAATATTTTTGTCCCAAGTCTAGTTTTCTATTAATACCTTTTAATTTGATAGAATATTTCTACCCATTCCTAATAACGTACTTTGGATTTATATACTGATGGATGAATTAGAGCAAGTGGACTGCAAGCTCTTTTCTAATTAATGATATATATAAATTATAAGACGGCAGTAACCGAGATTGTTATTCTAATCCTACACTAATAAATTTCTTAAGTCCTAATTGCACTTGTGATGCAGCCTTTTTTATTATTTTTATTTTTATTTTTATTTTTAATTTCATTGAGCCCGCAATGCGATCAATACTACAAAGGAGCAGGCAGCCGACTTTATAAATGAAATAACTAACTAAACAATTTAATTCCTCCATATCTACTACAAATCTCCTTTAACTAAACAATATATATTTATTTATTGACAGTTATTGTAGGTATTCAATTACAGTGGCAAATTGTATGATTATCAATTAATTAAATTCCCACCATTAATTAGGTGGGTCAGACGTCGACGGTGCATGACGTGGTCCGCCGGAAGTGGAACGACGGCGCAGAGCTGCCACTGGTCCCCGTCCCGTGGTCGATGGAGATGAGCGCCGGGCAGTCGACGTGGAGGTGGCGGTGGCCGTACTTCCACGACCCAGACTTCCACCGCAGCCTCCCCTCTATCTTCACGTCGAGGAGGAGTAGCCCCGCCGCGGCGTCCCGCTCCATGGCCACGGCGATGTACTCCGCCAGGGGGACGCCTTCCCCGACCAGGAACGGCCACCACACGGCGGCGGCGTGGTGGCCCTGGTAACCTGCAGGGAGCGCAGTGCACCCGGTGATCTGCTGGCCCCGGTAGGCGGCGAAGGCGTCGAGCTTGTCGTAGTAGATGCCGACGCGATCGTTGGGGTTGCGCGAGGAGAGGGAGACTTGCAGGACGGCGGTGAGGGAGTTGGAGTCGCCGGCGGTGAGGTTGAACTGCTGGACGGAGGCATTCTGGAGGTAGAACTCGGGCTTGGTGTGTCGGAGGAGGAGCCAGATGATCAGGATGGTGAGGAGGATGAGGAAGACAAAAATGAGTGCGGCGGCGGAGAGATAGAGGTGCAATCGTCGGCCCTTGCAGCGGCCGTGGTTGCCACAGTCGTCGATCGACATGCCGGCCCGGCTAGACTAATGAGAAGGTGTGGGCAAGAGGATCAAGGCGATAATCGAGAATATTTAAAGGCAGTAGAAAATGGACAAAATAATCTACGATCAATTTGATAATTTTAAATTTAATCTGATTAAAGTCTCTCTAAATTAGTTGTTTGGTAAAGTAGATGAGAGTATTTTAGTTAATTTGGAGAATATTAGTTGAAGCTTAGTGATATATTATTAAGGAGAGAAAACGATCAGGGAACTTGCATGACGAGTTGAAGTTAGCTAGAAGAAAATTACAAGAATTTTCTGTTTGATAAATTTTTTATTAATAGTTACATTTCAATAGAATGCATATTATCAATCAAATAAATTTTAACTTGCTATACATATTAGATGATCTTATTTGAATTTTTAAATAAAATAATAATTAATTTTTATATGTTTTATTTTTTCCTAAAATATTAGATTAGAGACTGTGTAGGCAATTTGGTTGGTGTAACCATTTCCTAATTTACCTTCATGTTTGACCTAAAGTTCATATGTTTCTAGGAGATTAATGATCTCATACTTTGACGATTGGACTTTACCTATTACAATACTCTCCCTGTTGATATTTAAGGAAATCAAGTTATCTATATATATAATCTATTTGTAGACTGATGCAGTGATAAAGAGGGGTCTATCTAGCATTGGTCAATTATCAAGATCGAGGTTAAATTTAAGATGGTCAATGTCAGAGTGTCAAAAGACTCACCTACGGTGGTCGAGCAGGACCTTAGTAAGGTCGGTTGGGGCATTCAGTGTTCGATCGACAAGAGACTTGTCCGAGCTGACCACCCGTCCAACTCTAGACAATACGGTAAGACGGTCAAGCGCTCAGTGCGGAGCAACAGGACGTTGAGGAGATTGAAGAGCTTGTCCAATCGGGAGGGACAAGCTACTACGTTAGTCACAACAATGAAGAGCGGCTGAGGCCGACAGAGTAGAGGAGTCCCAGTCGAGCGACTACCCCGCTCGGCCAAGCAGCGGGACTATTGTTATATCTCTCGATATCTTTTTGGAAGATAGTGCCATTGACACGAGGTATGATCAACAGATGGATCGTATGAAGGAAGCTTCTACTATCTTGTCAGGGATATGCATACCCAGTTAAGGTATGGTGTCAGAGCCACTTTCTTGACAAGTCATTTCATAGGACACATTAGATAATATGTTCATGCCTCGAGGAGCATGCGCGTCGCCCACCAGGGCTCTATATAAAGGGGGTCCAAGTACCGACGGAGGTACGCGTTATTCACCATTTGTGCTTGCGTTACTGTTGCTCCGCTTTCCTCTATAGTTCTAGTGACTGACTTGAGCATCAGAAGGACAACATTGGGGACCCCTTCCCTGACTCGGCACTGACGTTGCTTGTTTTGCAGAGCGGGACCCATCTACATCCAGTCAATGCAGCAGCCACATCCCCAACTTTTCATCTTCCCGTTTCCGGACAGGATCATGTTGGCGCCATCTATGGGAACATAACATGCATCTGAAACGAGAAGATAGAGGACGCTGGATGACTCACCATGGTGATGTTAACAAAGGAGGATCTTGATATGCTTATACAAGCCCGAGCGACAAGGATAGTGAAGCAACAACAACAATAAGTGTTGGTTAAGCGCCAAACGCCAAGCGCATAAGCCTGCGACATCAGCGGCAAGCATCAAACAGGATATAGAAATCAAGCAAAGCATGTATCCGTTCAGGGATAGATAGGGATGTAAACGAGCCGAACCGAGCTGAACAGTATTAGGCTCGAGCTCAGCTCGTTTAAGTTATATTCGGGCTCGAGCTCGAATTGAGCTTTTATCACAAGGCTTGAGCTCGGCTCGTTTTAGAATTATCAAGCTCGCGAACAGTTCGAGCTCGGCTCGTTATTAGCTCGATTATCAAAGTTAACGAGCCTAACTCGTTAAGCGAGCTCAGGCTCGTGCTCAGGCTCGTTTCTGAGCTCGTTTAGAGCTCGTTTTGGCTCGTTTTAGAGCTTGTTTTTTTGGCTCATTTTAAAACTCATTTTAAGGCTCGTTTTAGAGCTCATTTTTTTGGCTCATTTTAGAGCTCGTTTTTTGGCTTGGTTTAAGATTCGTTTTAAGACTCATTTTTTTTGGCTCGCGAGCCTATAAATGAACATGTTCGTGAGCTCACGAGCCGAATATCCTTAAGCTCGAGCTCGGCTCGATAAAACTATCGAGTTCGAAATCGAGATCGAGCTCGGCTCGATAAGATAAACGAACGAACTCGAACGAGCTTTTTACCGAATCGAGCTCCGAATAGCTCGCGAATCGTTTGGTTCATTTACATCCCTAGGGATAGAACAAGAAGCTGATTGGAATATATGGGGAGGCACCCAATGCGCCAATCCCCTTTCATCGAGTGCTATTCCGGACTCCATCAGAGGAATGGGGCCGAGCGAACAAGGACCAGGGGTCTTCCTCTAATGAAGCACTCGTTCAGGATGCACGAAAGGGGAAAGCACCAAGGGACAATGATTCACTCGAGTGGATCAATCAACAAATCTCGCAAGGGATTCTGGATGACCCTCTGCCCAGGCACTGCACCCCGCTGGCGATTAGAGAATACAACAGAACTACACCCCGCTGGCGATCAGAGAATACAACGGAACTACTAATCCGAACGATCACTTGGCCAAGTTTGACAATGCGCCCATACTTCATCAGTACATCAACGGGGTAAAGTGTCGGATCTTCCTTAGCACCCTCTCCAGATTAGCACAACGTTGGTTCAAGAGATTGTCAAACGAATCAATCCACAGCTTCAAGAACTTCCTAACGGCATTTCTACACTACTTCACTAGTAGTCGCCGCTACTAGAAGATAAGCGTCAATTTGTTCTCCTTGAAGCAAGGGCTCAGGGAGGCATTGCGGGCCTATATCCAGCGCTTCAACCAGGTGGTCATGGATATTCCCTCGATCTCTGGAGAAGTATTGGTGAACACCTTCACCTAAGGCCTCACCGAAGGAGAGTTCTTTCGATCACTCATTCGACCGCCGAGGGATTTCGACCATCTGCTCAGGAGGGCCACGGAATACATAAACGTGGAGAAAGCCCAAGAGGTCAGAAGAAAGGAGGTGCCTGCTGAGCCCATAGCAGCGCCCGAGTAGCGACCATCGAGTAGTCATCAATCCCCAAAGGGGCTAATCCTGTCCGAACGCTGAATCAACGGACGCTGGGCACGTGACGCTCTCCGAACTGATGACGTGGATCTCCGGCCGGTCGTAGGGGTCTCCGGCGAACCTGCAAGGAAGTTGGGCCGGGAAGGGGTTCCCGGCGATGACCCTCCGACGCTCAAGTCAGGCAAGAGGAAACTATGGGGTGGCTTCGAATATCGGAGAATGCGTACCTCCAGCGAAGTGTGAGGACCCTTATATAGAGCTATGAAGAGGCTCATGCACACATACCGAGGCGAATACGTGTCCTCTAACCATACCTCAGTATGGGCTTGTCAGAGGAGCTTGCCTGACACCATACTGCTACAGTCCGAGCACCTCTCTGATAGGACGGCATAATCTTCTGTCGTAAGGTGCAAGTCAGTGTATGACTTAGTTGTTGGACACGCCTGTTGTCAGAAGATGTTTCTCGATATTTCTCTTGTCCTTTTGTCTCTTCTGTTCCCGCGCCGAGCGTCTGGCCGGTCGACAGTCCCATTACGTCCGACCGGACGTAGGTACTGATCCGCTTGGGAGATTTCGGGTTGTATGCTCGGATGGAACTGTTCACAGCATTATTGCTTTATGCCTCCGCCGAGCGGGCTACCCGCTCGGCCTGGCGACCTTGTTCATCATGAGCGTCGGAGACCCGACTCCTTGTCAGGTTGTCTTTGCTTCCGCTTAGTCCCCATTCGGCCGGTCGGCCTCCCCTTTTCCGGCCGGCTATTTGACCTTTGACCTCCACGTGGCGTTGACTTCCCTCAAAGGGGGTCCCCCGTCCTTACTGCTGGATCACTTGCCTCCCCTTCAAGTCTAGTCGAAGGAGGTGATTAGTCCGACTGACTGGACCATCAGTTGCGCCGAGCGGCGTTCATATGCAACTACCCTCCGCTCGGCCCCCACGGGGGCAGCTAAAAACGTCCGTCAACGCTAACATTCCTCGGATCTCCTCGACGTTTGCGTCAATCTCCATCATTAAGGCCGAGCACGCGCTCATTAAATGTGACTTATGTTGCGACGCCACGTGGCACCCCTGATGCCGTCAGTGTACGGCGGCGGCGTTACCTTCGATGGGACCGCCTTAGTTCGAAATGGACGGTAAGATGCGGGTTTCGGTTCCCGTGACCTGTAATTGATGGCTGAGGCCGCTCAGGCTCCACCCTATAAAGCCTCCGCTTTCTTCCTTCGCCACATTTCTGCTTCCGCGTGCCCAGAAGCTTCCTTCAGCGTTCCAGTGCTCCGGCGGCTTCGATTCTCCTTTTTCCGGCGATTCAGTGTTCTTCTCCGATCCTCATTCTTCTCTGTAAGATTCTTCTTCTTTCTTTCTTTGTTAGCCTTGTGTTTCTTGTCGTATTTTCGTCCTCTGCACACTATTTCATCTATCATCTTCTTCCTTTACCCTCTACCTTTCATCTCTTTTGGTTTCGTCCGCTCGGACAATGGCTAGCTCCTCTCAGCCCCAAGACCAAGCCCTCGGCCCATGGTATACTACCATGGAGTCGTGCTTCGATCGGCGCGACGCCGATATTCTGATGGATACTTTTGACATCCCGTCTGACTTCGAAATTATCTTACCTTCTCTCTCCGCTCGGCCACACAAACCGCCGCGCGGAGCTTTTTGTATTTTCTGCGACCAGTTCACAGCTGGTCTGCGATTTCCAATTCATCCCTTCATTGCCGAAGTTTGTACTTTTTTCGGCATTTCGCTCGGAAGCCTAGTCCCCAACACTTTCCACCTTTTATGCGGCATCGTCGTTTTGTTCAAAATCCACAATATCCCCCTCCGACCGGAGGTTTTCTATTATTTTTATTACCCTAAACAGTCCGAGCTGGGCATATATATGTTCCAGCTCGGTCCGGTTTAGTTTTCTTCAATAAGTTGTCCTCTTCCAATAAGCATTGGAAAGAATTCTACTTCTACCTTCGTATGCCCGAGCGGGCCACTTTCCGAACCCAATGGCAGGTCGGACAGCCAGTCTCCCCAGAGCTCAAAAGGTTCAAGACCCGAACAGATTATCTGCATGCTGCCAACATGTTAGCCAGTCTGAAGTTTGACATCAATAAGTTCCTGCCTGAAGGGGTGATGTACATATTTGGCCTGAGTCCGATCAGGACCCCCCTTCCGAGCGGCTTTGGTAAGAATTTTACTTGCGCATTTGTCTTGATTGCTAACTGATTTTCTCCTTTTTTCCTTTGCAGTGGACATCGTCATGGAGTCCGTGATGGCCGACATTTTGAAGAGGAAAGCGGCGGCGCTCGAGGCCGCGGCTGCCAAAGAGATGGAGGTGCTTGGCATCGAGCCGGTCAGCTCGCACGAAGGAGAGAGCGACACGAATGCAGGGGAGTTGGCCGCTCAGGCTTCTCTCCCGGAGCCGGCGGTTGGCGTAACTTCCAGCCGAGGGCTTTTCGCTCGGGAGGAAGGCTCCGCTCAGGAGGAAGAGCGTCCTCTTCGACAAAAGAGGCGCCGAGCGGAGACACCGATGCGCTCAGCTACTTCCGCGGTGCAGCTGTCCGAGCGGCCACCACCGATTCTCGCGGCAAAGCCCCAGCGGTTGAGGCTATTTCGTCCGATCGGACTCCATCCCAACTGAACGCGTATGCGGACCCCCTTGAGGCCGTTCCAGTCAGCGTCCTTCCGCCCGCTCCACGCCGAGTCGAACGCTCGGCCATTTTGTCCCAGATGTCTGCACCGGCCTCCGATCCTTCCCTAGCTTCCGCCCAGACGACTCCCGGTCGGCACCGTACCATCAGGGTTACCCTGCATCTTCCCACCGAAGAGCTGCTGCCCGAGTCCGCTCGGCCAACTGCGCCCGAGCACATGATCACAATGAAGGGGCCTCTGGCCGAAATGTGGGCCGACGCTCGGGCACGCGTCACCATGATTCCACTCAGCAATCTGGCCAACAGCCACATGCAACAGGCCACGGGGGTAAGTTTGTTTTCTTCAAGTCTTTTATACGCCTCTTCCGATCGACTGTTAATGATCTTATTTATTGACAGAGATGGGTGGAGGAGATCACCGTCTCCAACCGTTTAGCGATGGTGGACGAGGAGCTAAAAAGGTTAAGGAGCTTGGGTGGCGCCCTCCCAGGGTCCATCATACGCCGAGCTGCAGAGGGAGCTCAAAAAGACCCAAGATCTACTGGCAGCCGAGCAGAAGAAAACGGTCGATCAGGCCTACACTCTGGGAGAACTGGAAAGGCAGGTGAAGACGCTTGAGCGGAAGAAAAACCTCGCCACCGAGCGGAAGAAAACGGCAATCTCCGATCTGGAGAAGAAGAATGTCGAGGCTCGGGGTCTGGAGCAAAAGGTTAAGGAGCTGATGGATCATTTGGCCGGCGAGAAGGCAGCCCGATCGGATGAAGTGAAGAAGCTTGAGGCTGCCTTGCAAGAACATCAGGCAGCTGCCGATGCTTCCCGAGCAGCCCTCAAAGAATACCAGGAGGCTGAGCCGAGCCGGGTCGCCGCCTTAAGGCAAAATTACATCCGTTCGGTCGAATTCTCTGAAAAAGTCTGCGAACGGATGTACACTGCCTTCGAGCTTGCTATGAATGCTACCACGACCTACTTGAAGTCCAAGGGTCATCTTCCCGACTCCGTCCTCATCCCGGCCCAAGACCAGGCGACGCTCCTCGGCACCATCCCGAAGGATCTCTACGATTATCTAGAATAGAAGTTTATATGTAATTCGACCGCTCGGCCAAAAACTATCCTTGTTTGGTAATTCGGCCGTTCGGCCTTAATTTCTCTAATATGCTTTTGTGTGCTTTTTCTTTTGCTAATCAACACGAGTGCTATCCGCTCGTCTCGTCAACTACCGTTGTTCATGTTCCTTCACTTCTCCTCGCTATTCGCTTTTCATCTCACCTTTCTTGTGTTCGAAAGGGGTTTTTTACGAAGTATTTTGTGTAGTCAGTCCGCTCGGCTGAATATATCCTGTTTCGCAAACGGGATTTCCACCAGATGTTCACGAAGTACCTTTGGTTACTTGGCCGATCGGCTAAACGACTTAAAAATCGACCTCTATATTGTCTTCTTCCGGCCGGAGGGTTTATAGTCGCCGGCGCGACTCTCGATTTTTAACGTCGGAGCTCGACGGTCTTCCGCCCGGAGGGTTTATAGTCGCCGGCGCGACTCGATTTTTAACGACGGAGCTCGACGGTCTTCCGGCCGGAGCGTTTATAGTCGCCGGCGCGACTCTCGATTTTTAACGTCGGAGCTCGACGGTCTTCCGGCCGGAGGGTTTATAGTCGCGAGCGTGACTCCCGATTTTTAACGTCAGAGCTCGACGGTCTTCCAGCCGGAGAGTTTATAGTCGCCGGCGCAACTCTCGATTTTTAACGTCGGAGGTTTATAGTCGCCGCTCTCGATTTTTAACGCCGGAGCTCGAGGGTTTAAAGTCGCCGGCGCGACTCTCGATTTTTAACGTCAGAGCTCGACGGTCTTCTGACCGGAGGGTTTATAGTCGCCGGCGCGACTCTCGATTTTTAATGTCGGAGCTCTACGGTCTTCCGACCGGAAGGTTTATAGTCGCCGGTGCGACTCTAGATTTTTAACGTCGGAGCTCGACGGTCTTCCGGTCGGAGGGTTTATAGTCGCCGGTGTGACTCTTGATTTTTAACGTCGGAGCTCGACGGTCTTCCGGCCGGAGGGTTTATAGTCGTCGGCGCGACTCTCGATTTTTAACGTCGGAGCTCGACGGTCTTCCGGCCGGAGGGTGATTTTTAACGTTGGAGCTCGACGGTCTTCCGGCCGGAGGGTTTATAGTCATCGGCGCGACTCTCGATTTTTAACGTCGGAGCTCGACGGTCTTCCGACCGGAAGGTTTATAATCGCCGGCGCGACTCTCGATTTTTAACGTCGGAGCTCGACGGTCTTCCGGCCGGAGGGTTTATAGTTGCCGGTGCGACTCTCAATTTTTAACGTCGGAGCTCGACGGTCTTTCGGCCGGAGGGTTTATAGTCGCCGGCGCGACTCTCGATTTTTAACGTCGGAGCTCGACGGTCTTCCGATTCGTCTGACGATGCCTTATACTTGTGCTAATTTCCTGATTTTTTACTCCTGCATTTCAAATATACAGACGAACGGAAAATATACAATATTCATTACATTGGCGCACCTTTCACCCCGCCGGGTAAGGTTGGAGGTGGTTCGCGCTCCATGGTCGATCCAGTTGTCGTCTGTCTTCATCCTCTAGATAATAGACACCCGAGCGGAGCTTTTCGATGACTTTGAAGGGGCCCGCCCAAGGAGCCTCCAGCTTGCCAATGCCCCCGACCGGCTTTACTTTCTTCCACACTAGATTGCCGACCTGGAACGCTCTAGGGATCACGCGCCGGTTGTAGTTCTGCTTCATTCTCTGCCGGTACGCCATCAGCCGGACGGACGCTTTGGCTCGCTCTTCGTCGATCAAGTCCAACTCCAAGTTCCTCCGCTCAGCGTTGTCATCATCATAGTTCTGGATCCAGACGGACTCTATACCGACTTCAACCGGGATAACCGCTTCGCCGCCGTACACCAAATGGAATGGCATGACGCCCGTTCCCTCCCTTGGGGCCGTGCGGATAGCCCATAGGACGCCCGGAAGCTCGTCCACCCAGCTTCCTCCCATATGGTCAAGCCGAGCCCGAAGAATGCGAAGAATCTCCCGATTGGCTACTTCTGCTTGACCATTGCTCTGGGGATAAGCCACGGAAGTAAAGTGTTGTTCGATGCCATAACTTTTGCACCATTCTTCGAGCTGCTTCCCGGCGAACTGTCGCTCGTTATCAGATATGAGCCGGCGAGGAATGCCGAACCGACAGATTATATGCTGCCAGATAAACTTTTTGACCATCTGCTCGGTGATCTTGGCCAGTGGCTCAGCCTCCACCCATTTAGAGAAGTAGTCGACCGCCACCAGTAGAAACTTCCGCTGACCGGTAGCCATAGGGAACAGACCCACGATATCCATTCCCCACTGATCGAACGGACAAGACACTGTAGATGCCTTCATTTCTTCCACCGGTCGGTGGGAGACGTTGTGGTACTTCTGGCAGGAGAGACACGTCGCGACGGTCCGAGCGACGTCTGCTTGTAGGGTTGGCCAGAAGTACCCAGCCAGCAAGATCTTCTTAGCCAGCGATCGTCCGCCTGGATGTCCTCCGCACGATCCTTGGTGCACTTTATGAAGGATGTACTTCGCGTCCTCCGAGCTTACGCACTTCAAAAGTGGGTGGGAGAATGCCTTCTTGTAGAGTTGGTCTCCGACGAGCGTGAACCAACCGACTCTCCTCCTCAATAGCTGGGCTTCCTCCCGATCGGAAGGTGTAGCACCTGAGCATAAAAACTCCATGATGGCTGTCCTCCAATCGCTCAGAAATGAGAGGCCTTCCATCCGGTCGATGTGCTCCACCAAGGATACTTGCTTAATTGGCTGCTAGATGACGACCGGTGATATTGCACTTGCGAGTTTGGCTAACTCATCTGCCGCCTGGTTCTCCGCCCGGGGTATCTTCTGGATAACGACTTATCTGAAGTGAGCCTTGAGCTTTTCGAAGGCCTCGGCGTAGAACTTGAGCCGAGCGTTGTTAATCTCAAAAGTGCCTGAGAGCTGCTGAGCGGCCAGTTGGGAGTCTGAATGGAGTGTTACCTGACCGGCGCCTACATTTCGGGCTGCCTGCAAGCCGACTATGAGGGCCTCGTACTCCGCTTCATTATTTGTGACTTTGTAGTCCAACCGGACGGATAAGTACATCCGTTCTTCCTGGGGGGAGAGTAATAGCACACCTATCCTGCTCCCGAGCCGAGTAGACGATCCATCCACAAATATTTTCCACATTGCTTCGGGCTCGGGATTTTGCATTTCGGTAACAAAATCTGCCAAGGACTGCGCCTTTATCGCCAATCGGGGTTGATACTGAATGTCAAATTCGCTCAATTCCGTCGTCCATTTGATGAGCCGTCCGAACGCTTCTGGATTCAGCAGTACTCTTCCCAATGGGTTGTTCGTCCGGACGATGATTGTATGTGCCAGGAAATAAGGACGAAGTCTCCGAGCGGCGAGGACCAAAGCAAAATCCAGCTTCTCGAGCCCAGTGTAGCGGGATTCAGCATCTTTTAAAATATGGCTCAAGAAGTACACAGGTTGCTCTTCACCGCTCGTCCTCACTAAGGCCGAGCCGACTGCCCGCTCGGTTGAAGATAGATAAATACAGAGCGGCTCACCTACAGCTGGCTTGGCTAATATGGGCAAGGAGTTCAAGTATGTCTTCAGCTCTTCGAACGCCCGGTCGCATTCCTCGTCCCAATGAAACTTAGTAGCTTTGCGCAGGATCTTGAAAAAAGGGAGGCTCCGGTCGGCAGTCTTGGCGATAAATCTTGACAACGCGGTTATCCGACCGGTCAGGCGCTGTACTTCCCTTAGATTTCTTGGGGGCGGCATATCTTGCAACGCTTTTACTTTGCTGGGATTTGCCTCTATGCCCCGCTCGGTCACTATATAGCCCAAAAAACGCCCGCCTTTTGCTCCGAACAGACATTTCTGAGGATTCAGCTTGACTCCATACTTCCTCAGCATTCGGAAGGTCTCCTCCATGTCCGTAAAAAGATCAGCCAATCGAACGGATTTGACGAGAATATCATCCACGTACACTTCTAAATTGCGTCCGATCTGCTCCTTGAATACTTTGTTCATCAAGCGCTGGTAAGTTGCTCCCGCGTTCTTCAGTCCGAACGACATTACATTGTAACAATAAGTGCCGTCGGCTGTGAAGAAGCTGACCTTCTCTTGATCTTCTCGGGCGAGCGGCACTTGATGGTAGCCCTGATAGGCGTCTAGCATGCATATCAGCTCGTAGCCGGCTGTGGAGTCCACCAGTTGATCAATCCGAGGCAGAGGGTATAAATCTTTTGGGCATGCTTTGTTGAGATCTCGGAAATCGATGCAAACCCTCCACTTGTTGCCCGGCTTGGAGACTAGCACTACATTTGCGAGCCATCTCGGGAACTGGACCTCCCTTATATGGCCGGCCTCCAGGAGCTTTTCGACTTCCACTCGGATGATGGAGTTTTGTTAGGCGCTGAAGTCCCTCTTCCTTTGCTTCACCGGCCAAGCGTCCGGTCGGACGTGAAGCTCATGCTGTGCGATACTTGGCGAGATTCCCGGCAGCTCGTGCGTCGACCAAACGAAGACATCACAGTTTCTCTGGAGACATTTGATCACCTCCTTTTTCTGGCTTTCCTCCAGATCGGCCGCAATAAATATGGTGGCCTTCGATCGGGTCGGGTGAATCTGCACTTCCTCCTTTTCTTCATAAACCAAAGAGGGTGGTTTTTCGGTAATGGCGTTCACCTCGATCCGCGGCGTCTTCCGAGTGGAATTAGCTTCTGCCCGGACCATTTCGATGTAGCATCGCCGAGCTGCCGGTTGGTCTCCTCACACTTCTCCGACTTTATCCTCAACAGGGAACTTAATTTTTTGGTAAAAGGTGGAGACGGTCGCTCGGAATTCACTGAGTGCCGGTCACCCCAAGATGACATTGTATGCAGAGGGAGAGTCGACCACGACGAAGTTTGCAGTCCGAGTCCTTCTGAGCGGCTCTTCTTCCAGCGAAATAGCCAGTCGGACCTGTCCGACGGGCAAAACTTCATTGCCCGTGAACCCATAGAGGGGGGTTGTCATGGGCAGCATCTCGGCTCGATCGATTTGCAGTTGGTCGAAGGCATTTTTGAAGATAATGTTGACCGAGCTGCCTGTATCGATAAAAATACGGTGAATAGTATAGTTAGCTATTACCGCTTTGATGAGGAGGGCGTCATCATGTGGCACTTCAACTCCCTCGAGGTCCCTGGGCCCGAAACTGATTTCGGGCCCGCTCGCCCGTTCTTGACTGCAGCCGACCGCATGGATCTGGAGCTGCCTGACACTTGCCTTCCTTGCTCTGTTGGAGTCTCCTCCGGTCGGGCCGCCAGCTATTATGTTGATTTCGCCGCGGGACGTGTTGCTTCTATTTTCTTCCTCCCGTGCGGACGGCCTAGGCCGCTCCCTAGATACTCGAGGTGTTAGGATGTATACTAAAAGCCTAGCTTTTGGTATAAACATTTATTTAAAAATAAGAATCACATTGGTCAAATGTCTACATTTATGATAAATGTAGTTGTTCAATTAATTTATATTGTAGATAACATGGTGTGTGGTATCACATATAGAAGATCTTGTTATCAGTACCTTATAAATTATAAACAGTAGCTCATGACCAAGATGGAAAGGAACAAACCATTGGAAGGTCGTAGTGTAATTAGGTATTAGTTTATCTTAACTATATAATTACACTAGTACACTTAGAGTGTATTGAGTAGGACCATTAGAGGTCGTTTCTTTTATACTGACTTTATAAAGGAACAAAGACCTCAGTTATTATGGAAGTGTATGCTCTTAATCCTAATATAATAACAAGCACATATATTTGATATTTATTTCTTTAATTTATCAATGGGTGAGATTTAGTTCGATAAATCAATAAGCCCGATAAGTTGGGAAATGATATCACTTATAGTGTGTGTTGTTAATTATAGAAGGAAACTGTGTCCTAGTAATCTAGGTTGAGAATGTCCCCAAGAGGAGCTCATAAGGATTGTCATGTTAAACCCTGCAGGTGGACTTAGTCCTACATGACGACAAGGTTGAGTGGTATTACTCTTGGACTAAGATATTAATTAAATGAGTTGTCAGTAACTCACTTAATTAGTGGACATTCGACATCTTAAACACAGGGAGACTAACACACTCATAATAAGAAGGAGCCCAAAATGTAATTTGGGATTGGTGCGGTAGTTCAATAATAGTTCTCTAGTGGAATGAATTATTATTGATAAAATTAAGTTGTTTGTTCGGGGCGAACACGGGATGCTTAATTTTATCGGGAGACCAAAACCAATTCCTCCTCTCGGCCCCTACCGTAGCCTCTTGTATATAGAGATTTATACCCACCACATACCCACCTTCTTACCCATCCAATGGGGCGGGCCAAGCTAGCTTGGAACCCAAGCTAGGGCCGGCCAAGACCAAGTGGATGAGCTAAGTTGGTGGCCGGCCAAAGCTTGGGTCCCAAGCTTAGGTGGCCGGCCACTAGAATATTAAATGGGATTTTTATTAAAATTATTTCTTATGTGGATATCATGATTTTAAAAGAGAGTTTAAAAATTAAAAATTTCCTTTTATAGCTTTCTACAAAAGATTAAGAGAAGAGATTAATCTCTTTCCTTATTTGTAGATTAAAAGGATGATTTTAATTTTTGGTAAAAACTTTCCTTATTTGTAAATCATCTACATGTTTAAAAGAGAGTTTAAAATTTGAAATCTTTCCTTATTTGTTGATTAAAAGGTGGATTTTAAATTTTAAGAAAACTTTCCTTTTTAACCATGTTCATGATTTAAAAGAGAGTTTAAAAATTAAATATTCTCTTTTATAAGTTTCTACAAGAGATTAAGAAAAGATTTGATATCTTTCCTTATTTGTAGATTAAATGGGATTTTAATTTTTAGAGATTACTTTCTTTTTATCCACATGTTTAAAAGAAAGATTTTAATTTATTAAATTTCCTTTTTATAAACCAATCACGAAGGGATAAAATTATTGGAGAAATTTTTATAAATTTCTAGAAACAAATTAGGAAGTTTTAATTCTTGTTTAATTAAAACTCTCCTTGATTTGGGGAAATAAGTGACCGACCATGTTATAATGAAAAGAAAAATTATTTTTAATTAAATAAATTTTTACTTTTCATGGCAAAAGAATTAAGGAAGTTTTTATTTAAATTTCCTTATTTGCCAAGATTAAGGATTATAAAAGAGGGGGTAGAGGAGGCTTTATGTAAGAACAACTCTATTTTTTTTCTCCCTCTTTTCTTCCTTGGTGTGGCCGGCCCTTCCCTTTCTCTTATCTCCATCTTTGTGGCCGAAACCTTCTTTTCTCTTGGAGATCAAGTGGTGGCCGGATCTTAGCTTGGAGAAGAAGGAGAGAAAGCTTGCATCCCTTCGAGCTTGGTTGGTGGAAAAGGATCTTCTTCCTTTGAAAGTCTTGCTTGGCCGAAACTTGAAGGAAAGAAGAAGAAGGTGGTTTGGTGGTTCTCGTCTCGGAAGATCGTTGCCCACACAACGTCCGGGATTAGAAGAGGAATACGGTAGAAGATCAAGAGGTCTTTCTAAAAGGTATAACTAGTATTTTTCCTTTCCGCATCATACTAGTTATTTTTGGAAATAATACCAAACACAAGAGGCATGCGATTCTAGTATTTCGAATTTATTTTCGATGTTGTGTTCTTTATTTTTTTTCCTTGTGATTTGATTGTTCCTTTCGGTTAACCTAAAGTTATTTTAGGAAATTAAATATTAGCTTTTCTTAAAAGGTTTTGTCTAGTCGGTGGTGGTTGCTCCCATATCCAAGAAGGTCATGTGCCTCGCCACGTCAGTACTAGGAACCAATTATGGAAATTAATATTTAATGGAATTAATAACTTAGGTGATTTGGATCGAACGTGTTAAGTTCCGCAGGAGATCCAAGTCAAAACCTAAAAGAACAAATAGATTAAACTTTGGATCAAACGTGTTAAGTTCCGCAGGCGATCCAAGTTTAATTTAAAAGAACACATGGTAGCTAGGAAAAGGTTCAGACCTTTGTACAAAATTTTTGTACAGTGGAACCATTAGGTTTTCCGAGTAGCAACCAACACGAGGATTGCCCTCGTGCCTCTGAGGATAATGCCGCTCGGGAGACTATTGCTGTCGCCTGTCGGGTATCCGCCGATCGACCTCATGGTGTCGCTGTTGCCTGTCGGATGATGGCGATTGACGACGGCTATTCCGAGGAGCGGGATGGGTGATCAGGGGAAGGCTTCGGCAATCTCGCGTGTTATGCGTGTCGGTCCGGTGGAACGAGCAAAACATCGGGGTCCATTTCTTTTTTGGTTTAGGCCGCTCGGCAGCTACCTCTTGAACGGCGTGGGACCTTGCGTGATGAGGGCGGACTGCTTCAGCTCGAGGTCCTCTGGGCGGCTGGTGGCCAGCGAGCGGATTCCGCTCGGCTGGGGCTGGCCGCTCGGTTGGAGCTTCTTTTCTTCGGGCCGCCTGAGCTTCCTCCATATTAATGTATTCATTGGCCCGGTGTAACATATGATCGTAGTCTCAGGGCGGCTTCCGAATGAGTGAGCGGAAGAAGTCACCGTCCACGAGGCCTTGAGTGAACGCATTCATCATTGTTTTTGAGGTGACAGTTGGAATATCCATGGCCACCCAGTTGAACCGCTGGATGTAAGCTCGGAGCGGCTCCCTGGGCTCTTGTTTGATGGCAAACAGACTGACTGACACTGGTCTTCTGATAACGCCGACTGCTTGCAAAATGGTGGAGGAAGGCCGTGCGGAACTCCTTGAAATTTGTAATGGATCCGTCCGGCAGCCTCCGAAACCACCGTTGCGCCGATCCCGAGAGGGTGGTGAGGAACACCCGACACTTTACTCCATCTGTGTACTGATGTAGGGTAGCCGTGTTGTCGAACTTACCAAGATGGTCGTCCGGATCGGTGGTTCCGTTGTATTCCCCGATAGCCGGGGGCACATAATGTTTTGGCAGAGGGTCCCGCAGGATGGCCTCTGAAAATTGCCGGTTGATCCGTTCGGGGGAGGCATCCGTTCGGGGAGCCTTGCCTTTTCTGTTGTCTCGCATAGGCGCCTCGTCGGATGAAGATCTTCGGTCACGATTAACTGTTGCGGCTTCAGGAGGCATACGAAATAGGGCCCGATGAAACGGAACCGTGGCCAGTGGTGCTTCCACTCGGCCTCCTGACGCGGACGCCGCTTGTTGCTCCATCCGCTCGGCTTACGCCTTCTGTTTCTGTTGTTCCACAAGCTTAGCTGCTCTTGCCTCGATCAGAGTGTCGAGCTCCTCCGTGGAGAGCATCACCATATGCGGTCGTCCAGCTTTGTCCATTGCTTCCGTTCGGATGCAGGTGCGTTCCCATAGACGGCGCCAATTTGATCCTATCCGAACGCTGAATCAACGGATGCTGGGCACGTGGCGCTCTCCGAACTGATGACGTGGATCTCTGGCCGGTCGTAGGGGTCTCCGGCGAACCTGCAAGGAAGTCGGGCCGGGAAGGGGTTCCCGGCGACGACCCTCCAACGCTCAAGTCAGGCAAGAGGAAACTATGGGGTGGCTTCGAATATCGGAGAATTCGTACCTCCGGCGAAGTGTGAGGACCCTTATATAGAGCTGTGAAGAGGCTCATGCACACATACCGAGGCGAATACGTGTCCTCTAACCATACCTCAGTATGGGCTTGTCAGAGGAGCTTGCCTGACACCATACTGCTACAGTCCAAGCACCTCTCTGATAGGACGGCATAATCTTCTGTAGTAAGGTTCAAGTCAGCGTATGACTTAGTCGTTGGACACGCCTGTTGTCAGAAGATGTTTCTCGATGTTTCCCTTGTCCTTTTGTCTCTTCTGTTCCCGCGCCGAGCGTCTGGCCGCTCGGCAGTCCCATCACGTCCGACCGGACGTAGGTACTGATCCGCTTGGGAGATTCCGGGTCGTATGCTCAGATGGAACTGTTCACAGCATTATTGCTTTATGCCTCGGCCGAGCGGGCTACCCGCTCGACCTGGCGACCTTGTTCATCATGAGCGTCGGAGACCCGACTCCTTGTCGGGTTGTCTTTGCTTCCGCTTAGTCCCCGTTCGGCCGGTCGGCCTCCCCTTTTCCGGCCGGCCATTTGACCTTTGACCTCCACGTGACGTTGACTTCCTTCAAAGGGGGTCCCCCGTCCTTACTGCTGGATCAGGGGCCTTGATCGGGAGGATCCCAACAACACCAGGAGCCAAGGACACACGTCGTACAACATGTAACAGCCGGTCGCCCAAAGGCTGCAAAAGGCAAGGCATGGACACCATTATTCTGCTCCTTTAATCAGTCGACGACGCACAACTGCTATGATCTAACTCCGATTGCAAGCCAATCGGCTCCATGAGGATATCATCGTCGGCCACCATCACCCAATCGACATCATAGACGCCGGTTAACCGACCAGAAGGAGGAAGAGAGAGGGGCGTCTGAGCGGCGCCATCATCTGCCCTAGCAAAGGAACAACATGAGTCTCGCCCGAGCTTCTACTGAGCGGAACAGACCCTCGGATTGGGAGGAAGAAAATAGGAGCAACTCCGTTCTAGGAGAAATTGGAATGATTGCTGGCGGGCCGACCAGTTATGATTCTAACCGAGCGAAGAAATCGTACGCTCAATGACTGAAGATCCACGCTGTGGGATGCAGTAAGGAGAAGGCCAAAGGACCTAAAATAAATTTTGACCCCCGAGACTTAGAGGGAGTGGAGATCCCTCACGATGACGCCCTGATCATCCGAGCAGTAATCACTAATTATACTATTCACCGAACCTTTGTTGATATAGGGAGTTTGGTGAATATTATATTCAAGAAGGCTTGACTAGCTACAAATCTACCGGAGCGAGTTGCAACCAATGACGACTATACTCTACGGCTTCACAGGCAATGAAATGTTGCCGATCAGCCAAGCATGGCTGGCCATTTCGCTTGGAGAGGAGTTGCTCAAGAGGACTAGGACCACGAACTTCATTGTGTTGGATGCGTCGTCCGCCTACAATGTCATACTAGGCCGACCGACCCTCAACAAGTTCCGAGCGGTGGTGTCCATCTTCTACCAAAAGATTAAATTTCCGGTGTACAACAAAGTGGATGAAGTCAAAGGTGATCAATTAGCCGCTCGGCGATGCTATGTCGAGATGGTCAAGTCTAAAGCAAGGGCCGCTCGAAAGAATCCGCGCTTGGAGGTGAATGCTATCAGGGAAGAACCTTCTACGCTGGTCTATGAAGAAAAGGAGGAGGTTCAAATCCACCCCACTCAGACGAGCTCCCGGGCATCTCGTCGAGCGTGGCTCAGCACGAGCTTCATGTCTGACTGGACGCTCGGCCTGTGAAGCAAAAGAAGAGCGACTTCAGCACGGAGCAAAACTAGATCATCTGGGCGGAGATAAAAAAATTATTGGAGGCTGGCCACATCCATGAAGTCCAATTCCCAAGATGGCTGACCAATATTGTGTTAGTCTCCAAGAAGGGCAACAAGTGGCGGGTCTGCATCGACTTCCGTGATCTGAGTAAGGCATGCCCGAAGGATTTCTATCGCTGCCCAGGATAGATCAGATGGTGGATTCTACGGCGGACTGCGAGCTAATCTGCATGCTCGACACGTACCAAGGATACCGCCAAGTGTCACTCGCCCGAGAGGATCAAGAGAAGGTCAACTTCATAACGACCGACGGAACCTATTGTTATAATGTCATGTCGTTTGGATTGAAGACCGTCGGCACCACTTACCAGAGGCTAATGAACAAGATGTTCTGATGGTAGATCGACCGCAATATGGAGGTATATGTCGATGACATATTAATAAAATCCCTCCGAGCTATTGACCTTTGTATAGACGTTGAGGAAACATGCTGAACCTTGAGGGCCTATGGAATAAAGCTGAACGTGAACAAGTGTTTGTTCGACGCAAAGAATGGTCGCTTCCTCAGATACATTATCACCGAACGGGGCATCGAGGCAAATCCGAGCAAGGCGAAGGCACTACAGGACGTGCCCCAACCCCACAACTTGAAGGAGGCCCAACGACTGACTAGGCGGATCATTGTGCTATCAAGGTTCATTTTCAAGTCAATCAACCGGAGTTATCCATTCTTCAAGGTGTTGCGCCGAGCGACAAAATTTCAATGAGATGCAGAGTGCGACAAGGCACTAGAGGAGCTTAAGGAGTACCTTAACTCCTTGCCTGTACTGGCTAAGCCGAGCGCTGGAGAACCACTCCGGATCTACTTATCATCCACCGAGTATGCGGTTGACTCGACATTGGTAAGACAAAATGGTCATGAGCAATCGCCTGTGTATTTTCTAAATCATATATTAAAAAATACAGTCTCGCTACATCTGTCTTGAAAAGTTGGCATATGCACTAGTGCTCATTGCTCGGAGACTCCGTCCTTACTTTCTTTTGTATCCTATCATCATGATGACTAACAATGTCTTGGGAAGGGTCCTTCTCAACCCAGAAGCGTTCGGGCGGCTAATCAAATGGACAAACGAGCTGAGTGAATTTGACATACAGTATCAACTCCAAACGGTGATCAAGGTCCAGGCCTTAGCTGATTTCGTTACCGAGGTCTAGAACGCTGAGCCAGACGCAACGTGGAAGATATATGTGGACGACTCATCCACTTGGCAAGGCAGTGGGATCGATATTCTTCTGATTTTGCCGCGGGAAGACAGGATGTAGCTGTCCGTTCGGTTGGATTATCAAGGGATAAATAATGAAGTTGAATATGAAGCCTTAATAGCCGACTTACAAGCAGCTCGGCATGTCGGAGCTACAAAAGTCTTCATCCACTCGGACTCTCAATTAGCCGCTCAGTAGCTATTAGGGACGTTCAAAATGAGCAGCTCCCGACTCAGGTTATATGTAGAAACTTTTGAGAAGTTAAAAGTCTGTTTTCAAGAGGTGGTAATCTAAAAGATTCCCCAGTCAGGAAATCATGTTGCGGATGAATTGACTAAGCTAGCTAGTTCACTGTCGCCAATCATGATAGAGTAGTCGATCGAGCAAGTCTCATTGGTGGCACATATCGATAGGATGGAAGGAATAACTTTTCCTAGCGACTGGAGGACAACACTAATAGAGTTTCTCCGATCGGCCATCACACCTGCCGATCAGGTGGAAGCCCGTTTATTGAAAAAGAGGGCCAGATGGTTCACCCTGATCGAGAATCAACTATATAAAAGAACCTTCTCCAGGCCCCTGCTCAAGTGTGTTGGATTAGAGGACACGGAATACATCCTTCAGGAAGTGCACCAAGACTCCCGCGGAAGTCATCCGGGTGGCCGATCACTGGCCCAAAAGATCCTCCTTCCGAGTATTTCTGGCCCATGCTTCAAGATGATGTCGCTCGGACAGTAGTCACTTGTCTATCATGCTAAGAATATCACAACATCTTGCACTGACTGATAGAGGAGATGAAGGCATCCACGATGTCTTGCCCGTTCAACCAATGTAGAATAGACATCGTTGAACCGTTTCTAATGGCGATCGGTCAGCGAAGATTTCTACTTGTCATGGTGGATTATTTTTCAAAATGGGTAGAGGCCTAGCTGCTAGTAAAGATAACCGAACAGATGATCATCAAGTTTATCTGGCAGAACATCTTGTGTCAGTTCAGCATCCCTCTGCAGCTCATCTCGAAAAATGGGAGGCAGTTTGCTAGACAAAGGCTCAGTGAGTGGTGCGAAGATTATGACATTCAGCAAGCCTTCACTTCAGTATCCTACCCCCAGAGCAACAGTCAGGCGAAAGTCACCAACTGGAAGATCCTTAGAGGTTTACAGGCTCGGCTCAACCACACAAAAGGCAGCTGGGTCGATGAACTCCCCAGTGTCCTATGGCTCTTTGTACGACACCAAAAGAGGCGACCAATGTCACACCATTCCAGTTGGTGTATGGCGGCGAAGTGGTGGTCCCCATGAAAGTCGGAGTAGAATTTGACCGGGTACAACTCTACGACGAAGGGAGCGCTAAACGTAGACTCATGGAGCTCGATTTGGTGGATAAGCTCGAGATAAGGTCGTCGTTCAGCTCATGGTGTACAGACAGTGAATGAAACTAAACTACAACCTAAGGGTGATCCCGAGGTCCTTCCAGGTTGGTGATCTGGTGTGGAAAAGAATAAAGTCGGTTAGCGACGTTACCAAACTTGAAGTCCCATGGGTGGGACCTTACAAGGTCATACAGAAGCTTCGCTCAGGAGCCTACTACCTGCAGGAAGAAGACGGGAGACAATTCGAACAGCCTTAGAGCGCGAACCATCTCTAACCCTATAGGGTTGAGCGAGAGGTGCATGAATAAATCTGTACTTGTATAAGTGTATATCTTATGGATGTTGGAAGAGAATGAATAAAAATCTCAATTGTTCCAGACTCTTGTACCGATCGGCCAAGTTAAAAGTCGAGTGACGACTATAAATCCTTATCTATGTCAATCAACAGTCGAGCGGTGACTTTAAACCCCTGTCTTCTTTAACAGTCGAACAGTGACTTTAAACCCCTGTCTTCATCAATAGTTGAGCGTCGACTTTAAACCCAAGTCTTCGTCAATAATCGAGCGACGACTTTAAACCCAAGTTTTTGTCAACAGTCGAGCGACGACATTAAACCCCTATCTACGTCAACAGTTGAGTGACGACTTTAAACCCAAGTCTTCGTTAACAGTCAAGCGACGACTTTAAACCCAAGTCTTCGTCAACAATCGAGCGACAACTTTAAACCCCGGTCTATGTTAACAGTCGATCGATAACTTTAAACCCCTGTCTATGTCAACATTTGAACAACAACTTTAAACTCATGTCTTTGTCAACAGTCGAGCGACGACTTTAAACTTTATCTACGTCAATAGTCGAGCGGCGCCTTTAAACCTAAGTCTTCGTCAACAGTCAAGCGACAACTTTAAACCCCTGTCTTCATCAATAGTCGAGCAATGACTTTAAACCCCTATCTACGTCAATAGTCGAGCGGTGACTTTAAACCCTGGTCTTCGTCAATAGCCGAGCGGCGACTTTAAACACCTATCTTCGTCAACAGTCGAGCGACGACGTTAAACCCAAGTCTTCGTCAACAGTCGAGTGGTGACTTTAAACCCCTGTCTTCGTCAATAGTTGAGCGGCGACTTTAAACCCAAGTCTTCATCAACAGTCGAGCAACGACTTTAAACCCCTGTCTTCGTCAATAGTGGAGCGACGACTTTAAACCCAAGTCTTCATCAATAGTCGAACGACGACTTTAAACCTAAGTCTTCTTCAACAGTTGAGCGATGACTTTAAACCCTGGTCTTTATCAACAATCGAGTGGAGACTTTAAACCCAAGTATGCACCTTCAATAGCCGAGCGACGACTATAAAACCTAGTCTACAACGAATTAACGGCAGATCGGCTGCTCTAAAACCAAGTCTATGACAAATGAAAAGGATCGACGAATATGCAAGCCGAGAATAAGGGTGACCAAGAAACATACTACTCCTAGAAGTAACATTTCTCTGCTAAAATGAGACCATTCGACAATAGTGAAGTGATCGGTCGGACATCCCAGCGACTAGTTGAATCGACGATTGGGAGGATAAGGAACCACACTTAGAAAAGTTTCATAAAATGGCAAGTGGTTCGTAGTCCTACTCGAGCCAAACGGTGAAGCATGCATGAACAAGCTCGACAACCAACAAAGAAAAGAAATGTCGAACGACGATGCATGATGAAATACAGAATCAAATAAACAAAGATACGCCGAATGGGTGATCATATATTAAGACTTAGAAAATTTTTACAAGTTGGTGAGGGGCAGTACAAAAGGAGGCGAGTTTCGTAGGGGGCAGGTTTATTCGAGGTAATCCAACACATCATTGGGCAGCGACTCGATAAACTTGTCCCGACTGATGACCTTATTGGTCAATGTGGATGGGATATAGTTGCCGCCCTTCAACTGGTCGAGCGTCCCATCAATGGCGAGGTTAAAGAGGCGGAGTGCCCGATCGGTGAGCCGGTCATTGAAAGGGTTCGAGTGGAGATAGTCTCACTTCAGAATCTCGAACCGGCTTGACTCGGTGCCTTGATAAACTTCCAATTCCGTTCGGGAGGCCTCCAGCTCAGCCTTCAAAGTAGCCAGCTCGGTATCCTTAGCGGCGAGCTGTACTTGCACCGTTGCTTGCTTAGCCGATCGACTCTCCTGCTTGACATTTAGAGCCGCCTACGCCTCCTTTAGGTTCTGGGCCAGGACCCGAGCCTCTTTATTCTTGATATCCAGGTCCTCGATGACTCGAACCTTCCTGGTATTGGACAAAAGGATCTTCGCCTCAAAGGAGCTATCCTGCTTATTGAGACTCACCAGTTATAAAGCCTGCTCGACACTCTTGCCCATCTCTACCTCCAGTAGCTTGGCTCTTCTGCAAATCGACCTTTAGATGGGCCACCTCGCCAGTCAATTGCTCCAAGTGCACCTCAGAAGCCACTGACTGGCTGCTTGGAGCGTGCAGCTGCTGGACTTCATGTTCCAAAAAAGGAAAGCCTCTGGCACATGATCAGGCTCTCAACCCAGTACTGCAGCAACATGGAAATGGTAAGGGCCGAGCAGATAAAAAAGAAGAAAGTACAGAGACAACGTACATACCCTAGTGGACATCTATGAATGGCTGTTCCCGAGCTCCCCTGGAGAGATGACAGCCTCACGGGCCCGGGCATCGACCTATATTTATGCGAGCAACCCTTGAATCTGTATCTAGTGCTTGGGGTGTGTGATGCAATGTCGTCCGAACTGCACCACTTATATGGCAGTAAATGGATAATTACCATTATTTGTCTCTGTCCACTCGGACCAAAGGATTCCGAGGTTGCTCTTCCCGTAGACTGGGGTGTTGGAGCCGGTCAGATGCGAGAGACTTGGGCCGTTGGCAAGGATTGAGGCGGCATGAAGGCGATTGGTGGTGCACAAATTGTCCCTGGCGGCAACCTGGACAATGATGGTGTCCAGTCAGATGACAGGGAGGTGTGGAGTGCTGCGGCTCCTTGCTCAAGAAGAGCAGACATGGATGTCTTCCCCCCTCTCGGAGGATGGTCATGAGCCAGCTTGGGCTAGAGTCTATAGGGCGGAAGTAGCAGAATGGGAAGACCCTTCTGCGCGGTGCCTCTTACGTCGTACTAGAGGTTCACCGGAAGTGGCCGACTCAGAAGCCACCGCGATCGGCAGCATCGAGGGTCATTTGGGAAGAAGGTTCGTTGTAGCAGCTGCTCCATTGGCAGCCGTCTGGCTGGCTCCCCCTTCACTATCCAACGCAGGTGCACCTTCAGCCCCGTCGAGCGGATCTTTGTGCGAGCCGACTGGCTGTAGGCCCCGACTCTCCAGTTCGGCCATAGCTGCGACATTAATTTTTGCATCCGCGAGTTTGCTTTTGTTGGCTAGACATGCCCTTAACATGATGCGAGCTGCAAAAAAGAAGGCAAAATAAGTTAGATTCAAAGATGAAGACAAGAAAGGACATACCTAGGCTAGACGGAAGCCGCATGCAGATCGGGCTTAAGCCGAACACGTAAAGGACACTCTCCAATAGCAACCGGTGAATATGATACTTCTGACCGACCAAACAAGAAGCTACTGGAGAAAGTCCGATCGGCTTCTGTACTTTCCAAGTGATAGTAGATTCATCACTTCCATCTGCCAGTCGGTTGGGAAGTCTGATCGCTCGGGAAAACGAAGAAAGAAGTAGTGTTCCCTCTAATGCTTATTGGAGGACGACATTTTATCAAAAAAATCGAACCCACTCGGGCTTGAAACAAGAAGGTCCTTGACTCAGCTAATTAAGGATACTAAAAATAATGAAAAGCCTGAGGAGTCAAGGGAATGCCGTGTAGGCGAAACAAAACTACGACCCCGTACAACAGTCTAAAGGAGTTCGACACTAGCTGATTAAGGGAAATATAGAAGTATTTACAAACAGTGGGAAAAAGGGATGAATGAGGAATTAAAGGCCAACGGTAAACTGATCCTTAAAAAAAACAAAAAACCCATTGGTGGTTCGTGTGGCCGGTCGTAAGCAGGTGGAATGACAACTTAGTAATTGAAGGGAAAATGGTAGGTGGATTTCATCCTTCCAATATCGTCCCGTCAAACCTGGATTCGGTGGAAGTGTACCAGAGCTCAGGGAGGGGGCACAGTGTTAGAATGTATACTAAAAGCCTAATTTTTTGTAAATATTTATTTTGAAATAAAGAATCACATTGGTCAAATGTCCACATTTATATGCTAAGTGTAATTGTGCAATTAATTTATATTGTAGATAACATGGTGTGTGGTGTCACACACAGAAGATCATGTTATCAGTTCCTTATAATTTATAAACAGTGACTCATGACTAAGATGGATAGGAACAAACCATTGGAATAGCCGTAGTGTAATTTGGTATTAGTTTACCTTGACTATAAAATTACACTAGTACACTCTGAGTGTATTGAGCAGGACCATTTAAGGAAAGTTCTTTTTATACCGACTGCATAAAAGAACAAGACCTTTGTTATTATGGAAGTGTGTGCTTTTAATCATGATATAATAACAAGCACATATACTCAATATTCATTTCTTTAATTTATCAAAGGGTGCGATTTAGTTCGATAAATCAATAGGCTAGATAAGTTGAGAAATGATATTATTTATATGGTGTGTTGTTAATTATAGAATGAAACTGTGTCCTAGTAATCTAGGTTAATGATGTCCCCAAGAGGAGCTCATAAGGATTGTCATGTAAACCCTGCAGGTGGACTTAGTCCGACATGACGATGAGGTTGAATGGTATTACTCTTGGAGCTAGATATTAATTAAGTGAGTTGTCAGTAACTCATTTAATTAGTGGACATTCTATATCTTAAACACAGGGAGATTAACACACTCATGATAAGAAGGAGCCCATATAGTAATATGGGATTGGTGCGGTAGTTCAATAATAACTCTTTAGTGGAATGAGATATTATTAATGAACTCAAGTTGGGTGTTCGGGGCGAACACGGGAAGCTCAAGTTCATCGGGAGACCGAAACCAATTCCTCCTCTCGGTCCCTATCGTAGCCTCTTATTTATAAAGTCTTATACCCACTCATACCCACCTTCTTACCCACCTTAAGGTGGCCGACCAAGCTTAGCTTGGAGCCCAAGCTTGGGCCAACCAAACCAAGGTTGGATGGGTCAAGTAGGTGGTCGGCTCTAGCTTGAACCCAAGCTTAGGTGGCCGACCACAAAATAAATTAAAAGGATTTTATTTTTAAAATCTTTTCTTATGTGGAAGCCATGGTTTTAAAAGAGAGTTTAAAATTTAAATCTTTCCTTTTATAGTTTTCTACAAAAGATTAAGAGAAAAGTTTGATATTTTTCCTTATTTGTAGTTAAAAGGAAGATTTTAATTTTTGATAAAACTTTTCTTTTTTGTAACCATCCTCATGATTTTAAAAAGAGAGTTTTAAAATTAAATCTTTCCTTTTATAGCTTTCTACAAAAGATTAAGTGAAAGATTTGATATCTTTCCTTATTTGTAGTTAAAAGGAAGATTTTAATTTTGGAGAAAACTTTCCTTTTTGTAATCATCCACATGTTTTAATAGAGAGATTTTAATTTATAAAAGTTTCATTTTATAACCAACCATGAAGGGAATTTTTAAAAGAGAAATTTTTATTTTAAAATTTCTGAAAACAAATGAGGAAGTTTTAATTTTGTGTTTAAAACTTTCCTTGTTATGGAGGATTTGATATGGCCGACCACATTAACAAGAGAAAAGAAATTTTTAATTAAAATTTTCTTTTCATTGGCAAGGAAATTAAAGAAGTTTTAATTAAAACTTTCCTTATTTACCAAGACCAAGGAATATAAAAGAGAGGGTAGAGGTGCCTCACCTCATAACAATCTTGTTGGAACCCCAAGGTTATTTTGGTGTGATCAACAAGTTAAGTTAGGTCTTGCATTGTTTCTAACCTTGTATCTAAGTGTGCAGGAGCTTAGGAGCACAGGTACTCGAGCGGAAGACGCAGCTAGCGAGAAGGACGACACGCAGTGCGTCCGAGGGATGAGGTGCTGCGGAAGAGTACCCCGGTGGACGAGAAGGAAGCGTGCGGTGGTTCCGAGGGACGAAAGCCAGAGCGGAAGATTGCCCGGGGAGCAAGAGATGCAGCTAGCGAGAAGGTCGGCACAGGGTGCGACTGAGGGACGAATACTGTGGATGAGTACGCTGGTGGACGAGAAGGAAACACGTGGCGATTCCGAGGGACTAGAAGCCGGAGCGGAAGGCTGCTCGAGAAGACCGAAAGTTGGGTTCGAGTGAGCCCTTTTCCAGATTGCCGAGATCACCCAAGCGAGCGGATCCGGAGCGGAAGGACCGGACCGAGGTGGGGCTGAACCAGAGAAGAGGTCCCGGACGAAAAAGTCAACGTCTATTGACTTTGGGCTCCGGGGCGCCCGGAGCCCTCCGGGGCTCCCGAAACCCTTCCGGGCGTTCGGACCTTGAATATTGACCAGAACGCATCTAATGCATTATGAACGTTGGGGGATAAAGTTTTATCCCCCCCAGGGCGCCCGGAACCCTTCCAGGCGCCCCGACCAAGGCTATAAATATAGCCTTGGTCCAGAAGCTTTTCAACGAACTCATTACTTGTAATTCCAACGCTTGTGCGCTTTAGTTTAGAGTTAAGCTTCTGTTTTCTGCGCTTCATTGCTGTACGAGGCTTCTCCGCCCGAAGGAGATTTTTAGTGAGCTTGATCTTCCTTGGATTAACAACCACATCGGTTGTAACCAAGTAATAGTTTGCGCCTCGTTTTTTCTTTATGTTTTTAATTTATCGGCTTATCTTATATATACAAGTGTTAGCTTAAAGAGTTCGAGGAGGGTTTGTCTTTTTGTGTTTGCAGGATATCCAACTCCCTCCTAGCCGGCCGCAACGGTCCTTCAAGTGGTATCAGAGCCGAGACGACTCAGAAGGACTAACCGCTGTCTGAAGCAACAAAACAATGGTTGGAACTAGCGACTACCCACCAGCATTCGAGGGGGAGTTTTCTTCCTGGAAAAAAAGAATGGAGGTATACCTAAACTCAGATATTGGTATTTTTCTAATAATTAAATCTGGTTATGAGGAACCGAAGAACGCGAATGGTGAAGAACTCGATTTACGCCTCTGGAACAAGAAGCAATGTGACGATTCAATGGCAAATGGTCGGGTAACATTTCACATTCTAAGCGCAATACCAACTAAATATTTCGACAGAGTCGGAGAGTATAAAAGCACAAAAGAACTTTGGGAAAAGTTCTTAAAACTCTACGAAGAACAAGTCAAAATTGAATCCAACACCGATTCAACGCCAGAACAGTCCGAGAATGAGGAAAATGGCGAGATAGTCGATCTCCATCCCGAGGACACAGAAAGCTCATCCCAGGTGAGCATATATCAATGAAGGGGGAGAGATATTGGAAGAAAGCAACTCAACAAGGGGAGAACCAACGACCAACGAGGTAAGTAAGGTATGACCTCTACCCTCTGAACAACTGGTTCAATTAATCAAATTACCTGAAGATTTTTGCGAATCAAAAATTGAATCATCAAAAGAATTTTTTGAATTACAAAATGCTTTGATGAAAGATTCTTGCAAATCACAAAGTATTTTTTCGAAAATTTTTTCCAGATCTAAAAATTTTTCCAAATTACAAATTATCTTATCGAAAGAGTTTTTCGAACCTCAAAATGTTTTGACGAAAGAATCTTGCAAATTACGAAATATTTTTTCGAACAAAGCTTGCAAATTAGAGATAATATCAAAATTTGGAGTAGAAAATTTATTATCCATAGATTTTTGCAAATTGAAATTTATGTTGTTAAAATACTTTTGCAAATTACAAAATTTTTTGTCGAACGAAGTTTGCAAATCAGAAATATTGGCAAAAATTTTTATTAAGTTAGAATTTATACTATCAAAATATTTTTGCGAATTAGGAATTCAAAATACAATAGAAAATGACATGTTACAATTGTTACAAATTTCTACATGTTCAAATTTTCTTGCTTCAAAGTTAAGAAATTATGATAAATTAAAATGGAAATTTAAAACTTTCTGATAAAAGCATTATAATAAAGTAAATAAATAAATGCATAGAAATTTTTTTAATGTTATCAATTTTCTTAAACTTTCTTGCATAAAGTTTCGGACTTAGAAAGATTTTTATGGCGAAAACTAAGAAATTTTTCAAAAGTTATTTTTTAATTTTTCCTTGACTTGGAAATATTTTCCTTGAAAATCATTGAAATATATTTTCATTATATTAACCTTTAGATCTTGCTTTGAACCCCATTTTTTTGTGATCAAAGGGGGAGAAGGAAAGTATAAGTCTACGGGGAGGTAGAAATTGAATTGAAAATTTTTAAATTTTAATTTTTTCTATCTTGTTGCACATTATTGCAATAACTTGTTTTAATTTTATGTCTAGTTTTGACCCTAGCTTAACTTGGGTTGATCACACCAAAAAGGGGGAGATTGTTGGAACTCCAAGGTTGTTTTGGTGTGATCAACAAGTTAAGTTAGGTCCTGCATTGTTTCTAACCTTGTGTCTAAGTGTGCAGGAGCTTAGGAGCACAGGTACTCGAGCGGAAGACGCAGCTAGCGAGAAAGACGGCACACGGTGCGTCCGAGGGCCGAGGTGCTGCGGAAGAGTACCCCAGTGGATGAGAAGGAAGCGTGCGGTGGTTCCGAGGGACGAAAGCCGGAGCGGAAGATTGCTCGGGGAGCAAGAGACGCAGCTAGCGAGAAGGTCGGCATGGGGTGCGACTGAGGGAGGAAGACTGCGGATGAGTACGCTGGTGGACGAGAAGGAAACATGCAGTGATTCCGAGGGACGAGAAGCCGGAGTGGAAGGCTGCTCGAGAAGACCGGAAGTTGGGTTCATGTAAGCCCTTTTCCCGATTGCCGAGATCACCCAAGCGAGCGGATCCGGAGCGGAAGAACCGGACTGAGGCGGGACTGAACTAGAGAAGAGGTCCCGGACGAAAAAGTCAACGTCTATTGACTTTGGGCTCCGGGGCGCCCGGAGCCCTCCGGGGCGCCCGGAGCCCTCCGGGGCGCCCGGAACCCTTCCGGGCGCCCGGACCTTGAATATTGACCAAAACGTGTCTAATGCGTTCTGAACATTGGGGGATAAAGTTTTATCCCCCCAGGGCACCCGGAACCCTTCCAGGCGCCTCGACCAAGGCTATAAATATACCCTTGGTCCAGAAGCTTTTCAACGAGCCCTCCGGGGCGCCCGGAGCCCTCCGGGGCGCCCGGAGCCCTTCCGGGCGCCCGGACCTTGAATATTGACCAGAACGTGTCTAATGCGTTCTGAACATTGGGGGATAAAGTTTTATCCCCCCAGGGCACCCGGAACCCTTCCAGGCACCTCGACCAAGGCTATAAATATACCCTTGGTCCAGAAGCTTTTCAACGAACTCATTACTTGTAATTCCAACGCTTGTGCACTTTAGTTTAGAGTTAAGCTTCTGTTTTCTGCGCTTCATTGCTGTACGAGGCTTCTCCGCCCGAAGGAGATTTTTAGTGAGCTTGATCTTCCTTGGATTAACAACCACATCGGTTGTAACCAAGTAAATAGTTTGCGCCTCATTTTTTCTTTATGATTTTAATTTATCGGCTTATCTTATATATACAAGTGTTAGCTTAAAGAGTTCGAGGAGGGTTTGTCTTTTTGTGTTTGCAGGATATCCAACCCCCTCCTAGCTGGCCGCAACGGTCCTACAAATCTATCTTCTATTCCTCTCTTCCTTGTGGTGGCCGACCCTCTCTTCTTCCTCTTCCCCTATTCTTCTTCTTAAGTGGCCGGCGACACCATCTTCTTGGAGAGATCTTGGTGGCCGGATTTTGCTTGGAGAAGAAGGAGAGATATGAGACATTGTTTCTTAGCATCCCTTGGAGCTTGGTTGGTTGCCGAAGTTCTTCAACACAAGGAGTTTGTTGTTGGCCAAAATTTGCTTGAAGAAGAAGGAAGCTTGGGTGGATTCTCGTCTCGGTAGATCGTCGACCACACGACGTCCGAGATAAGAAGAGAAATATGACAGAAGATCGTGAGGTCTATAAGCTATAAATGGTATAACTAGTTGTTAGTTTCCGCATCATAACTAGTTCATCCTTTTATTTAGATCTTGAAATGCCAAACACAAGAGGCTAATGAATCTAAGTTATCGAATTTATGTTTTCGATTTTGTGTTTCTTTTATTTTTCGAACTTGTGATTCGGTTGTTCTTTTTGGTTAAACCTAGGGTTACTATAAGGAAATTAAATATTGAATTTCGTTGAAAGCCTTTGTCTAGGAAGTGGTAGATGCTCCCATACCCAAGAAGGCCTAGTGCCTCGTCATGTTTAACCTGGAAGTCGATCTCTAAAATTAATATTTATTGAATTTGTAACATGGGTGGATTTGGATCAATAATATTAAGCATCGTTTGCGATCCAAGTCTTAACCACTAAGAACAGATAAGTTGAATTTGGAATCAATAATGTTAAGTTCTATTTGCGATTTCAAATTTAATTTCTAAAGAACACAATAGGTTGTTAGGAATGGTTCAGGACTTGTACAAAATTTTTGTACAGGGGAACCAGTACGATATTCCGAGTGTTAGAGTGTATAATGAAAGCCTAAGCTTTTGTAAACATTTATTTTAAATACAGAATCACATTTGGTCAAATTATCTACATTTATTTGTAGTTGTTCAATTAATTTATATTGTAGATAACATAGTATGTGGTGTCACATACAGAAGATAATGTTATCAGTACCTTATAAATTATAAACAGTAGCTCATGACCAAAATGGAAAGGAACAAACCATTGGAAGGTCGTAGTGTAATTAGGTATTAGTTTATCTTAACTATATAATTACACTAGTACACTTAGAGTATATTGAGTAGGACCATCCACTACAACAAAAACATTAAAAGACAACGGTTAAAAACCGTTGTCATAGGCCCTTCAAACCCGTTGTAACTGACACTGTTGTTAAATGTGCGGTAAAAGACAACGGTTTAAAACTGTTGTCTTTGACCACATTAGACAACAGTCATGCAACGGATTTAAAGTGTTGTCTTTTAATACCAAAGACAACAGTTCTGCAACAGTATATAACCGTTGTAATTGCCAGTTTTGCAAAAATTTAATCGCAGATATACTTTTAACAACATATACACTGTTGTCTTTCTTCAAAATTTAGTTTAAAACCATTGTCTTAGAATACTTTTCACAACGGTTAAAAAATCGTTGTCTTTGTACATTCAGTTGCATGTCTATATATATGTACTTTTCACAACGGTTAAAACCATGGCTATTGCACACAAACTGGTACAACATTTATACATTCACAAAAATAGTTTTCAACATATATACATTCGATCAGTTGTCTTTAATTTATATATACATCTTGTCTCAACCAAAAACCGGTACATGTGTACATTCACTTAAGTTTATAAATAATTCTATACAATTACTACAAGCTATCCAAACATGACCACAAGTAGTATCCAATCATGACAACCACAAAAGATGAAACCACAAAATTAAGTTTATAAGACCACAACCATGTAAATTAAATTGTCCTTTTTCTGAATAAATCAAGTCAGGATCGGATGTGCAATAATCTTCACGTACTAGTTCTTTTTCTGCATACCCAGCTTGCAAACCCAGCAATTTCTCCCTGTTATGAAAATAAAATATAGTTAAAGCCATAGAAAAAGAGTAGAAACATGCATGTATAAACTGATAATCATTGCAAACGTTAACTGATAATTAAAACGGATAATCTAATAAACCACTACAAACTAAAGTGATAATTGAAACAAACAAACCCCAAAAGTCGAAAACTTATCAACAGGTATAAACAATTATAAACTTCTTGCAGCTTTGCATCTTTTGCACAGTGGAAACCAAATTGTGAAGTACATAAATCTTGACCTTCTGAAATGTTGAAGTAAAAGAATGGTCAAATAAGCACGAGAAACGTTGCCGCTTCACATTTTCATGAGTAGTCAAGCAAGTGAGCATGAAAAAAGTTGATGAATATTATATAAACTTGACATTATATCTTGAACCATGTATTATGTGAAAGTAGCTAGAATAGCTAACAGCAGCAACAGAAAGATGAAATCATAAAGGATCGAAGTCATGTACCTTATGTCTCAACATTACAGCAGCAATACTCTAGTAAGATCTCAAAGCTTGAGGATGTACAGTTTGCATAAAAACCACAAAAAATCTCAAAGCAGTATACGAAACTAGTTTCAACATTATTTCTATAAAAAAGCCAGAACAAACTAATCCATTAAACCATCTAAACTGTTAATCACTTTATGCAATCCAGAATATGATTTTCTAAACTGATAATCACTACCACCTAAACTGAAACTCTTTACTGAAACTCTTCACTGAGACAAGACTTGAAATGAGGGTGCAATTATACAAGTAGAATTTCTTCCTTAAGAAATCAACTTGACTATATCTGCAGTTGGAGAAGGGAAGAGATGAAATCAGATTTGAAGATTGGTAATGGTACATAGCTTCACCAATGCAATAAGTGGCATATCTTGAGTTAGATCTCATCATCATGTTAATTCCAGACAGAATGGATCTTATTCCTCCATCAAACTCGATGCAAATCTATATCTTTGATAATATTAACAATGAACACCAATAAGGAGAATCAAACAGTTCGGGTTGGATCAAGCTAAGCTTAGACACACTATTCAGAGAACAGAAGCTTGACATAAATTGAACAAACTGTGATTTATATTGTGATTTGAAGATTGTTTGGGATTTCATGGACTCTAAAAACATTGTGATTTTTTTTCGGTTTAAAAAGAAGAACTATATAAAGAGAGAGAGAGAAGAAATACTGAAATGAGAATGAGTTTGCCTTGTAAGCATTATAACTTTACATACCTAGTCATAAATACTGAAATGTGTATTAGTCATTATATAACTTTACATACCTAGTCATAAATATAGTCTTGTATGCATTCTGCCCACTCGGAACGCACTTCATCAATTTCTTTTCTAGAGTACTGTGCTTTGATGAACTGTGAACAAAGACATAGATTAGATTAGTAAAAAAACAATCAAAAGATGATATATAAATGTCTAATATCATGTTAAAAACAAATTGTAAATGTCTAATATACATGTTTAATTGTTTATAATTTAATCATAAGTAGACATGCATACCTTTATTATTTCCCATGTAACTTGTTTTTTCCCTTTGTTTTCCTTGGTTGAATTAAACAATCTTATGCTCCTTTATACATCAATAAGAATGGACATATCAGAGTTTTACTAATTAATCATAAGTAGACATTAGCAAGGCAATCCACAACCTAACAAAGTTCATTCCTTACATCAAAAACACCTGCATCTTAAACAATTCTTCTTTTATATTCCGTAGTCTCGAAGAATAACTGCATCTTCTTTGGTGAAGCACATCTGTGGCTTTATACCAAAAACATTACCCTAAAGGCCTCCTTTCCCGAGCAAAACTCCCAGATCTGTTTACAAGCAAGTTTGGCATAGTAACAAGAAGTTTGTTAAGAAAAAGTGGAGAAACATACCCTTGAGTTTTTCAAACAAGACTACTGTCTTTGCCTTGGTAGGCATCTTCTCCTTTCTATCGGTCACAAGTTCTACTCCCAACATCAACCCCTGCCCTCTAACATCACCGATGACTGAAATAAGACAACAAGCAGTGTGAATGAGAAAACCAACAATCCTAAGTGGAATTTTGAGTCGATTCTCGATTTTTGAACTCTCTTTTCAATCTTTTTTCAGAAAAACTTTAATAGTCAGAATTGTCTATGCAAAGTATCATCTCTCCAATCGTGCAAAGGACATTAGAGGAAAGCTGAATCAGATCACTTGTATCTAGCTGTATTCTACAATGAACTAAAATTTGAAAGGGTGTAGAAAGTTACTATGGTACCCAAAAAGTAAAATCAAACATGGAAACTTAAGTACAGTCAAGTTAGAACCTTCTATCGTTTCTAGCCAACAAGTACCAGCACTTAATACCTTAGGTTCCAGCAAGTCGATATAAGTGATGCAAACCTCCTCATCCTTTTGGATTGGCTTTATGCTCCTGGCTAGTACTCTCGGACCAATATTAGAAAATCCTGAATGATTTGCCCATTCGGAGCGCACTTCGTCAATTTCTTTGTTAGAGTAAATTATTTTCATGAACTGCTAAGAAACCCCGATTATATTAGTAAAAAAATCAATAATGAAGAAGCAAAATCAAATAAAAGAAATTATTTAAGAAAATTGAGAATATGCCAAATATTACCATTGAGATAATTGAATCTTTCGCACGGGTAGCATTTCCTTCAATAATTTCTCTTATAAATTTCATCACATAAAATTCACATTGTTTCGCATGAGGTTGTCGAGGACCCTATGTTAACAAAAAATTGTCAATGAATAATACACATTTAAATATTTTTTAATTAATCACAAGTAAACATATGTGTGTGTATATAATATACAAACCTTTACAACTTCACACATAGGCTTCGTTTTCCCTTTCCTTTCCTTGTTCGAATTGAACAATTTCAAACTTCTTCGTACAACAAGAGTTGACATATGAGTAATAAATTACATGCTTAATTAAAAAAAAATGTACTCATATCCACTACATATTTCTAGTCCTCATAACGATTATGATTGTTAAGTGAATCGAACAAATAAACCATCTCCACATAAGGGTCGATGACAGTCAAAATCCAATGACAACTGAAAATTAATTGTAAAAAAATTTCAACAATTACCAAGAGAAATGTTCATATTGATTGGATCGACTAAGTTAAAAAACAAACATAAGGTCATTTTTCATTGTTTATTCTCGAGTTGCATATGTCCATACAAATAACAATAACAACCAAACTTGTCCTACTAGGTGGGGTAGTTGTATATGTCCATGATGTGAGAAATGATGTATAAGAATATTTTCCTTGGAAAAAGACATTGTTGATAACGTGGAGAAGTTTTAATAATATCTTAACTAGGAAACAGAAGTTTAGTAGCCATAGCATTTGAAGAAAATAAATAAAAAATAATACAAATATAACTTACATGGTATGTAAAGTTGCTGAGAAATTTGACATGGTAACTCCTGGAATTTGTCCCTCAAGCCTGTTCCTGTCTAATCGTAACTCTACAAGATTCTTCAACTTACCAAGTTCTGGAGGTATCTTACCAGTCAAACCATTGGAATGAAGATCTCTAAAAAGAGATGAAAAAGGGAAGCCAATTAACGCAAATTAGCCACCAAATTCACTAGCGTTCAAAATCCAAGCAGTGATTACTTCGTACAATTTTGTGACGGCAGTTAACTCTCCAAGCATAGGAGGTAGGGCCAATGAGTCTATTTACACTCAAATCTAACAAAGTAAGGTTCTTCAGCATCCCTATTTCCATTAGAATTCCACCTAAAAGCAAGTTATTTCCCAAATACCTACAGAATGACAGCTAATCTTCAAAGGAAGGCACGTAACACGAAGAACTAGGTCACAAGAAACAAAACCACAAACGGGCACAAATGGACTAATGTGGTGCTTAATTCCTCAAGATGATTGTAATTTCAAAGTTAACAAGGGAAATTTTTAACGAATATTAGTGCAGAACATGTAAAAGAATTATCACTGCAGGATATGACCAGTGAAAAATAGAAGAGTGAGTTGTGAAGTACCTTGTAATATGACCACTGAGTCTGATCTCCAACTTTGTAAGAAAGAGGATTATCACTGCAGAATGCAAGGTTAGCAGTAGAGAGGTACAAAACCCCCATTACGGGGCCAGATGATGTCGATAAATAACATGCATATGACTTCTTGAGTTTCTCTCCTGGAAGTTTCTCAAAAGTATGATGAAATACCTTTTCATAGCCTCCTTCACTTATGACTTTAGTTGTCTGAGCAATCCTCCCCATGGCTGCATCGGTAATGCTAGGGCCAGTTTTCACTGATCAAGAAGGATTATTAGAGAAAACAAACAACATAGAAAGGTAAACATAAGCAGGCATAGCAATTGTCAGAGAAAGGATGATGATCACTGGAACAAGTGTTCATGAATGAGATCTGAGAAGATCAACTTTTCATATCTCAGGGGAAAAAAAGTCTTTCACTTACAATGCTGCCAAAAGTTCCCGGCCAAATCCTCTTGCTGCGGAGGTGTGCTTTAAAAAGAGCCGCAAGTGAGAGAGTCCAGAACAACCCTTTTCTTGCTGGCTCGATGGAGAGGAAAAGGAAAAATAGCTAGGGTTCGGGAATGTGAAGGAGAAAACACAGCGCCGAAAAGATATTCGGAGAGAGGGAAAGTAAAACTGTGCACTAGGGGGGAAAAGACCAAAATCAAATACAACGGTTTTATCAAAACTGTTGTCGTAGCCCCTAAAAATGCACTTAAAGACAACGGTTTAGAAAACAGTTGTAAAAAGTGTTGTTGTTTTAAAAAAAAATCACTCAATGACAACAGTTTTCACAAAACCGTTGTCTTTTATATTTAATGGGAGTTCAAAGACAACGGTTTTGTCAAAAACCGTTGTCTTTGATCAAATTCACAACGGTTTCTCTTAAAACCGTTGTCTTTGGGGTGTTGTCTTTTAACATTTTTGTTGTAGTGATCAGAGGTCGTTTTCTTTTATATTGACTTTATAAAGGAACAAAGACCTCAGTTATTATGGAAGTGTGTGCTCTTAATCCTAATATAATAACAAGCACATATATTTGATATTTATTTCTTTAATTTATCAATGGGTGAGATTTAGTTTGATAAATCAATAAGCCCGATAAGTTGGGAAATGATATCACTTATAGTGTGCGTTGTTGATTATAGAAGGAAACTGTGTCCTAGTGATCTAGATTGATAATGTCCCCAAGAGGAGCTCATAAGGATTGTCATGTTAAACCCTGCAGGTGGACTTAGTCCGACATGACGATAAGGTTGAGTGGTACTACTCTTGGACTAAGATATTAATTAAATGAGTTGTCAGTAACTCAATTAGTGGACATTCGACATCTTAAACACAGATAGACTAACACACTCATAATAAGAAGGAGCACAAAAATGTAATTTGACATTGGTGCGGTAGTTCAATAATAGTTCTCTAGTGGAATGAATTATTATTGATAAAATTAAGTTGTGTGTTCGGGGCGAACACGGGATGCTTAATTTTATCGGGAGACGAAAACCAATTCCTCCTCTCGGTCCCTATCGTAGCCTCTTATTTATAGAGTACTATACCCACCTTCATACCCATGGTGTAGGGGCTGGCCAAGCTAGCTTGTGGATCAAGCTAGGGCCGGCCAAACCATTGGTTTATGATTGGCCGGCCCTAGCTTGAACCCAAGCTTAGGTGGCCGGCCCTATTAAATTAAAAAAGATTTTTTTTTAAATTTGCTTATGTGAAAGATATAATTTATTGGAAAGATTAAAAATTAAAATATCTCTTTTAAAAGGTTCTACAAAAGATTAAAGAAAGAGATTAAATCTCTTTCCTTATTTGTAGATTGGAAAGATATTTTATTTTTCTTCTTTGTAAATTATTCACATGTTGAAAAATTAAAATTATAGAAATTTATTTTTATCAACCATGAAGGGATTTTAAAGGGAATTTTTTTAAAAAAAATTTCCGAAGATAAATAAGGAATTTTAATTGTTGATTGAAAATTGCCTTGTTTGCTCTCCATGAGATGGCCGGCCATGACATGAAGGATTAGGAAATTTTGTTTAATTTTTCTTAATTAATTCATGTCAAGGAAAGTTAAGGAAATTTTGTTGTAATTAAATTTCCTTTTTTGCCAAAGCTAAGGATTATAAAAGAGGGGGTTTTGGGAGCCTTCAAGGTGAACAACCTCTATTATTTTCTCCCTCTTTTCTTCCTTGGTGTGGCCGGCCTCATCCTTTCTCTTCTCTCTATCCTTGTGGCCAAAACTTCCTTCATCTTGGAGATCAAGTGGTGGCCGGTTTCTAGCTTGGAGAAGAAGGAGAGAAAGCTTTCATCCCTTGGAGCATTGGTGGTGGTTTCTCTTCTTCCTTGGAGGTGCACTTGATTTGGCTGAACCTTGCAAGGAGGAGAAGAAGGTGCTTTGGTGGTTTCTCATCTCGAAAGATCGTTGCCCACACAACGTCCGATGTTAGAAGAGGAATACGGTAGAAGACCTAGAGGTTTTTGCTTGCAAAAGAAAAGGTATACTAGTATTTAATTTCCGCATCATACTAGTTTTATCTTCATGTAAAAATACCAAATACAAGAGGCATGCAATTCTAGTATTTCGAATTTGTTTTCGATGTTGTGTTCTTTTGTTGTTATTTTCCTTGTGATTTGATTGTTCTTTTTGGTTGACCTAAAGTTATTTAAGGAAATTAAATATTAGCTTTCCTTAAAAGGCTTTGCCTAGGCGGTGGTGGTTGTTCCCATATCCAAGAAGGTCATGTGTCTCGCCATGCAGTCCTGGAAGCCAATTCTGGAAATTAATATTTAATAGAATTAATAACCTAGGTGATTTGGATCGAACGTGTTAAGTTCCGCAGGAGATCCAAGTCTAAACCTAAAAGAACAAGTAAATTAAACTTTGGATCAAACGTGTTAAGTTCCGCAGGCGATCCAAGTTTAATTTAAAAGAACACATGGTAGCTAGGAAAGGTTCAGACCTTTGTACAATTTTTTTTGTACAGTGGAACCGTTAGGATTTCCGAGTAGCAACCAACAATTGGTATCAGAGCTAGGGTTTTGCCTCTGTGTATTTGGTATTAGTTTAATTATGCACATGTCATACATAATTTAGGCAGGTAAATAGTAGGATGTGCTAACTTTTTGGATGCAGGATCCAACTATTATAGCTTATAGTTATTATGTGTGTGATTGGACCCTTGGACATGTCAAGGGTATTTTATTGTGTGTGCATGGTTGTATTATAAAATACAGCAGAAGCTGTATTTAGTTTTATTAGTATTTTATTTTTGATCTAGTTACATGTACATTCCTTTTATGGAATATAGGATCGATGGATGTAAATTTTATTTTATGTTCGATCTAGTTTACATGTACATTCCTTCGAGGAATATAGGATCGAAAAATGTAAAATTCTATTTATGTCACGGATTGAATCTTGCAAGGCGTGGAACCTTTTGAGGACCAGAGGCACAACGGAACAAGGAGCTAGATGGATGCGACAACTAGATCCGGTGGCAGTGGCCAAAGATGGCAGCAGCTAGGGATGACAACACACGGAGGACAACAATAGATAAAAGCCATAATAGTTGAAATTTAGTTTTTCTATTTATTGCTTTTATATTGTGCTGTGTGTGCATGTTAGTATACATGTTTAGTAGGCTAGCATATTCAAAATTCCTCATTTTAAATAACTAAGTGGGAGAGGGATTTTAAATAAATCCCATGGTCTCCATTACTGGTTTGTAAGTGATGCAAACAAACTTGCGTGTTGGCTCTGAGTGCCTTCCTCCATATCGGATGAGTTTGTTTATGGATCACTAGAACAAACTTCCATTTAGGATGACTATAGGAAGTTAATTAAGAGCGTGTGATCTTCCCTATCGGAAGGGGCACAATCTTATTAATGGACTTAGTGTCAAGTAATGGTATACACTTAGGCATGTCTAATAGTATCCTCCCCATCGGAGTCACTGCTATTATACATGTGACCAAAGGAAACCAACTATTAATTTTATTTGTCAAAAAGTTAAGTTGACAAGATAATAAAATTAATGGGTTAAACCCTCCTTTTACAAATGTTGAATTTGTATACGTCCACACTATCGTGACATATAAAATTCACAGTGTTTTGAGGTGTTGGTTAATTTAAAATAGTATTGTTTGAGGAATCAATATTATTCTAAATTTAGAGTTCTGACCAAAATTTATTTGTGATTCATAGGATGACTTTCAACCCACTGGCCATCATACTAAAAGAGAATAGACTTACTGGTCTTAACTACATAGATTGGAAAAGGAACCTGGACATTGTTCTTACTGCTGAAAGCTATAAGTTTGTACTGACTGAACCTTGCCCTGATACACCCAATGGTGAATCTACCCAAGAGGAGATTGAGTATCATAGGAAATGGGTAAAAGCAGATGAGATGGCACGGTGTTACATTTTGACTTCAATGTCAAATGTATTGCAACATCAGCATCAAGATTTACCAACAGCCTATGATATTATGAACAATCTCAAGGAACTCTTTGGTCACTAGGATCGGGCCTCTAGGCAAGAAGCCATGAGAAAGATAATGACGACCACCATGCAAGAGGGTACTCCCGTGAGGGATCATATCCTAAAGATGATGGCTTATCTAAATGAAATACAAATCCTTGGAGGAGAAATTGATGGGGAAACCCAGATCGATATGATCCTCCAAACGCTACCTAGAAGTTTTGAGCAATTCCGTCTGAATTACAACATGAATAAAAGGGTATATTCATTGGCGGAACTACTGACAGAACTTCAAGCAGCAGAAGGTTTGTTTCGTCACAATTCTCATATTTATTATGCTGAAAATGGTTCTACTTCTAAACCGAAAGGAAAGAAGAAGAAGAAACAAGTTAGCTCAGCAAAGAAGGTGAATAAATCTCAGAGTACAGGACCTAAAGCTGAAATGAAGAAGCCGAATGGCAAGTGCTTCATCTGCAAGCAGTCAGGGCATTGGAAGGCGGATTGTCCTCGTAGAAATCAAAACAACAAAGGTATATCTCATGCTCTAGTTGTTGAAACATGTTTAGCGGTGTTATCTACCAGCACCTGGTGTGTAGATACAGGAGCCACTGATCATGTCTGCAATTCCTTACAGGGGTTCCAGGAAACTCGACGACTAACTGAAGGAGAGATTACCGTCTACATGGGCAATGCTACTAAGGTGGCGGCTGTTACAGTGGGAGACGTCTACTTATCTTTTAATAGAAATAGAAATTTGGTTTTAAGAAATTATCTTTATGTACCCAGTTTTAGAAAGAATTTAATTTCAGTTTCTAAACTATTTTTGGATGGATATTCAGTTTCCTTTAGTAACGATGTGGTTATTAAGAGAAATAAAGTGATTATCTGTTCTGGTGCATTGGTTGGCAATTTATATACTTTAAATCCAATTTCTCCCACAAAGTAAAATATGGAAATTAATAACACATCTTCTAACTCAAATAAGAGAAAAGAACCTTCAGAAATGAACCAAGCATATCTTTGGCATATAAGGCTTGGTCATATTAATTTAAGCAGGATTCAAAGGCTTATAGCCGATGGACTCTTGGGTTCATTAGAGTTGGAAAATTTTCCAACTTGTGAATCTTGCTTGGAAGGTAAAATGACCAAGAGGCCTTTTAAGGCCAAGGGGTATAGAGCCAAAGAAGTGTTAGAATTGGTTCATTCTGATTTGTGTGGTCCTATGTCTATCCAGGCGAGAGGTGGTTTTGAATATTTTGTCTCTTTTATAGAAGATTATTCAAGATACGGATACAGTGCTTTGATAAGTTCAAAGAGTACAAGGCTGATGTGGAGAAACGACTAGGTAAAAGTATCAAGACACTACGGTCTGATCGTGGTGGCGAATACCTCTTAGGAGAGTTTAAGAATTACTTATCAGAGGCCGGGATTCAATCCCAACTGTCTGCACCTGGAACACCCCAACAGAATGGTGTGGCAGAACGAAGGAATAGGACTCTTATGTAGATGGTTAGATCGATGATGAGTTATTCAGAATTACCAAATTCGTTTTGGGGATACGCTCTGGAAACGACAGTGTACATTCTGAACTTAGTACCTTCTAAATCAGTTTCTTCTACACCCACAGAATTGTGGAATGGGCGAAAACCCAGTCTAAGACATATTCGGATTTGGGGTAGTCCAGCACATGTGCTGAAACCAGATGTTGATAAGTTAGAATCTCGTACAGAAGTTCGCGTGTTTATGGGTTATCCCAAAGGAACGAAAGGTGACTTATTTTATAGTCCTAAAGACCAGAAGGTCGTTGTTAGCACCAATGCCTAGTTTTTAGAAGAAGACTATATAATGGATCACAAGCCCAATAGCAAAGTTGTTTTAGAAGAACTTAGAGAGGACACGTCTACTTTAGTACCAATAGTACAAGATGAAGTACCACAAGAGACTGCAACACGTGTCACACATGATACACAACCACAGACGATGCCTCGTCGTAGTGGGAGAGTTGTAAGGGAACCTGAGAGATTCATGTTTTTGGGGGAGTCTTCGGACTTGATCCCGGGTAAACATGAACCTGATCCCTGTACATATGACGAAGCACTCCAAGATATAGATGCAGTATCTTGGCAAAAAGTAATGAATTCTGAAATAGAGTCTATGTACTCTAATAAGGTCTGGGAGCTTGTAGAACCACCCGATGGTGTAAAAGCCGTTGGATGCAAGTGGATCTACAAAAGGAAAAGAAGGACAGACGGGAAGGTAGAAACCTTCAAAGCTAGGCTTGTTGCGAAAGGGTACACTCAGAAAGAGGGAATCGATTATGAGGAGACCTTTTCACCGGTAGTCATGCTTAAGTCTATCCGGATACTCTTATCCATTGTTGCTCATATGGATTATGAGATTTGGCAAATGGATGTCAAGACAGCTTTCCTTAATGGAAGTCTTGAAGAAAACATCCATATGAAGCAACCAGAAGGGTTCATTGAAAAAGACAAAGAGCATCTAGTGTGCAAGCTCAATCAGTCCATTTATGGACTCAAGCAAGCTTCAAGGTCTTGGAACATCTGGTTTAATGAAGTAATCCAGTCATATGGATTTATTCAGTGTCCGGATGAGTCTTGTGTATACAAGAAGTGTAACGGAAACGTGGTGGTATTTCTTGTACTATACGTAGATGATATTTTGTTAATTGGCAACAATGTCAAAGTATTATCGGACGTAAGGGTATGGTTGTCCAAACAATTTGATATGAAGGACTTAGGAGATTGTGCACACATTCTTGGGATCAAAGTTATAAGGGATCGCAAGAAAAGAATGTTGTGTCTGTCCCAAGCTTCATATATAGATACAATCCTTGCTCGTTTTAGCATGCAGAATTCCAAGAAAGGTTTCTTACCTTTTAGGCATGGAGTAGATCTATCTAAAGAGATGTCTCCGAAGACATCAAAGGAGATAGAGGACATGAAAGCAGTTCCTTATGCTTCGGCTGTAGGAAGCCTTATGTATGCAATGCTATGTACGAGACCTGATATCTGTTTTGCCATGGGCATGGTTAGCAGATATCAGAGTAACCCTGGACAAGGACATTGGACTGCGGTAAAGCATATATTAAAGTACCTTAGAATGACTAGAGATTATATGCTAGTTTACTAAGCAGACGATTTGCTCCCTGTGGGTTACACGGATTCAGATTTCCAATCAGATTGGGACAACAGTAAGTTTACATCAGGCTATGTGATTACTTTAGGAGATGGAGCCATTGCATGGAGGAGTGTTAAGCAGAAATGCGTTTCAGACTCAACCATGGAAGCTGAGTATATAGCAGCCTCTGAGGCAGCTAAAGAAGCAGTATGACTCAAGAACTTTCTAATGGACTTAGATGTGATTCCTGGTTTGCCCAAAATCATCACAATTTATTGTGATAATAGCGGTGCAGTTGCAAACTCAAAGGAACCATGAGCCCATAAGGCAAGTAAACTTATAGAGCGCAAGTACCACCTGATACGAGATATCGTGAAGCGAGGAGAAGTTGTCATCACCAAGATTGCATCAGCAGATAACCTGGCAGATCCTTTCACTAAGGCCCTTCCAGCAAAAGCTTTCGATCGGCATGTGGAGGGAATGAGAATCAGATGTATGGCAGCAGATATGGTAGCTTAGTCATTAGTATAAGTGGGAGATTGTTAGAGTGTATACTGAAAGTCTAAGCTTTTGTAAACATTTATTTTGAATAAAGAATTACATTTGGTCAAATTATCTACATTTGTTTGTAGCTTTTCAATTAATTTATATTATAGATAACATAGTATGTGGTGTCACATACAGAAGATAATGTTATCAGTACCTTATAAATTATAAACAGTAGCTCACGACCAAAATGGAAAGGAACAAACCATTGGAAGGTCGTAGTGTAATTAGGTATTAGTTTATCTTAACTATATAATTACACTAGTACACTTAGAGTGTATTGAGTAGGACCATTAGAGGTCGTTTTCTTTTATACTGACTTTATAAAGGAACAAAGACCTCAGTTATTATGGAAGTGTGTGCTCTTAATCCTAATATAATAACAAGCACATATATTTGATATTTATTTCTTTAATTTATCAATGGGTGAGATTTAGTTTGATAAATCAATAAGTCCGATAAGTTGGGAAATGATATCACTTATAGTGTGTGTTGTTGATTATAGAAGGAAACTGTGTCCTAGTGATATAGGTTGATAATGTCCCCAAGAAGAGCTCATAAGGATTGTCATGTTAAACCCTGCAGGTGGACTTAGTCCGACATGACGATAAGGTTGAGTGATACTATTCTTGGACTAAGATATTAATTAAATGAGTTGTCAGTAACTCACTTAATTAGTGGACATTCGACATCTTAAACACAGGGAGACTAACACACTCATAATAAGAAGGAGCCCAAAAATGTAATTTGGGATTGGTGCGGTAGTTCAATAATAGTTTTCTAGTGGAATGAATTATTATTGATAAAATTAAGTTGTGTGTTCGGGGCGAACACGGGATGCTTAATTTTATCGGGAGACCAAAACTAATTCCTCCTCTCGGTCCCTATCGTAGCCTCTTATTTATAGAGTACTATACCCACCTTCATACCCATGGTGTAGGGGCCGGCCAAGCTAGCTTGTGGATCAAGCTAGGGCCGGCCAAACCATTGGTTCATGGGTGGCTTGCCCTAGCTTGAACCCAAGCTTAGGTGGTCGGCCCTATTAAATTAAAAAAGAATTTTAATTTTAAATTTTTCTTATGTGAAAGATATAATTTATTGGAAAGATTAAAAATTAAAATATCTCTTTTAAAAGGTTCTACAAAAGATTAAAGAAAGAGATTAAATCTCTTTCCTTATTTGTAGATTGGAAAGATATTTTATTTTTCTTCTTTGTAAATTATTCACATGTTGAAAAATTAAAATTATAGAAATTTATTTTTATCAACCATGAAGGGATTTTAAAGGGAAATTTTATTTTTTAAAAATTTTCGAACACAAATAAGGAATTTTAATTGTTGATTGAAAATTGCCTTGCTTGCTCTCCATGAGGTGGTCGGCCATGACATGAAGGATTAGGAAATTTTGTTTAATTTTTCTTAATTAATTCATGTTAAGGAAAGTTAAGGAAATTTTGTTGTAATTAAATTTCCTTATTTTCCAAAGCTAAGGATTATAAAAGAGGGGGTTTTTGGAGCCTTCAAGGTGAACAACCTCTATTATTTTCTCCCTCTTTTATTCCTTGGTGTGGCCGGCCTCATCCTTTCTCTTCTCTCCATCCTTGTGGCCGAAACTTCCTTCATCTTGGAGATCAAGTGGTGGCCGGTTTCTAGCTTGGAGAAGAAGGAGAGAAAGCTTTCATCCCTTGGAGCATTGGTGGTGGTTTCTCTTCTTCCTTCGAGGTGCACTTGATTTGGCCGAACCTTGCAAGGAGGAGAAGAAGGTGCTTTGGTGGTTTCTCATCTCGGAAGATCGTTGCCCACACAACGTCCGAGGTTAGAAGAGGAATACGGTAGAAGACCTAGAGGTTTTTGCTTGCAAAAGAAAAGGTATACTAGTATTTAATTTCCGCATCATACTAGTTTTATCTTCATGTAAAAATACCAAATACAAGAGGCATGTGATTCTAGTATTTCAAATTTGTTTTCGATGTTGTGTTCTTTTGTTGTTCTTTTCCTTGTGATTTGATTGTTCTTTTTGGTTGACCTAAAGTTATTTAAGGAAATTAAATATTAGCTTTCCTTAAAAGGCTTTGCCTAGGCAATGGTGGTTGTTCCCATATCCAAGAAGGTCATGTGCCTCGCCATGCAGTCCTGGAAGTCAATTCTGGAAATTAATATTTAATGGAATTAATAACCTAGGTGATTTGGATCGAACGTGTTAAGTTCCGCAGGAGATCCAAGTCTAAACCTAAAAGAACAAGTAAATTAAACTTTGGATCAAACGTGTTAAGTTCCGCAGGCGATCCAAGTTTAATTTAAAAGAACACATTGTAGCTAGGAAAGGTTCAGACCTTTGTACAAAATTTTTTGTACAGTAGAACCGTTAGGATTTCCGAGTAGCAACCAACACCGAGTAGCAACCAACAGACAGGGGGTTATGAAGAACTGGCCATCGAAAATAAAGGATTCGAGAAGGAGCAACGAACGGATTCGGGGAAGAAAAGAGTGAAGAAGCTTACAAAAAACGATCGTTGAAGAAGAGATGAAGCGTCGCAAAGACTTGAAGACGAAAGCGCAAGGAATGAAGACTATGGCGATGTGAAGTAAGGTTTATAAACCTCGTGGCCGATCACCTTGAGTCATCCTATCCAAGGTTCGAAAAACCAAGAGAAAATCCGGCTGTAGAATTTGAAAAGGCGTCTGTCACATCATCGGTGGATATCTACCCGTCACATCAAACATGCGGTGGCAGAAAGGGGGACACGCAACGTTCAGCTATCGGAAGACATTAATGTGGCTTAATTAAAAGGTATGACTGCGTGCTCGGCCATAATGATCAGATATTTACACAGTCTTCGAGAAATTTATATGACGTCAGCTACTATGAAAGGGCGTTCATTCGAGGGAGCGCAGGGAAAGGAGAAATTTCGCTAAGTGTTGTCACCCATTGTCCCGATCGGCATAGTGAGTGGGTTATCACACAGCCGAGCGACAGATGCACCATCTGTCTTAGGTGGTATGATCCGAGCAGCAGCTACAAACCCAAACCAGCGAAAGGAAGCCGAACGGTGAAGACATGTGATCCGATCAAAAACTCGGGAGCGTATATGGTCCAATCGAACGTGGAAACCACCAAAGACTTTACTGGTCCAGTCAGTCAGATTTTCAACTTCCTTCGACCAGACTGAGAGGGAGGCTTCTGATGCGGAAATAAAGGGGGGTCCACCCCTCACGGGTCAACTGCCAAGGTGGAGGTCAAAGTCAAGGTGGTCAACGCCAAGATGTCAAAAGGCTCACCTATAGTGATTGAGCGGAGGACCTTAGTAAGGTCGGTTGGGGCAATCAGTGTCCGATCGGCAAGAGACTTGTCTGAGCTGACTGCCCGTCTAGCTCGGGACAATACGGTAAGACAATCAGACGCTCAGTGCAGAGCGGCAAGATGCTGAGGAGATCGAAGAGCTTGTCCGATCAGGAGGGACAAACTACTATGCCCAGTCACAGCAAGGAAGAGCAGCTGAGGCCGACAGAGTGGAGGAGTCCCGACCGAGCGGTTACCCTACTCGGGCAAGCAGCAGGACCATTGTTATATCTCTCGATATCCTTTTGCGAGATGGTGCTGCTAACACGAGGCATGGTCAACAGACGGATCATTCGACGAAAGTTTTTATTATCTTGTCAAGGATATGCATGCCCTGTTAAGGTATGGTGCCAGAGACACTTTCCTGACAGGTCATTTCATAGGACATATTGGAGAATGTGTCAATGTCTCGAGGAGCGTGCACATTATCTACCAGGGCTCTATATAAAGGGGGCCCAAGCACCGGTGGATGTATGCGTTATTCACTATTTGCGCTTGCGTTACTATTGCTCCGCTTTCCTTTACAGTTCCGGTGACTGATTTGAGCGTCGGAGGGCTAACGTCGGGACCCCTTCTCTGACTTGGTACTAACGTTACTTATCTTATAAAGCGGAATGCGATCTATATCTAATCAATGTAGTAATTATATTATCAATTTTTCATCTTCTCATTTTCAGATAGCATCATAGACTAAGAATTTGCACAATTTGCATTAGTGTTAGACTTGACAATCTGAAGATGATCTTTGATTGTGAAACGACAAAAATGTTCTCTTCGAGCCATATAAGTCTTCTTCTTTGAGTAAGCATATATAGGAATTCAATTGATTAGGTAATCAACTCAAATTAAAATAATACAAATAAATAAAATTGATGCACAACCAATTGATTAATAAGAGAGATCAATCAAAACTTTGACTAAAGTTATTATAGTCATTTATCTGGCAAAACATTCATTGCTATAGTAGACCCGTCGATAGATGGAGCATCAACTGACAGTGATCGAATGCAATTGACCATGTGCAGGATCAATTGACTAAGAAGGTAAATTATCATCTAAATATTTATGATTTAATCATTAATTATTATTTATTTATAGAATTTTTTTTAAATAGAATGTATAATCATGGGATATTAGATTTCTAAACTGATAACTATAAGTATTTTCTAATTTACCGTATCATAATGCAAACGGAAAATTTTTATAGACTGGATTAATCACATGTTACCTAATTTATATTTTTTTAATTAACTAGGACAGTGCTCTAAAGGTAATAATTGTCTTTTCAATTTTTTTTAGATATGTAAGGATCAAGTCTCTACATTAAAGGATAATAATTTTTTGATAAATGATTATCTAAGAATGTAGAATTGAAGATTATCTACCATGAGTATTTCATGATTTAGTTGAATGGTCGATGAAAATTTTTATTATATCAAATTGATCATTTTCAATATTAATCGGTAACTTGAATATACCATGTCAATTAAAAATATTTAACTAGAAGAAGGTAATTAATCGGCTCAAGGAAAAGGAGGTGGGCTTGACTCTGGCGATGAGCTAAGTTAAAAAAAAAATGTCACAAATGTGAAATTTTTTTTTAAAAAAAAAAAACTTTAGGCTGGGCTACGCTGGAACGAATCATAAGCTTTATAAGGAATAAAATATAAATCGATATTGTTAATTTAATTTTGATAATGTAGTAAAAATTTATTTATTTAGAAATTTTAATATATAATTTAATTTCATATTTTACGGTATTATTATTATTATTATTATTATTATTATTATTAGTTACAAATCCAAATATTATTATTATTATTATTATTAAATTTTACTTTTTTTTACTTTACGTTATTGTTTTCTTTTTGAACATTAAGTTTTTATATTTTTGATTTTTTTTTCTCTCTGACAGTTTTTTACGTTGTTTTTTCCTCCTTCTGAACATTACCATTTTTTCTCTTATTTTTCCTTTATATATATATATATATATATATATATATATATATATATATATATATATATATATATATATATATATATATATATATATATACAAATTTATTTTTTACATAAAATATCATATATTTTAATTTTTTATTTAGTTTTTATAATTTAAAATAAAATTTTCGTTATAAAAATTTTTAAGATATTTTATCCAAAGTATAAATATCGAAAAATATTTTTAGTCAAAAGAAAATTATTAACACCGAAATTAATTTTTATTTTTATTTTTATGAGTTTTTTCATTCCAAATTGTATGTATCTTTAGTGATATATCAAGCATGAATAATTTAAATTATTAAAGATAATTCTTAATCAAATGAACCTTTAAGAATATCCCAGAAACTAACAAGAGCTCTACAAAGAGTCCTTCAAAAATATCCCAGAAACTAACAAGAGCTCTACAGAGAGTCCTTCAAGAGAGAGTTTTTGAGAGAAAGTCAAAGAGAAAACATCAATCGCAATTTATTTTCTAGCATTGTTTTGTTTTTCCTTGTATTCCCCTTTCTTCTATTTACTATAAGTTTAGGACTAGTAAAAGCTTTCTTCACATTAAAAAAACATATTTGAAAAGGGAAAAAAATAAAGGAATTATATTAAAAAATAACTAATCATCAGTGTTCCGATCAAATATCGTGAATGGTTAAATCATCAATCAACTAACGAGTTACAGTACGTATTAGGATAATAAAAAATTAATATATTTTTATAATGATATGATATTATTCACTTTGGACATAAATTTTCATCGATTTATTTTTAAACTTTACCTAAAAGGTCTCATTCCAATGAATATATCTTTAATCTTTTAAACCCATTGATCCTGTCTAGAAGTTGAATAGATGAGCGGTCGGTGAGGTGGCAAAAATGTCGATGGAGTAAAAACTTTGAGCTGAGAGCTGTGGACCTACGCACATCACAGGTAGAGCCAAAGAGAACGTTAGAGCGGGAATCAGGGAGGGGGTTTTTGGCACAGACACTCCGACGCTCAAGTTAGAATGGTAGTCAAGCGAAAATGGAGAAGAAAATGGATAGTATAATAGTAATGTTGTTGCGTGTGCGTGCGCACGTACCTGACCAACGGAAAGGCCTCCTTTTTATATTGTCTCTCATAACCTCCGCAATAATTGTTGGTGCAATATCCCTAAGTCAAGATTGACCTGATTGACTAAGCTTGAGTCTTGATGTTTGGGTTTCGATGTTTGACAATACATGGAGATTGCAGATGCAATCATCCGATTGGGGAGATTGTTAATACAATTTCCCTTTAGTTAAGGACTGACCAGTTAGATGTGAAGAAGAGTCAAGTAGACCAAAGTGGGAAAGTCCTAACTGGAGGTTAGACAAGGGGAAGTCCTGGTGAGTGAAGCTAGAAAATTTGAAATCCTAGTGAATGAAGCCAGGTGAAAGACCTAGTGAGTGAAGCTAGGCAGTTGGAAAATTCTAGCGAGTAAAGTCAGGTGAAAGACCTAGTGAGTGAAGCTAGGCAGGTGAAAGTCTCGATGAGTGAAATCGGGTAGTGGGAAAATCCTAGTGAGTGAAGTTAGGTGAAAGTCCTGGTGAGTGAAGCCAGGCAGATGGAAAGTCCTGATGAGTGAAGCCAGACAGATGGAAAGTCCTAGGTAATGAAGTTAGGTAGATGCAAAGACCTGGTGAGTGAAGTCAGACACGTGGAAATCTAGGTGGGTCAAGGTTGACCGGACACCTGGTGTTGGGAAGTCCAAGTAAGTCAAAGGAGTGACCGGATACTTGGCACAAGGAAATCTAGATGGGTCAAGGGTGACCGGACATCTGGTGGAAGGAAGTCCAAGTGGATCATGGAGGACTGGACACTTGGCACGAGACGGTAAGTCCAAGTGGGTCAAGGTTGACCGAACACTTGTCACAAGGAGAAAAGTCCAAATAGGTCAAAGGATTGACTGGACATTTGGTGAAGAAGTCCCAGCAGGTCAAGGTTGACTGGATGCTAGTCATGAGGAGTTCTAACAAATCACAGTTGACCGGATGTTGGAATTGGGGGCCCTTGAGCTTGCGTTAAGCAAGTCAAGGGTGGTCAATTGATCATCCGATCGATTGAACCGAAGCCCAATCGATCAGCCGATCAATTGAACTGAAGCCCAATCGATCAGCTGATCAATTGAGAGAGTGGTGTGATAAACAACAACCCAATCGATCGGTTGATTGATTGGGAGCTTATATCGCGCGCACAGAAGCCTTACCAATCGATCAGCTGATCGATTGGCAGCTGGAAATCACGCGCGATGCGATAAAGGCTGAATCGATTGGGTGATTAATTCAGGCCTTTTCCAGCAGAGCACAGAGGCGCTCTGAATCGATCGATTGATCGATTCAAGCCTCCCCAATCGATTGGTCAATCAATTGGTCAATCGATTGGGATGTGACCGTTGCGCAGGTTAAAGCCGTTGGCGAGCGATTTCTTCGTTAGTTCTTTGCGGGCTTCATCCTGAACCTCACGTGACCTTCTCCACCGAGCTCACCAACACACACCAGATCTTGAAGGCTTAGAGTGGAGTGTTGGTACACTTCCAAGCAAGTCAAGAGATGTATTTAAGCAAGAAGAAGAGCAAGCTAGGGTTTCGTCATTGTAAATCTTATAAGATTTGATCTTGTATTAGCTTATATTTTATTCCTCTTGTGTATCTCTATGTGTGAGTTTGTACAAGGCTTCTTTGCCTTCTGTAGTTACTGAGAATGAGTATTTTCATAGTAGATGAGTGAGTGAGGACCTGATCCTTGGACTAGTCACCTCTTCTAGAGGTGGATACCAAGTAAATCCTCATGTTAGCGTTGTGAGTATTGTTTAGAGTCTTTCCACTGCATATTAACAACACTGAAGCAAGCAAACGAAGAGTGAAGAGCTATTCACCCCCCTTCTAGCTACAAATCGACCCTAACAAGTGGTATCAGAGCGAGGTCGCTCTTCACCGGAATCATCGCCGGAAAGGGCAATAAGCTAGAGGGATAAGAAGTTGAAGCAAGTTCATCAAAGTCAAAGACTTCAAAAGGCTCAACTTCAATATGTAATTTCAAGATGTATTCGGATTCGACACGAGGGTGCCTCCACCATACACATAAATAAGTTTTGATCTTTAGAAATCAAGGATCAAAAATTTTCTTATGATGGACATAGATTAATGGTTTGCTCCAATGGAAAGTTTCCAAGCTCCAATAAATAGCAAAGGCAAAATTCTCAAGAAGAGCAAATGGAGCCAAGAGCAAATTCAAATATGTGAGGTCAATGATAAAGTGACCAAGCTATTGGTCAATTTATTGCCTAGCAACATTTTGAAGCAAGTGGGAGAATTTGAAGATGCCAAGAAACTATGGAGTAAATTGGTTAAACTCCATGAGGCCCCCTCCACTGTACCAAACCAAAATGAATCTAAAGAGGGTGACTCATTGAATCAAGATCAAGAGGAAGAAGACTCCGAGGTTGAGAGATGCTCAACATAGGAAGAAGAAGAACAAGAAGCTTCATCCTCCATAAAATGTAAAGAAAAAGGTAAGGAGGGAGCATACTCCTTGTTCCATGTACATGAGGATGATGATGATGAAACCTCCACCTCTAGGATTGAGGGGGAGTGTAGACCATTGACACTAGAGCAAGAAGAGGCTTCCACCTCCGGGTCAAATGAAGATGAAGAAGATGGTGCCACCTCCACAAGTCAAGAAAAATCAAATGGAGGATCATGTGCCACCCCTACAAGCCAAGGTATGATAATTTCAATTGTTAATAATAAATATCATATCATTTGCTTTGAGTGCAGGGAACATGAACACTATAAGACTAAGTGCCCCAAATTAGCCAAGAAGAAGGGCCAAGTGCCACCCAATGGCAAGGAGAAGCCCAAGAGAGTCGATCCCGTGGAACACAAGGGCAAGGAGCACATTGTGCTTCTCTTGCAATTAAAGAGGACATTATAGGAGTCAATGTCCTAAAGGGAAGAAGTCGACCAAAGGTAAAAGAGGAAGCACAAATCAAGGGGGAGCTTCCAAGATAAAATCTAAGGTATCATTCATTGAACCTATTCCTTTGACCCATGATAAAAAGCATGCTAGGAATAATTTATATCATTTTAATGCTATTTATCATAAAAATTGGAAGCATGATAGAATTAAAGAAAATCATGTAGCTTATCATGCTAAAATCACTCAACCTAAGGTTAGAAAGGTAAATAACAAATTAGGAAATAATTCTAAGGGTTTTAAATATATGCTTAAGAAAAAGAAAAATCAAGGCTTTAGTGAAAAATCTAAGGTTGAGAAGTTATGGAAAGAAAATCAAGTCTTGAGGTTAAGACTTGATAAATTGGAGAGGACCCTTAGAAAAATCACAAATGAAACACAAGGGTCCAAGAATCAAAACCTAGGTTTAGATAAACAAGAGTCATCCTATGGTCATAAAGGTTTGGGATACAAACCTAAGGCTAAGAAGGATGTGGATTCATACCATAAGGTTCCATATAGTTATGGAACCAACCCTAGGTATAGGGGTCAAGTCAAAGATACAAGAAAAATTATCTCTAGAAGTATTTTTGCCAAGACCAATGTGACTAAGACTTCTAAGAAGTCAAAGAAAGTCACCAAGAAGGTCACAAGGGAAGCTATCCCTAAAGTTAACCTAGATAAAGTGACCAAGACTTCTAAGAAGCATAGAAAGGTCATTAGGAAGCTATCTAGGGAAGTTATCCCTAATGAGTACCTACAACATCCAAGGAGCACTAATAGATTTTGGGTTCCATGGAGCATATTCTCTACACCCTAGATGGGTTTAGAGAGTGTCAACTCTAAATGGGATGGGTGATTAACCTAACTTTGATAAAGTTGACACTTGGAGGTATTTTCAAGGTTTTTGTTAACCTTTGAAAATGAAAAGGATAAATAGATTACTCTTTGGAAGAGTAAAATGTACCAAAATTTGAGAAATTTGACTTAATTTTAAGTGGTACAAATAGAAAAGGGCAAAAGAAATGCCAAGTTGGGTTTTGGCATTTTCTTGAGAAAATGAGGGCAATCTACGATTAGACTTTAATTTAGCAAGGATTAAGGATACTTAGATAGGTTATTTAGGTATATTTTATTTATACCAAATTGTCACGCTTTGTTTGCCCATCATATGTCATGACATCATATGTTACATTCATGTTTATTATAAAAAATATAACAAAAATATCATGTCATGTCATACATATATCATGTAGCTATAGTATGTTTTCTTTTGAAAATCATTTATTTTGATGTATGCCATAAATCATCATGTATTATTTTTAATTCCTTGCAATTAAGGACAATGACATTTACTAACAAGTAACATCCTAGGTGGATGTTCATAATTCAAAATGCCTAGATAGATATGCATGATCCCTAGTTTAGGGCAAAGCCAAAATCTAGATCTCACAACGACTATAAGTTGACTTATATGTGTTTTAGTATACATTACATACAAGTAAGATGTTAGGATAATGAACAAAATTCAAGATGTTGATTTAGTGCATCTAGTTGAGTTTTGACTTCATCAAAATACATAGTTATGTATAATCCAATCATTGGGAAAGCTAATGTACAAGTCATGTGCATTGAGCTCAAAGAACATGGTTGAAAATTGGTTTTGAAAAATATTTTAAATATACTTTGGAAAACCTTGGTGAATGTTATCTTTTGATAGTAATCATTATTGAAAAGTTAGACACAAACTATGAGAAAACATTGAAGCTTTCGTAAGTTTTCAAGTTTGTGTCAATCTTTGAAAATAGGAAGTATTTTCTTAGAAAACTATTTTTCCTTGATAGTATATACCCTAAATAATGTCTACAAGAGTTTTCATGATTTTTAAAATTTTGTAAAATTTTTGGGGCATTTCTGAATTTCACTGAAATTCACTTTCAGGAAATCAGAGCCTCAATCGATCACCTGATTGATTGGAGTATCTCAATCGATAGGGCGATCAATTGAGAAAGGTATTATTGCAAGCAGAAGCTCGTTGAATCGATCAACTAATCGATTTAACATTGACTGGATCGATTAGTGGATTGATTCATGCAGTTTTTATACGAACAGAGTCTCACTGAATTGATCAGTGGATCGATTGAGCAAGTGTCAATTGATTGGGTCCCAACCCAATCGATTGAAAAGGCTGATTTTGGCTAGGAAAGCCTGATTTCAGCACTTTAAGCCATTTTTAGCCTTATTAATCACTCCTAACCCCTTGGAATATATTTATATACATTTAAGGGTAGTTTTTATGATGAAAACAAGGAGAAATGGTTAAGGATCACTAGATTGAAATTAAGTTGAGGTTTGCATTCAAATATTGATTCTTAAACCTCAAAACTTCAAGTTTTTAGGTTTCCTAAAGATTTAGGAACTCCAAGTCATTGTTGGTGCAATGATAGAAGTTTGGAGCATGTCTTTAGGGGGAGTTACTCTTTAAGGACATGAAAATTAATTTTTTCAAACATCTTGAAAGGTAGTTAACCTTTTTTAGAGTAAATTCTCAAGGTTGAGCATTAAAAAATATTGGAGAGTGGATATCTTCATTGTTAAGTTGTGAATACTCAAGGAAGAGCATTATGAAGTGGATTAATGCTCAAGGGTGAACATTGGCTACAATAAAGGATATGAAACCTTCGTTGTTGGAACGATGAATGCTCTAGGATGAGCATTGTGAAGTCGTTAATGCTTAAGGGTGAACATTGAAGATAATGAAGGGTATATGACCTTCATTGTGGTGTTGTGAACAACATGTGAGGTTGTGCACAACGTTGGGTAACTCTTCAGGGGGAAAATTTTTGATGTGTGCCAATAGGGGGAGAATGTAGGGTTTAAGTTAGGCCTTCATTGCCCCTCTAGGAAAGTTTGGGGAAGAATGCTCTCTAGGAAAGGGAGAGAATGAAGGAAACCCTCATTCATGCATTGGCATGAAGGAAAGTTAAGGCTATGGGATTAGCCTAACTTAAAGGTATTGTCAAACATCAAAAAGGGGGAGATTGTTGGTGCAATATTCCTAGATCAAGGTTGACCTAGTTGACTAAGATTGAGTTGGCTCAAGCTTGAGTCTTGATGTTTGGGTTTCGATGTTTGACAATACATGGAGATTGCAGATGCAATCATCTGATTGGGAAGATTGTTGATACAATTCCCCTCTAGTCAAGGACTAACCAGTTAGATGTGAATAAGAGTCAAGTAGGTCAAAGGGTTGATCGAATACTTGACTGAGAAAGCCCTAATTGGAAGTTAGGCAAGGGGAAGTCCTAGTGTAATGCCCGAAAATTCTCAAACTTGCATTAGAATTATTCTAGGATTTTTCTGGAATTTTTAGATATTTTTCTGGAATTTTCTGAGTAGCGGAAGTAGCAAAAATAATTAAAAGAATAAAATAGCTTAGGCGGGAATCGAACCCGAGACCTATGGTGTAAGGGATAATGCTAGTAACCGGTGAACCCAGTAGGGTCGTGCTGAAAGGAAAGGGAGACGATTTAATTTATATTAGAGTCGGGACGGAATTACCACTTAATATAAATAGAAGGTTTAAGTGGGGTTTGGGTTATTTCTTTTATTGGTTCGGAAAAACCCTTCCTCTCCAAAGCCTCACGCCGACACCTTCCTCTTCCTCTTCCTCCTCTCTCGGCGCCCAAGCCCCAAGGACTCTCGGTCATCTTCCGGCGACGACTCCAACACGAAAGAGGTTCTTCTCCGCGAGAGGAACGCAAAGACGTGAGCGGATCGTCGAGAAGGTCATCTCCACCGGAATTCGAGCGAATAGAATCGTAAGAAATTACGAACAGGAGGTAAGAAACCCCTCACCTGCAGTATAATAGCTACCGTTTAATTTTCTGTGCATTAGTTTAGTTATATGCGTATGTTTTCGACACATAGGGTGTATTTAACCCTCCTCGCAGGTTTAGGGATTTAGTGAGTACCTTTAGATGGGCCGGACACGTCTTTTCTCCTTCAGTTGGAGGTTTAGATGTTGTTGGGTGCCTAAAGGTAGTCTCCCTAATAGAGAGGGGAGTTAAAGCACACTAGGTGTTCGATTAAATAACCAGCTTAGAAAAGAATGCAACTTAGGCATTTGTATTAGCACAGTTGAATGCATTAGAAGCATCTAAATTAGTAAATCAGTTATCCTAGCTTATATGGGACTACGGTCCAATGGGTGGGCTCCCACAGTCGCCTCTAGGTTCAGACAACCTAGCTCTAGGTTCAGATAACCTAGAAACAGCTATTTAGAATAGTTTAGCTATACTCAGTATTTTACTTTTCAGTTGGCACTGTACTGGATTAGATATCCATTGGGCTGGGCTCCCATAGTCGGTCCCTAGGTTTAGATAACCTAGTAGCTCTACTAAATTCGGGACTTGCTACCCCGGGTCTAGTTAGAGATGCGCACATAGCACGTACAGTTGCCGGGCCCATCAGCAGCATGTTTAGTATTTTCACTTACTATATGTATATGGTTTTCAACCTTTCACAAATTAGTTCGTGAATTCAGTACAGTTCTAGCCGTAGCTCAGTATTAGCGTAGCTCAGTTCTTAGTATCAGCTTAGTTTTTCCCTGTGAATATGCATGATGACTTTATGTTCAGCTTTAGATATGCCATGATTGTATGCTTATATGTCATACCATGCTTAGTTTATTCAGTATACCTAGCATATGTTTTAACCAGCATGATTTAAAATCATATTTGCATCGTTGCATGTTTTTGTGAGGTAGATGGTTTCTTACTAAGCTTTTTAGCTTATAGATACTACTTTTCTTATACTGCAGATAAAGGTAAAGGAAAAGTGGACCAGTAGCGGAGGCTGGAGGTCAATGCAGATCAAGATGTGTGTGGCAGGAACTGGAATAAAAGATTCTAAGGGATTTTAGCAAGTTTTACTTAAGCATCAAAACTTTACAGTATTTTGTTATTTGCACTCTAGTTGTTAATCACTATGAATTAGTTAGCTATGCACTCTATTATGCTTAGAACCCTTCTCTTATGATGTGAGAATGTTAGTTTCCATTGTTAGAGTGTTTCCTAGCCTTGTTAGAATTGTTGTGTGAGGTTTTGGCACACCAAAGTGCTGAAATCAGAGTTCCCGGGCGAAATCAGAACTCTGATCGGTCTCCAGACCGATCAGGGCCTGGGCAGTGCCACTGGATCGGTCAGCCGACCGATCCAGACAGATACAATATGCTACTGTATCCTCCTGGATCGGTCAGCCGACCGACCCAGCATGATACAGTAGCGTTCCAAGAGAGTTTCAGGTGCCTGGATCGGTCAGCCGACCGATCCAGACATACCTGGATCGGTTTACCGACCGATCCAGCCACACCTGGATCGGTCCTGCCGACCGATCCAGTTGGGAACAGAACGACCGCAGCTCCGATCGATCTGTGGATCGATCAGCAGGTCTGTAGGTAGTTGGGAAGTTTAGTTTCTAGTCCCTAGCTTAGTTGGGATGTTCAGTTTCCCCTCCTTAGCATGTGTACACCAGCAAAGAAGGTCTTTAGACCTTTCTTATCAGTTGTATCCGTCCTTAGTAGAGTAAAATTTTAATTAGCCCAGCTTTCCGCACAGTATAGTTTAGCATTATTGTGACAATCGGCCTTACAGCCAGTTACCAGAAGGTGGGTCGTTACACCTAGTGAGTGAATCCAGGCAGTTGGAAATCCTGGTGAGTGAAGCCAGGTGAAAGACCTAGTGAGTGAAGCTAAGTAGTTGGGAAATCCTGGTGAGTGAAGTCAGGTGAAAGACCTAGTGAGTGAAACTAGGTAGGTGAAAGTCTCAGTGAGTGAAGTTGGATAGTGGGAAAATCTTAGTGAGTGAAGCTAGGTGAAAGTCTTGGTGAGTGAAGCTAGGCAGATGGAAAGTTCTGGTGAGTGAAGCTAGGCAGATGGAAAGTTCTAGTGAGTGAAGCTAGGCAGATGCAAAGACCTGGTGAGTGAAGCCAGGCACGTGGAAATCCAGGTGGGTCAAGGTTGACTGGACACCTGGTGTTGGGAATTCCAAGTAGGTCAAAGGAGTGATTGGATACTTGGCACAAGGAAATCCAGATGGGTGAAGGGTGACCGGACATCTAGTCGAGGGAAGTTCAAGTGGGTCATGGAGGACCAGACACTTGGTATGAGACGGTAAGTCCAAGTGGGTCAAGGTTGACTGGACACTTGACACGAGGAGAAAAGTTTAAGTGGGTCAAAAGATTGACCGGACACTTGGTGAATAAGTCCCAGCAGGTCAAGGTTAACCGGATCTAGGCATGAAGAGTTCCAACAGGTCACATTTGACCGGATGTTAGAATTGGGGGCCCTTGAGCTTGAGTTAAGCAAGTCAAGGGTGGATAATCGATTTACAGATCAATTGGGTCGATTGAACCGAAGCCCAATCGATCAACCGATCGATTGGGAGAGTGGTGCGATAAACAACAACCTAATTGATCGTTTGATCGATTGGGAGTTTATATCGCGCGCATAGAAGCCTTTCTAATCGATCGGCTGATCGATCGACAGCTGGAAATCACGCATGAAGCGATAAAGGTTGAATCGATCGGGTGATCGATTTAGGCCTTTTCTAATAGAGCATAGAGGCGCTCTGAATTGATCGATCGATCGATTCAAGCCTCCCCAATCGATTGAGATGTGATCGTTGCGCAAGTTAAAGCCGTTGGCGAGCGATTTCTTTGTTAGTTCTTTGTGAGCTTCATCCTGAACCTCACACGACCTTCTCCATCGAGCTCACCGACACACACCAAATCTTGAAGGCTTAGAGAGGAGTATTGGTACACTTCCAAGCAAGTCAAGAGGTATATTCAAGCAAGAAGAAGAGCAAGCTAGAGTTTTGTCATTGTAAATCTTGTAAGATTTGATCTTGTATTAGCTTGTATTTTGTTCTTCTTGTGTATCTCTGTGTGTGAGTTTGTACAAGGCTTCTCTGCCTTCGGTAGTTATTGAGAATGAGTGTTTTCATAGTGGATGAGTGAGTGAGTGATGGATCCTTGGACTAATCACCTCTTCTTGAGGTGGATACCAAGTAAATCCTCGTGTTAGCATTGTGAGTCTTGTTTCGAGTCTTTCTGCTGTATATTAACAACACCGAAGTAAGAAAATGAAGCGCGAAGAGCTATTCACCCCCCCCTCTAGCTACAAATCGACCCTAACAATAATAAGATGTCAGAGAATGTCATAGGTGAGAATACATCGGGTAATGGAGAATGTATGAAAACATTCTTCTAGGCTGAGGAAGGTTTCGTTGTGCATATATGTCCAAGCAAGGGAATATTTCCTTGTGAGTAACCATTATTCTCTAACAGGTGGTTGTGATTCCCTAACAAGGTTGTCTCATAGAGGGAGTCTAATCGGCTATAGTGTCGGTTAAGTTTATGTTACGAGTCATGCTTATGAGAAGTAGGGAATTGAGCCCTAGAGATCTAACCAACTCTAGTACCAGTCAGACTTATGTTGGGAGCCATGCATATAAGAAGTGAAGAACTGAGCCCCGAAAATTGACTGACTCAAGGGCCGGTTGAGCTTATGTTGGAAGTCATGCCTATCAGAAGTGGTGAACTGAGCCCTGGAGATCCGACCGACTCTAGGGTTGGTTGGACATATGTTGAGAGTCATGCCCATAAGAAGTGGGAACTAAGCCTTAGAGATCCAACCGGCTCTTGAGCCAATCAGGCTAATATTATGAGTCATGCCTATAAGAAGTGGGGAACTGAGCCCCGGAGGTCCGACTGACTATAGGGTCAATCGAGTTTATATTGGAAGTTATGCCCATAAGAAGTGGAGAAGTAAGCCTCGGAGGTTAGACCGGCTATAGGACCAGTTGGGTTTATTTTGGGAGTCATACCCATAAGAAGTGGAGAACTAAGTCCCAGAGATCCAATCAGCTCTAGGGTCAATCGAGTTTATATTGGGAGTCATACCAATGAAAAGTGGTAACTGAACCCTGGAGGCCCGACCGATTCTAGGGCCTGTCAGATTTATGTTGGGAGTTATGCCCATGAGAAGTGGAGAACTAAACCCCAGATATCCAACCGGCTATAGTGTTGGTTGGATTTATGTTGTGAGCCATGATCATGATAAGTGGAGAACTGAGCCCTGGAGGTCCGATCGACTCTAGGGTCTATCAGATTTATGTTGGAAGTCATCCCTATGAAAAGTGTAGAACTAAACCCCAGAGATTCGATTGGCTCTAAGTTCGATCAAGTTTATGTTGGGAGCTCTGTCCATGAGAAGTGGGGAATTAAGCCCCATTGGAAGTGGTCTGTTCGGATACATATACCTTGACTTTAACTACTACATCATCTTAACTTTGACTACCGTATTATCTTGAGTATCGACCCTACATTACCTTTGGTGTCACTCACAACACTTCGTGTCACAAGCCTCCCCTTCAAATTTAGTCGAAGGAGATTCATGACCGACTGACTAGACCCAAGTTCTTCTATTGTCTGATCATCCGGTCAACTAGCAACTCTAACCCTCGCTACTCAATGTTAACGTTAACCTTATCTTCCTAAAAAATGCATGTCAGGCACTTTAAATGCAAGGTAAGGCGTCAGTGATACGCATGAGGGTGTATCAGCAAAATGATTTGATTATCTTGTCTATCATAAATATTAATATCATTTTCTGTGAAACCGCTATGTGTTCCACCAACTCTCCTTTCATCGATGCAACAGCTAACACATGCCTTTTAGTATGAATTGATGGTGATTCACCCCCTTTGATCTGATGGTTGCAACCAATTAGGTCATTTTAATCAGATGGTTAAGGAGGTAATCCATTCGTGCCTTGTCTTCTTTAGTTTTCCTCTCCGATGACTTGTACTGATTACACTTCCTTTCCTGTGATCTTCCTAGTATGTGCTTTTACCTATATTTTTGCATCTCTCATTCGTTTATCCATGGTCCAAGAAACTCTTACCCCTTTGTACATATCAACTCGTTCTGATTTTCAGTAACTGTGGGCTTGAAACGGTCTGCCTAGCTCTGGAGATCCCCAAAAATTTGAGCATTTTTATTCTTGGTCCTCCTCAAGATTGTTCTCACCATTCTCCGTTGGGCTATGTCACCTTCTTTAAAGATCAGCTTCAAGTTAGTTTGCACTTCCCTATCCCCTCACTAGTAGAATTTTGGCTTTTTACTTCGTATATTCACCGAAGTCATAGATAGATAATTACCGAAGTAGACGCACGTGAAGTAATAGGGTACTATTTTACTTCATCCTATTACCGAAGTCGTATCCAGGAAAAAAGTGAAGTCTTTGACCAGTTCAAGGAGGTAAACCCGGTTCAAAGTTGGACCAATGTTGAAGTAAAAAAACATCTTTTACTTCGTTTGTTTTGTAAAGTGCCGAAGTAAAAAATGATATATAACTGCATGATTTTAGAAGGTTAATAATTATAATGTTAATTAAAAAATGGGATGGGAAGATAATTTTTAAGGTTACGTGATTTATTTTAGAAGGTTAATAATTATAATGTTAATTAAAAAAAATGAGATGGGAAGATAATTTTTAAGGTTACGTGATTTATTTTAGAAGGTTAATAATTATAATGTTAATTAAAAAGTGAGATGGGAAGATAATTTTTAAGGTTACATGATTTATTTTAGCAAGGTTAATAATTATAATGTTAATTAAGAAGTGAGATGGAAAATTATTTTTTAAGCGGTTAGGTGATTTATTTTAGCAAGGTTAATTATAATGTTAATTATGAGATGAAAAATTAGAAGTCTAATTAATTTCATCCGGTTCATCTTTTTACTTCACACAAAAAAATATATATATATTTTAAACTTTTTTTACTTTATCAAAATTAATGTACCGAAGTAAAATATTATTAAAATTAATAGTGAAACTCTTGTTTTTTAAATTCTGAAGTAAAAAATAATATTTTATTTCGCTAGTATTATTAATGAAGTTAATTGTTATATATTACTTCGTTATTAACAATCGCCGAAGTAAAGAGTGGTGAAGTAAAAGGCTAAAATTCTACTAATGCCTACTTTCTATTCTAAATAAGCCAATACTTCCGCATTCCACTCCAACAACTTACTCCCAAAACCTTCTGATTGATGTGTGGAATGACAATCCTATTCTGTTTGTATGATATTACCTTAGCCCCTCATACATTCCACTATTTTTATTATCCTAAAAAATCGGAACCTAGGGTTTTCTTATTTTAATCCCGTCCTAAGGCAGTTTTCTTCAAAAAAATATCTTCATCTAATAAGGGATAGCAATCCCATTTCCTTTTTATCTAAGTGTTGGATTCCCTGTCTTGGCCGACCGGTTGGCAAGCGGACCTTTCCCCCTCTCTCGAGTTAGGAGACCACCGCCACGAACTTGAATTCATTTCTACTTCAGGGAAGTTGGTTGACCTGCAATTCAACATCCTCCAGCTGTTGCATGAGGGCCTCCTCTACATGTTCAACTAAGTTTAGTCCGAGCGATGCTTCCCTTCTCCTTTGTATGAGTCAATAACTTAGTTTTTATGGTATTGCTAACTAAGGTCCTTTCTATTTTATACAGCAAGGACCATGTTCAAAGATTTGGTTTTTGAGTCTCTACAATTGGAAGAGGCCAAACTAGACCGATGAGGCCAAACCCTTTTGGCTGAAGGAGAGATCAGCCAACCAACCTCACTAGAGAGGCTTCCAGCAGCCAAGCAAGTGGTATTGTACAGTCTCGAGTGTGGGAGAAAGATTACCTCTTGGCCCTCTCACAAGACCGGAGGAAGTTCCTCCCTTTGAATATGAAACACGACTGAGGGTTAAGTATAAAAGACATCATTCTAACACTGCTAAGCAATCATCTTCCGAGTGGACACCCTCGACCATTGTGCTTTCCCCATTATCTACACCGTCTAGGGAACATACTCTGGCCTCGTATCCAGAGAAAATTCCTTTTGTTCTGCCCTCCTATACCCCAATTCAAGGGGAAAAGGTTTCCCCACCTGGCGGATCTCCCATTGTCCTAACTTTTTTGGTGTCATCCCCTCATCCAACCAGCCTGCCTGTGGAGGCTTCCTTCTGGCCTAGTTCATCCCGCTAGTGGAAGAACTAATTTTAATTCTTGGCTGCCTTCAACGTGCCATCTTTCCTAGGGATGACTTCATCTTCAGATCCTTCGTTGACTTGTGGGTAGGTACAATTGAAAGGTTTACTAGCAGAGGCCTAGGAGGATGCGATGACTCGAGTGGAATGTCATACGACATTGGGGTTGGTAGATGGGTTTGCCCATAACCTAACTATGGTAAGTTTCAGTTGGCTTATCATTTTAATTGGAATATTGCTAATAATGTTGAAGCTGGTGAGGGCCACATCTAAACTGGTGGCATCTAAGGTTGAGCTGGTGAACTACAAGGTGGGGGAGGATGAGCGTTTTGAACCCAAGAGAGTGACATACCTTCACTCCCATGATTTTTATTTGCATCTCAGCCCCTGTGTCAATAAGATATTCCTTTATAAGGATGAAGGAGCTACCAAACAACTTCAGGAGGATGATTATTTAGCATCCAAACCCCTCGGTGCACTTCCTAAACCGTTAAAGCTTTTGGATGAGATCCCTGAAGACGTCGTTCTAGATTTTAAATAATAGTCTTGCATTTGGAACCTAGCGCTGAAGAAACTTTCTTAGGCATGTAATTAAGCTCACGAAGTTTTATTTGCTTTGATTTCATGCCCTTGTCATTTTATGTTGTTATTTCTCTAAGAGTTTGTAAGTACTCGTGTGTTTGAGAGGAGGAATGACCTAGTCTTTGCCCCTTTGTGTGTCAGGTGGCTAATGAGTAGATTACCTAATGGATAACAAACCAGGTTGTCGAGCAGACTCAAATATTGCTAATTGGGCGGTGCTTTTAGAGGAATGTCAAGTGAGCAGCAATTTGTGAGGAATGCCGAGAGAGTGGCAATATGCGAGTTCCGAGCGGACAGTAAATTGACTGGTGAAGTGACTGATAAAGTGGATGGTTGTGTCACATTAAGAACTTTGACCAACACACGCCCTATCGGATCAAGGTTGCATGTTGAGAGCCATGCCTATGAGAATTAGGGAATTGAGCCTTGGAGATCCAACCAGCTCGAAGGTCGGCCGGGTTGGTATGTCCGACCGGCTCTGCAGTTGCTATGGTTGGTGCTAGAAGCCACACACATGTAGGATTTTGATCGGCTTTAGATGATCATCAAACATCATAAATACGAGTTTGACCGGCTCTAGGGTCAGTCGAATTCCTCCTGGGAGCCACGCCCATGCAAGATTTCGATCTACTTTAGATGGTCGTCAAATGCCATAAATATGAGAGATTTTTTGTGGATACGCATGAAGGTACATTAGGAAAATGATTATCATATTACATCCTTCATAAAGACCCTTCTTCTACTATTGCCACATGTCTATCAGTCTTATTTTCCCAAACGTGGCAGCTGACACATGACTTTTCTTACATATGACGGTACATTTCTCTTCTAATCAGACGGCCGTGGCAATTAGCTCACCATTTTACCCACACAATCAAATGATTTATCTTAAAGTGGTCTATAGAATTTATCTTTATAAGAAACCCTAGTGATTCCCATGCCCTTCGTCTCCATTACGTTCTTCTTTCCGTGGTGCCAATTGCTTTCTTGTCCCTGTAAGTTCCTGTAGGTTCTCTCCTCATTTCTCCTCCTCCGTTGGATCCTACCTCCAAATCCGCCATGAACATTCTTGATGTGTGGTATACTTTGATTACCTTGGAATTTGATGAGGTAAATCTGGACGATGTTCATTTTACCTATGAAGTTTCAGATTCCTTGCACATAATTATGCCAAATGACCTGGATGGTCCCTTTCTTCCCCTTGGTTACGTGACTTTTTTTAAGGGCCAAGTCTAAGCTGACCTTCATTTCCCCATTCAAACCTTATTCTCCAAAATAAATCGGTATTTTCATATCTCTCTCTAACAATTAGTCTTGAACTCTATTCGCCTTCTCTTTAGAACTACGATTTTGTTTTGTTTGTGTGAAGTCCCTTTGACTCTCCGAGTGTTCCATTACTTCTACTATCCCAAACAATTGACTAATGTGGTTTTTTATTTCCAATCTCGTCCGAGAACTACACTTTTTAATAAAATGCCTCCTCATAATAAGGATTGAAAGGACAAGTACTTTTTTTTATTCTACTTCCTACGCCAATACTTTGGCCGACCAGGTGCTAATAAGAACTTCCACATGTGCCTAAGCTGGGTGACTTTCATACCGAGCTGACATTTACTAAAGTTTAAAGCAACTGGCCTATCTAAAGTTTGATATTCCTAGACCTCCGAAAGGGGCTCCTTTATATTTTGAACTGAGTTTAATCCAAGTTGAGATGCAATTTTCTTTTGGTAAAAAACTTCTATTGGATCGAGTCACACTTGAGAAGAGGGGGGGGGGGGGGGGAATCATGTGGTTTTAAAAACTTGTTCTTTTTAGTTTTGAAAACAAAGTGTGCAACGGAAAACTAAGTAAGAAAGCGAAATAAAAAAGCAATCAAAAGAGCATGCATTCAATTTTACTTGGTTCGGAGCCTTCGGCGACTCCTACTCTAAGACCCTGGTCCCGTGGACCTATCGACGGGTAATCCACTAATACCTCTTTCGGAACCACCGGAAGAGGAGATTGAGTACAATGAAAGAATAAAAAAGTGTAACACACTACACTTTTCTTTATGCAACAATTAAGTACAATATTAAAATTTTATTACGCAACACCCTCGAACATGATCAGATTAGGCTCAGTGTTGGACGACTTCTTAGCAGTAGTCAGGCACAACAGCATTATAGCAGAGTAGCAGTAGGAAGTCGGGGCAATCAAAACTCCAAACGGATGCGTACAAGCTTATAGAAGAGTTGTGTCTTGAATGCTACTCAAATAGGGCTTATATAGGCTGTGGAATGCGCCTTCAACCTCCTCCAAGGTGCCTCCACAAGTAAAGTTTATCCCCCAATCTTTGATGATGATAAAATCTATAAACTTTGAGTTTTATCCTTTGGAAGGTGTAGGTGAAGGCGTTGGAATTTCGTTCTATTTCAATTTCCCCTGTACAAAAATTGTACAAGTACAGAATTTTTTCTAACAACCTACATGTTCGATCAGAGATGTGTTTGATCAATCAAGCAAGTTCTTGACGGATCAAAGCACACCTTGATCGAAATATAAGATTCCTGGCCTCTTGTGTTGGTATTCATGATCGATATAAAGAAAACTAAACTAATTACACAGCGAAATCAAAGAACTAGTTGTACCTTTCTTTTGTAGCCAAAGACTTCTTGATCTTCTGTTGTATTCCTCTCCTCTTCTTGGACGTCGTGTGGGCGATAATCTACCAAGATAACAAACACCCTTCCCTTCTTTGTTTCCAAACCACCGACCACCAAGAGAATAGCTAGGATGGGGAGCCTTCTCCTCTTCTTCTTCTTCTTTTCCAAGCCGCCGCCCACAAAGGAAAGCAAGAGGAGGCGCCGACCCTAGAAAGAGGGAGGCGTCGACCCCTAGCAAAGAGGTGGAGGTGGCGCCGAGCCTAGCAAGGAGGAGGAGGTGGCGCCGGCCCTAGCAAGCAGGAGATTAACCAAAAACAAAACATGGATGGATGGATGTGAGACTTTATATAGAGGCTACAATAGGGACCTAGAGGAGGAATTGATTTAGGTCTCCTGATGGGCTTGGGCTTCCTGTGTTTAGCCCGAACACTCAACTCAAGTCCATTAATAATAACCCATACCACTAAAGGGTTATTATTGAACTACCACACCAATCCCATATTACAATATGAGCTCCTTCTTATCATGAGTGTGTTAATCTCTCTGTGTTTAAGATATCGTATGTCCGTTAATTAAATAAGTTACTGACAACTCAATTAATTAACATCTGATTCTAAGAGTAGTACCACTTAACTTTATTATCATGCCAGACTAAGTCCACCTACAAGGTTTACATGATAATCCTTATGAGCTCCTCAAGAGGACATCATCAGCCTAAATAATTAGGATATAGATTCCTTCTATAATCAACAACACACCATATAAACAGTACTATTTTTCAACTCATCAAACCTATTGATTTAACGAATAAATCTCACCCATTGATAAGTTAAAGAAATAAATACTAAGTATACGTGCTTGTTATTATATAGGGATTAAGAGAACGCACATCCATAATAACAGAGGTTTTGTTCTTTTATGTAGTCAGTACAAATCAAACAACCTCAAACGGTCCTACTCAATACACACATAGTGTACTAGTGTAATTTTATAGTCAAGACAGACTAATACCAAATTACACTACAATCGTTCCAATGGTTTGTCCCAATCCATCTTGGTTGTGAGCTACTATTTATAATTTATAAGGAACCGATAACATAATCTTCTGTGTGACACCACACATCATGTTATCTATAATATAAATTAAATGGACAACTGCATTGACATATATATAAATATAAAATGTAAACATTTGACCAAGGTGATTCTCATTTTAAAATATTTTAAAATAGATGTTCATACGAAAGCTAGGCTTATATTATACATCCCAACAGTAGGATTGAGACGTGCTAGGGGGAGGGGGTGAATAACACTAGTGGATATTTCTTATTTTTCGTAAAATACAGAATGAAATGCAATAGAAATAAAGAAATAAATAAAACAATGACACAGGTTGGTTTTACTTGATTCGGAGCCTGTGACGACTCCTACTCCAAGACCCACACTTGTTGAGTGTTTACTTTGGGTAATTCACTATCAATTTGATAAATTACAAGGACAAGAACAATTAAATTGAGAAGATTAAGTACAATAAATGAAATTTATATCGACAACTTAGAAGAATGGGGATGTGAGCTTTTGGTCATCGGAACAACATTAGGGCTTTGTAGATTTGTCTTTGGAACAGTGCGTATGGGCAAAAGATTGTTCTGAATTGATATCCGAAATGTTGGTCGAGGTCCCCTTTTGTAGCCAAGTCGAACTTGATCCAGATCCACTGATCTCTGGATCACTGTTTGACTCGATGCTGATCGGTCGACCAATCCCCTTGATCAGTCGACCGAACCTTCTGCACCTGCCTAGCTTCTCATCTAGATGTTACTGCTTTGGATAGGATCTTCATTCGATCGATCAATCCCGCCGTTCAATCGACCGAACCCTCTACGCTCCACAGCTTATCTAGTTCAATCAACTTGATCTACAATTTTATCCCCCGTTCGCTCAACTGAACCTCCCTGTTTGGTCGACCGATCCCCTCGGTCAAATCTTCATCATGAGCTGGAATTTGATCTATTAGCTTGGGGGTTCAGTCGACCGATCCAGATGTTCGGTCGATCGAACAAGTCAAAATCTGAACTTGTAAATTTCTTAGTTTCCTGTAAACCAGAGTTAGGATAAAAGTAAATTATAAAGATTAATTTTTGATAGCCTTCGGACTGTCCGGTTCTGACTTTTAGATTTCACGAAAACCCTAGGTCAAACCGACGCTTACTGTTCCCTTAATGGAGAACGCGTCCTCACCTACTCCTCTCAGGAGAAATTACCTTTTGCCAAATTGGTCCTCCAGACTGTCTGGACTTTTGCTCAGCGTCTAAGACTTCAGGATTTCATGCTGGACGTCCTCTCCATGACCCGTCCAGACTTCCACCTGGTCCACGACTCCCAAGATTTTCACCTAGAGGCCTCAACTCTAGGATTTTACCCAAAGTCCTCAACCCACCAAAAATTCTTTGCCTAACCACAGCTAGGACTTTCTATAACCTAAGGTTATCACCCCTTAGGACCTAGGGTTACCTCCCCCTAGGATTTTCCACCTGCCTAGAATTTACTAGGACTTTTGCCTAAGAACACTTAAGACTTTACTGCAAGCTCAGTTACACTTGTTAGATCACAAGACATCTTAACTTTTAAACCCTTTGCCATAATCAAAACTCAGGATCGATCATCTGGTGCTCCCTACACCAATAGAAGGTGCCTTCAAAGCTCTTCAAGGCACCTCCAACTGCTGGTTTGACACAACAATCTTCCGAAAGCCAAAACTTTTGACTCTAAACTCAGAATCAAGCTCTGTCAGTTGCCACACGTACAAAATTCGATGGTCTATGTTTTTCTCTACAACATAGAGTTATAAAAATATATGCATGAACATTTTATAAAGATTTATGAGTTAGATTCTATTTTTTTGAGACCAGAATCTAGTCAGGGTCTCAATTTATGTTTCTAAAATAGACCTAAATTGGATCGACGCTTACTATCCCCTCAATTGGGATATGTCCTCACTGAGTCACTCTCCTCCAGTGACTTATCTTCACTTACCAACTTGTAGTTGGTTAATAACCTCTTGACCCACCAGGTCTTCATGCCAGTTGTCAGGTCCGTAGACTCAACTGGACTTTTGCCAGTTGTCAAGTCTCATGGACCCAACTAGACTTTTTGCCATATATCAGTTCAACCCTTTGACCTATCTGGGGTTTGTACCAACTACCAGGTCCTCAGATCTAGTTGGATTTCAGCTCGGTGTCTGGTCCTTCAGACTCGTCAACTCCTGTACACTTGGTAAAAAAGTTAGACAAACATCACATCTAATTTTAACCTATTTGTCATACATCAAAATCTGATTATCAGTGCAATCTGTACTAACAATCTCTCTATTTTTGATGTAACGACAACCTGGGGTAAAGTTAAAAAAAAAACTTAAAAATAATCATTAAACATGTAATGCAAAATTTAAGTGATTTGGATTTTTTCTAGCCTAATCCACAATTTTCCAATTTTTCACAAAAGTTTAAACAAAAGTTGTAAATATTTCAATCAATTATTTGACTAATGTTTGAAAAATTTTGAACAATTTAAGTGAAGTTTTAGCAAAATGAACAAATTTTACAAACTAAGTTTTTCAAACAAGTTTTCAAATAATGATTTTAAGTTTTTAAATTTTGAAATAACCATTGCAAATAGAAAATGTTATCTTTTTAAAATAATTTTTGCAAGTAATATTTTCAAGCAAATAAAGGTGAAGTTTTTGTTTAGAATAAAAAAACTCAGATTTATTATATGGTGGAGTAGATAAAAAATTAAAGTAATTTAAAAGCAATCTTCTCAAAATTTTGCAACATATTGTTAAGACCCTTCCTCCCTTTAACTTAGCACCTTCTGATTATTTTTGTTAGCTATAAGAAGTTTTAACTAAATATTTAGAGGATTTAGTGTTAATAACACTTATGTTCAACAAGTATATTATTTACATAAGTATTTCTATATACTTAGTATAATTGTTCATTTTAGTTTGATTAATATAAGATCATTAATCAATTATTCTTGGATTAAGTTAAGAAATAATTTGTTACTAACTAAATTAATAATTTAATACTTATTTGATTAAAATAATATAAATTCTATATTAATTGATAGAGTTAATTGATTAAAAAAATATTAAGTATAATTTAATTTTTCATTTACTTTATCTTTAACTTTTGATTAGATTTAACTTAAGTTACGTTAAATTAAGATTAACTCAGTTTAAAGTCAGTATTAATTCAAAGTTAAATTTGATAAAGTTATTAAACAAAATTAAGTAAAGTTAAAGTTCAATTTGAGCCAATCTTTAATTAATATAAATTATGATTTAATTAAAGTAAAGTTAAGATTTTGATTAATATTGAAATTAAAATTGATTGAATTAAATCAAGGTTAAGTTTTAATTAACCTTTTAATGTAATTAAAGTCAAGTTTAATTTAAAATGAATTAGAGTAAAGTTGATATTTTAATTAGGTTAAATTAAGGTACTAATCAAGTTAAGTTAAATCTTTAGTCAAATTAATGTTGACATAAGTTCTTAATTAAGGTTATATTGAAGTTAAGTTTAGATTAATGTTTTGAGTTTTTAATTCAATTAAGTTTTAATTATTACTTATTAATTATTTAATTCAATTTAAAGTTTAAGTTAATTAAATTTTAATTGATTTAATTATTTGTTAATTAAGATTTACATTAAAAGTTAAGTGTCTAAGTTCTAAAAGGATTTTTAAAATAATTTTTAAGAGATTTTTAAAAGGATTTTTAAAATAAATTTAAATATTTTTAAAATAATTTCCAAAAATATTTTTAAAATGATTTTTAAAATATTTTTAAAATAATGTAATATGTTAATTAACATATGTTTAATTCAATTTTGATTTTAGGATTGAATTAAATTAATATTGGTATTTATTTTAATTTAATTTAATTTAATTTAATTTAATTTAATTTAATTTAATTTAATTTTAGGTTAATCTTAATTTAATTTTAATTTAATTTATAATTTAAATTTGAATTTGTATTAAATCTTTAGTCATCTCACCCGATTTATATGTTCAATCAAGGAATCCTATAATTGAGTTAAGTTGAATTTCAGGGATTGGTTAACTTTGTATTAGATTTAAGTTTAGCTTTGGGTTCAACAAACAGATATTTTTTGGATAAATTTCTAAGTTGTGGTGAATCACCTAGACATCATTAGAGTAACCACACATTCAAAATTTTCTAAATAGTCCTATCCACTGAATTTTGTACAAAACTTTGGTCTAATCGATTAGGATTAGTAAGGGGTAGCTTCAGTTAGTTTTACTAAGTCAAATGCACCAGGTCGAAACCAAATCTTCCTAGATATGCATAGACAGAGTTTCCCTAACCTACTATCATCCAAAACTTTTCTAGCACTATTTGTCAAATTAAACTTTTATCCCTTATTAAACTAGTCCTTAATTATCCAGTCGGATAAACTATTATTTTGGAGGTGCCAATTAATTTAATATCTCCCCTTAAATTATTGAACTTAGGTTATGTTTTATTTAAAATTAATTAGTTGTAATTTAGGTTCAATTTAAGTTTTTAATTTTGAATTAATTAAGTTGGTTGAATTATCATTAAGATTTAAATTTTCTTTTAATTTAAAATTTATTACATTATTTGAATTATCTTTGTACAACCTCTTACATTTAATATTTAAGTTTTTATTAATTTTTAATTATGAATTAATTAAATTGTTTAAATTATTTTTCTTTAAAAGTTTATCTTTAATATTTGACTTCTTTTTATTTGTTGATTTTAAATTAGCATGATTTAATTTTAATTTTATCAAATTAGTTCTATATATATTTATCCTTAAGATTTAAATTTTTATTAATTTTTAATTTTGAATTGATTGAATTATCTTTATTTAAGATCTTATTTTTAATATTTAAATTGTTATTTTGGGTAGAGATTTCTAGATCTAGATTACAAAATACTTTGTCAAGAAATATATTAATCTTATCTAGATCTATATTTACTTCGTCATTTTTAGGTTTTAAGTTTATCTTAAGATTTGAATTGATTAAACTATTATTGGATAGAGCATTAATTGAATTTTTCTTAGGAGTAGAGTTATTCAAGTTGATTTTATCTATATTATTAAATATTTTATTGAGAAATATGTTGATTTTATTTATATTAATTTGGTTATTATTTGAATTTTTAGGGTGGGTTAATTAAATTTTTATTAATTATTTTCATATTTTTTGAATTTTTTAAATTAATTAGATTTGTTTTGTCATATCCTAGGGGTATTTTCGGGAGTATTGTCAAATACACTATTTTTACATACATTTTTATAAATATCTAAATTAGCATGCATAATTTTTGAACTACTGTTGATAGGGGTATTTTGATAATTTTTACTAACCTTGAGTGTAACTTCTAATTCTGTAGGCTTCTTTGTTGGATTGGACTCGAGTCTTGATTCACTTCTAACTTGATTCTCTAGCTCCATCGGCTCCTCGTGAAACTTGGTCAGATGAGTCCAGAACTTATAAGCATCTCGGTGTTCTCCAATTCTACATGTGATTTGATTAGGTAATAATTTTACAATTGAATTTATTACCTTTTTGTTGGCTTCTATGTTTTGAGTTGATCACCTTAGTGTCAGCCCCCATCAAAGTCGTTCATAAGGATGAAACTTTCCATATGCATCTTCCATACATTGAATTTATGCCTCATGTATATCTCATATGGAGGTGGTTCGTTGACATTTTGTCTGAGCATCTCTTTGTGCTCTATTTCAAATATCTCATAAAAAATCAGAAGGAATGCCCTAAGACTAGGTCTTGGATTAGTAGAGTTTGACGTAAAAAAGAAATAACAATGACTCGAGTGGTGTTGCACTAACTTCGAGAAAAATCAAAATTTATCAATTTAAATTAAATATAAAAAACTGAAATTTGAAAATAAAATAAAATAATTTCCCATGGCTTGATTGGTGGTTGCACCAATTCAGAGCAGAGCCTGCTCTGATACCACTTGTTGGATCGAGTGTCTAAGACATTTTCATTAGATGGAAGTTAGTACAAGTACATAATGCTTTCAAGTGTGGTAAGGTTGGAGGTAATTCGTGCTCCACGGGCGATCCAGCTCCTTACCATTGGCATCTTGAAGATAGTAAGCATTGGATACGAGTTTCTTGATGACTTTGTAAGGTCCATCCCATTGGGTGCCAGCTTAGTCACGTCTCCGACTGGCTTTGTCCTTTTCCAGACTAAATCACCTTCTTAGAAGAAGTGAGGGATTACCTGCTGATCATAACTTCATCGCATTTGTTGTCTGTAAGTTGTTAATCGAGTGGCAGTTTTCTCCCTAGTCTTACTGATAAGGTCCAACTTGAGGAGGCGTCGATCGTTATTATCCTAGTCATACAGTAATCGCCAAGTGGATTCTTCACCAACTTCAACGGGGACAACTACTTCACTACCATATACTAGGTGGAAAGGAGTCAATTCTGTGCTCTCCCGAGGAGTTGTGCGGTAAGCCCATAGGATGCTTGAGAGATCCTTGACCCAATCACCTCCCACATGATCGAGTTTAACTCTGAGCCCCTAACAATCTCTCTATTTGTGATTTCAGTCTAGCTATTACTTTGAGGATATGTTACGGATGTGAAGACTTGGGTAATAGCAAACCCTTGGCACTATTCTTGAATTTTTTGTCCTTGGAAGATGATTATTGTCCGAAACTAGCTTATGAGGGATCCCGAATTGGTATAAGATGTTAGTCCACAAAAATTTGATTATGGCCTCCTCAGTGATTTTGGCCAAGACCTCAACTTCTACCAATTTGGAGAAGTAATCTATTGCAATGAGTAAGAACCTTTTCTGAGGTAGGGTGTGTTAGTGAGAGCCCTAGAGCCGATCATGTGATGATTGTTGTATAGACTCGATGTATCATATTCCTATATATATATATATATTTATAAAGGCATTTCTTTATGGTTATTATACTTACCTGTATTGACACCAAATAACTGAGTATAATAGCGTCCTTGAGTAGAAGGTTCTTATCTATATCAATCGATTGGTTGAATTGATAATGAAATAATATAGAGAACACTACTCTTAATCATTCCTAGTCAAGTATTAACATTCAGGGACAATGTTAATGCGATGAGACTAGCATATAGGTCAACTCGATGACTTGATCTCACAAGTCATGGATATTAGAAATCAAGTTAACACATGTGTATGCATTGGAGAATGTATACTGAATGATCCGCTATGAGAAGTATCATGGATCGTTATATGAGTGTCATATACTTTCTCATGTGACTATTAGTATGACTATCAGTCCTTGGACCTGAAGTCACCATGGTTCCCTACATAAGGAGTTGTTTACTTTGGCTTCGTCAAACGTCACCCGTAAATGGGTGGACTATAAAAGCGACTACTGGGTATGTAACAAATTATGCGGAGGGATGTGAGTGATGTAGAAGGGATCTATCCCTCCTATATGACAGCAGTGATATCCTGATTCGTGATAGAGTGAGACCACTAAGTGCATGGTCATGCCCAAATAAGTCAATATGAGATATTGAGCTCATTTGATTAGAGTGAGTCTACTTGGAGTTCAAGACATAAATTGATTAGAGAATGACACGGTCTATGCCTCAATTGATCAATTTAGATGTCGAGGATAGAAGGACATTATCACATATTGTGAGAGTCACAATTAGTAGTCACAATGGTGATGTTGGATCTCAATATTCTTGTAACTTGGCTAGTAATGATGTATTGCTAGATACCGCTCATTGCTTATGTTTCTAAATGGGTTTAGGAGCATTGCCAATGTTACAAGAACCTATAGGGTCACACACAAAAGACAGTTAGATGGAGATTAGGTTCATATGACGGACCAAGAGGATTAGGTTCATGTGATGAATCAAATTGGATTAAGAGTAATCTAAATTAGACTAATTGAGTTGGACTCAATTTGATTCATTTGTCGAATGAGTCTAATTTAGACTATGATTCATTGAGTCAATTTAAACCAATGAATAGAGATTCATTAAATTAAATTGATTTGAATCAAAGGGTAGATTTGATCAACCATGGGAGATAAGAGGTCAAGTTTGACTTGACTTGAGAGGGAAGATGAAGGGTCAAGTTTGACTTGATCAAATGCCACTTCATTGTGACTTGGCATGGGCCGGCCAATGATGATGTTCCACATCATCAAGGCTACATCATTGTGTGCCACCTCATGAGGAAGACCAAGAGTCATGACTCTTGGTATTACATGGAGGTATAAAATGTTCTAATAGTGGCCGACCACATATGTGAAGCAAAGGTGTGCTTATTCAAGATCTCTTCTTCTTCCTCTCTTCTTTTCTCTCCTTCTCCTCCATTGTCGAGACCTCTAAAGAGTGCTAGCATACTCTAAGTGGTTCTCTCCACCTTTTGTCTGTGTGGATACGTGTAGAGGAGTGTACACTTGACACTCTACGATGTCCGACAACCATTTGGACGAGCGGGATAAGCGAAGGGCATCGCTACAAGGGCAATACTTCCTTTTCATGTAGATTTAAGGTAGATCTAGTGTAGACAAACATGTACATGAACTTTTATTTATCCATCTTCACACGGATCCATGGCTAGCTTCGAGGTTTCCGCAACGCAAAAAGTGGTTTTTGCGGCTGGAAATTCTAACAGTGGTATCAGAGCCACGTGCGAAGCTTGTACATGTTTGTATTTGTTATTACAAAAAGTTTTTAGATCTGTAAGTTTCTATAATTTTTCTACTTTTATGGATTTTGTGTGTATTTTTCTTGTAGAGGCGAAGCAACAAGTGCTTGGACACTTGTAGGCTTCAAATACCGAGAAAAACCTTCTGAAACGGCAAGGTCTCGCCCAAACAAAATTATTTTTTTTGGGACAACGACTTAAGGCGCTATTAGATCAGTTTGGGACACTCGCGATATTCATTTCGCGAGAAGGGGGCGCTGCCCCTAACCCCGCAAGGGGCATTGTCTCGCGATCGCGCCCGAAAATCGCTAAACGGGGCCGCCGAGAAGTTGTGACTCATAAAATTGATAAAACAGTAGTAAAATTATAGAAATTTATGTAAAATACATAATTTAGAATTATGTATGATATTGTGATAGTCATGGCCCCAAAACCCCAATGTGATTGGTTAAAATTATGTTGTAATTCATAATATGGCCTGCGCGCCATTTTATTATTGTACGTGTTGTATATGATATGCGACTTGTGCGTCGTGCCTCCCTTATTATGTTCCTGTTGTAAATAGATTTTAGACTCGAATGTAACTTGAGTTTCATATTTGTAATGTACAAAATGAATCGGTGGAAGGTCCACTCAAGAAGGAGTTACGAGGAGGGTGCTGTCAACACATGACGGCCAAAAGGAGGCGCTTGAAGAAGCCGTTAACCTTAGGTTGACCGTCCGATCTTTTCATTGGCTTGAGAAGATCATAGTAGGGCCATGACCTCATCACAAATTAATTAATCATATATATATATATATATATATATATATATATATATATATATATATATATATATATATATATATATATATATATATATATATATATATATATATCATTGCTTGTGTTTATGTGATGCATGCTAATGTAGGACAATTAGTGCCTTAATGTGTATATGATACACATTCATGATTAGATTAGATCTTAATCAAGTCAACTCGAAATGTCTACCAAGTTTTGATACCCATCACTTCCTCGATCATTTGTTGTTGTTGAATCAGCCAAAGCAAAGCAACATATATTATCTTAGTAGGGTGCGGAGGGACAATCTTGGTCCCGCCTATCAAAGCTTGGGTGAGAACAAACTCAATTAGATTGAGTATAACTAGTTAACTCAATTGGATCGGGTAAAACTATAGGCATTTTCCAATGGTTGGGAAGATAGTATAGACAAGAGTTGTATAAAGATGTAATTGGTAATTAGTTATCTACCGATCATACTAAGTCTTGGGCGATTTAGCCAAAGCTAACTCAAGGCGTAGTATGATGTGGATCTTGTCCCGCGAGAATTATAGCTAATTGGTATGAATCTAGTAGTGTAGTTTGACCACATCCATGACTTGATTCTATAAAAGCCCTATAATTCAGTGGGCGCATCATTTAGTTAAAGGCCTAATTAAATGATAAGTGGAATATGATATTTACTTTCTGCTTTATTTATGTTGTAGATTGCCATGTCAACGAACACAAACATTTTCTCCCTGCGTTCTGTCCTTGACAAGGACAAGCTCAATGGAGCTAATTTCCTGGACTGGTACAGGAATCTGAGAATCGTTCTCACACAAGAAAGAAAACTGTACGTCTTGGAGCAGCCCATTCCAGAGGCACCTGTTGCCACTGCCACGCGAGCCGACCGAGATGCTTATAAGAAGCATCAAGATGATGCATTGGATGTGTCATACCTTATGCTCGTAACCATGAACTCTGAGCTTCAGAAGCAACACGAGTTGATGTGGATCTTGTCCCGCGAGAATTATAGCTAATTGGTATGAATCTAGTAGTGTAGTTTGACCATATCCATGACTTGATTCTACAAAAGCCCTATAATTTAGTGGGCGCATCATTTAGTTAAAGGCCTAATTAAATGATAAGTAGAATATGATATTTACTTTCTGCTTTATTTATGTTGTAGATTGTCATGTCAATGAACACAAACATTTTCTCCCTGCGTTCTGTCCTTGACAAGGACAAGCTCAATGGAGTTAATTTCCTGGACTAGTACAGGAATCTGAGAATCGTTCTCACACAAGAAAGAAAACTGTACATCCTGGAGCAGCCCATTCCAGAGGCACCTCTTGCCACTGCCACACGAGCCGACCGAGATGCTTATAAGAAGCATCAAGATGATGCATTGGATGTGTCATGCCTCATGCTCGCAACCATAAACTCTGAGCTTCAGAAGCAACACGAGTTGATGACTGCTTATGATATGGTTGAACATTTTCGTCAACTATATCAAGGACAAGAAAGGCACGAGAGATTCGAGATCTCTAAGGCACTGTTTCAGTGCAAGATGCAAGATGGGACTCCCGTAGGTCCATATGTACTCAAGATGATTGGGTACATAGAGAACCTACATAGGTTGGGATTCTCACTTGGCCAAGAACTGGCCACTGACTTGATCTTGCAATCCTTACCAAAAAGTTACAGTCAATTTGTCATAAATTACAACATGAACGAAATTGATAAGTCTCTGCCTGAGCTGCTAAGCATGTTGCGAACTGCTGAGCTCAACCTTAAGAAGATAAATCCCAACTCCATTTTGATGGTGCAAAAGCATAAAGGCAAGGGCAAGCCTAAAAGTAAGGGAAAGTCCCAAGCCAATGGCAAAGGCAAGGTAATGAAACCTAAAGGAGGGGTTGCCAAGGATGCTACCTACTTCCACTGCGATCAGACCGGGCACTGGAAGAGAACTGCAAAGGATACCTGGAAGATCTTAAGAAGAAAAGAAATGAGATTTCTACTTCAGGTATATATGTTATAGAAGTCAATCTTTCTATTTCTTCATCGTGGGTATTGGATACCGGATGTGCTTCTCACATTTGTACTAGTGTACAGGCGCTGAGAAATAGCAGGGCATTGACGAAGGGTGATGTGGACCTACGAGTAGGCAATGGAGCATGGGTTGCTGTTGTTGTTGTAGGAACTTACTTTCTATCTCTGCCCTCTGGGCTTGTACTAGAATTAGATGAATGTTGTTATGTGTCTGCTCTCACAAAGAACATTATTTCAGTTTCTTGTTTAGACAAGAAAGACTTTTCATTTATAATAAAGAATAAACGGAACAACATTTATAATTAGATGAATGTTGTTAGGACTTATACATAGTGATGTATGTGGCCCTTTCAATGTCATTGCCAGAGGTGGTTATAGGTACTTCATTACATTTACTGATGACTTCAGTAGATATAGTTATGTGTATCTGATGACACATAAGTCACAATCCTTTGAAAAGTTCAAAGAATTCAAAAATGAAGTACAAAACCAGCTAGGCAAGAGTATTAAGATACTTCAATGAGATCGAGGTGGTGAATACCTTAGCCATGAGTTTCGTGACTATCTAGCTGAGTGTGGGATTCTATCCCAACTCACTCCTCCTGGAACACCACAGTGGAATGGTGTATCCAAAAGGAGGAATCGTACCCTATTAGATATGGTACGATTTATGATGAGTCACACAGATCTTCCTATATCTTTTTGGGGATATGCTCTAGACACAGCAGCCTTCACACTTAATCGTGTTCCATCCAAAGTTGTGAAAAAGACACCATATAGGATATGGACTGGGAGAGATGCCCATATATCTTTTATGAGGATTTGGGGTTGTGAGGCTTACGTTCGACGTCAAGTCTCGGATAAATTGGGACCAAAATCCGATAAGTACTATTTTATAGGATATCCCAAGGAAACGAAGGGATATTACTTCTACATTCCCAGTCACCACAAAGTGTTTGTGGCTAAGACTGGGGTATTTCTAGAAAAGGACTTTGTTTCTAGAAAAACTAGTGGGAGTACGTTTGATCTTGAAGAAGTTCAAGATATGGACCATAGCACTGAAGCCTTCACGGAAGTTGAACTGGAACCGCAAAATGTTGTGGATGATGAGATTGTTCCACAAGGAGTTGAGGAACAACAACCAGTTCAAGTAGACTTACCTCTTCGCAGGTCTGACAGGGTACGTCGTCAGCTTGAGAGAAGTACATTTCTCTTGTCTGACCATGACGACGTTATGCTCGTTGAGAATGAGCCTACCTCCTATCAGGAAGCTGTGATGAGACCAGATTCTGAGAAATGGCTAGAGGCCATGAGATCCAAGATGGAATCCATGTACACCAACCAAGTATGAACTTTGGTTGATCCACCTCAAGGCGTCAAACCCATTGGGTGTAAGTGGGTCTTTAAGAGAAAGACTGACATAGATGGACTTATGCATACCTATAAGGGTCGTTTGGTAGCTAAAGGTTTCAAGCAAATTCATGGTATTGACTATGATGAAACTTTTTCTCCAGTAGCGATGTTTAAGTTCATTCGGATCATGCTTGCTATTGCAGCATACCATGATTATGAGATCTGGCAGATGGATGTCAAAACCGCGTTTCTGAATGAAAACTTGCTCGAGGATGCATACATGACACAACCTGAAGGTTTTGTAGATCCATTGCATACTGGCAGAGTATGAAAGCTGTATAAGTCCATTTATGGACTAAAGCAAGCTTCTCGGAGCTGGAATCTTCGATTCGATGATGTGATCAAATAATTAGTTTCATCAAGAATGAAGATGAACCCTGTGTCTACAAGAAGGTTGTTGGGAACACAGTTGTCTTCCTTGTATTGTATATGGATGACATACTACTCATTGGAAATGACATCCCTTTGCTGCAGTCTGTAAAGACTTGGCTGGGGAATTGTTTCTCAATGAAAGACTTAGGTGAAGTAACCTGTATTCTAGGCATTAAGATCTATAGAGATAGATCTAAAAGATTGCTTGGCCTAAGTCAAAGTACATACATTGACACGGTATTACTACGGTTTGCCATGCAGTATTCCAAGAAAGGATTTCTGCCGATGTCACATGGTGTGAGTCTTTCTAAGACTCAAAGTCCCTCTTCTAGAGAGGAGAGAGACCGCATGGAAAAGATTCCTTATGCTTCAGCCATAGGATCTATCATATACGCCATGCTATGTACTTGTCCTGATGTTTCGTATGCTTTGAGTATGACGAGCAGATACCAGTCAGATCCAGGTGAGCGTCACTGGATAACAGTCAAGAATATTCTTAAGTACTTGAGAAGGACTAAAGAATATTTCTTGATATTTGGAGGCAATGGCGAGCTAGATGTAAAGGGTTACAGTGATGCCAGTTTCCAAACTAACCAGGATGATTATAGATCGCAGTCTGGGTTTGTGTTTTGCTTGAATGGTGGTGTTGTGAGCTGGAAGAGTTCGAAGCAGGACATAGTTGCTGATTCTACAATAGAGGCTGAGTATATTGCTGCATCAGAAGTAGCAAAGGAGGCAGTTTAGATCCGCAAGTTCATTATTGAGCTTGGGGTGGTTCCTAGCATAGCCGATTCTATAGAGCTCTATTGTGACAACAATGGAGCAATTGTGCAGGCTAAGGAACCTAGCTCACACCAGCATACCAAACACATACTACGGTGCTTCCATCTCATTCGAGAGATCATCGATAGAGGAGATGTGAAAATTTACAGAGTACCCACAGAGGCTAACGTAGCTGATCCTTTGACCAAGGCTTTGGCACAGAGAAAGCATGATGGTCACACTAGGTCATTGGGTGTTAGAGCCTACACTGATTGGCACTAGTGCTAGTGGGAGATTATTAGTGAGAGCCCTAGAGCCGATCATGTGATGATTATTGTATGGACTCGATGTATCAAATTCCTATATATATATATATATATATATATATATATATATATATATATATATATATATATATATATATTTATAAAGACATTTCTTTATAGTTATTATACTTACTTGTATTGGTGCCAAATAACTGAGTATAATAGCGTCCTTGAGTAGAAGGTTCTTATCTATATCAATCGATTGGTTGAATTGATAATGAGATGATATAGAGAACACTACTCTTAATCATTCCTAGTCAAGTATTAACATTCAGGGACAATGTTAATGCGATGAGACTAGCATGTAGGTCAACTCGATGACTTGATCTCACAAGTCATGGATATTAGATATCAAGTTGATACATGGGTATACATTGGAGAATGTATACTAAATGACCCGTTATGAGAAAGTATCATGGATCGTTATATGAGTATTATATACTTTCACATGTGACTATTAGTATGACTATCAGTCCTTGGACCTGAAGTCACCATGGTTCCCTACATAAGGAGTTGCTTACTTTGGCTTCGTCAAACGTCACCCGTAAATGGGTGGACTATAAAGGCGACTACTGGGTATGTAACAAATTATGCGGAGGGATGTGAGTGATGTAGAAGGGATCTATCCCTCCTATATGACGACAGTGATATCATGATTCTTGATAGAGTGAGACCACTAAGTGCATGGTCATGCCCAAATAAGTCAATATGAGATATTGAGCTCATTTGATTAGAGTGAGTCTACTTGGAGTTCAAGACATAAATTGATTAGAGGATGACACGGTCTATGCCTCAATTGATCAATTTAGACGTCGAGGATAGAAGGACATTGTCACATATTGTGAGAGTCACAATTAGTAGTCACAATGGTGATGTTGAATCTCAACATTCTTGTAACTTTGGTAGTAATGATGTGTTTCTAGATACCGCTCATTGCTTATGTTTCTAAATGGGTTTAGGAGCATTGCCAACATTACAAGAACCTATAGGGTCACACACAAAGAGCAGTTAGATGGAGATTAGGTTCATATGATAGACTAAGAGGATTAGGTTCATGTGATGAACCTAATTGGATTAAGAGTAATCTAAATTAGACTAATTGAATTGGACTCAATTTGATTCATTTGTCGAATGAGTCTAATTTAGACTATGATTCATTGAGTCAATTTAAACCAATGAATAGAGATTCATTAAATTAAATTGATTTGAATCAAAGGTAGATTTGATCAACCATGGGAGATAAGAGGTCAAGTTTGACTTGACTTGAGAGGGAAGATGAAGGGTCAAGTTTGACTTGACCAAATGTCACTTCATTGTGATTTGGCATGGGCCGGCAATGATGATGTTCCACATCATCAAGGCTATATCATTGTGTGTCACCTCATGAGGAAGACCAAGAGCCATGACTCTTGGTATTACATGGAGGTATAAAATGTTCTAATAGTGGTCGGCCACATATGTGAAGCAAAGGTGTGCTTATTCAAGATCTCTTCTTCTTCCTCTCTTCTTTTCTCTCCTTATCCTCCATTGCCGAGACCTCTAAAGAGTGCTAGCACACTCTAAGTGGTTCTCTCCACCTTTTGTCCGTGTGGATACGTGTAGAGGAGTGTACACTTGACACTCTACGAGATCCGGCAACCATTTGGACGAGCGAGATAAGCGAAGGGCATCGCTACAAGGGTAATACTTCCTTTTCATATAGATCTAAGGTAGATCTAGTGTAGAAAACATGTACATGAACTTTTATTTATCTATCTTCGCACGGATCCATGGCTAGCTTCGAGGTTTCCGCAACGCAAAAAGTGGTTTTTGCGGCTCGGAATTTCTAACAGGGTGATGGGGAAAGGACCCATAATATCCATCTCCCACTGGTCGAAGGGGTGTAAAACTATCGACATCTTTAGTAGTTTGGTCAGGCAATGAGGTATGTTTTGGTGCTTTGGCATGAGACATATGTAACTACGAACTGGGCAGTATTTGCTGCAAAATATGCCAAAAATAACTGATCAGTAGCACCTTGCTAGCTAACTTCCTTCCTCCGATGTGGTTGCTACAATAACCCTGATGAATTTCTTACAAATTGTAATCAACTTTGTTTGGTTTAATGCATTTGAGTAAAGGCTGGGAGAATGCCCGTTTGTATAGTTAATCTGCGATCAAGATGAAGCGACTGGCTCTCCTTTTGACCTACCAAGCCATCTCAGGGCTGATCAACAAAGCTCCTTGTTGTAGATATAGGATAATTGGAGTCCTCCAGTCGATCATCTCCCCCACATTAGCTTGCAAGTTGATTTGGGCTATTAATAGATTTTATGCCACCGAGAGGTCCAGGACCCAAATGGACAACGAACTAGACATTTTAGCCAACTCATCCGGCTTTTGGTTGTTAGACCAGGGTATCTTAACTAGCGTAACCTCCACAAAGCTCATCTTTACTTTTTTGTAGGCCTCTTTGTACATTTTTAACCTTTATACTATTGATCTCAAAATCGCTCGCCAATTGTTGAGCCACAAGTTGAGAGTCCGAGTGGATAGTTACCCAAGCAGCTCCTATATGTTTAGCTACTTGTTATCTGGCCAGCAATGCTTTAAACTCAGTCATATTATTAGAGGCTCGAAAGTTAGCTAGACGGATAATTGTAAGATGTCTTCCTGTGGAGATATGAGAAGAATGCCTATGCCACTACCTTGCCGAGTAGAAGACCCATTAACATAAATCTTCCATGTTTCCATGGATTTTGGATGATGAACTTCGGTTAGGAAATCGTGTAGAGCCTGAGCCTTGATGGTCGTTTAGGGCCAGTACTATATATCATACTTGTTCAGCTCGGTTGTCCACTTAATGAGTCGACTGAATGCTTCTGGGTTGATGAGATCCCTTCCTAGGGAGCTATTGGTGAGAACCGTTACCAAGTGGGCAAGGAAGTATGGTGGTGAGCGGTAAAGATCAATCAGTAAACCAACTTCTCGAGCTTAGTACAGCGGGACTCAACACCTTTTAATAGATGACTAAAAAAGTACACCGTTATTGTATATTGTTATGTTATTTGACTAGCACTATCCCCACAGTCTCCTTGGTGGTCGACAAATACAACCAGAGCGGTTCTCTAGAGACGAGTTTAAAAAGAGAAGGCATGGCTTCCAAGTGTGTAGGTGCAGCGGAGGTCGACAAGAGGGGGGCGAATTGCTGAAATCAAAAATAAACTATACCCTCCTCGAGTTTCAACTCAGAAATAAAAGCAGCAGTAAAATAATAGCAATTAAACTAAGGAGACAGAAATAAATCAGAAACAGAATTTTAACCTGGTTACAACCAAGAGGGTTATTAATCCAGGGCGATGAAAAACGCACTAACAAAAATCTCCTTCTCTGAAGGCGGAGAAGCCTTTTACACTTTTGGAAGCTCACTAGTTGCTTAGGAATTGCTTACAGTATTGATTGCTTGAGTTTTCTTGAATTCCTAGTTCCAGTGGTCTTTAAATAGCCTCTGGAAATCTGATCTCGAGGGTCCAAGGCGCCTCCAATAGAGGTCTAAGGCGCCTCGAACTGAGTCACGGATAAAACTTTATCCAAGCTCAAACGGTCAACTTTTACCAGTTGAAGGCGCCTTAAGACTTGTTGAAGGCGCCTCCAAGGTGGAGGCGCCTCCAGTACTTGTTGAGGGCGCCTTGAGCTTGTTTTCTAGCTTGTTTTTCCTTCACTTTGACTTCCGAAGCTCCGTTCTTTTGGGTGATTCCGGCCAACCGAAATAGGGCTCACCCGAACCCAATTTCTGGCCTTCCTCGATCAGTCTTCCTCCCCGGTTTAACGTCCCTCGAACGCCGCACACGCTCTTCTCGCCCACCGGTGTACTCTTCCGCAGCTCTCTCGTCCTTCGGATGCACCGAGCCCGTCGGTTCCCTTCCCGTGCCGTCCTTCTCGCTAGCTGCATCTTCTGCTCGACTTCCTGCGCTCCTAAGCTCCTGCACACTCAGACACAGGGATCAAACACAGCAGGACCTAACCAACTTGCTTGATCACATCAAAACACCCACGGGGACCAACAATCTCCCCCTTTTTGATGTGCATCAACCCAAGTTCAAGTTAGGGTAAAAATAGACAGAAAAGTAATTTTAAAAGAAAATTACTAAACTCACATATTAAGCATTAGTTTGCAATAAATAAAATTGCAACACATTTTAGAAAAATATTAAAATTTTAAACTTTCTAACTCCCCCTTAACTTGTAACCTTTCTCTCCCCCTTTGATCACAGCAAAAACGGGGTGATAACTAAAAAAATATTTTAGAAAAATTTTTAACTTTAGATAAAATTTCTATTTAATAAAAATGATATCTCAGAAAATTGAATTTTTTTTTTAAAAAAAATTCTAAGTAAGAATGAGGTTTTTGAAAAAAAAAATTTCTAAGTAAATTTTTTTTTAATTTTCCAAAAATTTTCTAAGAAAAAATTAATTTTTTTTTTAAAAATAATTCTTAGTAAAAATAATTGAGATTTAAAGAGAAAAATCTAGGACTTTTTCACAATAATTTCTAAGTCAAAATCGATTTTTTTTTTTAGAATTTTTCAAAAATATTTGAAAAACTTTCAAAGCATCATTTAATTCTTGTTTAATGATTTTTCAGAAAGTTAATTAAACATTTTCTTTCAATATTTTAGCTTCCAAGTCGTGGCGAGGCACTAGGCCTTCTTGGTTATTGGAGCAACAACCACTTCCTTAGACAAAGCTTCCATAAAGAATTTCAATATTTAATTTTCTCACTGTAAGCTTTTAACTAAAAGAGAAATTTAAACTAGAAAAGATTTTGGATTCCAATAAAGGTTCCTTGCTACAGGGTTGGTCAAAAACTTAGGGGGAACATGATTTTTGGGCACTTTTCTAAGTTGACCCTAGTGATTTCTAATGTACCAATTTAATTTTCCATAAATTCTTAATTTTGATTTTAGAAATTTATTTGTATTTAAACATGCATTAGATTTTAATTTTTTAATTTCTAATTTTAATTTATCATTTTCTGATTTTATACTATCGTACATCTCAAGTGGGCATGTTTTTGCTAATTTCATTTTCAATTCTTTATTTTCTTTTTCTAATTCGAATAAGTATTTAGAAAGTGATTTAATAAATCGAAAAGACTGAGTCGGGGTTAGATTGCGTACCTTACTTACTTGATCTGGTGACGCTCCCCCTTCACTGCTGCTTTCTTCTTCTGATGTTCCTCCCCCTTCATCGATGCTCATCTCTGAGCTAGACGTTTCTTCTAGCTGATGGTTGACCATCAGTGCTATCCCCGAGAATTCTTCAACTTCTGATTCGGAGGACGACGAATCATCCCACGTGACCTTTAGGTTATGTTTGGGTCGAGCTGGATTCTTGCTCCTTTCCTTATCCTTCTGTTTGCTCCTCAATTTTGGGCAGGCCTCCTTTATGTGCCCTTCTTCGTTGCAGTTGTAGCAACGAATCGTTCTTTTCTTTCGTTGATGCCTCTGCGATCTAAACTTATTAGTATTAAAAAATTTATTGAAGCGTTTTACCAGTAGTGCCGCTTCGGATTCGTCGACCGAGGCTTCTGAGTCAGAACCGTTTATTTTTGCCTTTAAGGCAATGTTCTGACTGGTCTTCTCCACTCCATTTGGCTCTGCAACTCGAGATTCGTGAAGTTCAAAAGTAGAAAATAATTGTTCTAAAGTACTTACCTCGAAGTCCTTAGAGATGTAGTACGCATCTACTAAGGAGGCCCAATCGGAAGTTCTCGAAAAAGCGTTGAGCGCGTACCGAATCAAGTCCCGGTTCGTTACTTCTTCTCCAAGGTTGTTGAGTTGAGTTATAAGCTCTTTGATCCTCGCTTAGAGTTGCGCTACCTTCTCGCCTTGGTTCATCCAGAGGTTCGTCAACTGGGTCCGGAGGATGTCGCGCCTCGCTAGCTTTGCTTCGGAGGTACTTTCGTGAAGCTCTAGGAATTTTTCCCAGAGATCATTCGCGGAGTCGTAGCTTCCGATCCGATTTACCTCCTGAGGCGGCAGAACGCTGAGTAGGTGGAACTCAGCCTTTCCGTTGGCGATGAAATCTGTTTGCTCCTTTTTCGTACAGGTGTTTTCCTCCTTATCTTTCGGAACTGCATAGCCATATTTCATTATTAAAAGAATGTCAAATTCAGTTTTTAAAAATACCTCCATTTTGCGCTTCCATGTGGCGAAGTCTCCGTCGAACTTCGGGGGATGGATGTTCGCTCCGACCATCGTCTTGATTGTAGTCCTTCAGTTGGCGGTTAGTCCTTCTGAGGCGATCAGGCTCTAATACCAATTGTAGGTGCAGCGGAGGCCGGCAAGAGGGGGGTGAATTGCTGAAATCAAAAATAAACTATACCCTCCTCGAGTTTCAACTCAGAAATAAAAGCAGCAGTAAAATAATAGCAACTAAACTAAGGAGATAGAAAATAAATCAGAAACAGAATTTTAACCTGGTTACAACCAAGAGGGTTGTTAATTCAGGGCGATGAAAAGCGCACTAACAAAAATCTCCTTCTCTGAAGGCGGAGAAGCCTTTCACACTTTTGGAAGCTCACTAGTTGCTTAGGAATTGCTTACAGTATTGATTGCTTGAGTTGTCTTGAATTCCTAGTTCCAGGGGCCTTTAAATAGCCTCTGGAAATCTGATCTCGAGGGTCCAAGGCACCTCCAATAGAGGTCTAAGGCGCCTCGAACTGAGTCACGGATAAAACTTTATCTGAGCTCAAGCGGTCAACTTTTACCAGTTGAAGGCGCCTTAAGACTTGTTGAAGGCGCCTCCAAGGTGGAGGCGCCTCCAACAAGCTTTAAGGCGCCTCCAGTACTTGTTGAGGGCACCTTGAGCTTGTTTTCCAGCTTGTTTTTCCTTCACTTTGACTTCCGAAGATCCGTTCTTTTGGGTGATTCCGGCCAACCGAAATAGGCCTCACCCGAACCCAATTTCCGGCCTTTCTCGAGCAGTCTTCCTCCCCGTCTTAACGTCCCTCGAACGTTGTGCATGCTCTTATCGCCCACCGGTGTACTCTTCCGCAGCTCTCTCGTCCTTCGGACGCACCGAGCCCGTCGGCTCCCTTCCCGTGCCGTCCTTCTCGCTAGCTGCGTCTTCCGCTCGACTTCCTACGCTCCTAAGCTCCTGCACACTCAGACACAGGGATCAAACACAGCAGGACCTAACCAACTTGGTTGATCATATCAAAACACCCACGGGGTGTTAGTTAGAGTCATAGAGCCAATCATTTGATGATTGTATGGACTCATGTATATCATATTCTTGTATATTAATAAAGGCTTTTGTTTGGTTATTATACTTATTTATATTAGTGCCAAATAGACTAAGTATAATAGCGTCCTTGAGTAGAAGGTTCATACCTATATCAATCGATTAGTTGAATCGATAGTGAGATGATATAGGGAACACTACTCTAAATCATTCCTGGTCGAGTATTAGCATTCAGGGACAATGTTAATACAATAAGACTAACATGTAGGTCAGCTCGATGACTTGATCTCACAAGTCATGGATATAGAGATATCAAGCTGACACATGGGTATGCATTAGAGAATGTATACTGAATGACCCGCCATGAGAAAGTATCATGGATCGTTATATGAGTGTCATATACTTTCTCATGTGGCTATTAGTATGACTATTAGTCCTTAGACCTGAAGTCACCATGGATCCCTACATAAGGAGTTATGTACTTTAGTTTCGTCAAACGTCACCCGTAACTGGGTGGATTATAAAGGCGATTACTGGGTATATAACGAATTATGTAGAGGGATGTGAGTGATGTAGATGGGATCTATCCCTCCCATATGACGGGAGCGACATCGGTATTCTTGATAGAGTGAGACCACTAAGTGCATGACCATGCCCAAATGAGTCAACATTAGATGTTGAGCTCATTTGATCGAGTGAGTCTACTTGGAGTTCAAGATTTAGATTGATTAGAGGATGACACGGTCTATGCCTCACATTGATCAATCTAGATGTCTAGGATAGAAGGACACTTGTCATTATTTTGTGAGTAGTCACAATTGGTAGTCACAAGGTGATGTCGGATCTCGACATTCTTGTAACTTGGGTAGTAATGATGTGTTGCTAGATACCGCTCATTACTTATGCTCCTAAATGGGTTTAGGGCATTGCCAACGTTACAAGAACCTATAGGGTCACACACTTAGGACAATTAGGTGGAGATTAGGTTCATTTGATGAACCAAGAGGATTAGATTCATTTGATGAATCAAATTGGATTAAGAGTAATCCTAATTGGGCTAACTTGAGTTCGACTCAAGTTGATTCATGTGTTAAATGAGTCTAATTTAGATTTTGACTCATTGAATCAATTCAATTTAATGAATTAGATTCATTATATTAAGTTGGCTCGAATCAAATGGTTGGATTAGATCCACCATGGTAGAGATTGAGTCAAGTTTGACTTGACTTGAGAAGGAAGACCAAAGGTCAATTTTGACTTGACCTTTTGCCACCTCATTGGTGAGTTGGCATTAGGTGGACCAATAATGATGTTCCACATCATCATGGGTGCCACCTCATGGAAGTTACAAAGCCACTCTCTTAATAGTTGCATATTAATTGCAATTAATGCAATTAATTGGTAATGGTTTCATATTAATTGCAATTAATGCAATTAATTGGTGATTTTGAAAGTGGCCGGCCACTTGTTTTTTTTGGGTGCGATTTTCATTTTTCCCATGAAAGTGGTGTAACTTCTTCTTCTTCCTTGTGTTCTTCCTCTCAAGCTCTCCCTCTCCCTCTCCTCCTCCCTTGGCCGAACCACATAGGTGCTAGCACACCTTGGTTTTTGGTCATCTCCATCTAGTGTGTCCGTGTGGATACTTCTAGAGGACCGGCGCTTGACGGTCTTGAGATCCGGCATCATTTGGACGAGCGGGAACGCGAAGGGCATCGCTACAAGGGTAAACATTTTCTCGTAGATCTAAGTAGTAGATCAGTTTTTGAACTCGTACAAGAAATAGTTTTTCGAATTTTGTATACGAATCTTTGCACGGATCTACGGCTTTGGGTCCTTCGGGGTTTCCGCGACGCGAAAAAGCGGAAAACAGTGGTATCAGAGCCACGTGCAAAGACTTGTACGAGTTAGTTTTTGGTTTTTGGAAAACAAAACTTCTGTGATTTTCTGTAAAAATTCAATTTTTATGTTTTTATGGGTAATTTTTCCTTATAGGCGAAGCACAAGTGTCTCGGCACTTGTAGGCTTCGGCTATCGGGAAGAATTTTCCCAAACGGCTTCGTTTCGACCCAAAATCTTTTGGGACAGCGGACTCGGGTGCCTTTAGATCGCAACGGAGCAACTCACGATGGTTAGATCGTGGGTAGGGGCGCTGCCCCTAACCCCGCAAGGGGATTTGCTCCGCGATCGCACCCGAAATCGCTAAAAACGAACCCGTCGGGAAGATTTTTCCGAAACGGTAATGTCTCGGCCCAAATCGTTTTGGGACAGCAGGTTTAGGCGCTGTTGGATCGCAAAGGAACCCTCGCGATGGTTAGATCCCGGGTAGGGGCGCTGCCCCTGGGCCCCGCAAGGGGATCCGTTCCGCGATTGCGCCCGAAACCGCTAAACGGGACCGCCGGGAAATTTTACTTGTAAAATTGTAAAAAATTATTTTAAAATTACAGAAAATAAGAAAATATATAATTTTGAATTATATATTAATTTTGTGATAGTCATGGCCCAAAACCCAATATGATTGATTGTGTTGTAATTCATAATACGGCCTGCGTGCCGTGATGTGTTTTCGCATGTTGTATTTATTTTATTATTCGCGACCTGCGCGTCATGCCTCGTCTTTTATTCTTGTTGTAAATTAGATTTAGACTCGAATGTAACTCGAGTTTCAAATTGTAATGTACAAATTGGAGCGGTGGAGGATCCACACGAGACGGAGTTCCGAGGCGGGCACGAGCAACACAAGGTGGTCAAAGGGAGGAGCTTGGAGAAGCTGTTGACCCTAGGTTGACCATTCGATCTTCTCATTGGCTTGAGAAGATCGTAGTAGGGCCATGACTAAATCACAAATAGATTAATTAATTAATTATTATGTATCTGATGCATGTTTAATAGTTAATTAATTAATTAGTGCCTTAACGATTAGATTAGATCTAAGTCGTGCACATGATGCACCCTTGCGATTAGATTAGATCTAAATCATGCACAAGATGCATCCTTCTCGATTAGATTAGATCTAGATCGAACCAACTCTAAATGCCTAACCGTGCCGTGATACCTATCACTACCTCGATCACATGTATTGTTGAATCTGCCAAAGCAGAGCAATACATATTATCTTGGTAGGGTACGGAAGGACAATCTTGGTCCCGCCTATCAACGCATGGGTGAATACAAACTCAATTAGATTGAGTATTCCTAGTTACTCGGTTGGATCGAGTCAACTATAGGCATTATTCCAACGGTTGGAAAAGATAGGTCAAAAACACATCTATATTAACTCTCGGGCGTATTAGCCAAAGCTAACTCGAGTTTTAATATAAATGCGGATATTGATTCTATAAACAAGAGTTGCATAGAGATGTAATTGGTAATCGTTACCTACCGATCATACTAAGCCTTGGGCGTATTAGCCAAAGCTAACTCAAGGGTTAGTATGATGTGGATCTTGTCCCACAAGAATTATAGAATTCAGTGGGAGCATCGTTTAATTAAAGGCCTAATTAAATGATTTTTAAAAGAATATGATATTTATTTCTGCAAATTTTTCTGTTGTAGATAACCATGACGTCAAATACGAACATTTTCTCTCTGCGATCTATCCTTAAGAAGGACAAGCTCAACGGAGCAAATTTCCTGGACTGGTACAGGAATCTGAGAATAGTTCTCACCCAAGAACGTAAACTGTACGTTCTGGAGCAGCCCATTCCGGAGGCCCCTCCTTCCACTGCCACGCGAGCAGACCGAGATGCTTACAAGAAGCATCGAGATGACGCATTAGATGTGTCTTGTCTTATGCTCGCAACCATGAACTTTGAGCTTCAGAAGCAACATGAGTTTATGAGCGCTTACGATATGGTTGAACATCTTTGTCACCTATATCAAGGACAAGCAAGGCACTGGAAGAGGAACTCCAAAGAATACCTGGAAGATCTTAAGAAGAAGAGAAATAAGATTTCTACTTCAGGTATAAATGTTATAGAAGTCAACCTCTCTATTTCTTCATCGTGGGTATTAGATACCGGATGTGCTTCGCACATTTGTACTAATGTACAAGCGCTGAGGAATAGCAGAGCATTGACGAAGGGTGAGATAGACCTACGAGTAGGCAATGGAGCACGAGTTGTTGCTATTGCTGTAGGAACTTATCATCTATCTCTGCCCTCTGGGCTAGTACTAGAATTAGACGATTGTTGTTATGTGTCTGCCTTGACAAAGAACATAATATCAGTTTCTTGTTTGGACAAGAGAGGATACTCGTTTATAATAAAGAACAAATGTTGTTCCGTCTTTTTAAACGATATGTTCTATTGTAGTGCACCTCTGATAAACGGACTCTACATTCTAGACCTAGAGAGCCCTGTCTATAACATAAATACCAAGAGGATCAAGTCGAATGACTTGAACCAAACTTACCTCTGGCACTGTCGCTTAGGCCATATAAATGACAAGCGCTTATCCCAGCTCCATAAGGATGGTTTGCTGGACTCATTTGATTTTGAATCATATGAGATATGCGAGTCATGCCTACGAGGCAAGATGACCAAGACTCCCTTTAGTGGGCACGGCGAGAGAGCGACTGATTTGTTAGGACTCATACATAGTGATGTATGTGGCCCTTTCAATGTCGCTGCTAGAGGCGGTTATAGATACTTCATCACATTTACTGATGACTTCAGTAGATATGGTTATGTGTACCTGATGACACATAAATCTGAATCCTTTGAAAAGTTCAAAGAATTCAAGAATGAAGTATGGAACCAACTTGGCAAGAGTATTAAGGTACTTGATCGATCGAGGTGGTGAATACTTAAGCCATGAGTTTCGTGACTACTTAGGAGTGTGGATTTTATCTCAACTCACTCCTCCGGAACACCACGGTGGAATGGTGTATCCGAAAGGAGGAATCGCACTTATTAGATATGGTACGATCTATGATGAGTCACATGATCTTCCGACATATCTATGGGGATATGCTCTAGACACGGCAGCTTTCATACTCAACCGAGTTCCATCAAAGGCCGTGATAAAGACACCATATAGGATATGGACCGGGAGAGATGCCCAGGTGTCTTTATGAGGATTTGGGGTTGTGAGGCTTACGTAGACGTCAAGTCTCGGACAAATTAGGACCTAAATCCGACAAGTGCTATTTCATCGGATATCCCAAGGAAACTAAGGGATATTACTTCTACATTCCAGTCAGCCAAGGTAGTTGTGGCAAAGACCGGGGTCTTTCTAGAAAGGGACTTTGTTTCTAGAAAGACTAGTAGAAGCGTGCGATCTTGAAGAAGTTCAAGATGCGAACAATAGCACTGATGCTTGATGGAAGTTGAACCGAAACCACAAAGTGTTGTGGATGATGTTGTTCCACAAAGAGTTGAGGAACAACAACCAGTTCAAGTAGACATACCTCTTCGCAGTCTGATAGGGTACGTCAGTCGAGAGATACTCATTTCTCTTGTCTGACCATGATGACATTGTGCTCATAGAGGATGAGCCTACCACCTATCAGGAAGCTGTGATGAGACCAGATTCCGAGAAATGGCTAGAAGCCATGAGATCCGAGATAGAATCCATGTACACCAACCAAGTATGGACTTTGGTTGATCCACCTGAAGGGGTAAAACCCAGAGGGTGTAAGTGGGTCTTTAAGAGAAAGACTGACATGGATGGACTTATCCATAAGGGTCGCTTGGTAGCTAAAGGTTTCAAGCAGATTCATGGTATTGACTATGATGAGACCTTTTCTCTAGTAGCGATGTTTAAGTCCATTCGGATCATGCTTGCTATTGCAGCCTACCATGACTATGAGATATGGCAGATGGATGTCAAAACCGCGTTTCTGAATGAAAACCTACTCGAGGATGTGTACATGACACAACCTGAGGGGTTTTGTAGATCCACAGCATACTAGTAGAGTATGCAAGCTGCATAGGTCCATTTATGGACTAAAGCAAGCTTCTCGGAGCTGGAATCTTCGATTCGATGATGCAATCAAACAGTTTGGTTTCATCAAGAACGAAGATGAGCCTTGTGTCTACAAGAAGGTTGTAGCAGACATAGTTGTCTTCCTCATATTATATGTGGATGACATACTACTCATTGGGAAGGACATCCCTATGCTTCATCAGACACGGCTAGGGAGTTGCTTCTCAATGAAGGACTTAGGTGAGGCATCCCGCATTCTAGGGATACAGATCTATAGAGATAGATCTAAGAGATTGCTTGGCCTAAGTCAGAGTACATACATTGACAAGGTACTCCTTCGGTTTGCCATGCAGAACTCCAAGAAGGGATTTCTGCCGATGTCACATGGCGTGAGTCTTTCGAAGACTCAAGGTCCCTCTTCTAGAGAGGAGAGAGACCGCATGGATCAGATCCCTTATGCCTCAGCCATAGGATCGATCATGTACGCCATACTATGTACTCGACCTGATGTCTCGTATGCTTTGAGCATGACGAGCAGATACCAGTCAGATCCAGGTGAAAGTCACTGGATAGCGGTCAAGAATATTCTTAAGTACTTAAGAAGGACTAAAGAATATTTCTTGATATATGGAGGCAATGATGAGCTAGCTGTAAAGGGTTACAGTGATGCTAGCTTCCAGACCGACCAGGATGACTATAGATCGCAGTCGGGGTTCGTATTTTGCATTAATGGTGGCGCGCCGGAAGAGTTCAAAGCAGGATACAAGAGTGATTCTACAATGAGTACATTGCCTCAGAGGCAGCAAAGGAGGCAGTTGGATCCGCAAGTTCATCATCGAACTTGGGGTGGTTCCTAGCATCGACCAGTTGAGCTCTATTGTGACAACAATGGAGCTATAGCACGAGCGAAGGCTCACACCAGCGGACCAAGCACATACTACGGCGCTTCCATCTCATTCGAGAGATTATCGATAGAGGAGATGTGAAGATTTGCAGAGTACCGACAGAGGCTAACATCGCAGATCCCTTGACCAAGGCTTTGGCACAGAGGAAGCATGATGGTCACACTAGGTCTTTAGGCCTTAGAGCCTATACTGATTGGCACTAGTGCTAGTGGGAGATTGTTAGTTAGAGCCCTAGAGCCAATCATTTGATGATTGTATGGACTCATGTATATCATATTCTTGTATATTAATAAAGGCTTTTGTTTGGTTATTATACTTATTTATATTAGTGCCAAATAGACTAAGTATAATAGCGTCCTTGAGTAGAAGGTTCATACCTATATCAATCGATTAGTTGAATCGATAGTGAGATGATATAGGGAACACTACTCTAAATCATTCCTGGTCGAGTATTAGCATTCAGGGACAATATTAATACAATAAGACTAGCATGTAGGTCAGCTCGATGACTTGATCTCACAAGTCATGGATATAGAGATATCAAGCTGACACATGGGTATGCATTAGAGAATGTATACTGAATGACCCACCATGAGAAAGTATCATGGATCGTTATATGAGTGTCATATACTTTCTCATGTGGCTATTAGTATGACTATTAGTCCTTAGACCTGAAGTCACCATGGATCCCTACATAAGGAGTTATGTACTTTAGTTTCGTCAAACGTCACCCGTAACTGGGTGGACTATAAAGGCGATTACTGGGTATATAACGAATTATGTAGAGGGATGTGAGTGATGTAGATGGGATCTATCCCTCCCATATGACGGGAGCGACATCGGTATTCTTGATAGAGTGAGACCACTAAGTGCATGACCATGCCCAAATGCGTCAACATTAGATGTTGAGCTCATTTGATCGAGTGAGTCTACTTGGAGTTCAAGATTTAGATTGATTAGAGGATGACACGGTCTATGCCTCACATTGATCAATCTAGATGTCTAGGATAGAAGGACACTTGTCATTATTTTGTGAGTAGTCACAATTGGTAGTCACAAGGTGATGTCGGATCTCGACATTCTTGTAACTTGGGTAGTAATGATGTGTTGCTAGATACCGCTCATTACTTATGCTCCTAAATGGGTTTAGGGCATTGCCAACGTTACAAGAACCTATAGGGTCACACACTTAGGACAATTAGGTGGAGATTAGGTTCATTTGATGAACCAAGAGGATTAGATTCATTTGATGAATCAAATTGGATTAAGAGTAATCCTAATTGGGCTAACTTGAGTTCGACTCAAGTTGATTCATGTGTTAAATGAGTCTAATTTAGATTTTGACTCATTGAATCAATTCAATTTAATGAATTAGATTCATTATATTAAGTTGGCTCGAATCAAATGGTTGGATTAAATCCACCATGGTAGAGATTGAGTCAAGTTTGACTTGACTTGAGAAGGAAGACCAAAGGTCAATTTTGACTTGACCTTTTGCCACCTCATTGGTGAGTTGGCATTAGGTGGACCAATAATGATGTTCCACATCATCATGGGTGGCACCTCATGGAAGTTACAAAGCCACTCTCTTAATGGTTTCATATTAATTGCAATTAATGTAATTAATTGGTAATGGTTTCATATTAATTGCAATTAATGCAATTAATTGGTGATTTTGAAAGTGGCCGGCCACTTGGTTTTTTTGGGTGTGATTTTCATTTTTCCCATGAAAGTGGTGTAACTTCTTCTTCTTCCTTGTGTTCTTCCTCTCAAGCTCTCCCTCTCCCTCTCCTCCTCCCTTGGCCGAACCACATAGGTGCTAGCACACCTTGGTTTTTGGTCATCTCCATCTAGTGTGTCCGTGTGGATACTTCTAGAGGACCGGCGCTTGACAGTCTTGAGATCCGGCATCATTTGGACGAGCGAGAACGCGAAGGGCATCGCTACAAGGGTAAACATTTTTCTCGTAGATCTAAGTAGTAGATCAGTTTTTGAACTCGTACAAGAAATAGTTTTTCGAATTTTGTATACGAATCTTTGCACGGATCTACGGCTTTGGGTCCTTCGGGGTTTCCGCGACGCGAAAAAGCGGTTTTCGCGGCTCGAAGAACCTAACATGGGGACCAACAAAGTGTTGTTTCAATTCTTCTAAAGTCTTGCTGCACTCCTCGTCCCACTAAAATTTTATAGCTCGGCGAAGTATTTTAAAGAATAGGAGGGTCTAGAAAAGTGTCATGATTCATCCCATCAATTGTTGGGCCTCCTTGAGGTTTTGAGGGGCTTGCATATCCCTGAGTGTATGTACCTTCACAATGTTAACCTCCATTCCCTACTCGGTGATGATATATCGGAGGAATTCCCCCCCTTTGACTCTGAACACACACTTCATGGGGTTCAGCTTTAACCCATATTGTCGCAAGGTGCCATAAGTTTCCTCAATGTCCACAATGAGGTCTTCTGTCCGAGTGGATTTGATGAGAATGTCGTCCACATAGACTTAAAGATTTCTCTCGATATGTTTTCAGAAGATCTTGTCCATCATCCTTTAATATGTTGCTCATGTATTTTTTTAGTCCGAACTATATAACTGTATAACAGAAAATATCATCTGAGGCGATGAAACTGACCTTCTCTTAGTCTTTCCGAGCGAGAAGGATTTGGTGATATCCCTGATAAGCATCTAGCATGTAGATCAACTCACTTCTCAAAGTAAAATTCGTCATCTAGTCGATCCAGGGAATGGATAATTTCCTTTGGGACTTGCCTTGTTAAGGTCACGGAAATCGACGTCTAGTTTGGGTACCAGGATTACATTAGCGAGCCACGAGATAAATTGCACCTCCCAGACGTGTCCAACTTGTTGACTTCCCATTGGATAATTTTATTCTGGTCGGCCAAGAAATCTCTTTTCTTCTTCTTGACCAGCTGGGAATTGGGAACAAGGTGGAGCGTGTGCTCCATCACAGTTAGGGCTATCCCTGTGAATTCCCATGGAGACCAGGCGAAGGCATCCCGATTCCGAGTTAAACAATCCACCAGGTTCTTCTCGGTATGTGGTGGGAGGTTGGCTACTATCTTTATAATGCTTTCTGACTGGTCGAGACATATTTGTACTTCTTCCTGTTAGACTGGCTCGTCAGCTAGAGGCAAAGACTCTTCTTGGATGGCTTACATTCCTCTCTCTTGAATTTTCTGGGCCTTGCACTCTTCTGTTTTTATTATATTATAACATTTTTGCGCGGTCAGCTACTCCCCCCTTACCTTTCCAACTTGATCCTCCACTAGAAATTTTACTTTCTGGTAGAAGGTGGAGGTGGCCACGTGGAATTCGTGCAGGGGTGGTCCTTCCCAGGATGACATTATAGGTGGACAGAGTGTCTATCACTATAAATGTGCCCTTTCGGGTTCTCACCAGGGCTCGGTACCTAAAGAGATGGCTAGTTTGATCTACCTGATTGACAGTATCTCGTTTCCTATAAACCTGAATAGGACCGTGGCCATCAGCTGGAGCTCACTTGTATCAAGCTGCATCTTGTCGAAGGCACTCTTGAAAAGCACATTGACAGATCTGCCAGTGTCAACGAAGATTTTGGTCACTCAGCTGTTAGTGATTACAACTTTGATGATGAGCACATCATCATGAGAGAGCTCCACTCCCTTAAGGTCTTGGGGCCTGAAGCTCAAGATCTTGAGGTCCAAAGTTGATTTGGGGTTCGACTGCTTGTTCTTGGCTACAGCCGATTGCCTGAATCTCCAATCAGTGACCATGAGCCTTCTTGGCACTAATCGAATCACCATCAGTGGGGCCTCCAGAGATTATACTAACATCTCTTACCAAGGTATTTCCTCGGTTCTCTTTTTCCCAGGTCTATTGTGGCTCCTTGCCTCGTTCATCCGTTCAACCTCCTTGGTTTTCCATTACCCGAGGTGTGTTGGCCGAGCAACAAGAGGTGCTAGGGTTAGGATCTAATTGCTCCAAGAACTGAGGCATGATTTCAAGAGATGGTAGGCCCCACTCTCCTCTTAGCACGTTTCACGAGCGAGTTGATAACAGTCTCTTGTGTCATAGGTCTTGGACTAATGGTAAGTGCAATATCAAGGTATCCACTAGAGGGGTTCATTAAAAGAGGTCCAAATGGCCTTGATGTGCTGTATCACTCTCACTTCTCGAATCGGCGGAAAATTTGGTCAAGGGTCTCTAGGGCGTACTGGAGATGGTGGTGGTTTCCGATCAGTTAGAGCTAGGGCAGTCACCTCTTCTTCCAAGTGGTCTGGGCTTCCTCTACATTAATGTATTCGACCGCCTTCCCTAGTGGTCATTGAAGTCCTTTGTGAGCTTTCCGATTAGGGTTCGAAAGAATTCTCCTTATAAAATGCCTTGAAATAAGACACTTATTAATATTTCAGAAGTGGCGAATAGAACATCTAGTGCCACTTGATTGAATCGCTTGATGTATGTTCACAGGGATTCCTTGGTCCCTTGCTTGAGCGTAAATAGACTCAGACTGGTCTTTTGATACCTTCTACTGTTAGTAAAGTGGTGTAGAAAGGTTTTTCTGAATTTGTAAGATATGATAAATTTAATAGTAAGTGTTATTGGAATAATAACCTTATTGAAAATTTTGGAATTTTTTAGGAATTTTTCGAGAATTAAAAGGAATCCGTAGGACATGTTTAGGGGATGAAACAACTAGGCTCAGGGAATGGCTGTTTGGATTATCTATTAAGTGGGAGTTGATTTGTTTAATTAGCATAAGGTTTAATTAAGATAACCTAAGTATAAAACTAAGGTTACTGTGCCTGACTCTCTTCCCCTCATTTGCGCCAACCCCCCCCCCCCTTCTTCTCTATCACGACACCTATCGCTGCCTTACGTCACCGCCTCACTACAGACGTCGATTGTCGTCTCTCTAGTGTGAGGACCCTTGGCGATCATCTTGAGGGAGTGAATATCCCTGAAAAACAAAGCGACCTTCCTCGACCTTTTATAACTTAATTAACATTAATACTTGCATAAAAATAATTAAGAAACTAAAATTAAAAAGAAGAGGAACAACGGATTTACTTAGTTACAATCAGGAAGGTTGTTAATATAAGAAAGATGAAAAGCTTAGTAAATCTCCTTTGGGCAGAAAAGTCTCTTACAGTAGTTGAAGTACTTAAAATACGAAGCTAGACAAAAGAAATCGTTTACAAGTATTCTCAAGTGTTCTATTTAGGCTTCTAGGACTAGGGTTATATTTATAGCCCTGGTCGGGGCGCCTGGAAGGGTTCCAGGCGCCTGGAGGGGGATAAAACTTTATCTCCATCGCAACAGATCACGTTTAACGTGATCCGGATAAGTTTCATGGTCCGAGCGCTTAGACCCATGTTAACAGCTTGTTAACTTGTTTGGTCCTGGTTCTTGCTTCGGCTCCGCTCGCTTAGGTCCGGGTCTTTCACTCCGGCTCCAGCTCCAGCTCCACTTGGGTGATCTCAGCCTTCCGGAATAGGGCTCACTCGAACCCAACTTCCGGCCTTCGAGTAATTTTCGGCTCCGGCTTCTCGTCCCTCGGAAACGTCGTGTGCCTCCTTCTCGTCCTCCCGCGTACTCTTCCATATCACCTCGTCCCTCAGATGCACTAAGCCCGTCGGCTCTCTCCTTTACCATCCTTCTTGCTAGCTGCGTCTCTCGCTCAACTTCTTGTGCTCCTAAGTTCCTGCACACTTAGACACAAGGGTTAAAAATCAACAGGACCTAATGTGACTTGGTTGATCACATTAAAACTACCTTAGGGTACTAACAATCTCCCCCTTTTTGATGTGAGCAAACTCAAGTTAAGTTAGGGTAAAACCATAAAAAAAATAGTTATAAAATAACAATTATAAAATTTTACAAGTAAAAAAATATTAAGTACAAAAATGAAAAAATTGTGCTACTCTCCCCCTATACTTAATTTTTAGTACTCCCCTTTTTTATCACATTAAAAATAGGGTACTTTCAAATGATTTTTGAAAATTTAAAGCCTAAGGGAAAAAATAAAAAAAAAACTCCTTAATTGAATTTTTTTTTGCAAGGGTTGAATAGAAAATTTTCACAAAAAGTTAAATTTTTTGGCAAAATTTAAAGCATTTGCATTTTGATAACTAATTAAAAAAAATTCTAACAGAAAAGATTGTTTAGATTAATATTTCACAAAAAAATAACTTAAACAAATTTTAATGATCAGATTTATTTTTCTAACAAAAATTTAAAGCATTAGTTAAATGCTTCACAGTAAGTCAATTAAACATTCAATTCAGTAATTAGTTTCCAAGCTATGGCAAAGCACTAGGCATTCTTGATTATTGGAGCATCAACCACTTCTAGACAAAGCCTCTTAAAAAATTTAAACATTTAATTTTTTTTTCTGAAAGCCCTAAGTCCAAAAAAATAGTTAACCTAAATATGATTTTGGAACCCAATATAAATTTTTACCTACTGGATTTATCAAGAATTTCTTAGGAATGTATTTCTATGATATTTTCCTAATTTTTCCTTATGGTATTTAAAATACTAGTTTACACTATTATATCTTCAAATATTTTGATTATTTGAGCATGCACGATTTTTCCAACATTCTATTTCTGTTTTCAATTTGACATTTTCTAATTTTAAATTATCAAATAAATCTAAGGGGCATGCATTGGGTAATTATCTTTTCAAGTGTATATTTTCTTTTTCTAATTTTACTAAATTCTTGGAAAGAATCTTAATAAATTTAAACAACTTTTCAGGAGATAAGGCACGTACCTGACTTACCTCGTATTCTGATGCTCTTCTTTCATCGTAGCTTTCCTCTGATGATCCTCCCCCTTTGTTGATGCTCATCTATGAGCTGGTTTCATCTTCCTTTTGATGGTCTACCATTAGGGATAGTCTAGCGTAGGTTTCGATTTCAAATTCAGAGAACGACTATTCATCCCATGTGACTTTTAGATTATGCTTGTGTCGAACTATCTTCTTGTTCTTTTCCTTATCCTTATTCTTCAATTTTAGGCAGTCATCCTTGATGTGTCATTCTTCATTGCAGTTGTAGCATCGGACCTTCCTTTTATTCCGATAATGCTTTCTCATCTGGGATTTAAATTTATTAGTTTTAATAAATTTATTAAACTTTCTTACCAGTAGAGCCGCTTTATCTTCGTCGATTGACGCTTCAGAATCAGGATCTTCCTTCTTGGCTTTCAAGGAAAGATTGTTGTTTGACTTTTTTGATCTCTTTAGAATCTGCACATCGAGTTTCGTAAAGTTCAAAAGTAGAAAACAAATTCTCTAGTGTACTTACCTTGAAGTTCTTAGAGATGTAATATGCATCTACTAAGGATAACCATTCTGGAGTTCTTACGAAGGCATTGAGCGCATACTGAATTGAATCTCGATTTGTTATCAATTCTTCGAGATTGTTGAGCTGAGTGATGAGTTCTTTGATCCGTGCTTGGAGTTAAGCTACCTTTTCTCCATTGTTCATACATAGGTTTGTTAGCTGGGATCGGAGGATATCTCGCCTTACTAACTTTGCTTCCGAAGTGCCTTCTTGGAGTTTCAGGAACTTCTCCCATAGCTCTTTGGTGGAGTTTAGCGGCCGATTCGATTGACCTGCTGGGGTGGAAAGACGCTTAGCAGATGGAACTCTGCTTTACCATTCACCATGAAATCAGCTTGTTCTTTCTTTGTCCATAACCACTCTTCCTTTCCAGCTCCATGTTGGTCCTTGGGGGCTACAAAACCATATTTCATGATTAACAGAATCTCAAAATCTATTTTAAAAAATACCTCCATCGGCATTTCCATTGTGTGAAGTCTCCCTCGAACTTTGGTGGATGAATGCTTGCACCAGTCATCGTCTCGTTGCTTCAGTCAGCAGTTAGTCCTTCTGAGGTGCCCTGGCTCTAATACCACTTGTGAGGACCCTTGGCAGTGACTTGAGGGAGTGAATAGTCCTAAAAAACAAAGCGACCTTCCTCGAACTTTTATAACTTAATTTACATTAACACTTGCATAAAAATAATTAAGAAACAAAAATTAAAAAGAAGAGACATAGCGGATTTACTTGGTTACAACCGGGAAAGTTGTTAATCCAAAGAAGATAAAAATCTTAGTAAGCATCTCCTCTGGGTGGAGAAACCTCTTACAGCAGTTGAAGTACTTAAAATACGAAGCTAGACAAAAGAAATCGTTTACAAGTGTTCTCAAGTGTTCTATTTAGGCTTCTGGGACCAAGGTTGTATTTATAGCCCTGGTCGGGGTGCCTGGAAGGGTTCTAGGAACCTAGAGGGGGATAAAACTTTATCTCCATCGTAACGGATCGCGTTTGACATGATCCGGATAAGTTTCATGGTCCGAGCGCTCGGACCCAAGTTAACAGCTTGTTAACTTGTTTGGTCCGGGTTCTTGCTCCGACTCTACTTGCTTAGGTTTGGGTCTTCCGCTTTGGCTTCGGCTCCACTTGGGTGATCTCAGCCTTCTGGAATAGGGCTCACCATAACCTAACTTCCGGCCTTTGAGCAATCTTCCGCTCCAGCTTCTTGTAGCTCAGAAATATCACGCGCTGATAACCATGATTTTATTACACTATTCTCATTCATACAATCATGGTTCGATGTAGTTTTCATATATAGAACTCATATTTACATCACATTTTATTCATTGTAACGAATTTGGACTTAATTACAAATTATTTTATTATGAGTTAATTTGAGGCTAATATTTGATTGTTATTTTGTAAGCATCAAAGGATCTCGGATGGGATGAATTGGAACTAGATTTGCGATCGGATCGGAGTTTTAACGAGGCGATCAAGCTCCAGAACGATCTTAGTTGTTCATTCAAGATTGGAGCAGATCTACACCATCCAATGAAGATCCAGTCCATCCAACCTAATCAGGAGTGGATCTGGACCGTAGATGAAGATCAGTACAATTGGATCGGGTTTTAGGTCATCTTTCACCGTTGATTTAGCTCCAAAGCATCCCAGCCGTCCGATCAAATCTGAGGAGATTCAAAAGGCTGCGAGAAGCAACAGTGATCTGGGGGCTCGATTTTGCGACGCAACCACTGTTCCATCTTCATCTCCGCGTGAAGCCGCAACTCCCATTCTCTTCTTCACATCTCGATCTCGATTCCAACTTCAACGGCGAGCTCAGGAATCAATGGCAATCAGCAAGTGAAGAGCAGAATAGCGATCGAAGGGCGTTCTCTAGATCAGCGACACTTTGTCCGCAGTTCTGCTTCCTCCTCAGATCCTAGGGCGTTCTCTAGATCTGAGGCTTCCAGCCATTTGCAGAGGTTAACTGGAGTTCTCTTGAAGCTTTCACAATCATTCCGCTTCCACATCAGATCGGAGCTGTTGAAAATCGGACCGATCACCCGATTGAATCTCCGATCGCCATCTTCTTCTTCTGTTCTTCACGCGACAGGATCCCTAGCTAGAAGGGCATTCTCTGCAGCTCTAAGATCCTTAATCACTAGCTGAAGATTCCAGATGCTGTTGTTGAGAGTTGTATGGGCGTTCTCTGAGGCTCCTTCGTAGATCAGCGACGAGAAGGAATTTGGTCTTTGATATGGAGTTGTGAATGTTTTTCAGTGTTATCTTTAACTAGATTTTAGATTTAGTTGCAAAGTTTCATTGTTTCTATTTTATTTCATTGAACACAACCCATTTCTATATGTTGCAGCTCTAAGTTGGTCTAGATTCAAATTCTATTTTAGTTCTCTATTCAGTTTTCGGATGCAATTGATTGAGATGTGTTTTTCTTATGGGTAGATCTGAGATTTGCAATTTTGAATGCTCAAATTTCTTTGCACTTGAAGTCATTTATTAGATCAAACTTATATTGCAATTTCTACACAGAAATGATTTGTTCAGCAGCTTTTAAATTGATCCGGAATATGTAGTTGGCAAATTTAGAGCCTTAGTTAGCTATCTTAGCCTAGCTGTAACTTGTTTTGAAGTAAGGATTGTAGAAGTTAGGTTAGTAGCTAAGTGGTTTTTAAGTAGCATTTGATCATTCTCGAGCTCATGGTTGGTTAGATTGTTAGGATGGATTTGATTCTTAAAATGATTTGAAGGGTTTCTGATTTCAGTTTCTGCACATTCCTAATAATCAAAATTACAGTGAGTGATTTTGGTTGTTTTAGCTTCGACTTGTTATATTAGATTTAGCTCAATTCTAGGTTTGAATTTTAAGTTGCTTAATCATCATTCAACACTAGTGTTTTAAGTTTTATTAGCTGTTTTTAGTTACAATTGCCTCATTATGTTTGGTTTAATTTCCGGATTGTAGTGTAAGAAGTACAAGTGACATTTAGTATAGGTGCAGTTTGAAGTTAGGTATCTGATCTTTTTAGTTGATTGATAAGTTTTAATTGTTGTTCAGTTTATTTTCATTTGGTGTAGTGATGCTTGTGTAGTTGTCTAGAAAGTTAAGTAGGATAAAGACTTAGATGTTTTGTTTGAAATGTTTCCTTGCATTAGGTTAGATTTAATTTCTGTAATTGCCCTTTGGTGTTTGATTTAGTATTTTACAGATCAATGATTTTGAGGTTTACTGGTTAATCTTGCTCTAGGTGTTTAAGAGTGTTCCAATAGCTTTATTTCACCTAGTTTAGTTAGAGAGTGATTAGTTAAGTTAGATTTAGGCATTTCCTAGTATAATTGCTAGCAATTGTTTAGTTGTGGCATGTTCAATTCTTTAGTCTATCTTGAATTTCAGTTTCTTTTGACAAATAGAAAATAAATAAAAAAAAATTCAAATCTAAATCAAGCACACATTCTATTAGTTACCCTTGGAAAAATACGACTTGGGACTCGTTGCTACAACACTTGTATTAATTTTAGTGAGTTCCCAATCTTTATCAATTTGATGCACTTGTGACATGCAAAATGTGTAACACCACGCGCCTCCTTCTCGTCCACCTGCATACTCTTCCGCAGCACCTTGCCCCTCGGACGTACTGAGCCCATCGGCTCTCTCCCGTTCTGTCCTTCTTGTTGGATCGAAAGCGCTAGAGGGGGGGTGAATAACGCTCGTGGCTATTTCGTTCATTTCGGAATCGTAAAACAATCGAGTAAATAAACGCAGCGGAAAAATAAAAGAGCACATGCTAACACAAGTTGGTTACTTGGTTCGGAGCCTGTGGCGACTTCTACTCCAAGGCACGCGATCGTTGATCGCTTCCGGTGGGCAACAAATATAAGCTCGAAAGTTGTTATTACAAAATAAGTACAATGTAAAAGCAGTAAACAAACTTTATACCGACAACGTAATACTAAAAGTTGAAGCTCTGGGTCATCGGGATCTTGTTGCAGCACTTCGGGATCGTCTCGTAAGCAGCTTGTAGCAGAAAGATCGCTTGGAAGAAGTTGTTCTGAGCTGCTGTTCGAAGTCCCCTTATAAACAGTGCTAGAGGCGCCTCCAAGGCTGTCCAAGGCACCTCCAACGAGCTGATTTAGCCGCGTAGATTAGCACAGACTCCTTCTGCACTTATCCTCCTCAAGGCGCCTTAAAGGCCAGTCTAAGGCACCTTGAACCCCAGCTCCAAGGCGCCTTCAAGTCCATATAGGGCGCCTCCAGCGTTTCTGGACAGCTGGCTTCGACTAGCACCCGAGGCGCCTCCAAGCCCCATGGAGGCGCCTCGGACACTGTTCATCCGAGGTCTAATTTGCTCCTTTATTCCTGCAAATTGTGTTAGTCCCAAACACAAACCCTGCAAAACAAAGTTAGCACAGAAATAATATGATAGATAAACTTGACAGTCGTCAGACTGTCCGGGTCTGACTTCGGATTTCCAACCGGAAACCCTAGGTCAACCCAACGCCTACTGTTCCCTCTACGGGGAACGCGTCCTCACCTACTCCACTCAGGAGATTTACCTGTTGCCAGTGCAATCCTCCAGATCGACTGGACTTTTGCTCAGCGTTCGAAGCTTCCGGACTTTCTGCTGGACTTCCGCTTCCCGGCTGGTCCAGTCTTTCACCTGGTTCGCGACACCAGGACTTTCCACCTAGTGTTAGGTACCCCCCCAGGACTTTTGCCTGAAGCTCTCGACCCGCCAAGACTTTCCGCATAGGGTTACCACCCCCTAGGGTTTTCCACTTGCCTAACCGCAGCTAGGACTTTCCTGAAACACTCAATTAAGTATGTTAGATCACAAGACAACTTAACTTTGAATTCCTTTGCCATTATCAAAACAACGGTCGATCGTTGGATGTTTCCCGCACCAACAATCTCCCCCTTTTTGATTATGGCAACTGAAATTCAAAGCTAAGTAAAATATATACATAAAGTTTAAGTAAGCAAGCTTACGCATGGTTAAGCTAAACACTTAAACTTCGTCAGGCTCCCCCTTAATAAAGGTATTCTTAAAAAATTTTATTAACCTTTATTTTGAATTTGCCTACTCTCCCCCTTTTCCATTCATCAAAAAATAAGCACGTTTGAAAAAGTCTTAAGTCTTTTGTGAAGATTTTTAGGAAAGAGAAAAAAATATGAACTTTCTAAAAGCAACATTTCTTGTAAATCAAATTCACTAAGTTAAAACAGTTTGAGCACAAAGTTTGGTTTTCAAAAAATTAATTTTGCTGGAGAAAGAGTTTTCTTTTGTAGTATAGCAAAAACAATTTTAGTTTTAAGTAATTTAGTCAGGATTTTGAAACATTAGGTTTTTAATAAGGGATAAAGTATTTTTGGTAACACTTGCCTTTGTATAATATTCTTTAGCTAAGTGAAACCAAGGTCTAAAGAACAATTTTTCTTTCAAAAAGCTAAAAAAGTTTACTTTGAAAAATACTTAGTTAAATTTTCAAAATACTTTAGCTTTTAGAATGGCCAGAATTTTGAAAGTTTAGTCTAAAAAGTACAAAAATGATTTTCGAAAGTTTAAGGTTTTGAAAATTTAGCTTAAAGTTTAAATTTGAAAGAATTTTTCTTTTTTGTCAAATAATTAATTTAAAGCTTTTGAGGGCAAGGGAGGAGTTTCAATCCTTAATGTCCAAGCATGAGTTGAGTTAGATTGATTGTTAATTAGTTAATTTCGCTTTAAGTAAGGTATCAGAGCCCTAATGTTCATGCCTAAAAAAAAGTTTAAAAATCAAGCACTTAGGTTCACGACCACATGTCTAACCAGTTAACTACTAGCTGATTACCTAGAGGGCAATAGTTTTCACTTGGTTAGTCAAGTTAAGTCAATAGATCTAGTTAGATTTGACTAGTGTTGGAAGACTTGACTTGATTATTGTTGACTAGGTGCTTAACGCCCAGACTCATATTGATGCACAGATATAAGCATTCTTCAGTCCAGGCTGTACCCTATGCATCTCATGCCACTTTATGTTTTTCAAACACAAGCAGGGTAAGCCTAGGTGTTTGTGAGATGCTCTGGCTGAATTCTAGGGGAGCAAGATTTCTAGGGTAGAGCCTAAGCTAATTCCATATTTTTGAAAGTCTAGTAAAATTGGAATTTTAAAAACAATATTTTCCTAGAATTTTTAAAACATACGATGATTTTGAAAACTGTACGAAGCTGATTTGAAAATAAAAAACTATTCTACCCAGCACATACCTATTTTCCTTCTAAGTGTACTGAACTCAAGTTTAGGTAAGAGTTTAGTGAAAATGTCAGCTAGGTTTGACTTGGACTCAACATAGCTGAGTACAATTTCACCCTTAGCCACATGATCTCTTAGAAAATGGTGTTTTACCTCTATATGTTTGGTCCTGGAGTGGTGAATTGGATTTTTGGTTAAGTTAATTGAACTTATATTATCAATTAAAATTTTTGTATTTTTGTATTCTAGCTGATAATCTTTTAGTGTATGCATCATCCACAAAAGTTGGGAAGCACATTCTCCTAGTGCTATGTATTCAGCTTCAGTAGTGGATAGAGCAAAACAGTGTTACAGTCTGCTTGACCAACTTACTAGGCACTGACCTAGAATTTGGCAGCTCCCACTTGTGCTTTTTCTATCTAACTTGTACCCGGCATAGTCTGAATCAGAGTAGCCAACAAGGTCAAGGGTGCAAGTTCTAGGGTACCAAAGTCCTACATTTAGGGTGCCCTTAATGTACCTAAGTATCCTTTTAACATATGTTAGGTGTGACTCTTTACACAGGATTGGTATCTTGCGCACATACCTACTGCAAATAAAATATCGGGTCGACTTGCAGTTAGGTAGAGTAGGCTACCTATTATACTTCTATAGTACTTTGGGTCTACTGATTTTCCATCTGGATCAGAATCAATGTTGCTATTTGTTGCCATTGGAGTATTTATAATTTTTGAATTTTCCATGCCAAATTTTTTAATTAGTTCTTTAGCATATTTGGTTTGGTAAATATAGATTCCATCTTTGGTTTGTTTAATTTGTAAACCTAAGAAAAAATTGAGTTCCCCCACCAAACTCATCTCAAATTCGTTTTCCATTAAATTAATAAATTCTTTTAAAAGTTTAGTGTTGGTTGAGCCAAAAATTATGTCGTCAACATAGATTTGGGCAACAAAAATGTCTTTTTCTATGGTTTTGACAAATAGAGTCTGGTCTATTTGACCTTGGTTAAAGCCTTTGGATATTAGGTAATTAGATAACCGTTCATACCATGCCCTAGGTGCTTGTTTTAGTCTATATAAAGACCTTTTTTAGTCTAAATACATGGTTTGGATGATCTAAATCCTCAAAACCTGGGGGTTGACCTACATATACCTCTTCTTTAATAAATCCATTCAAAAAGGCTGACTTGACATCCATTTGGAATAAGCTAAATCCTTTATGTGCTGCATAAGCCAACAGCATTCTAATGGATTCGAGTCTAACTGCTGGTGCATAGGTTTCGTCATAATCTAAACCTTCAACCTGACTGAAACCTTTGGCTACTAGTTTGGCCTTGTTTCTAACTATTTCACCTTGATTATCCAATTTGTTCCTAAATACCCATTCGGTGTCAATTATGGACTTATCTATGGGTTTAGGTACAAGTTCCCAGACTTGGTTTCTTTCGAATTGTGCTAGCTCTGCATAGCAATGATCCAGTCTGGGTCGGGTAGGGCTTCTTCTATAGTCTTAGGCTCAATCTTTGAAATAAGGGCAATCTGACTCAGGTTTCTATACGAGGATCTAGTTCTAACTCCTAAGTTTGGGTCACCCAAAATTTGGTCAGGTGGGTGAGAAGTACCTATTCTTGTTGGTCTTATATTTGTGTTAGGAGTTAGTTCCTCTGGTTTACTAGTTTTAAGTTGAATTTCATCGTCTTCTATAATTCTTGGGTTAATGTCAATATTTTGATTTAGTAGATTATTTTCTTCATCAAATATTACATTAGTTGTTTCTTCAACTTTTAGGGTATTTTGATTATAGACTCTATAGGCCCTACTGGTTGTAGAGTACCCTAAAAAGACTCCTTGGTTTGATTTGAGTGTAAATTTTTCTAAGTAGTCTTTAGTGTTTAAAATATGAACTTTACATCCAAATACTTTTAAATAGTTTAAGTTGAGAATTTTATTATAATAAATTTCATAAGGGGTTTTATTATAAAGTTTGTTAATTAGAATTTGATTTTGAATATAGTTTATTGTATTTATTGCTTCAGCCCAAAATTGATGATTTAGATTATATTCATTTAGCATGGTTCTAGCGGCTTCTTGTAAGGTTCTATTTTTCCGTTCTACTAGCCCGTTCTGTTGGGGGGTTCTAGGGCATGAAAATTCATGTTTGTATCCGTTGGTTTTACAAAATTGGATAAATCTATGATTTTCAAATTCCTCCCCATGATCACTTCTAATCCTTTTAATTTTAGTATTTTTTTCATTTTCTGTTAATTTACAAAAATTACTCAAGACTTCAAAAGTTTCATCTTTTGTTTTTAGAAATTTTACCCAGGTGAACCTGGAGTAATCATCAATTATAACTAAATAATACTGGTTCTTGCTTAGTGAATTGGCTCCATGTGAATCAAATAGATCTAGGTGAAGGAGCTCAAGTAAAGAGTTAGTTCTTTCTAGATTTGTTGACTTGTGGGTTGACTTGGTTTGTTTTCCTTGTTGGCAGGGATGACAAATTGTGTTTTCTAGATTTCTTAATTTGGGCAATCCTCTGACTAAGCTGTTTTGACTCATTTTCGAAATGAGTCTAATGTGAGTGTGACCCAGTCTTCTGTGCCACAAGTTGGTTTCCTCTTGTTGTGTCAAGAGACACTTTATTGAGGGTAGATCAATTGTATAGATGTTATTTTTCCTAAGTCCTTTAAGTCTGATTTTGGCGTTGTCAACGTTTTCAATTAAGTATCCAGAATTATCAAAGGTAACTAAGTATCCACTATCACATAACTGGCTAATACTCAATAGATTCAAGTTAAAATTTTCAACTAATAGAACTTTTTGAATGACAAAATTGGAGTTAAGTTCGATATTACCTCTTCCGATTACCTTAAGTTTACCGTCGTTGTCGAACGCAACTAACCCTAAGTTCTTCAGTTTGAGCTTAGTGAACTTCAACCTATCTCCAGTCATATGTCTGGAGCATCCACTATCTATCATCCATTGATCCAATTCCTACACATAAAGTAGTTGATTTGGATTTAATGGATTAAAAGATAGTTTGATTGAAATAAGCTCTCTATTTTTTCATTTCACTCATACTAGGTTTTCAATAGTTATTAGGTTAGTTAATTTTGAAAAATATTTTAAGTTGATACAAATTTATTATTATTATTATTAAGTTGATAGGTTAATTAACAAACAGGTTAATTAGGTATTGAAACATATTTTACGTTAATTAATTTTGAAGTTAACCTGAGTTAATTAATTTATGAAAGATAATTTTTGAAAAATAATGTAAGTTAATTAATTTTTGAAAGTTAATTAATTTTTGAAAAAATAATTTAAGTTAATTAATTTTTGAAAAATAATTTAAATTAATTAATTATTGAAAATAATTTAAGTTAATTAATTTTTGAAAGATAATTTATTTTTGAAAGATAATTTAAGTTAATTAATTTTTGAAAAATAATTTAAGTTAATTAATTTTTTAAAGTTAATTAATTTTTGAAAAATAATTTAAGTTAATTCAATTTTGAAACGTAATTTTAAGTTAATTAAATTTTGAAACATAATTTTAAGTTAATTAAATTTTGAAAAATAATTTTAAGTTAATTAAATTTTGAAAAATAATTTTAAGTTAATTAAATTTTGAAAAATAATCTTAAGTTAATTAAGTTTTGAAAAATAATTTTAAGTTAATTAAGTTTTGAATTAATTTTAATTATGAATTTAATTTTGAATTAATTTTAATTACGAATTTAATTTTGAATTTGATTAAATTTTTATTTCTTAGTCATCTCACACGATCTAAATTTTCAATCAGGTAATCCTACAATATATGTGAGATGAATTAAGTTCAATTTTAGGGTTTGGTTTAACTTTGTGTTAGATTCAGGTTTAGCTTTGGGTTCAACAAGTAGACGTTCTTTAGATAAACTTCTGGGCTATGGTGAGTCACAAGGACATCATTAAAGTAACCATGCCTTCGAGGTTTTCCAAATAGTCCTACCCATTGAACTTAATACAAAACCTTGGTCTAACTGGTTAGGATCCATAAAGGGTAGCTTCGGTCAGTTCCACTTTGCCAAATGCACCAGGTCGAAGCCATATCTTCCTAGACATCCGATAACTAAGTTTCCCCAACGTACTATCATCCAATACTTCACCAGTACCGTGGGTCAAGTTAAACCTAGCCCATTTTAATCTAACCTTAATTTCCCGGCCGTGTAATATACTCTTGTTTACCTTTATCGGGTGGATTAATTTCGGAGGTGCTAGCTATTCTGGAGTCTTCCTTTAGATTTTGATTTAGTTTGAATTTAATTTGATTCTATTTGAATTTAATTTTAATTTAACTTAATTTAATTTTAATCTAGTTTTATTTTTATTGTTTTTCTTCTAGCTCCCCCTGGATCATAACCTCGATATGGTTTATCGAGGTAATGTATTTGATCCTTAGGGACCCAATATTGTCCAAGTCCAACTTGATTGATCAGGTTGGACTTGGGGACCCATGCTTGGAACATTTTTCTATTTGTTCACTACAAGAAAAACCCTCATAGACATCGGTGGAACAACAACGGTTTTAAGCAAAAACCGATGTCTTTGAATATTTTACACCGGTTTTTTCAAAAACCGGTGTCTATGAGCGCAGATTTTCGCTCATAGACATCGGTTTTTTAGCCGATGTTTATGAGCGCCTTTTTTTTTGTTAATAGACACCGGTTTTAACAGCGATTTTTAAAACCCGGTGTTAATGAACCAAAAATAATAATTTAATTTTTCCACCAGCTACACTTCACAAAGTTCCCTCCAAACCTAAACAAATATCGCGCCCCTTCTCTCAGCCTAAACCTAAACCTCCGACCATCTCTCTCAGCCTCATCTCCCTCTTCCCCTTCGATCCACGCCCCTTCCTTCTTCCCCTTCGATCGACGCCCCTTCCTGGATTGACTCCCTTTCCTCTCCCAGGATCAAAATCATCTGCTTCGGTCCTAAGTTCGTCCGATCCTCTCTTCCTCCTCCTCCTTCCTCTCTTCGCTCTTCCCGGCTAAGGTAGGGGCCGACGAGATCCGAACAGCGAGAGGACGCCCACGACCACCATGGCACGGTTGGTCGGCAACATGAGGGAATCCGAAGGAAGAGAGAACAACACCGAGATCCAGGAGGTAAGGTCTGAGACAGTGCGTGGATGCCATAATTTCTCCTGAAGGTAAGGTTGTCAGAAACTGACTACTGAGTACCTCTGGAGGTCGTGCTAACTTCTCAGCAAATGCCCTGGATATATAAGAATGGGTTGCCCCAGTATCGAATAATACAGTTGTACTTTGCTGTAAAATACTAATCTGACCTGTAACAACTGTCGAGGCATTCGCTACGTCTTCTCTGGTTAAGGAGTAGATCCTTGCATTCGTCATAGTTGGAGGGGCTTCTAGTCTGCCTTGGCTGATGTGTGGACCATCTAGAGCGGCCTGCATCTGATGTAACTGAGCTGGCTGGCCTCCATACTGAATCGGCTGTGGTGGAGGAAGACTAGTCTTGTTCGGGCACTGCTTAGCCATATGCCCTTCCTGTCCACACTCAAAGCATCCTCGTGTGCCTTTACGACAAACTCCAGGGTGGAATTTTCCACAAGTAGCACACATTGGATAACTGGGCTGTTTGCTAGCTGACCCTCCTTTTGGGTAACTCCCTGGTTTGCGCTTATTGCTGGAGTTCCCTTTCCAGTTGGAGCTGTGGCCCTGTTGTTTCTGAGTGCCTGAGCCTCCTTGCCCTTTTGACTCTGAGAGGACTTGCTTCTGCTGTTTGATACTGTTTTGGTAGTGCTCGGTGGTCAGAGCACTGCTGACTAGTTCTTCGGTGGTTTGCGGCCTATGAATGCCGCCAGCCACGTTCATCGCTATTTCCGACCTCAGCATCTTAAGCATCAACCGGACTCGTTCTTTTTCTGTGCTGACTAGTTCAGGGCATAAACGAGCCAATCTATTGAATTTCTTCACGGCTTCCTCAATTGATAGGTTGCCCTGACGAAACTCAGTGAACTCGTCGTAGTGGCGGTTTGTAACCCGCATGTGAAAGAACTCCTCGAAGAATTCTTTCTCGAAGTCAGCCCATGTCATCTGATTTACTGGGCGCTTCGCTCTAATTCTCTCCCACCACATGCTTGCATCTCCCGTCAGACAGAAGGAGGCGTACTTCACCTTCTCATGCTCTGGCCAGTCCAGAAGCTCCATCGTGCTCTCCAGTGTTTTGAACCAAGCTTGAGCATCCCATGGTTCGCTGGTACCTGAGAAATTCTCGGGCTTGACTCTCTGCCACTGGATCAGATAGGCTTCTCTCTTTGCCTCTACTGCTGGGGCTACTGGTGCTGTAGGCTGGACTGGTGGAACCTCTAAGACTACTGGCGTTGCTACGTTTGGTTCCGGGGTGACTGTGGGAGTATTCTGCTGATTAGCCTTTAAGGTGGCTATCTCCTGCTGCTGTTCAGCTAACTGCTGCTGTAACTGAGCCACCAATGCTGTCAGGTCTGGGGGAGGCACTGAACTGCCTGCCTCATGTTGGGGCTCAGTGGCTAGTGCCCTCCTAGCTGGGCGTCCTCGTGCCATCTCTAGAGACATGGAGGACATACATGACTAACACAATCATAAGGGAGTAACTATTGTTATCATGTCAACTACTATCATGAACAAGCATGCTTTAGTTATATCTAAACATGAAACAAGAAACATAAAGAAAGTGAGAGATGTTCTTACTTGGAAGCTGCAGGTTCAATGCTGATGTGTGTGTAGGAAGTATGGAAACTGCTCTGATACCACTCTGTAACGACCCACCTTCTACTGGCTAAGCTGTGAGGCCGATCGTTACATTAATCTGTGCTAACTATTCCCTGACCATTACTAAATCTAGATGCGGAAGCTGTACTAATTAAAATTTTGCTAACTATTGACATTTCTTGATTCTATACATGCTCAGGGCTGTAATCTATCTATTCATGACACATTATACTTCCTCCATGGTCAAGGAACTGAACTAGAGGCTTCCTAGCACCTTTCGGGCCTCCCAATCGATCCACAGATCGATTGGAATAGTTGAATCGATCCAATGATCGATTCAGCTGGCTACTGTATGCGGAACTTGGGTTGGATCGATCCAGTGATCGATCCAGCACGCTACTGTGCACGGGACAATATTCTGGATCGATCGGCTGATCGATCCAGACTGGCCAATCGATCCAGTGATCGATCCCAGAGCCTTCTGTTCGTGACAGAATTCACTGGATCGATCGGCTGATCGATCCAGAGGCCTACTGTTCGCGAGGCAAATTGCCCGATCGATCCTTCGATCGATTGGAGACTCTCGAATCGATCAGCTGATCGATTCGAGTTTCTGATTTCGACCAAAGGTCTGATTTCAGCACTTGTTCGTACCAAAATCACCTATAACAATTCCAAACTAAATGCCAAACATTCTAACATCACAAAAATAGTATTCTAAACATGATAGGATGCTTGATTAACTAATTCATAACATTTAACATGCTATGGTGCAAAATAACCAAATGCTAAAAAGTTCTAGTGCTTAAACAAGCTTGCTGAAATTCCCTAAGATCTCTATTCCAAGTTCCATCCACACACATCTTCGTAGCATTGCCCTCCAGCCTCCGCTAGTCCATCTTTCCTTTACCTTTATCTGCAGTATAAGGAAAAGAAAGTATCTGTAAGCTTTCGCTTAGTAAGAAACCATCTACCTCACTAAAACATGCAATCGATGCAAATCATGCTTTGAAAACATGTTATTTAAAACACGTACTGATTGAACTAAAACATGGCATGCTATCATACAATACATAGCAATCAAAAGCTAGTCATGGCATACTACCATCTAAAGCAGGTGTAATAAACTGAACATAGAGCTATCATACATAATCATAAGAGAGAGCTGAACTGAAACATGAACTGAGCTAGACTGAAGCTGAATTCAAACTCAACTAATATAACTGATCCTTGTGAGTTTTGAAAAGCTAATAACATAATAGATTAAAATAATAATCATGCTGCTGTTTGGGCCCGGCAACTGTACTTTGCTGTGCGCGCATCCCTAACTAGACCCGGGTTTGCAAGTCCCGAATTTAGTAGGGTTACTAGGTTAGCTGAACCTAGGGACGACTATGGGAGTCCAACCCAATGGATATCTAATCCAGTACAGTGCCACTGAGAAAGTAAAGTACTGAACATAAGCTAATAACTATTGTCTTGCTTCTACTAGGTTGTCTAAACCCAGAACTAGGTTATCTGAACCTAGATGCGACTGTGGGAGCCTACCCGTTGAACATCTAGTTCATCATAATTGTAGCAAGACTAAATAAGCTGTAAAATGCTTCTATTGCATTTATCTAGGCTACTAAAATGCCTAAGTTGCATTTTAACTGTGCTATTAATTTGATCGAACACTTGGTATGCGCTAGTTCGCATCCTTTGTGTCGGAAAACTGCATATCGCTAAATTAAAAACATACAATCATCCGAAAAGCTACTTATACTGTAGGTGAGGGGTTTCTTACCTCCTATTCGGATTTTCTTACGATTCTAATCGCTAGATCTCTGGAGGAGACGATCCTTTCGACGATCTTCTCGCGTCCACGCGTTCCTCTCGCGGAGGGGAGCGTCCTCGTGTCGAAGTCATCGCCGGAAGGTGCCCTTGGGCGGAACCCTAGCCTTCCTTGTGGTTGGCGCTGAGAGAGAGCAAGAAAAGAGAGGTGGGCGGCGGTGAGGTTTTAAGGAGAGGAAAAATCACGATCCAAATAACCCTTCACTTAATTATTTCTTATTTATATTAAGTGATCTAATTCGCCCCAACTCCAACTTAAATAAAATTGATTCCCTTTCCTTTCAGCACGGCCCTGTTGGGTTCACCTGGTTATCATGGTTCACCATAAGTCATAGACCCAATAGGTCTCGGGTTCAATTCTCGCGTAGGCTATTTTACGGTCCTATTTATTTTTGCTACTTCAGCTACTCTAAAAATCCCATAAAAATATTCTAAAATTCCAGAAAAATCGTAGAATATTTCTAAAATAATTTTGAGAATTTTCGGGTGTTACAGTTTACTACAAGAAAAACCCTCATAGACATCGGTGGAACAACAACGGTTTTAAGCAAAAACCGATGTCTTTGAGTATTTTACACCGGTTTTTTAAAAAATCGGTGTCTATGAGCGCAGATTTTCACTCATAGACATCGGTTTTTTAGCCGATGTCTATGAGCGCCTTTTTTTTTGTTAATAGACACCGGTTTTAACAGCGGTTTTTAAAACCCGGTGTTAATGAACCAAAAATAATAATTTAATTTTTCCACCAGCTACACTTCACAAAGTTCCCTCCAAACCTAAACAAATATCGCGCCCCTTCTCTCAACCTAAACCTAAACCTAAACATCCGACCATCTCTCTCAGCCTCATCTCCCTCTTCCCCTTCGATCCACGCTCCTTCCTTCTTCCCCTTCGATCGACGCCCCTTCCTGGATTGACTCCCTTTCCTCTCCCAGGATCAAAATCATCTGCTTCGGTCCTAAGCTCGTCCGTTCCTCTCTTCCTCCTCCTCCTTCCTCTCTTCGCTCTTCCCGGCTAAGGTAGGGGCCGATGAGATCCGAACAGTGAGAGGACGCCCACGACCACCATGGCACGGTTGGTCGGCAACGTGAGGGAATCTGAAGGAAGAGAGAACAGCACCGAGATCCTGGAGCTCGTACACAGAAGGGGCATCGACTTACTTCCTCCTATCCCTCCCCTCCCGCTATCTCCCCTTCTGCGCCAGATCTACCTCTCCGGCAATCACGACCTCGGCTTTGTGGGCGCCCTTCCGACGACTCCCCCTTTGCCGCCACCTGGAGCGGGAGCGGTGGTTCGAGGGGGAGGGGTACGAGGTGATGCACATTCAAGGCAGGCGGTGGAGCGGCGACATGGGCGGCCGATTTAACCCTAAGAAAGGCATGGCGTTTGAGGGTTCCATCTTCGACGCTGGGCCGATTTTTGAGTCCTATGGCGTAGCTCACAGATAGGCAGGTCGATTGCTCGATTTTTGAGTTGGCCATCATCATCATCTCCCTGTTGCTGGAGAAGGGACTTCATCATGTCGAGGAGGTGAGTCAGAGCTTCACTTTGTCTGATATGTGTTTGGGTATTTTTCTTGACAGGAAAGTTACTCAGGAATTTAATTTTTTTACTATAATTTTTAAAGGAAAATTATGAGGCGTTTGTCTCAATCTTGATCTATGTATGTATGTATTGGGAAAAAAAATCTAAACTATCTTGATCAGGATGAACTTGGTTTGCGAATACAAAAAGTTGTTTTGCTTTGTTGTTTCTTTGGGAGTTATCAGTAACATCAAGAAATTAAATGAAGCGAAAGCGGTTTCTTTACGAGTTATCAGTCATGTTTCACGAGGAAGCATGGTTTTATAAATTCTCAGTTTATATCTTAAAGATTAATCATCTTTCAGTTTCTGGAATGTCTGGGGCTGCAAGTGAGAAATTGTCCTGATAATTTCATACTTCAGATCCTTGAATGGCTTATCTTTTTCCTAGCTTGGAATTATGCTACTCCATCTTGTCCTGCATCAGCATCATTTTCTCATATGACTGACAGTTACATCTGCTTTGACTTCGTTGTCAGTGGTTTATCAAGAGGCAAAAGAGAACTCTTTTTGAAGTTCTTGAGAAGGTGAAAGCCGGTAGAACCAGAAAGTTCATACCTAAATTGGAGCACTCTTTCGACGTGCATGGTATCCGAAATAGATGAATTACTGTAACTCTGTGATCCATTGTGGTTTTCGCAGAGTTGATGATTCTCGGCTTCATCTCCTTGCTGTTGACGTTTAGTCAGGACCAGATCGCGAAAATCTGCGTGCCAAAGGCAGTTGCAGATTCTATGCTGCCATGTCGCCCTGATGCAGAGTCAACTGGCGGAAATAAAGCGCTGGTGCTAACGGAGTCACACCTGAAGCGTAGGATTTTAGCTGCTGGTGGTTCAGTGGTTGAATGCCCCCCAGTGAGTAGTGCACAGCAACTTCCAATTCTCTGATTGTTTGGTTGAAAATAATCTATTGTAAACAAAATCTAAGAAGCTTTCACTAAAATGTTCAGTTGCGATCACTTGTAGGAAAAGGAGCAACTGATTACTGCCACAGGCTTGCACCAGTTGCACATTCTGATCTTCTTTTTGGCTGTGTTTCATGTGGTAAATAGTGCTCTTATAATGGTCCTTGGAAGAGCAAAGGTGAATCTGCAGTGACAGAGTAGTGGATTACATTATGTATCATTCTGAATAATTCCATAGCATTGCCTGAGGATGATTTAATTTAGCTGTTGTAGTATCCACTTTGCATTGATAATCTTCTCTTGGGCAGATACACAGATGGAAGGACTGGGAAAAGGATACGACATCGGCTGAGTATGCCTTCACGACTGGTATATATATGTTCACTATTCTTTGTTGTATTGTTGCAAGTCCATAAGTCATCATTCCATCAGACTTTGCCATCAACGCTAACAATTTCCATTTTACATGCATGAGTTTGCTGTTACGAGATCACAAAACTAGATAATTATTTTGGCAGGTCGATTGCTTGAACAAGCATCCTACTACTATTTGCTTTCCATCCCACCAATGTTACGCAAGTATGGTTTTCATCTTATTTTGTCTGGAAACTGTTACTACATTTCTGATCAGGTACTCGATTGCATGTCAAATTTATCTTCATATTGAAACTTGTGTCTCAGATATTTAAAGCATGTTCAAAATTTTATGTGCTAATTGTAAAACATTCATTCTGTAAAATGTAGAGACAACATGCGATTCGAGCTTACAAGAATGCACTCTTCGTTTACAGAAAAAATGGTTGGAGTTATATATCTAATCATGTTCACTACAATGTTGGAAGGTTCTCTATGCTTTGTTTGTATATTTGTGCATTTATCTTTGATGCTTTTGACCTTATCTCCTTCCATTTACTTACATGGTATTCTTTTATTGGAGTTCTTGATTTGGCTATCAAGCATATGCTGGAGGTTTTGGATTGCAGTCATCTGTCCCTAGCCACACAAAATGCATTCCTTAATGAATTTTCCCATGTTGTCCAGGTACTTCTATAGATTCTTCCTCATGATATTTTTGTTTAGTAGTTCGTAAATCTTAAAATCTTGCTATACCTTGATTCATCAGAGCATGGGAATGAAATTTGAGGTTTACAATCTTCGACTACCTGTTATCAATATGGCCTCACTCAAAGTATTTTATTAAGATTTTCGAACTTACGCATCACCTTCAGATTTAAGTTAGTTGCTTGATTTTCATTGTCTTTGAAGGACTACTGTTATTATATATTTTCCTGGTTTCTTGTCATGGTTATTCCTTATCCTCTCTCCTTTATGTACTTTCTTTTGCTTTAGATGCTAGAACAAAAAGCAAACTAATGCTTTGATTGAGGTTATGAAAATTCATAATTTTTTGTGCTCCAGAGACAAATTAATTCTTAGCGATGGATTTGGGTTCAATTCCATCAATAAGAAAAATGAAAAACAGTACTAGACATGATTTTGTTTAAAAATTCATGCGGGCTATGAAGAATGCTCCTAAACAAGGAGACAACAATGTTAAACAAACATGTTAACAACATTTAACATCAAAATAGTGTTGTAAATACAGAAATTGATTTTCCTCATTATTATTCTTCTTCTCTGAACTTGGGATAAAAGCTACTGAGGTTCCTACACAATTGGGAGACTTTGCAAAACCAAAGTAACTAATTTATTAGGTTGAAATGATAGATAGATGAGTGATCTCAGTCTTGGCATGACTAACATTTTTTTTTTTATGTTCGAAACCTTTCATTTTGTTTTGTATGGTTCTCTCTAAGAGCATGGACCTAGTTATCTTTTGACAGCTGAATATGATTCTTTTACTTCATTTGTAACTGCAAATTCAACTTTCTGATACCTTGTGAACCACTGAAGATCCTTATTGCAAGCATTGAAGTAAGCATTGATGTGGTTGAGATAAATGATGAATATGTCTCTTTTTAAGCATTCAAATTAGTCATCTTGTTATCTGGTGCTCTTACTACTTTTTCAACTATGATTTTTAGTCTTGGTTTACTAATATATTATTTATGTGTTTTTACAGTTTACAAATCTCAAGTACTCCAGAGTTGAAATTGATGAAGTGCGGTTCGAGTGGGCTGAATGCATGCTAGATTACATTTGAAGTGCGGTTCTACTTTGATGTGTTGTTAAAAGAATGTTCTACCTTAATTATGAAATCTATTAGCTTTTGATGTAAAAAGAATGTTTGTGTATTTTATGGATACTGTTGTAAGAAGAATATTTATGTAATTTATGAATATTTGTGTATTTTATGGATAATGTTGAATGAAGAATATTTGTGTAGTTTGTGAATATTTGTGTATTTTTTTGTTACTATTTCGGAAATCAAATTTGTACTGTTAAAAAATACTGATATTAACCGGTGTTATTAACTAATATTACATCGGTTTTACACCGTTGATGAAACGGTGTCGTTAAGTGATACTACACCGATTAATAACCGATTCAAAAACTGGTGTCGTTAAGTGATACTACACTGGTTTTAACCCGATGTCTAAAATGGCAGACTTTTAACATCGGCTTCATAGACATCGGTCGAAAATGAAATAGACACCGGTGGAAAACCGATGTCTATGAAGGTTTTTGTTGTAGTGGTTCTTTGTATAAGTGATAAATATGATTTATATTTCTTTTTCGATTTGAATCCTAGTCCAGTTCTATTGTAGATTGCCCTTTGTGTTCCAAGAATTAGGTCAAGGTTCTTGGAACCCAAAGAGAATCATTCTAACATTTTCTCCAGATCCCTGACCTGAGTTTTCAGGCTGGAGTTCTCTTCCTCAAGTTTTTGGACTTGAGTCGAGTTTCCAGTCTGAACTGGTTCAGTCAAAGATTCGGAGTTAGTCACTTCTTTAAGGACAGCTACTTCCTTTAGAAGTGACTTAATTCTAAGATTAGACTTAGTTAATTTTCGTTATAAATAATTAACTAGGTTGTTAAGTCGAGGGATACTTACAGAGGGATCGGGCCCTTCGAAAACAGATACGGATCCATGGCTTCTTTCCGATTCTGGTTCTGACTAGCTCTCGCTCTTGGACACATCGATCTGGTCTCGGGCCATCGGGGCAAGAAGGCTCGTCTGTTCGAGCTCGTCGTCGGTATCCTCTTCTGAAGATTCTTCAAAGGTTGCTTTTAGTACCTTCTTCTTTCTTTGCTTCTTTGCATCCTTCTAATTGGGGCAGTTGACCTTCATATGCCCCTTCTGGTTGCATCCGTAGCAGGTCACCTCAAACTTGACCTTTAAGCTCGGTTGACCCTCCTTAGATTGGACTGTCTTCTTTAGGTCTTTCTTGTTGAAGCCCTTCTTCTTCTTGTAGAGTTTCTTTACCAAGTTCACGAGTTCGGTTGTTAGTTCATCATCTTCGTCTGGTTCTGACTCTGGCTCGGTTCTTCGACGTGATCTTGGTTCTCGTGTTCTACTGGTACCTGCAAGCAAAGCTACACCTTTCTCGGGTGGCTGTGTATTAGTCTGCTCATGAAGTTCAAATTCAGAAAATAATTCATCTAATATAATGGAAGATAAATCCTTGGAGACTTTGTAGGCATCTACCATTGATGCCTACAATGTGCTCCTCGGAAAAGCACTAAGTGCGTACCTTATGATGTCCCCGTTCTCGACCTTTTGCCCGATCATGTGGAGGGAGTTTAGGATGTCTTGTATACGAGCGTGAAGTTGGCTAGCCGTCTCGTCTTCCTGCATTTTCAAATTATATAATTTATTGAACAAGAGATCTCTCTTGCTTACCTTAGTGTCGGAGGTGCCCTCGTGGAGTTCGATCAGCTTCTCCCAAAGCTCTTTTGCGCTGGAGAATGGTCTAACTCTGTTGAGTTCCTCCTTGGTCAGTCCGCACTGGAGGATGCAGGTCGCTCTGGCATCAGCTTCCACCTTCTTGATTAGGGTCGGTTCCCATTTTTCGCAGGGTGTTGGCTTGCCGTCTTCGTCGGATGGCAGTTGTAGTCTAGTTTTGATAATCATCCACGTGTCGAGCTGTGTCTTGAGAAAGGTTTCCATTCGGCCCTTCCAATATCTGAAGTCTTCTCCAAAGAAAAGTGGGGGGCGAACGGTGCTGAAACCTTCTTGTTGGGCCATTAGCGATATGCAACAACAAAAAAAATAGAAATATCCCAAGACTAGGTCTTGGATTAGCAGTGCGGGAAATAAAGTTAAGAATTTGCGAACTCGAGTGGTGTTGCACCAGTCTCGAGCAAAAATCGAATCGAAAAATTAATTAGAATATAGCTATTAAGTTAATTCTAATTGACTACGTAAAACTGAAAATACCACGTAAAAAAATTGCATGATTGGTGGTTGCACCAGATCAACGCGACCCCGCTCTGATATCAATTGTTGGATCGAAAGCGCTAGGGGGGGTGAATAGCGCTCGTGGCTATTTCGTTCGTTTCGGAATCATAAAAAAATCGAGTAAATAAACGCAGCGGAAAAATAAAAGAGCACACGCTAACACAAGTTGGTTACTTGGTTCGGAGCCTGTGGCGACTCTTACTCCAAGACCCGCGATCGTTGATCGCTTCCAGTGGGTAACAACTATAAGTTCGAAAGTTGTTATTACAAACTAAGTACAATGTAAAAGCAGTAAACAAACTTTATACCGACAACGTAATACTAAAAGTTGAAGCTCCGGGTCGTTGAGATCTCGTTGCAACACTTCGGGATCGTCTCGTAAGCAGCTTGTAGCAGAAAGATCGCTTGGAAGAAGTTGTTCTGAGCTACTGTTCGAAGTCCCCTTATAAACAGTGCTGGAGGCGCTCCAAGGTTGTCCGAGGCGCCTCCAACGAGCCGATTCAGCCGTGTAGATCAGCGTAGACTCCTTCTGCGCTTATCCTCCTCGAGGCGCCTTAAGGCCAGTCCAAGGCGCCTTGAACCCCAGCTCCAAGGCGCCTTCAAGTCCATATAGGGTGCTCCAGCGATTCTGGACAGCTAGCTTCGGCTAGCACCCGAGGCGCCTCCAAGCCCCATGGAGGCGCCTCGGACACTGTTCATCCGAGGTCTAATTTGCTCCTTTGTTCCTGCAAATTGTGTTAGTCCCAAACACAAACCCTGCAAAACAAAGTTAACACAAAAATAATATGATAGATAAACTTGACAGTCGTCGGACTGTCCGGGTCTGACTTCGGATTTCCAACCGAAAACCCTAGGTCGACCCGACGCCTACTGTTCCCTCTACGGGGAACGCGTCCTCACCTACTCCACTCAGGAGATTTACCTGTTGTCAGTGCGATCCTCCAAATCGATTGGACTTTTGCTCAGCGTTCGAAACTTCCGGACTTTCTGCTGGACTTCCGCTTCCCGGCTAGTCCAGTATTTCACCTGGTTCGCGACACCAGGACTTTCCACCTAGTGTTAGGTACCCCCCTAGGACTTTTGCCTGAAGCTCTCGACCCGCCAAGACTTTCCTCATAGGGTTGCCACTCCCTATGACCTAAGGTTACCACCCCCTAGGGTTTTCCACCTGCCTAACCATAGCTAGGACTTTCCTGAAACACTCAATTAAGTATGTTAGATCACAAGACAACTTAACTTTGAATTCCTTTGCCATTATCAAAACAACGGTCGATCGTCGGATGCTTCCCGCACCAACACTTCTTGCTAGCTGTGTCTTTCGCTCGACTTCTTGTGCTCCTAAGTTCCTGCACACTTAGACACAGGGGTTAAAAATCAACAGGACCTAACCTGACTTTATTGATCACATCAAAACTACCTTGGGGTACTAACATCTAATACCTTCCTCTCGAATCAAACCACCAGAGGTGTAGGAGTGGTAGTCATCGGCTCTTCTTCAGCCACAAATGAGTGCCGCTGTGCAGTGTGTTGCCTCTTCCGTGCCCTAGATCATCAACTTCCTCTTGCTCTTCACTCTTCAGTAGCCGGATTTACTTGCCTTGGCTTCTCTCTTTTGCATTGACCATTAGATTTCTCTGCCTGCCAACGTGTAATCGATCCAGCACGCCCCTGCCTTTAACATAGCCACAGTCGCCGTCGTAAGGGTTGAGTTGATGGTCTCCCCTTAGCGCACCACCGGTGCCACCACGGCTGTCCAATCATTGCCCTAGCTTGGATCAGTGTCACCTTGCCCTATTCCTCTCTATCATTGTCCAATCATTAGGTCGCCAGAAGACCTGGTAATGGAGAGTATTATGCCAGTATTAGATGGAGGTAAGACATGTTTAGAATTGGATTAGCAGAGATCAGTTTTGCATTCTTGATATTAGGATGTGGTGATTTGATGCTTGGTTGGTCTTTGTAGCTTCGGCCAGTACTGGTCATCAGTAATCCACAGTTCCGTCCATCCTGTTTTGGCATGAGCCTCTTCGGTCATGAGCTACCAGAAACCCACTTGAGATTGGGTAAGTGTTAGTTTATAAGTTACTGAAGTCAAGCTTGATTTGGATTACAAGGCTAATTAATGGATTCATTGTTTGGATTGTTAGGTTTGCAAGAGAAGGAAGTAAAGGATAGTTGTAGATTGCCACTTTTGGTTGTAATCCACTTTTAGTGCCACCTTGTTGCCAAATTTAGGGTAAGCCATGTTGAGATTTGATTTTATTTTTGCATTAGATTCGCTAATTACTTGATGATGATTAATAGATAGAGTTGGTGAGCATGTGGATAATCCATTATTAATTGGATAAGTTGGATTGTTAGTTCATGTCTTTCTTGGATTAAATTGAAGCATATGAAGGAAGAGTTTGGATCAGTTTAGATTGATTAATAGTTGAAACATTCATTATAGATCCTTAGTTTTGTCTCATATCCTGTATTTATAGGATTCAAGTTGGATGTGATCTTTTGGGCTTGTTGAAGATGGTTGACACGATCTACGTAAAAAGGCGGGTACTTCTTACCTTGATTCTTTAGTACTTTGACCTTAGTGCATGAGCTAGATATTCGGATAGTTGCTGTATTTATCTTGACTTCACTCATATTTTTCCTGTGGTTGATACTTATCCACATGATCTTTGAGCTGATCGGATCCGTATCTATATAGTCTCTCATTATCATCTATGATATTTAGTAGATACTAGATACCATATTTACTTGCTTTGATTGCTGTTTATTCACATGCCTTAATGAGCATGCTGGCTTACTGTAGCATACTTGATTTTTGTTTACATAGATATGATGACTGTTGCATCTTGTGCATCATATCATTGCATGCATACTGATGACCATTGTCTCTCTTGTGGTGTGAAAGAGTCGTTAGTCAGTTTTAGCGTCGCACACTCGGCCACTCATGGGTAGTGGTAGCTGGAGGAGATGCAGCTTGTCCTATAGTGCTCCCACTCGGCCACTCATGGGTAGTGGTAGCTAGAGATGCGAGCAACAGGGATCCCATTTCTATGTAGCTAGTTAGCTACTCAACACATGTCCACTCGGCCACTCGAGAGTAGTGGTAGCTTGAGTGTGTACAGTCGTCATTGTCCCAGCATCTCGACCATACAGGGGTCATGGTGCAGAGAGATGAGTGGGAGTGACCATCCGTGCATACACTGTTATTATTATACCTGCTGATGTTGTTGATTGCTTACTTATGTTGTTGTTTTATTATATCCATGTGATATGCTTACATATGTTGAGTTATATACTTGTTGTATGTGCTTAGACACTGGCTTACTTATTGGTAGTATCTATATACCTCACATGTTATCCTTGTAGTTATGAGCAGTACTATTGTAGTTCCTTACTACTCCTGACTTACTATTACTAACTTGGTATATGAATTCAGGTATAGGCATTTATTATGATACCTCTGTAGTTTATGATATTTTTCCCTATGAGACTGTATACCTTTGGTTCTCTAGATTTATATATTATGCTCATGCAGTATCTGTCTATTACCCGTTGAATCCTAGCACTCACCACCCCATGAACTAGTTTTCTTTCGTCAGGTAGCAGGTAAAGGATTTATGGAGTCGCTTGGAGATCTTGTCTGTCAGTTCCTTGTCACATCGAGTGACTTCTTCTATTATTGCTTCCATTCGCATTATTGGCTTTAGGCTAGTTCATGTATATGGATCTTTTATATGAAGTTTAGCTTTGTGGTTTCTTGTATTTGTTTTGATGTTGTTGTCGTGTCAAGCCAGGCCGGCTCACAGTTAGTTATAGTGTGGTTTTGCACTCGTTATTTTGTGGCTTCTGTTGTGTTTTACTATAGTCATGTGGGATGCTTACTATACAATTGTGTGGTTATGTTCTTTTTGTTCCAACCATGTGGGTTGTGTATATAACTGCGTGGTTGTGTTTTATATCCAACTGTGTGGGTTGTTGATGGCTTGTGAGTAGCCTTGTGGCATTATATACTAGTTTCATTTGTCATTGTTATAGGGAAGGTGTTATTCAATTTTTGTCAGTTAACCTTACCCATGGGGTGTGACAATTTATTAGTATCAGAGTCATAGGTTTACAAGGCCTATTTTTCTGTATTTTGGATTTCATGATTTGATTTCTCGATGTGACTTTTCGAGTTTTGAGACCAAGTAGTGATAGGACATTTCCAAGCTACAGGAGGTATGTTTGTATACTATTATCATACACTTCTGTTGATACTTGTCTAGTTATTGATACCATGTATGACATGTGTGGTCATCCACCTTTTAGGTCCATCAAACCCTATTAGAGATCAGGGATTACATTCTCAGGGGATTTCTTCTACCATACCACCAGTGTTACTAGTTTCTACTATTACTAGTTGGGCAAGAGTTATTGTCACATATAAACCCTTGCTATTATTAGCTGGGTAGTGGATAGTATCTTCATACTCATGTTGGCCCAGTCAGTAGAGTATCGATTTTCTCGTATTTTGTCAATAGAGTATGTATTTATTCTTGATCGATTTACTCTTATTAGCTCGGTTGGTAGAGCACCGATTTACACTAGTTGACTTGGTCGGTAAAGGACCGATTTATTTTTGTTGGTTTGATCAGTAGGGAACTGTTTTACTTTATTTGATAGAGATTCTGACCTTTGGATTACTTGTACTTGATTGGATAACCTAGAAGGTATGTTTTAGTACATGACTTGTACCGACATAGAAAGGATTGAATTAGTCATATACTATTGTCGGCTTGACCAGTTTTAGAGGATCGATATATCCTATTCTATGGAGACTTTAATCATAGATTGTATGTATCTAATTGGATAACTTAGAAGATACATTTGGATAGATGCCCCCACTAATGTAAAAAAGTGTAGAGCTAGTAGCTTAATTCTTACGAGATACAACCATTATAGGATGCATAAATTAGAGAGTACATTCAGATATATGATTTGTACTGACGCGGAAAAGATGAAGGTTGTTGTTTATCCTTTACATGACCAAGTACCACGTGAAGGAAAATGCAGAAGATGACTTTTGGGAACAGAGCATCTCTTGTTGACAATTCTGAGATGCTTTAGAGAGATAGTATTTCTTTACCTCCTTTTGTATAGCTTGTCAGGAGTTCTTGAACCGGAAAAGGAGGAATCGTGGTATAATAGTTTATAAGCAATGGTTAGTCAACTCACCTAATGTTGTTCCATGGGAGATCTTGACTCATGGACCGATCAAATATGGGTAGATACCCTCAGTGGTACATATAGATATATAACCCGTAATAATGCGGAGAATGTGGTGATAGTTGAATAACACCTAGTTTCAAATGATGATCTTCAAGTAGTAAAGCGATGATTTAGCTATTTGTTGATAGTGCTTCTCTACTCTTGTGTGCATTGCTTGTCACTAGAGGTTACTGAACCTCAGGTGGAGCAATCGTAGTATGATGTGTTGGAAGACAATAGTTAGTCAACTCAACTAACATTGTCTCCATAAGTAGTTCAAGATCTTGACCACATGATCATTTACTAAAAGTATTGAAGTCTAGATGTTAGATCAGGGTATTCAACATTTTATTGACATTTGTCGGGAGTAGGGATGTAAATGAACCAAATGGTTCGCGAGCTATTCGGAGCTCGATTCGGTAAAAAGCTCGTTCGTGTTCGTTCATTTATCTTATCGAGCTGAGCTCGAGCTCGATTTCGAGCTCGATAGTTTTATCGAGCCGAGCTCGAGCTTAAGGATATTCATCTCGTGAACTCGCGAACATGTTCGTTTATAGGCTCGCGAGCCAAAAAAATGAGCCTTAAAACAAGTCTTAAACCGGGCCAAAAAACGAGCTCTAAAATGAGTCAAACAAAAAAGAGCTCTAAAACGAGTCTTAAAATGAATTTTAAAATGAGCCAAAAAAATGAGCTCTAAAATGAGCCAAAAACGAGTTCTAAACAAGCCCGAAAACAAGCCCGAGCTCGCTTAACGAGTTAGGCTCTATAACTTTGACAATCGAGCTAATAACGAGCCGAGCTCGAACTGTTCGCGAGCTTGATAATTCTAAAATGAGCCGAGCTCGAGCCTTGTGATAAAAGCTCGATTCGAGCTCGAGCCCGAATATAACTTAAACGAGCCGAGATCGAGCCTAATACTATTCGGCTCGATTCGGCTTGTTTACATCCCTAGTTGGGAGACATTTATGAGTACAATTTTGAGAGTTATGGTGATATCCTCTTAATGGATAAACTCTCAATTAAGAGGATAAGTGACCCTTTAGGTTTTCGATTATTATTTCCTTATTGTGGATATTAGAGTACCCAATATGATTTGAATTGGTCACTGGGAAGTTATTAGGTTTGATTGATGTTGAGGATGATTTGAGATTGGTGGATATTGTGAGATTAGATGTTGTGATGGGTTATTTTCTGCGGATTTATTAGTGGATATTTGACTTGATAGACTATTATTTGATATTTGTTGTTGGTAGTGATATAGAGAGTAGCAGGTCTATGATATTTATGAATTTGGTAATTTATGGTCAGTGATCAGATTACAGACTTGTTGCCAGTGATCTTACAGTTTGAGTGTGCCTGATGTACAAATATTATGAGTCCTTGGTATTGTCATTTAGGCTTACCCGTACCCTAGATGTTTTCGTGGACTTGATGAATTTGGTATCCCTAGAGAATTTGGATTAGTTGTAATTGTCTTCATTGACAATATTATGATATATTCCTAATCTGAGGTGGATCACGAACAATATCCTCACATACTTTAGAGATGTTTTGACAGAACATCTCCATGCGAAGTTTAGTAAATGCACATGTTGGGCTATCTTCTATGGGATTTCTAGGGACACATTGTCTCTAGTAGGGGCATATAAGTAGATCTATAGAAGATAGAGGTTGTTACCAGTTGAAGTAGCTGAAGTCTATACAAGAGACTTGCAACTTCCTTGGTCTAGCTAGATTTTACCGGAGATTGTTAAAGGTTCTCCAACATTGTTATTGTTGGGATGTATACTATAAGCCTAGCTTTTGTATGAATATCTGTTTTGAAATATTTTGAAATGAGAATCACTCTGGTCAAATGTCTGCATTTTATATTTATATATATGTCAATGCAGTACTTGTCCATTTAATTTATATTGTAGATAACATGATGTGTGGTGCCACATAGAAGATCATGTTATTTGTCCTTTTAAATTATAAATAGTAGCTCACAACCAAGATGGATTGGGATAAACCATTGTAACGGTTGTAATGTAATTTGGTATTAATTTGTCTTGACTATAAAATTACACTAGTACACTATGTGTGTATTGAGCAGGATCATTTGAGGTTGTTCGATTTATACTGACTACATAAAAGAACAGAACCTCTGTTAATATGGATGTGCGTCCTCTTAATCCTGATATAATAACAAGCATGTATACTTAGTATTTATTTCTTTAACTTATCAATGGGTGAGATTTATTCGTTAAATCAATAGGCCCGATGAGTTGGGAGATAGTATTATTTATATGGTGTGTTGTTGATTATAGAAGGAATCTGTGTCCTAATTATTTAGGCTGATGATATCCTCTTGAGGAGTTCATAAGGATTATCATGTAAACCCTGCAGGTGGACTTTGCCTGGCATGATAATAAAGTTGAGTGGTACTACTCTTGGAATCATATGTTAATTAATTGAGTTATCAGTAACTCATTTAATTAACGGATATATGATATCTTAAACACAGGGAGATTAATGCACTCATGATAAGAAGGAGCTCATATTGTAATATGGGATTGGTGCGGTAGTTCAATAATAACCCTTTAGTGGTATGGGTTATTATTGATGGACTTGGGTTGGGTGTTCGGGCCGAACACAGGAAACCCAAGCCCATCAGGAGGCCTAAACCAATTCCTCCTCTAGGTCCCTGTTGTAACCTCTATATAAAGCCTCGCATCCACCCATCCATAACTTGGTTTAGTTTAACTTGGTTTTGTTTAACTTGGCTTGGTTTAACTTGATTATAGAAAGGGAGATTTTTTCTAAACATAATTCTGTTATTTTTCTTTCTTTGTAACCGACAGCAAACCTATAAAAAGGAGTAGGTGGTGGCCCCTAAAACCTAATTTTTCTCTCTTCTCCTCCTTGTGGCCAGTGCCCATCCCTTTCCTCCTCACCTAAGGTTGGCGCCCCTCCCCTCCTCTTTGCTTAGGGTCGGCGCCCCTCCCCTTCTCCCTTGCTAAGAGCCGGCAGCCCCTCTCCTTGCTAGGGCCGGCGACCTCCTTCTTGCTAAGGTCAGCGGCCTCCTTCTTGCTAAGGCCGGCGTCCCCCTCTTCTACTCCTTGGTGGGTGGCGGCTTGGAGAAGAGGAAGAAGAAGAGAAGGTGCCCCATCCTAAGAGCTCCTTTTGTAGCCGACGGTTTGGAAATCGAGAAGAGAAGGAGGGTGGTGTTGTCTTGGTAGATCGTCGCCCACATGACATCCAAGAAAAGGAGAGGAATACGACAGAAGATCAAGAAGTCTTTAGTTACAAAGAAAAGGTACAACTAATTCTTTAATTCCACTGCGTAATTAGTTAGTTTTCTTTGTATCGTATTTAGAATACCAATACAAGAGACCAGCGATCTTATACTTCGATCAAGGTGTGCTTTGATCCGTCAAGAACTTGCTTGATTAATCAAACACATGTCTGATTGAACATGCGGGTTGCTAGAAAAAGTTCTGTACTTGTACAATATTTGTACAGGGAAATTTAAACAGAACGAAATTCCAGCGCCCATCAAGTGGTATCAGAGCAAGTTTTTTGGTTCTGTGTGATTGGTTTTCGGTTAAATTGCATTGATCATATATAAGTTTAGGCCGGATAATAGTAGGATGTGTAAGAAAGATTAACTATGTGGTTGTAGGCGTCCTAAGTCCAACTATTATGGCTTTCATGTTTGTGTGTGATTTGAACTCTCGGGCATGTCGAGGTTGTTGTGTGTGCATGTTAAAATTCCTCAATTTAAATAACTAAGTAGGAGAGCGATTATTTAAATTCCACGGTCTCCATTACTAGTTTGTAAGTGATGCATTCAAACTTGCGCGTTGGCTTTAAGTGCCTTCCTCCATATCGAATGAGTTTGTTTGCGGATCACTAGATCAAACTTCCTCTATGGATGATTATAGGAAATTATTTAGGTTTATGTGATCTTCTCCATCTGAAGGGGCACAATCCTAATTAATAGTATCCTCCCCATTGGAGTCACTACTATTATTTGTGTGACCGAAGATGAACCAACTATTAATTTTATTTGTCATAAAGTTAGGTTGACAAGATAATAAAATTAATGGGTAAAACCTCCTCTTACAAATATTTGAATTAGTATACGTCCACACTATTGTGGCATACTAAATTCACGATGTTTTGAGGTATTGGTGAATTTAAATAATATTGTTTGAGGAATCAATATTAATTTAATTTCTAAAGTTTTGACCAAATATTTTATTTTGTGATTCTCAGGATTTCAAAATGGCTTTCAATCCTCTTGCTGTTATTTTAAAAGAAAACAAACTTACTGGTCCAAATTATATTGATTGGAAACGAAACTTGGACATTGTCTTAATTGCTAAAGAATACAAGTTTGTACTTCTTAAGGTCTGTCCTAGCGTGCCTAATAAGGATTCTAGTGAAGAGGAGATAGAGAGACATACGAAATGGGTCAAGGCAAATGAGATGGGTTAATGTAGATCATAACTCTTGGAGACCTATTCATGCTAAATTTAGTAATGGTAGACCTAAGGAGAACCTAGGCAAAATCCCAAGAAAGGGAGACATATGCCTAGAAAGATAGGTAGGTCTAAGAATGTCCAATGTGGATAAGTCAATTCTAGGGTGAGGAACCTAGAAAAGAAAAATCAAGTTTTGAAGGCAAAGCTTGATAGTTTAGAGAAAACCCTAGCAAGATTCATGGTTGGATCTAGAGGGTTAGATATGATGTTGGTGTTAGAGTGTATACTAAAAGTCTAGCTTTTTGTATAAACAATCATTTTGAAATAAGAATCACATTGGTCAAATGTCTACATTTATGCTAAGTGTAGTTGTCCATTTAATTTATATTGAAGATAACATGGTGTGAGGAGACACACAAAAATTCATGTTATCAGTTCCTTATAAATTATAAACAGTTGCTCACAACCAAGATAGAACGAGACAAACCATTGGAGTGGTTGTAGTGTAATTAAGTATTAGTTTATCTTGACTAATAAATTATACTAGTACACTATGAGTGTATTGAGCAGGACCATTGGAGGTAGTTTCTTTTATACTGACTATATTAAAGAACAAAATCTCTGTTATTATGTAATTACGTACTCTTAATCATGATATAATAACAAGCACGTATACTTAATATTTATTTCTTTAATTTATCAAAGGTGTGATTTAGTTCGATAAATCAATAGACCCGATAAGTTGAGAAATGATATTATTTATATGGTGTGTTGTTGATTATAGAATGAAACTGTGTCCTAGTAATCTAGGTTGATGATGTCCCCTTGAGGAGCTCATAAGGATTGTCATGTAAACTCTGCAGGTGGACTTAGTCCGACATGACAATAAGGTCGAGTGGTACTACTCTTGGAACTAGATATTAATTAAGTGAGTTGTCAGTAACTCATTTAATTAGTGGCCATTCAATATCTTAAACACAGGAAGATTAACGTACTCATAATAAGAAGGAGCTCATATTGTAATATGGGATTGGTGCGGTAGTGCAATAATAACTCTTTAGTGGAATGAGATATTATTGATGAATTTGAGTTGGGTGTTCGGGGCGAACACGGGAAGCTCAAGCTCATCGGGAGACCAAAACCAATTCCTCCTCTAGGTCCCTATTGTAGCCTCTTATTTATAAAGTCTTATATCCACCATCACCCAACTTCTTACCCACCTCTTGGTGGCCGGCCAAGCCTAGCTTAGAGCCCAAGCTAGGGCCGACCAAACCAAACCAAGAAGGGAGCCAAGTTGTGGCTGACCCTAGCTTGGAGCCCAAGCAAGGGTGGCCGGCCACATTAAGATTAAGAGCAATGATATGCACAAGGAAAAAAACTCAATGAAAACCTCAAGGATAGACACATAAAGTCATGGCCCACCATTTCACTTTTTGTGGGCCCCATCACTTTATGTGTCTATCCTTGAGGTTTTCATTGAGTTTTTTTCCTTGTGCATATCATTTTTCTAAGATTAAATGGAGGTTTTAAATTTTAAATCTTTCCTTATGTGGAAGCCATGATTTTAAAAGAGAGTTTTTAAAATTTTAAATCTTTCCTTTTATAGCTTTCTACAAAGGATTAAGAGAAAGGTTAGATATCTTTCCTTATTTGTAGTTAAAAGGAATATTTTAATTTTTGATAAAACTTTCCTTTTTTGCAACCATCCACATATTTTAAAAGAAATATTTTAATTTATATAATTTTCCTTTTACAACCAATAAGGGATTTAAAGAAAGAAATTTTTTAATTAAAATTTCTTACCGAAATCAATAAGGAAGTTTTAATTTTATGTTTAAAACTTTCCTTTTTTGGAGCAATAGATATGGCCGACCATGACAAGTATAAAAGGGAGTTTTAAAACTTTGTTTTTTAGTCATTGGCAAGGAATATAAGGAAGTTTTAATTATGTTTAAAATTTTTCTTATTTGCCAAGACCAAGGAATATAAAAGAGAAGGAGGGGGTGTCTCACCCAACAACACTTCTATTATTCTTCCTCTCTTATTCCTTGTGGCCGGTCCTTCCTCTTCCCCTTTCTTCTTCTTTGTGGATGGCGACATCTACCTCTTGGAGCTTCATTGGTGGCTGGATTTCACTTGAAGAAGAAAAAGAGAAAGGTGGCATTGTTTCCTAACATCCCTTGGAGATTGGTTGGTGGTCGAGACTCATCATCCTTTGGAGGTTGTTGGTGGCCGAAACTTGGAAGCAAGAAGAGAAGGTTTGGTTGGATTTCATCTTGGTAGATCGTCGCCCACACGTCGTCCAAGAGAAGGAGAGGAATATAATAGAAGATCAAGAGGTCTATAAGGTACAAAAGGTATAACTAGTTATTAGTTTCCGCATCATAACTAGTTAATATTTTGTATAGATCTTGGAAAACCAAACACAAGAGGTTATCGGTTTAGTTATCATTTTTGTTATCGATTTTCATTTTGATTTCATCTTTCGATATTGTGCTTCTATTGAGGTCTCTATAATTAAACCTAGTTTACTGTAAGAAGTTAAATATCTGATTTCTTTGTGAGGCTTTATCTAGGAAGTGGTGGATGATCTCATACCCAAGAAGGCCTAGTCCCTCGCTATGTTTAACCTGGAAGCCAATCTTTGAAATAGATATTTGATAACTTCTGTAATATGGTTTAACTTAGGAAGATCACATCGGTTGAACTTGGAGTAAGAATGTTAAGTTTCGTTCCCAATCCAAGTTTAACTTCTAAAGGAAAATTTTGGATTAATAATGTTAAGCATTGTTTGCAATCCAAATTTAACTTTAGTGGAGCACATGGGTAGCTAGGATAGTTCTATACTTGTACAAATTTTTGTACAGAGGAACTAGGACAGTATTCCGAGTAGCAACCAACAACTGGTATCAGAGTTAGGATATACCTCTGTGTGTTTGGTTATTAGTTTAATTATGCACATGTCATATATATTTTAGGCAGGATAATAGTAGGATGTGCAAATAGATTAACTCTGTAGTTGCAGGCTCCAACTATTATGGCCTATTATGATTGTGTGTGATTGGACCCTCAGACATGTCGAGGGCATTTTATGTGTGCATGATTGTATGTATTAAAATACAGTAGGAGCTGTATTAGTTTTAGGATTTTACATTATTGTTTGATCTAGACTCTATGTACATTCTTTTGTGGAATATAGGATCGATATATGTAAAATTTTATTTTATCGCGGATCATATCCTTGCGAGGCGTGGTGCTATTTGAGGACCAGAGGCGCAGCGGAAAAAGAAGCAAGATAGATATGGCGACAAGACCCAATTGCGGTGGCTAAAGATGACAGCAGCTAGGGTTGGCAGCACACGGAGGACAGTGATGGAAGAGACCATAATAGTTAGAAAATTGATTTTTCATATTTATTGCTTTTATTTGCTGTGATGTGTGTGTGCATGTTAAAATCCTCATCTTAAATAACTAAGTGGGAGAGGGATTAGTAGATAAATTCCACGGTCTCCATTACTGGTTTGTAAGTGATGTAAACAAACTTGCGCGTTGGCTCTGAGTGCCTCCCTCCACATCGGATGAGTTTGTTTACGGATCACTAGATCAAACTTCCTTTATGGATGATTATAGGAAATTATTTAGGAGCGTGTGATCTTCTCCAACTGAAGGGGCACAATCCTATTTAATGGACTAAGTATCAAGTAATGGTATACACTTAGGCACATTTAATAGTATCCTCCGATCCCCATCGGAGTCACTGCTATTATTTGTGTGACCAAAGGAATACCAACTATTAATTTTGTTTGTCATAAAGTTAGGATGACAAGAATAAAATTAATAGGTAAAACCTCCTCTTACAAATGTTTGAATTTGTATACGTCCACACTAACGTGGCATACAAAATTCACAGTGTTTTTAGGTGTTGGTGAATTTAAATAATATTGTTTGAGGACTCAATATTATTCTAAATTCTAAAGTATTGACCAAAACCTATTTTGTGATTCTTAGGATGACTTTCAACTCACTGGCTATTATTCTGAAAGAGAACAAACTTACTGGTCCCAATTATATAGATTGGAAAAGAAACCTGGACATTGTCCTAACTGTGAAGGCTATAAGTTTGTACTAATGGAGGTCTGCCCTAATGTACCTAATAGCGATTTTAGTGAAGAGGAGATTGAGTATCATAGGAAATGGGTCAAGGCAAATGAGATGGCACGGTGTTACATTTTGGCTTCAATGTCAAATGTGTTGCAACATCAGCAGCAGGACATGCCATCTGCCTATAACATGATGAGCAATCTCAAGGATCTCTTCGGACACCAGAATTGGGATGTTAGGCAACTGGCTATGAGAAACTTAATGACAGCCACCATGACAGAGGGGACACCTGTAAGGGATCATATCCTCAAGATGATGACTTACTTGAATGAGATACAAATCCTTGGAGCTGAAATCGATGGGGATACCCAGGTCAATATAATTCTCCAATCGTACCCAAAAGTTTTGAGCAGTTCCGCCTGAACTACAATATGAATAAAAGGATTTATTCATTGACAGAACTACTGACAGAACTTCAGGCAGTAGAAGACCTATTTCATCATAATTCTCAAATTCACTTTGTTGAAAATGTTTCTACTTCTAAGTCGAAAGGCAAGAAGAAGAAGAAGAAGAAGAAACAAGCTGGTTTGGCAAAGAAAGTGAATCGATCTCTAAGTACTGGACTAAAAGCAGGAGTGAAGAAGCTGAAGGGCAACTGCTTCATTTGCAAGCAGTCTGGACATTGGAAGGCGGATTGTCCTCGTAGAAAAGAGAACAATAAAGGTATATCTTATTCTCTAGTTATTGAAACATGTTTAGCGGTGTTATCTACCAGTACCTGGTGTGTAGATACAGGAGCCACTGATCATGTCTGCAATACATTGCAGGGGTTCCAGGAAACCCGACGACTATATGAAGGAGAGATAACCGTCTACATGGGAAATGCTACGAAAGTGACAGCTGTTGCAGTGGGAGATGTTTACTTATCATTTGATAGGAATAGAAATTTGATTTTGAGAAATTGTCTTTATGTACCAGGTTTTAGAAAGAATTTAATTTCAGTTTCTAAACTATTTTTGGATGGATATACTGTTTCTTTTGATGACAAAGTGGTTATCAAGAAGAATAGGTTAGTCATCTGTTCTGGTACATTAATTGGCAATTTGTATACTCTTAATTTGATAACTCCCACAAAGCAATAAATAGAAATTAATAACACATCCTCTAATTCTAATAAGAGAAAGGAACCTTCGAAAATGAACCAAACATATCTTTGGCATCTAAGACTTGGTCATATTAACTTGAGTAGGATTCAAAGGCTAATAGCCAATGGACTTTTGGGTTCATTAGTGTTGGAAAACTTTCCAACCTGCGAATCTTGCTTGGAAGGAAAAATGACCAAGAGACCTTTTAAGGCCAAGGGGTATAGAGCAAAAGATGTGTTGGAATTGGTTCATTCTGATTTGTGTGGACCTATGACTATCCAGGCGAGAGGTGGTTTCGAATATTTCGTCTCTTTTATAGATGACTATTCGAGATATGGGTACATTTACTTGTTACGCCGCAAGTCTGAGTGCTTTGATAAGTTCAAAGAGTACAAGGCTGATGTGGAGAAACGTCACAGTAAAAGTATCAAGACACTACAATCTGATCGTGGTGGCGAGTACCTCTCAAGAGATTTTAGGAATTACTTATCAAAGGTTGGAATTCAATCCCAATTGTCTGCACCTGGTACACCCCAACAGAATAGTGTGGCAGAACGAAGGAATAGGACTCTTATGGAAATGGTTAGATTGATGATGAGTTATTCAGAATTACCAAGTTCATTCTGGGGATATGCTTTAGAAACGGCAGTGTACATTCTTACCTGGTACCTTCTAAATCAGTACCTGCTACTCCCATGGAATTGTGGAATGGGCCTAAGCCTAGTCTAAGTCATATTCGGATATGGGGTAGTCCAACACATGCGCTGAAGGGAGATACTGATAAGTTAGAATCTCGTACAGAAGTTCGCCTGTTTATAGGTTATCCAAAAGGAACGAAAGGAGGTTTGTTTTATAGTCCTAAAGATCAGAAGGTCATTGTTAGCACGAATGCCTGATTTTTAGAAGAGGACTATGTAATAAACCATAAGCCCATGAGTGAAATTGTTCTAGAAGAAATGAGAGAGGACACGTCTACTTTAGTACCACCAGTGTAAGATGAAATATCACAAGAAACTACAACACGTATCACAAATGATACACAACTACAGACAGTGCCTTGTCGTAGTGAGAGGGTTGTGAGACAACCTGAAATATTCATGTTTTTGGGAGAGTGTTCGGACTTGATCCCAGGTAAACATGAAAAACATGAACCTGATCCCCGAACATATGACGAAGCACTCCAAGATAAAGATGCAGCATCTTGGCAAAGAGCAATGAATTCAGAAATAGAATCTATGTATTCTAACAAAGTCTGGGAGCTAGTAGAACCATCAAATAGTGTAAAAGTTATTGGATGTAAATGGATCTATAAAAGGAAAAGAGGGGCAGATGGGAAGGTGGAAACCTTCAAAGCAAGGCTTGTTGCGAAGGGGTATACTCAGAAAGAGGTAATCGATTATGAGGAAATTTTTTCACCAGTAGCTATGCTTAAGTCTATCCGGATACTCTTATCTATTGCTGCTCATATGGATTATGAGGTTTGGCAAATGGATGTCAAGACAGCTTTCCTTAACGGAAGTCTTGAAGAAAACATCCATATGAAGCAACCAGAGGGGTTTATTGCAAAGGGCAAAGAGCATCTAGTGTGTAAGCTCAATCGGTTGATTTATGGACTGAAACAAGCTTTAAGATCTTGGAACATCTAGTTTAATGAAGTAATCCAGTCATATGGATTTATTCAGTGTTCAAATGAGTCTAGTGTATACAAGAAGTGTGATGGAAACGTGGTGGTATTTCTTATACTATACGTAGATGACATTTTGTTAGTTGGAAACAATATCAAAGTGTTGTCGGAAGTAAGGGTATGGTTGTCCAAGTAATTCGATATGAAGGACTTGGGAGAATGTGCACATATTCTCAGGATCAAAGTAATAAGGGATCACAAGAAAAGAATGTTGTACTTTTCCCAAGCTTCATATATCGATACAATCCTAGCTCGTTTTGGCATGCAAGACTCCAAGAAAGGTTTTCTACCTTTTAGGCATGGAGTATCTGTTGGAACCCCAAGGTTGGTTTTGGTGTGATCAACAAGTTAAGTTAGGTTCTGTTGTTTTCTAACCTTGTGTCTAAGTGTGCAGGAGCTTAGGAGCACAGGTACTCGAGCGGAAGACGCAGCTAGCGAGAAGGACGGCACGCAGTGCATCCGAGGGACGAGGCGCTGCGGAAGAGTACACCGGCGGACGAGAAGGAAGTGCGCGCAATGGTTCCGAGGTACGAAAGTCGGAGCGGAAGATTGCTCGGGGAGCAAGAGACGCAGCTAGCGCGAAGGTCGGCACGGGGTGCGATCGAGGGACGAAGTCTGCGGATGAGTACGCTGGTGGACGAGAAGGGACACGCGGCAATTCCGAGGGACGAGAAGCCGGAGGGAAGCACGCTCGAGAAGACCGGAAGATGGGTTCGGGTGAGCCCTATTCCGGATGTCAGAGATCACCCAATCAAGCGGATCCGGAGCAGAAGACCCGGACCGAGACGGGGACTTAACGGAGAAGTGGTCCCGGACAAAAAGTCAACCGCAGTTGACTTTTTGCTCCGGGGCGCCCGGAACCAATCCGGGCGCCCGGACCCTGATTTTGACCAAGATCGCGATTTACGTGATCTGAACGTTGGGGGATAAAACTTTATCCCCCCCAGGGCGCCCGGAACCCTTCCAGGCGCCCCGACCAAGGCTATAAATATAGCCTTGGTCCAGAAGCTCTTCATCAGTTCAGAAATTGTAAACAACACTTGTGTGCTTCCACTGTTTAGATTAGCTTCTGTCTTTCTGTGCTTACACTGCTGTAAACGAGGCTTCTCCGCCTGAAGGAGCTCTTAGTGTGATCTTCATCCTTGGATTAACAACCTCCCCGGTTGTAACCAAGTCAAATTCGGTGCCTCGTTTTTATGCTCTATTTTCTGTTTAATCTATTTTTTATGTGTTAGCTTAATCGTACGAGAAAGAGTTGTGTTTGATTTTTCAGGGCTATTCAACCCCCCCTTCTGGCCGACCGCATCGGTCCAACAAGTGGTATCAGAGCCGAGGCGCTTCAGGAGGACTAACCGCCGAACGAAGCAACAAGATGGCCGGATCCAACATCCACGCACCAAAATTCGAAGGGGACTTCGCTAGCTGGAAAAATCGAATGGAGGTATTTCTTGAAACAGATTATGATTTATTACTAACAATGGAATTTGGCTATGAAGCACCAGAGGGCAAAGCAAGAAATCAATGGTCAAAGAAGGAGCAGGCTGACCACGTGGCAAACAAGAAAGCAGAATTCCATCTGCTAAGTGTACTTCCAACACAAGAAGTCAATCGAGTCGGTACCTACAACTCGGCAAAGGAGCTTTGGGAGAAATTCCTGGAGTTACACGAAGGAACATCCGAAGCCAAACTTGCAAGACGGGATTTACTTCGTAACCAGCTTACAAACCTCCGATTTGAAGAAGGTGAAACAATTGCACATCTACACTCGAGGATTCAGGAACTCATCACTAGACTTACGAATCTTGGAGAAGAGGTAAGTAACCGAGATTCGCTAAGGTATGCCCTAAATTCCTTTCCTAGAAACTCAAAATGGGCATCACTAGTAGATGTCTTTTACATTTCAAAAGATCTAGAAAAATTTCATTAGACGAATTCTTTTCAACTTTTGAAGTGCATGAGTCAAGATGTGCAGGTCCGAAGGAGCCCAAGAATAATGTCGCTCTTAAAGCTTCGAGAGACGAACCTGAGTCAGAATCTTCTCTCGACGACGAGGAAATGGTAATGATGGTAAGACGATTTAAAAATATTTGTAAATCTAGGAAATCTAACCATCCGCAGGGAAGAAAGAAAAGAACCATCCGCTGCTACCATTGCGATGAAGAAGGGCACGTCAAGGACAATTGCCCTAAACTGAAGAACAAAGGGAAGGATAAGGGTAAGAAGTCTATCCAAAAGCGCAAGGCCCTAAAAGCGACGTGGGACGATACGTCGTCGGAATCGGAAGTCGAGGAGTTCTCCGGGCTCGCGTTAATGGCGAGTCATCAAGACGATGACTGCGAGTCAAGCTCTTCCGAAATGAGCATCGAAAGCATCGATGAAGGGGGAGCCACGTCCGAAGAGAGCAGCAGTTCAGGGGGAGAAACCGACAACGAGATCGACAAGGTAAGTGAGGTACGATCTCTTCCTCCTGATAAAATATTTAAATTCATTAAAATTTTAACAAAAGATTGCTGCAAATTAGAAAATTAAAATAAAGATTTAAAAGCAATATTAGCTACATCTTGTCCGTTAGAAATGCTAGATAAATCAAATTTAGAAAATGAAAAATTAAAATTAGAAATTCAAAATTTAAAAATTCAAGTAGAAAACTTGAAAAACTCTGCTTGCTCATCTAAAACCAATTTTAGAAGGTTCAATAATTTGAATTGGTATTATAGATATCACCAGGGACAAATTAAAAATATCTCTAGAAAATATGTCCCTAAGAAATTTTTAGTTAATCCAGTAGGTTGGAACCTTTATTGGGTTCCTAAATCTTGCTTAGTGTAAATTTTAAAATCAAAGTTAGCGCTTTAAGTGAGAAAATTAAACAAAAATTTCTTTATGGGCTTTGACTAGAAAGTGGTTGTTGCTCCAATAACCAAGAAGGCCTAGTGCCTCGCCACTGCCTGGAAGCCAAATATTGAAATAAATGTTTAATTAATAAAGCATTAATACTAGAATTATTTAATGCTTTAAAAAGTTATTCAAACATGTTTCAAAATTTTGACATAAATTTTTTTTAAATTCTATTTTCAAAAATAATTTTTACTTAGAGTTTTTTTCTGCTTTTATTGATTCAAAAATATTTTTCAAAATATTTAATTAAGTTTTATTGATTGCAAAATTCTTTTTCTAACTTAGAATCTTTTGACTTAGAAATTTTTTTTAAGGTAGCTTTTCAAAATTTTCTAAGTCTTTAACCCTTAGATTTTTTTTGGAACCCCATTTTTTTGTGATCAAAGGGGGAGAAGGATAAGTATAAGTCTAGGGGGAGGTAGCCTAAAACTATTTTTTTCTATTTTTGTGCACTAAATTGTAAATTTAGTTAGTTTATTTTTTGTCTAGTTAACCCTAGCTTAACTTGGGTTGATCACACCAAAAAGGGGGAGATTGTTGGAACCCCAAGGTTGGTTTTGGTGTGATCAACAAGTTAAGTTAGGTTCTGTTGTTTTCTAACCTTGTGTCTAAGTGTGCAGGAGCTTAGGAGCACAGGTACTCGAGCGGAAGACGCAGCTAGCGAGAAGGACGGCACGAGGGACGAGGCGCTGCGGAAGAGTACACCGGCGGACGAGAAGGAAGTGCGCGCGATGGTTCCGAGGTACGAAAGCCGGAGCGGAAGATTGCTCGGGGAGCAAGAGACGCAGCTAGCGCGAAGGTCGGCACGGGGTGCGATCGAGGGACGAAGTCTGCGGATGAGTACGCTGGTGGACGAGAAGGGACACGCGACAATTCCGAGGGACGAGAAGCCAGAGGGAAGCACGCTCGAGAAGACCGGAAGATGGGTTCGGGTGAGCCCTATTCCGGATGTCAGAGATCACCCAATCAAGCGGATCCGGAGCAGAAGACCCGGATCGAGACGGGGACTTAACGGAGAAGTGGTCCCGGACAAAAAGTCAACCATAGTTGACTTTTTGCTCCGGGGCGCCCGGACCCTAATTTTGACCAAGATCTCGATTTATGTGATCTGAACGTTGGGGGATAAAACTTTATCCCCCCCAGGGCGCCCGGAACCCTTCCAGGCGCCCCGACCAAGGCTATAAATATAGCCTTGGTCCAGAAGCTCTTCATCAGTTCAGAAATTGTAAACAACACTTGTGTGCTTCCACTGTTTAGATTAGCTTCTGTCTTTCTGTGCTTACACTGCTGTAAACGAGGCTTCTCCGCCTGAAGGAGCTCTTAGTGCGATCTTCATCCTTGGATTAACAACTTCCCCGGTTGTAACCAAGTCAAATTTGGTGCCTCGTTTTTATGCTCTATTTTCTGTTTAATCTATTTTTTATGTGTTAGCTTAATCGTACGAGAAAGGGTTGTGTTTGATTTTTCAGGGCTATTCAACCCCCCCCTTCTGGCCGGCCGCATCGGTCCAACAGTATCTTTATCTAAAGAGATGTCTCCGAAGACATCAAAAGAGATAGAAGAAATGAAGGCAGTTCCTTATGCTTCAGCTGTAGGAAGCCTAATGTATGCTATGTTATGCATGAGACCGGATATCTGTTTTATCGTGGGCATGGTTAGCATATATCAAAGTAATCTAGGATAGGGACATTGGACTGCCGTAAAGCAGATATTAAAGTACCTGAGAAGGACTAGAGATTATATGCTGGTTTACCAAGCAGATGATTTGCTCTCTGTGGGTTACACGAATTTCGATTTCCAATCAGATAGGGACAATAGTAAGTCTACATCAGGCTATGTGTTTACTTTAGGAGGTGGAGCCATAGCATGGAGGAGTGTTAAGCATAAATGTGTTTCAGACTCAACCATGGAAGCTGAGTATGTGGCAGCCTCTGAGGCAGCCAAAGAAGCTGTATGGCTCAGGAACTTTTTTATGGACTTAGATGTGATTCCTGGTTTGCCCAAAATCATCACAATTTATTGTGATAATAGCGGTGTAGTATCAAACTCGAAGGAACCACGAGCCCATAAGGCGAGTAAACACATTGAGCGCAAGTACCACCTGATACGAGACATTGTAAAGCGAGGAGAAGTTGTTGTCGAAAAGATTGCATAAGCAGACAATCTGGCAGATTCTTTCACTAAGGCCCTTCCGGCGAAAGCTTTTGATCGGCATGTTGAAGGGATGGGAATCAGATATATGGCAGCATTTATGGCAGCATAGTCTTTTAATATAAGTGGGAGATTGTTAGAGTGTATACTAAAAGTCTAGCTTTTTGTATAAACAATCATTTTGAAATAAGAATCACATTGGTCAAATGTCTACATTTATGCTAAGTGTAGTTGTCCATTTAATTTATATTGAAGATAACATGGTGTGAGGAGACACACAAAAATTCATGTTATCAGTTCCTTATAAATTATAAACAGTTGCTCACAACCAAGATAAAATGGGACAAACCATTGGAGTGGTTGTAGTGTAATTAGGTATTAGTTTATCTTGATTAATAAATTATACTAGTACACTATGAGTGTATTGAGCAGGATCATTTGAGGTAGTTTCTTTTATACTGACTATATTAAAGAGCAAAACCTCTGTTATTATGGAAGTGTGTACTCTTAATCATGATATAATAACAAGCACGTATATTTAATATTTATTTCTTTAATTTATCAAAGGGTGTGAATTAGCTCGTTAAATCAATAGGCCCGATAAGTTGGGAAATGATATTATTTATATGGTGTGTTGTTGATTATAGAATGAAACTGTGTCCTAGTAATCTAGGTTGATGATGTCCCCTTGAGGAGCTCATAAGGATTGTCATGTAAACTCTGCAGGTGGACTTAGTCCGACATGACAATAAGGTCGAGTGGTACTACTCTTGGAACTAGATATTAATTAAGTGAGTTGTCAGTAACTCATTTAATTAGTGGCCATTCAATATCTTAAACACAGGAAGATTAACGTACTCATAATAAGAAGGAGCTCATATTGTAATATGGGATTGGTGCGGTAGTGCAATAATAACTATTTAGTGGAATGAGATATTATTGATGAACTTGAGTTGGGTGTTCGGGGCGAACACGGGAAGCTCAAGCTCATCGGGAGACCAAAACTAATACCTCCTCTAGGTCCCTATTGTAGCCTCTTATTTATAAAGTCTTATATCCACCATCACCCAACTTCTTACCCACCTCTTGGTGGCCGGCCAAGCCTAGCTTAGAGCCCAAGCTAGGGCCGACCAAACCAAACCAAGAAGGGAGCCAAGTTGTGGCCGACCCTAGCTTGGAGCCCAAGCAAGGGTGGTCGGCCACATTAAGATTAAACGGAGGTTTTAAATTTTAAATCTTTCCTTATGTGGAAGCCATGATTTTAAAAGAGAGTTTTTAAAATTTTAAATCTTTCCTTTTATAGCTTTCTACAAAGGATTAAGAGAAAGGTTAGATATCTTTCCTTATTTGTAGTTAAAAGGAAGATTTTAATTTTTGATAAAACTTTCCTTTTTTGCAACCATCCACATATTTTAAAAGAAATATTTTAATTTATTTAATTTCCCTTTTACAACCAATAAGGGATCTAAAGAAAGAAATTTTTTAATTAAAATTTCTTACCGGAAACAAATAAGGAAGTTTTAATTTTATGTTTAAAACTTTCCTTGTTTGGAGCAATAGATATGGCCGGCCGTGACAAGTATAAAAGGGAGTTTTAATTTTTTGTTTTAAAACTTTCCTTTTTAGTCATTAGCAAGGAATATAAAGAAATTTTAATTATGTTTAAAACTTTCCTTATTTGCCAAGACCGAGGAATATAAAAGAGAAGGAGAGGGTGCCTCACCGAACAACACTTCTATTATTCTTCCTCTCTTATTCCTTGTGGCCTGTCCTTCCTCTTCCCCTTTCTTCTTCTTTGTGGACGGCGGCATCTACCTCTTGGAGCTTCATTGGTGGCCGGATTTCACTTGAAGAAGAAGAAGAGAAAGGTGGCATTGTTTCCTAGCATCCCTTGGAGATTGGTTGGTGGTCGAGACTCATCATCCTTTGGAGGTTGTTGGTGGCCGAAACTTGGAAGCAAGAAGAGAAGGCTTGGGTGGATTTCATCTTGGTAGATCGTCGCCCACACGACGTCCAAGAGAAGGAGAGGAATATAATAGAAGATCAAGAGGTCTATAAGGTACAAAAAGTATAACTAGTTATTAGTTTCCGCATCATAACTAATTCATCTTTTGTATAGATCTTGAAAAATCAAACACAAGAGGTTATCGGTTTAGTTATCATTTTTGTTATCGATTTTCGTTTCGATTTCATCTTTCGATATTGTGCTTCTATTGAAGTCTCTATAGTTAAACCTAGTTTACTGTAAGAAGTTAAATATCCGATTTCTTTGTGAGGCTTTGTCTAAGAAGTGGTGGATGATCCCATACCCAAGAAGATCTAGTGCCTCGCCATGTTTAACCTGGAAACCGATCTTTGAAATAGATATTTGATAACTTCTGTAATATGGTTTAACTTAGGAAGATCACATCGGTTGAACTTGGAGTAAGAATGTTAAGTTTCGTTCCCAATCTAAGTTTAACTTCTAAAGGGGAACTTTGGATTAATAATGTTAAGCATCGTTTGCAATCCAAATTTAACTTTAGTAGAGCGCATGGGTAGCTAGGATAGTTCTATACTTGTATAAATTTTTATACATGGGACTAGGACGGTATTCTGAGTAGCAACTAACAGTTGGGTAGTCAAAGACCCAACAATGATAGATTAGGTTTGAGATACCGATCTAATGTCTCCAAGGCTAAGGGAAAGTCTTATGCTAGGGTTGCATATGACTATAACAAGGATAAGTTAAAAAATGGCAAGGGAAAGTCATTTAAAGGTAAGGAGAAATTAACCAAAGACAAGATGTCTAAGGTTAAAAAGGTTAAGTTCGTTGGCCAAGTGTCACTCGAGGTGCACCGATGTGGCCTAGTAATTGTGGATGAGTCACTTAAGGTGGTGGCTAAGGTTAAGAGCTCTAGGGAGAGCTCAAAGAGTCTTTAGGGCAAATGAAAATGGATCTCAAGTGGACCATGCTTGGGAGTCTAAATGAGTCATGGAATGTGCCAAAATGGGTTGGAGATGAACTTGAGTCTCAAACCTAGGGAATTGGCACAATTGATTGAGTTTCATGCATGAAAATATAAAATTGAGTTAATATTGCACGAAAATTAGTTTTGAATGTATCAATGTCATATAAACTGATACTAGGGATGCATTGAGATTTAGTATAAGCAAATACATCAAGAGGAAGCCAAAACTAGGACTTTAGGCCAAGGTTCAATTGAACCATTTAGATAGTTTTAGATTTTGTATCAATATTGAGATCCAAGATATATACATTTTTAAATATATTTTTTCCAAGTAGACATGGGTAAAATAGACCTCTCCACAAAATTTGGAGATTTTTGGATATTTGTGAAATTTTTAGTGCATTTCTAAAGTTGTGTCATAAATGTTGTTTGGGCTAAAAAAAGGGGTATCAGTCTACTGATGCAGTTGCCAATCGATTGGTAACAATATTTATTGAGCACAGAATGTCTCTGTGAGCTTATTTCCATAAGGGCAGTCAACTGGTAACTAGGGCAGTCAACTGATACAAATCTGAAACTTATTTTCAGCACTGATTTTGACCGGGTCAACTCATATAGGTGTATGAGATCCTTAGGGGATAAATACATGAGTTTATGGTTAGTTTGGATTATCAAGTTTCAAAAATTAAGATATTGTTAGAATCTTTTTTATATTAGGCAAAGGGGAAGAAGTAAGGTTTTAGTTGGGAAAACCTTAAATGTCTTTGCAAGAAATCCTAGCTCAATGGAGAGCTTAGGTGTAGGGAGAGCCTTGTGATAGGTTTCGATGCATGTTGCATATTTTCTAGGTGGTGTAAGTCCAAGTGTATAGCCTTGGCAATGTAAGTCCAAAATGTGTTATTAGCATGTTGTTTTGCTATTATGTTTTCCCTAACTTAAACGTATTGTCAAACATCAAAAAAGGGGAGATTGTTGGATGCAATCTTGAGGGCCCGTGTGACCATGCATTTTGATGTTTGGGCAAAGTGTTTAAATTAGGTTTACCCTTGTATTTGATATGTGTATATGAGTTGTGCAGATTTGTAGGATACACATATGACTCAGCTTGATGGCTTTAGATTCGGTGAAGGATGGAGCATCTAAGGGACCATAGACAAGGCAGCAAGGACAAGAGCCGAGGAAAGCGCACTTCAAGGCATACACAAAGGATGACATTAGGACAAAACGCGGGCTTGAATGCATCCGAGGGATGAGAGCCAAAGGAAGAAGACTTGAAGGCAAGAGGTTAAGGCTGTGATGAAGAGTCAAGTGAGTCGTGAGAATCCGAGTGCGAGAGAAATGTACTCGAGAAGGGGAACTCTAGGTTTAGGGTTTTACCAATCGATTGGTGTATGTACCAGTCGACTGGTGGTCGAGCTGGGAAGAACAAAATGTTTCTGTTGTCTCAATCGAAGTAGACTAGTTGACTAGTGTAGGTACCAATCGACTGGTATCAAGTCGTTGGGGTTATAACGGTCGAATTACACAGAGGACCAGTCGACTGGTACCAGTATAATCAACTTAGTTGTTTTCCCCAAGCTCTATATAATGGAGCTTGAGGTGGTTGGTTTGGGTGACGAAATTAGATTTGGTTAAAGCCTAATTAGTAGTCACCAAAGTTTCAAGTGCTCATTGTATTCCAAGAGGTCTTAGTAAGAGTTGTAGTGAGGCTTCTCCACCCACAAGGAGACTTGAGGTAGCCGAAATTTGCCGGGGAGCTAAACCACTGACAGATAGCGATCATTCACGTTATGGGCAGCCGTGGAGTAAGAGCAAGTTATCTCTGAACCACGTAAATGAGCGTGTCAAGTTTGGTTTGCTTTCTTGTCTTTAGATTAGCTTTCTATTTGTTATTGTTTGTATTTCGCTGTTCTAATATCATAGGAAAGTAAATTGGGGTCAACATTTATTCAACCCCCTTCTAGCCGGCCACCAATCGCCAACGGACATGCCTATGAGAAGTGGAGAACTGAGTTCTGGAGATCTGACCGGCTATAGGGTCGGTCGGGTTTATGTTGGAAGTCATGCCCATGAGAAGTGGAGAACTGAGCCCTGGAGGTCAGACCAACTCTAAGACCGATCATGTTTATATTGGGAGTAATGCCTATGAGAAGTGGGGAACTGATCCCTGGAGGTCCGACCTGTTAGTAATTAGCCCTAAGAGTCAATCATGAGATGATTAGGCTTTTTGGATTAATCATTGAGTTAGACTCAAATGAACTCACTCATTGAATTAAGTATAATCCGAATTAGACTCATTGAGTTAGACTTAAATAGATCCAATTGTTGGGTTGATTCGAATTGCATGGGAATCAATGGGTTAGACTCATTAGGTGAACTTGAGTTCACCAAGGAAGTTGAATGGTAAAAATTCAACCATTGGACTGAATGGTTGATTTTGAGCCATTGGGTTAGAAGATGAAAGGGTGGAAACTCTTGGTATTCCATGGGATGACTATAAATATCATTTGGATGATATTTTTCATAAGATTTTCATCACTCAGGAAGGTGAAAGGTCTCTTTGCTTCTTCTTTTTCCTCCTTTCCTTGCTTGGCCGAACATACCCTTGAAGGTTGCTAGCACAACCTTGTGTGTTCTTCTCCATCTTGTTCAGTTTGTGAGACAAACGAAAGCAAGGTTTGTTCGTGTGGATACCGTAGAGGCGCGAACGCTTGATCGTGCTATGATCCGAGCTGTCGGGAGATCGTGAGCACGCTTCAAAGGTATAACTCTATCATGTCTTTAGATCTATCTTAGTATAAGATTATGTTTCCCTTCGCATGGATCTTCTGGAGGAAATAGGTTTTTTCCGCTGCGCGTTTGCGTGTTTAGCAATCTATTCCCTTACATGACCGGCTATAAAGTCGGTCAGGTTTATGTTGGGAGTCATACCCATGAGAAGTAGAGAACTGAGCTCTAGAGATCCTACCGGCTATAGTGTCAGTCCGATTTATGCTGGGAGTTATGCTCATGAGAAGTATAGAACTAAGCCCCGGAGGTCCAACCGGCTCTAGGGCTAGTCGGGTTTACGTTGGGAGTTATGTCCATGAAAAGTGGAGAACTAAGCTCCGGAGATCTGATTGACTCTAGAATTGATTGGGTTTATGTTGGAAGTTCTGCCCATGAGGAGTGGGGAGTTGAATCCCGTTGAAAGTGGTCTGTTCGGATACATACATATTGACTTTGACTATCACATCATCTTAATTTTGATTTGATTTTGACTGTCACATCATCTTAACTATCGATCCTATATTATCTTTGGGGTCACTCACAATAGTCATATCACCCATGATCTTTTTTTATATATTTCTAATATAAAACTTTAATTGTATTATCAACAATTGAGACATGGAGGATACCGAAGGAGATATCTGAATCTAAGACTAAGATAGAAATAATGTCGGTAGCCGAGGGCGAAACATGATTGCTGACATATCCGATCATACTTGAGTCACATCTAGGCTGGATCTAATTTCTTTTAAGTCGTATTTGATCCACTGGAATTTTCACTTTTAATTTAGCATGACTTTTAACTATACGGACAGTTAAGGACCATAAAATTCCGCTGTATTAGCCGGATCATAGGTTATGGAGCAAGAGTTAGAAATTATTGTACCACGTATATTAATAGTGTTTGTGTTTGCATTTTGAGTTTATTACTTGCTATTTTGTGGCATACTAAATTGTAGCTAACAAATAAATAAAAAGGAGCGTTATTCATCCTCTTCTATTAATATCTCACGGTCCTAGCAAGTTGCACAATGACTAGTAGAGCAATAGTAGTATAGTACTCATTCCAAATATAAGAATAACTAAGACATTAACCCACACATATAAACTCCAGTCTGAACATATTTAATGGACAACATATAGGTACATCATGATATCCACGGTGGAAAGGAATACAATTAAATTATTTTTTGAATGGAGAATTAATTATGAAAGGATTATCGAAATTAATTAGTCATTAAGAGTGGCATATATTTTTTTTAATCAACTCACTTTTTCTACAATGTTAGGGGAAAAAACTATAATTAATAAATGAAGAATATTAAAGTAAAATAACTTTATTCTTTTGTATCAATCAAATGCGAGATGAGACACAATTACCTCGTCCTGGCTCGCCATCATACATCATCCAATGGCTCGATCTAATTAGTTGACCTAAACACAATTCAACAAATGGTATATATATTTGGCAGCCCATTGCTGTCTAATTAAATGGTTTTAAAAACTTGATGCAGACTTTTTCGTCTGAGCTCGATCGTTGCTGCACAGAGATTTCTGCTCGATCAAGATCTTCTGCGTTGAAATTAAAAGCATGCGACGCAACAAGATCTCAGCGACTTAAGTGACTTTCGGGGCTGCTGTCACAGTAAGTCAACCCGTCCAAGATGACGGCTCTGCATGTGTTTGATGAAAGTCGCAACGAAATGTATACATTAATGCAGAAAATTAATGCGGAAGACGCCACCACTGACCACGCCCGTCTCTCTCAGTTTTCTTTATTGATCATTCTTCTTCTTCTTCTTCTCCTCTTCTTCTTCTTCTCCTGCTTCTTTTAATGTGCAGGCAATTGAAGACTAGCTATCAATCTGCAGTCAGTTCTAGAAGAGGCTGATTCAAAAAATAAATAATAAATAATAAATAATTTCTGCAAATGGAAATAAATTCTTCAACAATACTCGAGTAATTAAACGGATTGTGTTATTTCCAAGTAACAATAGCCATTGCAGATAATTGTCTGATCAGTTGACTTTTGTGTGCACTTTGATATTGAGATTATCCATTTGTGAAATTAAGACAGCATTTACTAAGGATATGATCAGATAATTTACATTCTTATTTTTCATATTATTACAACAACTATGTGTTCATAGCTGTCGCAATATAAATAAACTGTGTTATAGCCATTATAGTTCATAACTATTACAAAACAACTATGCAACTACGTTGTAGTTGTTGTAACAACATCAAAAATAAGGATAGTTCATGGAAGTAAAATGGATGATTTTCTTTGATAAGAAATGAAAAAAAAAAAAAAACACTCCGCTCTTTTGAATTTTTTTTTTTTTTAAAAAAAACTGAAGTTACGTGAAAATAAGGAGAGAAAAAGTAATGGATGAAACTTCACAACTTTCCAAACTGATAATGGATGAAACCCACCATGATAAATAAACCTACCTGCAGATCGATATAGTTCCTTGGCAAAACCTGAAGCAATCAGAAATCATCATAACACAAACTCCATGCATATACACAGACGCCAATCACCAATCACCATGCAATAACTTTTTATTAATTTAATCATCACCGTTAATTGTTTGCCTGAGAATATAATTAAGGAAAAGTTCGAATTACTTTTGCATGAAATTAACATAGAATTATATTACAACGCACCGTACCTGATCTGCTAGTACGTACTGTGATCGATCGAGGGAAAAGGCAGCAACTTTGAGATCGATCGAGAGAGGTTCAAAAATATTGATCGAGAATTATGAGCAGAGATGAGATTTGATTAATCGAGTGGTGAAGAGGGATAGGGGCTTAGGAGAGATGGAAGCTAGGCGGGAGGCACGGCGAGGCCCTCCACGCCCGAGCGTGCAGCCTCAGGATCTCTCTGGCCTTCTCCTTCGTCTTCCTCCTGCACTCCAGCTGCAGCACCAAGCAGAGCTCCGCCACCGCCCCCACCTCCTCCATCTCCCTCACTATCCCCGGCGTGGCTGCGTGCCGCGCCACCGAGTGCAGCACCCTCACCGCTCTCTCTCTCCCGGCGTCCGACACCCGCAGCAGCTTCGTCGCCACCGCCGCCACGCCGGCCGCGTGTGCCACCAGCTCCGCCCGCCCCTCCGCGCACCTGCACGCCTGGTCCATGCCCACCAGCGCCAGCTCGCACGCCCGCCGCTCCGGATCCGCCAGCAGCACCTCCACCAGCGCGGCCACCGCGCCGGCGCGCACTGCCTTCACGCGGCTCCGCCCCGTCGGGCACGAGCACGCCGTGGCCAGCACGCGCAGCGCGGCCTTGGTCGCTTGCTGCGAGACGCCCTCGCGCACCACGTTGACCACCTCGAGAAAGACCTCCTCGCCGAGGGCGGCGAGCTCGTCGTGCGACATCTCGCGCACGAGCACGTCGAGTAGATGCATAGAGTTGGCTCGCGATTGGATTTGGCTGTCGCCTCGTCGCCTCAGAATCGCCGTCAATGACTCGACGATGCGCGGATTTCTCCCGACGAGGTCGGCTCCCGAGACCCTGAGCAATCGGAGAATATCAAGTGCCTCGGCGCAATGCGCTTCCTCGCCGGCGACGACGAAGGAAACTAGGAAGTCGACGGCGCCGGAGGCCGCCTCGACGCACCGCTTGCCGCGCTCGCTCTCTTCCACGACGGCACGGAGCTGGCGGAGGGCGGCAAGCGGGTGCAGCTCGAGGAGCTCCGCGACGCGGGCAGCATCGACCGCCGGGAGATTCACTGCCGGGAGCAGCTGCTTAGCGACGCCGTCGAGGGAGCACCAAGATCGGATGAGGCGGCGGAGGGTGTGGTTCGGGGTGAGGATTTCAGAGTCCGGCAAGATTTTTCTGGACACGGGGCAAGTGCTCCGGCGGCTGGCGAAGATCCAGTGCTCGATGCTTTCCCGATCGTAGGTGATGCCGGTGGAGAGAGTCACCGGATCCTTCATCAGCTGCAGAGATATCGGACACAGAAAATAGGACGGCACTTCCTCTCCCTCCATTAATGGCGCACGAATGATCAGAGAAGGCGGGGAACTATGTGGAAAACAATGATCTGGTAGAGTTTTCTACCATTCAAGGATAAGCACGCAGTGGGCCGGACGCCATTAGGAGCGTTGACATCGCCGCCAGCGACGGTCGACACATCTGAAAAGTCTTTCACTTTGACCGTGCGCCTACTTTGTTGGAGGTGCTCGCGGCGTCGCCAAGGCCCCGCTCACGTGAGAGTAAAGAAACAGCCCGCAATCGTTCGGCGCTAGCCGCCGCCGACCGCATGCGGAGATTAAACCCCCCTCGTGCTTATTTACCAGATGCCATTTGACTCGTCCGACAAAAGTTGCGGTTGTTGAGAGAAGATCACGTGGATAGATTTACTAAACCCAGGATTCAGTGGCGGACCTATTCCCTTTAGTTTGGGGTAGGTGCGCTACTAGATTCGATTCAGACAGACACCAGCAAAACAACAAAAGTGAGCTGAATTTAGACACCCAGAATTCAGAATTAGTAGCGCCATTGCCATTAATGTGTCCAATTATGCATTTTAATTGTTCATTATTATAATTACTCAGGTTATTTTAGTTTAAATGAGTGAAGAAAGATCAAAATCTATGCGAAACAAAAGGAACCTTATCGAACCTCTGAATCATCAGAAAACAGAGGAAAGAAAGCTATTCATAGGTTGGTCATTCCCCTGAATAGCAATCACCAAAAACAAAACAGTCTACAACATGAGGCCTTTAGCACAAGTATATATTATATTTTAGACACAAGCGATGTAGATCTTGTGTGACGAGGATTTGATTCAAAACTCAAAGGAAGAGGGATCAGATTTGTGTTACAGAAGGCAGTTTGCGATAGTTACATACAAAAACGGAAAGTTGTAATCACATGGATTTGGTTGATAGACATGGTTAGCACACATGAGATGACAAGCATGGATACAAAAAAAACCATGGAACAACTTGAGCAATATTTACAGTAGCTGGTTGATGTCTCAGTGCGGCGGTTTGCAGTAGGTCACTTGTAACTTTTAACTTGGTATAAGGAGGGCTTGAACAGAGATATATTTCTGAAATATTTCCATGTGGGCGTATCAACAACTTGCACACAATGACAAATCCAAACTCAGGAAGAAAAGCAGTAAATCGATCGGTAACTCTATATCTCATAATACAGCGACTTGGCTCACTGCACGCTCGCTTCAACAGATGCCTACGAGAGAAACAAAAGCCATATACTTCCATCAAAAAAGCATGTTCAAGAGACAACTTTTAGATGTTTTCAATTTAGAAAAGTCAAAAATTTTATAAAAAAAAAACTTTTATTATGCAACAAAACTAGATGCCTTTAAAAGTCATTTAGATCTCTATAAGAAGAGCAAATTGATTGACATGCAACACCAGGGGAAAAGTTCCAGTCTTCTCTAGTGTTCTTTTTCCCCTACTGATTGTATCGTCGAGTACAAGATAAGAATCAAATCTGCACGAATGGGAGATTGATCTTATAAGCTAAATCTCATCATATCTTCAATTATTCATTGGAAGAAATTAGTTTAATCTGCCTGACAATGTGAGTGATAACTGAATATCAAAAGTTAATGAGAGAGTTGAGTTTAACAAGGTCAAAATTCCAAATGAATGATCCGGTTCCTAGTAGTTGTACCTGAACAAGCTGCAGAAGCTCCTCCAGTTCTCCTGTGATCTCTTTAAACGATGGCCGTTTACCGGGAATAGAGTCCCAACATCTCTGCATCAAATCTTGTAACCTGGGATGCATATGATTCGGAGGATCTGGACGTAGGCCCTGTTTTGGCACAATTCCATCTTGTAAAACTAGTTCATTGCTGTCTATTCTGGACTAGTATCTTAAAGACAGCATATGCCAGTTTAAAACACAAAACCGAATAAATGGGACTACTTTATGCAGAAAAGTGATCAAATGTTCAGTGATCTTAATCGTGAAGATGAGTTTAAAATAACTAACCTGTCTAACTCCGAGAGCAGCTTGCAAGGGTGACATTTTTTCATACGGAACCTTCATTACAACAACAATAAATCGTCAATCCTTCAAAAGTTCTGTGTAACAAATCCGAAATTCAAGTAGGACTACTATGCATACCCTAGATGTCGCTAGCTCCCACAGCACAATTGCAAAACTGAACACATCAGCCTTGTGATCGTAGAGTTGGTGGTTTATAACCTTGGCAGAACAAAAACACAAAGTAAATCAAAAGTAACACTTCTAAAAAGTGGCCAACACGACAGCATTGAATACATAATCTACAGTTGCCAAGTGGCCAGCTTTTAATAGTCACAGATACAGAAAACGAGGCTTTTTTAGCACACGAAAGTCACCTCAGGAGCCATCCATCGGTATGTTCCAGTTTCAGCAGTCATAATTCCCTCTTCATTCTGAAACCGAGCCACACCGAAGTCAGCCACCTTCACGACCTAGGTGATTGTAAAATTGCGTTAACAATACTTAGGGGAAAGGTTCAAAATGACCTAGGCGAAATGCAAGCGGGAAGCAGCTACAGCTACATCTTTCAAAAGAGATGTCATATTGAAAACTGTCAATTTGAAAATAGAAGAAGATTTAGACAATGTATAAGATGATAGCTAGTTCCAAATGATAGCATAATGAAACACAATAATTGAAACCCGCATACATTGTTGGCATCCATCAGGAGGTTAGCTGTCTTTAGATCCCTGTGAATGATATTGTTTTCATGTAAGTAATCCATCCCTTTGCAGATATCAATTGCAAACTTCAGTAATTGGGGAAGCTCCAAAGTCATGTGATCCTTGTGCAGGTAATCATAAAGGTTACCACCCGTCATGTACTCTAAGGAAAGAAGTAACTGACTAGTAAGTAAAAATTGAAGTACAATCTTACGAGCAATTACCTAATACGAATAACAAGCAAATGAGGGGAAAAAACTGCTAACTAATTAATTAAATTATTGAGTCAAAAATTGAAATTCTAATCTTACAATTACCTGTTACAATACAAAATTCATTAGGCATTGTGCATGCACCAATAAAGCTAACAACATTATTGTGGTGAACTTTCCTGAAATAGAAAAATGTTTCCAGGCTGATAAAGAAGAGTACCAAAGTTTTATTACGTAAAAGAATAATAGATGACGTGGAATATGCATATCGTATAAAAGTTACAAGATGAGTATCAATGAATCACCTTAAAATTTCTACTTCTTGATTGAATTCCAAGGCCATCGCTTCATTAAGCTTTTCAGCTTTAAGAATCTTTACCGCAACGTCCTGGCCTAAGTAGGTAGCACGATACCTGTATAAAACAGCATCAGAACACAAGGACACTTGCAGTCAAGATATGTAACAAAAGAATATGAAAAGGGAAGAGCGACAACTCATAACTTAACAAACTTACAAATCGCCACAAGAACCACATGCAATCTTCTTTCCCATCTTCAAGCATCTTTTATCAATTTCCCAATCACCGACCTTCATTAATGATGCAAGCGCCTTATCACTAGCTGAAGAAAGAGATGCACCAGAGAGGGACCCCTAAATTTATTGAAAAGTAGAATCGTAAGCATGTGAATAATTGCGTATACACAACCTACTATACAACTATTGGAATTTAATACAAGTTTCGAAAACAAATACCAAATTGCATTCTTGTGTTGCACAATTATGTCTGGCAACATTAAGACAATCAAGGTTTTTGGTGAAACTAACAAGAGCATACCTCATTATTTGCGACTGCAGAATCAAGCTCCCTAATCAAGCCCTCCGTTTCCTGACCATACGAATGCAAAATCAGCAACTTTTTGGCTTGGAATAGATGCCTGATATTAGAACTAGGGTAGCAGGATCACAGAGCCCTAGATTTACTTGAGGATTCACATAGAGAAAGTTTACTAATCACACAAAATTAGTATTTGGTTCATGGTCATTACTAGAATAGCAATGCTAGTGAAAAACAAATGACAAATTGTTTTGTTTATAAAATTTTCATCCAGATAAACAAAGGCAACAAGAACAATGCTAGAAAAAAGTCAAAAGACTGATAGTTTGATTTTCATTGCCCTCGGTGTTTTGAAAACCCAGACTGTGAAATGGATTAGGGACAATTCAACCAGTTTGGATTACTAATATCCAAATAAAGTAAAAAAAAAAATTAGAAATTCTTTTTTATCATGCAATGTTCTCTGTCCATAACAAAGATTCAACTTGAATGGAAAAATGATAGCATCAATCCTAAGTGTTAAATTCATGATCATTCACTTATCCCATATCCTCATGTTTTTGCACTTATAGCCCAGGTATAATCATTGACTAAAAATAAATCCCATTATGACAAGAAAGCAAAAACATGACTGAATTACCAAAACAATTTCGAGTGTCATAACTTATCTGGGGAAAAAATGTTAAAGGAAAGGACAACAGAGGCTTACCTCCTCAGGCCAACCGTCAACTTCAAACCAGTCCAAAGAATAGCCATCAGTTGTTGAAAAAACATGAGCTTCACGTATGTTTAGCCCAATGTCGGCAAGCAAAGCAGATAACTAAATAACACATTGAACATTGACATTTGTAAAAATTAAAAAGGGAAAATATGAAAGTAGTAGCAATACTTCACACGAAATTAGGCAATAAGATCTTTATATAAGAAATGTAAAGAAAAAGTTCATGAAACAGAAGTTTAAAAGATAAACAAAGGGAATGCAATGTTGTTATCATCGATAAATATTAGTACTGAAAAACAGCATATAACTCAAAAATCAACAAAACAGTGCTCGTCTTTATTATAGAGTACAACATTAACTTCATCAAGCAGGCTGAATGTGTCGCTTTATAAAAGAGTCTATTGGCCATTGCTTGGCTCCTATAAAAGGTTCAATGGCCATAATCAAACTGTTAGTCCAAATCTAGTATCTTGCAAATGAATCCGAGCTCCAACTACTGCTAAGCCACTCCAGTCATTGGCATGTAAGCATCAAAAGACACACAAAAAAAGGTTTATTGTAGGTGGCCTATGATAGATTGAATGTGGTGATTCATCAAAATTCTCTACTCATAGCTGAAATGTAAAACTTCTTCTAGCACATCAGACAGAATATGTGCACGTTGAAATATCTTGTGCATATGAATATATTCCAAGCCATACACTATCAGAAGATGAGGAAAAAAACTTGAACTTCATTAACTCAGAATGCACTGACCAACAGTAGCATCTTCTGAAAATCTGAATAGAATTCAATTTAAAGAATAAATAAAAAAAAAAATTTATTCTTAACTTTTATCATTTCTAAAAAAAAATCAATTTTATGGTGAGACATCTTTCTCTTGCTCAAGTACTTATTTTATTTTTTTTTTCAAAATCTATTCTTTAAGCAAGCCGAAAGGTTTTAGAAAATTTTCTAACAAACTTCGCTATGCTGCTTTTCTTCAAAGCATATACCCATATATTCACTCAGTTTATTATATGGATCGAGATGGGTGATCAGTATCCTCAACGGTCATCACTCAGAATCTTGCTAATAGAGACAATTCACCTCATTTATTTAAATTGTGTCATGTCAAGCAATAGGGGCAAGACATACAATTTTGACAATATTTCAAAATTTGTCATAAGGGATACTTGATATTTTTGCATGTGTAACCTGATATACATGGGCGGAGTCACGTTAACGCCTACCCCAGCTGTAGCTCGAGGGCCCACCGGTGATGAGAAGGAGATTTACGGTGGGAGAAAGGAAAAAAAGTGAGGAAAAGTGGAAGGTAGCCCGGGATGACAGCGTCAGTGTCAGCGCTTGTCGCCCACAACCCGGGTAGATCACCGAGGTTGGCTCCGCCATTACTGATATAGAACTCAATATGTACAAGCCTAACAAACTTTATAAAGTTAAAATACAAAATCTTGATAGCAAATTATATAATCATTATATTGTAACTAACTTAGATGCATGTAAGAAAAATTATCTTGAAAGAGAATCTTTATTTGTCAATAATACTTACAAGTATATCTTGATGTAGGAAAATTCTAACTAAGAACATCTTCCCAAGTTTCAAATGCTAATCCTATGAAAGCAAGAACTTGGTTGTAACGAAATCCTCAAATATTTATTAAGATTAATATTGCAAAAAATGAATAGCCCACAGCATTAAGATGCAAAGCAAAAGTAAACCCAAATTTATGGTTAACAGTTAGAACCTGAATTTTCTAGCATTAACTTTCTTTTGCAGTACTGATGAAACTTAGCAAGATCAGCTGTGGAAAGTTGGGTGAGGTTGGTAAAAATCTTATGTTGCTACAAGATTGTGGCAGTTTTATAGGTTAATCAAGAAAACAAAATGATATAAGTTCGATGTTATGACAAATAATTGGGGATAAGTATCTTTTTGTGAGAATTGATGGTGTGGTTGATTGGGGAATCAAAGAGATTATGATTGTAGGAATGTATAAATTGTATATTCATGCTATGTACTACATATCCATGATTTAATACATGTTGTAAGGGAAACTATTCATTGACACACCCTTAGGTAGCTCCCCTCTACCTGAATATTAATGTTATTAAGAAATATTACACTCATGACACTCTCCCTCAAGTTGGTTCAAATATATTATACAAACTTAACTTTTTACAGAAATAGTAAGCTGTAAATTCTTTTAAGTTTTAACTATTTGGTCGGGAGATTACAATCAATCTCTATATATTTTATCCTCTCATGAAACATAGGGTCAATCCAAAATTTTATCCTCTCATGAAACATAGGGTTCAGCAGCTTGATTGTTGAAGTCAAACTTCATTGGCTCCCAAACAAGCTCACATATTACTAGGGTCATTGCCCTATCTTCTACCTCTGCACTTAATCTTTCTGTAGTTATCTACTTTTTGCTCTTCTAAAATGATAAAGTTACCTACTAAAAGGATACAATAGTTATATGTAAATTATTTATCTCTACAAGAACTTGCCTAAATTTGTATCTAAATGCCTCACAATTTAAAGATGACCAAGATCACAAAATACCATCTCTCTCATTGAAGCACACTTGAGGTATCATAGTATCCTTGTAGCTCCTACTCAATGATTATGACCTTCAAAGAGTAAATGAGATGTTAGATCGATTATGAAATAGTTTAATTTTCCTAACTAGTGCTCCCCTTGTCCTAGTACTAATCTAACACAAACCTATGCATGCCAGATCCCTCGAGCATATTCAATCAAGGTTGCATTGTGAATATGTAAATATACTTTTAAGCAAGCAAACTTTAGATTAAGGAAGTACTTGAGGTTACCCAACTCTTTTATCTATTGATAGAGATAAGCTTTCAATTAAGTTATCCTAATGGAGTCATCATCACTGATGATAATGTCGTTCATGTAGATAACAAAAAGGATATGTCTTCTTGACTATGAAATAACATAGAACTTTGTGGGATTCGTAAGACTCCTAGTTATGTTGTCTTGAAGAAGAGGCAAGCTGAGCTTTCCAAACCAAGCTTTCAAAGATTATTTTAGTTAGGTGTCTTCTGCTTACACATGAGATAATCCTCTTAAACAACAAACTTGGAGGTTGCTTCATGAGCCTCCTTAGAAAGTTCTTAATAAAGCATTCTCTATATGAAGCTGATAAAGGAGCCAGGAAAAATCAGAAACTAGAGAGAGGAAGCAATGCATTGAAGTAATGTTAGCTACTTAAGAAAAAAAGGTTTGGCTACTGAGGAAAAGGTGTTAATGTAATCAACGCAAAGTAGCCCTTAGCAACCTAACAAACTTTAAGACAGTGTCATCCGAGAACATTTAATCAAGAAAAGTCATTTGTATTCCAACTTCCCTGTATGAAGAAACCAATTCCTAAGTATCATTAGAATAGAGTGCATCCATCTCATTGATCATGGCTTGTCACCATACATGAATCAACAAGACCTCCGGAATACTCTAATTTGATATGAAAAAAATAACAGGGTGGTTACTTGCAATCTAATTGGATATGCACGTTTAGCAAGAAACACCAACGACATAACGGTTCTGATTAGACCAAAAGTTACAATGATTGTATTATTAAGAATCTGGAAAGAAGTCCCAGAAGAAGATTAAATAGCCATATATAACAAGTTTTTGCTGCTTATTGGAGAAGGCAACAAATAGTTTCTTCATGCTCAATTGACCTATAATCAGTTAGAGAAAGGGCAATGTTCTTAACTGGGTTCAAACTATAATCATCAAAGTGTTTGAAAAGTTTTTCTTATGTGAAATAGTACAGCTTTCTGTACCTGTTGTGGACAATGCCCCTTCTAGAAAACCATAGATCAACATGAGCATCATGAAATTTCTTTTAAGATACAGAGCTAATGCTACGGTAAGATCCAAATCATCCCTGGGAAGTGCAAAGAGAGAAAAAAATAATAATAAGCTCCAGAGGTAGAAAGTTTCTTATTGTTAATCTGAATGATCAAGATCCGGATAACGGAAATATGCTTGCTATTCTGTTGGCATTCATCAACATTAAGCTGTGTTCTCACAACCCTTTAGGTTCAACTACATGGATCTCATCCCTTCCTTGAATTGATGCTGTCTGCATTGTCTCTCCCCAATCCTTACATTGATGTAAATCCCATGCACCAGAATAACCTACTTTTTTCAAAACAAACAAAAGCCTTCAACTAGTAATGTTCAACTCTCACTAATTATATGTACTAGAACTAAAATTGTACATTAATTTTGATCATTAAAGAAAAGTTTCTAGGTAAATCTATGGCTTGAATCTCATTTTGTGTTGGGCAACACAGTCAAAAAGTACCATGTACCATTCCAGTAGTATCCTGAAATTCAATGCTGATCAGCATGAGTATGTTCGCTTGTATCATCTGTGTTGATGAGTAAGATGTAACCAATAGTTCAGAGATTCTTGTAATATTTGGTAACTTATTGCTTTGAAATTTTAATTCAAATCTTTCTGAATTGTTATAGCCTTTTATTTAAAAACAAACAAGCCCAAGTGAAAGAGAGGATTATAGGGTCAAAATTTATTTGTCATCTTGCCACATTTGGGAGCATGCCAAGTATCAACAGTCAACACTGAACTACACTACACTAAGACCATACTGCCGTAATTCAGATAAAAATTTATACCTTGAATAAGACAACTTTAAACCTTTTAAGATAACCTTGAATTCTGTCAGCTATAACATCATGTATCTCGGCAACTAAAGAGATGAATCTGATTTTTAACTAAACTATGTTTGTAGAAATCAAGTTTGTATTAATAACAGATCAAACTTGAGTAAATTATTGATGTTTTTGCCAAGTGCATGGTAAGAAAATTGGTCAATAAATGGGAAATAACTTGAGATTTCTACTTACAAGAGGATTATCTGAGACCAAACTGCTACTTGTCTGAATGACTAATCTATTGGCAGCATGAACAAGGAAGAGAAAAGAAAGAAATTTTCTAATTCTCATAAGAAGCCACTCTACCTGGCTAAGGAGCTTGGGCTTGTCAATTGATGAAAATATTATCTCATGAACTGGGACGTCCTTGATGTCTTGCCTGCAAGTTACCGGTGCAATTTGTTTTAGGAAACAAACAAATCATTAAGATAAGTTCATCAAGCATAATACTGAGAATAATCAGGCATATTATATTGAAAATATAATAGAAGTAATAGTTTAATCAGCATTTTAGAATATCATGATATTTCAAATGTGATAATTCAGTACTTTTGATTTTATTGTACTTCTCGACTTTATTAGAAACAGCAGGATCTAACATCTTACATGAGAATCCAGATTGGCCAAATCTAACAAATAGAGTAGTATTTTGAAAACAAGTGGCCTTTTGGCAAAGACTGATTTTCATGTAGACTAGGGCATCCAGTAGGATGAGTATGAATAATACCAAACAACATTTATACTAAAAAGTGTTGTACGTTCAACGTGTCTATGAGTTTAAAATCTATTTTTTAAGTTATTCTTTCTGCTCACTCTCTAAGTGATGCAAATTACTTTGACATAGGTTAACAACTTCTAAATATTCACAGTTAAGAGTTTTTGTTACATCTAAATGAAATTTTGAAGTGACAAACTTAGTCTGATACATATATACGGATCGTGAATCAAGGTAATAATTTGATATTTTACAATTGTAGTGTTACAGTTATTTTCCCTTCTCAAGTTGACAAAAACAAAAGATACCAATCAACCTGTAGTCATGAGAAGATTATTTAGTTTGTTACATATTGTAACATCAACATTTCTCTTTCTGCATTAAGAAGCAAAGCCAGTAGATATATTTTCATTTCTCTTTAACTATACTTGTTACCATCAACATAATGAACTCGTAGTTTAGAAATCTACAAAATTTTGTACATACAATTTCTCTGTCTTCACTTAGCTTTAATTTGTTCGACAATGCAATTCCTGCACACTATCCAGTTCACACAAAAAAACATGAACTAGTCTATATAAAAGTCAATGTGGAGACTGAAGAAGAGGACGACTGGAAATCCAAAACAAAATAGTTCAACTATTCCTCTGTCCTCAAAGCCCCTTGTACTTGCAAACAAAGAATTTACAACATCCATGAGTATTTACTTGAATATCATATGGTTAACAGTTTGAACTTTAAAGTTTTACCAATACCATCAATATTCGAAATTAAATGGATTAATTTTATCAATAAGTATGCACCTAGCAGAAAGAGCCTCCTCTGCTTCTCCATCATCCTGAGCAACATCTCTAACATCTAAATTTAAATCTTCAAGCTTTGAGCATGGTTCAAATTCAATACCTTGGTCTCCATTTCTTCTGAACTAATTTATAACAGTTAGCAATATCAACAATTGTTGAGCATCAACAAAACTTAGACAGAATCTCATGCAGGGATATGCAGAAGGCAGAATGGAAGCAAATATGCCTATTTAACTTTGAAAAGGAAAAAAAAGAAGTAAAGGTAAATAAAGTACCTCAAATTTGGTGCAATGATTCTCTCATGTACACGATCACAAGACCCTTCGCCAGTTGAATCAACAGACTGTTGCGGACCATCATTTCCATATGCACTAGTCCAAATGCACTTCACCATATGACATAAAATAGATGATAAATTACTTACAAAAAACATCATTCAAGGCAGCATGAGACATTCTATAGTTCAGAATCAATGTGCATTTTCTAATTTGTATAGAGAGGGTGAAGGGTAAGCAGGAGAAGTATCTATGACCTCTGAACTGTATCCAGTCATAGGAATTAAGTAGCCCACAAAAAATTGAAAGATAATAAATGGCTAGCCATCTGAAGAATCTGATGAAAACAAAAGCAAACCAAAAAAAACTGGCACATGTAGCAGAACTATGACCTTGGCAAAAATGTTTAGTGTAAATATGCATGGATTATAGCTACAAGCACCTGAAAGTTGTCACACAGCACAAGTTTGCACTTTCTGATTTTGGCCAGGTGAGTGACACAGAAAAACACTTATATCATAGTTGATCTGTGAGTTTATTTGAATTGGGAGTGACCAGTCATATGCACAACCTCTAAAAGATTGACAGCACCTAAATGGGCAAGAGTTTCTTGATAGAATGAAGAGTCTTTTTTACTTTATTATGTAGATACTTGTCCTATAAGCTACTTAACCTTCTTGAGCTCTTCTCAAATTTTTCTCTCTGATTCTGTTTAAGGAGGTAATTAAACTAAACATACATTAGTATGAAAATATGACGAAAACAGAACATTACAATCAAATGTTATTTCATATGTAAAGATATAGTTCCTACCAGCATATAAGAAAATTGCCATTAAAAATAGTTCAAAAGCATATAAATTAGGAACACATGAAAATAAGTATTGACGTGGTGATTCAAACTATGTCCATGATTGTGTGTTGAAGTAATCATCAATTTGTCTTAAACATCAAGAAGAGACAAGAAGCTAGTTTATGAAGTTAAATAGATTGGAGAGGAAATTAAGCACAACAAATGGAATTCAATTCATAATCATTGTTGCCCAAAATAGATTATTTTTCTTTAAATTGTCATACTATAAGTTGTTTTTGGCACCAATTTTCAAAAGAAAAGAGCTCTAATACTCTAAGAGAAATAACTCAATAAGACACCAAGAATTCAAATGTCAAGTCCTCTACTGGAGAAACAGAAACTGGAACTCAAGTTAAATTATCCTTTATATCCATCACACTAAAAGCTACTTTGGCATCAATTCTCAAGAGAAAAGAGTTCTAATACCTCAAGAGAAATAGGTTCTTTATCCTTGTATGTTTCATGTGCATATAATAGCATAGAAAATGGATTTAAATGTAATTTAGAAATCCCACCGCTTTGGGTAGGATTTCAATATCCCCATATTTTAAAATTATTAGAATTCGAATTCAAAAAAGGATCCAAATAATGCTACAAAATCTTGAATACAACTAATTTAGCAATCCTCTTTTTCTCAATAGAGCTCTGAGAATTTCCATGTAGATTTTGTTGCATAACCTATAATTCAAAACCTACAACTACAAATAAACTTGGTTCCTAAGACCCTTCCATGAGCTGAAAGATGTATCTTAAAATGTCCAAAGGAATGCCATCGGTCATGCTGATAATTACAATGACCAGCTGCTAAATACAATGTCATTGATTATGACAACAGATGTAAGCATAGATATATCCAAAGACCGGATGGATATTATATGCTAAAAAAAGAATCAAACTTCACAAGTTAAACAAAACTGAAAAGGGCTTTTTTTTGGCAGGCATACATATTAAGCTTTTCCTTTACCTTCATAAAGCGGACATAGAAGATTGGCCGCTTTTCTGGATCCTCAGCATCTGCAAGAATCTTCTGATGTAATAGGACGTCCTCTACTCTATCCATGTTCAGATCGAGCCCATACCTAAGGAACACATAAAAAAGTGAATTTTAAACAGAATAAGAACCGTGCTATGATCTCTAATACCGAAATCAACAAACAAAGATTTAAGGATGTTATAGGGAAAATATTTTTGAGAAACAAAGAGAACAGAAAGATTAAAAAACCCTCTTTTTAATCAAAGAGCAAGGCCAAGATAGCATTAATCACGAATCTCATTAGAGAAAATCAAAGAGGGTACCGCAGGGGCAAGCGGGCAAGGTGCGACTCGAGGAGGTCGCGTAGGTTGGGGTTGAAGACCGCCTCGTCGTTGCCGCTGTCGATGAGGCGGTCGTAGATATCGTTGCAGATGGCATCGTGAGGGGAGGGGACACCTGGGAGGGGCCTCGCAGGCGACGAGCTCTCTCCCTCGCCTTCCTCCATGGCGGTTGGCTAGGTGTGGGAGCCCATGCCCGTTAGGGCCTTGGACCGAAGCTAGAGCTTGAAAATTTGAATCTCGCGGCACGGGTGGATCAAGAAGAAGAAGAAGAAGAAGAAGAAGAAGAAGAAGAAGAAGAATCTGGTAGCAGCAGGGAATGTTTGGGCGTTTGTGGAAAGGTCCGAGGAGGGTACGCGGAGGAGGAGACGGCCAAAAGAAGGAATTTTTGGGGTGGGGGAGGCCGAAGGCAAGGCAAGGTCGACTTTTTCTTATCTAACCGGATAAAGTCATGCGGAGTGGAGGTGCAGCAAAAGCAAGCGGCGGCAGAGCAGAGCAGAGCAGGGCAGGGCAGCCTTTTGGAATCGCTGAGCTCGCTCCTGTGTTCGTTCGACACACTCTGGGAACCGACTCGATCGCCTTCCCAGTTCCCAGTTCCCAGTTCCCAGTTCCCACCCGGCCGGCACCCATCGCCATCTTTTTAACACCGTCCCTCCACGTTTGGATAATTCCAAAAGCCCCCGTTTTTCACGTCAACTTTTCCTCCCAGCTCCACAAAATTCATTGGATTCTTCGCATGAAGCCCTCTCTTACCGCTGCATCATTCCATAAACTTAGCTTCAGCCATTCATTTTCAATCTACAGTCCGATTCCTCTAAACAAATGTTCATGGCAAACAACACAAGTATGGAAAAACTAACTGAACTCTCGTAAAAAAAATATAGATCCATTATATATTAATGATCCTTTTAATGTTGATCCTATGGATATGAAGAGAGATACATGCAAGTATAGAAACATGATCAGATAAATCTTAGATAATCGGTTTATAAAAATCGACTTCTGATCATTATATCAAAGATATCATACGTCAATCGTACTACGCCCTGGGCAACTGAACTCTCATAAAGATTCTAGGAGCCGAGGTCAATCAGAATCTCAAAGAAGCAATGCAAGAGAACAAATATGCAACAAAGACATCAAAATATAATAACACCTTGCGAGTTTTTGATTCGTCCTTTCTCATTTTGCTTACTTTCCTTCTCCTTGCTGATTGGTGAGTTGCCCAAGAGGGGGCACTAAGCAATTCATATGGCACTATCAATCCATCTCAAGCAACTTGGACTTTAGAGCCTATTTCAATCAACTTGAGCTTAAATTAGTTTCCATGAAACTTTCAGTTGTGTTAAACAAACTCTGGGTGAGAACAAAAAATTTACAAAATTCTTGTTTGGTTGTCATCAATTACCTAACTCAGAGGGCATCACATTAAACAACACTAATTAGCTTTCATGACTAGCAGGGCACTACAGAAGGAGACTGTATATTTAAAAATAAAAATAAAAAAATAAAAACTCAACAAGGTGCCACTTGTGGAAAAATCCTCCATTAGAATATCGTTCCATTTCTTTGACAATTTGCAAGGTTCCATTCAGAGCGTATTTATGGATACAGAGACTTTTATCTTCCGGAATTTAAGACTGAACTTTTGACATCTGAACGCCTGAGAAACTTTGATCTGATGAAATCAGGGGAGCCCATGGTTGATATGGGGGAGGAGGAGAATCCTGCTGTCTTTGTTTGTATTATATTATATTCCCTCCATCAAATCGTGGATCTTGTGCTTGGCTTGGCGAGGATTGTTGAGGAGGCAGATTCCTGGATTAAAGAATGAGCCCCTTTACTGCTCTCCACTCAAGCATGATCCACAGGGAGAGCTTTTTGGGGTATAGTGGAAGTGTGACTTGCTTGCCTCCATTTGGAGCAATGTTCTTCTTCCTCTGTAAGAGATTATGATGGAGCACCTATTTGCCTAGTGATCAGGGGAGATAAGATCATCATTTTGAAAACAATAAATAAATTGATGAATCATGTAACATTAAATCTGGACAATCAATTTGGTCTGATGAAAATTTTTTAGTGACTGTCGATAAATCAAGAAATACTATGAGGACCTAATTATGTTTCCTAATGACAACTTAACCCCCACCCACTACATCAAATAGATAAGATCATCATTTTAGATATTACAAACACATGTGGTCGTATTTTGATTAATACCATTATCAATGGGAAATAAAACCGATTAATAATTTATTTTTATTAAATACGAAGTGGCTCATGTAATTAAATGAACTTGACAACAGACCATTTGTAGTAATCTTGAAAAAAAATATTTGATAATTTTGTGAAGTAATTTGACTAAGTTGACTTGGGCTAATAATCTCAATGCCCACCGTGAGTGAAATTCTCTCCTCTACATTTATTCACACCTACAATACTTATGAAATAATATAAATCAACCAATATGTCTTGAAACTCATGATATAAAATTAAAATCTCATTCTCTTTCCTCTCTTTCTCTTTGATCCAACAAAAAACTTTCAAAAAGCATATGCTAGAAAAAAGTTAATGCAAATTAAAGGATCTCGAGTAAGGATTTAATGAGATCGTAACATTAAAAATTATGATATTTCAATTTGACTTACAACTCGAGTATATGTATGAATGTTAATTCGTATGAGATTAAAATTAAGAATTCTTAAGATGAGCATTAATTACAACACTTGCACCGTACCAAATGGCTAGCATTGTCTAGATCATGAATTCCCCTTAGTTGAGAAGAGAGATTCATCTTAAGGGACCTACTTAGTGGCATAGAATTAACGTAAATACAAATAGAGATTGTAGATCAAATCCAAAACAAGGACATCACACCCATTTTAAAACTCATGAAAGGCGAAGGATCTCATTCATAAATTTATCAAGTTGGTTAAACAACACCCATCATGATCAAGACTTTAGAAATGATATATATAATGATGCAATTTAAGTTTGCAGGTAGATCTACAGTTGAAGCAATATATAAACAACTGAAGTGCCAATTCAGGTCACTAGCAGTGCAGTATTGGCCATCAAGTTTTGCTCCAAAGTTACCGAAAAATCAGAGTTTACAAACCAGTAACAATTTTGAAGATGCATCAGTAAACCACAGAGTTCCTCCAACTTGAAGATGCCTTCTTTCATTCATTAGATGGGGACATGAGAACACAAACTGTCAGTATCTGACGTTAGATAATTTATTACCGGAAGTATTAGAGAAATTATAAAATTGAAATTACATAAAATTAATTTTAACTCTATTTAGATTACCTGAGTGGATAATCTCAGGTTGTTGGTGGGGATGATTCTGTCAAGCTTCTGGTGGTCCCAGTTGCAAAGTTAATGTGGTGAGTAGCAGAATCAAGAGTTGATCGTCGATTCGGGAAGAAAATTCACTGAATAAGATACTGAGGCTTACGTTCAACGCAATTTCCTTGAAACAGATTCGTCCCACCTCCGGCTGTGCTTCTAGGTTCACTTGGATCGTTTGTTTCCCAGAATACAACGGCAAAACCACATACATAACCAAGCACAGGTTGTTCGTGGCGAACTAAAAATGCACCCGAGTGCTATCACGAGTAGTTCAGCCGAACGAATGCACGTATGAGAGAAAAGAATCAGGGAACAAAGGTGGAGAAATTCTTTTTCTTTTGCTTTTGCTTTTGCTTTTGCTTTCGCTCTTGCTCTTGCTTTGCTGAAAATCTAGCCTCCTTATATAGGAGCTCTCACATTGCCTGTAATGAATGACAAAATTATGGTCATTTAATATTGGGTTTAATATCGCCATTAATGAGTTTAATATCTTCATTAATGTCGAGACGTTATGGAATAATTATTAATGAGTTTAATGGTGTCATTAATGTCGAGACGTTACGGAGTCACCATTAATTAGTTTAATATCACAATTAATATCGAGACGTTACGGAATTGTCATTAATTTTATATTAATGCTTACATTACACTCTTAAGCGGATAGTAAAAAGAGATTCAGGTGGCAAAATATTGATTTATTCACTTGGGCAAATCTTGCCTCAACCGATTCGGCATTCAATGTACGCAGGTCGTACTCGCACACGAATCAACTTTGGTTTAATACAATTCAGACTCTGGATTTTCAGTCACCCCTGCACACCCACGCGTGAGAGAGTCTCTCCCTATACATATGTTTACAACATAAATACATGTGTCGTAATTTAAATCAACAATAAAGCTAAGAGACTTCTAATGTGGGACTAACAATCCATGCACAATAGAGTATATTCATCTCCACATCTTTATTCCATTCATATTTCCAACAATCCTCCACATGAATGGAATACATGGTATATGATAGCATTCAACAGTTGAGTCAAGTATAGAATAGATAGGTTTTACCCTTTGAACCTTCTCTTGTGAAGATCTATTTGCTTACTGGCTGACAGTAGACATGATGTTCTTGAACTGTTATGTCGTCTGTGTAAGCAATAACAAATCTCAACCGAGACTCTCCCTGATACAACTCAATTCTCATGAGTGTGTTTGTTCTTGGCCATGAACAAGTCTGGTTCTGTGAAAAGCTCTGAGAATTATGCCTCCAATTCTCTTTGAAGCGACTCCACTTCTTTCTCACATAGGTGATCCCTCGAAAGTAACCATCTACTCTTCTTGATCATTAAAAGTCCATCGGCTTACCCTGGTCCGACCACTGTTTTATTAGGTTATCCCCTACAGTGTGTCTAATCAGTGTAAATTTGATTGTCTCTTTGAACCTAGTTCTTGGGATCTCCAATCAGTATAGGTTGGGCGTCCTTTGCACTGATCGCTGACAACGGCATCAAACTCATTCCTCGTGATGAGCTTGCAACTAACTCTCGATTTAACCCTTTTGTTAATGGATCTACTAGGTTATCCTTTGACTTGACATAGTTAACAGTGATAACTCCCATTGAGAGTAGTTGTCTAATGGTATTATGTCTATAATATATATGTCTAGACTTACCATTATACAGATGGTTCTTTGCCTGACTAGTTGCTGATTGACTATCGCAATGTATGTAAATTGTTGGCATAGGTTTCATCCATCTGGGAAATTCTTCTAAGAATTGTCGTAGTCATTCAGCTTCTTCACCATATTTGCCAAGAGCTATAAACTCAGATTTCATCGTAATATGGCTATTACTGTTTGCTTAGAAGATTTCCAAGAAATGGTTACACCTCCCAGAGTGAATACATATCCACTCATAGATTTAGAGTCTTTTATGTCAGATATCCAACTTGCATCATTGTATCATTCGATCATACTAGGATATCTCGTATAGTGCAGCTCATATTCACGAGTATACCTAAAGTACATCAGTACTCTTGTTATCCTTTTCTAGTGCTTAATACTGAGACTTGTGTATCTAGACAGTTTATTTACTGTGTAGGTTAAGTCTAGTCGTGTACAACTTATTAGGTACATCAGACTTTCAATCACTCGAGAGTACTTTATTTGAGAAATACTTTTATCTGAATTTTTCGATAGATATTAACTCATATCTATCGGCGTTCATGCCAACGCAGTATCATCCTTAGTGAATTTCTTAAAAATTTTGTCCACGTAATAGGACTCACTAAGAACAAGTCTGTCTGTCATTCTAAGAATTTTGATTCCTAGAATCACATCAGTTAGACACATGTCTTTCATGTCAAATCTTGAGTTCAACATATCTTTAGTGGATTTGATTATCTTATCATTACTCCCAATGATAAGTATGTCATATACATATATGCACAAGATGATGTAGTTATTCTCTGTGGTTTTCATGTAGACACATTTATAACACTCATTGATCTTGAATTCACATTCCTTTATGGCATTATCAAATTTATTATATCACTACTTTAGTACTTGTTTCAAGTCATATAATGACTTCACTAATCTACAAACCTTGTTTTCCTATCCTGGCATAGAAAACCCTTCAGGTTACTCCATGTAGATTTTCTTTTCTAAATCCCCGTTTAGAAAAGCTATTTTTACATCCATCTGATGTATTTCATGATTTCATAGAGCAGTTATAGCCAACAATACTCTAATGGAAGTTATTCTCGACACCGAAGAATACATATCAAAGTAATCAAGGCATTCTCATTGTCGGTATCCTTTGATTATCAATATGCCCTTATACTTATCAATTGTATCATCTGACTTTATTTTCTTCTTGAAAATCCACTTACAACCTAGTGGTTTACTTCCCGAAGGAAGATCCACAAGTTCCCAAGTGCGATTTTACAAGATAGATTATATTTCATATGCAATTGCCTATCTCCAGTGAGATCTATAGGATTTTTTTCACCCGAGTTCTTTTGCTCCGTTTAAGCTCAACCTCAATTGTCCATCATCATCTTCTTCGCCTTGTATTTCATATGCTTGTTTTGAGGAGCTAGCATCCTCTCGGGTCTTATACGAAAATAAATGCTCAAAGAGCGAGGCATTTCTCGATTCTATTATCGAGTTCTTGTGTATATCTGGTATTTGTGACTCATAGATAAAAAATCGATACACACTGTTATTATGTGCATATCCAATAAATATACAATCAATAGTCCTTGGTCCTATCTTAATTCTTTTCAGATCAGACACCAACACTTTGACAAGACATCCCCATATTCATAAATATTTATAGGATGGTTGTCTTCCATTCCACAACTCATAAGTACTATTATTATCTTCTTCTAGAGCACCTTCTTTAAAAGGTAATTAGCTGTTAAGACAACTTCCCCCAACATGAACTCTGCTAGTCCAGATCTCAATAGAAGAGCATTCATCATCTCCTTTAGAGTTTGATTCTTCTACTCAACAACTCCATTTTGCTAACGAGTATAAGAAGTTGTTATTTCGTGGTTGATCCCATATTCAGCACGCAACTCAGTAAATGGTGATATATATTCACCTCCTCGATCATTTCAAACCATCTTAGTCTTTTTATTAAGTTAGTTTTTAATCTCATTCTTATATAGAGCAAATTTCTCTATAGCTTCATCCTTACTTTTAAGAAGATACATATAATAATATTTTGTATTTGTTGGATCGAGATGCGCGTGAGAGGGGGGTGAATCACGTGCTTTTCTAAAAACTTATTTTTTTGTTTGTAAAAACATGAGTACGCGCAATGAAAAATACGTACAAAGTTGAAAGTAAAACGACATAGAAAAACACAGGCAGTTTACTTGGTTCGGAGCCTTCGACAACTCCTACTCCAAGACCCAGGTCCCGCGGATATATCGATGGGTAATCTACTAAAAGCCTCTTCCGATACCTCTGAAAGAGGTAATCAAGTACAGAAAGATGAAACAAGTGCATCACATTGCACTTGTTCTTTTGCAGTAATTAAGTACAAGTAAATAATTTCGTTACCAACACTTTTGATGTGAACGAGCTCATGTGTCGGTCTACCGACCACGATCTAAAACCCTCGAAGCAGTAGTCGGGTGTAGCAGCTTCGCAGCAGAGTCGTAGCAGGAGCCCGGAGTAATCGGAAAGCCTTTTTGGATGCGTAGAAGCTCGTATAAGTGTTGTGTATGAAGCTTTGGGCGAGCATCCTTATAAAGGGTTTGGAAAGCGCCTTCCACATCCATTGAGGCACCTCCAACCCAAGAAATTTGATCCTAATCGTCCCAGCTCTTATCTGCGACGTAGTCCAAAGTTCATCCTGCGGAAGGCGTCTTCCAAAGCCTTTGAAAGCGCCTTGCATGAATAGTGTGATGACGTCTTCCATCAGTATTAAAGGCGCATTCGGGTACTGTTCATCCGAAAGTTTTTTGCTCTTTTGTCTTGCAAAAAGATATTAGTCCAAAACTAAAACATCTACCCTATAAAATAAAGTTAGCACAGTTATAATAATGAGTAGTAATTAGTTTCTGTCCTTCCAAGACCAAGAACTAGTCAAGGTCTCATATTAGCGATCTGAAATAGGCCTAACATAGACCAACGCCTATTGTCCCCTCAACCAGGATGCGTCCTCACTTAATCACTCTCCTCCAGTGACTTACCTTTACTTACTAGTTTGCCAATTGTCCGGTCCACAGGCCCAACTGGACCTCTTGCCAAATATCCGGTCGGCCCGTTAACCTATCTGGAATTCGCACCAGATATCCGGTCGGCCCGTTGATCTATATGGTTAACTCTTGCACATTACATAACTTAACTTATTTGTTATCATCAAAACCTGAGTTAGACCATTAGTGCAAACTGCACCAACAATCTCCCCCTTTTTAATGCAATGACAATCTGGATTAAGTTAGGGAAAAAATATGCAAAGCAAGCATAAGAAATGATTTTAAGAGAAGCAAGAATTGAGATAATTGGTTTTGTTCTCTTGATCATTTTTAGGGTTAAGTTATTTTAATTTTTCTTTGTTTTCTAACTTAAACCCCCTAACCCTCGCCCTTTGACATTCATCAAAAAAAACATGAGTAAATAAATGCTAAGTAAAAAGATAATGAATTTTTGGCAATAAAGAAATTTCAGGATTATCAGGAGAGTTTAAAGAATAATAGGCTTTGAGAGCTAACTCTTGCAAAAATCATTTTCACAATGTATTAACTATTCAAAGTACTTTAGACAGGAATTTTGAACATGGAAAATATTTTTAAGATACTTTCAACATGAAATTTTTTTTTAATAAGTTTTGCAAGAAACTTTTTTAAGGTGGTCAAATATCTTTCAAAATTGGTTTAAAGCAGTTTTTAAAAATTGAGACATTTTTTAAATTAATTTTTCAAAATATATAATTTGAAAAAGTATCAAAATTTTTCAAAACCTGTGATTTTTTAAACTATGTTAAAAATGATTCTCAAAATGAATATTTAATGAAATATTTTTAAAAACAACTTTAACATTAAACTTTAAGAAAACATACTTTTTTAATTTTAAAATATTATATTTTCAGGAGGTTTCTAACTTAGAATCATTTTCTCCCCCTGAACCTGATATTTAAAAGTGATCTAATCATCTAGAAAATACTCTTACATGTCTAACCAGTAGTTATTAACTGACTATCAGAAGATAGCAGTGTTCACTGAATTAGTCAAGTTAAGTATATTTGTCCAGTTAGTTTTTTTTAACTAAGATGGATTACTTAACCTGATTACTGTTCTGTTTGGTATTTTACGCTCAGGCTGTGTTGATGTACTAATATAAGCATCTTAAGTCCAGGCAAAGGGCCTACGCATCTCACGCCATTCTAAGTTTTGGAATACACAATCAAGGGAGTGTTGGTGTAATCGACCTCCAAGGTTTTATTGGCGCAATCGACCTCCAAGGTTTTAATGTCAGACAAATATGTTTAAGTATGGAGCTTGATCTAGGGAAGTCCTAGTTGTAGGCTAGGCAAGGGAAGTCCTAGTTGGAGGCTAGGCAAGGAGAGAAATTTCGGTATATCGTGGAAGTCAGGTGGATAGGTCTGGAGGACTTGATCCCTGGGTAGCCGAATACTGAGTCCTAGTTGTAGGCTAGGTAAGGGAAATCTCAGTATATCGTAGAAGCCAGGTGGATAGGTCTAGAGGACTTGATCCATGGGTAGCCGAATACTGAGTCTTGGTGAGTGAAGCCAAGTGGAGAAAATCCTAGGGGATGATAACCTTAGGTAACGAGAAGTCTTGAAGGAGTGAACTCCAAGCAAGGTTGATCGGATGGTTTTCGGTCGACAGCGCGCGGTCGACCGGACCAGCGGATCTCGGTAAATCTAGGTTTAGGTTTACCATTGTATTCTATATTACTATTATTGCTGTTGGCTAATGTAGTATTGCAGGAAAAGTCTTAGTGGATCGGGCGATCAGACACTGAGCAGGCAAAAGTCCAAACAGGTCTGGAGGACCAATGTTTGGCAGGTAAGTTGAGGTATGCAACTGGAGGAGCGATAGTGAGGTCGGGTTCCTGACAACCTTAGGTCGTTGATCCAACTGAAGAAACAGGGAAGGTTTCCAAGTTGAGATCAAGACAGTTCTACTGTCTATATTACTCATGAATTATATTACTGTGCTAACCTTTATTTTGCAGGAATACTTTTTAACTCTATTTTGCATATTCGGCATGATCGGTCGATCGAACAGGAGGATCGGTCGACCGAACCAGCTTGACTCAAACCAGAGATCAGTTCAAACCAAAGCGAAGCACAGTTCGATCGAAGCTTGATCGGTCGACGGAACCAGGGATCGGTCGACCGATCCAATCAGTATTAATGGAACATTAAATGAAGATCTCAGCAGATTTCGACGAACAGGGAAGGAAGTTGTTCGGTCGACCGAAAAAGAGGTTCAGTCGACCGAACCATTAAAGGCCAGTTAATGCAAAATATCGAGCCAACGTCAGACTCCAGCTGAAAGGGATCGGAGCTGGTTCGGTCGACTGAACAGACGGATCGGTCGACCGAACATCCATCATACTTATAAATTGAGGCTCAAAGTCAGAGGTCGGATAGTACTTTCTGATCGATTCAAGTGCTCTTCTGCAAGCTGCTCACGCTACAAGTCTTCATCAACGCTACAAGAGACTTCATCCGATAGTGCCGACCGAGCTACGATTTACTATTACTATTGTCAGTATATCATTTCATTTATACTGTACTTAATTTCCTGTAAGATAGTAGGAGTGTTACTATCTTATATCGTTGTACTTGTACAATCCACTTCTTTCCGAGGTTTTCGGAAAGAAGGATTTTAGTGTTTTGTCCATCGGTGCGGTCAAGGACCGCGGGTCTTCGAGTAGGAGTCGAGCTAGGCTCCGAACAAAGTAAATAATCTATCTCCCTTTTACTTTCCGCTGTGCACGACTTTGATTTAAAAGATAAAGAAAAGTTTTAAAAAGACGCGATATTCACCCCCCCCCTCTATCACTCTAAATCGATCCATCAGGGAGTCCTAGTGTGTTTGTGAGATGCTCAAGTCATAGGTCTATAGGAACATACTTTCTATGGATCTGATCTAGAATAAGGCTAAAATCAATTTCAAAAGTCTACAGAAATGGGAATTTTAAAAGAAAACAAGATTTTCCCTTAGATTTTTCAAATTATTTTAAAGAAAGGAAAAAATAGCAGCCCTATTCTATAGAACACATTCCTAGTTGTCGTCGTAGGTTGCTAAATTCATTTTTAGGGAGTGTTTTGGTGAAGATGTCAGCTAAGTTGGACTTAGACTTAATATAATTCAGTTCAATATATCCTCTAGCGACATGATCTCTGATAAAGTGATATTTAATTTCAATATGTTTAGTTCTTGAATGATGCACTGGATTTTTTTTAAGTTGATTAAACCCATATTATCAATTAACACTCTTGTGTGTTTAAAATTTAGATTGTAATCTTTTAAGGTGTATCATCTATAATAGTTGTACAACACATTCTCCTATTGCAATATACTCTGCCTCAGTAGTAGATAATGTAACACAATATTACTTTCTACTAAACCAGTTGACAAGTGATGATTCAAGTAGTTGACAACCACCACTTGTACTTTTCCGATCGAGTTTACAGTCGACATAATCGAAGTCAGAGTATCCTAACAGTTCAAAATTGCTTACTCAAGGATACCATATTTCTACGTTGGATGTACCTTTTAAGTACCTAAAAATTCTTTTAACACTAGTCAAGTGTGATTCCTTGGCACAAGTCTGGTACTTAGCACACATACTGACTGCAAATAAGATATCTAGTCGACTTGTAGTTAGGTACAGTAGACTTCCTATGACACTTCTATAATATTTGAGATCTATAGGTTTTTGTTACGCTCCGCAAGTGTACGGAAATGTCGCAAGTAATATAAAAGATTATCGTATCCACAGGGACTGGAATAAGCACTAGAAATGTGTCAATGTGAATTAGCTAAACAACTATCTAATTGTTTCAAATGCAAAGTGAAGGTAAACAAATCTAATATTAAAGATCAACAAACAAGAGTTTAGTGTTTTGGGTTATGATAAAGGGAGATTCTAGGAGTTTCGGTTTCTTTGTAAGATTTCTCGAATGTAAATGGTTCACCAATTCTTATCCCTCAATTGCCAAACACTTGTAGAAAGTTGTCGGTTCTCTCTTGCAATAGATAACCGGCTAAGGACTGAGAAATGTATCTAAATATGATCAATTAGACGTGAACATACGTTGTCCTTACACAGAAGCGCACCTATTACTATGCCTTCCTCGGATATCAACATAGAAGCCCACAACTTATTAATCTATCAGGATACAAGAAACTAAGCACAAAATCCATCCTACTCTCTTAAATGTTCCTATTTCCTCTTCAAGATTATCTCTCAAACGTCCTTACACGGGCTTGCACCTGTCACGTGGATCCCTCGGATGATCGAGTGAGAGTTTATCTTTACAAAGTCCATAAGAAATCCAAACAATCAATCAAGAATGAGAATTAGGCACAAATCACCATTAATCATTCAAGATCTAATTGATACAAGCAAGACAATGTCATTGAAACAAGAAAATGGCAAATCCATAAGAGATTACATCAATCCATCATACAAATACTCCCTTAATCCTAGAATACAATATCTACTCCATGAATCGAGGAAGAATACCCGAAGAAATAAAGATTACAAGCATTTCTTAAATCCCCAATCCAAGAAACCAAGAAAAAGGGAAAAGAGAAAACTTATCTACGAAGAAGCCTCGTCTTCGGATCCAATCCTCGCTCCGGAGTCGAAATCGTCAAGAACTCCCCTCGAATCGCCCAGAAATCCTCCCAAGAATGGGAGGATACCACCAAATCTTGCCTTCTCCCAAAGGGGGGAGAGATCCCCTTCCAATTCATGAAGGAGGGTTTAAATAGATCAGGAAATCGGGCGCCACACGGCCCCATGACACGGCCGTGTGAGATTCACACGGCCATGTCCAGTTCCTTCTCTGCCAAAGCTGCACGGCCGTGTGACTCACACGGCCAGGACCCTTCTGCTCTCTGGAAATGCTACACGGTCGTGTGGTGCACACGGTCAGGACCCTTCTGCTCTCTGGAAATGCTACACGGCCGTGTGGTTCACACGGCCACCACCTGCTTGGCCTTTGGAAACCTCACATGGTCGTGTATATCTACACGGCCATGTAAGGCATCTGCTCTAATTTCTTCAAATCAAGACACGACCGTGTGAGATTCACACGGCCATGTCCTCTTCCCTTCCTGTTAAAACAACACGGACGTGTGTGGTACACGGCCTGATGCTCTCTCCCTTCAATTCCTTCCAAGCTTGCCCGAGGACGCATAATCTTCACCAATTTCGACTCATGTGTACAGAAAATGCACAAAAAGCAGATCTCCGAACCAAAAAAGTAAATATGCTAAAAGGAAAGCTGGAAGTATAAAACTGCATAGATCAAGCATGCTCAAAGTATGTAAATGTGCGTAAAAACATGCATAAAAGAGTATATAATCTACGCACATCACACCCCCAGACTTAAACACTTGCTTGTCCTTAAGCAAAATGCTGCAGTCTAAATTCATATGTTCTACAACACATTCATAAAACCTAGTGTACTTTCCTAACTCTATCAAAAAGTTTCATTAACAAGCGTGATCATGGAAACAAGTAAAGTATGGTTCAAGCATAAGAATCTTGTGCACAGTGTAAAAGTAACTCAACACCCTTCAAGTTTCAATCCATGTCCTAGTCAAGTCGTCATCAAATTTGAATTCCTAATGTTTCCAGTGAAAGACAAGTAACCAGTGATAGGCACTTACTCACCATTCACTTGGTTCATATTTCTCAACTAACCCAAGGTCTCAAAGGTGTGCTCAATCTCAAGGGAAGCTAAGCAGTCATTTCCTCAGTAACCTAACTCGATCTCAAAGGAGTGACTTGCTAGATTCCACTCATGACAACTGTTTTTTATATCCCTTTTTTTTTATTTTTTATTTTTATAAGTGTTTGCATTGTGCAAAACTTATTCACAAATGTACTTTTAGCACACATGTTGGGATATTTTGATTTTTCCAAATGAGCTTTAATGATTTGAGCCTCATCCAGTAACCAAAATGAAAGTTGAGAAATCACCATGGAAACCAAGTACTAAGCAAACAAGATGAATCATGACTATTTCAATGACATCAACTATTCAAGCATCAAGCACAAGTGTAGTGAAGATAAAATCCTTAAGGTTGAACCAAAACTAAAACTCATCACCATAAGATTCTCAGCTTATTAATGCTTCCCAAGATAGAAAAAAGAACTACACAAAGTTTACTACTAGCATCATTCGAACATCATGAATCAAGACAATAATCATGCTAACATTTCACTTGAATCCAAGAAAGCATATAAGTGAAGATTTGATGTTCTCGAAGATTTTTTTTTTTTTTTTTTTTGCCATGATTATTTCAAAAACAAGCAAAATAAAGCAACAAGCAATGAAAATAAGAACCAACATGAAAAACTAACAAAAAACTAAAAACTGAAAACCAAACCATGACAGTACATGACACCCCCCCAGACTTAAACTTTTCATCGTCCCGATGAAATCAATATGGTGGAGGAGGTGGAGGTGGACGAGGGAAAGGAGGTCTACGACGTGGTTGGCCAATAGGAAAACTAGGAAAACATGGAATCTCACCCAAGGATCTATGATACTCATATAAAGCATCTACTTGTTGGCTAGTAAGCATCATGCTCTGCATAAAATCTCTCATCCTAGCCTGATCAGTATCATAATCCTGCACAAACTCAGCCACTTGACCTTAAAAATTTCTCGTAAACTGAAAATGATTTTGTACCTCCCTAAACTGATCATCAGATAAAGAGAAGCGCCCCTCCAACATTTTTCGTTGGGAACCTTGCTTCTCATGAAGTGATTCTAGAGACGTACGAAAATCTGAAAAATCAAACCTAGAAGATCCCGTGCCATATGCAAAAAAATGCCTAGCGGGCTCCATAAAACTAGAAGGCTGCGGGTGTCCATATGACGAGGGCTCATGATGTGGCTCAGTGTCTCCAGGTATAGAAGGGTTATCCTCAAAATCTAACTCAGAAATTACCCAATTAGCCGGGTTACGAATAGTAGTTCGTTCAGGAAAAGGAAGGGGTAAAAGAGAACCACTCCTCCTAGGAAACGCGAAACCATTCTCATCTCGAACGATCATTTTCATAGCAAGACATGCATCAATGTCAATCATGTCATTACCATGAATTATTTCCAACCCATCAACATCAAGATTTAAATTATAAGCTATTCGGGTAATCAAACCACCAAAAACAATTGATCCCGATGATGCCCTAGCAGACCTTAATAAGGTTTGAACAAAATGAAAACCAGAATCAAATTCAACCTTATAGAGCATAGCCCATAAAGCATAAAGCTCTATCTTTTTAACCACCCCATCACTCTCTCCCCTACCAAAAATAGTTTTACCCATGACTCTATGTAGATACCTAAAGATGGGGTTTTGCATATGGGAGGTCTTAGCTCTTGAAGGCTCATAAGGTTGATCTAACCCAGTTATTGCATTCCAAAAATGATTCCAATTAAACCTTGGATCAAACCTACGAGGGCTACCGGTGGTTAATCCAAAACAAGAATTAAAGTCACTAAATGTCCATAGAAATTCTTGATTTATTAGTCTAAATGAGATTTTTCCAAAATAATCATCTTCATTAGTAAAATAGACATCCAATGAACTTAAAAATTCCAAAACAAGACAAGGATATGTAGGCAAATGTGTATACATAATATCACTCCAATCCAAAAACTCAATCATCAAATCTACATCTTCCCTAATTCCAAGCATATCAAGAACAGTTGGATTCATATATCTAGTACACACTATCTTTCTATTGACAAGAATTACAAATCTAGTTACTTGATCATCATTTCTAAACACAATATTGAATTCATTGTCATTACCTTCGTTGCGTGAAGTCCTTTTGCCTTTGCCCTTCACTGATTGTTTCCCTTTGTCCCTTGATGACTCCTTATCTTTGTCTCCACTGGATCCACCACCTCCTTTGCGAAGTTTCTTCAAAATATTGGACATCTTGATGAGTTTAGATAGGGGAAGAATTATCTAGGGTTGGAAAAATGGAACTCAAAGAACAAAACTTCAAAGAGCAAAGATCTTAGGTTAGGAGAACAAAAAGTCCGAGTCTTAGAGAGGAGGAGAATCCGGATCTAAGAGATCTTGAGAGATTAGAGAGGAGTTTTTAAGAGATTGGGAGAGAAAGATATGTTTTGGAGAGTTGGGGGTGTGCGGAACACGGCTAAGATCTGGCCGTGTAAGGTAGAAAGAAGACTTTAATAACTCTCCTACACGGGCCGTGCAGATCCACACGGCCTCCCCCTCTTCCTTCTCTGGATTCTTCGCACGGCCGTGTCTGGGACACGGCCTCTCCATCTTTCTTCTCGGGATTCTTTACACGGCCGTGTTTGAGACACGACCTCTCTATCTTTCTTCTCGGGATTCTTTACACGGTCGTGTTTGAGACATGGCCTAGACCTTTTTCTCCTCAAGAGATCCTACACGGCCGTGTCTGGATGACACGGCCCAAGCACTTCCCTTCTCTGCAACCTTTGCCTGGCCGTGTATAGCACACAGCCGGGCTCTGTTTTGCACCTAACCTGAAAACAAAATCAAAAGAATGCATCAAACTAAAAGAAATTAAAATACAAATCAAAACTAACTAAAAGAACCCTTGGGTTGCCTCCCAAGAAGCGCTTGTTTAAGGTCTTTAGCTCGACCAAACTTGATCATTCACTTCTTTTCCTCGCCCTTGGAGGACAGATATACTTTTCGTTTTTGTTGGGAGATCTTCTCCCAACATCTTCCACCACATTGTCTCCTTCGTTTGGTGGCCTTCCATGAGGATGGAAATTCCATTCCTCAAGTTTATAAATGCTTGTCCTGCTACAAGCATTTAAAAGAGACGAGACATGGTTAGAGATATTAGATAAATCATATTCCAACCTTTCCTTACCAATTACCAAAGAAAGCTTATGATTTTTTACATCAATTATAGCTCCAGCTGTAGCAAGGAAAGGTCTTCCTAATATGATAGGAATCCTGGGGTCCTCTTCCATGTCCAACACGACAAAATCTGTGGGAATAACATTCCCATCCACCTCTACTGGCACATCTTCTATAATACCCAAAGGGTACCTGCAGGAATGATCGGCAAGTTGAAGTGTCATAGTAGTAAGTTTAATGTTTTTGAGACCTAATTTATTACAAATTGAATAGGGAATGAGGCTAACACTTGCCCCCAAATCACAAAAAGCTTTTTCAAAAAATTCTTTTCCTATGTTGCAAGGAATATAAAAGCTCCCTGGGTCCTTTAGTTTTGGGGAAGTGTTCTTCTCCAAAATAGCACTACATTCCTCACTAAGCGCAATGGTCTCAACCTCTCCTCTTCTTCTCTTGTTTGACATGAGATCCTTCAGGAATTTGGCAAATCTAGGCATTTGAAGAATAGCATCAATAAGAGGTACCTCTACACAAATTTCCTTAACTTTTCTAAAAACTTGCCAAATTCTTCATCTTTCTTGAGCATTGTAAGTCTCTGAGGAAAAGGGACAGCTTTGCTCTGATGGTTCAGTGGAAGAGTCTCTTCAACCTCAATGGTACTCTCCTCATTAGCTTGAATCTGATTTGGTATAAGAGGAGAGAGCTCTTCTTCTTTTTGTATCCCTTTTGGAGCAGTCACTTGGGAGTCTCCCAAGGTCCGTCCGCTCCTAAGCTCAATTCTATTGCAATGCTCCATAGGATTCACATCAGGTTTTCCTGGAAGTTGTCCTGGTGCTCTGGATGATGAGGAAGCTAGTTGGGCAATTTGACTATCCTGGATCTTTTGATGCTTTTCAGAATTATCCATTCTCTGAATGAGCTTTGCTAAATCTTGCTTCATTTCATTCTGACTTGAGATAATTTCTTCAAGCATCTTTTCAATATTTGACTTTGGTAAGCCTTGAGAAGATAGATGTTGAAAATTTTGTTGCCCAGCTTGAAAATTTGGTCTTGCCCCCATAGATGGTCCTTGATCTTGATTATTTCTGTAAGAAAAATTGGGATGACTCTTCCATCCAGGGTTATAAGTATTTGAGTATGGGTTGTTCTGCCTTTGATTGTAACTCATGATTGCATCACATTGTTCCAGTTGATTGATTTGTGCAGTGATAGCTCCCAATGGACATGAGTCATTTGAGTGCTCTGAACTCCCACATACTTCACAAGATGTACTAATAGCATTGACCATATTAGCACTAGTCCCCATATTCTCAAATTTCTTTGTAAGAGCGTCTAATTTTGCAGACAAAAGAGTGACTGCATCTACATCAAACTTCCCTGATGCTTTAATTGTTGGGTTTACAGAAGAATAGCCACCACTTCTTTCATTTGCCCATTGATGATGATTTCGTGCTACACTGTCAATAATTTCTTCAGCTTCATCTAAACTTTTATTCATAAGTGCCCCTCCAGCAGCTGAATCAAGGGACACTTTGGTATGATAGTTGATACCATTATAAAAAGTGTGCAACACTAACCATCTTTCCAACCCATGATGTGGGCATTGTCTGAGCATACTATTATATCTATCCCATGCTTCAAAAAGAGATTCTGAGTCATTTTGCTTGAAGCTTGCAATTAAATTCCTCATATGAGCTGTTTTGCTTGGTGGATAGAATTTATCAAGAAACTGTTGCTCACACTGCTCCCAAGTAGTGATGCTATTAGGGGCCAAAGAATTCAGCCATTGTTTTGCCCTATCTCTTAAAGAAAACCCAAATAATAATAATCTAACTGCTTCTGAAGGAACTCCATTCATTTTCATGGTACCACATATTTCATAAAAGACCTCTAAGTGTTGATTGGGGTCTTCATGAGGTCCTCCACCAAATTGGTTCTGCTGCACCATAGATATAATTGCGGGTTTGATCTCAAAGTTATTAGCTTCCACTGAAGGTCTTGAAATACTAGATCGAAAACCTCTTGCATAAGGTGCTGCATAATCCTTGAGTGGTCTATTCGCCATGTTCAAATGTTCCTATTCTTCAATTTGCCTTTGCAGAATTCTTCTTTTATGGAAAGTTCTGTCAATCTAAAAAGGAAAGAATTCCCCTGCAAAGTTAGATCTTCGCATACACAAGAACAAGATAGCAAATGAAAATTCAACAGAAAAAGAAAACTAAAAGAATCAAAAATGCAGAATTGAATTTGTACAAAAAGAATTAACAAGAAGTAAGAGTTATATAAGAAAGTAAAAACAGAAATCTAATGATTAGTTACAACTATGCAATATGAAAGGAAAACAAATGTTATGTTTAGTCTAACTCAATTGATAATTCCTAATGTTATAGCGCAGTCCCCGGCAACGGCGCCAAAAAACTTGTTACGCTCCGCAAGTGTACGGAAATGTCGCAAGTAATATAAAAGATTATCGTATCCACAGGGACTGGAATAAGCACTAGAAATGTGTCAATGTGAATTAGCTAAACAACTATCTAATTGTTTCAAATGCAAAGTGAAGGTAAACAAATCTAATATTAAAGATCAACAAACAAGAGTTTAGTGTTTTGGGTTATGATAAAGGGAGATTCTAGGAGTTTCGGTTTCTTTGTAAGATTTCTCGAATGTAAATGGTTCACCAATTCTTATCCCTCAATTGCCAAACACTTGTAGAAAGTTGTCGGTTCTCTCTTGCAATAGATAACCGGCTAAGGACTGAGAAATGTATCTAAATATGATCAATTAGACGTGAACATACGTTGTCCTTACACAGAAGCGCACCTATTACTATGCCTTCCTCGGATATCAACATAGAAGCCCACAACTTATTAATCTATCAGGATACAAGAAACTAAGCACAAAATCCATCCTACTCTCTTAAATGTTCATATTTCCTCTTCAAGATTATCTCTCAAACGTCCTTACACGGGCTTGCACCTGTCACGTGGATCCCTCGGATGATCGAGTGAGAGTTTATCTTTACAAAGTCCACAAGAAATCCAAACAATCAATCAAGAATGAGAATTAAGCACAAATCACCATTAATCATTCAAGATCTAATTGATACAAGCAAGACAATGTCATTGAAACAAGAAAATGGCAAATCCATAAGAGATTACATCAATCCATCATACAAATACTCCCTTAATCCTAGAATACAAGATCTACTCCATGAATCGAGGAAGAATACCCGAAGAAATAAAGATTACAAGCATTTCTTAAATCCCCAATCCAAGAAACCAAGAAAAGGGGAAAAGAGAAAACTTATCTACGAAGAAGCCTCGTCTTCGGATCCAATCCTCGCTCCGGAGTCGAAATCGTCAAGAACTCCCCTCGAATCGCCCAGAAATCCTCCCAAGAATGGGAGGATACCACCAAATCTTGCCTTCTCCCAAAGGGGGGAGAGATCCCCTTTCAATTCATGAAGGAAGGTTTAAATAGAGCAGGAAATCGGGCGCCACACGGCCCCATGACACGGCCGTGTGAGATTCACACGGCCATGTCCTCTTCCCTTCGGTTGTGTGACTCACACGGCCAGGACCCTTCTGCTCTCTGGAAATGCTACACGGTCGTGTGGTGCACACGGTCAGGACCCTTCTGCTCTCTGGAAATGCTACACGGCCGTGTGGTTCACACGGCCACCACCTGCTTGGCCTTTGGAAACCTCACATGGTCGTGTATATCTACACGGCCATGTAAGGCATCTGCTCTAATTTCTTCAAATCAAGACACGACCGTGTGAGATTCACACGGCCATGTCCTCTTCCCTTCCTGTTAAAACAACACGACCGTGTGTGGTACACGGCCTGATGCTCTCTCCCTTCAATTCCTTCCAAGCTTACCCGAGGACGCATAATCTTCACCAATTTCGACTCCTGTGTACAGAAAATACACAAAAAGCAGATCTCCGAACCAAAAGAGTAAATATGCTAAAAGGAAAGCTGGAAGTATAAAAATGCATAGATCAAGCATGCTCAAAGTATGTAAATGTGCGTAAAAACATGCATAAAAGAGTATATAATCTACGCACATCAGTTTTCCACTTAGGTCACTATCTAGGGTTGAATTGGTAGTCATTGGAGTTTTAATGTCTTTGGAGTTTTCCATTTCAAATTTCTCGAGTAATTCAAGTGTATACTTGTATTAATAAACATAGTTACCTTCATTTGTTTGTTTGATTTGTAGACCTAGGAAGAATGTTAATTGTCCTACCAGACTCATTTCAAACTCCTGTTCCATTAGAGTTATGAATTCTTGTAACAATTTTGAGTTAATTGATCTAAATATTATATCATCCACATAGACTTGAGCTATAAACTGGTCTTGATTATTGACTTTTACAAAAAAGGGTTGGGTCTATTTGACCTTGTTTGAAGCTTTTTAAGATTAAGTATGTGGTTAGCCTTTCATACCAAGCTCTGGAGGTCTGTTTTAGGCCATACAAGACTTTCCTTAATTTGAACACATGCTTAAGGTTTTCTAAGTTTTCAAACCTCAGAGGTTGACCTATATACACCTCTTCTTTAATTAGTCCATTTAGGAAGGTTGACTTAACATCCATTTGATATAATTTGAATCTCTTATGGGTTGCATAACTTAGTAATATTCTAATTGATTATAGTCTAGCAACTAGTGCATAGGTTTCATCGTAGTCAAGTCCCTCAATTTGGCTGAATCATTTTGCAACTAATCTAGCTTGTTTCTAATAACTTCCCCTTTTTCAGTTAGTTTGTTTCTAAAGACCCACTTGGTTTCGATTATCCTTTTATTTTCTGGTTAATGGTACTAAATCTTAGACTTCATTTCTTTCAAATTGGGTTAGTTCCTCTTGCATGGCCAAAATCCAATCTAGATCACTTAATGATTCTTCTACTATTTTGGGTTCGATGTTAGAGATTAATGCTATTTGACTTAAGTTTCTAAAGGCTGATCTAGTTTGGACTCTTAAGTCTGAATCACCAATTACTTGGTCAAGTGGATGGTTTGGGTTAACCCTCATGGTTCTAGTTTGTTTTAATTTTAACTTGAGTTTGAGTTTAATTTAATTTTAATTTATTTTAATTTTAATTTAAATTTGAGTTAATTTTATTTAATTTAAATTTGATTTAATTTAATCTAATTTAATTTTAATTTAATTTATTTTAATTTTAATTTAATTTATTTTAATTTTAATTTAATTTAATTTAAATTTACTTTAATTTTTATTTAAATTTGAGTTAATTTTATTTAATTTAAATTTAATTTAATTTAAATTTGATTTAATTTAATTTAAGTTTGATTTAATTCAATTTTAAATTTGATCCTTATTCATCTCACCCGATTTATGTTTTCAATCAGGGAATCCTATGATTTTATGAGATGAGTTAAGTTAAATTTCAAAGTTTGGTTTAACTTGTATTAGATTCAAGTTTAGTATTGAGTTCAACAAATAGCATTCTTCGGATAAACTTCTGGGCTATGGTGAGTCACCCGAACATCATTAGAGTAATCATACCTTCGAAGTTTTCCAAATAGTTCCCCAAATTTTTATTAGTGGGAGAGAATGTAAAATGTTGAACAAATAATAATTAAATAATAAGGTTATTTGAGGAAATAATTTTATTGGAATTTTTAGGAATTTTTAAAAATTTTCTATGATTTAATCGGAGCTCGTATGACGTATGTTAAGGGGATAAATTATTGGATCAGGGGAAAGCCTGTTTAAGTTACCCTATTTGAACGAGGAAATGTTTAATTTCTTTAAATATTTCTTTCTTTTTCTTTTCCTTCGTATTCTCTCCCGTGCCCTAATCTCTCGACGTTGAACCCTCTTCTCCTCCCTTCTCCTCTCGCGCGACGCCGAGCCACCACTGTCAAGCTCTTCATCTTCCCGTGCCCTAGCCTCCTTCTCTGCCCGATCCCCTTCTCTTCTCTTCTCCTCTCCTCTCCTCCCCGATGCACTCCCTGTCTCTGTATCTTCACTGCGAACAGCCAAATCGCACCGACGCTATGCAATCCACCGCCAGCTACCTTCTACTTTGGTATGTCACTTCTTGGTTCTTGTAGTCTGCCTATATTCCTATCTGTTATGCATTCATACTTATATTCTCTTGTTTGTTGACATGTTTACTCCTGCTCATAGAAATAGTAACATACATTGTCCTACTATGTAGTAGTCAAGTTTTTGACATGTCTGACTTGTGTACCTAGTTTATTGTTACCTAGATCATTGTGTGGATTTATTTCCTTTTTTGGTACATTTTATATGGAGGTGTATATTGTCAGTATCTACATGTTTAGTGTCATGCACAATGTTGCATGATTGCATGCTAAGCGATTGTCGGCTCTATTATTGTTAAGCACATCGCCAGTTACATGATTTGCACACACAACCACTCATGGGTTAGTGGTACATCAAGCAGGGTGTGTGCAGTTTGCTCTGTCAGGGCTCCACTGATCCGCTCATGGGTAGCGATGACTACAGTGTGTAGCGGGCAGGGATCCCTCCCCTTGACCATGATACAGGGAGATGAGAGCTTAGGCCCCCCACTATGTTTGGGGTAGGAGGATAGGTGTACTCCGACAGTATCCTGTCTACTCAGTCACTCAGGAGCGGTGATGACAGAGTGCACAGTTATCATAGCCCTACCCACTCGGTCTCACCATCGCATGTGAGATGGCTGACTGGCGTCAGGGGTGACCATGTCTTTTTTGCATGATATGCATGGATTGCATTTATTGTTTGTGCTTGCTACATTATGTATGTTGCATTTTGGTGGTTGCATATGATTGACATGCATACAGATGAGATTTTGTATCTGGTCTGACGACCCTTATTTCCGGATAGGAGGTTCTGGTGAGTATAGTTTCTTCAGCCTTTTCAGTCTACATTTCCTACTTTTGTTCAGGAAACTATACCACATGAGTATTATTGTTAGTTATATCTTATTATGCATGTCCATCCAGTATCCGCTGAGTTTTTGAACTCACACCATTGATTTATTCCTATTTCAGGTTGAAGCTGTCAGGAGGTTCCAGTTGTTAATCTTCTTGTCACAAGAGTTTACGTATTGGTCTTTTGGTATTCTGTTTATTTGCCTAGAGCTATGTTTCGGACTTGTATTGGTTTTGCACCCTGGATTTGTATGGTTTTTCTTAAGACATTGTAATGGTTAGTCTTTTGCTTGCTTGGTGGGTTTCTATTTGGTATGTTTTGTTACGCGCCTGTCGGACGACAAAAGAGGTAAGTTTGGATATTATTTTTTATTTCTTTTCATATTGTGATGATAGTCAGAGGCTGATATATTATAATTACATGGATTGTTTCATTTTTGTATGATATATATTTCAACCGTGTTGGCTGATGATTGTGAGCCCTAAGGGCTATGTAGATAAGTTTCAGATTGTCACTCGTATATGGGAGATGCTGTCGAAATTTCTTTTTGCAGGGACTTCCCCCGGGCGTGATAGAGGATATCTTTTATCCTCGCGTGTAGCTGACTAGCAATCTCACCTTCCTGTATTTTTATATTAAATAGTTTATTTAAATATAAATCTTTTTTTGTTACCTTTGCGTCGTTGATTCCCTCATGTAGTTCTATGAGTTTGTCTAATAGTTCTTTGGTGTTTACGTGTGGGTCGACGTGGTTCAGTTCCTTCTTGGTTAACCCGCACTGGATTGTATTGAGGGCCTCGAAATCAATTTGGGCCTTCTTCTTCATTTTCGGATTCTAATTTTCTAGGTCTATTGGACATCCAGCGTTGTCAGTTAGCGCCTTGTACTCTTTGGTGACGCTGAACCATTGATCGAAGTCAGTCTTCAGGTACACCTCCATCTGCTTCTTCCCGTATGGGAAATCATCTCCGTTGAAGAGTGGGGGACGAACGGTGTTGTACCCTTCATTTTGGGTCATTTGAGTATTGAAAAGACAAGACTAAAGAGGGTACCAAGACTTAGTCTTTGATTAGTAGAGTTTGAGAAATAAAATATCGAAGAGCTCGAGTGGTGTTACATCAACTTCGAGTTAAAACCGAACGAGAAAATATTATCTAAATAGGTAAAGTTTTACCAACTCAAATAGAATGAAAAAAAATTCGAAAACGATTCCCCCTGGCTTGATTGGTAGTTGCACCAATTCAGAGCAAAACTTTATTCTGATACCACTTGTTGAATCGAGATGCACGTGAGAGGGGGTGAATCACGTGCTTTTCTAAAAACTTATTTTCTCATTTGTAAAAACACAAGTACGCACAACGAAAAATATGTACGAAGTTGAAAGTAAAAAAAGACACAGAAAAACACAGGTGGTTTACTTGGTTCGGAGCCTTCGATGACTCCTACTCCAAGACCCAGGTCCCGCGGACCTATCGATGGGTAATCCACTAAAAGCCTCTTTCGGTACCTCCATAAGAAGAAATTGAGTACAGAAAGACGGAACAAGTGCAACACGTTGCACTTGTTCTTTTGCAGTAATTAAGTATAAGTAAATAATTCCATTACTAACACTTTTGATGTGAACGAGCTCATGTGTCAGTCTGTCGATTGCGATCTAAAATCCTCGGAGCAGTAATTGAGTGCAGCAGCTTCGCAGCAGAGTCATAGCAGGAGCCCGAAGCAGTCAGAAAGCCTTTTGGATGCGTAGAAGCTTGTATAAGTGTTGTGTATGAAGCTTTGGGTGAGCATCCTTATAAAGGGCTTGGAAGGCGCCTTTTCTATAGCTATTGAAGGCGCTTCCAACCCGAGAATCTAATCTCAATCGTCCCGACTCTTATTTGCGATGAAGTCTAAAGTTCATCTTGTAGAAGACACCTTCCAAAGCCTTTGAAGGCGCCATGCATGACAAGTGTGAAGGCACTTTCCATCAGCATTGAAGGCGTCTTCAGGTACTATTGATCTGAAGGATTTTTGCTCTTTTATCCTGCAAAAAGATGTTAGTCCAAAACTAAAATATCTACCCTGCAAAACAAAGTTAGCATAGTTATAATAATGAGTAGTAATTAGTTCTTGTCTTCCCACAACTAGGAACTAGTAAAGATCTCAGATTAGGGATCTGAAATTGACCTAATTTAACTGACGTTATTGTCCCCTCAACTGGGACGCGTCCTCACTTAGTCACTCTCCTCGAGTGACTTACCTTTACTTACCAGCTTGCCAGTTGTCCGGCCCGCAGACCCAACTGGATTTCCTACCAGATATTCGGTCAGCCCGTCAACCTATCTAGACTTCTTGCTAGATATTCGAGTGGCCCGTTGACCTATCTGGACTTCGCACCAGATATTTGGTCAGTCAACGAGCCCATTGACCTATCTGGTTAACTCCTACATACTTGGTAAAGTGGTTAGATCACAGTAATACCTAACTTAACTTGTCATTCATCAAAATCTAAATTAGATCGTTAGTGAAAACTACACCAATAGTATTATCATCTACAAAAATGATAAAGTATTTATTCCCACCACATGTTGGTGTACCTTTAAGGTCACACACATTGGTGTGAATTAACTCAAGTGGTTCGTTGCTTCTCTCAACATGTTGAAAGGATGACTTTGTCATTTTTGCTTCAACACAAATCTCATACTTGTGTTTTGGGTCAAGGTGGAATGTAGGTATGCTTCGCATATTTATTAATCTACGTAATGCATCGTAGTTAACATGTCCTAGTCTACCATGCTACAAACATGAAGACTCAAGTATATAAGTGGAAGAACTTTTTGTTGGAACCCCAAGGTTATTTTGGTATGATCAACAAGTTAAGTTAGATCCTGTGTGTTTTTAACCTTGTGTCTAAGTAGCAGGAGCTTAGGAGCACAGGTAGTCAAGCGGAAGATGTAGCTAGCGAGAAGGACAGCACGCGGTGCGTCCGAGGGACGAGGCGCTACGGAAGAGTACACCGGCGGATGAGAAGGAAGGGTGCGGTGGTTCCGAAGGACGAGAAGCTGGAGTGGAAGACTACTCAGGGAGCAAGAGACGCAGCTAGCGAGAAGGTTGGCACGGGGTGTGATCGAGGGACAAAGACTGCGGATGAGTACGCTGGCGGACGATAAGGAAGCACGCGACGATTCCGAGGGACGAGAAGCCGGAGCAGAAGCCCGCTCGAGAAGGTCGAAATTGGGTTTGGGTGAACCTTATTTCGGTTGACTGAAATCACTCAAGCAAGCGGACTCGAAGCAGAAGACCCAGACCGAAGCGAGCAGCACCGGAGCAGAGGGCTCGAACCAGAAAGTCAACTTGGTTGACTTAGAGGTCCGGGCGCCCGAACCGTCCGGGCACCCGGAGTTGGCTTTTTGACCAGATCACGTCGAGCAAGATCTATTACGTTGGGGATAAAGTTTTATACCCCCCAAGGACGCCTGGAACCCTCCGGGGCGCCCCGACCAAGGCTATAAATACAACCTTGGTCCAGAAGCTTCACATCAACTCGAGAATTGTAATTCCAACACTTGTGTGCTTCTTTAGAGTTTAGCTTCTTTCTTTTTGCGCTTAATTGTTGTAAGAGGCTTCTCCGCCTGAAGGAGATACTAGTGCGACATCTTCCTTGGATTAATAATCTCCCCGGTTGTAACCAAGTAAATTCCTACGTACCTCTTCTTTTCTGTTTTACTTTAATATTTTTATATTTTGCAAGTGTTAGATTAAGAAAAGTCGAGAAGGGTTGTGCTTTTGTTTTTCAGGCTATTCAACCCCCCTTCTAGCCGACTGCCGCGATCCAACAAGTGGTATCAGAGCAAAGACACTTCAGGAGGACTAACCGCCGAACGAAGCAACAAAATAATGGTCGGACCAAACATCTAACCCCCTCCCCCCGAAGTTCGAAGGGGAATTCGCTAGCTGGAAAAAATGAATGCAAGTATTTTTTAAAATCGATTTTGATTTAATGTTAATTATGAAATTCGATTTTACAGCACCGGAAGGTAAGGAGAAATACCACTGGACGAAAACGGAGCAGGTCGACTACATGGCAAACGGCAAAGCAGAGTACCATCTACTAACCGTTCTTCCGCCACAAGAAGTCAACCGGATCGGCAACTACGACTCCACAAAGGAACTTTGGGAGAAGTTCCTTGAGCTACATGAAGGAACGTTCGAAGCCAAGCTCGCTAGATGAGATCTACTTCGCAATCACCTCACCAGCCTGCGGCTTGGGGAAGACGAGACAGTTGCGCATCTGTAATCGAGAATCAAAGAAATCATCACCCGACTTTCGAATCTCGGAGAGATGGTAAGTAACCAAGATTCGCTAAGGTACACACTAAATTCCTATCCTATAAATTCAAAATGGGTGTCACTAGTAGATGCCTTTTATATTTCAAAAGACTTAGAAAAAATTACATTAGAATAATTCTTTTCCACATTTGAAGTGCACAAATCAAGATGTGCTGGTACGAAGGAGCCCAAGAACAACGTCGCCCTCAAAGCATCGAGAGACGAACCTGAGTCGGAGTCTTCTCTCGACGACGAGGAAATGGTAATGATGGTAAAATGATTCAAGAATCTTTGTAAGTCTAGAAAAACTAACCATCCGCAGGGTAAAAAGAAAAGGATCATCCGCTGCTACCACTGCGACGAAGAAGAGCACATCAAGGACAACTGCCCCAAGCTAAAGAACAAGGACAAGGATAAAAGCAAGAAGCCTGTCCAAAAGCGCAAGGCATTAAAAGCGACGTGGGATGATACGTCGCCCGAATTGGAAGTCGAAGCTTTCTCCGGACTTGCATTAATAGCAAGTCATCAAGACGACGACTGCGATTCAAGCTCTTCCGAAATGAGCATCGAGAGCATTGATGAAGGGGGAGCTACGTCGGAAGAAAACAACAGTTTAGGGGGAGACACGGACAACGAGATTGACAAGGTAAGTCAGGTACGATTTCTTCCTCCCGACAAATTATTTAAGTTCGTTAAATTGTTAACAAATGATTGCTGTAAATTAGAAAAAGAAATTAAAAATTTGAAAATAATATTGGCTAAATCTTGTCTAATGGAAGAATTCGACAAAATTAAATTAGAAAATGAAAAATTAAAAGTAGAAAATGATAATTTAAAAGTATAAGTAAATAACTTGAAAAAATATGCATGCTCATCTAATACCAATGTTAGAAAATTTAAAAATTTAAATTGGTATTTTAGATATCATATGGGACAAATTAGAAATATTTCAAAGAAATATGTCCCTAAGAAATTCTTAGTTAATCCAGTTGGTTGGAACCTATACTGGGTTCCTAAGTCTTGCTTAAACTAAATTTTAATCGGATTTCATGCTTTCAGCGAGAAAATTAAACGGTGAGTCTTTTTATGAGGCTTTGTCTAAGGAAGTGATTGTTGCTCCAATAACCAAGAAGACCTAGTGTCTCGCCACGACTTGGAAGCCAAAATATTGAGATAAAATGTTTAATTAACTTTCTGATAAAGCATTAAGGTTGAAATTTAATAATGCTTTAAAAAGTCTTTTAAACATTATTTTTACTTAGAATTTTTTTTTTGCAAAGTTGCCTAAGTCAGAATTTTTTAAAAATTTTTTTTTAGAGTTTTCTTAGAAAATTTTTCTTAAAGTTTACTTAGAAATTTTTTTTCACTTACAGACTCTTTATGTGAAAATTTTTGCGTAAAACTTTTACTTAGAAAAGTAAGTTAAGAGTCCTTCTGAAATTAGAAATTCCTGCTTAAATTTTTACTTAGAAAAATTTTCACAATTTTTTTTTCCCTTAGAGTTTTTTCTTTGAACCCCAATTTTTATGTGATCAAAGGGAGAGAAGGTAAAGAATAAGTCTAGGGGGAGGTAGACCAAAATTTAAATTTTCTATCTTTTTGCACTTTATTACAAAATTAGTTAGTTTATTTTTTATGTCTATTTACCCTATCTTAACTTGGGTTGCTCACATCAAAAAGGGGGAGATTGTTGGAACCCCAAGGTTATTTTGGTGTGATCAACAAGTTAAGTTATGTCCTGTGTGTTTTTAAGCTTGTGTCTAAGTGTGCAGGAGCTTAGGAGCACAGGTAGTTGAGCGGAAGACGCAGCTAGCGAGAAGGATGGCATGCGGTGCGTCCGAGGGATGAGGCGCTGCGGAAGAGTACACTGGCGGATGAGAAGGAAGCGTGTGGTGGTTTCGAGGGACGAGAAGCTGGAGCGAAAGACTGCTCGGGGAGCAAGAGACGCATTTAGCGAGAAGGTCGGCACAGGGTGTGACCGAGGGACGAAGAATGCGGATGAGTACGTTGGCGGACGAGAAGGAAGCAAGCGACGATTCCGAGGGATGAGAAGCCGAAGTGGAAGCCCGCTCGAGAAGGCCGAAATTGAGTTCGGGTGAGCCTTATTTTGGTTGACTGAAATCACCCAAGCAAGCGAAGCCGGAGAGGAAGACCCGGATCGAGGCGAGCAGCACCGGAGCAGAGGGCCCGGACCAAAAAGTCAACTTGGTTGATTTAGTGGCCCAGGCGCCCGGATCCATTCGGGCGCCCTGATCGTCCGGGCGCCTAGAACCATTCCTGGCGTCCGGAGTTGGCTTTTTGACCAAATCGTGTCGAGCGCGATCCACTGCGTTGGGGAGAAAGTTTTATCCCCCCCGGAGCGCCTGGAACCCTCCGGGGCGTCCCGACCAAGGCTATAAATACAGCCTTGGTCCAGAAGCTTCACATCAACTCAAGAATTGTAATTCCAACACTTGTGTGCTTCTTTAGAGTTTAGCTTCTTTCTTTTTGCGCGTAATCATTGTAAGAAGCTTCTCCGCCTGAAGGAGATACTAGTGCGACATCTTCCTTGGATTAACAACCTCCCCGGTTGTAACCAAGTAAATCCTTGTGTGCCTCTTCTTTTCTGTTTTAATTTACTATTTTTATATTTTGCAAGTGTTAGTTTAAGAAAAGTCGAGAAGGGTTGTGCTTTTATTTTTCAGGCTATTCAACCCCCCTTCTAGCCAGCCGCCGCGATCCAACACTTTCATCTTTATTTATCTTAGGCCTAATGATCATTACATTGAGCTTGAACAGCCCATTAGATACATAGCTCTTTCTTACAAACATTTCATTCTTTGACAGTACAACTCTGTCTGACTCAAAAATAATGCGAAAGTCGTGCTTGCTTAACAGTGATCTGGAAACTAGATTCTTCCGAATCTCCGGAACATACAACACATTGTTCAGAGTAAGGTCCTTGCCCGAGGTCATCTTTAGCATCACTTTTTCTTGGCCCATGATGTCCGAGGTTATTGAGTTCTCCACGAACAACTTGTCTCTATTAACTTCTTCAAAGTTGTAGAGCAACCCCTTATTACAGCAGACATATCTGCTGGCTCCAATATTAATCCACCATTGCTGCCGGTTTGAACCGACTAGGTTTAGTTCGGAGACCACAACGTAGTGGTCGTCCATTTCTGGTCTCTTATTCAGATTGGCCTTCTGCTTCTTCTTCAGCTTTCTACATTCCGAAGATTTGTGACCAGTTCGATCACACACTTCCCAGAGAATTTCTTAATGCCTCCTATGGGTCTCATCTTGGAAGTCTTTGGATTCTTCCACTTCGAGTTTTGATCGTGCTCGACCACATTGGCTTTCATAGTAGTTTGAAAGAATAGTTTCCTCTCTGAACTCATGTTGTCTTCTTCGATGCAAAGTCTAACAATGAGTTCTTCCATATTCATCTCCTTCCACTTGTGCTCTAGGTGGTTCTTGAAGTCCTTCCAGCCTGGAGACAACTTCTCAATAATATCAACCACCTAGAAGGTTTCACTCAGAACCATCCCTTTTGAGTGAATCTCGTGCAAGATCACCTGAAGCTCTTGGACTTGGTTGATCACTGTCTTGGAGTCAACCATCTTATAGTCCAAGAATCGACCCACGATGAACTTCTTAGCCCCTACATCATCCATCTTGTACTTCTTATCTAGAGACTCTCACAGCTCCTTAGCCGTTCTCTTTATGTTATACACAGTGTATAGTGAGTCGACAAAGTAGTTGAGGATGTAGTTTCGACAAAGGAACTTAGAATAAGTCTATGTCTCCACTGCACTGGCAGTCTATGCATCAGCATCCTCAGCGCTCTTGGAAGGGTCCTCGGTCAAGAATTGAGCCAGATTGAGCATGGTCAAGTAGAAGAGCATCTTATATTGCCACCTCTTGAAGTTCACTGGAGTGAACTTCTCTGGCCTTTCCCCATGATTGATTAACACAGTTCCAATCGAGCTGAACGGGGCCTTAAGGTATTGAGTCTATTGCATCTCAACATTTTATTTTATGGCCATCTCAACAGAACTCAAAATCTGTTTCAAGATTGTTGGACAATCTGTTGCCGAAGATATTGAAGAAATTACAAAATTAAAATTATACAATATCAATTCTAACTTATCTATTGGGATGGCCTGAGTGGATAATCTCAGGCTGCCAGTGAGGTTGGTTCTGTGAAGCTTTCGGTGGTCCATGTTACAGAGTTAATGCAGTACGTAGCAGAATTGGGAGTCGATCATCGAATTGGGAAGAAAATTTGTTGACTAAGATATTGAGGCCTGCGTTCAACGCAGTTTCCTTGAAACAGATTCATCCCACCTCTGGCTGTGCTTCTAGGTTCTCTCGGGTCGTCTGTTTCTCAGGATACAATGATAAAACCACGTACGGAACCAAGCACTAGTTGTTCGTAGCGAACTGAGAATGCACCCGAGTGCTATCATGAGTAGTTCAGTCGAACGGATGCACGATTGAGAGAAAAGAATCGGGGAACGAAGGTGGAGGAACTCTTTTGCTTTTGCTTTTGCTTTTGCTTTCGCTTTCGCTCTTGCTCTTGCCCTTGCCCTTGCTTTGCTCAAGATTCAGTCTCCTTATATAGGAGCTCTCACCTTGCCTACAATGAATAATCAAATTATGGTCATTTAATGCTAGGTTTAATGTCGCCATTAATAGGTTTAATGTCTTCATTAATGTCGATACATTACAGAATCATTATTAATGGGGGTTTAATGACGCCATTAATGCCGAGACATTACGAAGTCACCATTAATGAGTTTAATGTCACCATTAATATCAAAATGTTACAAAATTAACATTAATTTTATATTAATGCTTCCATTATATTCTTGAGCAGACAGCAAAAAGAGATTCAGGTGACAAAATGTTGGTTTATTCACTTGGGCAAATCTTGGCTCGACCGGTCCGACATTTAACGTGCGCAAGTTGTGTTGGCACTGTTGGAACCCCAAGGTTATTTTGGTGTGATCAACAAGTTAAGTTAGGTCCTGTGTGTTTTTAACCTTGTGCCTAAGTATGCAGGAGCTTAGGAGCACAGGTAGTCGAGCGGAAAACGCAGCTAGCGAGAAGGACGGCACGCAGTGCGTCCGAGGGACAAGGCACTATGGAAGAGTACACCGGCGAACGAGAAGGAACCGTGCGGTGATTCCGAGGGACGAGAAACTGGAGCGGAAGACTGCTCGGGAAGAAAGAGACGCAGCTAGCGAGAAGGTTGGCAACGGGTGCGTCCGAGGGACGAAGACTGCGGATGAGTACGCTGGCGGACAAGAAGGAAGCACGCGACGATTCTGAGGGACGAGAAGTCGGAGCGGAAGCCTGCTTGAGAAGACCGGAAGTTAGGCTCAGGTGAGCCCTATTCCGGATGGCAGAAATCACCCAAGCAAGCGGAGCCGGAGCGGAAGACTCGGACCGAGGCGAGCAGCACCGGAGCAGAAGGCCCGGACCAGAAAGTCAACTTGGTTGACTTAGTGGTCCAGGCACCCGGAACCATTCCGAACGCCCGGAGGTTGATTTTTGATCGGATCGTGTCAAGCGCGATCTGTTGCATTAGGGATAAAGTTGTATCCCCCTGAGCGCCCGGAACCCCTTCAGGGCGCCCCGACCAAGGTTATAAATACAACCTTCGTCCAGAAGCTTTTAAACAACTCAAGCAATTCATTTCCAACACTTGTAAGCTTTCATTTAGAGTTTAGCTTCTTTCTTTGTGCGCTTCATTACTGTAAGAGGCTTCTCTGCCTGAAGGAGATAGTTAGTGCGATACTTTCCTTTGATTAACAACCTCCCCGATTGTAACCAAGTAAATCCCTGTGTGCCTCTTTCTTTTTTCTTTTATTTGTTCAATTATTTTATGCAAGTGTTATTCTGTTGAAAAATTGAGAAGGGTTGTCTTTTTAATTTTGCAGGCTATTCAACCCCCCTTCTAGCCGGCTCCAGCAGTCCAACAAGTGGTATCAGAGCCAAGGCGCTTCAAGAGGACTAACCGTCGAACGAAACAACGAAATAATGGTCGGACCAAGCATCTACCCGCTGAAGTTCGAAGGGGAATTCGCTAACTGGAAAAAGCGAATGCAGGTATTTTTTAAAATCAAATTTGATTTAATGTTAATTGTGGAGTTTGGTTTTATAGCACCGGAAGGTAAGGAGAAATACCACTGGACGAAAAAAGAATAGGTCGACTATGTGGCAAATGACAAAGCAGAGTACCATCTGCTAAGTGTTCTTCCGCCACAAGAAGTCAATCGAATCGATAACTATGACTCCGCGAAAGAACTTTGGGAAAAATTTCTTGAGCCGCACGAAGGAACGTCCGAAGCAAAGCTCGCAAAATGGGATTTACTCCGCAACCAACTCACCAGCCTGCAACTTGGGGAAGACGAGACAGCAGCGCATCTGCACTCAAGGATAAAGGAAATCATCACCGGGCTTTCGAATCTCGGAGAGACGGTAAGTAACCGAGATTCACTAAGGTACGCACTAAATTCCTTTCCTAGAAATTCAAAATGGGTGTCACTAGTAGATGCCTTTTATATCTCAAAAGACTTAGAAAAAATTACTTTAGAAGAATTATTTTCCACATTTGAAGTGCACGAATCAAGATGTGCAGGTATGAAGGAGCCCAAGAACAACATCACCCTCAAAGCATCGAGAGACGAACTTGAGTCGGAGTCTTCTCTCGACGACGTGGAAATGATAATGATGGTAAGACGATTCAAGAATCTTTGTAAGTCTAGAAAAACTAACCATCCGCAGGGTAAAAAGAAAAGGATCATCCGCTGCTACCACTGCGATGAAGAAGGACACGCCAAGAACAACTGCCCCAAGCTGAGGAATAAGGACACAAATAAAGGTAAGAAGCCTATTAAAAAACGCAAAGCATTAAAAGCAACATGGGGCGATATGTTGTCTAAATCGGAAGTCGAAGCCTTCTCCGGACTTGCACTAATGGTAAGTCATCAAGATGACGATTGCGAGTCAAGCTCTTCCGAAATGAGCATCGAGAGCATCGATGAAGGGGGAGCCACGTCGGAAGATAGCAACAGTTCAGGAGGAGACACGGACAGCGAGATCGACAAGGTAAGTCAGGTACGATCTCTTCCTCTCGACAAATTATTTAAGTTCGTTAAACTATTAACAAAAGATTGCTTCAAGTTAGAAAAAGAAATTAAGAATTTAAAAATAATATTAGCTAAATCTTGTCCAATAGAAGAATTCGACAGAATTAAATTAGAAAATGATAATTTAAAAGTACAAGTAAATAACCTGAAAAACCATGCATGCTCATCTAATACCAATGTTAGAAAATTTAACAATTTAAATTGATATTTTAGATATCATAAGGGACAAATTAGAAACATTGCAAAAAAGAATATCCCTAAGAAATTCCTAGTTAATCCAGTTGGTTGGAACCTATATTGGGTTCTTAAGTCATGCTTAATCTAAATTTTAATTGGATTTAGCGCTTTCAGCGAGAAAATTAAACAGTGAGTTTCTTTATGGGGTTTTGTCTAAGAAATGGTTGTTGTTCCAATAACCAAGAAGACCTAGTATCTCACCACGACCTGGAAGCCAAAATATTAAAATAAAATGTTTAATTAACTTTCTGATAAAGCATTAAGGTTGACATTTAATAATACTTTAAAAAGTCTTTTAAATATTTTTACTTAGAATTTTTTTTACATAGAAAAAATAAGTTAAAAAGTTCTTCTGAAATTAGAAATTTCTGCTTAAATTTTTACTTAGAAAAATTTTCTTCAAAAATATTTTTACAAAATTTCCTAAGAATTTTTTAAAAAAATTTCTTACTTTAAGTTTTACTTAGAAATCTTTTAACTTAGAACATTTTTTCGTTGTAAATTATTGTAAAACTTTTTCAAAGTTACAAAATTTTCCTTTAGAGGTTTTTTTTTCTTTGAACCCCATTTTTTTGTGATCAAAGGAGGAGAAGGAAAAGTATAAGTCTAGGGAGAGATAGACCACCAAAATTTAAATTTTCTATCTTTTTGCACTTAATTGTAAAATTAGTTAGTTTATTTTTATGTCTATTTACCCTAACTTAACTTGGATTGCTCACATCAAAAATGGGGAGATTATTGGAACCCCAAGGTTGTTTTGGTGTGATCAACAAGTTAAGTTAGGTCCTGTGTGTTTTTAACTTTGTGTCTAAGTATGCAGGAGCTTAAGAGCACAAGTAGTCGAGTGGAAGACGCAGCTAGCGAGAAGGACGACACGCCGTGCGTCCGAGGGATGAGGCGCTGCAGAAGAGTACACTGGCGGACGAGAAGGAAACGTGCGGTGGTTCCGAGGGACGACAAGTCGAAGCGGAAGACTGCTCTGGGAGCAAGAGACGCAGCTAGTGAGAAGGTCGACACGGGGTGCGACCGAGGGACGAAGACTCCGGATGAGTACGCTGGCGGACGAGAAGGAAGCACGCGACGATTCCGAGGGACGAGAAGCCGGAGTGGAAGCCTGCTCGAGAAGACCGGAAGTTGGGTTCAGGTGAGCCGTATTCCGGATGGCAGAAATCACCCAAGCAAACGGAACCGGAGCGAAAAACCCGGACCGAGGAGAGCAGCACCGGAGCAGAAGGCCCGGACCAGAAAGTCAACTTGGTTGACTTAGTGGTCCGGGCACCCAAACCGTCCGGGCGCCCGGAATCATTCCAGGTAACCGGAGGTTAATTTTTTATCGGATCGCGTCAAGCGCGATCCGTTGCGTTGGGGATAAAGTTGTATCTCCCAGGGCGCCTGGAACCCCTTCGGGGCGCCCCGACCAAGGCTATAAATACAGCCTTGGTCCAGGAGCTTTTAAACAACTCAAGCAATTCATTTCCAACACTTATAAGTTTTCATTTAGAGTTTAGCTTCTTTCTTTGTGCGTTTCATTGCTGTAAGAGGCTTCTCCGCCTGAAGGAGATAGTTAGTGCAATACTTTCCTTGGATTAACAACCTCCCCGGTTGTAACCAAGTAAATCCCTGTACGTCTCTTTCTTTTTTCTTTTATTTGTTCAATTATTTTATGCAAGTGTTATTCTGTTGAAAAGTCGAGAAGGGTTGTCTTTTTAATTTTGCAGGCTATTCAACCCCCCTTCTAGCCGGCCCCAGCGGTCCAACAGGCACATGAGTCAACCTTGGTGCAGTACAATCTGGGACATGTATTTGCACCCACCTCTGCACACCCACGCGTGAGAGAGTCTCTCCTCATGCATACGTTTCCAACATCAATGCATATACCATAATTTAAACCAATAATAAAATCAAGATACTTTTAATGTAGGACTAAGAACTCATGCACAATAAAATCCCTTCGTCTCTATTTCTTTATTCTATTCACATTTCCAACATTTGAAAATGTAACTATTTGATACTAAAAGAAAAACAGTCTAGCTTACAGCTGATGTGCTTCCAAAATCATTCTTTTGATTACAAACACATATGATAGCAGTAGAAAAGATTATCCTATAATGCCCAAGAGATGTAAAGGTCATCTTCCCAAGTAAATATACAATGCATTTCATGTATTGAAGAACTGGATGAATTAATTGTCTTTTTTTTTAGAGCAAAATTTATATGACATTTTGTTCATCACAAAATTGATACGGTGATAAAGATGAACCCCCTGAAAAATGGGTCAAAGTAACAAAGACCGTCTGACGTGGAGGTCAAAGTTAAATGGTCAAAGTTACAAAGTCGGATGGATCCGAAGTCTGCTAACCGGGCAAGGTTGAACGAGCAGGCCTCACAACGTCGGTCGGACATGAAGGGTCGGTCGGACCACCCGAACAGCCACCCTTCGCAACTCACGGATGGAACTTGGAGTTAAGTACTGATTCATCCGACCCACTAACCTAGCGGACTGGACCTAAGATCTGATCAGGCACATGGTCGATCAGACACAGTGCACCTCTCTGATAACGTGAAGGGATGAATGAAGAACAAATCAGTAGTTGCATTCTGGAAGGCCAAGCTTGGAAGCTCCCAGTCGACGGGTCGTTGATCGGCCTATAACGCAACCTAGATACCCGATCATATCGTATTCTTTTGAAAGTTTATGCCGGCAATGACAAGGAATATTCCGTTGACAAAATATCCTTTATAAGCTTTCGGACTGTCAAGTCATAGCGATTTGCGGGCTCATTTAAGGAAATATGTCAGGGGTACTTTATGGTCTGTCTTTTCTTAGGAAAACTTTGGAAACGTGTTAATACTTTGAGATGCATGCATAAAACAACAGTGACATTATAAAAGGGATCTTCATCTACAGACGAAAATATATAATGTTTCTTATTTGGATACGCCATTTGCTACAGTTTATTACTTTCTTCTCCTAAATCAAATATTAACTTGAACATCGGAGGACCAACGCCAGGAACTACTTTCCTAATCTGACACTAACACTCCTGATTTTATAGGACAGTACAAAGTCTTTATTGAGTTAACAGCAAAGTTACATTCTAACTCATTATCTTCACTAATTTTAGACCGGATTAAAAACCTTGGTGACGTTCTTTATAAGATGATGTGTAATGTAATCTTACTCAAGAACCCATGAAGTCTTACCTAGAAATTGCATGGACTTAGTATAGCTACACATGTTATGTAAGACCATGTATCCAAGCAAAAATAATAATTTTCGCCCATTTGTTGGTCATTAGACGCTTGTGTAAAAGTGTTTAATCAATTCGACTAGATGATTCAATTGGTAGGCTCAAATACTTTTGACAAAAACATTACTGATTTTATAGTACTCAATGATTCAAAATAATTTTTTTAAAAAGACCAAAAAAAACATCATTAGTACAACAATGATACCAATTTAGTAAATAAATCCCGGATAGATCCATCACTCTTTATGTAGATATATAAAAATAATTAATGACTGAGACTTCATATTATCACGTAGGGCAGGTACAATTAATCAATGACCAAGAGTGATTTATGAATGTTCCCCGGTTTAGTACAATTAATCACGTAGGGCAGTGATTTATGAATGTTCTAATAAATTTTAAAATTAATTTTTAATGGATGTAAAATATTTTATTGAATGTTTAATTTTCTTCATACAAAGGAATATCATTATATAGGATAAGATATTTTTTATAATTTATTTATTTATATTTTATCATGAGATCGACAGTATTCATCCGATTGGATGAAAGATATTTGATTTGAAAAAAAATAAAAACTATTTTATGACTGTTAATCTAATTTTTTTTAAAAAAATAGTGTACTAATGGTCATTAAATACTTTGTAAAAGTGTTAAAATGTCACTGGTTGGGAGAGAAACATTTCTAAAAAGTAAAAACTCACTAAAGCAAATAAATTCAAAAGTAAAATGCTATATAAACTGCTCTTTACTCACGTGGGGATGGTGTAACTGTAAAAATCACTCTGAAAATAAAGGGAGGGGATCGTTTGGTTCAATTTTTTTTTAATTAGAAAATGGTCTATAATTTAATTATGATTATATTATGATTATAATCTAACTATAATTAATTATGATTTTTTTTAGATTTATCTTCTTATTTAGGTTATAGTTTGGATCGACGATTAGAAGTCGCTTGGAGGTTGTCACGATGGATGGATGATTGATGTCTCATTCAAATTATAACTTAAATAGAAAGACAAATTTTAAAAAAATTATAACTACTAATTATGATTAAATTATGATCACAATCTATTATAATTATGAACCATTTCCGTTCCATAAAAAAATGGACAGGATTCGATCTCGAAAATAAATAAGAAATGAATATTTTGGATGAATATTTTAAGGTTGACCTTGAATATGTGTAAATTACGTTTTGGATTTATCCACGAATTAGAAAGAAAAGACGTCTATTTCTAAGATCAGTCTCGAATACTTAAATTATCAATAATAATAACAAAATAGAAGTGCCCCTTGTTTACAGCCAAACTAATATTGCACAGAAGATGGATTCTCATATGCATTGTATCTTCCCGTTTCTGTCCTGTGAATCTTGCTCCATATCTTTGACAATAGAAACAAGATCCCTTAAGAGATTTGCTACCCATTAATTAGCGCATGCAATTTGCCCACTTGATCATTTTTGGCTCTACTCCTTCCTGAACTGAACAGTCCGGTCAACTTTGCCATCTTTGGTCGACCATGACCCATGACAATTAGTCAACCAAAACTGCGAAATCTCTTTCCTTGGCACGTTCGAACAGCGATAATAATGAAAAGAAAGCAATTTTAAGCCGGAGGAAATCGCTGGTAATCCGTCGAAGCCCAACTGGACAGAGGATGAGCGGAAGAAGTCGCTGAAGCAGAGGAAGAAGAAACAGACTAGTTTTGCAGTGAATGAGAAGCTATGGAAGAACCCTCGTCCGCCGCCGCCGCCGCCGCCGTCATCTCCGAGGTATCAGAGACGGTCTCCGGAGGAAGACTCGGGTAGTCCTCCCCACTGCCCTGCAGCAACCTCGAGTACTCAATGTAATCTGTTAGATCGGCCGCCGCCGCGATCGGGCTAGAAACAGAGGACGTGTGCCGGCGAAGACGTGCACTCTCAGGGAAGTTGAGCTTGGCTCTGCTTCCCCTGAAGTGGAGGGCAGCCGCGTCGTAGGCCCGCGCCGCGTCCTCCGCCTTCCCGAAGGTCCCCAGCCACACTCTGGACGCCTTGTGCGGGTCGCGGATCTCCGCCGCCCATTTGCCCCACGGCCGCTGCCGGACGCCGCGGTACTTCCTCGGGGCGGAAGGAGGGGAAGGCGGTTCCGTGGCTTCTGTTGGAGCCTGAGATCGAGGTGTCCACGAGACTCTCCGTTCGTAATATGCTCCGCAGTCAGGGCGAGTTCTCAGCAAAGAAGAAGAAGAGGAAGAGACGGCGGCGGACTCCCCGGACACCACATGTGTCAGGGCCGACACGAAGATCGACATCTCCCAAGACAAGCGGCGGCGGGAGAGAAAGGGAGGGACGGCATTCCCTGCCCCTCCGACGGCGGGAAAAGCATCGCCGTCGCCGGAGGAGGAGAATGAAGAGGGAAAAGGACAAGCAGCCATCGACTGCTTGGGCAGAGCTGCTAATTCTAAAAGAGGGAGGGAAAGCGGCTTCGTATTTAAACAAAACCTCACAGTTTCGGATTAAATGCAAGTCGGTGATGGGAAAACCATGCCTGGATTTGAAGTCAGTATGGTTAAAAGTCAATAGTTTTTTTTGTTTGTTTTTTATTGAAAGTCAGTGCATGAACCCGGAGTTGTGTCTTCAAATTTACCGTTGCATTTTGACTTCTCCATTCAATAAAAATAAATTATAAATTATATTATGATACAATTTTATGCTTCTCGTGTTCTATGCATAGCAAAAGATAATTAGCTCTGGAACAGCCTACGACGGAACCCTATTTTTTTAAAACAAAATTAGTAAAGGCTAATTTTTATGTTTCTCGAACTTTTTCAACCGTTCATCTATTATTTTATTTAACCCTATTTACTTATTATTATTTTTATTTGTATCTCAAACAAAATGATGACATTTTCTTCTTCCCTAAATAATAACCTCATCGAAAATGTTTTCATCATATTTTTCACCGAATATGAAAGTTAGGGTAACCCTTTTCTCCAAACTTCTTCTCCGACCGCATGTGAGCAGGTCCTTTGACGAAATTTATTTAAATTTTTCGTTGATTCAGCTTGCAAGTGAGATTTTTTTTTTGTTATTATTTTATGATAAGAATTAGAGAGTCTGATTATGTGATTGTTTCACTTGCTATCTTTGCTGCATGAATAAATATCCAAACGAATGAAGAGATTATCATTAAACTTGTTACTGTAGTATTTTAACAAGAATAATTTGCCTTGTTCAACAATTGTGAAAATCATTTTTTTTAAATGTTTATAACATCAATTTTATTATTATTTTATATAAATATAAAGGATCTATTTTTTACATCGAATCCTTCAAAATCTAGGATCGACCCTTACTCCATGCTTCACAGTTTGTCTAGTATTATATGCTTCTATTGAAATATACCAAGTCATTTAAATTAACTATTTATTACTATCCTATTTTCATCACTGTTGATCCATTTTACGACCGCCCATTTATTATTTTATTTAACCTTATTTACTTGTCTTTTTTTTATTTTTATCTAGAAGAAGGATGATGACACTTTCTTCTTCATTAAATAATGACCTCACAGCAAGTGCTTTCTGTTGGAGCAATCTAGGTGCCCTAAGTTTTGATGTTTGGGCAAAGGTTTAAGTTAGGTTTATTGTTGTATTTGATATGCATTGTGAGTGTGCAGGATACAGGTACAACAAGGAAAGTCCAAGGGTGAGTCTTGGCGGTGTAAGTCCAAGCATGTAGTCTTGGCAACGTAAGTCCAAGTGTGATCTTGACAAAGGAGGAAAGTCCAAGGATGAGTCTTGGCGGTGTAAGTCCAAGCATGTAGTCTTGGCAACGTAAGTCCAAGTGTGATCTTGGCAAAGGAGGAAAGTCCAAGGATCAGTCTTGGCGCTGTAAGTCCAAGCATGTAGTCTTGGCAACGTAAGTCCAAGTGTGACTTGGCAATGGATGAAGTCCCGGAGGCGCGACCTCTTGGCAAAGGAAGACCCGACAACAATGACAAGGCCGATGGAAGCTCCAGAAGGCAAGACGTGAAGGATGGGGAGGCATCCGAGGGACGCAAGGCTGATGGAGGAGGCTAGAAGGCTAGGTCTAGGTTGGTCGGGCGAAAACGAGTGCTGAGTGAATGTACTCGAGGTAAAATCCTAGAATTAGGGGGGTACTGTAGCAGTACTGTAGCAGTCGACTGGTGACTGTAGCAGTCGACTGGTGCACTGTAGAGAGCCGTTGAGAGAACCGTTGGGCTGACACCAGTCGACTGGTGCATGGACCAGTCGACTGGTAACGGGCAAATCAGCTTACTGATTTGTTCCAAGCTCTATAAGAAGGAGCTTGGGATGGCCGGCCAAGGTGATGAAATTAGACTTGGTTAAAGCCTAATTAGTAGTCACCAAAGTGCTCAAATGATCTTTGTGTGCCAAGAGGTCTTGGTTGGAGTTGTGGTGAGATTTCTCCACCCACAAGGAGGTTGAGCTAGCCGGAGTTTGCCGGGGACTAATCCACCGACGGATTAAGGGATCGTCCACCTTACGGACACGCCGTGGAGTAGGAGCAAGTTATCTCCGAACCACGTTACATTGACGTGCATTGGTTTGCATTTCCTTTCTTTGTCTTTTAGCTTTCATATTCGTATTTAGTTTCGTATTATTCCGCTGTGCAACTAACGAATACGTAGGAAGCCATCGATTTTGGTGAGACGCTATTCACCCCCCCTCTAGCGAACATCAAGGTCCCAACACTTTCACCATATTTCTTTGTCGAATATGAAAGCTAGGGTAATCTTCTTCTCTGGTCGCATGTGAGTGTGGGTCCTTTGACGATATTTATTTAAGTTTATCGTTGATTCAACTTGCAAGTGAGATCTTTTTTGTTATTATTTTATGGTAAGAATTAGAGAGTTTGATTATGTGATTGTTCCATTTGCTGTCTTTGCTGCATGAACAAATATCCAAATGAACAAAGAGATTGTCATTAAACTTGTAAGTGTAGTGTTTTAACAAGAATAGTTTGTCTTGTTCAACAATTGTGAAAATCATTTTTTACATGTTTATAGCATCGATTTTATTATTTTTTATATAAATATAAAGGATCTATTTTTATACATCGAATCCTTCAAAATCTAGGATCAACCCTTACTCCACGCTTCATAGTCCATCAAGTATTATTATATGCTTCTATTGAAATATACCAAGTCGTTTAAATTAACTATTTATTAATTACTACCCCATTTTCATCACTGTTGGTCCCTTTGGCGACTGTCCATTTATTATTTTATTTAACCATACTTACATGTCTTTTTTTATTTCTATCTAGATTCTAGAAGAAGGATGATGACACTTTCTTCTTCACTAAATAATGACCTCATAGAAAATGCTTTCGCCATATTTCTTTATCGAATATGAAAGCTAGGGTAACCTTTTTCTCCAGACTTTTTCTCCAATCGCATTTGAGTGTGGGTCCTTTGACAAGATTTATTTAGGTTTATCATTGATTCAGCTTGCAAGTGAAATCTTTTTTGTTATTATTTTATAGTAAGAATTAGAGAGTCTGATTATGTGATTGTTCCACTTGCTGTCTTTGCTGCATAAACAAATATCCAAATGAACGAAGAGATTGTCATTAAACTTGTAAGTGTAGTGTTTTAACAAGAATAGTTTGCCTTGTTCAACAATTGTGAAAAAAAAATTACATATTTATAGCATCAATTTTATTATTTTTTATATAAATATAAAGAGTCTATTTTTTTAGATCGAATCCTTCAAAATCTAGTGATGTGGCGATGGAGGGAAGTCTATTTGGCACGAGGTCAACTGCCAGGGTGGATGTCAAAATCAAGGTGGTCAACGCCTGGATGTCAAAGGGCTAAACAGAGGACAATTACAATGGTCGATCAGGCGGCTAAGCCCCGACTGGTAGGAAATTGGTCCAAGCTGACCCCCACTTAGGCTCAGGATGGTACGCAAGACAACCGACACTCGACGCTCGATACGGAGTGGTAGGACGTCGTACGAGACCTGGCCAGGGGTGCAGCGGAGTCCTAGTCAAGCGGCTTCCCCTCTCGACTAAGCAACGGGACCTGGCCATGGACGGAACGGAGTCCTGGCCGAACGGCTACCCCGCTTGGCCAAGCAATGAGATTACTGTAGTATCTCTCGACATCCTTTTGGGAGATAGTGTCGCTAACACGATGCATGGTCGATAGATAGATCGTACGACCGAAGCTTCTATTGTCGCGTCAGGGATATGAATGCCCTGTTAAGGTATGATGTCAGGGGTACTTCCCTATAACAAGGTCCTTTCATGGGATATATGAGAGAACGTGTCCATGCCTCGAGAAACATACATGCTACCCATCAGGGCTCTATATAAAGAGGGGTCATTCACCGATGGAGGTACACGTTTCTATTGAATTCCACTGTTGCTCTGCTTCTCCACATTTTTTGGTGACTGACTTGAGCATCGGAGGGTCAACGCTGGGGACTCCTTCCCTGGCCCAACACTGACGCCATGTCCGGTCAGCAAAGCCGCCACCTCCCAATTTTCCAGTTTCACGATTTCGAACAAGATCATCTAGGATCGACCCTTACTCCACACTTTATAGTCTGTCCAATATTATTTGCTTCTATTGAAATATACCAAGTCATTTATATTAACCATTTATTACTATCCCATTTTCATCGCTTTTTGGTAAGAAAGATATTGAAATTGACTTTCCTAAAGTGTTTTTATTGTCAATTACCATTGAAATTATTTTTCAAATTTTATATAACAACTTATGAAAATACATTAGCCTACTTAAAAGGAGTGTTAGATAAAAATATAAGGTAATATAGTGTAAAACATAATTATTTGTTAGGGTTAAACTACAATGTCAATTTAGTCGAAGTGCTTTGCGAGATTATTGAGTTAACTTCGATCGAGAAGTACTTATCGTGGAGGGAGTAACTTGTTCAAGACAAATTCTATCTATTGAAGATGGATGATATGGTTGTTGCAAGAAAAGGCTAGGTGATAACTCTCACTCCGACCCCTCCAGCATTGCCTCGTACTATTTGAAAAAGAGGTAAATTGCCCTTAGGGCTATGATGCAGTGGTAAGATATTCAGGTTGTCACCTAGACACTCTCTTAGTCGTCCGCTACAAGCACTTCTCGATGTATCCTGGTGGCCAGTGAAAAATTTTCATGGGATTGGGTCGGTCACCCCAGGGCTAGCTAGGTTTATTTATTTATTTTTTTTTTTGAAAGAGGTAAATTACTGGAGACTTCGCCTAATACAGTGACCCATTGCATGGGCAGGATGGTAAATGAATTGAATGTTCACGAATAAACGTGGTGTTCAGTTTGGTAAGAACTTATCTATGTTCGTTTAATATACATAAGATTAATTAAATTAACAAATTTGAATAACTCATTTAGCTAAATGAACAAGCTTGAATACATATGTGTTCAACTCATGAATATGAACCGTGTTTATCAATAAAATTCTTATCAACTTTCAAAATAAATAAATAATTTTGTAAGTTCAATAACTGACTAAATAAACTTGAAATATAAAAGTTTTAAAACAATCAAATTGACGACGTGGTTTAATAATATCTAAACGAACCAAACTAAATTAAGCTCAAACTCATAGAAAAGAAACCAAGTTAAACATGAATAATTCTTTTAACGACGTGGTTTATTTTAGGCTTGGCTTAATTTAACTCAGTTATCTTTTCAAACAAACTTGGACACCACAAACCTTAGCCCTATGCATGGATGGTCAAGTGACTCGTGATGTATTTCGTATATATTGGAAATTGATCTCATGACCTATTACAGTAACATCATATGCAAATGTATCTGTCTATGGGCACAAAGGTGAATGATGTTGAGATTAAGTGTAATGGTTTGTCCACGAAGAGGGAATGAAGGATCACAAATTGCATATGAAGCTCCATTGTGTACTCCTTCCCTCTGAGGTCTTCCATCCAAGTAAACTAACTCACAGAGTACAGGTGAGACTAGTACATCAAGGGTAGATTTAGAGTGCATATTTTTTTTGTCAATTTATTTTGAAGCGAGTTTGGTCCTATAAAAAGAATTATTAAGTAAAAATCAAAGAAGAAAATGTTAAAATAAATGATTCATAACAATCATAATTCAATCCCCAAATGTAGCTATAAAAATAAGTAAATACTCGACATAAAACTTATCATTTCTCATAAACATAGTAAAAGTCAGCTAGAGAAAGATTCTTAAATTGACTTTTCCTTAGTGAAATATGGATTCATAAAATAACTCTTAACTATGTCTTGAAATAATCCAAGCTCGTATTCTTATTATTGTATAATTAAATAAGAAAATTATATTACACAAAAATTATCAATAGAAAGTCTTGTAATCCTTGTTGGAATTCAAGATAAATTAATTGGACCATTAAGTTAATTATTATTAAAATATTTAATAAGAATAAATTAAAATTTGATTTATAGGGGCTCGTCATAGAATTATATATATTTAATTAAATTTAAACATAATGATAACATTTTAAAAGTCAAAGCAAAATCAAAATTAATTTTCAAAATACAGAAAAAATTATTTAATTACGAAATACAAATTATTTATTATTGTTGTTTTAAAAATATTTAAAACAATAAAATTTGCAAAATTATATCTTAATCTTATGTTGCTTCAAATTAGAAGTTCTGGTAACTTCATTCTTAATAGCCTTAAGGATGCGTTTGATTCAAGTTATCATATATAATCTTGGTTATGTGATTACCAGATAATTATATAACTAATGTTTTGGGGAATAAAACATAATCAATATTATTTGGTTCAATTTAGGTAATGTAAAAAAACTTGTTTGTTTGAAGGTTTTAATGAATACTTTAGTTTAATATTTTACCGTATTACTCTCAGTTACAAAATCAACTATACATAATATTATTATTATTATTATTTTATTATTTACTTTTTTTTCTGGTATTTTTTTACTTTTTATGTGTTTTATTTTTTATTTTTAATGTTTTTATATTTTTTATATTATTTATATTTATATTTTTTTTATTTTTTTACATTTTTAAAATTTTAATTTTTAAATTTTTAAAAATTTTATAAATTTTTTATTTTTAAAATTTTTAAAAATTTAAATTTTTTATTTTTTTAAAAAAATTATATTTTAAAAAAGAAAATATTTTTTTTATTATTTATTTTTTAAAATTTTAAAATTTTTAAAACATTTTATTATTATTTTTACATTTTTTAATATTTTTTTACATTTTGTCTCTTTTTTCCATGTTTTTTCTTATCGGAGGATATTTTTGGTAAAAAAAATTTATTAACTCCGGAATCAAGAAAAACCTTAGTTTTATGAGATTTTTCGATTCCGAGCTGCATGATCCTTTTGCTGACGTGTCAGGCATGGAACATTACTCGGGAATCATCGAATACCTAAATCAAACAAGGTTTTTGTTGATAACCTTAAATGGATAACCAAGGTTATCCAAAATAACCCCGAACTAAACGTACCCTAAATAATTTTACCTGAGCGAAACATTTGACTTCATTTAAAATTTATTGCTTCTAACATAAAAATAAGCCTCGACAAAAGTTTTGAATATCCCAACTAACACGCCATAAATCATTTTATTCTAACACGCCATAAATCATTTTATTCTATCGATGTGATTCACACGTTTCTGGTTGCTTCTCATAAATTTATTATGATAAGATAGGATAAACTTCAATAGATATATATCCTTAAAAAAAAAAATTTAACTTAATTATTTAACGATGGACTATAAATTAATATTATAATTTATATCGTAATCTATCTAAGAATAAATTATCTTTTTCTATAATTTTACTCTATAAAAGTATGATCATGTATTCTCAAAGTCAAAGTGAAGGTCAAAGTTGACTTCATTGGTGGAGGTAATGCATTAACATCGAACAAAAGCGACGCGTGGAATTTGGATGAAAGCGCAAAGTCAATCGACGACTTTAGCCTAAAAGCCTCTGCGAGTGGGGCTGACCGATGGTTGCATCGGCCCCTAAAATTACTCGACGTTGACCTGCGTTACATGGTTGACCAGCTCCATCTTGCAGCATATATCTTAGAATGATTATAATCAATTAATCATCATGCGCGGGCAAATTTAATCAGTGCTGTCAAAATTATTTTTCAGTCAACCATAAAATTACACTGCTACGTAGAACAAACTAAGCTCAAACTTTCTCACATTAACTAGTAACTAACTTCTAGTCCCTTTCAACAAAATCATCTCATCTGTCTCACTAGCCTCTTCAACCATCAAGTTGTCCCTTCTTCATGATCTTCTACATGCTTTACAGGACTCAGACATAGTCAACCTACAAAACCAGCACCCAAAAGATTGTCTGCTCTAGGATCAGTGTTTGTGTGCTCTAAGATCCAGTGTGATGTACAACCGTTTCACTGAACTGATGAACAACCTGCAGCAGTGCTTTTTCGTGAGTTATATGGAATAGAGCATTGGTATGAGATAGTTCCTAAGACATACTCCCAAGGCACGTCGCCGGCGAGCATCCGGTCGCCTTCGTTGTCTTCGTAGAGAAGAATGTAGCTGGTAGGAATGGCCCCATCCCGCTCATCCTCCTGCTTTGGGTTGTTCAAGCAGTTCACTAGTTTTCAGAAGAAAACAAAGACAGTATCAGACTCTATAAACGATAAAGTAGTGTCCAAAAGATGAGATTGTAGTTTACCAGAGAAAAAGTTGTGGAACATCTTCAGCAGGGCATGTGACAGTGAATTATAGCCATCATGGAGTTTGAGGTCAATCTTCCTACCCACCGTGCAACCATCCATGTTCACCTTTACAAACTTTGTCTGCCCTTCTTGGCTTTCACTTGCCATGCTCTCTTTATTTTCGACATGGATGTCCTCTGCCTTTGCCTCTGGAGCGGTCACTGACCCTGTTTGATTGTGAAACCCCAAGTTCCTTCGAAAGGCCCGGACTGGAGGCCAACCCACAACAGCTGAAGGATGCTCATTTCTGATAATCTCTCCCAATTACAAGACGATTAGAGAAGATCAATGTGAAAGTTGCAAGATGAGATAGCAAAAAACAAGTGCAAAGAATTATAATATATCAGAAGTTCTATAACCTCACTTTAGTACTCCACAACTCTGATATTCCTGAGCCATTTGCGAAAACTTATAGCTAGATCCTTAGTCTATTCTTCTTTTGTAAACATGCATAGATTTCTGAAAAATCTAGAGTATTGCTAAAGAGAACTTCATGGAGGGAAAAGGAAATCATTTGAACCTTGGGACTGTAGTTAAAGAAGGTTTCAGCTTCTGGTGTGCTTGCTCCAGAGCCGCGTTCTGCTGCCGGGCTGCCAGGCTCCAAGGGTGGACAAAGACCCCTGACGTCTCGTCGAAACACCTCTTTGCTCCTGATTTACAACCATTCACTGGAGACATACCGAGCCTCAGCTCCAAGTTGTTTTCGCGGCCATCAGTCTCATTTTTGTCATCTTTAACCTCTGTATCTAGGCTACTTCCGACCTCGTGAGGCGGTTGAATTGTCGCGGTCTTCATGCTGCTCTCTCTGGCTCACTTGAGGCGAGGTGAACTCGTTCTTTATAAATATTGGACCTTTAATTAGGAGGTGAGAAAAATGTGATGGAATGATGGTAGATGTAAGGGAAGGCAGGGATTGCTGTGGCTACTTAAGTGGAATGGTGGGACTCAAAACATGATGACACTTGAGAAATGTAAACGACTTTGCTTTGTGGGGTTGAAGGGAGATGCTTTTCTCTACTTTCTACTTCTCTACCCATCCATTCCATTCATCATTTGGCTCAGTGGATGTGCTTCCACCTTATCAATTATATATCAAAATTTATGAACAGATAAAAACCTCATCATGGCTGTTTAATCAAGTAATGAAAACTTGCATAGCTTTTTTTTTTATTAGATTCTTCTCTTGTGATTATCATGATGATACAATAAAACTTGTGATTAACTTTGAAAAAAATGGGAATTGTTGCGGTGCATCATCTTTAACACTTTTTCTTGTCATATAAAGAGGACAGTACATCACTTGAAGATCCTCCTTGAGCGGATGATATAAAGTTCTCTCATGGAGGTAACAACAAAATAGAAGTTCAAGCTGTAATCATGGCGTTCTAAAGTGCAAAGCAATCATCTAGACCATATATTTCCTCTAGGCATGACAAGCAACCACCATAGATTCATGAATTTTCAGTGTGGTTTTTAGTCTGATCGGAAGGTCGACAGTCCAGGCTAGATTTTCCTTGAATGGTAGAATGAATTGAAGATGAATCCAATTCAAACATAGACAGAGAGATGAAAGAAAACCAGGTTCTCAAGACTAACTTTTTTTTTGACTTGGTAAGAAGTCGACAGTCTAGTTATTACAGGAATGCTGGGGTAGATGGCAACCACCAGGGCAATTCAGCTCACTAGTTGAGCAGATAGACACGGTATCGAAGGAGCCGAAAAGGTCGCAGAGTCATGAGTACTTGTCTGACAAAAGAATTGCGGCTTGTGATGGGATGTTGAGGTAGTGCAACTCAAGCAGAGTGGTGGTATCCTACATCTCAAAGTGGTGGCACAAGATGAGAATTTGAGTGGAGTGGTAGTGTCCAAGGCCAAGAAAAGGTCACCATCTCAAGCTATCCAAATGGAAAAGGAGTGATGGATGCTCTTTTTGCTCATGCAAGGTCCTTGTCAAAAGACACACTGATGTTCTCTCTTGGCATAATGATGGGGATGATTGTGTTCCTCAATAATTTTAAGTACCATCTCAAAGAAAAAGACAGAAGGGTACGGTATTTAACCATTAGTTTCTTCATCATCCCAATCTATGAACTTAGTTTCAAATCCTTCGCGAGCAGGCAGTGGAAATGAACTGAAACAAGAAAAGAAAAAGGAAAACTTGAAAGATACATAATCAGTGATATTGTTCCATCTTTAGGTCCACTCATACCCCTGCGTATATTTGCATGCTAACAGGCTCTCCATGCCTTCGGAACTTCATCGTGCTAAGAAGCTTTTTTGCTTTTAGGTCTTCTATGCTTAGAGACTCTCTGTGTTAGGAAATTCATCATTGACCTACTAAAACTTCAAATTGATAATAATCCGGTTCTATGTCATCTTGGGTTTTCGTGCGCCAAGTATCTTGTCCTTGACATAGTTGAACTTTCTCATAATAAGTATCCGGTCTTCATCAACTTAAACTTCAATTATTGTACTTACAATATGTATCACCTTGCTCTACATCTTCACACTTGACATGTTGATTTAAATGCCTGCATAATATAAAACTGTAAACATTTACAGTGATTCTTTGCTAATCTTGTTCTTTGTGTTTATCGTTTGAAGGACAAATACAAAATTGAACAACCCTTTCGATTCATGAACAAAATCCACTCAGGTTTGGATGTTCTCTTGCAAGAAAAGAAAACAACAACCTCTCTACCCTTTTTTCTTTGGACATAATATAATGGCACAAATGTGGGGAAAGTGGCTAGTTTTAGTAAATGTTCACATTTTCCACTACCAATACCTCCTATTCATCTAAGTCAACTCACAAAAATTATATTAGAACATTCAATTCATACATGAAGAAAAATTGTTCAAGCGACAGTAAACATATTGAGCGATTAATGCTAAGAAAGTTATTACACTTTACATAGCCGCTCTTCAAGACAAGTTTAGAGACATCAATATCTTGTATTTACCCCAGATTAAATCATTTGCATCAAAACAACATCTCTAATCCTTCATAATGATTATTATATCAAGAGCATGTTCAAAGGATACATAGTAAATTTTGAAAGAATATTCATCAAATTAAAGACAATGCCTTTTTTTTGGTAAACTTGATTAGATCATTTGGATCTGAAAAATGGATAGTAAGACAAAATGAATAGCTAGGGGAATGCATAATGGACTATTATCACTAGTCATACTAAAACTGCCTAAGCACATGACTCAAGAGTAGCAGAGAAATAAATTATTATAATGAGCAGTACCAGCCTAATCCAAAAGGATAGGTTGTCTATACTACTGCATGCAGTATTTAAATCAATACCTAGCATCCTACTATGAAGACAATTAATAATTATGTACTCAACTTTTTATAAAAAAATCCTCTATTTAAGATTCATGTCTATGAATCTTAGTGTTTATATGTACTAGGGAGCATAGTCCTTATAGTAGAAGGATTTTGAAATGGATCAAGCTTGTTTCTTGTTTGGTCCTGCCCGCGAACATTGATGAGTGAATCACTGAGTTGGCTCTGTTGCCAACTTAATTTATAATCATCGAATGACAACGAGGATGAAGACGTAGCTGGTGTAGATATCGATAGCCGGCTAGAGGGGGTGAATATCCTGTAATAGAATTTTAGAACTTCTCTTACTGCTTATATAGCAAGGACAAATACACGTTAATTAAGTAAAAAGAAAAACATAAATTAAAAGAAGAGACACAACGAATTTACTTGGTTTGCAACTGGTGAGATTGCTAATCTAAGACAGTAGAAGCTCAACTAGAAGATCTCCTTTATGAAGGTGGAGTAGCCTTTTACAGACGTTAAAGTATAATGAAATTAAAACAGAAATATAAAATGAAATACAAGTGTGTTAGTCTAAACTTCGAGGACCTAAACTCTATTTATAGTTCACTAGTCGAAGTTAGCTATTGGTTGATGTGGCAGTTCCCGAGCGCCTGGACGTGGTCACCTAAATCCACTCCGCAACGACTCTTTGCCAATGACTTATCGATTCCCAGACACTTGGACCCAATCAGGGCATTTGGAGTTGACTGATGTTCACTCTTGTGTTGATCCTCACTATAATGGCTCAAACTCGCTGACTTGGTCTGGATTGCTCCGAGTGCCTAGACCTGGCCCAAGCGCTTGGACAAAGTCAACTCAGTGTTGACTTTTCAACCTTTAGATCTAATTTATAGGGCTCTGCCCAAATGACTTTTTTAACCTTTAGATTTGATTATCTTGGGTTGGTCTCTAAAGTAAAGTTGTAGATATTGAAATTATTTAACTTTTAATAGGTTACACAACCTGTGTGTTCAACCTAAGTGAAAGTTATGGTCATTTTACTTTTGGTCTACAGTGTTGAAAATTCTAGAATTCAACACGGTCATGCCTAAAAGGCATGACCGGGCTATGAAACACATTGGAAAGGCTTTGAAATTCATATGGCCATGTTTTTTAACATGGTCTGGCTGTGTTGGATGCTTTTGGCTCAATTTTAACATCATTTAGGGTCTAATTTCATTCATAGATGAGGCACGACCATGCCCAGAAGTCACAACCATGATGTGAAAGCCACTGGATGGAAGGTACGACTGTACCTTTTGGCATGACCTGCCCTTGGGAACCTGTAGAAGGAAAGCACGATCGTGTCCAATGACATTGCCTTGGCGTGGAACTTATTGTTGAGATGAAGGCATGACCGTGCCTTTTGGGCACGACCTGCTCGTGGAAGGCTACAACAAGAGACATAGCTATGTCTTTTGGCACGGCCGGGCCATGGGATGTTCTGGAAATGAGGCATGACCATGCCTCTGGGGTACATCTTGCTCGTGGGAAGCTATGGAAATGAGACACGACCATGTCAAAAGACATAGCTCTGGTATTGGCTCTACTGGAGCGAGACATGAATATGCCTTTGGGCACATCGTGCAGTGCATACTTCTATAAATGCTATGGGGATGGCTCCTGGTTGACATGGCCATGTCTCATGAGACACGACCATGTCAACTAGAAGAGCATGGTCGTGCCAAGGGATGTGACCATGTTTGCTGTTTTTCCTCCAAAGTTGCTCCAATGTTCATTTTTGCATCGTTATCACTCCAAAATGCGTTCTGTCGATGAAAATAAGAATAAAACATATCTCCAAACAAAAGAGTAATTATGCTGATATAATGATGAAATAGGGTGTGATAATATAAATTATGCTCAAGAAATAAAAGTAAATGTCTATCAAACAATGTATAAAGACATATAATCTGCGCACATCAATATGTCTGGTGGCACTAGTATTGATCCACTATTATCGTAGATTTGAACTAACTAGATTCAGTTTAGAGACCATAGCATAGAGGTCATTCATTTTTGGTCCCTCGTTCAAGTTGGTCTTCTGCTTCTTCTTCAGCTTTCTACACTCCGAAGATTTGTGATACTTGGTTATAGTTGAAGCACTTTTTAAAGAATTTCTTCTAGTTTATGCCTCTTCTAGTCCCATCTTAGAAGACTTAGGATTCTTTCGTTTTGAGGTTTGACTATGCTCGACTATGTTGACTTTTACAGTAGCCTCAGAGAACAACTTTCTCTCTAAACTCTTATTGTCTTTCTCAATTTGAAGTCTAACAATGAGTTCTTTTACATTCATCTCCTTTTTCTTGTGCTTCAGATAGTTCTTGAAATCCTTTCAGTCGGGAGCTAGCTGGTTGACTGCCCGAGTTGGGAAGAAGTTGCAGTATCACCTGAGTTAATGTCGAGTGCAACTGAATCAGGAATAGAGTGCTCTTGAGTGGAGAATGAGTCTCCCAAGTGTTCTTTATATAGGAGCGTCTCCCCATTGGAGATGTTAAATGACCGATTAAATCTATATCCCCTTTGGATGGGTTGATCCTCTTGGGCAAATTTTGTCTCGATCGATCTGGCATTCGATGCTCATAGGTCGTGTTCACATATGAGTTAACTTGGTTCGGTACAATCTAGACCCTAGATTTGTACCCCCTACGCACCCACAAAGAGAACATCTCTTAATGCATTTGTTCACATCATATATGCATGTACAATAATATAAATCAACCAACTAACCTTTGAACTACCAATGTGGAACTAAAGCTCCATATACAATGAAGTCCTCTCCCTCCACCTCTAGATATCCATTCAAAATTTTAACATTAGATTCATCTTGTATTTTTTATATGTGTGTTAAGTGTGCACATTGTATAGGTTGAATGAAAGTTCAAGAGGTTAAGGATAACCAAGAGTTTGACAGGAGGTTAAAGGCCCATGAGGTCAAGGTTAACTAATCTTGGTAGAATGATTGAAATCCCAAATGTCAAGATCCACTAGGAGCTTTGCAAAACTCACATGATCAAGTGAATTATTGATTTTTACTAGTCTAGATGTTCAAAATTAGGTGAACTTGAAGGCAAGGTGAAGGATGATCTCAAGCAAATTTGGAGAGCTTAATGCATATGAGACATTAAAGACCTAACAAGATGGACTCATTGGTGAGAAACATCAATGAAGGCGAAGGCTTGAAGATGTATAAGTTGAAAAAGTATAAGAGACTATAATCTTGGTGGAGAGTCTACATACACTGATGTATTATCAAAAAATAAATGTTCAAGGTCATTGTCATCATTTCATCTTAATCTCAAGTTGAGTTAGGATCCTTGACCCAATTCATCCAATTGAGGACAATTTTAAGTTGACTTAAGTATTGAACTATAAGTGTTCAACTTAATAACAAAAAGCTATGTTTTATCTTAAATTGATGGGAAGTAGGTTTAATCGACTAAGAGTTGTCAAGCCAACTAGCTAGTAGATTTCTCAAAATAGGATGCTTTCTATTGGGAATGAGTAGACTAGATATTTGTTCCTTATTGTCAAATCAAACTCAGTTTACTCTATAAGGGCATCTACAATACTTGTTTTTATTAGGTTTTTTCTTTTTAAAACCTGTGTCAAAAACCTGGCCACCATTGTGGCCAGATTTTTGTTTTTTTCCAGTAAAACTTGGGTTTAATTTATCGAACCTAGGTTTTTTACTTTTGGTGGGCCCTAGTAAAATTAATTATTAATTTTTTAAGATAATTTAATTACGTTTTCAGTTTTTTTTGCCTTGATTTTCAAACGTTCATTTGTTTTTTTTACAAACGTTCATTTTTTTTCAACATTCATTGTTTTTTGAACATTGATAACATTTATTTATTTTTCTAATGGTCACCAATTTTAGATTATATATATCTATCCTCTCTTATAACATTTTCTCATTCTTCCTACACCCATTCTTATTTTTTATAATCCATTTCATCCTTTATTCTTTTGAAATGGATCCAAATTATAGTGGAGGTTTTAGAATTTTTTTTCACTTCTGAAAATGCAACTTCGTAAAGTTCACATAATCGTCCCGATGTTCAATATTCTCAATTTTCTACTTTCACACACTATCCTCAAAATTTTTTAAATGTTCCATACATTCCATAATTTTCTCCAAGTTTTTAAAGTTCTCAAAACTTGTCGACTCCTTTAAGTAATGCCTCTCAACCTTCATTTTATATGTATCCTTCCGAATATTGACAGTCTACGGCAAGTCAATTTGTAATGTCACCCCCTTCTTATGGAATTTCTTCTCCATAATACTCATTCATGCTCTTAGATGAATCAAGAAGGGCTACAATAGATGTATCAGGGACCGACAAAGAATCAATAACACCATTTAAGGTTCCAGAGTTTAGCAATGAAGGGTGTTTGGGTGTGTGTAACATCAAATGTGCAAAGTGGTCAATGGACGAAGAGATACACCTTGCAAATGCATGTATCAATATTAGCACCGATCCAATCATCTGTAATGATCAAAAGGAATAAACTTTCTGGAAATGAATCGCGGATTGCTACAAAAGTATCGGCTTAATGGATTTGTGGAGCGACCTTGGGTGAAGGTAAAATCACATTTCTATAGGCTCCATCCAATAGCGAATGAATTTACAACAATATATAATAACTTTTATACATATCGTGAAAGCGGGTGGAGTGAAGAGGATGTGCTCATGAGAGCATATAAAATGTGACAGGAAAATCATTGCAACAACTCCTTCAACTATGAACATGTTTGACGAGTTCTCAGAGATTGCGAGAAATATGCTTCGCAGAGAGTTGGTCATCGTTCTAACAAACAATCCAAGACCTCATAATCAAGAGGGCATACATCCTCATCCAATCCAGATGCTCCTATCGACGTAGATGATTGTGAAGTTCATACTCGTCCAATGGGACAAAAGACAGTGAAAAGAAAGGGTAAATCCAAAATTAGAGACATTGATGATGTGAAATTTGATAATAAATGACAAAAATGGGAAGAATTACAAAGAGAACGAATTGAGATGCAAAAGCATGAGATGATAATGAAGGAGTATGAAATCTTTATGAAGAATACTAATGGAATGACAGAAGATCAGCTTAAGTTACATTCTAAATTTTGTGAAAATATTAAAAAGAAATATGGTATTTAGTGGATATTTTTAAAATTATCTTTATAAAATTTGTTAATTTTATTTCATCCGTGTAATTTATTTTTATCTATATTAATGTTATTTGTATTGAAATGAGTTTCCTAAAACTTGGAGAAATAATTGACCGTTATAACTAAAGAATCGGTTTAAAAATAGCCGTTAACAAACTACAGATGGATAAAATTGATCGTTGTTAAAGTAGTCATTATAAAACTAGCCGGTTTAAAAATATTCGTTACAAATTAATTGTTATAAAAATAACCCTTACAAACTAGCTGTTATAAAACTAACCATTACAAATACCTCTATATATTCATGTATAGAAGCTAGAATCTTTCATTTTACTAACATTGTCTTCTCAAACCATATTGATAGTATTCATTTATTTCAAATATCTCACGATCTCAATCGCTCTAGGCATTCTATTCTTCATGATCTATGGAGAAATTTTTTGACAGATTCAGATGATGACATGGATCAAATGATGCTACTAAAGCATGAAGAAAAAAAGTTCTAGAAACTCAAAGTTCTTTTGGCAGAACTCATAGAAGGTATTTAAATCGAGATCGTGAAGTCGGACATGATCGTCTCTTGAATGATTACTTCTCTGATCAACCGGTATATCCTGATGAAGTATTCTAACGGTGATTTCGGATGTGAAGAGAGCTATTCCTTAGCATAGTCAATGCCTTACGACATCATTTAGAATATTTTAAATAGAGGGTTGATATAGCGGGAAGACGTGGTTTGTCACCCCTTCAGAAATGCATGGCCATTATCTGTCAATTGGCATATGGATCCCCTGCTGACATTTGTGATGAATACCTATACATAGGTGAAATAATTGCTCTAGATTGCTTGGTCAACTTTTTGTTGGAGCAATCTGGGTACCCTAGGTTTTGATGTTTGGTCAAAGATTTAAGTTAGGTTTATTGTTGTATTTGATATCCATTGTGAGTGTGCAGGATATAGGTATAACAAAGAAAGTCCAAGGGTGATCTTGGCAAAGGAGGAAAGTCCAAGGATGAGTCTTGGCGATGTAAGTCCAAGTATGTAGTCTTGGCAACGTAAGTCCAAATGTGACTTGGCAATGGATGAAGTCCTGGAGGCGCAACCTCTTGGCAAAGGAAGACCCAACAACAATGACAAGGCCGATGGAAGTTCCAGAAGGTAAGACGTGAAGGATGGGGAGACATCCGAGGGGCACAAGGCTGATGGAGGAGGCTAGAAGGCTAGGTCTAGGTTGGTCAGGCGAGGACGAGTGCTGAGTGAATGTACTCGGAGATTAAATCCTAGGATTAGGGTTTTACTGTAGTAGTACTGTAGTAGTCGACTGGTGTTTTTATCAATCGACTGGTGTGGTCGACTGAGAGCGAACAGAATGCTTCTGTTCATTCGGTTCAGTCGACTGATGGAAGTATCAGTCAATTGGTATCGAGCCTTTGGGTTGTAACGGTCGAATCTCCACAGAGGGCAGTCGACTGGTAGGCGGGGTTTTCCAACTCGTTGTCTATATAATAAAGCATTGAAACCTTAGTTAAGATTGACAAAATTAGTGGTGGTTAACCCTAATTAGAGTCTTCAAGTACCCAAGTGATCTACCGTGCTTGTACGAGGTTGTGGCGAGGTTTCTCCACTCATAAGGAGCTACTCGAGCTAGCCGGAGGTTTTTCGGGGAGTCATCCACCGACGGATCGGGATCGTCCACCTTACGGACAGCCGTGGAGTAAGAGTAAGTGATCTTCGAACCACGTTACATAAACGTGTTAGAGGTTTGATTGTCTTGGTTATTGCCTCTAGGTTTAGTTTTCTATTTGTTAGATTTATTTTGTATTTTCGCTGTGCACTAACAAGCGTAGGAAGCGATGATTTGGGTGAGGCGCTATTCACCCCCCTCTAGTGGACGTCAAGGTCCCAACACTTTTGTCAGTGTGTGATTGAAGTATTTGGGCCATAATACTTAAAAGGACCTAATGTTTTTGACATCTAACGTTTGCTTGAAATGTATGAATAGAGACATGACTTTCCTAGTATGTTAGGTAGCCTTAATTGTATGCATTGGGAATGAAGAAATTGCCCTGTTTCTTGGAAAGACCAGTTTACTTTAGGCAATCATGGGATCCCAACAATTGTGCTTGAAGCAGTTGCAGTCTACAGACTTATGGATATGACATGCTTTTTTTTGGAATCGTAGAGTCACATAATAATATCAATGTGCTTAACGAATCACCTTTATTCAATGAAGTTCTATAAGGAAATTCATGAGAGATTAATTTTATAATACATGACGCACAATATACAAAAGGGTACTATTTAACTAATGGGATTTACCCAGAATGAGTTACTTTTGTTAAGAGCTTTTCGTGCTTCCAAGATTCTAAGAGAAAAATGTTCAAACAAAGACAAGAAGCTACAAGAAAGGACGTCGAGCAAGCATTTGGAGTGTTCCTGTTGCCTATTTGTCAGCATGAATCAAACATAGGAATAAAGCGGTAACCACTTGTTAGGATGTATACTATAAGTTTAGTTTTTGTATGAACATCTATTTTGAAATATTTTAAAATGAGAATCACTTTGGTCAAATGTTTGCATTATGTATATATATATATATATATATATATCAATACAGTTATCCATTTAATTTATATTGTAGATAACATGGTGTATGGTGCCACACAGAAGATCATGTCATCGATTCCTTATAAACTATAAATAGTAGCTCACAACCAAGATGGATAGGGGTAAACCATTGGAACGGTTGTAGTGTAATTTGGTATTAGTTTGTCTTAACTATAAAATTACACTAGTACAATATGTGTGTATTGAGCAGGACCGTTTGAGGTTGTTCGATTTGTATTGACTACATAAGAGAACAGAACCTCTATTATTATGGATGTGCACCCTCTTAATCCTGATATAATAACAAGCACGTATACTTAGTATTTATTTATTTAACTTATCAATGGGTGAGATTTATTCGTTAAATCAATAGGTCCGATGAGTTGAGAGATAGTATTATTTATATTGTTGGAGTGTATACTAAAAGCCTAGCTTTTGGTATAAACATTTATCTAGAAATAAGAATCACATTGGTCGAATGTCTACATTTATGATAAATGTAGTTGTTCAATTAATTTATATTGTAGATGACATGGTGTGTGGTGTCACACACAGAAGATCATGTTATCAGTAGCTTATAAATTATAAACAGTAGCTCACGACCATGATGGAAAGGAACAAACCATTGGAAGGTCGTAGTGTAATTAGGTATTAGTTTATCTTGACTATATAATTACACTAGTACACTCAGAGTGTATTGAGTAGGACCATTTGAGGTCGTTTCTTTTATACTGAATTTATAAAGAAACAAAGACCTCGGTTATTATGGAAGTGTGTGCTCTTAATCCTAATGTAATAACAAGCACATATATTTGATATTTATTTCTTTAATTTATCAATGGGTGAGATTTAGTTCGTTGAATCAATAAACCCGATAAGTTGGGAAATGGTATCACTTATAGTGTGTGTTGTTGATTATAGAAGGAAACTGTGTCCTAGAGATACTAGGTTGATAATGTCCTCAAGAGGAGCTCATAAAGATTGTCATGTTAAACCCTGCAGGTGGACTTAGTCCGACATGATAATAAGGTTGAGTGGTATTACTCTTGGACTTAGATATTAATTAAATGAGTTGTCAGTAACTCACTTAATTAGTGGACATTTGATATCTTAAACACAGGGAGACTAACACACTCATAATAAGAAGGAGCCCAAAAATGTAATTTGGGATTGGTGCGGTAGTTCAATGATAATTCTCTAGTAGAATGAATTATCATTGATAAAATTAAGTTGTGTGTTCGGGGCGAACACGGGATGCTTAATTTTATCGGGAGACCAAAACCAATTCCTCCTCTCGGTCCCTATCGTAGCCTCTTATTTGTAGAAGTTTTATACCCACCTATACCCACCTTCTATACCCACTAATAAGGGGCCGGCCAAGCTAGCTTGGGAACCAAGCTAGGGCCGGCCTAGGTATATTATTTGAACCCAAGCTAGTGGGGCCAAATTAAATTAAAAAGGATTTTAATTTTAGTTTTATTATGTGGAAGAAATAATTTTTAAAGAGAATTAAAATTAAAATATCTCTCTTGTAAAAGATCTACAAAGATTAAAGAAAGAGATTAGATCTCTTTCCTTATTTGTAGATTGATGAGTTATTTTATTTTCTCTTTAAAAATTATCCACATGTTGATAAAATTAAAATTATAGAAATTTCCTTTATCAACCATGAAGAGATTTTTAAAGAAAAATTTTATTTTTTAAATTTCCGGAAACAAATTAGGAAGTTTTAATTTGTTGATTAAAACTTGTCTAATTTATTTCCTCTAGAAGTGGCCGGCCATTAGAGATTAAATTGGGAAATTTTATTTAATTTTTCTCAATTAAATCATGTCAAGGAAATTAAGGAAATTTTATTGTAATTAAATTTCCTAATTTGCCTAGGCCAAGGAATATAAAAGAAGGGGTGAGGGTGCCTTCACAAGACACAACATCTATTATTCCTCTCCCTCTTTTGTTCCTTGGTGTGGCCGGCCAACCTCTCCCTCTCTTCCTCTTGTGGTGGCCGAACCCTACCCTTCTATTGGAGCTCTTGTGGTGGCCGGATACTACTCGGAGAAGAAGAAGAAGAAGGAGAGAAAGCTAACATCTCTTGGAGCTTGGTTAGTATTTTGTTTTTCTTCCTTGGTGAAGCTTCCTCTTTGTTGGCGAACCTAGCTAGGAGGAGAAGAAGGTGATTGGTGGTTTCTCGTCTCGGAAGATCGTTGCCCACACAACGTCCGAGGTTAGAAGAGGAATACGGTAGAAGATCAAGAGGTTTTTCTACAAGGTATAACTAGTAAATTTTATTTCCGCATCATGCTAGTTATTTATGGAAATAATACCAAATACAAGAGGCTTACGTTCTAGAATTTCGAATATGTTTTTCAAGTTGTGTTCTTTTGTTTCTTTCTTTTCCTTGTGATTTGATTGTTCTCTTTGGTTAACCTAAAGTTATTTTAGGAAATTAAATATTAGCTTTCTATTAAAGGTTTTGTCTAGTCGGTGGTGGTTGCTCCCATATCCAAGAAGGTCATGTGCCTCGCCACGTCAGTACTGGGAACCTTTTATGGAAATTAATATTTAATGGAATTAATAACTTAAGGAGACTTGGGTCGAACGTGTTAAGTTCCGCAGGAGATCCAAGTCAAAACCTAAAAGAACAAATAGATTAAGTTTTGGATCAAACGTGTTAAGTTCCGCAGGCGATCCAAAATTTAATTTAAAAGAACACATGGTAGCTAGGAAAAGGTTCAGACCTTTGTACAAAAATTTTGTACAGTGGAACCTATAGGTTTTCCGAGTAGCAACCAACATATATGACGTGTTGTTGATTATAGAAAGAATCTGTATCCTAATTATTTATGCTGATGATGTCCCCTTGAGGAGCTCATAAGGATTATCATGTAAACCCTGCAGGTAGACTTAGTCCGGCATGATAATAAAGTTGAGTGGTACTACTCTTGGAATCAGATGTTAATTAATTGGGTTGTCAGTAACTCAATTAATTAATAGGCATACGATATCTTAAACACAGGGAGATTAACACACTCATGATAAGAAGGAGCTCATATTGTAATATGGGATTGGTGCGGTAGTTCAATAATAATCCTTTAGTGGTATGAGTTATTATTGATGAACTTGAGTTGGGTGTTCGGGCCGAACATAGGAAGCCCAAGCCTATCAGGAGGCCTAAACCAATTCCTCCTCTAGGCCCCTGTTGTAGCCTCTATATAAAGCCTCGCATCCACCCATCCATAACTTGGTTTGGTTTAACATGGTTTGGTTTAACTTGGTTTTGGTTTGATTTTCTCCATCCTCCTAGGGTCGGTGGCAAGGTTATAGAAAGGGAGATTTTTTCTAAACAGAATTCTGTTATTTTTCTTTCTTTGTAACCGATGACAAAGGTTATAAAAGGAGTAGGTGGTGTCCCCTAAAACCTAATTTTCCCACAAACCTTCTCTTCTCCTTACCTAGGGCCGGCGACATTCCACCTCCTCCTTGGTGTTCGGCGCCCCCCCCCCCCCCTTCCTTGGTGGCCAGCGCCCCCTCCTCCTTGGTGGCTGATGCACTTCCTCCTTGGTGGCCGACACCCTCTCCTCCTTGGTGGTCCGCGGATTGGAGAAGAAGAAGAAGATTAGAAGGTGTCCCATCCTAGAGGCGCCTTTTATAACTGACGGTTTGGAGTAACGAGGGGGAGGGTGGTTGTTGTCTTGGTAGATCGTCGCCCACACGATGTCCAAGAAGAGAAGAGGAATACGACAAAAGATCAAGAGGTCTTTAGCTACAAAGGAAAGGTACAACTAATTCTTTAACTTCGCTGCGTAATTAGTTAGTTTTCTTTGTATTATTTTTGGAATACCAACACAAGAGACCAGCGATCTTGTACTTCGATCAAGGTGTGCTTTGATCACTCAAGAACTTGCTTGATTGATCAAACACATATTTGATCGAACATGCGGGTTGCTAGGAAAAGTTCTGTTCTTGTACAATTATTTTGTACAGGAAAATTGAAACAGAACGGAATTCCAGCGCCTTCACCGCTCACAGTGATCTCCCGAAGAAATCGATGAAGTTGTCGGGTGTCGTTGTTGTCAGAAGCACGATCACAGGTAACCGGAAAGTACTTCAAGGTTCACGAGCCAAATCCCCAACCTCTCAGATGTTCTTCTTTGCTCGACGCACCTCTGATCACCGTCGTCTCTGCCTTCACCTTATGCTCTTGCCCTTCCCATGGCTTGGATGCACCATTTATAAGAAGATTGAGGAAGACGAAGGGGAATGAACGTCCCTTCGTCTCCTTGGCATTTGCCGCAAAGAGAGACGTTTGCAGCAATGATACAAATGAAGGGGAAATTGTGCCCCTTTATCTCTTGCAACGACCAACATCTCCCACTCGTCCAAGTCAATCCATAAGGTTGGTCACATAGACCATGTCAGTCACATAGACTACGAGGTGATCATGTCATAATGTCAATGCCAAATATTAATTGGCCACAAAGACCGATTAAGTCATATAGACTATTTGACGATTAGGTCACGAAGACCAGAGCAAAATTAATTAGTCACAAAGACCAAATAAGTCACTTAGACCAAATAAGTCACATAACCTTTATGATGATCAAGTCACGAAGACCAGAGCATTAATTAGTCACAAAGACCATATAAGAATATCCATTCCATACATTAGGGAAAATGGTTCGTGCAACAACAAGTATACTGAGCATTTATTGCTAAGAAGATGTTCGAATCTCGGCAAAGCCGAGGTAAATGTCTCCCTCATGTGCTAATCACTATTCCAAAGGCTAGTAGCCGCCCGTGATTTACCTCCTCCGTGTTGACCCTGGGACGAGTTGGCAGGGGTGCTCGGGAAAGCGTATTCGCCTTTTGCCACAATTTATTGCTAAGAAGATTGTTACACCTTATATAGCTGCTCTTTAGAATGAATCAGAGACATCAATGACTTGCCTTTACCCTAGATTAAATTATTTACATCATTATGAACATATCTAATCCCTCATATTGACTATATGTTAAGAGTATGTTCAATATCTTCAATTAAACAAATTATTCACAATTATATTTTATGTACTGAACTAAAAATGTAACTGGTACCGGTGAATAAATATCACAGATATAAATCAATCTTAATCTTTCTTTTAAGCTAAAATCTATTCATTCTAATCAGTTGCTTTCCTAGTTATGCTCCATAGACCGAATCATCCATAGTCAATAGGAAACATGCTAAAGTAGCAGACATTGATTAGAACTTCAAGTAGATAGCTAAATAGTCACTTAGGGTAAGATTGAGATTAACTTATAATCTCAAGGGGCTCACATAGTAGAGAAGCAGGGATCTATTCTCCTACTACCCTTCTTGTCGCCATAGCACATGTGGTATGAATCACATGCTACGATGTTATTCTCTTTACTAAAAAGAGTGCATGTTTTTTTTTAAAATTTAACATCGTACAGATTTCGATCTAGACATTCCTAATGTCTAATCTTGAATTCAACACATGAATTCCAATCTAGCCTTAAGAAGATTCAGTAAATGGTGGTGCATTTACTCTGATCATTACATAAATGATCTCATCTTGACACAACTATCAAGGCGACCTTAACTTACGGGTATGTCTCTATTCATAGCTACATAAGCTATCCCATAAGCAACGGTCTTACCTCTATTCGTACTTAACAAATAGAGATGATTGTCCATGTGAGGGGACCAATCTCAATCTGCTAACATGCTTATCGAGACTTTTTATTCGAATATAATAAAGACATATACACTGAATAGATCATGATATTTTTCATTTATCAAAATATTTTTACAATAAGTTACATTCTTCGAAGTCCCAAAGACTTCACATGTCCATGAAATAACTCTTTAGTCAACAACTTAATAAAAGGATCAACAAGCATATTTCATGTAGGGATGTACTCAAGAATTATCTTTTTCTTGTCAACAATATCCCTTACATAATTATACTTAATTTTTATATGCTTGCCTTTGTTATGATATTTGGGATCATTGGAAAAAGCTATTGCAACTTGACTATCACAGTACACTGTAACAGGACTCTCACTGTCCTCAGCAATCTTCAGATGTTTCAGAAACCTTCTTAGCCAGACAACCTCTTGTACAACCGCTGCATAAGCCACATACTCAGTTTCCATTGTTGACAAGGCTACACAAACCTGCTTCTTGCTATTCCATGAGATGACGTCACCATTCAGCAAGAAGACATAGCCAGATGTGGATTTTCTATCATCAAGGTCCCCTGCCAAATCTGTATCTGTGTAGTCACTTATGTTAGGATCCTTCGTACGGCTAGAGAGGGGGTGTGAATAGCCAACCCCAAATCGCTCGCGTTTCTTCCTACACTTCGTTAGCGCAGCGGAAAAATAAACTAGAAACGAAAGGAAGAATATCAAACCTTAACACAGCGATGTACGAGGTTCGGAGATGATACTCCTACTCCTCGGCGTGTCCGTAAGGTGGACGAGCCCTGTCAATCCGTCGGTGGATGAATCCCCGGAAACCCGGCTAAAATATACTCCTTCTGGGTGGAGAAACCTCGCCACAAAATCTTGCAACAGCAAGCAAAGAGTACACGAGATACAACAAGAAATACAAGACAATATGAATACAACAACACTAGCTTGCCTTCTCGTTGTCGACTGAAGTCCCAGATGAAGCAACAACTTCACGGACGGATGCCAACAAGCAACTCAGCAGCAGCTGATCCAGTCGTGGAATGAAGCTCACGCGAAGCTTGCGAAGAAGAGCTCAACAAAGCTCAAGCACCAGAACAGCAGCTCTGTCGCAGAGAAGTAGTGGAAGAAGAAGGAGTGCAGCAGCAGCCCTCGACCCCTTTATACCTGCGAAGAAGACAGCGAAGAAACTAGCCGTTGCGTCACAACGGCTAGAACCCTGATCGGTCTGTGGACCGATCAGGCCCTGCGCTGATCGGTCCCCAGACCGATCAGTCAGTGCACAGAACCTTCTGTGCGTACTCTGATCGGTCTGTGGACCGATCCCAACTCTCGGCTCCCTTTCGCGACATCGTCTCCTGATCGGTCGCCACGACCGATCAGGGAAGCTCCTGATCGGTCCACAGACCGATCAGGCGTCTTTCTCGCGGCTACTGATCACCTTCTGATCGGTCTGCAGACCGATCAGATAACTAGTGACTTGGTTTTTGCCCAAGCCAAGTCCCAAGCCTTCCAAACCAACATTCGGTCAACCTCGACCTGTTAGTACTTCATTCCTAGCATCTGGTCACTCCCTTGACCTGCTAGAATTCCCACCAAGTGTCCGGTCAATTCCTTTGACCCACTTGGACTTTCCTCTTCGTGCCAAGTATCCGGTCACTCCTATGACCTACTTGGACTTCCCATCACCAGATGTCCGATCACCCTTGATCCATCTGGATTTTTCCCTTGCCCGGCTTCACTCACCAGGACTTTCCATACTGCCTAACATCCCAGTTAGGACTTTCTCACTGCCTGGCTTCACTCACCAGACTTTCCAATCGCCTAAATCCATCTGGACTTTCTCACTGCCTGGCTTCACTCACCAGGACTTTCCACACTGCCTAACATCCCAGTTAGGACTTTCCCACTGCCTGGCTTCACTCACCAGGACTTTCCAGCTGCCTAACATCCCCGTTAGGACTTTCCCTCGTGCCAAGCTCCCCGCTTGGACTTCTCCGTGCCAAGTCTCCATACTTGGACTTTTCCAGTGCCAAGTCTCCATACTTGGACTTTTCCCGTGCCAAGTCTCCATACTTGGACTTTTCCCGTGCCAAGTCTCCATACTTGGACTTTTCCAGTGCCAAGTCTCCATGCTTGGACTTTTCGCGTGCCAAGCTCCCTGGGTGGACTTTTCCCGAATCAGGTCAACCTTGACCTAAGGTTGCACCTACAATCTCCCAAACACCTATTCTTGTCAAACATCAAGAATAGAACTCTCTTACGAGTGTCAAACATCAACATGCAACTCAACTAGGTCAACCTCGACCTAAGGTTGCACCGACAATCTTCCTAAGTCAAACATCAAAATACAACTCGAGTCAAGTCACCTCGAGTCGGGTCAACCAGGTCAACCTTGACCTAAGGTTGCACCAACAATCTCCCCCTTTTTGATGTTTGACAAAACCCATAATCAAGTTAGGTTAACCCGATAACCTAACTTAGGTTTTCCAACCATCTTCCAATGTCCAATGTTCTTTCCTTGAACATTCTCTGGACATTCTCCCCTTAGGTTAACCCGATAACCTAACTTGGGTTCTCCAATAATTCTCCCCCTTTTTGACACACATCAAAAAGAATTTCAATGTTCTTTTCTTGAACATTCCTTGACATTCTTTCCCTAGCTTAGGTTAACCCGATAACCTAACTTGGGTTCTCCAAATAATTCTCAAATGAACACTCTCCCCTTTTTGACACACATCAACAAGAAAAAAAGGAGGGTATCAAGGTCAAGAGTTTCTTCCTAATGAAAGTCTCATACCTTTCATTGAAACTCTTAATTTCCCCCTTGATACTAAACTCAACAATCAACTTAGTGATAATCCCATATCACTAATCCTCAAAAGTCTTAAGGAGTAAAAACTCCCCCTAAAAGTCAACTCCCCCTTGACAATTAGGTAAAAACTCCCCCTAAAGGTCAACTCCCCCTTGACTATTGCACCAACAATGTCTTGGAGAGTTTCAAACCTTTAGTAATCCACAAAACCCAACTTCCAGCTGAAATTTCAGGCCAACAGCTGAAAATCAGAAACTGGCACGCTCTGATCGGTCCCCAGACCGATCAGCCCTTCACCAGATCGCACTCGTGCTACTGGAACTCACTGGATCGGTCCGCAGACCGATCCACAATACTCTGGATCGGTCCGCAGACCGATCAGAACTTACCTGGATCGGTCCCCAGACCGATCCAGACTCTGATAGTCAGTTTTCTGAAATTTCCTTCCCGAAATTCAGAAACTCCTAGAAAATTCCAGAAAATTTGAAAAATTGTAAAATTTTGAGGATACATTCCTCATAACATATACTATCATGGAAAAATAATTTTCTATGAAAATAGTTTCCATTTTCAAATTTTGATACAAAATTCGAAAACTTTGAAATAGTTCAAAGTTAGGTCAATTTTGTATCACAATGTTCAATGATGAATGCTATCACTAGGAAAGCTTCATCAAGGTTTTTCAAATCAATTTTAAAATGATTTTAAAACCATTTGAATTTAGGACCATAATCTTAGGGCTAGATGTACATGACTTGTACACAAGCTTTCCCTATGATCCTTCATTTCTTGAATTAGGCTCATCTAGGTACAAAAACTATGCACCTTGATCCCAACTCATGATCCTAATATCTCACATACATCTAAAGTGTATCAAACACATCCAAGTCAATGTTGATGTGAGATATGGGTTTAGGTATCTTAGACTAAGGTCTCATGCATTTTCTAAACACAAATTTGATCTCAAAATCAAAATGTGTTTTTCATCCTTAAATCAATTTCATTGATTATTAATGCAAGAGATGATGACATGACATAAAATGATATCATAAGTAAAAACATGTGCCAATGTCATGATGTCATGGCATAAAGTTTGAAAACTTAAATAAACATGACATATAGATAACCTAAGCATTATCATAACATTTCAAATGATAATAAAATAAATATGATGTCATGGCATGGCATATGGCAACCAATCATGGCAAGTTAGTACAAATAAAATACCTAAATTCCCTATCTAAGTATCCTTAGCCTTTGCTAACTTAAAATCTAACCCTAGATTGCCCATATATCCCTAAGAGAAAACCAAAATCCCAATTATGGTATTTCTCTAGGTTTTCTTAAATTGTGCCAAATAAGATTAAAATCGATATTTTTCAAATATGGCACAATTTACTCTTCAAGGAGTAAACGATAATTCCTTTTCATTTTCAAAGATTCACAAAACCTTGAAAATGCTCCTTGAGTGTCAATTTCCTCAAAGTTGGGTTAACTACCCTTCTTATTGGAGTTGACACTCTCTAACCCATTTATGGGGTAGAGAAGATGCTCCTAGGAACCCAATACCTATTTGAGCTCATTGGGTTCACTAAATATTCACTAGGGATGACTTCCCTAGCAACCCTCCTAATGGCCCTCTTAGGCTTTGAAGCCTTGGTCATTTGGGTCTTGTCAAGGTCAACTATAGGGGTGACTCCCCTTGTAACCTTGGTAATGGTCTTCCTAGCCCTAGGTTTTGTTCCATAATCGAATGGAACATTGTGGTAAGTGGGCTTGACCATTTGGGACTTAGGTTTGTGACCCAAACCTTTCTTGTCCTTGGACTTGAGTTTTTGACTCTTAAACCCTAGAGATGACTTCTCCATGTTTTTAAGAGCCTTTTCTAAATTATCAAGTCTTGACCTCAAGACTTGATTTTCTCTCTCTAATACCTCAAGTTTTAATTTGTCATTTTCTCTTGAGATATTCCTAGGCATGTGTCTAGTCTTCTTGGGATTTCTACCTAGGTTTTCCTTAACTTTAGAAGCGTTAATCCTAGGGTTGGTATTTCTAGTGTTATCCTTACCTAGGCTAACATGTTTAGCTCCTAAGCACATGTATTGGTTCCTAAAGTTAACATGCTTATCATTATTAACAATTGCAACAAAACTACTAGCATGAGTTTTATTAGAATTGCAATAATGAACCTTAGAGGTTACCTTAGGGTTTGCCTTAGCTCCCCCTATCGTTGTACCCGGTCTCTTGCCCTTGTGAGGTTGCCTCCCCCTCGGACAATGGCTCCTATAGTGTCCCCTTTGCTTGCATTGGAAGCACACGATGTGCTCCTTGCCCTTGCGTTTCGGGACTCCAGCTTCCTTGACCTTTGGCACCGGTGGAGTCTTTCTTACCCTCTTTGGACACTTACTCTTGTAATGTCCATGTTCCCTACACTCAAAGCACATAATGTGTAATTTAATTGAACTTAAATTGCTTGAGTTACCTAGGGTTGAGGGTGGAGATGAGCTTTCTTCTTCAACCCTTCCGGAGGTGGAAACTTCTTCTTCTTGCTCCGAACTTGAACAAGAGGAACTCTCCTCCTCTTCTTCCTTGGATGTTGAGTAGCCCTCAACTCTCAATTCGCTCCCTCCATGATGTGAGCTACTTGGCTCACTAGGCTCCTCTTCATGGCTTGAAGTGGAGCTCTCCTCATGAAACTTGGCCAAGTTGTTCCACAACTCCTTGGCGTTGTTGTACCTATCTATCTTGCACAAAACATTATTAGGTAACGCAAATTCAATAATTTTTGTTACCTCGTCATTGATTTCGGATTGTCGGATTTGCTCTTTCGTCCACTCCTTCTTCTTGATAGGTTTTCCTTCCTCATCCATCGGAGGGGAAAACCCTTCTTGTACACAAAACCAATTTAACATATTAGTCCTAAGAAAATACATCATCCTTACCCTCCAATACGTGAAGTTGTCGTGAGACTCGTAGAAGGGTTGAATCGTGATATCTTCTCCATAGAGATCCATCTCTAGCCCGTGCTCCCCCGGGTGTTGATCCGTCGAAGAGCGGCCTCGCTCTGATACCACTTGTTAGGATCCTTCGTACGGCTAGAGAGGGGGGTGTGAATAGCCAACCCCAAATCGCTCGCGTTTCTTCCTACACTTCGTTAGCGCAGCGGAAAAATAAACTAGAAACGAAAGGAAGAATATCAAACCTTAACACAGCGATGTACGAGGTTCGGAGATGATACTCCTACTCCTCGGCGTGTCCGTAAGGTGGACGAGCCCTGTCAATCCATCGGTGGATGAATCCCCGGAAACCCGGCTAAAATATACTCCTTCTGGGTGGAGAAACCTCGCCACAAAATCTTGCAACAGCAAGCAAAGAGTACACGAGATACAACAAGAAATACAAGACAATATGAATACAACAACACTAGCTTGCCTTCTCGTTGTCGACTGAAGTCCCAGATGAAGCAACAACTTCACGGGTGAAGCAGCAGCTACTCGGATCCAATCGTGGAATGAAGCTCACGCGAAGCTTGCGAAGAAGAGCTCAACAAAGCTCAAGCACCGGAACAGCAGCTCTGTCGCAGAGAAGTAGTGGAAGAAGAAGATGCGGCAGGCTAGAATATTCTAAAATATGATGTAGGCTGGACATGCTTTGTTGTTAGTGACATAAACTTTCAAAAGAGTACAGCAAGACATGTATGGGTCTCGCTATAGTTCGATCGGTCGTGGACCGATCGAGGATGCCTGATCGGTCCATGGGTACAACTCCTAATTCGGTGCTCACTCGACACATTCCTAGATCAGAGCTCTGATCGGTCCGCAGACCGATCAGTAGCACACTGATCGGTTACTGATCGGTCACCAGACCGATCAGATAACTAGTGACTTGGTTTTTGCCCAAGCCAAGTCCCAAGCCTTCCAAACCAACATTCGGTCAACCTCGACCTGTTGGTACTTCATTCCTAGCATCTGGTCACTCCCTTGACCTGCTAGAATTCCCACCAAGTGTCCGGTCAATTCCTTTGACCCACTTGGACTTTCCTCTTCGTGCCAAGTATCCGGTCACTCCTATGACCTACTTGGACTTCCCATCACCAGATGTCCGATCACCCTTGATCCATCTGGATTTTTCCCTTGCCCGGCTTCACTCACCAGGACTTTCCATACTGCCTAACATCCCAGTTAGGACTTTCTCACTGCCTGGCTTCACTCACCAGGACTTTCCAACTGCCTAACATCCCAGTTAGGACTTTCTCACTGCCTGGCTTCACTCACCAGGACTTTCCAACTGCCTAACATCCCAGTTAGGACTTTCTCACTGCCTGGCTTCACTCACCAGGACTTTCCACACTGCCTAACATCCCTAAACCCTAAACCCTAAAGCTCCCTGCTTGGACTTCTCCGTGCCAAGTCTCCATACTTGGACTTTTCCAGTGCCAAGTCTCCATACTTGGACTTTTCCCGTGCCAAGTCTCCATACTTGGACTTTTCCCGTGCCAAGTCTCCATACTTGGACTTTTCCAGTGCCAAGTCTCCATGCTTGGACTTTTCGCGTGCCAAGCTCCCTGCTTGGACTTTTCCCGAATCAGGTCAACCAGGTCAACCTTGACCTAAGGTTGCACCTACAATCTCCCAAACACCTATTCTTGTCAAACATCAAGAATAGAACTCTCTTACGAGTGTCAAACATCAACATGCAACTCAACTAGGTCAACCTCGACCTAAGGTTGCACCGACAATCTTCCTAAGTCAAACATCAAAATACAACTCGAGTCAAGTCACCTCGAGTCGGGTCAACCAGGTCAACCTTGACCTAAGGTTGCACCAACAACTTAGGCTCATATCTGATCATTGGAAATAGAGGTAATAGTCCGCTATTCCTTTGAGATATCTGAATATCCTCTTCATCGTTTTCCAGTGTCTCAATCCTGGGTTTGATTGGAAACGACTAACTAAGCCAATAACATAGCTTATATTAGGATGAGCACACAACATAGTGTACATTAAACTACCAATAGCACTAGCATATGGTTTTTTTCTTCATTTCGGTTATTTCCTCAGGAGTTTTGGAATACATACTTTTGCTCAAAATAGTACCTCTCGCTATAGACGTCTGTTCAATATTGTAATCTGACATATTGAAGTGTTGTAGCATCTTAGTGATATAAGCTTCTTGAGACAAACCTAAAAGCCTTTTTGATCGATCTCTAATGATCTTCACTCCTAAGATGTACTCTGCTTCTCCCATATCTATTATGTCAAATTGCGATGAAAGCTAACATTTGACTTCTATCACCCACTTTATATCACTTCCAGCTATTAACATATCATCAACATATAATGATAAAATGACAAACTTTTCTTTTTTCCTTTCTAAGGTAAACATAATGATCCTCATTGATCATTTTGAAACTATAAGACAAAATGACTTCACTAAATTTTATGTTTCATTGTCTTGACGCTTGCTTTAGTCCATATATAGACTTACCAAGTCTACATACTCTATTCTCTTGGTCTTCAGCAACATAACATTCTGATTGTACCATATAGATTTTTTCGTCAAGATTACCATTAAGGAAAGCCATTTTTTACATCCATCTGATGTAATTCCATGTCAAATTGTGCTACTATAGCTAGGATGACACGTATTGACATAAACTTCACAACTGGGGAGAATGTCTCTTCAAAGTCAATACCCTCCATTTGGGTATATCCTTTTGTAACTAATCGAGCTTTGTATCGATTAATCGATCCATTTTCTTTCCTCTTTATTTTGAGAATCCACTTATTCTCAATAGCTCTTCGGCCTGGAGGAAGATCGACTAAATCCCAAACTTAATTTTTTCTCATTAACTCCATTGTAATTTTCTATTTTTCTCTTACTGAGCTTCTCAAAGCCTCCTCAACTATTCGAGGTTCCTCATCATCAACTGGAGAATCATCAATGCCTCATTCTCAATATCAAACATTCTCCAAGGAATAATCTGACGACTACTTCTTCGTAGGTTAAACTGTTGAGAAACTGACTCATTCAGTAACAAATTACTCCCACTAGGTTGACTAAATCAGGCATCTCCTGATTTGTTGATAAAGGAATATTATCCTCCTCCTCTATCTCATATAGAGGAATTGTCTTATCAACTTCACCTCATGTTGGAAACTCAATTTCAAGAAAAGTAGCATCTCTTGACTCTATTTCAGATATGGTTCCATCTTGTCGCTCACCAATAAAAACATAATCCTTAGAAGTCTCAAAATACCTTATAAAGATACACTTCTTATTTCTGAGTCCTAATTTTCCATATTCATGAGTCTTATCATGAACGTAGGCAACTGACCCCCAAGGTCTCAGATTACTCAAATCTGGCTTTCTACCTGCCCAACGTTCATGTGGGGTAGATGGAACTGACTTTGAAGACATTTTGTTAAGTATATAGGTCACAACTAATAATGCATCTTCCCAATAGGAGATTGGCAAATTAGCCTGCGTCATTATAGACCTAACCATTTCAAGAAGAGTCATATTTCTTCTTTCAGCAACCCTATTTTGCTGTGGAGTTCCAGGGATAGCTAGCTGTCTAATAATCTCTTTCTCATTATATATTGTCTTGAACTGATCAGACAAATATTCACCTCCACGGTCAGTGCGCAAGGTTTTAACCTTACGTTCCAATTGATTCTCAATTTCATTCAAGTAACGAATAAAGTAATCTAATGCTTCAAATTTGTGAAAAATCAAATACACATAACCAAAACGTGTGAAGTCATCAATAAATGTAATGAAATAAGAACTCCCATTTCTAGCCTTCATATTCATTGTACCACAAATATCCGAATGAATTAATTGTAATGGCGATTCAATCCTAATAGCCTTACCAAATGGTTTCCTAGTCGTCTTTTCAGCAAGACAATGCTCACATATAGACAAGTTAATCTTAGCATGAGTGCCTAAAATGCCCTCCTTAGCTAATCTATTTATTCGTTCTTGTCCTATATATCATAATCTAGCATGCTAAATTTTATCATTAACATCAACATTACTAGTAAGAGCAATGTTTAAAAAATAACTATCATTATTATTTGGTTCTACATCAAGAACCATAAAATCATTTGTTACATAACCGTGTCCAATTAACACAGAGTTAATTTGAAGTTCCACACAATGACTATAAAAATTTACATAATAACCTAAATCAAGAAGACAAATGACGGAAACCAGATTCCGTCGAATCTCAGGAGCATACAGGACATTATGTAGAAACAGGATACACCCACCACGTAGGTTGAGCTTGCAAGTGTCAATTCATTTGACTTCAATTCTTGCATTATTTCCTATATATATCTATTTGTTGCCAGCTGGCATCCGACGATACTCCACATATGTAGCTCGATCACGTGCTACGTGATTCGTTGCTCCTAAATCTATAATCCACAAAGGATATGAATCAGCTAACAACACTGTACCTGCAACATGATGCTCATGGAAAGAAGATAGAGATGGATCTACCTTTTTAGGCTCAGTACAATCCCGAGCAAAATGACCCTTCTTGCCACAGTTGAAGCAAGTCAACTTGCTCCTAGGTTTTTGTCCATATCTCTTTCCTTTCTTCTTGATTTGGTTTTAACAGCAACAACACTAGCCTCCTTTCTTTTCTTAAACCATCTTTTCTTATTCTTGGAATTAGAACCTTCAGTTACAAAAGCTTAACTAGAAATCCTTATGGATTCAATCCTCTCTGCCTCAAGTTCAACATGGCGTGAGACATCGGTGAAAATCTTGATACTCTCATTGTGGGTCAGATTCTGTTTTATCGTTTCCTAAGAATTAGAAAGGGAACGAATAACTGCTTGAACCTGTTGTTTATTAGTCAATGCATGACCAACAGTCTTAAGCTCTCGAATCATGTTACCCATCTCCCTGAGATGTTGGGCCATGGTAACATTCGAGCATTTTTTATAGCTATCAAACTTAATTGTTAGCTGACGGAGCTTACTGTGCCTAAGTGTATACCATTACTTGATACTTAGTCCATTAAATAGGATTGTGCCCCTTCAGTTGGAGAAGATCACACGCTCCTAAATAATTTCCTATAACCATCCATAAAGGAAGTTTGATCTAGCGATCTGCAAACAAATTCATCCGATGTGGAGGAAGACACTTAGAGCCAACGCGTAAGTTTGTTTGCATCGCTTACAAACCAGTAATGGAGACCGTGGAATTTATTTACTAATCCCTCTCCCACTTAGTTTTTTAAGATGAGGATTTTATCATGCATATACACATCACAGCAAATAAAAGCAATAAATATGGAAAAATAATTTTCTAACTATTATGGTCTCTTCCATCACTGTCCTCCATATGCTGTCAACCCTAACTGCTGCCATCTTTAGCCATCACAATCGGGTCTAATCGTCGCATCTATCTTGCTTCTTATTCTGCTGCGTCTCTGGTCCTCAAATAGTACCACGCCTCGCAATGATACGATCCGCGATAAAAATAAAATTTTACATTTATCGATCCTATATTCCATGAAGGAATGTACATGTAATCTAGATTGAACAAAAAGTAAAATCCTAAAAGTAATACAGCTCCTGCTGTATTTAATACATACAATCATGCACACACATAAAATGTCCTTGACATGTTCGAGGGTCCAATCACACACAAACACATTAGGGTTATAATAGTTGGATCTAGGATGCTTGCAACCACAGAGTTAATCTATTTGCACATCCTACTATTATCATGCCTAAAATATGTATGACATGTGCATAATTAAACTGAAAAACCAAACACACAGAGGCAATATCCTAGCCTTTCCTACTGGTTCCCCTGTACAAAAATTTTGTACAAGTCCCGAACCTTTCCTAACAACCTATTGTGTTCTTTAGAAATTAAATTTGGAATCGCAAACAGAACTTAACATTATTGATTCCAAATTCAACTTATCTGTTCTTAGAGGTTTAGGCTTGGATCACAAATGATGCTTAACATTATTGATCCAAATCCACTCATGTTACAAAGTTAATTAAATATTTATTTCAAAGATCGGCTTCCAGGTTAAACATGGCGAGGCACTAGGCCTTCTTGGGTATGGGATCATCCACCACTTTCTAGACAAAGCCTTTCACAAAATTCAATATTTAATCTCCTTACAGTAACCCTAGGTTTAATCACCAAGAACAATCGAATCACAAGATCAAAAAAATAAAAGAAATACAAAATTGAAACATAAAATCGATTGCCTAGAATCGTTAGCCTCTTGTATTTGGTAATTCAAAATCCGTACAAAGAAAACTAGTATGATGCGGAATAAGATAACTAGTTATACCTTTCTTTGTTAACAAAAACCTCTTGATCTTCTATTGTATTCCTCTCCTTTTCTTGGACGTCATGTGGGCGACGATCTACCAAGAAGAAATCCACCAAAGCCTTCTTCTCTTCCTCCAAGCTCCGACCACCAAAGGGATCTAGACAAGAGGGACTCTTTTCTCTTCTTCTTCTCCTCCTAGTAACCGGCCACCAAAACTCCTACTAGACTTGATGTCGTCGGCCACAATGTGGAAAACAAAAGGAGAAGAGAGAAAGGAAGAGGGTCGGCCACCAAAGGAAAAGAGAGAGTAACAATAGAATAGAAGTTGTGTTCCATGAAGGCATCCTTTACCAATCTTTTTTAATCCTTGGTGAATCCAAAAAAAGAAAAGTTTTATAACAAAAAATAAAACTTCCTTTTCTATTCATGACATGGTCGGCCACCTCTTACAAACCAAACAAGGAAAGATTTTAAACAAAAATTAAAATCTCTTTTTTAAAATATCCCTTTTGTGGTTAGCTATAAAAGGAATGTTTTATAAATTAAAATCTCTCTCTTTTAAATCCTTTTATGGATATTTATAAAAGATAAGATTAAAAATAAAATTCCTTTTATATCATGGTTACAAAAAAGAAAGTTTTTTAAAAATTAAAATCTTTCTTTTAACATTATAGATATCTACTGATGCGGATGTGGTTTATGGCACAAGAGAGATTAGAGAAGATGGGAAGGGCATTTTCGTCTTATGGCAGGAGAAGGGTTTGAGTGCTTATAATGCATTGTTCATTGATCGGAGAGAAGAGGGGGATGGTTCTGCCGCCGCCGTAGAGAGGAAGGAGGTGGAGCATTCCTCTCTCGCCGCCACTTTTGCGAGGTCGCCGGCAAAGCATCTTTCCCATTCCTTCTCCTCTTCACTGCACCTCCTCCAGCCCTCTCGCCGGCCGTCGCTGCCAAAGGACCGGACCGCCGCCTCTACTTCTCCTTCTCTGGCCACAGCCAACACGAGCAGAGAGGAGGAAGCTCTCCTTTTCCTCGCACAGCCACAGGGGTCGACCCGTAGCTCGCAGCGCCTGCCGCCGCACATTCCAGCACTCACCGCAGCTCACAGCGCCTTCCGCCGCTCCCTCCGGCCCTCACAGCAATCCACAGCGACTGCCGCCGCTCCCTCCGGCGCTTGCCACAGCTCGCAGCGCCTGCCGCCGCACCTTTTAGCACCCACCGCAGCTCGCAGCGCCTGCCGCCGCTCCTTCCGGCACCCACCGCAGCCTATAGTGGCTGCAAGTGCCGCTGCCGACGCTTCCAGACAGCCTCCTCCGGTGCCCTTCGGGCAACTGCTGTTCGAGTGCCCAGGTATCGTACTATTTGTCCATTCCGGCCTGCGAGCCGATATGGTGTCCGACCTTCGTGCCGCTGTTGCATGTCGGCCTACGAGCCGAGGTTGTAGTCAGGTCGTCCGTTACCTTGCGGATCCGTATCGCGTCCAGCTTCTAGCCACCGGGGCCAGCTACTCATCTGGCAGGCATCTACCTACTCCTCACGACCGCGGCGACTCGATCAGCGCCTCGACCAGCTCATCCATCCATCCGAGGGTGCCCCCCCCGGGGCCAGGGTACGTCACCGTATTCATTTTGTACTTATTTTATTGTCTTGTTATTATGTGGATGCTTATATATTCGTGGGACCCACCTCGAGCATCGAGGTACCAGAGATCGGGGCAACCCGGTCGCTGGCTGTAGGGATTGCTGACCAGAGGACTTAAGGCGACTTGGTCAACGCAGAAGACAATTCGCCACCAGGTCATGGGGATGCGGTCAACCTTCCAGACACGTCATTCCGGCAGGTTCGTCTTCTCAGCTTCCCGACGGGATCAAATTGACGCCGTCTGTGGGAACACACCTGGTCTGGAACGTGGAGATGGACGACGACGAAACTTTCTGTCATCCTCATGACCTCGATAGATTCTGAAAAATATATCATATTCTCCTTACTACACGGATATTCGGGAGTCGAGGAACTGAGTCAGATCCTCAACTGGTCGGCAGGTCAGTTTTTCCGTTATATTCTTTCGGTTATTTGATCTATCAATGTTCCTCGATCGAGGAACCCTGAGCCGATCGGCCGGGCGTATATTATCCTAGCCACAGGCTCGATGCTGAGAACCCCGAGCCGATCGGCCGGGCGTATATTATCCGAGCCATGGGCTCGAGGCCGAAGACCCCGTGCCGATCGGCCGGGCGTATATTATCCGAGCCACGGGCTCGAGGCCGAAGACCCCGTGCCGATCGGCCGGGCGTATATTATCCGAGCCACAGGCTCGATGCCAAAGACCCCGTGCCGATCGACCGGGCGTATATTATTCGAGCCACGAGCTCGAGGCCGGAGACCCCGTGTCGATCGGCCGGGTTTGAGTTATATTTGAAGATCGTCGAGCGGCGACGTTAAACCCTCGCGTCATCGGTGACCTTAAACCCTCGCGTCATTGGCGGTCGAGCAGCGACCTTAAACCCTCGCGTCATCGGCGGTCGAGCAGCGACCTTAAACCCTCGCGTCATCGGCGGTCGAGCGACGACCTTAAACCTCGCGTCATCGGCGGTCGAGCGGCGGCCATAAACCCGTGTCTTCACCGACCAGTTTATCAGAGCATCAGATATTCTATCTCCCCCATCCGGGGTCGAGCAGTCACCACGAGCATCTACCTCCCCAATAAGGGGTCGAGCAATCTTCACGAGCATCTACCTCCCCCATCAGGGGTCGAGCAGTCACCACGAGCATCTACCTCCCCAATCAGGGGTCGAGCAGTCATCACTAGCATCTACCTCCCCTATCAGGGGTCGAGCAGTCATCACTAGCATCTATCTCTCCCGTTCGGGGTCGAGCAGTCGTATCGAATACTCTATCTCCCCCTTTTGGGGTCGAGTGACCTTCACCGATCTCGGACCAGGATATCTCATAGGCTCTGCGCCCATTCGGCTCACGACTTCCGTTTCGGTTTCGCGTTCGATGCACCAGTGCAGATCACGACTTTCGCTTCCACGTGCACTTGACTCGCGGGTTACGCTTTAGTTTAGTTCACGTGCGATGCTCCCGTTCGGCTCACGACTTTCATCTCCGTTCGCACTCGATTTCATGAGCTATTTTCCCATTCAATTTTCAGGCTCCACGCCTGCCCAGTGCTTCTTTGCCTCTCACTTGATCTCCCGGTCGCATTTTACGGCAATCCGAGCAGCAGTTTATGATCGCTCAGCCGTCCGTTCGGCCAGACATTTAAACTACTTGGTCGAACGCTCGACATTCGCTAGATGGTTCGGTTAGTATTTAACGATCTATTGGTCGATATTTTCTCAGTCGCTCGTTTGGGATCGCCTACTCATTCGCTCGGTCCACTCAGCATCTCGCGTGTCGCTCAGGCAACTATCATTTTACTCGTCGCTCGCTAGACATTTCGCCGCCCACTCGTCATCACGTTCTGCCGCTCTCTCGGCATCGTTCCGGCTGCCGACTTGGTATTATTTCTCGTCGTTTGTTCGATGCTACTTGAGTCATTTTGTAACGACCCAGCCCTTTGGCCTCTTGGGCGGCCCTTGTGGCAGCCCAACTAGCGGCCCTTATGTCGTCGGCCCATTTGGCGACCTCTAATGTCGTTGACCGACGACCCTTTGACCGTGTCATTACTCACTAGGACTTTCCACCCCTGGCTAGTGGATTTTTGCCTTCCCCAGGATTCGAACTCTAGACCTCCAGACTTAAGTACTAGAGTTTATGAATCCTGGTAGCCAAGTGAGCGACACTAGGACTTTCCACCCTTGGCCAGTGGATTTTTGTCTTCCCCAGGATTCGAACTCTAGACCTCCAGGCTTAAGTATTAGAGTTTATGAATCCTGGTAACCAAGTGAGATCTCACTTGGTTACCCTAGTGAGTAACGGCACTGCCAAAGGGTCGTCGGTCGATGACATTAGAGGTCGTCAAATGGGCCGACAACATAAGGACTGCCAGTTGGGCCGCCACAAGGGCCGCCCAAGAGGCCAAAGGGTCGGGTCGTTACAATAAAAAAGCACCTTTTTATTGTAACGACCTGGCCCTTTGGCCTCTTGGGCGGCCCTTGCGGCGGCCCCTTATGTCTTCGGCCCATTTGGCGACCTCTATTGTCGTCGACCGACGACCCTTGACCGTGTCGTTACTCACTAGGACTTTCCACCCCTGGCCAGTGGATTTTTACCTCCCCCAGGATTCGAACTCTAGACCTCCAGGCTTAAGTACTAGAGTTTATGAATCCTGGTAGCCAAGTGAGTGGGTCGTTACACATTTGCTCGACATCGCCACAACTACTCGTTTAACATGATAAGACGAGCCCAATGGTTTCACGTTCAGTAGTGATTCTATTTAGGGCTTGGTCCAGTCAGTCGGACTTGCGTCTCCTTCGACTAGACTTGAAGGGGAGGCTTGTGATGCGGATGTGGTTTATGGCACAAGAGAGATTAGAGAAGATGGGAAGGACATTTTCGTCTTATGGCAGGAGAAGGGTTTGAGTGCTTATAATGCACTGTTCATTGATCGGAGAGAAGAGGGGGTTGGTTCCGTCGCCGCCGTAGAGAGGAAGGAGGTGGAGCATTCCTCTCTCGCCGCCACTTTTGCGAGACCGCCGGCAAAGCATCTTTCCCATTCCTTCTCCTCTTCATAGCACCTCCTCCAGCCCTCTCGTCGGTCGTCGCCGCCAAAGGACCGGACCGCCGCCTCTACTTCTTCTCCTCTCGCCACAGCCACCATGAGCAGAGAGGAGGAAGCTCTCCTTTTCCTCGCGCAGCCACAGGGGTCGACCCGCAGCTCGTAGCTCGCAGCGCCTGCCGCCGCACCTTCCAGCACCCACCGCAGCTCACAGCGCCTACCGCCGCTCCTTCCGGCACCCACCGCAGCCTATAGTGGCTGCGAGTGTCGCTGCCGACGCCTCCAGACAGCCTCCTCCGGCGCCCTTTGGGCAGCTGTCGTTCGAGTGCCCAGGTATCGTACTATTTGTCCATTCCGGCCTGCGAGCTGATATGGTGTCCGACCTTCGTGCCGCTGTTGCATGTCGGCCTACAAGCCGAGGTTGTAGTCAGGTCGTCCGTTGCCTTGCGGATCCGTATCGCGTTCGGCTTCTAGCCACCGGGGCCAGCTACTCATCTGGCAGGCATCTACCTACTCCTCACGACCGCGGCGACTCGATCAGCGCCTTGACCAGCTCATCCATCCATTCGAGGGCGCCCCCTGGGGCCAGGGTACGTCACCGTATTCATTTTGTACTTATTTTATTATCTTGTTATTATGTGGATGCTTATATATTCGCGGGATCCACCTCGAGCATCGAGGTACCAGAGATCGGGGCAACCCGGTCGCTGGCTGCAGGGATTGCTGACCAGAGGACTTAAGACGACTTGGTCAACGCAGAAGACAGCTCGCCACCGGGTCATGGGGATGCGGTCAACCTTCCGGACACATCATTCCGGTAGGTTCGTCTTCTTAGCTTCCCGACAGGATCATCTACAAATAAGGAAAGATATCTAATCTCTCTTTTAATCCTTTGTAGAAAATCTATAAAAGGAAATATTTTAAAATTAAAAACTCTTTTTTAAAACCATGTGGATAAAAACATAAAAGAAAAGATTTTATCAAACTTTTATTTTTAATAAAATTCCCTTTCCTTTCCTTACTTGGTCGGCCACTTGCTTGGGCACCAAGCAAGGCTTGGCCGGCCCTAGCTTGAGCTCCAAGCTTGGCTTGGCCGACCCCTTTCTTGGGCTCCAAGCAAGGATAGGGGCCTGCCCCTAGCATGGGCTAAGAGGCTAGGCTTTGGGTGGATATAAGACTATATATAAGAGGCTATAATAGTGACTCAGAGAAGGAATTGGTTTTGATCTCCCGATGATCTTAAATTTCCCGTGTTCGCCCCGAACAACCAACTCAAGTTCATCAATAATAACTTATACCACTAAAGAGTTATTATTGAACTACCGCACCAATCACAAATTACATTATGGGCTCCTTATTATGAGTGTGTTAATCTCCCTATGTTTGAGATATCGAATGCCCACTAATTAAATGAGTTACTACAACTCACTTAATTAATATCTAGCTCCAAGAGTAGTACCACTCAATCTTATTGTCATTTTGGACTAAGTCCACCTGTAGGGTTTACATGACAATCCTTATGAGCTCCTCAAGGGGACATTATCAACCTAGATTACTATGATACAGTTTCATTTTATAATCAACAACACACCATATAAATAATAGCATTCCCCAACTTATCGAGCCTATTGATTTATCGAACTAAACCGCACTCATTGATAAATTAAAGAAATAAATATTAAGTATACGTGCTTGTTATTATATCATGATTAAGAATACGTACTTCCATAATAACAGATGTCTTGTTCTTTTTAAAGAGCCAGAATAAAAAGAAACTACCTTAAATGATCCTGCTCAATATACTCATAGTGTACTAGTGTAATTTATTAGTCAAGATAAACTAATACCTAATTACACTACAACCACTCCAATCACTACAACAAAAACTCTCATAGACATTGGTGGAACAACAACAATTTTAAGCAAAAACCGATGTCTTTGAGTATTTTACACCGGTTTTTCCAAAAATCGGTGTCTATGAGCGCAGATTTTCGCTCATAGACATCGGTTTTTTAGGCGATGTCTATGAGCGCCTTTTTTTTCGTTAATAGACACCGATTTTTACATCGGTTTTTTAAAACCCGATGTCTATGAACCAAAATAAAATAATATAACTTTTCCACCAATACTTAGCCAAAATTTGCAACACTTCACTCTTCCCTCCAAACCTAAACCTATATCGCGTCGTCCACACCAAACCTACTCCGCCGTCTGCTATCGCCACCACCATATACAATCGCGATGCCACCACCACTCTCCTCCTCTCCGCCAGTTGTCCAACCATCTCTCTCAGCCTCATCTCCCTCTTCCCCTTTCTAGATCGACGCCCCTTCCTCTCCCAATCGGGATCGACGCACGACGCCCCTGCTGCTCCGTCCTACCACACCGCATCTCCTCCACCTCCTCCCTTTGGGTGAGAAGAGGAGCCCTTCTTCGCATTTCGAGAAAGGAGAGGTGACGAGTTGGTCTTGCTTTCTAGGGTTTTGTTGTCGTCGGATCTTAGAGTAGTAGCAGCGGAGGGAGGCAAGATGAAGACAACCAAAGGGGAAAAGGTGATGAACCCCACTGATGCCTACCGGAAGGAGATACGGAAGGAGGTCAAATGGGTAAGAAACACGAACTCTTTGGTTCCATTTCCGCTAGTTCATTCTTGACCTCAGGGTCTCCCTTCCTTGTAAAGTTGCACGCTGAATGTCATTATTGTGATGATCTCCTCGCTCCAGTTGACCTCGCTACGCTCGGCGATTTGTTTTTGGGGAAAAGGTGAGCCTCATCTGTGATAAGATAATCGGCGTTAGGGTTCTTGAGAATACTATATGTGTCAGCAGTTGTTTTCCTTTTTACTTGTATCCAACAGGTGGCGGGTGCCAATCTAGCTAGGAAGCTTTTTAGGGTTTTTTTTTTTAAACCGGTGTTTCCTGCTCTGGAGTAACAAGGAGCGGGTCAATGGCAGACGAGAGAGAGTTGTTGGGTTCTCTCGTAGCTCTGGACTACAAAAGGAGGAGGAACGTTTGGATTTGCTTCTCTGAGAATTGTAGATGAGAGAGATGGGCGACGAGACTGGAAGCGAGTTCAAGCAGATTTGCGTCTTCTGCGGAAGCAACTCCGACAACCGAACCGTCTTCAGCGATGCGGCTGTGGAGCTGGGCCGTGAACTGGTACTCCCTCCCTCGAAGACGAATTAACTTTTACAACTTCACCTTCAATCAAGACATCATGAAACAAATATGCTGATTATTTCATGTGTTTGTAGGTGAAGAAGAGAATCGATTTAGTTTATGGAGGTGGAAGCGTGGGATTAATGGGGCTGATTTCTCAGACAGTTTATGATGGTGGATGCCATGTTCTTGGGTACTACTTACTTTTTTGTTTTTCGTCTTCTTTTCTTCTCTTGCGCTGTTGTTAGAAGAAAATTCTAATTTGGCGTGCGCAGGGTGATTCCTAAAACTCTTGTTCCAATTGAGGTATGGTTTTTAGCCTTCTTTCTCCCATCTTTTGTCCATAGACTATGTTTAATCTGCTATTCCTTCATGAATATATGCTTTCAAATGACTTAACTTGTTGAACTTTGTTGTTTCTTTTGTATTTTAGAGTAAGTTTTTCCAGAAGGCCTTTCAACAGTAAATGAATTTTGTGATCAGTTCATGAGTATATAAGCCTCTTTAGATGTACTTTTGCATCTATCTATATGTATATATATAATGGTAGGAACAAATAAAAAAAAAACTCGAGTAGGATTTCATTGTGTAGAAAATTATGCTAAGTTAATTTACAGGTTTCATTTTATCAAAGGAATGATAATTTGTGGTATTTTCTATCCTGTTTTTATTTCAGATTTCAGGGGAAACAGTAGGTGAGGTAAAGGTAGTTTCTAATATGCATGAGAGAAAAGCTGTGATGGCTGGACAAGCTGATGCATTCATTGCACTTCCTGGTAAGTGTTAAATAATTTCTCTTGTCATGTTTGCTTTTCTAAGATCTACCTAGTTCCCGAAAATAATTCGCAATGTTATTGTAGGAGGATATGGAACAATGGAAGAGGTGATGGAGATGATAACATGGTCACAACTTGGAATTCATAATAAACCAGTGAGTTTGCATCTTTTTCACAAAACTTCTGGAAAATGTCTGTTCATGTAAACATTTCATCCTTTTTTGACACAGGTTGGTTTGTTAAATGTTGATGGCTACTACAATTCCTTGCTCGAACTATTTGACAATGGTGTGAGAGAAGGTTTTATTAAGCCGGCTTCTAGGCACATCGTTATTTCTTCTCCGAATGCAACTGAATTGCTTGCGAAAATGGAGGTTAGTTGTCTACTTGTCTCTATAATCTCAACCTTATTTTGTGGATGCGACTATAGTCACATTTTCCATCTGGTATTGAACAAAAATCATTATCTATTGGATATATGCTTGGTCGAGATTTAAACTCTTCACTGAAAATCTAACAGATGTTGTGAAGTGATACTTGAATGCAAAAGTTGACATCTATCAAAATTAAACATTGAAGAAAATATGGAGCACAAGCTTAGATGCTTTCCCCTACTAAGAAAAAGTTAATTTATTTTCTAAAATTTTGATTGCGAAACATGAACTTGTCCATTGTTTCGAGTTGCAGCTATACACTCCCTTGCACCAAGAGGTTGTTCCGAGGCAGAGCTGGGAGGTTGTGAATTTATGACTATATCTAGGGATCAAATTCGTTTGTTGTTGTTTTCAATAAGTTTCAGTATCACATATTATTCTTTCCTTCAGTCTGTTTCTGGGGAACCTCATGGCTCTAAAAGTTTTTCATCAAGAATTGCAATCCCTTGTGACATTCTCAGTAAATGCAATATCAGTGTCTTATTATTATTGCAAGAAATGATCAAAATTTGTTTCTCCATTTGATCTTGTCCTCATGGATAGGGTGTTCTAAATTGGATAAAACTATGATGCTTTTGGAAAAGCAGTCTATAAAGCAACAGTGGATGTGTAAACATGTTTCCCTTCTAACTTTTGATGATCTGAAGAGTTAAAATTGAACAGCTCTACTGGAGCATGTTATTATTAGTTTAGTCTCATTAATTATTGCATGTTATTTTAAGGACGCTTACCAATTAAAATTGCCAACTGCTGGCTGAATTGGTATTCTTCAACAATGAAGCATTACTTTTTATTATTGCACTATCATAATAAAAACAACTCGTTAAGAAAAAAAACAATAATAATAGGGCAATATTTGTGAGGTCTTTTGAACATTGTTATTTAGTATGAGCATTTGTCTAATAAAAAAGTATGATATAACTAACAAGATATAATATTTGTGGATATTTAAAAAGACGGATTAAGAAATAGTTATCTTAATCACAGTGAGCTCAGTGGGGTCGAATATTTGGATCAGGCCTATAAGCAGCATTAGATAATCACTATCTGCATACATCATCATTGAACGAATCTGTAATGTCCAATGGGTGTGTATGTTTTGAAATATTCATTCCTTGGATATACCGAACTATCATATCACCTTCACAAGTATGGAAAATACACTTGCTAGATTTAAATACAGAATGGTTTCTGCATGTCCGTGAGATGAAAAAAAAAGTGTGTTTACTATTTAATATTCTCTTCAGGGAGGTATGGACGATTGGAAGAAGTTGCAGGCCTTGTGGAGTTCTTGGCCCTTAGTCCTACATCGAGTTACATTACTGGGCAGGTAATAATATGGAGAGGTTCATAAGATCAGGATAGTGATCTTCTAACCCCGATTACCTTTCATCTTTAAAATTGTACTGATTAAGTACTTACTGTAAGTCGTAGATAAGTACTGATTAATTAAATTAGTCACATGGCTATAGGGGAAATTTTCTTGTATTTAATTTTTCAACTTTTATTTTGTTCTCCATTCATCAAATTATCAATAATATGACATTGATTACATATTCATTTAAATAATTTTATGCAACTGAATTTCATAAAATTTATATTACAAGAATAATCAGTTTATCAATGTGATAACAACCAAGATCATGGTATAAAAATGTTATCAATATTATATAGAGTCTAACAAGTAATGGTATATGAAATCTAACACTTGTTACATCAATCTATCTGATTAACCCTTTTTTGAATCCAAATTCAGCCTTAAATAAAAAAAGATGAAAAATCACCCAGCTCAACGGTAACCGTTGTATCAATTCACTAGCAAGAAAAATTTCTCCCAACAGGACTTCATTACTTACTAAACCATGATTTTATGGAATTTATATAGAAATCGCAAAAAAGAAACACACTGAATCATAGTGAGGAAATGATCAGATTGATCCCTAATCTTATCCCTAGCCGATCATTAAACATTAAATGTGTGGGAATTTACTATAATCTACTCCTACATGAAGCAAATGAATAAAAACTACAAGTAAAGTTTACCTACCCTGTTATGACTTCAGAAGAACATGCTGAATTTTCCATGTATGCTGGCCTTTAATATAGAGGGCTACAAGAGGATTATATCTTAGGTCAAGACACTCCAAATCCATCATAAACCAAAGGGAAAATAGTTTATACTTACTAGAGGATTGAATGGACCCAAAAGGAAGCTCTAACTTGCTGTTTTGGGTGCTGAACTAAGGAGGCAGCTGCCTTCTTGTCGCATTCCTTGCTGCTGTGGTTGGTAGCAGAAATCACAGAAAATAGGGGGCTTAGTGCAGGATATTCAGGATACCAAGATGACATCAGAGGTAGTACAATAAATAGTATATCTCTTCATCAGAGGTAGCTTTGTTCTTCTATGCTTCCGTCACTGATTTGTTGTGTAGTCATATTTCTTTGTTTAACCATTATCATGCCTAGTAAGTTGTTGTATGATGTTGTCGGTTCTTATCAATCTGTACACTTGAATTAAGAGCAAATTATCTATGTTATATTCTAAGCAGCATATACTAAGTGTCATATATGAAAGTTTTAGATTCTATGTTATATTCGTTATCTTCCACAGCAGCCTTTAAAAACTCAGTATTCTATTTTATTTGATACATGTACACATTTGTTTTAGTTATTTGACATATGGTGGATTTATGTGTTTTTACAGTTTACAAATCTCAAGTACTCCAGAGTTGAAATTGATGAAGTGCGGTTCGAGTGGGCTGAATGCATGCTAGATTACATTTGAAGTGCGGTTCTACCTTGATGTGTTAAAAGAATGTTCTACCTTGATTTTGATATCTATTAGCTAGCTTTTGATGTAAAAAGAATGTTTGGGTATTTTATGGATACTCTTGTAAGAAGATTATTTATATAATTTGTGAATATTTGTGTATTTTATGGATATTGTTGAATGAAGAATATTTGTATAATTTGTGAATATTTGTGTATTTTTTTTATTATTGTCGGTTTTTCATTGTTTCGGAAATAAAATTTGTGTTGTTAAAAAATATACATATTACATCGATTTTCCACCGTTGCAAGACCGGTGTTATTAACTAATATTACATCGGTCATTTACCGCTGCCAAAACTGGTGTTATTAACATACAATATTACATCGGTTTTACACCGTTGATGAAATGGTGTCGTTAAGTGATACTACACCGGTTAATAACCGATTCGAAGACCGGTGTCGTTAAGTGATACTACACCGGTTTTAACCCGATGTCTAAAATGGCAGACTTTTAACATCGGCTTCATAGACATCGGTCGAAAATGAAATAGACACCGGTGGAAAACCGATGTCTATGAGGGTTTTTGTTGTAGTGAATGGTTTGTCTCATTCCATCTTGGTTGTGAGCAACTGTTTATAATTTATAAGGAACTGATAACATGAACTTCTGTGTGTCTTCTCACACCATGTTATCTACAATATAAATTAAACGGACAATTACACTTAGCATAAATGTAGACATTTGACCAATGTGATTCTTATTTCAAAATAATTGTTTACAAAAAAATTAGTCTTTTAGTATACACTCTAACATTGCCCTTCCCATGGCTTGGATGCACCATTTATAAGAAGATTGAGGAAGACGAAGGGGAATGGACGCCCCTTCGACTCCTTGGCGTTTGCCGCAAAGAGAGACATTTGCAGCAATGATACAAATGAAGGGGAAACTGTGCCCCTTCGTCTCCTGCAACGCCCAACAATTCCAATCTCATTGGGCAATGATCAGAGGTCCAGGACGATTTTGGTATAAGAATAACTTGAAGGATATCATGTATACGTGTATTATATTGCACAATATGATTATTGAGGATGAGAGGGATGCAGTAAGCAATTGGTCGAATGATGAAGAAGATCCTCCGACATAGATATTTCAAGGTCCTACCCAAGAGTTTGAAGAATATCTTTGAAGAAACTATGAGCTACGTGATAATCAAGTACATCATCAGCTTCGAGTCGACTTTGTTGAGCATATTTGGATATGCTACGAGCACAATCAGTAAGATTATTTTTATAAATTAAATGTAATAAATTATTATTTAATATTGTATTTCTTATTTATAAATTTATAATATTACTTTTTAACAAATTAAGTGATATAAGAGTGATTCATTAATAAATAACTGAGATTTTTTTAAAGATACGTAAATTATTGAGTGTGAGACTCATACAAAAATTATAGGGAAGTTTTTTTTTTTATAGTGGAGAGAAGAGTAAGATCTTTTATTTTTTGATGTGATAATAATGTGACATCTTGAAAATAGAAAAACCTTATTTTTGAGGATTTTCATTGAAGATGCCCTAAGTGCACGACATAGTTTGTGATGAATTTCATTAAGAAGGTTTCAGGCAAAAAGATTAGCAATTTCGACCGCAAGAGATTGAATTATAGCATCCCATTCTCCGAGTTAAACCCATTTCGATAGCTCGAAGTTCGACATCTGACACAAATGCGACTCTTGTCTTATGGATGAATCCTTCAATCACATATCTGTCAACACTAATTCTGGTGCCTCCAAGTTCCTCGCTGCCAAATCCCTGACTAAAGACTGCATAAGCTCAATTGCAAATTCAGAAGTTGTACAAAACCATCGCTGAGTTCCAATGATTTCCAGCAAAGTTAACGAATCCAAGACCCTCTACTGTCTATAATAATCTTGTGGAACAAGAACATCCCACACATAAAATTGCTTGCGGCTTGACTTGGCAAACTAGGCACTCTTGTGACATTAACTCTCTATAAGTTTAAGTTCGCCAAAAGTTCTTCGTGGAAAGCTTTCCAAAGGATCGTATGAACCTATTTGAAAACATAACCTCTCTAAATTTTAATTATTTTGTATTAGTTAAAGATGATATATACTATTATTATTATTTTGTGTTTTGCTTTTTTTTTTTAATTCATTGGTGTTTGTTGGGATGTTCCCACCTTAAAAAAAAATATTTTTCTAAAAGTAATTTTCGTAGGAAATAAAATAGCCAAAATCCGACTGGTGATCCGATAATCCAATAAACTTTGTGCCGTGAAGAGAGATCGGAGTCGAATTTCCCCACAAACACACACGAACGAATGTTCCATCCAACTACCCGTTATGCTTGCGTAATGCCACCCGATCCGCCTTCGTATATATGAATAGATATAAAGCGAGAGCTTATTAAGTTAACTTGTTCCCGTTCCTTCGATTCATTATCCATCTAGAGAGAGAGAGAGAGAGAGAGAGAGGAGCGCCGGAGCAACTGCGACGCCACCGACGACCCTTACGCCGACGTGGTGGATAGGAGAGGAGCACCGACTCCCTACAAATTGCTCTCCGCGCGTTGATTGTAATTAAGAACCAAGGAGTCATGGGAGAACCCTAATACAACTCCATTCTCGCATTGTCTGCGATCCACGCCGCTCGATCTCGATCAGATAAGAACTAGGAGAAGGAGGGGAGAGGGGCGGAAGAGAGGATCCGAGCTACTTTTTCAGGGAACGGCGGAGCCATGGGGAATAAGATCGCAAGAACGACCCAGGTGTCCGCGTCGGAGTACTACCTCCACGACCTCCCTTCCAGTTATAATTTGGTGCTTGTGGAGCTCCTCGGACGCGGACGCTTCTTCAAATCCATACTCTGCAAGCATGACGAAGGCCTAGTCCTCGTCAAGGTTTATTTCAAGCGCGGCGAACCCCTCGACCTTAGGGTTACTTTCCCTCACTTTGGCTCCTTGATTTATCGAGCTTGTTGTTTAAGGCGAGCTACCTGATGCGACTGCTTTTGTAGGAGTATGAGAGGAGGTTGGCTCAGATTAGGGATATCTTCCAGTCCGTACAGCATCCCCATGTTTGGCCGTTCCAAGTGAGCATTGTTTTAATTGACCAACATGCTTTTGATGGTTAACAGCTGAATTTCTTGGAACTTATGTGCTAACTTTCTGGTATCTATCTCTGTAGCATAGTATAACGTCAGGCAGTTGAAAGTCTTGATTTTCAGTCACTTTTATTTTGGAACCTGACCTAGAACTCATTCATTATTTGTTTATTTATTTTTTGCATTTGTCTAACACCTGTATAAGGGGATTAATTCTTATATTGGTGAACAAATGAAGAAATTTTCATTTCTAGTGGAGAAAATAGTTGCTTGTGTAGTTAAGCCATTTAAATGATGGTCTGCATCTCATGCTTCTTTTTCTTTTTTTTTTCTTTATGTTTTGTTTTTGGTTCTGTTTAAGCATTGTTTCTAACCTCTCGTGGTTGGCATATAGTTCTGGCTGGAAACCGATAAGGCTGCCTATCTTTTGAGGCAATACTTCTTCAGCAACCTTCATGATCGGCTGAGCACCAGACCATTCCTCAGCCTTATTGAGAAAAAATGGTTGGCATTTCAGGTATTTCTTTCATTACTATGAAATGATTAATCATCTTTTGGCAATACAATTGTTTTGAAATAATGTTTCTCCTCCCACTTGAAAATCTGTAGATTTATGAAATTGTATCCACGTGTTTTAATCCATTTTTACCTTCAGTGTGTCCTGTTCCTTTCTAAATATGGGCCTGAACTTAGCTGATTTGCACGTGCAGTTACTTTGTGCAGTGGAGCAGAGCCACAATAAAGGAGTTTGCCATGGTGAGAACAATTTTCTTTGCAGGAAGGAAATGTTTTGCTCTTAAAACCCTATGTTGAAGATATTCACAATTGGGGTGTTTTGCTAACTCTAGGTGATATCAAGTGTGAGAATGTCCTAGTTACCTCTTGGAATTGGTTATATCTTGCTGACTTTGCATCTTTCAAGCCAACATATATACCAGATGACGATCCTTCTGATTTTTCATTCTTCTTTGACACTGGTGGGAGAAGACGATGTTATCTTGCACCTGAGGTGAGTTTGTGCTATGTTGTTCTCTTAGCATCTTCAACCTTTGTCTTCAAATTTGCATCAAATAGTATTAGAAGACTTGGATTTAAATTTAGAAAAGGAGCGATGCAATGGAGGTTTTAATTTAAGAAAAAAAAAGTGAGTAGTACTATTTTGATTATTGTTTTAAATGCTCAATTCACACCATCAAAGAAAAATGAGCACTTAATTACTTTCAATAGTAGCAGTAATTATATTCAGTTATAATTGTCTTTTACAGGATAGGTAGATAAAACTATGAATAAAATTGTAGCCGCACCCTATAAATGCTTAATTAATCAACCTCGCCTATGACTCTAGATATGGTTTTTGGGAATTGATAGTTGAAATTGAATGTTCCTATTAGTAACAAAACTAGAAAGCTGATACTAAGATGTTAAAGACAATAGAAGTAGAGCTTATTAAATAGGATGAAGGAAGAAAAGTGTCTGGGAAAAACATCGATAATGCTTTAAACTTTGGATTTTGATGAAAAATAAGGTTGGAAAGTGATAAATAATCTCAAATCTTGAATAGTCAAGAAGAAAATCCAAGTAATAACCAGTAATGACACCATAAAGTACAAAACTACTACATACTGAAAATTCTTTAATGATTTCCACAGTTTTAGAAGGAAAAAAATGAATATATATGTTGTTTTTCTTATTTAAACTTACGTAAAGTATGCAACAGGGGTGTGAGTCCAAGTTTTTGACCCGACCATATACTAAAACTTTTACATATGATCAATAGGGATGTCAAGTGACGACTTAAAGTGCAAGAGTAAATATTCGACAATAATGTAGACATTTAAGTGTTGTCTATTTCGATTTTAAATACTTTTGCATGTAAGCAATAGAGGTGGTAGCTTTCTATTCGGTGTGTCATAGGTATTAGATGATAAGAAATTGCTAAATATAAAAATTTGTTACAAGTTTAATAAAGTTTCAAGCCTGGGAATGTTTGCATAACAAGCTAGAAATTGAGTATAACATGAAGGAAATTTACATATTTCTAAAGATAGCAAAAGAAAATATAGAGATTAAGGTGATATTAAATAAAATCTATCATGATTTGAAATCTTATCTTTGTTTGGCAACATGGTTGAAACATGTCGTTCAGGTAGATTATCAAAATTTGATACTAATTGATTTGGAGAATTTCTTGAATGCCATCCGTGCCAATTGTGCATATGAATATTTTACCGTGTTAATATTCAACACGCTTTGACGCATGACAAGATGAATCCTTTGTCAATTTTTGGTCTCTTGTTTTTTTTAAAAAATTCTAATTCACTTTGTCTAATTTTTATAGTCCTATTTTTAAAACTAAAAGATTATAGGAGTATAATTCGTACTAATTTATTTCAACAAGCATTGAGTAAGTAATTAAGTAAAATTTATTTTTAGTTCAGCTGTCTAATGGAGTACAATTAGAAACTACGATTTCTTAGTGTAGCTCCTCTGTTGACTTTCTTTTATGTATATGTGAGTTTAGACACAAATGATGATCTCCTAGTGACTCTTAGAAGCATAATATCGAGACTACAATTAAATAGAGAATTAGATATGAGGCTATTAATGATAGTCAAATATTTTGAGAGATATATGATTCTTTTAGTGATCTTTTTGAATGTCATATGGATACAAATTGGATGTTGGTAAATATAAAATAATTTATTATTAGTCATTATCAACACATACATATAGAACAGTATTTTAATTTTGTTCACTTATTTGTCTTACAACCCCCTAATCCAAAAAAGATTATAGTATAGATTTTCGCGCAAATGACATCTTAAGTGGTTGCTAAAGGAATTTGCTGGTTTCTTCCTCATTTATAGGAATTTATAAAATTGTCTCGCATCTCGATTAGAGAGATTATTTACATTTATTATAATATGTGCCTTCAGAAGGGTAGCCTTGACGCCACGGTAAAGTTGTTGCTGTATGACCTTGTGGTCATTGGTTCGAGTCGCGGAAACAGTCTCTTGCAATGCAAGAGAAGGGTATGTATAATAGATCCAATGTGCTATGACCCTTTCCGGGACTCGACATTGGCAGAAGTTTCATGCATCAACTGTCCTTTATAATATGTGCCTTCAATTAAGTGCTATAGCAAAAGAGAAGGAAAAAAACAAAGTCAATAATGTACACCTATATGATATTGCATTCGTTTAGTTTGTGATGATCTAATGATAAATTGGTGGAATATATTACTTGACAAAGCAAGAAATCCACCATAACCATTTCAATTCGTCATCCAACAAATTAAAAAGTTGCAACAGAGAGTAAATGCCTGTGAGTAAGATGATGATGAAGCTTTTGACTAAGGATTTCTATTGTTTGGATCTTGACTTTGACATTCTTAAACATCTCAACTCTAAAATTCCAACCACAACAAAGAAAAGAATGATGAATATGATGAGAGTGATGAACATGGAGGAGAGAAAGAGAAATCTTTTTAAATTATTCTATAGAAACTAGCTCATAAAGGAAAGAGTGATGAGAATAGTGAGAGTGATGAACATAATCGCCTTCTAACCCAACAATCCGATGAGAATTTTAAAATGTTGATAGTTAGTTTGATAACAGTGCAATTGCAGTTGTTGATTGATGCAATGGTAGTGGAGATGCACTGAGTGGTGTTAAAACTTATATTCCTTCGACTTCAATACCTGACCCTTGGATACGTGAGCAAGGTTACATATGCAACCTAGGATGATGATGATAGTGTCAAAGCTATTAAGAGTCGATATTAATGTCGATATAAGGGTGGCAGATGAAACTCAAGATATGTGGGAGAATTTACCTAAGATTGATTTTGATTAAGCTTCATTGTACTCTTAGCTTTTTTTATTATACTCTTATGCATCATACAATTATCCATCATACTAGAACTCAGTGACACGTGGGTATTATTATGTTGTGCTAAAAAATTCTAATTCCAGTGTCCAAGTTTAACTCCAATAGTGAACCGAAACATGTTGATGGACATGTAAAGAAATCAATATGGATAATTATTTAATTTGGATGTTGGAAACTATGGAGTTGATCTTACAAGGATGATACAAGAAACGATCCTCCCATCCGATAACACTCTGTTTTGATATTAGCAACTAAATTCATTTTAATTAGTAGTGTTTTGCATTAAATTTTTTTTTAGGAAGAGAAATATATGTGTTTGTTTTTATCTAACAATAACAAGGTATCCAATGTTTGAAAATTTACATAAAGTCATTATAAAATCAAGTATAATAGGCAACAATTTTTTTTAAATAGAAAAATATAAACATATAGAGTGAACACTTATTCACCCAATAATTATGATATATATATAGGTATGTAGACAATGCGTTAATAAGCCAAAGCCACCATACCCTCACTACACAAGGAATTTGATTTTATGTGCATTCTTAAACCAAAATTTATTGACACTTCTGAATATTATCAAAATGCAAAACCCACATTACATTTCATGAATAATTTGAAGTTGATTAGATCCAAATAATACCAAGCTTTAGCAAATTCCAATAGTAACTTTAGCATATTGACAAATATATGTAAAACATAAAATAAGCAATTCCAGTAATTATCAAAATTTCAAACTTGTGACAATTTTAATTCACTATATATCTAAACATACTGAAGCTGGGAACTAATCTCCATGATCATTATGGATGCAAGTTGTTGGATTTGAAATAGTAGTAGAATAGTCCGAGGAAGAAATTGAGTCATGACCTCTACAATCAAACTTTAAGCGTTTAAGAGTTGAAGTTTATTCGCTTTTATTATTTATACAATAATAACAAAAGTATAGGTTAAATTTATACCTTAACTTACTGGTTATTGTAGAAAAATTCAATAAGCACTAAACATTTTACGAGATAGTGCTCATATAGGTTGAGTTGAACATGTATCCTCATTTTGGATTTGGATCGAAGGGATCTCACAGTTCATATCAAAGTTGCACTCTATAAAAATATTATTCCAAGAGTGCTTAAACCAACTTTACTCAACTAAGTGGTTAGATAAGAATGCTTCTTCATCGTAACATTCAAAAGATGTTCAACATCTACCTATATCATTTGAAACTTGTCAACATCTATTGTTCTCAAATATTAATAAAATAATGTTTTATAATTAATATACACTTATATAATTAGTATACTTTTATATTTGCAAGGAAATAAAGAATATGGTAGGAAAAATGTATCATTCTGAAACTCTGACACTACTTGAAAATTTAAGTGGTCAAAATGGAGGCTACTTTTTTGTCATATGTTCCTCAGACTAAAAGAAAAAATGTTAAGAGATTGATGTGGCTAGCTAGGCTCTTATAGATTATTGAATTGTAAAAGATTATTAAATTATTTTATTTATGAAAGAGCATTGTTTTATTATACGTTAGAAATATAAGATGCAGACATAACACCCAATATCTAAATAAACCATTTTGGACTAATCATAGATTATATAATTTATTATATATAATTATTAACTCCTACACGACTAATTGTTGACTGCATATCTGTTAACTCCATAACTCTTAACACTTTCCCAATCATTTATGCCCACTTTATTTCACTAAGTAAAAAAGTCCACAAAAGTAAAAAAGAAAAGAGAAAAGAGAAAAGAGAAGATACTTGATTTGGATCATGAAGATGCAATGCTATTGCAATGTCTTTGAAACTGTAATCATGCAACACTTGGATTGAAATTGATAATCTTTATGGGAGTTTATCTTCAAAAGTCAAAATTGGTGAGAATCTGCAAAATGCTTGATATGGTTTTCTTTCTTAGCTCCTCTCATATTGATGATATTACATGCTTTGAAGTTTTTGAAAATCAAGTGAATTTGTGAAAAGTCAAAGGAAAGAGAGAGAGAGGATTCTAGTAGATACTTATAGAGAACAAGATATTACTCCGAGAGATGAGAAGATGTCAAAGAGGTAACTGATAACATTTTTACATACACTCAGAAAAGTGAAAGGAAAATATTGAAAATGAAGGACCAGTCAATCTTTTAAATTTTTTAATCAATGGAATGAATGAAAAAAGTTATTGCATCCACAACGAGAAGAGTTTCAATGTAGACCCTGAGATAGGAGGATATGAGTTAGTGATATTCTTTTTTTTTTGGTGGACTTAAAGAGAATGAGATGTTAGAGGAACAAACAGTACCTAATCTCTTCCTAAATCATACACATGATACCAAAAGATAAAAAAAAAGGAGGGAAAGTGTTGGTGAAATAAGAATTGAGCAGTGTGTCATTTGAGACAAAGAGGAATATTTGAGATAAGATGAACAATAAATGTTTCAGTTCTAAAAATGGTTTTTGATTGTTGACATCCTTCTTTTTTTTTGGAATTGTGCCTTTGTTTTTCACCATTACACCATTGTTTCATAAAGAAATTTAATACTCCTTGTTTTACTCAAATTGGGTTCGTGCCTATGGGCTTTAGACCTTTTTTATTATTACTTTTTTATTTTTCTCTTGGAGGTTTAGCGGAGTGTCCATGTGGTCATTAATCTGGTCATGACACTTTGAAGCAATGTATGTCCTGTGCTCTTTAGGTCTTTGCTTCTCCTTGGCCCTTTTGAAGCCCTAATCTTAAGATCTCAAGATGAAGAGTGGGAAACCTCAGTCCAAGCAACCCAGAAAGGTTGATACCAAGCTTTTGGGGAAGGGATTGAGATGAACCTGAACAAGTGACTAAAAAACCATGGAACTTGAAGGTCAACATGGATCCGAATAAGCTCAAGAGGCCTCTTGGTTCTTTTAGATCTTCATGGAAGAATTGAGGAACGCTTTCTACGTAAAATAATGATTTTAATAAGTCAGTTGCAGCGGTTAGCAAAGCTAGAGGAGATAAGTGGGTCAACATTTCAGAGGTTATGAAGGCTATGGTAGCCAAGCGAAAATCAGATTATATGAAGACCATGATTTTCCAAGTCAATATGGGAGGAAGTTATGTTGTTGTAGCAGTAGAAGTTGCTAATGATTGAAACAAGTCTAAATTTGAGGTGAATGATTATGAAGAGGAATGTGATAATTTTCGAGTGAGAAGAGCACAGAGGATGAGATATTGAAAGAGAAAAGGTTGCTGGCCTAAAGATAGTTGGACCATATACCTGTTATATCAAGAAACCAGTGTTCTAAATGGTGGTCGAGGCGACCGCCTAGGCGGGAGGCGGGAGGCAACGACACCGCCTTTTCACCGCCTCAGGCAAAAGCGGTGCTTTAGGCGATAACTCACCTCTTTCTGCCATGGCTGCGCATGGAACCGCCGCCTCCACTGCCGCCGTTTCAGCACCGTGACATGTTTGGACGCATCACTTCGGCCCGACAACTAGTTTGGATGCGTTGTGCGAGCCCGGATGCATCGTCCGTGCCCGACGAAGGGCCTGGAAGTGTCGCCCGGTCCCAACAACACATTTGGACGTGTCATGCGAGCTCGTACACGTCGCCTGAGCCCTACGACGGGTCGCTCGAGCTCGACAACGGGCTCGGACACAACGCCTGGCCTGCCGATGCCAGGCTTGGTGATGCGTCGGACTAGTCGCTTGGCCAAAACAGGGTACACAATTTAATTTAACTTAGGTTAATAATTTTAATCAACTCCTAGCTATGATTGAGATAATTTAAATAGATTTAATTGAAGCTTAATAAAATTATCTCATATATATTTTATTTTAAATATTTATATTATATTTTTATGTTAAATTAACATATTTTATTAAAAGTAAATATAAGAATAGTGGCTATTTATAATATTATCTATATAAAATAATTTTAAAAAATCAACTGTCTAGCACCACCTAGGCAGTGCCTAGGCGGCCGAGATGGTAGGCGGTCACTGACCGCCCCGCCATCACCGCCGCCTACTGCCATTTACAACACTGCAAGATACTTTGAGGCTTGAGTATTAGGCATTGTCCCAATATAGCCTTAAGCGTGACAGTTTACAGGTTTCAACAAAGTATGAAACAGAAGGGGAAGGTGGCCAATGTACTAGACTGAATTGCCCTGCACTCTAACAAGGTGCTGCACAGAATACCCTGTATTTTTCATATATTAATTTTAAATCTTTTGGTAATTGATATTATTCATGAAGACATACTTGAAAAACTGTATAAATATGCCTGCATAAGCAAATCAGAAAGAGAGGATGGTCTTAGGATGACCCTTTTGGTAATTGATATTAACCTCACAGTCTTTGAAGGAGAGAACCAACCCTTTGTCAATAGGTGCTCCTGTTGAGCATTGCAATATTCTATGTGCCATTAGTGCAATCATATGCGGGAGGCATATTGGAAGTTTCTACAAGGATGAAAGAGAAGTGAAAGGTGCAATGTACTAAACTAATTGTCGTGCACTATAACAAGGTGCTATGATGAATATCATGTGGTCCCATAAATTTGTGTAAAGTTTTTTATTGTTGACGGATATTGATGATGAAAGTATCCTTGAATAAATGGACAATTATCTTTTGCCTAAGAGCAAATGAGAAGCTCAAGATGACTATATTATACAATTTTTCATTGCACTCAGTCTTTGGAGGAATCCCAACCACGTATGATGCAACAGCTTCATGGATAATTAAAGCATTATATATACCATCAGTCCATTCCTTTGTGGGAACTACCAATATTAATGCTGCAAAAGGTGATATTGTTCACTCCAAACGGCCCAATATTGCCAGCCCCCACAGCTAGATACAGGCAGGTAAATCAAGTAACAAGCTGGCACCCCATGTGGGAGGGCATTTTCCATGGCTTCGTCGTGATTCGACCCTTGCCTCATGCTGCAAATCTGCCACATGGTTACCGACTCGGTTACGTCCGCAAAGAGATTGATTGTTCTTAACTCTTGTTACTGGAATGAAAAGATTATAATATTCTTTTGGGAATGACACTTAACATACATAAGCAGAAAAAGAAAGAACATATCAATTTAGCATCTATATTATTGTTCCAAATCTAGATGATGATACTTTTCAATTACTGAGTTTTCTGCAACTTATATGGATAGGCATATTCGCATTTGCCTTCTTCGAGACACCAAATTTCCTTAAATTTCATGATTAAATTCTCCCTAGAATCCATAAAAGTACTTGGTATGGTTTAATTTTTGGATTCATATTTATAATCTTTGACGTGTTTCTATTTACATTTCTATAGTTGTGTTATTAGAGAAGGAAATCAATCTCTGCTGTTATTCTTCTTTCAGAGGTTTTATGATCATGGAGGTGAATCACCTGTTGCACCAGATGCACCATTAAAACCATCGATGGACATTTTCTCCATGGGGTATGTGTGTTTACAACTTAATATAGAATCTTTATTTCCTTCCAGTTAGTTTTATCATTTCAGCTGTGTTATCTAAATTAATTTCATTTGAGTTCTTTAAATTAATCCCGTTAAGCATAATGTCAGTGATAGCCAGAACATAGCTATAAGACTATTATTTCAGTTCCACAATTCAATAAAAGTTATACCCTCCAAGAAACCCCTGAGATCTCAATATAGATTTTTTTTTCTTTTATTAGACGTGAAAAAAAAAATCTATATTGAGATCTCAGGGGTTTCTTGGAGGGTATAAGAAACATCCTCTTGCAAAAAGCAATGTAAGACTGCGTACAATGGATCCTTCCCCGGGACCCCGCATGTCGGGAGCTTCATGTACCGGGCTGCCCTTTTATTAGACGTGAGAATGATATTAGCATAGCTAACTGATCTTGTGATACCAGAGTACTTATCAACTTTGAAGCGCTAATTTTGATTTGAAACTTAAAGTCATTTGTGGGATTACAGTGTTGTATTGAAGGTAGTATATTTGTTGATGCGGATTGCCTACAGTTTTGCCTATGTCGTCTCATTACAAATTTCATTTAGTTTCTAAAATGATGTGATTCGGATGTGCTGTCTTAAAAATATTGGCACTTTATACCATTCTTTTGAATAATCCAGTTTTCAGGTTTCAGTTATATAATGGTCCTGACTGACATATTATATCGTAGAGTTTGTGTTCAACATCATTTTGTCATACATATTAGATCCCACACACAATATATCAGTCATCATCCCTTTATCCTTTTACTATACAATATAAAATTTAGGCAACATTTTTATATATTCTCAAAATACAAAAATTATATTAATTAATAGTTTGAAGCTTTCAAATAAAAACATAATCAATTCTTAAAATCATCAAAATTTATCTAAAGACAGATGAAGCTTCATGACCATTATAAAAGCAAGATCTCAGACTTGATGCCTCTGTAGTGAAAATTTGAAACTAAAGATCAATCTTCATCGCCATCACAAAAGAAAATTCTTGAATTTTGTGTCTCTGCAATAGAATTATGATAAAGACTATTTAATTATGCGCAATAATAATAAAATTGTTGATTTTAATTTTATAAATTACTAAATAATTGTTATAAAAGATTTAATAAGAATCAAACATTTCATGAGATAATTAAAATTTGAATTCAACATTCAATATCATAAATATAACTCAATAGTAAGCATCTATCATAATCCAATACTAATTAAAATATTTTTAATTAATATATTTAATATTAAGAAAATACTGAAACCATATCGGCATAGTACAATATGATATCAAAACTGCATCATCCGATCATAAATTGAAACTCTGACACGGTTTGAAATTTTAAACCTTTGTTTAAACAGTTCATATTTCAAGGATCTATGTGCATCAAGTTCCTAGAGAAACGTAGTTCAATGCCTTTTTTTTCATACATCACTTATTCTCTGCTAATTATTAACCAGCAAAATAAGATGATGAAGAAATCAATAATTGTCTTGTTTTTGTCTTTCTTTATTTTTTTTAAAGTAATGTAACTATTCTAGATGAGTTCCTATAAATTGCTAAGTATAGGATTTTGTATATGTTGAAGCCAAGTTCCCAATCCGATAGATGAGTTTGGTGTAAGTTTGATCGAGGATGCCTAGGTCAGAATGATTTGTGGACATTAAATTAAATGTATTGCATGTTGATCTAGTTCAAAGTCCTAGTGTGTTTACCCCTACTGAGCTGTAATTTCTTTTTCTGGCTAAGTGGTTTAAATGGATAAACGATTTAAGTCAATCCTATAAATGGTTAATGAGATGTTACAGTCTTTTCCTTTCAGATGTGTTATTGCTGAACTTTTCTTGGAAGGACAACCATTGTTTGAGTTATCCCAGCTACTTGCATACCGGCGAGGGCAATATGACCCTAGTCAGTGCCTAGAAAAGGTATATCTTTGGACATCTATCCAATTTATGAAGATTTCGCCTCGTTTTATGTAATAACTTCAAGAACTATTTTCTTTTTCTGTTTTTTTTTGAGAAGGGAACTCGAGTTGATTTCTATCTTTGGCCTTTTGCTTGGAAGCATCCCTCATTATATTATCTATTTGTTGTAATATCTTGCTTATGGTTAAATAATTTAAGATTCGTTAACTATAACTTATCTTATGTGTAACTATTGTAGATACAAGATGAAGGTGTCCGGAAAATGATTCTTCATATGATTCAGTTGGAGCCAAATGCAAGGCTATCCTGTCAAAGTTACTTGCAGAATTATGCATCTTCAATATTTCCAAGCTATTTCTCACCATCTCTTCACAAATTCTTCTCTTATTTGGTTCCTCTTGATTCGGATGCAAGGGTGAGAATGCCTCTGCTGATTATAGTTGCAAGATATTTTTAATCTCATCCTAGTAAAATGCGCCATTTGTTTCTTACATAGGTTGCAGCAATTGAAAGAGCATTCCATAAGATTCATGCACAAATGATGAGTGTCAGGTCATCAGAGGATGTGATTATTGACTCATCTGCCTCTCCCAAACTTATAGATGAAGAAGGGTTTCATATGGAAGGTGTGACTCAAAATATGCTTTTGGCTAGGGGGAATGCAAGAAGCAGTCTAGAGAAAAGTGAAATTGCAGGCCAGGTTCAGCTTGTTGGAGCTATCACTTCGCTCCTGAGGGATGTAGAACAAATAAATTGTTGTACACACACAGATGTAACACAGAGGAATGGTATAATCTTGCCTACTAATGATTCTGGTACTGACTACACTACATTTTCTAAGCAATCAAAGATCATGAAAGATCAGTTATCAAATGATTCCCAGGGACACAAGCAGAAAGATTTACTATTTCTAAGAAACATCTTGAAAGGCGATCTGGACTCTTTGATGAATGTTTATGATAGCCAGACAGATACATACTGTATCCCATCTTTTCCCAGCACAGGGGACAAAAACAGTTGTGATGGCATGGTCCTGATTGCATCGTTAGTATGTTCTTGCATAAGAAGTGTGAAGCAGCCACAGCTGAGAAGGGCTGGTCTCATCCTCCTGAAAACTGCTTCCTTGTACACTGATGATGAAGATCGTCTGCAACATGTCCTTCCATATGTTATTGCAATGCTTTCTGACCCAGCTGCTATTGTTCGCTGTGCTGCTCTTGAAACATTGTGTGACATTTTAACTCTTGTCCAAGATTTCCCTCCTAGTGATGCAATGATTTTTCCTGAGTATATTCTCCCAATGCTTTCCATGCTCCCTGATGATCCAGAGGAAAGTGTTAGGATTTGTTATGCTAGTAATATTTCTACGATTGCCTTGACTGCTTATAGATTTTTGGTTCGGGCTGAGAGCATAGCTGATGGAGGACCTCTTGACAAATCAACTCTAGGCCCCAAACAACAATCTCATGTTGCAGAGTCACCAGGAAAACAACAGGGCCAAAAAGTTGATAGTCAGCTTATGCAATTAAGGAAATTGATAGCTGAAATTGTGCAAGAATTGGTGATGGGTCCTAAGCAAACCCCAAATGTCCGTCGAGCTCTCCTGCAGGATATTGGCCATCTATGTTACTTCTCTGGTAAGAAGCATAGTAATGATTTCTTATTGCCCATCCTTCCAGCATTTCTCAATGATCGGGATGAGCAGCTCCGAGCAGCTTTCTATAGACAGATAACTTTCGTCTGCTATTTTGTTGGTCAAGTGAGTGTGGAGGAATATCTTTTACCATACATTGAGCAAGCATTAAGTGATGAAATGGATGCTGTAATTGTGAATGGTTTGGATTGTTTGTCTGTACTGTGCAAAAGTGGTTTTCTGCGAAAAAGGATGCTTCTTGGGTTGATTGAGAAAGCTTTCCCCCTGTTGTGTTATCCAATCAATTGGGTTAGAAGATCAGCTGTTACGTTCATTGCTGCTAGTAGCAAGAGTTTAGGACCAGTAGATTCGCACGTTTATCTTTCTCCAGTCTTACGCCCTTTTTTAGACAGGGTCCCAGCTTCGTTATCTTCTGAAACATCTCTGCTTTCATGCCTGAAGCCTCCAGTCTCTAAAGTAGTATACCATCAAGTTCTGGAAAATGCAAGGAGCTCTGACATGTTGGAAAGACAAAGAAGGATATGGTATAGCTCATCAACATATTCCAATCAGTGGGAAACCATTGAACACACTAGAAAGGTTTCTGGAGACATAAAATCCACCAAGATTTCTGCCAAAAGAAAATCAAATGCACAAAGTGGAAATTATGCAGCCAATATGACACTGGATGCATCTCTACCTGTTGTGGAGGATGTAGCTGTGAAAACAGGGATATCTTTCCGGACTTCTGGTTCAGTGGATACACGGGATTCTGTCTATTCTGAAAAAACTCAATTTTCTTCATTCACATCTCCACAGATCACGGCGGCTAATAATTCTCTTTGCGATGGACCTACTGATGGCATACCCTTGTATTATGTTAGTCGTGATAAACTTGCATCTGGTATTGGTCCTGAATCTTCATTTCAATGGAATCCAAAAGGGGTCGCCGCTTCATGCATGCCACGTTTGGAACCTCTCGACAAGCCATTTGGCTTATCTAATTCAGTTCCACCCAAACTTGTTTCAAGCACTTTTTTAAACATCAGCACCCACATCAAACAAGTGCAAAAGCAAGCTGATGTTGAACCTAGGAACTCTGAGCAATCTGCATTTCTTACCAGTAAGTTTCAGGATATCACTGTTTATGACACTTTGAAGGGAAGCTCGTTGGATGATGCCTCACAATCTGAGTTTAGTGGATTGTCTACCTTTGCAAGAGCATCTTCAGTTCCTGATACAGGATGGAAACCACGTGGAGTTTTGGTTGCTCATCTTCAAGAGCACAGATCTTCTGTGAATGATGTAACTGTATCTAATGACCATACCTTTTTCATAAGTGCATCAGATGATTCGACTGTTAAGATATGGGATACTAGGAAGTTGGAAAAGGATATATCTTTCAGGTCTAGGTTAACATATTCTCTTGATGGTTGTCGAGCTTTATGTGCAACTATGCTTCGAGGAACTGCCCAAGTGGTCGTTGGTGCAAGTGATGGAATGATTCATTTATTTTCTGTAGATTACATAAGTAGAGGGTTCAGTAATGTAATTGAAAAGTATTCTGGTATTGCTGATATCCAGAACAGAAACATTGGTGAAGGCGCAATTCTTAGCGTGTTGAACTGCTCTAGTGCAGATAGTTGCATTAATCAGACTGTTTTATTCACCACCCAGCATTGTGGAGTTCATCTCTGGGATACGAGGGCAAATTCTGATGCCTGGACATTCAAATCTCTTCCAAATGAGGGATATGCCTCATCTCTTGTAATGGGTCAATGTGGAAACTGGTTTGTATCTGGTTCTTCTAGAGGTGTTCTGACACTCTGGGATCTTAGGTTCCTTCTGCCTGTGAATTCATGGCACTATCCCATGGTTTGCCCTGTTGAGAAGCTATGCTTACTAATTCCACCATTGAACTCAGTGGGTGCTGTGTCAAGGCCATTAGTTTATGTTGCTTCTGGAAGTAATGAAGTCTCCCTCTGGGACGCTGAGAATGGAAGCTGTCATCAGGTACTTAAGACCACTCACTTTTCCTCTACGGTGTATTAAAGTAAATAAGTAAATAAATGTTCCAGTTAGGCGATGTGAAACTATGATAAACATGCATATCAAACGAGGAAGAGGAAGACCAAAAAAGACTTGGTTAGCAATAATAAAACAAGATAAAATTTATTTAAATATAGATGATGATATAATAGGAGATAGAGCTCAATGGCGTAAAAGGATTCATACAGCCGCCCCCACCTAGTGGGAAAATGCTTGGTTGTTATTGTTGTTGTTGAAGTGATGCAATTTTATGTAAGGCTCTTGACTATAATGTATTCATTGAGATATACCATAAAGTTTATTTTACATAAAAGTTTGTGTAATTTACATGGCTTACAAAATGGTCATCATGTTTTGTTTACAAGCTATTTGTTGACTTTTTCCATCTGAAGCGCAGATTTATAACATTTGAATTTTTTTTTAATACTCGTTTATCCAGGTGTGCAACTATATTTATAAGCATTACTACATTGTATATGTATTTTCAGTAGTTTCTACTTTGTTTATGAGTCCTTGATGCACCCACCTACCTGTTTAGTGCGTGGGATATTAAGATATTGTTAGAGTATTTTTTAGACTGAGTTTACTTGAGTTGCACAATGATTTTATCTCACCCCAAACATAATAAAATTAGTTTGTGCACCTTCTGTGGAGCCGGACCTCAGACATCCACACACCTCTTCTTTAAAGATGACAGTGAGATATGTATGATTAGTGTATGGAAGTCACGATCCTACCTTTTACTAGATGCCTAAACCATCCTATTGCCTGCACAAAATGTGCCACTCAGGTCAAACAAATTAGAGGGCTTCAGACTAAGTTGAATCTGGTCCATCTTGATAAAATGAAATAACTGTATATTTATGAGAATCTGGCAAGAGGAAAGGCTCTTCGTATGAATTTTGGATGCCTTTTACATTTGGAAATACAAGATATTTTTCCAGATCTCATTCATATTCCTTGTGTAAAGATTAGCTCGTTACTACTTGGCTTTTTTTCCCCCTGAAAATGGTACTTGTCCTTGTTTGTTGTCAAGTTGCAGTATGGTGATTTTCCTGAAGAGAATTGTTGCATTCATGAATAATATATCAAACAAACTGCAGGTGTTGAGAGTAGCAAGTGGTGAACAGGAAGGTGAAACATCCCATTTTTCACGAGTATCAGGAAGGCCTTCTAACAAGCAAAGTCCAAAATTAGATGGGACAAGAAATATCAATAGCAAATACAGGATTGATGAGTTGAATGAACCTGCTCCTCGTCTTCAGGGTATTCGGTCATTGCTTCCATTGCCTGGGGGAGACCTGTTGACTGGAGGAACAGATTTGAAAATACGTTACTGGGATCATACAAGGTTCTCATTCAAATCCAATCTTTTTTTCTTGTTCTTATGTGAAATAGATTTTTTTTTAAAAAAAAAGTGATTATTTTTTTTTCATGATTTGCAGTCCTGAGCGTAGTTATTGTGTCTGCGGTCCATCAACAAAAGGTGTAGGAAATGATGGATACTATGATATTAGGTCTAGCTTTGGTGTGCAAATTGTTCAGGTAATTTTCAAGTTTATGTTATTTCTTTTTTGCTTCTTTCCTGGATATTTCATTAGTATTATTTGTACATCAAATGTATTTCTATATCATGCTCTCTGTTGTATTTAGATGCATAGTCAATTCTCATGAATGGTTCATTTAATTTTATTAAGTAAAAGTTTGAAATGCTTATCGTGTTGAAATTTGATTGTACCTAAATCTTTATTATTACTTTTGCTTCCCAGTGTGTTTATTTGGACAGACCATTTGTATGCATTTTCTCAATAAAAGTTGCTTTCAATCATCAAAAATACAACTGAACAAGCAAGGCCATGATTGCAAAATTGCTTCCTTGTAATCTAATAGGAGAAGAATAACCATATCGAGGGGGAAAAACTTGGTTGGTACATGTGCCGATATGGTGAATTATTAAGATTGTCGATCATTGTGCTTGGGGATAAAGACATTAGTAGATGCTATGCTCGGTTATTAAATTTGTCTTATGCATTACCATGCAAGAAGATAATGTCTAATGTGATTATGAAGTTTCTTAGATCTGAAAACTTAAATCTACAATAAGTGTGCCTCTTTTTTTCTTTGATTGCAAAGGAACTGCCGGTGTTGATGCATGCTTTGCCTGACTGTTCAAGTAAATGAAACTACTTATTTGCTAAATCTTTTCTCAACATGCTTCCGAAAATGTCAAACAGGAGATGAACAAGCGGCCTGCTACATCCAAGTTGACTCAGAAGATGCTCCTTTCCACGGCAGCAACCGATTCTGCTGGGTGTCACCGCGACTCGGTGCTTTCGTTAGCCTCAGTCAAGTTGAGCCAAAGGGTTTTGATATCAAGTAGCAGAGATGGCACGATCAAGGTATGGAAATAGGAAAAAGGAAAAGAACCGACTTCTTTGTGAAGGTCACATTGTACATATTTTTGTCTTCAATAATATTTGGAAATTCAATTTGTACAGAGGGATGATTATTTAGAAAAAAAAAATTGCAAGGTTTTCCACTTTCTTCCTTCCTATTTTTTAAGGAAGGCCGATGAATCTTAACTAGATTATATAAATTGATAGCTAATCATACTCGCTAATGAGATGCCACATTACCTAGTAATCCATTTTTTTCATGAATAATCTCTTTCCAACCAGGCCTGTAGCAGTATTTTAAATTTTTTGGTGAAGTGCTCCAAACTTTCATCAATATAAGGTGAGTTAAACATTTAATTAAAGATAAATGGTATGTTATTTAATTCAAAATTAAAAATAATTTTAATCTCAAACGCAATTTTTAAGATATTAAGTTTGATCAAAATTTTCATGTTTTATGATATGCCAATGACAATAGTAAGTGCATACTAAATTCACCGCAGGATAATTATTAAGGAATTAAATTTATTAAAATAGAGTTACATTAATAAATATTGGAATAGATATAGCTATTAATCTTTTTTTTATTTGTAATATAGTTTTTAGCTCATACTTCATAACAGTTTGTGTATAAAATATGATTACAACAAGTCGGATTTGTTACGTTGTCTGACTCTCATACTCAACTGAGTGTGCAAGGTATTGGAAAGTGTTTGGATATCTAAAAATGACAAAAGATGTTCGTCCCACGCCCCCATCAATCTTGAATATCTAGAAATATGAGATGCTCAAGGGAAGTCAGATAACATAACATTACTCTATATTAAGTAAAATAGTATATGAAGTAAAATAACATATTACATAGATAAACTTATAAAAATTGATATTTTCAATAACTATAAAAATAGTATTTAAATTATTTAAATTAAATAGTATTTGTATTATTTAAATAAAATATAATAAAAATAAATAAATAGAAAAGTGACAAATCTTATTAGAGATTACACCGAAAATTGACAAATTGAAAAAGGATATTAGAAAACCTCAATTTATTTATATCAATAATTTATATATTCAAATTGCATTGCATCACTTTGAGTTTCTATCTTTATTTATTTATTTATTTTTAATTAACACCAAACATGCAACTTACCTTAATTATCTTAAAGATGATCGATTAAATTTCATCAAAAATTTTCATCAACGATCAGATAAATTAAAAAAATACTTGTAACAAGTAACTCATGCTTCTTAGATAACCATCCATCTAAACAAAAAACTTTATGTAATCATGCTTCTGGTATATCGAGTGAAGTGATGTTACCTATCCGTGTTTAGCTTTCTCAATTGTAGATTATATAGAGTAAGAATACACATCACTTTTAAAATATAACAAATATGGAATGACTATTTAAACATAGATTAAGAAATAATTATTTTTTTTATATATTAGGTAGAGCCTTCTCCCCTCCCAAAAAAAGAAAAAAAATAATTTCTATTAATTAAGAATCACAATTTTAAGAGAATTAATAGTTCTAGCTCATTTTAATAGTTATTAGAAGCTGCACTGCACTGCGGTTGGAAGAGAAAAACTAGAACCAAGTTCCTTGTCGATTTAGTATCATTCAAAGATCAAAGTTGCAAAAAAATCCAATCAAAACCCGGTTCAACCATTGATTTGGGAAGACCAGGAGAATCGACCAATTTATATAAATTCAATCCAGTTTATCAACCTTAAAAATGATAAAATTACCTTTCTATAAACAAACACCTAAACCTTTTAATTAATATTGTTATTAATTTTTAAGTTAACCTAGTCGTTAAAACACTTTATATTCTTATTCTTCACCAACCGAATAGGGTGACCATGAAACACCTACCTTAAAAGAAGCCATCCATGTCGGACACCATTAACCTCCTCAACTCCATCTCACCTCTCGCATGACCACTTCGCCTAAAAGTCACTAAGCCACTAAGCTGATCGATCCCCCAATGCTTCACATCCTCGTCCTAACCTCAAGCACACTGATGAACTCGCCCATATACAACTGTCCTCGGCGAACCATCCTTCTTTGTCAATGCTTACAATATAACCCCCACATAACAAGGGCAGCAAGAAACTTGCCCCGAGTAGCAAGTATATCAAGAAACTTGTACATTAAACCCCTAAAATAGATTATCAGTGCCACAAGAGAATATTTCCGCGAAACAAATAGAACTAAGCAATCTACTACTGACATGTTATTTGCTCTTTGAACTATTCACTGAGGTTATATGACCTTCTAGAGACACTTTTCACTATGAATTGAGCAAAGAAAAGAGAGACTAAGCACATATTCCATCTAAAGCACAAGATTCTATTCCCCTTTGGGTCGCCACACAAGAGATTGATCTATTTGGAATTAAAACATGTTCCCTTTTATAGGTTCATCTTGTTTTGTCAGCCTAGCACCTTTGGAAATTCAAGTTGAAGATATTGAATCCTTGTCTTAGTAGAGAACCATAGTATCATCCATATGTCGAGCAATATGCATCCTACTTAGAATGATGTTTGTTGGACACACCTTTTACGATATAGTTTCCTTTAACTACTGTGAAAGGGAAAAAAAAATCAACTACATAAATCAGTGTGGGCAGGGTGGATTACCTTCTTGTGCCATTTTTGCTTGTAGAACATCATCTTCATCCTTTTTTTCCCTTTCTGATCAATAAACTCTCCTACCGAATGCCCCACTGGATAAAAAATCTTCTCTTCTTTTGCTGCACAGCTTGGATGCTCTATAAACATGCTTCCAAGTTGGATCATGACATTATAGTAAGTAACATTCTACAGTTTAGCAAATAAAAATAGACATCATCATTCATCAATCACTCTGAAAAACAAAGCCAGGCCCAATGATTCATTGCCACAGAAAAAAACAGATTCTTACAGATAACGTATGACCAGTCTTTCACAGTGGAATCATGGATTGATAAGCATTTTTTAAATAAAGAAAACACAGACAAAATGTTTGAATTGTAGTAAACAATGAGCACCTCTATAAAACAAAGTAAGATGACAGTAAATGTGCAAAGCAAATCAAGTAGATATCTACCAATTTGCGTCAACTCATTAAAAGATCAAACCATTGCTTCAGGCTTGGCCTGCGGAAGAAAGCAAACAAGTCCATAGCATGCATGTGAGAATAAACAAACAGATTTAAGCATAACTTCAACATCAAACTCCAGCAGTTCTTACAGTAACATAAAAGAGTCCATTAAATTCATGTGGCTTACCTTTTGAAGAGCAGATTGAGTGAAAATAGCAGTGTTCCAAAAATCTCAGTGCCAGTAATATCAAACTTTGATCTTAAGTCAAAATAGGGGCTCATCTCCTTAAAACACATAGTCAATCCGGTAGGAAAGGCCTTCAAGCTCATCACACTTACCTGCTACTCTTAGCACACCACCAAATTTTTAATAGCTAAAATTATGCTGCCTTAATGTAAAGTTTGATAAAAACTAGAACTTCAGCTGATAGGATAAAAGAAAAGAACCAAATACCACAAACAGAAGGAGCCAGGTGGCCAGAGATGAAAGGGAGATACCTAACCAAAACTAAGAGTTTCATCATTAAAAGTTTTAGATTTTGTAAAACTTTATTTTGGTGGTTTTGGTGGATTGTCTTTTTTTGGAGATTAAGACTTTGAAGGAAGTCTCCAAATTAGTATCTTATTTAGGATTGTAGGGAAGCTTTGGTAGAAATATAATTTAATTTGATTTATTTTTTAATTTATAATTTTGTATATTTCTTAGTCGGTCCTTTTTAAGTATTGAATTCTTTCTTTACTTGAATATTTTTATTTTTATTTTTTCAATTTTTTCTGATTTGGAGTTTTCAAAGACACCCCAATCCCCTCATTCTAATCATCTTTGCATAATAAAATTATTCATTGTTTGTGTGAGGTTGTTCATTTCTCTATGTGAGATAATTTATCCCTCAAGTTGCATCAAGTGGTACCATTTTCTTTGTGTGAATTTCGATCTGTTTTCCTAGTACATTAATACCCTCTCTAACAATAAATGTAACTATAAATCCAACTTCCATCAAAATAGCATATAGACGTGTACAATATGCTAACTAATCAGTAAAAAGGTACTGATAGTGTAAAGGATTCTCAACCTGACACCAATTCTGACCTTGTCCTTTAGGGATCACATGATTCTTGACAAAGAATTGATTGGTGTAATCTTCTTTTTCTTTAATTCAACGACCGCCGGTCTATCTCCTCACTTCTCCTTCACCATCTTTTCCCCCATCTGTTCTCATCTTTCTTATTTAGTCTCCTGGTGTCCAACTAACTTTTCTGTCTGTAAAATGGTTTGATATAAAGGAGAGTTGAATTGAAAGTTAGATACAGATAGAAACAGCATGGTGTAATGGATTTAGACATAACAAGGGTTTAAAGACCAAGATATAGAAGGTGATTGAACTAAGAAATAGGGGAAATAAAGAATGTTAGAGAAGCCAAATTTGTCAAAGTGCAAGTTGAACAAGACAAAAGATGCATACCTACCACCAAGCAACAGTTCTAATTTCAGAGGAGGTCCTGCTGCAGTGGAAGAGAAATACAAAGAATTAGAAGTATGACCCTGTTGCCGGTCCTCCAGAATCAACCAGTCATTCACGAATATCCTTTTGGAGACTCAATTGAAACAATTTAGGCAAATTCAAATTTGTACTGAAGCAAACATAGCACATGGCATTAAAGCTCATTGTGTTGATATTAAAAATCAAGGACCTAAATCACAATAGCTAATGCTATGTACCAAGGAGCTATGAAAATTGCTTACCAAAATCAAGCTTGGATAGTACAGGAAGAAGATCTAAGCATCACACCACCTAAAGAAAAACAAATAGTTTTTTTACTATTAAATTTTTTATTTTTATTTTTCATTCTTTTGCTCAATGAGCAGTTTGTCCATTCTCAGGACCCAGCCCATACAACACACCTGCATACCTCTCAGTTGAGCCACTAAAAAATGACTCCTTCAATTTCCTGAAAGCGCAAGAAGTAAGCAGGCTGTCAGAACCGGCCTGGTGGCATATCCCAACTCTTTCTAATTCAAGCAATTCGGCAAGCTTATTTAGGCCCCCATGGAGGCTGTTGCAGAACTTCATGAGGTGTTTGACATCGTACACGGTTGGGAAGTAGATCCTGATCAAATTGAAGAAGCCCACTTGGGTGTCGGGGAGGTGCTGGCAAGTGAGCACCTTGAGAAGGTAACCGAAATCATAGCCGCTGTGGAATGTGACCCAATGAACGGAGTCATTAAGCACGATCCCGGACGACATGAGGAGCTCACCGAACCGCTGGGCGTCGATCCCTTCCTCGCTGTTCCTCTCGAAGTCGATGCCGCTCTGCCGGAGGAGTTCGATGGAGTCGGTAGAGAAGACGTCGCACTGCAAGTCGAACTCGCGGAAATTGAACTGCCAGACGCAGCCACGGCTGCTGCCGCAGGTCGGGAGGTTGCCGCGTTCGTCGGAGAAGGTGAGACCGAGCTGGATGAGCTTGAGCACGTCGACGTTGGCCTTGAGAGTGGCGTAGTTGAAGTCAGCACTGCTGCGGAAGGTGCCGAGGGGTCGGCAGACGATGCCGGGGAACTCGGTGTCCATGGCGACGTAGGGGAAGTCATCCACCACCTCGCGGATTAGGGCGAACTCTGCCTCGAGATTATCGGCCCACACCTCGCGGATCTGGACAGTCTCCGTCTTCGGAAGGATCGCCGACATCGCACCGGCGTCAATCGGAATGAAATCCCTAATCGGGGGATTGACCTCGAACCGAACCATATCGGGGGAGACCGGAGAAAAAACGTGGGCTGATTGGATCGAGAGGCCACCGATCCAATAACCCGAAAGGGCTCCGGAGAGAATGAGGCGCCGTGGCATGATCTGATTGAAGAATCGAAAAGGCATATTCTTGGTTACCATGTTTTAACAATTAACTAATAGAACTTTAATATCATAATAAATTTATTATTAGTTTTTCCCATTTTTTATCAAAATAAGTAGTAGCGTTTTTTTATTTACTTAAAAGAGTACCTTAATTTTAAAACTATGAAAAAAAAATATTAAAAACAGTATTATTTATTTCTATCCTCTTAAATTCTCTCTTGTCATTTTCTAATACATCACCCTCTTCAAAATTAAAAAAGTTATGATATATTCATATATCAAGTCCATTGTTAAATTTGATATTGGATCATATTAAATTCAACGTGAATTTGATATTTTTCATATTAGACCCAATGTAAATCTAATATGGTCTAATATTAAACCTAATCTGGATATAATATTTTTTCATATCATATCCATGTATTGAAAAATAGTATGAGATTTAAGAGGTGAAAGATAGAAAGAGAATAAAATTATTATTTCTAATTATTTGAATAGGGAATCTAAGTTTAAGAAAACGAATGATATATAATGATACTGAATCCAGTTAAAAAAGAATATTATTAATAGTTATTTTCTTTTTAGGTCAGTATTAATAGTTTTATTTTAAATAGTATCAAAGAGAAAATTACATTTATAATTTCATTTATACTGAAAATAAAAATAGTAATAAGAATAATTGTTTGAGTAGAATTCAATCATGATAATCCTTTCACATTTAGGGGTTCAATATGAAAATGATTGTGAATCATAAAAACCGTAGTTTTTTTTAAGACCATTACAATTATAATAATTATTAATTGGCTACTATAATAATTTATTGAGTAAGGTAATAAATAATTTTAGACAAATTACAATAGCGATCAAACGAGCCGATCTATATGGATAGGCCAGTCTATGACGGATCAGTCCATGATGAGTTGACTATTTAATAATGGACTGACCCAAAAGAATAATAAAAAAAATATATAAAAAAGATTAACTTTTAGTTAATCTAAATTCAATCAAATAGGCTAGAATAAAAAAAAAAAATTTCCTTAGGGTATTTTTGTTTTAGTTTTCTATTCTAAATGTTTACTCTATAATTCTTATTCTTATTTATTAATTAGTTATCAACTTGAATTTTTAAATGTTTAATCTATAATTCATATTTATTAAATTACTTGCCTAACTTGAATTTTTTTTACACAATTTATATCCTAATTTATGTATTATTTAATTTATTTTGGATGCCTCTTAAATCACAATTTTAGAATAATTTATCTATACTTGTTTTTTTTTTCCCTCAATTCGGAGTCTAATCCAAACTTATCATGACCCGATCCACATGGATCCCAGGCGGATTGCCTATAGCTCGCCTGAACTCATCTTTAAATGAGTTAATAAAATTTCAACTTAAACTATTTAAATTATTTGATAAGATAGATTAACCCCAACAATCACAATCCAAATTAACTATTATATAATTTAAATTTCATATTATCCAAATCACATATACAATTTTAGAAATACTCAAATCACCAATCCACTAACTATTTTGCCCCTTCGCTGCTTTATTTGCTCACTTTATCAATTGCTAGAATAAAATTCCATCACCATAAATAGGAACTTTAATCTATTGTTACACTATAAAAATCTATTAAATTTTTTTTAAAAATGATTAAAAAACTTTTATGATAAAAAATTTACTATTCTCAATATGGGAGTAGATCTCCTGGTCCACAGAAAAATAGATCAGGGATAGACTCCTGGGAGTAGATCTCCTGGTCTCCTGATAAAAAATTTACTATTCTCAATACGGTCGGATTGTAATTGTAATACGACCGCAATTAGTTGCGATCCATCTCTCGATTTATCGTTCTCACCATGTTATAGTTTGAGATGGGACGGGCGGTCGGAATGGGCGCCCAGAGGCTGCCCCCTACTCAGCGTTTGAAAATCTTGACACTTGCCCACTTTCGACGGTCGGACCGGTGGCCTCCGGGCCGCCTCTGGCTGCTCGCTTAAACTCAAACTATAACCTGATGGGGGTGATGAATGTTGGTGCAACATCCCTCAGGTCTGGATCGACGATAAGCGCTGATCGATCCGTGGATCGATCGAGCTCCATCCGATCGATCGATCGATCGATCGAAACCGAGTCAGCACTGAGTGTTAGGGTTAGGGTTCTTCTTCACATCTTGTAAGCTTTTGCTTAACTTGTATTTCCTTTCTTCTTCTTGTATTGAGAGTGTTGTAGGGCTTCTCAAGGAGTGTTATTCATAGTGGAGGGTGTGTGAGTGTGTGGATCCTGATTAGTCACCTCTTGTGAGGTGGATACCAAGTAAAATCCTAGTGTTAGCGTGCTTGTCGAGCGAACGCGACGAGCTATTCACCCCCCCTCTAGCTACTTTTGGTCCTAACAATGAACCCAGGAAGAAATCACTTCCTTTTTTGTGGACTAGAAGATCTGGTCAATATGATGTATCAAATTAATATTTGAATATATGCATATAATCAGGAGAACTAGATGAGCACATAAGATCTTATTCCATGTCATTCTGAGCTCTCTAGATCAATTAGTCGGTTTCAGTCAAAATCGACTGATGAATCTAGAGAGTTCGGAATGACGTGGAATAAGATTTTATATATATGTTCGTCTAGTTCTCTTCATTATATCCAAATTCTCAAAAATTATTTTTATATGTCATATTGAGAGTATTAATTTTTTGAATATGAATGTGTCTGAAAAATCTGATTAGTATTCAAAAATTTACTGCTTTCAATATAGTGTATCAAATTAGTATTTCAGAGCATTGATATAATCAAGAAAACTAGACGAGCATTTAAGTTCTGATTCCATATCATTTTAAGCTCTCTAGGCCTATCAGCTGATTTCGACCAAAATCAATGAATGAACCTATATATCTCAGAATGATATGGAACAAGTTTTTGTGTACTCATCTAATTCTTATAGTTATATCTATGCAAATATCAATTTGATAAAGCATACAACAACAACAACCAAGTATTTTCACACTAGGTGGGGTCGGTTGTATGAATCCTTTTACGTCACTGAGCTCTATCTCCTATTATATCATCATCTATATTTAAATAAATTTTATATTGTTTTATTATTGCTAACACAGTCTTTTTTGGTCTTCCTCTTCCTCGTTTGATATGCATGTTTATTATAGTTTCACATCGCTTAACTGGAGCATTTATTGGTCGTCTAAGTACATGTCCGTACCATCTTAAACGTGTCTCTCGGAGTTTTTTTCTCAATAGATATAATTCCGACTTTCTCTCTAATGCTCTCATTTCTTATTTTGTCTATCCTCGTATGTCCACACATCCACCTAAACATCCTCATCTCTGCAACTCTCATCTTCTGCTCATGTGCTCGAGTCATAGCCCAACTAGGGAAGTAAACGAGCCAAACCGAGCCTTATTAGCTCGATTATCAAAGTTAACGAGCCTAACTTATTAAGCGAGCTCGGGCTCATTTTCGGGCTCGTTTTTGGCTTGTTTTAGAGCTCGTTTTTTGGCTCATTTTAAAGCTTATTTTAAGGCTTGTTTTAGAGCTCGTTTTTTTGATTCGTTTTAGAGCTCGTTTTTTGGCTCGGTTTAAGGCTCGCTTTTTTAGCTCGCGAGTCTATAAACGAACATGTTCGCGAGCTCACGAGCCGAATATCCTTAAGCTCAAGCTCGGCTCGATAAAACTGTCAAGCTCGAAATCGAGCTCGAGCTCGACTCGATAAGATAAACGAACGAACTCGAACGAGCTTTTTACCAAATCGAGCTCCGAATAGCTCGCGAACCATTTGATTCATTTACATCCCTAAGCCCAACATTCAGCTCCATATAACATAGCAGGTCTAATTACGATTTTATAGAACTTACCTTTAAGTTTAAGAGGTACTTTACGGTCACATAAAACACTTGATGCTCTCCTCCATTTCACCCATCCTGCTTGTATTCTATGTTAGACATCTCTCTCAATCTCTCCATCATTTTACAAAAATGATCCTAAATATTTAAATCTCTCGGTTTGAGCAACTCGTCCTCTCCTATTTTAACAATTATTTTATTACTTCTAATATTGCTAAACTTAAATTCCATATATTCTGTCTTTAATCTACTAAGCTTAAAACCTTTCCTTCTAGTGTTTTTCTCTAAGATTCTAGTTTAGCATTTACTACTTCATGTGTCTCATCTACCAAAATAATATTATCTGCAAACAACATGCACCACGGTACTGAGTCTTAAATGTACACAGTGAGTTCGTCCATAATTAGTGTAAAAAGATAAGGATTTAGAGTTGATCCTTAATGTAACCCTATCTTTATTGAAAATGCTTCAGTTACTCCGCCTGAAGTCTTTACTCTGGTCGTTACATCCTTATACATATCCTTAATTAGTTCAATATATGTTACGCTAACACCTCTCTTTTCTAAAATTCTCCATATAATTTCTCTTGAGACTCTATCATAAGTTTTTTCTAAGTCAATGAATATCATGTGTAGATCTTATTTTTGCTCACGATATTTTTCAATTAATTGTCTAAGAATATGTATAACTTCTATTGTCGACCTTCCAAGCATGAACCCAAATTGATTTTCTGTCACTGTGGTCTCCTTCCTTAATCTTTTTTCTATTATTTTTCCCAAAGTTTCATAGTATGACTCATTAGTTTAATACCCCTATAATTTGCACAATTTTGTACGTCTCCCTTGTTCTTATATAAGAGAATTAGAGTACTTATTCTCCATTGATCATACATATTTTTTGTTTTCAATATCATGTTAAATAATTTTGTAAGTCATTCAATACCTTGTTTCCCTAAGCACTTCCATACCTCTATCGGAATATCATCTGGTCCAACGGCTTTTCCATTGTGCATCTCATTTAAAGTTTGTTTATTTCTGAAGTTTGAATTCTACGATAAAAATTAAAATTTCTATACTCATTTGACCTACTTAAATTACCTAAGTTAAGTTGGTCACCTAAACTTTCATTAAAAATTTAATGAAAATACTTTTTCCACCGTTTTTTTATTTCTCCATCGTTTACTAATACCCTATTACATTCATCTTTAATACATTTTATTTGGCTAAGATCTTTTATTTTCCTTTCTCTCACTTTAGCTATTCTATAAATGTCTCTTTCCCCTTCTTTTGTATCCAATTTTTGATATAACCGTTCAAAAATTTTATTTTTTGCTTCACTCACTATTTTCTTAGCTTCTTTCTTGGCTATTGTATATTTTTTTAAGTTTTCCTTTTCTTACAAATATATAATTCCTTATAAGTTATTCGTTTTTCCTTCACTTTCTCTTATATTTTTTCATTCCACCACCAAGATTCTTTAGTTAGTGGTGCATGTCCCTTTGACTCACCGAGTACACTCTTAGCTATTATTTTCAACTTTGATGTCATCTTATCCCATGTTGTATTAGAGTTATTGTATATTTCACCTAATGCTTGTACTTGTACTTTCTTCTTACATATATTTTGCTTTCCATCCTTTAACTTCTACCATTTAATTTTAGGAATTGTATATATTTTCTTTCTATTGATACTATGTTTGAGACGTATATCCAACACTACTATCCTATGTTGGGTAGTTAAACTTTCTACAAGGATGACTTTACAATCTTTACAAATCTTTTTATCCTTCTTCCTAACTATAAAAGGTCAATTTATGATTTATTATTTCTACTTTTGAATGTGACTAAGTTTTTTTTTTCTTTAATTAAGAATAATAAATTTTTAATCATAATTTTTTTAATTATATTTTTTTTAAAATAGGTTTTTAATTTTTTCTATGGTGTAGTAATCGATTAAACTTATTGCTCATTGTCATCTAACTTTTACGAATGTATGGGTACATTATAGCAATTGATTGAGTGAGCAAATGTGAACGAGTGGACGGGGCAGAATCAGTGTCAAATAGGTGATTTAGATATTTTCAAAGTTCACTACTTTATTTGAATAGTATCGTACTACATGGTTAAGTAAATATAAAATTATTTTATATATAGATTTTTAATTGATTTTTTTTATATATTATAGTTTTAACAGTAAAGTAGAGAAAAATCCTCAATTCCATTCTTAATTTTACATGTAGTCTCTCATGACCTAATTGACCTCAGATTTTTTAGGTATAAAAAGTTCAAGAATGAGTATAATTTTTCTTAAAGTCAGCATTTTATACTAGAATCGAGTATATTTTTTATCAAAATTATCTTTCATATTTTTTAGGTATAAAAAATCTAAAAACGAATATAATTCCTGTTAAATTCAGTATTTTACATTACAATCAAGTATATTTTCTATTAAATTTAGCATGATTTTTTCTCCTCTTAAATTTAACACTATTTATCATTTAAAGAAAATCTAGTATATTTTTCATCCAATTGAGTACCATTTAAAAAAAATCTAATATATTTTTCATCCAATTAAGATGGAAAAAGAATTGTACTCAATTTGATAAAAAAATATACTAGATTCTAAATTTAATGTACTGATTTAAGATGAATTATACTGATTTTTTAACTTTTTATATCTAAAAATATCATGGGTAATTAGATAAATATATTTGATTAGGAAGTGAAAATAAAGAATTTGAGAAGTAGGGGTTGCATGCAAATTTTTTATTATTGAGTAATAAGGGTATTTTTTAGATGAAAAATATAGTGGGTACTATTTTGAAAATATGTTAACGTCACCAATGCGGGCAGTTGGGAACCCTACCACGGAAATGGTAGAGCACCTCGATGACATGCTTTGGAATGCGAAAGCGCCACCGCCCAGAGCGACAAAGCAGTGCCGGCCACGGGCGAAGGCCACCGCCTTTGCCTTCTCTCTATATCCCTGGTCTCACATGTCGGAATCCGTTGGCGCGGGCTTCATGTGATGCTTCGGCCGGGCGGAAGCCAAACGGTTGAGATCCATTCCGCTTTTTAGTTGAGGCATTCATTTCCTTCATGTGCTCCAGCTACATTCGCCTCTTTTCCTCACCCTTTTCTGTCTCGATCTTTGCGAGCTCCAACTTGGGTGCTTCAGGTGTTTATTTCTTCCCGCGAACCGGCGGTGGCGGTCAAGGAAGAGTGGGGGCTGATATTTCCGGTTGCTTCCGGTATGTGCTCGGACTCGATGTTTGTTCTTATGGTGTGTTGGTAGGGATGTGAATGGCTCTACGTGAGTCTTCATACCAACAGTCTATTTGCTGTATGATGAAAGAGGGGGAAAAATGCAGGTTGAATTTGTTCCCATTATGGTCGAACATGTGCAAAAATTCCTTTCTTAAGAAAAAACCTCATTTTTTGTTTTCTATATAAAGTTAAATTTACTAGATTTTTGAATTTTGTGGCATTTGTGATTAACTAGGAAATGTGAGATGGAGTCCTTCTTTCCTGGCGATCTCTGGATGATTGGTGTTGGATGCCCACTTTCTCTTTGCATGGCGGTTGATGAAACCTTGGTCTTAAAACATTACCCGTCATAGTTAGCATTCAAGGCTTATCTAGCTTCTACAATTAAAGGTGAAGCTTTAGTGTTATTTTTAGCAGTCATCTCAAGAATGGCTACAGTCCCAGCATTGACCACCTTCAGAACCATGTGCATTTGACCAACTGCATACATTTGCAGAGCCACATGCACCACGGCACCCCCTACTTTACAGAGAGATCCCTCAAGAGGGATCTCCTTATGCTCCAGAAATCTAAGTATCTGAAAGATCCCTCCACCAGGCCTGCTTCACGCTCTCCTTATTTTGTGGCCGATTTTGCTAGGGAAGCTGCAAAAGGTGGTTCAAAGAATGGTAGGAGGAAGTCTATAGGAGCCAACCGTGTAAGAGAGGTTGGCCAATCATTCAAAATGTCACCACTTTTTGGATGCATTGCAACCGCAAAGGTTGCTGCTGACGAAGCAGCCAACGAATATGATTTTGAGCAAAGAGATAGGATCACTAAGACAAGTAAAGAGGAAGATATGACTAGAAGAAGTTGGGAGAGTGATATTTCCTCTGGAAATCAGGTTTCTCTGTGGGACATGCCACACAAAGATGTAGAGTTAGTGAATAGGGAACTCAATAAGCAAACAAAAGATCAGATTCTTCACCCAAAGGTACTCCTAGAGAATTTGGAAGAAGTTTCCTATCTGGCAGGAAACTTTTGCCGGAAGCCTTCTGATTTGTTTCTGAATGGTAAACATGAGACTGCTGTGAGAACCAATGACGAACAAGAAGGAAGAATTTGTGACAGCTATTACCATTTGGAAAGACAAAGGAAGTTTAGGCTGAAAGGTACAAGGAAAACACGAGTATCTGCTGATTCAAGAGGTATTGGTGCTTACCATAAGCCAATAGATTTATCAGGTCCAGTAGCCAAAGAGTCTATGAATGATAAAGGTTATCTGGATGACTTAGAAGAGGATAATGTACTGGAGGTTTCAAAAGATCCGAGAACTGTCTGTCGGATTCCTTGGAATTGGTCTAGGATTCATCAAGGCAAAACATTTCTTGATAGATCTGGGAAAAGTTTATCTTGTGGGATGTCTGATTCTAGAATGAAGAGGCATAGTGGATCTGTTTCACAAATAGAAGGAAATGCTTCAAACCTGGCCACAGCATCTGATCATTTCACTTCATCATCAAGTCCAGAAATACCATTACTTTATGGCGCACAGGAATCACAAGGTAGTGGTTCTAATCATTTTGTGCCTAAAGATTATTCAGGAGAGCTAGAATTTTTTTCTAATCATTGTTCTAGAGATGATGAGGAATGTAACCTTGTATCTGCAGCAAGATCCTGTCAGCAGAGATCTCGACGCTGTGGGCATGGAAGACACAGAAGTTTGTTGCAGAAATACATGCCAAAAACCTTCAGAGATTTTGTTGGACATAGTTTGGTTGTCCAAGCTCTTTCTAGTTCTATTTTGAGAGGGAAAATTGGGCCGGTTTATGTCTTTTATGGTCCTCGTGGGTCAGGGAAAACATCTTGTGCACGAGTATTTGCTAAAGCTTTGAACTGCCGCTCTCTGGAGCACCCCAAGCCTTGTGATGCCTGTAGCTCTTGTATCTCATATAACCTAGGTAAAAGCAGAGATGTGCTGGAACTTGGACCCATCAGTAACTTCAATTTCAAAAGCATAAATGAGATCTTCAAGAACCTGATGCTCTCACCAAAATTATGCTCACACAGAGTTTTTATTATTGATGATTGCTATAGATCACTGTCTAAGTTATGGAGTGTCTTATCAAAGGTCATTGATCAAGCACCACGACATGTGGTTTTTGTCCTTATCTGTTCCAATCTTCATTGCATACCTCATATTATCCTATCCAGGTGTCAGAAGTTCTTCTTTCCAAAATTGAAAGACTCTGATATCATCTCTACTTTGGAATGGATTGCAACCAGTGAAGGATTAGAAATTGATAAGGATGCTCTGAAACTTATAGCATCACAATCAAATGGTTCATTGAGAGATGCCGAGATGACTCTTGATCAACTAAGCTTGCTTGGGAAAAAAATTTCTCTTCCACTTGTTCAGGAGTTAGTAAGTTTTCCATCATTCTTCCCTCTTTCTTTTTCTTGGCATTGCAATTTAGACTTGAGAAATTTGCATTGAAGATGCACATATAGACCATATGAGATATTCAGAGATCATATGGGTAATGGTCTGCATGTGCATTTTGAATGTTTTAGAGCATCACATTTTGTGATATTTACAATAGAGAATAGAATTTCATGTGGAGCTATATGATTCTCTTGGACAAGAACAAATGTCAATACATGATATATATTTTTTGTTTATCTATAAAATTGGAAAAAATTGTGAGAGGAAAATGTACTCACAAATTTTTTTCATCCTTTTTGTCAGTCATCAATCACTCAAAGAACTCTTGACTTCCAAATTTTAAGATTTTAAAAGACTTATAATTAATGTAAAGAACACTGGTAACTCAATAGTTATTTTTTAGATTTTAATTCTTTTGTTACTAATATAAACAACAATGCTAACTTTAGTTGTTTTTTTTCATGGAGATGATTTTCTTGTCCATTTGCAAGTTACTATGTCTTTGACTTAATCTTAGGGGGTGTTTGGTTGATGGGTTTGGGAATGAGGGAATGGAATGATAGTAAAAGATAGTGTTTGGATTGTGGGTTTGGGAATGACATTTTGGGAATGATTACTAGATTTATGGGAATCAACCAAACCCATATAACTTGATGGGTTTCATTTCCATTCCTATTCCCATTCCACCCTACTATCAAACCCATACCCATAGTGATTCCCATCATTTAACCAAACACCCCCTTAGTATTTCCTACATTTTAATGACCTTGTACTTTGAACATATGTTGACAAAAATCATGCAATTATTTTATTGAATCTGTATTCTTGCTTAAATTTTTATCATTCATAATGTAGGTATTGGAGAACTAAAATTTGGAGAGCTAAGCAATGTTTAGGTATTTGATTGTACTAAGTAATCCTTAAATATTGTCCTTAGTTATCATTGGCATTTATATTCTGTGCAGGTTGGTTTAGTGACTGATGATAAATTGCTGGATTTACTTGATATGGCATTATCTGCAGACACTGTGAACACTGTGAAGAGCTTAAGAGAACTTTCTGAAAGTGGGGTGGATCCTGTCATGCTAATGTCACAGCTTGCAACTATAATTACTGATATTTTGGCTGGTAGTCATGTCTTTACACAAGAAAAACTACGGGGGAATTTTTTTTGCCGGCTAACTTGTGAGTAGAAGAATTCTTTCCTCCTTGAATTATTATGTGACCTAGTATCGATAATGGGTAACCTCAATTCATAGTTAGGCATTCAACCATATGAATGTTCATATGTGTGCTGTTTGGATGGAACACATTTCTGGTGTATTCACACTCAATTTTGCATTTCTTGCTAGTATTCATCTTTTGCCCGAGAGTATGCCAACCATGCTATCGTATGTTTACTTTCTTGATTTTTAGTGTCCAAAGAAGATATAGAGAGATTGCGCCAGGCTCTAAGGAAGCTCTCTGAAGCTGAAAAACAATTGAGAGTTTCCAATGACAAACTTACTTGGTTGACAGCAGCTCTTCTTCAAATTGCACCAGAGCAGCAATATCTTCTACCTAGTTCATCAGGTAGGAGTTCTAGCGGTGATCAAGTGATTATGAGAGACAAACCTAGGAGTTCCACCAACAAGCAGGACGAGATGCAATCTGGGCATAGGAGTTTTGCAGAAGGGGCTGTTCAGGAGCATTATAACAGTAAAGGTGTTGGTGATAGAAGTTGCAGCGTTACAGTGGCTAATGGGGCACTTCGTGGCCAACAGACTGAAAGTGATTTTATATGCTCAGATGAAGCCACTAGAAAAAGTATCATGCACTCTGGCAAGAAACATGGTGATACTGAAAAGATATGGCAGGAAGTACTAGATCATATATCATCAGATGCATTGAGACAATTTTTATATGATGAAGGGAATCTAAACTCAGTTAGCCTAGGTGCTGGTAAGTTCTTAAACACTGGCTTCACTATATATAAGTGAAGGGTTTGTTTAGATACTTTTGCAATCCACCCAAAGGCTGAAAGTTTTTATTCAGTTGATTCTTGCTTTAGCTGAATTGTGACATTGGAACCTGAGCAAATTAGAAAATACTTGTAGGATGATTGATCCTGCTTAAATTGGCGATGTCTACCTAAGTCCGATGCTGCAGCGTTTAGAGTGCAACCTCCTCCTGCTATTTGCATACTAAGTTGTATATTTCTGATAATAGATTAATATATTAGTTGTTCTTAACGTCTTAGTTATGTTGGCAACACTAGTAATGCAGTGAAAAAGAAAAGAAATATTTTGTTCTTCAAGTAAAATTCGTTTTTCTTAAAGTGTGGCTTAAAATCATTAATGAGGAGCTAATCAGTCAAAAACATAATCAAGAATTGCCATATAATGATCCTGATTTTGATGTTAGTTGTGCTTGTTTCAACATTTAGGCTGGTTTGCTACAAGGGATAGAAAGTGGGAAAGAAAGAAAGAAATGCCAAAGGTGAAAAAAGTGGATAGAGGAAAAATGATAGAGTGATTCCCTTATCTTATTTCTCTTTCTTTCCCAAGTTTCCTTGGAAGGAAAGAAAGAAGGGAAGTTTCTTTAGTTTGTTAAATTGATTTATGAAACACTTAATTTTATTTAAAATACTTATATAAATATTAATTCCTGATTTTATTATTTTTAACACAATCAGCACTTCTGGCTGCAGTTGGATTCCAACTGATATGGGTGGAAATGAATTAAAAGAACTGTAATCAGACAAAAACGAAGTGAGAGAACCAGAGAGAATTGGTTATGGGTGGAAATGATTTAAAAGAACTGATCTGACAAAAATGAAGTGAGAACCAGAGAGAATTGACTATGGGTGGAAATGATTAAAAGAACTGTGAACTGACAAAAACGAAGTGGGAGAACCAGAGAGAATTGTTCTTCTCTGGATTTTGTTCCTGTTTTCCATTTCCCTCAAATGGAGGGAAAGTGGATTCCACCAGTCGTTTCTCTCATCCTATAGTAGGAAACACTGTTAGAATTTACTTTTCTCAGTTCTCCTTGTCCGTGGTTTATGGAATTATGCCTCTATTTCAAACATTTGAGTTTTTTACCAATGCTTAGCCTACTGAAAGACTTTTGTAGCATACAACAGGTGTAGTAGTTGTAAATTTTGATGTCTAGTGACCATATTATAAAAGGTGTGGCAGTTGTTAATTGTCTCAAAAAAATATTCAGTATTTTAGGTAGATGTGATTCTTAAAGCATTATATGGCCTAGGTAGAAGATAGATGCTTGAATTAATTTGAAGTGCTCTATGCTAAATTAAGTAAATTAAATGTGCCATGTTGCTGCTTCCTCGTGACAGCTCCCACTGTGCAGTTGATATTCAGCTCAAGAACAAACAAATCCAGAGCTGAAAAGTTTGAAGGGTATATTTTACAAGCATTTGAATCTGTTCTTGGATCTCCAGTAACACTTGAAATGAGTAGCAAATCTAGCTTCAATGCTACCTCAAATCAGGCTGCTTGTTTCTGTAGCTTTGATAGTGCTTCTTCTAAGGCAATAAAAAAACCACATTCGATGAAGAAGCAAAATTCACTTTACTCTGTCTCTGATGATCTTAAAGGAAAATTTACAGAGGCAAATGTTCTTAGAAAAATTGGCTCCAATCGACCTAGATGGCTGGGTGCTGGTCCCCACATCATGAAAGAAGGTGAAATCATTGAAGCAGGATCTCCTGAACTAAGAAATAAATCTCTGGGAATGCAAAAAATTGTGTGCGCACGGGAAGAAGCATCAACTTCACAACATCATGCTAATTTGAGTTCTTCCTCAGAGTGGAAGGAGATTGAACACAAACAAATAAAAAGCTTAGTCAGAGGCAAGGTCTCCCTGGCACATGTTCTTCAGCAGGCAGAAGATTGTTCCCATCAAGGTGGACGGTCAAGATGCAAAGCCATGTCAATAGCAAAAAAGCTTGAACAGGAAAACCTGTGAGTAGTTTATAGTACTTTTGCTAACCTTTTATCAATATATTTCTATTGAGAATCTTTCTAATGAAGAAGATTACCAAGAAGAATGACAGTCCTATACAAACAACAACCTTTGACCATTCTGTAAACCCTTTCTAAATCAGTAAATGTGTACTTTTCCAAAGGGAAGTTAACTTGTAGTTTTTTGTTAAAATTATTTAATACTGAGCAAATAACGCATGAGGCAGTATGAAAGATGAATTTGTGCTTTAGGAATGCAGTCAAATCATTTCATTTGGACCTTGGTTTTGATAAACAGTAGTTATGGTGAAGTAGGTCTGGTTATTAATATTACCTACAACAAAGGATGCATGTTTGTTAAAAGTGAACAAGGAGGGTGGGTCGATTTCTGTGGAAGGTAAAGTGAGATTTTGTAATGGGACCATAAATGAGGCAATGATTGTGTAATTTGATGTGGCCTGACAACAAGGAACCAGACAAGCAGTTTCCTAGGTTTTGGTTCTAGTTTGATTTAACACGAATCCTTGATCTAAAATCGGCTAGACAATTTGAGATGAATCATAGTAATAGCTATATACCTAGTTTATGCATTTGTATTCACCGTGTGTAAAATGTAGATGACAGTGACAAGAATTGCATGGTTGCAAAGTACAATTTTGATTTATGTTTTGCAGATTTTCATTAGACATGAATAGTGTTTATTTGAACATTCTCATCTCTGATTTTAGTTTCATTCAACATCAAGTTTCTACAATTTTGTGTAGTTATATCCTGGTATAAAAGCGATCAGTGAGAATGTAGATTAGTATGCATGACTAAAATTCCTTGTAAAACATTTTTTTGTTTTAGATTGTGTACAACCGTGCTCTGAATTTATCTTCTTAGCACTAGCTTCTTTAAATTTACTGAATTTTGCAGGAGATTAGAGCCTAGATCAAGAAACTTGTTTTGCTGGAGAGCTACAAGGGCAACTCAAGGAAAGGTAATTGACATTAATTTTGTGTACAAATACCTAGCCTTCTTATAAATATAGCAGTTACATGCATTGTACATGAGGAATACGAGCTGTCACACCCCGGAGGTATATTTGTCCGACGGCATAGACGATACCCTTTGTGACAATATTTGATACAACATGATACAACCCACACAACTGGAAATAAGTACATCAAAATACAGGCCACACGACTGGAATAATAAACACAGCGGAAGATAATAATAGTACGTCGCCTACACGATTGGTAAAAACATAACCATGCAAGATAAACTGACTAAACTACGTATTGGTACAACTTACCACAATAATTATATAATCAAATAAAAGGATACCACAAGTCAAAAATCCACACATAAGTTATTTATTACATAAACAAGTCTGGAAACCAATAAAGCAAGCAAAAGTAATAATGGAAGAAGATGCTCAATGCGACATGAGACTGGCGGACATGATCTCCTGACGACTCCATATATCATTTATCTGCTACATAGGGAAGAAAAACATACATAGGGTGGTGAGTCTAAATGACTCAGCGGGTAATAGACATGATAGTGTATGGTCAAAATAAGAACATGGAGATCAAAGGTATGCAGTCTTATCAGTAGGAGTTATGCACATAATCATAAATGACATAATGCATGAACATATCCTATCCAGACTAACCCATAAGGTATAATGATCAGTAATTACTAGTGACCAACATCAGATCTACTCGTAACACCTGACCAATATATAATAACATATACATGTATGATAAATGAATATGTATGAATCATGACAACCATGTGCAATAATCATATCCCAAGCAAATGCAACATATCATAAGCACATGCAGATATATCTCCAAAATATGCACTGCGCATCATATGCATATAAACATGTATGCGTCACTCTTACTCTCCACTTCAAGCTACCACTACATCAATGTGACCGAGTGGGCAGGATTGTGATAACTACTCATGTCTCCAGTTGCCACTATATCAATATGGCCCAAACGGGCAGGCTGCAGAGTAGCTATCTAGCTACATAACAAGGGGGTCACTGTCTGCACGACTTTGTCTACCACTACTCTAAATGATCGAGTGACATGATAGGATAAGCTGCATGCAACTCTAGCTACCATTACCCCTTAGTGGCCGAATGAGCAGCGAAATGGTTATCATGATATTGATATAGTAGTCATCATCAATGTAACAACTTCATTATCATAGGTACATTTAGTACATGATCTATCTTTCACTTAAGTCTATAAGTATGAATAGATCCAATAGGTGTCTACTAAACAATACATAAGGTACAAAGTCACACCTATAATACACCCTACACACGTGGTTACACTACAACATATAGGCATTCAAACAGTTTAACTTCTATAGTGCACCTCATACTCGTGTACACACTACAACATATGAGTAATCAACAAAATAACTCTTATAGTACACACTATACACATGTGTACACTACAAAGTAAGAACACCCAAAGATAAGACTGTATAAACAATAAATAAATCATCTCTATGATCAAACATGTAAGTATCAAGCTCAGTTATAATACGAGTAGAGTCAAGATAAAGCAATTAGTCCGTCAACTAAAGACCATGCACTAAGGTCAATAAACTACTGAGGTCAAAGAAAAAATATCTGCCTCAAAAAGTAACTCGTGTCAGAATCAATCTCACGTCAAGATGCTCATCTCAAATCAGAGTTCTACATCAATATATATAATTTAGCTAGTTGCATATGCAACTAAAAGCTAAATCACATCTCAAAACTAATTATAAATCCTACTTGAAGGCGATCCTTAATTAACCCCAATTAATGATTAACTTCAATTAACCCAACTCTTTGATTGAATTAGGTCTAACCTCCATCAACCCTAATTCTCACAAATTCATCCAATTGATTAGATTAGGTTTAATCATATCATCCACACTAAATTTCTCATCTAAAATTCATAAATTTGTAGTTTAATCCATCATTAACCCTAATCTAATCCATCCACCAATTAGATTAGTCTTAGCAATAACTTCATCCTTAATACTCACCAAATTTGATGATGGTCACTGGTGGCTCATGGCTGGAAGTCACTGGCGGTGATCTACTGCCACCCACTCTTCCTTCACTTACTAACCTAACAACCCAATCAACGAATTTATTTATTAACCTTATAATCCAATTCAAGCTTAATTCAACCACCTTACCCCAAATCTGTGTCGGTAGATTCCTCTCCAGCGGAGACCAATTCCCAGTAGCCAGGCGGCCAACGATAGCCCTGAGTCGGAGAAGTTGTTGGCAGCCGGTGGTGGCTGCTACAGTGTCAACAATACATAGTGATGGTGGTTCCTTGCTCTTGTCCAAAGACAACCTTGTGTGGGGCGGCTTGGGCGAAGAAGAGAAGGAGGTGGCGATGAAGAGGAGAGGGCGGTGGTGGTTGACGGTTAGCTCAGCACAAACGAAGGGCATCAGAGCTCTTCCTCGTGGTCAGGGAAAGGTCGACGACTACGGATTGAGGATGGTGAAATGAGGTATCGGGGAGAGGGAGGATGGCTAATCGACTCTAGTAGCCGCAATGCTGACCCTTGCTGCGATTAGCGGTACCGGTTGCGGGACTGCTCTGACGAAGGGGCAACTACATCGACGATCCGACGGTGGTGGCGAGAGATCGAGAGAGGGGTCAGCGGCGTGAATCAGGAGGAAGAGGAAGAAATGGAATCGGGAATGAATAGGAACTTAGGTTTTATGTGTAGGTTAATTAATCCAACTTTAGGTTAATCAAATTAATCAACTTCCACTTAAGTGATAATCCAAACAGATTTTTTCTAAGCCTAAGAGCATCCACGACGGTTAGGGATATTTCTTCCAAGTATTTGTGGTTTCCACTTCCACATAACTCTTCAAATATCCTACTAATCAAATATCCCAAATCTCACAATGAAATATCCTACAAATCAAATATTTATGGGTCCCACCCATCAAATATCCATTTTCAAATATCTCCAATTTCACAATCAAATATCTCACCAATCAAATATTTATGGGTCCCACGATCATTTTATTAACTTACATTTAATTTTAAGAAAAATACAGTAGAAGACATACAAATTTAAGAAAAATACTATTTCATGCGAATATAAATATTTTATAAATTTGAAATTGAAATACAGAAGTACAACCTATATTATATTATTAAACACATAACGATAAATCATAGAAATTACAAACTATAATTAATAAAATAAACAAGGAGCGGATAAAATAAACCATAGAAATTAACTACATGTTCAATTTTTTTTTCAGCTGCTCACATATCGTTAGATGATTTTGAAGTTGTTCATTTGTCATGCTTCGTGTGTCCATTACGAGAAGTAGATGTGCTTGAATGAGTTGATCCACTTTCTTCTTATTATTATTATACCCTTCCAAATGTGCCATTGACTATTGAACAGTCTGATTCAATTCATCAATTAGGCTTCTTTTTTTTTTTGCCTTTCTTCTTTGTTGTCTTCTGTCCCATTGGACGAGATCAAACTTCTCTATCATCTAGATCAGTAGTTGTAATAGGATTAGAAGAGTCATTATATACACCTGATGATTCTGATGTTCTTGCTTTCTTTGTAGTCCATCGCTTTGAGGATTGATGAGCATACATCGGACTATCTTTCATGATTCTCCACACATGTTCATATTGTAAAGTAGTTTTAAAAGTACTCTTGTATTCTTCATTAGCTCGCACCATCAAATCCTCGTCACTCCATCCGCTTGGTCGATCATTATACCATTTATTGTAGATTCCATTATATCTATTCATGATCTTTTTCAACGAAGCCCAATGAGATTTTGCTTTCTCCGTAGTTCTCTTTTTAGCTCCCTTATCTTGATTGGTGTTGTATTATGTCACCACCCTTTTCCAAAAAGAGTCACTCTTCTGGACATTACTAATTATTGAATCGTCACTCATAATTGTGTAGACCGCTACAAGGAGCTTATCATTTGCAACTGTCCATATTGTTCACTTGCTATGATCTTCATCCGATTCGTTGCCCATCTTTGGTGCTTGATTGAGAATAATATCGTCGGATCTATTTCAGATAAAAATGGAGGAAATTGTGAATCAGAGACTGCATAAGGTATTTTTGTACCTCTATCACTGTCAGTTGCATCAACACTAGCTCTTCTCGAATCATTTGATTAAATCTCTAGTGATTGAAGCGGATTGATTTCATGAGTTGTGGCTTGTATGAAATATTGACTATTCTGCTAATATTATGGAGGATATATATAATACGGAGCTCGAGGGTCGCCACTTACAGAATTTGGATAACTTTGGAAATTATGATAATATGGTGGTGGGTATGGAAAAGGTTGGAAATTTGGTGGGTGTTGAGTGGGAAATGGAAATTGTGGATTGAGGAAATTAGGATGAACTCGAGAATTTTCTTCACTAGAATTTTCATCGATATTTGGAGAGTTGAACAAATTCCTAAAATAATATCCTGAATTTTTATCCATTTCTCCCTAAATTTTTAGTATGCAATGAGTGTGGAATTGATGAAAATAGATGAAAGGAACGATGTATATATAGGGGAAAAACGAATGTTGCCTAACGTTCGGAAAAAACTAACGTTGATTAACGCTCGACTTTAATTTTTTTCTAATGTTCTGTTTTAATTTTTTTTTTCTAAAAAAGTGAACATTAATTAAATTTTAAAATATATGGTAGCCCACCTTTTGGTGGATCCTACAAAAGGAAAATCACCGGGCACAAGTTTGTGGCCGGTGATTTCTAATCACTCCACAAATATCCCCTCCAATCAGCCCAAATCCTCCAGACCAGACAAGGGACCATTTGTATGCATTGGTGGGGAATGCATGCAAATGACCTTCCTCTAGTTCGTAAAAAGCGGACCAGACAAGGGACCATTTGTATGCATTGGTGGGGAATGCATGCAAATGACCTTCCTCTGGTCCGTAAAAAGCGGACCAGAGGATCTGCACTCCCCTCCAATGGAGAATATTTGAGAGGGGGAATATTTGGAGAAATATTCCCTCCAAATATCTCCATTGGAGATGCTCTAATAGATTTATTCTCTTAAGCATGTCATACGAAATCCGTTTAAATCTTTTTTTTTTTTTAAATTTCTAGAAAGTTCTATAAGACTAATTCTCAAATAATGTTTATTTAATTATTATCTATTTGATGAATCTTACACGAGCAGCCAAACCTGTGTAGTTTTCAGAGTGCTGCTTATGCATAAATGAAAGCTTTCAAAAAAAAAAAAAAAAAAAAACTAATTGTACTGAGCTTGTCAGTTAGGAAGCCTTTTCTCACTGTTTCCCATAACAGGAGCATTGTTGTTATGCAGTTAAGTTATATGATAATTAAATTGTATCTCTAATGATATTTCATTTGTCTGCCTATATGAATCCTTCATTCATACGCCTATTCTTGTGTATTTTTCATTTTTAGGTGTTCAATGCATTTACAACCAATACTTGACCCTTATTCTTGTGTATACTCGTATGACTAGGAATCTTCTCATTGAGAGCCAAGGAATACCGTTTCCCATCTTTATCTTTGATTTGCATGAAAGAGTCGTTAGCAAGGGAAGTATATCATCATGCATGGAAGGGTTGCTAATTTTGTTGCCGTTTTTACAGCCCTTGAGACTACGAATTAGGAGAAGGAAATCAAGTACCTTGTCGAAGCTCGTAGCATGCGGAAGATGTCTACATAAGAGACCACCAAAGTAGATTCTGTCAACATGGAGAATAAAAAGGTCGTCTATTATGTATGCCTGTTTTCCCCTATGGCATTCTCTCACATTATTAGTGTTACATCAACTTCATTTGATATTTTGACTTAGTCTCGTTTGATCATGTCGTTGTGACTTAGTCCTTTGATTAGGCATCTTGTATCGACCAAGTTGATGTATGGCTTGGATTGATTACCATATATAACCCTTGTATCATAATTTGTGTTGTATGATGTTCATATTCATGAAATACAATCTAATTAATCTATTTGATATGGTATCAAAGCCTCTCTATTCCCTCTCTATTTTCCAAGATGATAAGCAAGCCTTCCAAACTGGGAGAAGATGAAGCCACCAAATCTCATCCCCCTCTTAAGATCGTCAACCTCTGCACTTGTGAAAAAAATCATCATCCTCACCTGCTCCTTCGTTTCATGTAGGCATATGCAACCGTAGCCCGCCTTGCCGTGGTCATTGCTGCCCTCTTTGAGGACTCCTTCCATGTCACCTCTTTCTTCAATGGAGGAATCTCGCCGTCACTTGTTCCTTCTATGTTCATGTCCTCTCGAAAATGAACAAGCAACATATTATCTTCGTCTTGTATCTCAAGCAGAGAACACCAGGTATTCAATAATTTAATTGTGTAATGCAGTCTTCCAGATTTCCAATTTCACACAATTACACATCCATCTATCAAGGACAGGCCAACCATTGTTGTAGAACTGCAAGTTGGTGTGATATTTTATGTACAAATCTTCCTTCCAAACAAATAGAACAAGTTATGAGTTAATCAATCATCAATACATTTCTACAATTTCCGCATATGCAGCTCAGTAACAATGAAATTTAATATTTAATATCTCTTTCAGTTCAAATTAAGTGGAGATATAATCGAGATAATATCTCTTAGTTCAAAATTAAGTGGGAATATATTAAGATCAGGGGCATATTAATATATGTTCTGACAAATGGATGAGAGATTACATCCAAATATCCCTTGCTGTCCATTCCATGGCGAGGTGCAGTCTATAGATAACATGATTAACACATGATGCCCAGTTCTCATCTTTTTAGGTAATGATGTATCATTCAACACAATAACTCAGTGCCCAATAAATCAAGGAGTTGGCCTGCTCACTAAATAATGTTTGCCTAGTTATCCTAATCCTAGATCATTCCAATATCAATTAGTCAATAATCAAATTATTGTGTAGATTAATCGACAGAAGAGGAGTCTTTCTTCAACCAAAAGCTATGTTGTTCGAGTTCTCATTTTCAACCCGATTCACCTTTTCTTCATCCACATTTACAAAGGGTTTCAATTAATTTGGTCAATAGTAACAAACAAAAAAAAGAAATTTTATGAGAAGGTTCAAAGGCTTCAGGTCCCAGCAAAGAGTGAGAGGGAGCAGAAAAAGGATTTACAGGGCAAGTCAAAACGTTTGCAAAGCATGAAACAAACACATGGTACAGAAAATGAATGCTCTTGCTTGCCTGACCTTTCATCGCTACCTCCCAAGTATGTTGGCATATGAAAGCAGGATGAATCGCATGAACAGATAGATTACAGAAGCATGAGATATACAATAAAGTACCTGTTGTCCTTGACCCCAAACAATGCCTCCGCCCAGTCGCAGTGGGCGACACCAAGGTTGCCCTTGTACTCGCAGCCGAGCTCAATAAGCTCCAAGATCTTTCTGGGGCCACCAGTGTCCAAAAGACAGATATTGCTAAACTTCTCCTACTCCCGAAAGCTTCTCCCATCAACAAGTAAATCAAGTGATGCTAATTGTGCTCTAAATATAACGATTTTAGATAAATTTAATGAGAGTAGGTAGCATTCAAGAGCCGTGCTTGGGCATAACAGCAACATTTTTGGCTCAAACTGATTAACCGCAGTTGCAGACAGTTCAGACATGATTACACTTGATTTTCTTCAGCAACAGAATTATTAATTTGCCAAACAAAGATTTTATTACATCTAACTATTTGTACAGATTAGAGTCTCCTTCCTGTTTACCTATGATAGAAGCTGAACAGCAGCAATGGCAGGTATCTTTTCGCGTAGCTTCTGAGATACTGCCACACGAACAGTCATGACGCCGGCAGCTTGGCCAGTTAGTCGAATCTTAACGATGGGCTCCTCAATTTCAACAAACTCAAGCTCACCACCACCAGTTCCAGCAAGGTATGGCCTTATCTCATCAAGTACCTAAGAAGAAACACCAAAGATGTAACTAAGGTGCCCGTTCTGACATCTAATAGCTGATACCAACACTAAGGAAACAGGCCACAGCAAATAGTTCAAAAACAGTTCACTTCTCTCTATTAGCTAGCTTATCGGCAGCAGAAATTACCTGAAAGAACAAAGCTAAACAGGAAAATTAGCAATCCACAGAAAAAACGAAAGCATCATGATAACAAAGATGGAGGATTCCTCTCAAATTTAAAATAAGGTGGTGATGCCATAATGCTAGAATGCTATTACCTTCTCAATGTTTTCTTCATTTAGCTGGAGCCCTGTCTCCTGATCAGTTATCGGTTCAACTGCAACAATTTCTGGAATCATTTCCATTAACCGGCGTTCAATTCCCATCTTCATAGTCATCACTGAACTTGGACAAGACCCACATGCACCTTGTAGTTTTAGCCTTACGACATTCCCATCTATCTCATGAAGTACCACATTTCCTCCATCAGCAATAAGATATGGACGTACTTCATCCAATACTGACTCCACATTTTCAGCAGTTAGAGGCAACTCTACTAAGGGATTTGGAGTAACAACTGATTTAACCACTGTAGCAAATGATGCAAGAACAATCATCACAACATCACCAAGCCATGAATTAACTAAAATTAAAAGATCTCATTGTATGATAATCCTGATCAGCTAAGGAACTGATGCTACTTGTATAGGATAAAGCCACTTGCTTTACACTGAAGGCTCCAAAAAAGAAAACATATGACATTATAGTCGCGGATCTTGCATCATTAATCACTTAAAAATAGTCTTTTTTAACTTATACTAATTTCCTACATCATTAGTAGTTTTGTAGCAATCTGCAGTAGAAGGAAACTAGACAAAGAGTGTTTTGTTGACATTCAGGAGCTTAACACTTATATTGATGTGGGTAGAATTACCCACCGATCTCATACACCATTGAGTTGCAGCTAATCTTAAACTTGCTAGAGTTACTTCAGAATCACACTCAAAGACTTGTAGGTTGCTAGGGATGCAACTAAAATGTGAAGAAGAGGAAATTAAAGGCGTGGATAAAGGTCAAGCTTTCTCTAAACATGTACTAAAAGTATGTTTCGATAGTTTCAAGCTGATCGCATGATTTTAAGAAGACTAGGAACAAATTAGTCATCGGAGAATAGAAAAAATAAAGGCATAAAAAAGCTCACCGATGTGCCTCTTAGGTCCGCAAATCGAGCGACTGGAGGAACTCTTCCTCCGCTGAAAAGCGGCGATCTGAATCCCGTTTCCTATGACGCCAGGCTCCTGCCATCAAAACCAAGTGAATCCGAAACCACGGAAGCCCCAATTAGAACCCCCAAAACACGAAACCATATACACGAAACAAAGACCTTGAAGGAGAGAAGACGGAGCGGGGAAAAGGATGCGGCGGCGGAAGATGAGGAGGCGACTCCGTGGCAAGGACTAGCGGAGGAGTCGGCCAGAAGCGAGGGTCGCATCCTACGGAACTAGGAATTGAGAAACTGCTCTGTTCTCTCTTCGTCTTCTTCTGGCGTGGGCCGAAGGACGAGATGTGGATTGAATGACGCAAATGAAACGAGTAATAGTCACCAATGGCATTGTTTTTGTTGTATGATATTTTGTAAGTGTCTTCGGGGCTGTCTCGTAATTATTATATGAGGTATTATTATCATGGCTCAAGGTTTGAATTTCAATAAAATTGTAATAAATATTTATTTTTTTATGTATTAATTATTATTTTAAAGATTAGTAGTTATTCATAATTTATTTTTTTCGTATTGATCAGACAAATTGACGAAGATGCTGGAAAAAACAGATGTACCTTTTACCACTATTATTGTATGATATTTTACAGTCCTTGTTATTAGTTTTTTTAATAGCCGAATCATTACTCGATTTCCGCGGAATTCATTTATTTTAGGATTAAATTTCGTTGCTTGAATTAAATTTCAGCGACGGGGAATGTTCTAGTGAGCGACATCAAATTGTATTAGGATATGATTGGATTTGAATTGATCGTGACTTAAATTTAGGATTAGAATTTTTTTTAAGATTAAACTAAATTTTATTTTAAAAATTGAAATATTTTATATACATAACAACATTTAATCCGATAATCTTGAAATATTACGATAAAAATAAAAAATAATAGGAAAGATAATACAAAAAAAATCTTTTTTAATCAGATTATCGGGTTCAGATTTAAATTTTTTGATTTGTGTTTGGATTTGGATCTGATCTTTGCTTCTATCTGAATTCATCAAAATTGACCCTCCTAAATAACTATGTATAGATCACACTCTGTGTAAGAATTAATGCCTTTTATCATTTAAGTAATATTAGATATTAATTTTATTTATTTATCTGAGAAATAGTTCCAATAGGATTTATTCGATCAATTGGTTACCAAAACCAATTTTAAAATAGTCGTTAAAGAGGAGCAACGCTGTTGTTGGGAATGAGCCTTCCCTTTGATCGAACAGTAGTGATGCTTGGAATGCTGAATAATTTTATCCTAGCACTCTCTCTTCATTTTCTCCTTTTTTTACTTTTTTTTTTCCCTTTCAAATTGGTTATCGAGTTCCAGATTTACTGGAACCAAGATTTCTATGTTGTGGCTCCCCGTGTAAGAGCTGTGGAGGATTTACATTGGCCATGGTCAAGATCAACGCGAGCATAGTAGGTATAGAGATTCATGCAGGCCCTGCAAGCTGTGATCAGGCAAAAAGCATGCCTAACCTCAGCAAAAAGAGTAAGAACCATTCAAGTCATACAACGAACTGACAAGGATACTTGCCCATGCACGAGGGGAGAATGGGAAGAAAGAACTACCGTCTCATTATCAAGAGGACAAGAGAAGAGATCCAACACAAGAACCATCAGGAAAGACATCATTAACTTTGCAAGTTAGGGAATGAAGTCCTAACCGCTCAAACAAAGATCTCATTCAATGTTTATTTATTTCTGTAGTCAATGGGAAGTCAACACTAATGGATTTTGAGAATTTTACCTTCAAGGAAAAAAAAATACAAAAGTTACGCAATTATTTGGAAAAGTTTGAAGATTGTTTTTTGTTTTTATTGTTTTTCAAGAACCAAATTAGTATATTGGGAGGAAAGTAGAACTAGGGATTGAGAATAAAGTATCCTTCTTATCCTCTCACTATCCCTGATATGCCTGCCTTCCTTTACCTTCGAGTCCATTTAATAATATATTTAACAGAATAAATGCACAATGTTTTCAGAGAAATTAAACCAAGCAGTAATAGGAAACAATATTTTGGGGAACAAGACAAGGTCTCATTGAGCGATTTTGAGAATGAACTGATGCATAATTCTGAGACAAGTTGGTTCAACTGAGAACTAGAACTAGATACTGACAAGTAAATCTTTCCCACCCTTTTAACCTTCAAAATATATGTTTTTTCATCAAAATTCGGAATATTAAATTCTCAAAAAGTTAAAGTAATCACTGGTCAAGTCCTTTTGGTAACAAAAGTGATCATGAGATTGATGCCTCAGTTTGACCCCAACTCGGCACACCTTGCACCACTTTCCAAGCATGGCTCTATCTTGAATGCACTAAAGATATAGATGTGGCCTACCACTTTCTACTGCAATATAACAGCTAGAGCCTAGAGGGACCTTTTTTTTCTTTTCGGGTTTTCCCCTCGAAATACAAAGAAAATATATAGCTTGTCCCACCAAACACAAGCAAAGAGCTATAGAATTCTTGGATCATAATTTTTTTTTTGTTTCCAATTTTTTATTTTTCTGGCAATATAAATTAGCTTCTTGTAATTAATCTTTAGCATTGACAATTCCCAGGTGTTTATTGTTCGAGCATGGTAACACGTGATTCATGGTCTAAATTACACTAAAATTTATGGTTTCGATTTGGATTAGGTGAGATGAACTGATTTCAAGCAAGTGGTGAATTGACAAGATAGTTTAACACCCAATCGAGGAATTGTTTATTTACTTATCTGGGGACGTGTGACATTGACCGGCCGATCAGGACCGGCGGCTGAGCAAACCCAACGAACCAGACCGAGGGAGGCGGACCGTCGCATCCACCACCGCGCACGTCGCTTTGCAGGAGCCGTAGAAGTCCAAGATCCGGAAGCGATGGGTAACGGTTGCCGCCGATCGACGCGAGGAGGCGGCGGCGGCGTCGGCCACGTCACAGAGCTCGTCGTCCACGTTGTCGTCGTTGGCGGGAAGGGCGCCCTTGGCGCAGAGGGCGAGCGCGGAGGCGAAGGGGTCGGCGGAGGCAGCTTCACCCCGGCCGGAGGCGGCGGAGCGCTTCTTGCGCGGAGTGGGGATAAGATCGGAGTGGGAGCGGACCGGGGGCGGGAGGGGGAGGAGGGGATGAGCAACGGCGGAGTCGGCGGTTGCCGGGAGGACAGCGGAGAGAGGCTTCGGGATTCCAGGGCGCTGCTCCCAGGAGAATGGTACGGCGGAGGATCGGGGCGAGGGGGAGGCGGAGCTGGAGGAGGAGTGGGATCGGGACCGGGAGCGTGTCAGGCCGCGGCGAAGGTTGCAGGACCGGCGATCCACCGGGGACCCAGCGGCAGACTCAGCAGGAGTCGTCGGAGATGGCGGCGGCGCGTCCTCCATCGGAATGCACAAGGAACCGAGAGAGCACGAGAGCGAGAGCAGAACGGCCTGCTATCGTGCTTTATCAGGCGATCGCACAAACAACTGGAGTTCGGAAACTAAAACGCAGGCCGTGCACATCCAAATCACGTGAAGGAGGGAGTTCTCACCAATTGATTCTCCTATCTTTATTTCCAGCCGTAGAATACTGCACGTCTAAGATTAACTCTCCCACATCCAACGGCGAAAATCCAGCCTTCATGCGCTTTTCAGCAAAGTAGCGCTGTATGCAAAGCATGATATGAAGTAGGTCAACGTCGCTACGTTCGCTGACATACCAATAGGAGCTAGAGAATCGGCCGGTTTGGGGGATTGGGTGGTTTGAGGATGGATAGGGGTGTAAATAAAAGTCACTATTTATGAGATATTTGAAATTTAATTTGATAAAAGTTTATTTGAGGGATTGTTAGTCCGAGAATATATTCATTCGTAAGTTTATGAATTAATTTTTAAATAAAAAATAATAATTTTAATATTAAATTTATAGATTTTTATACTCGAAAAATATAAATAAATATATTAAATTTATTTATTATAATAAAATTATAAATTTAATAAAAATATTATAATTCTCTAATTATATAATTTAATTTTTAATAAATATTTAAATTTATAATTTATATTTATTAAGTTTGTTTATGCTCGATAAAAACTTGAATAAGTTTGTGAGTCATAAATATATTCATTAAATAAATTTGATCTCGGTTCGATTATAAATGAACCAAAATCAAATATTTAAGAATTCAACTTGGCTCAACTCGATTACAACCTTAGGATTGGGCAAAATGAAAAACACATTCTTAAAAATAAATATATATCAGTAGTTAAATAATTTTTTAAAATAAAAATATACTAAAGCATTATTTTAATATTTTTTTCACATAGGAATAATAAGAATAAAAAGGACAATCAATAAATAATGAAAAAGATTTTATTTACCAAATATGATGGACATTGTGACACTTAATAAAATTAGTTGTGTTGATCGAGTCACAGGTAAATAATACGACGAATAGGAAGATTTGGACACGTGCATCTCATTCTGGAGGTGCAGGCGTTGCCGGATTAAAAGTACGAGTGGAGGCCGGCACTGCGTCGCTTTCTTTCTTTTAAAAGAAACGGTCCAAATGTATATTCCTAAATATTTAATTTTATGGAAAAGAAAGAAAAAATTTATGTCGAAAAACTTTTTGTTCTATATATTTTGACCATTAGGCGTCGCCACCATATTTTAAATGTGACTTAACGTCCCCATAATTACTCTTTTATTGGATGATTATTATGTGAGATGTTATGTCCGATTACCCACTTAGGCGGTTTATCTCACATCAATTAAATTAATTTTATCAGCTGTCACTAATTATGTGGAGTTTTCATCTCTACTGAATATTTCATGAAACCCAGAAAAATCTATGCCAATAGAATAAGACAATAATTACAAACAACACAAGAAGCATTCTCTTTTATATATATATATATATATATATCACATTAACAGGAATTTCTTTTTATTTTTTATTTTAAAAAAAACGATGGCACTCATATCTCCGCTAACATGCGTGGATTTAATCCTCCATCAAAAGAGAGTAATGATGGTACACCTCTAAGCATGTTTTTGGCTTTTAGTATTTTTGTAGTTTTAGGAAATCATGAAGTAGTATTTGTTTAATTTCTTTTATAAAATAAATAAACTTCAAATTTTTTTTAAAAAAACTTGCGTTACCAAAAAGAGCTTTCATGAATTCCGATCCTCGTGCTGAATCTTGAGAAGGGAACAACAGGTGTGACTCTATTGCCATGAAAATATGACTAGAACCAAACACATGGGACTAGTTAGAGCCAAGAAAGTGAAGTCTATGTCATGCTCGGCGAGACTTGAGTGTGCCGAGCACAACCCACAAGCTGAGTACATGGCTCCTAGGCTAGTCTACCATGATCTACTCTTTGGCAGATTGTGTCAAGCCGGGTCACAATGCTGATACACAAGAACCCGAGATCCACTGCCACTCGTGCTACTTATAGTCGACCATGGCACAGCAGGTGCGATCAACCAGTACTATCCGGAGGTCCAAAATTCTTATCCAAATGGTTGCTGATAACCAAGTCGATGCAACCATTCCAAACTTCAAAGAGTTGAGCAAATAGGTCAATAGTTGTGCATGCTAGGCTTGCACCAGATACAACACACTACAAAATGTTGCTGCACAACGTTTTCTAGCCGCTTATGAGGTTATGCCACTAGACATGAGTGCAAACACAAACCAAATGTTTTGAAATGGAGAAATGGACGCCTTATAAGCTCCCTCCAACTCGGTCACGGGGGATGAGACGCAACTCCGAACCATGTTTGAGAAATACATTACCTGCAAAAGTAACATAGCAGCAATGTAGGATGAGATGATGCCTCAAAATAGCATTTAATGTGAAAAAGGAAGTTACAATGAAGACCAGAATTTACAAGATTGGATTATTAGATTTCTCACAGGTTCAGTTTTCAAATATCTAACCGTGTCACATGTCCACAAACTATGATGAATTAATTTTTTTGCGAGTCAGTAGTAAGGACCAAAAGTTCCTGGATGTGCATACACGGAAATAATGTCTAAGACAAATATAGTAGTGTCCTATAGAGAAATTCCTTGATACATTACATTTATGTTTATGGCAACTTGAAGTGGTAGTTTTGTTGAATGAGCCGAGAAAACATCTGTTGCATCTTTATAACCTACTGCAAATTTTAGCATTTAATGTAAATCCATCTAGTCACTACATGTCGATGAGTCTGGAAACAAATTAATCAACATTGGAGGAACAGAAAATATCAGTTAGACCATCCCAAATACTATAATAATTATTACTGCAGCCGATACAGGGCACGTTTCTATAAGCAGAGCTGCATTACATTTTAATTTCTCAAATGAACTAAACTACTATTCAAGTAAAAAGGCCGTCAAATACTAAAGCTTTTCATGTGCGAGTTTTGCTACCTCCATCTTAAGAGAGACTTTGACGAACAAATTAGTCTAAATTATCAAATATCAACTGTACTGACTCTATTTTGTCACTCCAATCAAAAAATTGACAACCTAGGAAAATCACAACAAATAAGAAAATCGACTGTGATGATAATGTAAATCAACTATTTAAAAGGACACTAGTCAGAAATATCTACCACAAACCGATAATTTCATCTTGTCCTAAACCACAAAGACAATGTAAAAAAAATGACATAAAAATCAATGTCTTATAGTGGAACTGAGTGTGCACTAGAAAAGCATGATAAATTAAACATTTAATCTAACGGCTAACTGTTGCAAATGAGATCCAGAGAATACAACAAGTCAAACAAATGCCAATTATTTAGTGCTAACTGCATGGATCTTTTTGTTCCCTTAAATTCTACACTAGCCTACTAGTTAATATCACTAAGGCCATTTAGATATCTTTAAATAATTTTTTAATCTCCCTCTACATTGATGTAACTAAATTTAGTTGATTCATGTTATCTATTTAATATAATCAATTGGTTGTAGCAGAAACACACACTGACCCAAAACTATGTCAATCCTGTAGTCCTGAAGGCTCTTTGTGGTTTATGTCTTAGTCTGGCTTTAGAAAGAAGGGATGAATAGATAATGGCTTCAAAGTAAAAATGTTTCTTGCAACAATACAAAAAGTCAATCATTAGTTGCATAAGGTGCTCATATATGGATTCGGTTGATCATGTCAAGTATTTACACAGTGGAAATGTAATATAAATCAAAGGAATAGAGACAATGTCAGCAGGTGGTTTTATGTGGTTCAAAGCCCCATTCTTACTCCACAACATATCAATTTGCAAAGTGAATTAGTACTGTAAATCCACTTGAATGTTCCCCTATGAGGAAGAGCAAGCTTGTACAAGTATTTTTTCTTTTGAAATGAAAGAATCATATATGCCTAGATGAGAAAATTTACCAAGAGCTCGTGGAGAAAAATATCCACTTCGTAATCGCAAGCCCTTGGATGTTGTTCAACTTGAGCACTTATCACAATAAAATTTCATAACAATTTTGTGCACCTTACCAAGGCAAACAACCTCCGATTCATTAGATGAGGCTCCACCAACTCTATTTTACCCACCACGAGTCGATTGGATAGAGCTCAATTCAACTGCTTGGGCAATTTTAGCTGTTGAGCAACTAATGACTCTTTAGGTAGTCGAATAAAAATTCCTTCAAGTCATCTACTCATAAATCCAATTAACTGAAGCCCGAACACAAATATTTTGTTCTCTGAACCTTGGCGTTCAATTGACTGAATTTGTTTGATACACTTGGCTTATACCTTCATAATCATATGTAAAGCTTGGGTTCAAGTTGACCCATTGACTAAAGCCGGAGCTAGTTCTCCCTTGGTCAAAGGTTTCCTACAAACCATTAGATAGACAAAACACTACCTAGATATACACATTATTCTGATGATGTTGACCAAAAGTGTGAACCCTAAGATAACAATCACATTGTAATCTTTAACAACTCACATAGCTGCCGGATCTTCAACATTATCGATATTTTACATTGCCCTTGACTTCACCTTGAGTCAGCCCTTTAGTTCCTCTGATGTACCAAGTCTTCCAAGCTTGCTCCACATGCCATCATTCATTGTTCACATACAAAGTCCATCTCCTGTCGGGCTGCCCTAGAGTTCATCTCGTTAGGAAATTTTCAGTCCCTTAGATGCTCTAAGCTATCCTTCGCCAATCGCCTCTGAATCCACTTTGTTAAGGTTGTCAAACTATTAAACCAACAATCACTTCTCATCCTAGAGTCCACCTCATTAGGAATGTCTGGTCCCTCAATGCACCAAATTATCCTCTACCAATCACCTCTGAGTCCACTTGGTTATGAACCTCTGAACCATTGGACACAACTAATCCAACTGGATTGCGTCAAGTCGCCCATCACAACAACTCAACCACACCGAACTTAAAACTCGTCGAGCTCTATATGCACTTTGCCAAGTCCCAGCGCACTGCACACTTGATACAAAAATCACAAAATAAACTTAACTTAGAACTTTTGCCACGATGATCAAACCAACTTGGTTGAACACGACCACTTAGGAGAATCAATAGTACTACGAAGGCCATTTAGATATTTTAAATATTTTTTTATCTCCCTCTATGTCAATGCATTTAATCTTAGTGGATTCATGTTATCCATTTAACATAATCAATTGATTGTATCAAAAGCTAGGGTCCCTCATACTGTCACACAACTTTGTACAAATACAATTCCAAATCTAAAAGATTGTTGTCGCAAAGTAAACTTTCCAGTTTATATTGAATCCATATTCTTCCAATTGTCTATTGAAACTCCTGTCACAATCAGAAATCACTCTACATAATCAAATTATTTCTTTAAAGTAAAAGAATAGGACATTAAACCATGATAGGATTCTGCAGCTTCCTTCAAATGGTAGTCATGGCATCATCTTAACTACCAGAAAACCTATAAGAAATTCAAACCACAAACACAATCCCAGGTGGGATCTCCAAGCATAGATACTAGCATATGTACAAGATCTAGGTTTGCTGACAATAAAATCACTAAACACCTGTCTATTCATTCTCAATTTATCAAAATTCAAGATGTCATGAGATAATAACACTGACTGAAACTTTAGCAATTGACAAATAAAGGCAGACTGATGACTTACCAGCACTTTGTTGTGGGTTGATACCCACGCCATCTGCAAGGAGGAAAGAAATCAGAAGTTTCATAAAATGCTAAAATAAGATTTCAAAAACACACACATGAGATTTCATATAACAGAAAAATAACAATCTATATTGTCCAACTGAAAGAAAAATCAATAAAGCACTTCTCCATGAACACCTTTCATTTTTTCCTTCCGATCTACATAACACTTAAATGTAGAAGAAACAGAGATCACAACCAAGACAAACTGGACAATGAATTAGAGACCAAAAACACGTTCGATGGAGAAATTCCTAAATAAAAAACTTCAAACTCGATGTAAGAAATCATAAAAATCCTTCTTTTCCGCTGAAGATTAGAATCAGAAATTGCTACGCTAAGACATACCGTTGGTGATGATGGCGCTGGTCTGAGGAGGGACCTTGAATTCCTCCGCTGCGAATTTCAGCACCGCAGTAAAAGGGGCCGCCTCCGGGACGCTGAAACTGAGATGGGATCGACAGATTAACCAAAAAAACAAATAAGATTAAGCAAAACCTAGCAATCTGAATTGAAAGAAAGACGATAGGAAGCGACAGAAACGACGTCTTACACTTTGAACGGAAGCTTCGGATCGGAGGTCAGGATCACCTTAAACGAGACCTTTCCGCCGCCACCGCTTCCTGCCGCCATCAGTCGCACCTGGACGGAGAAAATCTCAACGAGCAGAGGCGAGGAGAAAGATTCCGATTTCAGAGCGGAACAGCAGGGATTGCAATTCGCGACTTAGGAATCGGATGCTCCGTGGTAACGTAATTAATCCAAGACGTTACGATAAGCGCCGTCAAATCCGTCTAAAAGAACCGCTGCGACGTTACATTGAATATATCGCCAGCTATTTAGCAGGCGAGTATTTATTGTTTTCCTATAATTATAATCGTTCGGGCTAATTACACAAAAACAAAATTTATTTCTATTTGATATATATATCCAGACGAAATAAATTACATAAGTTAAAATCAAAATGTATAATAAAAAATATTTCAAGAATTATCAAAAATGATAATTCCTTTTTTTTTAATGACTTTCAAGGGCTGCAGTCTCAGGTGGTATGCTGGCAAGAGTTCTTGAGGGAAACTGGGGCCCCCAGCCTGGTCTGGTCCAGAACCAAAGCACACTCCACGCGGTTGTAGAACTTGGGTTGGACGAGCCGGCCCAAGACGAAGGCCCTCGACCTCACCGTGAAGTTGATCGTCAAGTTCACCGGCAGGCTACCGGGCCGACTGCTCAGCGCCGCTCCGCCGCCGTAGACCGGCAGCTCGGTGCTCACCACCGCCACCTCCAGCTCCCTCTGGCTCTTCCGTGACTGGTAAAAGTACTGCATCTGCAATCAACCCCAAAATTAAAAAAATGTCAAATCATATCCAGTTAATCTCTCTTTCTCTGTTTTTTTTTTTTAAAATTCGCTTACGCTTCCGCTGGCGATGGTTAGTTGGTAGTAATTGAGGAGCACCGGAGTCGAGGTGACATGGACGCCGAAGAAGCCGCCGGTGTTGCGGTAGCTTAGCTTCACCGTCGAGTTCAGAGTCACCAGATTAGTCGGCACTAGGCTGGAGTCCGTGCCGGCCTGGACGTTGAATTCTCCGATCGTGATGCTCTGCCATGCCCACGATCGTGAAAACAAATTAATTTTTTTTAAAAAAAATCTTTATGCTTTCGCTAAAATCGATAAGTTCAGCTCACGTTCATAGTAACTAGGGGCTGTTTATCATGGCTGGCGCCCCAGAGGATGAGGGCGAAGAGGAAGAAGAGGAGGAGGAAGACTCCGACGAACCCGAGGACGTAAAACCTCGCCGGAATCCCATCTCCTTGCTCTCTCTCGCCGTGGATCAGCCTCTCCTCCTCGATCTCCTCGAGGTCTTGCCACGTCGTGTCGTAGCCGGGGTACCTTGACCTCGAGCCGCCGCCTCCGCCTGCAGGCCGAGCGAACTTATCGGCGGTCGAGGATCCCCAAGAACCGCTCCCGTGGTAGAACGGCGGGGATCGCGCCGGCGAAGAATGGTACGACGGGATCGTCCTACTGTCGCCCGCTTCCGTAGGGCTCTGGACGAAGTAAGCTTGCCGGGGCGGCGACCTCCGCGGGGAGGAGAGCGAGATGGTCGCCGTCGCTTCCGACTCCGTATTTCCGTGCTTGCCGTTCATGCTGCGGCCGGCTTGATCGGGAAGAAGATCTGACGGCAGCGACGACCGCGAAGCTTGGTGGTTAACTTCCATGGCTTGGTTGACAATTTAATGGAGGCGTTGTGGAGGACATGGCGCCCACGCATTGACATCAAAGGGCTGGTTGACGGATTCGATCGGGCTCCTGTGACAACCAATCCAATCCGTGGGGGCGATTCGATCGGGCTCCTGCGATGTGATCTGGTGGGGTTTTCATTAAATAGGCCCGCATATTTTTCGTTGACTTGACTTACCATAATTCTGCGATCTTAGCGTGTCGTAAATATATTTGAATTGAACTGAAGAATAAAAGGGGGATCGTAGAGATGTGCGTTATGATTAATTACTGATAAATAAATGTTTATTGGCATCGCAAGAAAGGTAATTTAAAGCACGACGGTTCATGTAGGAAACTTTGATTTGTTTCGTGTTCTTTCAATAGCCTCTGAGTTCGTTCTGTAGATTTCAAGATCGATCGATCGATTTAAATTTAAAGGAGTTTGGTGTAAATTTAGAGAATATATTGAATTTGGAAGAGCGATAGTGTTAATTTTAATAGGGTCAAAGGGCATTTTTTGGATTTAATATTTTCCTTGCTGTAAAGTGGTAAGGATGTAATGTTTGATTTTAATGATCTGACGCGGGTTTGAATCAAAAGTCGTCAAGTTAAATTAGAGGCATCTTCAGATATTTAAATAAAACAAAAATTTATCATTATGATAATTAATAAAATATGTGATATTTTTAGACGGAGAATTTGATATTTTTCTTTTAGAGAGTCGAGGGGTTTTTAATTATGTATACAATGTTTCCATATCGTGTTAATTTTTTTTTAAATGATTTAGAGTTTATAATTTACACTAACGGAGTTAAAATTAAACAACAACAAAAAATCCACATACACATATATTTTTAGAGAGAGAATTATGATATGCTGTTCATCATATGCCACGTACCCGTATGCATTTCAAATTTTTTTATTTTAATTTTTGTGTGCGTAATATTATAATCCAATAGTTAAACCTTAAAGGTAAAACCTTGAATGGCCTAATCATAAATTAAAAAGATAAATAAAAAAAATTAAAAAAAAAAATTACGCACCATGCAACATAACTTAGTTGTGTGTGCGCGCGCGTGCATGGACGCACACACACATACTATTTTGATATGCTAGTCACCCTCCTTACGCATCTACGTGCGTGACTGAAAGGGTGTTGCAGTGTGATGGTCAGCAGTTAATGTGGTCATGCCCTCTCAGTCGCGCACACTAGTGCGTAGGGGAGGGCGAGCAACATATCACAAGCCCATCTAAGATCACCTAATGAGCGATATTTGTTGGTGCAATAAATATCTATGTTTAAATATAGATTTTGAAGAATGACAAATGCATTAAAATTAGATGTTATATTATTTAACCTTACTATCAAGTGTGTAGGACTTGACGGGTCTGGAGGACTTGACACCAGACTTAAATCCAGTTAGATCTGTTGGACCTGATAGTTCGTGGGAAGCCCAAATAGATCAAGGAGTGACCCGATATCTAGCGAGAAATTTGGCTGGGTCCGCGGGACCTGACAGCTAGCCGAAGTCTAGTTGGGTTTGCGGACCTGACTGTTGGAGATCTTGTGGCCGGCTAGAGGTGGGGGGTTGAATAATCAGTGCCCCCAAATTGATAACTTCCTACACTTGTTAATTTGTGTAGTGGAATAATACAAAACAAACAAGCTAAAGACTAAGAAAGAAATGCAAACCGCTAACAAGCTTGTTTATGTGGTTCGGAGATAACTTGCTCCTACTCCACGACTGTTCGTAAGATGGACAATCTCTCAATCCGTCAGTGGATTAATCCTTGGAAACTCCAACTAGCACAATCCTCTTTGTCGGTGGAGAAATCTCGCCACAACTCGACCAAGAGCACTCAGATTGCTAGGGCACTAGTTGACTACTAATTAGGGTTAATCATCACTAATTTCGCCAACCTTAACTAAACTCCAAAGCCTTGGTTATATAGGCCACGGGTTGGAAAACCCCGCCTACCAGTCGACTGGTGAAAGTGTCAGTCGACTGCCCTCTGTAGAGATTCAACCGTTACAATCCATCAACTCGATACTAGTCGACTGGTGAAAGTACCAATCGACTGATCCACATTGGCCGAGCGAACAGAAGTATTCTGTTCACTCCCAATCGACTGCCCTGTCAACTGAATCAGTCGACTGATATTTCCATCAATCGACTGGTACCCCTAGTATAGCCTCTCAGCACTCGGACCCTCACTCTTACGACTCACTTGAGTCTTCTTAGTTGCAACTTTGACCTCTTATCTTCAAGCCTACTTCTTTTGGCTCTTGTCTCTCGGATGCATCCAAGCCCGCGTCTCGTCCCCAATGTCATCCTTCGCGTATACCTTAAAGTCACTTGTCCTTGCTGCCTTGTCCACGGTCCCTCGGATGCTCCATCCTTCATCAGACCCGAAGCCATCAAGTTGAGTCATATGTGTATCTTGCAAACCTGCACACTCACATACACATATCAAATACAAGGGTGAACCTAACTTAAACCCTTTGCCCAAACACCAAAACACATGGTCGCATGGACCATTGGAATTGCTCCAACAATCTCCTCCCTTTTGATGTTTGGCAATACGATTAAGTTAGGGAAAACATAATAGCAAAACAATATGCTAAAAACAATGGACTTACATCATCGAATGGACTTACTTTGCCAAGACTACATACTTGGACTTACACTGCCGAATATCCCAAGGCTCCCCCTACACTTATGCTTCCTATTGAGTTAAAAATTTTACCATAGGGATATTTAAGAACCTATCACCAGGCTCCCCCTACGCAAAGACACTTAAGGTTTTCCCAACTAAATCTTACTTCTCCCCCTTTGCCTAATATAAAAAAGCTCCGACAATATCCCAATTGTCGAAAACTTGATCATCAAACTGACCTTAAATTCATGTATTTATCTCCCATGGATCTCATACATCTAAACGAGTTGACCCGGTCAAAATCCAGTGCTAAAAATAATTTTAGACTGATATTAGTCGACTGCCAAAATCACTAGTTGACTGCCCTTATCGAAACAAACCCACAGAATCATTCTGTGTTCGTTATCAGTCGACTGGTAACTGTACTAGTCGACTGCCACCCTGATTTCAACCTAAACAACATTCTGAACTCAATTTCAAAAATACATAAAAAATTTCACAAACATCCAAAAATCCTTAAATTTTGTGGAGAGGTCTGTTTTACCCATGTCTACTTGAGAAAAATACATTCAAAAATGTATCTATCACCAATCCCAATATTGACACAAAATCCAAAACTAGCTAAATGGTTCAATTGAACCTTGACCTAAAGTCCTAGTTTTGACTTCCTCTTGATGTATTTGCCCATACTAACCCACAATACATCCCTAGCATTGGTTTATATGACATCTATACATCCAAAACCAATTATCATGCTATATGACCCCAATGTCATATTTCTAAGCATGAAACACAAATCATGTGTGCAAATTCCCTAGGTTTGAGACTCAAGTCTATCTACAAAATCCCTTGGCACATTCCATGACCCAATCTAAAGTCCCAAGTAAATTCCACTTGAGATCCATTAACCATGGGTCTCAAATTGACTCTTTGAGCTCTCCCTAGAGCTCTTAACCATAGCCACCTCCCTAGGTGACTCATCTACAATTGCTAGGCCACATCGATGCACCTCAGGTGACACTTGACCTACAAACTTAACCTTTTAAACCTTGGACACCTTGTCCTTGGTTAGCTTATCCTTACCTTTAAATGGTTTTTCCTTGCCATTCATTGGTTTTTGTTAGAACCCCAAGGTGTTTTGATGTGATCAAACAAGTTAAGTTAGGTTCTGTTTGTTTTAACCCTTGTGTCTAATTGTGCAGAAGCTTATGAGCACAGGAAGTCGAGCGGAAGACGCAGCTAGCGAAAAGGACGACACGGGGAGAGAGCCGACGGGCTTGGTGCGTCCAAGGGACGCGGTGCCGCGGAAGAGTACACCGGTGGATGAGAAGAACGTGTGCGACATTTGAGGAACGAGAAACCGGGGAGGAAGGATGCTCGAGGAGAAAGCCAGAACTTGGGTTCGGGTGAGTCCTATTCCAGATGACCGAGATCACCCAAGCTAGCGCAGCCGGAGCGAAAGACCCAGACCGAGTCGAGTTGAACCGGAGCAGAGGTCCCGGACCAAGAAAAGTCAACCCTATTGACTTTCCTAGTCCGGGCGCCTGGAACCATTCCGAGTGCCCGAACCAGTCCAGGGGGCCCAGAATGCTTCCAAGCGCCCGGACCCGACTTTTTGACCAGATCAAGTTTTGACTCGATCTGAACGTTAGGGGATAAAGTTTATCTCTCCCAGGGTGCCCGGAATCCTTCAAGGCGTCCCGAACAGTGCTATAAATAGAGCACTGATTTCCACAGTTTAGAACAACAACTTGTAATCCAGTTCTTTCATTTCTGCTTTTTCTTTTGTGCTGTCAACGCTGTAAGAGGCTACTCCGCCCAAAGGAGATCATTAGATAGTGCGTCATATTTTCCTTGGATTAACAATCCTCTGATTGCAAACCAAGTAAATCCTCTGTGTCTGATTTCATTTAATTAGTCTCTTTTTGTTTTGATTACAAGTTTTATTATTAGTTGAAAATCTGAGAAAGGTTGGTTTATTTTTTCAGGGCAATTCATCCCTCCCCTCTTGTCGGCCTCAAAAGGGACCAACACGTGGTATCAGAGCAAGGACGCTTCAGGAGGACTAACCGCCGATCGAAGCAATGAGATGGTCGGACAAAGCATCGTTCCACCAAAATTAGAGGGGGACTTCACACACTGGAAGCGTCGTATGGAAGTATTTCTAAAAACTGATTTCAAAATTTGTTTAATAATAAAATACAGTTTTGTAGCTCCTACGAATCAGAATGGAGAAGAAAAAGAAGAAAGTCTTTGGACGAAAAAGGAGCAGAATGATTCCGTAGCGAACAACCGAGCGGAGTATCACTTGCTGAGCGTGCTGCTGCCTCAAGAAGTCAACCGCATCGGAAGCTACTCGTCGGCCAAAGAACTCTGGGAGAATTTCCTAGAACTCCACGAAGGCACATCCGAAGCCAAGCTCGCCAGAAGAGACATCCTTCGGAACAAATTGAAAACATCCATCTGGAAAAAGGTGAGAAGGTAGCCAATCTACACGCAAAGGTAAAGGAATTAATTACCGGTCTCGAGAACCTCGGTGAAATGGTAACCAACTGGGACATCATACGCTACACACTCAATGCGTTTCCCAGAACTCCAGAATGGACCTCAGTCATCGACGCCTACTATATTTCAAAGGATCTGGAGGTAAGTACCTTAGAGGAATTATTTTCTACTCTTGAATTACATGAAACCAGATGTGCAGGGACAACAAAAGACTCAAGCCAGATTATGGCGCTGAACGCAACCAAGAAGGATGAATCTGAGTCAGACTCAGAAGAAGACCAAGAAGCATATATGGTAAGGAATTTAAAAAATTCTTTCGATCTAATACATTTAAAGAAATGCAGAATAAGAAAAATCCAAGAAATAGAAGAAGGGTTCGTTGCTACCAGTGTCAAAAGGAAGGACACTTAAAAGAAGATTGCCCAGAATTAAAGAAGGACAAAGTCAAGATACCCAAGAAGCACAAGATTCTAAAAGCCACTTGGGACGACACTTCATCATCTGAATCCGAAGTACAAGAATATGCCGGACTAGCACTGATGGCAAGCAATGAAGGGCAAAGTACATCGGAACCCAGCATCAATGAAGGGGGAGCGACTTCAGACGAATGCAGCAAAACAGGGAGAGAGTCAGACTTCAAGTCTGATATGGTAAGTGAGGTATGCCTCTTACCTCCTGATCAACTTTATTTTGGTATCAAGGCTATGGAAAAATCTATGTATAAATTAGAAAATAAAAATACCAAATTAAAAAATAAAATTTTAGAAATAAAAAGAATTTTGGTAAAATCTTGTCTAATAGAAGACTTTGATAAAATAAAATTTAAAAATGCTAAATTAAAAGAAGAAATAGAAAATTTGAAAAAGCCTACCTGTTCAAATATTTTTGCTTTTAAAAATTATAGAGGATTAAACTGGTACTATAGGTTTCACCAAAATCAAATCAGAAAAATAACAAAAGCCTATGTGTCTAGAAAAATACTTGATTAACCATGTAGGAAGGAACCTTTATTGGGTTCCAAAAATTTGTTTAATTTAAAAATTAAAATTAGACTTGGCATTTTTAGCAAGAAAATTAAACATTTAATTTCTTTATGCGGCTTTGTCTAAGAAAGTAGTTGTTGCTCCAATAACCAAGAAGGCCTAGTGTCTCGCCACTGCCTGGAAGCTAAGTATTGAAATAAGAGTTTAATTGACTAACTGAAAAACATTAAATTATTTTTTTTAAAAAAAATGCTTTAAAGGGTTACTCAATTTGTTTTGAAAAAAATTAAATTTTTTTTTAAAAAAAATATTTCTAAGTTGCACAACAAATTCTATTGTTAATTTAAAGGTATTTTTCAAAAAATTTTAGAAACTCTTCCAAATGCTTAACAATTTCATTTTAAAAATTCAATAGTTTCTATTAAAATATTTTTGCCTTAGAATTTTTTTTTGTACTTAGATTTTTTTTTTTACTTCAATACTTATGAAAATTTCTTCTATTGAAAATATGTTTCTAACTTAGAAATTTAACTTAGATTTTTTTTTTAAAGTTACTTATTCCGTTGCACACAATTTATTTTTAACTTTGAAAATTAAATTTTCTTTTAACTTAGATTTTTTTTAAAAAAATTAACCTTAGACTTGTTAAGGAACCCCAATTTTTTATGTGATCAAAGGGGGAGAAGAATGTTAAGTCTAGGGGGAGGTATAAATTCATTGAAAAATCATATTTGCACTTATTTGCAAACTTAATTGTTTTTACTTTATGTTTGTTTTATCCTAGCTTAACTTGAGTTGCTCACATCAAAAAGGGGGAGATTGTTGAAACCCCAAGGTGTTTTGATGTGATCAAACAAGTTAAGTTATATCTTGCTTGTTTTAACCCTTGTGTCTAAGTGTACAGGAGCTTAGGAGCATAGGAAGTTGAGCGGAAGACACCGTTAGCGAGAAAGACGACATGGGGAGAGAGCCGATGGGCTCGGTGCGCCCAAGGGATGCGGTGCCACGGAAGAGTACACCGGTGGATGAGAAGAACGTGTGTGACGTTCGAAGGACGAGAAGCCGGGGACGAAGGTTGCTCGAGGAGAAGGCCGGAACTTGGGTTCGGGTGAGCCCTATTCCAGATGGCCGAGATCACCCAAGCTAACGGAGCCGAAGCAAAAGACCCAGACCGAGACGAGCTGAACCGGAGCAGAGGTCCCGGACCGAGAAAAGTCAACCCTATTGACTTTCCTGGTCCGGGTGCCCGGAACCATTCCGAGCCCCCGGACCAGTCCGGGGCGCCTGAAATGCTTCCGGGCGCCCGGACCTGACTTTTTGACCAGATCGAGTTTTGACTCGATGTGAACGTTAGGGGATAAAATTTATCTCCCCCAGGGCGCCCCGAACAGTGCTATAAATAGAGCACTGATTTCCACAATTTAGAACAATAACTTGTAATCCAGTTCTTTCATTTCTGCTTTTTCTATTGTGATGTCAACGCTGTAAGAGGCTACTCTACCCAAAGGAGATCATCAGATAGTGCGCTATATTTTCTTTGGATTAGCAATTCTCTGATTGCAAACCAAGTAAATCCTCTGTGTCTGATTTCATTTAATTAGTCTCTTTTTGTTTTGATTACAAGTTTTATTATTAGTTGAAAATCCGAGAAAGGTTGGTTTATTTTTTCAGGGCAATTCACCCCTCCCCTCTTGCCGACCTCAAAAGGGACCAACAGTTTCTACTTGCTATAGTTATATGCGATCCTAACATAAGACTTTTCCTTAGCCTTGGAGATATTAGTGTTGGTCTCCTTGGTGGTCGGCTAAAAGGGGGGGGGGGTTTGGATAACCCTACACAATCTAAAAACAAATACCCTTCTCAGACTTTTAAAAGAATACATGCATAAATTGAAATAAAGGAATAAGCTAAAAGAAAAGGCTCACAACTTTTACTTAGTTACAACCGAGGAGGTTGTTAATCCAAGGAAGTAAACACACTAAGTATCTCCTTCAGGCGGAGAAGCCTCTTACAGCAGTGAAAGCACAAAATGAGAAGGTAAACTAACAATGAAGAGCGCACAAGTGTTGTATTACATTAAAACTTGGTTGATCACATTAAAACAACCTTGGGGTTCCAACAATTAGATCGGTATCCAAAACCCAATTTTACTATTGTTGGGTCTTTGTGTTGGACCCCGTGGTTGTTTTGATGTGATCAACCAAGTTTAGGTTAGGTCCTATTTGTCTGATCCCTATTGTTGGTGCGGTTAGCACTAATGGTCTAACCCAGGTTTTGATGAATGACAAATTAAGTTAAGTTAGTTTTTTCCTTGTCTAACACTTTGATCGAGTGTGCAGGCGAAGTCCATATAGGTCGACGGGCTGACCGGATGTCTGGCACGAAGTCCAAGCGGGTTGACGGGCTGACCGGACGCTTGGCACGAAGTCCAGTTAGGTCGACGGGCTGACCGGATAGCTGGCAAGAAGTCCAGCTAGGTCGACGGGTTGACCGGATAGCTGGCGAGAAGTCTAGACGGCTCGAAGGGCTGACCGGACGTCTGGTGGGTAAGTAAAGGTAAGTCACTGGAGGGGAATGACTGTGAGGACGCGTTCTTAGGAAGGGAACATTAGGCGTCGATCCGGCTTAGATCCATTTCGGATATCTAAGTTGAGATCGTGACTAGATTCTGGTCTCGGAAAGATGGAATTTAAGTCATACTCTTTATGTTGAACTTATAAACTGTGCTAACACTTTGTTTTACAGGATATACATTATCTATTTGCCTCGGATTAATCTTGTCTTGCAGGAGAAGATGTTCTCTGGAGAAAGGTGGTCCGGGCGCCCGGAGGCAACTTCTATCCAGTTCGCGATGTAGACACGTGGAGCTCGCTGGTTGGGCTTGCCACTTCACACCAGGGCGCCCGGAAGGGATCCGGGGCTCACCGAGCCTCCTATATAAGGAGGGTCAAAGGCGGAGCTCAAAACAACAAAACTGAATTGACGATCTGCTCTCCTGTGCTCCTGCGATGTTGCGACCTCCGACAAGTTCTTTCTTACTGTCTCATTTATGCTTATTGTCGGCTTTTATTTTACTATATAATTCCTGTACTGCATTTGTGAACACCCTTTTCGAATTATTAGTATTTGCCCATCGAAAGCACCCTTGTGTGCGGGCCTCGGAGTAGGAGAAGCCAAAGGCTCCGAAGCAAGTAAATCCTTGTGTTCTCTTTGGCTTATTCTTTCTTTTCCGCTGCGTTTACTCGATGAATTTTCGTAATCAATATTCACCCCCCTCTATCGAACGATCACGGTCCAACACCTGTGTCTAAGTGTGCAGGAACTTAGGAGCGCAGGAAGTCGAGCGGAAGATGCAGCTAGCGAGAAGGACGACACGGGAAAGGAGCCGACGGGCTCGGTGCGTCCAAAGGATGAGAGAGCTGCGGAAGAGTACACCGGTGGGCGTGAAGAACGTGTGCGGCGTTTGAGGGATGTAAAGCCGGGACGGAAGACTGCTCGAGGAGAAGGCCGGGAACTAGGTTCGGGTGAGTCCTATTCCGGATGGACGAAATCACCCAAGCAAGCTGAACCAGAGCAAGTCAACCGGGAAGTTGACTTGACAAGTGTTCGGTCGACCGAACCCTCTGATCGGTCGATCAAACCCCTTTTCATCATAAGCAGCCGTTGGAGACATGTCAGCATCCACGTCAGTAACCAATGGCTGATCGGTCGACTGAACCCTCTGATCGGTCGACCGAACCGAAGATAATCAGAGACTTGGTCGAAGCGATTTGATCGAGTCAGATCGAGCAGAGACCGTTGGCTGATCGGTCGACCGAACCTAAGCTCAATCCACAGAACCTGCATCCAGATGGGAAGCTGGGAAAGTACACAGGTTCGGTCGACCGAACCTGGGGATCGGTCGACCGATCCCCCTCTCGAAGTCAAAGCCTGATCCCGAAGATCAGGGGCTCTGGATGAGTCTTGGAACTCCTATATAAAGGGGTCTCGAACAGAACAACGAAAATAATCGACTCTGTAATTCTTTTCTAAGCAACCTCTGTGCTCTTAAAGTATAAAAGGCTTCTCCGCCTTCCAAGAAGGAGACTCTTTTAGTGCGTCTTTCCACCGCCTTGGATTAACAACCGTCTCGGTTGTAACCAAGTCAAATAGCTGAGTCATCTCTCTTTTCTTTTATGTCAATTACTTTAATTATTAGTGTTACTTTATTTTAGAGTTGAAAGTTTGAGGAGGGTATAATTTCTGATTGCAGGCAATTCACCCCCTCTTGCCGGTCCCTGCTGCACCAACAAGTGGTATCAGAGCTCAACAGCCTCAGAAGGACTAACCGTCGTCTGAAGCACAAAGATCAGGACAATGGCCGGCACGAACATTCATCCCCCGAAGTTCGACGGAGATTTCACTACATCGAAGCGAAAAATGAAGGTATTCTTTAAAACGGATTTTGACATTCTTATTACAATGAAATATGGTTTTGCAGCGCCAAAAGACAAAGAAGAAAACCAATGGACGTAAAAGGAGCAGGCTGATTTCGTGGCTAACGGAAAAGTTGAGTTCCACTTGCTCAGCGTTCTTCCGCCCCAGGAGGTAAGTCGAATCTGAAGCTACGACTCCGCAAAAGACCTCTGGGAGAAATTCCTAGAGCTCCACGAAGGCACCTCGGAAGCAAAGCTAGCGAGGTGCGACATCCTTCGGACGCAACTAACGAACCTCTAGATGAACAATGGCAAGAAGGTAGCGCAACTCCAAGCAAGGATTAAGGAACTAATAACTCAACTAAGCAACCTTGGAGAAGAAGTAACGAACCAGGATTCCATCCGATATGCGCTCAATGTCTTCCCTAGAACTCCAGATTGGGCGTCCTTAGTAGATGTATACTACATCTGACTTCGAGGTAAGTAGTTTAGAAAACTTATTTTCTACCTTCGAACTTCACGAGTCTCGATTTGCAGAGAAACCAGTAGAGAAGTCGAACCTCAACATTGCCCTATAAGCCGAAAAGGACGATCTCGACTCTGAAGCATCAATCGATGAAAATGAAGCAGCGTTATTGGTAAGAAAGCTAAATAAATTTGTTAAAACTAATCAATTTAAATCGCAGTCGAGGAAGCATCAACGCAACAGAAGGACGGTCCGATGCTACAACTGCAACGAGGAAGGGCACATCAATGATGACTGTCCCAAACTGAAGAAAAAGAACAAAGAGAAGCCTAAAAAACCGACGTCCTCTACATGCAAGAGCCTGAAGGCTACATGGGATGATTCTTCATCCTCCGAGTCAGAAGCCGAAGCCTTCTTGGGACTAGCACTGGTGGCTAACCATCTCTTCGAAGATGACTCGGACTCAGAGATGAGCATTGATCAAGGGGGAGAATCAGAAGAAGAGAGCTACGATGAAGGGGGAGCATCACCAAGTGAGGTAAGTAAAGTATATGATCTCACTCTCTCTCAGTCTTTTAAGTTTATCAAAGCACTTACTAAAAACTTAGTTAAATCAGAAAAAAAATTGCCAATTTAAAAACAATGTTAGAAAATTTAAATTTAGAAAATGAGAAATTAGATTTGGAAATTGAAAAATTGAAAAATAAAAATGCATGTTTAAAAACTAATGCTTTTCAAAAATCAAAAATTAATGTTTATGGAAAATTAAACTGGTATATAAGAAAACATCAGGGTCAACTTAGAAGAATACCTAAAGGATATGTACCCCCTAAGTTTTTGACCAACCCTGTAGGAAGGAACCTTTACTGGGTTCAAAAATCTTTGCTACTTTAAAATTTTCTTTTAGTTAAAAGCTTACAGTGAGAAAATTAAACAATGAGTTTTCTTTATGGAAGCTTTGTCTAAGAAAGTGGTTGTTGCTCCAATAACCAAGAAGGCCTAGTGCCTCGCCATGACCTGGAAGCCGAAATATCGAAATAAAATATTTAATTAACTTTATGATAAAAGCATTAAAATTAAAATTAAATAATGCTTTGAAATTTTTTTAAACATTTCCTTAGAAATCCTTCAAAAAAAAATTTTTGTGTCTTGAAATCTTTTAGTTAGAAAAATTCTCATTTTTTTAATTAAAGATCTTTTCTGAAATTAGATTTGTTAAAATTATCTAAGCGAAGTTTTTTATAAATAATATTAAATTTTTACTTAGAAAATTATTCAAAATGACTTAGAAAATTATTTTTACCTCGTTTTTGCTGTGATTAAAGGGGGAGAGTTTAGTAACAAGTTTAGGAGGAGTTAGGAAAAATTAAATATTTCTTTCCCATCTAACTTATGTTGCAAATTTTATTATTTTTGTGCTTAAAATGTTAGTTTAGTGATTTTCTTAAAATTACTATTTGTTTGTTTTTACCCTAACTTAAACTTGGGTTGATGCACATCAAAAAGGGGGAGATTGTTGGACCCCGTGGTTGTTTTGATGTGATCAACCAAGTTTAGGTTAGGTCATGTTTGTCTGATCCCTGTGTCTAAGTGTGCAGGAACTTAGAAGAGCAGGAAGTCGAGCGGAAGACGCAGCTAGCGAGAAGGACGACACGGGAAGGGAGCCGGCGGGCTCGGTGCGTCCGAAGGACGAGAGAGCTGTGAAAGAGTACACCGGTGGGCGTGAAGAACGTACGCGGCGTTCGAGGGACGTAAAGCCGGGACGGAAGACTGCTCGAGGACAAGGCTGGGAACTGGGTTCGGATGAGCCCTATTCCGAATGGCCGAAATCACCCAAGTAAGCCAAACTAGAGCAAGTCAATCGGGAAGTTGACTTGACAAGTGTTCCGTCGACCGAACCCTCTGATCGGTCGACCGAACCCCTTTTCATCAGAAGCTAGCCGTTGGAGACACGTCAGCATCCACGTCAGCAACCAATGGCTGATCGGTCGATCGAACCCTCTGATCGATCGACCGAATCAAAGATAATCAAAGACTTGGTCGAAGTGATTTGATCGGGTTAGATCAAGCAGAGACCGTTGGCTGATCGGTCGACCGAATACAAGGATCGGTCGACCGAACCTAAGCACGATCCACAGAGCCTGCATCCAGATGGGAAGCTGGGAAAGTACACAGGTTCGGTCGACCGAACCTGGGGATCGGTCGATCGATCCCCCTCTCGAAGTCAAACCCTGATCTCAAAGATCAGGGGCTCTGGATGAGTCTTGTGTTGGTGCGGGAAGCATCCGACGATTGAACTCGTGTTTTGATAATGACAAAGAATTCAAAGTTAAGGTGTTTGGTATTCTAACAAGTCTACTTGAGGATTTCAGGAAAGTCCTAGCTGCGGTTAGGCAAAGGGAAAAATCCTAGGGGGTGGTAACCCTAGGTCATAGGGGGTGGTAACCCTATGCGGAAAGTCTTGGCAGGTCGACGACTTCAGGCAAAAGTCCTAGGGGGTGGTAACCCTAGGTGGAAAGTCCTGGTGTCGCGAACCGGGTGAAAGACTGGACTAGCCGGGAAGCGGATGTCCAGCAGAAAGTCCGGAAGCGTCGAGTGCTGAGCAAAAGTCCAGTCGATCTGGAGGATCGACTGGCAACAGGTAAATCTCCTGAGTGGAGTAGGTGAGGACGCGTTCCCCGTAGAGGGAACAGTAGGCGTCGGGTTGACCTAGGGTTTCCGGTTGGAAATCCGAAGTCAGATCCGGACAGTCCGGAGACTGTCATAAACATTCTTTATTATTCATATTGTTATTTTGTGCTAACTTTGTGTTGTAGGATGTTGTTTGGGACTAACATGTCTTGCAGGTACAAAATAACGAAGATTTGCCTCGGATGAACAGTGTCCGAGGGGCCTCCATGGAGCTTAGAGGCGCCTCGGGTGCAAAAGCTGACCTGGCTGCGAAGCTTCAATGGAGGCGCCTTCATGAGGGTATAAGGCGCCTTGGAAGGCGCCTTGAGCAGGGGATAAGGCGCCTTAAAGGGATGAAGTTTGACCAGATCAGATTTGATCCACGCGGAAGACTCGACAGCATGGAGGCGCCTTGAACAGCCTTCAAGACGCCTTGAACACCTTTTATAAGGGGGTTTCGACCAGCACTTCCATTTATCAAGTTCCAGACTTTCCTTCTTCAATGTGCTGCTAACAAAGTCATTCTGAAGTGCTGTTGCGACATTCCGACGACCCGGAGCTCCAATTTTCTTCTTTCTTAAAGTTGTCGGTACAAAGTTATTTCAATACTTTCATTGTAATTTGTAATTGTTATCGAACTTATAGTTGTTACCCACCGGAAGCGATCAAGGATCGCAGGCCTTCGAGTAGGAGTCGCCTTAGGCTCCGAACGAAGTAAATCTTCCCTGTGTCTCTGTGTTTGATTATTTTTATTCCGCTGCTTATTACTCTGTTAATTTCTCGTACGGTTTACGATTCCGATAAACGAACGATTTAGCCACGAGCGCTATTTACCCCCCTCTAGCGCGGTCTCAATCCAACAATTGGTATCAGAGCCCGGGCTGTCAGAAGGTTTAACCGCCGACTATGCACAAGAGCTATGGTCTGATTGAGCCATGTGGGTATAATATTGACCTTAAACAAAGAAACTGGGGTCTCCTATGTTCGGATCAAGAGGACCAGACACCAGGCAGGAAGTCCTAGTTGCGACTAGGCAATGAAGTCCTAGTAGGTCGGGTGGACCGAGGGGCAGGAAGACCTGGTGGGTCGAGGATCGGATGTGGGAAACCTATGGTCCTTTGTTTGAGAGGGGGAATTGTTGGGGTTGCAAGGTTGCAAATATAGTCACATATTGAAAACACATGGGAAAGATCATGAGTTTATAAGAGAAAAGATATCTCCATTGGCATGAGGCCTTTTGGGGAGAGTCCAAGAGCAAAATCATGAGGGCTTAGACCCAAAGTGGACAATATCATGTTATTGTGGAGATATTTAAATTCTTTTCGATCCTACTATAAGGATTGTTGGGGTTGCAAGGTTGCAAACATAGTCCCATATTGAAAACACATGGGAAAGATCATGGGTTTATAAGAGAAAAGATATCTCCATTGGCATGAGACCTTTTGGGGAGAGCTCAAGAGCAAAATCATGAGGGCTTAGACCCAAAGTGGACGATATCATGCTATTATGGAGATATTTAAATTCTTTTCGATCCAACAATTGGTATCAGATCGGGGTTGTTTTGAATTGGTGCAACCACCATTCAAAACAGTTTTTTTTCGTGGTATTTTATTTATTTTCGGAGTCAATTAGAAATTAGCTAATTAGCTAAAATTCTAATTCTTTTCAAATCGGTGTTGCTCAAAGTTGGTCAATACCACTTGGGCTCGTTATTTTTTTTTTCTTCCCGTACTACTAATCCAAGACTCAGTCTTGGAATAGATCTTCTTGTTTGTGTTTTTCTTAGATCTAAATGGCCCAACAAGAAGGATATAGCGTTGTTCGTCCCCCACTTTTTTCCGGAGAAGACTTCGGATATTGGAAGGGGCGAATGGAGATATATCTGAAGATCCAGTTCGACACCTGGATGATAGTCAAGACAGGACTGTAACTACCAACTGATACAGACGGTAAACCTACATCCTGTGAGAACTGGGAGCCATCCTTTATAAAAAAGGTGGAAGTCGACGCCAAAGCTACCTGCACTATCCAGTGCGGTCTTACCAAGGAAGAGCTCAACAGAGTCGGTCCGTTCTCTTCCGCAAAGGAGCTGTGGGAGCAACTGATCGAACTTCACGAAGGCACATCGGAAACCAAGGTAAGTAAGCGTGATTTGTTACTTAATAAACTATACAATTTAAAAATGCAGGAAGGCGAGACGGCAAGTTCGTTACACGCTAGAATTCAAGATATTCTGAACTCCCTTCATGGAATCGGGCAGAAGGTAGAAAATAGGGACATTATAAGGTATGCTCTTAACTCGTTTCCTAGGAGTACATTGTGGGCATCGATGGTGGATGCCTACAAAGTCTCCAAGGATTTGTCTTCTTTAAAATTAGATGAATTGTTTAGTGAATTTGAACTTCATGAACAAACTAATGTACAGCCATCCGAGAAGGGTATTGCTTTGGTTGCAGGTACGAGTCGAACACGGGAATCAAGAGTACGGCGAAAAATTGAATCAGAATTAGAAGACGAACCCGACTCAGAAGATTCAGAAGACGAACTAACCAGCGAACTAGTGAATCTCGTGAAGAAGCTCTACAAGAAGAAGAAGGGCTTCAATAAGAAAGATCTGAAGAAAGCAGTTCAATCCAAGGAGGCCCAACCGAACTCAAAGGTAAAGTTTGAAGTCACTTGCTATGGATGCAACCAGAAGGGGCATATCAAAGCCAACTACCCCAATCAAAAGGAAGCCAAAAAGCAAAGAAGAAAGAAGGCCCTGAAGGCAACCTGGGATGAATCTTCTTCGGAGGACGACGACGACGAACTCGATCAGACGAGTCTACTCGCACTGATGGCCCGGGACCAAATCGTCGAGAGCGAGAGCGAGTCAGAGGCCGAGTCCGAACAAAGCCACGGATCTGCATCCGTTTCAGAAGGGCCAGACTCCACTGTAAGTATTCCAAGGCTCAATAATTTAGTTAATTACTTATTACGCAAGTTAGCTAAGTCAAACATTAGGATTAAATCACTTCTAAAGGAAGTAGCTGTCCTTAAAGAAGTAACTAACACTAATTCCTTACCTGATCAAGTTCAGACTAGAAATTCAACTCAAGTTCAAAAACTTGAGGAAGAAAATTCTAGTTTGAAAAATCAGGTAAAAGATTTAAAAAATACCTTAGAACGGTTCTCTCTGGGCTCCAAGAATTTGGACCTAATTCTTGGGACACAAAGAGCCGTCTACAATAGAACTGGGCTAGGATATAAAAGTAAATATAGATCTTATTTATCCTTAATAAACAAACAAAGTAGTAAATCAATCTAAGCATGAGTCCCCAAGTCCAAATTGATCAATCAAGTTGGACTTGGCCAATACTGGGTTCCAAAGGATCATATACACTACCTCGATAGACCATATCGAGGCTATGATCCAGGGAGAGCTAAAAGAAAAACGATCTTAAAATTTTAAAATTCAAAATCAATTCAAAAATTCAAAATTAAATTCAAAATTCAAAATTCAAAATCAATTCAGAAATTCTAAATTAACTTATAAATTATAAAATTCAAAATTCAAAATCAAATTAAAAATTTGAAATTAAAAAATTCGAAATAAAATTACAAATTCGAATTTAAATTAAAATTAAATTTTGAAATTTCAATTAAAAAATTTGAAATTAAATTCAAAATTTAATTTAAGTCAAATAAAAAATTAGAAGGAGGATCCAGAATAGCTGGCACCCCTAACTTAATCTACCTGAAATGGGTAAACAAGAGTAGACTACCCGGCAGGGTAATTAAGGTTAGAAAAAATGGGTTAGGTTTAACTTGACCCTCGGTACTGGTGAAGTTTTTGGATGATAGTACGTTAGGGAAGCTTGGGCATCGCATGTCTAGAAAGATATGGCTTCGACCTGGTGCATTTGGCCAAGTGGAACTGACCGAAGCTACCCTTAAATGGAACCTAACCAGTTAGACCAAGGTTTAGTATTAAGTTCAATGGGTAGGACTATTTGGAAAACCTCGAAGGCATGGTTACTTTAATGAGTTCCTTGTGACTCACCATAGCCCAGAAGTTTATCTAAAGAATGCTTACTTGTTGAACCCAAAGTTAAACCTGAATCTAACACAAAGTTAAACCTTACCCTTAAATTAAACAATATTCATCTCACAGTAATTATAGGATTCCCTGATTGACAATTTAAATCGGATGAGATGACTAAGAAATAAAACTATGACTTAAACTTAAATCAAGTTAATCAAATTATCTTTATTTTAAAAAACTTAAATTTCAAAATTATTTTAAAAACTTAAATTTCAAAATTATTTTAAAAACTTAAATTTCAAAATTGTTTTAAAAACTTAAATTTCAAAATTATTTTAAAAAACTTAAATTTCAAAATTATTTTAAAAACTTAAATTTCAAAATTGTTTTAAAAACTTAAATTTCAAAATTGTTTTAAAAACTTAAATTTCAAAATTATTTTAAAAACTTAAATTTCAAAATTATTTTAAAAACTTAAATTTCAAAATTGTTTTAAAAACTTAAATTTCAAAATTATTTTAAAAACTTAAATTTAAAAATTATTTTAAAAAATTAAATTTAAAAATTATTTTAAAAACTTAAATTTCAAAATTATTTTAAAAACTTAAATTTCAAAATTATTTTAAATTTTAAAAACTTAAATTTCAAAATTGTTTTAAAAACTTAAATTTCAAAATTGTTTTAAAAAATTAAATTTCAAAATTATTTTTAAAAACTTAAATTTCAAAATTGTTTCAAAAACTTAAATTTCAAAATTAATTTAAAAACTTAAATTTCAAAATTATTTTAAAAAACTTAAATTTCAAAATTGTTTTAAAAAATTAAATTTCAAAATTATTTTAAAAACTTAAATTTCAAAATTATTTTAAAAACTTAAATTTCAAAATTATTTTAAAAAATTAAATTTCAAAATTATTTTAAATTTTGAAAACTTAAATTTTAAAAACTTAAATTTTAAAATTGTTTTAAAAACTTAAATTTCAAAATTATTTTTAAAAACTTAAATTTCAAAATTGTTTCAAAGACTTAAATTTCAAAATTGTTTTAAAAACTTAAATTTCAAAATTATTTTAAAAAACTTAAATTTCAAAATTGTTTTAAAAACTTAAATTTCAAAATTGTTTTAAAAACTTAAATTTCAAAATTATTTTAAAACTAATTTTAATCTCAAAAATTAATTAACTTTAAAACTATTTTTTTTTTAAAAAAAAAATTATCTTTGATTTAACTAATTTTTAAAATTATCCTTGTCAAAATAAACCTAAATCAGGTAAAACATATGTTGATTAATTCAATTAAAAAAAAAATTTGGACACATAGCACAAGAAGGCGCCTCCATCAAAGAGGAGGCGCCCTCAAGCAGCGGCGGGAAACTTCCCGCCGCCCACTTAAGGCGCCTTAAGGAGCCCTTAAGGCGTCTCCAAAGGCGCCTTAAAGAGACCTCAAGGCACCTTAAACCTTTCTTTTTGTCACGAACAGAACGTTTTTCGTTTCTGGTCGTGTTCTGCCGAAGCCGACTCCTTGCGATTCTTCCCAACCAAGGCGCCTTCTACCTGAATCCTGTTCTTTCACTCCTAGCTATGCCTCCTAGGTATAACCTAAACCCTTTTCAATCATTTATTTCCTACATTCTTTGCTAGTTTGCAATTTTTCTTGTATAATGTCATCAATAGGAAGCGTCGTATTGTGGATACCACACCAGCTAGGGCCCCTTCCACGGACCCGAGATTCCCCTCGGAACAACATAGGATAGATTTCTCTAGGTTTACCTTTGAGTCAATTAAACCTAGATATATTGGTCGAGAATTTTTGTCCCAACACTGTCAACCCACTATCGAGATGATAAACCACTATCATCTTGATAAACTGGTTGACTGTACCACTACAGTCAACCAAGATCTGTGTGCCCAGTTCTATCACAACCTTGAAAAGGTTGATGATAGAACCTATTCCACCAGAGTTGGTGGTACTGATCTTCAGTTTACACCCTCCCTACTTTGCACCAGCCTAGAGCTTAGGGAGTCAGAGTGTACATTTTTATGTTATCTGAGTAGGAACCTACCCTTTGGTGATCCCTATTCCCACATTACTCTAGATGATATTTACATGCATTTCTTTGGGGAAGAGAGACCCTTGGGCCTGATCGAGTTCAGATCCACTCTTCTTCGAGTTCAGGATTATGCTATATACAGAGTCCTGACAGCTTGTATACTACCCTTATCATCTCGAGACGTCTCGAAGATGCGACCGTCCCACTCGTTCTTTTTGTACGCCCTCACCCAACGCCTAGATATAGACATAGCCCTCGATATGTTTCATAACATCATCCTTGCATCTAGTACAGTTACATTTGGAGTAGTTCATATGCCTTATTGTCATATTCTGACCCAGATATTTTCCAGCTCTGGAATAGACATCACTAGAGGGGTACTCATCCCACTTACCATTTACGATGAGGTAGGTCAACGTAGCCTTAGATTAGCAGGGGCAGAGGTCACTGCCGAGGGGATTCTGGCCTGGAAGGGTCGACCACCACCAGTTGCTGCCCCTGGTGCTCCAGAGGCCGAGGATGCACCAGATGCGGATGAGGAGTGGCCCGATTTCCTGGCAGAGGACTTTTTCACAGATCCTTCCACCTCTGCCGGACCCTCCACTTCAGCCGAGCCTTCATCTTCAGCACCACTCTCTGTCGAGGGCAGACTCACTCGCCTCGAGGTCCAGACCACTCAGACGCGACGAGCTGTGTTAGATAGTCATCGCTTTCTTCGATCTATGCGATCTGAGATGGTTGCTGGTTTCGCATCTCTCCGAGGCGAGCTTCGGCGTCAGGGACAGCCTCAGCCACCACCCGAGCAGCCTCTATCCGATCCTCCAGCTGACGATCCACCGGCTTGATTCTGTTGTTGGTGCAATATTCCTCAGGTCAAGGTTGACCTGGTTGACCAAGCTTGAGTCTTGATTTGGATTTCGATGTTTGACAATGCAAGGTTGATTGAAGAAGAGTCAAGTAGGTCAAGGATGACCGGATACTTGACTGGGAAGTCCTAACTGGGATGTTAGGCAAGAGGAAAATCCTGGTGAGTGAAGCCAGGTGAAAGACCTAGTGAGTGAAGCTAGGCAATTGGGAAGTCCTAGTGAGTGAAGCCAGGTGAAAGACCTAGTGAGTGAAGCTAGGCAATTGGGAAAGTCTTGGTGAGTGAAGTCAGGCAAGAGAAATCCAGATGGGTCAAGGTTGACCAGACATCTGGTGAGAGTCCAAGTAGGTCAAAGGGATTGACCGGATACTTGGCACGAGGAAGAAAAGTCCAAGTAGGTCTTAGGGAGTGACCGGATACTTGGTAAGAAGAGAAAAGTCCAAGTGGGTCAAAGGGATTGACCAGACACTTGGTGAGAGAGTCCTAGCTGGTCAAGGGTGACCGGATGCTAGGTCTTATGTACCAACAAGTCATGGTTGACTAGATATTGGTTTAGGGGGCTTTGGGCTTGGTTTTGGGCAAAAACCAAGATCTGGATTGATCCGTGGATTGATCCAGCAGGTTTGGATTGATCCGTGGATTGATCCAGCAGGTTTGGATTGATCCGTGGATCGATCCAGCAGGTTTGGATCGATCAGTGGATCGATCCAGAAGATTTGGATCGATCCACCGATCGATCCGGTGAGTCCCCGCGAACAGAACCCCTCTGGATCGATCGGTGGATCGATCCAGAGGTCCCAATCGATCAGTGGATCGATTGGGACGCTGCTGCTTCGCGCGATAAGCGCTGGATCGATCCGTGGATCGATCCAGAAGTTTTTCCAGAGCACAGAGGCGCTCTGGATCGATCCGTGGATCGATCCAAAGCCTCCCCGATCGATTGGGAGCATTCCAATCGATCGGGATTTGACCGTTAGCGTCGATTTAAGCCGCAGGCGTTCATTTCCTTCGGCAGAACTTCACCGATTCATTCCAGATTCATCACAGCTCCTCCCCAGCACTCTCTAAGCTCCTCACCGCCAGTTCTTGAAGGTTCTTGGAGGTTCATCCAAGTCAAGAGGCGAGTTGCAACGAGAAGAAGAAGAAGCTAGGGTTTTTACTGCATCTCTTGTAAGCTTTTGCTTATTCTTTACTACCCTTTCTTCTACTTGTATTGAGAGTCTTGTAGGGCTTCTCCGCCTTCGGTAGTTACCGAAAAGGAGTGTTTATTAGTGGAGGTGTGTGTGTGTGCGTGGATCCTTGGACTAGTCACCTCTTATGAGGTGGATACCAAGTAAAATCCTATTGTTAGCATTGTTGTAGTTTGTTTCTTTGTATTCCGCTGCGCATCACTTTGAAGAAACAAGCAACGAAGCACGACGAGCACACGCGAAGCTATTCACCCCCCCCCCTCTAGCTACTTTTCGGTCCTAACATCTGTTTCTTAGATATTCGGGCCATGTCATTCACTTCTTGGATCTGCCTATCTTACTCATCTTTTTGACTTGTATCCTGGATCTTTTAGACTGTTTGGACATGTTATTGAGTACTTATGTGTTTTGTTTGAGAGTAGGTGTCTCATGTGTTGGTGCGGGTAGCACTAACGGTCTAACCCAGGTTTTGATAAATGACAAATAGGTTAAGTTAGTTGTGTTGTTGTCTGACACTTTGATCAAGTGTGCAGGAAAAGTCCAGCTAGGTCGACGGGCTGACCGGATAGCTGGCGAGAAGTCCAAGCGGGTCGACGGGCTGACCAGACGCTTGGCGAGAAGTCCAAGCGGGTCGACGGGCTGACCGGACGCTTGGCGAGAAGTCCAAGCGGGTCGACGGGCTGACCGGACGCTTGGCAAGAAGTCCAGCTAGGTCGACGGGCTGACCGGATAGCTGGCGAGAAGTCCAAGCGAGTCGACGGGCTGACCGGACGCTTGGCGAGAAGTCCAGACGGGTCGACGGGCTGACCGGACGTCTGACAGGTAAGTAAGGTAAGTCACTGGAGGGGAGTGACTGCGAGGACGTGTTCCCGGGAAGGGAACATTAGGCGTCGATCCGGCTTAGATCCATTTCGGATATCTAAGTCGAGATCATGACTAGATTCCGGTCTCGGAAAGACGGAATCTAAGTCATACTTTGCTTATCTATAAAACTGTGCTAACAATCTTTGCTGCAGGGTACATTTGCCTCGGACTAACCTTTTCTTGCAGGAGAACCTGGAAGGGATCCGGGCGCCCGGAGGCAAGTTTTATCCCCAGGACGACGTTGACACTTGGAGCATGCTGGTTGGGAGTGTTATGTCACATTCCAGGCGCCCGGAAGGGATCCAGGCGCCCGGAGCAGCATATAAAAGAAGTCCCAGGCAGGAGCTTCAATATATCAGTCTTCTGAGAACTCTGAGTCCAATCACTCTGCTGCTCTGCGCTCCAACGACGTTCACAAAGCTCCGACGACTCACTCCGGTTTATTTTAATTCATTATTTGTCGGTATAGCTTTGTTTTTCTTTCATTAGCAATATTTGTAAGTAAATTGTAATTATCCGAATTGCTAGTGAATTGCCCAACGAAAGTACTCAAGGAGTACGGGCCTTCGAGTAGGAGTCGTCACAGGCTCCGAACGAAGTAAAAATCAACAGTGTTCATCTCTTTACTTCTTTACTTTTCCGCTGCGTTTTAACTCGAGATTTTCGAATCGATATTCACCCCCCCCCTCTATCGAATTCAACGGTCTTACAAGTGGTATCAGAGCAGGTACCGCTCTGATTTGGTGCAACCACCAATCAGACAAAGAGGGGGTCTTTTTAAAGAAAAATTATATATCGTTCGTTTTCAAAACTGTTTTTGAAAAATACATCGTCATCTTTTCACTATTATTTAGTATCGACAAAATATTACATTTTCAAAAATTTGAGATAATATTTTTTATTAATATTTTAATAATATTTTATTATTTAAAAAAAAAATTAGTGAAATATTATTTTTTCCAGCACTGCTAATCCAAGACCAAGTCTTGGGATTTTGTCTTTGTTTCATTGTGTGCAAGAACAATGTCTTTTCAAGAAGGATGGAACCCCAATGAACCACCACCGTACGATGAAGATTTCAACTACTGGAGGCGAAGAATGGAATGCTTCTTAGGAAGCGTAGATATCGATTATATGCTAATATTGAAAAAACCTTCTCAGAACTCGGAACTGAATAAAAACGTAAGTAAAATTATTTGTAATATTTTACCTAACAATATCATATGCAGACTAGAAAAATACAAGAATGCATATGAGCTGTGGACCCAGTTGATCAAGTTTCACGGGACGCCAATGGAGCTAGAAGATCAAGTTAAAGTCGAATCCGGACTCGAGTCAGATCCAACGGAGAAGCCTGCTGAATTAGGGGTTGCGCTCAAGGTTAGTAATATTTACCAAAACACCCTTGCTAGTAGTAGTTTAAAATATGTTCATGTTAATTTGGATATATCTGAAAGTATATGTGAAAATAGTGTACATGACAATACTTGCGAAAATACCCCTAGGATATTTTCTGATAAAATAAATATAATTAATTTAGAAAATACAGAAAATCTGAAAATAATTAATAACTCTAAAAATTCGAATTTAAACCTAAACAAATTTGAAAATTCAAACAAAAAGGATGACAAGGTCAATATCAATCTAGACACAATTAATAAATTGTTTAATAATCTAAACAATATCAATCTAGAAAATTCTATCCAAACCCAAGATAATTTAATTAACAAAAAATTAAATTTTAATGATAAGACTTACTTAATAAATTCCACTAATTATATCAACTTAAAAGGTAAATAAAATATAAGGATAAAATCAAACACTTTGATAAAATCAAAACGGAAGTTAACAAACTTAAAATTAAATGTTAAAGATAACATATTAAACAAAAATAATCTAGAAAATTCAAAATTAACAATTAATAAAAAGTTAAAAGATAAACCCTTAAAGAAATATAATTCAAACAATTTAATTAACTCAAAATTAAATAAAAACCTAAACTTTAAAAATAAGCTATTAAAGAAAGATAATTTGACCAATTTAATTAATTCAAAATTAAAAACTTAAATTTAAATTACAAATTAAACATTAAAACTTAACTAAAACTAACTCTAATTATACAAGAAATCTTAAAAATAAAAATCAACAATTTAGGGGGAGGCTCCAGAATAGCTGGCACCTCCAAAAATAATTTACCCGACAGGGTAACCGAAACAAACTTACCCGGTAGGGTACCCAAAAACCAACCTACCTGGCAGGGTAGTTAGGAATAGAATAAACAGGGACAGAAGTTTAACTTGACAAGTGGTACTGGTGAAGTTTTGGATGATAGTACGTTGGGGAAGCTTGGGCATCGCATGACTAGAAAGATATGGCTTCGATCTGGTGCATTTGGCCAAGTGGAACTGACCGAAGCTACCCTTAAACAGAACCTAACTAGTTAGACCAAGGTTTAGTACTAAGCTCCATGGATAGGACTATTCGGAAAACCTTGAAAGGTTGGTTACTTCTAATGACGTCCAAGTGACTCGCCAAGCTTAGAAGTTTATCCGAAGAATGCCTATTTGTTGAGACCAAAGCTAAACCTGAATCTAACACAAGTTAAATCAAACTCTATAATTAAATCTAATTCATCTCACAAAATCGTAGGATTCCCTGATTGAAAATATAGATCAGGTGAGATGACTAAGGACCTAAAAGAAATTAATTAAATTAATTAAATTAAATTAAATTAAAATTAAATCAATTAAATTAAAATAACAATTTCTTTAATTTAAAATTTTACTTTAAAAATTAAATTTAATTTTCTTTTACTTACAAATTTATTTTAAAAAATTAAACTTAAATTATCTTAATTATTTTAATAATTATTTTAACTTAATTAATTATTTTAAAAACTTTTAAAACTTATTTTAAAAATTCTTTTAAAAATTCTTTTAACTTTTAAAACTTATTTTAAAAATTATTTTAAAAATTCTTTTAAAAACTTTTAAAATTTATTTAAAAAAAAAAATTTATTTTAAAACTTTTAAAACTTATTTTTAAAATTATTTTAAAAACTTTTTAAAAAAAAAAAACTTTTAAAAATTATTTAAAAAAATTCTTTTAAAAAACTTTTAAAACTTATTTTAAAAATTATTTTAAAAAATTCTTTTAAAAAAAAAACTTTTAAAACTTATTTTAAAAATTCTTTTAACTTTTAAAACTTATTTTAAAAATTCTTTTAAAAACTTTTAAAACTTATTTAAAAAAAAAAAATTTATTTTAAAACTTTTAAAACTTATTTTTAAAATTATTTTAAAAACTTTAAAAAAAAAAAAACTTTTAAAAATTATTTTAAAAAATTCTTTTAAAAAACTTTTAAAACTTATTTTAAAAATTATTTTAAAAAATTCTTTTAAAAAAAAAAACATTTAAAACTTATTTTAAAAAATTCTTTTAAAAATTCTTTTAAAACTTATTTTAAAAATTATTTTAAAAATTATTTTAAAAATTCTTTTAAAAAACATTTAAAACTTATTTTAAAAAATTCTTTTAAAAATTCTTTTAAAACTTATTTTAAAAATTCTTTTAAAAACTTTTAAAACTTATTTTAATAATTATTTTAAAAAATTCTTTTAAAACTTTTAAAACTTATTTTAAAAATTATCTTAAAAATTCTTTTAAAAACTTTTAAAACTTATTTTAAAAAATTATTTTAAAAATTCTTTTAAAAATTCTTTTAAAAACTTTTAAAACTTATTTTAATAATTATTTTAAAAAATTCTTTTAAAACTTTTAAAACTTATTTTAAAAATTATCTTAAAAATTCTTTTAAAAACTTTTAAAACTTATTTTAAAAAATTCTTTTAAAAATTCTTTTAACTTTTAAAACTTATTTTAAAAATTATTTTAAATTTTTTTAAAAACTTTTAAAACTTATTCTTTCTTTTAAAACCAAAAAAAAAAAAATCATTCTAAAAATTCTCAAAAAATTTTACTTTTTAATAATAATAATAAATAAATAAATAAAAACTATTAAAAATTATGATTTAGACTTTAGGCATATTTTTAACATTAAACATTATTGTAACCTCAAACATTATTTTAACTTTAAAATTAAAGTTTAAAACTTAACATTAAAACTTTAAAGTTAATTTAGGTTTAAGACTTAAACATAATTTACAATTAAAATCAAACTTAAATTGCCTTCAAAAACTATTTTAAGAATAAACTTAAAACTAAATAACATTAAATAATTAAATTCAAAATTACATTGAAATATGTTGTTAACAAATAATTAAAATTTGATTAACCTAAGATTATAAACTAAGTTAAATACTTAATAAGTGAATAATTGAAATAAGAACCTAAAAAATTAACTTACACCAAATAGTTAATTAATTCTTAATTTAACTCAATAAATCTTAATTTTAACATTAATCAAAATCCTAATTTCACTATAAATTAAATCATAAGTTATCCTTATTAACTATTAATTCAAATTGAACTTTAACTATGTTTAATAACTTTAATAAATTGTACTTCAAATTACTACTAACTTTAAACTAAGTTAATCCAACTTAAAAGGATGTAAATGAAAAAATCGAATTATAACTAATACTTTTATTAACCAATTCAATTAATTAATACAAAGGCTAACTCATTTTAAATATATATTAAATTATTAAATCATGTAAAAATTAATCAATAAATTATTGATAATGGTTAACTGTTATTGAATTAATAAATTCTTTTCGTATTTAACCTTAAGCTAAAGCTTAAAAGTCCGAATCTAAAATTAATTATTCAAACTCAAATAAACAATTATGGGGGATAATAAAATAAGGAAGATTAATAAATTAAGGGAGAGTAATAAATAAGGAGGATTAATATATTAAAGGAGTATCAAATTCAGGGGGAGGTTTATTTATCTCCTTAAGTGTTAGTTTTTAATCTTCTCTTTAAAATCTCTCTAGAAAATTCTACCTCAATTTAAAAAAATAATAATAATAATTACTTTGAATATTTTTAGCAAATACTTTCAAAATTTTATGTCAAGTTCAGGGGGAGGGATTAATTAAAATTTTCCCTTTATTTAAAAATATTTTAAAATTTGTGTTTGAAAATTGTTTTCTTAAAAAATTTCTTAAACCTATTTTTAAAAACTAAGCTGTTTTACTTTTTATTAAAAATTGATTAGATTTAACTTAGTTTTTGAAAATTGAATTCAAAAAAATTGAATTCAAAACTCTAGTTCTTAAAATTTGATTTTACTTAAATTTGACATTTTGATTTGAAAGTTAACTTTTACAAAAATTAGTTTTAAAAATTGCTTTGTTATTGAAAATTGTGGAAATTAGATTTCTTTCAAAACTTAAGTTTACAAACTAAGCTTCTCAAAATCATTTTCCTAATTTTGAAAATTGAATCTTTTACAAACTTAGTGTTGAAAAATAAATTTCAATCAGTTTTGAAAACTTAGTTTTGGAATTTTGGTTTTGAAAACTTATGTTTGAAAAGCGTTTCAAAGCTGACACTTGTTTTGAATATTTAATCTTGAAATTTAGACCTTATACACTTATGTTTGAAAATTAAAACTTAGCAATTTTTCTAAAAGCTACTGCTTTATACAAGTTTTCAAAACTTTATACTCCCCCAAGTCAACTTGATATTTTCTTGGATTTAAAAATTGTACTTTTTTTCTTGAATTCTGAACCAAACTCAGTTATTTTTTAACATTAGGTGTTATTGTTTTCAGTAACTCTACACTATGATTGTTTCCCTTGTTTTTTTTGATGAATGCCAAAGGGGGAGGAGGGTTAGGTGGTTAAGTTAGCTAAACCAATTTGAAAACACAAACTAACTTTAAAACCACACAAATGCATGTTGTTTCGTACATATGCTTTCACTAACTTAACCAGGTTGTCATTCCATCAAAAAGGGGGAGATTGTTGGTGCGGGTAGCACTAACGGTCTAACTCAGGTTTTGATGAATGACAAATAGGTTAAGTTAGTTGTGTTGTTGTCTGACACTTTGATCAAGTGTGCAGGAAAAGTCCTGGACGGGCTGACCGGATAGGTGGCGAGAAGTCCAAGCGGTCGACGGGACCGGACGCTTGGCGAGAAGTCCAAGCGGTCGACGGGCTGGACGCTGGCAAGAAGTCCAACTAGGTCGACGGGCTGACCGGATAGCTGGCGAGAAGTCCAAGCGGGTCGACGGGCTGACCGGACGCTTGGCGAGAAGTCCAGACGGGTCGACGGGCTGACCGGACGTCTGGCAGGTAAGTAAGGTAAGTCACTGGAGGGGAGTGACTGCGAGGACGCGTTCCCGGGAAGGGAACATTAGGCGTCGATCCGGCTTAGATCCATTTCGGATATCTAAGTCGAGATCGTGACTAGATTCCGGTCTCGGAAAGACGGAATCTAAGTCATACTTTGCTTATCTATAAAACTGTGCTAACAATCTTTGCTGCAGGGTACATTTGCCTCGGACTAACCTTTTCTTGCAGGAGAGGGACTTTCTGGAGAAGAGGGGTCCGGGCGCCCGGAGGCAAGTTTTATCCCCAGGACGACGTTGACACTTGGAGCATGCTGGTTGGGAGTGTTACGTCACATTCCAGGCGCCCAGAGCAGCATATAAAAGAAGCCCCAGGCAGGAGCTTCAATATATCAGTCTTCTGAGAACTCTGAGTCCAATCACTCTGCTGCTCTGCGCTCCAACGACGTTCACAAAGCTCCGACGACTCACTCCGGTTTCTTTTAATTCATTATTTGTCGGTATAGCTTTGTTTTTCTTTCATTAGCAATATTTGTACGTAAATTGTAATTATCCGAATTGCTAGTGAATTGTCCAACGAAAGTACTCAAGGAGTACGGGCCTTCGAGTAGGAGTCGTCACAGGCTCCGAACGAAGTAAAAATCAACAGTGTTCATCTCTTTACTTCTTTACTTTTCCGCTGCGTTTTAACTCGAGATTTTCGAATCGATATTCACCCCCCCCCCCCTCTATCGAATTCAACGGTCTTACAAGTGTTGGGGTTGCAAGGTTACAAACATAGTCCCATATTGAAAACACATGGAAAAAGATCATGAGTTTATAAGAGAAAGATATCTCCATTGGCATGAGGCATTTTGGGTAGAGCCCAAGAGCAAAACCATGAGGGCTTAGGCCCAAAGTGGACAATATCATGTCATTGTGGAGATATCTAAATTCTTTTCGATCCTACAATTGGTATCAGAGCCCGGACTGCCAGAAGGTTTAACCACCGATTGTGCACAAGAGCTATGGTCTGATTGAACCATGTGAGTATAATATTCACCTCGAACAAAGAAAGTGGGGGCTCCTATGTTCGGATCAAGAGGACCAGACACCAGGCAGGAAGTCCTAGTAGGTCGGGTGGACCGAGGGGCAGGAAGTCCTAGTTGCGGCTAGGCAAGGAAGTCCTAGTAGGTCGGGTAGACCGAGGGGCAGGAAGTCCTAGTAGGTCGGGTAGACCGAGGGGCAGGAAGACCTGGTGGGTCGAGGATCAAACGTGGGAAGCCCATGGTCCTTTGTTTGAGGGGGGGATTGTTGGGGTTGCAAGGTTGCAAACATAGTCCCATATTGAAAACACATGGAAAAAGATCATGAGTTTATAAGAGAAAGATATCTCCATTGGCATGAGGCCTTTTGGGTAGAGCCCAAGAGCAAAACCATGAGGGCTTAGGCCCAAAGTGGACAATATCATGTCATTGTGGAGATATCTAAATTCTTTTCGATCCTACATGATGTTTGTTATCTTGTTTTTTTTTTCAAATTCTAGGAAAAACAGTTTTCAAAATTCCAATTTTTTTTTTAGATTGTTCAAAAAATGGAATTAGCCTAGGCTTTCCCCTAGAAATCATGTTCCCCTAGAATTAAGCCAGAGCATCTCACAAACACCTAGGTATACCTAGATTGTGATTGAAAAACATAGAACGGCGTGAGATGCATAGGGTATAGCCTGGACTCAAGAATGCTTATATCTGTGCATCGATATGAGTCTGGGCGTTAAAAATGCAATATATATTAATCAAGTCAAGTCTTCCAGCTCTAGTCAAATCTAACTGGACCAAATTAACTTAACTTGACTAACCATGTGAAAGCTATTGCTCTATAAGCAATCAGCAAGTAGCTAAAGGTTAGACAGTTGGTAAATGATACTCAATTTTCTAATTAAGCGTGTTTTGATCTTTAGGGCTCTGATACCTAGTAAGTTAATCTATTGAACATGACTCATGCTTGGACTTAAGGACCAACTGAATTTGACTGAATAACCTAAACCAAATTTAAATATTGTTCAAACTTAAGTTTACTGTTAACCTAAGTTTACAAATTCAATAATTGTAAAGAGCTAAGCTAAGTTCCAATCTTAATTTTCAAACCCTGTTGAACTTAGCTAACTTTGAACTTTGTAAATTCCTGTACAATTTTTCAAAACTTAACACAGTACCTTCAAAGATTAAAAAACAATTTTTCTCCTAAATAAGAATGATATTATTACTAACTTTTAAATCTATCAAAAAGATACACTTCCTAACAGTTTTATAATGTTTCTAAAGAGATAACATCATCATTTCACTTAGCTAAAACTAAGAAATGACTGTTAAGTGGTCTCAAAATCTAGTTATTCAAATGTCTATTATTGCTTATTTTTGATATATGGCAAAGGAGGAGAGTAGCAAAAATATAAATGTAAAATTTAAATTTAAATTAACATAAAAGAGGGAGCAACAGTTAAGGGGGAGCATATAGTTTACCTTAGCAAATTTGCTTTGGTAAAAGTGTTCATCTATTCTTAGCAAATTTGCCTGTGTTAAAAATGTTTATCTATTCGTTTGTTTACTTAACTTTGAATTTGAGTTGTCATAATCAAAAAGGGGGAGATTATTGGTGCGGGAAGCATCCGACGATCGAACTCGTGTTTTGATAATGACAAAGAATTCAAAATTAAGGTGTTTGGTATTCTAACAAGTCTACTTGAGGATTTCAGGAAAGTCCTAGCTGCGGTTAGGCAAAGGGAAAACCCCTAGGGGGTGGTAACCCTAGGTCATAGGAGGTGGTAACCCTATGCGGAAAGTCTTGGCAGGTCGACGACTTCATGCAAAAGTCCTAGGGGGTGGTAACCCTAGGTGGAATGTCCTGGTGTCGCGAACCAGGTGAAAGACTGGACTAGCCGGGAAGCGGATGTCCAGCAGAAAGTCCAGAAGTGTCGAGTGCTGAGCAAAAGTCCAGTCGATCTGGAGGATCGACTGGCAACAGGTAAATCTCCTGAGTGGAGTAGGTGAGGACGCGTTCCCTGTAGAGGGAACAGTAGGCGTCGGGTCGACCTAGGGTTTCCGGTTGGAAATCCGAAGTCAGATCCGGACAGTCCGGAGACTGTCATAAACATTCTTTATTATTCATATTGTTATTTTGTGCTAACTTTGTGTTGCAGGATGTTGTTTGGGACTAACATGTCTTGCAGGTACAAAATAACGAAGATTTGCCTCGGATGAACAGTGTCCGAGGCGCCTCCATGGAGCTTGGAGGTGCCTCGGGTGTAAAAGCTGACCTGGCTGCGAAGCTTCAATGGAGGCGCCTTCATGAGGGTATAAGGCGCCTTGGAAGGCGCCTTGAGCAGGGGATAAGGCGCCTTAAAGGGATGAAGTTCGATCAGATCAGATTTGATCCACGCGGAAGACTCGGCAGCATGGAGGCGCCTTGAACAGCCTTCAAGGCGCCTTGACTACCCTTTATAAGGGGGTTTCGACCAGCACTTCCATTTATCAAGTTCCAGACTTTCCTTCTTCAACGTGCTGCTAACAAAGTCATTCCGAAGTGCTGTTGCGACATTCCGACGACCCGGAGTTCCAATTTTCTTCTTTCTTAAAGTTGTCGGTACAAAGTTATTTCAATACTTTCATTGTAATTTGTAATTGTTATCGAACTTATAGTTGTTACCCACCGGAAGCGATCAAGGATCGCGAGCCTTCGAGTAGGAGTCGCCTTAAGCTTCGAACGAAGTAAATCTTCCCTGTGTCTCTGTGTTTGATTGTTTTTATTCCGCTGCTTATTACTCTGTTAATTTCTCGTACGGTTTACGATTCCGATAAACGAACGATTTAGCCACGAGCGCTATTTCCCCCCCCCCCCCTCTAGCGCGGTCTCGATCCAACATCTTGGACCCCCTATATAAAGGGGTCTCGAACAGAACAATGAAAATAATCAACTCTGTAATTCTTTTCTAAGCAACCTCTGTGCTCTTAAAGTGTAAAAGACTTCTCCACCTTCAAAGAAGGAGACTCTTTAAGTGCGCCTTTCCACCGTCTTGGATTAACAACCGGCTCGGTTGTAACCAAGTCAAATAGCTGAGTCATCTCTCTTTTCTTTTCTGTCAATTACTTTAATTATTAGTGTTGCTTTATTTTAGAGTTGAAAGTTTGAGGAGGGTATAATTTCTGATTGCAGGCAATTCACCCCCTCTTGCTGGTCCCCGCTGCACCAACACTTTGACTACCCAACACCATATCTAGCCTCTTAGATCCAACATTGGATCTCTCTAGGGGTTTCTTCAAATGATCAAGTTTTTCCTTCAAAGCTTGATTTTTCCTTTCTAGATTCTTAAACCTAGAATCAACATGTCCACCTTGGACATTCCTAGACCTACCCATTTTAGGCATGTGCCTCCCCTTCTTGGGATTAATGCTTTGGTTTTCCTTAGGTTTACCATTTCTAGGTTTATCATGCATAGATCTCCTAGGGTTATGATCTACTTTGATCCTATTTCTATCATGATATTTAAAGTCAAAATTTTGCATGGATAAATAATGAAAATTATTTCTAGTATGCATGGGAGCATAAGAATTTAATTTTGAATTACACTTCAAATTAGGGTATAAGTCCCTTACCCTTGAAGCTCTCCCTTGACTTGGTCTTTTCCTCTTCTCCCATTTCTTCAAATGTGTTAGCTTCTCGATCTCCCTCTTCTTAGGGCATTTAGTGTGGTAGTGACCTTTCTCCCCACACGTGGAGCATACAATGCACATCCTCCTTCCTTGGGTTTCTTTATTCCTACAACGCTTGTTAGTATTTAAATTAATTTGAACGAGTTTAGGAGTTACCTTCTTCTTACCCAACGGATACATACTCTTGTAGTGTCCCTTTTCATTGCACTCGAAACAAATGACGTGGTCCTTTGACTTCACTTCGGTGGAGATGCTCAACACTTATTCTTCTTCACTTGTCTTGGATTCTTCTTCAACCTTTGAGGTTGTTTCCTCATCCACACTTGTGGATGACATTTCTTCATCCTTCTCCTCCTCGGAAGTTGAACATACGACATCTTTCGGTCGCTCCTCCTTTATTTCAGCCACTTAATGCTCTTCTTTGGATTCTTCTTCTTCTTCTTCTTCTTCTTCTTTTTCTTATGTAGGCATAGGTTCTTCCCAAGGAACATTCTTTATCTTGTTCCACAAATTGTGGACATTCTCGTATTCACCTACATGGCTCATCATATCATTAGGTAAAATATCAATTAAAATAGATATTACCTTATCATTTGTCTTTGATCGTGAGGTTTGCTCCTCCGTCCAATGATGTGGTCAGAGTCTCTTCCCTTTTTTGTCTCTTGGGACTTCGAATGGCTCCTTGACCACCATCATGATGTTCCAATCCATATTGAAGAAGACCTCCATCTTCATCATCTAATACGTGATGTCTCATAATCCTCCTCCTTCAAACTTTGGAGGTTCTATCAAGTCGGCCATCTTCTTGCTTCCTCGACGATTAGTCCGAAGGAGAGCATCCTCACTCTGATACCACTTGTTGGAGATCTTGTGGTCGGCTAGAAGGGGGGGTTGAATAGTCGGTGCCCCCAAATCGATTCCTTCCTACACTTGTTAGTTTGCATAGTGGAATAATACAAAACAAACAAGCTAAAGACTATGAAAGAAATACAAACCGCTAACAAACTCATTTACGTGGTTCGGAGATAACTTGCTCCTACTCCACGGTTGCCCGTAAGGTGGATGATCCCTCAATCCATCGGTGGATTAATTCTCGAAAATTCCAGCTAGCGCAATCCTCTTTGTCGGTGGAGAAACTTCACCACAACTCGACCAAGAGCACTCGGATTGCTAGGGCACTAGTTGACTACTAATTAGGGTTAACCACCACTAATTTTGTCAACCTTAACCAAGCTCCAAAGTCTTGGTTATATAGACCATGGATTGGAAAACACCGCCTACCAGTCGACTAGTGAAAGTGTCAGTCAACTGCCCTCTATGGAGATTCGACCGTTATGACCCAATGACTCAATACCAGTCGACTGGTCCACACTGACTGAGCGAATAAAAGTATTCTGTTCGTTCCCAGTCGACTGAACAAGTTGGCTGATATTTCCATCAGTCGACTGGTACCCCGAGTACAGTCTCTCAGCACTTATACTCTCACCCTTATGACTTACTTAACTCTTCTTCATTGTAGCTTTGACCTCTTGCCTTCAAACCTACTTTCTTTGACTCTTGTCCCTCGGATGCATCCAAGTGCGTGGCTCGCCCCCAATGTCATCCTTCACGTATGATTCAAAGTCGCTTCCCTCAGCCCTTGTCCTTGTTGCATTGTCCACGGTCCTTGGATGCTCCATCCTTCACCAGACCTGAAGCCATCAAGCTGAGTCATATGTGTATCCTGCAAACCTGCACACTCACATACACATATCAAATATAAGGGTGAACCTAACTTAAACCCTTAGTCCAAACACCAAAATATATGGTCGCACGGACCATTGGTATTGCTCCAACACTGACAACTGACGGGAAGTCGTGGTGGGTTAAAGGATAGTCAAATAATTCTGCATGATAAGTGAGGTAAGTCACTGGAGAAGAGTGATCTAGTGAGGATGAGTCTCGATGGGACTGTAGGCGCCGGTCCAATTTAGGTACATTTTGGAAGTTTGAACTGAGACCATAACTAGATCTTGATCTTGGAAAGATAGGATCTAATTAATAATACTATTTTATATTGTGCTAATTTTATTTTACAAGTTGCACTTTATTTTTGGATTAACTCATTTTGCAAGGTTAAAGTAGGAAAAATTAACCTTGGATGAACAATGTCTGAGGCGTCTCAGAAGTGCTCAGAGGCGCCTCGGATTAGTCTTGGAGGTACCTTGGATCAGTCAGGGGCGCCATTGAAGAGATAAGGGTTATGGATGAGGCTTCGTGGCGCGGAGGTGCCCTCGAGACATTAGAGGTGCCTCAGAGAGATTGGAGTTTCCCTTGCGCGGATAGAAGTCGAATGTATCGGAGGCTATCGAGTCCGATTCTTTTAAGATGAGTTTTTAGCTTGGAGGCACCTCAGAGGAGGATTGGAGGCGCCTTCAACAACCAATAAAAGAGGGGTTCGACCAACATTGAAAATACACCTTCCTGAGCTACTACGACTCTTCTACTACTCTGAACACTTAGTACTGCTACTACTCTGAGACATCCGACTGCTGTTGGTAGACCGACACTGACACACGAACCTGTTCAGACTCTACACTTCTAAGTGTTGGTAACACTTTAATATTGTTGTAGATCTTTCATACTTACAAAAGGAAAGTGTAAGCAGTTACACTTTTCTATTTTTCGTACTTGTATTTGATTCCCTCTTTTGCCAGTTTCGAAAGAAGTTTATAGTGGATATTATCCATCAATACGGTCCGAGAGATCGTGAGTCTTGGAGTAGGAGTCACGAAAGACTTCAAACCAAGTAACCAATTGGGTAATATTTTCTTTTTGCATTTTGTTTTTCTTTATTGAATTATTTTTATTTTTCTATTGCATACTCGCATTTCAAAAAGAAAAGTTTGTCTAAAACACATAATTGACCTTCTCTCTAACGTGCATTGATCCTACAATGTTATGTCGCACACATTATGCCACATACTCCATGAACACATAATGATTTTTTTTTGAATTTCTTTAGCTTAAATACTATATCCTAAATTCTAAGCTCTAAAAAAATTACACTAGGACTAGGTGTTTGACATAAGGTGTGTAGCATAATAAAATTGTATATAGAGAGAGAAAGGGAGAAAGAAATGATATCCTACATGCCTTACCCTACACACGCAGTGAGCACCTAATTTTTTTCGATTTGAATTTTTTTTATGATTAATATTATAACCCAACTCCTAAAGACAAAATCTTATTAGCATAACGGGGAGTTTAAAAAAATAAACAAAAAAATCGGTGTCTTATACGCTGTGTGTGCCGTCCATCGCTGCCGCCTAGGGTATATATATAGCCCAACATATTTTTAGATTTTTTCTTTTTATTTATTTATATAGTTTTGAACTTACCAGTTATACCAATCATATTTTACTTTTAAGGTTTAGGGGTTGTGTTATAATATTAAGTACAAAAAAATTTTCAAAACGAAAACAAAGTTTAGGTGCTTGCGGGGTGTACGACATAAGGGATGTGACATACATATCTATAGGGTGCTCACCATGAGTGACCTCAGTGCGCGCCCCTCACAAGTCAGAGTGCCTAGATCAATTTCAGATGCCCAAACCATTTTTCATGTGACGGGTGCTTGCTGGTGCGGGAAGCATCTGACGATCGAACCTGAGTTTTGATAATGATAAAGGGTTCAAAGTTAAGGTTGTTTGTGGTCTAACGTGTTTGAATGAGTTTGCAGGAAAGTCCTAAGTGTACTTAGGCAAAAGTCCTAGCTACGGTTAAAACCCTAGGGGGCGGTAACCCTAGGTCCTAGGGGGTGATAACTCTAGATGGAAAGTCTTGGCGGATTGAGGGCTTCGGGCAAAAATCCTAGAGTCGGGGACTCTAGGTGGAAAGTCATGGTGGTCGCGGACAAGGTGAAAATATTGGACGGGTCGTAGAGCGAACGTCCAGTAGAAAGTCTTGGAGACTCGGGCGCTGAGCAAAAGTCTAGTCGATCTGGAGGACCGGACTGACAACAGGTAAACTCTCCTGAGTGGAGTAGGTGAGGACACATTCCCCGATGAAGGAATAGTAGGCGTCAGTTCAACCTAGGGTTTCCGGAGGAAATCTGAAGTCAGAACCGGACAGTCCGAAGGCTGTCAACTTATTTGATATTATTTGCTAGCTGTCTAACTCTATTTTGTAGGAACTAACAATTCTGTAGGGTCAGACTTAGCCTTGATCGGTCGACCAAACCCCAATACAACAAGATTAGATTTCTAGATTGCAGATCGGGTTCGATCGAGGGATCGATCGACCGAACCGAGGATAAGAGTTGACCTGATTGAAGCCGAGGTGATCGGATCAGATGAGGGTAAGATCATCTGATCGGTCAACCGAACATGGGGATCGGTCAACCGATCTACTTCGGGTCAAACCTGATCCCGAGTTTCGAGGATCAGGATCAGATCTAAAGAGGCTATAAAAGAAGCCTCGGGCAGCACTTCGAAGAAAACTTGAAACAGAACAACTTGTGCTCCTGTGCACTGCTCTGAATGCTTCAACTACACTCTGTTGTTCTGACAATTGACGACTACTTCCATCATCTTTGTATTTGTCGGTATAATCTTTTAAAGTTCAATACTTGTATTTACTTGTTTGTAAAGATTCTCGAGCTTATAGTGATTGCCCATCGAAAGCACTCTCACGTGCGGGCCTTGGAGTAGGAGTCGACACAGGCTCTGAACCAAGTAAAAGAAACTGTGTTAGCGTTTGTTTCTCTTTATTATTCCGTTGTATATTCTGTGTGTTTTACAAAATGAACGTAAAAGTCACGAGCGCTATTCACCCCCCTCTAGCGCTTTCGATCCTATAATTGGTATCAGAGCAGGGTTGCTTCGAATTGGTGAAACCACCATTCAAGCAATTTTTTTCTCTCGTGGTAATTTTTAATTTTTCGGAGTCAATCAGAATCGATAAAATTACGGTCTTCCGATATGGTTTTATCGCAATCGAGTTTTTCCTCGAAGTTGGTGCAACACCACTCGAGTTCACTTTTTAATTTTTTAATCCCGCACTACTAACCCAAGACCAAGTCTTGGAACAAAGTTTCTTGTTTTTGTTTGTGTGAGATTTTACTTCTACAATAGCCCACCAAGAAGTCTACAACACAAGCCGCCCGCCTCTCTTCTCTGGCGAGGACTTCGGCTACTAGAAGGGTCGAATGGAGTCCTACCTCCAAACTCAATTCGAGATGTGGATGATCATCAAAACCAGCATCTCACTCCCACTCGGCGGCACGGGAAAACTAGTATCATGCGAGAATTGGGATGCAAGTATAATAAAGAAGGTCGAGACCAACACCAAAGCTTAATTAATTAATCAAAATTAATATTATTAATATTACTAAATCTTAATTAATCTAACTTAACACAAACTTAAACTTAAATCTGATTAACTCAATTAAACACAAAATCATTTCACAATCACCCATAGAAATACCATGTTTGATAATCTAGACTGGGTGAGATGAAATATTAAGGGGTTAATTTCAATCAAACTATCTTTTGATCCGTCAAATTGAACCAAATCAAATACTTTATGTGTAGGAAAATAAAGATTTGGATAAATGGATGTTAGATAATGGATACTCCAGACACATGACTGGAGACAGATTGAAATTTACTAAGCTGAAATTCAAGAACCTAGGGTCAGTTACATTTGACAACGATAGAACGCTTAAGGTAATCGAAACAGGTAATATCCAATTAAATTTCTATTTCTATATTCAAAAAGTTTTATTGGTTGATCAACTGAATTTTAACTTATTTAGTATTAGTCAATTATGTGACTCAGGGTACTCAGTCACATTTTTAAAAACTGATTGCTTAATTAAAAATGTTGAAAATCCTGAAATTACACTTAAGGGAATTAGGAAAAAGAACATTTATATAATTGACCTACCAACCTCCTCACTAAAGTGTTTATTGACACAACAAGATGAAACTAAGTTGTGGCACAGGAGACTGGGTCACACTCATACCAAACTCATTTCGAAAATAAGCAAAAATGGATTAGTTAGAGGTTTATCCAAATTAAAATTTATAGAAAATATAATTTGCAATGCTTGCCAACAGGGTAAACAAACCAAATCAATCCACAAATTAACCAACTTAAATAGAATTAACTCAATACTTGAGCTCCTACACTTAGACCTGTTTGATTCACATGGAGCCAAGTCACTAAGAAAGAACCAATATTGTTTAGTTATAATTGATGATTACTCAAGATTTACTTGGGTAAAATTTCTAAAAACTAAAGATGAAACGTACAAAATCTTTAAAACCTTTTGCAACTTAGTAGAAAATGAAAAAGATACTAAAATTAAAAGAATTAGAAGTGATCATGGAGGGGAATTTGAAAACCATAAATTTATTGAATTTTGTAAAATTAATGGATACAAACATGAGTACTCATGCCCTAGAACCCCTCAACAAAATGGACTAGTAGAACGGAAAAATAGAACCCTACAAGAAGCCGCTAGAACTATGTTAAATGAATATAACTTAAATAATTAATTTTGGGCTGAGGCAATTAATACAGTCTGTTACATTCAAAATAGAATTTTAATTAATAAATCTCAGAATAAAACTCCTTATGAAATATATTATGGTAAAATTCCCAACTTAAAAAGTATTTTTCTCTCATTTTGAGTGTGAATTTTTCTTCTTCCTCCTTTCTTTCTCTTGCATTGGTCGAAATTCACCTTCGTGGTTGCTAGCACAACCTTAGATAGTTTTTCCTTCTCCACTTTTTGAGTTTGTGAGACAAATAGAAACACTTGTTCGTGTGGATACCAAAAGAGGCATAGACGCTTGATCGTGCTAAGATTCGAGCTATCGAGAAATCGTGTGCACGCATCAAAGGTATAACCTTTTTATGATATAAAACTTAGTATATGTTGTTATTTTCTTTCCCTTCGCATGGATCTTTTGGAGGAACTAGATATTTTTCGCCGCGTTTTAGCATGTTTAGTGCCCTAGTTCCTTACAATATGATCGGATAGGCCTAGAACTACTGACTAAGCTAGGTTGGTTGAGCAGGCCTAGCATCACCGGTTGGACATGAAGAGTCGATCGAACCTTTCGAGCGGCTGCCCTTTGCAACTTACAGATGAGGTTGGAAACTAAGTACTGATTTATCAAGTCCACCACCCTAGTCGATCAGACTTAAGGGCCGATCAGATATATTGCGCCTCCTCGATAAAATGAAGGGTCGAGTGAAGAACAAGTTGTTGACTTCATTCCGTGAGGCTGAGCTGGTGATCCCTTGGCCGAGTGGTCGTCGAGGAGCCCATAGCAAGACTTGTACATCTGTCATATTGTATTCTTTTAAAAGTTTGTGCTATAAATGACAAAGAATATCCCGCAGGCAAACCGTACTTTAGAAGCTTCCAGCCTGTCAAATTTAAAAGATTTACGCACTTGTTTATGGAAAGATATCAGAAGTACTTGATGGTCTGTCCTTTCGTAGGAATGCTTTATAAAACGTGCCAATACTTTGAGATGCGTGCATAACACAACAGTGACACTATAAAAGGGGTCTCCATTTGTAGGCAGAGATATGTGATGCTCTATATTTTCACACGCTCATTGCTACAGTGTTCTTCCACCATTTTCTCCTTCCAAATTGTGTACTGACTTGAGCATCAGAGGGTCAACATTGGGACCCCTTCCCTGGCCCGGTACTAACTCTCTCTGTGTTGTAGGACCACGCGAATCCTTCGTCTAGTCAACAGCATAGCTACATTCGTAGCCATCCATCTTCATCACTTTTAGATAGGATTAATAATAATAATAATAATAATAATAATAATGAAGTTTGATATTTTTTATTTATTAAATCTTAGATTAGGAATGCCATTATACCTGTATTGTTTAATAATATAAGTATTTATATGTCATCCTATTTATGTATTAATACTTTGTTATGAATGGTGTTTAAAATTAAAAATATTTTTGGTATGGACAATTGACATTTAAAGTGGGGATGAAGATGTAGATATAGATTTAATCCATGTGGGTTGGAGTCGGGAATAAGAATTCTCTGATTAAATAAAATCGGAGATGAGGATAGGATGAGGATGGAGATATAATTCATGAGCGAAAAAGTGGAAGTCAAATCCATTGCCATCCCTATTGGAATAGATAGGAAACCTTGTTCAAATACTTAAGTAGACTCAGTCCTACCTATAATGTAGGTAAGAAACTAGGGAAAATAAATTTTTTTTAGGTATTCAGTTATTCAAATTAATAATTTTAAACATCATCGATTTATAAAAATTTTCTATCGATGATAAAATAAATAAAAATTGAAAAATGCTTGTAAAAGTTTACCCAAATGTTTAACATTCTTAAATTTATTTTTTATTAATTTTTTTATAATACGTCACAGTTAAAATTTAAAAATTAAATCAACTTTGTCAGGTCTCAGTATGGTTTCCTCGTACTGTGCGGTATTTGTGTCGTACGAGTTCTCTGATAAGAAAAAGTCAACTTTGGCTTATTACGTTTTAAGTTGATAAAATATTTCTATATCTAAATTTTGAATTCCTGAGAGGCTTTCATTTAAATATAAATTTCTTATGATAATAATAATAATTTTAGAATATTTATGAGCCAAACAAATCAGTTAATATAATCTGATGGGTTAGTTTGACTTATTGATTTAGGTCAAAAATGTTGAGAACATAATAATGTCAACTTAGCCAGTAAAGTCAAATCATGTGGGCTAAGTAAATCAACTGAGCAAGTTGTGTGAGATAATGAAGTCAAACAATAATAATAATAATAATAATAATAATAAAATTTGTTTTCGAAATTCAACGATTTAAGATTTTGAGGTTACTGTCGGTACCCGCCGCCTACCAGACACCGCCGACGGCGGTCAATTCCCGTCTGAACGCCGCTCTTCTGGGTCAAACCGCCCCTTCGAGCATCTAAAAAAGGCATGTTTTGTCGGGTACGAACGAATACCTTTCCTATTGATTGGGCAGGTTTGTTGGACAGCGAGGAAGAAGTTTTCAAAAAAAAACCCTCCGTCCTCTAAAGTTTGATTTTTTTTTTCAAAAAGTCTAACACCTGCACTCCCATCTGCCATCAGAACACCTCGTTGACTCATCAAAAAGTCATTTTAGTTAACGTTACCAGAAGGAGCAAATGTTTCAAGGATAATTCTAAAATTTTAAAACGCATAATAAGATGAGGGCATTTTTGACGAGGAGTAAAACTTTGGGGGCATCTTCAAAAGCGTGCATTAGCGAGCGTCAGCCTTAGCAAAGTCTATAAATTCCATTGAGCCTCCGTTCGTAAGCATCGATAGTGGAATTCTTTCACGGCTTGTGAGCGAACGAGATTGGTGAAACCTTGCATGTGCATCAAGGTGGCTAAGCTTCCGCCGGATAACGCCGCCGGCGCCAATTTCAGGCACCCTGAAGGCGGCGGCGGCGGCGGCGGCGGCGGCGGCGGCGGCGGAGAATACCCAGTGTTTGCTTCGCCGGCGCCGGTGGTATCCTCGTTGCTGACTTCGTCGTTCTTGGAGAAGGAGAGGTCGGAGATGGTGAGAGTCCTTGCGAGCGTGATCGCCGGAGATCGCGCTGGTCTCGGCTGGCAGAAGAGGACTAGAGAGGGCTTCTCGGCAATCAGCGAGGAATCTCCGAGGTTCCACTTCAGCTTTGCGGAGCCGTCGTCGTCGATTGGCGGAACAGAGCATGCCAGCGCAGCAGAGTCGGGGGGAATCGGTTCCACCTCCACCGCCTCCGGAGCAGAGCAAGGAGAGAGAAGAAAATACAGGGGAGTCCGGCAGCGTCCGTGGGGGAAATGGGCGGCGGAGATACGCGATCCGCGCAAGGCCGCCCGCGTCTGGCTCGGCACCTTTGACACAGCCGAGGGCGCCGCCCTGGCCTACGACGAGGCCGCGCTCCGCTTCCGCGGAAACAGAGCCAAGCTCAATTTCCCCGAGGAGGCTCAGCTCAGGCAGCCTTCCCCTGCCGCGTCGACGCAAGCCCCCGCGTCGACGGATTTCGCCTCTCTAGCTGCCCTCCTGGACCCGTACCCCGACGGTGCCGCCGCCGTCGACGATGGCATGAGAGAATACTTGGAGTACTTGAGGCTTCTCGAGGGAGAAGGAGAACACCTGAGCACGGCGGCGACGCACTCTGCGGCTCCTTCTACCTCGGCCGCTGACGTTGCTCCCTTCAACGATACAGTTAAGAAATAGAGCACGAGGTGTGGAATTTATTCAATCTCCGGCAATTGGGAACTGGAATGAATCCGGTCGTTACGTGGATGTCATGCCCATCTTCTTCTTCTGGATACGGATTCTTCAAAAATTATTTATTTATTTATTTAATTGAAGGGAGAATCATATTCCGCAATACGATTTACAATTAATTTTCAGTTGTTTATTACAGGTGAGTATTATGACTTGCTCCGAGTTAAATTTAATAAAGTGTTGAATTTATTAAGTTTAAAAAAAAATCATACTCAATTAGATAGATAATATATATTCTAATTTAAAGTGTTGAATTTAATAAAAATTATTTTTATTTTTAAATTTTGTACTTTAAAAAAAAACTGGAAGACAATTTTAATGAAAAATATATTCTATTTTAATTTAAAATACTTAATTTAAGAAAAATTATATTTATTTTTAATTTTTTTAGCCTTAAAAAATATGAAAGATAATGGGGATTGTTTGCATTGTTCAAATTGTGATTAGAGACTCCCATTAACCGATAAGTCATCCTAATTTATCCCCTATTAAAATATAATTAATTCCCTTTTAAAATGTACGGTCTTATCCGGAAAGGACAACATTCCTACTTCCTCTTTTGCCCTGCAGCATATAAACAGCATCATCCAATTTTATTAAATAAATAAATATCAAACTTTAATTTTTATGCATCTAAAATTTCACTTCCTAATTGCAATTTTTTTTAATATTTAGTGGTATCGTGTATTCAGCCGATTAAGTTTATGAGTTCAGTTCTATAAAATGTTTTTATTCGTTAATGTATTAAAATTAAAACTCATTGTCTAAATACTTAGAAACTATTTTTTTTTAAAAAAAAATTTAAGAGAAGCGAAGAGCTCCTAATTACCTGTTTTTTAAAAGAGAAGAAAAGAGCTATAGAGATGTGGTCCATAGACATGGAAGCGCATCGTAGAGGAGGGACGTATCTAAGGATGGGGCTGATTGAAGCTTGCACGCCATATCCCGTTGCGGTTTGCTCGTGGCCTTCCCTCGTCATGGTCTACCGATCCAAGCCAGTGGCCACGCCGTGTAGGACTTGCTTTCGTTAGAAAATTTATCATGCACTAAGTCAACTCCGTAGCCCATACAAAGCGTGATGATAAGTGGGCCCGCGAAGGATGAGGAAAGTGGGATTGATAGCTAGCATAATTTGTAAGATTGCAATCCTGTACCAAATTGATTTTGGAATCCGGATCAAATGAGTAGAATTGAATCGGTAGAATTGGATTTTTAAGGTTTGGAGCTCTGAGCTAAAAAGGATCACGAGATGATTCAATTTTAAGGTCGTTTTAATAAAAAACATATAAAATTGTCGTAACGTAGAATCATACTGAATTTATGGATCCCACCAATTCTATTCTATTCCAAATGATTCAAGAGCAGAATCATATTATCCTACGATTTGGATCTCCAATCATAAAGTCAATGGGAGGACATATTGGGAGGTGCCGATCAAGCCAAGTTAGATCAGTAAATGAAAGTTATCAGACTCAATGATCGAGTACATCCTGGGGTTGAACATCTTTGTTTTTTTGTCTGACTTGTAGCAAGGATAATAATAATAATAATAAATAATAAATTATTTTATAATATATTAAAAAATCATATTTTATTTATTAATTAATATGCTCGAATCCAGATTGACTTTTGCTTGTCAAACTTTGATATATATTTTTTTCATCGAGCGTCATCGAGCGTTTTTCTTTTTAAAAAATATTTAAAGATTCTGTAATTTTTAGATGTGAAATTAATGAACATTGTTCCACTTTATATTATTCTTCTGTTCCTATTTATGGATTTCAAGTCATTTAAAATGACTTTGAAATGGCTTCGCATAAAAGTACTTTATCGTGCCTCAGGACAGGACATGACACAGACGATAATAGACGTATGATATCCCTAATATAATAGTTAAAGGTCGTCTTTTAGAAATAATCAACCTAAGATTTATTTCATACACCTAATATTTATATATCTATATTTATTTTCCTCTTTAAATATTTATAGGACTAATAGAAAAAAGGTGGTTAAAATAACGGATCGACCTTAAAAAAAGTACTTTATCGTCCTAATTCATACTAAGTAGTATTATTGGATTATTAACTCCAAATTTTAAATTATTTAGGATATCAAAGGCTTTTACATATTTACGACCACCAATATTTTTTAACTAAAGCTATGGCCTATGATACATCTTGTTGCGAGTGGTCCCAAGAATAAGATGAATCTGATAGTTAAAATGATGTAACAATTAAAGTTAAGGTAAGATGGTAGTTAACATCAAAGAGACAGTCAAGGTGCGTATCACCAGGTAGATCATTCACTTTTGAGGTTTAGCTTTTCGCTTTTCAAGTATAAGTCTCTTAACATACAATCGGTCGGCTCCAGAGTTGGACAGGCGTAAGAGACTTAGCTCCCTACTCTTCAAGTGCAAGGCAACTCTCAACATATAATTAGTCGGCCCAAGAGCCAGTCGAACTTATAGGGCTCTATAGGATCGTTGCACTAGGGAGGGGGGGAATATCGCTCGTGGTTTTCATGTTCGTTTAAAACACGATCGAGTAAAATGCAGCGGAATATAAGTTAAGTAAAAACAAGCAATTGCTAACACTTTGATTTATTTGATTCGGAGCCTGTGACAACTCCTACTCTAAGGTCCGCACTCGTTGAGTTCTTTCGATGGACAATCCAATAGTAGTTCGAAGAAAGGTTACAAGTATTATGTATAAGAACTACAATGATAAAACTGTAAACAAAACTATACCAACAACATGTAAAGACTGAAGTTATGAGTCTTCAATTATCGGAGCAGCGTTTGGACGTTGTGGAAGCATTTTCTGAGCAGCGTGCAAAAGAGAAACTTCTTTGAATTATTGTGATGAAGCTGTTGTTCGAAGCATCCTTTTATATCCCCGTCCGGACGCCTGGATCCCCTCTCAGGTGCTTGGACTGTGTTGATGTGGCAAACTCTCGTCGAAACTTTATCCACGTCCGGACGCTCGGACCCTCTCTGGGCTCCTGGACCGCTGACGTGGGTCGGCCAGTTGTCGCACTCCAACTCATCATGTCAATGTAATTTTTGTTGGTGCAACATCCCTCAGGTCAAGGTTGACCTGGTTGACCAAGCTTGAGTCTTGGTTTGGGTTTCGATATTTGACAATGCAAGGTTGATTGAAGAAGAGTCAAGTAGGTCAATGATGACCGGATACTTGACTGGGAAGTCCTAGTAAGTGAAGCTAGGCAGGAGGAAAATCCTGGTGAGTGAAGCCAGGTGAAAGACCTAGTGAGTGAAGCTAGGCAGGAGGAAAATCCTGGTGAGTGAAGCCAGGTGAAAGACCTAGTGAGTGAAGCTAGGCAATTGGGAAGTCCTAGTGAGTGAAGCTAGGCAGGAGGAAAATCCTGGTGAGTGAAGCCAGGTGAAAGACCTAGTGAGTGAAGCTAGGCAATTGGGAAAGTCCTGGTGAGTGAAGCCAGGCAAGAGAAATCCAGATGGGTCAAGGTTGACCAGACATCTGGTGAGAGTCCAAGTAGGTCAAAGGGATTGACCGGATACTTGGCACGAGGAAGAAAAGTCCAAGTAGGTCAGAGGAATTGACCGGATACTTGGCAAGAAGAGAAAAGTCCAAGTGGGTCAAAGGGATTGACCAGACACTTGGTGAGAGAGTCCTAGCTGGTCAAGGGTGACCGGATGCTAGGTCTTATGTACCAACTAGTTATTGTTGACTAGATGTTGGTTTAGGGGGCTTTGGACTTGGTTTTGGGCAAAAACCAAAATCTGGATTGATCAGTCGATTGATCCAGCAGATCTGAATTGATCAGCCGATTGATCCAGCAGATTTGAATTGATCAGCCGATTGATCTAGCAGATCTAGATCGATCAGTGGATCGATCCAGAAGATCTGGATCGATCGGCCGATCGATCCGGTGAGTCCCTGCGAACAGAACCCCTCTGGATCGATCGGTGGATCGATCCAGAGGTCCCAATCGATCAGTGGATCGATTGGGACGCTGCTGCTTCGCGCGATAAGCACTGGATCGATCCGTGGATCGATCCAGGCGTTTTTCCATAGCACAGACGCGCTCTGGATCGATCCGTGGATCGATCCAAAGCCTCCCCGATCGATTGGGAGCATTCCAATCGATCGGGATTCGACCGTTAGCGTCGATTTAAGCCGCAGACGTTCATTTCCTTCGGCATCGCTTCGACGACAAAGCTCAGATCTTCGCCAGCTCCTCCACAGCGCTCTCAAAGCTCAGATCGCCAGTTCTTGAAGGATCTTGGAGGTTTTCCAAGTCAAGAGGCGGATCAAATACAAGAAGAGAAGCTAGGGTTAGGGTTTTCTGTACTCATTGTAAGCTTTGCGCTTGTATTTTGTTTCCCTTTCCTTCTTCTTGTATTGAGAGTCTTGTAGGACTTCTCCACCTTCGGTAGTTACCGAAAAGGAGGGTTTTATTAGTGGAGGGTGCGTGAGTAGGTGTGGATCCTTGGACCAGTCACCTCTTGTGAGGTGGATACCAAGTAAACCAACCTTGTTAGCGTTGTGTGGTTTGTTTCTTGTATTTCCGCTGCACATCTTTGAAGAAACCAACAACGACGAGCACCTTGCACGCGAAGAGCTATTCACCCCCCCTCTAGCTACTTTTCGGTCCCAACAAGTGGTATCAGAGAGAGGCCGCTCTTCACCGGAATCATCGCCGGAAGGGACAAACAAAACAAGCAAAGCTAGAGGGCGAAGAAGTTGGAGCAAATTCATCAAAGTCAAATAATTCAAGAAGCTCAACTTCAAGATGCAATTTCAAGATGGATTTGGATTTGACACAAGGGTGGCTCCACCGTACATATCTACAAGCTTCGATCTTTGGAGATCAAGGATAGAGAATTTCTTAATGGTGGAGATAGAGCAATGTTTGCTCTGATGGAAGGTTTTAAAGCTCCAAAGAACTCCAAGGGCAAAGCTCTCAAGAAAAGCAAATGGAGTAAGGAGCAACTCCAAAGATGTGAGGCAAATGACAAAGTGATCAAGCTTTTGGTCAATTTATTACCAAGCAACATCTTGGAGCAAATTGGAGAGTTTGAAGATGCCAAGGAGGTTTGGAGCAAATTGGCAAGGATTCATGAGATCCCCTCCACTATACCAAATCAAGGAGAATCCAAAGAGGGCGACTCAATGGATCAAAACCAAGAAGAGGAGGACTCCGAGGTTGAGAGATGCTCAACCTCCGAAGAGGAGTCCAAGAAGCTTCATCCTCAAAGGAGAGCAATCAAAAGAGCAAGGAAGGAGTATATTCCTTGTTTCATGTACAAGAGGATGAAGATGAAGAAGAAGGTGAAGCCTCCACCTCTAGGATTGAGGGGGAGCAATCTTCATTGACACCGGAACAAGAGCAAGAAGAATCCTCCACATCCGGGTCAAGAGAAGAAGAGGATGAAGAAGCTTCCACCTCCACAAGTCAAGCAAAATCAAATGGAGGAATATCACCTTCGGATCAAGAGGAAGTTTCTACCTCCGGATCCAAAGGAGAAAGTGTCATCCCTACACAAAAAGGTATAAATATTTTAATTAATAATAAAAATCATATTATATGCTTTGAATGTAGGGAACATGGGCATTACAAAAGTAAATGCCCTAAATTGGCCAAGAAGAAGGGCCAAGTGGCACAAAAGAGCAAGGAGAAGCCCAAGGAGACCATCCCCGGAACAAAGAAGAGCAAGGAGCACATTGTGTGCTTCTTGTGCAATCAAAAGGGGCATTACCGAAGTCAATGCCCTAAAGGGAAGAAGGTGGTCAAGGCTCATGGAAGAAGCTCAAGTCAAGGGGGAGCCTCCAAGGTAAAAAGAAAGGTAACTTTCATTGAGCCTACCCCTTTAAATTATGGTAAAAAGCATGATAGTTCTAAATTATATCATTTTAATGCTATTTACCATGAAAATAGGAAGCATGATAGCGTTAAGGAAAAACATATAGCTTTTCATGCTAAAACCACTACACCTAGGGCTAGGAATGTAGGTAAAAGTCTAGGCAAGAACTCTAAGGATTTTAGCTACAAGCCTAGAAACAAAAATGCTCATGGATTTAATGGAAAATCAAAAACTAAGGACTTAGTGATGGAAAATCAAGTATTGAGGTCAAGACTTGACAAACTAGAAAAGACCCTAAAAAGGATGGAAAATATCCTTAAAGGGCAAAATGAGCAAAATCTAGGTTTAGGACAACAAGGGTCATCCAAGGGCCATAGAGGTTTGGGATACAAACCTAAAATAAAAAAGGATGTACCTACTTACCATAGGGTTCCATATAGCTATGGAACCAACCCTAAGTCTAGAAGTCAAGTCAAGGATACAAGGGAAGTCATCCCTAGAAGTATCTTTGCAACAACAAATGTGACTAAGACTTCTAAGAAGTCTTAGAAAGTCACTAACAAGGTCACAAGGGAGGCTATCCCTAGAGTTGACCTAGAAAAAGTGACCAAGGCTTCTAAGAAGCCAAACAAGGTCACTAGGAAGGTATCTAGGGAAGTTATCCCTAGTGAATACCTAGAGCATCCAAGGAGCACCAATAGGTTTTGGGTTCCTAGGAGCATCTTCTCTACCCCATAGATGGGTTAGAGAGTGTCAACTCTAAGAAGAAGGGTAGTTAACCCAACTTTGAAGAAATTGACATTCAAGGAGCATTTTCAAGGTTATTATTAACCTTTGAAAATGAAGTGGATTTATGTTTACTCTTGGGAAGAGTAAAATGTGTCACAATTTGATAAATTGGATGATATTTTAAGTGACACAAATTGGGAAAATCATAAGAACTACCAAGTTGGGATTTTGGTATGTTCTTAGGAAATTTAAGGTCAATCCAAGCCTTAATTTAAAATGCTACTCTTGTGGAAGAACGAAATATGCCAATATTTGAGGAATAAGCTTAATTTCAATTGGCATAAGTTAATCAAGAGAACTAGAAATGCAAATTTAGGCTTTGACATTTTCTTGGAACATTTTGAGGGCAATCTAGGGTTAAGTTTTAACTTAGCTAAGGTTTAAGGACACTTAGAAAGGCAATCTAGGTTTAACGTTTTAAGTTACAACAAGTGGTAGTATACTTTGAGTTAGCTAAGTGGTTAAGGATACTTAGAAAGGTAATCTAGGTATATTTTATTTATGCTAAACCTTGCCATGATTGTTTGCCCATTATATGCCATGACATCATGTTTTTTTTCATGTTTTATTATGAAAAATCCAAAAATACCATGTCATGACATTCATACATCATGTAGTTATAGGATATTTTCTTTTGAAAATTATTTCCTTTTGATGTATGCTATAACATAATCATGCATTAAGTTTAATTCCTTGTAATTAAGGACAAATGACATTTAACAACACTTATTAACAAGTGACATCCTAGGTGGATGTCTAATATCTCTAAAATGCCTAGATAGATATGCATGATCCCTAGAATAGGGTAAAACCAAAATCTCACATCTCACAAGGGCTATAAGGTGACTTGTATGTGTTTTAGTGCACATTAGATACAAGTGAGATGTTAGGAAGATGAATAAAACTCATGATGTTGATTTAGTGCATTCCTTTGAGTTTTAGGTTCATCAAAACACATAGTTATGTGTTTTCCCATCATTGGGAAAGCTAATATACAAGTCATGTGCATTAAGCCCAAGGAATGTGATGGGATATTGGTTTTGAAAATTATTTTAAAAGGCTTTTGGAAAACCTTGGTGAATGCTATCTTTTGATAGTAATCACTATTGAATAGTTAGACAAAAACTTGAAGAAAACGCTAAAGTTTTAGCAAGTTTTCAAGCTTGTGTCAATCTTTGAAAATATGATGTATTTTCATAGAAAACTATTTTTCCATGATAAAGTATGCCCTAAATAATGTCTACACGAAATTTCATGATTTTTGGATTTTTGTAGAATTTTCTAGGGGTTTCTGAAGTTGGCTGAATTTGAAATTCAGCAACTATCAGAGCTTCGATCGATTCATGGATCGATTGGAGATCTGGATCAATCAGTGGATCGATTCAGAAGGCAATTCTCGCGAGCAGAAGCTCGCTGGATCGATCAGCCGATCGATCTACACATCTTGAATCGATCAGTGGATCGATTCAGCAAGGTTCAATCGATTGGAGCCTAACTCCAATCGATCCAACTTGCTGATTTTGGCTGAGAAGGTCTGATTTCAGCATCTTTGAACCCATTTTAGTCTAGGTAACCATTCCAAACCCCTTAAAATACATTTGTATACATAAAACGGGTATTTTCGTGTGGAAAACAAGGATGGATTGGTTAAGGAAGGCTAAGTTGAAGTTTAGGTTGAGGTTTGTTTCAAATTTTGAATATTTGAACCTCAAAACTTCTAAAATTGGGTTTCCTAAAGTTTTAGGGATTCCAAGTCATTGTTGGTGCAATGACAGAAGTTACCACCATGTCTTTAGGGGGAGGGACTCTTTAAAGACATAAAAATTATTTTTCATGAACCTTGGAAGGTGGTTAACCTTCCGTTAAGAACATGCTCAAGGTTGAGCGTTTGAACTTTAATGGGGAGTGGATATCCTCATTGTTCAAGTGGTTTCAAGTGGATAATGCTCAAGGATGGGCATTTGCCTACATTGGGGGAGAATGTAGGGTTAAGGATAATGAAGGGTATGGGATCTTCATTATCGTGTTGATCACAACGAGTGAAGTTGTGAACAACGATGAGCAACTCTTCAGGGGGAGAGTTTTCAACAAGTGAATTTGTTGATGTGTGCCCAAAAATGGGGCATGGTTTGATGTGTGCCAATAGGGGGAGAATGAAAGGGAGTAAGTTAGGCTTTTATTACCTAGAGGGAGTTTGCCCTCTTAGGGGGAGAATGAAGGGCTTAACTTATGTATTCATTACCTAGTGGCATAAAAAAGGTTTAGGCTATGGGATTAGCCTAACTTACATGTGGTATTGTAAGTGATAGTGTTGGTATTGTCAAACATCAAAAAGGGAGAGATTGTTGGTGCAACATCCCTCAGGTCAATGTTGACCTGGTTGACCAAGCTTGAGTCTTGGTTTGGGTTTCGATGTTTGACAATGCAAGGTTGATTGAAGAAGAGTCAAGTAGGTCAAGGATGACCGGATACTTGACTGGGAAGTCCTAGTAAGTGAAGCTAGGCAGGAGGAAAATCCTGTTGAGTGAAGCCAGGTGAAAGACCTAATGAGTGAAGCTAGGCAGGAGGAAAATCCTGGTGAGTGAAGCCAGGTGAAAGACCTAGTGAGTGAAGCTAGGCAATTGAGAAGTCCTAGTGAGTGAAGCTAGGCAGGAGGAAAATCCTGGTGAGTGAAGCCAGGTGAAAGACCTAGTGAGTGAAGCTAGGCAATTGGGAAAGTCCTGGTGAGTGAAGCTAGGCAAGAGAAATCCAGATGGGTCAAGGTTGACCAGACATCTAGTGAGAGTCCAAGTAGGTCAAAGGGATTGACCGGATACTTGGCACGAGGAAGAAAAGTCCAAGTAGGTCAGAGGAATTGACCGGATACTTGGCAAGAAGAGAAAAGTCCAAGTGGGTCAAAGGGATTGACCAGACACTTGGTGAGAGAGTCCTAGCTGGTCAAGGGTGACCGGATGCTAGGTCTTATGTACCAACTAGTCATGGTTGACTAGATGTTGGTTTAGGGGGCTTTGGACTTGGTTTTGGGCAAAAACCAAGATATGGATTGATCAGTCGATTGATCCAGCAGATCTGAATTGATCAGCCGATTGATCCAGCAGATTTGGATTGATCAGCCGATTGATCCAGCAGATCTGGATCGATCGGCCGATCGATCTGGTGAGTCCCTGTGAACAGAACCCCTCTGGATCGATCGGTGGATCGATCCAGAGGTCCCAATCGATCAGTGGATCGATTGGGACGCTGCTGCTTCGCGTGATAAGCACTGGATCGATCCAGGCGTTTTTCCATAGCACAGAGGCGCTCTGGATCGATCCGTGGATCGATCCAAAGCCTCCCCGATCGATTGGGAGCATTCCAATCGATCGGGATTCGACCGTTAGCGTCGATTTAAGCCGCAGGCGTTCATTTCCTTCGGCATCGCTTCGACGACAAAGCTCAGATCTTCGCCAGCTCCTCCACAGCGCTCTCAAAGCTCAGATCGCCAGTTCTTGAAGGATCTTGGAGGTTTTCCAAGTCAAGAGGCGGATCAAAGACAAGAAGAGAAGCTAGGGTTAGGGTTTTCTGTACTCATTGTAAGCTTTGCGCTTGTATTTTGTTTCCCTTTCCTTCTTCTTGTATTGAGAGTCTTGTAGGGCTTCTCCGCCTTCGGTAGTTACCGAAAAGGAGGGTTTTATTAGTGGAGGGTGCGTGAGTAGGTGTGGATCCTTGGACCAGTCACCTCTTGTGAGGTGGATACCAAGTAAACCAACCTTGTTAGCGTTGTGTGGTTTGTTTCTTGTATTTCCGCTGCACATCTTTGAAGAAACCAACAACGACGAGCACCTTGCACGCGAAGAGCTATTCACCCCCCCTCTAGCTACTTTTCGGTCCCAACAATTTTGTCTGTCTAAGCGCCTGGAGCACCTCCCGGCGCCCGGACTGCCAGGGTGCTTGGATAGGCACCCGCCTAGGCTTCTTCTACGATGAAAGCTATCTGAGTGCTCGGATGTCTGGGCGCTCGGACCACCATTTTTGCCAAGTCTTTTTTTCTGTAAAATAGGGTTAGTCTAGACAATAATATATAAAGAATGATAAGTTTTGATAGCATTCACACTGTCCAATTCTGACTTTGAGTTTCGCTGAAACTCTAGATCAGACCGATGTCTACTATTCACTCTTCAGGGAATGCGTCCTCACCCACTTCTCTCAGGAGAGATTAACCTTTTGTCATACCAGTCCTCCAGACCATTTGGACTTTCGCTTAACGTTCGAGACATTAGGACTTAATGCTGGATGTCCGCTCTCCGACTCGTCCAGTCTTCCACCTGGTGTCTATGACCCCCAGGATTTTCACCTAGCGTCCTTGACTCTAAGATTTCGCCCAACATTTTCGGCATGCCAAGATTTTGCCTAGTCCCCCAGACCAGGACTTCATTGTCTAACCACAGTTAGGACTTTCCCTTTGCCTAATATCACTTAAGATTTTCTTGCACACTCAGTTTAACTTGTTTAAAACAATGATAACACTTAACTTATAACTTTTTATCATTATCAAAACTCATGTTTGATCGTCTAATGCTCTCTGCACCAACAAGCTCAGCTTCTCATTTCTTAGCGTCAAGGTACTCAATATATAGTCGGTCGGCCCAAGAGCCGATAGGACTTACGGGGCTCAACTCCCCATTTTTCAGTGGAAAAGCACTCAGCATATAGCCGGTTGGCCCAAGATATGGGGCTCAACTCCCCATTTCTTAGCGCCAAGGCACTCATCATATAGCCTGTCGGACTTATGGGGCTCAGCTCCCCATTTCTCAGTACCAAGGTACTCAACATATGACCGGTCGGCCCAAAGTGCTAGTCGGATATTCCGGGACTTAGCTCCTTACTTTCGAGGGAAAGTCTCACAGTATATAACTGCCCGGCCAAAGATCTGGTCGAGCCTTCTAGGACATTCCGGGTAAGTTTTTGCACATGACGAAACCTGTCAATTGGGCTCACCACAAAGCTTGATGACCAAGCTCATGAAGAAGGCAGGAGGCCACCACGCTTGAAGAAGATGACTGTCTTTTTATCCTTTCATCTTCTTATATTACTCCCTCTTGATCTCATCCAAATAAAGTAAACAGAACAAGAAAATTCCTCTCCTCTCCCCACTGTAGGACGACAGGCAAATAATTAGGGCCTTTTAAACTGAGAAATAAAATAAAACAGAAGTAATGTAATCTTATCTCACATGCCACTCTATCCATCAGTCCCTAAACGCATTGTGTAGAATTTTAAGAAAAACTCACTTGATAGATCAGAAATTTTTTTTATGAAAGATCTCTGAAAACATCTTTATTAACTAGAAGATGAAAAAAAAAATATCTACACAAAGAAAGTCATTGTTGATCGTACTAGGTTCCTGTTGAAGCGAGTTAGCAAGATCAAGAGGAGTTAGAATTCAGGAATCAATTGATGTAATAGTGAATTGAAGGCATCATGAGCTCCAAATTCTGGTGAGCATGCTCCTTAATCTGTTGGCCGATGATAACTTCTTGATGACCTTCTTCGCGTTCATCACGCCCGTCTCCGCTAGCTTCTCCAAGTGGTTGACGTAGCCCGACGTCGCAATCCTCCGCCGCCCGCTCTTGCTGTCCATCAGGGTCACGAGCTCCGCCACCAAAAATTTCTTCATCATGACTTCTCCTCCGAGTTCAACAGCCGGAGCAGTCGGTTCAGGTCCTCTTCCTCTTCCACAAACTGTTTCTGATTTTTGTGGACCGATATCACGCCGGTAAGCGCCTCCGTCGCCATCTCACGCACTTGGAGCGACCGCGCTTCGAGGAGTCGCACCAGCTCAGGGATGAACCCCGAGTCCCCCATTTGGCTTCTTCATGGCTTCCAACACGCCCCCGAAGCGCGACACCGCCTTCAGCACATCCTCCTAGACGCACACTTTGACACCCCACAATAAGAGCATAGCGCGGTCGAGGAAGCCGGAGACCACCAAGTGGTCTACCATTACTGCGCTCGGTGATGCCGCGTAGAGGTTCGCGATCTCTCGCAGTGCCACCTCCTTCGCCTTGGGCGAGCCGATGTCGAGCACCCAAACCAGCTCTCGGAGCACACCCTTCTTCTTCTTCGTGTGGTCGCTGCCAGGCAATGCGAGCTTGTCTTCCACATCCATGGCCTTGCAGTGCGATTAGTGAGGAGGAGGAAGAGGACGAGTAACGGATGAAGATCCAAAAGGAGGAGTAACAAATGAAGATCCAGAAGGAGGAAGGAGTTACGTGTTGGTGTTTCTCGTCTTCACCTTCACCTTCGACGACAGCAGGAAGGGAAACCTAGAGGGGTCTCAAAGTGGAACGAAGAAGTGTGTGACTTGTGATTTTGGGTCTTTTCTTTTAGATGTAGGGTAAAAATTTTCATTTTTTTTTTTTGTGATTACTAATGAAAGTCGGACACGTGTCCTAATTTCTAGCACGAGTTTTATGGCGGGAAAATACAACGCTTGTAATTTCATTGACAACGGTTTATAACCATTGTCTTATCATCACAATGACAACGGTTTATGCATCGTTATTTCAAGCGTTGTAAAATATTCTCATTGACAACGGTTCATTTCACCGTTGTCCCAACTGTTGTTAAAATTGTCTTTTGGGATAACTGTTATATCAAAGACAATAATTTTATCAAAAATTGTTAGCTTTTGCCAAATTTACAACACTTTTTTCTAAAACCGTTGTCTTTCCACCATTGAGAAAGACCAAATTTCTTGTAGTGATTGTTTTATTTTTCGCTGCGTATGTTTACGAAATATGTTTTAGCATGCACCTGCATCGAGTATATCCCAACAGGAACTTGGTCATGATTTTCCTAAGCTTCGCCTATCTGTTGAGGAAATTGCTCAGGAACTTGTTTGGGATTTACCTAAGCTTCGGCTGTCTATTTAGGAAATCGCTCAAGAACTTGTTCAGGATTTTTCATAGAAACTAACTGTATAAACCCCTCAGCAATTTGTTGATCTATATGCTCCACAACATCTTCTAGAGATTCATTTGAGAGCAGATGTGTCTCTAGATTCGATGGACTTAAATCAACAATTATTTTGGCAGTAGGCAATTCTGCGATCCTAGACTTTATTGTCTCCACACAGGAGCTTGACCACTTCCATCTGCATATTATTGGAAGGGAATGTTGTCTGTAAGGATCTATTATTCTGACATGTTCACATATTCACACCTGCAATACAATAAAAATGGTTAAATATGAAAATTTCTGCATAAATTATATGAGTTACTCATTAAATTGAAGAACTTACATCGAGAAGATGTGTGAACCCTTTAAGCATGGGAGCTTGATTTCCCTCAAGGCCCTCTGGCTTCGGCCTCTGTGAAAGCATCACACCAATGACCCCCCAATTGTGGGCTCATATAGTCATATACAACTTACACCAATTATACTTATTTAAATTAGCAAAATCATCTACGTTAAATTAGCAAAATCATCTACGCAATCTATTAGTAATTGTATTGGTAATCTAGATATACTGCTAGTAGTAGTAAATAAAATACAAACAAAGAAATACAATATTAAAAATTGGCTATCAGTTTCAGCAGATGGAGGTTGTTTGCTGAAATTGATCATCTTGTTCTCTAGTTTCTTTTGTGTACAATCCACATTACTGAAGTGTTGAAGAAATAGTGGGGTGGTGGCTACATGCTGTTGCAAATTTACTTCATCGCCTTGGTCTGGAAGTCCAAGAATCAATTAAACATCTTTCCTAGTGAAGCTAATCTCCTTATTATGAAAGATGAAAGATCTATTTTCAACGTCCCAATTGTCAAACATATTTTGTATAAGGCTTCGAATATTTACAATTTCAAGCATGGTTATGGCCCAAGCAAATGGCCTTCCATTGATCAACTCGACCTGTCGGTCGTTTATGTATAGTGATGATAAAAAAACCCTTGAAGTGAGGGTAATTACTTTTCCAATACATTTTCTTACGATATGCATGGGAAGTAGAGATTCTCTGGCTCATCATTTTCTTCTGTCAAATAAATACATAAGATTTTAGTGATACTCAGTTGGCTTCATTACAATGCAGTTAGATTTCACTCATAATATGGTACATTAACTATTATTTTTTATCCATAATATGATACATTACAATGTCTATAATTTCTCCTAGGTACTACAATGTGATTAGTAGCTGCTACAATATGGCCATTGATCACGTTGTAGCAGTTAGGGTCAAATAGTTACTACAATAATGAGAAGCCAATAGGGATTGTAGGGGTTAGTTACGTTGTATCAATCATTAGGGTTTAACTACATTGTAGCAGCTGTTGTCGCGTAGCTATTACAACAAAGATAAACTTTTTTAAAACCTTCTATTCCCTCAAAGAAAATCTTCAATTCAAAGCCCTAAAATCATTAACCACCATTGTAGCAGCTAAGAGATGAATCAAAACCCTAAAATGCAAACCCCTAAACAAAATGAGAAGAATCAAAACTTTAAACTCCAACACAATACTTACGATGGAGGTGAAGCTTTGGATGAGAAACAAGTTGTCGCAGTGAGGTTGATTGACGAAGATACCGTGTGGGCACCGATATACTATGAATGAAATTCTTTCAAAATGTTTGTCACATGACAAGTTTAAGGGTTAAAACTTTGGCCAATGAGGGTAAAAAGGTAATTGCACAATAAATTTTCACGTTCTCCCCCTACATGATAATAGATATTAAGATTAGAAGGATTTACAACTTATATTCAAATAAGTTACCATCGAATGGTTTATGGGAAATGATATTTGTCAAGTTTCCTATAAACTATATTACAAAAAATGGGTCAGAAATGGTTGTTTGGAGATCAGCAGTCGCTACTACATAGTCAGAATAGCTGCTACAATGTGTAGCATGCTAATCCGTAGTAACTGCTATACAGTGTAGCAGCTACTCTTGAGAAGAAGCTACACGTTGTAGCAGCTTCTAATGACTAGATGCTACAACGTGTAGCAGCATCTAACTATTTATACATTAACTAATACAACATGTAAAAGCTCATTAAATTGATCTAAATAAAAAACTGATATTGATATGATCTATTATTGATTGAAAAATGCAGAGTCACATCTTGTTGGGTATAAACAAAGAAACAGCTGCTACAACGTTGTAGCAGCTAGCATTCCAAGTTAACTGCTACAACGGCATTGCAGCTATCACTGTTGAAGTAGCTGCTACAATGTTGTAGTTACTTTATGTTGTAGCTGCTACAAGGTGTAGCAGCTACTTCCACAGTGATAACTGCTACAACGTTGGAAGTTAGCTGCTACAAGGTGTAGCAGCTACTTCTACAGTGATAGCTGCTACAACGTTGTAACAACTATCATTCCAAGTAGCTGCTACAATGTTGTAGCAACTAACCGTCGATTTAACTACTTCCACTCTGGAACATAATTACTATAATGTTGTAGCAACTATCACTGTGGAAGTAGCTGCTACAACGTTGTAGCGGCTAACATTCCAAGTTAGTTGCTATAAGGTGTAGAAGTTCACTGCTACAAGGTGTAGCAATTAATTGTCAAAGTAGCTGCTACAATGTGTAGCAGCAAAGCAAAGGCACCAGCAAAAATAATTTTAAATAGTTTTTTACCAAGTTGATATACATAACAAAAATATTTTTAGGGATAATATATGCTAAAAAAATGTAGCTGCTACAAAAATAATTTACCAAGTGGCTGCTACACGTTGTAGCAGCTACATGGACAATTAACTACTGCAAGGTGTAGTAGTTACCTGTCGAAGTAGCTACTACAACTTGTAGCAGCTAACTATTCAAGTGGTTGCAGGCATTTGTAGCAGGCATTAGCCTTGCACATTATAGCATAAATCCTTCCTTCCTTCTAATATTTCTTTAGGATCATAGTCAGGAATTACAATTACAATGAAATGATTTATCATTAGTTATAAAATGCAGATGGAAATGATGTTTGGAAAGTTATCTACAAATTATATAAGAAAAGAACTGGTAGTATAACAGCTAGGGCTTGTGCTTAGTAGGATATATATATAGTGCCAAAAAAAAAATTATACACAGCTGAATAACAGACAGTAGAGGGGAAAGACTTACGATCGAGAATAGAGAAAAGGGGGCTTTTACACTAGTGTCGCCTTTTTGTTCAACGCATAGTTTTGGGAACTTTAGTCATCTACGACGGAAGCCGACAGTGAAGGAAGAGGCGATAGCGAGAGAGAGAGCGGCGAGGAAAATTTAGAATTTGAGAAAATTCGCACACTGCTATTTTGAATAAAAGGCGGCAGCGGAGAGAGAGTAAAAGGAATATTTTTTTCCAAAGAAATCAAGTTGGCAACGCCATATATATATATAGATATATAAACATTAAGTTTTACGGTTTTAGATAAAGCAGTTGGTTATATTATTTTAAGAGTAGTCACTCACTACCTACTTTATTTGCTTCAATTCTTTCATATAAATATTATTATCTAATTATTCCTCATATTTTTTTTAAGTATAAAAAAATTAAAAATAAATATAATTCTTCTTAAATTCAACATTTTAAATTATAATCAAGTATATTTTTTTATCAAATTGAGTACAGTTTTACTCCTCACATTTTTTAGATTTAAAAAAAATTTAATTCAAATACTTTAAACTAGAATCGAATATATTTTTTATCAAATTGAGTATAATTTTTTCCCTTAATAATTTCTCCTAAATTTAGTATAATTTAAAAAGAATCTAATATATTTTTCATTCAATTGAGCACAATTTAAAAAAAATCTAGTATAGTTTTAGTAAAAAAAAATCATGCTTAATTTAATAGAAAATATACTAAATTATAATTTAATGTGCTAAATTTAAAAAGAATTATATTTATTTTTGAACTTTTTAAATTTAAAAAAATAATGGATCAGATCGATCCAAGATTGCACGTAAATTTTTCTTTATTTTAATCAAAGTACCGATTTGGTCAAAACTATCGTGGTGTTTTTATTTTTTTATTAATAATTTTTAAATTTGCTGATTAGAAGAGAAAAAAAAAATCAAATAAAAAAAATCAGTTTTGTTTGGAGTAATTAATTAGAAGAGGAAAAAAAAGAAAACTAAGGAAATAAAAAATATATATTAATAAAAAAGTATCATTTAATTTTAAGATCATACTGTTTTATATAAAGCTACTCTAACTTGATCGAAGTTGATAAAAACTAAAGAATATTTTGAGCAGAAATTTGGATAATGCTGTTAGAAAACCGTCTTCTTCTCTATATTCTATTATCTCAAAAGGGCATGGATCAATATGCTCCAAGCAAAAATAAATACAAAATCAAAAAAGAAAAATAAAATAAAATAAAATACTCGAAACAGGATAAGAGATGGTTGCCGTCTTCAAAAGCTCTTATCCCTAGAGGAAACAACCCCACTGCAGCTCCGTCCAAACTCAAAAATGGCGAAGCCAATATCGATCCAAGTGTGGAACCCTAGCGGGAAGTACCGAGTTGTGAGTACCAAATCCATGCCCGGAGATCGGTGGATTCGTCTCTTGACTGACCAAGACTGCCGCGTCGAGGTACTTTGATATATCTCTGCCTCTGTATCTTGATCCGCGCAACTTTATCTATCCTCACTCTTCGTCTTAATAGATATGCACCGAGGAGAAAACTATACTATCGGTGGATGACATTCTTACTCTGATCGGGGATCGGTGCGACGGAGTAATTGGACAGGCCAGTATATTGTGCTATGCAATTATCTTTTTGCTGCTTCATCGATTGGGATAACCTTGGTGTGCCACATGCAGTTAACGGAGGACTGGGGTGAGGTGTTGTTCTCTGCACTGAAGAGAGCCGGAGGAACCTCTTTCAGTAACATGGCTGTTGGGTACAATAATGTCGATGTCAGTGCCGCTAACAAATACGGAGTTGCTGTTGGGAACACCCCTGTGAGTTTTCAGATGATGATTATGTATAGATATTTTAGGAGGGTCAAGTTGGAGTTAGTTTGGGATTCAAAATTTTCCTTGTAGAATTTCTAATTTCTAATGGGGGAATGGTCCTTTTCCATGTTGTAGGGAGTTCTGACAGAGACCACGGCAGAATTGGCTGCTGCGCTTTCACTAACAGCTGCCAGAAGAATAGTTGAAGCAGATCAGTTCATGAGAGCTGGCTTATATGACGGATGGCTTCCTCATTTGTACGCTCTTGTTAATACTTATGATATTTCAGTGCTTTGGAAAAGTTGTTTATACTGAAATATTTCCCTTTAATACGAAACATGAATCTTAACATAATCATATGGTACTGTGTGTGCTTTGATGAACTTTATAAAGTGAAATCTTTCTTTCTCAGATGCAACTTGAATATTTACATGATCATAAGGTTCAGAGTTGATCAAGTATATAATCTCAAATCTTTCTTTTTTAAATGAAGCTTGAATCTCAATATGTTCATACTGTTTAGGGCTTTTTTAAGGAATGTGTAAAGGCAGGTCTTTCTTTTTTAAATGAAACATGAAGCCTAACATGACCATATGGCTTAGCACAGGTTTGTTGGAAACTTACTGAAAGGGCAGACAGTGGGAGTGATTGGAGCTGGTCGTATCGGGTCTGCGTACGCTAGAATGATGGTAATTCTTTAGTGCCTTTTATCCATAACTTGTAGCTACATCTCATGCACTTGTATGTATCCAGCTAGCGTCAGATGAGATTTCCAGATTGCATTGTGATGCAAACATGAATGTATTTAGCATGGCTTGATTTGTTTTTCTTGGACAGATTGAGGGTTTCAAGATGAACCTCATATACTATGACCTGTATCAGGCCACAAGGCTAGAGAAGTTCGTGACAGGCATGTTGTCATCACCTTTTACCTGTTTTTTTATATGATTTGAACTTAATTAGACTATGAAGAAGTTGCCATTTTGCTTTTGGTGTTCAGCATATGGACAGTTCCTACAAGTAAATGGTGAACAACCTGTTACATGGAAAAGAGCTGCTACCATGGAGGATGTGCTTAGAGAAGCCGATGTAGTAAGAATTGATGCATCTTCACCTTCTTTCCCATGTTCACTCCCTAACTAATTTTCTGCTTTATCTTGCTCAAATGATACACAGCATGGTAGATTAGTGCTTCATCTTGAATACATGATCACTTGACACATAAAGGTGGAACTAATTGAGTCCGTTCAATTTGCAGATAAGTCTTCATCCTGTGCTGGACAAGACTACATATCACCTCATAAACAAAGAGAGACTGGGTATCATGAAGAAGGTGAACCTTCTGTTGTGTTTTCTGGAAATTAAATATAGTGAACTAGAATGGCTCTGACTGCAGGAAGCAGTGCTGGTGAATGCAAGTCGAGGACCAGTGATTGATGAAGCTGCTTTGGTTGAACATCTGAAAGCAAACCCTATGTTCCGGGTTGGTCTTGATGTTTTTGAGGTAATTATGCAATGCAAGGGTCAGTTGGCTCAAGATTGATGGCGTTGTCAACTGAACTAAATTGGAATCGGTTGTGCACAGGATGAACCATTAATGAAACCTGGTCTTTCTGAGCAGAAAAATGCAGTTGTTGTTCCACACATTGCTTCTGCCTCGAAGGTCACATTTTGCATAGATTGAAACTTAGTTCAAGAAATTTGAGCAGCCGGACAGGACTTAATTTTCTTTCTTCTTGATGCAGTGGACGCGCGAAGGAATGGCCACCCTTGCCGCTTTAAATGTTCTTGTAAGATCAGCACATCCTTTAATTCTACACTTTTGCTGACCAGTTAAACCAAAACAAAATCAGAGAGTTGTGTAGGAGATTGTCTTTGTGCCAATGTGTTTTTGCTTGCAGGGAACGATAAAAGGATACCCGGTTTTGGGTGATCCAAACAGCATGGATAAGTTCTTGGACAAGAGCTCTCCGGTTCCTGCAGCATGTCCAAGCATTGTTAACGCCAAAGAACTTGGTATTTTACTATCTTCTTCTCCTGCCTGTTGCCTGTGCTTTGTGTTCTGCAACACTTTTTTATGTGACAATTTGTTTTGAAGGTTTGCAAATTTCAAATCTGTGACGCAATGCAAGATGGGCTCGTGCAGACTGCAGATGAAAGTCTTTTATATTCGCATTTCTTATCGAATCATATCCAAGGACAATTTTAGTCGTTGATATTCATAAATCAAAATTGTCCAAATCTCTAGTTGTGGGGTTTTGAATGAAATCCAGCCCGAGCTTCCAAATTGACATTGCTCCTTGACCCTTCTAGTCTTCTTCATGGTTTCATCTCTTGCATCACATTATCTACAGCGAAACACTTGCTTGACCTTTCTAGCATCTTGGCATTGCCAAAGGGTGGATGCTCGCTAAGACAATTCAAGAATTTAGACGACATTGAGTTATCTGCGCTTGGCGCTATTCTACTACTCACCGCCTAGTGAGTTCTCAGACCGAATCTTCAAGTGAAAGGTAGGCAAACTAGCAATGCGCTATTCTTCAATGTTTTGGGGAATTATTAAAGGTCTAAAGCTGTGTGCAAAGTCATCATCCAATATTGCCTTACTTCTTGGGAAATTTTGCTCACTATTCTCTCCTTTGATTCCTCATGCACTTCTTGCCCTTGTTGGTTTTGTAACCATCCCTCAATTCATCCATGGCTTCTTGTGCTAGTCTGGTAAGTATAATTAATTACTTTTTAAGAAAAAAAAATATAGCAATTTAAGATTTATAAGATTTCTTTCTTTCTATTACAATTTTTTGAACATTAGAAATTCTTAAAATAGATTAAGATTAATTTTTTTAGAAAAAAATAAAATATAATTAGAAATTAGATATTTAAATTTAATTTTGTTTAACAAGAGGGATATTGAAGGCTATTGAAAAATCAAATTAAAAATTTTGATCTATTTTAATATATATTTATTACTTGTTGATTACAATCAATTCTATTGATTAATGTTTATAGCCATATTAATTGATTCTACGAATTAATGGTGGACATTATTAAAATTATAATGATCACAGAGATTATAATACTTACGCAATTGTCATAATCGCTTATCTTTGTAAGATAAATTATGGCAATTATAATTTCCGTTGATGGCATGTGATATATATGGTGCAAAATTAATTAATATTAGTTGATATAATTGTGAATTTAGATTTTCTTGAAAGTATATATAATTAGTGCAATCGATCTTTAGGAAGTTTGATTTAAGAAGAAGATTATTAATCTAATATTTTAGTTGGAGATTGTTAATGTATATGTGAGTTGGATTGATTTTGATGTGCTTGGTGTAAAATCACTTGACATAATGATATAATGTTTTAAGCTAAAGAAAAATTGAAGATGGTATGAAAATATATTTACATAACTAATAAATGTCTTAGTTAGGCTATGTGAGACCACATTAGTCAAGAAAAAGAGATCATGATAAAATAAATTTTATTTAAATATAAATAAGGATATAATAAAGATCGATAGCTTAAGAGGATTTATATAGTCAACTTCACTTAATGGAGTAAAAGTTGAACTGTTTATATTAGACGTTATTAATATTCTTGCTTATATCAAGCGTGTAAAGGCAAAATCTTTACACTAATTATTATTGGTGCTAGATGTACAACATTTAACGCAGAGTTTGATATATGACTAAAGTTAGGTTAGTTGTGATTTAACCAGTTGTATCAAGTTTACATGTGCAGGATACTTGACATATGTTAAAGTCCTGGTTGTAAAGCAGGTAGTGATCAAGTCCTAATGGATCTAGGCATCTAAAACCCTAGTTGGAAATCAAGCATAAGCTAAGTCTTGATTGGAGACCAAGCGGATAAAATTCCTAACTGAAGGTTAGGTGAATCAAGTCCAATTAATTAAGTTTGACAGACAAAATTCCTAACTAGAGGCTAGGTAAAGCAAGTTCAAGTGATTAACACTTGGCAAATAAAATTCCTAGCCGGAGGCTATGTGAACCAAGTCCAAGTGATTAAGATTTGACAGACAAATTCCTAGATTTGCACTAAACCAAGTTGACTTGTGTGCGAGCGCGACTTGCGGATCTTTTTGCTGTTGTGAAACGTATGCATTAAATTCGAGATTAATGCAAAATAAAACCGGCCGAATAATAATGAGTGAAACGGTGATCGTTTCACTGCTCGACTAATAATGACCATTAAGGTCATTAACGCTGCTTGCGATCGTAGGCAGATATATAGACACACAGCGAAGAAAGTAGAAGCTCTCCTCCTCATTCCCCTCCTCTGTCGTGCAACTCCTGCTCGGCAAAGTGTCGCGATAGCATTCGTGTACCACTCAGCTCGCCGTGACCACCAGTGCTTGGTTGAATTCACGGTCGGTCATTGGATCCTGGGAAACATACATCCCTTGTAAGCCTCGAAGCACAGCCAGAGGTGGGCGAATCTGTTTCAAGGAAACCGCGCCTCGTAGGCCTCGATCAGCTCTCCCGGTCGGTCTCTTTGTCCGCCCGACCGATTTCTCTGCCCGCTCGGGATTCTCGCCTAGTCTGTTAGCTCGCCCGGTCGGCCAGTCTTTTGCCAGCCCGACCTGTCTGCTTCGCCCGATCGGCCAGTCTACGCCCGGCCTGTCTGCTTCGCCCGATCGGCCAACCCGCACTCGGCCTGTCTGCTCGACCCGGTCGACCCCTCTGACATCCCGCTCGACCTGTCTGCTTCGACTGATCTGCCGCCCGGCCTGTCTGCTCGACTCGGTCGATCTCTCTGACAACCCGCTCGACCTGTTTGATTCGACTGATCTCCTGCCCGGCCTGTCTGCTGCCCGACCTACTGCCCGATCTGCCTCCTGACAGACCTGTCTTCCCGACCTGTTTGCTTCGACAGGTCTGCCTCTCGCTCTGCTGGTCTACCTCCTGACAGACCTGTCTGCCTCTCTCTCGGCCGATCTGCTCTGCCCAACCTGCCTCGCGGTCTGCCCAACCTGCCTCTCTAATCTGACGAATACTTTGTCCGGTCGGCCTTACTGCTCGGTCGACTTTTCTGATCTGCTACGCCTTCCCGGTCAACACAGTGCAGACTGCCTTCATCACTTGGCAGAAACCAACCCCTGCTAGCAGCATGAGATTATTAGCTCAGGTCATCTCAATTGTAAGTTGAATTTAATTGGAGTATTTAAATTCAGCTAATACCCCGTATATCTCCGGCTACAGATTGTTTGTGTCCAACAATCTTGAAACAGACTCGACTCTGTTGAGATGGCCACGGAACGGAATGTTGAGGTGCAACAGACTCAACACGTGCAGGCCCCTCCGCCCCGATTGGAACTGTGCCAATCAACCACGGGGAAAAGCCAGAGAAGTTCATTGGACTGAACTTCAAGAGGTGGCAGCAGAAGATGCTCTTCTACCTGACCACGCTCAACCTGGCTCGATTCTTGACCGAGGACCCTCCCAAGCGAGCTGAGGATGCTGATGCGCAGACCATAAGTACAGTGGAGGCATGGACTCATTCTGAGTTCCTTTGCCGAAACTACATCCTTAACTGCCTTGCCAACTCGCTGTACGCTATGTATAGCATGAAGAGAATGGCTAAGGAGCTGTGGGAGTCCCTGGACAAGAAATACAAGACGGAGGATGCAGGGGCAAAGAAGTTCATCGTGGGCCGATTCCTGGACTACAAGATGGTTGACTCCAAGACAGTGATCAGCCAAGTCCAGGAGCTTCAGGTGATCTTGCACGAGATCCACTCAGAAGGGATGGTTCTGAGTGAAACCTTCCAGGTGGCTGCTATCATTGAGAAGCTGCCTCCTGACTGGAAGGACTTCAAGAACTACCTGAAGCACAAGCGGAAGGAGATGAATGTGGGGGAACTCATTGTTCGACTTCGCATCAAAGAAGACAACAAGAGTTCAGAGAGGAAACTGTTCTATCAGGCTACTGTGAAAGCCAACGTGGTCGAGCACGGTCAAAGCTCGAAATGGACCCAGAGGAGGCATCAGCAAGAAGAAGTTCTCTGGGAAGTGCTTCAACTGTGACAAAGTGGGTCACAAATCTTTGGAGTGCAGAAAGCCGAAGAAGAAGCAAGAGGTCAACCTGAAAGAGGGACTAGAAATGGACGACCTCTGCGGTGTGGTCTCTGAGTTAAACCTGATCGGTTCAAACCCGCGGCAATGGTGGATCAATACTGGATCCACCAGACATGTGTACTGTAATAAGGAACTACTCCACAACTTCGAGGAAGTCACTGGAGACAAACTGTTCATGGGGAACTCAGCAACCTCGGACATCATGGGCCAAGGAAAAATGGTGCTGAAGATGACCTCGAGCAAGGATCTCACTCTGAACAATGTTTTGTATGTTCCGAAGATTCGAAAGAATCTAGTGTCCGGATCACTGTTAAGCAAGCATGGCTTTCGCATTGTCTTTGAGTCGGACGGAGTTGTATTGTCCAAGAATGGAGTGTTTGTAGGAAGGGGCTATATATCTGATGAGTTGTTTAAGCTCAATGTAATGGCGATTAGGCCTAAGATAAATAAAACTGAATGCTCTTCCACTTATATGCTTAAGTCTTCGTGTTTGTGGCACGGTAGACTAGGACATGTTAACTACGATGTATTGCGTAGATTAATTAATATGCAAAGCATACCTACATTCCACCTTGACCCGAAACACAAGTGTGAGATTTGTGTTGAAGCGAAAATGACAAGGTCATCCTTTCAACCTATTGAAAGAAGTAATGAACCACTTAACCTAATCCACACTGATGTGTACGACCTAAAAGGTACACCAACAAGTGATGGTAATAAATACTTCATCACTTTTGTAGATGATAACACAAAATATTGTTATGTGTATCTTCTCAAAAGTAAGAATGAAGCTATAGAGAAATTTGCTCTCTATAAGAATGAGGTTGAAAATCAACTTAATAGGAAAATTAAGGTGGTTCGAAGTGACCGAGGCGGTGAATATGTGTCACCGTTTGCTGAGTTGTGTGCTGAACATGGGATCAGACACGAAATAACAGCTCCTTATACTCCTCAGCAAAACGGAGTTGCTGAGCGAAAGAATCGAACTCTAAAGGAGATGATGAATACTCTTCTATTGAGCTCTGGATTACCAGAGTCCATGTGCGGGGAAGCTGTGTTAACAGCTAATTACCTTTTAAATAAGGTGTCCTGAAAGAAAATAGATAAGAGCCCTTATGAGTTATGGAATGGAAGATAGTCGTCCGATAAATATTTACGAATGTGGGGGTGTCTTGCCAAAGTGTTGGTGCTTGATTCGAAAAGGATTAAGATAGGACTAAAGACTGTTGATTACATATTTATTGGATATGCACAAAACAGCAGTGCATATAGATTTTGTGTGTATGAGTCACACATACCGGAGATACACAAGAACTCGATAATCGAATTGAGAAATGCCTTGTTCTTCGAGCATGTGTTTCCGTATAAGACCCGGGAGGATGCTAGCTCCTTAAAACAGGCAACCAAAACACAAGGCGAAGAAGAAGATGATGATGACGAGGAACCCGTGGAGGTTGAGCCTAGACGGAGCAAAAGAGCTCGGGTAGAAAAATCCTATGGATCATATTTTATCACTTTCATGTTGGAGAGTGAGCCCCGAAGTTACTCAGAGGCTATAGGCTCTTCTGACGGACCTCACTGGAAAGAGACAATTACATCTGAGATAGAATCTATCTTGCAAAATCACACTTGGGAACTTGTGGATCTTCCTCCAGGAAGTAAACCACTAGGTTGCAAGTGGATTTTCAAGAAGAAAATGAAGTCAGATGGCACGATCGATAAGTATAAGGCCAGATTGGTAATCAAAGGATACCGACAACGACAAGACCTCGATTACTTTGATACGTATTCTCCGGTGTCGAGAATAACTTCCATTAGAGTATTGTTGGCTATTGCCGCTCTATGGAATCTCGAAATACATGAGATGGATGTAAAGACCACCTTTCTAAACGGAGATTTAGAAGAGGAAATCTACATGGTGCAACCTGAGGGGTTTTTTTGTGTCAGGACAGGAAAACAAGGTTTGTAGACTAGTGAAGTCATTATATGGCTTGAAACAAGCACCAAATTAATGACATGAGAAATTTGATAATGCCATAAAGGAATGTGGATTCAAGATCAATGAATGTGATAAATGTGTCTACATGAGAGCCACAGAGAGTGACTATGTCATCTTGTGCCTCTATGTAGATAACATACTTATCATTAGGAGTAATGATAAGATAATTAAATCCACTAAAAACATGTTGAACTCAAGATTTGACATGAAAGACATGCGTCTAGCTGATGTGATTCTAGGAATCAAAATTCTTAGAACGACAGAAGGACTTGTTCTTAGTCAGTCCCATTATGTGGACAAGATTTTTGAGAAACTCACCAAGGATGATAATGCGTTGGCACGAACGTTGATAGATACGAGTCAATATCTATCGAAAAATCGAGGTGAAAGTATCTCTCAGATAGAGTACTCTCGAGTAATTGGAAGTCTGATGTACTTGATGAGTTGTACACGACCAGACTTGGTCTACGCAGTAAGCAAACTGAGTAGATACACGAGTAATCTTGGTGTTGAGCACTGGAAAGGGATAACAAGAGTACTGAGGTACTTGAGGTACAAGATATCCTGTTGTGATCGAAGGAAACAGCGATGCGAGTTGGATATATGATAAAAGACTCTAAGTCTACGAGTGGATATGTCTTCACTCTAGCAGGTACAGTCATTTCCTGGAAATCTTCTAAGCAAACCGTAATAACCAGATCCACGATGGAATCTGAGTTTGTAGCTCTTGACAAATGTGGTGAGGAGGCTGAATGACTACGACAATTCTTAGAAGATATTCCACGATGGCCGAAACCAGTGCCGGTAATTTGCATACATTACGATAGTCAATCAGCAATCGGTCGGGCACAAAGTCATCTGTATAATGGTAAGTCTAGACATATACGTCGTAGACATAATACCATTAGACAACTACTCTTAATGGGAGTTATCACTGTTGACTATGTGAAGTCAAAAGATAACCTAGCGGATCCGCTAACTAAGGGGTTAAATCGAGAGTTAGTTGCAAGCTCATCAAGAGGAATGAGCTTGATGTCGTTATCAGCGATCAGTGCAGAGGACGCCCAACCTATGCTGACTGGAGATACTAAGAACTAGGTTCAAAGGGACAACTAATCTGCACTGACTAGACACACTGTAGGGGGATAGCCCAATGAAACAGTAACTAGACCAGGGTAAGCCGATGGATTTTTAATGATCAAGAAGAGTAGATGACAACTCTTGATGGATCACCTATGTGAGAAAGAAGTGGGGTCGCTTCGAAGAGAATTGGAGGCACAATTCTTAGAGCTTCTCACATAATCAGGCGTGTTCATGGCCAAGAACGAACACACTCATGAGAACTGAGTTATATCAGGGAGAGTCTTGGGTGAGATTTGTCACTGCTTACACAGACGGCAGTATAGTTCAAGGACATCGTGTCTACTATCAGCCAGTAAGCAACTAAATCTTCACAAGGGAAGGTTCAAAGGGTAAAACCTACCAATCATATACTTGACTCAATTGCTGAATGCTATCACTTACCCTATCTCCATTCATGTGGGGGATTATTGAATAAGTGTAAATGGAGAAAGAGGTGGAAGAGAAGAAACTCCATTGTGAATGAGACTTTAGTCCCACATTGGGAGTTTCAAGGTACTTTTGTTGGTTTATATTGATTCACATACATTGAGATTGTGAACAAATGCATGGGGAGAGGCTCTCTCTCACGCGTGGGTGCGCAGGGGGGTGTAAATCCAGGGCCTGGATTTGTACTGAACCAAGTTGACTCGTGTGCGAGCGCGACCTGCGCACGCGAATGTCGGACCGGTCGAGGCAAAAAATTTCCCAAGTGGAACAACCAACATTTTACCACGTTGGTTGTTTAATAATGACCATTAAGGTCATTAACGCTGCCTTTGATCTGAGCTCCTATATAAGGAGACTGCGATTGTAGGCAGATATACAAACACACAGCGAAGAAAGTAGAAGCTCTCCTCCTCATTCCCCTCATCTGTCATGCAACTCTTGCTCGGCAAAGTGTCGCGATAGTATTCGTGTACCACTCAGCTCGCCGTGACCACTAGTGCTTGGTCGGATTCACGGTCGACCGTTGTATCCTAGGAAACATACGTCCCTTGTAAGCCTCGAAGCACAGCCAGAGGTGAGCGAATCTGTTTCAAGGAAACTGCGCCTCGCAGGCCTCGGTCAGCTCGCCCGGTCGGTCTCTTTGTCCGCCCGACCGATTTCTCTGCCCGCTCGAGATTCTCGCTTGGTCTGTCAGCTCACTCGGTCTGCCAGTCTTTTGCCTTCCCGACCTGTCTGCTTCGCCCGATCGGCCAGTCTGCGCCCAGCCTGTCTGCTTCGCCCGATCGGCCAGCCCGCGCTCGGCCTGTCTGCTTGACCCGGTCGACCTCTCTGACATCCCGCTCGACCTGTCTACTTCGATTGATCTGTCGCCCGCCCTGTTTGCTCGACCCGGTCGATCTCTCTTACAGCCCACTCGACCTATTTGCTTCGACTGATCTCCCGCCTGGCATGTCTACTACCCGGTCTGCCTCCTGACAGACCTGCCTTCCCGGCCTGTCTGCTTCGATAGGTTTAACTCTCGCTCTGTCGGTCTGCCTCCTGACAGACCTGTCTTCCCGATCTGTCTGCCTCTCTCTCGGCCGGTCTGCTCTGCCCAACCTGCCTCGCGGTCTGCCCGACCTGCCTCTTTGATCTGACGAATACTTTGCCCGGTCGGCCTTACTGCTCGGTCGACCTTTCTGATCTGTTACGCCCGCCCGACCAACACAGTGCAGACTGCCTTCATCACTTGGCAGAAACCAGCCCCTGGCAACCTGAGATTATCAGCTCAGGTCATCTCAATTGTAAGTTGAATTTAATTTGAGTATTTAAATTCAGCTAATACCTCGTATATCTCCGGCTACAGATTGTTTGTGTCCAACAGTCTAAGTGTATGGAATTAGCTGGAAATTGATTGTTTGGTAAAACCAAACTAGACGAGTCAAATCTAGTCAAGTAAGTGCGAGTAACTTTATATTCTATATCATACTCATTACGTGTAACCACTGTATCGACGACTCGAGCGACTTCCAAGCGACCGAAAAGATGAAGTTATCGGCAACCCTAGCTAGTTGGGTCACGATGAAATTTGAAAGTCAATCGAGAAGTCAAAGTTAATGTTATCTACCAGATAGAAGTTGTAACCACATCAGCACCTACATAGGTGACCAGGAGGCTCCTAGTTGACTAGGATAGTACTATATAAGGAGTTTTGAGGCATATTTTCAAGGCATCTCATCTACAAATAATTCACTCTTGTTCTCATGCTCTGGGTGCTCTTTCGCCTTCCGTGTTATGACACTCTGCGACTTGCACTTTATTTCTTTCGGCAACACCTAGAGTAATATTTTCCTTTGTTTTAGCGTTATCTTAGTATATTTTATTGTGCTTAACTTTTTAGATTCTTTTCTATAAGGTTTCTCCACTTAGGAGAAATTAGAAATTAGAAATTAGAAATAAGAATTAATTTTTTAAACTGATGCGTGTCTAGAATTCTAGCTTGGTTGATTAGTTTGCATGCTTAAACTATTAGATATTATTTTTTTTTACTTTAGTCTTACTTGATTTAATCAATCTAAGTTAATTTGTTATTCCTATCATGGTAACTCTGATTTATTCAGTTACTATCTGCTCATAGAAACTAGGAAAGATTGGAGAGTTACATGTCTAGGCTTGGTTTTCCTAATTGGTGCTTCTAGTCAAGTGGAACTAACAGAAGTTATCTCATTTCACTCTAAATAAGTTAGACCAAGACATTGTATTAAAGTTGATTTAGCTCTGATTCTTGAAAATGTTTTGTCTAGGAAGTGGCTATTACTCCAATATTTAAGAACACTGTGTGTCTCGCTACGAACTGGAAGCTAATTTTTGAAATTCTTGCTAAATTCTCCCAAAATATAACCTAAATGTAACCTAGGACGAACTTTGCACTCAAAATCAGGGATAAACAATTAATTGATTAATAATCCGAGTCTAGGCCACACCCCAATCCAAATCCTAATCCTCATTACAATCATACCCAAACCAAACTCATATTTTATCCTAAGTTTTAATACAATTTGAACAAATTTACTCTTAATATATATCTTTGTAGGAAGGTTTCAACACAACCCTCCTGCTGCTTTTTAATGGCAATAATTTTGCATATTGGAAAAATATAATGGAAGTAATCTAATGAATGATATAGAAAAGTATCTTATCATCAAAATGAGTTTTAAACTACCTAGAACTCTAGATGGCACTCTAGTTCTGTTTGAAAACTGGGTAAGCGATGATAAGAAAAAGTCTAAAGTTAATGGTAGAGCCACAACTACATTGCAGTGCAAGCTAACACAAGAACAGCTGACCAAAGTCGGTCAGTTCAATGACGCTAACAAACTCTAGGAGAAACTAATTAAATTACATGAAGGTTTAGCTGACACAAGGACTACTAAAAAGGATCTATTACTAGGCTAGATTCAAAATATTCAAATGAAAGAGGGTAAAATATGTTAGGATGTATACTAAAAGCCTAGCTTTTGGTATAAACATTTATCTAGAAATAAGAATCACATTGGTCAAATGTCTACATTTATGATAAATGTAGTTGCTCAATTAATTTATATTGAAGATAACATGGTGTGTGGTGTCATACACAGAAGATCATGTTATCGGTTCCTTATAAATTATAAACAGTAGCTCACGACCAAGATGAAAAGGAACAAACCATTGGAAGGTCGTAGTGTAATTAGGTATTAGTTTATCTTAACTATATAATTACACTAGTACACTTAGAGTGTATTGAGTAGGACCATTTGAGTTCATTCCTTTTATACTGACTTTATAAAGGAATAAAGACCTCAGTTATTATGGAAGTGTGTGCTCTTAATCCTAATATAATAACAAGCACATATATTTGATATTTATTTCTTTAATTTATCAATGGGTGAGATTTAGTTCGATGAATCAACAAGCCCGATAAGTTAGGAAATGATATCACTTATAGTGTGTGTTGTTGATTATAGAAGGAAACTGTGTCCTAGAGATACTAGGTTGAGAATGTCCCCAAGAGGAGCTTAAAAGGATTGTCATGTTAAACCCTGTAGGTGGACTTAGTTCGACATGACGATGAAGTTGAGTGATACTACTCTTGGAGCTAGATATTAATTAAGTGAGTTGTCAGTAACTTACTTAATTAGTGGACATTTGTTATCTTAAACACAGGGAGACTAACACACTCATAATAAGAAGGAGCTCAAAAATGTAATTTGGGATTGGTGCGGTAGTTCAATAATAATTCTCTAGTGGAATGAATTATTATTGATAAAATTAAGTTGTGTGTTCGGGGCGAACACGGGATGCTTAATTTTATCGGGAGACCAAAACCAATTCCTCCTCTCGGTCCCTATCATAGCCTCTTAATTATAGAGTACTATACCCACCTTCTTACCCATCCTATAGGGGGCCGGCCAAGCTAGCTTGGAGACCAAGCTAGGGCCGACCATGTTTTGGTTCATGGGTGAATTCATGTGGCCGACCCTAGCTTGAACTCAAGCTTAGGTGACCGACCCTATTAAAATAAAAAGGAATTTTATTTTTCTTATGTGGATAACATGATTTAAAAGAGAGTTTAAAAATTTAAATCTTTCCTTTTATAAGATTCTACAAAAGATTAAGAGAAGAGTTAAATCTCTTTCCTTATTTGTAGATTAAAAGGTTGATTTTAATTTTGGTAAAAACTTTCCTTTTAATCATGTTCATGATTTAAAAGAGAGTTTAAAAATTAAATATCTCTTTTATAAAGCTTCTACAAAGATTAAGAAAAGATTAGATATCTTTCCTTATTTGTAGATTGGAAGAGATTTTAATTTTTAAAGATAACTTTCTTTTTATCCACATGTTTAAAAGAAATATTTTAATTTATAAAATTTCCTTTTTATTGACCATCATGAAGGGAAAAATTATTAGAGAAATTTTTTATAAAATTTCCGGAAACAAATTAGGAAAGTTTTAATTCTTGATTGAATTAAATTTCCTTTGCTTGGTTTAAAGTGGCCGACCACATTGTTGATGAGAAAAAATTATTTTAAATTAAATAAATTTTCCTTATCAATGGCAAAAGAATTAAGGAAATTTTTATTTAAATTTCCTTATTTGCCAAGGCCAAGGATTATAAAAGAGAGGGTAGAGGTGCCTTCATGGCTAACAACTCTATTATTTTTCCTCTCTCTTTTTCTTCCTTGGTGTGGCCGGCCATCCTCTCCTCCTTTCTTCTCTTTGATGGTCGAACCTCATCCTTCTTGTGGAGACTCATATGGTGGCCGGATCAAGTTTAGAGAAGAAGAAGAAGAAGGAGAGAAAGAAAGCTTTGTTTCTAGCATCCCTTGGAGCATGGTGGTGGTGGCCGAACCTCTTCATCCTAGAAGAAGTTTTGATGGCCGAAACTTGCAAGGAAGAAGAAGGTGCTTGGTGGTTCTCATCTCGGAAGATCGTTGCCCACACAACGTCCGAGGTTAGAAGAGGAATACGATAGAAGATCAAGAGGTCTTTCTAAAAGGTATAACTAGTATTTTTCCTTTCCGCATCATACTAGTTATTTTTGGAAATAATACCAAATACAAGAGGCATACGATTTTAGTGTTTCGAATTTGTTTTCGATATAGTGTTCTTTTGTTTTTCTTTTCCTTGTGATTTGATTGTTCTTTTCGGTTAACCTAAAGTTATTTTAGGAAATTAAATATTAGCTTTCCATAAAATGTTTTGTCTAGTCGGTGGTGGTTGCTCCCATATCCAAGAAGGTCATGTGCCTCGCCACATCAGTACTGAGAACCAATTATGGAAATTAATATTTAATGGAATTAATAACTTAAGGTGACTTTGGTCGAACGTGTTAAGTTCCGCAGGAGATCCAAGTCAAAACCTAAAAGAACAAATAGATTAAGTTTTGGATCAAACGTGTTAAGTTCCGCAGGCGATCCAAAATTTAATTTAAAAGAACACATGGAAGCTAGGAAAAGGTTCAGACCTTTGTACAAAATTTTTGTACAGTGGAACCTCTAGGTTTTTCGAGTAGCAACCAACAATTGGTATCTTAGCTAGGGTTTTGCCTCTGTGTATTTGGTATTAGTTTAATTATGCACATGTCATACATAATTTAGGCAGGTTAATAGTAGGATGTGCTAACTTTGTGGATGCAGGATCCAACTATTATGGCTTATAGTTATTATGTGTGTGATTGGACCCTTGGACATGTCAAGGGCATTTTATTGTGTGTGCATGATTGTATTATAAAATACAGCAGGAGCTGTATTTAGTTTTATTAGGATTTTATTTTTGATCTAGTCACATGTACATTCCTTTTATGGAATATAGGATCGATGGATGTAAATTTTATTTTATGTTCGATCTAGTTTACATGTACATTCCTTCGAGGAATATAGGATCAAAATGTAAAATTCTATTTATGTCGCGGATCGAATCTTGCAAAGCGTGGAACCTTCTAAGGACCAGAGGCCCAGCGGAACTAGGAGCAAGATGGATGCGACAGCTAGACCCGGTGGCAGTGGCCAAATATGGCAGCAACTTGGGATGACAACACACGGAGGACAATAAGAGATAAAAGCCATAATAGTTGAAAATTAGATTTTCTATTTATTGCTTTTATATTGTGCTGTGTGTGCATGTTAGTTTACATATTTAGTAGGCTAGCATAGTTAAAATTTCTTATTTATAAATAACTAAGTGGGAGAGTGATTTTTAAGTAAATCCCATGGTCTCCATTACTGGTTTGTAAGTGATGCAAACAAGCTTGCGCGTTGGCTCTGAGTGCCTTCCTCCATAACGGATGAGCTTGTTTGTGGATCACTAGAACAGACTTCCATTTTTGGATGACTATAGGAAGTTAATTAAGAGCGTGTGATCTTCCCCAATGGAAGGGGCATAATCTTATTAATGGACTTAGTGTCAAGTAATGGTATACACTTAGACACATCTAATAGTATCCTCCCCATCGGAGTCACTGCTATTATTTGTGTGACCAAATGATACCAACTATTAATTTTATTTGTCAAAAAGTTAGGTTGACAAGATAATAAAATTAATGGGTTAAAACCCTCCTTTTACAAATGTTGAATTTGTATACGTCCACACTAACGTGACATGCAAAATTCACGGTGTTTGAGGTGTTGGTGAATTTAAATAATATTGTTTGAGGAATCAATATTTTTTTTTAATTCAAAAGTTTTTGACCAAATATTTGATCAAAGACAGATCAATTATTAATTTTATTCGTCATAAAGTAAAGTTGACGAGATAATAAAATTAATGAATAAAAATCTCCTCTTTGATTTTGTATACGTCCACACTATCGCGGCATACAAAATTCATGGGGATTTTAAGGAGCTGATCTTGACCAAATATTTTTGTGATTCTTAGGATTTAAATATTTGTCAATCCCCTAGTAGTCATACTATAGAAAAGGCTTAGTAGTTCCAATTGTAATGATTGGAAATAGGACTTGGACATTAAGGTAGACTGTCTTCTTAGAACTAAGAACAATATAGGTGTATTTAATTCATTAGTTGAAACATGTTTAGTGGTGTTATCTACCAGAACCTGGAGTGTAGATACAGATGCCATTAATCATGTCCGTAATTCATTGCAGGGTTCCAGGAAACCCGGCAACTAAATGAAAATTAAAACACCGTCCACATGGGCACTACTGTAAAAATGGTAGCTGTTGCAGTGGGAGATGTTTATCCTTTGATAAGAATAAAACATGGATTTTGAGTAATTGTCTTTACGTACCAAGTTTAGAAAGAACTAGTTTTCAGTTTCTAAACTATTCAAAGAACTTGATATTCTGCCTCTTTTACTAACAAAGTTGTTATTAAGAAAAAGAGGGAAGTTGTCTGTTCTGGTATGTTGGTTAGCAATTTAAAAATCCAATAACTCCCACGATGCAACAAATGGAAATTAGTAACACATCTTCTAACTTTAAGAGAAAGTAACCTTCAGAAATGAACCAATTATATCTTTGGCATCTAAGGCTAGGTTATATTATCTTGAGTAGGATTCATTGGTAGCTGATGAACTATTGGGTTCATTAGTATTGGAAATCTTTCCAACCTATGAGTCTTACTTGGAAGGAAAAATAACCAAGAAGCTTTTAAGTCTAAGGGGTATGGAGCCAAAGATATGTTGGAATTGGTTTATTCTGATTTGTGTGATCCTATGACTATCCAGGCAAGAGGTTGTTTCAAATATTTCATCTATTTTATAGACAACTATTTGAGATATAAATACATTTACTTTATGTGCCGCAAGACTAAGTGCTTTGATTAGTTCAAAGAGTACAAGGCTGATGCGGAGAAATGTTAAAGTAAAAGTCACTATGGTAAGATAGTAGTGGCAAGTACCTCTTGGGAGAATTTAGGAGTCACTTATCAAAAGTAGGGATTCAATCCCAACTAACTGCACCTGGTACACCCCAACAGAATGGTGTAGAAAAAGGAAGGTATAGGACTCTTATGGAAATAAGTAGATTGATGAGTTATTTAGAATATTACCAAAATCATTTTAAGGATATACTCTGGAAACGTAAGTGAATATAGTACCTTCCAAAGTTAGAACTCTCTACTCATATAGAATTGCTGAATAGGCGTAAGCCTATTTCGATGCATATTCGGATTCAGGTAATCCAGCATATATGCCGAAGAGAAACAATGATAAGTTGGACAGGAATTCACTTGTTTGTGGGTTATCCTAGAGAAATGAAAGTAGGTTTATAGTCTTAAAATCAGAAGGTCATTGTTAGCATCAATGACTGATTTTTAGAAAAGGACTATGTAATAAACCACATGCCCATAAGAAAATTTGTTCTTAAGGAAATAATAAAAGACATGTCTAATCTAGTACCAACTGTACAAGATGAGATACCACAAGGAACTGCAACACGTATCACAAATGATACACAATTGCAGAAAGTGCCTCGTCGTAGTGGGAGGGTTGTTAGGCAACCTAAAAAGATTCATGTTTTGGGAGAGTTTTTGGACTCGATCCCTGGAGGACATGAACCTGATCTCCGGACATATGACGAAGCACTCCAAGATAAAGATGCAACATCTTGGCAAAGAGTAATGAATAACAGAATTAGAATATATGTATTCTAATAAAATCTGGAAGCTTGTAGAACCACCAAATGATGTAAAAGCCTTTGGGTGTAAAAAGGTCTATAATAGGAAAAGAGGGATAGAAAGGAAGGTAGTAACTTTCAAAGCAAGGCTTGATGAAAAAGGAAACTTTTTCACTGGTAGCCATGCTTAAGTCTATCCGGATTCTTTTATCTATTTGGCAAGTGGATGTCAAGACAGCATTCCTTAATGGAAGTCTTGATGAAAGTATCCATATAAAGCAACCAGAAGGGTTCATTGCAAAGGGCTAAGAGCATCTTGTGTGCAAGCTCAATCAGTCTATGGACTGAGGCAAAGCTTCAAGGTCTTGGAACATCCGGTTTATCAAAGTAATCCAGACCTATGGATTTATTGAGTAAACGGATAAGTCTTGTGTATACAAAAGGTGTGATGGAAACGTAGTGGTATTTCTTGTACTATACGTAGATAACATTTTTGGTAGTTGGAAACAATATCAAAATGTTGTCAGAAGTAAGGGTATGGTTGTCCAAATAATTCGATATAAAGGACTTGGGAGAATGTATATATTTTTGAGATCAAAGTAATAAGGGATCGAAAGAAAAAAATATATATTTTACTTTTCCCAAGCTTGATACATCGGAAAATCCTTGCTCGTTTTAAGCATGCAAAACTCCTCGAAAGGTTTCTTACCTTTTAAGCATGGAGTGTCTTTATCTAAAGAGATGTCTCCGATGACATCAAAGGAGATTGAGGACATGTAGGCAGTTCTTTATGCTTCGGCAGTTAGACAACCTAATGTATGCTATGCACGAGATCAGAAATCTGTTTTGCCAAGGGCATAGTTAGCAGATATCAAAGTAACCCTAGACAAGGACATTGGACTGCAGTAAAGCATATATTAAAGTACCATAAAAGCGCTAGAGATTATATGCTAGCTTACAAGGCAGTTAATTTGGTCCCTGTGGGTTACACGGATTTTGACTTCCAATCGGATAGGGACAATAATAAGTCAACCTCGGGGTTTTGTGTTTACTTTAGGAGGTAAAGTCATAACTATGGAAGAGTGATAAGCATAGTTTTTTTTTTTCTAGATTCCACCATAGAAGCTTAGTATATGGCAAGCCTCTAAGGTAGCCATAAAAGCTAAATGACTCAATAACCTCAAGATAGACTTAGATATGATTTCTGGTTTGTCCAAAAATTATTATAATTTATTGTAATAATATTGGTGCAGTAACAAACTCGAAGAAACCATAAGTCTATAAGGCAAGTAAACATAATAGAGCGCAAGTACCACCCAATACGAGAAATCGTATAAACGAGGAGAAGTTGTTGCCGCCTAGATTACATCAGGTGATGACCTATAGATCCTTTCACTAAGGTCCTTAAGGCAAGAGCTTTTGATGGGCATGTTGAAGGGTTGGGAATCAGATGTATGGCAGTAGATATAGCAGCTTAGTCTTTTAGTATAAGTGGGAGATTGTTAGGATGTATACTAAAAGCCTAGCTTTTGGTATAAACATTTATCTAGAAATAAGAATCACATTGGTCAAATGTCTACATTTATGATAAATGTAGTTGCTCAATTAATTTATATTGAAGATAACATGGTGTGTGGTGTCATACACAGAAGATCATGTTATCGGTTCCTTATAAATTATAAACAGTAACTCACGACCAAGATGGAAAGGAACAAACCATTGGAAGGTCGTAGTGTAATTAGGTATTAGTTTATCTTAACTATATAATTACACTAGTACACTTAGAGTGTATTGAGTAGGACCATTTGAGTTCATTCCTTTTATACTGACTTTATGAAGGAACAAAGACCTCAGTTATTATGGAAGTGTGTGCTCTTAATCCTAATATAATAACAAGCACATATATTTGATATTTATTTCTTTAATTTATCAATGGGTGAAATTTAGTTCGATGAATCAATAAGCCCGATAAGTTAGGAAATGATATCACTTATAGTGTGTGTTGTTGATTATAGAAGGAAACTGTGTCCTAGAGATACTAGGTTGAGAATGTCCCCAAGAGGAGCTCAAAAGGATTGTCATGTTAAACTCTGTAGGTGGACTTAGTTCGACATGACGATGAAGTTGAGTGGTACTACTCTTGGAGCTAGATATTAATTAAGTGAGTTGTCAGTAACTTACTTAATTAGTGGACATTTGTTATCTTAAACACAGGGAGACTAACACACTCATAATAAGAAGGAGCCCAAAAATGTAATTTGGGATTGGTGCGGTAGTTCAATAATAATTCTCTAGTGGAATGAATTATTATTGATAAAATTAAGTTGTGTGTTCGAGGCACGGGATGCTTAATTTTATCGGGAGACCAAAACCAATTCCTCCTCTCGGTCCCTATCATAGCCTCTTAATTATAGAGTACTATACCCACCTTCTTACCCATCCTATAGGGGGCCGGCCAAGCTAGCTTGGAGACCAAGCTAGGGCCGGCCATGTTTTGGTTCATGGGTGAATTCATGTGGCCGGCCCTAGCTTGAACTCAAGCTTAGGTGGCCGGCCCTATTAAAATAAAAAGGAATTTTATTTTTCTTATGTGGATAACATGATTTAAAAGAGAGTTTAAAAATTTAAATCTTTCCTTTTATAAGATTCTACAAAAGATTAAGAGAAGAGTTAAATCTCTTTCCTTATTTGTAGATTAAAAGGTTGATTTTAATTTTGGTAAAAACTTTCCTTTTAATCATGTTCATGATTTAAAAGAGAGTTTAAAAATTAAATATCTCTTTTATAAAGCTTCTACAAAGATTAAGAAAAGATTAGATATCTTTCCTTATTTGTAGATTGGAAGAGATTTTAATTTTTAAAGATAACTTTCTTTTTATCCACATGTTTAAAAGAAATATTTTAATTTATAAAATTTCCTTTTTATTGACCATCATGAAGGGAAAAATTATTAGAGAAATTTTTTTATAAAATTTCCGGAAACAAATTAGGAAAGTTTTAATTCTTGATTGAATTAAATTTCCTTTGCTTGGTTTAAAGTGGCCGGCCATATTGTTGATGGGAAAAAATTATTTTTAATTAAATAAATTTTCCTTATCAATGGCAAAAGAATTAAGGAAATTTTTATTTAAATTTTCTTATTTGCCAAGGCCAAGGATTATAAAAGAGAGGGTAGAGGTGCCTTCATGGCTAACAACTCTATTATTTTTCCTCTCTCTTTTTCTTCCTTGGTGTGGCCGACCATCCTCTCCTCCTTTCTTCTCTTTGATGGCCGAACCTCATCCTTCTTGTGGAGACTCATATGGTGGCCGGATCAAGTTTAGAGAAGAAGAAGAAGAAGGAGAGAAAGAAAGCTTTGTTTCTAGCATCCCTTGGAGCATGGTGGTGGTGGCCGAACCTCTTCATCCTAGAAGAAGTTTTGATGGCCGAAACTTGCAAGGAAGAAGAAGGTGCTTGGTGGTTCTCATCTCGGAAGATCGTTGCCCACACAACGTCCGAGGTTAGAAGAGGAATACGATAGAAGATCAAGAGGTCTTTCTAAAAGGTATAACTAGTATTTTTCCTTTCCGCATCATACTAGTTATTTTTGGAAATAATACCAAATACAAGAGGCATACGATTTTAGTGTTTCGAATTTGTTTTCGATATAGTGTTCTTTTGTTTTTCTTTTCCTTGTGATTTGATTGTTCTTTTCGGTTAACCTAAAGTTATTTTAGGAAATTAAATATTAGCTTTCCATAAAATGTTTTGTCTAGTCGGTGGTGGTTGCTCCCATATCCAAGAAGGTCATGTGCCTCGCCACATCAGTACTGGGAACCAATTATGGAAATTAATATTTAATGGAATTAATAACTTAAGGTGACTTGGGTCGAACGTGTTAAGTTCCGCAGGAGATCCAAGTCAAAACCTAAAAGAACAAATAGATTAAGTTTTGGATCAAACGTGTTAAGTTCCGTAGGCGATCCAAAATTTAATTTAAAAGAACACATGGTAGCTAGGAAAAGGTTCAAACCTTTGTACAAAATTTTTGTACAGTGGAACCTCTAGGTTTTCCGAATAGCAACCAACAAAATAATAAGTTAGCTACATAACCGCTTTAAAGAGATACTAAATGGTATCCATGGAATTGGAGAACAAGTAGACAATCGCGACTTGATTAGGTATACACTTAAGGTTTTCCAAGGACTACAGTGTGGGCATCTATGGTTGATGCGTACAAGTGTCTAAGGACTTATCTATTATTAAGCTAAATGAATTCTTTTGTGATTTTGAACTTCATGAATAGACAAATCTTGATTAAAAAGAGAAGAGTATAGCTTTGATTATAAGTAAATCTAAACCAAGAGTTAAACCTAAAAAAGAGACCAAATAAGAATTTGAACCTAAATCAACATCTAATGAAGATGATCTTTCTTCAGAAGTCGCACACTTAGTTAAAAGGAGATTCAATGGAAGAAATTCACTCGAAAATTCATGAAAAAGGAGATCTTTAACAAGGATCTAGTGAACATTTGATGCTTCAAATGCAAGAAGAAGGGACACTTCAGAACCAACCATTCCCTTATTAGAGGAGAAAGAAAAAGAACTTGAAAAGAAAAAGAAGAAGAAGTCATTGAAAGCAACTTGGGATGAGTCATCGTCATAATTTGAATCAGACTCAGATCATGTCAACCTGTTAGTACTAACGACAATCCAAGAAAATTAAAGTTCAGAATCAAAGTCAGAGTACAACTCAGCATCAGATTCAAGTTAGGTTAGCGACTCAAATGAGTCAACTGACAAGGTAACAGATCTAATTAATAAAAAATTATATGGTACTATTGACTATTTGATTAAGGCTCTAGCTAAATACAAGTTTAAAGTTAAGACTTTGCTTAATGAGGTCAAAGACCTTAAGGAAATGACTAACTTATGTAGGATCGAAACGAATGAGAGAGAGGAGGGGTGAATCTCGTTTTTAAAACTTTTCTTTTTTTGATTTTAAAAAACTTGTCAAAAACCAAATTGCATAGCAGAAGAAAAACATTTAGTTGAAAAAGTGGAAAGAAAAAGATTCATTTGGTTTGTAGCCCCACGATTACTACTCCAAGGAACATGATCCCTTGGACTATTTTGATTGAGTAATCTACTAAATTCTCTCCCGAAGAACCTTCGGGCAAAGAGGTTGAATATAGAAATTAAGGAAGTGTAACACCCTACATTTTCTTATGCAGTAACAATAATAAACAACTTAATTTTTTTTCCAACACTTGTAGCTTGATGAAGTTTCGGTTCTTGCCATAGAAGCTTGCTTGAGCGTAGATTCAACATATTAAGGTCGTAGCATAGTAATTGGAAAAAGACAGCGTAACAAAATTGAGCTAGAGATTGTAGAAGAATTGATCATGTGAGTTGTGGTCAAACCCTCCTTATATAGTGCATTGGGGGCACCTCCATGAACGCTAATATGATTCGAGATCTGCGACCTTTATCCACTTGGGGGCACCTCCATTCAGTCGAGACACCTCCATTCAGCTCCGAGGTGCCTCTAATTAACTCAGGGCACCTTCAATTGCTGAAACTTTATCCTCAAAGTTTATCTCCTCTGGGACTCCTCTATCCATCTAGGGTGCCCCTTCACTCAGGGCGCCTCCAATCAGCTGAGACGCCTCGAGCACTATTCATTCGAACTTCATTTTTTGCTCTAGGCTCATGCAAAACATATTAGTCTAAAATAATTTTAAAAAACCCTATAAAACAAAGTTAGCACACATAATAAGATTATTTATGAATTGGATGTTATCTAACATAACCAGAATCTAATTTTGGTCTCAACTTAAATTTTTAAAATGGATTTAAGTTGGACCAACACTTATAGTCCCACTGGACTCATTCCTCACTAGATCTCTTTTCTGTAGTTGCTTACCTAATTTGCCATTTGTAGAATCACTTAACTCGACGTTTAACCCACCAGGTCTTCTAGCCAGATGCCCCAATTAGACTTCCTGCCAGATATTAGGTTCTCTCTAATCTATTTGGGCTTCCTATAAGTTATCAGGTCCTCCTGACCTAACTGAACTTCAACCTAGTATTTAGTACTCTAGACCTATGATGGGGTCGCATTTGCCACTTGCATAAATCAAATTAACAATTTATACTTAACCAAAACCCCACAACCTATACTAAAGTAATATAGCAAAGGGCCCGGGTCATCTCTCTCATAGAACTAATGGCAGGACGTTTGTTTTCAGACAAAAGCAAACCAAGGGGGTTTTTATTTGGGGTTGTTCTCTAAACCCAATGCAATAAATGAAATCCTAACTAACCCTTAATAATGAACCTATAATGCAGTGTCACTCTATACTACAAATAACATCATCAACAGAAATAAGATGTGAGAAGAATTAACAACAATCCTATCTAACTATTAATGACAAACATGCATCGCATTGTCATCCTACAACACAAGTTTAATCATCAATAGACATAATATGAAAACATAACAAAGAATGCAACATGCATAAATGAATCTAAACAAAGTGCAATAATAAACAATTAAATATGCATATGAACATAACTATTAACTACAAAATCAAACATGAACAATAAATAAATCCTAATTATTAACCAATCCAATTCTCCGATCAAATCCGAGAAGTAAAGCCACCAAGGAAGAAAATCGTTGTCACTCGGAAATCCCCTGAATCTGGTGGACGATGCCAACGTTGGTCGGAGATGTAATAAACGATGGTGGAAGCACAACTTCCTTGAAGCAAACCACTCTGAAGGAAATCTTCTATGCAAAGGAATTTTGATCAATCTCATCAACCTTGGCTCTTTCTTCTTCACCGCATCCGGCAAAGCTAGGTTGTGCGGCTTTGAGCTTGGAAGAACTCCAGTTGGAACTCTTCTGGCGAAGGTGAGGTGGCTGCTGGAATCTCTGAGCTCCTACCTTCTTCACTGTGTCCAATAGGGAACTCAGAGTTACGAGGCTGGTGTAGGTACGTGAATGAGTACTAGAGAAGACTTGAGGTTCACTGTTCGCCGAGAAACCGCCGCTGCTTTCTTCACCGCATCCAGCAGGGGGCTCGACTGGGATGTGCAAGGGATGAGAAGAAGAACCTCGCCGAAGATACCACTCCGGCGCTGCTTGATGGTCATTGTCGTTGCAAAACCACCGGAAGTTGCCGTCGCTGGACTCATCGTCTTCGATCAGGAGAATAGGAAAGGGGGCGTCAGGCATGCAAGAGGAGAAAATGCGAACAAATCAAAAGCCCTAGGCGTCGTTGTTCATGTAAATACCTTGGGATTAGTTTTGAAGTGGTCAACCAAGTTAAGATAGGTTATGTGTATTTGATCTTTGTGTCTAAGTGTGTAGGAGTTTAGGAACACTAGAAATTGAGCGGAAGACGTAGCTAACGAGAAGGATGACACTGGAAGGGAATCGATGGGCTCGGTGCATCTGAGGGACGAGGTGTTGCCGAAGAGTATACCGGCTAATTAGAAGGACGTGCGCGACATTCGATGGAGGAGAAGCCAAGGAGGAAGCCTGCTCAAGGAGAAGGTCGGAGTTAGGTTCGAGTAAGCTCAACTCTAGAAGGCCGGAGGATCACCCAAGTGACTGTAGACGAGCCAATGACCGGAGAAGGCACTGGACAGACAGTACGAAGCTGATCGATTCGGATGCCAGACCACTAGGGTGCCCAAAGGGCGCCTCGTCACTGTGAATCAACTTTGGGTCCACGTCAACACCGGTATAGACGCCCAAACATGGTCCAGGCGCCTGGACATGAAAAAATCTATCTTTCAACCGTTGCATGGAGATAAAATTTACCACCCTAGGGGCGGCTAGAGAGGGTCCAAGCTCGAATCGTGCCATGTCAGCAAAGGATAAAATTCACCAGAGCACTATAAATAGAGCTTTGGTTCAGTCAATTTAGTACGACACGAGTTAACGAACTCTGAGCTTTCATTTTTAATTCTGTAGTTTCTTTTCTGTACTTCAACTTCTGTAAGAAACTTCTCCACCTACATCAAAGGAGATTCTTAGCGAGCTTCCACTGTCTTAGATTAGCAACCTCCCTAGTTGCAAACCGAATAAAACATTCTTGTTTCTTCTTTAATTTATGTTCATTTTATTTGTAAACTTAACTTGTGTTTGTCTTTGCTAAACTTGAAAGCAAAAGAAAGTCTAATTTGATTACAGGGCTATTCATCCACTCCCCTCTCCTCCTCCTCCTCCTCTAGCCGGCCTAACGCGGACCAACAGTTCACTGTGCATCCGCTTGAATAAAAGGAAGGATTTCCTCCTTTGATCTGAGTCATCGGTGCTTGTGAGGGAGATGGATGAAGATCTGGTCGTTAGATCATGAGATGAGCAGTTTAGATCATTTAAAATTAAATTAAGACTGATTTGATCAAACAGTCCATGTAGCTCCAGATCTGGATGGAGGGATGGATAACTAGATCTGAGTGAAGGCATAAGATCTCTCTATATCTGGATCAACGGTTCATACTGATTCAGCTTGAGTTTTTTCTATTTGACCTCCAAATCAAGTTAGATTCGATCTGACTCAACCATGATCCATGGCTCTTTGGATTTCCTACAAAATCACATTAAAAATATGAGATTTAACTACATAATTGTAGGGAATTTATAATTAAGTCTCAAATGAATTCATACTCATAAACATGATATAAACACCAATTCATGCATGCGAGATGGTCAAAATGTCAAGTATAAGAGCCATAATAATAGATAATATTGCTAGTTATCAAATCCCCCACACTTATTCTTACGCGTCCCGTGCAAGTAAACAAAACTAAGAAAACAACTAAGGTTGTACTTCCGAACAATTCTTATTCATGTTTTAGAAGATAGTAAAATAAAATTACCTAGGATTATCAAGTCTCAACAACTCTAGCATTTATGGACTTCATTCTTACCTTGGTTAACAAACATAATGACTTCAATCCATCTTGAATAACCTAAGAATAATAACAAAACTAATTCTCACAAGGTAAGTTTGGTGGCTCTCAACCTAATCTCAAACTCATGCAATGGTGGAGATCACTCAAGCTACCCATGGCTCATTCACTTCCATAAGCTTGCTTCTCTTCTACTCTTCACCACTATCATAGATATTAGAATACACAATTATAAAGGTTTATTAAAATTGCAAGGGAAGAAAGAATCGAATCAAATGAGAGTATGTGTGTTGGAAAAAAAATGAGGGAGACAAAATTTAAAGTAATGGTGGAAGATATGGAAACAATTGAATACTACATTGATGACTTTTGGCCACAGTCCTTTGCTTATTTTCCTTAATATACTGATCAGTGTTCACACATTTCCATTTCCCACTTCCAATTTCTGAAATAGCTCAAAGATTTGACTGAAATCATATGCTGTAATTTCCAGTTTCCAAGATTCAGCCTCTAAGAAATTTCAAGCAATTCAATAGAGCTTGGTGAAGTAAGTTCTCAAGTTCAGATTCTTAGAAATCTGGGCAAAGACATCAACTTAAAAGACATTTATAAAATTAATTGTTCCGGATTTGCAACAGACAATTTTAGAATTTAGTTCATTTCTGTAATTTCAGCTTCAAACATTCTTCTCCTATTGCTTCCTTTGATCAATAACCCATGAACGTATATTCCCTTCTAGCTTCCAAACATCTTCTCAAATTGGCACACTTGAATCAAAATTCTTTATTCTGATTTCTGAAACTATACTTTTAATAGAAATCCTGATGCATATCATTTAAATCCAATTCACAATTCAACTTATCACTTCAGCCTAGATTAGTTTGCTAATTTCCAGAAATTTCAGAATTGAGGCTAATTCTGAATTTGGTTTTAGATTGTATATTTCAGAATTCTGAATTGCAAGTTATTTCAGCGCGAAACATTAAGAATTTGGCCTAGGTGAGGGTTTTATTTAGCACTCAAATGTTAATCAGAAACATCATAAGGATTTGGCACACAAATTGTCACAGCTTCCAGCAGATCAGTGATGCTTCCAAATCTGTTCTTCAATTTCAATTTGACCCAACTCGGCATTTTCCCAAAATTTAGAGAGTAAAGCCCTTATATTTTTCTCATGCTTGTAGAATTTCTGGAGTTAAATGACTACTGATCACTTGCTTTAATCTTTATAGAACATCTTATTTAACACTCAATCAAATAAAGCTTGCCTTCAATTCCTTTCAGATTAGGAAAACAGTTTAAGAATTGATACAAATTCTGTACAGTGAGCAGTTTCCAGCTCTATCAGCTTTTACTATGTGTTTATGTTTTGTACAGATTTCAGCCTTAACACTTGGACTTGGACTTCCAGTATCTTTTCTTCATTTGCAATTAGTCATTATTCCTTGGTTAGCTGGAAAATGGTCTCATTTTGTGTGATTTAGCAAACAAACAGCTTTAATTTCTATCAGCGTCTTTTCAGCAACCATGCATTTCTTACTCACTGTTTCTAGTACCGACTGCCATTGTTTTCATCACTTCTTTTCAAAGCTTATAATACAATCCAAAATGCTTCTTGAGTAAAATGGTATTCACCAATTGATGTCCCAATCCTAATTTTCTTGATCAGATTTCCACAGCTACAGCTCACTATTCCACAGTTTCAAAGTTTCAGAATTTCAAAAATCTATCCATTCAATTTGTGGAAGACATGAAAAGAAAAGAACACCATTTGTTACTGAAAATACAAGAACTTCACTTGAGTTTCTCAATGATTTTAGTGCTGCTCTGAATAGTTTGGTACACACTTGATACAAAAATTTCAAAACCTCTACACTACCTTTTTTAACTTCAAATGGTTCAAATGTTTATCAAGTAAACTTTCATTAGAATTCCAAAGTTTTCCCAACTAAACATGTCTCCTAGTGTTTTGAGTGTTGTTGCATTCTGAAATTTCTGTACAGCAGCTTGCATCTGCAGTGTTTAGTTTGTGCAACTCAGATTCAAGTTAGAATTAGAGATTTCTTTTTCTATTTCACAGCCCTTCATCCTTCTCTGAATTTACTGATATGGAACTTAATGCTTAACTCTAGCTACTGCAATTCCAGTTCCTAAACATGCCCATCAATTTTTAGATCACCACAGAATCACTTAACAGTCCATTCTGAACAAATCTGTTGTACACAGATGCAGCAACCACTCAATTCAAAGTATCATAATTCCCTTCAAGAGATTAGAATTGCATTCAGGACAAATCAATTAGGTTTCGAGCTCAAAGATTTGCAATTACAAAGGGATTCATAGCTTCAAAATCAAATTTTGATTGTATCTCAATTGGTTCCACAACAAAAACAGAATTGATTAAGCTCAGGAAAATCAGAATTCTGACTTTCTGCATAGTTTCAATTTTCAAAATTCAAAACAGTTCCAGCTTACTTTATAAAGGATTCAGCTCAGGGACAAAAATCAAATCTGAATTAACTTGTACCACTCAAATCCCCAAAGTTAGGATTCACTCTCAACTCAATCATATAACATTTAAACACTACTCCTCTTCTTCTTCTTCTTCTTCTAACATTTCACAACTAGATCATGAAAAATTTTTCTCAACAAGGACTCTCAATACATAAATTCAGCACTCAAAGAATCCTTTTCAAAGCTTCCACAGAAATACTCCTCAATTTAGTTCCTATTTGAAACACTCATTGTAATTATTATTCACCAAAAGTTTGAAAATGAATTTCCAACCAGTAGACACATCCAATTACTCCAAAACACTAGGGACTTCCCCTACACTTTAACTTTTGTCCATCCCGACCAAAAGAATCATCATATAACATTAAGAATAATCATATCCAAAATAATGATAAATGAGAAAAGATAAATGATAGGATGATTGAAAAAAGAAATTAGCAAGAACATGTGTGGAAAAATAGAAAAATGGAATAACCTTCATAAGAATGATTCAAATTATGTAATATGGTTTTGAAAGAATCAAAGTAAGTTCTAGAGTGGCAATAACCACAAGTGCATCACACAATTAGGTTTAATCCTCACTAGGTATGCAAAAATTATCATATAAATTTTTTAACATATAATCCATCACTATGTAGCAACCTCATGCAATCCAAGAATCCACTTATGGCAATAAGTCTCAAAACTCAATAATCAAATTTAACTAACTTCCAAAATCTCTAAAATGATATAGAAAAATTGCAAGGGAGATAATTATTTCTGAAAACCATAAAGATTATTTGAGAAACTAACAAGATCATTCAAGTAAACAAAGTAAAGAAATGGAAAAATAAAGGTGAGATGGAACAAACTCCCTTTCAAGTTGGGTAAATGAGATTCGTACTGTCCAATCTGTCCACAGCTAACTAATTGACTCATGAAATTTCTTTAGACGATGACCATTCACTTTAAAAGTTTTACTTGTAGACACCTCTAGTATCTCTATAACACCATAGGGAAAAATGTTAATAACACAAGAAGGGCCCTTCCATCTAGATCTCAACTTACCCTTTATCAATTTGAGACGAGACTTATATAAAAGTACTTTCTCACCAATTTGGAACTCTTTTAACACAATATGCTTGTCATGGAAACACTTAGTCTTTTTCTTGTATATGTGTGAGTTCCCATAAGCCTCCAGTTTAATTCCTCAAGTTCCTAAAGTTGCAATTTCCTTTCTATTCCAGCTGTGCTAGTGTCAAAGTTGCAAATTTTGACTGCCCAATAAGCTCTATGTTTAATCTCCACTAGTAAATGACAAGTCTTTCCATAGACAATCCTGTATGGAGACATTCCTATAGGAGTCTTATAGGTAGTGTGATAAGCCCATAATGCATCCTTGAGCCTCTTACTCCAATCTTTCCTATTAGGTCCCACTGTCTTTTCAAGAATTAACTTGATGTCTCTATTCAACACTTCAGCTTGCCCATTTGTCTAAGGGTGGTAAGGAATAGAAATTTTGTGCAAAACTCCATACTTGCTTAACTATTCTTTCATGTGTCTGTTCCAAAAATGGGACCCTTGATCATTGATGATCGCCCTAGGTACCCCAAACATGTAAAATATGTAAGGCCTGACAATAGAATCATCAGTCCTGATGGGAATGACCTCCACCCATTTGGAAATATAATTAACTGCCAATAAAATGCATATAAATCCAAAAGAGATAGGGCATGGACCCATAAAATTAATACCCCATATATAAAAAATCTCACAAAATAATATAGATTGTTGAGGTATTTCATTTCTACATCTTATGTTTCCAGTTCATCAACTATTGCGAATCGCAAGTACACCGTTACGTCGTTAGTAATAAAAATATCAATCCCACTGTTGGTTGCTACTCGGAAAGCCTAGAGGTTCCACTGTACAAAATTTTTGTACAAAGGTCTGAACCTTTTCCTAGCTACCATGTGTTATTTTAAATTAAATTTTGAATCGCCTGCAGAACTTAACACGTTTGATCCAAAACTTAATCTATTTGTTCTTTTAGGTTTTGACTTGGATCTCCTGCGGAACTTAACACGTTCGACCCAAATCACCTTAAATTATTAATTCCATTAAATATTAATTTCCATAATCGGTTCCCAGTACTGACGTGGCGAGGCACATGACCTTCTTGGATATGGGAGCAACCACCACCGACTAGACAAAACCTTTTATAGAAATCTAATATTTAATTTCCTAAAATAACTTTAGGTTAACCGAAGAGAACAATCAAATCACAAGGAAAAGAAAAAATAAAAGAACACAACATCGAAAAACATATTCGAAATTCTAGAACGTAAGCCTCTTGTATTTGGTATTATTTCCATAAATAACTAGCATGATGCGGAAAGAAAAATTACTAGTTATACCTTGTAGAAAAACCTCTTGATCTTCTATCGTATTCCTCTTCTAACCTCGGACGTTGTGTGGGCAACGATCTTCCGAGATGAGAAATCACCAACCACCTTCTTCTCCTCCTAGCTAGGTTCGGCCACAAAGAAAGAAGCTTCACCAAGGAAGAAAATCAAAATACTAACCAAGCTCCAAGAGATGCTAGCTTCCTCTCCTTCTTCTTCTTCTTCTCCAAGTAGTATCCGGCCACCACAAGAGCTCCAAGCCTTTGAGAGAGGTTCGGCCACCACAAGAGGAAGAGAGGGAGATGATGATGATGGCCGGCCACACCAAGGAACAAAAGAGGGAGAGAAAATAATAGAGGTTGTGTCTCATGAAGTCACCCCTACCCCTTCTTTTATATTCCTTGGCCTAGGCAAATTAGGAAATTTAATTACAATAAAATTTCCTTGACATGATTTAATTGAGAAAAATAAAATAAAATTTCCCCAATTGAAATCTTATGGCCGGCCACATCAATGAAATCAAATTGGACAAGTTTCAATCAACAATTAAAACTTCCTAATTTGTTTCCGGAAATTTTAAAATTTCTCTTCAAAAATCTCTTCATGGTTGATAAAAGGAAATTTCTATAATTTTAATTTTACAACATGTGAATAATTTTTAGAGAGAAAATAAAATATCTCACCAATCTACAAATAAGGAAAGAGATCTAATCTCTTTCTTTAATCTTTTGTAGATCTTTTACAAGAGAGATATTTTAATTTTAATTCTCTTTAATAAATTATTTCTTCCACATAATAAAAATTAAAATTAAAATCCCTTTTTAATTTAATTTGGACGGCCCCCACTAGCTTGGGTTCAAGCTAGGGTCGGCCACCCAATATTATACCTAGGCCGGCCCTAGCTTGGTTCCCAAGCTAGCTTGGCCGGCCCCCTATTGGTGGGTATAGAAGGTGGGTATAGGTGGGTATAGTACTCTATAAATAAGAGGCTACGATAGGGACTGAGAGGAGGAATTGGTTTTGGTCTCTCGATAAAATTAAGCATCCCGTGTTCGCCCCGAACACACAACTTAATTTTATCAATAATAATTCATTCCACTAGAGAACTATTATTGAACTACCGCACCAATCCCAAATTACATTTTTGGGCTCCTTCTTATTATGAGCGTGTTAGTCTCCCTGTGTTTAAGATATCGAATGTCCACTAATTAAGTGAGTTACTGACAACTCATTTAATTAATATCTAAGTCCAAGAGTAGTACCACTCAACCTTATCGTCATGTCGGACTAAGTCCACCTGCAGGGTTTAACATGACAATCCTTATGAGCTCCTCTTGGGGACATTATCAACCTAGTATCTCTAGGACACAGTTTCCTTCTATAATCAACAACACACACTATAAGTGATACCATTTTCCAACTTATCGGGCTTATTGATTCATCGAACTAAATCTCACCCATTGATAAATTAAAGAAATAAATATCAAATATATATGCTTGTTATTATATTAGGATTAAGAGCACACACTTCCATAATAACTGAGGTTTTTGTTCCTTTATAAAGTCAGTATAAAAGAAACGACCTCAAATGGTCCTACTCAATACACTCTAAGTGTACTAGTGTAATTATACAGTCAAGATAAACTGATACCTAATTACACTACGACCTTCTAATGATTTATTCCTTTCCATTTTGGTCGTGAGCTACTGTTTATAATTTATAAGGTACTGATAACATTATCTTCTGCATGTGACACCACATGCTATGTTATCTACAATATAAATTAATTGAACAACTACAAACAAATATAGATAATTTGACCAAATGTGATTCTTTATTCAAAACAAATGTTTACAAAAGCTTAGGCTTTTAGTATACATTCCAACAATCTCCCACTTATACTAATGACTAAGCTGCCATATCTTCTACCATACATATGATTCCCATTCCCTCCACATGCCGATCGAAAGCTTTCGCTGGAAGGGCCTTAGTGAAAGGATCTGCCAGGTTATCCGCTGATGCAATCTTGGCGATGACAACTTCTCCTCGCTTCACGATATCTTGTATCAGGTGGTACTTGCGCTCTATATGTTTACTTGCCTTATGAGCTCGTGGTTCCTTCAAGTTTGCAACTGCACCGCTATTATCACAATAAATTGTAATGATTTTGGGCAAATCAAGAATCACATCTAAGTCCATTAGAAAGTTCCTGAGCCATACTGCTTCTTTACCTGCCTCAGAGGCTGCTACATACTCAGCTTCCATGGTTGAGTCCGAAACGCATTTCTGCTTAACACTCCTCCATGAAATGGCTCCACCTCCTAAAGTAAACACATAGCCCGATGTAGACTTACTGTTATCCCTATCTGATTGAATCCGTGTAACCCACAGGGAGTAAATCGTCTGCATGGCAAACTAGCATATAATCTCTAGTCCTTCTCAGGTACTTTAATATATGTTTTACCGCAGTCCAATGTCTTTGTCCAGGGTTACTCTGATATCTGCTGACCATGCCTACGACAAAACAACTATCAGGTCTCGTACATAGCATTGCATACATAAGGCTTCCTACAGTCGAAGCATAAGGAACTGCTTTCATGTCTTCTATCTCCTTTGATGTCTTTGGAGACATCTCTTTAGATAGAGCTATTCCATGCCTAAAAGGTAAGAAATCTTTCTTGGAATCCTGCATGCTAAAACGAGCAAGGATTGTATCTATATACAAAGCTTGGGACAGACACAACATTCTTTTCTTGCGATCCCTTATTACTTTGATCCCAAGAATGTGTGCACACTCTCCTATGTCCTTTATATCAAATTGTTTGGACAACCATACCCTTACGTCTGATAATACCTTGACATTGTTGCCAATTAACAAAATATCATCTACGTATAGTACAAGAAATACCACCACGTTTCTGTTACACTTCTTATATACACAAGACTCATCCGATTATTGAATAAATCCATACGTCGGATTACTTCATTAAACCGGATGTTCCAAGATCTTGAAGCTTGCTTCAGTCCATAAATGGACCGATTGAGCTTGCACACTAGATGCTCTTTGCCTTTTTCAATGAACCCTTCTGGTTGCTTCATATCGATGTTCTCTTCAAGACTTCCATTAAGGAAAGCTGTCTTGACATCCATTTGCCAAATCTCATAATCCATATGAGCAGCAATGGATAAGAGTATCCGGATAGACTTAAGCATGGCTACCGGTGAAAAGTTTCCTCATAATCGATTCCCTCTTTCGAGTGTACCCTTTCGCAACAAGCCTAGCTTTGAAGGTTTCTACCTACCCGTCTATCCCTCTTTTCCTTTTGTAGATCCACTTGCATCCAACGGCTTTTACACCATCAGGTGGTTCTACAAGCTCCCAGACCTTATTAGAGTACATAGACTCTATTTCAGAATTTATTGTCTTTTGCCAAGATCTTGCATCTATATCTTGAAGTGCTTCATCATATGTTCAGGAATCAGGTTCATGTTTACCCGGATCAAGTCCAAGACTCTCCCAAAACATGAATCTTCAGTGGCTTACAACCCTCCCACTACGACGAGGCATTGTGCGTGGTTGTGTATCATGTGTGACACGTGTTGCGGTCTCTTGTGGTACTTCATCTTGTCTTGTTCTAAGTAGACGTGTCCTCTCTAAGTTCTTCTAAAACAACTTTACTCTGGGCTTGTGATCCATTATATAGTCTTCTTCTAAAAGCGGGCATTGGTGCTAACAATGACCTTCTGGTCTTTAGGACTATAAAATAAACCACCTTTCGTTCCTTTGGGATATCCTACAAACACGCGAACTTCTGTACGGGATTCTAACTTATCAGCATCTGGTTTCAGCACATGTGCTGGACTACCCCAAATCCGAATATGTCTTAGACTGGGTTTTCGCCCATTCCACAATTCTATGGGAGTAGAAGAAACTGATTTAGAAGGTACTAAGTTCAGAACGTATACTGCTGTTTCCAGAGCATATCCCCAAAACGAATTTGGTAATTCTGAATAACTCATCATCGATCTAACCATTTCCATAAGAGTCCTGTTCCTTCGTTCTGCTACACCATTCTATTGGGGTGTTCCAGGTGCAGACAATTGGGATTGAATCCCGGCCTCTGATAAGTAATTCCTAAACTCTCCTAAGAGGTATTCGCCACCACGATCAGACCGTAGTGTCTTGATACTTTTACCTAGTCGTTTCTCCACATCAGCCTTGTATTCTTTGAGCTTATCAAAGCACTCGGACTTGCGGCGCATTACGGAAATGTATCCGTATCTTGAATAATCGTCTATAAAAGAGACAAAATATTCAAAACCACCTCTTGCTTGGACAGACATAGGACCACACAAATCAGAATGAACCAATTCTAACACTTCTTTGGCTCTATACCCCTTTGCCTTGAACGGCCTCTTGGTCATTTTACCTTCTAAGCAAGATTCACAAGTTGAAAAATTTTCTAACTCTAATGAACTCAAAAGTCCATTGGCTATAAGCCTCTGAATCCTACTTAAGTTAATATGACCAAGCCTTAGATGCCAAAGATATGTTTGGTTTATTTCCGAAGGTTCTTTTCTCTTATTAGAATTAGAAGATGAGTTATAAATTTTCATGTTTTGCTTTGTGGAAGAAATTAGATTTAAAGTATACAAATTGCCAACTAATGCACCAGAACAGATAATCACTTTATTTCTTTTAATAACTACATCGTTACCAAAGGAAACTGAATATCCATCTAAAAACAGTTTAGAAACTGAAATTAAATTCTTTCTAAAACTGGGTACATAAAGACAATTTCTTAAAATCAAATTTCTATTTCTACTAAAAGATAAGTAGACGTCTCCCACTGCAACAGCTGCCACTTTAGTAGCATTGCCCATGTAGACGGTAATCTCTCCTTCAGATAGTCGTCGGGTTTCCTGGAACCCCTGCAGAGAATTGCAGACATGATCAGTGGCTCCCGTATCTACACACCAGGTGCTGGTAGATAACACCGCTAAACATGTTTCAACAACTAGAGCATGAGATATACCTTTGTTTTGGTTCTTACGAGGACAGTCCGCCTTCCAATGTCCTGCCTGCTTGCAGATGAAGCATTTGCCCTTCGGCTTCTTCACTCCGGCTTTAAATCCCGTACTGTGAGATTTATTCACTTTCTTTGCTGAACTAGCTTGTTTCTTCTTCTTCTTTCCTCTCGGTTTAGAAGTAGAACCATTTTCAGCATAGTGAATTTGAGCATTGTGACGAAATAATCCTTCTGCTGCTTGAAGTTCTGTCAGTAGTTCCGCTAATGAATAAATCCTCTTATTCATATTATAGTTCAGGCGGAACTGTTCAAAACTTCTAGGTAGTGTTTGGAGGATCATATCGATCTGGGTTTCCCCATCAATTTCTCCTCCAAGGATCTGTATCTCGTTCAGATAAGCCATCATCTTTAGGATATGATCCCTCACAGGAGTACCCTCTTGTATGGTGGCTGTCATTATCTTTCTCATGGCTTCTTGTCTAGAAGCCCTATCCTGATGACCAAAGAGTTCCTTGAGATTGTTCATAATATCATAGGCTGTTGGTAAATCTTGATGTTGCAATACATTTGACATTGAAGTCAAAATATAACACCGCGCCATCTCATCTGCTTTTACCCATTTCCTATGATATTCAATCTCCTCTTGGGTAGATTCACCAGTAGGTGCTTCAGGGCACTGCTCAGTCAGTACAAATTTATAACTTTCAGCAGTAAGAACAATGTCTAGGTTTCTTTTCCAATCTATGTAATTAGGTCCAGTAAGTCTATTTTGTTGAAGTATGATGGACAGTGGGTTGAAAGTCATCCTAAGAATCACAAATAACTTTTGGTCAGAACTCTAAATTTAGAATAATATTGATTCCTCAAACAATACTATTTTAAATTAACCAACACCTCAAAACACCGTGAATTTTGTATGCCACGTTAGTGTGGACGTATACAAATTCAACATTTGTAAAAGGAGGGTTTATCCCATTAATTTTATTATCTTGTCAACCTAACTTTTTGACAAATAAAATTAATAGTTGGTGTCTTTTGGTCACACAAATAATAGCAGTGACTCCGATGGGGAGGATACTATTAGATGTGTCTAAGTGTATACCATTACTTGACACTAAGTCCATTAATAAGATTATGCCCCTTCCGTTGGGGAAGATCACACGCTCTTAATTAACTTCCTATAGTCATCCAAAAATGGAAGTCTGTTCTAGTGATCCACAAACAAGCTCATCCGTTATGGAGGAAGGCACTCAGAGCCAACGCGCAAGCTTGTTTGCATCACTTACAAACCAGTAATGGAGACCATGGGATTTACTTAAAAATCCCTCTCCCACTTAGTTATTTATAAATGAGAAATTTTAACTATGCTAGCCTACTATACTTGTAAACTAACATGCACACACAGCACAATATAAAAGCAATAAACAGAAAATCTAATTTTTAACTATTATGACTTTTATCTCTAGTTGTCCTTCGTGTGTTGTCATCCCAAGCTGCTGCCATATTTGGCCACCGCCACCGGATCTAGCTGTCGCATTCATCTTGCTCCTAGTTCCGCTGCGCCTCTGGTCCTTAGAAGGTTCCACGCTTTGCAAGATTCGATCCGCGACATAAATAGAATTTTACATTTTTGATCCTATATTCCATAAAAGGAATGTACATGTATCTAGATCAAAAATAAAATCCTAATAAAACTAAATACAGCTCCTGTTGTATTTTAATACAATCATGCACACACAGATAAATGCCCTTGACATGTCCAAGGGTCCAATCACACACATAATAACTAAAAGCCATAATAGTTGGATCCTGCATCCACAAAGTTAGCACATCCTACTATTAACCTGCCTAAATTATGTATGACATGTGCATAATTAAACTAATACCAAATACACAGAGGCAAAACCCTAGCTCTGATACCAATTGTTGGTTGCTACTCGGAAAGCCTAGAGGTTCCACTGTACAAAAATTTTGTACAAAGGTCTGAACCTTTTCCTAGCTACCATGTGTTCTTTTAAATTAAATTTTGGATCGCCTGCGGAACTTAACATGTTTGATCCAAAACTTAATCTATTTGTTCTTTTAGGTTTTGACTTGGATCTCCTGCGGAACTTAACACGTTCGACCCAAATCACCTTAAGTTATTAATTCCATTAAATATTAATTTCCATAATCGGTTCCCAGTACTGACGTGGCGAGGCACATGGCCTTCTTGGATATGAGAGCAACCACCACCGACTAGACAAAACCTTTTATAGAAATCTAATATTTAATTTCCTAAAATAACTTTAGGTTAACCGAAGAGAACAATCAAATCACAAGGAAAAGAAAAAACAAAAGAACACAACATCGAAAAACATATTCGAAATTCTAGAACGTAAGCCTCTTGTATTTGGTATTATTTCCATAAATAACTAGCATGATGCGGAAAGAAAAATTACTAGTTATACCTTGTAGAAAAACCTCTTGATCTTCTATCGTATTCCTCTTCTAACCTCGGACGTTGTGTGGGCAACGATCTTCCGAGATGAGAAATCACCAACCACCTTCTTCTCCTCCTAGCTAGGTTCGACCACAAAGAAAGAAGCTTCACCAAGGAAGAAAATCAAAACACTAACCAAGCTCCAAGAGATGCTAGCTTCCTCTCCTTCTTCTTCTTCTTCTTCTCCAAGTAGTATCCATCACCACAAGAGCTCCAAGCCTTTGAGAGAGGTTCGGCCACCACAAGAGGAAGAGAGGGAGATGATGATGATGGCCGGCCACACCAAGGAACAAAAGAGGGAGAGAAAATAATAGAGGTTGTGTCTCATGAAGTCACCCCTACCCCTTCTTTTATATTCCTTGGCCTAGGCAAATTAGGAAATTTAATTACAATAAAATTTTATTAATTTCCTTGACATGATTTAATTGAGAAAAATAAAATAAAATTTCCCCAATTAAAATCTTATGGCCGGCCACATCAATGAAATCAAATTGGACAAGTTTCAATCAACAATTAAAACTTCCTAATTTGTTTCCGGAAATTTTAAAATTTCTCTTCAAAAATCTCTTCATGGTTGATAAAAGGAAATTTCTATAATTTTAATTTTACAACATGTGAATAATTTTTAGAGAGAAAATAAAATATCTCACCAATCTACACATAAGGAAAGAGATCTAATCTCTTTCTTTAATCTTTTGTAGATCTTTTACAAGAGAGATATTTTAATTTTAATTCTCTTTAATAAATTATTTCTTCCACATAATAAAAATTAAAATTAAAATCCCTTTTTAATTTAATTTGGCCGGCCCCCACTAGCTTGGGTTCAAGCTAGGGCCGGCCACCTAATTTTATACCTAGGCCGGCCCTAGCTTGGTTCCCAAGCTAGCTTGGCCGGCCCCCTATTTGTGGGTATAGAAGGTGGGTATAGGTGGGTATAGAACTCTATAAATAAGAGGCTACGATAGGGACCGAGAGGAGGAATTGGTTTTGGTCTCTCGATAAAATTAAGCATCCCGTGTTCGCCCCGAACACACAACTTAATTTTATCAATAATAATTCATTCCACTAGAGAACTATTATTGAACTACCGCACCAATCCCAAATTACATTTTTGGGCTCCTTCTTATTATGAGCGTGTTAGTCTCCCTGTGTTTAAGATATCGAATGTCCACTAATTAAGTGAGTTACTGACAACTCATTTAATTAATATCTAAGTCCAAGAGTAGTACCACTCAACCTTATTGTCATGTCGGACTAAGTCCACCTGCAGGGTTTAACATGACAATCCTTATGAGCTCCTCTTGGGGACATTATCAACCTAGTATCTCTAGGACACAGTTTCCTTCTATAATCAACAACACACACTATAAGTGATACCATTTTCCAACTTATCGGGCTTATTGATTCATCGAACTAAATCTCACCCATTGATAAATTAAAGAAATAAATATCAAATATATATGCTTGTTATTATATTAGGATTAAGAGCACACACTTCCATAATAACTGAGGTTTTTGTTCCTTTATAAAGTCAGTATAAAAGAAACGACCTCAAATGGTCCTACTCAATACACTCTAAGTGTACTAGTGTAATTATACAGTCAAGATAAACTGATACCTAATTACACTATGACCTTCTAATGATTTATTCCTTTCCATTTTGGTCGTGAGCTACTGTTTATAATTTATAAGGTACTGATAACATTATCTTCTGCATGTGACACCACATGCTATGTTATCTACAATATAAATTAATTGAACAACTACAAACAAATGTAGATAATTTGACCAAATGTGATTCTTTATTCAAAACAAATGTTTATAAAAGCTTAGGCTTTCAGTATACATTCCAACACCCACAGGGACTGTTGGTTAAGCACTAGTTGATTTGGCATAGCGAATTCCCTATATAAATGAAGGTTGGTTGAAAAAGAGAAAATAAGAGAAAGATTAAGGAAAACGAGAGAGAGAAGGAATAAAAGATGATCTTGGGAGGGGATGAATGATAAATGCTAGGATTTCGATTTCGTTATGATACTAGTTAATATCCCTATGCATTGTTCATCTAACTAACTTCATGCTTATACTCATATAGGGATTCTAACAAAGCCTAGCATAACCCCTACATAGGTTGCACTGGAGAGTCTACCCAAGTTCTAATGCTATTAAATAAAGAGGTAATCTAAGAAGTCCGATTAAGAGGGAATTCCTGTCACTAGAACCTCCAGTCATACGTTCCTACATTACACAGTCACTTCCTAATGGTAGCACTGGAGTATCCATTTCAATTAGAATGTTCTAACAAGAATTAATCCCTATGTTAAGATCTTTTGACTCTAGAAAGTGGATAAGTATCGATGCCCTCTGTCACTAAAGGCATAATATGTCCGGTTGAATGTGTATCCTCTGTCACTAAGAATCCTCCAATTTTCCAGTCAAGTAGTTGTTGGTGCAACCTTAGGTCAAGGTTGACCTGGTTGACCAGACTCGAGTTGACTTGACTCGAGTTGTGTTTTGATGTTTGACGAGTTATGTTTGACAATGTTTGACGTGAACAGAAAAGTTATATCTTGATGATTGACAAGGATACAAGCTTGGGAGATTGTGGGTGCAACCCATGGTCAAGGTTGACCTAGTTGACCCGAGGTGAGTTGACCTGACTCGGAAAAGTCCAAGCAGGGAGCTTGGCACGGGAAAAGTCCAAGCAGGGAGCTTGGCATGGGAAAAGTCTAAGCAGGGAGTTTGGCATGGTGAAAAGTCCAAGCAGGGAGCTTGGCACGAGAAAAGTCCAAGTATGGAGACTTGGCACGGAGAAGTCCAAGTATGGAAGCTTGGCACATGGGAAGTCGGAGAGGGCTCGGTAGCTCGTTCTCCGGACTGTGGTCAGAGAGGGCTCGGGAGCTCGTTCTCTGGACCGGATGAAAGTCGGAGAGGGCTCGGTAGCTCGTTCTCCGAACTGTGGTCAGAGAGGGCTCGGTAGCTCGTTCTTTGGACCGGATGTGGAAAGTCCTGGTGAGTGAAGCCAGGCAGACGGATAAACCCTAGTGAGTGAAGCTAGGTGAAAGTCCTGTTGAGTGAAGCCAGGCAGTGGAAAAGTCCTGGTGAGTGAAGCCAGGCAGTTGAAAAGTCCTGGTGAGTGAAGCCGGGTAGATTGGAAATCCTGGTGAGTGAAGCCAGGTGAAAACCCTAGTGAGTGAAGCTAGGTGAAAGTCCTGGTGAGTGAAGCCGGGCAAGGGAAAATCCAGATGGATCAAGGGTGATCGGACATCTGGTGTTGAGAAGGTCAAGTAGGTCAAGGGAGTGACCGGATACTTGACACGAAGAGAAAAGTTCAAGTGGGTCAAAGGGATTGACCGTACACTTGGTGGGGAGTCTTAGCAGGTCAAGGGAGTGACCGGATGCTAAGCATGATGTACCAACAGGTCAAGGTTGACCGGATGTTGGTGTGGGAGACTTGGGAAAAGCCAAGCTCTGGATCGATCTGGGGACCGATCCAGTGATACGGCTGATCGGTTTGGTGACCGATCAGTAATCAAACAGAATGCTTCTATGGATTATCTGATCGGTCTGAAGACCGATCAGGAAGCAAACAGAAGAGAAGAAGGAGAAAGGCTGATCGGTCCAAGGGACCGATCAGACTCCTCCTGGACCGATCAGGACATAGCCTAATCGGTCCAGGCTTAGCCTGATCGGTCACCAAGACCGATCAGGGACAGTGTGGACCGATCAGGTTGGAGCCTGATCGGTCCAGGACTAGCCGTTGTGAGTGACAACGTCTAGGTTATTTCGGGCTTCTGTGTTCTGTTCTTTTTGCTTGCAGATTCGCAGGTTGGCTCAGGATATCAGAGGTTATAAGAAGAGATCGAGGGCTGCTGACTACTAACTCTTCTTCTTCCTCCTCGAGCTGCTGTTCTTCTGAAAGCTGTGCTTGAGCTTTGCTGAGCTCCGAAGCTTCGGGGGAGCTTCTTCGACTGAGTTGCTTGTTGGCATTCGTCTGTGAAGTTGATGCTTCATCCGGGACTTCAGTCGACGAGAAGGCAAGCGAGTATTTGTACATTTATTGTGTATTTTGTTCTTGCTCTTCTTTGTATTTCCATATTGCTGTTGCAAGCTATTGTGGCGAGGTTTCCCCACCTACAAGGAGTATTTATTAGCCGATTCTCCAGGGACTCATCCACCGACGGATTGGTAGGCTTCGTCCACCTTACGGACACGCCGAGGAGTAGGAGTTTCATCTCTGAACCTCGTTACATCATCGCGTTGAGGTTTGCTCTTCCTTATTTTCGTTTCTATTGTTTTATTTTCCGCTGCGCTAACCTAATTTGTAGAAAGAAACGAACGATTTGGGGTCGGCTATTCACACCCCCCTCTCTAGCCGCGATCATCGATCCTAACAAGTGGTATCAGAGCGAGGTCACTCTTCGCCTGATTAACACCCGAGGGAACACAAGCTAGAGATGGATCGGCTTGGAGAAGACATCACCATTCCACCCTTCTACGATCGCGACGACTTCGCGTTTTGGAAGGTAAGAATGAGGTATTTTCTTATGACTAACCTTGAAAATTGGAGTTGTGTTCAATTAGGGTTCAAGCCTCCGATGGACAAGAAAGGAGAAACCCTAGAGAAGAAGGAGTGGACCAAGGAACAAGTCCACCAATCCCTAGTCAACGATGAGGTATTGAAAATTTTTGAATTTTCTTTACCTAATGATGTTTTGTGTAGGATAGGTGGATATAACAATGCCAAGGAGTTGTGGAACAATTTGGCTAAGTTCCATGAGGGGAACTCCACTTCAAGCCATGAAGAGGAGTCAAGTGAGCCAAGGAGTTCACTTCATGGAGGAATGAATTTAGAAGTTGAGGGCCACTCAGCATCTAAAGAAGAAGAGGAGGAGAGTTCTTCTTCAAGTTCGGAGCAAGAAGAAGAAGCTTCTACCTCCGGAAGGGATGAAGGAGAGAGCATTCATCCATCCTCAACTCTAGGTAACTCAAGCCATTTAGTTTCTAGTAAATTACACATAATGTGCTTTGAGTGTAGGGAGTATGGACATTACAAGAGTAAGTGTCCAAGGAGGATTAGAAAGACTCCACCGGCACCAAAAGTCAAGGAAGTCGGAGTCCCAACACGCAAGGGCAAGGAGCACGTGGTGTGCTTCCAATGCAAGCGAAGGGGACACTATATGAGCCAATGTCCGAGGGGGAGGCAACCTCACAAGGACAAGAAACCGAGCACATCGATAGGGGGAGCTAAGGCAAACCCTAAGGTAACCTTTAAGGCTCATTATTGCAATTCTAATAAGACACATGCTAGTAGTTTTATTGCAATTGCTAATAATGATAAGCATGATAACATTAGAAATCGATACACATGCTTAGGTGCCAAACATTTGAGCCTAGATAAGGATAACACTAGGAAAGCCAACCCTAGGACTAACTCATCTAAGGCTAAGGAGAACCTAGGTAGAAATCCCAAAACAACTAGACACATGCCTAGGAATACCTCAAAGAAAAATGAAAAATTAAAAATTGAAGTATTAGAGAAGGAGAATCAAGTCTTGAGGTCAAGACTTGATACTTTGGAAAAGACTCTTAAGAACTTGGAGAAGTCATCTCTAGGGTTTAAGGGTGAAAAACCAATGTCCAAGGACAAGAAAGGTTTGGGTCACAAACCTAAGTCCCAAGTGGTCAAGCCCACTTATCACAATGTTCCATTCGATTATGGAACAAAATCTAGGGCTAGGAAGACCATCACCAAGGTCACAAGGGGAGTCACCCCTAGAGTTGATCTTGATGAGTCCCAAATGACCAAGGCTTTAAAGCCTAGGAGGGTCATTAGGAGGGTTGCTAGGGAAGTCATCCCTAGTGAATACTTAGTGAACCCAATGAGCTCCAATAGGTATTGGGTTCCTAGGAGCGTGATTCCATCACGCTAGATGGTTTAGGGTGTGCCAACCTTACTTGAATAGGTAGTTAACCTAATCATGGCAAAAGGTGGCACTTTAGGAATTTTCAAGGTGCAATCAAGCCTTGAAAATGAAATTGAAAATTATTCCTAAGGTGATTAGGATGTGCCAATCTCATTTGAGGAGTTTTCTAGAGTCAATCTAATTGGCACATAGTGATCTAAAAATCTTTTGTATATGATTTTAGATCTATTACACTTAGGAATATAGAACTTATGGCAAAATGATCAAAATTATAAAAAATGGCAACTAAGGCTAGAATTAGGTATTTTCTATACCTTTATATGCTATTTGCCATGTATTGTTTGCCATATGCCATGTCATGACATCATATTTAATTTATGATCATTTGAAATGTCATGATAATGCTTAGGTTAGTTAAATGTCATGATTTATTTAAGTTTCATACTTCATGCCATGACATCATGACATTGGCACATGTTTTCATTTATGATATCATTTTATGTCATGTCATCATTTCTTGCATTTATAATCAATGAAATTGATTTAAGGTTAAAAACACAATTTGATATGGAGATCAAATTGATGTTTAGAAAATGCATGAGACCTTAGTCTAAGATAACCTAAACTCATATCTCACATCAAAATTGACTTGGATGTGTTTGATACACCTTAGATGTGTGTGAGATATTAGGATGATGAGTTAGGAACAAGGTGCATAGTTCTTGTACCTAGATGAGCCTAATTCAAAATTGGGGATCACAGGGAAAGCTTATGTACAAGTCATGTACATTTAGCCCAAAGATTGTGGTCCTAAATTAAAGGTTTTAAAATCATTTTAAAATTGATTTGAAAAACCTTGATGAAGCTTTTCTAGTGATAACATTCATCATTGAGCAAAGTGATACAAAGATAAGTTAAACTTGAACTATTTCAAAGTTTTTCGAACTTTGTATCAAGTTTTGAAAATGGAACTTATTTTCATAGAAAACTATTTTTCCATGATAGTATATGTTATGAGGAGTGTATCCTCAAAATTTTATAATTTTTAGAATTTTCTGTGATTTTCTAGAGGTTTCTGAATTTTGGGAGAAGAAATCAGAAATCAGAAATCAGAGTTGTGGACCGATCAGAGGGGATTCTGATCGGTCCAGGGGTGCCTGGATCGGTCACCGTGACCGATCCAGGGAATCCCTGATCGATCTGGTGACCGATCAGGGCGTGCCAAGTTGCTGAATTTCGACTGTTTGTCTGAAATTGCAGCTATGGAAGTGGTGTTTTAGAATTCTAAAGGTTTGAAACTTTCCAAGACATTGTTGGTGTAATGGTCAAAGGGGAGTTGACATTTAGGGGGAGTTTTACCTATTAGTCAAGGGGGAGTTGACTTTTAGGGGGAGTTTTTACTCCTAAAGACTTGAGTGATATGGGATTATCACTAAGTTAATTGTTGACCTTAGTATAAAGGGGGAAATTAAGAGTTTCAATGAAAGGTATGGGACTTTCATTAGGAAGAAACTCTTGACCTTGATTCACTCTTTTTGATGTGTGTCAAAAAGGGGGAGAGTGTAGGTTTGAGGAGAATAGAGAATGTTCAGGGAAGAACATTGGAAAACCTAAGTTAGGTTATCGGGTTAACCTAACTTGATTATGGGTTTTGGGTTTTGTCAAACATCAAAAAGGGGGAGATTATTGGTGCAACCTTAGGTCAAGGTTGACCAGACTCGAGTTGACTTGACTCGAGTTGTGTTTTGATGTTTGACGAGTTATGTTTGACAATGTTTGACGTGAACAGAAAAGTTGTATCTTGATGATTGACAAGGATACAAGCTTGGGAGATTGTGGGTGCAACCCATGGTCAAGGTTGACCTGGTTGACCCGAGGTGAGTTGACCTGACTCGGAAAAGTCCAAGCAGGGAGCTTGGCACGGGAAAAGTCCAAGCAGGGAGCTTGGCATGGGAAAAGTCTAAGCAGGGAGTTTGGCATGGTGAAAAGTCCAAGCAGGGAGCTTGGCACGGGAAAAGTCCAAGTATGGAGACTTGGCACGGAGAAGTCCAAGTATGGAAGCTTGGCACATGGGAAGTCGGAGAGGGCTCGGTAGCTTGTTCTCCGGACTGTGGTCAGAGAGGGCTCGGGAGCTCGTTCTCTAGACCGGATGGAAGTCGGAGAGGGCTCGGTAGCTCGTTCTCTGAACTGTGGTCAGAGAGGGCTCGGTAGCTCATTCTCTGGACCGGATGTGGAAAGTCCTGGTGAGTGAAGCCAGGCAGACGGATAAACCCTAGTGAGTGAAGCTAGGTGAAAGTCCTGTTGAGTGAAGCCAGGCAGTGGGAAAGTCCTGGTGAGTGAAGCCAGGCAGTTGGAAAGTCCTGGTGAGTGAAGCCGGGCAGATTGGAAATCCTGGTGAGTGAAGCCAGGTGAAAACCCTAGTGAGTGAAGCTAGGTGAAAGTCCTGGTGAGTGAAGCCGGGCAAGGGAAAATCCAGATGGATCAAGGGTGATCGGACATCTGGTGTTGAGAAGGTCAAGTAGGTCAAGGGAGTGACCGGATACTTGACACGAAGAGAAAAGTCCAAGTGGGTCAAAGGGATTGACCGGACACTTGGTGGGGAGTCTTAGCAGGTCAAGGGAGTGACCGGATGCTAAGCATGATGTACCAACAGGTCAAGGTTGACCGGATATTGGTGTGGGAGACTTGGGAAAAACCAAGCTCTGGATCGATCTGGGGACCGATCCAGTGATACGGCTGATCGGTCTGGTGACCGATCAGTAATCAAACAGAATGCTTCTGTGGATTATCTGATCGGTCTGAAGACCGATCAGGAAGCAAACAGAAGAGAAGAAGGAGAAAGGCTGATCGGTCCAAGGGATCGATCAGACTCCTCTTGAACCGATCAGGACATAGCCTGATCGGTCCAGGCTTAGCCTGATCGGTCACCAAGACCGATCAGGGACAGTGTGGACCGATCAGGTTGGAGCCTGATCGGTCCAGGACTAGCCGTTGTGAGTGACAACGTCTAGGTTATTTCGGGCTTCTGTGTTCTGTTCTTTTTGCTTGCAGATTCGCAGGTTGGCTCAGGATATCAGAGGTTATAAGAAGAGATCGAGGGCTGCTGACTACTAACTCTTCTTCTTCCTCCTCGAGCTGCTGTTCTTCTGAAAGCTGTGCTTGAGCTTTGCTGAGCTCCGAAGCTTCGGGGGAGCTTCTTCGACTGAGTTGCTTGTTGGCATTCGTCCGTGAAGTTGGTGCTTCATCCGGGACTTCAGTCGACGAGAAGGCAAGTGAGTATTTGTACATTCATTGTGTATTTTGTTCTTGCTCTTCTTTGTATTTCCATATTGCTGTTGCAAGCTATTGTGGCGAGGTTTCTCCACCCACAAGGAGTATTTATTAGCCGGTTCTCCGGGGACTCATCCACCGACGGATTGGTAGGCTTCGTCCACCTTACGGACACGCCGAGGAGTAGGAGTTTCATCTCCGAACCTCGTTACATCATCGCGTTGAGGTTTGCTCTTCCTTATTTTCGTTTCTATTGTTTTATTTTCCGCTGCGCTAACCTGATTTGTAGAAAGAAACGAACGATTTGGGGTCGGCTATTCACACCCCCCTCTCTAGCCGCGATCATCGATCCTAACAGTAGCAACCTTAATATAGAGACAAATCTCTTACATCTACATGAATTGACCTCACACACCTCACACACATTTTGTCAAACACGTACAAGGCATATCACACATAGAACATGATATAAACACTTCATAGCACAAGACAATGTCCAAATACATAGTTCATACATCACAACATATCACAACTACTTCCTACATCCTAGATCTAGAGAATTTACTCTATTACAAGGGATTACAATCCAAAGATAAAGAAAGAAGCAAACTATACTCAATATATGGAGATAGATAAAAGAGATGCTTATCTTTGAAGCGTAGTGTCCTTGGAAGCGCTCCCTTGCTTCGAAGATGGATGGATCTTGAAGGAATGGAGGTGGATGAAGCCCTAGGGTTTCCCCCTATGGGGAGAACCCTTTCCCAAGGAGAGGGATGAAGTTCCAAACCCAATATCACTCAAAGAATGGGGTTCTTGACCCTTTTATACCTTCTCTAAACTGTCCAAGAAAACCAGGATTACAGAGGTCCGGTAAACCGAGTTTTTATCCATTAAACCGAGTTTTTTCGTAATTCACCCTGAACCAAAGTTGTAGCCCTTGAAATTATCTATAATATGATACTTTGATCGAGTCCTGGATTCAACCGAACCAAATGTTATAGTGGTTTAAAGTTTGGTCTGCAGTTTGGACGGAGGTCCCGATGAAGCAGCGGTTGGGAGGCACGGTCGTGCCTTTTAGCACGACTAGACTCTACTTTATTTTTATTGAACCTGAAGAAAAGTTGTAGATCTTGAAGTTAGCTATGTTTCAGTATAAAGAATAGCCCGTAACTCTAACCAAGTGTAAAGTTATGACCATTTTACGATTAGTCTACAATCTACCAGAATTTAACATGCCTCTATTTTTGCGTGACACGACCTCAGCTTCACCGCCACACAGCCGTGTGGAATCTACTCGACCGTGGTGTTCCTCTTCTCTGGATAAAAGATATGGCCCTATGAAATCACACGGCCAGAGTTTTCCTCGGCTCTAGAAAAATGGCACAGCCACGCCTTACTTCGCCTCTGGAAATTTGGCACGGTCGTACCTTGCTTCTCCTATGGAAATTTGGCACGACCGTGACATTTGGCATGACCGGAGCCTACTTTACTTCGAGATGGCCACACGGTCGTGTGTTTTCACACAGCCTAAGTTTGATTTCTTCCAGAGTTGCTCCCATGTACATTTTTGCTTCAAATAGCGTCATGTCAATAAGAAAACACACAAAGAGCAGATCTCCAACAAAGAAGTGGAAATATGATATTATAATAAAATAGAGTGCAATAAACATAAATTATGCTCATTAAATACAAGTAAATGTACGTCAAAACATGCATAAAAGTGTATATAATTTATACACATCACATCCCCAGACTTAAACCTTTGTTTATCCTCAAGCAAAAACTGTATCTAAACTTATATGGTTAAATAGTGTATCATAATCTCTAGCAAGTCGATCTAATCCTATCAAATGATTTCATTGGTGAGCAAGATACAAAGGTTGTTTAGTACGACCTAAGTAATAATTCTCCGTGCTCAGTGCAATAGTGGCCTAAATTTGTCAAGTATTAATCCCTAAGCCTAGTCAAGTCATCATAAAACTATGTTCCTTATGTTTCTGGCGATAGACACTTACCTACCACACGCATGGTTCATATCTCTGAAACTACATAAGGTCTCAAAGGACTACTCGGAATCAAGAGAAACATAACATTTATTTTCCTAGTAACCTAACTCGGTCTCAAAGGGCTAAATTGTTAGTTTTCACTCACAACAACTATTTTTTTTTCTCCCTTATTCATTTGATTTTTCTTTTTCTTTTTTAGTACTTTAAAAGTATAACACTAACATAAATGCAAATATATAAATGCAAATGTAAGGATTTTGATTTTTTCAAATGAGTTTCCATTATTCGAGATTATTTAGTAATCAAAATGTAATTAAGAGGTCACCTTAGAAACACAAGTACTAGTCTAGTTCAATGAATCATGACTTTTTTCAGAATTATCTACTCAAACTTCTACAGTAAAAACATTGCTCGCTTCATGCTATCATAGTTACAAAAAGATAGATCACTAAACATACTAGCATGATAAGTAACCAATAAATCACATGAAATGTAGAAAAAATGTGCTAGTATTTTGCATTAAAGAACAAGCATTCATAATGTGATATATGATGCAACTATGAAAAATTTTATTATACTAAAAGAAATATGTAAAAACTAAACTATAATCCAACACATCCCCCTAAACTTAAACTTTTCATTGTCCCAATGAAAACTAGAAATGAAATATAGAGGAGATTTTTAAAGTTAGAGAAGTTACCAAGTGATGAACTCCAAATGGTTGAGACATTCATGTGCTAAAGATACTTCCCTATATGTGATTTGCACTCCTGCACAACTTAGAATCCTTCAAAAAGAAATAGACAAGAAAAATAAGTAGAGGGATTAAGATTATTATGAAGAAAGAAAAGAAACTAGAAAAAACTAAAAACATAAATGAAGATAAGATTGAACTTGGGTTGCCTCCCAAGAAGCACTTGTTTAAGGTTATTAGCTCAACCCCTTATTAGGCTCATCGAAATAGCAATCTTGCTGGAGTGAAATACCTCCAGACTATCCGGCTAGTGGCCCATATTATTATGAAGAGAGCTAGCATCATAAGAGCAATGTAGTGTATCACCACTCTCTTCATCTTCGTCTCCTTAAATATCCTTTCTGGTGGTCGGAGATAGTTCAGTGTGAGCTTCCAAATTCTGACCTCATGAAAATCTACACACCCAAAGGAAAAACATACCTCCCACATACATGTTAAATAAGTAAAAACTAGAACTATATCAAGTTTAGTTAAGTAGGTATAAGAAAAGGAATTACATCCAACAAAATCAATCATAGGTATATCTATGAAGTTTTCTAAAAGATCACAATAATTACTAACCTCATATTGCTGAAAGGAACCTGAAAGTTCTAAACCAGTGGATGTGACTTCTTCTAGATCTTGTAGTGGCTCTAGCTCTGGCTCAAGTGGTGGTGCTTTTGAAAGTGGTGATTCTTGGGGCTTTGCTTCCATTGCACAAGTCTCTACACATTTATCATCAACCAATTCCATTCTTACAACTTTCATTATGTCAATTGGTTGTGTGATCAAAAAAGATGATTCTTGGGGCATTTCCTCCATAGTGCATGTCCCTACACTTTTATCCACAACATCAATAGCTTTAGAAGCAGTGAAGAGTGCACTAATATCAATATCATCAATAAAAGGATCAACAACATTATTAGAAATTTGTTGTAATATCCGTAGAACTAGGATCTCTCGTTGCATCATTAGATCTTCAAAATCTTATGTTGTGGTCTTCATCTGACTGGAAACAGGGGTATTTGGGTCTTGGAATCCTCCCAGTCAGTTGACTCATCTGGTTGTGAATGATGTGGTTCGTCTAATGATGAATCATCTTGAAACTCTAACAGACTTTGATTTACTTGGAAAGTATGCTCAACATTTTGTATATAGTTGTAATCCAAATTTGGATGATTCATCCAAAATTGATTGTAATGTTGAGGCAAGATCTGTAGCTGGGATAGTAGCTGCTCACTCTGCACTGGATTTAGCTGGGTTTGAAGGTTCTGAATTTGATGATCTCCCTAGTCATAGCTATAAGTATCAGGAACTTGCTCATATGTATCTTGATGTTGATGTTAAACCAAATACTGAAGTTCCTGAGTATTAGCAGCTTTTTGGAAGAAGTGACAAATAATAGATGGATGAGACATACTACCCACACCATATAAAGAAACTCAAATTGATCATCTTCTGAATTATATTTTCATTAATGGGAGATCTTGCACTTACACTTATGGGTGTGAAAAATTCTTTCGAAGCCATGCTTGACATGTTAGTGCTTATGATATCTAAAAAAATTACAAGGAAAATAAAAAAAAATACATAATTAAAGACCAGAAGGATAATGCAAAATGAAAAATAAGAAAGAAAATACAGAAATAAAAACAAACAAATAAATGAAAAATATATTAACAAGTCTAGAGTAACTCATATGTTAATCAACTAATGTTGATGCGAACAGTCCTCGGTAACGGCACCAAAAATTTGTTACGAACCGCAAGTGTACGGTTATGTCGTTAGTAATAAAACTATTGATCCCACAGGGACTGTTGATTAAACACTAGTTGATTTCATACTGTGAATTCCCTAGACAAACGAAAGGTTGGTTGGAAAAGAGAGAGTAAGAGGAATATTAAGGAGAAGGATAGAGAGAAGGAATAAGAGATTATCTTAGAAGGGAATGAATGATAGATGCTAGGATTTCAGTTTTGTTATGATACTAGTTAATGTCCCTATGCATTGTTCATCTACCTAACTTCATGCTTACACTCGTGTAGGGATTCTAACTAAAGTCTAGCATAACCCCTGCATAGGTACCGAAGATTCTACCCAAGTTCTAACGCCATTAAATAGAGAGGTAACTTAGGAAGTCCGGTTAAGAGGGAATCTCTATCACTAGGACCCCTCGGTCATACATTCCTAGATTACACAATCACTTCTTAATGGTAATACTAGAGTATCCACTTCAATTAGAATGCCCTAACAGGAATTAGTCCTTATGTTAAAATATTTTGACTCTAGAAAGTGGGTAAGTATCGATGTCCTCTGTCACTAAGTGCATAATATATTTAGTTGAATGAGTATCATCTATCACTAAGGATCTCCTAGTTTTTCAGTCTAGTAGCAACTTTAATATAGAGACAAATCCCTCACATTTACTTGAATTGACTGTTGGAGATCGGTGGTTAGCTAGAAGGGGGGTTGAATAGCTCGTTACCCCAATTTGCTTTCCTACGATGTTAGCACAACGGAATACAAACAATAACAAATAGAAAGCTAATCTAAAGACAAGAAACAAGAAAGCAAACCGCTAACACGTTTCCCTTAACGTGGTTCGGAGATTAGGGCTCTTACTCTATGGTTGTCCATAAGGTGGGCGATCCCTCAATCCTTAGGTGGATTAACCCCTAGCAAACTCCGGCTATCTCAAGTCTCCTTGTGGGTGGAGAAACCTTACCATAAATTCAACCAAAACCTCTTGGGCACAAAGAAAAATCTTGAGCACTTAGTGACTACTAATTAGGGTTAATCACCACTAATTTCATCAACTTGGCTAGTCATCCCAAGCTTCATCTTATAGAGCTTGGGAAGAAACATCCTTGCTATTTACCGTTACCAGTCGACTGGTGCCAGCCCAATGGTACTCCAATAACTCTTTACCAGTTGACTAGTTCCTACCGTTCGGGCACAAAAACTCTCTGTGCTCCGCCCAGTCGACTGGTAAAACCCTAAACCTAGGGTTTCCCTTCCTGAGTACATTTCTCTTACACTCAGACCATCACGACTAACTTGACTCTTCTTTACATTCTTGACCTCTTGTCTTCAAACCTACTTCCTTTGGCTCTCGTCCCTCGAATGCATCCAAGCCCGTGGCTCATCCCAATGTCATCCTTCACGTATGCCTCGAAGTCGCTTCCCTCGGCCCTTATCCTTGCTGCCTTGTCCACGGTCGCTCTGATGCTCCATCCTTCACCGGATCTGAAGCCATCAAGCTAGTCATATGTGTATCCTGCAAACCTGTACACACATATACGCATATCAAATACAAGGATAAACCTAACTTAAACTCTTTTCTCAAACATCAAAACACATGGTCACACGGACCTTCAAGATTGCATCCAACATTGACCTCACATAGATTTCGTCAAACACATTCAAGGCACATCACATAATTCACAGCGTAAGAAAATGTCCAAATACATAGTTCATACATCACAACTACTTCCTACATCCTAGATTTGGAGAATCTACTGCATTACAAGGGATTATAATCTAAAGATGGAGAAAGAAGCAAACTACAACTCAATACATGGAGATAGAGAGAAGAGATGCTAATCTTTGAAGTGTAGCATCCTTGGAAGCACTCCCTTGCTCCGGAGATGGACGGATCTTGAAGGAATGGAGGTGGATGAAACCATAGGGTTTCCTCCTAAGGGAAGAACCCTTTACCAAGGAGAGAGATGAAATCACAAACCCAAGATCACTTAAAAAAATGGGGTTCTTGACCCTTTTATACCTCCTTCAAACTATCCAGGAAAACCAGGATTATAGGGGTCCAGTAAATTGAATTTTTCACCCATTAAATCTAGTTTTATCGTAATTCACCTTGAACCAAAGTTGTATCCCTTGAAATTATATACAATATGATATTTGGATCGAGACCTAGATCCAACCGAGTCGAAAGTTATAGTGGTTCAAAGTTTGATCTACAGTCTGGGCGGAGGTCCCGATGAAGCCGGGTTGGGAGGCATAACCGTGCCTTTTAGTAAGGCTAGACTCTACTTTCTCTCTATTGAACCTGAAGAAAAGTTGTAAATCTTGAAGTTAGTTACGTTTCGGTATAAATAACAGCTTGTAACTCCAATAAAGCGTAAAATTATGGTCGTTTTACGATTGGTCTGCAATCTACCGAGAATTCAGCATGGCTCTATTTTTGCGTGACATGGCCTTGGCTTCTCCGCCACATTACCATGTGGAATCAACACGGTCATGATCTTCCTCTTCTCTGGATAAAAGACACGATCATATGAAATCACACAACTAGGGTCTTCCTTTGCTCTGGAAGAACGACACAGTTGTGCCATTTGGCACGACCACGCCTTCCTTCGCCTCTGGAAATTTGGCACGACCACGCCTTGATTCTCCTATGGAAATTTGGCACGACCGTGTCATTTGGCATGGCCGGAGCCTGCTTTACTTCGGGATGGCCACATGGTCATGTGCTTTCACATGGCCTGAGCTTGATTTCTTTCGGAGTTTCTCCCATGTACATTTTTGTTCCATTTTTGCTCTAAATAATGTCATGTCAATAAGAAATAAGAAAACATACAAAGAGCATATCTCCAACAAAGAAGTAGAAATATGATATTACAATGAAATAGAGTGCAATAAACATAGATTATGCTCATAAAATATAAGTAGATGTACGCTAAAACATGCATAAAAGTGTATATAATTTATGTACATTACAACACCTATCACATGATTCATAGAACATGTATGCATCATGAGATAGGATGGGCCAATATAATCTAGACTCTAATACCTTCCTAGCAGTCCTTTGGGGGCCAAAATGCCCACCATAAGCTAGTGAATGACAAAAGGTAAGTACAGACTGAAACTCATAATCAGAAATGTATCGCCTAATAATCTACTCACTACAAAATTTCCACAAATATGGTTCATCCCACACATAATATTTTGTATCACTTCTTAATTCATCCTTTTGAGCTTTTGTGAATTTTGTGGGAAAAACATGTGCTACTAAAAAATTAACTAGATCTGTATACCATGGTAACTCACCATGCAACTGTAAAAGCTGCTCATCTAGAAAAGCATCATCAATGGTTGTGTAGTCAAAGTCTCTCTCAATCCTACTCAGATGATCTGTTACTAAGTTATTCTTCCCGCTCCTATCACGTATCTCCATGTCGAATTCTTGGAGCAAAAGCATTCATCTAATCAATCTTGGCTTGGCAACTAACTTCTTTAGGAGGAATTTTAAAGCTGCATGATCAAAAAAAATATCCACATGAGAACAAAGCAGATATAATCTAAATTTATCCAAAGCAAAAACAATTGATAAAAGCTCTTTTTTAGTTGTGGTGTAGTTTGCTTGTGCAGTATCCAAAGTCTTTGAAGCGTAGCAAATAACATGAGGTGCTCCATTTACTCTCTGTGCTAGGACAACTCCCACTGCATAATTCAAAGCATCACACATCAACTCAAATAGAATAGTCTAATCTGGTGGTCCAATGATTGGAGCTGAAATAAATGCTTCCTTCAGTCTTTCAAAAGCATCCTTGCACCTCTGATTAAAATGAAATATCACATCCTTCTGCAATAAACGAGTAAGTGGAAGAGAAATTTTGTTGAAATCTCTAATAAAATGCCTGTAGAACCCTGCATGTCCAAGAAAAGCTTGCACATTCCGCACACATGCAGGATAAGATAAAGAAGATATTACAATAATTTTAGCAAGATCTATCTCAATGTCATTTCTAGAGACTATATGACCCAAAACAATATCATGCTCGACCATAAAATAACATTTCTTGAAATTCAAAACTAGATCGATCTCAATGCATCTATATAAAACTCGTAATAAATTATCTAAACATGCATCAAAAGATGAACCATAAATAGAAAAATATCCATGAATACCTCCATGCAATGCTCTAATAAATCATCAAAAATGCTCACCATGCATCGCAGAAAGGTTCCTAGAGAGTTACAAAGTCCAAATAGCATACATTTATAAGCAAATGTCTCGAATGGGCAAGTGAAGGTGGTCTTCACCTAATCCTCCGGATCTATGCAAATCTGGAAGTATCCTGTATATCCATCCAAAAAGCAATAGTGGGACTTGCCTACTAGCCTTTCTAATATCTTATCAATAAAAGGTAAGGGGTAGTAGTCCTTTCTTCTTGCCTGATTCAGATTCTTATAATCCACACATACTCTCCATGAATTCTGAACTCTTATGGACATCAACTCATTATCATCATTTGCTACCACTATAATACTAGACTTTTTGGGACCCACATGGACTAGACTCAATCATTTTCTATTAGAAATAGGATAAATGATGTCAGCTTGTAAAAGTCTAGATACCTCTTTCTTTAGCACATCAAGAATCAATGGGTTAAGCTGTGTCTATGGTTGTCTCACTGGCTTCGCATCCTCCTCTAAATAAATCCTGTGCATACAGATGGAAGGACTGATCCTTGGTATATCATCAAGTGTCCACCCAATAGCGTTTCTGTGGTTCATCAGAACTTCTAACAATTTTTGCTCTTGCTATAGCTCTAAATTTCGGGCAATGATAACAGGTAGTTGTTAATTCTTGTACAAATATGCATATTTGAGATGCTCAGGTAAAAGATTCAAATCAAGTTCTGGTAACTGAATAATAGATGATAGTAATTCTTGGGGCATTGCTTCTACTGTACAATCCCCTACACTTACATCATTTCCTTCTGGTTCAACTAATAATTCAATCAAAAGATGTGATTCCTGGGGTATTACTTTCACTATGCAATCCCCTACACTTATATATTCTCCTCCTATTGAAAATGAACCACACATAGGTCTCAACTCAACTGCTCCTATATCACCATCAAAATCATCAAAATCTTCTAACTCAGATCCAAACTCATAAGACTTGGAGATATCCAAATGAGAATTCAACTTAGTAAGAAAATCCATACTATCCATCTCATCAAATAAATCAATACTATGAATAGAATGTTCTTCTGTGGGGTCCTTAATTGCATCAAAAATACTGAATTGCATAATTATATCTTCTATCTCCATAGAAAGAGTTTATTTTTGTCCTTGCAGTCTTAAGGAATGGTCTGCCAAGAATTAGTGGGGCCTTATTTGCTAGAAAATCACCCTCCATATCCAAAATGTAAAAAATCATCAGGAAATATAAGCTCGCTCACTTTAACCAAAACATCCTCTATCACTCCAGTTGGATGGGAATAACTACGGTTGGCCAACTGAATCACCACTCCTATAGGCTGTAAAGGTCAAATACTAAGTGACTAAAACACCAATTTTGACATTACAATAATTGAAGCACCCAAGTCCAACATAGCTTCCTCAAACACACAACTTCCAATAACACATGGCATTGTAAAAACTCCTATATCTTCACATTTCTAGGGTATTGGTTGCATGAGTCCAGGCACATTCTTTCCCATGCTAATCAGCTCGTTCCCCTTTAATTTCTTCTTATGCACACAGATCCTTGAGAAATTTAACATACTTTAGAATCTTCTTAATCATGGTTAACAAAGTAACATTCACCTCCACTTTGCTAAACAAATTCATAAGTTCTTGAAACTCACTCTAGCTTTTTCTTCCTCTACATTCTTCCTTGGCTAAACTTTTCTTTGAGGAAAAGGTAATGGAATAGAGGTTTCGACTCTTTGCTGATGTAAATTCTTCTTCAAGTTCTGAGTTGCAATTGGAGCTGAATCTGGCTGATTAGCTTCTGAATTTAAATGTTCTATTTGAAATGATTCTGAGTGAAACTGAGCTAAGTTAGATTTGCCACTGTTTTGAGCTAAGAAAGGAGTTGAATTTGAATCATTTTGAGTCGCTGAACTTAAATATATTTGAGCTAAAAATTGAGCTGAATTTAATTTTGTTATAGCTTCTGCTCTGCCTGAACTGTTGCTGAATTTGGTTCCTGATTTAATTGTTGAATTGGTTCAACTTCATCTAATCTAACTAGAACTCTCCTAATTAATTCAGTTGTAGTTTTGCCACTTCAAAGTGTTAATGTACTAACATTTCCTTTTAGATTTGGAATGGTTTGTGAAGATAGTTGACTTAATCCTTGTGCTTGCATTTGATTGATATTGGTTGCTAATTGGCTTATTTGTCTCTCTATATTTTATAGAGTAGAATCTTGTTGGTGCCGGAAGCACCAAACGATCGAACATGTGTTTTGATTATGTCAAAGGGTTCAAAATTAAGGTTATTTGTTGTCTGACAAGTTTGAATGAGATTGTAGAAAAGTCCTAAATGTTCTTAGGCAAAAGTTCTAGTTGCGGTTAGGCAAGTGGAAAACCTTAGGGGGTGGTAAACCTAGGTCCTAGGGGGTGGTAACCCTAGGTCCTAGGGGGCGGTAACCCTAGGTGAGGAAAAGTCCTAGCTGAGGTTAGGCAGGTGGAAAACCCTAGGGGGTGGTAACCCTAGATCCTAGAGGATGGTGACCCTAGGCGGAAAGTCTTGACGGGTCAAGATCTTCGGGCAAAATCCTAGAGTCGGGGACTCTAGGTTGAAATCCTGGTGTCGCGAACCGGGTGGAAGTCTGGACGGGTCATGGAGCGAACGTCCAGCATGAAGACCGGAAGCTTCGGACGCTGAGCAAAAGTCCAGTTGGTCTAGAGGATCAATCTGGCAACAGGTAAACTCTCCTGAGAGGAGTAGGTGAGGACGCGTTCCTCGGTGAGGGAACAGTAGACGTCGGTTCGACCTACGATTTTCGGAGGCGAAATTTAAAGTCAGAACCTGACAGTCCGAAGACTGTCAAATGTTTTATTATTCATGTTTTTATTGTGCTAACTTTATTTTATAGGGTATATGTTGTGTTTGGACTAACATACCTTGCAGGAAAGGTGAATCACAATAAAATGCTCGAATGAATAGTGTCCGAGGCGCCTCCGAGACTGTTGGAGGCGCCTTGGGCGCCTTAGCTGCAGCTGCGCAGGAAGCAGGACTGAAGGTGCCTTCCAAGGACTCTGAAGGCACCTTGGACAACCGATGGAAGGTGCCTTCCAAGGACGCTGAAGGCGCCTTCGGGTGGATAATCAGCGACCGCAGTGGAGCTTATCGATGATCAAGATTTGGGGTATAAGAGTTCGCTGAAGGCGCCTTCCAAGGAGCTTGAAGGCGCCTTCAACGACCCTATAAAGCAGGCCACAAATTAATGCATGGCAGACTTCCAATTGCGATCTTTGTAATATGCACTGCTTTACAAGATGAACCTGCTACTCAGTAACGTAACTCCAATAATCGAGCGACGCTCAGCTACTGTTCCGACAATCGATGACTATTTCCATAATCTTTTATTGTCGGTATAATCATTTTAAGTTCAGTACTTGTAATTAATCTTATAAAGATTCTCGAATTTATAGTGATTGCCCATTGAAAGCGATCAACGATCGCGGGCCTTGGAGTAGGAGTTGACATAGGTTCCGAACCAAGTAACCAAAAGTGTTAGCGATTGCTTTTAGTTTACTTCTATATTCTGCTGCGTATTTATGAAACAAATGTGAAATCCCCGAGCGTTATTCACCCCCCTAGCGCTTTTTGATCATATAATTAGTATCAGAGTGGGGTCGCTTCAAATCGATGAAACCACCATTCAAGCAATTTTTTCATGGTAATTTTTTTTAAAAATTTTCGGAGTCAATCGGAATTGATAAAATTGCCGCCTTTTGATCTGTTTTATCGAACGAGGTCTTTCATTTCTTAAAGTTGGTGCAAGCACCACTGGAGTTTTTATTATATTCTCTTATTCCCGCACTACTAATCCAAGACCAAGTCTTGGAACCTTTGCTCTCTTTTTATTGTGTGCGAGGTTTCTTCTTAAATGACCCACCAAGAAGGGTATAGCACTGCACGTTCTCCTCTCTTCTCTGACGAGGATTTTGGCTACTGGAAAAGGCGAATGGAGTATAATCTCAAGACACAAGTTGAGATGTGGATAATCATCCAAACTGATCTCGAACTTCCACTCAATGACGCTAGAAAGCTAGTCTCATGCCAGAACTGGGACACAACATTAATGAAGAAAATTGAGGTCGACGCCAAAGCAACATGCACTCTATAATGCGACCTGACAAAGGAGGAGCTGAACCGAGTCAACCCGTTCTCAAGCACCAAAGAATTATGGGAAAAATTGATCGAGCTGCACGAGGGCACTTCCGACACAAAGATAAGCAAACGAGACCTAATTCTGAATAAATTATATAATATAAAATGCAGGAAGGTGAGCCATCGAGCTAGCTTCATGCTCGTATACAAGATCTATTGAACAGGCTCCACGCGATCGGACAAAAAGTTGAGAATCTCGATGTCATCAGGTATGCACTAAACACGTTTCCAAGGAACACTTTGTGGGATTCCATGGTAGATGCTTACAAAGTATCCAAGGACCTTTCTTTAATTAGACTAGATGAGGTATTTTTAGAATTTGAATTGCACGAACAGATTAATGCACGTTTGACCGAGAAAGGTATAGCTCTAATTGCATGAACAAGCAGAACACGGGAACCAAAAATAAAGCGCAGAACTGAACCTGAGTCTGAAGATGAGTCGGATAAAGAAGACGACGAAATTACCACCGAGCTCGTAAAATTGGTACGGAAAATGTGCAAAAAGAAGAAGGTGACTCAATCGAATATGAATGTCAAGTCCGGAGTTACATGCTACGGTTGCAACCAAAAGGGGCACTATAAGCCGGAGTGTCCGAACCAGAAGCAATGAAGAAGGAAGTCCTTGAAAGTAACATGGTCCGAGTCCTCTAAAGAGTCCGACGAAGAAGAACACAAGCAAGCAAGCTACCTTGCTCTATCGGTACAAGCGTACGTTGCCGAAATCGAGTCCGAGTATGATATCGAGAGCGAATCAGAAACTGAGTCCGAGAAAAGCCATGGATCTGTATCTATTTCCGAAGGACCTAATCATATTGTAAGCTCTCTAATTTCTGGTACTAACATAGATGATTTACAAAATTTAGTTTCATATTTATTAAAAAAATTAGCCAAATCCAACGTCTGAGTCAAGTCACTCCAAAAGGAGGTAACAATCCTTAAGGAGGAGACTAAACTAAGTTCTTTGACTGAGCCAGTTCAAAATGAAAGTTCAACTCAAGTCCAACAACTTGAGGAAGAAAATTCCAATTTGAAAACTCAAGTTAGAGAACTTAAGGACACGTTGGAACGGTTCACCTTGGGTTCCAAGAATCTTGATCTGATTCTTGGAAAACAAAGAGTCGTTTACAACCGATCCAGACTTGGATTTAAGGCTAAACATAAATTTAGATCTTATTTGTCTCTAGTAAAACACTCAAATAGAAACTTAGTCCAAGCATGGGTCCCCAAGTCGAACTTGATTAATCAAGTTCGACTTGGTCAATATTGGATCCCCCAGGATCAGATTCATTACCTTGATATACCTTATCGAGGTTATTATTGGGGGGGGGGGGGGGGGCTAATAAAAAGACCATTTTTATCATAAAATAGAATTATCTGATATTTGATTTACTGCTTTTTATTATTCATGCTTAGACTAGGATAGATAAGGATCTAGGCTTGCTTCACACTCGACTAGTTAGACCGAGGAGTTTCAGAAAGGAAATTAAATATTCAATTTCTTTGAAAGGATTTGTCTAGAAGTGGTGAATAATCGCATACCCAAGAGGCCTAATGTCTCGCCACAGTCTGGGAGCCCATCATTGAAATGAATATTTAATTAACTGATTATAAAACCCGAGTCTAACTCAAATTTAAATCAATCCTTAGATTATAATATAAATTAAAGATAAAATTAACCATCTCAAAAAACTATCAAAGTTCCCTGATTGAAAATCTAGAAAAGGGTGAGATGGACCTAGGTTTAAAGTAGTTAACCAAACCTGAATTAATTAAATTAAAGCTTACTCAATTAAATTCATAATTAATTATAAAATCATGATTAATTTCAAAAACTAATTAATTATAAAAAGTGTAATTTCAAAATCTAATTAATTACTTTCAAATCTAATTAATTTCAAAATATTAATCGTAATTTCAAAATGTCAATTATTTTCAAATAATAATTAGATTATAATTATTTTCAAATCATAATTAATTTCAAAAAGTTAATTAGTTTCAAATCATAATTAATAATTAATTTCAATTAATTCTAAAATCGTTAATCAAAGTAAATTATTTTTGAATGATTTAATTTTTAAAATATTAATCATAATTATTTTTAAATATTTTTTAAAAAGTTTTAAAAATTCAAATTACTCAAACATATATGTTTTCAAATTCAAACTTATACTTTACTTTTAAAATCTTAATTTAACTTAAATTATTTTTAAAATATACTTCAATATCATAAATATTTTTTAAAATTAAAGATAAAAACAACTTAACTTAACTTCATCTCACATACACTCATAAGTTGAACATGCTTGATAACCTAGAATGGGTGAGATAGAAAATCAAGAAAATAAATAATAACTTTTATATTTTTGATTTACATACATGGATTCTAGGACCCTAAAAAATTTTTTTGACATTATTTAAGGGGGAGTGCAAAGAAGTTTAAGATATTATTTTTATTTTGTTAAAGTATTGTTTTTCAAAGTTAAACTTTTCAAAAGTTCAAAATATTTCTAAAAGAGGAAGTTCAATTTTTTTACTATTTTTTAAAAGAAAAATAAATTATTTTTTGAAAAGATAGAAACTAAGTGTTTGCTAAAGTATTTTTAAGTATTTTTTCAAAAAAAAAATAATTACTTAGCTAAGTATTTTTACAAGAAAATATTTTTAAAGCTAAGTTTTTTTATCAAAATATTTTTAAAGCTAAGGTTTTATCAAAATATTTTTAAAGCTAAGGTTTTATCAAAATATTTTTAAAAGCCAAGCTTTTTGAAAATCTTTTTTTTGAAAGGCTAAGCACTTAACTCAGTTTTTATCAAATCTTTTAAACTAAGCTTTTATCAAAAAATTTTAAGCTGAGTACTTTTTACTAAGCCTTTTTAAAAGCCTCTATAAAGCTAAGTTTTTTTATCAACTTCTTTTGAAAGTCAAGTACTTGACAAAGTTTTTAGCTAAGTGTTTGTCCAAACATTTATTTTTAAAGCTAAAATTTAACTAAGTTTTTTTTAAAAGCTAAGTATTTTCAAAAAATTTCTAATTTAGCTAAGTGTTTTTAAAAGAATTTTTTTTTCAAAGCTAAGTTTAGCTAAGTGCTACCCTTCGAGGGGGAGCTTCAAATTAAACAAAGTAAAATCTCTTTTGTCAAACAACCTTCTCTCCTTTTTGATATATGTCAAAGGGGGAGAGAAAAGTTAAAAGTTAAGAGTTAAACATAATTTTATGAAAGGAGGAGCATAAGGAAGTTTTTTTTACAAACTTTTGTATTTAAATTTTACTTAACTCTGAACCGGTTTCTCATAATAAAAAATAGGGAGATTGTCGGTGTGGGAAGCACCAGATGATCAAACCTGTGTTTTGATTATGTCAAAGGGTTCAAAATTAAGGCTATTTGTTGTTCAACAAGCTTGAATGAGATTGCAGAAAAGTCCTAAGTGTTCTTAGGCAAAAGTCCTAGCTGCGGTTAGGCAAGTGGAAAACCCTAGGGGGTTGTAACCCTAGGTCCTAGGGGGCGGTAACAATAGGTGAGGAAAAGTCCTAACTGAGGTTAGACAGGTGGAAAACCCTAGGGGGTGGTAACCCTAGGTCCTAGGGGTTGGCAACCCTAGGTGGAAAGTTTTGGCGGGTCGAGATCTTCGGGCAAAATTCTAGAGTCGGGGACTCTAGGTTGAAATCCTAGTGTCGCAAACCGGGTGAAAGTCTAGACAGGTCGTGGAGCGAACTTTCAGCATGAAGATCGGAAGCTTCAAATGCTGAGCAAAAGTCCAGTTGGTCTGGAGGATCAATCTGAAAATAGGTAAACTCTCCTGAGAGGAGTAGGTGAGGATGTGTTCCTCGATGAGGGAACAGTAGGTGTCGGTTCGACCTACGATTTTCGGAGGCGTTGATTCGAAGACTGTCAAATACTTTATTATTCATGTTTTTATTGTGCTAACTTTGTTTTGTAGGGTATATGTTATGTTTGGACTAACATACCTTGCAGGAAAGGTGAATCACAATAAAATGCTCAGATGAACAGTGTCTGAGGCGCCTCCAGGGCTATTAAAGGCGCCTTCCAAGGACTCTGAAGGCACCTTGGACAACCGATGGAAGGCGCCTTCCAAGGACGCTAAAGGCGCCTTCGGGTGGATAATTAGTGACCACAACGGATCTTATCGACGACCAAGATTTGGGAGATAAGAGTTCGTTGAAGGTGCCTTCCAAGGAGCTTGAAGGCGCCTTCAACAACCCTATATAAGCAGGTCACGAATTGATGCATGACAGACTTCCAATTGCGATTTTCTACTGTGCACTGCTCTACAAGACGAACCTGTTACTCAGTAACGTAACTCTGGCAACCGGGCGACACTCAGCTGCTGTTCTGACAATCGACGACTACGTCCATAATATTTTATTGTCGGTATAATCTTTTTAAGTTCAGTACTTGTAATTAATCTTGTAAAGATTCTCGATATTATAGTGATTGCCCACCGAAAGCGATCAATGATCGCGGCCCTTGGAGTAGGAGTAGACATAGACTCCAAACCAAGTAACCAAAAGTGTTAGAGATTGATTTTAGTTTACTTCTATATTCCACTACGTATTTACGAAACGAACATGAAAACCATGAGTGTTATTCACCCCCTCCCCCCCCTCTAGTGCTTTTCGATCCTACAAATCCATCCTCAATTGATTTTGTTGTTGTTGCATGAGATCCTCCATCTTTTGTTGCTACTGTGCATTTGTTGACAATGAACTGTTGGAGTTGTTTTAATACATGTAAGGTCTCGGATATGAAGATGAAGCATGAGGTTGTTGAAATTATTGCTGAAATTGCTATGGAGGGTGCTGGAAATTCTAAAATTGTTGATTTGATTGTTGAACTTGTTGACTTGTAAGTTGGAAATAATTCTGAAATTGCTGATTTGGTTGCTAAAAATTCTATTGAACTGGTGGTTATTGAAAATTATTTCTATACCTCAAATTAAGATGATCCCTCCAACCTAGATTATATGTAGAAGATATAGGATTATATTTCTGATGTTAGTATTGAGTGTTGGAGATCTCATGACCGGCTAGAAAGGAGGTTGAATAGTCGGTGCCTCCAAATCGATAGATTCCTACATTTGTTAGTTTGCGCAGCGGAAATACAAACTAATATGAACACAAATAAAGCTAAAGACAAAGAAAAACAAGCAAACCACTAACACGACGATTTACATGGTTCGAAGATAAGGCTCCTACTCCACGGCTATCCTTGAGGTGGACGATTCCTATTCGTCGGTGGATTACTCCCTGAAAGACCTCTGGCTAGCTCACGCAGCTCCTTGTGGGTGGAGAAATCTCACCATAATTCTAACAAGAATACTTGAGTTACTAGGGCACAGGTAGACTACTAATAGGGGTTAACCACCTCTATTTCATCAATCTTAACCAATCTCCAAAGCTTTGGTCATATAGGCCACGGGTTGGAAAATCCCGCCTACCAGTTGATTGGTGAAAGTGCTAGTCGACTACCCTCTGCGGAGATTCGACTGTTACAACCCAACAGCTCGATACCAGTCGACTGACGAAAGTACTAGTCGACTGCTCCACACTGGTCGAGCGAACAGAAGCGTTCTGTTCACTCCTAGTCGACTACCCAATCGACTGTACCAATTGACTGCTATTTCCATTAGTCGATTGGTACCCCGAGTACAGTCTCTCAGCACTCGAACCCTCACCCTTACGACTCACTTGACTCTTCTTCGTTGCAGCCTTGACCTCTTGCCTTCAAGCCTACTTCCTTTGGCTCTCGTCCGTCGGATGCACCCAACCCGCGGCTCGTCCCAATGTCATCCTTCGCGTATGCCTCAAAATCGCTTCCCTCGGCCCTTGTCCTTGCTGCATTATCCATGGTCCCTCGGATGCTCCATCCTTCATCGAACCCAAAGCCATCAACCTGAGTCATATGTGTATCCTGCAAACTTACACAACTCAAATACACATATCAAATAAAAAGGTGAACCTAACTTAAATCCTTTACCCAAATACCAAAACACATAGTCTGATGAACCATTGGGATTGCTCCAACAATCTCTCCCTTTTTGATGTTTGACAATACGTTTAAGTTAGGAAAAACATAATAGCAAAATAATATGCTAAAAATAATGGACTTACGTTGCCAAGGATACACACTTGGACTTACATCGCCGAATAGACTTACGTTGCCAAGGCTACACACTTGGACTTACACCGCCGAATGGACTCACGTTGCCAAGGCTACACACTTAGACTTACACCGCCGAATGGACTTACATTGCCAAGGATATAAACTTGGACTTACACCACCGAATGAACTTATGTTGCCAAGGCTATACACTTGGACTTACACTACCGAATATACTTACACTGTGAAGGTTACACACTTGGACTTACACTGCCGAATAAAAAATATAAACATGTATTGGAACCTATCACAAGGCTCCCCCTATACCTATGCTCCCCATTGAGTTAGGAATTTCATACAAAGGCACTTAAGGTTTTCCTAACTAAACCTTCTTCTCCCCGTTTGCCTAATATTAAAAAGCTCCAACAATATCCCAATTGTTGAAACTAGTCATCCAAATTGACCCTAAACTCGCGTATTCATCCTCCATGGATCTCATACACCCCAAACGAGTTGACCTGGTCACTAACCCATGCTGAAAACAGTTTCAGGCTAGTATCAGTCGATTGCCAGAAGCACCAATCAACTAACATTATCGAAACAAACCCACAGAACCATTCTGTGTTCGATAAACACTGTTACTAGTTGACTGGAAATTGTACCAGTCGACTGACACCCTAATTTTAACCCAAACAGTATTCTGAACTCAATTTCAGAAATGCATAAAAAATTTCACAGACATCTAAAAATCTCCAAATTTTATGGAGATGTTTGTTTTATCCATGTCTACTTGGAAAAAATACATCTAAAAATGTATCTATCACCAATCCCAAGATTGATACAAAACCCAAAACTAGCTAAATGGTTCAATGGGACCTTGACCTAAAGTCCTAGTTTTGGCTTCCGCTTGATGTATTTGCCCATACTAACCCACAATGCATCCCTAGCATTGGTTTATATGGCATCTATATATCCAAAATCAATTATCATGTACTATGACCCCAATGTCATATTTTCTTGCATGAAACATAACTCAATTGTGTCAATTCCCTAAGGTTGAGACTCAAATCCGTCTCCAAACCTTTTGGCACATTTCATGACTCAATCTAGACTCTCAAGTAAAACTCACTTGAGATCCATCTGTCATGGGTCCCAAATTGACTCTTTGAGCTCCCCCTAGAGCTCTTAGCCTTAGCCACCTCCCTAGGTGACTCATTCACAATTGCTAGAAAATATCAGTGCACCTCCAGTGACACTTAGCCTACAAACCTAACCTTTTTAATTTTGGACACCTTGTTCTTAGTTAATTTCTTCTTACCATTAAATAGATTTCCCTTATCATTTATTGGCTTCTCCTTGTTATAGTCATATGCAACCCTAGCATAAGACTTTCCCTTAGCCTTGGAGACACTAGATCGGTATCCCAATCCCGATCTATCATTGTTGAATCTTTGGCTACCCAACACCATACCTAAACCCTTAGATCCAATATTGAATCTATCTAAGGTTTTCTCCAAATGATCAAGCTTTATCTTTAAAGCTTGATTTTCCCTTTCTAGGTTCCTAAACCTAGAGTCAACATGTACACCTTGGACATTCCTAAACCTACCCATTTTTCTAAGCATATGTCTTCCCTTCTTGGGATTTTTGCCTAGATTCTCCTTAGGTCTACCATTTCTAGATTTATTATGCATAGGTCTCTTAGAGTTATCTCTAATATTTATCCTATTCCTATTATGATATCTAAATCTAAAATTTTACACGGGTAAATAATGACAATTATTCCTAGCATGCATGGGAGTATAAGAATTTAAATTTGAATTACACTTTAAATTAGAGTATACCTCCCTTACCCTTGAAGCTCCCCCTTGACTTGAACTCTCCCTTCTTGGGGCATTTGATGTGGTAGTGGCCCTTCTCCCCACACATGAAACACACAATGCGCATGTTCCTTCTTTGGCCTTCTTCATTTTTACAACCCTTGTTAGTATTCAAATTAACTTGAATAAGTTTAGGAGTTACCTGTAGGATCGTAATGAATTTATATATCTCCACAATTACATGATATTGTCCACTTTGGGCCTAAGCCCTCATGGGTTTGCTCTTAGGCTCTCCCCAAAAGGTCTCATACCAATGGAGATATCTTTTCTCTTTATAAACCACATGATCTTTTCCATGTGTTTTACAATGTGGGACTATGTTTGCAACATTGCAACTTCAACAATCCCCCCCTTAAACAAAGGACTACATGCTTCCCAAGTCCGATCCTTCGACCCACCAGATCCTCTACCCTTCGATCCACCCGACCTACTAGCTAGACTTCCTTTATCTGGTGTCTGGTCCTTTTTTAATTCGAACATAGGAGCTCCCACTTTCTTTGTTCGAGGTAATATTGTAGCCACATGGCTTAATCAGACCATGACTATTGTGCACAGTCGGCGGTTAAACCTTCTGGCAGTCCGGGCTCTGATACCACTTGTAGAATCGTAATGAATTTAGATATCTCCACAATTACATTATATTGTCCACTTTGGGCCTATGCCCTCATGATTTTGCTCTTGGGCTCTCCCCAAAAGGCCTCATGCCAATGGAGATATCTTTTCTCTTTATAAACCACATGATCTTTCCCATATATTTTACAATGTGGGAGTATGTTTGCAACCTTGCAAACCCAACATTACCTTCTTCTTACCCATTGGGCATATACTCTTGTAGTGCCCCTTCTCATTGCATCCAAAGCAAATGATGTAGTCTTTTGACTTCACATCGGTGAAGGTGCTTGCTAAGTTGACTTCGAAGACCTCTTCTTCTTCTTCACTTGTCTTGGATTGTTCTTCAATCCTTGAGGATGTAGATGATACCTCATCTTCCTTCTCCTCCTCGGATGTTGAGCATGGCTCAACATCCGTTTACTCCTCCTTAACTTAAGCAATTAAACCCATCTCCTTAGGTTCTTCTTCTTCTTGTGTAGGTTTAGGTTCTTCTCCTAGAACCGTCTTCACTTTGCTTCACAAATCATGGGTGTTCTCATATTCACCTACATTACTTATCACAACAGATGGCAATATATCTATTAAGATTGATATTACCTTTGAGTTTGCCGCTGATCGTGAGATTTTCTCTTCCGTCCAATATCTTGATCGGAGTTTCTTCCCTTTCTTATCTTTTAGAACTTTAAACGACTCCTTGATCATTATCATGGTGTCCCAATCCGTGTCAAAAAAGACCTTCATCTTCATCATCCAAAATGTGATGTCCCCTAGGCTTCCTCCTTCAAACTTTGGAGGTGCTATCAAGTCGGCCATCTTTTGCTTCCTTGGCAGTTAGTCCAATGGAGAGCGTCCTCTCTCTGATACCACTTGTTGGAGATCTCATGACCGATTAGAAGGGGGGTTGAATAGTCAGTGCCTCCAAACTATAGCTTCCTACACTTGTTAGTTTGTGCAACGGAAATACAAACTAATATAAATACAAAGAAATCTAAAGACAAAGAAAAACAAGCAAACCGCTAACACGCGGACGATTTACGTGGTTCGGAAATAAGGCTCCTACTCTATGGTTGTCCTTGAGGTGGACAATTCCTATCCATTGGTGGATTGATAACCATGATTTTGCTACATTATTTTAATTCATAATGCATATTTTTATTGGTCTGTTCATAGCTTAAACTCACATTTACATTACATTTTGCAAATTGCATGTGATCTTGGACTTATTTGTAAATTAGTCAATTATCATGGTATTTGATGCTAATATTTGATTATTATTTTGTAGGCATCAAAAGGGTCATAGACCCGATCAGATCAGAACACACTTGGGATCAAATCTAGGGCTAAATGAGGCGATTAAAGCTTTGGAGCGATTTGGACTGTTCATCTACAATCAAGCAAATCTGAGCCATCCGTGGAGAATCTAGTCTATCCGACCTAATGAGGAGCAGATCTCGTCCATTGATGAAGATCCGAAGCTTTTGATCTAGATCTGAAGACATCACAACCGTTAGATGAGATCAAATCAATCTGGACTGTCCAATCAGATATGAGGATGATTTAAATGGCGAGAAGCTACAGTGCAGAAGCGGGCTCGGCTTCGTGATTTCTCTACAGTGTCATCTTCTTCTTCGAGCGATGGCCGATGCTTCCATTCCATATCCAGAGCCGGAATTCAATCTTCTTCGTCGCCGGCGAGCTATCTACGATCCAACCACCAGCAATTCCAGGGGCAGAGCGCGATGCAGTGGGCGTTCCCCGATCGTAGTTTTGTTGTCCGCGAGCTTCATTCCGGCTAAGATTTGTGGGTGTTCCCCGATCTGAGCTGCTGTCATGCTCACTGGAGGATTTGAGGATGTTCCTTGGTTCTTCAGAGTGCTATCCATCTTCATTTCCACTTCGCGTCTCTGGATTCAGCAAGATGTGCTCTGTTCTTCGGCGGCTGGTGATTTCAGGTGATTCCAAGCTAGATAGGGTTTCCATTAGCTTTGGACTTCTCTTGAATGTACTGGGGACTCAGTGGTGAGCTGGTGATTGTCGGAAGGGCGTTCCCAGAGGCAAATCTGTGTTTTGGCATAGAGGAGGAGTTTGTTTCGGGTTTGGTTTATGGAATGTTTAGGGTTTTGTTTACTTTGATTTTGTCTTTGAATTATGCTTGAACTTGCTCAGATCTGATGATCTGATTACCTAGTTTTGCAATTCAGATTTTGTTTCAGTTTTGATACTTGTTTTCTTTGATTGTTTGCAATTTAAACCATGTTTAGCTACTAACATAGTTTATAATTACAGTCATGTTTTCTGCAATTTCTTTAGATTTAAGTCTTTAATTCAGATCTTTGTTCTATGCATGAGATTTGTTGTGACTACGATGAAGTTTAAATGAGAATGTTTCATTAGAGATTCTCCTTGTATACCTATATTAAACATTGTTGAATGAGGTTGAGATTAAAGATTTGTTGGTTTAGATTGATTGTTCAAGTTGATTACAATTATGAATTGGATGCTTCATCTGTTCAATATTATTGTGTTTGAGCTTTTGAGATTGATTGTTGATTGTAATTGAGAATAGAAGATGTGACGATTAAGTTTAGGTTGGAACTGGATTGTGATGGTGATAAAATGTTAGGCTCGGTTATTGAAATTGTGATGAGATTTTGAATGTAATGGTTACTGTATTGTGAATTGTAGAGATAGGGATTAAATCATTTGGATCAATGATGCATTAGAGGTATAATTCAATGTAAGAATTTAATTTGAATCGAATCTAGAGTATTCACACAACTCACTAGTTAACCTTGGAAAAATATGACTTGGGACTCCTTACTACATGGGTTATTTTAGTTTATGTGAGTTTCAATCTTAATCAATTTGGGGTGCCACGTGATATGCAAAAAGGCCAACACCAAATTTTGGCTCCGTTGCCGGGGAGAAATTAGTAGTGAGTGTTTAATTTTAGATCGTGCATTGATTGATTTTATTTGTTAGCATGTTGATTGATATGATTGCTTATTTCTTTTTATATTTTCATGTTGGTTTGTTCTTGAATTATTAAGTGCTTTTACTGTTCATATTTTCATGTGTTTGAAACTTTATGCTCTTGAATCTTCTAATTTTGAGTTCTAGTGTTATAGTGAAGAACAGGAGATTTCTTTAGCATGGATCCATATTTTCAGAATTTTGGAGGTGGAATGGAAAATCAATGTTTTCAGCCTGAGTATCAATTTTACCCAAACATGGATCAATAAAATAGGTATGAGTCATTTTCAAATGGTTTTAATGCAAATGGGTGGATAATTCATGTTTCAGATATGAAAGTGCACAAGGATAATTTGTTGAGCCATATCCAGTCTACCAGAGTTCATATGGGTTCCAAGAAGTTTCAACATCTTCTTTGCCAAATTCTTTTCAACAAAATGATCCTCAGATGGATGAGTCAACATGGAAACTCAGGGATATTATGCAACAAATGAGCGAGCATCAAGAGAAATAATTTTCAAGGATACAGAACATACAGATTCAGTTGGATCAAATTGTATCATCCATCAATCAACTGCAAGCACAAAATTCCAGTGGAGAGATGGGAAGTAGCGATTCTGTCAGGCCTGACCCTACTTCTATCACTTCACATGATTTTTCTAGTAATTTTTATGATAATGATGTAATTATGCAAATTTCTGATCCTAATGATTTTGTTGTTGAAGATGTTGATAGTGATTCAGGTTCTGAACATGTTTTTGAAGATGATTTAAGTGTAGTGGAATGCTTACTGGAAGCATTACCTCAAGAATCACCAAGAATTGAAGATGTAAGTGTAGGGAGTTGTGCTATAGAGCCAAGCACCTAAGAATCACTACATGAAATTGTACAGCCACTTGAACCATCACTTGAACCAGAGCTTGAGCATTCATTTGATGAAGAGGAGGTAACAATCACCACTCCAGGTACCTCTCAAGATGACAAGGTGAGTATTTTTTGTGATTTTTCAAAAAAAATTATAGAGGTGTCGTTCATTGATTTCATTAGGTGTGATTCATTTCTTGATAAATTTTCTACCCACACTAATATTCTCTTATTTTCTTTTTATCCCACATGTGTATGGGAGGTCTTGTCTTTTAATGATGTTGTAGGAGAATACAAGCTCCCGGAGTGGATGCTTGAACTGAACCGCCTCCGTCCTCCAGAAAAAGCTTTGAAAGGAAAAATGAAGAATAAAAAGAATTTTAGTGGAACCACAATTACACCTCTACCGATATGGATTTTGTTACTAAATCTTCTTCGACCACCGGAATTAAAGGGGAGTTGGTTCCAATTTCACTTTCTTTTGCATTTTAATTCATGCTTTGTTAATAAATTCTTTATACGTTTCTTAGTTTCATACTTTGCATTTTGTTTTCACATTTGCTTCCATACTTTGCATTTAGTTGGTATACATAGCATGTCATTTTTAATAAAATTCTCCATGAATTTTTCTAGTAATACTTTTAAGATGGTAAAAGCTTCTTAAATTTGATCATCAAGTTGAGGTCAAGTGACATGATTGGATGCTTTTCTTGCATGATATTGGTTAGTGTGTTAGTGGATTCCAATTTTATTAATTGAGCTTGATTGCATAAAAAGTACCTAGAGAGGACCATCTCAAGCCTATACTCTATTATTTTCTTTGTGTGACATGTACTTACAACAATTGAAACTCTAGAACTTGCTTTGCTTCTTTTCAAAGTCACAATAGCATTTGTGTGCATGGAAATTGAGGATTTTATCAATTTTGTTCCCCTTCATACTTTCCAATTCCTTTCCTCACAATTTTTTTTTATACATTCTCATCTAGCATTTTAATTCTTGATAATCTTTGCTTGTCATTCTTTAATTGAGTGTTTTGGTTGAATACTTGATGAGTTAGATTTTGCAAGATGATAAAGGTTTAAGTGTGGGGGAAGGAATGTTTATTTGGCAAGTTTATGGTGTGCCAATCTGATTTGCAAACAAAAAGAGTTCCTAAAAGCTGGAACTGATTTCCGAGAGTGTGAATTTCTGAAACTGCTCTTTTGATTTTCCTGGAATCAGAGTTCTAAAATTGAATTTGGTAGTTGAGTGCTAAATTGGAATTACATGAATGAACCAACTTTGAATTTCTGCTGAACTGTGCTAGTTTTAAATGCTGAAATGCAAGAAAATTCAGATATCAAGAATTTAATTTGAGTGTTGAAAATTCATTGAATCTAAATTCATTGGATGCTGAATTTGCTAAGGTTGGAATGAGCTATATTCCTTGGTTGATTGGAATTAATCTGATTCTGTATCTATGTTTGCATTGCTGATGGTATCTGAGTTTGGTGTCAAAATCTGATGAAGTTTATTTGATTAACATTGCTTTGAATTGAAGTTCCAATCACTTTAATGCTAATTGAGTCTTATTTCTGATTTCTTGAAAGACATGCTCAATTCTGAACATTTCTGCTGTGCAGGAATGTATTAGAATATTAATTGGTCTTTTTGGATGGAATAGAATGAGATGTTGGTTCCTGCACATTAAACAGATCTACCATTCTTTGAAACTGGGAAATTTCATAACTGAGAAGGAAAGGTGGGCTATGGATAGAATTTAGACTGTTATGTGCCAAAGCTTATAGATATCTTTGATCATAGCCAGTTCAAGTTAGGTTCCTGCCATTATAGTACTAATAGCATGACATTCCATACAAGGAACTTCATGACTCAGACTAGGACTTCCTCTGAATTAAACTCTGAAGCTGAAAATTATGTACACTAGTTTGTGCCAATTTTGTGCCAACTTTCTCTTTAAACTCTCAAATCGTTGAGAAATTCAAGTAAATGTATTGTATGCTCAATGAAAAATGGAGTGCCATTCTTTCCAAGCTTTTACTGAGTAAAAATCTAGAATGACATGAGAATTGGAAATTAAAAAAAAATACAGAATTTGGAAATGTAGAATTGAAGATCTTCATGTTCCAAAATTGATGCTATGGTGTACTTCAATCTTTACAAGGAAACAGTACTGAATCTTAGACTGAATGCAGGAAGATGATCTGCAGGAATGAAGTTATGAATTTTTAGAAATGAAGCATAGCTGAATTTGGAATTTGTTGCTGTATTTTGATAAAGATTGCCAACTCAAATTTTGAATATGTGTTGATGTAACAGTGTGAATTCTGCAATTCGAAGAGCTTGACAAAATATTATAGCTGCTGAAATTTCAATGGAACACTTTGAAAGGCCTTGGAATTCTGATACAAGAAGTTGAGTTCTGAAACCTGAATGATGAAGAAGCATAAATGAAGGAAATCAATGGTGGATGTCAAGATGTGAAGTGATGTAGAATCTGATGTAGATCCTTGTACTTGTTTATATGCTGCTGGGACATAATCAAGTGCTTAAATTGCTCAAGGCAGTGGTCTATTGAATCTTGGGAGCTAAGCAAGGTTCATTTGGAGGTTATAATGAAGTGAATCACTGAATGATACAGAGCAGTGATACATAGGGCAAGGATGCTTATCTATTGCATGATTTGGATTCTATCTCTGAAATTCTGAAATAGCATTAACAGAGAAATAGGAAATGTTTCGTGCCAATGCTCAATGCTGATCTCGAGCAGCAACAAAATGAATTTTGAATTTAGCAGAACTGAGACTTGATCCAAGAAGTTGTATCTGCTTTGCTGAGAAGTGTGAACTATGAATAAAATTTGAATCTGTAAGTACTAATTCCTAGTGCAATTTGTACAAATTTCAACATTAAGTGGATCCTGATCTTGTCGAGATTGGAAACTTGAATTGCCTTGATTTTGAATTCGAGAAAGATATTAGCAGAGAAGAGAGTAAACTTAATTTTCTAGAATCTGATTTGTGTAATCAGTTTTACTGTGATAAATTCTGGAATTGTATAGCTAAAGTTACTGATTTCCAAGAGCTATGGATAGCTGAACTACTCTTTATGACTTCCTATTCGTATACTGGAGTATAAGCAAATTTACTAGAAGAAGGCAGAGTTGCTGAGTTGTTGCACGTGTGAAACTTATGAAAATCACATTCAGGAACTTGTTGCATGCCAAAAGTTGTGCAAATTTTGATTAGTAAATAGCTGAACTTCTTTAACTTGGAATTTCTCAAGCTTAAGCTCGATTCAGCTATTATAGAGACTAGCCTATATTCTGAAATGGTTGTCTCAAAGGCTAAATCTACAGGATGCAAAATCTAATAGACTAAGTTGCAGAAATTTAGGTTTTGAAATGCTGTAATTAATGCAGGAATTCAGGAAATGCAGCATGCTGCAGAATAAAAACAAACTGTAAAAAATATACAAACTACAGGATGAAAAGGAAAACAGTGGCTAAAAGAATTTCAAATAATTAGATACATGTGGTGTTTTCTTGTCTGAGATGGCCAAGATTTTAAGTGTGGGGGAGGGAGCTTTTCTCCATGAGGTGATTTAAGATTATTTGAGCTTTCAAAGTGATGGAATGAAGTGAAAAAACAGTAAAAACAGTGAAGAAAGAAAAAAATTAGAAAAATGGCACATCAAAAAAGCATCAAGTGTGAAGATAGAGTATCAAGATTCTATGTTTGCATTCAAATTGAAGGAGAGGTTAGCTTGATATGTTGAATTGGTGACGACAAATGGTATTCATCTTTTTTCACATCAAAATGGTCAAGTCATCAAGTATATTCCTCCAATACTCTTATCTTCTCAATTTTTCGTTGAATTCTTTACTTTTGCCTATTTCATCCACTTTCATTGTTCTTTTTTATTCCATTTAAATTCTTGTTTATTAAATCCTTTTGATTCATATATGCTATGTTTATAGTGGTGAAGAATTAGAAAATAAGCAAGCTTATGGTAGTGAAATGTTGTGAGTGACATTGAGTGAGCTCCACTAAAATACATTTTTGAGTGTGAGGGCTAGAATAGGTGAATACCTTGTGAGATTGCAACTTGCTTAATTTTTCAATTGGATTGAAATTACCATACCTACTGATTATTGTTTAGATTGTATTCATGATTGTTTGTGATCTTTAAGATGACCTTAGTTAATTACCTTTTACCATCTTCTAGGTATTGCTAGGAAATTTTTGTGGGAGATGATTTTTAGGTTTTCTTTACTTGAACGGGACGTCCAAGACTAAGTGTGGGGGATTTAATAACCATGATTTTGCTACATTATTTTAATTTATAATGCATGTTTTTATTGGTTTATTCATAGTTTAAACTCACATTTACATTACATTTTACAAATTGCATGTGATCTTGGACTTATTTGCAAATTAATCAATTATCATGGTATTTGATGCTAATATTCGATTATTATTTTGTAGGCATCAAAAGGGTCATGAACCCGATCAGATCAGATCACACTTGGGATCAAATCTAGGGCTAAATGAGGCGATCAAAGCTTTGGAGCGATTTGAACTGTTCATCTACAATCAAGCAGATCTGAGCCATCCATGGAGAATCTGGTCCATCCGACCTAATGAGGAGCAGATCTCGTCCGTTGATGAAGATCCGAAGCTTTTGATCCAGATCTGAAGACATCACAACCGTTAGATAAGATCAAATCAATCTGGACCATCCGATCAGATGTGAGGATGATTTAAATGGCGAGAAGCTACAGTGCAGAAGCTGGGCTCGGCTTCGCGATTTCTTTACAGTTTCATCTTCTTCTTCGCGCGACGGCCGATGCTTCCATTCCATATCCAGAGCCGGAATTCAATCTTCTTCGTCGTCGGCGAGCTATCTACGATCCGGCCACCAACAATTCCAGGGGCAGAGCGCGATGCAGTGGGTGTTCCCCGATCATAGTTTTGTTGTCCATGAGCTTCATTCCGGCTAAGATTTGTGGGTGTTCCCCGATCTGAGCTGTTGTCATGCTCACTGGAGGATTTGAGGGTGTTCCCTGGTTCTTCAGAGTGTTATCCATCTTCATTTCCACTTCGCGTCTTCGGATTCAGCAAGATGTGCTCTGTTCTTCGGCGGTTGGTGATTTCAGGTGATTCCAAGCTAGATAGGGTTCCCATTAGCTTTGGACTTCTCTTAAATGTGCTGGGGACTCAGTGGTGAGCTGGTGATTGTCGGAAGGGCGTTCCCAGAGGCAGATCTGTGTTTTGGCAGAGAGGAGTTTGTTTCGGGTTTGGTTTATGTAATGTTAGGGTTTTGTTTACTTTGATTTTGTCTTTGAATTATGCTTGAACTTGCTCAGATCTTATGAACTGATTACCTAGTTTTACAATTCATATTTTGTTTCAGTTTTGATACTTGTTTTCTTTGATTGTTTGCAATTTAAACCATGTTTAGCAACTAACCTAGTTTATAATTACAGTCATGTTTTCTACAATTCCTTTAGATTTAAGTCTTTAATTCAGATCTTTGTTCTATGCATCAGATTTGTTGTGACTGTGATGAAGTTTAAATGAGAATGTTTCATTAGAGATTCTCCTTGTATACCTCTATTAAACATTGTCGAATGAGGTTGAGATTAAAGATTTGTTGGTTTAGATTGATTGTTTAAGTTGATTACAATTATGAATTGGATGCTTCATCTGTTCAATATTATTGTGTTTGAGCTTTTGAGATTGATTGTTGATTGTAATTAAGAATAGAAGATGTGGCGATTGAGTTTAGGTTGGAACTGGATTGTGATGGTGATAAAATGTTAGGCTTAGTTATTGAAATTGTGATGAGATTTTGAATGTAATGGTTACTGTATTGTGAATTGTAGAGATAGGGATTAAATCATTTGGATCAATGATGCATTAGAGGTATAATTCAATGTAAGAATTTAATTTGAATCGAATATAGAGTATTCACACAACTCACTAGTTAACCTTGGAAAAATACGATTTGGGACTCCTTACTACACAGGTTATTTTAGTTTATGTGAGTTTCAAACTTAATCAATTTGGGGTGCCACGTGACATGCAAAAAGGCTGACACCATGGATTACTCCCCAAAAGATCTCCGGCTAGCTCATGTAGCTCCTTGTAGATAGAGAAACCTCACCACAACTCTCACAAGAACACTTGAGATGCTAGGACGCAGGTAGACTACTAATAGGGGTTAACCAACTCTATTTCGTCAACCTTAACCAACCTCCAAAGCCTTGATTATATAGACCATGGGTTGGAAAACTCCGTCTATCAGTCGACTGGTGAAAGTGCTAGTCAACTGCCCTCTGTGGAGATTCGATCGTTACAATCCAACGGCTAGATACTAGTCGACTGGTGAAAGTACTAATCGATTGCTCCACACTAGTCGAGCAAACAGAAGCATTATGTTCACTCCCAGTCGACTACTCAGCCGACTGTACCAGTCGACTGCTATTTCCATTAGTCGACTGGTACCCCAAGTATAATCTCTCAGCACTCGGACCCTCACCCTTACGACTCATTTGACTCTTCTTCGTTGCAGCTTTGACCTCTTGCCTTCAAGCCTACTTCCTTTGGCTCTCGTCCATCGGATGCACCCAAGCCCCCAGTTCGTTCCAATGTCATCCTTCGTGTATGCCTCGAAGTCACTTCCCTCAGCCCTTGTCCTTGCTGCATTGTCCACGATCCCTCGGATGCTCCATCCTTCACCGGACATGAAGCCATCAACTTGAGTCATATGTGTATCCTGTAAATCTGCACAATTCAAATACACATATAAAATATAAGGATGAACATAACTTAAACCCTTTACTTAAACACCAAAACACATGGTCGCATGGATCATTGGGATTGCTCCAACATTGAGGTCTAGAAAGTGTTGCTACTGATTCATCCTGCTAAAGATTTGGACTCCAATTCGAAGGGTGATCTTGCCTAGAACAAATGTCACATACTCTCATCATTTGAACAAGAAATGTTGAAGTTTGACAAGTATTATTCAATGTCATTTGCTTAACTAGAGAAGTCAACTTCTGCAATGTACTCTTAATTCCCTATCGCTCAGTAGATGTCAATTGAGCTTCAACAACACCTCATGTCACAATTGCTCTACTTCCAAATTGCTGTGAATTTTCTACCATGTTTGAAATAAGCTCCCTAGCTTGACTTGGAGTCTTGTTTACCAAAGCTCTTCCAGATACTGCATCTATCATACTCCTATCCATGGGAAGCAGTCCCTCGTAGAAATACTGGACAAGTAGCTGATCACTGATTTGATGCTGAGGGCAACTTGAATATAATTTCTTGAATCTCTCCCAATAGTCATAGAGAGTTTCCCCCACATTTTGTTGAATGCTACAGATACTTTTTCCTGATAGTTGTAATTCTAGAAGGAGGAAAGAATATCTCCAAGAATGTCCTTTTCATATCAATCCAACTTGTAATGAATCCAACTAGAAGTGAGTATAACCAATCTTTAGCTGCTTCTGCCAATGAAAATGGAAAGGCTCTCAATTTGATGTCCTCTTCAGAAATGTCTTGTGGTTTCATGCATGGTCAAACAAACCACATGGAACTCATGTAAATGTATGTTGGGATATTCTCCTGATAAGCCTCGAATTTAGGAAGCAAATGTATAAGACCAGATCTGAGCTCAAAATCTCTAGCTAAAGAAGGATAATTAATGCAAGAGTGCATGTAGGTCACATCTGGAGCTGTCAACTCCTTCATAGTTTTGTTATTATATGCCATGGGAAGATCCAAGTCTGAAGAACTATCATCAAATGTATTAGATGACCTCTCCTTAATCCTCAAGGCCTGAAATGTCCTCTCTATTTTTGGGTCAAGATCAAGTAATTTATCACACAAAGACCTGGTCATACACCAAAATTAACAGTTAGAACACAAGTAGATAGACAATTAAATAAAAAAATGAAAACAAAGAAAAGATAAAACTATGCACAATCTAAAATCAAACAAACACTATTAGCTCCCCGACAATGGTGCTAAAATTTGATGAGGTCGCATCTGTCACTTACACAAATCAAATTAATAATTTATACTTACCTGAAACCCCGCAACCTACACTAAAGTAGTATAGTAGAGGGCTCAGGTCATCTATCTCGCGGAACTAATGGCAAGACGTTTATTTTCAAACAAAATTGAACCAAGGGATTTTTGTTTGGGGTTGTTCTCTAAACCTAATGCAATAAATAAAATACAAACTAATCATCAATAATGAACCCATAATGCAGTGTCATTCTATACTACGGATAACATCATCAACAGAAATAAGATGTGAGAAGAATTAACTATAGTCCTATCTAACTATCAATAACAAACATGCATCGCATTATCACCTTACAACACAAATTTAATCATCAATAGACATAATATGAAAACATAACAAAGAATGCAACATGCATAAATGAATCTAAACAAAGTGCAATAATAAACAATCAAACATGCATAAGAACATAACTATTAACTATAAAATCAAACATGAATAACAAATGAATCCTAATTAACTAATCTAATTCTATGATCAAATCCGAGAAGCAGAACCATCAAGGAAGAAAACCGCTATCACTTGGAAATCCCCTAAATTTGGTGGATGAAGACTCTGATGGTTGGAGATGTAACAGACGATGGTGGAAGCACAACTTCCTCAAAGCAAACCACTTTGAAAGAAATCTGCTATACAAAGGAATTCCAATCAATCTCGTCGACCTTGGCTCTTTCTTCTTCACTGCATTCGGTAGACCTAGGTTGTGCAGCTCCAAGCATTGAAGAACTCTAGTCAGAACTCCTCTGACGAAGACAATGTGGCTGTTGGAATTTCTGAGCTCCTGCCTTCTTCACCATGTCCAACAGGGAACTCAGAGTTTTGAGGCTGGTGTAGGTACGTGAATGAGTGTCGGAGAAGACCCGAGGCTCGCTACCCGTCGGGAAATTGCCGATGCTTTCTTCACCACGTCCAGCAGGGGACTCGACTAGGATGTGCGAGGGATGAGAAGAAGAGCCTTGTCGGAGATACCACTCTAGTACTACTTGATGGTCACCGTCGTTGCAGATCCGTCGGAAGCTGCCATCACCGAACTCTTCTTCTTCGATTAGGAGCAAAGGAAAGGGAGCGTCGGGCGTATAGGAGGAGAAAACGCGAACAAATCAAAAGCCCTAGTTGTTGTTGTTCACGTGTATCTGCATGAATAAAAGGAAGGATTTCCTCCTTCGATCTGAGTATCCATGCTTGTGAGGGAGATGGATAAAGATCTAGCCGTCAAATCATGAGATGAGTGGTTAGATCATTTGAAATTAAATTAAAACTAATTTGATCAAATGGTCCATGTAGCTCCAGATCTGGATGAAGGGTTGGATGACTAGATCTGAGTAAAGGCACAAAATCTCTCTGGATATGGATCAATGGTTCATACTAATTCAGCTTGATTTCTTTCATTTGACCTTTAAATCAAGCTAAATTCAATCCGACTTGACCCTAATCCATGCTCTTTGGATTCCGTACAAAACAACATTAAAAACATGAGATTTAATTACATAATTGTAGGAAATTTATAATTAAGTTTCAAATGAATTCATACTCGTAAACATGATATAAACACCAATTCATACATGTGAGATGGTCAAAATATCAAGTATAAGAGCCAAAAATAATAGATAACATTGTTGGTTATCAACCTGCCAAGTCCTTCAGTCTACACACTTGGTCCAAACATTAAAAGCATATGATCTAACTTTAACCTTTTGTCATATATCAAAACATGAGTTTGATTATTAGTGCTAACTGCACTAATAATCTCTCCCTTTTTGATATAATGGTAGCCTAGGTTAAAATTAGAAAGAAATATAGAAAATAAAATAATAGCATGATATTTTTGGGAGAAAAAAATACTAAGCAAGCATGATAGTTTTGAGAGGAAAAATAATAAATCAAAATGATAAGCATGATAGTTTTGAGAGGAAAAATAATAAACATGATTATATTTTGATTTTGATTTTTTCTCTTATTTTATTTAAGTTATCTAATTTATTATTCTCTCCCAATTGATATTCATCAAAACTTGCAAAGTATAAGTAAATAATTAGCAAACAAGATAACAATCTATAGCAATATCAAGCAAACCTACATCTATAAGTCTAAAAGATGCATATAATAGAAAGAGGGCAAGCATATCCAAACATACAACTAATAAGTCTAACCCTTGTCAGTTGGTGGTGGTGGTGGTGATGATGGTGAAAGAGGGTTAGTCAAACTTAGTGAACGAATAAAATCATCCATCCTCTGAAATCTAACAATAACCTCCTCGGAGACTGAAGACTAACTGCTGTATGCAAGATGATGGCTACAGTAGAAGAGATGTTAACTTCTCTAGTTTAGTAACTCTTTACTCTAAGATCGGAGTAGGTGAAATTACAAGGCACACCCCTAATGATTATAGGTGTCCTAAGTCATCTCAATTATAAAAATATGGTGCGAAAATGAGTGGAGCATATATATATATATATATATATATATATATATATATATATATATATATATATATATATATATATATATATATATATAATTATTTCTGAATTTGTTGATATTTTGAAATTTATTTAAGGGCTTATGAGATTTTTTTTTTTTTACATATTTTGATGTTTTTAAAAATAATAATAAATTTCATGATTTTGTAATTTAAAGTAAAGTGTTTTAAAAGGACTTGGCATTTTGAAAATAATATTTTTTTTATGGTTTTCGCCATTTAAAATTTTATTTATGAGATTTTTTAATAGTTGAGGATTTTTAAAATAAATATTAAATATCTGATACTTTTCCATAAATTTTTAGATTCATTCTAAAATAATAAACTATTTTAAGATTAACTTGAGGTTATTCATGAAGTCTTTTGATTTTTAAAAATTTAAAAAATATATAATATTTCGATTTTTTTTATGTTTTTTTTTATGGTTTTAGGATTTACAATACCAAGGTAAGAGATCCATTCTCAAGAGACACATGTTTTCGAAAAAAAATATCTTCCAAATTTCTAATTAATTTGACAGTCGATTATAAATTATCTTATAATTTATTTCTCATATAATCTGAGGCTGTTGATCATCTTTAATTAATTTAAAAATCATCTTTAATTAATTTAAAAATAATAAAATATTATAAACTTGACCAAATATTATAAATAATACTTTTTGAAAAAAAAAGTATACATTAAAAAACAATTTAAATTTAGTTCTCGATTTTAAAAATTAAGCGCGTGCACAAAATAAATTATAAAATTGAGTTAAGAACAATATAATTGAAAAATTAAAGTAATTTCACATTACGTGTTATATTTTTAAAAGTCAAATTACAACACACATAACTTAGATGAGTTTTAAAAAGTAAAGTAACATAAACAAGTGAAGAAATAGAATGAATCTAAAAAAAATGGATTCAGAAACAAAAAAGGTAAAAAACGGCTTTGAGAAAAATACAATTTAAATTGAAAACCATTTACAAATCACACATATAAACCACAAAGAGGGGTGATCCGGTGGTAAGAACGGGGGACCCTCTTTTTGGGAAGTCAACGCCACAGGGAGGTCAAAGTATCCGACGTCCGACCGGAGAAGCGGAGACCGGTCGACCGAACGGGGTCACAGCTGAACCAAAGACGACCCGACGGGACTAGGGGTTCCGACGCTCGTTGAACAGAGGCATATAGCCGAGCGGATACTGCGAACAGTCTCAAAGCACATTACCGGGAAGCTCCAAGTGGACCAGTACGAATGACCGGTCGGACGATGTCCATGACTGCCGACCAGTAGGACGCTCGGTGCAGGAACATAAGATACAAAAGGACAGAAGCATATTCTGACAGTGAGCATGTTCAACGATTAGACCATACGCAGGATCTTATGACAGCGGGTTCCCTTGTCACATCATAGACGTGCTTGGACAGTAGCAGTATGGTGTCAGGTAAACTTGTCTGACAAGCACATACCGAGGTATGGGCTAAGGACACGTAGTTGTCTCGGTAGGTGTGCGTGAGCACCTTCACAGCTCTATATAAGGAGCCTTATACTTCGCCGGAGGTATGCGTTCTGAGATATTCGCAGTCACTTCTTTGCTGTCCATTTGCCTGACTTGAGCGTCGGAGGGTCGTCTCCGGGAACCCCTTCCCGGCCCGACTTCTTTGCAGGTTCGCCGGAGGGTCGTACGACCGGTCGGAGATTTACGTCAGCAATCAGGAGAGCGCCAAGTGCCCAGCGTCTGTTGATTCAGCGATTCGGACAGGATCAATTTGGCGCCGTCTATGGGAAAGCTCCTGCATCCGATCGGAAGCAATGGACGAAGCTGGACGACCGCACTCGGTGATACTCTCGACAGAAGAACTAGACGCTCTGATCGAAACACGAGCAGCTAAGATCGTGGAACAAAGGCAGAAGTCGCAGGCCGAGCGGATTGAGCATCAAGCAACATCAGCATTAGGAGGCCGAGCGGAAGCACCGCATGCCACGGTTCCATTTCATCGGGCCCTATTTCGCACTCCTCCTGAAGCCGCAGCAATTAATCGGGATCGAGGATCTTCATCAGATGAAGTACCAAAATGAGACAGCAGAAAAGGCAAGGCTCCCCGAGCGGATGCCTCGCCTGAACGGATCAACCGTCAATTCTCAGAGGTCATCCTGAGGGACCGTCTGCCAAAGCACTATGTGCCTCCGGCGATCGGTGAATACAATGGAGCCACCGACCCGGACGATCATTTGGGTAAGTTCGACAACACCGCTACTCTTCATCAGTACACAGATGGGGTGAAGTGTCGAGTTTTCCTTACCACCCTCTCGGGATCGGCTCAACGGTGGTTTCGGAGGCTTCCGGACGGATCCATCACAAGTGTCAAAATTAGCCTTAAAAGACCGTCGAGCTCCGACGTTAAAAATCGAGAGACGAGCCGGCGTCTATAAACCCTTCGAGCGGAAGACCCTCGAGCTCCGACGTTAAAAATCGAGAGACGAGCCGGCGTCTATAAACCCTCCAAGTGGAAGACCGTCGAGCTCCGACGTTAAAAATCGAGAGACGAACCGGCGTCTATAAATCCTCCGAGCGGAAGACCGTCGAGCTCCGACGTTAAAAATCAAGAGACGAGCCGGCGTCTATAGCGGAAGACCGTCGAGCTCCGACGTTAAAAATCGAGAGACGAGTCGGCGTCGATAAACCCTCCGAGCGGAAGACCGTCGAGCTCCGACGTTAAAAATCGAGAGACGAGCCGGCGTCTATAAACCCTCCGAGCGGAAGACCGTCGAGCTCCGACGTTAAAAATCGAGAGACGAGCCGGCGTCTATAAATCCTCCGAGCGGAAGACCGTCGAGCTCCGACGTTAAAAATCGAGAGACGAGCCGACGTCTATAAACCCTCCGAGCGGAAGACCGTCGAGCTCCGACGTTAAAAATCGAGAGACGAACCGGCGTCTATAAATCCTCCGGCCGGAAGACCGTCGAGCTCCGACGTTAAAAATCGAGAGACGAGCCGGCGTCTATAAACCCTCCGAGCGGAAGACCGTCGAGCTCCGACGTTAAAAATCGAGAGACGAGCCGGCGTCTATAAACCCTCCGAGCGGAAGACCGTCGAGCACCGACGTTAAAAATCGAGAGACGAGCCGGCGTCTATAAACCCTCCGAGCGGAAGACCGTCGAGCTCCGACGTTAAAAATCGAGAGACGAGCCGGCGTCTATAAACCCTCCGAGCGGAAGACCGTCGAGCTCCGACGGTAAAAATCGAGAGACGAGCCAGCGTCTATAAACTCTCCGAGCGAAAGACCGTCGAGCTCCGACGGTAAAAATCGAGAGACGAGCCGGCGTCTATAAATCCTCCGAGCGGAAGACCGTCGAGCTCCGACGTTAAAAATACTTCGTACTCGCCGTCAATATCGTTCGACCACCTACGTGTTCCGCTCAGCCCAGTACCCAAAGGTACTTCATCAACATCCAGTGAATAACCTCTTCTGTCGAAGTAGAATATATTCGTCCGAGCGGAAATGTTACGCAAAATACTTCGTAAAAATACCTTTCGATCACGAGAGGTGGGTTAAGAGGCGAGCCGACAACACACATATTAATTAGCAAAAGGACAAAACAAGCGAAAGGATAGCATATTAAAAAGACTATGGCCGACTGGCCAAATTACAAAAATGGAGTGTCTTTGGCCGAGCGGCAGAATTACATGTAAAACTTCCTACTCTAGGTAATCATAGAGGTCCTTCGGGATGTTGTCGAGGAGCGCCACTTGATCTGCAGCCGGGATGATGGCGGACTCGGGAAGGTGCCCCTTGGACTTCAAATATGTCATCGTGGCGCTCGTTGCAAGGTCAAATGCAGTATACATCCGCTCGCAAATCTTCTCCAAAAATTCAAGCGAGCGGATGTAATTCTGTCTCAAGGCGGCGACTCAGCTCGGCTCGGCCTCCTGATATTCTGTGAAGACCCTTGGGAGGCAGCGAGGGATTCCTGCAGAGTTTTTAGCTCGTCCTTATGCTTGATTGCGTCGGCCGAGCGGCTCGCCTTCTCTTTATCGAGCTGCTCCATCTACTCCTTGACTTTCTGCTCCAATCCCCGAGCCTCGACATTCTTTTTCTCCAGATCGGAGATGGTCGTGTTTTTTCGAGTGGTGGCCAGGGTTATTTTTTGGTCGAGCGACTTGACTTGCCCCTCTGACTTGGCCAAGGCGTGGGCCTGATTGGCCGTTTTCTTCTGCTCGGCCGCCAGCAAATCCTGAGTCTTTTTGAGCTCCTTCTGGAGCTCGGCATATGAAGGGCCTTGGGGAGGAGCGCCGCCCGAGCTCCGTAGCCTTTTAAGCTCCTCGTCCACCATGGCAAGCCGATTGGAAACAGCGATCTCCTCCACTCATCTCTAAAAGAAAATTTATTATAAGCCGATCGGAAAGAATGTGCGAGGGAGTTGGAGAAAATACACCTACCCCGGTGGCCTGTTGCATGTGGCTATCGGCCAAGTTGCGGAGCGGAATCAGTGCCACACGCGCCCGAGCGTCGACCCACATTTTAGCTAAGGGCCCCTTCATCGTGATCATGTGCTCAGGCGCTGTGGGTCGGTCGACCTCGGGCAACAGTTCTTCGGTCGGGAGGTGGAGTGAGACTCGGATGGTGCGACGTCGACCGGGGGTCGTCTGGGCGGAAGCCGGAGAAGGAGCGGAAGCCGGCGCAGAAAATTGGGACAAAATTGTAGAACGATGGACCTGGTGGGGAGCGGGCGGAAGGACGCTGACTGGAACTGCCTCGAGAGGGTCCCCGGACGCGTCAAGTTGGGAGGGAGTCCGATCGGATGAAATCGCCTCGATCTCTGGAGCTTTACCTCGAGAAGCGGCGGTAACCCGCTCTGATGGATGTATAGCTGAGGCTGCCGAGCAGAGTGGCGTTTCCTCCTGGCGTCTTTTTTGTCTAAGGGGGCGTTCTTCCTCTTGCGCTGAGCCCTCATCCCGAGCGGAAGGCTCTCGACTGGCAGTTGCGCCAGTCGCTTGCCCTAGAAGAGAAGCCTGAGCGGTCGACTCCCCAGCGTGGGTCCCGCTCTCCCCCTCATTAGATCCGACCGGCTGGATGCCGAGCGTCTCCATTTCTCGGGCAGTCGCGGCCTCGAGCGCCGCCGCTTTCTTCTTGAGAATGCCGGCCATTACCGACTCCATGATAATATTCGCTGCAAAGGAAAAAGAAGAAAATCAGTTAGCAATCAAGGTAAATGAACAAAGTAAAATTCTTACCGAAGCTGCTCGGGAGGGGGGCTCTGATCGGACTCAGGCCGAATATGTACATGACCCCTTCCGGAAGGAACTTGTTGATGTCAAACCGCAGATCGGCCAACATGTTGGCGGCGTGGAGATAATCTGGTCGGGTCTTGAACTTTTTGAGCTCGGGGGTGGGAGGAAGGCCGACCTACCATTGGGTTCGGAAGGTAGGCCGTTCGGCAAGGTGAATGTAGAAGTAGAATTCCTTCCAATGCTTATTGGAGGAAGGTAGTTTATTGAAGAAGACCAAGCTGGGCCGAGCTTGGAACATGTAGGTGCCCGGCTCGGATTGCTTGGGGTAATAGAAGTAATAAAAGACCTCCGACCGGAGGGGAATGTCATGGATTTTGAAGAGGAGGACTACACCGCATAAAAGGCGGAAAGTATTGGGGACTAGGCTTCCGAGCGGAATGCCGAAAAAGTTGCAAACTTCTACAAAGAAGGGATGAATGGGGAGTCGCAGACCGGCCGTGAACTGGTCGCGGAAAACACAAAACGCTCCGCGCGGCTGTTTGTTTAGCCGAGCGGAATCTGTGGGTAAGATGATTTCAAGGTTGGAGGGGATCTCAAAAGTATTAATTAGAAGGTCGGCGTCACGTCGATCGAATCACGACTCCATGGTAGTGTACCATGGGCCGAGGGTTTGGTCTTCGGGTTGAGAAGATTGGGTCATGATCCGGACGGACGAAATCAAAAGAGAAGGAAGAAGATGGCAAAGAAACAGTAGCCCAGGAACGGAAACTTGGGAAAGAAAAGCAACGGAAATGCCAGAAACAAAGAGAAAAAGAAGCAGAACCTTACAACGGAGAAGAGGATCGAGGGAAGAGCACCGGAGACCGCCGGAAACAGAAGCGCAAGATCGCCGGAAGTCTGGAGCGCAAGAGGAATTGGGAGGCACGCGACAGCAGACGTGAGGTGAAGGAAAGAAAACGAAGCCTTTATAGGGTGGAGCCCGAGCGGCCTCCACCGTTGGATCCAGGTCGCGAGAATCGGAGCACGCATCGCACCGTTCATTTCGAATCGCCTCGATCCCATCAAAACCCACGCCGTCGCCGTACGATGACGGCAGCACCGCCACGTGGCATTCAGCCACTGGGATGCATTTAATGAGCGCGTGCTCGACCTTAATGATGGAGATTGGCGGAAAATTCGAAGAGACGCTGAGGAAAGTTTTCGTTGACTGGTGTTTTGGCTACCCCCTTTGTTTCCGAGCGGATGGTATTTTCATGGCGCCGCTCGGCCCAACTGATGGTCCAGTCAGTCGAACTAATTGCCTCCTTCGACTAGACTTGAAGGGGAGGCAAGTGATCCGGTGGTAAAAACGGGGGACCCCCTTTTTGGGAAGTCAACGCCACGGGGAGGTCAAAGTATCCGACGTCCGACCGGAGAAGCGGAGACCGGTCGGCCGAACGGGGTCACAGCTGAACCAAAGACGACCCGACGGGACTAGGGGTTCCGACGCTCGTTGAACAGAGGCATATGGCCGAGCGGATACTACGAACAGTCTCAAAGCACATTACCGGGAAGCTCCAAGTGGACCAGTACGAATGACCGGTCGGACGATGCCCATGACTGCTGACCGGTAGGACGCTCGGTGCAGGAACATAAGATACAAAAGGACAAAAGCATATTCTGACAGCGAGCATGTTCAACGATTAGACCATACGCAGGATCTTATGACAGTGGGTTCCCTTGTCACATCATAGACGTGCTTGGACAGTAGCAGTATGGTGTCAGGTAAGCTTGTCTGACAAGTACATACCGAGGTATGGGCTAAGGACACGTAGTTGCCTTGGTAGGTGTGATGAACACCTTCACAGCTCTATATAAGGAGCCTTATACTTCGCCGGAGGTATGCGTTCTGAGATATTCGGAGCCACTTCTTTGCTGTCCATTTGCCTGACTTGAGCGTCGGAGGGTCGTCGCCGGGAACCCCTTCCCGGCCCGACTTCTTTGCAGGTTCGCCGGAGGGTCGTACGACCGGTCGGAGATTTACGTCAGCAATCAGGAGAGCGTCACGTGCCCAGCGTCCGTTGATTCAGCGATTCGGACAGGATCAAGGGGGGAAAGTGCCGGGGCTATGGTGCGATTATTAGTAATGAGAAGATTTTTTTAAGTAACAAGGATTTGAATTTTATTCCAGACACATTAGATCAAAGAGTTTAAATTATTGGTCACACTGGGTCGTCCATTAAGATTCACGTACACTTTCTAATTTACATTAGTCATCCATTAAGATTCACTTACCCTTTCTAATTTACATTAGTCGTTGATAAAATTTTTTATAAAACTGAATCAGTCATCTTCAATGTTAATAGTAGCAGAGCTGAATACTTTAGCAGCCCTAACGACAACGTAGGTAAAAAACTAGGGGAGAAAAAGTCAACTGTTAAATGTAGGTAAGAAACTAGGGGAAATTTAAGTCAACTGTTAAAAACTTAAAGGCGAGTCAACTTTGTCGGTCTCAGGATGGTTTCATCATATTGCGTGGGACTCATATCGTACGAGTTCAGTGACCAGGAAAATCAACTCTGATTGCTTGTTCAGTTTTATGTATAAAATGAATCTTAAATTTAACGTGTGAATAATAATAATAATAATAAATTTTGTTATCGAAATTCAACGATTTAGGATATTGAGGTGGCCCCTGTCGGTAACCACCGGTTACCGGCCACCGCGGACGGCGGTCATTCCCGTCTGGACGCCGCTCTTCTCGGTCAAACCGCCCCTTCGAACAACTAAAAAAGGTCGGTTTTGTCGGTATTATGAGTACTTTTCCGATTGATCGGCCAGTCAAACAAAAGAGTTTTCTAAAAACACCCTCTGTCCTCTAAAGTTTATCATTTTTTTAATGCTCCCCAGATTTATCAAAAAGTATAAACCCCACACTCCCAACTGCCACCAGAACACCTCGTTAACTCATCAAAAAGTCATTTTTCGTTGACATTAACAGGAGGAGAAAATGTTATAATTTTAAAATTTTAACACCCATAATAAGATAAGGGCATTTTTGACAAGGAGTCAAACTTTGGGGGCATCTTGCAAAGCGTGTATTAGCGAGCGTCAGCCTTAGCAGTGTCTATAAATTCCAATGAACTTCCGTTCGTAAGCATCGATAGTGGAATTCTTTCACGTCCTGTGAGCGAATGAGATTGGTGAAAGCTTGGATGTGCATCAAAGTGGCCAAGCTTCCCCCGGATAACGCCGCCGGCGCCAATTTCGGGCACCCTGAAGACGGCGGCGGCGGAGAGTACCCAGTGTTTGCTTCGCCGGCGCCGGTGGAATCATCGTTGCTGACCTCGTCGTTCTTGGAGAAGGAGAGGTCGGAGATGGTGAAAGTCCTTGCGCGTGTGATTGCCGGAGACCGCGCTGGTGTCGGCGGGCAGAAGAGGACTAGGGAGAGCTTCTCGGCAATCAGCGACGAATTTCCGAGGTTCCACTTCAGCTCTGCGGAGCCGTCGTCGTCAATTAGCGGAACAGAGCATGCCCGTGCTGGAGAAGCGGGGAGAATCGCTTCCCCCTCCACTGCCTCCGGAGCAGAGCAAGGAGGGAGAAGAAAATACAGGGGAGTCCGTCAGCGTCCGTGGGGGAAATGGGCGGCGGAGATACGCGATCCGCTCAAGGCCGCCCGCGTCTGGCTCGGCACCTTCGACACAGCCGAGGGCGCCGCCCGAGCCTACGACGAGGCCGCCCTCCGCTTCCGGGGAAGCAGAGCCAAGCTCAATTTCCCCGAGGAGGCTCAGCTCCTGCTACCTTCCCCTGCCTCGTCGACGCAAGCCCCGCCGACGGATTCCGCTGCTCTAGCTGCCCTCCTGGAGCCGTACCCCGACGGTGACGCCGCCGACGATGACATGAGGGAATACTTGGAGTACTTGAGGCTTCTCGAGGGAGAAGGAGAACACCGGAGCACGGCGGCGACGCACTCCGCGGCTCCTTCTACCTCGGCCGCTGACGTTGCTCCCTTCCACGATACAGTTAAGAAATAGAGCACGAGGTGTGGAATTTATTCAATCTCCGGCAATTGGAATGAATCCGGTCGCCCATCTTCCTTTTCGGGATACGGTTTTTTCACTCGAAAATCCGGTTCAAAACGATTTTTGGGCTATTTTTCCTTTAATTCTTCACTTTTATCTCAATATTCCATCATTATCATACAAACATGATATTAATATACATAAAACATCTAAATTTTTAAAATAAAATTTCTTCACTATTATTTATTTATTTATTTAAAAGGGAATCATATTCAGCAATACGATATACAATTAATTTTAAGTTGTTTATGACAGGTGATCGGTATTATGACTTGCTCTGAATTAAATAAATATGTAATACGGTTGGAGTAGGTAATATCCTGTTGCGGTTGGAATAGATATGGAAATGTATCGTAGAGGAGGGATGTATCATGGATGAGGCTGACTAAAGTTAGTAGGTCATATCCTGTTGCGGTTTGCTCTTTTTGGGGCCTCATTAGACTTTTTTTATTATTTTATTATCCTTTATATATTTTTTTTCTTTTATAAATCAAAGTTTTTTGATAATATAATTTGATAGCCTTTTTTTATGACTATTTTTTTTTTTATCTCCTTAGCTTTGTATTATCTTTTACATAGCAGAGTCAATCAATATCCTCACCTCCTCTTTTGATGAATCGTGAAATAGTTTTATTTTCAGAATTCTTTGAGGTAGCTGTAGGAGAATTGTATTTTCTTGAGTTTCAACCGTTGGATCGCATTGAAACTTTGAGAGAATGTTTCTCACATCCAGGACTACTTTTTTAACGGTGGAGATCGGATTTTGAGTTCTTTAAGTCCACCTAATGACTAAAAAACATGACTATTGATTTTACCATCTTCATGGAAATCCAGTAATCAACCACAATAATGATTCCTTAAACCTGGAGCACCCAACATGGCAACAATAGTTCCTCTTACAGAATCTAGAGTGATTCAATCATCTAATACCATAATCGTTGCACTTACTGAATCATTTCAGAAGTTCATTGCATCTCAATCGCATGTCATGTCTGCCTCTAGTCACATAGGTTTGCCTTCTAGTGGTACCTCAGGTATACATTCCCCTATCTAGATCCTTGATTCTGAAGCTTCACATTATATATCACCTAATATCAATTCTTTTATATCTATAAATTCATCATCTTCTGTGTTGGTCATGACCGCTGATGGTTCTCTCATGTCATTAGCTAGTGTTGTTGGCTCTATTTGTACGTCTAATTTATCTCTGTCTAATGCATATCATATTGCTACTCTTACTTTGAATCTTGTCTTAGTCGGTCAATTATGTGATTCTGATTTCTCAATTTATTTTACTTCATCTTCTTGTTATATGCAGGATCCGCAATCCTAGAAGCTTATTGAGATATGTCGTAGGCAGGGGGGACTATATGTATTAGAAGAGCTAAAAGTTCCAGATGTTACAGCTTCTAGTGTTGATTTGTCATCCTTTCAGTTAAGCTCTACTTCTTCTGATTTTTATTTGTAGCATTCTCATCTTGGGCATGTTTCTTCTTCTCGTTTGAAATACTTAGCTTCTAAAGAAAATTTAAGAAAATTAAAACTCATGATATTTCATATTGTTGTGGCTATAAATTGACAAATTCTCTGATTGACCTTTCCATAGAAGTATCTCTATTTCTCTTGCACCATTTGAGTTGGTTCATTCTGATATGTGGGGGTCCATCTCCTATTCGTATACCTAGTGGATCATGTTACTACGTTTCCTTTATTGATGATTATACTCATTACACTTGGGTTTATCTTATGAAACATCGTTCTGATTTTCTTAATATCTATCAAATATTTTGTACCATGGTAAACACTCAATATTATGCTATTATTAAATGCTTTCGATATGATTTGGGTGGTAAATATACATTTAATCTTTTTTATGAACTACATGCCTCGGAGATGGTACATATCATCAAAGTTCTTGTACTGACACTCTTGAACAAAACAGTGTTGCTGAAAGAAAATATAGATATATTGTTGAAATTGCATGTTCTCTTCTGTTATCTGCATATGTTCCTAGCGAGTTCTAGGATGAAGTTATTCTTACTGCAGTCCATTCTATCAATAGAATTCCATCTTCTATTACATCTGGTTAATCTCCTTTTGAAAAACTATATGGTTCTATTTCTGATTATTCTATCTTAAGAGTTTTTGGATCCATATGTTTTGTCCTCTATCCTCATGTTGAATAGTAAGCTTAGTTCTCGATCCGCTGTTTGTGTTTTTCTTGGCTAGGGCAAGCGACAAAAGGGATATAGATGTTATGATCCAGTTAGTCGAAAACTCTATATCTTACGTCATGTTATTTTTCTTGAAAACATCACATTCTATTTCATTCCCTCTGAGACTCCTAATCTTCAAAAATCTGATCTCACTCGTATTGATCCTTTTTGCACTGACTCTGATGATATGTCATCTCATGTTTTCCCATAATTAGACCACCCTAGCACCTCTTCTTCTAATGATGCTACTTGCAGGATTGACACTTACACAGATTCTAGTCATTAGCTCCCCCATAATCCCTCTTCTCCTACTGCTTCCCATGATGTTCTTGTGATAGTGAATCCTCCTTCTCGTTACCCTCAACGATCTTGTAGGTCTACTCAATTACCTAATTTTGTGTATTCTACTTATTCTAGTTCTTTTTCTTCTTTTTTAGCTTCTATTCACCAATTGTCTGAGCCCTCCTCTTATAGAGAGGTTATTCTTGTTCCTCTTTGGCAGCAAGATATGGCGGAAGAACTTTTTACTTTATATCAAATAGATACTTGGGATCTTGTTCCTCTTCCTTTGGGGAAGCATGCAATTGGTTCTCAATGGGTATATAAGATCAAAACTAAATCTGATGGGTCAGTTGAGCAACATAAACTCGTTTGATTGCTAAAGAATTTTTCCAATAGTATGGTATGAATTATGAGAACACTTTTGTTCAGTTTCCAAGCTTGTTACTATCTATACTCTCATTGCAGTTGCATCAGTTCATCAGTGATCTATTTTCCAGATGTATTTTAAAAATACTTTTTTAAATGGAAATCTTCAAGAAGAATTCTACATGGTGCCTCCACCAGGTGTCACTCACAACCCTGGTAGAGTTTACAAACTAAAGAAGGTTCTTTATTGCCGTAAACAAGCTCCTCGAGCTTGGTTTGACAAGTTCTCCAGTGTGATTGGATCTCTTGGCTTTCTTCCTAGCCAGCATGACTTTGCTCTTTTTGTTTGTTGTACTTTGTTAGATTGCACACTACTCTCTCTTTATGTTGATGACATGATTATTATAGGGAATGGTTTAAGTGGAATAGAAGACTTAATATTGTATTTGGCTCGTGAGTTTGATATAAAAGATTTGGGTCTTCTGCGTTATTTTGTTGGGACTTGAAGTAGTTTATTCTTCTCATGGCTATCTTCTCTCATAATCCCAATATATTAGTAACATTCTGGAGCAAGCTCATCTATCCGACACTCGCACTATTGATACTCCGCTTAAGGTTAATGATCGATACTCTTCTACTAATGTTGTTCCCTTACCAGATCCATCTTTATATTACACTCTAGTTGACATTCTAGTATATCTCACCTGTTGGTTGGTCCTAGGAAGATCGTACCGGTTCCACTGTACAAAATTTTGTACAAGTGTCGAACCTTTCCTAAACAACCTATTGTGTTCTTTAGAAGTTAAATTAGGAATCGCAAACGGAACTTAACATTATTGATTCCAAATTTAACTTATCTGTTCTTAATGGTTTAGACTTGGATTGCAAGCGGAACTTAACACTATTGATCCAAATCAACATATGTTACAAATTCAATTAAATATCTATTTCGAAAATCTGTTCCCAGGACAAACATAGCGAGACGTCACATGGTCTTCTTGGGTATGGGAGCATCCACCACTGCCTCGACAAAACCTTTTAACAAAATTAAATATTTAATTTCCTAAAATAACATTAGGTTTAACCAAAAAGAACAATCGAATCATAAATTCAAAAAATAAAAAAACACAAACACGAATTACAAATTTGAAAAACTAGAATCTAATGCCTCTTGTGTTTGGAATTCTTACAAAGAAAAATAACTAGCATGATGCGGAAATCAATTACTAGTTATACCTTTTCTTTATATGCTAATAACCTCGAGATCTTCTGCCGTATTCCTCGTCTCACCTTGGACGTTGTGTGGGCGACGATCCTCCAAGATGAACACCACCCAAAAGCCTTCTTCCTCCTTCTCTAAAATCCGGCCACCACTACAAGAGAACAAAAGAGAGCAAGGGGAAAAAGAGAGGGAGAGGGTCGGCCACCAAGAGGAAGCACCAACTTGAGAATAAGAATTAATAATACATGAGGTCTCTCCTCTCCTTCTTTTATATTACTTGCCCAAGGCAAATAAGGAAAGACTTTTTACAAAAAATAAAATCTTCCTTTTGTTTTTCCTTTTCCCCTTTTATTTTTCCTTTTCCTTTCCTTTGATTGATTCAATCATCAATCTTTGATTGGTTTAATTGATTGGTCGGCCCCTTACTTGGGCACCAAGCAAGGGTGGTCGGCCCCTTAAAAGGAAAGATATATCCTTGTAAAAATTTTTATAAGCAAAAAAAACTCTTATAAAATTTTACAAGCTCTCTTTTGTTTTCCTAATGTGGATGTTAAAAAATGAAAGTTTTAAAAATTAAAATCATTTTTAAAATTTAAAACTTCTCTTCTAAAATTTCCTTTTTTAAAACATGGTTACAAAATTAAAAAGATTCAAATTTAAAACTTCTCTTCCTTTTTTCTAAAACCATGGGGATGGTTAAAAAAGGAAAGTTTTAAAACTTTTAAACTTTCTTTTAAACCATGTGGCCTAATTCAAATAAGAAAAGTTTTATATTTTAAAATCTCTCTTTTAAAACTTGTAGATATCTACAAAGAAAAGATTTTAAAAATTCAAAACACCCCTTCTAATTTGAAATATGTGGTCGGCACCCTTCAATTGTTTGTGGCCGGCCACCTCAAGGAGTTTATGGCTGACCCCTTTGGCTTGGTCACCAAGCCATGGGCCGCCCCCTTCTTGGACACCAAGATGGGCTTTTTATGAGCGGATTTAAGGCTTTAATGAGGCTATGACAAGGACCTAGATGAGAAATTGGTTTTGACCTTTCAATGAGCTTGAGTATCCCGTGTTCGCCCCCGAACACACAACTCAAGTTCATCAACAATAACTCATTCCACTAGAGAGTTATTATTGCACTACCGCACCAATCCCAAATTACATTATGGGCTCATTCTTATCATGAGTGTGTTAGTATTCCTGTGTTTAAGATATCGAATGTCCATTAATTTAATTGAGTTAATGACAACTCACTTTAATTAATGTCTTAGTCCAAGAGTAGTATCACTAAATCTTATTGTCATGTTGGACTAAGTCCACTTGCAGGGTTTAACATGACAATCCTTATGAGCTCCTCTTGGGGACATTCTCAACCTAGATTACTAGGACACAGTTTCCTTCTATAATCAACAACACACACTATAAGTAATATCATTTCCCAACTTATCAAGCCTATTGATTTATCGAGCTAAATCTCACCCTTTGATAAGTTAAAGAAATAAATACTAAATATATATGCTAGTTATTATATTAGGATTAAGAGCACACACTTCCATAATAACTAAGGTCTAGTTCTTTTATTAAGTCAGTATAAAAAAAAGGTAGATCCGCTACCTTAGCGGCCCCCCTAGTGCCGGCCCCACGGATATGGAGGGAGGTTCATGCAGGTACACAGGCCATAGGTGTTGGTGCAACATCCCTCAGGTCAAGGTTGACCTGGTTGACCAAGCTGAGTCTTGGTTTGAGTTTAGATGTTTGACAATAAGATGTTAATTGAAGAAGAGTCAAGTAGGTCAAGGTTGACCGAATACTTGACTGGGAAGTCCTAACTGGGAGTTTAGGCAGAAGGAAAATCCTGGTGAGTGAAGCCAGGTGAAAGACCTAGTGAGTGAAGCTAGGCAGATGGAAAACCCTAGTGAGTGAAGCTAGGTGAAAGTCCTGGTGAGTGAAGCCAGGCAAGGGAAAATCCAGATGGATCAAGGATGATCGGACATCTGGTGTTGGGAAGTCCAAGTAGGTCAAAGGATTGACTGGATACTTGGCACGAGGAAATACAGATAGGTCAAAGGGATTGACCAGACATCTGAAAAGGAAAGTCCAAGTAGGTCAAGGGAGTGACCAGATACTTGGCATGACGAGAAAAGTCCAAGTGGGTCAAAGGAATTGACCGGACACTTGGTGGGAAGTCCTGGCAGGTCAAGGGAGTGACCAGATGCTAGGCATGATGTACCAACAGTTCAAGGATGACCGGATGTTGGTTTGGGAGTCTTGGAACTTGGTTTTGGGCAAAACCAAGTCTTGATCGATCGATTCAGGAGATGGATCGATCGATGGATCGATCCGGCCATAAGCGCCGGATCGATCCGTGGATCGATCAGATGTCCCAATCGATCGGTGGATCGATTGGGACGCGCGATAAGCACCGGATCGATCCGTGGATCGATCCAGCGTTTTCTAGCATAGGCTCTGGATCGATCCGTGGATTGATCCAAAGCCTCCCCGATCGATTGGGAACATTTGAATCGATCGGGTTCCGACCGTTGGCGTCGATTTAAGCTGCAGGCGTGCAATGGCTGCGGCAGATCTTCACCTATTCACTTCAGATCTCTCGCCAACTCCTCCACAGCGCTCTCAAAGATCAGATCGCCAGTTCTTGAAGGATCTTGGAAGCTTTCCAAGTCAAGAGGCGGATCAAAGGCAAGAAGAGAAGCTAGGGTTAGGGTTTTCTGTACTCATTGTAAGCTTTGCGCTTGTATTTTGTTTCCCTTTCCTTTCTTCTTGTACTGAGAGTCTTGTAGGGCTTCTCCGCCCTCGGTAGTTACCGAAAAGGAGTGTTTTCATAGTGGAGGGTGCGTGCGTGGTGTGGATCCTTGGACTAGTCACCTCTTGTGAGGTGGATACCAAGTAAACCAACCTTGTTAGCGTTGTGTGATTTGTTTCTTTGTATTTTCCGCTGCACATCTTAGAAGAAACAAGCAACGCCGAGCAACGAGCACGCGACGAGCTATTCACCCCCCCTCTAGCTACTTTTGGTCCTAACAAGTGGTATCAGAGCGAGGCCGCTCTTCACCGGAATCATCGCCGGAAGGGTCAAGCATATCAAGAAAAGCTAGAGGGTGAAGAGGTTGGAGCAAATTCTTCAAGTTCAAGACTTTATCAAGCTCAACTTCAAGATGCAATTCCAAGATGGGCTTGGATTTGACACAAGGGTGGCTCCACCATACACTTCTACGAGTTTCGATTCTTGGAAATCAAGAATCGAAAATTTTCTTATGATGGAGATAGAGCAATGGTTTGCTTTAATGGAAGGCTTCAAGGCTCCAAGAAATTCAAAGGGCAAAGTTCTAAAGAAAAGCAAATGGAGCCCGGAGCAAGTCCAAAGGTGCGAGGCCAATGACAAAGTGACCAAGCTTTTGGTCAATTTATTGCCAAGCACCATCCTTTGCAAAATTGGAGAGTTTGAAGATGCAAAGGAGCTATGGAGCAAATTGGCCAAGCTTCATGAAGAGATCCCCTCCACTGTACAAGATCATGAAGAATCCAGAGAGGGTGACTCTTTGGAGCAAGACCAAGAGGAGGACTCCAAGGTTGAGAGATGCTCAACCTCCGAAGAAGAGGAAATCCAAGAAACTTCATCCTCAAGGGAATGCAACGAGGGGAACAAGGAGGAAGCATACTCCTTGTTTCATGTTCAAGATGATGAAGCCTCCACCTCTAGGATTGAGGGGGAGCAATCCTTGGTGACGCCGGATCAAGAAGAAGGAGAAGCTTCTACATCCGGGTCAAGAGACGAAGAGGAGGAAGAAGATTCTACCTCCACAAGTCAAGAAAAATCAAATGGAGGAGAATCAAGGTCCGATCAAGAGGAAGCTTCTACCTCCGGATCCAAAGGAAAAGATGCCACCCCTACAAGCAAAGGTATAAATATTTCAATTAATAATAAAAGTCATATTATATGCTTTGAGTGTAGGGAACATGGGCACTACAAGAGCAAGTGCCCTAAATTGGCCAAGAAGAAGGGCCAAGTGGCACAAAAAGGTAAGGTGAAGCCCAAGGAGACCATCCCCGGAACAAAGAAGAGCAAGGAGCACATTGTGTGTTTCTCTTGCAATCAAAAGGGGCATTATCGGAGTCAATGCCCTAAGGGGAAGAAGATGGTCAAGGCTCAAGGAGGAAGCTCAAGCCAAGGGGAGCCTCTAAGGTAAAAAGGAAGGTAACTTTTATTGAGCCTACCCCTTTACATTATGGTAAAAAGCATGATAGTTCTAACTTATATCATTTTAATGCTATTTACCATGAAAATAGAAAGCATGATAGCGTTAAAGAAAAACATATAGCTTTTCATGCTAAAACTACTACACCTAAGGCTAGGAATGTAGGTAAAAGTCTAGGCAAGAACTCTAAGGATTGTAGCTACAAGCCTAGAAACAAAAATGCTCATGAACTTAATGGAAAACCAAAACTAAGGACTGAGTGATGGAAAATCAAGTCTTGAGGTCAAGACTTGATAAAATGGAAAAGACCCTAAAAAAGATGGAAAATATCCTATTAGGGCAAAATGAGCATAACCTAGGTTTAGGGGTACAAAAGCCATCAAATGGCCATAGAGGTTTGGGATACAAACCAAAGGCTAAGAAGGATGTGCCCTCTTACCATAGAGTTCCATATAGTTATGGAACAAACCCTAGGTCTAGTGGTCAAGCCAAAAATACTAGGGAAGTCATCCCTAAGAGTATTTTTGCAATAAATGTGACCAAGGCTTCTAAGAAGTCTAAGAAAGTCACAAACAAGGTCACAAGGGAGGCTATCCCTAGAGTTGACCTAGAAAGTGTGACCAAGGCCTCCAAGAAGCCAAACAAGGTCACTAGGAAGGTATCTAGGGAAGTTATCCCTAGTGAATACCTAGAGCATCCAAGGAGCACCAATAGGTGTTGGGTTCCTAGGAGCATCTTCTCTACCCCATAGATGGGTTAGAGAGTGTCAACTCCGATTAGAAGGGTAGTTAACCCAACTTTGAGGAAATTGACACTCAAGGAGCATTTTCAAGGTTTTTGTTAACCTTTGAAAATGAAATGGAATTATTATTTACTCCTTGAAAGAGTAAAATGTGCCTAATGGTGGAAAATTGATTTTATCTTAAAAAGGCATAAATTGGGAAAACCTAGAGAAATACCAAGTTGGGATTTTGGTATGTTCTTAGGAAATTTAAGGCAATCCGGGCCTTAATTTAAAAGTGCTACTCTTGTGGAAAAATGAAATATGCCAACATTTGAGGATATGCTTACTTTCAATTGGCATACATTAATCAAGGGAATTAGAAATGCCAATTTAGGCTTTGGCATTTTCTTTAAGCACTTTAGGGCAATCTAGGTTTAAGTTGTAAGTTTAGCTAAGGTTTTAAGGATACTTAGATAGTTAATCTAGGTATATTTTATTTATGCTAAATCTTGCCATGATTGTTTGCCCATCATATGCCATGACATCATGTCTATTTTGCATTCATGTTTTATTATGCAAAATCCAAAAATACCATGTCATGACATTCATACATCATGTAGTTATAGGAATCTTTCTTTTGAAAGTTATTTTATTTTGATGTATGCCATAACATTATCATGCATTAGGTTATTTCCTTGTAATTAAGGACAAATGGCATTTAACAACAATTATTGACAAGTGACATCCTAGGTGGATGTCTAATATCTCTAGAATGCCTAGATAGATATGCATGATTCCTAGATTAGGGCAAAACCAAAATCTCACATCTCACAAGGACTATAAGGTGACTTGTACGTGTTTTAGTGTACATTAGATACAAGTGAGATGTTAGGAAGATGAACAAAACTCAAGATGTTGATTTAGTGCATTCTTTTGAGTTTTAGGTTCATCAAAACACATAGTTATGTGTTTTCCCATCATTGGGAAAGCTAATGTACAAGTCATGTGCATTAAGCCCAAGGAACATGGTGGGATATTGGTTTGAAAATGTTTTCAAAATGATTTTGGAAAACCTTGGTGAAGGCTATCTTTTGATAGTAATCACCATTGAATAGTTAAACACAAACTTGAAGAAAACACTAAAGTTTTTGTAAGTTTTCAAGTTTGTGTCAATCTTTGAAAATATGAAGTATTTTCATAGAAAACTATTTTTCCATGATTAAGTATGCCCTAAATAATGTCTACACGAAATTTCATGATTTTTGGATTTTTGTAGAAATTTCTAGGGGTTTCTGAAGTTGACTGAAATGGAATTTCAGCAACTATTAGAGCTCCGATCGATCCATGGATCGATTGGAGTGCCTGAATCGATCCGTGGATCGATTCAGAAGGCAAGTCTCCTGCGAGCAGAAGCTCGCTGGATCGATCAACCGATCGATCCATACATCCTGAATCGATCGGTGGATCGATTCAAATAGGTTGAATCGATTGGAACCCAACTCCAATCGATCCAGGATGCTGATTTTGGCTGGGAAGGCCTGATTTCAGCAGTCTAAACCTATTTTAGTCTAGGTAACCATTCCAAACCCCTAAAAATACATTTGTATACATAAAACGGGTGTTTTCATGTGAAAACAAGGATGGATTGGTTAAGGAAGGCTAAGTTGAAGTTTAGGTTGAGGTTTGTTTCAAATTTTGAATATTTGAACCTCAAAACTTCTAAATTTGGGTTTCCTAAAGGTTTAGGGATTCCAAGTCATTGTTGGTGCAATGACAGAAGTTACCACCATGTCTTTAGGGGGAGGGACTCTTTAAAGACATGAAAATTATCTTTCATGAACCTTGGAAGGTGGTTAACCTTCTTTTAAGGAAAATGCTCATGTATGAGCTTTTGAACTTGAAATGGGGAGTGGATATCCTCATTAGTTCAAGTGGGAACTCACGTGGTTAGAAAATGCTCAGGGTTGAGTATTTGTCTACAATGAGGGAGAAGTTAAGGATGAATGAAGGGTATGGGACCTTCTTTATCGTGTTGATCACAACGAGTGATGTTGTGAACAACGATGAGCAACTCTTCAGGGGGAGAGTCTTTCAACAATGGATTTGTTGAAGTATACCCGAAATTGAGGCATGGGTTGATGTGTGCCTGAAGATGGGTTGAGTGTGCCCTACAGGGGAGTTTGATGTGTGCCAATAGGGGGAGAATGAAAAGACTAGTGAAAGGGAGTTAGGCTTTCATTATCTAAGAGGGAGTTTGCCCTCTTAGGGGGAGAATGAAGAGCTTAACTTATGCTTTCATTACCTAGTGGCATGAAGAATGAGGCTATGGGATTAGCCTAACTTACATGTGGTATTGTAAGTGTTATTGTGGTATTGTCAAACATCAAAAAGGGGGAGATTGTTGGTGCAACATCCCTCAGGTCAAGGTTGACCTGGTTGACCAAGCTGAGTCTTGGTTTGAGTTTAGATGTTTGACAATAAGATGTTAATTGAAGAAGAGTCAAGTAGGTCAAGGTTGACCGAATACTTGACTGGGAAGTCCTAACTGGGAGTTTAGGCAGAAGGAAAATCCTGGTGAGTGAAGCCAGGTGAAAGACCTAGTGAGTGAAGCTAGGCAGATGGAAAACCCTAGTGAGTGAAGCTAGGTGAAAGTCCTGGTGAGTGAAGCCAGGCAAGGGAAAATCCAGATGGATCAAGGATGATCGGACATCTGGTGTTGGGAAGTCCAAGTAGGTCAAAGGATTGACTGGATACTTGGCACGAGGAAATACAGATAGGTCAAAGGGATTGACCAGACATCTGAATAGGAAAGTCCAAGTAGGTCAAGGGAGTGACCAGATACTTGGCATGACGAGAAAAGTCCAAGTGGGTCAAAGGAATTGACCGGACACTTGGTGGGAAGTCCTGGCAGGTCAAGGGAGTGACCAGATGCTAGGCATGATGTACCAACAGGTCAAGGATGACCGGATGTTGGTTTGGGAGTCTTGGAACTTGGTTTGGGCAAAACCAAGCTTTGGATCGATCGGAGGATCGATCGCTGGATCGATCGAGCCTTTGCTTTCGCCTGCGATCAAGCCTTCGTCCCAATCGATCGCTGGATCGATTGGGACGCTTCGCGCGATAAGCACCGGATCGATTCGTGGATCGATCCGGCGCGTCCGAAAAGCGCCGGATCGATCCGTGGATCGATCCAAAGCCTCCCGATCGATTGGGAACATTTGAATCGATCGGGTTCCGACCGTTGGCGTCGATAAAGGATGGCTGCGGCATCTCTTCACTGATTCACTCCAGATCTCTCGCCAACTTCTCCACAGCGCTCTCAAAGATCAGATCGCCAGTTCTTGAAGGATCTTGGAAGCTTTCCAAGTCAAGAGGCGGATCAAAGGCAAGAAGAGAAGCTAATGTTAGGGTTTTCTGTACTCATTGTAAGCTTTGCGCTTGTATTTTGTTTCCCTTTCCTTTCTTCTTGTACTGAGAGTCTTGTAGGGCTTCTCCGCCCTCGGTAGTTACCGAAAAGGAGTGTTTTCATAGTGGAGGGTGCGTGCGTGGTGTGGATCCTTGGACTAGTCACCTCTTGTGAGGTGGATACCAAGTAAACCAACCTTGTTAGCGTTGTGTGATTTGTTTCTTTGTATTTTCCGCTGCACATCTTAGAAGAAACAAGCAACGCCGAGCAACGAGCACGCGACGAGCTATTCACCCCCCCTCTAGCTACTTTTGGTCTTAACAATAGGTGCATGGCGGGGTAAACCCCAGGTCGTCAGTTCCTGAGAATCGACCCCTGGCCATTACGCCAGAAATACCATGCGCCCACCGTCTGTGCTGGTCCTACTCGATACACTTAGAGTGTACTAGTGTAATTTATTAGTCAAGATAAACTAATACCTAATTACACTACGACTATTCCAATGGTTTGTTCCTTTCCATCTTAGTCGTGAGCAACTGTTTATAATTTATAAAGAACTGATAACATGATCTTCTGTGTGTGACACCACACACCATGTTATCTACAATATAAATTAATTGAACAACTATACTTAACAGATAAAATGTAGACATTTGACCAAAGTGATTCTTTTATTTCATAAATAAATGTTTACAAAAGTTAGGCTTTTAGTATACACTCTAACAATCTCCCACTTATACTAAAAGACTAAGTTGTCATATCTGCTGCCATACATCTGATTCTCATCCCCTCCACATGCCGATCAAAAGCTTTCGTCGGAAGGGCCTTAGTGAAAGTATCTGCCAAGTTATCTGTTGATGCAATCTTGGTGACGACAACTTCTCCTCGCTTGACGATGTCTCGTATCAGGTGGTACTTGCGCTCTATATGTTTACTCGCCTTATGGGCTCGTGGTTCCTTCGAGTTTGCAACTACACCGCTATTATCACAATAAATTGTGATGATTTGGGGTAAACCAGGAATCACATCTAAGTCCATTAGGAAGTTCCTGAGCCATACAGCTTCTTTGGCTGCCTTAGAGGCTGCCACATACTTAGCTTCCATGGTTGAGTCAGAAACGCATTTCTGCTTGACACTCCTCCATGCAATGGCTCCACCTCCTAAAATAAACACATAGCCTGATGTAGACTTACTATTGTCCCTATCTGATTGGAAATCTGAATCCGTGTAACCCACAGGGAGCAAATCGTCTGCTTGGTAAACTAGCATATAATCTCTAGTCCTTCTCAGGTACTTTAATATATTCTTTACAGCAGTCCAATATCTTTGTCCAGGTTTACTCTGATATCTGCTAACCATGCCCACGGCAAAATAGATATCTAGTCTCGTACACAGCATTGCATACATTAGGCTTCCCACAGCCGAAGCATAAGGAACTGCCTTCATTTCCTTTATCTCCTTTGATGTCTTTGGAGACATCTCTTTGGATAAAGCTACTCCATGCCTAAAAGGTAAGAAACCTTTCTTGGAATTCTACATGCTAAAACGAGCAAGGATTGTATCTATATATAAAGCTTGAGATAGGCACAACATCCTTTTCTTGCGATCCATTATAACTTTGATCCCAAGAATGTGTGCACATTCTCCTAAGTCCTTCCTATCAAATTGTTTGGATAACCATACCCTTACGTCCGATAACACTTTGACATTGTTGCCAATTAACAAAATATCATCTACGTATAGTACAAGAAATACCACCACGTTCCGTTACACTTCTTGTATACACAAGACTCATCCGGACACTGAATAAATCCATATGACTGGATTACTTCGTTAAACCGGATGTTCCAAGATTTTGAAGCTTGCTTCAGTCCATAAATAGACCGATTCAGCTTGCACACTAGATGTTCTTTGCCTTTTTCAATGAATCCCTCTAGTTGCTTCATATGGATATTTTCTTCAAAACTTCCATTAAGGAAAGCTGTCTTGACATCCATTTGCCAAATCTCATAATCCATATGAGCGACAATGGATAAGAGTATCCGGATAGACTTAAGCATAGCTACCGGTGAAAAGGTCTCCTCATAATCGATTCCCTCTTTCTGAGTATACCCTTTCGCAACAAGCTTTGCTTTGAAGGTTTCTACCTTCCCGTCTGTCCCTCTTTTCCTTTTGTAGATCCACTTGCCTCCAACGGCTTTTACACCATCTGGTGGTTCTACAAGCTCCCAGACCTTATTAGAATACATAGACTCTATTTCAGAATTCATTGCCTTTTGCCAAGATACTGCATCTTTATCTTAGAGTACTTCGTCATATGTCCGGGGATCAGGTTCATGTTTACCCGTGATCAAGTCCGAAGACTCTCCCAAAAACATGAATCTTTCAGGTTGCTTTACAACCCTCCCACTACGACGAGGCACTACCTCTGGTTGTGTATCATGTGTGACACGTGTTGCAGTCTCTTGTGGTACTTCATCTTGTACTGTTGGTACTAAAGTAGACGTGTCCTCTCTTATTTCTTCTAGAACAATTTTACTCATGGGCTTATGGTTTATTACATAATCATATTCTAAAAATGAGCATTTGTGCTAACAATGATCTTCTGATTTTTAGGATTATAAAACAAACCCCCTTTCGTTCCTTTAGGATATCCCACAAACAAACATACTTCTGTACGCGATTCCAACTTGTCAGTATCTCCCTTCAGCACATGTGCTGGACTACCCCATATCCGGATATGATTCAGACTAGGCTTACGCTCATTCCATAATTCCATGGGAGTAGAAGGAACTGTTTTAGAAGGTACCATATTCAGAATGTATACTATTGTTTTTAAAGCATATCCCCAAAACGAATTTGGTAATTCTGAATAACTCATCATCGATCTAACCATTTCCATAAGAGTCATATTCCTTCGTTCTGCCACACCATTCTGTTGGGGTGTACCATGTGCAGACAATTGGGATTGAATCCCGGCTTCTGATAAATAATTCCTAAACTCTCCAAAGAGGTATTCACCACCACGGTCAGACCGTAGTGTCTTGATACTTTTACCAAGACGTTTCTCCACATCAGCTCTATATTCTTTGAACTTATCAAAGCATTCAGACTTGCGGTGCATCAAGTAAATGTATCCGTATATTGAATAATCGTCTATAAAGGAGATGAAATATTCATAACCACCTCTTGCCTGGATAGACATAGGACCACACAAATCAGAATGAACTAGTTCTAACATATCTTTAGCTCTATACCCCTTGGCCTTAAAAGGTCTCTTGGTCATTTTACCTTCCAAGCAAGATTCACAAGTTGTAAAGTATTCCAACTCTAATGAACCCAAGAGTCCATCGGCTACAAGCCTTTGAATCCTACTTAAATTAATATGACCAAGCCTTAGATGCCAAAGATATGTTTGGTTCATTTCCGAAGGTTCCTTTCTCTTATTGGATTTAGAAGATGTGTTATTAATTTCCATTTTTTGCTTTGTGGAAGAAATTGGATTTAAAGTATATAAATTGCCAACCAATGCACCAGAATAGATAATAACCCTATTTCTCTTTATAACCACATTGTTATTAAAAGAAACAGAATATCCATCCAAATACAGTTTAGAAACTAAAATTAAATTCTTTCTAAAACTGGGTACATAAAGACAATTTCTTAAAACCAAACTTCTATTCCTATCAAAAGATAAGTAGACTGTAACACCCACGAAATTATAAGATAAGTATATGGATAGTATTTTCTTTAGCGCATGAAAGTAAGAGGAATCAAAAAGAAATAATAGAAATAAAAAGGAGAGGTTGAGGTTTAAACCTTGAACCTCCCACAAATGATAGAGTTAAATTAGTGTATGATAACCACTAGGATAATGAATAATATTTGGATAGGAAGGAATGAAAAATTTAGTTAAAGGTGAGGAGAAAATAAAAGAAAACTAAGAAAAGAGCAAGAGAAAACCAAGTGGCTTACCTCCTCTTCCTCTTGGTTAAGAGAAGAAGCAAGCAAAAGGTGAATTGCCTTCCTCTCCTCTCTCCCTTCTCATTTTCGTGGGAATTAAAGAGAAGCTAAAGGGGATGAATGGGGACAAGAATCCTTCCCATGATGAATAAAAAGGATTAGAGGAGAAAAGAGAAAGGGAAATTCTAAATCTTCTTCTTCCTCATCCTCTTTCTCTTCTCCACCGAGAACTAGAGCTCTCCTCCCTCATCTCCAAAAGCCAAGTTTAGGTTTTCTCTCTAAGGGAAAACAAATACTAGCAAGGAGTCTCAAGGTCTACCTCATACAAGAAGAAGAAAAACAAAAAGGGAAACTAGGAAGAGAAACTTCTCCTCCCTCCTCACAAGGGTACCACTTCCTTAAGGATCAACAAGCGAAAACTATGTAAGCTTCCCCTCACCTGTGGTACAATAGCTCATGTGGTTTTCATGAAGATAGATTTCTTTAAAAAAAAACCTAGGGTTGCTTCATGGAAATTTCGGCCAAGACAAAAAGAATGATCTAAGGAATTTTAAGACCTAACTAGATATGCTCATTATATTTCTTGTGACATGTATCTTATGGTAGGAGGTTAACCTAATGTTTCTATGCTAGAATGTTTAGTTAGAACTTAGATTCATGATCCTAGACTCTCGGCCAAGCATGAACAAAAGAACTAGGTAAGCTTAAGACTCAAACTAAACATGCTCCCTTGTTCTTATGATATTATATTTCTTGTGACATGTATCTTATGGTAGGAGGTTAACCTAATGTTTCTATGCTAGAATGTTTAGTTAGAACTTAGATTCATGATCCTAGACTCTCGGCATAGCATGAACAAAAGAACTAGGTAAACTTAAGACTCAAACTAAACATGCTCCCTTGTTCTTATGATATGTGCTCTATGATAATGGTGTTGTTAACATTTTCTCCTACTTGTATGTTGATTGGAACTTCATTTTCATGCTCATGAACATTCGGCCATGGTAGAACTAAGGGCCTAGGAGAGCTTTAAACCTAAAACTAAGCATGCCATGATTTCCCTAGGATAAGATATGAAGCTAATATGATATGCCCATGATTATATGTTGATTTGAACTCTATTTCATGCTTATGAAGATTCGTCCATGTTAAGATTTGAGGCCTAGGAAAGTTTAAAACAAGTCTAAGATGCTCATGACCTTCTTGATGAAATGATATGAAACTAACTTGATGTTCTTATGCTTGTTTGTTGCATAGAAATTTGGTTACATGCTCTATAACTTTCGGCCACACAAGGTTTTAAGACCTAGGATGCTTAGAACTTAAACTAAGTTTGTTCATGTTGTTCCTTGTAATAAATGCCATGAAATCTGTGTAGGGTTTCCATGCTTTTATGTCACATGAAAACTAGTCTATGTCTTACATGTTTCGGCCACCATTAGTTTAAGGGCCTAGGAAACTTAGAACCCAACTTAGATATGCTCATGATGTTTCTTGTAATAAATGCTATGAAATTTGTTTATGGTTTCCATGCTCTTATGCCACTAGAAACCTAGTTTCCATACTTAACAAGTTTCGGCCACCTTAGATTAAAGGGCTTAGGAAGTTTGGAACTTAAACTAAATGTGCTTATGATGTTCCTCATGATATGTGTTATGATATTGGTTTAAGGTTCAACACTTTTATGCTACTTGTAACCTAGAATTATGCTTGCTAGGGTTCGGCCATGATAAGGTTAAAAGCTTAGAGAACTTAGAACCCAAACTAAACATGCTCAAGTTGTTCCTTATGATATATGATATGACATTAGTTTAGGGTTTACATGTTTGCATGTTGCTTATAACCTAATTTGAGGCTTGATGAGTTTCGGCCATGATATAAGTAAAGACCTAGGAAGCTTAGAACCCAAACTAAGCATGCTCAAGGTGTTCCTTATGATATAGGATATGATAATGGTTTAGGGTTCACATGCTTTTATGTTGCTTGCTAACCTAGGTTACAACTATATGTTTCGGCCACTACATGATATTAGGGTTAGAGACCTAATTATGATTTCCCATGTGCCTCTCATGCAATGCTTTATGATATGATAAGAATATGTCATGCTGCTATACTCATTTATGTATGCTTATGACCTATGCATGATGATGTGTTATGTGCCCAAATTTATGATATGCTATGTACCCAAGTTCATGATGTGCTGTGTGCCCAAATTCATGATGTGCTGTGTGCTCAATTATACATGCTTTATGTTATGCCTAAGAGTTGCTTCCCTATCAGTTGGGACTAGGAGCACTCTTCATGATATGAATATGACATGAATGATAGGTTAAGAATTATGATATGTATGACATGCTACTTTACTTTTAAGGCTTGTACCAAGGGTGGGCTTCATAAGCGCCCCGGAGTCGATGGACTAAGAAATGGGCCTTGTTAGGGATGGGCTCCTAAGTGCCCCTAGGTCGATGGACTAAGAAACGGGCCTAGTATATATGCCTTGTAGGGTTCAAGACTTGCTACCTTGGACCTACATAGGACGCGCGCATTTATGTATGTGGTACAAGTCGGGGCCCCCCTTATGTTGAGATTATGTTTAAGTATGTATATTATAAGTTTTCAAAAGACATGTTGCATATGTTTTCATGATACATGTTTAGAAATTCACCTTGCATATACCTTATGATTATGTCATGATATTTATGATGATGTTATGATATGTCAGGGTGTATTTGATGATCATGTTATGTTATGCCATGATACCTTACGATTATGTTACGATATGCCATGATATGCTGCATGATATGATGAAATTGTCTCCATGCGTTATGTCTTGTGATTTTGATATGTTATACGGTTTTTGTGAGTAGGAAAGGAACTTACTGAGTCATGAGTGCTCACAGCTTACTTTCTTGTACCACAGATAAAGGCAAGGAATGGATGAACTAGGGGAGCAGCAGGAGGGGCTAGAAGGATGTGTGTGGTAGTGGCTTGGCTAAAGGAGAAAGACCTGCTTTTGTTTAATAAGAACTATGCCTAGTTTATGTTACTACTTTATGACTCCATGACATTTAATTATGTGTTTGGTATTATGACTTAAAAATCATGTTAAGTATGTTATGTGGTTTTATATGTCCAGGTGATTAGTCATGGTGAATTTTAAAGAAAAGAAAAGTTTTTAATTTCTATAAATAAGACTTCCGCTGTAGTAAGTAGGTATATATGTGTAAAGTAACCCTCGTCACCCTAGCAGGAGGGGCGGGGCATTACATAGACGTCTCCCACTGCAACAGTCGCCACCTTAGTAGCATTACCCATGTAGACGGTTATCTCTCCTTCAAATAGTCGTCGGGTTTCCTGGAACCCCTACAAAGAGTTGCAGACATGATCAGTGGCTCCCGTATCTACACACCAGGCGCTGGTAGATAACACCGCTAAACATGTTTCAACTACTAGAGAATGAGATATACCTTTATTGTTCTGATTCCTACGAGGATAGTCCGCCTTCCAATGTCCTGACTGCTTACAGATAAAGCACTTGCCCTTCGGTTTCTTCATTCCAGCTCTTTGTCCTGTACCCTGAGGTTTATTCACCTTCTTTGCTGAAAAGACCTGTTTCTTCTTCTTCTTGCCTTTCGACTTAGAAGTAGAACTATTTTCAGCATAGTGAATCTAAGAACTGTGACGAAATATACCTTCTGCTGCCTGTAGTTCTGTCAGAAGTTCCGCCAACGTATACTCCCTTTTATTCATGTTATAGTTCAGGCGGAACTGCTCAAAACTTCTGGGTAGCGTTTAGAGAATTATATCGACCTGGGTTTCCCCATCGATTTCACCTCCAAGGACTTGTATTTCGTTCAGATAAGCCATCATTTTGAGGATATGATCCCTTACGGGTGTCCCCTCTGACATGGTGGTTGTCATTAACTTTCTCATTGTCTCTTGCCTAGAAGTCCGACTTTAGTGCCCAAAGAGTTCTTTGAAATTGTTCATTATATCATAAGCAGTTGGTAAATCTTGATGCTGATGTTGCAATACATTTGACATTGAAGTCAAAATGTAACACCGCGTCATCTCATCTGCTTTTACCCATTTCTTATGATACTCAATCTCCTCTGGGGTAGAATCACCATTAGGTGTATCTGGGCATACCTCTGACAGTACAAACTTATAGCTTTCAGCAGTTAAGACAATATCTAGGTTTCTTTTCCAATATATATAGTTGGGACCAGTAAATCTGTTCTCTTTCAATATAATGGCCAGTGGGCTGAAAGTCATCCTAAGAATCACAAAATAAATTTTGGTCAGGACTCTAAATTTAGAATAATATTGATTCCTCAAACAATACTATTTAAATTTACCAACACCTCAAAACACCGTGAATATTGCATGTCACATTAGTGTAGACATATACAAATTCAACATTTGTAAGAGGAGGGTCTTACCCATTAATTTTATTATCTAGTCATCCTAACTTTATGACAAATAAAATTAATAATTGGTTTTACTTTGGTCACACAAAAAACAATAGCAGCGACTTCGTTGGGGAGGATACTATTGAATGTGTCTAAGTGTATACCATTACTTGATACTTAGTCCATTAAATAGGATTGTGCCCCTTCAGTTGGAGAAAATCACACGCTCCTAAATAATTTCCTATAATCATCCATAAAGAAAGTATGATCTAGTAATCCGTAACAAATCCATCCGTTGTGGAGGGAGGCACTCAGAGCCAACACACAAGCTTGTTGCATCACTTACAAACCAGTAATGGAGACCGTGGAATTTATTTAAAAATCCCTCTCCCACTTAGTTATTTAAGGTGAGGAATTTTAACCTATGCTAGCATATATCACATGCACACACACACACATCACAGTAAATAAAAGCAATAAATGTGGAAATTAATTTTCCAACTATTATGGCCTTTTCGATCACTGTCCTCCGTGTGTTCCAACCCTAGCTACTGCCATCTTTAGCCACCACCATCTGGTCTAGTCATCGCATCTATCTTGCTTCTTATTCCACTGCGCCTCTGGTCCTTCAATAGCACCACGCCTCATAAGGATACGATCCGCGACAAATATAGAATTTTACATATATCGATCCTATATTCCATAAAGGAATGTACATGTATTCTAGATCGAACAAAAAAGTAAAATTCTAAAACTAATACAGCTCCTGCTGTATTTGATACATACAATCATGCACACACAAAATAATGCCCTTGACATGTCCAAGGGTCCAATCACACACAACATCTATTAGCCATAATAGTTGGAGTCTGCAACCACAAAGTTAGCATATCCTACTATTATCCTGCCTAAATTATGTATGACATGTGCATAATTAATTGAAAACCAAAACACACAGAGGCAAACTCTAGCTTTGATACCAATTGTTGGTTGGTCCTAGAAAGATCGTACCGGTTCCACTATACAAAATTTTGTACAAGTGTTGAACCTTTCCTAAACAACCTATTGTGTTCTTTAGAAGTTAAATTAGGAATCGCAAACGGAACTTAACATTATTGATTCCAAATTTAACTTATCTGTTCTTAATGGTTTAGACTTGAATCGCAAGCGGAACTTAACACTATTGATCCAAATCAACCTATGTTATAAATTTAATTAAATATCTATTTCGAAAATCGGTTCCCAGGACAAACATGGAGAAGCACATGGCCTTCTTGGGTATGGGAGCATCCACCACTGCCTCAACAAAACCTTTTAACAAAATTAAATATTTAATTTCCTAAAATAACATTAGGTTTAACCAAAAAGAATAATCGAATCACAAATTTGAAAAATAAAAAGAAACACAGACATGAATTACAAATTTAAAAAACTAGAATCTAATGCCTCTTGTGTTTGAAATTCTTACAAAGAAAAATAACTAGCATGATGCGGAAAACAATTACTAGTTATACCTTTTCTTTGTATGCTAATAACCTCGAGATCTTCTGCCGTATTCCTCGCCTCGCATTGGACGTCGTGTGGACGACAATCCTCCAAGATGAACATCACCCAAAAGCCTTCTTCCTCCTTCTCTAAAATCCGGCCACCACCACAAGAGAACAAAAGAGAGCAAGGGGGAAAAGAGAGGGAGAGGGTCGGCCACCAAGAGGAAGCACCAACTTGAGAATAAGAATTAATAATACATGAGGCCTCTCCTCCCCTTTTTTTATATTTCTTGCCCAAGGCAAATAAGGAAAGACTTTTTACAAAAAAATAAAATCTTCCTTTTGTTTTTCCTTTTCCTTTCCTTTGATTGATTAAATCATCAATCTTTGATTGGTTTAATTGATTAGTCGACCCCTTGCTTGGGCACCAAGCAAGGGTGGTCGGCCCCTTAAAAGGAAAGAAATATCCTTGTAAAAATTTTTATAAGTGATCCTGTCTGAGAAGCTAGACAAGACGGAGATCTGGAAGAAAGAAACCCACCGCGCCGATGAAGGATAATGTTATGCTGATGAAGAATAATGTCTACAGAATACTGATCCGAGAAACCCAAAGCGGATCGAGAGAAATAGAGTCACCGCAGGTCCTCCTCACACGAAGACCCGATGAGGAAGAAGAAATCCAAATATGAAGAGAAGAAACCCCGATCCGAAGCTTCCAAGACTTCCTGCGCACAAGAGACCAACCAACACTATCGTCAGCGACCTAAGACCGGGGTGGGAATCCCTGGCTAGGCTCTCCGACGCTCAAGTCAGTGATCTCTCTCAGTGTGGAAGAAGGAAGAAGAAGATGGACAGTAGTTGAAAATTAGAGTTATCAATGTGCACAATGATGTGAACTGGTGAACTTACCTTGCCAACGGAGAGGATTCCCCTTTTTATACCACTTCATATAACCTCCGTAGTCATGAAGTGGACCCCGGTTTGTTAGAGTTCGTTATGAGATGACGTCAGCTGCGTACTTGTGGTAGATGATTTTTAAGGAATCTTTTTCGTACCCCAGATGTACCTTCTTTGTCGTTTAGTACCTGTAAAATAATCTGGAAGCATATTTCCCGCCAAAATATAACACCTGTTATGTATTTACATATTACAGATATCTCCATTAATTATCTTATTTGAAATATTCACCTATGATCCTTCCTCATACGTCTTCTATTTACACCTCTTTCCATGTTAATATTCAGTATCTTTCCAAGGTATTGATCGACCGGCCCGTACTGGCTCTCTTATCGGGGTATGTCCCGACCGATATTAGCCTAACTTTGCCTGGGAGATATGTCCCGACAGATATTAACCTAACTTCGCTTGGGAGGTGTGTTTCGGTCGATATAGACTTATCTCCTATCGGGGTATATCCTGACCGATATTACCCTACCTCCTTCCAGCAGTTATGTCCCGGCCGATATTACCCTACCTTCATCATGAAGGTATGTCCCGACCAATATTAGCTTACTTCCTCAAAAGTATATAGGTCTTTCTCCTGGGAAGCTTATTTCGGTCGATATAGACTTATATCCTATCGGGGTATGTCCCGACCGATATTAGCCTAACTTTGCCTGGGAGATATGCCCCGGTAGATATTAACCTAACTTCGCCTGGGAGGTGTGTTTCGGTCGATATAGACTTATCTCCTATCGAGGTATATCCCGACCAATATTACCCTACCTCCTTCCTGCAGTTATGTCCCGGCCGATATTGCACTACCTTCATCATGAAGGTATGTCCCGACCAATATTAGCTTACTTCCTCAAAAGTATATAGGTCTTTCTCCTGGAGGCTTATTTCGGTCGATATAGACTTATATCCTATCGGGGTATGTCTCGACCGATATTAGCCTAACTTTGCCTGGGAGATATGTCCCGGCAGATATTAACCTAACTTCGCCTAGGAGGTGTGTTTCGGTCGATATAGACTTATCTCCTATCGGGGTATATCCCGACCAATATTAGCTTACTTCCTCAAAAGTATATAGGTCTTTCTCCTGGGAGGCTTATTTCGGTCGATATAGACTTATATCCTATCGGGATATGTCCCGACCGATATTAGCCTAACTTTGCCTGGGAGATATGTCCCGGCAGATATTAACCTAACTTCGCCTGGGAGGTGTGTTTCGGTTGATATAGACTTATCTTTTATCGGGGTATATCCCGACCGATATTACCCTACCTCCTTCCTGCAGTTATGTCCCAGCCGATATAGACCTAACTATGCCTGGGAGGTATATCCCAACCGATATTGGCCTATCTTCTTAGTTTCCTTACCTCCCTTTTTTCTTCTTACCAGGGACCTATAAAACCTTACCCATATCACTAGCCTTCCCTTCAAGTCTAGTCGAAGGAGGTGTAGACGACTGACTAGACATAAGTTTGGTTTTGTCTTTTCCTATCCGTGACTCTGCTTCAGATATTGATATGACCTCACAGATTTTGTGTACAACTGTCTCACTAACTCAAGTATAGTACTCCTGTGAGCCTTTTGCTCCTTTAAATAGGGCTATAACCTTCTCTTCATCCACCACCCATCTCAGTTCTTTTCCTTCCTTGCCACCTTTTATTGCTAAGGCTATGGTCTCGGATCCTCCTCTTTGGGGGCGACTTTTGTTGGACAATGTGAGATATATATATGAGTTTATTGGGATATTTGCTCCGGTTACCTCTAGGGTTCAAGGGATTGTCTTAAGAGATGAAGCCTCACCATTCATATTTTTCATCCAAAGATGTCGATGCTCTGAAGGACTTAAGAAACTTCAGAGAGATTTTTGCTACTTATAGAGGGGCAGCCAAATGACCCAGGGGTGTTGTGTGAAGGGCACAACACATGTTACCCTTGGGCTAAAATTGGTTGCTTCACTTGCCGAGCTCATACGGCTTGAGAGGGGAAGTGGTTTTTACATTTACTTTTCCATGATGGAATGAATAAATGTTTCCCAGTCTCGTTGCCTCTGAGCCTTTCTGCTTTTGTTGCTTTCTTCGTCCCAGGCAGAATATTGCCACTTATTTGCCTTGACAAGCCTGGGCAAAGTAAACTATTTCCCTCTCTGCTCCATGGTAAGTTTGACTCCAGTGAGACTGAAATTTTCTAAGCGTTTCAAGAGCTTGTGTTTGTAAACTTTGTTATCTATCTGAAGCTTACTGTTCCGAGGAAAGATGTAATGTTATGTACTTGATCAGATTCTAAGTGTAACAACAGACTCTTGTATTAAGTCAAATGATTCTATGGAATCCTTCTGTAATTTACAAGAATAAATGTAATACTGTATTCTACATATGTATCATTTATCATGACCGAGGCTGTCTTAACTATTGGCATACTTCTATATCACGACTAGTATTATAATTAAAATCATATCGGCTAACATAACATTATTTCGATCAATATTAGTTTGTATTTCATAAGAACGTTAATTCAAAATCTATCATTCGCCTAAATCTTCATCCTTAAATGTTTTTGTCCTTAGCTTGGACTTTAATCAAGAAAATCAGACTTTTCGCTTTTTCATGTCCAGTTAATCACGCCTTCTTTCGAAACTTCCTAGCTGGTGATTGGTTATCCTTCAGGTGAGAGAATGTTAGAAACATACCCCGAGACGCTACCAACCCCCGCGTGATCCGTCCTATCACATCCGATATAAACGTTTTTATGATGATATAACACATACTTTATCTGACCGCCACGTCACGTGGGCCTTTTGCCTTTCTATTGCGATCCTAGGCGTCTGCTGCAATAAAAGTGTTTTGATCTAACGACAGTTGTGTGCTTTTCAAACCCTAAACCCTTTGTCTCCTTTTAAACCTTGTCCTTCCTTTTTTTTCTTCTCTAGAGTTCTTTTCTCGTTGCTGCCTTCAACCATATCCTGGGCTCATAGTTTCTCGACGATCTCTTTTCTTGTCTTCAATAAGTAACATGTTGCTTCACTAGCTTATACTTTTGTCCATGGCTGCGGAAACAATTGCTCCTTGGTATGTCCATATGTCTTCTACCTTTGATAAGAATGCTAGATTATCCATCCGTCGTCAATATGAAATTCCTGGGGAATATAGAATCATACTCCCAACACCGAATGATCGACCTCATCATCCCCCTGATAACTACGTGACTTTTTTCAGGGACCAGTTGATAGGGGGCTTAAGGTTCCCCATTCCTCCTTTCTTGATTGAGATAAGTCGGTATTTTGATATTCCTTTGCAGCAGTTCGCCCCTAATGCATTTCGTTATCTATGCGGTACTTACATGTTGTTTCGTCTACGGGATATTCCTCCTACTCCTCAAAATTTCTTCATGTTTTCCTATCCCAAGTGCTCGGAGCCTGGTGTCTTCTTATTTCAGTCGCAAACTAAAATGGTCCTTTTTGAGATATGTCGTCGTCTCTCAAAGCCTGGAAATCTTATTTTTTCTTTTTAAAGTTTCTGGGACCTATTCCTTGGTCTTATGCTTGGAAATCTTTCTTGCCTCCCTTGCCCGACGTTAGAGAGTTTCATCTTCTTCCCTCTTTTCCTATTTATTGTGAGAAGTTATTAGGTCACCGATTCTCGATCCCGAAATGGTTGAAGGTCGAGCTTCTATACCTATTTGGTTTAAGCCCCGTCAAACCTGATACCCACATTTCCTTAGGTAACATCTTATTCCTTTCTTCTTGCTTTTAACTACCTAAACTGTTTTTCTTTTCTATACAGTGGAAAGCTTTTATGATGCCTTGATTGACGAAGAAATACGCATGGAAGAGGACCTGCTTCGTGCCAAGGAAGCCGAGTTTCTGGCCGCTATCACTCCTCCACCCTCAATTGAGGAACCAGCTTCTTTAGCCGAAGTACCCAGCTCTTCAGGGGTTCGTGAGGCTCCTGAAGGTTCTCCTGGGGATCCTGCTGCAGAGATCCATCCCAATCCTATACCCACTGTTACCTCTCCAGTGGTTGCTGCTGTCTCCTCATCTACCTCTCTTCCTTTCATTGAGCTCACGTCTCCTGGTAGCTCTGGTAAATTGATAGCTGAAATTTCCACGGGCAAGCGTCCAGGACGCAAACTAACCAGGGCTCCTCCCTCAAAAAGGAGGCTCATTCTTCCTGCTGACGAGTTGATTTCAGAAGGCTTTGCTTCGGCTGGCCTTCCTTCTGATGAGCCGACGCTGGCAGAGCTTTATCCTTCTCTTAATTTTCCTGCCTCGCCTTTCTCCAGTGCCAGCGCCTCTGGGGATGTTTCTTTTACTTTTCCTCTATCTATACCAACTTCTGGGTCTTTACCTTCCTCGCCTTCTTCTTACTTAATCTTTGCTCCCCCTCTATTCCTACTTCTTCCTTCTCGGCCGGTTCCTCTGTCATTCCTGTTCTCCCCATATTATTAGGGGGTTCTTTTGCCAGCTCTTGGGATGAAGTTCGTCCCCTTTTTGAAGAGCTCTCTATTCCTGAGGTAATTGATCGCTTCTCTCACAAGGAGAATCAGGTATGCTTATTAACGCCTATTTTCTATTTCTCAACTATTATCTTATGACTTTTCATTATATTTCCAGCGATGGATAGAAAATATGGGTTTCTCTTGACTACTACACAACTTATACACTGAGAACAAGAGGTTAAGATCGGAGGATGATAAGCTAAAGCAAGAGGTTGTTGAATTATCTTCTACTGCGTTTTCTGCTGCCGCCAAGGAATAATTCGAAGTACAAATTGAAAGTCTTCAGGCAAAATTTAAATCGGTTACAGACCTCAACCAAGAATTGACTTCCAAACTTGGCGAGCTGAAGGATAATTATGAAGTGGAATTGACTGAGAAACTCAAAGCCTTGCAACTGAAAGAGGATGAGGTAGCCTCTCTGATCACCTCCCTTGATTCGGCTAAAGCTGAGGCTTCTGCCAAAGAAGATGAATTAAAAACCTCTCAGATGGCGTTGGTGGTCTACAAAGGGAACGAGGATGTTCGTTACCAAGAGCGAGCCACGACCATGATTGAATCTTCCGAGTTCAACAGACCGATCGTGAGATCCATTTTATCCGCTTTTACGGCAGGAGCTCAAGGGGCGATTCAGTAATTAAGAGAAGAGAGTTATTTATCTCGTGACCCTCCTCCTAATTTCTTAAATAAGCGCAAACTAATTGAAAATAAACCTCCTGATCTGTACCCTAGGTTGACTCTAACTTAGATTCAAGTTATTGGGATTATGTAATGATAAGCTCGTATGACTTTGATCACCCCTCTTGGGTTGTGAATCTTACTCTTTCTCAGGATAACTATCTGTTTTCTGTAAATGTATCTAATGTTATTTGGTTTACCGTAATGCGACATTTCCCTACGGGTCGTTTCTTAATGATCGATCGGTATATATTAAGATTGATAAATACCTCCCGATATTTTATAGCTTAGTTATGTCTCGCCCGATTGGACGTATTTCTATCATGGTATTCCTAATATTGGTCGATCTTTTTTTGGTTGATCGGCTTGCCCTCACTAGCTATCTATTCTGTATGAATGTGTTCAATGTTGCTTGGTTTGTCATCATACCATCTTTCCTAACAGCTCGTCTCTTAATGACTGGTCGATATATATATTAGGATCGATAAATATCGCCCGATATTTCATAGTTTAGTCATATCTCGCCTGATTTAACACAGCTTTATTATGTTATTCTTAATATTGGTCAATTTATTTTACTCGGCCAGTTTATCCTTGTGTCTTCATATGTCTTTTTCCACATAGTAATTGGTTCTCACGGGGTTTTATTATAGCGTATATTATTTGCCTTATTATAATAAGCCTTTGATCAATATATTTTGAGTGATCTTTATCTCGGTCGATTTATCAAAATCGTCCGATTTTTATCTATGGATCTCGTCTATTAACTACTATCTGACGTTCAACTTCCCTTTTATTACATCCACGCCTTAAACTTATAGTTACTGTACTAATTTCTATCTGTCCTTGTCAGGGTTTCCTAAGAATATTTCTAAGGAAACTCACACCTTTTCCGAGGTAGCTTTTTTAACTTTACTTCTTTCTCTTGATTTTATTCTTTAATATTATTACCTATTTATGACAATTGATACTCCAAGCACCTTTTACTCTCCTTTTTCCCTTTTGTCGTTTCAGCTTAGGGGTTTTAGCACAAGGCAAAAAAGAGAGATAAGGGTTTACGAAGTTTTCTCCTATTTTTCTTCATCTTTCGTCTTCTTTCTTGATTCCTTCTTCTGTGATTGCTTCTCCCTTTGGCGGTTTCTTCTCCTGCGTGGTTTCTCTCATGCTCTTCCGACCTCACAGATACAGAAGAAGTGGACTTATAGGCAACCTATGGTTTTCCTTCCTATATCATCCGTCCCGCTCCTCATGAGGGTCCACATCTTCCCCCATTAGGATGTATCTCCATCTTTAGGGACCAAGTCTTACAAGGTTTTAGATTTCCCCTTCATCCTTTTTTCTGCAATGTCAGCCGTTATTTTGATATCCCGCTTAACCAGTTTGTTCCTCAATCTTTTTCTATTCTAATGGGTTTCATTGGGGTATCAAAACTGTTGGATTTCCCCTTGTCTCCCCGTCTTTTTCATCACTTCTTCATTCCTCGCCGAGTAGATGTTGGCGTTTTTAAGTTCTAGTCTCATCCCAAGGCCATTCTATTTAATCGTATTTCTCCTCAAGGTGAATGGTATCGTAAATTTTTCTACATGCGTCTCTCTTCTCCCCCTCCGTTTCCTATTCAATGGATACATGATTTACCTCCGCTTCCTGACACCCACGATCTTCTTAACGATCCCTCTGTTGCTTCTGCTTTACCCAAACTGCGAGGAGCAAAATTCAGTTTGCCACATCTAATCGAAGAGGGTTTGATGTTTCCCTTCGGGATAGGCAACATCGACACTCCTTTGGATAGTTCCTTTGGTGAGTATAATTATTTCACTTCGCCTTTACTGATTTGCATATCTCTTTGATAATGGTGTTTATCCTCTGTATTTCAGCTGATGCTCTTCTTCCAGCTTTTATGTATAAGAATTCCGCTATGACTAAGTCTTTTGTCAAGAATCTTGGAGAAAAATAGTTATTTGCTCGCCGATCCAATCCTAATCCCTCTACTTTGGGCTTGCTTTTCGAAGAAGAACGACGGGCAGAGGGTGTTGCACTCATGGAAGAGGAGGAAGAAGAGCCTTTTGTTACCTTAGTTAAAAAGCCAAACCTCACTAAGGACTCTCCCTTTGGCGATTTCTTTGGCACTTTTGTGCAAGCTCCTCTTGTCCCGGCGCCTATTTCTTTTGAGAGAGATAAGGCACCGATAACTCCCACCCATATTATCTCTAATCCTGCTCTTAGGATGATGAGGCCCGGTCTACTTATCCCTTCTTCTTCTATTGTTTCAGCTCCTCCTGCTCTTGCTTCTGAGATGGCCGTTATCCCTCCTGTGTCTTCTGCATCCTTGGCATTGGCTTTGCCTCCTTCGGCCTCTCAGCCTCGAGCAAAACGGACGCCTTGCCGGAGATCCTCTCCAAGTGTCAGTCTTCCAGCCATTAGTGTTCCCACAACTACTACAGCCCCTCCTACACTGTTACCTTCTATTCCATCTGGTTCTTTCCCCGTTCCTCTTGTTCCTACTATTCCTTTCCCTTCTATTGCATCTTCTTCTTCTTCGCCTCCTTCTTCTTCCCTTCCTCGTCCTTTATTTAAACTGGCCGCGGGCTTGCCTTCTCAATTGGGACAGCCTTCTAGTCCCCCTGGCTATGGCACTTTGCAACTACAAGGTTTATTGGCCGAATCTTGGATGCAGGGTTATGAGCAACTAAGAGGCCTTAGTCTCCCACATCGAGCTGATCGTCATAGTCGTCAAGCAGTAGCTGTAAGTATTCCTAGTTATATGTTATCAACTTTATATCTTCATCTTTAACTTACATTATCCTTTTGTTTAGTTTCTTGCCACAAGTCTACATATCGATCAACTACTTACAGCTAAGGATCATGAGAACAATAAGTTGAAAGCTCAACTGGAGACATTGAAGGCTGCTTCACCTTCTTCTAACAACGATATGGCTCAGTTGCAAGAGAATGTGGCCTTGCAAAATCAACAATTGGGAACCTTGAAACAAGAATTGGAGGAATGTCAACAAATGTTGAAAGACAAAGAGCTTGCCAGAAGGACGTTAGAATTACAGGTGGATAGGTTACACTCTGGTCTTCGACTAGAGATTGCTTTGAAAGAGAAAGCTCTCTCAGATGCTTCTCAAAAAAGTCTTATTTTAGAGAAAGTAGAGAAGCTCCATAATGCCTGTCTTTCTGATCAAGCTCAGGACTTAGCCTCTCATGATTTCATTCTCCTACAGGAACAAGATCAGAGAAAAGCTCAAGATGTTGAATTATCCTTGCTTCAGAAGGAATTGGAGCAGCTTAAATCAGAGAAGAATGCTTTGAAAGATCATAATACCAAGCTACAAGATGATTTTCAAAGTTATAAGGAGTAAGAGAAGAACCGGTGGGAGGAATGGCGCCAGACTTATTTGAAGTCTTCAGCCTTTGCTCGGGAATTTGTTCGTAGGATAGTAGGTGCTCTAAACCATTCTGTATCAGGAGTTCTTCAACAATTAAGAGAGGGTGATTATCTATCCCAAGAACCTCCCCTTTCTTTCATAAATCGCCGCAGGCTTAATGAAGAACTACCCGCGGATTTAAAAGGCCCCTTTTCGAATGTTTAAAGAGATCATTTATAAAAGACTTGTACTATAGGAAAAACAAGTGTGATTAAAGCGGTGTAACTAAGTACTTGCAGTACATAAGAAAATTTTGATACTTACTTGCTTCTTTATCATGCTGCTTTGAGAATATCCCTTCTGAAATATTTTTGATTTCTGAGTATAAACTTTATTCAAGAATTCTTGGCTTATCTGGTGAAGTTAATCCCTATCCCGATGAATTCTTCTGCAGACAAAATCTAGTATATTTCATAATTCCAAAAGAATGCATAATTTCAACTGATCTAGGGATAGAGAGCTATGTAAGATTCTTGAGTTCCGAGCTGAATATATTATCCCAGGCGAATTTTAAATAAAGACTTCTAACTGGATAGGCCTCCAAATAGATGATGAATCATATGTATAGCATCCCTTTTGAATTCCAGCCTCATATCCGCGTAATCTCAGTTGATTGGATCTTGAAATTATAAGATCTCTTGCGACTTGCGATGGTTTAGAAGATCCGTTTGAGTTGCTCTATAGAATTTCCCGCTCGCTTTTTGCTTCTGAAATGGTTTAGAGTCTCTGGCTCCTCCTATGAAAACCCGATCGAGTTACTTCATAGAATTTCTCGATCGACTTTTGCTTTTGAGATAGTTTAGAGTCTCTGGTTCCTCCTATGAAGACCCGATCGAGTTACTTCATAGAATTTCCCGATCGACTTTTGCTTTTGAGATAGTTTAGAGTCTCCGGTTCCTCCTATGAAGACCCGATTGAGTTACTTCATAGAATTTCCCGATCGACTTTTGCTCTGAGATAGTTTAGAGTCTCCGGTTCCTCCTATGAAGACCCGACCGAGTTACTTCATAGAATTTCCCGATCGACTTTTGCTTCTGAGATAGTTTAGAGTCTCCGGTTTCTCCTATGAAGACCCGACCGAGTTACTTCATAGAATTTTCCGATCGACTTTTGCTTCTGAGATAGTTTAGAGTCTCCGGTTCCTCCTATGAAGACCCGATCGAGTTACTTCATAGAATTTCCCGATCGACTTTTTCTCTAAGATAGTTTAGAGTCTCCGGTTCCTCCTATGAAGACCCGACCGAGTTACTTCATAGAATTTCCCGATCTTTTGAGATAGTTTAGAGTCTCCGGTTCCTCCTATGAAGACCCGATCGAGTTACTTCATAGAATTTCCCGATCGACTTTTGCTTCTGAGATAGTTTAGAGTCTCCGGTTCCTCCTATGAAGACCCGATCGAGTTACTTCATAGAATTTCCCGATCGACTTTTGCTCTGAGATAGTTTAGAGTCTCCGGTTCCTCCTATGAAGACCCGACCGAGTTACTTCATAGAATTTCCCGATCGACTTTTGCTTCTGAGATAGTTTAGAGTCTTCGGTTCCTCCTATGAAGACCAGATCGAGTTACTTCATAAAATTTCTCGATCGACTTTTGCTTCTGAGATAGTTTAGAGTCTCCGGTTCCTCCTATGAAGATCTGACCAAGTTACTTCATAGAATTTCCCGATCGACTTCTGCTTCTGAGATAGTTTAGAGTCTCCGGTTCCTCCTATGAAGACCCGACCGAATTACTTCATAGAATTTCCCGATCGACTTTTGCTTCTGAGATAGTTTAGAGTCTCCGGTTCCTCTTATAAAGACCCGACCGAGTTACTTCATAGAATTTCCCGATCGACTTTTGCTTCTGAGATAGTTTAGAGTCTCCGGTTCCTCCTATGAAGATCTGACCGAGTTACTTCATAGAATTTCCCGATCGACTTCTGCTTCTGAGATAGTTTAGAGTCTCCGGTTCCTCCTATGAAGATCTGATCGAGTTACTTCATAGAATTTCCCGATCGACTTCTGCTTATGAGATAGTTTAGAGTCTCCGGTTCCTCCTATGAAGACCCGACCGAATTACTTCATAGAATTTCCCGATCGACTTTTGCTTTGTTGATATTCATCAATCTATATGAACCATACTTATTTCCAGTGATGATATTTGCCTTGCCTGGTTTTTATTTAAAGAAATAGGGTACATAAACTGTAGGTATACTTGTCCTTAGTTCACCAGGGGCTTCAAATAATTGTGAACACATTCTTAAATAGTGAGATCTGGTCAGGTTCGATAAGGCTGTAAATGATTAGCGCTCCAAAATTCTTCCTTCAGCATCTTGAAGATAATATGAACCTGATGCGAGCTTTTCTACCACTTTGTAAGGTCCTCCCCATTGCGGTGCCAGCTTACTGACATCTCCAACAGGTTTAATTCGTTTCCATACCAAATCCCCTACTTGGAAAAATCTGGGTATCACTCTCTTGTTATAGTTTTGCCTCATCCTTTGTCGATATGATACAAGACGGGTAGCAGCTTTATCTCTTATTTCCTCTATCAAATCTAGCTCCATAAGTCGTCGACCTTCATTGTCCTCATCATATAATCGTCGTCTATCAGACTCTACCCCCACTTCGATGGGAATTATTGCTTCTCCTCCATAAACTAATTGAAAAGGCGTAATTCCTGTAGCTTCCCGGGGTGTAGTACGATAAGCCCATAGAACACTAGGTAATTCATCTACCCAGCTACCTCCAACATGATCCAATTTAGTTTTTAGACCTCTAATAATCTCCCTATTAGTTACTTCTGCTTGGTCATTGCTTTGTGAGTAAGCTACAGAAGTGAAGGCCTGAATAATGCTGTAACTGTTGCACCAATCTAAAATCCTATCCCCTTGAAATTGCCTTCCATTATCCGAGACCAATTTATGAGGAATGCCAAATCTGCAGATTATATTTTTCCATAAAAACTTAATAACTGCATCTTAAGTAATTCGAGCAAGTGGTTCTGCCTCCACCCATTTAGAAAAATAATCCACTGCTACCAATAAGAATTTTCTCTGCGCAGCTGCCATAGGAAATGGTCCTACTATGTCCATGCCCCACTGATCAAAGGGGCATGCAACTATAGAGGTTCTCAATAATTGTGTAGGATGATGCGAGATATTTTGATGTTTTTGACAAGAAACACAAGTTCTCACCAGCTGGTTAGCATCTTCATGTAAAGTGGGCCAAAATTATCCTGCTAACAGAATTTTACGAGCCAAAGATCTTGCCCCTATATGACTACCACACGAACCTTGATGAACTTCTCGTAAAATAAACTGTATATCTTCTGTGCCAACACATTTAAGCAAAGGTCTGGAAAAAACCCTTTTATATAACTGTTCTCCCACCATAGTGTATTGAGCGGCCCTCTTCTTAAATACTCTTGCCTGTTCTACATCAATGGGAAGAATACCTTGCTGCAAGTATAATATAATCTGAGCCCTCCAATCGCTTTGAATCTCTGCTTCAGCGTGTCTTTCAATACAAGATACTAACAGAGTTTGTTCCACGGGTCTATCTAAACTCCATGGTACTATAGCATAAGCCAATTTAGCCAATTCATCTGCTACTTGATTTTCAGATCTAGGAACCTTTTGTATATTTACTTCTTGAAACTGGGATTTCAACTTATCAAATGCTTCAGCATATAACTTAAGCCTATCATTATTGATTTCAAAATTACCTGATAGTTGTTGAGCTGCTAATTGAGAATCAGAATAAATAAGGACTCGAGCTGCCCCTATATGCCGAGCAGCTTGCAAGCCGGCTATTAAGGCTTCATATTCTGCTTCGTTGTTGGTAGCTCTATAATTCAACCTGATAGAGAGTTGTAGTCTGTCTTCCCTTGGTGATATAAGAAGAACACCAATTCCGCTACCTTGTCTAGTTGAAGAACCATCTACATAAACCTTCCAGGTGTTTTCTTCCTCGGGGCCTTGAACTTCTATGATGAAGTCTGCTAGAGCTTGTGCCTTGATGGCCGAGCGAGGTTGATATTGGATGTCATATTCTCCAAGTTCAGTTGTCCATTTGATCAGCCGTCCCGATGCCTCTGGGTTGAGTAACACTCACCCAAGAGTGTTGTTAGTCAATACAATAATCTCATGTGCCAAGAAATATGGGCGTAATCTCTAAGCAGTCAATGCTAGAGCATAAGCTAATTTTTCTAGGGTAGTGTATCTACACTCAGCTCCTTTTAATAAATGGCTAGAAAAATATACAGGTTGTTGCTCCTTTCCCTCTTGTCTAACTAGCACAGAGCCTACGGCGTTTTCATTGGTCGACAAGTATACCCACAGAGTTTCTCCCACTATAGGTTTAGCCAACACAGGGAGAGTAGCCAAATAATCTTTCAATTCTTAGAAAGCTTTATCACACTCCTCATTCCATTGAAACTTATTAGCCTTTCTGAGTATTTTAAAGAAGTGAAAACTACGATCAGCCGATATAGAAATAAATCTAGACAAGGCTGTGATTCGGCCTATCAATCTTTGAGCTTCCCTCATGTTGCGTGGTGGCTCCATGTTCTGCAATGCCTTGACCTTGCTCGGGTTGGTCTCTATCCCTCGTTCGGACACCATATATCCCAGGAATTTTCCTCCCTTCGCGCCGAATAAGCATTTGCTTGGATTTAACTTGAGCCCATATTGTCTTAAAGTCTCGCAAGTTTTCTCTATATCCCTGCATAGATCAGCAGCTTGAAGAGACTTAATTAAGATATCATCAACATATACTTCCATATTTCTACCAATCTGCTTTTGGAAAACCTTGTTCATAAGCCTTTGATAAGTTGCTTCTGCATTTTTTAGTCCGAAGGGCATAACATTATAGCAATAAGTACCTTCATATGTTATAAAACTGACCTTTTCCTGATCTTCTCTGGCCAAAGGAACTTGATGATAACCTTGATAAGCATCCAGCATAGAGATATACTCGCATCCGGCGGTGGAATCAACAAGTTGATCAATCTTGGGTAACGGATAATAGTCCTTCGGGCAAGCTTTGTTGAGATCCCGAAAGTCAATGCAGACTCGCCATTTATTTCCTGGTTTAGAGACTAACACCACATTAGCCAACCAGCTTGGGAACTGTACCTCCCTAATGTATCCTGCCTCCATAAGTTTGGTTATTTCTTCTTTGATGATTTGATTTTGTTCCATGCTAAAACTTCTTTTTCTTTGCATGACCGGGCGAGCATCTGGGAAGACATGCAAGGAATGTTCCATGACGGTAGGAGAAACGCCCGAGACTTCTTTGGGAGTCCATGCAAATACATCATTATTATTCTTCAAACACTGTACTAATGCAGCCTTCAGAGTAGGCTCAAGATCGGCCGCGATATATGTAATAGCTTCAGATCGACCGGCCTGGATCTGAATTTCTTCCTTCTCTTCATAAACCAGGGCGGGCTGTTTTTCCCTAATGGCGTTAACCTCCATCCTTGGAATCTTTCGAGCGGTGTTAGCTTCAGCTCGAATTATCTCTACGTAACATTTTCGGGCTGTCTTCTGATCACCTCGTACTTCTCCAACTTGATCATCCACAGGAAATTTGATCTTCTGACAAAAAGTAGAAACGACCGCCCTAAACTCGTTTAAGGCAGGTCGACCCAATATCACATTGTAAGAGGATGGAGCGTCTACCACCATAAAATAAGATCTCCTGGTTCTCATCAGAGGCTCTTCTCCTAGTGAAATGGCCAACTTTATTTGACCTAAAGGTTGTACTTCATTGCCCGTGAATCCATATAGAGGCGTAACGATTTGTTGAAGTTCACTTGGATCAATTTGTAGTTGATCAAAAGCCTTCTTGAATATAATATTGACGGAACTACCCGTGTCTATGAAGGTACGAGCAATGGCGTAGTTGGCTATCACAGCTTTGATGATCAGAGCGTCATCATGAGGTATTTCTATCCCCTCAAGATCTCTGGGCCCTAAACTTATTTCAGGGTCGGCTGCTCGTTCCATGCTGCACCCTACCGCATGAATCTCCAATCTTCGGGCATGTGCTTTTCTGGCTCTATTAGAATCCCCATCAGTGGGTCCGCCCGCAATCATATTGATATTGCCTCGAGCAGCATTGTTTCTGTTTTCTTCCTGTCGAGTCATCACAACTTCAGAAGGTGCTTTTTCTGCTACTTGACTAGTACCGGCCGGGACTGGTATTGCCTCCTGCCGAATCTCGACCGGACGATATTCCAATTTGGGTGGACTTTGCTGCCTGGGGTATTGTTGTCGATAGTAGTTCTGCCTCTGATATCGCTCTCTATTGACTCGTCTATTTCTTAAAACAAAACAATTTTCAGCATGATGATTGCTAGTCTTATGATAAGTGCACCACCTCCTTGGTGCCTCCGGCTGTATCTCCACATGTTGTACAGCTTGTGGACGGTACTCGGGTTGTCGATGAGGTGGATGAGTTATTCTAGGACCTCTTGGTGGAGGCACAGGGGCTGAAGCTTTCTCTTTAATTTGGGGGGGAGAAGAGGCGACACCCTCCTTTCTACGAGCAGCTTGAGCTTCTTCTACATTAATAAACTCAGTGGCCCGCTCAATCAAGGAATCAAAATTAACAGGAGGATTTCTTACCAAATCTTTAAAGAAATCATTATCATTCAAACCTTGAGAGAAAGCGCTTACTAATATTTCAGTAGTAGCATTAGGCACATCAATAGCTACCTGATTGAACCTTTTGATGTACGCTCGGATAGATTCTTTAGACGCCTGCTTGATTGAAAACAAACTCCAAGGAGTTTTATGATACCTCTTATTGCTAGAGAAATGGTGTAGAAAGACTTTCTTGAAATCCTTGAATCTTCGAATAGATTTTTCTGGTAATCTCTTAAACCAGCGTTGTGCAGCTCCTCCGAGGGTAGTAAGAAACATCCGACACTTCACTCCATCAGAGAATTGTTGTAATAATGCTACGTTCTCGAATTTCAACAGATGATCTTCTGGATCTGTTGTTCCAGTATATTCCCCGATCTACAAGTTTTGATACCGCTTAGGAAGCGGATCATCCAGTACACTTTGAGAGAATGGGGAGATGACCTTCTCAGGTGAACTATCACTAGTTGTCATTTTGATCTTACGCTTTTCTTTATCGGGTGCTTCACCAGAGGATTCTTGGAATATAGGCCTTCTTCCTCCCTGCTCCATAGGAGTGCGAAGGAAATCTCGAGGACGCCTCATCGGAAGCACCCAGAGGATTCTTGGAATATAGGCCTTCTTCCTCCCTGCTCCATAGGAGTGCGAAGGAAAGCTCGAGGACGCCTCATCGGAGAAACAGCAGTTGGAGGAAAATACGCATGCTCCTCTTCTTCTAGTTCCTTTCCTTTCCGATGCTCAGTAGTCGATATTGCCGGATTATGAGCTGTCGGCAGAGTAACTCTAGTATGAGCTTGAAGTTGTTGTTGTTGCTACTGCAAGGCTTTCTAGACGTGGGAGTTGATGAGAAAATCCAAATCCTCCCGACTAATAGTAAGTAGGTTTGATTTTTCGGCCTCTTCCATCATGTAGTCTCAGATTCAGATGAATTTCCCACAGACGACGCCAAATTTGATCCTGTCTGAGAAGCTAGACAAGACGGAGATCTGGAAGAAAGAAACCCACCGCGCCAATGAAGGATAATGTTATGCTGATGAAGAATAATGTCCGCAGAATACCGATCTGAGAAACCCAAAGAGGATCGAGAGAAATAGAGTCACCGCAGGTCCTCCTCACACGAAGACCCAATGAGGAAGAAGAAATCCAAATATGAAGAGAAGAAACCCCAATCCGAAGCTTCCAAGACTTCCTGCGCACAAGAGACCAACCAACGCTATCGTCAGCGACCTAAGACCGGGGTGGGAATCCCTGGCTAGGCCCTCCGACGCTCAAGTCAGTGATCTCTCTCAGTGTGGAAGAAGGAAGAAGAAGATGGACAGTAGTTGAAAATTAGGGTTATCAATGTGCACAATGATGTGAACTGGTGAACTTACCTTGCCAACGGAGAGGATTCCCCTTTTTATACCACTTCATATAACCTCCGTAGTCATGAAGTGGACCCCGGTTTGTTAGAGTTCGTTATGAGATGACGTCAGCTGCGTACTTGTGGTAGATGATTTTTAAGGAATCTTTTTCGTACCCCAGATGTACCTTCTTTGTCGTTTAGTACCTGCAAAATAATCTGGAAGCATATTTCCCGCCAAAATATAACACCTGTTATGTATTTACATATTACAGATATCTCCATTAATTATCTTATTTGAAATATTCACCTATGATCCTTCCTCATACGTCTTCTATTTACACCTCTTTCCATGTTAATATTCAGTATCTTTCCAAGGTATTGATCGACCGACCCGTACTGGCTCTCCTATCGGGGTATGTCCCGACCGATATTAGCCTAACTTTGCCTGGGAGATATGCCCCGGCAGATATTAACCTAACTACACCTGGGAGATGTGTTTCGGTCGATATAGACTTATCTCCTATCGGGGTATATCCTGACCGATATTACCCTACCTCCTTCCAGCAGTTATGTCCCGACCGATATTACCCTACCTTCATCATGAAGGTATGTCCCGACTAATATTAGCTTACTTCCTCAAAAGTATATAGGTCTTTCTCCTGGGAAGCTTATTTCGGTCGATATAGACTTATATCCTATCGGGGTATGTCCCGACCGATATTAGCCTAACTTTGCCTGGGAGATATGCCCCGGTAGATATTAACCTAACTTTGCCTAGGAGGTGTGTTTCGGTCGATATAGACTTATCTCCTATCGGGGTATATCCCGACCAATATTACCCTACCTCCTTCCTGCAGTTATGTCCCGGCCGATATTACACTACCTTCATCATGAAGGTATGTCCCGACCAATATTAGCTTACTTCCTCAAAAGTATATAGGTCTTTCTCCTAGGAGTCTTATTTCGGTCGATATAGACTTATATCCTATCGGGGTATGTCCCGACCGATATTAGCCTAACTTTGCCTGGGAGATATGTCCCGGCAGATATTAACCTAACTTCGCCTGGGAGGTGTGTTTCGGTCGTTATAGACTTATCTCCTATCGGGGTATATCCCAACCAATATTAGCTTACTTCCTCAAAAGTATATAGGTCTTTCTCCTGGGAGGCTTATTTCGGTCGATATAGACTTATATCCTATCGGGATATGTCCCGACCGATATTAGCCTAACTTTGCCTGGGAGATATGTCCCGGCAGATATTAACCTAACTTCGCTTGGGAGGTGTGTTTTGGTCGATATAGACTTATCTCCTATCGGGGTATATCCTGACCGATATTACCCTACCTCCTTCCTGCAGTTATGTCCCGGCCGATATAGACCTAACTATGCCTGGGAGGTATGTCCCGGCCGATATTGGCCTATCTTCTTAGTTTCCTTACCCCCCCCTTTTTTCTTCTTACCAGGGACCTATAAAACCTTACCCATATCAATAAGCAAAGAAAAAACTCTTATAAATTTTACAAGCTCTCTTTTGTTTTCCTAATGTGGATGTTAAAAAATGAAAGTTTTAAAAATTAAAACCATGTTTTAAAATTTAAAACTTCTCTTCTAAAATTTCTTTTTTTTAAACATGGTTACAAAATTAAAAAGATTCAAATTTAAAACTTCTCTTCCTTTTTTCTAAAACAATGAGGATGGTTAAAAAAGAAAAGTTTTAAAACTTTTAAACTTTCTTTTAAACCATGTGGCTTAATTCAAATAAGGAAAGTTTTATATTTTAAAATCTCTCTTTTAAAACTTGTAGATATCTACAAAGAGAATATTTTAAAAATTTAAAACACCCCTTCTAATTTGAAATATGTGGTCGGCACCCTTCAATTGCTTGTGGCCGGTCACCTCAAGGAGTTTATGGTCGGCCCCTTTGTCTTGGTCACCAAGCCATGGGCTGGCCCCTTCTTGGACACCAGGATGTGCTTTTTATGAGCAGATTTAAGGCTTTAATGAAGCTACGATAGGGACCTAGAGGAGAAATTAGTTTTGGCCTTCCGATGAGCTTGAGTATCCCATGTTTGCCCCGAACACACAACTCAAGTTCATCAACAATAACTCATTCCACTAGAGAGTTATTATTGCACTACCGCACCAATCTCAAATTATATTATGGGCTCCTTCTTATCATGAGTGTGTTAGTCTCCCTGTGTTTAAGATACCGAATGTCCATTAATTTAATTGAGTTACTGACAACTCACTTTAATTAATGTCTTAGTTCAAGAGTAGTACCACTCAACCTTATTGTCATGTCGGACTAAGTCCACCTGCAGGGTTTAACATGACAATCCTTATGAGCTCCTCTTGGGGACATTCTCAACCTAGATTACTAGGACAAAGTTTCCTTCTATAATCAACAACACACACTATAAGTAATATCATTTCCCAACTTATCGGACCTATTGATTTATCGAGCTAAATCTCACCCTTTGATAAGTTAAAGAAATAAATACTAAATATATATGCTTGTTATTATATTAGGATTAAGAGCACACACTTCCATAATAACTAAGGTCTAGCTCTTTTATTAAGTCAGTATAAAAAGAACTTACCTAAAATGGTCCTACTCAATGTTGGGAGATTGTTGGTGCAACATTCCCCAGGTCAAGATTGACCTAGTTTGACTGAGCTTGAATTGGGTCAAGCTCGAGTCTTAATATTTATGTTTTGATGGTTTGACAATACATGTTGACAATACATGTTTGACAATACATGTAGACAACACCTGAAGATTGCAGGTGTGATTGTTCAAGTGTGGAGATTATGATGGAGAGTCAAGTAGGTCAAGGTTGACCGGATACTTGACTGAAAAATCCTGGTGAGTGAAGCCAGGTGAAAGTCCTAACTTGGAGGTTAGGCAAAGGAAATCCTGGTGAGTGAAGCCAGGCAGAAGAAAGTCCTGGTGAGTGAAGCCAGGGGAAGTCCTAGTGAGTGAAGCTAGGCTGTATGGAAAATCCTGGAGAGTGAAGCCAGGTGAAAGTCCTAGTGACTGAAGCTAGGCAGAAGGAAATCCTAGTGAGTGAAGCTAGGTGAAAGACCTGGTGAGTGAAGCCAGACAGAAGAGAAGTCCTAGTGAGTGAAGCTAGGTAGAAGGAAATCCTGGTGAGTGAAGTCAGGTGAAAGACCTAATGAGTGAAGCTAGGCAGAAGGAAGTCCTGGTGAGTGAAGTCAGGCACAAGGAAATCCAGATGGATCAAGGCTGATCGGACATCTGGTGTTGGAAAGTCCAAGTAGGTCAAAGGGATTGACCAGATACTTGGCACGAGGAGGAAAGTCCAAGTAGGTCAATGGATTTACCGAATACTTGGCACAAGGAGAAAAGTCTAAGTGGGTCAAAGGGATTGACCGGACACTTGGTGAGGAAGTCCTAGCAGGTCAAGGGTGACCAGATACTAGGCATGATGTACCAATAGGTCATGGATTGACCGGATGTTGGTTTGGGAGACTTAGGACTTGGTTTTGGGCAAAAACCAGCATCTGGATCGATCAGCCGATCGATTGGATGATTCCCAATCGATCGGTCAATCGATCGGGTGAGTCCCTGCGACAGAGCTCCTCCCAATCGATCAGTCGATCGATTGGGAAGAAATGTCACGCGCACAGAACAGGGCTAGAGTGGATCGATCCAGAGCCCCCAATCGATCAGTGGATAGATTGGAGAGTGCGATTTCGCACGATAAGCCTTGGATCGATCAGTCGATCGATCCAAGCAATTCCTGAGAGCACAGAAGCGCTCTGGATCGATCGACCGATCGATCCAAAGCCTCCCCGATCGATTGGGAGCAATCCAATCGATCGGGATTCGACCGTTGTGTCGTATTTAGGTTGCTGACGAGCGTCTTCTTCGGCAGAACTTCACCGATTCATCTTAGATCCTCGACAGCAACTCCACAGCTCTCTCTAAACTCCAGATCGCCAGTTCTTGAAGATTCTTGGAGGCTCTTCCAAGTCAAGAGGCGGATCAAAAGCAAGAAGAAGAAAGCTAGGGTTAGGGTTTCTTGTATTCATTGTAAGCTTTGCTTATACGTTTGTTCCCTTTCCTTTCTTTCTGTATTGAGAGTTTTGTAGGGCTTCTCCGCCTTCGGTAGTTACCGAAAAGGAGTGTTTATTAGTGGAGGTGTGTGTGTGCATGCATCCTTGGACTAGTCACCTCTTGTGAGGTGGATACCAAGTAAAATCCATTTGTTAGCGTTGTTGTAGTTGTTTCTTGTATTTCCGCTGCACATCTTTGAAAAAAACAAGCAACGCCGACCATGAAGCGTGCGACGAGCTATTCACCCCCCCCCCCTCCTCTAGCTACATTTCGATCCCAACAAGTGGTATCAGAGCAAGGTTGCTCTTCACCGGAATCATCGCCAGAAGGGGCAAAGCTAGAGGGTGAAGAAATTGAAGCAATTCTACAAGTCGAAGACTTCATCACAAGAAGCTCAACTTCAAATGGAATTCCAAGATGGTCTTGGATTCGACACAAGGGTGCCTCCACCATTCACAATGATGAGCTTCGATCTTTGGAGATCAAGGATCGAAAATTTCTTAATGGTGGAGATAGAGTAATGGTTTGCTCTAATGGAAGGCTTCGAAGCTCCAAAGAATTCAAAGGGCAAAGTACTCAAGAGGAGCAAGTGGAGCCAAGAACAAATCCAAAGATGTGAGGCCAATGACAAAGTGACCAAGCTTTTGGTCAATTTATTGCCGAGCAACAACTTGGAGCAAATTGGAGAGTGTGAAGATACCAAAGAGTTATGGAGCAAATTGGCATCAATTCATGAGATCCCCTCCACTGTACCAGACCAAGAAAAATCCAAAGAGGGCGACTCATTGGATCAAAATAAAGAGCAAGAGGACTCCGAAGTTGAGAGATGCTCAACTTCCGAAGAAGAGGAAGTCCAAGAAGCTTCATCTTCAAAGGAATGCAATGAAGAAGGCAAGGAGGGAGCATACTCCTTGTCCCATTTACAAGATGAGGATGAGGAAGCCTCCACCTCTAGGATTGAGGGGGAGCAATTTTCATTGACACCGGATCAAGAGCAAGAAGAAGCCTCCACATCCGGGTCAAAAGAAGAAGAGGATGAAGAAGCTTCCACCTCCACAAGTCAAGACAAATCTATTGGAGGAGTATCAAGTTCGGATCAAGAGGAAGCTTCTACCTCCGGATCAAAAGGAGAAGATGTCACCCCTACAAGCAAAGGTATAACAATTTCAATAGAAAATAACAAAAATCATATCATTTGCCTTGAGTGTAGGGAAAAAGGGCATTACAAAAGTAAATGCCCTAAATTGACCAAGAAGAAGGGCCAAATGGCACAAAAGGGCAAGGAGAAGCCCAAGGAGACTGCTCCCGGAACAAAAAGGAGCAAGGAGCACATTGTGTGCTTCTCTTGCAATCAAAAGGGACATTACCGGAGCCAATGTCCCAAGGGGAAGAAAGCGGTCAAGGCTCTTGGAGGAAGCACATCTCAAGGGGGAGTCTCTAAGGTAAAAAGAAAGGTATCATTTATTGAGCCTACTCCCTTGAACAATGGTAAAAAGCATGCTAAGTCAAGTCTTTATCATTTTAATGCTATTTACTATAAGAATAGAGAGCATGATAGCATTAAGGAGAAACATATGGTTTTACATGCTAAAACTACCACACCTAGGGTTAGGAAGGTAAATGAAAATCTAGGCAAGAAAACTAAGGGTTTTAGTTATAGGTCTAGAAATAAAAATGCTCATGGATTTAATGAAAAACCAAAAACTAAGGATTTAATGATAGAAAATCAAGTCTTGAGATAAAGTCTTGATAAAATGGAAAAGACCCTAAAAAGGATGGAAAATATCCTTAAAGGGAAAAATGAGAAAAATCTAGGTTTAGGACAACAAGGGTCATCCAAGGGCCATAGAGGTTTGGGATACAGACCTAAAACCAAAAAGGATGTACCTACTTACCATAGAGTTCCATATAGTTATGGAACAAACCCTAGGTCTAGTGGTCAAGTCAAGAATACTAGGGAGGTTATTCCTAAGAGTATTTTTGCAACAAATGTGACTAAGACTTCTAAGAAGTCCAAGAAAGTCACAAAAAAGGTCACAAGGGAAGCAATCCCTATGGTTGACTTAGAAAGTGTGACCAAGGCTTCTAAGAAGCCAAACAAGGTCACTAGGAAGGTATCTAGGGAAGTTATCCCTAGTGAGTACTTAGAGTATCCAAGGAGCACCAATAGGTTTTGGGTTCCTAGGATCATCTTCTCTACCCCATAGATGGGTTAGAGAGTGTCAACTCTAAGTGAAAGGGTAGTTAACCCAATCATGATGAAGTTGACACTCAAGGAGCATTTTCAAGGTTATTATCAACCTTTGAAAATGAAAAGGATAAAGGGTTTACTCTTGGAAAGAGTAAAATGTGTCATATTTTGAGAAATTGGATGAAATTTTAAATGACACAATTTGAGAAAATCATAAGAACTACCAAGTTGGGATTTTGGTATGTTCTTAGGAAGTTAAAGGAAAATTTAAGCCTTAACTCAATTGATTACTCTTTAAAAGACTAAAGTGTGTCAAAAGTTGAGGAATATGCTTAATTTAAATTAGTACAAATTAGGAAAAGCAAAAAAATGTCAAATTTAGTTTTTGACATTTTCTTGGGAAATGGTGGGCAATCTAGGGTTTAAATTTTTAAGTTAGCTAAGGGTTAAGGATACTTAGGTAGGTAATCTAGGTATTTTATCTATGATAACTTGTCATGCTTTGTTTTTCCATCAAATGTCATGACATCATATTTATTTATTTGTGTTTGCACTCATGCCTTATTATGAAAAACATAAAAATATCATGTCATGTCATCCATACTGTTGATACAGTCTGACCTGGATGTTGTTTTGATGTTGACACTGATTTAAGTTTGAATCAGATATTAAATTAACTCAGACTAATTGCTAATCAAGGTTGACTTGGTTAACCTGATTGACCTGATTGGGAAAAGTCCAAGCGAGGAGCTTGGCACGGGAAAGTCCTGGTGAGTGAAGCCAGGCAGTGGGAAAGTCCTAACTGGGATGTTAGGCATTTGGAAAGTCCTGGTGAGTGAAACCAGGCAATTGGGAAGTCCAAGTGTGGAAGCTTGGCATGTATGGTCGGAGAGGGTTCGGTAGCACGCTCTCTGGACCGTCAGGGGTGAGGACAGCAAGCTTGGAAGCTTGACTCGAGACTCACAGTTTTGGATCGGTCTGCACCGATCCCACGGTGATCGGTGCGAGGCGATCCGGTTTCTGATCGATGCGGGGACGATCGAGGCAACACTCGATAACTGCGAGTGTATCTTGTCGATCAGGGGACCGATCGAGATAACACTCGATAGCACACCGAGTGTATCTTGTCGATCGGGGACCGATCGGATAACACTCGATAGCACATCGGTGGATCTTGTCGATCTTACGGACCGATCCGGTGAATCTGATCGGTCCCGGCCGTCGATCGGCCGATACCGATTCGCGTGAAGGGTGGATCGGTGCGGGGACCGATCGAGACAAGCACCGATCGGTCCCCGACCGATCGGTGACGATAAATAGAGCGTGGATCGGTCTGGCGACCGATCCACAGTATGGCTTGTTTTGCATGCGCTTTCTCTTATTGTTTCTGATTCGCAATTGCTTTTACCTATTTCGTTTCTAACCATCTGCTGCAAGTTTTCTCGAAGTTTCAGGTTACAGATTACGATGTTGGGTGAATTCAAATTAAGGATCATTAGTAGAAGGCAACAAAAGGCTTTTGCTGTGTCTCGCTGCGGACAAACCAGTTTTGGTAGCAACGTCTCGTTTGCGATCTGCTGGCAGCCGTTTGGTCGAAATCAGCTTGACTTGTGCTGATAGGTTCAAGCTCAGAGGTACCAGTGGAAACGAGGATGCCATTGGTGGGAGCTGAGACAATCAGACAAGGAAGAAGTGTGATTGGCGACGTCGTGGACGGTTGCAGGGATTTGCAGGGATTTGCTGCAGGTTTGGCAGAGATCCGTTACAGAGCAGAGAGGCATATGAAGGTGGAGAGGAGAGGCTCTCGGGACAATGCTTTTTGTGCTCTTGCTGTGAAAAACACTGTGGAGAAAAACTCTCTGGAAGATTGAAGCAGTGCGCTTGTTCTTCGCTGATTGTGGCTGTGAGCTTCCTTTGATCATTTCACTTGAGCCACTACTGTAAGTCTTGTGCTTAATTTCTTACTGCTGTTAAAGACTTTGTGGAGAGGTTACTCCACCGAGAAGGAGAATCCTTTAGCCGGATAGCTTCCGGGGTGTGATCTACCGAAAGATCAAGAGGATTCGTCCACCTTACGGACACGCCGAGGAGTAGGGGCAAGTTATCCCCGAACCTCGTAAATCTCTGAGTTAGTGTGCTGTGCTTTATTGTTTTAGTTTTCTAATTCCGCTGTGCTAACAAAGTTCTTGAAGAACTTGTTGTTTAGTGTTTTTCAAAGAGGCTATTCACCCCCCTCTAGCCATCTAAGGTCCCAACAAGTGGTATCAGAGCCTGGTGCTCTTCATTTCGGCTTAACAACCCAAAGAGCAAAACAATGGCCATGAAGGAGGGATTTAGCACCAACCGTCCACCTTACTTCGAAGGAGCAGATTTTCAATATTGGAAGGGCCGCATGGAGTACTACCTCAAAACCGACATAGCCATGTGGTTCTCAGTCAAGGAAGGTTTCACACCACCAAAGGATGAAGAAGGTAAGGAACTCGAGTCTTCAAAGTGGTCTACCGAACAACTTCGCAAAGCACAAGCCGATGCCAAGGCTATGGTCACCTTGCAATGTGGAATCGCCAAGGACCAACTCGTCAAGGTAGGTCCGTTCTCAAGTGCAAGAGACCTATGGAACAAACTCATCGAGCTCCAAGAGGGAACTCGGGATTCTCGGATTGCCAAGAGGGACCTATTCTTGAATCAGCTCCAAAATCTAACCATGAAGGACAATGAAACGGTGAGTGAACTTCATGGGAGATTCAAGGAGATCATCAATGGTCTCCACTCCGTGGATGAACGGGTAGAAAACCGTGACTTAGTAAGGTACGCTCTTAAATCTTTTCCTAGGAATGCCTTGTGGTCATCCATGGTAAATGCCTACAAGGTATCCAAGGATCTTTCCATTGTTAAACTAGATGAATTTTTCTGTGAGATGGAACTTCATGAGCTTGCTAACAAAGGTCAAAAAGAGAAGGGTATTGCTTTATTTGCAGGACCAAAGAGCAAGGATGGAAGAAGGAAGAAGGAAAAGAAGAAAGAAAAGGAGATTTCCTCATCCACCTCTTCTTCCGAATCCGATGATGAAAGTGGATCATCATCAAGCGAGATGGCGAACTTCGTAAGGAGGATTATGAGAAGAGGCCGAAGATACAAAGGAAAAGGTAAAACTAATGATCAAAATTTTGATAAATCTAATGTTACATGTTATGAGTGTAGCAAGAAAGGACACATTCGGAGCGAGTGTCCGAAACTAAAGAGGAAGGAGGAACGAGCCAAAAGGAAGGAGGAAAGAGCCAAGAAGAAGAAGGCCCTCAAGGCCACTTGGGATGAGTCCTCATCAAGCTCATCGGAGGAAGAAGAGAAGATGGAAAAGAGCACTCGGCAATTGGCACTCATGGCAAGGGAAGAGTCCGAATCCGAGAGTGATGACTCAAGCGCTTCAACCACGGCTTCATCATCTTCGGATGATGAAGAGGTAACCCCTTCTCATATAGAAAAGTGTTATAAAACTATCACTCACTTATCTACATTGCTTAAAAAGTCAAAAACAGAAAATAAATTGTTGAAAGAAGAAGTAAAAACCTTAAGGATCCTTAGGGAAGATGAGGTCGATGACCTACATCTAGAAGTCCTTGAGGATGAGAACAAGGCCTTAAAGGGTGAGGTTGAGAAACTCAAGAAAATGCTTGAGAAATTCTCAACTAGCTCTAAGACTCTAGACATGATTCTAAATGCCCAAAGGGCAGTTTACAACAAAGCCGGGTTAGGGTATCAACCCAAGGAGTCGAGTTTCATTTCTCTAATGTCTAGAACTCAAAATAGTAGATCACATGTTTCTAGAGTTCATGGAACTAGGAAAGGTATGACCAAGGCATGGGTTCCTAGGTCTTTCGTTGTAGAAGCATTAGGTCCCAAGATTTGGGTACCTAAAACCTCTATTTTTCGTGTATTGTAGGCATTGGTCGAGGGGGAGCATCTATCAACTTGGTTTGTTGATAGTGGATGCTCCAAGCACATGACTGGGAACAAATCACTGTTTACTACCATTCAAAACAAAAGTAGAGGTAATGTGTCTTTTGGTAATAATGGTAGCCTTAAGGTTGTAGGAATTGGAGACATTCATATATCCGAATGTCTTCATATCAAGAATGTCCTTCTAGTCAAGGGGATGACTTTTAATCTCCTAAGTGTCATTCAATTGTGTGATACAGGTTACACAATTGAATTTCATTCAAGTCAATGTTTGGTTAAACACATTGACACACTTGACACGATACTAGTAGGCACAAGGGTTGACAATATTTATCAAGTATCATTTAAAAGTGCTACTAATGCTTTGATTAAGTGTTTCATGTCGAAAGAAGAAGAGTCTTGGTTATGGCATAGAAGATTGGCACATGTAAACATGAAGAACATCTGGAAGTTGGCCAACCAAGGATTAGTGCGAGGCTTACCAAGCATCAAGTTCCACAAGACCAAACTATGTGATGCATGTCAAAAGGGTAAGCAAACAAAAGCTGTCCATAAAGGTAAAAGCAATGTAAGTACATCTACTGCTTTAGATTTATTGCACATGGACCTATTTGATTGCAGTAGTGTAATATCATTGAATGGAAGTAGATATTGTTTAGTAATCGTTGATGATTTTACTAGATACACATGGACTTTCTTCTTGAAACATAAGGACCAAACTATAGATATTTTTATTTCCTTTTGTAGAAGAACTGAAAATGAAAAATCGACAACAATTAAAACCATTAGAAGCGATCATGGTGGGGAATTTCAAAATCATAGGTTTTTAGAGTTTTGTCAAGAAAAGGGATATAGGCATGAGTTCTCTACTCCAAGGACCCCACAGCAAAATGGGGTTGTGGAGAGAAAGAACCGAGTCCTACAAGAGGCTGCACGAAGCATGCTTCATGAGTACTCACTACCGAGCTACTTATGGGCTGAAGCTGTGAATACAGCTTGCTATGTGCAAAACCGAATTCTGATACATAGATTTTTAGGAAAGACTCCCCATGAACTTTGGTTTGGGAAACCGCCTACAATTAAACATCTTAGGGTGTTTGGTTGTAAGGTGTTTATTTTAAATACCAAGGACCATCTTGGAAAATTTTCGGCCAAGGCTGATGAGGGAATACTGGTTGGGTACTCGCTCACCAGCAAAGCCTATCGAGTCTACAACAATAGGACTAAATTGATTGAAGAGTCCTCTGATGTAGCTTTTGAAGAAATCCCTAACTCAAATGATCAATCAAGGGCTATAGGAGAAATTCAATTTGAACTTAGAAATCTAAGTTTGAATGATCAAAATGAAGAACGAGTCGAAGTTGACTCTGATGTTGATGAGCAAAGACAACAAAGAACTCAATCTGATCCTTTGCCAGATATTGAGTCCTTGCCTGTGCCTAGTGAGACCATTCATGAGGCACCATCAACACCAAGACAATCTAGGATAGCCTCTAGTCATCCCCAAGACCAAATTGTGGGAGACATTCAACAAGGGGTTAGGACTAGGTCATTCTTCAGAAATGAGTCTAATGAAGTCGCTTTGATTTCAGAGATTGAACCAAAATTAATTGATGAGGCATTGCACGATCCTGATTGGATCATAGCTATGCAAGACGAGTTAGGTCAATTTGAAAGAAGCCAAGTGTGGGACTTGGTTCCTAGACCTAAGAAGACCACCATTATTGGAACTAAATGGGTCTTCAAAAATAAGTTAAACCAAAAGGGAGAGGTAGTAAGAAACAAGGCAAGACTAGTAGCCAAGGGCTATAGTCAAGTTGAAGGCCTCGATTATGATGAGACCTATGCTCCTGTGGCACGATTGGAGTCCATTCGTTCAATGCTAGCTTTTGCTGCACATAGAGGTTTCAAGCTCTATCAAATGGACGTTAAATCGGCCTTCTTAAATGGTTTCATTAAAGAAGAAGTCTACGTTGAACAACCACCGGGGTTTGTGAATACCGAAGCTCCAAACCACGTGTTCAAGCTCAAGAAAGCTCTTTATGGACTAAAACAAGCACCTCGAGCTTGGTACGAAAGGTTGTCGACTTATCTATTAGAAAAGGGTTTTGTAAGGGGTCAAATAGACCCAACACTATTTCTTCGTCGAGATGGTGAAAATATTTTTGTAGCCCAAGTATATGTCGATGACATAATTTGTGGCTCAAATAACAAGGGCTATTTAAATGAATTTATCACTCACATGGAAAGTGAGTTTGAAATGAGTCTTGTGGGAGAGTTGACATTCTTCCTTGGACTAGAAATCAAACAAACTAGAGATGGCATTTATGTCCATCAAGCAAAATACACTCAAGAGATGCTTAAGAAATTCAAAATGAGTGATTCTAAGGAAGTATCCACTCCTATGGCGACGAGCACTCGTCTTGACAATGATGAGAGTGGAAAATCAGTTGATCTAACGCAATATAGAAGCATGATCGGTAGTCTTCTATATCTCACAGCTAGTCGACCGGACATACTCTTTGCTGTGGGCATGTGCGCTAGGTATCAAGTCTGTGCCAAGGAATCTCACTTAATTGCAGTTAAGAGAATTCTGAGATACCTTAAAGGCACAATTAGAGTAGGTCTTTGGTACCCTCGTACTGAATCATTTGACTTGATAGGTTATACCGACTCCGATTATGCTGGGTGCAAATTGGATCGGAAAAGTACGAGTGGGGGTTGCCAATTTTTAGGTTCATGTTTAGTTAGTTGGTCAAGTCGGAAGCAACATTGTGTTGCTCTCTCCACGACCGAGGCTGAATATATTGCCATGGGAGAGAGTGTATCACAGTTGTTGTGGATGATACACACCCTAGAGGATTATGGACTCTCTTATAAGGGTGTACAAGTGCTATGCGACAACATTAGCACAATCAACCTAACTAAAAATCCAGTCCATCATTCGAGGACCAAACACATTGAAGTGCGTCATCACTTCATAAGAGATCACGTAGCTAGGGGAGAAATTGTGCTCACATATGTGGAGTCAAAGTCAAACCTAGCCGATATCTTCACAAAACCCCTTCCGGAGAATGAATTTAGTCATTTAAGGAGGGAGTTGGGAATGTGTTTGGCTCCTTAGGTCATTAGAACTTCACCATGATCAATAAGGACTATTAAAATGACAAGAGTAATTGGGAAACTGATTTGGGCAATTTGGGGACATCTCACACAAACGATAAGGTTTAACAAATTATTTTTGTTTGCTAGAAATGGGGTGAGATGCTAGGAACAACCAATTTATTCAAAATGTATTATGCATCCCTTGAATAAGTAGGTTGAAGAGACATAAATTGAGTATGGGGAAGGTCATTACATAATTCATGTGTATTTGACTCCTAGATCTTACTCATATATTCCAACCAAGGAATCTTGGTTGGACTTTTGTCTAGAAATTATCTAATCATGATTGATGTGTTGATTGATACTTTGGATTGGTATCTTTAATGATAAGATGAGTTGATAATGTAAGAATAGTAATTTAGGATATATTTTGACAAATTTGAAACTAAACATGACAGGGTTGGATATTTCAGGTTTGAAACTCTGAAATGTCTGAAACTAACTTGTAACTTAATAAAAAAAAACCTAGAATGTTAGGACTTTCAGAGCTTGCAATTAGGAAATGTTCTTGTTCATAGATGTTTAAGTTCTGTGTTCTGAATTTGAGAAGTTCTGAATTTTCAGAATTCTCGAGAGAAACGACTGCGAAATCAGTTGCTCGAATTCAGATATCAGAAATCTGAATTATCAGACACTGATCGGTCTCACGACCGATCAGGAGACTCTCTGATCGGTCCACAGTCCGATCAGGGGTCCTCCAGATATCTTCGTGCTTTCTGTTGGCTCACTGATCGGTCCAGTGACCGATCAGGAGGTTCTGGCACGCGACAGACACATCTGATCGGTCCAGGGACCGATCAGGAGGATCTCACGCGACACATCTGATCGGTCCAGGGACCGATCAGGAGGATCTCACGCGACGATTCACATCTGATCGGTCCAGGGACCGATCAGGAGAGTCTCAACCTCTTCAACCTTTCTGATCGATCTCTGATCGGTCTACGGACCGATCAGGAAGTTCCCTGATCGGTCCGGGGACCGATCAGCTTCGCTGAATGCTACTGATCACCTTCTGATCGGTCTACAGACCGGTCAGGAGGTTCCCTGATCGGTCTGGTGACCGATCAGGGGGCTTCGGATACCTTCTGATCGGACAACCGTCCGATCCTTTCTTCACTGTACACCTATCTTAACCCTTAAAACCTCCCGATCCCTTCTTTCCCTCATTCACGCGAACCCTAGCCGACTCTCCCCACCAGTCCTCCCTTTTCTCTTCTCCTTGCACGCCGAAGCTCCAGCCCTCGGAAGCCCTAGCCGAGAGTTCCATGGCTCCAAGGTGACTCCTACCTCTATAGAACTTGGCATTGTGTTTTCATTTCTCATCTGTTGTTGTGTTTGTCTCGGTTCTTATTTGTTGGTGGCTCCGGTGCTCTCTCTTTGTTTCCCATTGTCCAAATGGTTAGGAAGAAACCCACTAGTGGTGAGGGTACCTCTAAGGAACCAACCGAGAAATCCAAATCCAAGTCCAAAGCTCCTGCTACCTCCCGACCTCAACCGGCTAGTTCGGGGAGATTCCCCAACCAAAAATTTGAAAAATCATTTAAGGAGAGGACTTTCAAATTACTCCCTTGTCGATCTGTTGATAAGAAGTTCATGCAGGAATCTTGTCCCTCTATTTTAGAAACCATTGCCTACTACAAGCTCGATTCGTTGGTTTTTCTAGAAAGGGACATCAACTTTGATCTAGTATCTGAATTCTATAACAACCTTCATCAGACTCCTGATGGTAGTTATAGGACAAGAGTGGCTAAGCAAAACGTTGATCTCAACATAATTGACTTCTTTGGGTATTTAGGTTGTCGTTTGTGTTCGGGAACGGTGTTCTCCATCTATCCTGTTTTGCCTGAACCCATACCTCATCCTCTTAATGTCTCTTCTGACTCAATCTATGAGTACTTTTTTGGTCATCCGAGACTGGATGGTTTAGATGAGTTAGATGACGACTTTCCTACATTTGCAGCCCTTAGACTCTCTGCTCCTGACTACATCCTTTTCAAAGTTGTCACACAATGTCTTCTACCTATCACCTCTAAACCGTTGGCAGAAATTCGACCATATCACTGTCTGATGCTTTATGGGTTACGTCGACGTCTAGATTTTGATATTATGTCGAGTGTCTATATGTCTATCATATCCCATAGTGAACCGAGCGGCGACAACATCTATATGCCTTTTGGGCATATAATTATTGATTGGCTCGAGTCCATGGGATAGACGTCTCTAGGGGAGGATAGTGAAGATGGTCAGGCAGGATTGTCGACTTGGGACGTCGTTTTCCAAGTCCGGAATCTAAGTCGGGATGGGCGGTTAGGTGGAAGGATGGGAGGGCACTGGGTGAGCTACCACTTCCACGATAGGTTGCTCGTCCTCCTGCTGCTGCATATGGCGAGGAGGATCCAGATCTGCCTGGCAGATCGTTGAGCTGGAGAGCCGGTTTGACCGCCACGAGGAGGGCTCCAGATTGATCAGCGCTTCGATACTCTACAGAGACAGCAGTTGGCGACACATCAGGCATTTCTAGGATGGATGGCCGGCCATCCACCTCCTCAACACTCTGCGGGCGAGCTACCCTCAGGCAGCAGCATGCCTCTTCAGGATTCCACTCTTCCAGCTGATGCTGCAGATGATCCTCTTGATGAGGATGTTGGCTGACATTCTCTATGTTTTGATTGTTTTGTTGATACTATGTCTTTGATACATTTATCTGAACTAGATGTTAGCTGTGTTTCTTATATTCATGCTATTTATGATGCTTCACTATTCATGATACACTTATGATGTTTCATATGACATTGTTTTTCATATACCGTGTTTTTTTTTTGTGTGGATTAAGATTGAGGCGTTATTGGTTAATAGGGGGAGGTGCTTGTCAGTCTTATTCATTATTTTACACCTTTTCGGTGTTTGACAAAGGGGGAGAAAATAATTAAGTTTAGAGACGATTTGACCTCTTTGAATCAATAAAAAAAAAAGAGAAAGTAACTGAGTTATATCCATCTTAGGGGGAGATCTTAATTTCCCTGAAATTATGGATATGAGAATTTTTCTGATCTAAACTTAAATTGTGTTGTCAAACAACAAAAAGGGGGAGATTGTTGATACAGTCTGACCTGGATGTTGTTTTGATGTTGACACTGATTTAAGTTTGAATCAGATATTAAATTAACTCAGACTAATTGCTAATCAAGGTTGACTTGGTTAACCTGATTGACCTGATTGGGAAAAGTCCAAGCGAGGAGCTTGGCACGGGAAAGTCCTGGTGAGTGAAGCCAGGCAGTGGGAAAGTCCTAACTGGGATGTTAGGCATTTGGAAAGTCCTGGTGAGTGAAACCAGGCAATTGGGAAGTCCAAGTGTGGAAGCTTGGCATGTATGGTCGGAGAGGGTTCGGTAGCACGCTCTACGGACCGTCAGGGGTGAGGGCAGCAAGCTTGGAAGCTTGACTCGAGACTCACAGCTTTGGATCGGTCTGCAGACCGATCCAGTGGCACGGCTGATCGGTCCGCAGACCGATCCAGTTTCCTGATCGATGCAGACCGATCAGATAACACTCAGTAGCACACTGAGTGTATACTGGGGACCGATCAGATTAGTTCTTGATCGGTCCGCAGACCGATCAGAAGCTGCGCACCTTCGGAAAAAGCGACGCCTGATCGGTCTGGGGACCGATCAGATTAGTTCCTGATCGGTCCGCAGACCGATCAGAGATGATCCAGAAATCATGGATCGGTCTGCAGACCGATCCACAGTATGGCTTGTTTTGCATGCGCTTTCTCTTATTGTTTCTGATTCGCAATTGCTTTTACCTATTTCGTTTCTAACCATCTGCTGCAAGTTTTCTCGAAGTTTCAGGTTACAGATTACGATGTTGGGTGAATTCAAATTAAGGATCATTAGTAGAAGGCAACAAAAGGCTTTTGCTGTGTCTCGCTGCGGACAAACCAGTTTTGGTAGCAACGTCTCGTTTGCGATCTGCTGGCAGCCGTTTGGTCGAAATCAGCTTGACTTGTGCTGATAGGTTCAAGCTCAGAGGTACCAGTGGAAACGAGGATGCCATTGGTGGGAGCTGAGACAATCAGACAAGGAAGAAGCGTGATTGGCGACGTCGTGGACGGTTGCAGGGATTTGCTGCAGGTTTGGCAGAGATCCGTTACAGAGCAGAGAGGCATATGAAGGTGGAGAGGAGAGGTCTGAACAATGCTTTTGTGCTTTGTGCTTGAAAAAAACTGGAATCTTGAGATCAAGCTTGTGCTTGTTCTTCGCTGATTGTGGCTGTGAGCTTCCTTTGATCATTTCACTTGAGCCACTACTGTAAGTCTTGTGCTTAATTTCTTACTGCTGTTAAAGACTTTGTGGAGAGGTTACTCCACCGAGAAGGAGAATCCTTTAGCCGGATAGCTTCCGGGGTGTGATCTACCGAAAGATCAAGAGGATTCGTCCACCTTACGGACACGCCGAGGAGTAGGGGCAAGTTATCCCCGAACCTCGTAAATCTCTGAGTTAGTGTGCTGTGCTTTATTGTTTTAGTTTTCTAATTCCGCTGTGCTAACAAAGTTCTTGAAGAACTTGTTGTTTAGTGTTTTTCAAAGAGGCTATTCACCCCCCTCTAGCCATCTAAGGTCCCAACACATACATCATATAGTTATAGGAAATTTTCTTTTGAAAATTATTTCTTTTTTATGTATGTCATAACATCATCATGCATCATTTTAATTCCTTGTTTATTAAGGACTAATGGCATTAATTAACAAGTAACATCCTTGGTGGATGTCTATAATTCAAAAATGCCTAGAGAGATATGCATGATCCCTAGATTAGGGCAAAACCAAACTTTACATCTCACAAAGACCCATAAGGTGACTTGTATGTGTTTTAGTGCACATTAGATGCAAGTGAGATGTTAGGATGATGAACAAAACTCAAGATGTTGATTTAGTGCATTCTTTTGAGTTTTAAGTTCATCAAAACACATAGTTATGTGTTTTCCCATCATTGGGAAAGCTAATGTACAAGTCATGTGCATTAAGCCCAAGGAACATGGTGGGATATTGGTTTTTGAAAATTGTTTTAAAATTCTTTTGGAAAACCATTGGTGAAGGCTATCTTTTGATAGTAATCATCATTGAATAGTTGAACACAAACTTGAAGAAAATACTAAAGTTTTTGCAAGTTTTCAAGTTTGTGTCAATCTTTGAAAAATTGAATGTATTTTCATAGAAAACTATTTTTCCATAATAATATATGCCCTAAATAGTGTCTACACAAATTTTCATGATTTTTAGAATTTTAGGGAATTTTTGGGGAGTTTCTGAAATTCACCGCAAGTGAATTTCAGAACTATCAGGCATTCAATCGATCACCCGATCGATTGAAGGGTCTCAATCGATCGGGCGATCGATTGAGAGCAAGCTTCTCGCGAACAAAAGCTTCCTGGATCGATCCACCGATCGATCCAACCCTCCTAAATCGATCAGTGGATCGATTCAAGCTGGTTCAATCGATTGAGACCCAACTTCAATCGATTGAGGAAGCTGATTTTGGCTGGGAAAGCCTGATTTCAGCATTCCAAACCAAGTTTAGTCTAGGAAACCATTCCTAACCCCTCAAAATACATTTGTATACATAAAAAGGGTGTTTTCATGTTGAAAACAAGGATGGATTGGTTGAGGAAGACTAAATTGAAGTTTAGGTTGAGGTTTGATTTCAGTATTGACTTTTTGAACCTCAAACTTCTAAATTTTGGGTTTCCTAAAGGTTTAGGAATTCCAAGTCATTGTTGGTGCAATGATAGAAGTTCACGACCATGTCTTTTGGGGGAGTTACTCTTTAAGGACATGAAAATTATTTTTCATACACCTTGGAAGGTGGTTAACCTTCTTTAGTAAAAATGCTCAAGGTTGAGCATTTGTTTACAATGGAGAGTGGATATCTTCATTGTTTAAGTTAAAAATGCTCAAGGATGGACATTTGTCTACATTGGGGAAGAATGTAGGGTTAAAGGAAAATGAAAGGTATGGGACTTTCATTATCGGGTTGATCACAACGAGTGAAGTTATGAACAACGTTAAGTAACTCTTCAGGGGGAGAGTTTGTTTTGATGTGTGCCAATAGGGGGAGAATGTAGGGTTTAAGTTAGGACTTCATTATCTAAGAGGGAGTTTGCCCTCTTAGGAGGAGAATGAAGGGTTTAACTTATGCCTTCATTACCTAGTGGCATGAAGGAGGTTTAGGCTATGGGATTAACCTAACTTAAAGAATGTATTGTCAAACATCAAAAAGGGGGAGATTGTTGGGAGATTGTTGGTGCAACATTCCCCAGGTCAAGATTGACCTAGTTTGACTGAGCTTGAATTGGGTCAAGCTTGAGTCTTAATGTTTATGTTTTGATGGTTTGACAATACATGTTGACAATACATGTTTGACAATACATGTAGACAACACCTGAAGATTGCAGGTGTGATTGTTCAAGTGTGGAGATTGTGATGGAGAGTCAAGTATGTCAAGGTTGACCGGATACTTGACTGGAAAATCCTGATGAGTGAAACCAGGTGAAAGTCCTAACTTGGAGGTTAGGCAAAGGAAGTCCTGGTGAGTGAAGCCAGGGGAAGTCCTAGTGAGTGAAGCTAGGCAGTATGGAAAATCCTGGTGAGTGAAGCTAGGTGAAAGTCCTAGTGAGTGAAGCTAGGCAGAAGGAAATCCTAGTGAGTGAAGCTAGGTGAAAGACCTAGTGAGTGAAGCCAGGCAAAAGAGAAGTCCTAGTGAGTGAAGTTACGCAGAAGGAAATCCTGGTGAGTGAAGCCAGGTGAAAGACCTAGTGAGTGAAGCTAGGCAGAAGGAAATCCTGGTGAGTGAAGCCAGGCACAAGGAAATCCAGATGGATCAAGGCTGATTGGACATCTGGTGTTGGAAAGTCCAAGTAGGTCAAAGGAATTGACCGGATACTTGGCACGAGGAGGGAAGTCCAAGTAGGTCAAAGGGATTGACCGGATACTTGGCACGACGAGGAAAGTCCAAGTAGGTCAAGGGATTGACCGGATACTTGGCACAAGAAGAAAAGTCCAAGTGGGTCAAACGGATTGACCGGACACTTGGTGAGGTAGTCCTAGCAGGTCAAGGGTGACCAGATGCTAGGCATGATGTACTAACAGGTCATGGATTGACCGGATATTGGTTTGGGGGACTTAGGACTTGGTTTTGGGCAAAAACCAGCATCTGGATCGATCAGCCGATCGATTGGATGATTCCCAATCGATCGGTCGATCGATCGGGTGAGTCCCTGCGATAGAACTCCTCCCAATCGATCAGCCGATCGATTGGGAAGAAATGTCGCGCGCACAGAACAAGGCTGGATCGATCAGTGGATCGATCTAGAGCCCCCAATCGATCAGTGGATCGATTAGGAAGTGCGATTTCGTACGATAAGCCTTGGATCGATCAGCCGATCGATCCAAGCAATTCCTGAGAGCACAGAGGCGCTCTGGATCGATCGACCGATCGATCCAAAGCCTCCCTGATCGATTGGGAGCAATCCAATCGATCGGGATTTGACCATTGTGTCGTATTTAGGTTGCTGACGAGCGTCTTCTTCGTCAGAACTTCACCGATTCATCTCAGATCCTCGACAGCAACTCCACGGCTCTCTCTAAGCTCTAGATCGCCAGTTCTTGAAGATTCTTGGAGGCTCTTCCAAGTCAAGAGGCGGATCAAAAGCAAGAAGAAGAAAGCTAGGGTTAGGGTTTCTTGTATTCATTATAAACTTTGCTTATACGTCTGTTCCCTTTCCTTTCTTTCTGTATTGAGAGTCTTGTAGGGCTTCTCCGCCTTCGGTAGTTACCGAAAAGGAGTGTTTATTAGTGGAGGTGTGTGTGTGCGTGGATCCTTGGACTAGTCACCTCTTGTGAGGTGGATACCAAGTAAAATCCATTTGTTAGCGTTGTTGTAGTTGTTTCTTGTATTTCTGCTGCACATCTTTGAAGAAACAAGCAACGCCGACCATGAAGCGTGCGACGAGCTATTCACCCCCCCTCCCCCCTCTAGCTACATTTCGGTCCCAACACTCAATACACTTAGAGTGTACTAGTGTAATTTATTAGTCAAGATAAACTAATACCTAATTATACTACGACTATTCCAATGGTTTGTTCCTTTCCATCTTAGTCGTGAGCAACTATTTATAATTTATAAAGAACTGATAACATAATCTTCTGTGTGTGACACCACACACCATGTTATCTACAATATAAATTAATTGAACAACTACACTTAACAAATAAAATATAGACATTTGACCAATGTAATTCTTTTATTTCATAAATAAATGTTTGCAAAAGCTAGGCTTTTAGTATACACTCTAACATCACCATCACTAGACTTGACATTGCTTATGTTGTACATATTGTCTGCCAGTTTATTACTTCTCCCACTTCAGTACATTGGGGAGTTGTGTTTCGCATCCTTCGATATCTTTGAGGTACCTAGTTTTATAGTCTTCTTTATCCTTCTACTTCTACCTTAGAGTTGCACGTCTATTCAGATGTAGATTGGGGTGGTGATTCTACATATCGTAAGTCTACCATAGGATATTATGTTTTCTTGGGAGATTTCCTTATCTCTTGGAAGAGTAAAAAAGTAAGATGTTGTCTCTCGTTCTTCTATCGAAGCAAAATATGGTGTTATGGCCTCTACTACTGCTGAAATTGTTTGGTTATGTTGACTACTTGGTAATATGGGTGTTTTTCTCTTGAACCCTATCGCTATGCATTGTGACAACTCTAGTGTCATTCAAATTACTCATAATTCTATCTTTCATAAGTGCACCAAGCATACCAAAATTAATGGTCATTTCACTCGCCAGCCATCATTATCAGAATGTCATCTTGAATGGCCCGTACGACTAATACCATCACTTTTCCATTTGTCTCATCTTCCATTCAAATTGCAGACTTGCTCACTAAGGCACATTCCACTACACGGTTTCAATTTCTAGTTAACAAACTCTCAATGCTATCTATTAGTGCATCGTGAGTTTGAGGGAGGATATTAGTATATGATAAATTATTATTATATAAGGGTAGATTAGTCTTTTATTATCTATTTATATTTTCTTTTTTTTGTAAACTTAAGTATTTTTGGTAATACAATTTGTTAGTCTCCTTTTGCAACTACCTCTTTCTCTCCTTCACTTTATGTTGCCTTTTACATTCTATTTGTATTCTTTGCTTTGTTCACAAATTTATCATGCACCAAGTCAACTCCTTAGCCCATACAAAGCATGATGATAAGTGGGCCCCATGAAGGATGAGAAAAGTGGGGTTGAGTGCCTAGTTGGTAGGATCATGGTCTTATACCAGATTGTATTGGGGTCAAATTGAATCGATAGAATTGGATCAATTAGAATCATCAGTATGATTAGATTTTTAAGGTCTGGAAATGATCCAATTTAAAGACCAACAAAGCAGTTCCAATAAAAAATATATAAAATTGTTGTAGCATTGTATCGATTCTATCAATACCACTGATTCCAAACAATCCATGAATAACTTAGTGCTTTTGGATTGTAGGATCGTACGATCCATATTTCAATTTTATAAACTATGGTTGAGAGTATTCAAGAGATCAAATAGCGTCGGAGGACATATGGTAGGTGTCGATTGGGCCCAAGCTAGGTTACTGAGTGGAAGATATCATACTTAGGGGTCGAGTGTGTTGGTGCAATCTTCCTTGGGTCAAAGTTGAACAAGTTGACTAAGCTCAAATGGACTCCAGCTTAAGTTTCGATATTGGACAATATGTGATATAGAAGTCAAGTGGATCATAGAGGATCGGATACTTGATTAGAAAAAGTTCTAACTGGAGGCTAGACAAAGAAAAGTTCTAAACTTGAGGGTTATGAAAGGGGAAGTCCAACAAAAAGGTTGGCAAGAGGAAAATTGTTACGCTTCCGCAAGTGCACGGATTCGTCGTCAGTAATAAAATATCGATCCCACAGGGACTGTCTATAAGCACTAGCAATCGCTCACTTATGGTTAGCTAGACCACCAACGGTCTTGATCAGGCTAAGGGAAAAGAAAGGTCGAGGGAGAGAGTCAAGAGTCACAAGGTCGAAATATTACTTGGTGATGAGGAGTTCTAGGGGGTCGGTTTCATCGTGGCAGTATTGACGTGTCTCGGTTTGTCTTATTCTCGCTGTCCTTATTTCTTCTATTGCCGGAAGCTAAGTGGGTATTCTCAAGAGCCAGAATAGGGTAATGCCCTAAGAAGTCCTGTCACGGTTTACCCCTGTCACTAGGGCACCTCGGCAAATCTTGATGACATAACTCTAACTGGTAAATCAAGAATGGTGAGTAGAGCTAAGCCTGGTCTCTCGCTCCCTTGGGGAGAATTTGCCTTCCTCTCAAGGAGCTCTCCTAGATGTCCGTGAATGAGTTATCCCTGTCACTAGGGCCCCTCGGGTGTACGATCTAGTGGTAATCCTCTACGAGGCTGACAAGTTCTTCACAATCAAAAGCAAATAATTAACAATTGAAACAAAGCATGAAGGTTCATCCAGCAAGTACAAACACAATTCGAGTCTTACATCAATTCGTACCATGACTACTCCCTAATCCCAGAACAAGGGGATCTACTCCATGAATGCTAGAGAGATATCCGAAAACATAGTAAAGACAAACATACAATTCTTAGCAAGTAAGAAGGAATATGCTTATCAGGTGTCGAAGAGTGGCCTTCGGATCCAACTCTTAGCTTCTGGAGTCGATGTGGTGGCGGAAGTTCGCTGAACGACGGTCCAAAGTGGCATAGAATTGCTCCAAGATCCTTTTCTCCCTGACGGCTCGCCCCCCCCCTTTGGCAAAAAGGGTTAAACCCCTTATATAGCCTTAGGGTTTGGCCGCAGTGGCACGGCCGTGTAGGGGCGGCACGGTCTGCCCTTCTTTTGTTCGGTGCGTGGCTGCACGGTCGTGTAGCCCTTGGGCTCTGTCTCCTGGGGCACGGCCGTGCAAGGGTGCACGGTCGCGCAAGTCTCCTTCTCTGCTTGGGGTGGCAAGCTGTGCAGGGTTGCACGGTCGTGTGCTAACTGACTGCTGTTGTGGTCGCACGACTGTGCAGGGTTGCACGACCGTGTGCTCTTCCTCTCCTATTTGGCCACACGACCGTGCAGGGTTGCACGGCCATGTCATCTGGTTGGTTCCGGTGCATCAATGCCCTCCGTTCAAACTCCGAAAATCTCTCCTGTCAACATAACACCAAACAAAGAGCAGATATCCGAACAAAACAATAGATATGATGAATACAAGATAAAAGATGTGATCATGTGAAGAATATATGTGCATAAGTCGCGTGAATGTGCGCTAAAACATGCGTAGAAGATCATAATATTTGCACACATCACACCCCCAGATTTGAACCTTTGCTTGTCCTCAAGCAAAATGCTACAAACTATGTTCATGAAATCCTGTAGTGTTTCATAATCCTTAGTCATTCGCCTAACTCTATCATCTAGCTTCATTGATAAGTATGACTATGGAGTAACCTAAGTATGGCCTAAACATAAGTCCTCTGTGCTCGGTGCAGTAAGTAGCTCAAGCTCTTCAAGTTTCCATTCTTTGTCCTAGTTAAGTCGTCATACAATTGAATTTCTAATGTTCTCGGTGATAGGCACTTACCTGCCACACACTTGGTTCGTTTTTCTTAAATTACACAAGGTCTCAAAGGGTACTCCTCGGAATCAAGAGAAACATAACATTCATTTTCCCAGTAACCTAACTCGGTCTCAAAGGGGTGAATTGTTAGTTTCCACTCACGACAACTATTTTTTTTATCCCTTATTTATTATTATTTTTTTCTTTTCTTTTTTCTTTATTTTTTTATTAAGCATAGTGTTATAGAGTAGCACTTATTACACATGCGATGCATATGTTGAGATTTAGATTTTTCCGAATGAGTTTCCATGATCCGAGGTTATCCAATAACCAAAATGTAAATAAGGAATCACCATGGGAACACAAGTACTAAACAATTTGGATGAATCATAACAATTTCAAAAGTATATCTACCATTCAAGCTTAAGTACTTAAGTGTAGTGAAAGTAAGTCCTTAAGGTTAGGCCAAAAACTTATACCGAACTTCATACAATACTTAGCTTATTTCATGCTACTAAAGATAGAGAAAGGGGATACACCAAATATACTAACACAATCTGGATCACTCATGAACTAAGAAAAAGTTAGACATTTTGCTATTGGACAAGTGGCCGAAAAAGTGGACGGCTGATGTTCTCAAATATGCCATATATAAGAAAATGCAAATAATGTGCAAGCAGAAACAAATAAAATGCAAATAGATAAAACTAAACTAAACAGATAGAAGAAAGCAAATAACATATGCAAAAATAAAAGAAAGACTCTCAACCAGACTCAGGTTGTGCAACAACACCCCCCCCCCCCCAAGACTTAGACTTTTCATCGCCTCGATGAAATCAATATGGTGGAGGGGGTGGGGGATAAGGAGGTCCTTGATGTGGCCCCGGGGGAAATCTAGGAAAACCAGGGAGATGACCTATGTGCTGATGATATTGATGCAAAGTGTCTACTTGCTGTCGAGTGATATCCATATCATCCATAAAGTTCCTCATTCTCTCCTGGTCCACCTCATAATCTTGTACGAACCCCGTCACCTGACTATGGAAGTCTCTAGTGAACTGAAAATGATCTCGCACCTCCCTAAATTGGTCATCAGAAAGCTTGAAGCGACCTCCAGCAATTGTTGTTGGGCATTGTGCTTCTCATGAAGGGATTCTAGGGAGGTACGGAAGTCAGAAAAATCAAAACTAGAGGGTCCCGTGCCATAGGCAAAAGAGTGCCTAGGAGGTTCCGGATGTCTGGAAGGCTGCGGGAAATCCAATGGTGAGGGTTCCTGGTGGTACTCGGGTTCTTCTACTATGGGAGGCACATTCTCAGGGGTTGGATCAGTGATCACCCAATTTGCAGGATTGCGAACTGAAGTGCGCTCGGGATAAGGAAGGGGTAGAGGGAAACCAAAGGCCCTAGGAAAGGCAAACTCATTCTCATCCCGACAAATCATCTTCATTGCAAGACAAGAATCGATGTCGATCTTATTATTGCCATGAATAACCTCTAGTCCATCAAGCTCACAACCTAAATTATGTGCTATTGGAGTAATCAATCCACCAAATACAATTATCCTCGAAGACACCCTAGCTGCCCTTACTAAGGTTTGCAGAAAATGGAACCCAGAATCAAAATCAACTTTCTTCAACATTGCCCAAAGACAATAAAGTTCAGTCTTTTTAATTACCCCGTCACTATCTCCTCGACCAAAGATTGTTCTGCTCATCACTCGGTGCATGTATCTAAAGGTTGGGTTTTGCATGCGGGATGCCTTGGCTCTAGAGGGTTCATAAGGGTTGTTTGATCCGATTATCGACCTCCAAAATTCGTTCCATCTAATCCCACTATCAAATCCTCGGACACTTCCACTAGGTAAACCAAAACAATCATTAAAATCATTAAAAGTCCACCGAACCTCTTTGTTCATCATCCTAAAAGTTATGATCCCTATGTAGTCCTCTTCAGATAAATATTTAACATCAAGCGAACTCAAAAATTCAAGGACTAGACGAGGGTAAGTCGGTGCATGACAGTACATTATATCATTCCAATCTAAAGAGCTAATGATCCAATCAATATCATCCTTAATTCCTAGCATATCCATAGTGGCGGGATCCATATATTTCGTGCATACAATTTTCCTAGCGACAAGGTTATGATATCTAGCTTTTTGATCTTGATTTCTAAAAACAATATTAAATATATTCTCGTTACCTTCGTCGCGTGCTACCCTCTTCCCTTTGCCTCTTGATGATGAAGCTTTCCCTTTTCCTTTGTCTCCTCCCGGTGCATCTCCTTCTCCAGATCCACCACTTCCTCGACGAAGTCTCTTCAAGATTTGCGACATGGTGAGAGGGTAGGAGTAGGGGAGAGGAGGAGTAGGGGATTAACTTCCTTTTCTAAAGTCTTGGCTTGGGAATCTGTTAGATCTAGATGTAGATCTAAGAAAAAATTAGACTCTAGAGGGAGAAATTAGGATTAGATGGGGTGTATTGGGGAGGGGGAGGTTTTTAGGAGAGAGGGAGATAGAGGCTAGGGTTTCTTGGAGGATGTAGGCGGCGTCGCATGGGGTGGGGCACGTCCGTGTCTTATAGACACGACCGGGTTAGACCGGGTTCTGCACGGTCGTGTCGAATGGCATGGCCTGCTCCTTTCTCCTCTCGATTGGGGGCACAGGCCGTGCCGAGTGGCACGGCCCAGATCTCCTTCGCCCTGATTTCTCCGCACGACCGTGCCTGATGGCACGGCCAACCCCCTTTTCTTCTCGGCTCAGGCCACAAGGTCGTGCCGAGTGGCACGACCTGTGGCTTTTGCTCCTCTGTCAGCTACGCACGGCCATACAAGGTTGCATGGCCACCTCCTTTTAGCTCGAGATGACTCATCTTTCTTTGTTTCGGCCCCTCCGACGCCTCCACACCCATGAACTGCTCACGGTTAGCTCGTGAAGGTCATGAACATTCTGAAAAGGAACAATCGAAAATAAAACACTTGACTAAACTTATCAAAGAAACAAAACACATAACAGAATGATCAACTAAAATGAAAAGGGAAAACCCTTGGGTTGCCTCCCAAGAAACGCTTGTTTTAGGTCTTTAGCTCGACCCCGTTCCGGTCAGTGCAGGCTAAACCCATGGAAGCACGGCTCTTCTCCTAGGGTTAGTGTTCCAATCTGCGCCTTTAGCTTTGCTCGCGCAGGACATAGATACTTCTTGTCGTCCGCGGGAGGGGAATTTTCTCGAAAGGTGCGCTCCTCGACCCCACGTGCATCTATTCCGCTAGGACTTCCCTGGGAAGAGGAGACGCAGTTAGAAGGGTTGGACAAGTCAAATTCAATTCTTTCTTTACCGATCTCTAATGATAGCTTGTGATTCTTCACATCAATGAGGGCTCCTGCCGTGGCGAGGAATGGTCTTCCAAGAATGATCGGGATTTTGGGGTCCTCCTTCATATCCATGATGATGAAGTCCGTGGGGATGACACAACCCCCCCACTTCTACTGTCATGTCTTACACTATACCCATTGGGTATCTACATGAATGGTCAGCCAATTGCAGTGCCATAGTAGTCAGTTTAACACTCTGGAGTTCCAACTTCTTGCACAGAGAGTACGAGAGTAGGCTGACACTAGCTCCCAAATCGCAGAAGGCTCTCGATATGAGTTTAGAGCTAATTTTGCACGGTATGGAGAAACTTCCTGGATCCTGAAGTTTTGGTGGGGAATTCACCATAAAAAGAGCACTGCAGCCCTCTGTCAATGCTATGGTCTCGAAGTCGCCTTTTTGCCTTCTATTGGATAAGATTCCCTTTAAAAATTTTGTGAACTTCGGCATCTGGTGCAGCGCATCAACAATGGTACCTCAACGCAAATCTCTTTAACCTTTTTCAGAAACCGGTGAAACTCTTCATCCTTTTGAGATGCTATAAGCTTCTGAGGATACGGGATCATCTGATTCTGTGGGGTGGTCTGACAAGCTTCTCCAATCTTTTTAGTACCCTCTTCTCCATCCCTGTTTTGAGTCTGATTGGGCATTAGGAGAGTGGGTTCCTTTTCTGAGTCAACCTCTATCTGAGTGATGATTTGAGAGTTTCCCACAGTACGTCCGCTTCGCAGCTCAATGCGATTGCAATGCTCCACCGGATTTAAATCTGGTTTCCCTGGGAATGTACCCTATGCTCTTGAGACGGACTGAGCTATCTGGGCTATCTAGCTGTCTTGCATCTTCTGGTGTTTTTCTGAGTTCTCCAGCCTCTGAGTCAGTTGCTTGATCTCGCTCCTCATCTGGTTTTGCTCCGAGAGAGCTTCCTCAAGCATCTTTTCAATCCTAGACAGCTGTGTAGGTTGCTGCTGTTGATGAGCCTGCTGTCCATGTTGGTAGGTCTGATGTGCCAGCCCCTGGTCCTGATTATTTTGGTATGAAAAGTTGGGGTGGTTCCTCCATCCAGGATTGTATGTGTTAGAGTATGGATTGTTTTGCCTTTGATTGTAGCCTGTTATTGCATCGCATTGCTCAAGCTGGTTTATCTGTGCCTGCATTGGCCTAAGGGGGCAAGTATCTTGAGCGTGGTACGTACTTCCGCAGATGTCGCAAGCACAGACTATTGCATTAGCTGTGTTGCTACCCATGGCTTCGAATTTCTTAGTCAGGGCATCCAGCTTTGTAGACATGAGTGTGAATGCATCCACCTCGAATTTTCCTAACGCCTTCATCTGATTTCCTGAGAAAGCACCGCTAGATCTTTCAGATGCCCACTGATAGTGGTTTAGTGCCACATTTTCTATTATCTCTTCAGTTTCATTAAGGCTTTTGTCCATAAATGCTCCTCCTATCGCAGAATCCAATGATACCTTCGTGTGATAATTTATTCCATTATAGAAGGTGTGTAGGACCAGTCACTTCTCAAGGCCATGATAGGGGCACTTTCTCTGCATGCACTTGAACTAGTCCCAGGCTTCAAATAGGGATTCTGAGTCTATCTGCTTGAAACTGACAATCAAGTTTCTCATGTGGGCAGTCTTGCTTCGGGGTAGAACTTGTCTAAGAATTTCTGCTTACATTGCTCCCAAGACGATATGCTATCTGCTGGTAGAGAATTCAGCCACTGCTTGGCCCTGTCTTTCAGAGAGAATCCGAAAAGAAGCAGTCTCACCGATTCTGGAGGAACCTCATTCACCTTCATCGTGCCACAAATTTCATAAAACAGCTCTAGATGATGATTCGAGTCTTCGTATGGTCCCTCTTTGAATTGATTTCGCTGGACCATATGGATTACTGCGGGCTTGATCTCAAAGTTGTCAGCATCGATGGGTAGTCGGGTGATACTGGATTGGACCCCTCGTGCATATGGTGCCGCATAATCTTTCAGCAGTTTATCGGTCATTCCTGAGGGTTCTTTTGCTGCTTCGAAAGCTTTCTGTAAGTTCCTTCTCCTCAGAAAGGTCTTGTCAATCTCTGGATCAAATGGTAGCAGCTGTCCTGAAGGGTTAGCTCTACGCATGCAGAAGAAAAGAGGAAAAGATAGAAAATACGACAGCAAGAAATGAAAAAGAATGAATGCAGTAAGGAAGAAGAGTGAATTTTTTTTTATATGCAGAGAATAAAGAAAACAAAGCCTAGTCTAATCCAATATGACCTAGCTAGTGTTACGGACGCAGTCCCCCGTAACGACGCCAAAAACTTGTTACGCTTCCACAAGTGCACGGATTCGTCATCAATAATAAAAATATCGATCCCACAGAGACTGGATATAAGCACTAGCAATCGCTCACTTATGGTTAGCTAGACCACCAACGGTCTTGATCAGGCTAAGGGAAAAGAAAGGTCGAGGGAGAGAGTCAAGAGTCGCAAGGTCGAAATATTACTTGGTGATGAGGAGTTCTAGGGGGTCAGTTTCGTCGTAGTAGTATTGACGTGTCTCGGTTTGTCTTATTCTCGCTGTCCTTATTCCTGCTATTGCCGGAAGCTAAGTGGGTATTCTCAAGAGCCTGAATAGGGTAATACCCTAAGAAGTCCTGTCACGGTTTACCCCTGTCACTAGGGCACCTCGGCAAATCTTGATGACATAACTCTAACTGGTAAATCAAGAATGGTGAGTAGAGCTAAGCCTGGTCTCTCGCTCCCTTGGGGAGAATCTGCCTTCCTCTCAAGGAGTTATCCTAGATGTCCGTGAACGGGTTACCCCTGTCACTAGGGCCCCTCGGGTGTATGATCTAGTGGTAATCCTCTACGAGGCTGATAAGTTCTTCATAATCAAAAGTAAATAATTAACAATTGAAACAAAGCATGAAGGTTCATCCAGCAAGTATAAACACAATTCGAGTCTTACATCAATCCGTACCACGACTACTCCTTAATCCCAGAACAAGGGGATCTACTCTATGAATGCTAGAGAGATATCCAAAAACATAGTAAAGACAAACATACAATTCTCAGCAAGTAAGAAGGAATATGTTTATCAGATGTCGAAAAGTGGCCTTTGGATCCAACTCTTAGCTTCTGGAGTCGATGTGGTGGCGGAAGTTCGCTGAACGGCGGTCCAAAGTGGCGTAGAATTGCTCCAAGATCCTTTTCTCCCTGACGGCTCCCCCCCCCCCTTGGCAGAAAGGGTTAAACCCCTTATATAGCCTTAGGGTTTGGCCGCGGTGGCACGACCGTGTAGGGGTGGCACGGCCGTGCCCTTCTTCAGTTCGGTGCGTGGCTGCACGGCCGTGCAGGGTTGCACGGCCATGTAGCCCTTGGGCTCTGTCTCCTGGGGCAAGGCCGTGCAGGGGGTGCATGGTCGCGCAAGTCTCCTTCTCTACCTGGGGTGGCACAGCCGTGCAAGGTTGCACAGTCGTGTGCTGACTGGCTGCTGTTGTGGTCGCACGGTCGTGCAGGGTTGCACGGCCGTGTGCTCTTCCTCTCCTGTTTGGCCACACGGTCATGCAGGGTTGCACGGCCGTGTCGTCTGGTTGGTTCCGGTGCATCAATGCCCTCTTTTCAAGCTCTGAAAATCTTTCCTGTCAACATAAAATTAAACAAAGAGCAGATATCCGAACAAAACAATAGATATGATGAATACAAGATAAAAGATGCGATCATGTGAAGAATATATGTGCATAAGTCGCGTGAATGTACGCTAAAATATGCGTAGAAGATCATAATATTTGCGCACATCAAAAATCTAAGTAGGTTAAGGAGGATTGAATACTTAGTGTGAAAGTCCAAGCGGGGCTAGGCAAGGGAAAATCCTAACTGGAGGTTAGGTAGGGTGGAAGTCTACCGAGTGACTAGTCATAATTGAGGTTAGGCAAAGGAAAATCTAAGTAGATCACGGAGGATCGCATGTTAGTAAAGAAAAGCCCTAACTGCTATTAGACAAGGGAAAACCTTAACTGAGATTATGTAGGGTGGAAGTCTACTGAGTGACTAGTCCTAATAGAAGTTAGGCAAGAAAAATATCCAAGTGGGTCAAAGAGAACCGCACTTGGTAATCAAAAGTCCAACAGAAAGTTGGCATGAGATGGAAAGTCCAAGTTGGTCAAGGGTTGACCGGACACTTGGTAAAGAAGTCTTGACAGGTCAAAGTTGATTGTATGCTAGGCAATGAGAAGTCACAACAAGTCAAGGAAAACTTTGTGTTGGGCAAAGGAACCTTGAAATCAGGTTTAGGGGATTAGCTCTAAGTAATTAACTGGGTAATCGATCAAGACTAAATCCAATTGATAAGGTGATCAATTGGAAGCTTTTCCTCCTAAAACAGAAGGGTTTTAGATCGATTGGGTAATTGATCAATATCATCTCTAATCGATTGGGTAATCGATTAGAGTATGATTTTCATGAAGCACAATGTGTTGAATCAATTGGGAAGGTGTTCAATTGATTGAGTTGTTTGCGAAGAGGTCCAATAAATTGGGAGTTTGCCTAATCAATTAGTAAGAGTTCATGAGTGAATAGTTGAATTGATTGGTCAATCGATTAGAAACTACCAAATCAATTGGTATGACTCACCAATCGATTCGAGGTTTGAAAAAGAGTAGTTCTATAGGTGTTCGAATGGTTGGCTGATGTGGCAATCGATTGACAAAAAGCTAAATCAATTGGTGACGTCGAGTGAACCCTAGAAAAAGGTTTTCACGAAGGTTTGAAGGCACGACTTGAAATCACTGTTCACACCAGTTCTTGACGATTTGGAAGAGAAGTGTTGCTACACTTTTCTAAGCATCAAGAGGTTATTCCAAGTAAGAAAAGAGCAAGCAAAGGTTCATTGTTGTAATCATTTTTTATTTCTTGTATAACATAGGTTGTATTTCTTGTATTTGAGTTTATACGAGGCTTCTCCACCTTTGGGAAAGAGATTCCATAGTGCATCTATAAGTGAGGACAGTGGACTCTTGGATTAGTTACCCCAAGGAGGTAGAGACCAAGTAAAATCTAACGAGTTAGCATTGTTTCAAGTTTTCATCGTAGCAAATCATCAATCAAGTGAAAGAAGCTATTCACCTCCTAGCTCTCAAGTGTCCTAACAAGTGGTATCAGAGCGAGACCATTTTTATTTGGACTAATTGTCGAAAAGAGAAAAGAGCTAGAGGAAGAAGAAGAAGTTGAAGATTTGAGCCTTAATTTCAATAAGTCTTAAGGCTAATCATCAAGGGAGCTCAAGTTCAAAATGAAGTTTAGAGATGGATTTGGATATGATATCTGAGCACCTCCACTGTTTGGATTGGGAAGCTTTGAGATAGAGAAATAGTTTAATCTAATAGAGAATTTTGAAGCTCCAAGAGGTTCAAAGAGCAAATAGAACGAGGAGCAAATCAAGAGATGCAAGGCTAATGACAAAGTAACCAAGTTATTGGTTAATTATTGTCAAGTACCTTCTTGTACAAAATTAGATAATATCAAGATGCCAAGGAGTTATAGAACAAATTGTTGAAACTTTATGAAGATCCTTCCTCAATGGAAAATGAAGAAAAAGACAAAGAGAAAAATTCTTTATTTCAAGTACAAGAAGATTCGAAGGTTGAAAGATCCTCAACGTCCGAGGATGAAATCAAAGAGCCATCCACCTCAAGGGATGAGGAAGAAGGCTCATTGGCACCGAAATGAGAAGAAGTCTCTGTTGGGGTTGCAAGGTTGCAAACATAGTCCCATATTGAAAACACATGGAAAAGATCATGGGTTTATAAGAGAAAGATATATCTCCATTAGCATGAGGCCTTTTGGGGAGAGCCCAAGAGCAAAGTCATGAGGGTCTAGGCCCAAAGTGGATAATATCATGCTATTGTGGAGATATCTAAATTCTTTTCGATCCAACAATTGGTATCAGAGCCCGGACTGCTAGAAGGTTTAACCGCCGACTATGCACAAGAGCTATGGTCTGATTGAACCATGTGAGTACAATATTGACCTCGAACAAAGAAAGTGGGGGCTCCTATGTTCGGATCAAGAGGACCAGACACCAAGCAGGAAGTCCTAGTTGCGGCTAGGCAAGGAAGTCCTAGTAGGTCGGGTGGACCGAGGGGCAGGAAGTCCTAGTTGCGGCTAGGCAAGGAAGTCCTAGTAGGTCGGGTAGACCGAGGGGCAGGAAGACCTGGTAGGTCGAGGATCGGACGTGGGAAGCCCATGGTCCTTTGTTTGAGGGGGGGATTGTTGGGGTTGCAAGGTTGCAAACATAGTCCCATATTGAAAACACATGGAAAAGATCATGGGTTTATAAGAGAAAGATATATCTCCATTAGCATGAGGCCTTTTGGGGAGAGCCCAAGAGCAAAGTCATGAGGGTCTAGGCCCAAAGTGGACAATATCATGCTATTGTGGAGATATCTAAATTCTTTTCGATCCTACAGTCTCAACTTCCGGAGTAAATAGAGATAAAGAGTGCTCCACCTCTACAAACTAAGGGAGCAAACATCGTGAAGGTATATCAACTTCAATTTAAAAAATAAAAGTCACATCATATGCTTTGAGTGTAGGGAGAATGGACATTACAAGAGCAAGTGTCCCAATTTGATGGAGAAGAAGACTCAAATAGCTCTCAAGATGAAGCATAAGACAAAAGAGGTCAGCCCCATGATGAGAAAGGGCAAGGAGTACATTCTGTGTATTGGATCGAGTCACACATGAGAGGGGGGTGAATCACGTGGTTTTGAAAATTTGTTCTTTTCCATTTTGAAGTCAAAGTGAGCAATGGAAAACTAATTTAGAAAGTGAAGTAGAAAAATGAGCGAAAGAACAAGAACACAAGCGGTTTTACTTGGTTCAGAGCCTTCGATGACTCTTACTCCAAGACCCAGGTCCTGCGGACCTATCGATGGGTAATCCACTAAAATACCTCTTGTGGAACTGCCAGAAGAGGGGATCGAGTACAAAGAAAGTCAAAAAAGTGTAACACGCTACACTTCCCATTTGTAGAAGTTAAGTACAATAAAAGAACTTTGGTTACCAAACAATGTTTAAAGTTGGTCGGCTTGAGCTCAGTGTTGGTAGGCTTCTCGGCAATAGTCGGGTGTAGCAGAGTCGTAGCAGGGCAACAGCAGGAGGTCGAAGCAGTCGAAAAGCCGTTTAGACATGTAGAAGCTCGTATCAAAGGTATCTCTGAAGCTTGCTCAACCCCTCCTTTTATAGCCCTTTGGAGGGGGTCTCTAGAGCTTATCAGATCCCAAAAATTCGGATCAGATGAGAAAAATTATTTGGCTGATCTAAGGTGCCTCCATCAAGCTGGTTCAAGACACTAATCTTCTGGAGGTCATATCTTTTGACTCCGAGCTCGGAATCAAGCTTTGCCAGTTGCCATGCGTGCAGAATTCAAAGATCTACGTTTGTCTCTACAACAAAGAGTTAGAATATATATATGAATAGTTTATATATATTTATGAGTTAGATCCTGTCTTACCAAGACTAGGATCTAGTTAGGGTCTCAATTTAAGTTTTCGAAATGGACCTAAATTGGACTGACGCCTACTGTCCCTTCGAATGGGGGTGTGTCCTCACATCGTCACTCTCCTCCAGTGACTTACCTCTACTTCCCAAGTGTAGAGTTACCTTCCAGAATCACACATCCGGACTTCAAGAATCAAACATCTCGAATTACCAAAATCGCACATCCGATCTTCTCTAATCGGGAATCGCACATCCCGACCTGTAGGAATTGCACATCCAAACTTCGTCCATCGGGAATCAGACATCCCGACTACCAATCGAGAATCGAATATCCCGACTGGACTTTCTTCCAATCGGGAATCAAACATCCCGACTGCCAATCGAAAATCGAACATCCTGAAATCTACACACTTAGTAAATGCATTAGATCATGACAACACCTAACTTAACTCGTTTGTCATTCATCAAAATCTGAGTTAGACCATTAATGTAAATTGCACTAATAGTGTGCTTCTCTTGCAATCAAAAGGGGCATTATCAGAATTAATATCCAAAGGAGAGGAATTCGACCAAGAATAAAGAAGGAAGCTTAAATTAAGGGGAACCTTCAAAGGGCAAAACTAAGGTACCATTAGCTAATGGTGCTTATTTAAGTCATGATGAAATGCATGCTATGTTGGGGTTGCAAGGTTGTAAACATAGTTTTACATTGAAAATACATGGGAAAGATCATAGGTTTATAAGAAAAAGATATCTCCATTGACATGAGGCCCTTTAGGTAGAGCCTATGAGCAAAACCATGAGGGCTTAGGCCAAAAGTGGATAATATCATACAATTGTGGAGATATCTAAATTCTTTTTGATCCTTCAATTGATATCAGAGTGAGGTCGCTCTTCACGGGACTACACCAGACTAACTGCTGGAATATGCACGAGCCAGAGCCATGATCCAAGATCAAAACATGTGGGTGAAACCTTGAACGAAGTAAGGGAGGCCCTGAGCAGTTTACTGACTTAATGCTTGAGGGGAGGCCTTGATCAGGTCAAGAGTGACCCAATACTCGAGGGGAGGCCCTGAGCAAGTTAAGAGTGACCTAATGGGGTTGCAAGGTTGTGAACATAGTCCCATATTAAAAACACATAGGAAAGATCATGAGTTTATAAAAAAAAAGATATTGTTGGTATATGTTGCACTAATAATCTAGTTTTAATGTATGACAAATAGGTTAAAATTAGATGTGATGTTTATCTAATATTTCTACTAAGTGTACAGGAGTTGATTGGTCTGAAAGACCTGATATCAGGCTGAAATCTTGCCAGGTCCATGGGACCCGATAGGTGATGTAAAGTCCAGATAGGTCGGTGGAACCTGATATCTGGTAGAAAGTCTGATTGGGTCCGCGAGACCTTACAATAGACCAAAGTCTAATTAGATCTATCGACCTGACAACTGGCGGGAAGACTTGATGAGTCAAAGGCAAGTCAAGCGATTGCACTTGGTAAGTGGAGGTAAGCAACTGGAGGAGAGATCCAATGAGGATGCATTCCCCATTGAGGAAACTGTCACTACAACAAAAATGTTAAAAGACAACACTCCTACGACAACGATTTTAAGAGAAAGCGTTGCGTATTTGCTCAAAGACAACGGTTTTTGCCAAAATCGTTGTCTTTGAACTCCCCATTAAATATAAAAGACAACGATTTTGTCAAAACTGTTGTCATTGAGCGACTTCTTTTTAAATCAACAACACTTTTTACAACGATTTTCTAAACCGTTGTCTTTAAGCACGTTTTTAGGGGCTACGACAACAGTTTTGATAAAACTGTTGCATTTGATTTTGGTCTTTTTTTTTTCCTCGCGCGCAGTTTTGCTTTCCCTCTCTCTGAATATCTTTTCGGTGCCATGTTTTCCCCTTCGCGTTCCCGAACCCTAAGCCATTTTTCTTTCCCTCTCCCCATACAATCTCTTCACGCCATCCTGTCGACCGCTGGATCTTCCTCCACGACGGGGAAGGTAGATCTCCAAGGATGCCGGAGTTGCCGGAGGTGGAGGTGGCACGGAGGGCGATTGAGGAGCATTGTGTAGGGAAGAGGATCGTCCAATGCTCAGTTGCCGACAACCCTAAGGTCATTGACGGCGTCACGCCCTCGAATCTAGAGTCCACCCTCGTTGGCAAGACCATCGTCCTAGCCCTCCGCATGGGAAAGAACCTATGGCTCTGCCTCGATTCCCTGCCCTTCCCTACATTCCAGTTCGGTCGGTATTTCGTCACACTAAAATATTTGCCCTTTAGATCATTACGTCAACTTTAGTGGTGTGCTTTGCTCGATTCTAGGTATGGCAGGGGCTATCTACACTAAAGGCATGACGCTGACAAAGTATAAAAGGTTTTACTTTTTTCCTCGCATCTGGATCATCATATCTAAGCAGCGACGAAGTTTGAAGTTGTTATTACTTTACGTCTTCTTTGTTACATTTAGGTCTGCGGTAAGCGATGCGGATGAATGGCCTTCAAAACTCTCCATCATTTTCCTCCTACCCTGATTATTCTGTGCATTCTCTCTTTTGCTTTATGCGAGTAGTTAAACGAAGATGTAATTCCTATTTTGTGTAAAGTAGAGCGCTCTGAACTTCTGCAACCTCATTAAAATAATTTTGTGTTGCTTAACTGTGTTACGTCAGTGTCTTCATCGACAAACAACTGAACTAGAACTGGGATGCTCATTAAATTCTTGTCTGTAAAGAGAAGAAATTAATTTTTGACGAGCCTTTGAAGTGATATTATTTGACTTGATTGGTATATATACTTCTTAAAACCGAAATTGATATACCCATGTCAACTTCATTACAAAGTCGTTTACCAATCCATATTAACTCAATGTGCTCTAACAAATTGTTATAGCAAAACATACGGACTTGCTTGATAACTTTCTGATCAACTAAGATATAATCCACTATCAATACAAATATTAAGTAATTTTCAGTAGGTATTGTTAATTTGTTCATTCAAAAAAGATATATATATATATATATATATATATATATATTAAGGAAAACCATGCCATTGAAAATGCAACAAAAAAAAAACTAGAATTCCAGTTTCTAGTATGATTGATTTTATCTAAGGCATAGGGTCATTCTGTGTTGCTGCATGGTTTTGGCACCACGATCCACTGAGGGGTCTACTTGTATCGATGGATGCTTTTTCATTTTGGTTTTTTAAGGACAATTCCATATTGAACAGGTGACCATGGTGTTATGAGTTGATTTTGTTTTCCTGTTAAAATGTACTTAAATCAATATATATTCTCTCTTTTTGTTTACTGTAAAAAAATGCCATGTTTCTTATCTGGCTACATCTTGTTTGCAAAATTTACAGCTTGATGATGGATTGGAGCTTTCTTAGCTATGACATCCTTGTTTATTGTTGTTTCTGTTCATGTCTATAGAACTATAGCAGAGTCGGAGATGCATATTTCTACATTATATGCTCCAAGAAGATTGACCATTTTCTAACAAAGAGAGTCAACAAGTTTCAGTCAAAATAGGCTAATTTTTCCATGCCTGGAGAAGGCAGCAGAATCTTTGATGTCCAAGTCGATCTTACATTAGGAAGATTATGAAAAGATGACAAATGATCCAAGTTTGATCTACTTGCCACCATAAAATTAGCATGTGACCTCTTCTATACTCCTTTTGTTGTTTAGTCAGTATTAAGATAAGAAGTTCTGATTTTAATTCATTAATCATGATCCTGTATACCATTAACCAGCTCTCCTGATTTTTAAAAACTAGAATTTTAATAAGATGTGCATATAATTGGATTTTCTTTAAGGTAATAATGTGATCCTATGTTTCTCAAGGCAATAAGTTGATGTCTATTAATATCGTAATAACATGTTATCTTGTCTAGGTAGATTTGTAATTGTTTCTTTTATTGCTATTGTTAGCTGCTAATATCAGAGACTCAAAACAAGTCGGCAGTACCAGTTCCTTGTCCGTGACTTATGTTTAGTCTTTTTTTCTTCTTATTTTTTAAATTATGCTTTTGGATATGCCATCCTCTTCTCGAGTTAGGGTTTAAGGTTTTAGATAGTGGATGTTGAGCTTTTAGCTCCTATTTGTACCCACACTTCCCTCCCTCAAATTTATAACTTGATGCCATTTTCTCGCACCCAGATCGTTGTTGGAAGAACTGGCATGAACACTCTCACTAACCAAACTGGCGAAGTTACAAGGTGATCTTACACTTCTATTCCATCTTGTTGTTGATGGTAAATGTTAAAAGTGCTCTAATTTTGAGAAAAATCCATGCTTGACTTGGGCTTCTTTATTTCTTCTTCTAACTCTTGACATTTTGTATGGCTGATAAGTCATTTGCAAGGGATGTTCAATCGAACTATCAGATTATTAGAAGCAAGTATCGAGCCAATGTAAGTCCATTTGCATGTCTAAATATCATTTTATTTCTCATTCATCCACCATATTTTATTATCATCTTTTTGATGTCAGATATGCATTTAACGGTCAACCTCCAGAGCTGAAGAAACAAGAACTTGCTAAAAAGCTAGTCTTTACAATTTTGTCATTGCCCCCCTTCTTTTTTTTTGTTGCAAGATAATGATAATCTTTAAGCTTATTTTATTCTTTAGATATTCAAAGAAGGAAGATGCAACTAATGACCTGAACACAACAATTGAGGTAATTGCTTATGCATAACAAGTACCTTTATTGGGACTCTTTAGTGTGCTAGAATTTCTTTTGCTGTCTTAGTTGGTTACATTTGCTATTTGCAAACTGGTGATCTGGAGGGAATTGAAAAGTACAGCAAAAGGACTGTCAAGGTAATCTTTGATATTGCTATTCTATTAGAAATTACCATGAGGATCTTATTGATTATGATGCAATCATCATGAAGTCAGCATGCTGATTATCTATTTTCTTCATATGTAACATAGAGTTTCTTTAAGTATATTTTGAACTTTCAAAAGTGATAAGGTAAAATGAGGATCTTATTGATTATGATGCAATCAGCATGAAGTTAGCATGCAATGCACAGCTCTTTGCAAAAGTGACAAGGTAAAATGATACAATGTAACACAATCTGTTTTATTTTTGTAATTTTAATATCCTAAACATATTTGTTTGTTATCAATCTCTAGGTGTTTGCGGTTGCCTCAGAAGCTATGGATGCTTTAACTTTTGAGGCACCGAGGTTTCTCTGTCATTTAATGGATCCTAGTTCCAAAAAAAATCTCTGTGATGGAATTTGAAGTTTCAAAGGTATATTTATTCTGCTTATTGCTAATTGAATTACTGTATTTATTCTCATCCTTATTTTTCAGGTTCTTGAAGAGCTAAGACTCACTATGGATCAGTTCATTGATTTGTGTATTCTCTCTGATGTGATTATTGTGATAGCATTAAAGGTAAACTTTCTTATGAGATATTGTATATTCAACAAGTTTAACATACAAGGCTAGTACTCTACTGCTTACTGTTTACGAAATTTGATAACTAATGTTCATTCAAATCTCTAGTATGATAATGCTTGTGTAGTTGAATATGGTGTCAGTGCTGCAACTGTTCCATGTCTATGTTACTTAGACTTGATATAGTGTTCAACATGAGTATGATCGCAATCTCTGACATGACTATTTTTATAAATTGTACATGTGTTCAATATGATTAGTGATTGTTCACTCTTAGTGTCACTGTTTGAGTGTCATTATCCAAGATGATAACAAATTTGTTATCATCTTTTGCTTTGCTATGTCAATACCTAATATACATCCATGTGTTATCTTGCTGATTGAACATTTTGTGAATTTAGTTATAGGTATTGTCGTGGTGTCCTTATAATTTTGTTTTTGTTTTGTCTATTAAACTTTGCCTCTGGGAAATAAGCTCGTCGTTTAGTGATTAAATTCGGCTGAGTTAGTAGATGGAGTTTATAGCATGTTGACTGGAATTATGAGCATGTTTTGTATATAAAGACATTTTTCCAGGAACAAAGCATATATCAAATTCCTTGTCTGTTTTCAACATTTGCCTAGACAAGTTCTTGTCATTTTGTCAATCCTGCCTATAACTCAACAAGTCCGCATCCTAAATCAATGTTTAGATGCATTTTCCGTAGGTTTAGTTAATTTCTTATTGCCACGAGTATCTTTTAAGAATATTTTTGACTGATTATTTAGAAACTTAATGGCAAGGTCAATGACATTCATTGATCTAATAGACAGTCACAGGCAGAGTAAACTTATTCTGCGAATTTAAATCTATGTGCATAAGTTTTCCAATGAAATTGAAGTTACCAAGACAACTCTAAGTTGGTTAAATTGCTTGTATTGTATTAGTTTGTATTGCATTAGTTTGTATTGCATAAGTTACATTCTGAGACTATAAGTTGGTTACATTGATTATATTTTATGTAGATTTATATGAATAAATCTAATTCTGGAATTCTGGAAATGAGTGTTGTCCTGGAATTGCTTTATATTAGACCTATGCGAAATCATGGAATTGCTTGTATTGCATAAGTTTGTATTTCATAAGTTAAATTCTGAGACTATAAGTTGGTTATATTGCTTGTATTTTATGTAGATTTATATGAATAAATCTAAATCAAATTTCTGGAACTCTGGTATTGACCGTTGTCATTGAATTGCTTTATATTAGAGCTATGTGAAATCCTGGAATTGCTTGTATTACATAAGTTTGTATTGCATAAGTTAAATTCTGATACTATAAGTTGGTTATATTACTTATATTTTATGTAGATTTATATGAATAAATCTAAATCAGAATTCTGGAATTCTAGTATTGCTTGTTGTCATGGAATTGTTTTATATTAGAGCTATGCGAAATCCTGGAATTGCTTGTATTGCATAAGTTTGTATTGCATAAGTTTTATTTCTTAGACCATAAGTTGGTTATATTGCTTGTTTTTTATGTAGATTTATATGAATAAATCTAAATCTGGAATTGATAAGTTTTGTTTAATTTTTCTGTTGCAGGTACGTAACTCAGTCAATTCGTGTAGCTTGAGACTTTTGATGCAAGGAGTGAGCTTTGTTAGGTTGTAAATTGCCTTGCTAATGTGTAAAAGTCATATGGAGAACAGTACTAGAAAACATGTGATTTATGCATGGTTTGATACTACTTATCTTGTATATGTGTGGCTACAAGATGAATTATATATGGATGTTTATTTTGGATTTAATGTAGTAAATATTTAGTTTTGTATTGGTGGTTTGCTTATATAAAAATAAGATTGGTTGTTTGGTATTAATGAACATTAAAGACAACAGTTAAAAATGTTGTAAAAATATGTAAACCACAACGGAATTTTTTTGTAAAAAGTGATAAAAGACAACGGTTTTATCCGTTGTAAAATATATTAAAATTATATACCACAATAGTTTATAACTGTTGTAAAAAAAGCAAAATGAGTAAATATTATCTACCACAACGGTTTATTTCTGTTGTTGAAATTATCTACCACAACGGTTTTAAAACGTTGTCGTATCCTTCGTAAACAAATTTTGAGCATATAAACAACAACGGATAAAAACCGTTGTCAAATGTCTACAAAGATAACGGATTCAAAACCGTTGTCGTAGGACAATACATTCTGCAACACCCTCAGTTACAACGGTTTTTTGACCCTATGACAACGGATAATATCCGTTGTCATTTGCAGTTTTTATTGTAGTGTGTAGGCGTCGGTCCAGCTTAGGTCCATTTGAAAAACCTAAGTTGAGACTTTGACTAGATCCTCATCTCGAGGAGACAGGATCTAATTACTACTACTATTTTATTATGTTGTGCTAACTCTGTTTTACAAGGTAAATATATTTTCTATTATCTGAACTAACCTTTTTATAGGAAAGAAACTGCTAAAGAAAAGGAGAGTTCGAGCGCCCTAAAGGGATCTGGGCGCCTAGACCAGACTCACCCGGGTGAGAGTGCTACGGGCACTCAGGCAATCCGGGCGCCTAGAGTCAGTCCAGGCGTTCGAACCAAAAAATTCATCCAAAAGCTGATGTGGAGCGCGTCGACTGGTCGAGCCACATGGTCCAAGTGTCCCAAGGGGTTCCAAGTGGTCGAAATGGGCCTATATAAAGGCCTTCAACCAGGAGCTTTAGAACAACAGCTGCTACAATTTTCATTCTCATGTGTTGCTTCAAAAAGACTTCGACGACGTTGTAACGCTCCACCGACAACCATACTTCAACTTTACTTAGTTTTCTTTGTTGTCGGTAATTTTCATTTATAGTTCCTGTACTTAATTTGTGACCATTTGAACTGTTAGTGGATTTTCTAATGAAAATACTCGATGAGTGTGGGCCTTGGAGTAGAAGTCATCGAAGGTTCTGAACCAAGTAAAAAACTACTTGTGCTAGCGCTTGGTTTGCCCTCTTCCTTCTTGTTTCCTTCTTTTATTCCACTATGTAACTTTGCATTAATTCACAATTTAAAAAAAATACTATTCACACCCCCTTTAGCGTATTTATGATCCTATAGATATCTCTATTGATATGAGCCCTTTTGGATAGAGCTCAAGAGTAAAACTATGAAAGCTTAGGCCCAAAGTGGATAATATCATACTATTGTAGAGATATCTAAATTCTTTTCGATCCTTTAATTCTTGTTAGATCATAAAAACACTAGAGGGGGGCGGTGAATAGCGATCGTCACTTTTTCAAAAATTGAGAATATGTAGCGGATAAAAAGTTAAGGAGAAAGAAGTGAGAAAGGAAAAGACAAGCACGCGCTAACATAAGTAATTTTTTACTTGGTTCGAAGCCTTTGATGACTCTTACTCCAAGGCCCGTACTCGTTGAGTACTTTTGTTGGGCAATCTACTAATAGTTTGAATAATATAGTAATAAAGTACAAGTGAATTAAAAAAGGTTACAGCCAACAAAGAAAGGAGAACTTGATTGTTGGTTGTCAGAGGATCGTTACAGCTTCATAAGAGCTTTTTCGAAGCAACGTGCAAGAATGAAAGTCGTAGCACTTGATGATTTTAAGCTGCTGGTTGAAGGTTGCTTTTATAGCCTCGTCTAGGCGCTGGATCCCTTCCCGGGTGCCTAGACTTGTGCTAACATGGCGAGCCACCCTGCACGGCCATGTGACCACAACATCCTCGAAGTTTATCCACCTTCGGGCTCCTGGACCCCCTCTGGGCGCCTGGATAGTTGACGTGGGTTCAACAGTCGTTGCACTCTAACTCAACTTCTGGATGAATTTTTTGGTCTAGTCGCTCGGACCAGCTTCGGGGGCTCGGACCACTTGGGTGCCTGGCCAGGCACCCGCCCGACGAAGTTGGTCCGAGTGCCCGAATCAACTCCAGGCACTCACCAAGTGCCTAGATCCCTTTCGGGCGCTTGAACCACTCTTTTTCATCCTCCTTTTTCCTATAAAAAGAGTTAATCCAGGTAACCAAAATATATTTATCCTGCAAAATAAAGTTAGCACAATAAGGTAGTAGTAGTAATTAGATCTTATTTCCTTGAAACCAGGATCTAGCTAAGATTTCAACTTAGGTTTCTCAAATAGGCCTAAGATGGACCGACGCCTACTGTTCCCTCAACCGGAAATGCGTCCTCACTAGATCACTCCTCTAGTTGCTTAACCTTTATTTAGTAACTGAAGTCACTTGACTTGCCTTTGACCCACCAGGTATTCTCACCAATTGTCAGGTTTGCAGACCCAACTAGATTTTGGCCGGTTGTCAGGTCCCGTAGACCCAACCAGACTTCCTGCCAAATATTGAGTCACTCCTTAACCTATCTGGACTTCACACCAACTATCGAGTCCTATAGACCTAGCTGGATTTCAACCTGGTGTCTAGTCCTCTAGACCCGTCAACTCCTACATACTTGGTAAAGTAATTAGACCACCAACACTCTAACTTTAATACACTTGTCATTCATCAAAACCTGAGTTAGATCATTAGTGCAACTTACACCAACAATCTCCCCCTTTTTTGATGCAATGACAACCTAGGTTAAAGTTAGAAAAAAGAGTATTGAAAGATGATATGTCAAATGCAAACAAATGATCTAAGTTAGTTTTGAATTTGATTTACTTGATCAATTTTTTGTCTATTTTTTTTCTACATTAACCCCTACCCTATTGGAGTGTATACTAAAAGCCTAGCTTTTGTAAACATTTATTTTTGAAATAAAAGAATCACATTGGTCAATATCTACATTTATTTGTTAAATGTAATTGTTCAATTAATTTATATAGTAGACAACATGGTGTGTGGCGTCACGCACAGAAGATCATGTTATCGGTTCTTTATAAATTATAAATAGTTGCTCATGACTAAGATGGAAAGGAACAAACCATTGGAATAGTCGTAGTGTAATTAAGTATTAGTTTATCTTGATTAATAAATTACACTGGTACACTCTAAGTGTATTGAGTAGGACCATTTTAGGTAAGTTTTTTTTTTTACTGACTTAATAAAAGAACTAGACCTTAGTTATTATGGAAGTGTGTGTAGGTGCAGCGGAGGCCTGCAAGAGGGGGGTGAATTGCTTCTGAAAAATTAAGACGATATCCTCCTCGGATCTTTCAACTCAAAAATAAAGCAACTATAATAAAATTAAGAGCAGAAATAAAATGAGACAAAAATTTAACCTGGTTACAACCAAGAGGGTTGTTAATCCAGGGTAGTAAGAAAAGCACAGTAGAAGATCTCCTTTGCTGAAGGCGGAGAAGCCTTTTACACACTTAAAAGGCTCACTAGTTGCTAGAAAAAACTACAGAATTAATTGCTTGAGTTGTTGTTTCTTTCCTAGCTCCAGGGGCCTTTATATAGCTCCTGGAAAGTCTATCCCGAGGGTTCGAGGTGCCTCCAACAAGGTCCAAGGCGCCTCCAACGAGAGAGGGGATAAAACTTTATCCAAACAGCTCAACGTTCATTTCTGCCGGGTCTGAGGCGCCTTCAACAGGGGTTGAAGGCGCCCTCAAGCTGGAGGCGCCTCCAAGCTGGCTGGCAGCATTTTCCAGCTTGAATGCTTCTTCGCTTCGTCTTCCGAAGTCTCGTTCTTTTGGGTGATTCCGGCTAACCGAAATAGGACTCACCCGAATCCAATTTTCAGCCTTCTCCTCGAGCAGGCTTCCGTCCGGCTTCTCGTCCCTCGAACGTCGCGCACGTTCGTCTCGTCCACCGGAGTACTCTTCCACAGCTCTCTTGTCCTTCGGACGTATCGAGCCCGCCGGCTCCCTTCCCGTGTCGTCCTTCTCGCTAGCTGCATCTTCCGCTCGACTTCCTGCGCTCCTAAGATCCTGCACACTCAGACACAGGGATCAAACAAAGCAGGACCTAACCAACTTAGTTGATCACATCAAAACACCTACGGGGACCAACAATCTCCCCCCTTTTGATGTGCATCAACCCAAGTTTAAGTTAGGGTTAAAATAGACAGAAAAATAATTTTAAAAGAAAATTACTAAACTTACATATTAAGCATCAGTTTGCAATAAATCAAATTGCAACTACTAAAGTAAGAGTTAATCAGAAAAAATATTTTTAATTTTTTAACGCTCTCCCCCTAAACATGTACATCTTTAAACTTGTACCTTTCTCTCCCCCTTTGATCACAGCAAAAACGGGGTAGCAGAGAAAAAATTTTAGCAAAAAGTTTTAAGTAAAAAAGAATTTCTAAGTAAAATGAAAATTTTTTTGGAATTAAAAAAAAATTAAGTAAAATTTCTAAGTGACAAAAGAATTCTAACTAAAATGATTTGTTTGAATTTTTTAAAATAAGTTCTAAGTCAAAAAATTGATTTTTAGAAAAAAATTCTAAGCAAAACTTTCAAGAGACATTTTTCTAGATAATTAAAAAAAATGAATTTCTAAATGTTTAAAAACTTTTCAAAGTATTATTTAATTCTAATTTTAATGCTTTTATCAGAAAGTTAATTAAATATTTTTATTTCGATATTTCGGCTTCCAGGTCGTGGCGAGGCACTAGGCCTTCTTGGTTATTGGAGCAACAACCACTTCCTTAGACAAAGCTTCCATAAAGAAATTCAAAGTTTAATTTTCTTACTGTAAGCTTTTAATTAAATAAATTAATTTAGCACAGATTTCGGAACCCAATAGAGGTTCCTTCCTACAGGGTTATTCAAAAATTTCGGGGGTACATAGTTCTTAGGCACTCTTCTAAGTTGACCCTGATGCTTTTTAATATAGCAATTCAATTTTTCATAAATTCTAACTTTTAATTTTGGAAATCTATTTAAGCATGCATCAGTTTTTAAATTCTTAATTTCTAATTTTAGATTATCATTTCCTGATTTTAGATTATCGTACATCTCAAGTGGACATGATTTTGCTAATTTCAATTTCAATTCAGCATTTTCTTTTTCTAATTTGAATAGGTCTTTAGAAAGAGACTTAATAAAGCGAAAAGACTGAGTCGGGGTTAGATTGCGTACCTGACTTACCTGACTCGGTGACGCTCCCCCTTCATCGTCGCTTTCTGCTGATGATGTTCCTCCCCCTTCATCTATGCTTATCTCTGAACTTGAGTCATCTTCAGGAAGATGGTTGGCTACCAGCGCTAATCCGGAGAAGGCTTCGATGTCTGATTCGGAAGAAGACGAATCTGACCAAGTGGCCTTCAGGTTCTTGTGCTTGGAGGATTCTGGCTTCTTGTACTTGGCCTTTTCTTTTTGCTTGCTCTTTAATTTCGGGCAATCATCCTTGATGTGCCCTTCTTCGTTGCAGTTGTAGCAACGAATCATTCTCCTTTTTCGCTCATGCTTCTGCGATCTAAATTTGTTAGATTTAAAAAACTTATTAAATCGTCTTACCATTAATGTAGCCTCGTTTTCGTCGATCGAGGCTTCGGAGTCAGAACCATTTGCTCTTACTTTCAAAGCAATGTTCTGACTTGTCTTTTCTACTCCAATGGGCTCTACAATTCGAGATTCGTGAAGTTCAAAAGTTGAAAATTGATTTTCTAGAGTACTTACCTCGAAGTCCTTAGAGATGTAGTACGCATCTACTAAGGACGCCCATTCTTGAGTTCTCGGGAAGGCGTTGAGCACGTATCGGATCGAGTCCCGGTTCGTTACTTCTTCTCCAAGATTGGTTAGTTGCGTGATCAGCTCTTTGATCCTTGCTTGGAGTTGCGCTACCTTCTCACCTTGGTTCATCCGGAGGTTCGTCAATTGGGTCCGGAGGATGTCGCGCCTCGCTAGCTTGGCTTCCGAGGTACCTTCGTGAAGCTCCAGGAATTTTTCCCAAAGGTCTTTCGTGGAAGAGTAGCTTCCGATTCGACTTACCTCTTGTGGTGGCAGCACGCTCAGCAGGTGGAATTCTGCATTTCCGTTGACAACAAACTCGGCCTGCTCCTTCTTGCTCCACTGATGCTCTTCTTTGTCTTTTGGAACTTCAAAACCATATTTCATAGTTAGTAAAATATCGATGTCGATTTTAAAGAATACCTCCATCCGGCGTTTCCACGTCGCAAAGTCTCCGTCGAACTTCGGGGGATGAATATTCGCTCTGGCCATCATCTTGATCGTTGTGCTTCAGTCGGCGGTTAGTCCTTCTGAAGCGGTCTGGCTCTGATACCAATTGTAGGTGCAGCGGAGGCCGGCAAGAGGGGGGTGAATTGCTTCTGAAAAATTAAGACGATACCCTCCTCGGATCTTTCAACTCAAAAATAAAGCAACTATAATAAAATTAAGAGCAGAAATAAAAGGCGACAGAAATTTAACCTGGTTACAACCAAGAGGGTTGTTAATCCAGGGCAGTAAGAAAAGCGCAGTAGAAGATCTCCTTTGCTGAAGGCGGAGAAGCCTTTTACACATTTAAAATGTTCACTAGTTGCTAGAAAAGACTACAGAATTAATTGCTTGAGTTGTTGTTTCTTTCCTAGCTCCAGGGGCCTTTATATAGCTCCTGGAAAGTCTATCCCGAGGGTCCGAGGCGCCTCCAACGAGAGAGGGGATAAAACTTTATCCAAACAGCTCAACGTTCATTTCTGCCTGGTCCGAGGCGCCTTCAACAGGGGTTGAAGGCGCCCTCAAGCTGGAGGCGCCTCCAAGCTAGCTGGCAGCATTTTCCAGCTTGAATGCTTCTTCGCTTCGTCCTCCGAAGTCTCGTTCTTTTGGGTGATTCCGGCTAACCAAAATAGGGCTCACCCGAACCCAATTTCTGGCCTTCTCCTCGAGCAGGCTTTCGTCTGGTTTCTCGTCCCTCGAATGCCGCGCACGTTCTTCTCGTCCACTGGAGTATTCTTCTGCAGCTCTCTCGTCCTTCGGACGCATCGAGCCCATCGGCTACCTTCCCGTGCCGTCCTTCTCACTAGCTGCGTCTTCCGCTCAACTTCCTACACTCCTAAGCTCCTGCACACTCAGACACAGGGATCAAACAAAGCAGGACCTAACCAACTTGGTTGATCACATCAAAACGCCTACGGGGACCAACAGTGTGTGCTCTTAATCCTAATATAATAACAAGCACATATATTTAATATTTATTTCTTTGACTTATCAAATGGTGAGGTTTAGCTCGATAAATCAATATGCCCAATAAATTGGAAAATGATATTACTTATAGTGTGTGTTGTTGATTATAGAAAGAAACTGTGTCCTAGTAATCTAGGTTGAGAATGTCCCCAAGAGGAGCTCATAAGGATTGTCATGTTAAACTCTGCAGGTGGACTTAGTCCTACATGACAATGAGGTTGAGTGGTACTACTCTTGGAGCTAGATATTAATTAAGTGAGTTGTCAGTAACTTACTTAATTAGTGGGCATTCGTTATCTTAAATACAGGGAGACTAACACACTCATAATAAGAAGGAGCTCATAATGTAATTTGGGATTGGTGCGGTAGTGCGATAATAACTCTCTAGTGGAATGAGTTATTATCGATGAACTTGAGTTGTGTGTTCGGGGCGAACATGGGCTCATCGGAAGGCCAAAACCAATTTCTCCTCTAGGTCCCTATCGTAGCCTCATTAAAGCCTCAAGTCCATCCAAAGAAAGGCCCATCTTGGTGTCCAAGAAGATGGCCGGTCCATTTCTTGGTGACCAAGCAATGGTCGACCACCATATCCTCTTAAGTGGCCGGCCCCTTGCTTGGTGCCCAAGCAAGAGGGGGTCGGCCACAATAATTCAAACAAGGAGGGGTGTTTTGAATTTTTAAAATCTTCTCTTTGTAGAAAACTACAAGTTTTAAAAGAGAGTTTTTAAATTTAAAAACTTTCCTTATTTGAATTAGGCCACATGTTTTAAAATAAAGTTTAAAAGTTTTAAAACTTTCCTTTTTAAACCATCTTCATGGTTTAGAAAAAAAAAGGAAGAGAAGTTTTAAAATTTGAATTTTCTATCACCGTGTTAAAAAAGAAAATTTTATAAGAGAAGTTTTAAATTTTAAAACATGGTTTTAATTTTTAAAACTTTCCTTTTTTAACTCCTACTTTAGAAAAGAGAACTTGTAAAATTTTATAAGAATTTTCTTCTTGTAAAATTTTATAAAAAAAAATATCTTCTTCCTCTTAAGGGGGCCGGCCACCCTTGCTTGGTGCCCAAGCAAGGTGGCCGGCCAAATAAAAATAAAATTAAAATCATCATCCAATGATTTGGTGATTGATTCAATCAAGAGAAAAGAAAAAAAAAATAAAAAAGGGAAAGGAAAAAACAAGAAGAAGATTTTAATTTTTGTAAAAATTCTTCCCTTATTTACCTTGAGCAAGTAATATAAAAGAAGGGGTGAGGAGGCCTCATAAGACACAACTCTTATTCTCTTGGTGGAGTCTCTCTAGGTGGTCGGTCCTTCCCTCTCCCCTTCTCTTTTCCCTTTTGCTCTCTTCTCCTTGGTGGTGTTGGTGGCCGGATTTTAGAGGAAGAGGAAGAAAGTTTTTGGGTGGTGTTCATCTTGGAAGATCATCGCCCACACGACGTCCAAGGTGAGGCGAGGAATACGGCAGAAGATCTCGAGGTCATTAGCATACAAAGAGAATGTATAATTAGCAATTATTTTCCGCATCATGCTAGTTATTTCTCTTTGTAAGAATTCCAAACACAAGAGGCATTAGATTTAGTTTTTCGAATTTATTTTTTGAGTTTGTGTTTTCTTTATTTTTTGAATTTGTGATTCGATTGTTCTTTTTGGTTAACCTAGAGTTATTTAAGGAAATTAAATATTAGCTTTCCTTAAAAGGCTTTGTCTAGGCGGTGGTGGTTGCTCCCATATCCAAGAAGGTCATGTGCCTTGCCATGCAATCCTGGAAGCCAATTTTGGAAATTAATATTTAATGGAATTAATAACATAGGTGGATTTGGATCAATAGTGTTAAGTTCCGCTTGTGATTCAAATCTAAACCATCAAGAACAGATAAGTTAAATTTGGAATCAATGATGTTAAGTTCCATTTGCGATTCCTAATTTAACTTCTAAAGAACACAATAGGTTATTTAAGGAAAGGTTCGACACTTGTACAAAATTTTGTACAGTGGAATCGGTACGATTTTCTTAGGACTAACCAACAATTGGTATCAGAGCTAGGGTTTGCCTCTGTATGTTTTGGTTTTCAAATTAATTATGCACATGTCATATATAATTTAGACAGGATAATAGTAAGATGTGCTAACTTTGTGGTTGCAGGCTCCAACTATTATGACATTTAGATATTGTGTGTGATTGGACCCTTGGACATGTCAAGGGCATTATTTTGTGTGCATGATTGTATGTATCAAATACAGCAGGAGCTGTATTATTTTTAGAATTTTATTCTTGTTCAATCTAGAATACATGTACATTCCTTTATGGAATATAGGATCGATATTTGTAAAATTCTATATTTGTCGCGGATCGTATTTTTGCGAGGCATGGTGCTATTGGAGGACCAGAGGCGCAGCGAAATAAGAAGCAAGATAGATGCGACAACTCAACCCGATGGCTGTGGCTAAAGATGGCAGCATCTAGGGTTGGAGGATACTGAAGACAGTGATGGAAAATGCCATAATAGTTAGAAAATTAATTTCCAAATTTATTTCTTTTATTTACTGTGATGTTTATGTGCATGTGATGTATGCTAGTATAGGTTAAAATCCTCATTTTTAAATAACTAAGTGAGAGAGGGATTTTAATAAATTCCACGGTCTCCATTACTGATTTGTAAGTGATGCAACAAGCTTGCGTGTTGGCTCTGAGTGCCTCCCTCCACAACGGATGGGTTTGTTGCGGATCACTAGATCAAACTTCCTTTATAGATGGTTATAGGAAATTATTTAGGAGCGTGTGATCTTCTCCAACTGAAAGGGCACAATCTTATTTAATGGACTAAGTATCAAGTAATGGTATACACTTAGACACATTCAATAGTATCCTCCCCAACGGAGTCACTGCTATTGTTTTGTGTGACCAAAGAAAAACCAACTATTAATTTTATTTGTCATAAAGTTAGGATGACAAGATAATAAAATTAATGGGTTACACCCTCCTCTTACAAATGTTGAATTTGTATACGTCCACACTAACGTGGCATGCAATATTCATGGTGTTTTGAGGTGTTGGTAAATTTAAAATAGTATTGTTTGAGAAATCAATATTATTCTAAATTTAGAGTCTTGACAAAAGTTTATTTTTATGATTCTTAGGATGACTTTCAACCCACTGGCCATTATACTGAAAGAAAACAAACTTACTAGTCTCAATTATATAGATTAGAAAAGGAACCTGGACATTGTTCTTACTGTTGAGAGTTATAAGTTTGTACTGACTGAGGCTTGTTCTGATGCACCTAACGGTGACTCTACCCCAGAGGAGATTGAGTATCATAAGAAATGGGTAAAAGCAGATGAGATGGCGTGGTGTTACATTTTGGCTTCAATGTCATATGTATTGCAACATCAGCATCAAGATTTACCAATAACTTATGATATAATGAACAATCTCAAAGAACTCTTTGGGCACCATAGTCGGACTGCTAGGCAAGAGGCAATGAGAAAGTTAATGACAGCTACCATGTCTGAGGGGACACCCGTAAGGGATCATATCCTCAAAATGATGGTTTATCTGAACGAAATACAAGTCCTTGGAGGAGAAATCGATGGGGAAACCCAGGTCGATATAATTCTCCAAACGCTACCCAGAAGTTTTGAGCAGTTCCGCCTAAACTATAACATGAACAAAAGAGAGTATACGTTGGCAGAACTTCTGACAGAACTACAGGCAGCAGAAGGTATATTTCGTCACAGTTCTTAGATTCACTATGCTGAAAATGGTTCTTCTTCTAAGTCGAAAGACAAGAAGAAGAAGAAATAGGTCTTTTCAGCAAAGAGAGTGAATAAACCTCAGGGCACAGGACAAAAAACTGGAATGAAGAAGCCGAAGGGAAAGTGCTTCATCTGCAAGCAGTCAGGACATTGGAAGGCGGACTGTCCTCGTAGGAATCAGAACAATAAAGGTATATCTCATGCTCTAGTAGTTGAAACATGTTTAGCGGTGTTATCTACCAGCACCTGGTGTGTAGATACGGGAGCCACTGATCATGTCTGTAATTCTTTGCAGGGGTTCCAGGAAACCCGACGACTATTTGAAGGAGAGATAACCGTCTACATAGGCAATGCTACTAAGATGGCGGCTGTTGCAGTGGGAGACGTCTACTTATCTTTTGATAGGAATAGAAATTTGATTTTAAAGAAATTGTCTTTATGTACCCAGTTTTAGAAAGAATTTAATTTCAGTTTCTAAACTGTATTTGGATGGATATTCTATTTCTTTTAGTAACAATGTGGTTATAAAGAGAAATAAGGTGATTATCTATTCTGGTGCATTGGTTGGCAATTTATATACTTTAAATCCAATTTCTCCCATAAAGCAAAATATGGAAATTAATAACACATCTTCTAACACTAATAAGAGAAAAGAACCTTCAGAAATGAATCAAACGTATCTTTGGCATCTAAGGCTTGGTCATATTAACTTAAGTAGGATTCAAAGGCTTGTAGCCGATGGACTCTTGGGTTCATTAGAGTTGGAAAACTTTCCAACATGTGAATCCTGCTTGGAAGGTAAAATGACAAAGAGATCTTTTAAGGCCAAGGGGTATAGAGCCAAAGATGCGTTAGAACTGGTTCATTCTGATTTGTGTGGTCCTATGTCTATCCAGGCAAGAGGTGGTTATGAGTACTTCGTCTCCTTTATAGACGATTATTCAAGATATATTTACCTGATGTACCGCAAGTCTGAATGCTTTGACAAGTTCAAATAATATAGGGCTGATGTGGAGAAATGTCTTGGTAAAAGTATCAAGACACTACGGTCTGACTGTGGTGGCGAATACCTCTTTGGAGAGTTTAGGAATTACTTATTAGAAGTTGGGATTCAATCCCAATTGTCTGCACCTGGTACACCCCAACAGAATGGTGTGGCAGAACGAAGGAATATGACTCTTATGGAAATGGTTAGATCGATGATGAGTTATTCAGAATTACCAAATTAGTTTTAGGGATATGCTCTGGAAACAGCAGTGTACATTCTGAATATGGTACCTTCTAAAACAGTTCCTTCTACTCCCATGGAATTATGGAATGGGCGTAAGCCTAGTCTAAATCATATCCGGATATGGGATAGTCCAGCACATGTGCTGAAGGGAGATACTGACAAGTTGGAATCACGTACAGAAGTTTGTCTGTTTGTGGGAATCCTAAGGGAACGAAAGGTGTTTTGTTTTATAATCCTAAAAATCAGAAGATCATTGTTAGCACCAATGCTCGATTTTTTAGAAAAAGAATATGTAATGAACCATAAGCTCATGAGTGAAATAGTTCTAGAAGAAATAAGAGAGGGCACGTCTGTTTTAATACCAACAGTACAAGATGAAGTACCACAAGAAACGTCAACACGTGTCACACATGATACACAACCAGAGACAGTGCCTCGTCGTAGTGGGAGGGTTGTAAAGCAACCTGAGAGATTCATGTTTTTGGGAGAGTCTTCGGACTTGATCCCCGGTAAACATAAACCAGATCCCCGGACATATGACAAAGCACTCCAAGATATAGATGTAGTATCTTGGCAAAAGGAAATGAATTCTGAAATAGAGTCTATGTATTCTAATAAGGTCTGGGAGCTTGTAGAACCACCTGATGGTGTAAAAGTCATTGGATGCAAGTGGATCTATAAAAGGAAAAGAGGGACGGACGGGAAGGTAGAAACCTTCAAAGCAAGGCTTGTTGCGAAAGGGTATACTCAGAAAGAGAAAATCGATTATTAGGAGACTTTTTCACCGGTAGCTATGCTAAAGTCTATCCGGATACTCTTATCCATTGCTGCTCATATGGATTATGAGATTTGGCAAATGGATGTCAAGACAGCTTTCCTTAACGGAAGTCTTGAAGAAAACATCCATATGAAGCAACCAGAGGGATTCATTGAAAAAGACAAAGAGCATCTAGTGTGCAAGCTGAATCGGTCCATTTATGGACTAAAGCAAGCTTCAAGATCTTGGAACATCTGGTTTAATGAAGTAATCCAGTCATATGGATTTATTCAGTGTCCGGATGAGTCTTGTGTATACAAGAAGTGTAACGGAAACGTGGTGGTATTTCTTGTACTACATGTAGATGATATTTTATTAATTGGCAACAATGTCAAAGTATTATCAGACGTAAGGGTATGGTTGTCCAAACAATTTGATATGAAGGACTTAGGAGAATGTGCACACATTCTTGGGATCAAAGTTATAAGGGATCGCAAGAAAAGAATGTTGTGTCTATCTCAAGCTTTATATATAGATATAATCCTTGCTCATTTTAGCATGCAGAACTCCAAGAAAGGTTTCTTACCTTTTAGGCATAGAATAGCCTTATCTAAAGAGATGTCTCCGAAGACATCAAAAGAGATGGAGGATATGAAGACAGTTCCTTATGCTTCGGCTGTAGGAAGCCTTATGTATGCAATGCTGTGTACGAGACTTAATATCTATTTTGTCGTGGGCATGGTTAGCAGATATCAGAGTAACCCTGGACAAGGACATTGGACTGTTGTAAAGTATATATTGAAGTACCTGAGAAGGACTAGAGATTATATGCTAGTTTACCACGCAGACGATTTGCTTCCTGTGGGTTACACGGATTCGGATTTCCAATCAGATAGGGACAACAGTAAGTCTACATCAGGCTATGTGTTTACTTTAGGAGGTGGAGTCATTGCATGGAGGAGTGTTAAGCAGAAATACGTTTCAGACTCAACCATGGAAGCTGGGTATGTGACAGCCTTTGAGGCAGCCAAAGAAGCTGTATGACTCAGGAACTTTCTAATGGACTTAGATGTGATTCCTGGTTTGCCCAAAATCATCACAATTTATTGTGATAATAGCGGTGCAGTTGCAAACTCGAAGGAACCACGAGCCCATAAGGCAAGTAAACATATAGAGCGCAAGTACCACCTGATACGAGACATCGTCAAACGAGGAGAAGTTGTCGTCGCCAAGATTGCATCAGCAGATAACCTGGCAGATCCTTTCACTAAGGCCCTTCCGGCAAAAACTTTTGATCGATATGTGGAGGGGATGGGAATCAGATGTATGGCAACAGATATAGCATTTTAGTCTTTTAGTATAAGTGAGAGATTGTTGGAGTATATACTAAAAGCCTAGCTTTTGTAAATATTTATTTTTGAAATAAAAGAATCACATTGGTCAATATCTATATTTATTTGTTAAATGTAATTGTTCAATTAATTTATATAGTAGACAACATGGTATATGGCGTCACGCACAGAAGATCATGTTGTCGGTTCTTTATAAATTATAAACAGTTGCTCATGACTAAGATGGAGAGGAACAAACCATCGGAATAGTCGTAGTGTAATTAAGTATTAGTTTATCTTGATTAATAAATTACACTGGTACACTCTAAGTGTATTGAGTAGGACCATTTTAGGTAAGTTCTTTTTGTACTGACTTAATAAAAGAACTAGACCTTAGTTATTATGGAAGTGTGTGCTTTTAATCCTAATATAATAACAAGCACATATATTTAATATTTATTTCTTTGACTTATCAAATAGTGAGGTTTAGCTCGATAAATTAATATGCCCAATAAGTTGGGAAATGATATTACTTATAATGTGTGTTGTTAATTATAGAAGGAAACTGTGTCCTAGTAATCTAGGTTGAGAATGTCCCCAAGAGGAGCTCATAAGGATTGTCATGTTAAACTCTGCAGGTGGACTTAGTCCTACATGACAATGAGGTTGAGTGGTACTACTCTTGGAGCTAGATATTAATTAAGTGAGTTGTCAGTAACTTACTTAATTAGTGGGCATTCGTTATCTTAAATACAGGGAGACTAACACACTCATAATAAGAAGGAGCCCATAATGTAATTTGGGATTGGTGCGGTAGTGCGATAATAACTCTCTAGTGGAATGAGTTATTATCGATGAACTTGAGTTGTGTGTTCGGGGCGAACATGGGCTCATCGGAAGGCCAAAGCCAATTTCTCCTCTAGGTCCCTGTCGTAGCCTCATTAAAGCCTCAAGTTCATCCAAAGAAAGGCCCATCTTGGTGTCCAAGAAGAGGGCCGGTCCATTTCTTGGTGACCAAGCAATGGTCGACCACCATATCCTCTTAAGTGGCCGGCCCCTTGCTTGGTGCCCAAGCAAGAGGGGGTCGGCCACAATAATTCAAACAAGGAGGGGTGTTTTGAATTTTTAAAATCTTCTCTTTGTAGAAAACTACAAGTTTTAAAAGAGAGTTTTTAAATTTAAAAACTTTCCTTATTTGAATTAGGCCACATGTTTTAAAAGAAAGTTTAAAAGTTTTAAAACTTTCCTTTTTAAACCATCTTCATGGTTTAGAAAAAAAAAGGAAGAGAAGTTTTAAAATTTGAATTTTCTATCACCATGTTAAAAAAAAAAAAATTATAAGAGAAGTTTTAAATTTTAAAACATGTTTTAATTTTTAAAACTTTCCTTTTTTAACTCTTACTTTAGGAAAGAGAGCTTGTAAAATTTTATAAGAGTTTTTCTTCTTGTAAAATTTTATAAAAAAAAATATTTTCTTCCTCTTAAGGGGGTCGGCCACCCTTGCTTGGTGCCCAAGCAAGGTGGCCGGCCAAATAAAAATAAAATTAAAATCATCATCCAATGATTTGGTGATTGATTCAATCAAGAGGAAAGAAAAGAGAAATAAAAAGGGAAAAGGAAAAACAAGAGGAAGATTTTAATTTTTGTAAAAATTCTTCCCTTATTTGCCTTGGGCAAGTAATGTAAAAGAAGGGGTGAGGAGGCCTCATGAGACACAACTCTTATTCTCTTGGTGGAGTCTCTCTAGGTGGTCGGCCCTTCCCTCTCCCCTTCTCTTTTCCCTTTTGCTCTCTTCTCCTTGGTGGTGTTGGTGGCCGGATTTTAGAGGAAGAGGAAGAAAGTTTTTGGGTGGTGTTCATCTTGGAAGATCGTCGCCCACACGATGTCCAAGGCGAGGCGAGGAATACGGCAGAAGATCTCGAGGTCATTAGAATACAAAGAGAAGGTATAATTAGCAATTATTTTTCGCATCATGCTAGTTATTTCTCTTTGTAAGAATTCCAAACACAAGAGGCATTAGATCTAGTTTTTCGAATTTATTTTTCGAGTTTGTGTTTTTTTTATTTTTTGAATTTGTGATTCGATTGTTCTTTTTGGTTAACCTAGAGTTATTTAAGGAAATTAAATATTAGCTTTCCTTAAAAGGCTTTGTCTAGGCGGTGGTGGTTGCTCTCATATCCAAGAAGGTCATGTGCCTCGCCATGCAGTCCTGGAAACCAATTTTGGAAATTAATATTTAATGGAATTAATAACATAGGTGGATTTGGATCAATAGTGTTAAGTTCCGCTTGCGATCCAAATCTAAACCATCAAGAACAGATAAGTTAAATTTGGAATCAATGATGTTAAGTTCCGTCTGCGATTCCTAATTTAACTTTTAAAGAACACAATAGGTTATTTAAGGAAAGGTTCGACACTTGTACAAAATTTTGTACATTGGAACCGGTACGATTTTCCTAGGACTAACCAACATACCCTCCCTCTTGGACATTCATTAAAAAAATAAGGTAAAAGAAATATAGGCATAATATAGGATATGTAATGTCAAACATTAATGCAGAAATATAACTGAAAGTATACACTTTGTATGTACCAGACTTAGGGAGAAATTTGAACAAAAGTTTAGTTTAATAGAAAAAATTACAAATACTTTTTTTAAGAGCATTTTCTAAGTAAAACTTTGTCAAAATTATGTTCTAAGTTAGGTTTTGTCAAAGAATTTTTCAAGTATTCAAAATTTTCTAAGTAATCTTTTTTAAAAATTTCTTAAGTCAACTTTTTTAATAATTTTTTAAAGTAAGGATTTTCAAAAAAAATTGTAAGAAAAAAAATTCTAAGTTAATATTTGCAAGGGATCGATATTTTAGTAAATATTTTCTAACAATTTTCTAAGTAAAGATTTTCATAGTAAAAAATTTACTAAGCAAGATTGTCAAAGAAAATTTTAAAGAAAAAATTTCTAAGAAAGATTGTCAAAGCAATTTTAAAGAAAAATTTTCTAAGAAAAACTTTTAAGGTAATTTTTTTAAAAAAAATTAAGTAAGATTTTCAAAGTAATTTTAAAAAACCCCTAAGAAAAATGCTTTCAAAAACTTTAGGTAAACATTTCCAAAAAAAATTAGTAAATGTTTTTAAAAAAATAAGTAAGACAGATTTTCACAATAATTTTATGAGTACGGATTCAAAATAATTTTACAAGTTTTAAAAATTATTTGATTTTTCAAAAATTTTTAAAATTATGTATTCAAAGCAAGTTTTAAAATATTTTTAAGTCATCCAAGCAAATCCTCCCCCTTAACCTGATATTATAAAAGATATAATATTCATCAAAAATTTTGTCCTTAAATGTCCAAAAATTTGTCCTTAAATGCCAACTCCTGCACACTTAGTAAAGCAATTAGATCAACAACACTCTAACTTTAATCCACTTATCATGTATCAAAATCTTAGTTAGATCATTAATGCAACTTGCACCAACATGCTAGAAATAAATTTTATCATTTTAGTGTTATTTATCATAAAAATGAAAAGCATGAAAAAGCTAAGAACAACTACAAGTCATTTCATGTCATAACTATCTTATCTAAGTATAAAAAGGTAGAAAATAATTTAGACAAGAAATCTAAAGAAATTAGATATGTGCCTAAAAGGAAAAATGTCCAAGGCAATAATAAAACATTAAGTTTGAGGAGTTAAGGAAAGAAAATCAAGTCTTAAGATTAAGACTTGATAAATTAAAGAAGACTCTTTAAAAAATGACAAATAATGTCAAGGGTAGTCTAAGAAACAACACCTAGGTTTAGGAAGACAAGAGATATCTAAGGGCAAGAAAAGTTTGGGATACAAACCTAAATCCAAGAAAAGTATGACCTCATACCATAAAGTTTTATATGGTTATGGAACAAATCCTAGATTTATAAGTCAATCCAAAGTTACAATGGAAGCTATCCCTAGAGTTGACCTTGAGGAGACTAGTGTGACTAAGGTTTCTAAGATGCTTAGGAAAGTCATTAGGAAGGTATCAAGGAAAGTTATCAATGTAAATACCTAGAACACCAAGGAACTCCAATAGATATTGGGTTCCTAAGAGTATATTCTCTACACCCTAAATGAGTTTAGAGTGTGGCAATTCTAATTAAAAGGGTAGTTAACCCAGCCATGATGAAGTTGGTGTTGGTGTTGGTGCAGCGGGGCCGGCAAGAGGGGAGGGGTGAATTGCCTGTAAAATAAAAATACCCTCCTCAAACTTTCAACTCAAAAAATAGCAATAATAATAAAAGAAATAACAGAAATAAGCAGTAAGAGAAAGGACCCAGACTTTTGACTTGGTTACAACCAAGAAGGTTGTTAATCCAAGGCGGTTGAAAAGAGCACACTAGAAAAGTCTCATTCTCTGAAGGCGGAGAAGCCTTTTACACACTAGAAGCTTAAATAGTTGCTAGGAAGTTGATACAGAATTGAAAAAATTAATTTCCTAGCTCCAGGGGCCTTTATATAGCTCCTAGAAAACTTATCTCGAGCCTTGAGGGCGCCTCCAACGAGGTTGAGGGTGCCTCCAGCCGAGTAGATGGATAAAACTTTATCCATTTGCGAAAATGGTCACTAGACTGGGTCTGAGGCGCCTCCAATGACCTTGAGAGCGCCTCGAACATGGTTGAAGGTGCCCTCAAGGCCATGAGGGCGCCTCCAGCACTGCATGCAGTGCAGGCACCCTCAACACTTCGTTGAAGGCGCCTCAAGCTAACTTTTCCAGCTCCTTTGGCCTTTTTTTCATCTTCCGAAGCTCCAATTGCTTGGGTGATTGCGACCAACCGAAATAGGGCTCACCCGAACCCAATTTCTGGCCTTCTCCTCGAGCAGGCTTCCGTCCCAGCTTCTCGTCCCTCGAATGTCATGCACGTTCTTCTCGTCCACTGGTGTACTCTTCCGCAACTCTTTCATCCTTCGGGCGCACCGAGCCCGTCGGCTCCCTTCCTGTGTCGTCCTTCTCGCTAGCTGCGTCTTCCGCTCGACTTCCTGACCTCCTAAGATCCTGCACACTTAGACACAGGAATCAAATAACAAACAGGACCTAACCTAACTTGGTTGATCACATCAAAACAACCACGGGGTTCAACAATCTCTCCCTTTTTGATGTGCATCAACCCAAGTTTAAGTTAGGGAAAAAAACAGACAAGTAGTAATTTAAAGAAATTACTAAACTAACATTTTAAGCAGAAAAGTTGTAATAAAAGAATTTGCAACACTAAGAAAAAGACATTTTTAATTTTTAACTCTCCCGAAACTAACTCTCACTAAACTTGTTCCGCTCTCTCCCCCTTTGATCACAGTAAAAAAATGGGGTCATAATTTTCTAGTAGAAGTTTTCTAAGGAAAAGTTCAAGTTTAAAAAAAATCTCAAAATAATTTCTAAGTTAAAAAAAAAATTCTTTTGAAAATTTTTTAAGTGAAACTTAGGTAAGATTTAAACAAAAATTTCTAATTTCAGAAGAAATTTTAATTTCAAAAAAATATTATTTGAGAATTTTTCTAAGTAAAAATTTTATATGTGAAACATTTTTCTAAGTATAAAAATATTTTTAAAATGTTTGAAAATTTTTTTAAAGCATTATTTAATCCTAATTTTAATGTTTTATCAGAAAGTTAATTAAACATTTTATTTCAATATTTTGGCTTCCAGGTCGTGGTAAGGCACTAAGCCTTCTTGGTTATTGGAGCAACAACCACTTCCTTAGACAAAGCCTCATAAAGAAAATTTAACGTTTAATTTTCTCGCTGAAAGCTTTAATTTAAAAAAAATAGTCTAGAAAAGATTTTGGAACCCAGTAAAGGTTCCTTCCTACTGGATTAATCAAGAACTTAGGGGGTACATAACTTTTGGAAACTTTCCTAAGTTGTCCCTGATGTTTTCTAATGTACCAGTTTAATTTTCCATATAACTTGAGTTTTGATTTTGAAAATTTATTTAAGCATGCATAATCATTTTTCAATTTTTCAATTTTATTTTTTAATTTTATTTTTCAATTTCTCATCTCAAATTTTAAATTATCGTACATTTTTAGTGGACATACTTTTGTTAAGTTTAACTTTAACTCATTATTCTCCTTTTATAATTTAACTAAGTCTTTAGTGAGAACTTTTATGAATTGAAAGGACTGCTCGAGAGTCAGATTACGTACCTTACTTACCTCTATATCTGATGCTCCCCCTTCATTGCAGCTTTCTTCTTCGGATGATCCTCCCTCTTCATCTATGCTCATCTCCAAGCTAATTTCTTCGAAAAGATGGTTGGCTATCAGTGCTAATCATGAGAATGCTTCAACTTCTGATTCTGAGGATGACGATTCATCCCATGTAGCCTTCAAACTCTTGCGCTTCGAGGACGTCGGCCTTTGAGACTTCTCCTTGTCCCTTTTCTTTAGTTTCGGGCGGTCGTCCTTAATATGCCCTTCTTCGTTGCAGTTGTAACATCGGATCGTCCTTTTGTTGCATTGTTGTTTCCTTGACTGTGATCTAAATTTATTAGTTCTAATAAATTTATTTAACTTCCTTACCAATAGCGCTGCTTCAATTTCATCGATCGACGCTTCAGAGTCCGGATTATCCTTTTCGGCTTGTAGGGCAATATTGAGATTTAGCTTCTCTACTTGTGTTAGGCTCTGCAATTCGAGACTCGTGAAGTTTGAATGTAGAAAGCAGATTTTCTAAAGTACTTACCTCAAAGTCCGTAGAGATGTAGTATGCATCTACTAAGGGCGCTCATTCTGGAGACCTTGGGAAGGCGTTGAGCATGTACCGGATCGAGTCTCGATTTGTTACCGATTCTCCGAGGTTGTTCAATTGCGTTATCAGCTCCTTAATTCTCGCTTGAAGTTGCGCTACCTTTTCATTGTTGTTCATCCGGAGATTTGTCAGCTGAGTCCGGAGGATGCTCCGCCTTGCTAACTTCGCTTCTAAAGTGCCTTCGTGGAGCTCTAGGAATTTTTCCCAGAGGTCTTTGGCGGAGTTGTAGCTTCCGATCTGACTTACCTCCTGGGGTGGTAGAACGTAAAGCAGGTGAAATTCTGCCTTTTCGTTGACCACGAAATCGGCTTGCTCCTTTTTCGTCCACTGATACTCTTCTTTGTCTTTTGGAGCTATAAAACCAAATTTCATAGCTAGAAGAATGTCGAAATTTATTTTAAAAAATACCTCCATTCTTCGCTTCCATGTAACGAAGTCTCCGTCGAATTTCGGGGGTTGAATGCTTGTTCCGGCCATCATCTTGATCTTTGTGCTTCAGTCGACGGTTAGTCCTTCTGAGGCTGTCTTGCTCTGATACCACTTGTTAGTGCAGCGGGACTGGCAAGAGGGGAGGGGTGAATTACCTGTAAAATAAAAATATCCTCCTTAAACTTTCAACTAAAAAAATAGCAACAATAATAAAATAAATAACAGAAATAAACAGTAAGAGAAAGGACCCAGACTTTTGACTTGTTTACAACTAAGAAGGTTGTTAATCCAAGGCGATTGAAAAGAGCGTACTAGAAAAGTCTCCTTCTCTGAAGGCGGAGAAGCCTTTTACACACTAAAAGCTCAAATAGTTGCTAGGAAGTTGATACAGAATTGAAAAACTTAATTTCCTAGCTCCATGGGTCTTTATATAGCTCCTGAAAAACTTATCTCGAGCCTTGAGGGCGCCTCCAACCAAGTAGATGGATAAAACTTTATCCATCTGCGAAAACGGTCACTAGACTGGGTCTGAGGCGCCTCCAATGGCCTTGAGGGCGCCTCGAACATGGTTGAAGGCGCCCTCAAGGCCATGAGGGCACCTCCAGCACTGCATGCAGCGCAGGCGCCTTCAACACTTCGTTGAAAGCGCCTCAAGCTAGCTTTTCCAGCTCCTTTTGCCTTCTTTTCATCTTCCGAAGCTCTGATTGCTTGGGTGATTGCAGCCAACCAAACTAGGGCTCACCCGAACCCAATTTTTGACCTTCTCCTCGAGCAGGGTTCCGTCCCGGCTTCTCATCCCTCGAATGTCATGCACGTTCTTCTCATTCACCGGTGTACTCTTCCGCAGCTCTTTCGTCCTTCGGACGCACCGAGCCCGTCGACTCCCTTCTCGTGTCGTCCTTCTCGCTAGCTGCGTCTTTCGCTCAACTTCCTACACTCCTAAGCTCTTGCATACTTAGACACAGGGATCAAATAACAAATAGAACCTAACCTAACTTGGTTGATCACATCAAAACAACCACGAGGTCCAACAGTTGGCACTTTAGAAAATTTTATTTTTTCATATTAAAATATTATTTTAATAATTATAAGAAAAAAAAATAAAGACATACAATGGCTAATTTTTTAGACGTTGTCTGTCAGTGAACAATGACTAATTTTTAGCTGTTGTTCAACAGTTAAAATTTAATTTTTTAAATTTTTAAGAAAATCTATAAATATATTATTGATTTCATTTTTTTCATTCATTCCATTGTTATCTGTGCTCTCTACTTATTTCTTCCTTCCATTCCCTATTTGTATTTGAGATGGATGAAAATCTTAATACTTTATTTACAAATCTTTTGAATTCTTCAAATACAGAAGAAAATACATCTTCTCAAAATACTCGCATTCTTCTAAATATCTAATATCCTCATATTTTCTCTCACACATAATATCCTCCAAATTTTCAAAATATTTCATATGTTCCACAATATCCTCCAAATTCCCAAAATTCTCAAAAAATTTTGATGAATCTAAGTAACGCCGCTCCAGCTCCATTTGGCATATATCCACCCCAAGATTAATCAGCCATGGGTAGCCAACTTGGGATGCCTTATCCTTACATATTTTTTCCTACTCAACCACCAATTATACTTTCGAATGAATCAAGAAGGGCTACTATTGATCCATCTATTAGGGACAGAGAATCTCTAACACCATTATCTGTTCCAACAACTCAGTTGCCACCATACTCATCACAAGAAGAGCGTGAAGTTGAGTCGGAGAAAAATGAATCGAAACGAAGATTTTGGTCTCTCGATGAAGACATGGTCCTTGCGAAGTCATAGGAAACTATCAACACCAATACAAACATTGGCAATGACCAGAAGGATCAAGCTTTTTGGAAACGTATAGTTGATTACTACAACAAGCATTACCCCACTGGATCTATGACGAGAAGCTATCAGCGACTGAAATCACATTATTATAGGTTTACACTTATGGTAAATGAATTTTCTGCAACCTATAATAATTTTTATACTAATCGTCAAAGCGGTTGGAGTGACAAGAATGTGTTAGAGAATGCACTGAATATGTGGAAAGCCAACAACAATAACAAGGATTTTAAGTATACGCATGTGTGGAGGGTTCTCAAAGAGTATGAGAAATATACTCCACAATCAGTTGCTCATGTAGGACCCTTGGCGGCTGGCTAGAGGAGGTGAATAACCCTGCAAAGAAAAATGAACCTTCCTCGAACTTTACAGCTTAATAATAATCAACACTTGCATAAAAGAAATAAGAGACTTAAATAAAGAAAGGAAGAGGCACAAATGATTTACTTGGTTACAACCGGAGAGGTTGTTAATCCAAGGAAGTTGAACGCTCACTAAACTCTCATTCGGGTGGAGAAGCCTCTTCACAGCAATTAAAATACTAGATTACAGAATAGTTGTTAATCATGAAAAATCTTGAAATTTTTCTAAGAAATGCATTATAGCAAGTAACTGTTGGAGTGTATACTGAAAGCCTAAGCTTTGTAAACATTCATTATGAATAAAGAATCACATTTGGTCAAATTGTCTACATTTGTTTGTAGTTGTTCATTTAATTTATATTGTAGATAACATAGTATGTGGTGTCACATACAGAAGATGATGTTATCAGTACCTTCTAAATTATAAACAGTAGCTCACGACTAAAATGGAAAGGAACAAACCATTAGAAGGTCGTAGTGTAATTAGGTATTAGTTTATCTTGACTATATAATTACACTAGTACACTCAGAGTGTATTGAGTAGGACCATCAGAGGTCGTTTCTTTTATACTGACTTTATAAAGGAACAAAGACATCAGTTATTATGGAAGTGTGTGCTCTTAATCCTAATATAATAACAAGCACATATGTTTGATATTTATTTCTTTAATTTATCAATGGGTGAGATTTAGTTCGATGAATCAATAAACCCGATAAGTTGGGAAATGGTATCACTTATAGTGTGTGTTGTTGATTATAGAAGGAAACTGTGTCCTAGAGATACTAGGTTGATAATGTCCCCAAGAGGAGCTCATAAGGATTGTCATGTTAAACCCTGCAGGTGGACTTAGTCCGACATGACGATAAGGTTGAGTGGTACTACTCTTGGACTTAGATATTAATTAAATGAGTTGTCAGTAACTCACTTAATTAGTGGACATTCGATATCTTAAACACAGGGAGACTAACACGCTCATAATAAGAAGGAGCCCAAAAATGAAATTTGGGATTGGTGCGGTAGTTCAATGATAGTTCTCTAGTGGAATGAATTATCATTGATAAAATTAAGTTGTGTGTTCGGGGCGAACACGGGATGCTTAATTTTATTGGTAGACCAAAACCAATTCCTCCTCTCGGTCTCTATCGTAGCCTCTTATTTATAGAGTTCTATACCCACCTATACCCACCTTCTATACCCACCCAATAGGGGCCGGCCAAGCTAGCTTGGGAACAAGCTAGGGCCGGCCTAGGTATAAGATTGGGTGGCCGGCCCTAGCTTGAACCCAAGCTAGTAGGGTCGGCCAAAATAAATTAAAAAGAATTTTAATTTTAATTTTTATTATGTGGAAGAAATAATTTATTAAAGAGAATTTAAATTAAATTATCTCTCTTGTAAAATTTACAAAAGATTAAAGAAAGAGATTAGATCTCTTTCCTTATTTGTAGATTGGTGAGATATTTTATTCTCTTTAAAAATTATTCACATGTTGTAAAATTAAAATTATGGAAATTTCTTTTTATTAACCATGAAGAGATTTTTTGAAGAGAAATTTTATTTTTAAAATTTCCGGAAACAAATAAGGAAAGTTTTAATTGTTGATTGAAACTTGTCCAATTTGCTTCCCATTGATGTGGCCGGCCAATGTAAAATTAATTGGGAAATTTTATTTTATTTTTCTCAATTAAATCATGTCAAGGAAATTGAGGAAATTTTATTGTAATTAAATTTCCTAATTTGCCTAGGCCAAGGAATATAAAAGAAGGGGTGAGGGTGCCTTCATGAGACACAACCTCTATTGTTTTCTCTCCCTCTTTTGTTCCTTGGTGTGGCCGGCCATCCTCTCTTTCTCTTCCTCTTGTGGTGGCTGAATCTCCTTCTTCCATTGGAGCTCTTGTGGTGGCCGGATACTACTCGGAGAAGAAGAAGAAGAAGGAGAGAAAGCTAGCATCTCTTGGAGCTTGGTTAGTATTTTGGTTTTTCTCCTTGGTGAAGTTTTCCTTTGTGACCGAACCTTGCTTGGAGGAGAAGAAGGTGGTTGGTGGTTTCTCATCTCGGTAGATCATTGCCCACACAACGTCCAAGGTTAGAAGAGGAATACGGTAGAAGATTAAGAGGTTTTTCTACAAGGTATAACTAGTAATTTTTCTTTCCGCATCATGCTAGTTATTTATGGAAATAATATCAAATACAAGAGGCTTACGTTCTAGAATTTCGAATATGTTTTTCGATGTTGTGTTTTTTTGTTTTTTCTTTTCCTTGTGATTTGATTGTTCTCTTTGGTTAACCTAAAGTTATTTTAGGAAATTAAATATTAGATTTCTATAAAAGGTTTTGTCTAGTCGGTGGTGGTTGCTCCCATATCCAAGAAGGCCATGTGCCTCGCCACGTCAGTACTGGGAACCAATTATGGAAATTAATATTTAATGGAATTAATAACTTAAGGAGACTTGGGTCGAACGTGTTAAGTTCCGCAGGAGATCCAAATCAAAACCTAAAAGAACAAATAGATTAAGTTTTGGATCAAACGTGTTAAGTTCCGCAGGCGATCCAAAATTTAATTTAAAAGAACACATGGTAGCTAGGAAAAGGTTCAGACCTTTGTACAAAATTTTTGTACAGTGGAACCTATAGGTTTTCCGAGTAGCAACCAATAGTAACTTCGCAGAAAAAATAAATTTTTAAAAATTGAAAAAATATGATAATGTAACGGTCAAAAAATTAAAAAAAATAACAGAGAATATGATATACTTTCAGTGAAAAAATAGAATAAAAAAATAATTCTGTGAAAAAAATACAAATTTTGCTAAATAATTCTAAGCAAGCAACAAAATATTAAATCCATTTAAAAGTACAACATGTATAAAAACTTAATTTAGCCATGATTTTGGAACCCAATATAGGTTCCTTCCAGCTGGATTGATTAAAAAATTTTTAGGAATATATTTATTTGATAATTTTCTAATTTGACCTTTGTGATATCTAAAGTGTCAATTTAGTCTTTGAAAATTTGAATTCAAACATGTAGTATTCAACTTCTCTATTTGCTCTTGTAATTTTTCATTCTCTAATTTTATTTTTTTTAAACTCTTCTGGTCGACAAAATTTAGCTAGAGTTCTTTTTAGTTAATTATTTTCTTTTTATAATTTATAGTAAATTTTTTATAATATTGTTATGAATTGAAATGACTTGTCAGGAGGAAGAGACTGTACTTGACTTATCTTGTCGATCTTAAAATCTGATGCTTCCCCTGTAGAGTTGCTTTCTTCTGATGTTCCTCCCCCTTCATTGATGCTTTCTTTCAATGACTCTCTCCCTTCATCGATGCTCATCTCGGATGTGCTTTCATTGTCTTCAGGTAGGTACTCTGCTATAAGAGTTGTTCCGATAATTTTCTCGGTCTTGGATTCTTCTGACGACAACTCGGTGTCCATCGAGGAGTTGGATTCGACTTCTTTAACTTCTTTGCAGAATTTCAAGAACTTTTCTCAGAGTTCTTTTGCACTCTTGTATTTCTCAATTCTGTCGAGATCCTGAATAGGCAGCAGAAGGTGGAACTCAGCCTTACCATTAGCCATGAAGTTGTTGCACTGCTCTTCTGTCCATTAATGCTCCTCAAGGTCATTTCCGTCTTTGCTTTTGGGCATTTCAAAACCATACTTAATTCTCAGTAAAATATTAAAATCAATTTTAAAATATACCTCCATCTGACGTCTCCAAAACGTGAATTCCCCATCGAATACTGGTGGGTAGATGCTAGCTCTAGCCATCTCTTATGCTTTGATCGACGGTTAGTCCTCCTAAAGCGAACTCGCTCTGATACCACTTGTAGGACCCTTGGTGGCCGGCTAGAGGAAGTGAATAGCTCTGTAAATAAAAATGAACCTTTCTCAAACTTTACAGCTTAATAATAATCAACACTTGCATAAAAAAAAATAAGAGACTTAAATAAAGATAGGAAGAGGCATAAACGATTTACTTGGTTACAACCGGAGAGGTTGTTAATCCAAGGAATATGAATGCTCACTAAACTCTCCTTCAGGTGGAGAAGCCTCTTCACAGCAATTAAAGTACTAGATTACAGAACATAACTGAATAGGAATCAATCACAAGTGTTGTTCTAGCCTTCTAGGACTAGGGCTGTATTTATAGCCCTTGTCAGGGCGCCTGGAAGGGTTCCAGACGTCTCTAGGGGGATAAAACTTTATCCCCTTTGCAACGCAACGCGCCACGTCGCAAATGGCTAATTTTTCTAGTTCGGGCGCCTGGACCAAGTTCGGGCGCCTGGACCAAGTCCAGGCACCTCGAACTTGGTCGGGGCACCCCAGACCGAAAAATCAACTTTTTGTTGATCTTCGATCCTGATCTTCTGCTCCACTTCTACTCGCATTAGTCTGGCTCTTCCGCTCCGGCTCTACTCGCTTGGGTGATCTTGGCCATCCAGAATAGGGCTCACCTGAACCCATCTTCTAGACTTCGAGCAATCTTCCTCTCTAGCTTCTCGTTCCTTGAAACCGCCGCGTGCTTCCTTCTCATCCGCTAGCGTACTCTTTCACAGCGCCTCGTCCCTCGGATGCACCGAGCCTATCGGCTCTCTCCCATGACATCCTTCTTGCTAGCTGCATCTGTTTGCTTGTCTCCTTGAGCAATCTTCCATTTCAACTTCTCATCCCTCTAAAATACTATGCGCTCCCTTCTCGTTCGCCCGCCTACTCTTCCGTAGCACCTCGTCCCTCGAACGCACCTAACCCGCCGGCTCTCTCCTGTGTCGTCCTTCTTGCTAGCTGCATCTTTCGCTCTGCTTCTTGTGCTCTGAAGTTCCTATACACTTAGGCACAGGGGTTAAATAATAACAGAACCTAACTCAACTTAGTTGATCACATCAAAACTATCTTAGGGTACTTACAGCTCATTACTCTAACAAGAAGGCAAGGGCATCTAAATCAGGGGAAAACACTTCAACATCAAATCTAGATATGAGTGTTGATTTGAATGACTCTAAAGTCCGCATTTGTCCAATAAGGCAAAAGGCAATGAAGAGGAAGGGCAAATCTAAAGACAGAGAGGGTGACACAATGGAAAATAGCATCGACAAAGAATGACAAAATATAAACAATATCAAATATAAAAAATAGTTTTGCAGGAAGCCGAGATCTTTCATAAGGATTATAAAATTCTTATGAAGGATAGTAGTGAGATGACACTAGGACAACATTATTTATATGAGAAAATAGTTTTAAAAAAAATAAACAGAGACATGACTTGGTGTAGATGTGTTTAAGTTTATTTTTATATATTACTATAATTTATGTCTTTTTATTTGATATACCATAATATTTATGTATTTTTTTTAATTATTAATATTATTTCATGTTAGCAATTTATGAATTTAAATTTTATAAAAATTTAATGGTATATAATGTAAAATGTGAAGGAGATATGAGAATTATATATAATAAAAAGTGTGAGACCCATGAAAGAGTTGTTGAGAGGTTTTTGATAGTGGAGAGAGGTATGAGGTTTTTTACTTTTGATATGGCACGTATGTGGTGATAAAAGAGCTCTTAATGGGCTCTAACCACTGTGTATGCTCTTAGAAACCTCTGTTGATTTCTTCAGTTGGATCAGCGCCTAAGGTTTGTCCCTACCGGGACACGACCTCATCGCACTCCCTCCAGGAACTTACCTCAACTCACCTGCCAAACATCGAGTTCTCCAGATATGTTTGGACTTAACCGCTCAACATCGGATCTATTATGCCTAAAGATGTCCACATATCTCCATAATGACATGATATTATTTACTTTGAACCTAGGCCCTTATGGATTTGCTCTTGGGTTCTCTCCAAAAGGCCTCATGCTAATGAAAATATTCTATATTCTTTTAAACTCATTATCTTACCAAATCTTTCCATTGTGGGACTTTGATTGAATCTCAATAATCCTCCCCTCAAACGAAGGGCTACAATTACTCTCATGGCTCGAGCCTCCTCTCGAGCATCCGGTCACCCTGACCTGCTCTGGGCCTCCCCACGAGCATCTGCATCCGGTCACCCTGACTTGCACTAGGCCTTACTGTAAGCATCCGCATCCAGTCACTCTTGACCTACTTCGCGTCTCCTCGCAAGCATCCGGTCACCCTGACCTACTTCGGGCCTCTCCATGAGCATTCGATCACTCATGACCTACTTCAGGCCTCCCCGTGAGCATCCGGTCACCCTGACCTACTCGCCTCTCCACAAGTACCTGGTCACCCTGACTTGCTCCGAGGCCTTCCCACAACTTTGTTCATGGACACCCCACATGACATCTGGTTTAGACCATGGCTCTGATACCATTTGTTGTACTTAAAGGATATCCACATATCTCCACAATGACATGATATTGTCCACTTTAGGCCTAGGCCCTTATGGCTTTGCTCTTGGGCTCTCCCTAAAAGGTCTTATGCCAATGAAAATATCCTACATCCTTTTAAACCAATGATCTTTACCAAATATTTTCAATGTGAGACTTTGATTGAATCTCAAACGAAGGATTACAACTACTTTCATGGTCCAGGCCTCCCCATCAGCATCCGGCTACCTTGACCTACTTTGGGCCTCCCCAAGAGCATCTACATCTGGTCACCCTGACCTGCTCTGGTCCTCCCCGTAAGCATCCGCATTCGGTCACTCTCGACCTGCTTTACGCCTCCCAACAAGTATCCGATCACCCTGACCTCCTTCGGGCCTCCCTATGAGCATTAGGTCACTCATGACCTGCTTCGGGCCTCCCCGTGAGCATCCGATCATCCTGACCTACTCGTCTCCCCGCAAATATTTGGTTACCTTGGTCTGCTCTGAAGCCTTTCCAATGTTGTTGGGATTCAATTAAAGTCCCACATTGAAAAGATTTGATATAGATCATGGGTTTAAAAGGATGTAAGATATTTTCATTGGTATGAGGTCTTTTGGGAAGAGCTTAAGAGCAAAGTCATGAGGACATGGACCCAAAATGGACAATATCATGTCATTGTGGAGATATGTGGATATCCTTTGGGCACAACAAACTTCACAGAAGTTGTCCTCGACTGTTGAAGAAATCTGCCAAAACCTGTAGCTCTAATACCAATTGTTGTGCAAAGAGGGGCAACACCTCTCAACCTCGAATGCGGAAGAAGAGGAAGAGAGAAAGAGATCGCGCAAAGCGATAAGATAAAGACGCACAAGAAAGGAATAAACATTATGAAAGAGAAGAAGAAGAAGAAGAGGAAGAAGAAGAGTTACCGTGGTTCGGCAATATACCTACTCCATAAAAACGGCCAAAGTTTTATTAGAATTTTTTCTACACAAGAGAATCACATTCCATGATTCTTATAATTATTGTTGTACAGTAGGTTTACAATAATCCCTATAAATAGTGCATAAATCCCAGACCCGATAAATCATAACAGAATTTTGTTACAAAACATGGCAACAAAATTTTGTTATATAAAATTATAACAAAATTTTATTACGAAAAATCTTAACAAATTTTTCTTTTATAACATCTCTCGTATTAGCCTTCATCTAAATATGAGTCACCCGTCAACAATCTCCACCTTAGCGAATATTCACCCCTTTGAAGGACACGAGTATATGAATAAAACTCCACCTGGATCTCTGAGTATGTGCTTCCTTCCTCTAACATCTAGAGATATAGATCAAGTTCAAGCAATGCTTGAACTTCTCTGTGGTCACTAGCTTTATCATCATGTTTGTAGCATTTTTTGCATGTGAACCTTCTCAAGTTGAATTTTGCCAGAAGCATTTAACTCTCTGATCTTGTGAAACCTCACATTAATGTGTTTGGTTCTCGCATGATACACCTGATTCTTCATCAAATAGATAACACTCTGACTATAACATAAAAACTTGACTCTACCTTACTGAACACTCAGTTCTCTGACCAACCCTGTAAGCCATAAAGCTTTCTTCGCTGCTTCAACTGCTTCCATGTACTCTAACTCCGTAGTAGACAATGCAACAATAGATTGTATTATAGATTTCCAACAAATAGGTCCTCCTGCCACAGTGAACATGTATCTTATAGTGGACCTCCTGTTATCTAAATCTCCTGCATAATCTACATCTAGGTACCTAGCAACTGAAAGATCTTCTGGTTGTCTACTGAATATGATGTCATAATCAATTGTAATTCCCAAGTATCTAAAAATCCACTTGCACCCTATAGTTTTCTCTCCTTCAGTAAGTTCCACTAGATCCCATACTTGGTTCTTATGCAACGACTCCATCTCCTTCATCATAGCACCCGCCCACTTGTCCTTCTCAAAGCTATGTATTACCTCCTGAAAAGATGTAGGATCTTCGCTACTAGTGATAAGTGCATAAAATACCAAGTCTTCGAATCCATATCTGGTGGGTGGTTTTACGGCTCATCTCATTCTGCCACCAGCGATAGTGTTATGCTCTGTGTGTTTTGGGCTAGAATCATTGGATTTATGAGTCTCTAGCTCCACCTGCACAATATATTTTTCCATGTTACTCTGTGGTGTTTCCTTTCCTTCTTCTTGAGTACACTGTAGCATAGCCTTTTTGTCAAACACCATATCTCTGCTAATCACCACCTTTTTGCCTTAGGATCTCAAAGCTTGAAGCCTCTAACTCCTTTCTGATATCCCGAAAAAATGCACTGCTTTGACTTTACATCCAGCTTTGATCTTTCCTCACTAGATATGTGCATATAGGCTAGGCATCCAACAAAACTCAAAGATGAGAGTAATCTACTTGATTTCCTGTCCAAACTTCCTTTGATACTTTTCCTTCTAGTGCTGCCCTTGGTGATCTATTAATGAGATAACATGTCATGTTAACTGCTTTCACCCAGAAATTCTTTGCTAGTCCTGCATTGAGCCTGAGACATCTTGCCTTCTCAATGATTGTCTTGTTCAACCTTTCCACTATCCCATTCTGCTGAGGTGTCCTATGAATCGAGAAATGCCTCATTATCCCATGCTGCTCACAAAATTCCTGAAACTTTGAATCTGTGTACTCAATCCCATTGTCTAACCTAAGGCATTTAATATTTCTTCCGGTTTGGTTCTCTACTTCAGTTTTCCACAATTTAAACTTTATAAAAATTTCTGACTTGTGATGCATAAAGTATACCTAGACTTTTCATGAGTAATCATCAGTAAAACTCACAAAATACAAGTGTCTTCCACGTGATGCTACACTGGCTGGTCCCTAGAGATCTGTATGTACATAGTCCAGAATCCTCTCCTTCTTATTTGTTGTTATCTTGAATTGCACTTTGCTCTGTTTCCCAAGAACACAGAATTTACATAATTCAAGCTTGCACATCTTGATACCCTTTAACAAATCTCTCTTGTGAAGTTCTAGCATCCCACGTTTACCCATATGCCCTAGCCATATATGCCACAAGATTGTACTGTCTGATTCATACTTCACCGAGATGACTCTACCTACAACTATAGTCTCTATCAACTTGTAGATGTTCCTTGCTACCTTTTATCCTTTCATTACTGTCTCCCTTACTGACCTTTATCACCCGGCTTACTGATTTGTAATTGTAACCAATATCATCCAGTGTTCCTAGTGAGATCAAATTCTTCTTTAGATCTGCTATATGTCTGACATCACATATAGTTCTGATCACACCATCAAACATCTTGATTCTGATGTTCTCTGTACCGATGACTCTGCAAGACGCATCATTTCCCATCAATACTGAACTAGAATTCACTGTCCTATATGTGTCAAACCACTCCTTATTTGGAGTCATGTGATATGAACATGCAAAATCTAAGATACATGCATTTGTCAACTGCTCTGAACTCGACATGACTGATAGCATATCTTCGTCACCGCTCTCTGAATTTTCCTCTTCAACTATGTTTACAGACTTTGTCGAACTACTTTTATTCTCTGCAACATATTTCTTTATCTTTGGACAACCTCTCTTGATATGACCTTTGCGTCCACATTTATAGCACATGATCACATTCTTCCTTCTCGATTTAGAACAAGCTTTGTTGTCGTTACTAGATCCATGTCTAGATTTGCTCCTATCACGCTCTTGGTTGCTATTTACCACAAGTCCTTCTCCTTGTAAAATTTTATCACTTGTTTTCTTTCTTTGGTGAAATCCTAGCAAAGCACTTGTGATCTCCTCCAATTTGAGAGTTTCCTTACCCTACATCAAAGTAGTAACCAAATTCTCGTATGTAGGAGATGAAGGTAGAGAATTCAATAACATCAGCACTCTATCTTCATCTTCGATCTTCACATCAACCTGCTTCAGATCGCTTATAATATGGTTGAATACGTTAATGTACTGGCTCAGATTGGTTCACTCTGTCATCTTCAGCCCGAATAATTTTTGCTTGAGATATAGCTTGTTTATCAATGACTTTAACATGCACCGGTTTTCCAGCTTTTACCAAACTGCCACTGGTAACTTTTCGTCCATGACATGGTCACATCATCTATAAGATAAAGCCTGATTGTTGCTACTGTCTTCGCCTGAAGCTCTTTCCAATTTGATCTCTCAATGCTTTCTAGTTTTCTTTCTCCTAGTGTCTTCACCATGCCTTGTTGCACTAACAAATCTTTGACTCTTCTTTACCGTAATTTGAAGTTTCTGGTTCTGTCAAATTTTACCATGTCAAACTTCACAGAAGTCGTCTCCGACATGTTAAAGAAATCCCCTAAAACTTGTAGCTCTGATACCAATAACTACACAAAGAGGGAGCAACACCTCTTAACCTCTAATGTGGAAAAAGAGGAAGAGATCGCGCGGAGCAACGAGACAAAGACGCACAAGAAAGGAGCAACACGAGGAAGGAGAAGAATAAGAGAAAGAAGAAGAGTTACCGTCATTCGATAGTGTGTCTACTCTACAAAAACGGTCGAAGTTTTATTAGAATTCTCTCTACACGAGAGAATCACATTCAATAATTCTTGTGATTGTTGTTGTACAATAGGTTTACAATGATCCCTATAAATAGTACAAAAATCCTAGACCCAGTAAAATTATAACATAATTTTGTTATAAAAAATCGTAATAGAATTTTGTTATGAAAAACCACAACATAATTCTGTTATATAAAATCGTAATAAAATTTTATTATGAAAAAACTTAATAGATTTTTCTTCCATAATATCTCTCGTATTGACCTTTATCCAAATATGAGTCATCCGTTAACATGATTGACTACCATAACTTCCATTTGACTTGATATTATGTCCTCTAAACTTATCGAGTCTACCTGTCAGATGTCAGGTCCACTTGACCTATTCGGACTTTCTGCCTGATTGCACGATCTGTTGAGATTTTTCTTACCTAGCATTGGGTCCAACTGACATATTAAGATTTCCAAATTAATCATCCTGCATACTGGAGTAATTCATCAAATAATAACAAAACTTAACTTAAACTTTTGACAATATCAAAATATAAATTTAATTATGGTGCTATATGTACTAACATATAGTGCATCTATGAGTATGAGTAAGGAGAGTGGACATTAAATTAGTCATTATTTTTTGACCAAATAAAATCTAACAAATTAATATTCTTTAAGTCTCCGTCAAAATAAATCAAAATTATTCATCCTCGCCCTAGCTCTCCGATGTCCTAACAGAGCGCATAGCGCGGCATTGTGGACGTATTTATTTTTGTCTTCCCTTTAGCAGGGTATGGGCATCTATTCTAATAATAATAATAATATATTAAAAAGCATATTTTATTTATTTATTAATATGCTCCAATCTAAATGCTGATTGACTTTTGTTTGGCAAACTTTGATATATATATATATAATCAAGCGTTTTTCTTTTCCAGAAATATTTAAGATTCTGTAAATTTTCGATGCATGTGAAATTAATGAACATTTTTCGTATTTATACAGTTTTATCGCCCCATAACATACATATCTCAGCTCCACAATAGATCCAAGAGAGTGTTATGCGGTTGTCAGCCCTGCGATTCGAGAAAATAATTTTGCATCCTGCAAACCAACTGCGCTGCATTCTATGCTCTCACTTTGTCCAATAAATTAGAGTAAAAATAGATTACTTTTATTTCAGGTGTCTAGTTCATTTCTAGATTATGTAAAAAAATAAATAATTGGATCAATTTATAATCCATCGTTAAATAATTAAAGTATATAAGAATTTTTTTTCCCCAGGCTATAATCCATTGTTGTTATTGTTCGTGAGACTTTTAAAATCATTAAAAAAAATGGTAAAAGTGTTTGATAATCGTAAAATATAAAAAACACAATATGAATATACTTAGAAAATACTACAAAGTGATAATCTCAATTGACACCGATCTGAAGTTTTTAAAGCCATTAAGTGGCTGCAATTAAAAGTATTCTATGTTTTTTTTAAAAAAAACAATATGTTAAATTGGTATTAAAAAACTTAATTTGATTTAAAATAATTTAATTATTATTGATATCCTTCTTCATCCAGACTCTTCCTCTCCCTTTACCTTTGGGACGGAAATTTTCATAGGAGGTCAATTTCTCTAGTCCAGAAAATTCTAGATTAGAAGAAGTCCTGTCCATTCATTAATTAGATGAATTAGACTCCATCTATTAAATAGGTAGGGTCCAATTCATTCAACCAATGAATGAATAAAGAATTAAGGATGATCCAAATATCTTGAACTAGAGGATCTGCCTGTCCTCTAACGCGTGCTCTCAATGTGTAATGAGTCAAAGTGCGTCAGTGAGGGGCTGACATTGCTGGCATGACCAAGCACGACTCATCCCACATCAAGTCAGCATTAGATTGAAATAGAAACTTGCAAAAGCATGAGAGAGTAATTGTGTGGTAGAGAAGAGTTGCTTTTGAGTTCAATAAGAAAACGATCATACATTCACCTATCTTCACAGATACTTATGTAGGAATGGTCCACACATGTCACCACACGAGCGGCGAACTGTGACTCGGCTGGCCGGGCATAGCTAAGTCGGGCGACAAGTGGATCCGTACACCTGCTATTATCGAGCCATTGATAAGGAGTAATTTTCTGTCTTGCCAAGAACGGTTATGTCATAGTATATCATGATTGTGATTATTAGGAATTATCAAAAGACTTGAAATGGTTGAGTTATCTTATAAAGTCAAGCTGTCTTGTATAAATGAATTGTCTTATAAGGTTATTGTTTTGTATGATTGAGTTGTTTTTTTATTGTCGAGTAGTATTGAAAGACCCAGCTGTTTTGTATGATCGAACTGCTTAATTTGTTTAGTGAGTTGCAGAGAGATTTAGCATCCCATGTACGGACAGGGATCCTCTTATTCAAGATCCCTGGATCAATTATAGATTCTTGTACGTTCATTGGATCGATAGACTGTACCCTATCTGTTAAATAAATGGGGTTCAATTCATCCCACCAATAAATATATAGGATTTTCTTTTATTCAAAAAATTTTAGATCAGAGGATCTTACCTCCCATGTACAATAATTTCTCTAAAACTATATTAGGGTGTCCGGCGACGTGGACACATAGTAGAGGGTTTCTATCCAATCGATTTACTTGAGCTGTATCAATTATTGTTGCCAAAATTGATCTTTAATGTAATATTTATTTTTAAATGCATTCTCTCTCTTATGGGAAAGGAAAGGGCAAGTAATTGAAAAGGAAAAAAAACATCCCTAAAATCAGGTAGAGGGAGGGAAAGCGAAACCAGCTATTCCGAGTTTTCATGGTTGCTTTTTAGTCCCTTTTATAATTATAGTGAATGAAATTTGATATAATTGATTATGATCTTTTTTCAAGTTTACATTCTTACTTAGATTATAATTTAGATTGAAATAGAAGGTTCGGAGGACACTCCTTCGATATCGGCAACTCAGTCGTACGTCCATCACCAACAACCTCCAAGTGGTCTTTGACCACTTGTCCCGACTCAAATTATAATATAGATGCAAATATGAACCTAGAAAGGGATCATAATCAATTATATTAGAATTTCAATTGAAATCCAACTATAATTTTGGAGGGAACCAAGAAGGAATCATGGAAAAATGGAACAGAGGATTCACACTCTGGGGGGAAGGGTTGGGGAAGGAAAAAAAAGAAAAAAAAAATTACTACCATGAGTGACATGGTTCGGTCGCCTTGTGCCCTTAGTGCCCTCTTTCCACTTCTATGTTTCACTCTTCCAAATAAACATGGCCTAATAAAGGAAGAAAATTAAAAAAAAATCGATTTTAATTATCTATTTTTTTATATAATATCAAACAATCATGTAGTAATATTAGATTGTTATATTTAAATAGAACCTTAGCAAGTTTCTTAAAATGTATATAAAAAATTATTAGCAATCAATTAAGTTTTGGTACAAATTTAATCAAATGCTAAAATAAGATTAGCGCAAGACTATCTAACCAATATTTTTTTAAAAAAATTATTGTTGAAATAAATATTGAATATTAATGTAAAACTTAATTTAGACCCTTTTTTGCGCTTGCTAAAATTTTGAGTTTTATTAGGCAGTTGTCCATTTTTAAATTAGTAGTCAAGATTTTTGTAAAATAAAAAGAAATCACACATCATATGAACCACTTATTTCCAAAAGCTTTGTGAATCCTGAACGTCAAAGAGTTGGCGGTTCCAATCTAACGGTGAATCGGCGTTTACACGAATCGTGAGAAAAAGGTCCCCCCGAGTTTGTAATAAAGCGCGATCCCTATGGTTCAACTTTTTCCCTGGATTTACCCAACTATATACCTAAATTGTTAGTGCCCCCATGGTCCCACGACTGCCTCCCCAGTCCACATGCTCCATTGCCTGAATGGTGGATCGTGGGTGCTTAAAATTGGTAACTCATGTTATCTTGGCGGGAAAATGTGTCGTTGGAAGCAATTCAAATAATTTTGAAAGCGCAGAACAGATCTCGCTCTCTTGTTTTTTTTCCTAACTTTTCTCCCTCAAAAGAAAGGGAACTCGAAGTTCTTCCTACGATTCAAAAAAAGGGATTCCTCCTCTTGTTCTGATGATGAAAGATCTGTAGAATTATCATCCAATCAGTGTGGCCCATTCGCTTGATCTACCGATGGAGGTGGATTACGAGAGCAAGCCGAGGAGAGAGCTCCAAGCCCTCTGCAAGCAGCATGGTCTCCCGGCCAACCTCACAAATGCCCGGATGGCTGAGAATCTCGCTTCTCTGCTCCAGGTATGTAGGATTTTAGGTTTGTTTATTATTTGCAATTTGATGGTGTTGTTGCCCATTGTTTTCCGTTTCGAGAAGCTCATTTGTTTTACCGTGTTAAAGAAGGCAAACAGCGAAGAAATTAAGCCCAAAGGCTGCTTGAAGGGCTCTGGAGGAAGCAGTGCCGAGGAAGGAGGAGGCAGACTGCTACCTAAGAAGGTGAGCTTCTCTCTGCACGAAGTTGGTGTGCGAGCTTTGCCTGAGCGAAGGAGATCTAGTAGGAGGAAGTCTGTTGTTGGTTTTGCACCAAAAGAAGTTACTGAGGGTGCTTTGGAAGCAAAAATTGAGCTTGAAGTGAGGAAAACAAGCAAGAGGTATCACTGCACTTCACCAGATCGGAATGGGGAAGATGATTTGGCTACAAACTTCCCTTGTCCAGGAGGAATCCCCTTGGACGAGAAACATGATGGCGCTGTGCCAATTACTAGAAATTTGCGGAGCAGAGTAATTACAGTTGAAGGATCTAAAGCATTGCAGGCTGATATTAAAGTACCTAGAAGAATAGTAACGAGGAGTAATAGAAAGAAAGCACAAGTAGAGGTTGTAGCTTCGATTCCTGAAGTTCATTCTGAAGAAATGAAGTCTAGGAGTGATGACGGTTTGGTAAATAAAGGTCGTTCTAAGAGACAAAAGTGTGGGAATGCTACTGTGAAAATTGATGAACGACATGACAACTTTACAAAGTCTCAGAATCTGTTAAACAGACAGGAATCAGGAACTTCTGTAGCTCCAGTCGCTGATGAAACAGTAGCAATCAAAAAGATCAGGAAGCTTGGGAGGAACAAGAAAACAAACGAAGCAACTGATGTTACTGATCCAAGTATAGAGCATACCGTTGTGGTACCTGTGACGAAGAGTTCAGTCGTTCATGAACCCAACAAGGAGATCAAGAGGCCGAATCATAATGCCCCAGAGCTCCAGATATGCGTGGAGAAATTAGTCCATATTACTGCGAAGGAAAAAAAGTTACACAACTTGCAGATAGGCCAGGTAATAAATGAACCACCAAATGAAGATTCTTATGTCGACTGTACTGTTGGAGATGGAAGGGAAACTCATTTAGGCCAAAAGCATGTTGAAGAATTACAGAGGAAATCAAGATGTACAAGAAGTGGATTGGTATTAGAAGCTAATAAGAATGATGGAAGGCTGAGGGCGAAGAAGAGAACAAAATCTTCATGTTTGGATGATGATTCTTTTTCACGCGGGAAAGTTGAAGTGACTAGTAGATCAGACTCTACTGACCTGCTGGACGAGAAAGGTAGTTCATGCAGACATGAAGATGTTTCTGAGCAAACTGTGGAAGTTATAGACAGTCATATAGATCAAGGACCTTTTCATCCATGTTTGTCTCTATTTGTGACAGAAGATATACCCACCATTAATGCACACAACAGTTTTTTTGGTGAAGAGCAACCAATCCATAAGCATGAAAATTCTAGTAAGAAAACAGCAGCTAATGAACTGAAAGTTGCAGAAGAGAAAATTTTCTTGACGAAGGAAGTTGAGCCTGTGGGGTTCGATTTGCTAGACACCAAAAAAATGGACAGCAATGTTGGTTTCTCATGCTCTTCACAAGGAATTCCTTCTGCTGACTGGTCAGTTAAGAATGTGACTCTAGAAGGAGGTAGCAGTCACTCTGGTTTAGACAGCACAAATAAGGTTAGTAAACGTTTATCCACATCTTTTGCTAAACAATTAGTAATGTGTGTGGCGTTTTATCTTAGGTAAAGGATCGGCAAGGCAGTCAGGGCTTCGTTGGTGAGTCAGCCTTCAAGCGCACATATGACAACCAAATGTTGGTTAGAGGCGATAATGATTTTTTGTCTAACAATTCAATTGATGTTTCTATCAAATTGAAAGATGGGTCTTCATATTCTGAAGAAGTGATGAAAGAAGACAGTACTGTTCTTGAAACTGAGTGTATGAGCAATACAATTTATTCAAAAGATCAAAAAGATGGAGATGGATTGAATATGTGTTTAAATATTCGTGATGCGCCATTCATATGCCATCGTGAAGAACATTCCCATGTTTCTGCTACTCACACTTGTTCATTGAATCAACCCAAAACGATTACACTCCAAGTTAATGGTGATGGTGTTCAAGAAAACACTTCTAACACTTCCAGTTGTGATAGTGACCTTAAAGGTATGTTTAAGTAAAATGTTTAAAACTTCTATAGTTTGGTGGGTCCAATATGTTCACTTCACACCAATATGTTTATTTAATGTCTTCTTATGCTAGTTGTTAATTTGCAGATAAAGCAGTCCTGCCATTAACTGTTTTTGCTTGTAATGATTTAGTTGATTTCTTCGATCAGCCAAAGATTTCCAGAAATTCTATTGGAAGTTATGGAGTTGCTTCTATGGCATCATCAAGTGCTGCATATGAAGAATTCTGTGGACTGAAAGATGTTAATGATACAAATGTGCCATGTGATAGTCTGCATGCATATGAAGTTGTGAAGCAAGAGGGCATATTGAAGTATTCATCATCAAACTGTGAAATTACTGCTAACAGCGTGGAGCATTCTCAAGGTGAACAAAGACAATCACAGGAATCTTCTACTGCTGTTCCTGATTTTCAGTCTTGTAACATAGTACAAGATGATGATAGATGCGTCAACAAATTTGGTTCTTGCTCTAGATGTGTAATAAATTGTAATTTTTCAGAACAAGCAATTGACCAAAGGGTTCTTTCACCTATAAGACCGGAAATCAGCAGTGAAATCCAGAAAACTCCTTTAGAGGTTAAAGTTATCAATATACCATCTTCAGGTGATAACTTATACAAAAATCATCACGATGATAATTCATGTCGTGTTGACTTGATCAAACCAAGTGATCATAGAGAACTTTCAGGATTCAGAAGTTATGGAAGAAATTCTTATTCTGAAGGTTTTGGAATGCAAGGTGGAAAATCAACATCCTTACCAGAAAAGTCTGGAGGTGCAATTACAGTTATTTTTGAACAAATGAAAGGTCTTCAATTTGATGTTGCTAAAGAAGTACCTTCTGAGCTGAAGTTGTTTGTAGATTATGAAGCGCAGGCATTACTGCAAGATGAACTCAATCTTGAAGAACAGCAAGTCTTGCGAACAGGATCTTCTTTGTCTACTGTTGCATCTCCCAAGAGTGGAATGGCTAGTGATGCGCTTCTGTCAGATGATGAAAGAAGGCATGATGGAACCAAAGGAGTTGACTTGCCATCTCATTCTGGATTCAAAGACAAAAGAATTGCACCAGCCATTACAGAGATCAATGATGTTCTTGGCTCATCATGTAAGGATACTTTTGATCACTCTCCTATTCATCTAGCTCAAAGTTCAGGTACGTCACCGGATTGCACACATTTCATTGCTTTACCTTTGATGTTTATTTTTCACATGTGCAGTTCCCTACTGCTAAAAATAGTTCTCAGGCCAGTTGCTTTTGGCAACTTTTCCAAAATATTCATTAGTTCAAGTTCTGGTTAAATAATCTACCATCAAGAGTCACTATTATGTTAACTAAATGAGTATTGTGTTTATAGGCAAATTTCAAGGTGATATATGGGCTACTATAAGTACGTCAAATAGTGTGAGGAAAATTGAAGCAGTATGTAATGCAGATTCTCCATGTGAAGAAGATAATCTTGAGGTAATTAACATGGAGGATCATCAACCACAGATGGCTGTCTCTCCTTTTTGTGTAGTTTCCTCAATTGAAGGAAATGCATGTTTTCTTAATGATGAATTTAAACAACCAAAACATGCAAACTCAAGTGAATCAGCCAATGCCATCGAAGAGGATGCTCCTAATAAATTGCCATTATCTCTGTCCGTCCCCAAGGATATTAATATTCTGAATAATGATGACTTAAGCATTTCAAGAGTTGAAAAGAAGTCTGAGTTTCTGGCACCATTTTCTGGTGGATTGAAAGAAGTTAAGGAAGTTGCAGTTATCCATGATGGGGTTGAGAATAGTGGATTGAATGCATCATATGGGTTCTCCAACTGTGAAAGCAAACATGCTAAATCATTGTCTAATGGTAGTGCCCTGGCTATTAAATTTTATATGGAATCAGTTCATAATCTAGATGAGGTGCAAAACAAATTTCAAGCTTCTTTGGATGCTGATAGTAAAATCACAGGAATTCCAGTGAATGAAGGTATGTCGAAAACCCCTTTATTGAAACCATCTGCATAAATTATTCTCCTCATGATAGAATTATAATATTTTTCAGATTTTCCAGGAGGATTGAAAGGGAGAAAATCTTATGGCACTACAGCATCATCAGTCGAATATGGTCAGTCTTCCGCTATGGTTGTATGCTTAATGAACACAGTTTGTATAGCCTAATTCCATAAAATTATATTCCTTATCAACTGTACAACTTACATGTTATGCTACTTGTGTATGGTGACTGTCTATAGCTGCTCGCTCATATGTGAGATTTTAGGAGAGAATCAGGAGAAGCCGTTACTTGTTTTGCCATAGTATTTATTTAACTGTTGTTGAGAGTTGCAAGTGCATAAATCATTGCAAGGTGATATTTATGGTTGTGTATTAGTGAAATAACTTAAGTTGACTAGAATTGTAAGTCCTCACATGTTTCCCTTTATTATTCCTTCATTGTTTTCTTGGCAATATGATTTGAGGCTTTGGAATTTGTATCTCTTATTTAGTACTAGTAAGCTCATATGCTTTATTTCTTCACATTTTTCAGTTTACTGAATTTTTTTTCCTTGTGGTTATTTCTGCACCTTGCGACTCTTTCTCACTGAAATTTATATTGAGTTAACTAAGAAAGAGGAAATCATATTGCCAGCATGTTGTACCAATGTGGATCTCCCAACGGATAATGTGAAGGATGATGAAAACAATCTGAATGGTCCATCTAAGATCTTAATGGAAGAGGTTGATTCAAGGATGAATGAAGACAATGAGGAAGTCGAGGTTACCATGAGGCAGGAAACTGAAAATTGGCTAGATACAAGTGTTCATGAAGAAGATGCCCAAGAGTGCTTGCCACTCAAAAATGAATCAGATAACCGTTCATTTGAACTCACAGGTAGAAGAACTCCTAGGATGATTGTCTATGAACAATTGTCATTTAGCTAATTCAGTTCCTCCCATGACAACTTTTTCATTATTGCAGCATCATGCAAAACAATATACAGTTTTGAACGACAATGTATAGAAGATCATGATGAAGCAGGTATGAACAGAAGTAATTTTCTAGGAATTCTTTTTCTAAAGAGATCTCAAGAATTTTTTTCTACATGGCAGATATTGGTCATTCACCCAAGAATGAGCACGAAACTGTTAGCAATATTGATAACACCAAGACAAGAGGAAATTTGACTTCCCCAACTTTAACTACTGTTCAAAGTAAATTGGAGACCTCAATGCCTAATTTAGATAATAGGAATCTCCTCTCGTCTGATGCTGTTGATGAAGGTGGAGAACATTTATGTACTAGTCCTCCGGTGCCTAAGGCGCCCCTAGTTTCTGTGGATAAAAATAGTGAAATTTTAAATATTTGTCAAGTAGAGCCAGATCTTACGAGGTTTGAAGAAGCTGAAACAGATAAGGATAATGCCGATGGATGCAATGTATCCCCTAGTACCAATGAGCATTATGATGGAAAGGTGGAAAATTCTTCATCAAAAAGTCCAAAAGATGGCTCAAGTACTATTCTTTTTTCTGATTTTTTTTTATATTGTTAAGCTATGGTTATCTACATTTTTGCATCTTTAAAATTAGACGGTATCCTTATTGAATGTTTCCTGTTATAATTTCAGGTGTTCAAAGCAGCCTCAATTATTCTTATCAGCATTCTAAAACTGAAGAAATTCGCATTGCAATTGATGTGCCATTGATGTTCTCAGGAGATCTATTTAATGTGGAAAGAACCCAGTCAAACGATGCTAATAATAAATCTAACCAGAAAAAATTCTTTTCGGATTATTCAAAGGGTAGATCAGCAGCAACAAATATGGTAGGAGAGATTGAGAATACTAAAAATGAACAGGAGGAACAAACAATAGATGGAACTATGGATTTTGAATATCTGACACGATTGGAAGCATCAACCATCTGCTCTGATTCCGCTACTGTGGATGAACTCGAAAATCAAGGTACACCATAGTACCTACTTTTCTTTGGAAAAGTTATTTCTATGAATATATTGTTTGGTGTTTGAAAAGATTCTTTACCATGTCAGTTACCGTTCCATTTGATGTGGAAAGCACGCCCAGAAAGGACACCACCATTGAAAATGAAGGTCAGTATATTTAAATGATCTTTCTTGCTTGCTTGCTTTCTTTCTTTCTTTCAGAGTTCTAATTGAAACGTACTGTTTCATGATGGATTAGATAATGAATGCATTGAGAATACATCAAAAAAATATCTTGCTACTCAGCATTTGGTTGAAGCAGGAAACAGAAATGAAAAAGACATTGAGACCCCTGACATGGCAAGCTCTCAGAATGCACATAGTAGATGCGTTATTGAAGAATCAGAATCTGCTATAGGTATAAAGGACTTGTTTGAAGATCTTTCAGCAACAACTATGTCAGTCAGCAGCCCAGGAGGATCAGCCATGGGCGAAGTTATCTCAGAGAGCACAAATGATACGCCTAAGATGACCATTGGATCTTTTGAAATTGCATTCGATGCATGCTCTGCACTCCATGAATTGGAACCAATTGGAGTTTTGGGCACACTCGGAGATACACTGATAATGCCAACTGAAGAAGTCTCTTCAAATTCAACTAATCACTTTGAATGTGAGATGAAAAACGCTCAAGAATTTAGTACAGAGAAGAAAAGTAACATTTGTCTGACTATCAACAGATCCATTGAAATTGAAGCTCAAACTTCCAACATTGAAATTGGTTCGGTAGCCGTATCTTGTGAAGTCAAACCAGTAAGCTCTTTAGGCACACCAAAAGATACACCAATTTTGCCCAATGAACAGGAAAATAGGGATGCTGGAATTCCCATCTGTCCTGGAGCAGCAGTCATGTTCGATCAAATCACAAAATGCAAGAAAGATGTAGCTCAAGAGAATACTGCCGAAGACATAAATTTAACATCTAAGACAATCATCACATCTTCTGATGTAGCACTTGAAAAGCTCAGCACTGCTAGCACATCTGGAGAAGAGCAGCTGAGCACAACAGAAGCTGAAATTGTTCGAGTTAACAATATAATTCTGGAAGAGAAATGTGGAGATGGTGGTAGTAAGGTTCAGGAACTCCTTGTTGAAACCATAAATATGAATAAACTGTCTCAGCCAACACAGGGAATTGCTCCAGCTTATTCCAGTTCAGAACATAGCAGTTTCACTAATGATGATCCCACGGAATCTCCAGGTTAGCTAATAGTTGCCTTTAGGTTTTAGTTCGATATAATGATGTATGTATTCAACTTGTTTTTCGATTCAGAGTTGACAATAGAATGGGAGGAGGAATTCAGCCGCAAGTTATTAGATTTCAGGGTTTCCAGCGCCATTAAAACTAGCGAGCCGGCTGCTATGCCAGGCAAGGAGAATGCACCAGCAATCAGAAAGGATCTGCCGCAGATGCACCCAGTGGATGGATCAGCAATTAAATCATCGAGAAAGGCATTAAAGACTATTAATAATAATTAACGTGTGGAAATTTCAACGTTCCTGGTTTCGCTCCGTTTTTATAGTAGTGGATTTCAACGTGTGGTTGAAGAAATGGTGTGTGATAAATGTAGCTACTCAGATTGGTTTGCAAGTGTATTGGTGGGCATGATTGTGTTGATTGGTGAATTTGTTATCTATAAAGTAGGACCAAGAATTTTAAACTTGAGGCCTTTAATTATCAATATTTTTCTTGCACAGTTCATTCTCCCCCCTCCTTATTGTAACTACTAAAACATGTGCCATATCTTCTCCAGCGGGGAAAATAGGGATCTGATTCATCTGAATGCGGACCCATTGCGGGTATTTTTGTCTATTCGAAAGGAAAAAAACAGTAGTGAAAAAAGTATTCTTATTCAATTTTTGTTTTATAACCCACATGTCCCATTTTTCGTATCCAATTAATTTGAACGAAAATCGATCCGGTTCATAAATATTTTTCATCAATTTTTTGAAAATTGATAAATTTGTCATCAATTTTTAAGATAAATCATGAAAGTTCTATAGTAAATCATCCTTATAACTTATAAGATCGTCCAATATTGAATCGATACTTTGCTTGGGAAGATAAACTTGTGGATTTTTTCCATCCATGGGTAGTTTAATCCACGATCGTTTAACACAAATTTTTCCACTAAATTTAATATCAGTACATGTTTCAATAAAAAATTGAACCATGACACTCCCTTATTCCAATTGACAAAAGACAACTACGCTCGCCTCAGCGTTCTTGCTAACCTATCCCAGGATCAACATAGAAAAAATAAATCACAAGTGACTACTAATTCTTGAAATAGTGACTAAAGCATGAGAGAGATATTTCCCTTTATTACACTGAAATTCGAATCTCAGACCTCAAGTTGACAGTATCTTATGTACTAACCACTATACCGTCAACATGGAGGAGGTAAATCACGGATGACTACTAACCTTTGGAATAGTGACTAGCACATAAGAGAGGTATTTACCTTGACTTTGCCGAGATTCGAATCCCAGATCTCATTGTGACAACACCTTATGCGCTAACTACTAAATCTATCCGAGAGGACACGTAGATTTGATGGATGATGTCGTTCATATATTGGTATCCAACTCTAACATCACTAAATTCCTCTCTTTCCACTGCATCGAGGGCTGAAATCATTGGATATTTTTGAAGGCCCGTGGAGTTGGAAGCCCTGTTGACGTTGGTGCCCCCTCTGTGTTTCATCTGAGTTTTCATGGCAGGTGAAAATTTTTTATAGAACCAAACTTGTCAACTCAAGATTAAACTTGATAAAGCCGCAAAATTTGTTCAAGTATCAAAGTGAGTACAAAAAGCACAAGATGGTAATAATTTATTTTCTTTGTTTCCTTTACGTGAAGAATACCAAAACAAAAAGAAGTATAAAGAGTACAATTAAGAACGCTATCATCATGGTTTGGCACTTAGCGCCGGTCTTCTTCATCAGCATTGCAACTTTTCTCTGTGCATTCAAATTCTCTTTTAGTACGAGTCGGAGATCTTAATGAAAAACCAGATCAAAAATGATTCAGTCTTCAAAATCCAGCTCAAAATTGATTTGAGCTTTTAGATTCAGACTGAAATGATTTAGTTTCTTTACTTTTGCTATGAACCGAATTTGGTTAAATTTAGACAAATAAGATATTAATCATGTTTTGGCTACTAACTTTCATATAAAATACCAAATTGAATATTTAACTTTTGTGGGAAAATGCTGAAGTGGAGTCATGTTGTACAAATAGAAATGTAATAAATAATAATTAATAAGAGAAGAAAGGAAATAACCTTCACAAAGTCAAGCCTGCTTGAAGTGATATCCATTTCCTTGCCTAGTTCATCGAATATCATTTCCTGCAAACCAGAAGTCTTGTTAATTAAATGCCAAAAGAAATTCAACTTGGGAGCTTCACAATTCTTCTAAACCACAGGATCAGTTTGAAGGAACAGATAAAAAAACCTAGGAATAGAAAATTATTTGATGGTGATATAGAGGAAGATGAACATTCATATTTATTATCTATGGAAAATATTCATGCACTTCAATTAATATTTATGTTCATTATCTATTACTCGAATGATCGTCAGGTCAGACAATGTAATCATGTACTTCTTGTTCAACGTACCTGCCCAATGAGTTCATCGTGAATGGTAAGCCCCATGTCTCCAATTCTCTGGACACTAGCACTAAGCTCATCAAGCTCCTCGTCTTGTCTCCTGAATGATCATGATAAATAGTGAGATGCATTATAAAAAAGAGTTCAATATGGCAACAAGCCATAAGTATCAACAATTTAAGGTTATTTTATCTACTCTTGAATTTCATTTAAAGCCATTTGTAGGCCATTTAGATATTAAAAGGCATCTCTTTATAGCTCAAAATCCACTTTAATAAAAATAAATTCCATGCTAATTAAATTGCCTTAACTGTCAGTGGATAAGGCTTGTTGACAAAATACCCATGGGTTGGGATAGCCCCTAAAGGGTGTAGATGGCCCCCGGGCTAACTCAGCTAGTAAGTGCATAGGATAATGACTGTAGTGGTCAGGGGGTCAAAACTTGACAAGGGATTTTATCACCTCTGTGAACCCCTATCCTTGCACTTGCCAATTTGGGTTCCAGTTGAACTCCCTTTCAATGGCGTGGGACAGTCATGAGGGGGCCGTTAACGTGGCAGTACCACATTTTTCCTAAAAGGGTGGAGATGTGATATTTCACAAATATTGTAACAGCATTAACAGTAGTAGCACAAAATTAGTCCTACTTGTGATCAATAATTACATAAAAAGAAAATCTAGACTAGATGGCTGATCAACAAGCTTGAGAGAGCCCATAAAAAAGTACAATTCCAAATTATGTGTAACAGATGCACCAAGTCAGCTTCTCTAACATTTTCATTAATATAATATAATTAACAAATTATGAGTAAACAAATAACTTGATGAGGAGTATTTGTTGATCTGATTCTGAGGTAATAAAATCACAATAATCTTTTTTGTATTGGTTTGATCCTTCAGCATGAGAAGTATTGCCATCTGGAATTTGCATCAGCTCTTTATGCACGCCTTTTACATCTGAGCTAAGCAGATTCAGCTTTTCCTTTCCAGCCTCTACAATTCTCTTCACAGCGTCCACCTATAACACTACTAAAATTGTAATGAATGGGGAAGACACCAGGTCTTAGCAAAACTTGCAAAAGATTAAGGTGTTCCTCTCATCATATGTTAAAATTAAATTAATGCAGTTTAAGCTTACCTGATTATGAGCGGTGGCAGTCCATCTCTGACTTTTCTCAAGCTCAACATGATCAAGTCCATACCAAGCAGGATCTCTGGAAGAATCTGCAATTGCCTTCTCCAATTTATCAACCTTCCCACAGAAAGAAGTACAAATTCAGGGAAACATTGAATATTACAAACAATCAGGAAGCAAATTTAAGTATGGTCCAGTGCCACCTGCCCAAGGAAAAGAGAAAAAGTAATGAAAAATACTCCTTTTTTATGTTGAATATCCTATTTAGCAATTGTTCACAAATATTCCAACTTCAGTTGTCATATAGAAATCCCAGATCTATCATGTATACCAATCCCTCAAACTAAATTTGTATTCCCACTAGTTGTTTTAGGTAATCAGTGCCAATAAAATTAAAAGGCAGTACCTGCCATTTTATGTTCTCACAGCTGGTAAGTAGCTCTCTTGTCAGGTTAGTGTGCTCTCCTGTGTATGAAGGTGTCTGTTTCCATTGATGAAAAGTAACTTGCAGTGTATCAATCTGCAAACATAAATAGATAAACACAACAGATGAAATCATAGACAAATGTCAGCCCCAAGGACTTAATTCAAGATAAAATGTACTATAAATAGTTCTTGGAGGTAAAAAAAATTTATGTCCTTCAAAAGAATCATTCAAACATAAAGTACAACAGTAAGAATCACCAATTTTGGAAAAACAAAAAGAAGCAAGGTCATCAATTCACTTAAGACTATAAATTTCTAGTTTTGAACCTAAACTTGTTTTTTTGCTGCTGATAAAGATAATATATCTTGATTCTTTTTCAATCTATAATGCTCTTATAAGTTAGAATCCATGGAAAAAAATACAACAGTATCAGGATGATCTGTGCTATGCTAAGTTGCGAACCAAATCTACTAAAGTTGAGCAAACAACAAATATAACTTGCATGGAAGAACATCTTATCACATAGACAAAGCAAAGCAAAAAACTAAAATTTCATTTGTCATGCTTCAAATTTTCAAATATTCCTGTCAAACACAAAACGTCTTTGTGACCCTTTAGTTTTTTTTCTTTGTCAATGTTTATGATTGCCTTTAGTTGGAAGCATGAGCTTTTATTTGTGCAGTTTGCCTTAGAGACTGATGATTTTACCTCTTTCAAACTCAATGTCAGAAACTTCCTTATTTTTATGGTTCCATATGAGCAGATCTCAGCGACTACACTGTATTATCCCTTAATATAATTTGATATAAAAATTAATATGGAACACTAGGTTGCTCAAATAAAAAATGACAGCCCGGTGCACGAAGCTCCCGCCATGCGGGGTCCCGGGGAAGGATCCATTGTACGCAGCCTTACCCTGCTTTTTGCAAGAGGCTATTTCCAGGATTCGAACCCGTGACCTTTTGGTCACATGGCAACAACTTTACCGTTGCGCCAAGGCTCCCCTTCACACTAGGTTGCTCAAATAGAAGACATAATCCACTACTATGCCCTTTATTCTTTGGCAAACTTTTCTCATTCTCGTATCTTTATACATTTTTTTTGCTAATTTATTATGTTCAACATTTCAAGCTTCTCCAATATAACAACACAGCCCTTGCTAACTAAAACACAAGGACAAAGTGACAGCATTGCCCACAAAATTTCCCTTGTTTTTCTACAACTAGAGTTTTCTATTTTCCTCTCAATGATACATACATACAAATTAATGAAACTACACATTTACTATACAAAAACAATGGCGGAATCTCTCTCATCATCTAGTCACACTAAACTCCCTCAATGCTCACCACTTGCTTGGCTGACCCAATACCTAATGGATTTGTCATTTAAGAAAGAGAAGAATCCTACCTCAAACTCAAAGATTGCATGCATTAATCCCAATCAAGCCCTATTCACTATTATTCACCTTCTCCACCAACAAATATCCCCATCTGCACACTACAAGACCTGATCGCCTTCATCTCTGTGGGATTCAGTCCTTCAATGATACCTCACGATTGAGACCCATGTAATCTCTACAACTCTCTCACCTTTGCCCAAACTCAGTCCCCATTGTGCCTCCCTGACCTTCTCCACTCAACCACAAGACTCAGTCCTCTCAACCAATCAACTACAATGAACTGGTCTTCATGCAAAACAGCAAGCCAGTGGCCCAATTTTTCTCAAGCATCCATATCTCTCTCTTCCCTTGAATGTCATCTCCACTAGCAATTGTTACTGACCACTATTCCACTAATGAACCCTCTAGGAGAAGGCTGGGAGTCTATTTGCCAGAAACAACACCACTCACAACCTTCTCATCTGTACAAATTTGATAGCCACCTACCTTGTATCCTTGCTGGCGAAAGACAAGTCCACTAGCTTTTTGATCAAACTGAAGCATTGTTTTGCAATCTAATTTAAAGAGAGACTTTGGCTATGGTTGATATTGTGGCAAGCGATACTCATTCCTCCTTATCCCCTTCTCTTGCTTGAATGGAGAATCCATTATGCTAGGGAGCCAGCAAAGCAATAGGCTGACAATGAGGGATCTTAGTGTGACTAGGTGATGACGGAGAAAATTCCACCATTACTTTTGCAAAATAAACATGCACCTTTGTTAATTTATATGTATGTACCAATTGAGGGGAATATAGAAAATAAAAAAGGAAGTTGTTCATCTTAACCGGCAAGTGAGATTATGGATATTTTATGAGGTGGAAAATAACCTGAAATAGATTTGAGCACATCTGCCAAAAGTTTGAGCCTGCACATGCATTGTAACTCTAATTGAACCCAAACCTAGTGCGATTTTGCTAAATCTTATTTGAGCTCTTTCGTCTTTGCCAAATCTTATTCACGATTGTTAGTTATTAATAATCGTGAATTTACTTGCTATATATGAAAAATATAATATTCACACGGGAAGGGGCTCACTCAGGGCATGACACATGCAGCCCACTATTTCAAATTCAGCGTACGCTAATCATTCATCCCAGGAATCATGAAGAGCACTTCACAGATCAGATTGTACGAAGCAATCGAGCAAAACAAAAACTTGGAAGAATAAATTAACTCCGAATTAGTTGAATCACCCAAATATAGAACTTACGGACTCCTGAATCTCCCCTTTCACTGCATAGAATGGATCTTGTGCTGAAGTCATATCCGAGAGTAACGACCAGATCCTCCGTTCACCTGAAACTACAAAACAAATGAAGAATCACAAATCCCGCAGCACAACCCGACCGAAGCTACAGACAAAATCTAAGAAAAACAACAAGAAGATTAGGGATGCCGATCATCAGAGAACAGACGGAGTAACGTTATGAAGCGATCGGATCCGGGAAGGAGAAGAGGATAAGGTGAGAGAGAAAGCGATCAGAGAAGGTGTGCAGTAGCAGTACCTGATACGACGGTGTAGAGAGAGAGGTAGGCGCCGTCGCCGGTTGTAACGGCGGGTGAGTCGAGCGACAAGAAACGGGAGGTTTAGAAAATAAAAAAAAATATTTATTTTTGATCATTAAATATTAGTTATACGTATTAAAAAAAATCAGTAAATCCTAATGGCCAGCCCGCCAGAAAATAAATTTATATTGTTAAAAAAATAATTAAACTAATTAAAAATTAATTAAATATTATTAATAAAAATTAATTAAATATTATTTTTAAAAATTAAATATTAAAAATGATGAGAACCGATATAATTGACTTATAAAATTATAATATTATCTTTAATAATAATTCTAAAAATTATATATATATATATATATATATATATATATATATATATATATATCCGGATTCTCACAATTTAGTATAATGATGAAGACCGGCTCGGTCCTAGTTATATTCATACATTAGTTATAATTAAAGTATAAAAATAAAATTCTGAAAAAAAAGTGAAATAAAATATTTATGAATATTTTTAATTTCAATCTATTCATGTCTTAGGAAATGTTAGTTTTAACTTGCTCACGTACTATTTTTTTAAATTTATTTTGGTATTTAATATTTATGATTCAGAATTTTAAAATATAATATTTAAATTAAAGGGAATTAAAATTTTAAAAAATAAACAGTTTTCACAGGTGGACGTATACTTAACAAAACTCTATATATAACTAACATTATATATGTTTACTGGCGTCTCTTCCGGGGCAGCTCCGTCAAGGGGCACAGTTCGGATCCTAAAAAGATTTGATAAAAAAACTAAAATCATAGATCCATAGCTCACATTATAAATGAAACAAAAAAGTTTTAAAAATTGGAAGACAAGTTAGAAACTACCATAGATAGCCTCAAGCTCGGCACTTACTCAAACACCATGGGTTAGGCTTGTGATATTAACTACAAGGGGCAAGGGTGGCTGCCCCTCTTAAATATTTTAATATAACATTATTATAAGGATAGTTTTAAAAAGCTTACACATAAATTATACTTAATAAAATATCCTCTAAATTCGTCTATATTAATCTGCAATCAAATGTTCGAATTAGAAAAAAAAAAATTCGTCATAAATGTTCTTTATCGATAGTCTTTGTTAATTAAAAAAATATTATTTAAATTTTATTATTATACTTTAATTTTTGTTATGGAATGATTCTTGTCTATATAAGTATTTGTCCCCGGGACATGATATCACGGTAGGATATTTAAGTTGTCACTCAGGTACTCGCGGTTCGATCCCCAGCTAAGACGTATTTGTAGGAATTTTCCTCCAAATGGGGAGCGCAATCAAATGATGCTGGGTGTCTGGTTGACTGCCGCGCGCGCTTCCTATTTACCTTAGTGGCCGATGAGAAACTTCCGTGAGGCCGGGGCCGATCACCCCAGAAATAGTCTATGAGGCTAACTGAGATTATCAATTTTTTTATATAAGTATTTTATCATATCTAGCTCTTTAACTCTTTGATAAAACTTTTGGATCCGGCCCTACCATGGGCATCCACTATATTATTTGTATATCATCATTATATAGTGTAGCGGAAATGTATCAAGTTGTCACACTTATAATTTTATCCCCAGTTACAATATATTTGTAGAGATTTTTTCTCTAAATGGGATATGCAACCATGGGATGTTGGGCTTCTAGGTCGCTCACTACAAGCGCTTCCCGATTTACTCTTAGTTGTCCGTGGAACACTTCCGTGGGGTTGGGCTGATCGTGCCCAGATTTGATGTTACCTGGTTTATCATTTGTCGCTCCTGGGGTTACGGTGCAACAAAAGGGTGGTAAGTTGTTACCTGAGTATCCACAGTTCGATCTCTCGTTACGATGCATTTATAGGTATTTTTTTCAAATGGGGCACGTAATCACAGAATGCTTGGCTTAGCTTCTGGGCTGCTTGCCTTGAGTGCTTCACGATTTACCTTAATAGTCGGTAGGAAATTTTCGTGGGACCAGGCTGGTCACCCTATATTCGGTGTTACCTAATTCAATATTTTGAAGGACGCTGAGTTGTCACCCATGCACCCGCGATTCAATCCCCAAATATGGCACATTTGTAAGAATTTGTTCTCCAAATGTAGAATGCAATAATAGAATACTAGATTTCTGGGCCCACGAGTGTTTCTCGATTTATCTTCGTAGTCGATGAAAAACTTTTATGTGGCACGATCGGTCGTCCCAAATTCGGTATTTCCTGATTTAACAAAATATATGCACATCATGTGTGCCCCTACCAGAGCTGTCCGATCTAGGGCACGGAACTTGGAGCGCACATCCGACCGTTGAATTCGAATCGTCAAACGTCACATCAGTAGCTGTCACCTCGAACGTGTGACGGCTGCGCCGGCGACACATGGCGCCCTTGCATAGGGCAACATTTAATGGGTGTGAGCGCGTGCTCAACCTTAATGGGGGTGATCTACGCATATTCCGAGGAGATTTGGGCGACGTCAACATTGACCGCCTAGCTCGCACCCCTCCAGAAGCGATAAGGTTCAAAGCGCCAATCGGCAGAGAAAGGTTAGTCCTACACGGGCCGATCGAAATCCAACCAACCCATTGATGGATCGGCCAATCGGTCACCAGACTACTTGTCCAGTCAGTCGGACTTGCAGCTTCCTTCGACTAGATTTGAGGGGGAGGCACGTAATCCGGTGGTAAAGTAGAGCCCGTCCGATAGGTTGTCAAAGTGGTCAATGTTAGGCGGATGTCCGATCGGACGAACTACCTCCATGGTCAGCAGGGTTATCAAAGTGGTCAACGTTAGGCGGCCGTCCGATCGGGCGAACTACCTCCATAGTCAGCAGGAAGAGTAGCCGGTCCGACACTTCGACAACTCGGTCAGACACCGAGCTTCCGACGCTCATGAAGCTCAATCAGGGAGACACGAAGGCCGAGCGACCATCCCGCTTGGCCAAACAATGGATGCAGCCTTGACTCGACAACAGGACTCCTTCACCCGACGGGGTGTAGCCAGTAACAGCTCATCGCCCGAACGGACGCTCGGCCTGGCCGTTGCATCGCCCGGATGGCCGAGCGACTCTCCCGCTCGACCTAATAATAGACAAAGGGAGCAGTTGGTAATATTTTCTTGGGAATCAGTGTCATTGACAGGCGGCGTGGTCGACGACATGGTCAGACAGAGAATCGTACGGTGGAAACTTCCACTATCACGTTAGAGATATGGCCGGACTGTTAAGGTATGACGTCAGACATGCTTTTCTGACACATCCTTTCCAGGTATGCTTTGAGAAGCGTGTACGTCTTGGGAAGCGTGCATGCGTCTCTCGGGAGCCCTATATAAGGACCCCCAGATTTCGACGGAGGTATGCTTTGATTACTGTAGGTACAGTTACGCTGCTCCTTTTTTCTCTAGTTCATTCTTCATTCTCCTACTGCAGTGATTGACTTGAGCGTCGGAGGACCATCGCCGGGAATCCCTCACTGGCTCGGCACTAACGACTTGTGGTTGCAGGCTCAGCTCGTAGGAGGTTCATGTCATCTTCGATCGATACCTAGTCAATATGAGTGTAGTCTCCTAGCTCACGAACAAGATCAGATATATAGTATAGTTGTATCAGATAGTATAGTTGTATGTCTTTTCTTTTTATTTGCTAAATAACTTTGATTTTTTTTCTTAAAGGTTTTATTTGAATCATTTCTTGTGATAGATAGTTGTTAGCTGAAATATTAATTTTTTATTGAAAAAAAAAGACTTTTTGGGTTATCCTTTTCTAACCTCTTTAGGAAATGAACAATGTAACCGCCAACAGGGATCATATTCATATCCCTCATCTAACGTTAGTTGGTCAGTCCCGATCGATCTTTAATCTTTAATCTTTAATCTTTTTATTTTTATTTTTATTTTTATTTAAAAACTTTAAACAAATAGCGAAGATTTAGTTGAGGATCACATCAAACTGCACACATCAAATCGTAGCCTACCAAATAATCATGATTATTTTTGACAAAATTAAAATAATATCCTTTTAATTGAATTGTCAAAATAAATCTTACTCTATTGTTCTTACCTGAATTATCTCTTTTTACTCGACCAATCTAAAGGCAAAGAAATTGAACCGACAATTAGATAAGCATTAGGATCAACATCATATCATAACAATTATAAGTCCTAGCTAGTTACTATAACACACAGTATAAGTGAGATCATAACTAATTTAAAGTTATTTTTGGTAAAAATAAAAAAAAAGAAGTGAAGCTTCGATGTCTTATCAGTGTTCCCTAACAATTAATTTTTTAATTGAACACGATAACTAACCCAATAATTTCAATGTCCTGTTGTTTATGACATGATTTTGGAATCTCACCTTCTCAAGAACTCCATCCTCGCGAGAGCGACCTCAAACCTAAAAGTATTGAAAATCTTAATGGCTAATTTTTTTTAACAATCAAGCTCTTACTGTTTTTTTTAATTAGGTAGTCAGTTCTTACAATTTAATTAATTTTGAAAATGGACAGTTTGGTTAACTTTTTTCTTCCCTCTATTCTTTTATTCCTCTTGTCACGACCTTATCTCCATATCATTTTATTTTATTTATTCCTCTTCATTTAAATAAATAAAATAAAATGATAGTTTTTATTTATGTCACGCTTCGAGTTTGATAATTATTAAAGGACAAAACACATATTTAAAATTCACACATTTCATTTTCACCATTATAATTGTTTAAATGATTCTAAGAGCATCTACAGCTCGCACTTTGACGGGAATGCAACAAACGTTCGTTAATTTTGAGGGTTCACGGAGCTGCTTTTTCGTTATTTTTTATTAAATATAAATATATATATATATTTTTTAAAAAATAAAAATAATAAAAATATTTAGAAAGTTAGGGAATATTAATCGTGATACATGTAATTATTTATATTTTTTAATTATTTATGTTATTTCATATTAACAATTTGTAAATTTAAATTTTATAAAACTTAATTATGTATAATTAAAATATGAAGAAGATACGAGGAATATATATAGTGATAAATGTGGGAATGAAATAGGTTCTTTACTTTTTAACATGATATAGATAGATAATGAAGGAGCTCATAAATCTTTTATTTTTTTTTTAATGATTTTCTAGTGGTACGTACTTTGCCACTTTGATACTAGCAAAGTCAGGTAGCCAAGCCACTTTAATGATATTTTAATATTCAAAATGGAATAGTAAATGTATGATAAATTAAAAAATAAATTTAATAAAAAAAGGATATATTTCTTTATTCTTTGCCCTTTTTTTTTTTTATCTCCTGAATTAAATTATTTGATTTCCTACGGTTACAGCGAGACCGCCACCGGTGAAGTCTCCAAGACAAGCCGTGGGGTCCTTATCAGTTGACCAATGAGTGAGTGAGTAAACAAGGGGAATGCATGTAGCGGTGCCCAGGCTTTATATTTCCAACTCTATGACTTCGCCCGTCGGGTGCGGCGTATTCCTTTGACTGAGGACGCGTTTCCGCTTGCCATGTCTTTGTTTCTTTGACAAGCGGCGTGCGTCACTCCGACCGGTAGGTGCGCGGCCATGGAGACGGGAGGTCCACCGCTGGCGCCTTCGGCCTTCGGCCACCGCTTCGGGCAGATCCCTATGCCGAACCCTCGCAGCGGCGGCGGCGGCGGAGGAGCTCACCGTCGGGCCATCTCCGAGACTTTCCTCAGCCTCCCCGACGACCTACTCTTCGACACCGACCCAGATTTCGGGGTTTCTGACTTGGACTTCCCCTCCCTCTCGGACGACAACGTGTCAGGAGGCTGCGAGGCGGGCAGCTCCGGAGCGCTCCTAGCGGAGCATGGAGCGGTGGATCACCCGGCGGCACCGTCGACGAGGCCGGTCCCGGGGGCTCACCTGAGGAGCTTGTCGGTGGATACCGCGCTCTTCGAGGGGCTGGGGTTCCAGGCCGGTGGCAGCTACGAAGGGGGACAAGAAAGGAAAGGGCACCATCGGCGGAGCGGCTCCATGGATGGGTCGATCTCGTCATTCGAGGAAGACTCGGCGTCGCTTCTATCAGATTATGCGAAGAAGGCCATGCCGGCTGATAAGCTCGCGGAGCTGGCCCTCCTCGACCCCAGAAGGGCAAAAAGGCACCATCTTTGTCTCCTCTTTCCATCTGCCCCTTTTATTCCTTACAATAATTCAACTCCTTCTTTAGCAATAACGTGCAATTTGATCTTTAGGTTCGATCGTTTGCTACTTTCTGTTTCGACTTCAAATATGATTTGTTTTGACTATTCTCATTCGATTATCCTTCTTTTCCACCTCTTTTTTCAGCTATGTTTGGTCCTTCACCTTTCGGCTGTTCTCAAATGTGAATTTTGCCTCCTTTTTAATGTATTTTTTTGTTCATTGGTTAGCTTTATCTGTTCAACTGAGTATACTAATTTTGTTCACTTTATTCTAATCTCTTTTAGCCTTTTTCTTTGATCTCGCCGTGTAACAGTTTTTTTTCTTTGTCTAATTCTTGCTACAGGATCCTTGCGAACAGACAATCTGCTGCGCGTTCTAAGGAAAGGAAAGTCCGTTACACAGGTGAACTTGAACGGAAGGTGCAAACACTTCAGACTGAGGCAACTACACTATCTGCACAGCTCACGGTTTTTCAGGTTTGAACTAGAGCTCACCATTCGATACCACTTAAACTTTTCAAATCATCATGAAAATTTAAGTGTTTTTTGGTGCTAGGCAAGCATCCTATGAAAGTAAAATTGATTCGTGATGTTTTCACAAGATTAAAAAACCAAAAGTTCTTTGTTCACATTGTTCTATTTGTTGTAAGTATCTGAAATAAGAGAGATGAGCGACTTGATTTTTTTAATAATGCAGAGAGATACCACTGATTTGACCACTGAGAATAGGGAGCTCAAGTTGCGGTTGCAGGCTATGGAACAACAGGCTCAACTTCGTGATGGTATGCTTTCATGCTCAGATTTATATTTTCTTCTACTTTTTTTTTTCCTTGTTTTTGGAGCTTTGAAACACATTAGCAATTTCTAGTTATGATTTTTATTAAATGGGCAGACGAGTTTAGTTTAGTTGTCAAAGGTACTACTGGCAAATAACTCTTGCCAAAAGATTCAAGTGTGCCATTGTAATCTTCTAAATTTAGGAAATACATTGATATCAAGAAATCACATGGTAGCTTCAAGTTACTAAAGGAATAACTAGACGGCATGAATTATTATTTTTGCTTCCTCTCCCTAACTTAAAAAATATTAAGAAATATATTTAGGATGCCTTGTTATTTCCTCAAGTGCATTATATAATATGGCTCATCTCATAAACATAGGATTTTTTTTTGATTGATTTTATACTGCAAAGGGACGAATTTTCTTATTATCACCCTGCAAAAGAACATTGAAGGTAGTCCAAAGCTTTCTAACATGCAGTTTTCTTCTCACACAATACTTAAGAATTACTATCATCATATCCTAAGATTTGCTTTCTTCTCACACAATGCAAGATCAACTTACATGTTTTTTTTCCTATGCTCTTCAGTATAAATGATGGCCATTCAGGAAGTATGCTAACTACAATTCATGATGGTTTTCCTTTACCACAAACTTACCATCTATGGTGACAAAAAACAGATAGGAGTTTAATAACTTTACTTTTGTGTTTGTTTGATGGAGGTTTTAAGTGGCTCAACATATTTCATCCTTGAAATTCAGTTTTTTAAGAGTGGGATGTTAAAAGCCTACCCAGTTGCATTACTATAATAGTAAGCACATAGGCTATAATGGGCACTGTTGCAATTTCAGTTAGTTGACACTTTACCATCCTTTATCCTCTTCCCCACTTTCCTATTTTCACCTGGCTAATAATCAATCTAATGAACTAGGTGAGGACATAAAAGCTGTTCCTACAACTTTCCTCCCTTTCTCTTTTCTTCACTTTGTTTTCTAACTGGAACAAAAGCATGTCATGAAAGAGGCATATAAGATGGGTGTGCTGAGACCATGTCTGCAAGGCCAGTGGAATATGTGGATATTATAAAAGCGAGGTGTGGGATACTAGACTGAGAAACCTTGGCAAGCACTCCTTCAATGTGTTGAGCGCTAGTGCATCCAGGACCCAAACACCTCAAAAGCTGTTCTAATCTAGGGCTATTTGAAGTTGACAAAGCCGACAACACACTAATGGATATGAAAGACATAGTTATTTACGGCAGGAGGCGCCCAAAAGCGCACAAGTGTTGTGGGGCCTGAGGAACTAGACATAAGGTGAGGCATATGCCTTATTGAAGTAAGGTGCTTTGGGTATAAATTTCTACCATTCAAACACATAGGGAATTTCACTATAGTCCATAAAATATTAAACAATAATGTAAATATAAAATTCACTAATATTTTAATATTAAAATAGTTTATCTTCATAATCAAAATCAAACTTCAAATTAAAGAAAAAACAAACTTCAAATATCTAAATCATCAAAATCTTCATCATCTTCTCGGTTTCCTCAAGACTCATTTCTTCCTCCTCTTCATCGATAAGTTGATTTGTAGAAGTTCTTCTCTTAGTTCTCAAAGAACAGTACCACTCATTTCTTCCTCCTCTTCAACGTGGTGTTGATTTTCAAAAATCAGCACCACTGTGGTACTTAAAATCAGCACCACAGTGGTGCGTTCTTTAAATACAGCACCGTAGTTGGCGGGAGGGGTAAAATAAGAAACAAGTGCGCCCTTTGGGAAATTTAAAAGTGCGTTGTGCCTTTTGAGAATTTTGCAACTTTAAATGCATCCTTCGATCAATTGTCGTTTCAAATAACATTACCTATAATATATTAAGGAAAAAAAATGATCACCTAGCGACTCTTTGGTTCTTTGTCTAATGGCCATGGGCATTCCAAAAATCCTTTAGCCCTTTTATACATTGGTAGTTGATACGTGATTTTAATTTGTAGTTCATCACCTTCACACATCACACTTATACAAACCCATCACAACTTCTATGTCATTTTGTATTTTAGAATCCGAATAGAAGAACTTTGGGGTTTAAAAATGACTAGCTGCATACAAAGGTCGATGGAGTTGTATCGACCATCTTTTTTCAATGATGTCAAAAATATTTAATTACTTATCTTCATTGCTATGGAATGAGGCATCAATAGCTTCCTTAGCCCTATCCATTGCCTCGTAAACGCATCCCATTGCAGGTTTTTTTCCCTAGTCAACCAAACAAAGAACTTTTACTAATGAACCGTCTATCTTTAAAACTTCAATAAGGCTAGGAAAATCATGCCTTAACCTCTCAAAAGGCGTATGTTTAAGCGCTCTTCATTCATGTACTGCTAGGGGTGCCAATTCAGATGGGTCAGGTCTGGCTTGGGTCGGGTTGAAAAAAAAATTATAAAAAAAATCCAACCCAAACGTGATACGAAGAATACAACCTGAAACCCCTAAACCTAAATTCGACTAACTCGAGCCCAACCTGAATAACCCGATTAAAAAAATGATTTTTTTTTTACTATTTTCCCAATAATTGTTCACTTTTATCTAATACTCCATCATTATTATACTAACATTGATATTGATATACATCAAAGCATCTTAATTTCCAAAATAAAATTTAATTTAATTTAATCCAAAAAAACCTCACTAAAACCTAAATTCGGCTCAATCTGGGCCAACCTAAATTCGACCCGAAAATCTCCGATCCAAACCCGACCCGAACCTGAAACCCCCAATCCGAATTTGATTTTTTTCGGGTTGAGTCAAGTCGAGTCATCGGGTCGGGTTTAATTTTGACACCCCTAAGTACTGCACCTAGGTCATTGCCCAAGTGCAAATGACGCGCTTGGCTGCGCCTTACGCCTAGGCGACGTGCGCTTTTCACAACTATGGAAAGAATCTAGTTACTTCTTTGTAGTTGGAATCTCTAGTTCTCTAAAATGAAATGGAAGAAAGACATCAATCAAATCTCTCAATTGACTCCACAAATTGTTGTCTAAAACATTGAAGAAATTCGTTCCTCAGATTTTATTAATATACATATTAATATGTATGAGAATGAATTTCCTAATAAAAACATCCTTTTTCTTATTTTTTTTAACACGGTATCAAAACCGGTTATATTTTTCTTAACCACCTAGCTAGCACAACCAAATGTCAACAGTTGAGTTGGTAGTGAGAATGACATGCTGATAGTCATGCTTTAATTGCAACGACTTCTTCACTTGAATGACATGCTGATCCTTGATAGTCAAGAATCATTCTCCCCTTTGTAGATCATGCTCCATTGAACCTAATAGACGCAACAATCATATGATACAAGTAACATTGGAAACTTGTCCCCTCAGGGCGGTGTGGTGGTTGAGGCATGAGGAGTTGCCACATGAGGTCTTAGGGTCAAAACTCGGCGCATCTGAGTATGTTCTCCCACATGCCTTGGTCACTTGCACTAATGAATAGTAGTCATCTGTGATTTACCTCCTCCGTGTTGGCCTAGGGACGAATTGGCGTGGGTGCTGGGGACAAGTGAATCGCCTTTTGCCACACAAGTAACATTGGAAACTTGTGCCATTGCCAAACCATGGGATGGTTGCATCTACCTCTCCTTGTCACATTGGTGGACCATTTCATTAGCTCACAACTATAGTTCTTGTGTATGGATTGCAGTAGGAGTAATCCTTGGGGGAGCATGAAACGGTCCTAGTGAAACCACAGCCTTGGCCTATATAGTGTCTATAAGAAGGGAACAACTCTTGGTTGGACCTACAAGTCCATCAACTCTCCCTCTTCCAATCGGTATGTTTTTGGTGGTTTGCGTTGGCCGACTAGAAGGGGGGTTGAATAGCCCTGCAAAAGTAAAAGAAAACTACCCTTCTTGAACTCTCAGAATAATACTTGCATAAAGTAAATAAAAGCAATAAACTAAAAGAGGAGGCAAAGGGTTTACTTGGTTACAACCGGGGAGGTTGTTAATCCAAGGAATGTGTCACACTAGTATCTCCTTCAGGCGGAGAAGCCTCTTACAGCAATGACGTACAGAAAAATAGAAGCTAAACTCTAAAGAAAGCGTACAAGTGTTGGAAATGCTAATTGCTTGAGTTATTGAGCTTCTTGGACCAACGCTATATTTATAGTCTTGGTCAGGGCGCCTGCAAGGGTTCCAGGTGCCTGGTAGGGGTTAAAACTTTATCCCTTCTCGCATAGATCGCGTTTGACTGCGATCTGAATAATATCCAGGTCCGGGTGCCCGGAATGGTTCCGGACGTCCGGACCAAGAAAGTCAACAGAGTTGACTTTCTCGATCCGGGCCCTCTGCTCCGGTTTAGTTCGCCTCGGTCCGGGTCTTCCGCTCCGGCTCTGTTTGCTTGGGTGATCTCGACCATCCGGAATAGGGCTCACTTAAACCCAACTTCCGACCTTCTCGAGCAACCTTCCGCTCCGGCTTCTCGTCCCTCGGAAATGCCGCTTGCCTCCTTCTCGCCCGCCCGCGTACTCTTCCGCAACACCTCGTCCCTCGGACGCATCAAGCCCGTCGGTTCTTTCCTGTGTCGTCCTTCTCGCTAGCTGCGTCTTTTGCTCGACTCCCTGTGCTCTTAAGCTTCTGCACACTTAGACACAAGGTTAAAACACCACAGGACCTAACTTAACTTGTTGATCACATCAAAACAACCTTGGGGCTCCAACAATCTCCCCCTTTTTGATGTGAGCAACCCAAGTTAAGGTAGGGTAAATAGACATAAAAATAAAATAACTAATATTGCAATAAAGTGCAAAAGGATAGAAAAATTGTAGCCTCCCCTTAAACTTATACTTTTCTTTCTCCCCCTTTGATCACATAAAAAATGGGATTCCAAGAAAAATCTAAGGGTTAAAACTTAGAAAATTTTGAAAATTATTTCAATGATTTTTAGAAAACATTTCTAAGTAAAAGAAAATCTCAAAGAAAATTTCTAAATTAGAAAAAAAAATCTAAGTTAGACAATTTTGCATAAAAAAATATTTTGAAAAATTTCTAAGTTTTTGTAATCAAAATTATTTTTGAGAATTTTCTAAGCAGAAAACTTAAGCAAGAAAATTTTTCTAAGCATTTTTTTTATTTCCAAAAAAAATATTTGAAACACTTTCTAAAGCATTATTTAATTTTAACTTTAATGCTTTATCAGAAAGTTAATTAAACATTTCATTTCAATATTTTGGCTTTCCGATAGTGGCGAGACACTAGGCCTTCTTGGTTATTGAGCCTCATAAAAAAATTAACTGTTTAATTTTCTCGCTGAAAGCGCTAAATCTAATTAATAATTCAAGTTAAACAAGACTTTGGAACCTAATATAGATTTCAGCCTACTGGATTAATTAAAAATTTCTTAAGGGCATACATTTTTGAAATATTTCTAATTTGTCCCTGGTGATATCTAAAATACCAATTTAAATTGTTGTATTTTCTAAAATTTGTATTATGGGAACATGCATGATTATTTAAAGAATCTATTTGTCTTTTCAAATTTTCATTTTCTAACTTTAATTTGTCTAACCCTTCTAATGGGCAAGATTTAGCTAGAATTACTTTTAAATTTTTAATTTCCTTTTCTAACTTGCAACAGACTTTAGTTAACAATTTAACAAACTTATAGAGTTTATCGGGAGGAAGAGACCGTACCTGACTTACCTTGTCGATCTCGTTATCCGTGTCTCTCCCTGAACTGCTGCTTTCTTCTGAAATAGCTCCCTCTTCATCGATGCTCATTTCGGACGAGCTTGAATCGTAGTCCTCGTCTTGATGACTTGCCAGTAATGCAAGTCCGGAGAAGACCTCGACTTCCGATTCAGACGACGTATCGTCCCACGTCGCCTTTAAGACCTTGCGCTTGTTTGTTTGGACAGACTTCTTGTCTTTGTCTTTGTCCTTGTTCTTTAGCTTGGGACAGTTGTCCTTCACGTGCCCTTCTTCGTTGCAGTGGTAGCAGCAGATCGTCCTTTTCTTTCTACCTGCGAATTGTTAGTTTTTCTATAATTATATAACTTCTTAAAGTGTCTTACCATCATAACCATTTCCTCGTCGTCGAGAGAAGACTCTGACTCATATTCGTCTCTTGATACTTTGAGGGCGATGTTTTGCTTGTGCTCCTTCGTACCTGCACATTTTGATTCATGTACTTCAAATGTGGAAAATAATTCTTCTAATGTATTTTTTCTAAGTCTTTCAAAATATAAAAGGCATCTACTAGTGATGTCCATTTTGAATTTCTAGGAAATGAATTGAGTGCGTACCTTAGCGAATTTCAGCTACTTATCTTTTCTCCGAGATTCGAAAGTCCGGTGATGATTTCCTTAATCTTCGAGTGCAGATGTGCGGTTGTTTCGTTTTCTTCAAGTCGCATGCTGGTGAGCTGGTTGCGAAGTAAATCCTGTCTTGCGAGCTTGATGGTGTCGACCTTTTAGCATGTCACGAGGTGCTCTAAATTAATTAAAATTGAAACTCATTAAGATTAAGACAAATGTTGTAGTAAGGAGTCCCAAGTCGTATTTTTCCAAGGGTAACTAGTAAATGTGTGAGTGCTCTAGAATTGATTCAAATGAAATTATTGCATCATCAAGGTCTATTATGCTTTTCCACTTGATTCACACACAATTTGGATTCATCTAATAAAACCATTTATGAAATCAGAGAAGGATTCACAACACAATTTCGTTCTCACAAAGTTAGTTTCAATTAAATTCAGATTTAAATGCACTATTTAATCAAGAAAATCAGTCATCAACCCTTCAATTCACATCCACAATCAAACTTAACAAGTAAATCGTAAGCTCAAACAAAATTATACCAAACAGAGGTAACAATCATAGCTAGAGTTTATCAATCTTCATTCAAGCAAGATTACAAGTACAAAGATCTAAATCAGAACAAAGGTTTACTAACTAGATCACAAAAGTCTAAAACTATCAGTATCAGTATTGCAAAATAAACCTAACAGAACAAAGATCATTTGCCAAAGTACAGTAGGTCTGGGTTTGAAAGCAAGAATTTGAAATCAGAAATACAAAATCTCAAACAGAAATTGGAATTGCAAAAAAAAGTTTCAGATCTAAAGATCTGAGCATGAACATGAACAATTCAAAGTCAAAACAAAGAAACCTAAAACCCTAAACATTCCACAAACCCAAACCGTAACCAAACTTCATCAATCTGCTGTCAACAGATATGTCTTTGGAAACCTCCCCTCCAACATCCAACAAACAATCAACTAAGCTCCCAACCATCACCAGAGAACAATCACAGCTCTTAGAAACCTCCCCTCAAACTCACATCCGACTGGTAACCCCATCAAACAAAGAACAGAGCATGAATTTGTAAATTCACAAACCGGATTGAATGGCCGCATCGTCCAAGTTTTGCTGTGGAATGGAGATCGGAAAGATGATCAGAGACTCTCAGAAATCTCCCTTCAAGCTCTAGTGGATGCGAAGATCGCTGATCGAGAAACCTCCCTCTCACCGGATCGCGGCGTTGAAACAGACTCCAAGTCGTGCCGAGAAACCTCCTTCTAGCACTCTCCGATCTTGGAAGATGGACGCCGACAGCTCAGGATCGCCGTCGGAGAAGAAAGTCTGCTCTCGAATCTGAATTGTGGAACGAGAACTCGGCATTGCGGAGAAGAAGGGAAGAAGATACTATAGTCGCGAAAACGCCGAGCCCAGCTTCCTTGTAGCTTCTCGCGGCTATTTAAATCCTCCCAAATCTGATCGGACGGTTGAGATTTCTCGGAGCTTGATCAACGGTGGAAGATAGCCTAAAATCTGATCCAACAATACTGATCTTCATCTACAGTCCAGATCTACTCCCCATTAGGTTGGATGGACCAAATGCTTGACGGATGGCTCAGATCTCTCCAATCTTCAATGGACAGTCCAAATCGATCCAAAGCTTGATCGCCTTGTTTAACCCTAGATTTGAGCCTAAATGTGGCCTGATCTGATCGGGTCCATGACCCTTTTGATGCCTACAAAATAATAATAAAATATTAGCATCAAATACCATGAAAATAAGTTAATTTGCAATTAGTTCCAAAATCATATGCAATTATGAAATATGATGTAAATGTGAGATTAAGCTATGAATAGACCAATAAAAATATGCATTATGATTCAAAATAATATAGCAAAATCATAGTTATCACTTGACTTCATACGTTCCTTTGTGCAGCTCAAGGAATTTTTCCCATAGTTCCTTTGCTGAGTGGTAGTTGCCGATCCAGTTGACTTCTTGTGGCGGAAGAACGCTCAGCAGATGGAATTCTGCCTTACCGTTTACTACGTAGTCGGCCTGCTCCTTTTTCGTCCACTTGTATTTTTCTTTGCCCTCCGGTGCTACAAAACCGAATTTCATAATTAAAAGTAAATCAAAGTCTGTCTTGAAAAATACTTGCATTCGCTTTTTCCAGCTAGCGAATTCCCCTTCGAATTTCGGCAGGTAGATACTTGGTCCGACCATTAATTCGGTGCTTAGTCCTCCTGAAGCGTCCTCGCTCTGATACCACTTGTTGGTTCGCGTTGGTCGGCTAGAAGGGGGGGGGGGTGGTTGAATAGCCCTGCAAAAGTAAAAGAAAATTACCCTTCTCGAACTCTCAGAATAGCACTTGCATAAAGTAAATAAAAGCAATAAACTAAAAGAGGAGGCAAAAGGTTTACTTGGTTACAACCGGAGAGGTTGTTAATCCAAGGAATGTGTCGCACTAGTATCTCCTTCAAGCGGAGAAGCCTCTTACAACAATGACACACAGAAAAATAGAAGCTAAACTCTAAAGAAAGCATACAAGGGTTGGAAATGCTAATTGTTTGAGTTATTGAGCTTCTTATAGCCTTGGTTGGGGCGCCTGGAAGGGTTCCAGGCGCCTAGGAAGGGATAAAACTTTATCCCTTCTCGCATAGATCGCGTTTGACCGCGATTTGGATAATATCCATGTCCGGGCGCCCAGAAGGGTTCCGGGCGCCCCAGACTGGTTCCGGGCGTCCGGATCAAGAAAGTCAACAGAGTTGACTTTTTCGGTCCGGACCCTCTGCTTCGGTTCAGTTCGCCTTGATCCGGGTCTTCCGCTACAGGACTTAATTCCCTTGGACTCAACCTTTTCGATAATGTGTTGAACTACTCATTCAAACTGTTTTCTCATTGAATTACTTAGACCAACTAAATTGGATTGCCAAATGATTCAGACCATCCCCTACCACCATAATCATTAACATTGACAATAGGAGGACCTTATTGATAAGATGAAATCCGATGGAATAAAGGACGAATAGTGTATACACCATTTTAGAATCCCAAACACCCTTGTGGTCCTTAGAGCCTTGACTTATTGTGCCCTGCCCTTTGTCCAGACACCCTTATTGGTTGTCTTGCTGATACTCACACTATAGTCTTTGCCACAATTGTCCTGAAATGGTGATGAAGTCCATGTTTGAAAGCCATACAATCCCTCACCACTCTGATTACAACCTATTGCACATACGGAGGTCCTAAGGAGCACTGTGAATGCTTTGACAACCTCACTTGGAGGTGATCGTGAATGCAATATTAAGAGGGACCCTATGGCTGGGCATAAGAAAACCTCTCATAAAAGAGGTGGTTGATGCCTCCTGCGTCTCTTGCCACCATGGAAGAGGAAGAAGGAAGAGTTATCGTCGGAGGAAGATGGGGTCATGGGATAAAGGAACCTTTTTTTTTTCAAGCAGACAAAAGAGGTGGTTTTAGTCTATTCCTAGTGTGCTTCTGATCTTACAATGACTCAACTGACATTGAGCACCATCTAGGGAATTTTTGAACCCAGATATCTATCCACTAATTTAGGTCCCACCCTATTATGCTGAGTTTTCTTAACAACCTTGAAAAGGGTCGCATAATGGTGGTATATGGACCTGCTAAGGGTTGCCATTCATCTTCTCCCAACTCACTTGAAGATTCATTGAGCGTTTCGCAGGATGTTGACTGGAAGAAGAATTCATACTTGCTTAACATCAAGCACTGGGAAGAAGAGTCTCTCTTAGAGACTATGTGTGAAGACTCGATGCGGAAGGAAACTGAAACATGGAAAGAACTTCAAAATCTTTCTCACGGTCACCATAACTGGGCTGATGGATTCGAGTTCACCTTTGATGTGCATCACAATCTTCCTAGAGTTTCATACCATTTCATAAAATGCACACTTTAATTTGATGAGGCTAAGTGAGCTCGTGAGATGAAAAAGGAGCGAAGTCCGAGTTTCTAGTTTCCTAGAGGATTTTAGTAATGAAGGTTAGAAGACATGAACAACAAACATGAAAGACATGAACCTATTTTCTCGATCAAGTTCACTTCTCTCACCACCGGCCAAGAAAAAAAATTCTTAGAAGGATCAGAACTTGTTTTTGTAGCCTGCCCCTTTGAAGATTCCCTCGTAACACCAAAGCCCTGTAAAATATTATTGATATCATCAGGACACAAGCCACACCGTGAAAGAATACCACCAATTGCAGGTGGATTTTGAGAAGCTCATCCATTGAGGGCACATGCTAAAGTCTGTGGTGGTCATGAGAGAAAGAGGTGTGATGCAAAACCTTGGATCCCCACCAGCCTATTGCAGGCATGATTTTTGGACGACCAATAATCAAAGGAGATTCATCGAGTGAACAGTGTGCCTACGCCCAAACAAATTCTCAAAATTGGTGTCAAGTGATCAGAGTCAACAGAGTTCTTCACATTTTCTTGGAAGACAAACCTTGGGTGATATCTTCCGAGTAGAATAACACCTTGGTCATCGCAGTGGAGATCTCCCATGCGTACATTTGTTGAATATTGTTAGATACCAAGACCACAATGGTAACATCGTCTTATTCAGCCTTCTCTAAACTTGGATTCATGGTGGACTTCTTAGTTGTGATAACACTGATTCACTTGACCGGCATCTCAGGGAGTGGCTAGTCTCGGCCAAAACTCAGGGTGGTGCCCCATTGGTGTGACATTACCAGATTCCTACTCATGGACTTGCCTAAGCCCGACAATGCTATCATTGGGAGGTTGACACTCAATCAGCATTGTGCAGCCGTCTCAATGCCATTTGATCGATGTAGGGGCTAAAGATGTTAGAGGCAATCCTTAGGATTTTTAAGATCAGTATGTAGAAATTAATTGTCACTTTATCATTGAGAAAATGTGATCTAGTAAGATCATCATTTCCTTTATCAATTCTAATGGTCAATTGGGAGATTTACTAACAAAAATTTTCTCAAGTCCAATAGTTAATTTCACCAACCTGACCAGTTGCTGGGAGCTTAACATCCTTAAGAACAAGTTTTTACGCTACCGAAAGGTTCTAATTTCGATCTCTGTATGGATGCATGACATTCCTGATCATGATCTTTTTTTCCTTTCCCACACAGCTTTGAATGAAGCTTTAAGAGAAGAAGTGCAGCGGCTTAGGATAGCAACTGGACAAGTTCCAAATGCAAGCGGAGATCACTTCAATGGAGTGTTTCAGCAGTCTATATCAAACTACTATTCTCACTCACAGCAGCTTCCTCCCATACATCCATCGAAAACTCAAAGTTCCTGCAATGGTCAGACACCGAGTGTCCATTCTCCAAACGATCCGATGGACTTCATGTGATGTGATGCCAAATCAATGATCTGATGTAAGAAATAATACCTTCACAAGCCTACGTGCAGGTAATTGACTCGAAGGGCACTTATGTTGGCTGTAACTTGTAGCAATTAGGAGTTGATGGATTTTGTATCATTAAATTACAAACTAATGTCTGTAAGGGAATGAATGACCTTCTCTGGTGGGTTTCACTCTGTACAGAGTTAATAATGAAAATACCTGTCTACCTACATGGTGAATGTGTAATATGAATATCCTCATATATTCTTTGAAGATGTGTAATTTGCACGTGTCATGTGTGTTTTTTATGCAAATATTTATTCCATTTTTTGTGATTATTATGGATTATTTCCATATTTAATAGGAAATGAAACTTAATTTCTATTGAATTGTTTATCCCTAACTTATACAGAAATAATTATTTTATTTATTTATTTATTTATTCTTTAAATAATAAATATAATTATTTGACTGTCCATTCAGACCAAATGGGTCCTGAGTCAGTGCGATTGAATGAGTCAATTAGGTTGATTGTGTTACTAAATTGCTTAGGTTGGCCAGGTGGGTTATCGGGTGACAAAATGTATATATATTTTTTTATTATTTAAGTTTCTAGCTTTTGGAACCCATTAATTTTGGATGTGATTGGTCCTTAAATTTTTCTGCTAGTTATGAAGGTAAATTTAAAAATAGAAGCATCTCATTATCCAGGAATCAACGTCCTAGATTTGTCAATTCTTTAGAGAAAAATATTTTATAGTACGTCATAATTGGGAATCGTTGTGGATACTTGAGAACCAACAAAATATACCGTAGCCGGGAGCACCATTGGGTGTGAGACAGACTAGACAAATTCGGCGGGCTAGACAAGCAAGCCTATCATGCAAGGCAACCTAACTAGATGAGCCAATAGTCACTTAGAGCAATCCAGTCACTTAGAGCAAGCAAGCTAGTAGACAAGTGAGGCTAAATAGACTAATTAAAAGAAAGATCTTGTAAGTTAGGCGAGTCATATAAAATATCAAGTAGGATGGAAATTATTTCCAACAATCACTCAAATAACCTAATAAAATAATCACAAGAAGGTATTCATTTAGGTATGACACTTAAGTCGGCATGGATCAGAGCTGTCACTCTAGCCCAGTCCTATTAAGTATTCATATTTATATTTTTTAATAGTACAATTAAAATAAAACGGTAAATTAAAGAAAAATATCCAATGATAATTATAACTTTACATGCAATCTCCATACCTAAAAAACTTTATTTCCACTCCCTACATGTAAAGTATTACTTGTTTCAACTCCCTCATACAAATATTGATACCAAAATTGTCCTTCAGATTTTTTAGGTACAAAAAAATCCAAAATTAAGTACAAAAAGTCTGAAAACGAGTATAATTCTTCTTAAAGTCAGTACTTTATATTAAAAATCGAGTATATTTTCTATCAAAATTATCCCTCTTATTTTTTAGGTATAAAAAGTCTAAAAATAAGTATAATTCCTGTTAAATTCAGCACTTTCCACTATAATCCAGTACTCTATACTAGGATCGAGTATATTTTTTATTGAAATTAACCTATATTTTTTAGGTACAAAAAGTCAAAAATTGAGTACAAAAAGTCCAAAAATGAGTATAATTCTTCTTAAAATCAGTCTTTATATTAAAAATCGAGTATATTTTCTATTAAATTCAGCACATTAAACTAAAATCGAGTATATTTTGAGGTGAAAAAAGAATCGTACTCAATTTAATAGAAAATATACTAAATTCTAATTTAATATACTGAATTTAAGAGGATTTATACTGATTTTTGGACTTTTTGTACCTAAAAATATCATGGGCAATTAGGTAAATATGTTTGACTGGGGAGTGAAAAGAAAGTTTTTCATGGATGGGGACTCCATGTAAAATTATGTTTACCAATGGGGAGTGCATGCAAATTTACCCAAAATAAAATTACAATCATCTATATAAAATTTTAATTTAACCCATTAAAATCCATCAATTCCACAATCAAACACCTCCGGACAATGATACATGACAGAGTATTTTCTTAATTTTTGAGTTATCTAAGAATAGTTTATGAATTAAAGAATAAATTTATCTGAATAGATAATTGACTTGAGGTGATGGCTGTTCACTGTAAGCACTCTGATTTACTCATGTAGTAGATAAATCTTTCATAAGATCGAACCGATTACTCTTATAATTAATGATTATAAATTTAATATCTATTACCAACTTAAAAAACATCAGCTAATCTTTAATTTCTTAATCCGTCGCTAATCGATATGGTCCTGAGCGATCATCATGTTCATCTGCACATCATATTATGTGACTGGACCTCTAGGTAAGACCTAGAAAACGATCTCAGAGCGAGAAGCTAATGCAACTCAAGCAAGTTTCAGGTCACTAAAACATACCAACCACTGTAGTTCCTGTGGCTTTGCTTCTCTCTGAACCTTTGGGTCGGGAATGCCTTCATTTTTGCTAATTGACTTCCAATGTTCAGTTTTCGATTAATTTTAAGATAATTGATTCCGTTATATGAAAATTTTTTATCAACCATTCAATTTTCGATTAATTTTAAGATAATTGATTCGGTTATATGAAAATTTTTTATCAACCATTAGAATAAATTAAAAATATTTAAAGGAGGTGAATCCAAAGAATAAAAATATTTAAAGGAGATGAATCCAATATTCTTAGGTCAACGGTAAATTAAGAAAAATTCATTAGATAATTCATCGAAGCTAGAACTCAATGTTTAGATGCATGAGAAATTGAGAATGTGCTCTATAGTTGCACCATTGTCCCGGAGTTGGGAATGCCTTTATTTTTTTTTGTTGACATCATATATCTAACTTATACCAACTAATTTTAGAGGTGACTGATCCGGCCCCATAAAAATTCATCACCGACTATTAATATAAATCAGAAAGTACTCACGACGGATGATCCATCGGTCCAGAGTTATTAGGTGAACTGTCAATTAAAGAAATTCATCCATTGGAAATATCTTTTGAAGTAAAAAGTGATATCACACATTCCAAATGCTCTAGTATCACTTACTTTATGACAAGATATAGGTAGATACATTATGAGGGATATTTTACCCTAGCATAATGGCCTTTTGCATGAGAGGTTAGACATCCAATAAGGTATTTTACACCTACTAAGAATCGACCTCAAAACCTATTAGATATTATGTAAGTACTCACTGTGTTAATATGTGGGGACTAGAATGTTTTTACTTTAAAAAATGATAAATCAAATAACACTGAATTTGGGGTCACCTGTCTGACCCCACGAAACTTTCCCACTAGCCGTCAGAGTAAATCAGAAAGCGCTTGCAACAGGTGGTCTAGAAGCTCAACATCTCATTGTTGCGCACCTCATTTGGAGAAAAAAAATCTATTGGGAGATTGTTGATGCAATCGTCCTCGGGTCAAGATTGACCAGTTTGATTAAACTCGAGTGGATTCGAGCTTGAGTTTCAATATTTGGATAATATGTGAGATGGGGTCAAATAGGTAAAGGTTGATAGGATATTTGACGATATGTGATATGAGAGTCCAGTATGTCATGGAGGACTAAATACTTGACTGGCAAAGTCCTAACTCAATATTAAGCAAGTGTAAAGGCCTAACTTGAGGGTTATATATAGGAAAGTCCTAATTGCGGTTAGGCAAAGAAAAGTTCAAGTGAGTCAAGGAGGACGACACGTTAGCAAAGGGAAGTCCAAGTGTGTCCGGGAGGACCGCACGTTAACAAAGGAAAGTCCTAATTGCAGTTAAGCAAAGGAAAATCCAAGTGGGTCAAGGAGGACTGCATGTTAGCAAAGGAAAGTTCTAACTGTGGTTAGACAAAGGAAAGTCCAAAAAGGTTAGGGAGGATGACATGTTGGAAAAGGGAAGTCCAAGTGGGAGGGCTACACATTGGTAAGATAAAGTCCTAACTGTGGTTAGATAAAGAAAAGTCCAAGTGGGTCAAGGAGAATCACACGTCAGCAAAGGAAAGCCTAAATAAGTCAAGGAGGACCGCACGTTGGCAAGAGAAAAGTCCTAACTGCAGTTAGGTAAGAAGAAAACCTAAGTGGGTCAAGGAGGACCGCACTTGGTGATCAGAAGTCCAATAGGAAGTTGGAAAAATCCAAGTGGGTCAAAGGTTGACCGGACTTGATGGAGAAGTCCCAACAAATCATGGTTGATCAAAAGTTGGGCAACTTGGGTTAAGCAAGTTAGGATTGGTTAATCGATTAGGTAATCGATTGAGTTAAAGCTAATTGATCAGATGATTGATTGAAAGTCTTTCTTCATGAAACAAAAAGGGCTCAGATCGATTGGGCAATCGATCAAGCTAATCCCAATCGATTAGGTAATCGATTGGGAGAAGAAGTTTGTGACAAACAGTGGGTTATTGATCAATTAGCTGATCGATTAAGAGGAGTGTGTCGCGAAGCACAATAGCTTCCTCGCGAGAGTGAATCGATCAGGTGATCGATTGAGAGAAGTTCACGAGTGAACAATGGGCTTTTGAATCTATTGAGTAATCGATTAAGAAGTCTCGTAATCGATTGGATAATCGATTGAGAGAAGAAGAAAAGAACTATTGCGAGGTTTGGACGGCTGGATTTATTTGGATATGACATGACAATCGATTGAGAGTAAGGTCAATAGATTGGTAACCTTAATCTGCGAGATATAAAGGTGTTCGAAGATTCAAATCAAGAGATCTTCTTCTCCAAACTTCTCCCCCGGTTCTTGGTGATTCTTGGAGCGAAGTGCTGCTGCATTTCCAAGCATCAAAAGGTAATCCACAACAACAATAGATCAAGAGCAAAGGTCTTTTAATGTTGTATTTATTTTTTTGTTCTTGTTGTATTTCTTATTTATATCTAATATTTGCTTGTGTATTTACTTATACTAGGCTTCTCTGCCTTCTAAAAGGAGGTTTTTCATAGTGTACTATGAGTGAGAAGAGTGGACCCTTGGATTACTTACCTCAAGGAGGTGGATACCAAGTAAAATCAAGGGTGTTAGCATTGCTTCAAGTTTTCCACTACAAATCATTATCAACAAAGCCATTTAAGCTAATCATCATCCTTTAGCTCCCAAAGTGTTTTAACAAATGGTATCAGAGCGACGTCACTCTTCACTGGACTAATCACCGAAAGAGCAATGAGCTAGAGGAAGAAGAAGAAGTTTGAAGTGAAACTCTAGTTTCAACGGTTAAAGATTCAATCATCAAGGAGCTTAACTTCAAATGGATTTCCAAGATGAATTCGGATACAACACCCGGACACATCCATCATTCGGATTGGAAAGCTTTGATCTTTGGAAATTAAGGGTTGAAAACTATTTCATGATGGAGATAGAGTAATGCTTTACTCTAATGGAGGGCTTTGAAGATCCAAGATGTTCAAAGAGAAAATTGCCAAGGAGAAAATCAAGAGATGCAAGGTCAATGAGAAGGTAACCAAAATTTTGATTATTTTATTGCCAAGCTCTATTTTATGTAAAATTAGAGAATACAAGGATGCAAATGAGTTATGGAAGAAATTGGCCAAGCTTCATGAAGATCCCTCTACTTTGCCAAATCAAGACAAATCCAAAAACGGAGACTTATTGGATCAAGAAGAAGAGAATTCGAAAGTTGAAAAATGTTCAACATTTGAGGAGGAAATTCCTCAAGGATTGAGGGGGAGAGTAAACCTTTGACACCGGAGAAAGAAGAAGCTTCTACTTCTAGGTCAAATGAAGAAGAGTCATGTGCTACCCCTATAAGCAAAGGTATAAAAATTTCAATTTATAAAGATAAAAATCACATTATATACCGAGTATAGGGAGAATGGACAGTACAAGAGCAAGTGTCCAAAGTTGACTAAGAAGAAGGGTCAAGTAGCACCCAAGGGCTTATGGTATTCAAAGGCAAAGAGCACATTATATACTTTTCTTGTAATCAAAAGAGACATTACCAGAGTCAATGCCCTAAGGGAAGGCTTACCAAGAGAGGAACCTTAAATAAAGAGGAGGGGGCTTCAAAGAACAATACTAAGGTACCATTAGTTAATGATATTTTTTTAAATAATGATAAAAGCATGCTAGAAATAAATTCTATCATTTTAATACTATTTATCATGAAACTAGGAAGCATTAAAAATCTAGAAAAAATTATAAGTTATTTCATGCTAGAACGATCTTATCTAAGGATAGCAAGGTAGAAAATAATTTAGGCCACAACTCTAAAGATTTTAGATATATGGCTAAAAATAAAAATATCCCAGGAAATAAGGAAAAATTAAAATTTAAGGATTTAAGAATAGAAAATCAAGTCTTGAGGTCAAGACTTGATAAATTAGAAAAGAACCTTAAAAGAATGAAAAACATCTATAAGGGGTCAAAAGAATAAAATCTAGGGATAGATAGGCAAGAACCATTTAGTGGCAAGAGATGTTTGGGATATAGACCAAAAGCCAAAAAGAATATGCCATCTTATTATAGAATTTCATATAGTTATAGAACTAACCCTACTTCTAGGAGTTAAGTCAAGGTAGCAAGGAAAGTTATCCCTAGAGGTAACCTTGAGAAGACTAGTATGACTAAGGCTTTTGAGAAGTCTAAGAAAGTCATTAAGAATGTCACAAGAGAAGGTATCCCTAGAGTTGACCTAGAGGAGACAAGTATGACCAAGGCTAGCTTCTAAGAAGCGTAGGAAGGTCATCAAGAAGGTATCAAGGAAAGTTATCTCTAATGAATACCTAGAACACCCAAGGAGCACCAATAAATTTTAGGTTCCTAAGAGTGTTTTCTCTACACCCTAGATAAGTTTATAGAGTGTTAACTTAAATTAAAAGGGTAGTTAACCCAATCTTAGTAAAATTCACACTTTGGTGCATTTTTAAGGTATTGTCACACTTTGAAAATAAAAAGTTAAGTTTTACTCTTTGGAAGAGTGAGAATGCGTCAATAAAATATTAAGAATTGAGTTTAATCAAATTGTCGCAATTTGGATAGAAGTTAAAGAAATGTCAATTAAGTTAGTATTTTGGTATTTTCTTAGGAGATAAGGGCAACTTAAGATTACTTTTAAATTAGCAATTAGTTAGTGATACTTAGATAGATAATCTAGATATTTTTTATGCTAAAATTGTCATGATTGTATGTCATGTCATATGCCATGACATATTATTTTTGCATTCATATTTTTATGGAAATATCATATATCTTATTATACATGCAACATTTAGATATGATAAATTTCTTTTTGGAAATACTCATTTTGATGTATGTCATAGTCATTTTCATACATTATTTTAAAATCCTTGTAATTAAGGACAATGACATAAATTGAAAGGTTAGATGATCAAAGTTTAAATACCTAGTTAGAAATGCATGATCTCTTAGTTTAGGGAAAACCTATTATACATCTCACAAAGACTATATGTTTGACTTATTTATGTATTGAAACACATTAGATATAAGTGAGATGTTAGGAGAATGAATAAAACTCAAGATGTTGTTTCAGTGCATCTTTTTGGAGTTTTAGTTTCATTAAAACAAATGATTATGTGAAGTCTAGTCATTGGGAAAGCAAGTGTACAAGTTATGTACATCTAGTCCAAAGAATATAGTTGAAAATTTATTTTGAAAATTATTTCAAAATTATTTTAAAAAACTTTGGTGAAGTCTATCTTTTGATAGGAATCACAATTGATTAGTTGGATACAAAGTAGAGTGAAATATTAAAATTTTTCAATGGTTTTCAATTTTGTATTAATCTTTGAAAATGAGAGTTATATTCATAGAAAGCTATTTTTCCCTGAAAATAATAATGTCCATGTAAAATGTCATATTTTTTTGAAAAATCATAGAATTATTTAGAAATTTCTTAAATTCTGTTTGAAATTGAATTCAAAAAAATTAGAAACTCCAATGGATCAAGTGATCGATTGGGACTTGAGTGAATCGATCAAGTGATCAATTAAAGGGTTTTTCCACGAGCACATAGGCTCGCAAAATCGATCAAGTGATCGAATAAAAGTTGGAATCGATTGGTCAATCGATTAAGATGCATTTTCATGAGTATAGAGGCTTGTGGAATCAATCAGCTAATTGATTAAGGTGACACTAATCGATTGAAGCCCAACTTCAATCGATTAAGACATGCCTGAATTGAGTGGTAGCTAAATCCAATCGATTAGGAAGACTATTTTTAGTTTAAATGGTCTGCTTTCAGTCCATTAAGTCATGTTTAGTCGAGTTAACTATCTCTAATCCTAAGAAATGCATTGATAAGTATTTAAGGATATTTTTTTTTGATAAAAAAAAAGCAATGGTTAAAAGAGACTGATTTGAAGTTTAGGAGGAGGATTAGTTTCAAAATTGAATTTTGAACTTTAAAACTTTAAATTTTGGGTTTCCTAAAAGTTTAGGAACTTCAAATCATTATTAGTGCAATGATAGAAGTTTAGTGCATGCTTCGAGGAAGAGATAGACCATAAAAGCATGAATTTTTATATAAGGATGAAGAAACAATGGAAGGTAGAGAACCTTCATTGTTATGAAGGCTTGAGGATGAGCATTTGAAACAGTGAAAGATTGGAAATCTTCATTGTGATGGAATTATGCTTAAGGTTGAGCATATGTACAATGAAAGGTATGAGACATTCATTGAGTTCTTTTGACAAAATTGACTCTTAGGGTTAAGAGTTTTTGATGTGTGTCAAAAGGAGATAAAATGTGGGGTTTAAATTAGAAACCTAAATTCATGCTTTGGCATGGGATGAAGAATAGAGTTGGGCTAATATGGGATAACCTAACTTAAATATATTGTCAAATATCAAATAGGAAGAGATTGTTGGTGCAATCGTCCTTAGGTCAAGGTTGACCAGTTCGACTAAACTTGAGTGGATTCGAGCTTGAATTTTGATATTTTGGATAATATGTGGGGCAATATGTGAGACGAGGTCAAATAGGTCAAGGTTGATTGGATATTTGACGATATGTGAGATGAGAGTCAAGTATGTCACGGAAGACCATATACTATACTTGACAAGTAAAGTCCTAATTCAAGGGTTAGACAAGTGTAAAGTTTTAACTTGAGGGTCAGGCAAAGAAAGTCTTAACCGCGGTTAGGCAAAGAAAGTCCTAACTGTGGTTAGGCAAAGGAAAGTTAAAGTGGGTCAAGAAGGATTACACATTGGCAAATGGAAGTCTAAGTGGGTCTGGGAGTACCGCATGTTGGCAAAGAAAAATCCTAACTACGATTAGACAAAAGAAAATTTAGGTGGGTCAAGGAAGATAACACGTTGGCAAAGGGAAGTTCAAGTGGATTTGGGAGGATCGCATGTTGGCAAGGTAAAATCCTAACTGTGGTTAGGCAAAGGAAAGTCCAAGTGGGTCAAGGAGGACCATACGTTGGTAAAAGAAAGTCCAAGTGGGACAACGAGGATTGCACATTGACAAGAGGAAATCCTTAACTGTGGTTAGGGAAGAAGAAAACTCAAGTGGATAAAGGATGATCACACTTAGTGATCGGAAGTCCAACGGAAAGTTGATAAAGTCCAAATGGGTCAAAGGTTAATCGGATACTTTGTGGAAAAGTCCTAACAGGTCATGGTTGACCGAAAGTTAGGCAACGGAATCCTAGAATTGGGTTAAGCAAGTTAGGGTTGGTTAATCGATTGAGTCAAAATCAATCAATTAAGTGATCGATTTAAAGCCTTTTTTATGAAATAAAAAGGGCTTAGATCGATTAGGCAATCGATTAAGCCAATCTCAATTGATTAGGTAATTGATTGAGAGAAAAAGTTTACGACAAATAGCGAGTTATTAATCAATCAGTTGATCAATTAAGAGGAGTGTGTCGCAAAGCACAATAGCTTCCTTACGAGAGTGAATCGATCACGTGATCTATTGGAAGAAATTAGTAAGCGAACAGTGGGCTTTTGAATCGATTAAGTGATCAATTAAGAAGCCTCGCACTCAAATGGCTAATCGATTGAGAGAAGAAGAAAAGAGTCATTATGAGATTTGGACAACTGAATTTGCTTGGATCTGACATGACAATCGATTGTGGATAAGACCAATCGATTAGGAACTCTAATCCGCGAGATATAAAAACTTTCATAGATTCAAATCAAGAGATCTTCTTCTCCAAACTTCTCCGTCAATTCTTGGCGATTCTTAGAGCAAAGTGCTTCTGTATTTTTAAACATCAAGAGACAATCTACAACAACAAGATATCAAGAACAAAGGTTATTTATTATTGTATTTATTTTTTTATTTTTGTTATATTTTTCGTATTTATTTATACGAGACATTTCTACCTCTTAGAAGGAGGTTTTTCATAGTGTACTGTGAATATGAATCCTTAGATTAATTATCTTATGAAGTTGAATACTAAATAAAATTAAAAAGGTTAATATTACTTAAGGTTTTCATTATAAATCATCGGACTGAAATTAATCATCCCGCTAACTTCTAAAGTATCCTAACAAAATCTGTATAGAATCGTCATAACTATGTATCAAATTATAAATACTAAATAATAATTTGAAAATATCCTAATCCTATGGGCTAAGGACGACAAAAGTGGTAATTACCGTTAGAAAAAACGTGTCTCCTGTCTCTGTCGAAACACCCAAATGGAGCCAAAACGCGTGCATCCCACTGCCTTTCTTTTTGCTAATTTCTCTGATTAAAAAAAAAAATGCGTGTCTATCCAAAATACATCGTCCGACGCTCTTCTTTTTCCTTTTTTTGTACCAAAAGTCGATGTTTCCTTTTCAACGCCCGTTTTATTGACTCAGCGCTATCAGCAGCATCTTTGACCAACGAATATAATAATTAAATTAAAACAGAAATTTCTCCGTTTTTTCTTAAAATAATAAATAAATAAATAAAAAGAAAGTAAAGGAAATACGAGTGCAACTCAATTATTCTGCAAATCCTCCCCACCGTCGCCTACGTCAACGCACGCCGCTGAATCGTTTAGCTTTTATTGTGCTTGCCAATTAATTTAAAAGAAAAATTGGGGAAATTGGAAATTGACTGTGGAAGAGGCCGTGTAGACCACATACTGCAAGTAATTAATATTTTCAAAAAAATAATTTAATAATTTGTAATTTTTTTTTGAAAAATTGAAATAAAAAACTAGATGGAGCAAGATGTACGAGTTATTTTTCATTAAATATTTATCAATAGGAGAGAATTCTTTTTTTTTTCAATTCAAGTCAAAATAGAAAATAAATTTACTCTCTATTTATATTAACACCAATGAAGTAGACCTGTTAAATCTAAAGGATAAAAATATACATAATTTTTATAGTTACTTGAAGGTAATTGTCAGTCAGTTATAATTTAAAAACGGATTATGAGAATGAATATAATTTTCTTTTTATTATAATTGAAGGTAATTGACAATGGACTCCGAATGGATCATGTTTATTGATGGACTCTGAAAGGACATTCCGATTGATCGAGTATAATAGGGAATTCTAGTCAATTGGATCAAATTGACTGGAAATAAAATTTGTGGATATCCACATTATGACTCTTGATGCAAAGTATATATTATAGGGCTTAGTTGATATCCACATGGTGACTCTGGATGCAATTGACCTCTATCAAGGTTCATCAAGTTGAAATTAATTCGAATTGAATTTTGATATTTAATTAATATATTTGTTAATGGTTGATTGAGAAATTCAAATGGATCATAGTTTGATCGAATATTTAACAGTTTGATGTCTAACAAGGAGTCGACAAATAGAGAAATTTAAGTGAGTTATTGTTGATTGAACACTTAGCGGTTAAAAGTTTAATGAGGAGTTGACAAAGACATACTCAAGGAGAACCAAATGTTTAGTGGTGATGAAGTCTTAATAAGTCAAGAGTGACCGAATGTTATGTAATCATGAAGTTTTGATAGATCAATGTTAATTAGATTTAGATAGTGTGAAGTTTTGGTAGGTCAAAGTTAATCGGATGGTAAGCAACGATTTAAGGTTGATCGAATGCTAGACAATAATAAAATTTTGATAAGGTTGGTCGGATGTTAAGCAAAAGAAGTCCTGGTAGATCAAAGTTGATCGGATGTTAGATAAAGGATAAGTAATCTGAAAATGAGTACGAGGACTATTTTTTGATATAAAATCCTGATAATAAGGTTGGTCGGATATCAAAGTTGATCGGATGTTGATTGATGCATTCAAAGGATAAGTAATCTGAAAATGAAAGATAAAAAATTCTTAAGAGAGTTAAGAATGCCCACATCTCTCAACAACCGTCGAGCCTTTTTGAATCTGTGTTCATGAAGAATCCTCAAATGAGTACGAGGACTATTTTTCATTATTTTATTTTTTTATCTTCAAATTTGTTTATTTCATTTTAGAGACTATCTAAAATGATCCGACAAAACTATTACAAGTTAAAGTGCTTAATCAGACATTTTAAAAGTTAAATCTTAACTGTGATATATTGTAGGATTTTTTTTTTTTATATGGTAGGACGATAATCTTAAGAGTGTTGACCATTTGGATGAGTCTCCATGAGTATTTCCTGACTTACTTTAGTGGATGATAAGAAATTTTTATAAAATCGGACTAATCATCTCTAAAATTAATTGGTTTCAAAAATTAGATATCAAGATTAGCAAAAGTCTTTTGAGATGACCGCCTGATGAAAAACTTGAGTACCAAATTTGTGCAGTAGAATAAAAATAGGGGATTTACCCTAATCTAGTGGTGAGAATTAGGATGAAAAAAAAAATTCAGTGTTCAGTTAATTGGACATTTTGGTTCTCTCAAAAATTTATTTTTTTATTATTTTAGTTTGGTTTTAAAATTTTTATTTGATTAAACTGAAATAAAAAAATTTGAACTGGTAAATTTCTCGTGATATTATTGTTAAAAAAATTTCTGTTTCATTTTGATGAAATCTTCTATTATTTCAAAAATTTTAATTATTTCAAGTAATTTTATTTTCGATCAAATTAATTGATATTTTATAGATTTATAAAATTTATATTAGAAAATTCACTGAGTTCGGCTAATTTGAAAAAAAAATTGATTAACTCAATTCGATATAATTGATGGAGATTGGAGCAAGATGAAAAGATGTCTTTGAAGTGAACTAATCTTAGATTCGGTGCTATTTTGTCTTCAAGACCATGTTTCTTCGTGGCCGTCGTTCTTCCCGCAATAGCCATTTAGATCGAGGAGGAGCTGATCCATCTGAAATCCAAATCACGCACTGATCCCCTGCAAATCCAAATCACGCTGGACCCTTTGCATCGACTACTTCCAGCCTAATCTTAATGTGATTCCTTACTCACCACTTTGTTATCTAATTTTTTATAACTTCTCTTTCAAACATAGACATGAGATTATTTTACACCTAAACAGAAGTACTTAGTTACAAAGAACGAAATCAATCGGTTAAGGCAGAGTCTCATCGCAAGTATTAAGGAAGATAATATACATTTAATTATTATTTATTTATAATAAATATTATTATTTTTTAGATAGAAGAGTACGAAAGTGAATTGTATTGTCATTTTCATAATATGTCTACATTTCTGCTCCGTCATACACGAAAAACAAGAGTAGAGAGGTTGGAAAATCCTAGCGTCGATGGTTCTGAATGTTCACACTCAGTTTTTTTTAGTATAATCCATTGTTTATGTTCCACTGTTTTCATAGGCAATAAACCTCGGTTATCACTAATGTCCTCTTCAATGTGAAATGGATTAGTTGCTGAGCATGTCTAGATATTATATCGATGTCATATATTTGTTTGTCGTACATACATTACCATTCTTACACTAATGTCATGAAAATTGCAAATGCAACTCGTATTTATGTGAGCAAAAAAATCAGTTATACCAAATAAATAGATCTAATTTAAAATTCAATTCAATTCTTTTGAAATTTTCATTTTATTAAAAATTAATTAATTCGATTCTTATTTGATTTTAAAATTTCTTATTAGATTAAACTGAATACATCAACTAAATTTAATTTTTAGACTAAATTAAATTTTTTAAAAAATCCACTAAATCTTATATTCGGATCAATTTGTATTTGATCAGAATCAGACTGAAAATTTTTAATCCAAAATTCTTCCAATCCGAACCTTAAAATCCTAAGCTGAACTTAATTTTTTTGAATAGACTCAAATTGGATGTCCGGATTTATTTTTACCACCCCTATTCTTCTCCATTTTCAAAATCATCAAATTTTTTTTATATAAAATATTAAAAGGCAACTAAATTATAGCATTAAAATAGCCAAAACATGGCCAATGAACTTGTATCACAACAAAAATCCATCAATTCTCATTTTTCCTTTTTTTTGGATTATCACTTCCATCTGTCAAAAATTTCTATCGATTTACAAAGATTTTTTTTTTAAGGAACATGTATAATTGTGAACGAGAAAATTAGTGATTTTTCCCCCTTTCTAATTAACTCTTTCAGAAAGGAGTGATGTGGGTGGTCTTGGTATCGTACCCCGCGAGGCAGCTCTTGGAGTTCACCCGGGAGATCTTAAGCAAGTCCGCCGCCATCTGCCTCGCCGCCGGCGAGCACCCACTCTGCATTACGAGAAGCAGCTTCGTCGCCCCTCCCTCGGCCGCCGCCAGTGCTTCAGCTGCCCGACGGTCTCGAAATGCGTGGCACACGCTCCACAGCACAGCCACCGCCGCCTCCGCCCCCTCTCTCCCTGTCTTGACCATCCTCCTCACGACCGCCGACACCGCCGCTGCACCTTCTTCACAGATCGCCGCCCGGCCCTCGGCGCACCCGGCAACCGCCTCCATTATTCGCAGCGCTTTCCCTGCTGCCACAGGCGTCGACACTGCGGGATCTGCACCCAACACCCGAGTCAGCACCTCCACGATCCCCAGCCGCACCATCCGCGGCCGGGCACGCTTCGCCGAAGAGATCCCATCCAGGCACCCTAAGCCCGCCTCGACTGCCCGGCAATCCATTGCAGTCCCCTTCTCATCGGCCGGTTCGATGAGCCGGACAAGCTCTCCGATCATCTCCTCATTTTCGGCGATCAACATCTTGGCTTCCGCGTCGGACGCGGCGGCGGCTACGATTGCATCGAGGACCCATGCCGCATCGATCCGCGACTCGATGCGCTCCTCATCCCTCAAAAGCCGCACCAGAGCCGAAATCGAGCGATGGAGATCTGAAACGAGAGTGGAAACCACAATCTTCTTATTGCCCTCCGTGACGACATCGGAAGTCAAGATCAAGGCGAGAACCCTCGCCACCGCCGCCGAGACCTCCAGCTTGGAATCTTTCCGCAGGAGAAGGGGGGCGAGGACTGTGGGGCATCCACCGGCGTTGACGAGGTCGTTCTTGTCGATCTCATCGACCTCGACGCTGGAGAAGAAGTCCGCGAGCTTGCGGAGAGCGGGGACCGTGTCGTGATCGGCGGCCGAGGAGTTGATCTCTCGGAGGAGGTCGCTGGCGACCCGGCGAGTGAGGACAGCGGATGGTGAGGAGGCGGAGGCGGCGGCGGAGGCGGAGGCGGACCAGATGTGGATCAGGCGCTGAACGGTGAGGTTGGGGATGAGGTCGGTGGAAGGGAGGGGGAGCATCGTGGCCGGACACGTGGTGTTTCCCGATTCAAGCCACCGTTGGATGGAGGCACGGTCGTAAGTTACTCCGGTGCACAGGCTCACAGGTGACCGCATCACGTCCAGCGATATGGGGCACCGGAATAGGTTCGGTACCTTCACCTCCAACGCCTGCCCGGGCCTCTCTTCCTTTCTCCCCATACGATACTCCGCTCCCAGGCTTCTGTCTCTGCTTGGCTGCTTGCAGACGCTAGAAGAGACTGCAACTTAAGGGCAACAGACGCAACAACGCCACGGAAGAACAAGGTAAAGGAACTGTTCTTGGTGCTAATATTATATAACGAGTGTGTTGAATAGGCAAGCTTAGTTGGTCATGGTCAAAGGTGTCTAAATCAATTAATATCGGCAGGAAGACAAAATTGTGGAAGATGCTGCCTGTAAGATGGCCCCAATGGTGTAAATGCAGGAAAGTGACGAATTGGATTTTTGATATTACAGATTTACAGGGTGGAGAACGAGTTGTGTGGGTCGTCGATAGCCTTTTGCTGGTCTTCCAAGTTGCCATTAGTAGGGGAGACTTGGGAGCACGACGTGGGATTGTTGAATACTACAACACCGGGCCCGCCTGTTTAGACTTCCAAGTCCACGTTAGTGATTGCTCCTCCTTTTACTCCTTTTATTCTTGCATTTTTTAGTTCTCTTTTTGCGGCTCTTGTTAGATTCAATAAATGAAAATTAATTGTCATTATTCGACTTTTTAATCATGCACATTGAATAATCGCTGGAGCTCATTATATAACTTGGAATTTAGTGCGAACCTTACTGTTTATCTGTTGTCAGTCAAACAATTGCAAGTCTTTGCTTTTTCGAGTCCAAAGACGTATATTTTTTACAATCTAGATCCCAATACAGGAAAAATGGATATAGGTTTTAAGCTAAGAGCATCTCCAATGCAAGCTTTGTGAGAGGTTTGTAAAATCAAAAAATCTCAATAAAAAAGTCCGAACCATTGTAGGGATGAAGTTAGAAGTTTGTAGTTAAAAAGCAGTATTGAAAACTTAAACCTGTTTTTTTCTTTCGAAGATGGAACTTGTAATTAATGATAAAGTAGTGTGGTATTGTGATTTGTAATATAGAGAATTATGTAATGTAGGATCCATAAAAAAATTGTAGAGGGGTTTTTTCATTTTTGATGTGGCATATTGAGAGCTACAAAAAACCTCAAAATAAGTAGGTAAACGTTGACTTGGTTGCATGTTTATTTGAAACTTCAATCTTAAGTTAGCTTTCCAGAACATCACATGATATCGCACTGCTCTCAGCGATCCTGGATTGAAGTCATTGAAACCAAGGATTGAAGTCATTGAAACAAATGCTATACTAATGCTTGTGTTGGTCAAACCAAAATCTCTTTCATGTCGTATGCTAAATCTGTTGTGAAATCTTTTCTTGTAGTTTGGCATCATAGGCTTGACATTTGGGGGTACTTGCCTCACCAATCATGGTTTGGCAAGTCCTAGATCTATAAAAAATCATGGGAAGCTTAAGTAGACTTGGGAGTTGTTTTTTTATGGTATAAGAAGTTAAGTACACCTATTTCCTAGCTGTTCTTGTATATAGTTTTTGGTTAGAATCAATTAGGTGGTACTGCCCGGTGTCTCGTTATTTAAGTGGGAAAGTTTTATATGCAAGACTGCTCCAAATGATCAAGCCCCACCTACTATGATTTGATTCAACTATCTAAGATTATAGAGTGCTGAACTGACCACTTCCCTAAAGAGGAATTCACAAATTGGAGAGAAGACTCGCCAAATTAAACTCCATAGGAATAAACTTGGACAAAAATCAAAAGAGCATTCCTAATTATCATAATTGTCGAAAGAGTACTCCTTTTGTTTAAAAAAAAAAGTCAAAATAATGTCCTAGTATATTTCTCATCTTGAAATTACCCTTACTGCAGCGCAGTTTGGCAGTTAAAATTAACTGTTATAACATGTTAAAATAAATTGCTTCAACTTGATTAATAACACTATACAGAGCCCTTTTATATTAAAAAAACTTTTTCCAAGTCGGTAAATATTGCTTAAACTGGATCAAAATCACTTTGAAAATGCCAAAATCACCGTAAAATTATTGTAGCAGTGATTTGTAGCAGCAATTTAGTGGCTGTTACAACAATCTTATGACAATTTTGACTTTTTTGAAGCTATTTTTGATCAAACTTAAACAATATTAACCAAGTAGGTAAAGAATTTTTTATATAAGTGTTCTATGTATAGTATTTTTGACCAAATTAAATTGGAAAAAAATGATATACTTTGACACGTACAATATTGTAGCAGCTATAGTACAGAGGCTACATGTTGTAGCAGGTACGCCGCGGCTTTTAACATCAACACTGAAATAATTGTATTTTCTGTACAAAAAATATGATGGAGTGTTCTTTTATAAAAAGAGATACTCTGATTCTGATAATTATGCCTAATAAACTTTGATGGTTAGATGGAGAGAGATCTTTAATAAAATCTTAGTTGTCAGGCAGATACAATGTTTCTCTTCTGGCTGTGGTACCACCTTACGCATGTGGTTGATATGCGGATCCAATAGGACTCGCCATTTCGAAAGTGTCCAGTAATCATGCATATGAAAGTTTGGTGCTTTGACTTGTATTCCACCAAAGCCATAGTGGCTGAGATGTCAACTGAGAAGATATTTCTTTGCTTCTTGTTGGGAAGAGATCAAATCTGAATCGGTTGGGCCCTGAAGTGGTAGGTGATCACGATGCTGCTAGGAACTCCAAGCAAGTTGGTTGGTCTAATCCAATACAAAATCCTAAATGGGCTCCAACCAAACAAGTAACAGGAAGGCTCCATGGACCTGAGATGGTAATCTCAAATTTGACTATCGGATGCACATTGTTGGGTATCTGACCAACTTGACTCCTGTTAAGGTTAATGCATGGAAACAAAGATTAAAACCATAAACGTAATTGTAACTTGAACCATTGCCCTTAATGGTCATGCTAATCCTATGGCTGACTGGTAGCAGTATTTTTTATTTCAAAGCCAACAGCAACAAGCTACCTAAGCAGTGATCGTCGTGCATTTACTGCTGCTAATCAGGCAATCAGCACACAAACATATATACAATCAACTAGTCTAATGTCAGCCAGTCTAAACACACTCTCGGAGGTTTATCTAAATAAGTCTCTCATCTATTGAGTCAGACATGTCTAAAGTCTCTAATATCTCCCCGACTTTCTTGGGCTTTACTCAGGCGAGTGAACATCAAAGTGCCTTATTTCGCTGCTTAATTTCAGGTTTGACAAGATATAATACCCACCTTTTCTTAAGGGCAATGAGATCTGACATATCAGTGTTAGGGCTTTCGATGCCTCTCAAGCAAAAGTATCAAAAGCAGTTGTAAAGATTAAATGACATATTAATGCCTTCTAGAGTAGTTTATTTTGAAAACTCCCCTTGCTATCCTGCTATTTTCAAAGCATTATTAGTTTCACCAAATGCTCTTGAGTTTCATTGAATACTGTCAAAATGCTTGATCCATATTTAAAGTTTTGAAAGTGCAAGCAGATAAACTCAATGAGATAGGTGTGCCCCTTCCTTTGATATAAGATTAAGAAAACGATTATGAGAATATAAATATTTATTCCAATGTCTTTTTCTTCTTATATATCAATTAAGAGAAAGAATGCTCCTATTTTTTTTTCACACCTGGAAATGATGAAGCCTATTGAAAAGGAAAGGAAGGCAAGCTATCAATTATCAGGCCTAGCGGACACCTGGTAGAATGCCTTTGATTTGTCACTCAAGAATGAAGCCTATCGAAAAATTAGTCTTCTTTCACTTTTCCTTGTTGATGAACTTGCTGGCCTAGGTCACGACCCACTTTGTCTTTGCTCCAACTGGCTGGTCCCAGTTTGTCAGTGTGAAGATCCGACTTTAGACATGGAGATGGATACTAGTGGACACTATGTTAAGTTGTAATGGTATGGTGACCATTCATCTAGCCATGACCATTCATGTAGCCATGACCCTTCACCTAGCCTTTTTAATGGATGACACTCCATCTAGCTATGACCATTCATCTAGCCATAATCCTTCACCTAGCGTTTTTAATGGATGATCCTCCATCTACCCATCTCTTTATATGCTTTGGCCACCCCTTTATGCCTATAAATAGCAAAGGCATTGTCTTCCAAATAGACACTCAAACCCTTTGAAAATTAGTGCCAAATCGCTGAAAACTTTTTGTCTAAGGGCTGCAGAGATTCGTTCAAATCTCAACCACATTTCGTGTAAGTTTCTGCCTAAGTTTCGATCAACAAGTGCAAATTCAAGTCCAGTAAAGTTTGTCCAAAATCGAAAAAGTTTCTGACCAAGTAAGCGGGCTTTTCATTTTTCTACCCTTCTGATATCATGAGTTTGACACGTTGCGTTTTTGTTCCATTCAATCCACATTTTGTACCATTCTATTTGTTCTTTTGGCCTTTGCGATTTATGTTTTCATTTCATTATTGATCATTTTATATTGCTCATTCATTTTTTTTATTTCGAAGACGCAATGTTATGACTTAAGTTAGATATGATAGAGGGAATTTCCAAAAATATGATAAGGCATGACAAGTTATGACCCTGATGCGATGGGTAATATTAACCGATATATGGTCTCACTCCTTAGAGGAATTACATATAGGGACTGATCAGTAACACTATAAAAAAAAATAAGATGATTAATAGTGCTATAAGTATATGTTTTTGATTAAGTTATGTTTCTACCATATTTCATGAATTATGTTCCTATCTTGAATTATGAATGTCTTGTTATGTTTTGTATTATGTCGTTCTATGTTCGATCGGCCCCCACTTATTGAGTGTTTTCCCAAGCACTCATCCCCTTACTTCCATCCCTAGATAAAGACGAGAAACAAGTCGAGAAAGAGAAGCAAGAGACGTTTTGGGGCGGATAATGAAGCCTTGTTTAAGCGATTCTTTCTTTTAGTTCATGTTATCTTTACTTGTATGCTACCGCTTTTCGCTTTTGGATTTTTGCTTTGTAAAGACAATATTTCCGTTATATCATTACTGGTTTGGTATTCACTTTATGAGATTTGTTGTTTTCGAGTATTTATATTCGCGAGCAACGCCGGTGTTGGTACGCCTAGGTCCTGGGGCATGACATTGAAGTGGTATCAGAGCCAGGTTCTAAAATCCAATTGGGACGTTTTATATACAAATTTGACGAAGTTGGATTTTCTAAAATGGCAAGTGCCCCCTCTAAAACGGCCTAACTAGTAAAAATCATGATCCCTTCATCGTGACGCTTGTCATTTTTCTGCTGAATTCCATCGTCTAGGCCTCCGAAATCACGTTTTTGCCGTTTCAAGAAAGTTTCCGATTGCCTATAACTTCTCGTAGGAAAGTCGAAATCCGATTTCGTCAATCTTTCCATACTCCTCATTACTTAAGCAGTTATCTTTGAACTACCATGAACCATTTCACTTATCCGATTTTAGGAAATGGCCGACAGATCAATCCGGAATAATCGTAACCTCAACTACGTCAACCGCAACAACAATGAAGATGCAAACTCTTCCCCAAGAGTTAGCCTCAGCTGAGAAGATTTAATGGCCATCGCTATCGTTGTAGCAGCCACACTGCAAGAGTTAAAGACCCCAAGTGCTAATCAGAATGTCAACCCGCTACCAGAAGCCCAATCGTGTGGCATTAAGTACCAGTCTCTTCCGAAGAACATAGCCCTGACGTTTGATGGCAACCCCGACCAGAAGTAGTCCAAACTGGCTCAAGAATATTGAGACTCAGCTTCGACTACTGGAAATCCCGAAGGTGTTTAAGGTGGACGTCGTGACACCCTTCCTAGAAGATAAGACATGCAAGTGGTGGGAAATAGTTGCACCAGCAATGACTGAAGTCGGACCAGTGACATGGCAACAATTTAAAGAGATGTTCTTGAAGCAGTACTATCCGATTGAGTTCAGGTTATAGAAGCTGAGTGAATTTGAAAACTTTACTCAGACTCCAAGTATGTTTTGACTGGAGTACACCTCAAAGTTCAACTCGCTCGGGACCTATGCCCCAACCATCATGGTAGATGGTACCCTGAAGCTACATCGCTTTAAGAAGGGTTTGAGTAACCGAATTCAATCAGCGTTAGCAATCTACAAGCCAACCAACTTTGCCAATCTGATGGGAGCAGCCATTAGAGCTGAAACAAGCATCAAACGACGTGAAGACGAGGGCAGGAACAAGCGACCCCTCGCAAGTTAGTCTTCTCCAAGTGAACAAAGGTTAAAACGGCCCAACCTATCGAGTGGCCCATCAAAAGGACCCTCTTTCACTTCGCCCTCCCAAGGCGTTAAGCCATGTCCTACTTGTAACTTTAGACATCTCGGGGAATGTCGTAGGATCTCCGGTGCATGATTCAAATGTGGGAAGATGGGACACCGAATTGCGGATTGTCTTGAACCCAAGAAATAAGGGACGGGGTCAAATTCTGTAGCGGTCCAGAATAAACTAAAGGAGAATAAGCCCAATGCTCGAATGTTCGCTATGACTCAAGAAGAGGCGGAAGATGTAAGTGATGTGGTGGCATGTACCATTCTAATCAACAAAATGACTGCCTATGTATTGTTTGACTGTGGTGTCACTCATTCTTTTATATCTAAAAGATTCACTAAGAAGTTATGACTCAGAGCTGAAATAGTTAGTGAACTATATAGAGTAGTGATGCCCATTAATAAGGCTATCGAAACTCATAAGTTGCATTGAAGCTGTCAAGTCAGTATTGGTAATCATACATTCGAAGCTGATCTGATTCAACTAAATATGGTTGAGTTTGATGTCATTCTTGAAATGGATTGGTTGGCCAAGAACCACGCATTAGTGGATTGCCACGGGAAGAATGTCAAACTTCAGGCTTCGAGCCAAGCAGAAATAGTCTACCATGGCAAGGCCAGGGAAAAGAGACTGCTCCTGTTCACATCTCAGACTTGGAAAGCCATGAGGAGCGGTGATGAAATCTATCTAGTTATGATAAGTGAGATGGAAGAGAGGACCAAGGTCAGGCTAGAAGAAATTCCAGTCGTTCAAGAATTCTTATATGTATTTCTTGAGAAACTACCTGGCACAGTTCCATACTATAAAGTAGACTTTGAAATTAATTTGGCACCAGGTACGACGCCAATATCGAAGGCACCCTACCAAATGACCTCGGCAGAACTCAAAGAACAACTTCAAGAGTTTGGCAAAAAGTAAATTAGACCGAGCGCATCTCCGTGGGGAGCCCCAGTTTTATTTGTGAAGAAGAAAGACGGGAGTATGAGTTTATGTATCGATTACCGGGAATTGAATAAAATCACAATCAAGAATAAGTACCTCCTTCCAAGGATAGACGACCTCTTTGATCAACTTAATGGAACTACAGTGTTCTCCAAACTCGATTTAAGGTCAGACTATCACCAACTGAAGGTCAAGGTCGAAGATATACCAAAGATGACTTTCAGAACCAGATATGGATACTACAAGTTCATGGTAATGCCATTCCGCTTAACCAATGTCCCGACAATATTCATGGATCTCATGAATAGAGTGTTCAGACCATATCTTGATAAATTTATAGTGGTGTTTATCGACGACATCCTCGTATATTCACCTAGTGAAGAAGACCACAAAGAGCACCTTCGCCTTAACCTCCAGACACTGAGAGAAAATGAACTATATGTCAAATTTAAAAAGTGTGAATTTTGGTTAAAAAGTATCACCTTATTGGATCACATAATCTCTAAAGCAGGCGTTTCTGTAGACCCCAAGAAAGTGGAAGCAATTTTAGACTAGCCAAAATCAAAGACAGTAACAGAGATTCGAAGTTTTTTAGGCTAGCTGGCTATTATCTAAAATTCGTTGAAGGATTTTCCTCGATAGCTATACCTCTCACCAAGCTCACACAAAAGAACTCTAGATTTAACTGGAGTGAAGAATGTGAGAAGAGTTTTATAACTTTGAAGAAAATGCTTTCATCTACACCAGTACTAGTACTGCCCGCAGAGGATACAGACTTCACTGATGCATCAAAAGGAGATCTAGGGTGTGCCTCGAACTAGCTACGGTAGTATTCGCACTAAAAATTTGAAGACACTACCTATATGGTGCCAGGTGCGAAGTATTTACAAATCATCAAAGTCTCAAGTATCTATTTATGCAAAAAGAATTAAACATGAGGCAGCGACGATGTGTTGAACTCTTAAAGGATTATGACTTAATAATAAGCTACTATCTAGGCAAAGTAAACAAGGTAGCTGATGCATTAAGTCAGAAGAGCATGGGCAAGACAATTTTGGCATCGTTCTCAGCACAACCATGCTTTCGAGAAACAATTAAGTTGAAGTAGAAGAAAGACCCAGAGTTGACAAGACTTACAGAGCAGATCAAAAAGGGAAAAACACTTGATCTTTAAACAGATGATAACAGGATCCTATGGATGAAAGGAAGGTTGTGGGTGCCTGATATTGATAATCTTCAACAAGAAGTAATGTTTGAGGCCCACGAATAAAAATTCTTTGTCCACCCTGGCAGTACAAAGATGTATAGGGATTTGAAGAAGAACTTCTGGATAAGTTGACTACTCTATACATGGACAACATTGTGTGACTGTATGGAGTTCCGGCAAGCACACTATTCGATAGAGACCCAAGATTTGTGTTTCGTTTCTGGCAAAGTTTTCAAAAAGTTATGAGGACTAAGGTCACCCTCAACACGGCCTATCACCCTCAGACTGATGGCCAAACTGAGAGAACAATACAGACACTTGAGGGCATGCTAAGAGCATGTGCTCTAGACTTCAGCAGTAATTGGAGTGAGCACCTGCCCTTAATCGAGTTTGCCTATAATAACGGTTATCATAGCAGCATTGAAATGACCCCATAGGAGGCTCTATATGGGCAAAAGTGTCGGTCACCTCTATATTGGGATGAAGTAGGAGAAAAAAGTTATCACTGGACCTAAGCTTATCCAAACAACGGTAGAAAAAGTGACTGTCATTAAGAAACGACTCAAGGCTGCTCAGGATCGAAAAAAAAGTTAGGCTGATTTAAAAACAAGATCAGTGGAATTCGAAACAGGTGATAAGGCCTATATAAAGATTTCACAAGGGAGTAGTTCGATTCAATAAAGTTGGGAAACTGAATCGTAGATATGTAAGGCCTTTCAAAATTCTCGAGAAAGTGAGATCACTAGCTTACAACCTAGCATTACCATCGGATATGTCAAGGATTCACAATGTCTTTCACGTTTCCCAACTAAGAAGATACATTCCAGATTCGAGCCACATTCTGGAAATTGGATCACTCCTAATCGAAGGAAACTTGAATGAAGAATTGAAGTATGAAGAAGTTCTCATTCGAATTATTGATACCAAGGATCAAGTACTTAGACAAAGAACCATCTTGTACGTCAAAGTACAATGGTCCAATTATATTGAAAGGGAAGCTACCTGGGAACCCGAGGAAAAGATGCGCAAGCATTATCCATATCTCTTCGAAGATCAAGCAAGCTCAAGTTTCGAGGATGAAGCTTCCAATAAGGAGGATGAGATGTGAAGACCCGATTTTGGACATGGAGATGGACACTAGTGGACACCATGCTAAGTTGTAATGGTATAGTGACCATTCATCTAGCCATTGTTAGTACCCTAAGGTAGTTTTGATGTGATTAACCAAGTCAGGTTAGGTCCTGTTGGTTTTTAACCCTGTGTCTAAGTGTGCAGGAACTTAGGAGCACAGGAAGTCGAGTAAAAGACGTAGCTAGCGAGAAGGACGACACGGGTGAGAGTCGACGGGCTCGGTGCGTTCGAGAGACGAGATGCTGCGGAAGAGTATGAGGGTGGATGAGAAGGGAGCGTGTGGTGTTTCCGAGGGACGAGAAGCTAGAGTGGAAGATTGCTCGAGAGACGAGCAAAAGATACAGCTAGCAAGAAAGACGGCACAAGAGAGAGCCGACGGGCTCGGTGCATCCGAGGGATGAGGCGCTGCGGAAGAGTACGCCGGCAGACGAGAAGGAAGCACGCGGCGATTTCGTGGGACGAGAAGCTGGAGCGGAAGTTTGCTCGAGAAGGCCGGAAGTTGGGTTCGGGTGAGCCCTATTCCGGAAGGCCGAGATCACCCAAGTGGAGCCGGAGTTGGAGCGGAAGACCAGGACCCAAGAGAGTGGAACTGGAGCAGAAGATCGGGACTGAAAGTCAACAGGATGCTGACTTTCTTGGTCCGGGCGCTCGGACTCGCCGGACTCCGAGCGCTCGGAACCCTTCCGGGCGTCTGGACCAGGATTTTTATCCAGATCGAGTTTGACGCGATCCGTTGCGATGGGTATAAATTTTTATCCCCCTCCAAGCGCCTGGAACCCTTCCAGGCGCCCCGACCAGCGCTATAAATACAACCCTGGTCTTAGAAACCTAGAAGAATAAGAACAACACTTGAGAACACTTGTAATTGATTCCACTTGATTCCAGCCTTGTTATTGTGAGCCATCAACGTTGTAAGATGTTTTCCGCCTGAAGGAGAATTTGTTTAGTGCACTTTCAACTTCCTTGGATTAACAACCTCCCATGTTGTAACCAAGTAATTTCTTTGTACCTCATCTTTTTTAGTTTCTTAATTATTTTTATGCAAGTGTTAATTTTGATAAAGCTATAAAAGTTCGAGAAAGGTTTTTCGTTTTTCTTTGCAGGGCTATTAACCCCCTCTTTCTGCCCGCACTGATCCTAACAGCCATGACCCTTCACCTAGCCTTTTTAATAGATGACTCTCCATCTAGCCATGACCATTCATCTAACCATGACCCTTCACCTAACCTTTTTAATGGATAACCCTCCATCTAGTCATCTTTTCATATGCCTTGGCCACCCCTTCACGCCTATAAATAGTCAAGACATTGTCTTCCAAATAGACACTCAAATCCTTTGAAAATCAGTGTCAAACCGCTGAAAACTTTCTATCCAAGAGAAATTCGTCCAAACCTCGACCACATTTCGTGCAAGTTTCTGCCCAAGTTTCGATCAACAAGTACAGGTTCAAGTCCCGTAAAGTTTCTGTCCAAAACCGAACAAGTTTCTGACCAAGTAAGTGTTGGTGCGGGTAGCACTAACGGTCTAACCCAGGTTTTGATGAATGACAAATAGGTTAAGTTAGTTGTGTTGTTGTCTGATACTTTGATCAAGTGTGCAGGAAAAGTCCAGCTAGGTCGACGGGCTGACCGGATAGCTGGCGAGAAGTCCAAGCGGGTCGACGGGCTGACCGGACGCTTGGCGAGAAGTCCAGCTAGGTCGACGGGCTGACCGGATAGCTGGCGAGAAGTCCAAGCGGGTCGACGGGCTGACCGGACGCTTGGCGAGAAGTCCAGACGGGTCGAAGGGCTGACCGGACGTCTGGCAGGTAAGTAAGGTAAGTCACTGGAGGGGAGTGACTGTGAGGACGCGTTCCCGGGAAGGGAACATTAGGCGTCGATCCGACTTAGATCCATTTCGGATATCTAAGTCGAGATCGTGACTAGATTCCGGTCTCGGAAAGACGGAATCTAAGTCATACTCTTTTTTGCTTATCTATATAACTGTGCTAACAATCTGTTTTACAGGATGTATATTTGTCTCGGACTAACTTTGTTTTGCAGGAAAAGGGAGTTTTCTGGAACAAGGTGGTCCGGGCACCCGGAGGGGATCCGGGCGCCCGGAAGGCGAATTCTATCCAGCCAAGTCGTCGCCACGTGGAGCATCTCGATTTGAGCAGTTTCGTCACATTCCAGGCGCCCGGAAGGAATCCAGGTGCCCGGAACAGCATATAAAAGAAGCCCCAGACAGGAGCTTCAGATCAATCAATCAAGTTGAGAACTCTTCTACTGCTGGTCTTGCTGCTCGACGCTCAGTGCGACGCCAACAAAGCTCCGACACTACGCTCCGTTCTTTTCCCTTTTGTCGGTATTTGTTTTTCAGTTTCATTAGCATTCCCTGTACGGTTCTTTTGTAATTATTCCGAATTGCTAGTGATTGCCCAACGAAAGTGGTCAAGGACCACGGGCCTTCGAGTAGGAGTCGTCACATGCTCCGAACGAAGTAAAACCATTGTGTCTATTTTACTTTTCCGCTGCGTTTAAACTCTTATTTTTTTTAATCGATATTCACCCCCCCTCTATCGAATCTAACGGTCCTACAAGTGGTATCAGAGCAGGTACCGCTCTGATTTGGTGCAACCACCAATCAGACAGGGGGTGAATTGTTTTTGTTTTTTTTAATAATTAAAACTGGTGTTTCGTTAACTTAATATTTCTCTAATCAATTTAAATTAGTGCAACACGAATCTAGATTTTTTTTCTATTTTTCTCTTCCCGCACTACTAATCCAAGACCAAGTCTTGGGATATTTTTTTGGTTATTTACCGGTGCACAGAATGTCCCAACAAGAAGGATTCAACACAGTGCGACCTCCACTCTTCAACGGGGACGACTTCCCTTACTGGAAGAAGCGTATGGAGGTCTACCTCAAAACAGACTTCGACCAGTGGATGAGCATTACGAAACCTTACAAAAATCCAGTGGACAACGCCGGGAATCTAGTGGATCCTGAAGACTGGACAGCAGATCTCAAAAAAAAAGGCATCAACAGAAAATAAAGCGATCAACACTCTACAGTGCGGATTGACAAGAGAAGAACTGAACATAGTCGGTCCACACAAAAATGCTAAAGAGTTATGGGACAAGCTGATCGAACTGCACGAGGGAACGAGCGACGCTAAGGTAACAAAACGAGACCTGCTTCTAAATAAAATTTTTAATATAAAAATGCAGGAAGGAGAAACAGCGAATCAACTACACGCGAGGATCAAGGACATCCTCAACGGGCTTCATGCGATAGGCCACCAAATGGAGAACAGAGACTTAATAAGGTACGCTTTAAACTGTAACGCTCGAAAATTCTCAAAACTATTTTAGAATTATTCTATGACTTTTCTGGAATTTTTAGATATTTTTTCGGAATTTTTCCGAGTACCGGAAGTAGCAAAAATAATTAGAACCGTAAAATAGCTTAGGCGGGAATCGAACCCGAGACCTATGGTTTACAGATAAGATTAGTAACCGGTGAACCCAGCAGGGCCGTGCTGAAAGAAAGGAGAACCAAATATATTTATATTAGAGTTGGGTTCATTAAACCACTTAATATAAATAATAAACTTAAGTTGGAGTTGGGGGATTATTATTATTATTTTGGTTCGGCACCTTCTCCTCTCAAACCCTCACGTCGGCGCCCTCTTCTTCTCCTCTTCCTCACGCACGGCACACCAAGCCCAAGGTCCATCGGTTCACCTTTCGGCGACGACTCCAACACGAAAGAGGTTCTTCTCCGCGAGAGGAACGCGAAGACGTGATCGGATCGTCGAGAGGATCATCTCCACTGGAACTCTAGCGAATAGAATCGTAAGAAATTACGATCAAGAGGTAAGAAACCCCTCACCTGCAGTATAATAGCTCCGTTTGGATTTTCTATGCATTAGATTAGCAATATGCAGATTTTGTTGACATGTAGGGTGTTTTAACCCTCCTCTTAGATTTAGGGATTTTAGTTGAGCACCTTTAGATGGGCCGGACACGCTTACTCTCTTCAGTTGGGGTTGTAGACGTTGTCGGGTGCCTAAAGGTGATCTCCCTAATAAAGAGGAGAGTTGGGGCACACTAAATGTTCGACAAAATAACTAGATCAGTAAAAATGCAACTTAGGCATTTTAATAGTACAGTTAAATGCATTAGAAGCGTTTAAAAACAGTAAATCAGTTTATTTTAGCTATATGGGACTACGGTCCAAGGGGTGGGCTCCCACAGTCGCCTCTAGGTTCAGATAACCTAGCTCTAGGTTCAGATAACCTAGAAACAGCATGTTATATCAATTAGCTATAGATATCAGTATTTTATTTTCAGTGGCACTGTACTGGATTAGATATCCATTGGGTTGGACTCCCACAGTCGTCCCTAGGTTCAGACAGCCTAGACAACCCTGCTAAATTCGGGACTTGCAACCCTAGGGATGCGCGCACAGCAAGTACAGTTGCTGGGCCCAACAGCATGTTTAGTATTTTCACTTATTATGTATTAGATTTCAAAACTCAAAATCAGTGATGCTAGTGGAGTTTGTTTCCAGTTACAGATTTAGTTTCAGTTAGTTTAGCCTATATTCAGTTCAGTGTTTATTTGGTTGCTTTGCCATGATTGTATGCTTATATGCCATGTCATGCTTAGTTTATTCAGTACATTCAGCATATGTTTTAAACAGCATGATTTCAAAGCATATTCGCATCGCCGCATGTTTTTGTGAGGTAGATGGTTTCTTACTAAGTTTTTTGGCTTACAGATACTATTTTCCTTATACTGCAGATACAGGTAAAAGGAAAATGGACTAGCAGAGGAAGCTGGAGGGTAATGCAGATCAAGATGTGTGTGTGTGGAACTGGAATGAAAGATCTTAGGGCTCTATCAAGCTTTAAATTACGCATTTGAACTCTTTAGTAATTTCAATTCAGCATATGAACTTTAGTATTTCCATGTTTGACATGAGTTAACGAACCATGCTTTAGATTATGCTTAGAATGTTAAATATCTGATGTTAGAATGTTAGTATTTGCATGCTAGAGTGTTCTCATGTATCTAGAACTTGTGTATGCGATTTCTGGCACGAATCAGTGCTGGAAATCAGAAACTCTGATTTCGTTTCAGACTTTGGACAGGGATGGTCTCGCGCGATCCGAGAAGCACATCCTCTTCTGGATCGGTCACCGATCGATCCAAATGTTCCCAATCGATCGGTCGATCGATTGGGATTCGACCATTGCGCAGGATGCAGGTGATGGACGGCTAGGATTGTCCGGATCGACGGACCGATCCAGCCAGTGTTCGCGTGGGTGTCAGTAGATCGGTCCGCCGACCGATCCAGAGACTTCTACCGTGCCAGTATCAAGCTGGATCGATCCCGTGATCGATCCGACAGCCCAATCGACCTGTGGATCGATTGAAATGCCTGATTACAGCTAGCAGGTCATTCGGGAGGCATAGGTTGTCTCCCCTAGCAAGTGTACAACTCCTAGGTACACCCAGAGCATTATGTTTTGATCAGTTTAGTAGAAAAATTTTAATTAGCCTAGCTTTCCGCACAGTATAGTTTAACCATAACTGTAGCGATTCGCCTTACAGCCTAGTAGTAGAAGGCGGGTCGTTACAGAGTGGTATCAGAGCAGTGTTCCATACTTCCTACACACACATCAGCATTGTACCTGCAGCTTCCAAGTAAGAACACCTCTACTTTATTTATGCTTCTTGTTTATTATTACAATTCATGTTTATATGCCTACTTCCTGCTAGTATGAGATAGTTTTTGAACATGATATCAGTGATTATAGAACTGTGATAGTATTAGTTATACATATGTTCTCTATGTCTTTAGAAATGGCACGAGGACGCCCAGCTAGAAGGGCACTAGCTACTGAGCCCCAGCAAGAGGCAGGCAGTTCAGTGCCTCCTCCAGACCTTACAGCACTGGTGGCTCAGTTACAGCAGCAGCTCGCTGAACAGCAACAGGAGATAGCCACCTTAACCCACCAGCTCAGCCCACAGCGCCAGCGCCAGCACCAGTACCAGCACCAGCAGTCCCAGCAGCTGAGCCAAGAAAGGAAGCCTATCTGATCCAGTGGCAGCGAGTCAAGCCAGAGAACTTCTCAGGCACTAGTGAACCATGGGATGCACAAGCATGGTTCAAAACACTGGAGAGCATGATGGAGCTTCTGGACTGGCCAGAACACGAGAAGGCGAAGTGTGCCTCCTTCTGCCTGACAGGAGACGCACGCATGTGGTGGGAAAGAATCAGAACGAAGCGCCCAGTGAACCAGATGACATGGGCTGACTTTGAGAAGGAATTCTTTGAGGAGTTCTTTCATATGCGGGTTACAAACCGCCACTATGACGAGTTCACTGAGTTTCGTCAGGGCAACCTATCAGTTGAGGAAGTCGTGAAGAAATTCAATAGGTTGGCCCGTCTGTGCCCAGAGCTAGTCAGCACAGAAAAGGAACGGATCAGGTTGATGCTCAAGATGCTAAGGCCAGAGATAGCAGTAAACGTGGCTGGTGGCATACATAGGCCACAAACCACAGAGGAATTGGTGAGCAGTGCCTTGACCACAGAGTATTACCAGAACAGCATGAGGCAGCAGAAGCAAGTCTCCTCAAAGTCCAAGGGCCAAGGAAACTCTCACACTCAAAAACAGCAAGGCCACAGCTCTAACTGGAAAGGGAACTCCAACAGCAAGCGCAAATCAGGGAGTGACTCAAAAGGAGGACCATCTAGCAAGCGACCCAGTTATCCAAAGTGTGCCACTTGTGGGAGATTCCACCCAGAGGTTTGTCGCAAGGGCACACGAGGATGCTTTGAATGTGGACAAGAAGGGCACATGCCCAAGCATTGCCCGAACAAGACCGGTCTTCCTCAGCCACAGCAGATCCAGTACACAGCTACATCAGATGCATGCCGCTCTAGAAGGTCCACTCATCAGGCTAGGGCCGATTAGAAGCCCCTCCAGCTATGAATGCGAGGATCTACTCACTCACCGGAGAGGACTAGCAAATGCCTCGACAGTCGTCACAGGTCAGATTAGCATTTTTCAGTATAGTGCTATTGTTCTATTTGATCGGGGCAACCCATTCATATATAGCCGGGATGTTCTCCGAGAAATTAGAAATACCCCAGAGTACTCAGTGGCGGCACTACCTTCAGGAGAGGTCATGGCATCGACGCACTGGCTCAGGCGCCGGTCATTATAGCAGACAGGAACTCTTCCGTGATCCGATCCTGCTGAAATGGCCGACTACGACGTCATCCTTGGGATGGACTTTCGATCAAATACGGTGCTTCCATAGAGTGCCGTAAGAGAAGAGTCCCCGAAGCGAAGCACGGTTCGAGTACATCGGAGAACCAAAGAGAAAAGCCAGAAAATTTCTCTCAGCTATGAAGGCACAGAAGTTGATGGATTCGGGATGTACGGGGTACCTAGCACATGTAGTCACTACCAGCCAGGACGAGGACTAACAGCTAGCAGAGGTCCGAGTTGTATGTGACTACCCAGCAGTCTTCCCTGAAGAGTTACCAGGCCTAGCACCAGTCAGGGAGATTGAATTTGGGATAGAACTCTTCCCCGGCACCAATCCTATTTCCAAAGCGCCCTACCGCATAGCACCAGCAGAACTGAAGGAACTTCATGAGCAGCTACAAGAGCTACTTGACAAGGGCTTCATACGCCCTAGTCACTCACCATGGGGAGCGCCTGTGCTATTCGTGAAGAAGAAGGATGGAAGCATGCGGCTATGTATAGACTACAGAGCACTGAATCAGGTCACGATCAAGAACAGGTATCCTCTTCCCAGAATAGATGACCTGTTCGACCAGTTAAAGGGAGCAACAGTGTTCTCAAAAATTGACCCCAGATCAGGATATCACCAAGTCAGAGTCAAGGAGGGTGATATACCGAAGACAACATTCAGGACCAGATACGGACATTACGAGTTCGTAGTCATGCCTTTTGGCGTGACAAATGCTCCAGCTACATTCATGGATCTCATGAACAGGGTATTCAGGGAGTATTTAGATAAGTTTGTTATTGTGTTTATCGATGACATTCTTATCTACTCAGGAACTCAGGAAGAACACTCAGAGCACCTGAAACTAGTATTGCAGACCCTTCAGCAGAACTAGCTATACGCCAAGTTCACGAAATGTGAGTTTTGGCTAAATCAGGTGTCCTTCCTGGGTCACGTCATCTCAAAGGATGGTATTATGGTAGATCCCAGCAAGATAGAAGCAGTAAGTAAATGGAGGAGACCTAAGAACGCCAGCGAGATCAGGACCTTTCTGGGATTAGCAGGATATTACAGGAAGTTTGTAGAGGACTTCTCCAGGATAGCCTCCCCACTGACAACTCTCACCAGGAAGAACAAGAAATTTCAGTGGACAGAGGAAAGCTACAGTGAACTCAAGAGGAGATTGACTAGTGCACCTATTCTGACAATAGATAGCTTTGATATATATAGTGGCGCCTCTAAATTGGGATTAGGAGCAGTGCTGATGCAAGATGGCAAGGTAATCGCCTATGCCTCCAGACAACTCAAGGATTATGAGAAGAACTACCCTACTCATGATCTTGAGCTTGCAGCAGTAGTGTTCGCTCTCAAAATTTGGAGACATTACTTGTATGGAGCTCAGTGCAGAGTGTATACAGATCATCAGAGTCTGAAGTACTTCTTCACTCAGAAGGATCTGAATATGCGACAGCGCAGGTGGCTAGAGCTAGTCAAAGATTATGACATAGACATCCTCTACCACCTAGGGAAAGCCAATAGGGTAGCAGATGCCCTTAGCAGAAAATCCAGCGCTACTTTATTATCTCTAGCAGCCATGTCACCACCCCTACAGAAGGAGATCGCGGATTTTGGTCTCGAACTCATCGTCGGAAAGCTCTCTACTATGACCTTAGAGTCTACCTTGCTTGGTGATATTCAGTCAGCTCAGGATCAGGACCCTGAAATTCAGAAAATCAAGTAAGGGCTAACAGAATCGGTAGAGAATTGAGTGTCCGATGGCGGGGTGTTGTATTTTGGTGATAGACTCGTGTTCCGGATCGGGAGGAACTACGAGAGATTTTAGATGAGGCTCACAGACTCCCTATGCGATGCATCCGGGCTCCACCAAAATGTATCAAGACCGAAGAAACGTTTTGGTGGCGGGATGAAGCGAGACATCGCCAGATATGTTAGCATCCGCCTCACCGCCGAGAGGTCAAGGCGTAACATCACGACTGTGAGGAGTTCTGCTATCTGATTCCGAATGGAAGTGGGAGGATATCTCGATGGACTTCATAGTGGGGCTACCCAGAACCACGAATGGTTTTGATGCCATCTGGGTAATAGTCGACAGGTTGACTAAATCAGCCCACTTTTTAGCTATCAAGATATCCTACTCCATGGAGAAGCTAGCTCAGTTGTATCTCCAGGAGATTGTCAGACTACATGGAGTCCCACGAACCATCATTTCAGACAGAGACAGCAGGTTCACATCACACTTCTAGGAGTGTGTACAGTCAGCATTGGGCACTAAATTGAAATTCAGCACAGCCTTCCATCCTCAGACAGATGGTCAGACGGAGCGAGTAAATCAGGTACTCGAAGATATGCTCCGAGCGTGTGCCCTAGACTTCAAGGGAAGTTGGTGTAAATATCTGAGCTTAGCAGAATTTGCATACAACAACAGTTATCAGACCACTATCGGCATGACACCTTATGAGGCACTCTATGGGCGGAGGTGCAGATCACCAATCTGTTGGTACGAGAGTGGTGAACAGAAGGAACTAGAGCTTCAGACATATCTAGTGGCAGATACCACAGCAGATTCGCCAGAGGATAGAGACAGCACAGAGCCGCCAGAAAAGCTATGCTGATACACGACGCAGACCCCTAGAGTTTTCAGTTGGGGATACAGTTTTCCTCAGAGTAGCTCCCATGAAGGGAGTCATGCGTTTTGGGAAGAAGGGCAAGCTAGCTCCCAGATATGTGGGACCATACCTTATCACGAAGAGAGTGGGCAAGGTAGCATATAAGCTAGAGCTACCTCAGGAGATGTCAGCCGTCCACAATGTATTTCATGTCTCCATGCTGAAGAAGTAGACGCCACCCAGGTGATTGAGCCCCAGTTGGTACAGGTCCGTGATGATCTCAGCTATGACAGTTGGCCTATTCAGATAATAGACCGAGCAGTAAAGAAATTACGGAACAAGGAAGTACCATTAGTCAAAGTCAGCTGGCAAAATCACACAGCAGCAGAGGCGACTTGGGAGACAGAGGTCAGCATGAGACAGAAGTACCCAGAATTGTTTTAAGTTCGGGGACGAACTTTTTATAAGGTATGGGGGATTGTAACGCCCGAAAATTCTCAAAACTATTTTAGAATTATTCTATGACTTTTCTGGAATTTTTAGATATTTTTTCAGAATTTTTCCGAGTACCGGAAGTAGCAAAAATAATTAGAACCGTAAAATAGCTTAGGCGGGAATCGAACCCGAGACCTATGGTTTACAGATAAGATTAGTAACCGGTGAACCCAGCAGGGCCGTGCTGAAAGAAAGGAGAACCAAATATATTTATATTAGAGTTGGGTTCATTAAACCACTTAATATAAATAATAAACTTAAGTTGGAGTTGGGGGATTATTATTATTATTTTGGTTCGGCACCTTCTCCTCTCAAACCCTCACGCCGGCGCCCTCTTCTTCTCCTCTTCCTCACGCACGGCACACCAAGCCCAAGGTCCATCGGTTCACCTTCCGGCGACGACTCCAACACGAAAGAGGTTCTTCTCCGCGAGAGGAACGCGAAGACGTGATCGGATCGTCGAGAGGATCATCTCCACCGGAACTCTAGCGAATAGAATCGTAAGAAATTACGATCAAGAGGTAAGAAACCCCTCACCTGCAGTATAATAGCTCCGTTTGGATTTTCTATGCATTAGATTAGCAATATGTAGATTTTGTTGACATGTAGGGTGTTTTAACCCTCCTCTTAGATTTAGGGATTTTAGTTGAGCACCTTTAGATGGGCCGGACACGCTTACCCTCTTCAGTTGGGGTTGTAGACGTTGTCGGGTGCCTAAAGGTGATCTCCCTAATAAAGAGGAGAGTTGGGGCATACTAAATGTTCGACAAAATAACTAGATCAGTAAAAAAGCAACTTAGGCATTTTAATAGTACAGTTAAATGCATTAGAAGCGTTTAAAAACAGTAAATCAGTTTATTTTAGCTATATGGGACTACGGTCCAAGGGGTGGGCTCCCACAGTCGCCTCTAGGTTCAGATAACCTAGCTCTAGGTTCAGATAACCTAGCTCTAGGTTCAGATAACCTAGAAACAGCATGTTATATCAATTAGCTATAGATATCAGTATTTTATTTTCAGTGGCACTGTACTGGATTAGATATCCATTGGGTTGGACTCCCACAGTCGTCCCTAGGTTCAGACAGCCTAGACAACCCTGCTAAATTCGGGACTTGCAACCCCGGGTCTAGTAGGGATGCGCGCACAGCAAGTACAGTTGCCGGGCCCAACAACATGTTTAGTATTTTCACTTATTATGTATTAGATTTCAAAACTCAAAATCAGTGATGCTAGTGGAGTTTGTTTCCAGTTACAGATTTAGTTTCAGTTAGTTTAGCCTATATTCAGTTCAGTGTTTATTTGGTTACTTTGCCATGATTGTATGCTTATATGCCATGCCATGCTTAGTTTATTCAGTACATTCAGCATATGTTTTAAACAGCATGATTTCAAAGCATATTCGCATCGCCGCATGTTTTTGTGAGGTAGATGGTTTCTTACTAAGTTTTTTGGCTTACAGATACTATTTTCCTTATACTGCAGATACAGGTAAAAGGAAAATGGACTAGCAGAGGAAGCTGGAGGGCAATGCAGATCAAGATGTGTGTGTGTGGAACTGGAATGAAAGATCTTAGGGCTCTAACAAGCTTTAAATTACGCATTTGAACTCTTTAGTAATTTCAATTCAGCATATGAACTTTAGTATTTCCATGTTTGACATGAGTTAACGAACCATGCTTTAGATTATGCTTAGAATGTTAAATATCTGATGTTAGAATGTTAGTATTTGCATGCTAGAGTGTTCTCATGTATCTAGAACTTGTGTATGCGATTTCTGGCACGAATCAGTGCTGGAAATCAGAAACTCTAATTTCGTTTCAGACTTTTAGAACCTGGATCGGTCAGCAGACCGATCCAGTGCCATTCCTCTTCCTGGATCGGTCAGCCGACCGATCCAGATGGATACAGTAGCTACTGTATCTCCCAGGATCGGTCAGCCGACCGATCCATCCGCGAACAGAGAGTTCGGGACGAAATCTGCAGTCACTGATCGGTCGGCCGACCGATCAGTGAGCCACTGATCGGTCTCACCGACCGATCAATGAGCAGCTGGATCGGTCGGCAGACCGATCCAGCCAGTGTTCGCGTGGGTGTCAGTAGATCGGTCCGCCGACCGATCCAGAGACTTCTACCGTGCCAGTATCAAGCTGGATCGATCCCGTGATCGATCCGACAGCCCAATCGACCTGTGGATCGATTGAAATGCCTGATTACAGCTAGCAGGTCATTCGGGAGGCATAGGTTGTCTCCCCTAGCAAGTGTACAACTCCTAGGTACACCCAGAGCATTATGTTTTGATCAGTTTAGTAGAAAAATTTTAATTAGCCTAGCTTTCCGCACAGTATAGTTTAACCATAACTGTAGCGATTCGCCTTACAGCCTAGTAGTAGAAGGCGGGTCGTTACATAAACGCCTTTCCACGTAATAGTTTGTGGGCATCAATAGTGGATGCCTACAAAATTTCTAAGAATCTTTCCAACTTAAAATTAGACGAACTGTTTTGTGAATTAGAATTACACGAACAAACTAATGCTGGAGCCGAGAAAGGTATAGCTCTATTTGCAGGTTCCTCCAAAGAAAAGAAAAGCAAGTCTGAACTTGAAGAAGACTCCGATCAAGATTCTGAAGACGAAGAACACCTGGTGAACTTGGTAAGAAAAATGTTCACCAGGAGAAAGAGGAGCTTCAGCAAAAAGGATCTTCAAAAGATCAGCTCTCCCTCAGAACAAAAGAACGTGACTTGCTACGGCTGCAACAAAAAGGGACATTACAAGAACGAATGTCCAAAACTAAAGTTCGACAAACCAAAGCCAACCAAAAAGAAGGCACTCAAAGCAACGTGGGACGACTCCTCGGACGAATCGGAGGAAGAAGAGCAGAAACATCAAAGCCACCTCGCACTGATAGCCCGCGAAGCCGAAACAGAAAACGAGTCGGAAGATGAAGACGGGTCTGAACCCGAAACAAGCCACGAGTTCGTACTCGTTTCCGAAGGCCCGAATGAGGTATACTTTAATTTAAACAAAAATTTTTTTAGAATTATTTCCCGTTTAAACAGTAAATTAACTAAATTAGAAAATGAAAATAAATCACTTCTTGAGGAAAATCAAAACCTCAAGGAACAATTAAAAAATTCGAATCCAACTCAAGATCTAACACTTGAAGAGGAAAATCTATCGTTAAAAAATGATGTTAAAGATTTAAAAGAAATGCTAGAAAAATTTACAACAAGATCAAAAAATCTAGACTTAATCCTAAATAATCAAAAAGCATGTTATAATAAAACCGGACTAGGATATAAGTCGAATTCAAATAAAACCTTCAAATCATTAATAACCCAATACAAGTCAACCAATTTAGCTTGGGTTCCGAAAGCGTGTCTGACCACGCAAGTAGGACTTAATCAATATTATATACCTAAAGAAAAAATACATTATATAAATAAACCAAACCAAAATCCAAAATACAAACCTAAATCAAATTTAAAATCTAAACAGTTTAAGAAACAACAAAATTATCACCAAGTTAACTATAACTATAAAAAGAATCGACACAAGCCTAAAATTAAAACTTAAATTAATGGCCAATAATTCAGGGGGAGGCTCTAGAATAGCTGGCACCTCCAAAACTAACTTACCCGACAGGGTAACCCAAAACTAACAAACCCGGCAGGGCAATTAGAATTAGAGACCAAGTTTAACTTGAATCATGGTATTGGTGAAATCTTTGGATGATAGTACGTTAGGGAAACTTGGGCATCGCATGTCTAGAAAGATATGGTTTCGATCTGGTGCATTTGGCCAAGTGGAACTGACCGAAGCTACCCTTAAACGAATCCTAACCAGTTAGACCAAGATTTAGTATTAAGTTCCGTGGATAGGACTATTCGGAAAACCTCGAAAGGTTGGTTACTTCTAATGATGTCCTTGTGACTCACCAAGCTTAGAAGTTTATCCGAAGAATGCCTATTTGTGGAAACCAAAGCTAAGTCTGAATCTAACACAAGTTAAACCAAAAGTCTGTAATCAAACCAATTTCATCTCACAAAATCATAGGATTCCCTGATTGATAATATAGTTCGGGTGAGATGAATAAGGCTTTAAAAATTAATTTCAAAATTTTAATTTTAACTTAAAAATTAATTTCAAAATTTTAATTTTAACTTAAAAATTAATTTCAAAATTTTTTTCAAAATTTTAATTTTAACTTAAAAATTAATTTCAAAATTTAAATTTTAACTTTAAAAATTAAATTTTAACTTAAAAATTAATTTCAAAATTTTAATTTTGTAATTTTAATTTAAAAATTAATTTAAAAATTAATTTCAAAATTTTAATTTTGTAATTTTAATTTAAAAATTAATTTAAAAATTAATTTCAAAATTTTAATTTTGTAATTTTAATTTAAAAATTAATTTCAAAATTTTAATTTTAAACTTAATTTCAAAATTTTATTCAAACTTAAAACTTAAACTTCAAACCTAATTTAAAAAAAAAAAAAAAAAAAAAAGGTCAAAAACCAGGGGCGGGCGCCCCTGGTATTCCCCTCCGGGGCGCCCGGAAGGGGTTCCGGGTGCCCCGCCCTAGCAATCCCGGGCGCCCGGAAAGGATCCGGGCGCCCGGAGTCCCCTATAAATAAGGGGCAGCAGGCGCCCCCAACCTTTACCCCACTACTTCTCACTTTTGCCAAGGTTCACTTTGAACCTCAGTGCGAAAGTACTCTAAATCAAAATTTTCTTACGGTGAAGACGCTGTTGCGATTCAACCGAGGTCGTCAAATCTATATTTTTCGATGGCTCCTCGGTAAAAAATTCTTCCCCTCTCTAAAATTTTATTTTTTGTCTTCTAAATTTTTTTTGAATATTCTTTTATTTATATACAGTAGGAAACGAACAAATACTGGTGCTGGACCCTCCAATGCTAGTACAGACCCTAGGTTTCCCACAGACGAACTTAGGATTAAATTTGAGTCCACCATTTACAAGGCCATTAGGACTACCTGCATAGATAGATCATTCTTTCTAAGGTCATGTCCCTCTGCTTTAGAGGTTATATGTCACTATAATTTAAGGAACCTTGTCGAATGTACCAGTCCAATAAACATAAGTCTGTGTGCCGAATTTTGCAATAACCTAGCAAAAGTAGACGATTTCACCTATACCACTAGGGCAGCAGGCACCGATATCGTATTTTCCCCTACGACCATCCGAGAGTTTTTAGAGTTGCGTCCATCTACTTGCTCCTTTTTGTGCTATCCTCCGAGGGATCTACCGTTCGAAGATCCCTACTCACATATTACTCTCGATACGATTTATTCGTATTTTTTCGGGGGAGAGAGAGATCCCACGGTGACACAGTTTAGGTCAGTAGAATTTCGAGTCCAGGACTACGCTCTTTATAGGGTTGTAGTCCTTTGCATTTTACCACTGACTACTCGAGACATCGCTGTGATGCGCCCTTTCCATTCATTCTTACTTTATGCCCTGATTCATAGGTTAGAAATTGACATCAGCCTACATATCTTCTCCACCATCATCTACTCAGCTGGATTTGTGACTGACAGTCGAGTCCATATGCCATTTGGTCACATTTTGACAGCCTATATGTCCTCGTTGCACATTGATGTCACTAGAGGAGACGTTGCCCATATGACCGAGTTCGATGTTATATCCTCTCGGAACTTTTCCCTAGCCGGCATCCAGATAGATAGAGATGACGGGACTATGTCTTGGCGGAGGGGGGCACAGCACCAGCTCGATCCAGACCCACAGATGGACGAGTTCATCTCGCACTATTTCCAGAGGAAGCCGCACCGGCTCCACCACCACCCCCAGCTCGAGCACTACGACACGCTCCCCGCACTCTAGCCGACCGTATGACCGGACTAGAGAGAGCTATGGCGAGTCTCCAGCAGGAGAACTCTGATTTTCATCGGGACATACGGCGAGAGGTTGCCGAGTTACGAGCTGCCGGAGACACCCGACACACTGAGCTGATGGCACTTCTTCGATCCTTGGGATCTGGACCACCCCCTTCATCATCTCAGTAGCTTTAGTGATGACCTACTTCTGTAGCTACACTACTTGTAAAATATTTTGGATTTATCTAGTAATATTTCAGACCTACATTGATTATGTTATATCTCAATAGACTAGGAATTTTAAATTTCAAACTTGTTTTCAAAAATCACTATTTCAAATTATAAGTCAAATTTGGTTGTTTTCAAAACTGTCCATTTTTAGATTTTCAAAAACAGTTTTGGCCTTAGACTAGTTTTGAATCCTTAGAAAGCATGTACTCATAGGACTAGTTTTTGAGCATCTCACCAACACCTTAGGTTTACCTTGCTTGTGTTTGACAAACATAGAAAGGGGTAAGATGCATAGGCCAACTGTCTGGACTTAAGATGCTTATTTCAGTGCATCAACATAAGTCTGGACGTTAAATACAATTCAGACATTAATCAGATTAAAGTTCATCAGTCAAGTCAAACACTGACTGGTTATAATTAACTTAATCTGACTAACCAAGTGAAAGCTACTATCTTCTGATAGTCAGTTAGTAGCTAATTGGTTAGACAGCTGGTTAGAGTAAGTATCAAGTTCAGGGGGAGAATAAACTCAAATTTTGTATGTTTGAAAAAATGCCTTTTAAAACCTAACCTATGTTTGAAAATTGATTTACAAAAAGTTAAATTTAACTAAGTATTTGAAAAATGTGAAAGTTTAATCCCACCTAATTTTCAAACCTGATTTGAAAAATTAACTATTTCCAAAATTAGCCTTAAAAATTAATTTTGGCAAAATTTTATTTCTTGAAAAGTTTAAATCGAAGTTGAAAAATTTACCTTTTTGAAAATTAAATGTTACTTAAACATAAATATTTACTCAACATGTCTACCCCAAGTCAACTTGACTATTTTTTAAACTTGGTGTTAAAAATTACACTTTTATCTTTCAAATTTTGAACCAAACTTAGCTATCTTTCAAAATTTGATTACCTGTTACAGTAACTCTTCACTATGGTTATTTACCTGTGTTCATTTTTTTTGATGAATGCCAAAGGGAGAGGAGGGTTAGGTGGTTAAGTTAGTTAAGTTAGCTAAACCAATTTGAAAATACAAACTAACAAACTTTACAACCACATAAATGCATGTTGTTTTCTTGCATATGTTTTCACTAACTTAACCAGGTTGTCATTCCATCAAAAAGCGGGAGATTGTTGGTGCGGGTAGCACTAATGGTCTAACCCAGGTTTTGATGAATGACAAATAGGTTAAGTTAGTTGTGTTGTTGTCTGACACTTTGATCAAGTGTGCAGGAAAAGTCCAGCTAGGTCGACGGGCTGACCGGATAGCTGGCGAGAAGTCCAAGCGGGTCGACGGGCTGACCGGACGCTTGGCGAGAAGTCCAGCTAGGTCGACGGGCTGACCGGATAGCTGGCGAGAAGTCCAAGCGGGTCGACGGGCTGACCGGACGCTTGGCGAGAAGTCCAGACGGGTCGACGGGCTGACCGGACGTCTGGTAGGTAAGCAAGGTAAGTCACTGGAAGGGAGTGACTGTGAGGACGCGTTCCCGGGAAGGGAACATTAGGCGTCGATCCGACTTAGATCCATTTCGGATATCTAAGTCGAGATCGTGACTAGATTCCGGTCTCGGAAAGACGGAATCTAAGTCATACTCTGTTTATCCATCTGTTGAACTTTAACTGTGCTAACAATCTGTTTTACAGGATGTATATTTGCCTCGGACTAACTTTGTTTTGCAGGAAAAGGGAGTTTTCTGGAACAAGGTGGTCCGGGCGCCCGGAAGGCGAATTCCATCTCGATTTGAGCAGTTTCGTCACATTCCAGGCGCCCGGAAGGAATCCAGGCGCCCGGAACAGCATATAAAAGAAGCCCCAGACAGGAGCTTCAGATCAATCAATCAAGTTGAGAACTCTTCTACTGCTGGTCTTGCTGCTCGACGCTCAGTGTGACGCCAACAAAGCTCCGACACTACGCTCCGTTCTTTTCCCTTTTGTCGGTATTTGTTTTTCAGTTTCATTAGCATTCCCTGTACGGTTCTTTTGTAATTATTCCGAATTGCTAGTGATTGCTCAACGAAAGTGGTCAAGGACCACGGGCCTTCGAGTAGGAGTCGTCACAGGCTCCGAACGAAGTAAAACCATTGTGTCTATTTTACTTTTCCGCTGCGTTTAAACTCTTGTTTTTTTTAAATCGATATTCACCCCCCCCCCCCCTCTATCGAATCTAACGGTCCTACAGTAAGTGGACTTTTTATTTTTCTTCCCTTCTGATATCGTGAGTTTAACACGTTGCGTTTTTGTTCCATTCAATCCACATTTTGTACCATTCTATTTGTTCTTTAGGCTTTTGTGATCTATGTTTTCATTTCATTATTGATCATTTTATATTGCTCATTCATTTTTTTTATTTCGAAGATGCACTGTTATGACTCAAATTAGATATGGGAAAGGGAATTTCCAATAACATGATAAGGTATGACAAGTTATGACCCTGATGCGGCGAGTAATAATAACCAATATATGGTATAAGATACGAAAAATTAAATAATAAGGGTTTTAGGAGAAATAATCTTATTGGATTTTTTCGGGATTCTTTTATAATTATTTTGAGATTTAAACAGAGTCTGTATGATATGTTTAAGGGGATGAATTTATAAGCTAAAAGAAAGTCTATTTGGGATATCACGTAAGTGGGAGTTAATTGATTTAATTAACCTAAAGTTTTTATTATTAACCTAAGTATATAAACCTAGGTTCCTATTTCCTCCGCCCGAGTTCCTTCCGTGACTCTTCATCGCGCCCTCTCCTCTCTTCCTCGCGATTTCCTCTTCTCTCATGTTTTTGCCTGACGTCGCCACCCCGTCACCATCGCTGGCCGCCATTCACTGCCGCCTTGTCGCCACCTCGGCCAGATGTGGCTAGCTCGCAGCCAGACACGATTGCACCCCATCTTCGTTCTGTGCGCTAGTTCTCCACCGTCACCATGCCCCCGCTTTCCCCTCATTGCCGGTGGAGATCACCATTGACTCCTCACGAAGGCTTGACCAGCAACGCTTGGATCAGCATCCGAATTTGGGTGAGTTTTAGAGTTGATTTCGTTTTTACATAGGATTTGATTAGTGTGATGAATAGTGGTGATGGCGGATTGGATTAATTAAAGTTAATCATTAATTAGGATAATTAATGGTCATTCGATTAGGATTTTTCTTAATTAAGTTGGGGGTTGAATTTAGCTAATTAGTGTACTTTAAATTAGCTGAAACCGTACATATGTTGATGCAGGACTTTGATTCGAGACGAGTGTCTCGACGTGGGATAGTTTAGCACGATTGACAGAGAAAGGCAGGTACTTCTTACCTTGATTCTTTAATACTTTGACCTTAGTGTATGAGTTATATATTCGGATAATTGTTGTACTACCTTGATTCCATTCGTATTTTTCTTGAGCTTGATACTTATCTGCTTGATCTTTGAGCTGATCGAACCCATATCTATACAGTTTCTCGTTGTCATCCATGATATTTAGCGGATACTAGATACCATGCTTACTTGTTTTGATTGTTGTTTATTCACATACCTTATTGAGTATGCTGGCTTACTGTAGCATATCTGGTTCCTATTTATTTATGTATGACTATTGCATCTTGTGCATTATATCATTACATGCATACTGACAACTATTGTCTTTCTTGTGGTGTGAGAGAGTCGTCAGCCATTTTTAGTGTCGCACACTCGACCGCTTATGGATAGTGGTAACTGGAGGAGATACTGCTTGTCCTGTTGTGCCCCCACTCGACCACTTATGGTAGTGGTAGCTAGAGTTGCGAGCAACAGGGACCCCATTGCTATGTAGTTAGTTAGCTACTCAACACCTGTCCACTCGGCCACTCGAGAGTAGTGGTAGCTGGAGTGTGTACAGTTGTCATTGTTCCGGCCTCTCCATCATATAGGGGTCGTGGTGCAGAGGGGCGGGCGGGAGTGATCATCCATGCATATGCTTTTGTTATTATATTTGCTTATACTGTTGATTGCTTACTTATGCAATTATTTTATTGTATCCATGTGATATGCTTACATATGTTGAATTATATACCTATTTCATGTGTTAGACAATGACTTACTTATTATAGTATGTATATACCTCACATGTTATCTTTGTAGTTATGAGCAGTACTATTACAGTTCCTCAGTACCCTTGACTTCTATTACTAGCTTAGTATATGAATTCAGGTATGGACATTCATTATGATACCTCTGTAGTTTATGATATTTTTTTTCCTATGAGACGTATACCTTTGACTCTCTCTCTCTATATATTATGTTCATGCACTATCTGTCTATTACCTGTTGAGTCCTAGCACTCACCACCCCTTGAACTGGTTTTTCTTTCGTCAAGTAACATGTAGATGATACAAGGACACTTGGAGGATCCTGAATGTCAGCCTCACGTCACTTCCGAGGATAGTTTTATGTTTTTGTTTCCTGCTTTATTTGTGTTTTGAATTTGTGAACTTGGTATTGTAATAACTCGATGTGGATTTGGAGTTTAGTCTTGTGGTTGCATGTATTTTGGTTTGTTGTTGTGTCAAGTCGAGCCGGCTCGCAGTTAGTTGTTTTATGGTTTTAAGATTGTTATTTTGTGACTTCCTCTGTGTTTTGATACAGTCGTGTGGGTTGCTCATTATATAATTATGTGATTATGTTTTCTTTTGTTCCAGCCGTGTGAGCTGTGTATATAACTGCGTGGTTGTATATATTTCAGCCGTGTGAACTGTTGTTGATAACTTGTGAGTAGTATTGTGACATTGTATACATGTTTCATTTGTCATTACTATGGGAGAGGTGTTGTTCGATTTTTCGTCTGACAACTTTACCCTCGGGGCGTGACATATGACCTCATCCCTTAGAGGAATTACATATAGGGGACTGATCAGTAACACCATAAAAAAAAAAGGTGATTAACAGTACTATAAGTATATGTTTTCGATTAAGTTATGTTTCTGCCATGTTTCATGAATTATGTTCTTGTCATGAATTCCAAATGTCTTTCTATGGTTTGTATTCGATCGACCCCCACTTACTGAGTGTTTTTCCAAGCACTCATCCTTTTACTTCCATCCCCAGATAAACATGAGGAACAAATCGAGAAAGAGGACAAAGAGACGTTTTGAGGCTGCTAATGAAGTTCTGTTCAAGCGATTTTTTCTTTTTAGTTCATGTTATCTTGTACGCTTCTGCTTTTCTCTTTTGGATTTTCACATTGTAAAGATAATATTTCTGTTATATTATTACTGATTTGGTATTCACTTTATGAGACTTGTTATTTTCAAACATTTATATTTACGAACAATACCGATGTCGGTACGCCTAGGTCCCGGGCCTTGACAGTCAGAGACCAGGAAGTCGACCACTATTGGAGCAACAACAATGGCTGTATTTGAACCAATCATGCCCAAATTAACCATTAATAAACCAAATAATTTGTCAATTATAATTAGTTTAACACACCATTACCTACAGTCTAACTCTACTGTCTAACCATTGGTCTAGTCCATGGTTTCTGGAGATATCTGCATATCTCCTCAATGCTGAATGAGAAATACTCTACTGTCTAACCATTGGTCTAGTCCATGGTTTCTGGAGATATCTGCATATCTCCTCAATGCTGAATGAGAAATACTCTACTGTCTAACCATTGGTCTAGTCCATGGTTTCTGCATATCTCCTCAATGCTGAATGAGAAATTGATCTTTTGATCCATGATGCCAATTCTGGATATTGGGCATCATACAGCATTATCAGCAGTGCTCATTGTGAATGGCCAAGTATAACTTTAGTGTGACCCTCCCAATGTTGTATTTTGCTGTGTCTGGGGCAGTGAAGGGTTTCTTTTGCCCAGTATCAGTAGCCATCCACCCTTTCCTAAGTTCCCAACTATCAATTTTATGGAAAACAATATATATATATATAGAAAGCCTAGTTAAGTATGTCATCCAAGGAACCACAAAAATCACTAAAGCCCCCCAACTCTTAACTGATATGTGGTAATCCTTCGGTTGAAAAGAGTAGGTTTTTTTTGATTGGTGGGTCATCCATCAGTTAAGAAATTAATGAATTCCCAGAAAGCAGATGGAGTATATGCATAATTGAAGCAGGTTGGTTTTCTTCCTTTTCTGGTGTCTACGTATCCATCTTATGAGGAATTTTTCTTATTTGCACGCTAGAGAAATTGCACATGTACACTAATCCAGCCAAGCAAACAACCAAGTAGGCAATTTTTTGTGTGTCCATGTTCATCAATTTGGATCAGTTCAGTGTTAATGGATGACTGAGTGGATTCTGGTAAGCACCATGCAACAGAGTGCCAAGGACAAAATTTTCTTGATCTAACTATATCATCAGGTGGTACTTATAGTATAGGCCTTGCAGTGCTTTCTTTGATTCATTTGCAGAGTTTTATCACTAATACCCCTTTCACCTCAACTGACAAACCTGAGGAAATTAATATGTTCTGATTGGCTTTTGATTATCAGGTTCCAGAACTTCACGAATCCAATTACCTATCTCTGCGTGCGCTTCTTCCAATTCCTCATTCAGCATTGACATTTGAATTCATGTGGACCTCTTTGCTCACCTAACAATAGACAAGACTTGGCCTATTTTTCATCCGTTCCACTCTTTATCGACTCGTTCCCTGTCCTTCCTGTGTCCTACATTCAATATTTTACCTCACTCCTAACTCACAAGCCCTTCTACAGTCATCTGCTGTAGTAAATCCTCAAAAGTTTGCTACATCTAGCCAATTGGTCTCCCCCACATTCAATGCCACACCGTTTATTGGTGCTTGTACTACACCCAAACTTGTTCTTCAACACTATAAATACCTACAGTCTCCCAAAAGTGCAATGCAAGCACCAACAGTCTCCCAAAAGTTCAAGCCCTTGTCCTTCACGGACATTATTTCTCTCGTCTGGTCTGCAGCCTCTTTCTAGCCTCCCCTTTCGCCATGTCAAGACCAATGAGTCATCCAACAAGGGACTCGGTCATTGCAGCGTTGCTTCTTCTGCTTCTGCTGTTTGTTTCATGTAGTCATGGCTCAAGCGACAGAAGGGGTCTCAGGGTGAGTTCCATTGCTAAGAAAAACCCAGGTTACTTGACGGGTTTCCTGCCTAGGGGGGTGCCAATACCACCTTCCGGGCCTTCAAAGAAGCACAACTCAATTGGCCTTCAGAACAAGGCGACACCTTGAAGTTCAGGAAGCATACTATGGTTGAATCTCCTTTCGGCCAAACTGATGATATCTGTACTGCACTCTATCCTTTCCTCTGCTTTGTCATAGTCCTCAAGTTAAATAAACTTTGGTTCTGTTCTTACATGTACATACCAAACTTCTCCAGTCATCTGTTTAAGACTTTCATCTCAAATTGCAACTACTAGTACCACACGTGCAATCACTCATTGAAAGATGTCCCCTGCGTTTCCCATGGAAGGAAATGGCTAACAGGGTACTGAACTAGTGAGATGATATGACATGACATGCAGGGATAGTTTTCAACTTTTCATATGTTATGTTACTGCTGTCTCTCCTGAGCTGATCGTGTAATTGCATTCTGCTTTTCATGACGTGTTAAATCATGATGAACTCGAGCTTCCGGATTCTAATCTGAAGACCCTTTTAGCTGCATGCAGAAGATTTAATTTAATAGTTGTTTGTTGAAAAATAACAGGGAAGAGACAAATCATGATTATGGATTTGTATTTGTGAAAGTTTACAGTTAAAATAAATCGAATGTTACTTTTACTCTGTTAAATTTATTTTAATTTAAATAATAAATAGAAAAAAATAATTTAGTCAAAAGCTTATTAGATAGAGATTGAGTGTAGATAAAGGATCCTTTACCTTGTAGTATTCAATTTTAGATGATGAATCATAGATAATTAATATATTGGGCTTATTTTGTTTTTATTCCACGATAATATTATAATAAAATAAAATAAAATTCTGTGTAATCTTGCTGCAAAAGGTTGGAACCGCCAACCCAGCGGCCCCCTCAACCCGGCCCCACAAGTATGAGAGGGAGTAAATCACGGTGAATACGAGCCCAGCTATGACATGGTAAAATTCTGTGTAATCTTGATGTCCGAAGAGATGGTGGACGACAATTATAATTCTAAATGGATCTTGATCCAAGCTCAGAAGGCTGTAAAGCCCAGAGGGCCTCTGAGGCATCATGCAAATAATTTATAATATTAAACATCAATGTTTTTAATTCTCCAAATTGATCCTTGAATTATTTTTTTAAAATTTCACAAAACGGAAATAAAAACTAGAAAATGAGAGTCAAATGATCAATTAATTATAAGTAGTTTTTTTATATGAAAATTTCAGTTAATTAAGTTGTTTCATGCTAGCTAAATTAATTCCCAATCTTGTGCTTCCACCCATATTTATCAGGAATATTGAAGTTCTCATTGGAGCGAAGGTGAAATCGTCACCTTAGCTGCCCCTCCAGAACATAATATTGAAGTTCTCATTGATAATAAATTGTAGCTATTCCTTGTTGTAAGCATGCATATTCCTAATTTAATGTTGAGGCAACTCATTTAAGACCCTTGGAATGCTCCCCTTGGTAGAAGATTAAGGTATCGGTGTTCATCAATCAAGATGCAAAAATGTAGAGGAGCCACTAAAACCCTAATTAAGGTGGCAAGATGATTAATATAATTTATTGTATCACATCTAGTTGCACCTATCTCGACAATCACATTTTGCACATCAAATCAAATTGAACTATGCCTAGGGCGATCTAGATACATCTGAATCTAGCAGAGCATGGTCCACCGATCAATATGTATTTAATTTTTATGATCTAAGCTATGCCTATACTTTGGCTCATATTCAATCCAGTTTCAATCAATGAATCTTTCATATGCTTTTGGGTCTATACTTCGAACCACACTGACCTAGAAATTAAGTGTTTCGTTGAAGTTTTCCCGATCGTAATAGCTCTTATAAACTAAAAGTATTTGTTTAATTGTAGTTGCATTTATGTCACAAAAGCCTATGGAAAAAGAGTCCAATAATTGAATTGATGGTCCATGAACTTGGAAGCAACTGAATTTGATTAGCGTGTAATCATCCTTCTCCAACCAAATGAAAAAGTTAATTGTTGACAATCATGACACAACACATGGACATATACAAATAATTATGATATGATATCTATTTTGGTCCCCAAAGTATATTATATATGATATGAGTTTGGTGTCTTTTAGGTGCCTTTTGGATGAGCATCTTTAGATCATGACACACTTTCAAAGAATTAATTATTCGTAGATTTATTTATTTATTTTTTTTTCAAATATTGAGCAATTATGTCAACTTTGAATGAACCAAAAGGAGACTAACTCCCATGAATCCAAGGTAGAAGAATTGTATTCTATACACACCCTAATAAAACAGACATCACTTTCTACGACAAAAAGCCTCCAAGTGAATAATTTTCTTGAGTATCTAGACATGGTCACTGTCAAAGACATGATCAAGAAAAGTGCATCAACATGTATATAAGGAAATTAATAGATTTACGAATAGTAGTTAATAGCTGCGAAACTAAGGCCAAATCACTTTAGTTTGTTGCTAATTATCTGACTTGATTCAATTGATTGGATGCATTTGGTCAAGGAATTGACTAGTGCTAACTTAATTGTCGGTAGAGGGCAAGTATGTGTTGAGTGTTTGTATGTGAAAGTGATCCAATTCCATGATTCAAATATAGTGTGGATTCTTCCCCCTAATTAGTTGATTGGTTAGAGCTAACTAATCTCCTTTCACCTAATGCTTTCTTCTTCCTCCTCTATATAGGTAACTAGGTAGGATAGGGACATATATGGATGAGCTATAGTCCACTTGAAGGTGTGGTCCAAGTAGAATGGATAAAAAGTTGCATATGTTTGCTTGCCAATAGACTTTAGGGGAATAATGACACTTCATTATTGAAGATAAATTCACTGTTTTATGTGGCCCCCTTTTGTCTCATGAGATTATTAAAAAAAATCTTACTTAAAAAAATAGAGTGAAAGATATAAAAAGTCTTCATGAACAAGGATATCACCAATAGGGTGATACCATGTGGTAATAGGGAAATTACCCTACCTAATGATGTAAGAATATATATATCTATATATATATATTTCAAAACATTCCTCATGCTTGATTAGATTTTTGGAAATTGTATTCATCATAATACGTCCAACTCATTATTCAACTAGAATTTGACTCTAAGATTGCTGTTGTTATCATAATCTCGCTACATTACATGTGTTATAGATCATTTGGAGATGTCTACTCTAACCATCTATAGTAACAAGCTATAACTAACGAAATATAGAGGTACATCAATAATCTCACCAAACCACTTAAAAGAATCATTGGGCTAACAAAAAGTTTTCGCATCCAACAAATAAATTAGTGAATGATTTGCTAAGTTTGACTCCACAACAATTAAAAATGGAATTTATCACTAGTCTATGTCACTCAATATTATTTCTATAAATATTTGAAGGTGGTACAATTAATAATTTATCTCTATATAATATTACTTAATTCTCTTAAAATTTAAAATCCTAAATAAGCTCTTACTAATGTATTTAAAATAAAAAAAAATCTTGGTTGAAGATATTTTTATCACAAAATATAGTAGCTCATTTATCTTACATTGTTATTTTTGACAATAAAATTTCACTCTAATGAAGTGAAATTTTGGACTAGAACATAATGATGGTCAATTACACTTTGATTATATATATATATATATTAGCATCTTTTTTGTTGTACATATTGTCAATCGATTATATCAACTCTTCAAAGTTTACACTTTTTTCAATAGTATTTTATATTATGAAATATGCTAAGGTTACTCTTTTTCAAAGTCTTTTCTTCTCCTCATAATCCTCTCTTAAATTAGATATTTGTTGCCAATTAGATTGCTGATCCACTGATTAACTATCTATTATTAGATTTTATTTTATTTTATATATTTAATAGTTCTCTTATGTCATGGTGCAAATTCTTGTTTATTTGAGTGTAAATGTAGAGTACAAGCACTTACAAAGTAGTACTTCTATTCTTCTATTGAAGTGTTACTTTTACACCAACTCAATTATACTATAATAATAAAAGTATTATATATAAGCAAAATGTTCACGAGTCTATATTAAAATGGAATATCATTATATTCAATACCATCACAAATATAGAACTCTTCAACTAAACTATCAGGAATATCATAAAAGTTTCACATTGGTCCTAACAAGTGGAAGATATCTCAATTAGTATGAGACCTTTTATGTAGAGCACAAACATAAATGCATAAGGATTTAAATCCAAAGTGAACAATATCATACAATTATAGAAATTAAATATGTAAATTTTTTTGGTCCTAACAAGTTATATTAGAGCTATAGTTCAGATCGAGCCATATAGGTGGAATAGTGGTGTTGAACCAAGGAGGTGGGGATCCTAGAGGAGGAACTCTAAGTGAAAAGGCCAAGTATATCAAGGGTGACTGAAAGTTTGGTGAAAATCCTAAGGGAATAAACTCTAAATGGTGAAAAGTCTAAGCAGGTCAAGGTGACTGGATGCTTGGTGAAAATCCTAAGGGAGTGAACTCTAGGTGGTGAAAAAAAAATCTTAGAGGAGAGGACTGAGTTCGATTGACCAGATGTTTGAGGGTGTTTAGAATAAAATCCATTAGGATCATTTTGAGTAGAGTCCAAAAATAAATCTATGAGGGTTTAGATCTAAAGTGGTACCATTGTAGAGATATGTGAATTCTTTTAATTCTAACAAGTGATTGCTGAGAGATTCTTGGTACAATCTATTGGGTTATAATGGTTGCAAACGAAATTCACATTGAAAACACATAGAAAGCATCATGGACTTATAAGGGAATGATATCTTCATTGGTATGTGAGCCCAAAAATAAAATCATTAGGGTTTAGGTCCAAAGTGGATAATATCATACCATTATAGATATATCTTAATTCTTTTAGTCCTAACAATTAGTATTAGAGCCTACAATGCCAGAAGGACTAACCGCGTACGTAATAGTTATGATCCAATCGAGCCATATGGGTGAAATATTTACCTTTAACGAAGGAAGTCGGGGCTCCCATATCTGGATTAAAACAATCAGACACCAGGTAGAGAAGTCCTAGTTGTGGTTAGGTAAGGAAGACCTAGTAAGTCGGTTGGATTGAGAGGCAAGGAAGTCCTAGTAGGTCAGGTGGACCGAGAGGTAAGAAAGTCTTAGTAAGCCGGTTGGATTGAGGGGGAGGAAAGTCCTGGTGGATTAAGGACCAAATGATATCAAGAAGATAGGCTTGAGGGGGCGGTATTTCATTTGGGGGGGGGGGGGGATTGTTGTGTTGCAATGGTTGTGAACAAAGTCTCATATTGAAAACACATATGAAGGATCATGGACTTATAAGGGAATGATATCTTCATTGGTATGAGACCTTTTGGGTAGAACCCAAAAATAAAATCATAAGAGTTTAGGCCCAAAGTGGATAATATCATATAATTGTGGAGATATCTTAATTCTTTTGGTCCTAACATAATCGTCCTCAGGTCAAGGTTGACCAGTTGACTAAGCTTGAGTGGATTCAAGTTTGAGTTTTGATGTTTGGACAATATATTTTGAACAATATGTGAGAAATAGTCAAGTAGATCAAGGTTGATCAGATACTTGATTAGGAAAGTTCTAACTAGAGGTTAAGCAAAGCAAAATCCTAACTCGAGGGTTGAGCAAAGCAAAATCCTAACTCGAGGGTTAAGCAAAGCAAAGTCCAAGTGGGTTAAAGAGGACCACACGTTCGCAAAGGAAAGTCCTAACTGCTGTTAGGCAAAGGGAAGTTCTAATTGTGATTAGGCAAAGGAAAGTCCAAGTGGGTTAAGGAGGATCGTACGATGGCAAAGGAAAGTCCAAGTGGATCAGGGATGACCACACGTTAGTAAGGGAAAATCCTAATTGAGGTTAGGTAAGAGGAATATCTAAGTGGGTCAAGGAGGACCATACTTGGTGATTGAAATTCCAACGGGAAGTTGACAAAGAGAAAGTCCAAGTGGGTCAAAGGTTGACCGGACACTTGGCAGTTGTAAATCCAACAAGGAGTTGGCATGAAACAAGGAAGTTTCGACATAGCAAACTTTCGAAGGACATAACTTTTGATTCGGATATCAGAATGAGGTGATCTCAGATACAAAACAAAGCTCATTTTGAGCTCTACACATTTTACTACTTACCATTCAATTAGGTAATCAATTGGGAGGGTCAATCGATCAGGTAATCGATTGGTTGATGAAGTACAGTACAAAGTATCTTGATCGATTGGGTAGTCGATCAAGATCTTCCCTAATCAATTGGGTAATCGATTAGGAGAGTTTATAAGTGAATGGTAAGCTTCTGAATCAATTATGTGATCAATTTAAGCTGCCAATCGATCAGGTGATCGATTGAGAGCATTTCTTCACAATAAATAGTGAGTTTCTCAATCAATTGGGAGAAGAAACTCACGACAAACAGTGAGCTTCTTAATCGATCAAGTGATCGATTGAAGACACATAATCAATTGACTAATCGATTGAGAGAAGAAGAAATGAGCCATTATGAGATTTTGACTACTGGATTTGCTCACATCTGACGTGGTAATCGATTGGGAGTAAGGACAATCGATTAGAAACCTTAATCCACGGGATATAAGGTGTTCGAAAGATTCAAATCATCAATTCTTCTTCTCCACCCCTCTCCACCAATTCTTGAAACATCTTGGAGATAAGTATTGCTACACTTTCCAAGTATCAAGAGGCAATCCACAGCAACAAGAGATCAAGAGCAAAGGTTGTTTATTATTGTATTCATTTCTTTGTTCTTGTTGTATTTCTTGTTATATTTCTCGTATTTGCTTGTATGAGACTTCTCTGCCTCCTAGAAGGAGGTTTTCATAATGTATTGTGAGTGAGGAGAGTGAACCCTTGGATTAGTCTCCTCAAGAAGATGGATACCAAGTAAAATCAAAGGTGTTAGCATTGCTTTGAGTTTTCCGTTGCAAATCATTATCAACGAAACTATTGGAACTAATGACTCCCCTTTTAGCTCTCAGAGTGTCCTAACAAGTAGTATCAGAATGAGGTCGCTCTTCTTGGACTAATCGTCGAAAGAGCAACGAGCTAGAAGAAGAAGAAGGAGTTGAAGTGAAGCCATAATTTCAATGGTCAAAGACTCATCATCAAGGAGCTCAACTTCAAATGGATTTCTGAGATGGATTTAGATACGACACTTGGGCACCTTCACCATTCGGATTGGAAAGCTTCGATCTTTAGAAATTAAGAGTCAAAAACTACTTCATGATGAAGATAATTATAAAGCAATGACTTGCTCTAATAGAGACCTTTGAAGCTCCAAGAGGCTTAAAGAGAAAATGGATCGAGGAGCAAATCAAGAGGTGCGAGGCAAACGACAAAGTAATCAAAATTTTGGTTAATTTATTGTCGAGCTCTATTTTATACAAAATTCTAGAATACAATGATGCAAATGAGTTATGGAGGAAATTGGCCAAGCTCCATGAACATCCCTCCACTTTGCCAAATTAAGACAAATCCAAAGAGGAAGAATCATTGGATCAAGAGGAAGAGGATTCGGAAGTTGAAAGATATTCAACATCTGAAAAAGAAATTCAAGAAGCATCCACCTCAAGGATTGAGGGAGAGCGTCAATCATTGATACTAGAGCAAGAAGAAGCTTCTATTTCTGGATCAAATGAAGAAGAGTCTTGTGTCACCCCTACAAGAAAAGAAGGTATAACAATTTCAATTTGTAAAAATAAAAATCATATCATTTGCTTTGAGTGTTAGGAGAATGGACACTACAAGAGCAAATGTCCAAAAAGTTGACTAAGAAGAAGGGTCAAATGGCACCCAAGGGCAAGGAGAAGCTAAAGGAGGTCAGCCCCGTGGTACGCAAAGGCAAGGAGCATATTGTATGCTTTTCTTATAATCAAAGAGGACATTATCGGAGTCAATGTTCAAAGGGGAGAAATCTGATCAAAAAGATAGGAGGAAGCTTAAGTCAAGTGGGAGTTTCAAAGAATAAAATTAAGGTACCATTAGTTAATGATATTATTTAAATAATGATAGAAGGTATGCTAGATCTAATCTTTATCATTTTAATGCTATTTATCATGAAAATAGGAAGCATGAAAAACTAAGGAAAATTATAAGTCATTTCATTCTAGAACTACCTTACATAAGGATAGGAAGGTAGAAAATGGTCTAGGCAAGAAATCTAAGGTTTTTAGATATATGCCTAAAAAGAGAAATACTCAAAGAAATAAAAAAAAAAAAATCAAATTTGAGGATTTAAGGATAGAAAATCAAATCTTGAGATTAAGACTTGATAAATTATAGAAGACTCTTAAGAAAATGACAAATGAAGTCTTAGAATCTAAGAAACAAAACCTAGGTTTAAAAGAACAAGAGACATTCAATGGCAAGAGAGGTTTGAGATGCAAATCAAAAGCCAAGAAGAATATACCCTTGTACCCATACGATTATAGAACTAGCCCTAGGTCTAAGAGTCAAGCCAAGGTTATAAGGGAAGTTATTCCTAGAGTTAACCTTGAGAAGATCAACATGGCTAAGGCTTCTAAGAAGACTAAGAAAGTCATTATGAATGTCACAAGGGAAGGTATCCCTAGAGTTGACCTGAAGGAGACTAGTGTGACTAAGACGTCTAAGAGGCCTAGGAAGGTCATCAAGAATGTATCAAGGGAAATTATCTCTAATGAGTACCTAGAACACCCAAAGAGCACCAATAAGTTTTGAATTTCTAAGAGTGTGTTCTCTACACCCTAGATGAGTTTAGAGTGTGTCAACTTTAAATGAAAGGGTGGTTAACCTAACTGTGACAAAGTTGATATTTTAGGGCATTTTTAAGGTAATGTTACACTTTGAAAATGAAAAGGTTTATTTTTTTACTCTTGAAAGAATAAGAATGTGGCAATAAAAATTTGAAGAGCTGTGATTAATTAAATTGACACAAATAGGATAGAAGTCAAAGAAATGCATGTTGGTGCAATTGACAATGATGATTAAGTTTTGATGAATGATAAGTGGATTAAAGTTAAATGTGTTGTGATCTAACTCTTTAACAAGTGTGCAGGACTTGACTAGTCTGACACCAGGCTAAAATCTAGCTAATTCTAGAGGACCTAATAGCTGTTGTAGAAATTCAGATAGGTCAAGAAGTGACTCAATATCTAGTGGGAAGTCTGGCTGGGTGCGCAAGACTTGGTAACTGGTCAAAGTCTAGTTGGGTCTACGGATCTGACAACTGACAAGAAGACCTGGTGGATTGTAAGAAAGTCAAGTGATTCTGCACGGTAAGTAACGTAAGTCACTGGAGGAGAGTGTTCTAGTGAGGACGAGTCCTAATTAGGGGCTTTAGGTGTAGGTTCAGTTTAAATCCATTTTGGATCCTTAAATTGAAACCTTAACTAGATTATGGTCTTGGACAAATAGGATCTAATTAATAATACTATTTAATTATTATGCTAACTCAGTTTTACAGGTTATACTTTATTTTTGGACTAACATGTTTTTACAGGAGTTAAACAAAAAATTTAGCTTTGGTGAACAGTGCTCAAGGCGCCTCTTGGTCAATTAGAGGCACCCTGGACAGTGGCGCGAAGGCGTCTCCTATGCGAGTGGAGGCACCTTAAGCTTGGCACTGGAGGCGTCTTGGAAGAACTTAAAGGTGCCCTCCAACAGATAAAAACCGAAGGTTGTGGAGCTTATCGTGACCAAGATTTTTGGGATCAAATTTGCACTTGGAGGCGCCCTAGGCGAGGCTTGGAGGCACCTTAAATGACCTATAAAAGAAGGGTTTGGCCAAGCATTCAATACAACTCAATTATAACTTCAATATGCGACCTTTCGAGTTTTCGGCTGCTCCAACTTCATCCTCTCGCTGTACTGTGACATTGCTACGCCCTACTACTATTGAGAAGCCATCCAATACCAAGCTTGATCTGATAATCTTCAAGTGTCGGGTAACGAAAGTTTTAATTAAGTGCTTAATTACTGCATAAATGAAAGTATAGATTGTTACACTTGTCCTTAGTTGTCTATTGTACTCGATTCTCTCTTCCGGCGATTTTAGAAAAGGTTTTAAGTGGATTGTCAATTGACATGGTCTGAGGGATCATGAATCTTAGAGTAGGAGTTGTCGAAGGCTCCAAACCAAGTAACTTCTCATGTACTTGTATTTTTCGATTTCTGCTTTATTTTATTATTCTACGTACTAGTTTTTAAAAACTGAAAAAATAAGTTTTTTTTAAAACCAAGTGATTCACCCTCCTCTCACGTGTGTATAGGGGCGGAACAGAAAAAAATTGGGGTGGGGGCTGAATTGCATAGATATTTTTTTTATACAGCTAAAGATAAATATTTAATAATTAAAGTTTTACATCAATAATGACAAAATGATAAAAATACATGAAAAGTCAAAATGCAAGCTATTTCACTCAGCTTATAGTAAGTTATAGATATATCATATATACACATGAAGTCTGAAATCTAAATTGATAAAGAAGTTAAGCTCTAGTCTATTCATTTCTAGTGTGTTGATCTCTCTAAGGCTTCAACTCTTGCATAATATATGTTGCTGCAGAAACTGTAGCCAAATCAACATGAACGTCACTCACATAAATCATAATATGCATGAAATTCTCAAGTCATGACAGATAGTGCAGAACAAAGTAAAAAAAAAGAGGTTCAAAATTATGAGGAATCAACGATGAACAAAGAACACTTTAATAGCAAATGTTTCTGCCAATATAGAAGCAATAAGAAATAGTTGTACATCTTATTTTGCAACCCACTTGATGACTAACAACATGAAACACTAATCTCCATGCAAAAGCTATTAGCCTATTAAGTTAATAACAACCAATTGATCGTCTTGAACACTTAGAATTCTCATTTAAACCATATAATAGGCTACAATACTAATACTTACAATATGTGATTGAAATGATATTGTTAGAGTTTACCAAGGGTCTAAGAGACTAGAACTTGAGAGTCTTTCCCTTGTCCCGCTTAATACTTGACTGAATCTCCATAACCTAATAAATTAACATTGAGAACATTTGATCTAACTTGCAAGAAAAAAGAAACTAGAAGTTTAGGAAAGTCTGAGATTAGTCTACCTTTCTTCCATAGGTGAACTTCAGTTCAGGGTTGGCACAGAAGTCTGCGACGACCGACGAGTTGGTACAAGAGAAGACAATTGGATTCTACGAGACTGCATTTGTTGAAAATGTTATAATATTTGCTCATTTTCAATTGTAGAAAAAAATATCCTTTTCAATATATACAACTAGACTGTCATTCATCCATTCATCTCCCATTCTATTATGTAAATCAGTCTTTACAGTCTTCATTGCAGAAAAAACTCATTCAACGGAAGTAGTTGCAACTGGTAAAACTAATGCCAACTCTATCATACGATAAACCAATGGAAAAAATCAAATATTTTTCAATTTCAACCAATTTATGAGCAAGAATTCCCAAGTCGTCAATTAAAGAAAATTGAGGATTATCCCACACATTATAAAAGTAACTCATAAGTTGTTGTTCCAAAAATAAATAATCAGTACCAAAGAAGTTCTCGGGATAAAAATCAGCAAGATGGATGAGTTTGCGAACATCAAATTGAGAGAAAGAATTTCTTGGATGAAGACATGATATGCAACCAAGTAATTTCGTACTAACATATGAAAAATGATTATTCATCTCTTGTATAATTAAATCAACAACCTAGCATTCAAATTTGCAACCATGATAACATTAATAATCAATAAAATCTCTTTAACAAAAAAAATAGATTTTTAGAAATAATACTTGACAAAAAATCTCCACACGATAATGATGAAAATTAGTGATGAGTTGCCCTCTACGCCTGCCATGACCATGAGTTAGCATATTGTCCTCCATATCAAGTATTGGGATCATATTCAATTCACAAAATATGTTAACTTGTTCTAAAATTATCTGCCATCCATCTTCCCTGAAGTCTTGTAGTTAACATTTCACACTTCTAACCAAGGACATAGCTTGAACAATATTTTGATCCCCTTGTTGTAGGGAAAGTGATAACTCATTTGTAATTCTCAATATATACTTCATCAAATGCAACACAAAAACAAATTGATAACTCTCCATTTTCTCAATTAAACTTGGGACAACACCTTTATTTGCAGAATAAAAGGCGTCATCATGTGCATTTCCTAACACTTCTATCACTGAAGACCACATAGCGCATAGATGAAGTAATTTTAAGCAGTATGATCCCCAACGAGTATCCCCAGGTCTTGCTAAACTAGTTTCTTGATTTTTTTTTCTTTTCCACTAATAATTTCTCCACTTTCCAATTCAGCAATTATCTTATCATGTTGAATCTTTCTAAGTTGATCTCTCCTCTTACAAGATGCTCTAGATATATTCACAATCATGGTGACATACCCAAAAAATTAACTCGCAGTAAAATTGTCATGGGCAACAACAATAAGAACTAATTGGAGTTGGGGAGAGAAACAGTGAGCATACATTGCAAATGAATTTTCTTATAGTATCAAAGATTTCAACCCATTGAACTCACCACGCATATTTGAAGCCCCATCATATCCTTGGCCTCTTAGTCTAGATAATGATAAATTATGTTGCACAAATAAAGCATCAATAACCCTTTTCAAAGAATGAGAACTAGTGTTAGACGCATGCACAACTGTAAGAAATCATTCAATCACACATCTTTCTTTATTCACATACCTCAAAACAACTCCCATATGCTCCTTCACTGAATTATCCCAAGCCTCATCAACCATAAAAGAAAAGAATTTATCTCCAATATCATTGATTCTAGCAAGTGTGATCTCTGAGGCAAAAGCATGTGTTAAATCCTTTTGAATTTTTGGGGAAGTCAATTGATTGTTTGCAAGAGCATTTTGTTTTATAACTTTGGAAACCTCTTCATTTCGTTGACTATACCATTCAAGCAACTCAAGAAAATTACCTCTATTTGAAGAACTAGTTGACTAATCGTGTCCTTAAAAAGGCAACCCTTGCTTCAATAGAAAGCGTGTCACATCCAACATTGCTGTTAAACAAGTGCGATAATCAATTTCTATATCGTGACCATGTACATGTAAAATATTTCTCACATTATGCCTTTGATCTTGAAAAGACTCAAATTATATTCTAGCTTCATTGTGATAACTATTCACATCCCCTATATGACGATTGAATCTTTCTAATGCTCTTTTCCAATTATTGTATCCATCTTTTATAAAAGAATTATCTACATTTCCTTTATTTAATGGTTTAAAAAGACAACACCAAAAATAAAATGCTGCATCTTTTGATATGTTATACTCTAGCCATGTGTATTTTTTATACTAAGTTTCTTTAAAATTCCTTTCTTAACTACCAAAAGTTATTTTCAGCTACACATGGCCATTTGGTTGACAAGGCCCTTAGAGTGCATACTCTCTTTGAGCTTGATCTCGAATAGCAATATTAAATTCTTTAATTGATTTTCATAATCCCGGATCACTGACAATATCATCCAAATTTAATTCTACACGAAATTGATTTTCCACTTATTCAATAACATTAGGCTCATTAGAGGAGCTAGAGCCAGATCTACGAGTTCATTTAAAAAATCTCTCCATATCCTATATAAATAAAATAACTAAAAATAAATTCTGTAATGGAAAACTACAAATGTAATGGAAAAATAAATGTTAAACTAAAATTTTAATAAACTACCAATGTAATAGAAAACTAAACTGCAAATGTAATTCTGTACATTTACAAGAAAAAAATCAAATAATAAAAAATTTTAAACACAACAAATCTAAGTTCTAACCTTATCCAAATGGTGTTGGAGCTTGAAGACTTGGCTGGAAATGGAGTGCTACTGGCTACTGCCACTTGGCTATTTGCGACTCCGCCATAACCCGAGTACTCGACCGTCGCCGACTTGCTGACTCGTCGTCGCCTAGAAATGGAGGTTGCCAGGTTGGAACCTTTGAGGGTTGGAGGTTGCACTCTAGAGTTTAGAGCCTTGGAGTTGGAGACTTGGAGGTTAGGGTTTCTGACTTTCCCCTTTGGCCTTTCCTCCGCCTTTTCCATTTCTATTTCTGCGAAGAAAAACAAACAGGTTAAAGAGGATAAGTGCATTTATTTTTATTTGTTTGACTTGGGCCCTCCACTTGCCACTTGGCTTGGGTGTTTGATTTTTTTTTCCTTTCTTTAAATGTTGTTTAAGTAAACGCTAAAGCAAAAAAAGATGAAAAAAAAGTCCTTCTCCGTGAGTGCCACTATGGCAGGCGGCAATAAGCGGACTAGAGGTTAGAGTGAAGAGCCAGAGAATGAGCTGTGGTCTCTGGCCCTGGGCTACTGGGCTTGGCCTGTGCAGTTGTGTTGTGCGATGGCTGGCAGCTAGGCAGTGACCATGCGTCGTGGGCGACGGCCAGGTGGGGGAGACTGAAGCCTCCTCGGTTCCTCCTGCACCCCCTTGGAAATTTTCCCGAGGCCTGGTGACATCTAGTGGGCGGCAGCCTATTAGGATGTATACTAAAAGTCTAGCTTTTGTATAAATATTTATAAGAATCACATTGGTCAAATGTCTACATTTATACTAAGTGTAGTTGTCCATTTAATTTATATTGAAAATAACATGGTGTGAGGAGACACACAGAAGATCACGTTATCAGTTCCTTATAAATTATAAATAGTAGCTCACAACCAAGATGAAATGGGATAAACCATTGGAGTGGTTGTAATGTAATTTGATATTAGTTTATCTTGACTATAAAATTACACTAGTACACTATGAGTGTATTGAGCAAGACCATTTGAGGTAGTTTCTTTTTGATACTGACTATATAAAAAAACAAAACCTCTGTTATTATAGAAGTGTGTACTATTAATCATGATATAATAACAAGCACGTATACTTAATATTTATTTCTTTAATTTATCAAAGGGTGTAATTTAGTTTGTTAAATCAATAGGCCCAATAAGTTGGGAAATGATATTATTTATATGGTGTGTTATTGATTATTGAATGAAACTGTGTCCTAGTAATCTAGCTTGATGATGTTCCCTTGATGAGCTCATAAGGATTGTTATGTAAACTGTGCAGGTGGACTTAGTCCGACATGACGATAAGGTTGAGTGGTACTACTCTTGGAGCTAGATATTAATTAAGTGAGTTGTCAGTAACTCATTTAATTAGTGGACATTCAATATCTTAAACATAGGGACTAACACACTCATGATAAGAAGGAGCCCATATTGTAATATGGGATTGGTGCGGTAGTGTAATAATAACTCTTTAGTGGAATGAGATATTATTGATGAACTTGAGTTGGGTGTTCGGGGTGAACACGGGAAGCTCAAGCTCATCGGGAGACCATAACCAATTCCTCCTCTAGGTCCCTATTGTAGCCTCTTATATAAAGCCTTATATCCACCCAAAAGCCTAGCTTCTTAAGACACAAGCTAGGGCCGGCCAAGCCTTGCTTGGAGACCAAGCAAGGGGCCGGCCAAGCTAAGCTTGGAGCCCAAGCTAGGGCCGGCCAAGCCTTGCTTGGTGCCCAAGCAAGGGGCCGACCACACACAAGAAGAAAAGGAAGTTTTATTTTTTTGTAAAATCTTTGCTTTTATAGAGATCCATAAAAAGGATTTAAAAGGATGATTTTAATATATAACTTTCATTTTTTAGATTGGTCACAAAAGGAAATAAAAGGAGTTTTTATTTTGTTAAAAACTTTCCTTTTATGATGGTTTTAAAAGATAGTTTTAAATTTTAAAACCTTTTCTTTTATAGCTTTCTACAAAGGAATAAAAGAGAGATTTGAAATCTTTTCTTATTTGTAGTTATCTATAATGTGAAAGAAAAATTTTAATTTTTGTTATAAAACTTTCCCTTTTATAACCATGTTTTTTTTTTAAAATCTTTTCATTTATAGATATCTGATCCTGTTCGAAGGCTGAATCAACGGACGCTGGGCACGTGGCGCTCCCCGGCTGCTGACGTGGATCTTCGACTGGTTGTACGAACCTCCGGCGAACCTGCACAGAAGTCAGGCCGGGAAGGGGTTCCCGGCGGCGACCCTCCGACGCTCAAGTCAGGCAAACAAGCAACAAAAAAGAGTGGCTCCAAAGGTGTTGAACGCGTACCTCCGGCGAAGTATAAGGTTCTTTATATAGAGCGGTGAAAGAGCTCACGCACGTCCACCGAGGCGCATACGTGTCCACAGCCCATACCGTGGTATGCGTCTGTCAGAAAGCTTACCTGACGCCTTACCGCTACAGTCCAAGCACGCCTTCGATGGGACAACAGGACACCTCGTTGTTAGACTTGGAGTATGGCCCAGCTATAGGACCTGACAGCTGTCATAAGATGTTCTTGTCCTTCTCTACCCACCACAGGCCAGGGCGCCCGTCCGTCTGGCTGCACAAGGAGTCCGTCCGTCCGGCCTTCATCTTACGCTCCGGCCGGATGACACTCACATCACGTCCGGCGATCCGTTTGCATCGATATGCTGGGTAGATCCTCGGTAAGGTGCTGTGGGGACTGCTAGCGGTAGGTCACCTTGTCTTCGGCCTTCTGCTCGGCCCTTCGCTACTGTTCAATTGAGCGCCGGAACCCCGACTTCTGTCGGGGCGCCTTTTGCCATCGGTTATTCACCGGTCGGCCGGCCGGGAGGTCGGCCATCTTTATCCGGTCGGCCACCTGGCCCTTTGACTCCCACGTGGCATTGACCCCTCAGAATGGGGGTCCCCTGTTCTAACCGCCGGATCAATATCCATAAAAGGATTTAAAAGAGAGAGAGATTTTAATTTATAAAATATTCCTTTTATAACTATCCACAAAAGGGATTTTAAAAGAGAGATTTTAATTTTATTTAAAATCTTTCCTTGCTTGGAGCACAAGCTTGTGGCCGGCCATGTCATGGGAGAAAAGGAAGTTTTATTTTTTGTTATAAAACTTTCCTTTTTTGACAAGACCAAGGAATATAAAAGAAAAGGAAGGGGTGCCTCACCTAATAACTCATCTTCTATTCCTCTCTATTCTTCCTTGGTGGGCGGCCCTTGTTGTTTCTTTTCTCTCCTTTTGTTTTCTCTCTTGGAGGCCGGCGACATCAATTGTGGGAGATTTCTTGGTGGCCGGTTGCTTGAAGGAGAAGAAGAAGAGAAGGAAGATCTCTTATTTAGCATCCCTTGGAGGTTATTTGGTGGCCGGATCTTGGAAGCCTTGGAAGAAGCTTGAGTGGATTTCATCTTGGAAGATCGTCGCCCACACGACGCCCAAGAGAAGGAGAGGAATACAATAGAAGATCAAGAGGTTTATAAGTTATAAAAGGTATAACTAGTTATTAGTTTCTACATCATAACTAGTTCATCTTTTGTATAGATTTTAGAATACCAAACACAAAAGGTTATCGATTTTAAGTTATCGTTTTGTTATCGATTTTATTTTTCGATTTCATGTTTCGATAATGTGTTTCTATTGAGGTCTCTATAGTTAAACCTAGTTTATTGTAAGAAGTTAAATATTTGATTTTTTTATGAGGTTTTGTCTAGGAAGTGGTGGATGATCCTATATCCAAGAAGGCTTAGTGTCTCACCATGTTTAACCTGGAAGCCAATCTTTGAAATAGATATTTGATAACTTCTGTAATATGGTTTAACTTAGGAAGATCACATCGGTTGAACTTGGAGTAAGAATGTTAAGTTTCGTTCCCAATCCAAGTTTAACTTCTAAAGGGAAATTTGGATTAATAATGTTAAGCTTCGTTTGCAATCCAAATTTAACTTTAGTAGAGCACATGGGTAGCTAGGATAGTTCTATGCTTGTACAAATTTTTGTACAGGGGAACTAGGACGGTATTCCGAGTAGCAACCAACAATTGGTATCAGAGCTGGGTTTTAGCCTCTGTGTGTTTGGTTTTTAGTTTACTTATGCACATGTCATACATAATTTAGGCATGATAATAGTAGGATGTGCAAATAGATTAACTTTGTGGTTGCAGGCATCCTAGATCCAACTATTATGGTCATGTTGTGTTTGTGTATGATTGGACCCTCGGACATGTCGAGGGCATTTTATGTCTGTGCATGATTGTAATATTAAATACAGTAGGAGCTGTATTAGTTATTAAGATTTTACATTTTGTTCGATCTAGATTATATGTACATTCCTTCGTAGAATATAGAATCGATAAATGTAAAATTTTATTTTTATCGCGGATCGTATCTTTGCGAGGTGTGGGACTATTTAAGGACCAGAGGCGCAGCGGAAAAAGAAGCAAGATAGATGCAACGACTAGACCCGATAGCGGTGGCTAAAGATGGCAGCAACTTGGGTTGATGGTACACGGAGGACAGCTATGGATAAAGGCCATAATAGTTGAAAAATTATTTTTCTTATTTATTGCCTTTTATGCTGTATGCGCTTGTGTTTGTGTGCTTGTGTGCATGTTAAAATTCCTCGTTCTAAATAACTAAGTGGGAGAGGAATTTAATTAAATTCCACGGTCTCCATTACTGGTTTGTAAGTGATGCATTCAAACTTGCGCGTTGGCTCTGAGTGTCTTCCTCCACATCGGATGAGTTTGTTTGCGGATCACTAGATTAAACCTCCTTAATGGATGATTATAGGAAATTATTTAGGATGTGTGTGATCTTCTCCAACTGAAGGGGCATAATTCTATTTAGTGGACTTAGTATCAAGTAATGGTATACACTTAGGCACATTTAATAGTATCCTCCCCATCGGAGTCACTGTTATTATTTGTGTGACCGAAGAAAAACCAACTATTAATTTGTCATAAAGCTAGGTAAACCCCACTCTTACAAATGTTTGAATTTGTATACGTCCACTCTACCGTGGCATACAAAATTCATGGTGTTTGAGGTAATTTTATTTGTCATAAAGTTAGGTTGAAAAAATAAAATTAATGGGTAAAACCTCCTCTTACAAATGATTGAATTTGTATACGTTCACACTATCGTGACATACAAAATTCATGGTGTTTGAGGTAATTATAGGTTGACAAGATAATTAATGGATAAGACCCTCCTCTTACAAATGTTTGAATTTGTATACGTCCACACTATCGTGACATACAAAATTCACGGTGTTTGTGGTGTTGGTGAATTTAAATGATATTATTTTGAGGAATCAATATTATTTTAAATCCTAAAGTTTTGACCAAATATTTGATCGAAGACAGACCAACTATTAATTTTATTTGTCATAAAGTTAGGATGACAAAATAATAAAATTAATGATTGAATTTGTATACGTCCACACTATCGTGGCATACAAAATTCACGGTGTTTGAGGTGTTGGAATTGATCAAATATTTTGTGATTCTTTGGATTTCAAATGGTTTTCAATTCCCTAGCTGTTATACTAGAGAATTGACTTACTAGTCCCAATTATAATGATTGGAATCAAAACTTGGACACTAAGGTGGACTGTCCTCTCAGGAATGAGAACAATAAAGGTGTATCTTATTAATTGTTGAAACATGTTTAGTGGTGTTATCTACCGGTACCTGGTGTGTAGATATGAGAACCACTGATCATATCTGCAAATCATTACAGGGGTTCTAGGAAACCCGACAACTACATGAAGTAGAAATCACCGTTTACATGGGCAATGCTACGAAAGTGGTGGTTGTTGCAGTGGGAGATGTCTACTTATTATTTGATAGGAATAGAACTTTGATTTTGAGGAATTGTCTTTATATACCAAATTTTAGAAAGAATTTAATTTCAGTTTCTAAATTATTTTAGGATGGATATGCTGTTTCTTTTGATGATAAAGTGGTTATCAAGAAAAATAGGGTTATTATCTATTCTGGTACATTAGTTAGCAATTTGTATACTCATATAAGACTTGGTCATATTAACTTGAGTAGGATTCAAATGCTAATAGACGATGGACTCTTGGGTTCATTAGTGTTCAAAAACTTTCCAACCTGTGAATCTTGTTGGAAGGAAAAATGACCAAGAGACCTTTTAAGGCCAAGGGGTATAGAGCAAAAGATGTGTTGGAATTGGTTCACTCTGATTTGTGTGGACCTATAACTATCCAGGCGAGAGGTGGTTTCGAATATTTTATCTCTTTTATAGATGACTATTCGAGATATGGGTACATTTACTTGATGCGTCGCAAGTCTGAGTGCTTTGATGAGTTTAAAGAGTACAAGGCTGATGTGGAGAAACGTCAAGGTAAAAGTATCAAGACACTACGATCTGATCGTGGTGGCGAGTACCTCTCAGGAGAGTTTAGGAGTTACTTATCAGAGGTTGAGATTCAATCCCAATTGTCTGCACCTGGTACACCCCAATAGAATGGTGTGGCAGAACGAAGGAATACGACTCTTATGGTAATGGTTAGATCGATGATGAGTTATTCAGAATTACCAAATTCATTTTGGGGATATGCTTTAGAAACAATAGTATACATTCTGAACTTGGTACCTTCTAAATCAGTACCCTCTACTCCCATAGAATTATGGAATGGGTGTAAGCCTAGTCTGAGTCATATTCGGATATGGGGTAGTTCAACACATGTGTTGAAGGGAGATGTTGATAAGTTGGAATCTTGTATAGAAGTTCGTCTGTTTATAGGTTATCCCAAAGGAACGAAAGGTGGTTTATTTTATAGTCCTAAAGATCAGAAGGTCATTGTTAGCACGAATGCCTGATTTTTAGAAGAGGACTATGCAATAAACCACAAGCCCATGAGTGAAATTGTTCTAGAAGAAATGAGAGAGGACACGTCTATTTTAGTACCAACAGTGCAAGATGAAATATCACAAGAAACTGCAACACGTATCACAAATGATACACAACTACAGACAGTGCCTCGTCGTAGTGGGAGGGTTGTGAGGCAACCTGAAAGATTCATGTTTTTGGGAGAGTCTTCGGACTTGATCCCAGGTAAACATGAACCTGATCCCTGAACATATGACAAAGCACTCCAAGATACATTCTGAACATATGACGAAGCATCTTGGCAAAGAGCAATGAATTCAGAAATAGAATCTATGTATTCTAACAAAGTCTGGGAGCTAGTAGAACCATCAAATAGTGTAAAAGCTATTGGATGTAAATGGATCTACAAAAGGAAAAGAGGGACAGACGAGAAGGTGGAAACCTTCAAAGCAAGACTTGTTGTGAAGGGGTATACTCAGAAAGAGGGAATCGATTATGAGGAAACCTTTTCGCCAGTAGCTATGCTTAAATCTATCCGAATACTCTTATCTATTGCTGCTCATATGGATTATGAGGTTTGGTAAATGGATGTCAAGACAGCTTTCCTTAACGGAAGTCTTGAAGAAAACATCCATATGAAGAAACCAGAGGGGTTTATTACAAAGGGCAAAGAGCATCTAGTATGTAAGCTTAATCGATCTATTTATGGACTGAAGCAAGCTGCAAGTTCTTGGAACATCCAATTTAATGAAGTAATCCAGTCCTATGGATTTATTCAGTGCCCGGGTGAGTCTTGTGCATACAAGAAGTATGGTGGAAACATGGTGGTATTTCTTATACTATAAAGATGACATTTTGTTAGTTGGTAACAATATCAAAGTGTTATCGGAAGTAAGGGTATGGTTGTCCAAGCAATTCGATATGAAGGACTTGGGAGAATGTGCACATATTCTCAGGATCAAAGTAATAAGGGATTGCAAGAAAAGAATGGTGTGCTTATCCCAAGCTTCATATCGATACGATCCTAGCTCGTTTTAGCATGCAAGACTCCAAGAAAGGTTTTCTACCTTTTTGGCATGGAGTATTTTTATCTAAAGAGATGTCTTCTAAGACATCAAAAGAGATAGAAGAGATGAAGGCAGTTCCTTATGCTTCAACCGGAGGAAGCCTAATGTATGCAATGTTATGCACGAGACCGGATATATGTTTTGCCGTGGGCATGGTTAGCAGATACCAAAGTAATCCAGGGCAGGGACATTGACTATCGTAAAGCATATATTAAAGTACCTGAGTAGGACTAGAGATTATATGCTGGTTTACCAAGCAGATGATTTGCTCCCTGTGGGTTACACGGATTCTGACTTCCAATCAGATAGGGACAATAGTAAGTCTACATAGGCTATTGTTGGTTGCTACTCGGAAAACCTAGAGGCTCCACTGTACAAAAATTTTGTACAAAGGTCTGAACCTTTTCCTAGCTACCATGTGTTCTTTTAAATTAAATTTTGGATCGCCTGCGGAACTTAACACGTTTGATCCAAAACTTAATCTATTTATTCTTTTAGGTTTTGACTTGGATCTCCTGCGGAACTTAACACGTTCGGCCCAAGTCACCTTAAGTTATTAATTCCATTAAATATTAATTTCCATAATTGGTTCCCAGTACTGACGTGGCGAGGCACATGGCCTTCTTGGATATGGGAGCAACCACCACCGACTAGACAAAACCTTTTATAGAAAGCTAATATTTAATTTCCTAAAATAACTTTAGGTTAACCGAAAAGAACAATCAAATCACAAGGGAAAGAAAAACAAAAGAACACTATATCGAAAACAAATTCGAAACTCTAGAATCGTATGCCTCTTGTATTTAGTATTATTTCCAAAAATAACTAGTATGATGCGGAAACAAAAATTACTAGTTATACCTTTTAGAAAGACCTCTTGATCTTCTACCGTATTCCTCTTCTAACCTCGGACGTTGTGTGGGCAACGATCTTCCGAGATGAGAACCACCAAGCACCTTCTTCTTCCTTACAAGTTTCGGCCATCAAAACTTCTCCTAGGATGAAGAGGTTCGGCCACCACCACCATGCTCCAAGGGATGCTAGAAAAGAGGCTTCTTTTCTCTCCTTCTTCTCCTTCTTAGATCCGGCCACCAAAGATATCTCCACCATGAGAAGGTTTCGGCCACACAAAGGAGAGGAGAGGAAAGAAAGGGCCGGCCACACCCAAGGAGAAAAGAGAGGAAAAATAGAATAGAGTCGTTCACCTTGAAGCCTCCTCTACCCCCTCTTTTATAATCCTTGGTCTTGGCAAATAAGGAAAATTTAATAAAAACTTCCTTAATTCTTTTGCCATTGAAAAGGAAAATTTATTTAATTAAAATAATTTTCTCTTTTCAAATTATAATGGCCGGCCACTCTTCTCCCCAAAACAAGGAGAGTTTTAATTAAAACAAAAATTAAAACTTCCTAATTTGTTTCTAGAAATTTATAAAAATTTCTCCAATAATTTTAATCCCTTCATGATTGGTTAATAAAAAGAAATTTTATAAATTAAAATCTTTCTTTTAAACATGTGGATAATTTCCAAAAAGGAAAGTTATATCTAAAAATTAAAATCTCCTTTCAATCTACAAATAAGGAAAGATATTAAATCTTTTCTTAATCTTTTGTAGAAACTAATAAAAGAGAATTTTTAATTTTCAAACTTTATTTTAAATCATGAATATAATTAAAAGGAAAATTTTTACCAAAATTAAAATCAACCTTTTAATCTACAAATAAGGAAAGAGATTTTAACTCTTCTCTTAATCTTTTGTAGAATCTTATAAAAGGAAGGATTTAAATTTTTAAACTCTCTTTTAAATTATATTATCCACATAAGAAAAATTTAAAAATTAAAATTCCTTTTTATTTTAATAGGGACAGCCACATGAATTCACCCATGAACATACCCATGGCCGGCCCTAGCTTGGTCTCCAAGCTAGCTTGGACGACCCCTATAGGATGGGTAAGAAGGTGGGTATAGTACTCTATGTTGGTGCAAAATCCCTCAGGTCAAGGTTGACCTGGTTAACCAAGCTGAGTCTTGGTTTGGGTTTAGATGTTTGACAATAAGATATTGATCGAAGAAGAGTCAAGTAGGTCAAGGTTGACCGGATACTTGACTAGGAAGTCCTAGTGAGTGAAGCTAGGTGGAAATCCTGGTGAGTGAAGCCAGGTGAAAGTCCTAGTGAGTGAAGCTAGGCAGAAGGAAGTCCTAGTGAGTGAAGCTAGGCAGAAGGAAATCCTAGTGAGTGAAGCTAGGTGAAAGTCCTGGTGAGTGAAGCCAGGTGAAAGTCCTAGTGAGTGAAGCTAGGCAGAAGGAAATCCTAGTGAGTGAAGCTAGGTGAAAGTCCTGGTGAGTGAAGCCAGGTGAAAGTCCTAGTGAGTGAAGCTAGGCAGAAGGAAAACCTAGGGAGTGGAGCTAGGTGAAAGGCCCGGTGAGTGGAGCCAGGGGAAGGTCCGAATGAGGGAAGCTAGGCAGATTGAAAACCCTAGTGAGTGAAGCTAGGTGAGCGTCACGGTGAGTGAAGCTAGGCAAGGGAAAATCCAGATGGATCAAGGATGATCGGACATCTGGTGTTGGGAAGTCCAAGTAGGTCAAAGGATTGACTGGATACTTGGCAAGGAAGGAAGTCCAGATGGGTCAAGGTTGACCAGACATCTGGTGGAAGTCCAAGTAGGTCAATGGAGTGACCGGATACTTGGCACGACGAGTAAAAGTCCAAGTGGGTCAAAGGGATTGACCGGACACTTGGTGGGGAGTCCTAGCAGGTCAAGGGAGTGACCAGATGCGAGGCATGATGTACCAACAGGTCAAGGTTGACCGGATGTTGGTTAGGGAGGATTGGACTTGGTTTTGGGCAAAATCAAGTCTGGATCGATCCGTGGATCGATTCAGATGTGGATCGATCGGTGGATCGATCCGATTCTTCCAAATCAGAAGCTCGGATCGATCCGTGGATCGATCCAGGTCCTGTGCTCGGATGATCATCGGATCTTCGCGCGATAAGCGCCGGATCGATCCGTGGATCGATCCAGCGCTTTCGTGCGAGCCCTGATCGATCCGTGGATCGATCCAGCCTCCCGATCGATTCGAACTTTTGAATCGATCGGGTTCCGACCGCGTCGCAGGCGAGCGATGGTCTTCGGCATCCTTTACCGATTCATTCCAGCTCCTCGCCTTCTCCAGCTCTCTACAAGCACGTGATCGCCAGTTCTTGAAGGTTCTTGGAGGCTTTCCAAGTCAAGAGGCGGATCTATTGCAAGAGGAAGAAGTTAGGGTTAGGGTTTTTACTGCACATCTTGTAAGCGTTTGCTTAACTTGTATCTTCCTTTCTTCTTTTTGTATTGAGAGTGTTGTAGGGCTTCTCCGCCTTTGGTAGTTACCATAAAGGAGTGTTATTCATAGTGGAGGGTGTGTGCGTTGGTGTGGATCCTTGGATTAGTCACCTCTTGTGAGGTGGATACCAAGTAAAATCCTAGTGTTAGCGTTTTGTGTTTGTTTCTGTATTTTCCGCTGCGCATTCTTGAAGAAACAAGCAACGCCAAGCAACGAAGCGCACCGAGCGAACGCGACGAGCTATTCACCCCCCCCCCCCCTCTAGCTACTTTTGGTCCTAACACTCTATAATTAAGAGGCTACGATAGGGACCGAGAGGAGGAATTGGTTTTGGTCTCCCGATAAAATTAAGCATCCCGTGCTCGCCCCGAACACACAACTTAATTTTATCAATAATAATTCATTCCACTAGAGAACTATTATTGAACTACCGCACCAATCCCAAATTACATTTTGGGCTCCTTCTTATTATGAGTGTGTTAGTCTCCCTGTATTTAAGATAACAAATGTCCACTAATTAAGTAAGTTACTGACAACTCACTTAATTAATATCTAGCTCCAAGAGTAGTACCACTCAACTTCATCGTCATGTCGGACTAAGTCCACCTGCAGGGTTTAACATGACAATTCTTATGAGCTCCTCTTGGGGACATTCTCAACCTAGATTACTAGGACACAGTTTCCTTCTATAATCAATAACACACACTATAAGTGATATCATTTCCCAACTTATCGAGCTTATTGATTCATCGAACTAAATCTCACCCATTGATAAATTAAAGAAATAAATATCAAATATATGTGCTTGTTATTATATTAGGATTAAGAACACACACTTCCATAATAACCGAGGTCTTTATTTCTTTATAAAGTCAGTATAAAAGAAACGACCTCAAATGGTCCTACTCAATACACTCTAAGTGTACTAGTGTAATTATATAGTTAAGATAAACTAACACCTAATTACACTACGACCTTCCAATGGTTTGTTCCTTTCCATCATGGTCGTGAGCCACTGTTTATAATTTATAAGGAACCGATAACATGATCTTCTGTGTGTGACACCACACACCATGTTATCTACAATATAAATTAATTGAGCAACTACATTTATCATAAATGTAAACATTTGACCAATGTGATTCTTATTTCTAGATAAATGTTTATACCAAAAGCTAGGCTTTTAGTACACACTCTAACAATCTCCCACTTATACTAAAAGACTAAGCTGCCGTATCTGCTGCCATACATCTAATTCCCATGCCTTTCAAAAAGCTCTTGCCTTAAGGACCTTAGGTTATCATCTAGGCGGCAACAACTTCTCCTCGTTTATACGATTTCTCGTATTGGGTGGTACTTGCGCTCTATTGTGTTTTCTTACTTTATAGACTTATGGTTTCTTTAAGTTTGCTACTGCACCAATGTTATTACAATAAATTGTAATAATCTTTGGACAAACCAGAAATCATATCTAAGTCTATCTTGAGGTTATTGAGTCATTCAGCTTTTATGGCTATCTCAGAGGCTTGCCATACATACACTTCTATGGTGGAGTCCAGAAAAACACCTATGCTTATCACTCTTCCATAGTTATGACTTTACCTCCTAAAGTAAACACAAAACCCCGAGGTTGACTTATTATTGTCCCTATCCGATTGGAAGTCAAAATCCATGCAACCCACAGGGACTAAATTAACTGCCTTGTAAGCTAGCATATAATCTCTAGTTCCTCTAAGGTACTTTAATATATGCTTTACTGCAGTCCAATGTCCTTGTCTAGGGTTACTTTGATATCTGCTAACTATGCCCTTGACAAAACAGATTTCTGATCTCGTGCATAGCATACATTAGGTTGTCTAACTGCCGAAGCATAAAGAATTGCCTACATGTCCTCAATCTCCTTTGATGTCATCGGAGACATCTCTTTAGATAAAGACACTCCATGCTTAAAAGGTAAGAAACCTTTCTAGGAGTTTTGCATGCTTAAAACGAGCAAGGATTTTTCTGATGTATCAAGCTTAGGATAAGTATATTTTTCTTGTGATCCTTTGATCTCAAAAATATATACATTCTCCCAAGTCCTTTATATCGAATTATTTAGACTACCATACCCTTACTTCTGACAATATTTTGATATTGTTTCCAACTACCAAAAATGTTATCTACGTATAGTACAAGAAATACCACCACGTTTCCATCACACCTTTTGTATATACAAGACTTATCCGTTTACTCAATAAATCCATAGGTCTGGATTACTTTGATAAATTGGATGTTCCAAGACCTTGAAGCTTTGCATCAGTCCATAGACTGATTGAGCTTGCACACAAGATACTCTTAGCCCTTTGCAATGAACCCTTCTGGTTACTTTATATGGATGCTTTCTTCAAGACTTCCATTAAGGAATGTTGTCTTGACATCCACTTACCAAATAGATAAAAGTATCCGGATAGACTTAAGCATGGCTACCAGTGAAAAAGTTTCCTTTTTCATCTAGCCTTGCTTTGAAAGTTTCTACCTTCCTGTCTATCCCTCTTTTCCTATTATAGACCTTTTTATACCCAAAGGCTTTTACACCATTTGGTGGTTCTACAAGCTTCCAGATTTTATTAGAATACATATATTCTAATTCTGTTATTCATTACTCTTTGCCAAGATATTGCATCTTTATCTTGGAGTGCTTCGTCATATGTCCGGAGATCAAGTTCATGTCCTCCAGGGATCGAGTCCAAAAACTCTCCCAAAACATGAATCTTTTTAGGTTGCCTAACAACCCTCCCACTACGACAAGGCACTTTCTGCAATTGTGTATCATTTGTGATACGTGTTGCAGTTTCCTTGTGGTATCTCATCTTGTACAATTGGTACTAGATTAGACATGTCTTTTATTATTTTCTTAAGAACAAATTTTCTTATGGGCACGTGGTTTATTACATAGTCCTTTTCTAAAAATCGGTCATTGATGCTAACAATGTCCTTCTGATTTTTAAGACTATAAACCTACTTTCATTTCTCTAGGATAACCCATAAACAAGTGAATTCCTGTCCAACTTATCATTGTCTCTCTTCAGCATATGTGCTGGACTACCTGAATACGAATATGCTTCGAAATAGGCTTACGCCTATTCAGCAATTCTATATGAGTAGAGAGTTCTGACTTTGGAAGGTACTATATTCACTTCCGTTTCCAGAGTATATCCTAAAAATGATTTTGGTAATATTCTAAATAACTCATCAATCTACTTATTTCCATAAGAGTCCTATACCTTCCTTTTTCTACACCATTCTGTTGGGGTGTACCAGGTGCAGTTAGTTGGAATTGAATCCCTACTTCTGATAAGTGACTCCTAAATTCTCCCAAGAGGTACTTGCCACTATGTTCTAACCATAGTGACTTTTACTTTAACATTTCTCCGCATCAGCCTTGTACTATTTGAACTAATCAAAGTACTTAGTCTTGCGGTACATTAAGTAAATTTATTTGTATCTTGAATAGTTGTCTATAAAATAGACGAAATATTCAATACTACCTCTTGTCTGGATAGTCATAGGATCACACAAATCAGAATGAACCAATTTCAATATATCTTTGACTCCATACCCCTTAAACTTAAAAGCTTCTTGGTTATTTTTTCTTCCAAGTAAGACTCACAGGTTGGAAAGATTTCCACTACCAATGAACCCAAAAGTTCATCAGCTACCAATGAATCCTACTCAAGTTAATATAACCTAGCCTTAGATGCCAAAGATATTAATGGTTCATTTCCGAAGGTTGCTTTCTCTTAAAATTAGAAGATGTGTTACTAATTTCCATTTGTTGCATCGTGAGAGTTATTGGATTTATAAATTGCCAACCAATATACCAGAACAGATAACTTCCCTCTTTTTCTTAATAACAACTTTGTTATTAAAAGAGGCAGAATATCAAGTTCTTTGAATAGTTTAGAAACTGAAAACTAGTTCTTTCTAAACTTGGTGCGTAAAGACAATTACTCAAAAATCCATGTTTTATTCTTATCAAAAGATAAACATCTCCCACTGCAACAGCTACCATTTTTACAGTAGTGCCCATGTGGACGGTGTTTTAATTTTCATTTAGTTGCCGGGTTTCCTGGAACCCTGCAATGAATTACAGACATGATTAATGGCATCTGTATCTACACTCCAGGTTCTGGTAGATAACACCACTAAACATGTTTCAACTAATGAATTAAATACACCTATATTGTTCTTAGTTCTAAGAAGACAGTCTACCTTAATGTCCAAGTCCTATTTCCAATCATTACAATTGGGACTACTAAGTCTTTTCTATAGTATAACAACTAGGGATTGACAAACATTTTAAATCCTAAGAATCACAAAAATATTTGGTCAAGATCAATTCTTTAAAATCCCCATGAATTTTGTATGCCACGATAGTGTGGACGTATACAAAATCAAAGAGGAGATTTTATCCATTAATTTTATTATCTCGTCAACTTTACTTTATGACGAATAAAATTAATAGTTGATCTGTCTTTGATCAAATATTTGGTCAAAACTTTTTGAATTTAAAATAAAATATTGATTCCTCAAACAATATTATTTAAATTCACCAACACCTCAAACACCGTGAATTTTGCATGCCACGTTAGTGTGGACGTATACAAATTCAACATTTGTAAAAGGAGGGTTTTACCCATTAATTATCTTGTCAACGTATCTTTATGACAAATAAAATTATCTCAAACACCGTTAATTTTGTATGCCACGTTAGTGTGGACGTATACAAAATCAATCATTTGTAAGAGGGGTTTTAACCCTTTAATTTTATTATCTTGTCAACCTAGTTTTATGACAAATTAATAGTTGGTTTCATTTGGTCACACAAATAATGGTAACTCCGATGGGAGGATACTATTAGATGTGTCTAAGTGTATACCATTACTTGACACTAAGTCCATTAATAAGATTATGCCCCTTCCATTGGGGAAGATCACACGCTCTTAATTAACTTCCTATAGTCATCCAAAAATGGAAGTCTGTTCTAGTGATCCACAAACAATCTCATCCGTTATGGAGGAAGGCACTCAGAGCCAGCGCGCAAGCTTGTTTGCATCACTTACAAACCAGTAATGGAGACCATGAGATTTATTTAAAAATCCCTCTCCCACTTAGTTATTTATAAACGAGGAATTTTAACTATGCTAGCCTACTAGTCATGTATACTAACATGCACACACAGCACAATATAAAAGCAATAAATAGAAAATCTAATTTTCAACTATTATGACTTTTATCTCTAGTTGTCCTCCGTGTGTTGTCATCCCAAGCTGCTGCCATATTTGACCACCGCCACCGGGTCTAGCTGTCGCATCCATCTTGCTCCTAGTTCCGCTGCGCCTCTGGTCCTTAGAAGGTTCCACGCTTTGCAAGATTCGATCCGCGACATAAATAGAATTTTACATTTTGATCCTATATTCCATAAAAGGAATGTACATGTATCTAGATCAAAAATAAAATCCTAATAAAACTAAATACAGCTCCTGCTGTATTTTATTACAATCATGCACACACAGATAAATGCCCTTGACATGTCCAAGGGTCCAATCACACACATAATAACTAAAAGCCATAATAGTTGGATCCTGCATCCACAAAGTTAGCACATCCTACTATTAACCTGCCTAAATTATGTATGACATGTGCATAATTAAACTAATACCAAATACACAGAGACAAAACCCTAGCTTTGATACCAATTGTATGATCGAAAAGAATTTAGATATCTCCACAATTGCATGATATTGTCCACTTTGGGCCTAAGCCCTCATGGTTTTGCTCTTGGGCTCTCCCCAAAAGGCCTCATGCCAATGGAGATATCTTTTTCTTATAAACCCATGATCTTTTCCATGTGTTTTCAATATGGGACTATGTTTGCAACCTTGCAACCCCAACAATCACCAAATGGCAAAAGAATTAAGGAAGTTTTTATTAAATTTTCCTTATTTGCCAAGACCAAGGATTATAAAAGAGGGGGTAGAGGAGGCTTCAAGGTGAACGACTCTATTCTATTTTTTCTCTCTTTTCTCCTTGGGTGTGGCCGGCCCTTTCTTTCCTCTCCTCTCCTTTGTGTGGCCGAAACCTTCTCATGGTGGAGATATCTTTGGTGGCCGGATCTAAGAAGGAGAAGAAGGAGAGAAAAGAAGCCTCTTTTCTAGCATCCCTTGGAGCATGGTGGTGGTGGCCGAACCTCTTCATCCTAGGAGAAGTTTTGATGGCCGAAACTTGTAAGGAAGAAGAAGGTGCTTGGTGGTTCTCATCTCGGAAGATCGTTGCCCACACAACGTCCGAGGTTAGAAGAGGAATACGGTAGAAGATCAAGAGGTCTTTCTAAAAGGTATAACTAGTAATTTTTGTTTCCGCATCATACTAGTTATTTTTGGAAATAATACTAAATATAAGAGGCATACGATTCTAGAGTTTCGAATTTGTTTTCGATATAGTGTTCTTTTGTTTTTCTTTCCCTTGTGATTTGATTGTTCTTTTCGGTTAACCTAAAGTTATTTTAGGAAATTAAATATTAGCTTTCTATAAAAGGTTTTGTCTAGTCGGTGGTGGTTGCTCCCATATCCAATAAGGCCATGTGCCTCGCCACGTCAGTACTGGGAACCAATTATGGAAATTAATATTTAATGGAATTAATAACTTAAGGTGACTTGGGTCGAACGTGTTAAGTTCCGCAGGAGATCCAAGTCAAAACCTAAAAGAACAAATAGATTAAGTTTTGGATCAAACGTGTTAAGTTCCGCAGGCGATCCAAAATTTAATTTAAAAGAACACATGGTAGCTAGGAAAAGGTTCAGACCTTTGTACAAAATTTTTGTACAGTGGAGCCTCTAGGTTTTCCGAGTAGCAACCAACAATTGGTATCAGAGCCCGGACTGCCAGAAGGTTTAACCGCCGACTGTGCACAAGAGCTATGGTCTGATTGAACCATGTGAATACAATATTGACCTCGAACAAAGAAAGTGGGGGCTCCTATGTTCGGATCAAGAGGACCAGACACCAGGCAGGAAGTCCTAGTAGGTCGGGTGGACCGAGGGGCAGGAAGTCCTAGTTGCGGCTAGGCAAGGAAGTCCTAGTAGGTCGGGTAGACCGAGGGGCAGGAAGTCCTAGTTGCGGCTAGGCAAGGAAGTCCTAGTAGGTCGGGTAGACCGAGGGGCAGGAAGTCCTAGTAGGTCGAGTAGACCGAGAGGCAGGAAGACCTGGTGGGTCGAGGATCAGACGTGGGAAGCCCATGGTCCTTTGTTTGAGGGGGGGATTGTTGGGGTTGCAAGGTTGCAAACATAGTCCCATATTGAAAACACATGGAAAAGATCATGGGTTTATAAGAAAAAGATATCTCCATTGGCATGAGGCCTTTGGGGGAGAGCCTAAGAGCAAAACCATGAGGGCTTAGGCCCAAAGTGGACAATATCATGCAATTGTGGAGATATCTAAATTCTTTTCGATCCTACAGCTATATGTTTATTTTAGTAGGTAGAGCCATAGCATGGAGGAGTGTTAAGCAGAAATGCGTTTCAGACTCAACCATGGAAGCTGAGTATGTGGTAGCCTCTGAGGCAGCCATAGAAGTTGTATGACTCAGAAACTTCATGATGGACTTAGATGTGATTCCTGATTTTCCCAAAATTATTACAGTGTATTGTGTAATAAGTGGCGCAGTAGCAAATTCGAAGGAACCATGATCCCATAAGGCAAGTAAACACATAGAGCGCAAGTACCACCCAGTACGAGACATCGTATAATGAGAAGTTATTATTGCCTAGATTGCATCAACAGATAACCTGGATCTTTTCACTAAGGCCCTTAAGACAAGAGCTTTTAATGGGCATATTGAGGGGATGAGAATCATATGTATGGCAGCATATATGGCAGCATAGTCTTTTAATACAAGTGGGAGATTGTTAGGATGTATACAAAAAGCCTAGCTTTTGTATAAACATTTATAAGAATCACATTGGTCAAATGTCTACATTTATGCTAAGTGCAGTTGTCCATTTAATTTATATTAAAGATAACATGGTGTGAGGAGACACACAGAAGATCATGTTATCAGTTCCTTATAAATTATAAATAGTAGCTCACAACCAAGATGGAATGGGACAGACCATTGGAGTGGTTGTAATGTAATTTGGTATTAGTTTATCTTGACTATAAAATTACACTAGTACACTATGAGTGTATTGAGCAAGACCATTTGAGGTAATTTTTTTTATACTGACTATATAAAAGAACAAAATCTCTGTTATTATGGAAGTGTGTACTCTTAATCATGATATAATAACAAGCACGCATACTTAATATTTATTTCTTTAATTTATCAAAGGGTGTGATTTAGTTCGTTAAATCAATAGGCCCGATAAGTTGGGAAATGATATTATTTATATGGTGTGTTATTGATTATAGAATGAAACTGTGTCCTAGTAATCTAGGTTGATGATGTCCCCTTGAGGAGCTCATAAGGATTGTTATGTAAACCGTGCAGGTGGACTTAGTCCGGCATGACGATAAGGTTGAGTGGTACTACTCTTGGAGCTAGATATTAATTAAGTGAGTTGTCAGTAACTCATTTAATTAGTGGGCATTCAATATCTTAAACATAGGGAGACTAACACACTCATGATAAGAAGGAGCCCATATTGTAATATGGGATTGGTGCGGTAGTGCAATAATAACTCTTTAGTGGAATGAGATATTATTGATGAACTTGAGTTGGGTGTTCGGGGTGAACACGGGAAGCTCAAGCTCATCGGGAGACCATAACCAATTCCTCCTCTAAGTCCCTATTGTAGCCTCTTATATAAAGCCTTATATCCACCCAAAAGCCTAGCTTCTTAAGGCACAAGCTAGGGCCGGCCAAGCCTTGCTTGGTGCTCAAGCAAGGGGCCGGCCACACATAAGAAGAAAAGGAAGTTTTATTTTTTGTAAAATCTTTGCTTTTATAGAGATCCATAAAAAGGATTTAAAAGGATGATTTTAATATAAAACTTTCATTTTTTAGAATCTTTCATCACAAAAGGAAATAAAAGGAGTTTTTATTTTGTTAAAAAACTTTCCTTTTATGATGGTTTTAAAAGAGAGTTTTAAATTTTAAAACCTTTTCTTTTATAACTTTCTACAAAGGAATAAAAGAGAGATTTGAAATCTTTCCTTATTTGTAGTTATCTATAATGTGAAATAAAGATTTTAATTTTTGTTATAAAACTTTTCCTTTTGTAACCATGTTTTATTTTAAATCTTTTCTTTTATAGATATTCATAAAAGGATTTAAAAGAGAGAGAGATTTTAATTTATAAAATATTCCTTTTATAACTATCCACAAAAGGGATTTTAAAAGAGAGATTTTAATTTTGTTTAAAATCTTTCCTTGCTTGGAGTACAAATTTGTGGCCGGCCATGTCATGGGAGAAAAGGAAGTTTTATTTTTTGTTATAAAACTTTTCTTTTTTGACAAGACCAAGGAATATAAAAGAGAAGGAGGGGGTGCCTCACCTAATAACGTATCTTCTATTCCTCTCTATTCTTCCTTGGTGGGCGTCCCTTGTTCTTTCTCTTCTCTCCTTTTGTTTTCTCTCTTGGAGGCCGACGACATCAATTGTGGGAGATCTCTTGGTAGCCGATTGCTTGAAGGAGAAGAAGAAGAGAAGGAAGCTCTCTTGTCTAGCATCCCTTGGAGGTTATTTGGTGGTTGGATCTTGGAATCCTTGGGAGAAGCTTGAGTGGATTTCATCTTGGAAGATCGTCGCCCACACGACGCTCAAGAGAAAGAGAGGAATACAATAGAAGATCAAGAGGTCTATAAGTTATAAAAGATATAACTAGTTATTAGTTTCCATATCATAACTAGTTCATCTTTTGTATAGATTTTGGAAAACTAAACACAAGAGGTTATCGGTTTTAAGTTATCGTTTTGTTATCGATTTTATTTTTCGATTTCATGTTTCGATAATGTGTTTCTATTGAGGTCTCTATAGTTAAACCTAGTTTACTATAAGAAGTTAAATATCCGATTTCTTTGTGAGCCTTTGTCTAGGAAGTGGTGGATGATCTCATACCCAAGAAGGCCTAGTGCCTCGCCATGTTTAACCTGGAAGCCGATCTTTGAAATAGATATTTGATAACTTCTATAATATGGTTTAACTTAGGAAGATCACATCGGTTGAACTTGGAGTAAGAATATTAAGTTTCGTTCCCAATCCAAGTTTAACTTCTAAAGGGAAATTTGGATTAATAATGTTAAGCATCGTTTGTAATCCAAATTTAACTTTAGTAGAGCACATGGGTAGCTAGGATAGTTCTATGCTTGTACAAATTTTTGTACAAGGGAACTAGGATGGTATTCCGAGTAGCAACCAACACAACCGTGTTGGGGGGGGGGGGGGTTGAAGCCTCCCTCAGCCTCCCTTGTGCGTCTGCCACTGCATGTGTACCGATCCTACATTGTCAAGTTGTGATTTTAGCATTTTCTTAGGAGATAAGGGAAATTTAGTTTTATTTCTAGATTTAGTATTAGTTAGTGATACTTAGATAATTAATCTTGGTATTTTCTTTATACTAAAATTATCATATTTTGTATACTCTATCACATGTCATGACATTATTGTTTTTTGCATTCATATTGTTATGAAAAATGTCACATGTTATGTCATACATATATCATTTAGCCATGATAATTTCTATTTTGAAAAATGTGTATTTGATGTATGCCATGATCATTTTCATGCATTGTTTTAATTTTTTGAAATTAAAGACAATGACATAAATTGACATCTTAGGTGTGATGATCAAAGTTTAAATGTTTAGATAGAAATACATGATCCCTTAGTTTAGGGAAAACCTTTGTTACATCTCAAAAAAATCATAAGGTTGACTTGTTTATGTATTGAGACACATTAGATACAAGTGAGATATTAGGAAGATGAACAAAACTCAAGATGTTGATTTAGTGCTTCTTTTTAGAGTTTTAGTATCATCAAAACATACTATTATGTGAAGTCAATCATGGAAAAAGCAAGTATACAAGTCATGTTGATTTAACCCAAAGATCATGGTTGGAAATATATTTTTGAAAATCATTTTAGAAAACCTTGGTAAGTCTATCTTTTGATAGTAATCACTATTGGTTAATCAGATACAAAGTAGAGTGAAACATTGATGTTTTTCAATGGTTTCCAATTGTATATCAATCTTTAAAAATAAGAGTTATTTTTATAAAAAAAATTATTTTTTTATGATAGTATATGACTTAAATAATGTCTATGTAAAATTTAATGAATTATGGAACATCATAGAATTATTTAAGGATTTCTGAATTTCTATCTAAAATTCATTTTAGAAAATTAGAACCTCCAATTGATCAGGTGGGACTTGGTTTAATTGTTCAAGTGATTGATTACTGGTGAATTTGTACAAGTAGAAACTCTCGGAATCTATTAGGTGATTGATTAAGAGTGGCTTAATCGATTAAAACTCAACTTCAATCGATTAAGACATGCCAGAATTGATTGGTAGCTGAAACTGATCGATTATAAATACTATTTTGGTTTAAATGATATGATTTCAGTCCATTAAAGTCATGTTTAGTCAAGATCACCATCTCTAACCCTCTGAAATACTTTTATAAGTATATTATGATGATTTTCTTAATGAAAATAAGAAAGGAATGGTTAAAAAAAAGGGACTATTTTAGAGTTTAGGTGGAGGTTTAGTTTTAAAGTTGAATTTTGAACTTCAAAACTTTAATTTTGGATTTTCTAAAGGTTTAGGAACTCCAAATTATCATTGGTGCAATAATGGAAGTTAGTGCATATTTTGAGAGGGAGGTCTTCCTTAAAAATATGATTTTTTTTTTATATATATATGGATGAAGAGACAATGGAAGGTAGGGAACCTTCATTATAATGAATGCTTTAGGTTGAGCATTGAAGACAATTAAAGATTGAAAATTTTTATTGTGATGAATGTATGCTCAATGTTGAGCATATGCCACAATGAAAGGTATGAGACTTTTATTGCATTCCTTTGATAAAATTGACTCTTAAGGTGAAAAGTTTTTTATGTATGTCAAAGGGGAAGAAAAAAATGTAGAAACTCTCATTCATGCTTTGGCATGAGATAAAGTTGGGCTAATGGGTTAGCTTAACTTAAACATATTGTCAAACATAAAAAAGGAGAGATTATTGGTGTTGGACTAGGTAGGCCAGAGGGAGGGGAGGTGAACTGGCTGTTAAGAAAAATCTTTCTCAACTTTTAACTCATATTAGTAGTGCAAAAAAAAAATAGAATAAATGAACAACAAAAAAAAGAGACCAAAAGAGTTACGTGGTTACAAACGGGGAGGCTGTTAATTCAAGACAAGTAAATACACTAAAGATCTCCTTCTTTGAAGGTGGAGAAGCCTCTTATACTCATTGGAAACATAGAAAGTACCTAGAAAATGAATACAGAAGTTGTTACACTATTTCTTAGGTACAAGGATCTTTTTATAACCCATGGGAAAAGTTATCCGTGGCTGGAAGGTGCCTCCATCAGGCTGGAAGGCACCTCCAGCGAGGCGCTAAAGGATAAAGCTTTATCCTTTGACAATGGCTAAACTCAGCCTGGTCATCTAAGGAGCCTTCCATAGGGCTGGAAGGCACCTTCATACTGTTCATCGAAGTATGAAGGCGCCTTCCACAGTGAAGGTGTAGAGGCGCGCGAAGGCGCCTTCAACTCCCTTTGAAGGTGCCTCCAGCAATATTTCCAGTCTTATTTTTGCTCTTCTACTGCTTCGATCGCTTGGGTGATCGTGACAATCCGGGATAGGGCTCACCTGAACTCATTTCCCAGTCTTCTCCTCGAGCAGGCTTTCGCTCCGACTTCTTGTCTCTCGGAATGTCGCACACATCCTTCTCGTCCACTGGTGTACTCTTCCACAACACCTCGTCCCTCGGATGCACCGAGTCCGTCAGCTCGCTTCCCGTGACATCCTTCTCACTAGCTGCGTGTTCCGCTCAACTTCTTGTGTTCCTAAGCTCCTGTACACTTAGACACAAGAGTTAAACACTAATAGGACCTAACCTAACTTGATTGATCATATCAAAACTACCACGGGGTACCAACAATCTCCCCTTTTTTGATGTGATCAAACCCAAGTTAAGTTAGGCTAAATCACAAATAAAAAAATTGTTATAACAATATTTTGCAAGTAAAAATGTTTACAAGTACAAAAATTAAAATTTGTTGTACTACTCTCGCCCTAGACTTAATCTTTTATTACTCCTCCTTTAGATCACATTAAAAATGAGTTACTTTTAAAAGTCTAAGAGTAAAAATAATAAATAAAACTTTTAACTATTTTAAAAAGATAAGAATTAATTAAAAAAACATATTTAATTAATTTTTTAACAGAAAATTTAGACATTTTTATAACTTCTAAATGCTTAATAGTTAGTCAATTAAATACTTATTTCAATAATTAACTACCAGGCTGTGGCGAGGCACTAGGCGTTCTTGGATATTGGAACAATAATTACTTTCTAGACAAAGTCTCTTAAAGAAATTTAATATTTAATTTACTCTGAAAGCCATTATTAAAAACACTCAATCCAAATATAATTTTGGAACCCAATATAGGTTCCTTTCTACTGGGTTAATTAAAAGTTTTTTAGGTATGTATTTATGTGAAATTTTCCTAATCTAGCCCTTATGGTATTTAAGGTACCAATTCAATCCACTATATTTTCTAATATATTGAATATTTGAGCATGCATGATTTTTCAAATTTTCTATTTCATTTTTCAAGCTTTCATTTTCATTTCTTATTTTATCAAATTCTTCTAATTGACAAGATTTAGCTAGAGTTAATTTTAATTCTTTAAATTTTTTTTTCTAATTTACAGTAATTTTTTGTTAATAGTTTTATAAACTGAAACAACTTGTTAGGAGGAAGAGACTGTACCTGACTTACCTTGTCGATCCCATGATCCGAAGCTCCACTTGAAGTACTACTTTCTTCCAATGTCGCTCCTCCTTCATTGATGCTTTCGATGCTCATTTCATACGAGTTTGCTTCGTCTTCTTCTTCTTGGTGACTTTACACTAGCGCAAGTCCAGAGATGACTTCCATTTCCGATTCGGACAACGTTTCATCCCACGTCGCCTTCATATTCTTGTACTTATTCACTTGGGTCGGCTTCTTGTTCTTGCTCTTCAATTTAGGGCAGTTATCTATCACATGCCCTTCTTCATTACAATGGTAGCATCTTATCCTTCTTTTTCTACCCTGCACTTGATTAAGTCTTTTAGTTTTAAATAAATTTTTAAATTTATGTACCATCAGTGTTGTTTCATTATCATCGAGAGAAGATTCTGAATCTTGTTCGTCCGCCTTTTCCTGTAAGGCAATGTTATGCTCTTCTTTAGACCTGCGCATCTCATTTCATGGACTTCAAAAGTTGAAAATAATTCTTCTAAAGTAGTTGAATCTAGATCCTTAGATATATAATAAGCATCTACTAATGATGCTCATTTAGTATTTCTAGGGAATGCGTTAAGAGCGTACCTTAGCGAATCTCGATTACTTACCTTTTCTCTGAGATTCGTGAGTCCAGTGATGAGCTCCTTGATCCTTTAGTAAAGCTGTGCAACGGTTTCACCTTCTTCCAGTTTGATGTTGTTGATCTGGTTTCTGAGCAGATCCTGTCTCGCTAGTTTCGCCTCAGAGGTTCCTTCGTGTAGTTTTAGGAATTTTTCCCAGAGCTCTTTTGCAGACTCGTAGGCTCTGATCCGGTTAACTTCTTGTGGCGGTATGATGCTTAGAAGATGGAACTCTACTTTGCCATTTGCCACGAGATCGGCTTGCTCCTTTTGTTGGTGCAATATTCCCTAGGTCAAGGTTGACCTGGTTGACTGAGCTTGAATTGAGTCAAGCTCGAGTCTTGATGTTTGGATTTCGATGTTTGACAATACATATAGACAACACATGAAGATTGCAGGTGCAATTATTCATGTGGGAAGATTGTGAAGGAAAGTCAAGTAGGTCAAGGTTGATTGGATACTTGACTGAAAATCCTGGTAAGTGAAGCCAGGTGAAAGACCTAGTGAGTGAAGCTAGGCAGAAGGAAAATCCTGGTGAGTGAAGCCAGGTGAAAGACCTAGCGAGTGAAGCTAGGCAGTTGGAAGTCCTGGTGAGTGAAGCCAGGTAATTGGAAAAGTCCTGGTGAGTGAAGTCAGGCAGCTGAGAAAGACCTAGTGAGTGAAGCTAGGCAGAAGGAAAATTCTGGTGAGTGAAGCCAGGTGAAAGACCTAGTGAGTGAAGCTAGGCAGAAGGAAAATCCTGGTGAGTGAAGCCAGGTGAAAGACCTAGTGAGAAGCTAGGCAGTTGGAAGTCCTGGTGAGTGAAGCCAGGCAATTGGGAAAGTCCTGGTGAGTGAAGCTAGGCATGAGGAAATCCAGATGGATCAAGACTAATCGGACATCTGGTGTTGGAAAGTCCAAGTAGGTCAAAGGGATTGACCGGATACTTGGCACGAGTTGGAAAGACCAAGTAGGTTAAAGGGATTGACTGGATACTTGGCACGAGGAGGAAAAGTTCAAGTGGGTCAAAGGGATTGACCAGACACTTGGTGAGCGAGTCCTAGCAGGTCAAGGGTGACCGGATGCTAGGCATGACGAACCAATAGGTCATGGTTGACCGGATATTGGTTTAGAGGACTTTGGACTTGTTTTTGGGCAAAAACAAGGAGCTGGATCGATCAGCCGATCGATTGGCACATGCCCAATCGATCGGCCGATCGATTGGGTGAGTCCTCGCGACAAATCTCCTCCCAATCGATCAGTGGATCGATTGGGGAGAAGCATCGCGCGAACAAAACAGCTCTGGATCGATCAACCGATCGATCCAGAGCCCCCAATTGATCGGGCGATCGATTGGGAGCTGTGACTTCACACAATAAGCCCTGGATCGATCGACCGATCGATCCAGGCAATTCCTGAGAGCACAGAGGCACTATGGGTCGATCAGTCGATCAATCCAAAGTCTCCCCAATCGATTGGGTGCAAACCAATCGATTGGGATCCGACCGTTGGCGTCGTATTTAGCTGCTGGCGAGCTGTTCTCTCGGTAGAACTCGACAAGAACTTACGACTTTCTTCTCCAGCGAGCACAGATCTTCACAGCGACTTCTCCACAGCTCTCACGCTAAATCTTGAAGGTTCTTGGAGGCTCGTGTTGGTGCACGTCCAAGTCAAGAGGCGAGGAAGAAGCTAGGGTTAGGGTTTTAATTGTGTATCGTGTAAGCTTTTGCTTGTATTTTACTTCCCTTCCCTTTCTTCTTGTACTGTGAGCTTGTAAGGCTTCTTCGCCTTCGGTAGTTACCGAAAAGGAGTGTTTACATAGTGGAGGGTGCATGAGTGTGTGGATCCTTGGATTAGTCACCTCATCTTGAAGTGGATATCAAGTAAATCCCTAGTGTTAGCGTTGTGTATTTGTTTCTTTTTATTTTTCGCTGCATATCATTGAAGAAACAAGCAACAAAGAGCACGAGGATCGCGCCGAGCTATTCACCCCCCTCTAGCTTCACATTCGGTCCCAACAAGTGATATCAGAGCGAGGCCACTCTTCACCGGAATCAACGCCGGAAGGGGCAACAAAGCTAGAGGGTGAAGAAGTTGGAGCAATTCTACAAGTCGAAGACTTCATCACAAGAAACTTAACTTCAAATGGAATTCCAAGACGGGCTTGAATTCGATACAAGGGTGCCTCCATCATTTATTTCAACAAGCTTCAATTCTTGGAAATCAAGAATAAAAAATTTTCTTATGATGGAGATAGAGCAATGGTTTGCTCTAATGGAAGGCTTCGAGGCTCCAACAAATTCCAAGGGCAAAGTTCTCAAGAAGAGCAAATGGAGCCAAGAACAAATTTGAAGATGTGAGGCCAATGACAAAGTGACCAAGCTTTTGGTCAATTTATTGCCAAGCAACATTTTGGAGCAAATTGGAGAGTTTGAAGATGCCAAAGAGCTATGGAGCAAATTGGCAAAGATTCATGAGATCCCCTCCACTGTACCAAACCAAGAAGAATCCAAAGAGGGTGACTCATTGGATCAAGATCAAGAGGAAGAGGACTCCGAGGTTGAGAGATGCTCAACTTCCGAAGAAGAAGTCCAAGAAGCTTCATCTTCAAAGGAATTCAATGAAAAGGGTAAAGAGAGAGCATACTCTTTGTTTAACATACAAGATGAAGATGAAGAAGCCTCCACCTCTAGGATTGAGGGGGAGCAACCTTTGGGGACGCCAGATCAAGAAGAAGGAGAAGCTTCTACATCCGGATCAAATGGAGAAGAAGATGATGTATCCTCCAAAAATCAAGAAACATCAAATGGAGGATCATGTGTCATCCCTACACATGAAGGTAAAACTAATTCAATTAAAAATAAAAATCACATTGTATGTTTTGAATGTAGGGAACATGGGCATTACAAGAGCAAGTGCCCCAAGTTGGCCAAGAAGAAGGGCCAAGTTGTACTAAAGGGCAAGGAGAAGCCCAAGGAGACCGCCCCCACAACAAAGAAGAGCAAGGAGCACATTGTGTGCTTCTCTTGCAATCAAAAGGGACATTATAGGAGCCAATGTCCCAAGGGGAAGAAAGCGGTCAACGCTCATGGAGGAAGTACAACTCAAGGGGGAGCCTCCAAGGTAAAAAGAAATGTATCATTTATTGAGCCTACTCCCTTGAATAATGGTAAAAAGCATGCTAGTTCTAATTTTTATCATTTTAATGTTATTTACCATAAGAATAGAAAGCATGAGAACTTTAAAGAAAAACATGTGGCTCTACATGCTAAAACTACCACACTTAGGTTTAGAAAGGTAGATAAAAATCTAGACAAGGAAACTAAGAATTTTAGTTATAGGTCTAGAAATAAAAATGCTCATGAATTCATTGAAAAACCTAAAGCTAAGGACTTAAGGATGGAAAATCAAGTCTTGAGGTCAAGACTTGATAAGTTAGAAAAGACCCTAAAAAGGATGAAAAATATCCTAAAAGGGCAAAATGAGCAAAACTTAGGTTTAGAAGCACAAAGGTCATCCAATGGCCATAGAGGTTTGGGATACAAACCCAAGGCTAAGAAGGATGTAATTTCTTACCATAGGGTTCCATATAGCTATGGAACCGAGTCTAGGTCTAAGAGTCAAGTCAAAAATACTAGGGAGGTTATCCCTAAGAGTATTTTTGCAACAAATGTGACTAAGACTTCTAAGAAGTCTAAGAAAGTCACAAAGAAGGTCACAAAGAAGGTCACAAGGGAGGTTATTCCTAGGGTTGACCTAGAAAAGGTGATCAAGGCTTCTAAGAAGCCTAACAAGGTCACTAGGAAGGTATCTAGGGAAGTTATCCCTAGTGAATACCTAGAGCATCCAAGGAGCACCAATAGGTTTTGGGTTCCTAGGAGCATTTTCTCTACCCCATAGATAGGTTAGAGAGTGTCAACTCCGATTAGAAGGGTAGTTAACCCAACTTTGATGAAGTTGACACTCGGAGAGCATTTTCAAGGTTATTATTAACCTTTGAAAATGATAAGGGGTATATGTTTACTCTTGGGAAGAGTAAAATGTGTCACATTTTAAGAAATTGGATGATATTCTAAGTGACACAAATAGGGAAAATCAAAAGAACTACCAAGTTGGGATTTTGGCATGTTCTTGGAAAATTAAAGGCAATTTATGCCTTAACTTAAAGTGGTTACTCTTTGAGAGAGTAATTTGGGCCAAATTTTGAGGAATATGCTTAATTTAAATTGGCACAATGTAGGAAAATGCAAAGAAAATGTCAAAATTGGGTTTTGACATTTTCTTGATGAAATTGGGCAATCTGGGTTTTAGCTAAGGTTTTAGAATACTTAGATAGGTAATCTAGGTATATTTCATTAATGCTAAAACATGCCATGCTTTGTTTGCCCATCATATGTCATGACATCATGTTTATTTTTGCATTCATATTTTATTATGAAAACCATAAAAATACCATGTCATGTCATACATACATCATGTAGTTATAGGATATTTTCTTTTGAAAATTATTTCTTTTTGATGCATGCCATAACATTATCATGCATTAATTTATTTTATGCAAACTAAAGACAAATAGCATTCATTAACATGTAACATCCTTGGTGGATGTTCATCACCTCAAAATGCCTAGATAAATATGCATGATCCCTAGAATAGGGCAAAACCAAAGTTTACATCTCACTAAGAACTATAAGGTGACTTGTATGTGGTTTCGTACACATTAAATACAAGTGAGATGTTAGGATGATGAACAAAACTCAAGATGTTGATTTAGTGCATCCTTTTTGAGTTTTAGGTTCATAAAAACACATAGCTATGTATTTTCCAATCATTGGGAAAGCTAATGTACAAGTCATGTGCATTGAGCCCAAAAAACATGGTTGGATATTGGTTTTGAAAATCATTTTAAAATGCTTTTAGAAAACCTTGATGAAGACTATCTTTTGATAGTAATTATCATTGAAAAGTTAGACACAAACTAGAAGAAAACACTAAAGTTTTTACAAGTTTTCAAGTTTGTGTCAATCTTGAAAAATAGAAAGTATTTTCATAGAAAATTATTTTTCCTAGATAGTATATCCCCTAAGTAGTGTCTACAATAATTTTCACGATTTTTAAAATTTTGTAGAATTTGTGGGGAGTTTCTGAAGTTGACTGAAATGGAATTTCAGCAATTTCAGAGCTTCAATCGATCAACCGACCGATTGGAGTGCCTCAATCGATCAGGCGATCAATTGAGAAAGCATTTCTCGCGAGCAGAAGCTCGCTGGATCGATCAGCCGATCGATCCATGCAGTCTAAATCGATCAGTGGATCGATTCAGCATGGTTCAATCGATTGGGACCCAACTCCAATCGATTGGGAATGCTGATTTTGGCTGGGAAAGCCTGATTTCAGCATTTTGGACCATGTTTTAGTCTATGTAACCAATCCTTACCCCTCAAAACATATTTTTATACATCTAGGGGAAGTTTTCATGATGAAAACTAGGATGGATTGGTTAAGGAAGACTAAGTAGAGGTTTAGGTTGAGGTTTGGTTTCATTATTAAATTTATGAATCTCAAAACTTCTAAATTTAGGTTTCCTAAAGGTTTAGGGATTCCAAGTCATTGTTGGTGCAATGACAGAAGTTACGTGCATGTCTTTAGGGGGAGTTACTCTTTAAAGACATGAAAATTATTTTTCATACACCTTGGAAGGTGGTTAACCTTCTTTAGCGAGAATGCTCAAGGTTGGGCATTTGACTACAATGGAGAGTGGATATCTTCATTGTTTCAGTGATATATGCTCAAGGATGAGCATTTGATGAAATGAAGGGTATGGGATCTTCATTTGAATCGTGTGAATATACCAAGTGGTATATGCTCAAGGATGAGCGTTGAGAATAATGAAGGGTATGAGACCTTCATTATTGTATTGTGAGCAACGAGTGAAGTTGTAAACAACGAAGGGTAACTCTTCAGGAGGAGAGTTTGTTTTTGATGTGTGCCCAAAGATGGGGAATGTTTGTGATGTGTGCCAATAGGGGGAGAATGTAGGGTTTAAGTTAGGCCTTCATTCCCTAAATAGGGGGAGAATGTGCATCTCCCTATGGGAAAAGGGAAGGATGAAGGGAATCCTCATTCATATATTGACATGAAGGAAGTTTAGGCTATGAGATTAGCCTAACTTAAATAAGGTATTGTCAAACATCAAAAAGGGGGAGATTGTTGGTGCAATATTCCCTAGGTCAAGGTTGACCTGGTTGACTGAGCTTGAATTGAGTCAAGCTCGAGTCTTGATGTTTGGATTTCGATGTTTGACAATACATATAGACAACACATGAAGATTGCAGGTGCAATTATTCATGTGGGAAGATTGTGAAGGAAAGTAAAGTAGGTCAAGGTTGACTGGATACTCGACTGAAAATCCTGGTGAGTGAAGCCAGGTGAAAGACCTAGTGAGTGAAGCTAGGCAGAAGGAAAATCCTGGTGAGTGAAGTCAGGTGAAAGACCTAGTGAGTGAAGCTAGACAGTTGGAAGTCCTGGTGAGTGAAGCCAGGCAATTGGAAAAGTCCTGGTGAGTGAAGTCAGGCAGCTGAGAAAGACCTAGTGAGTGAAGCTAGGCAGAAGGAAAATTCTGGTGAGTGAAGCCAGGTGAAAGACCTAGTGAGTGAAGCTAGGCAGAAGGAAAATCCTGGTGAGTGAAGTCAGGTGAAAGACCTAGTGAGTGAAGCTAGGCAGTTGGAAGTCCTGGTGAGTGAAGCCAGGCAATTGGGAAAGTCCTGGTGAGTGAAGCCAGGCACGAGGAAATCCAGATGGATCAAGGCTGATCGGACATCTGGTGTTGGAAAGTCCAAGTAGGTCAAAGGGATTGACCGGATACTTGGCACGAGTTGGAAAGACCAAGTAGGTTAAAGGGATTGACTGGGTACTTGGCATGAGGAGGAAAAGTTCAAGTGGGTTAAAGGGATTGACCGGACACTTGGTGAGCGAGTCCTAGCAGGTCAAGGGTGACCGGATGCTAGGCATGACAGAATAACAGGTCATGGTTGACCGGATGTTGGTTTAGGGGACTTTGGACTTATTTTTGGGTAAAAACAAGTAGCTGGATCGATCAGTCGATCGATTGGCACATGCCCAATCGATCGACCGATCGATTGGGTGAGTCCTTGCGACAAACCTCCTCCCAATCGATCAGTGGATCGATTAGGGAGAAGCATCGCGCTAACAGAACAGCTCTGGATCGATCAACCGATCGATCCAAAGCCCCCAATCGATCGGGCGATCGATTGGGAGCTGTGACTTCGCACGATAAGCCCTGGATCGATCGATCGATCGATCCATGCAATTCCTGAGAGCACAGAGGCACTTTGGATCGATCAGTCGATCGATCAGTCGATCGATCCAAAGCCTCCCCAATCGATTGGGAGTAATCCAATCGATTGGGATCCGACCGTTGGCGTCGTATTTAGCTGCTGGCGAGCTGTTCTCTCGGTAGAACTTATTGCTTTCTTCTCCAGCGAGCACAGATCTTCACAGTGACTTCTCCACAGCTCTCACGCTAGATCTTGAAGGTTCTTGGAGGCTCGTGCTGGTGCACGTCCAAGTCAAGAGGCGAGGAAGAAGCTAGGGTTAGGGTTTTCATTGTGTATCGTGTAAGCTTTTTCTTGTATTTTATTTCCCTTCCCTTTCTTCTTGTACTGTGAGCTTGTAAGGCTTCTCTGCCTTTGGTAGTTACTGAAAATGAGTGTTTACATAGTGGAGGGTGCGTGAGTGTGTGGATCCTTGGATTAGTCACCTCATCTTGAGGTGGATACCAAGTAAATCCCTAGTGTTAGCGTTGTGTATTTGTTTCTTTTTATTTTCCGCTGCATATCATTGAAGAAACAAGCAATGAAGAGCACGAGGATTGCGCCAAGCTATTCACCCCCCCCTCTAGCTACACATTCGGTCCCAACACCTTTTTGGTCCAGTGGTATTTTTCTTTGCCTTTGGGTGCTACAAAACCAAATTCTATTATTAAAAGCAAATAGAAATCAGTTTTGAAAAATACCTCCATCTTCTTTTTCCAGTTGCCGAAATCCCCCTCGAACTTCGATGGATAGATGCTTGATCTGACCATCTCGTATGCTTTGTTTGACGGTTAGTCCTTCTGAAGCGAACCTTGCTCTGATATCAATTGTTGGAGTAGGTAGGCCAGAGGGAGGGGAGGCGAACTGGCTGTTAAGAAAAACCTTTCTTGACTTTTAACTCAGATTAGTAGTGCAAAAAAAACAACAAAATAAATGAACAACCAAAACAAACAAGGTCAAAAGAGTTACTTGGTTATAATCGGGGAGCTTTTTAATCAAGGCAAGTAAACACACTAAAGATCTCCTTTGAAGATGGAGAAGCCTCTTACACTCGTTGGAAGCTCAGAAAGTAGCTAAGAAATGAATACAGAAGTTGTTACACTATTTCCTAGGTCCAAGGGTCTTTTTATAGCCCTTGGGAAAAGTTATCTGTGGTTGGAAGGCGCCTCCATCAGGCTGGAAGGCGCCTCCAGCAAGGCGCTAAAGGATAAAGCTTTATCCTTCGATAATGGCTAAACTCAGCTAGGTCGAAAGCGCCTTCCATAGGGCCAGAAGGTGCCTTCGTACTGTTCATCGATGTGCCTTCCAGACATGGAAGGCTCCTTCCACAATGAAGGTGCGGAGGCGCCTTCAACTCCCTTTGAAGGTGCCTCCAGTAGTATTTCCAGCCTTGTTTTTGCTCTTCTGCTGCTTCGATCGCTTGGGTAATCATGGCCATCCGGGATAAGGCTCACTCGAACCAATTTCCCGGTCTTCTCCTCGAGCAGGCTTTCGCTCCAGCTTCTCATCCCTCGGAACGTCACGCGCGCCCTTCTCATCCACCGGTGTACTTTTCCGTAGCACCTTGTCCCTCAGATGCACCGAGCCCGTCGGTTCCCTTCCCGTGCCATCCTTCTCGTTAGCAGCGTCTTCTGCTCGACTTCTTGTGTTCCTAAGCTCCTGTACATTTTAGGATTAAATACTAACAGAACCTAACATGGCTTGGTTGATCACATCAAAACTACCACAGGGTACCAACTATCTCCCTCTTTTTGATGTGATCAAAGCCAAGTTAAGTTAGGGTAAACTACAAATAAAAAAAAATTGTTATAAAAATATTTTGCAAGTAAAAATTTTTACAAGTACAAAAATTAAAATTTGTTGTACTACTCTCCCCCTAAACTTAATCTCTTACTATTCTCCCTTTAGATCACATTAAAAATGGGGCACTTTTAAAACTCTAAGAGTAAAAATGATAAAAAAAAAAAATTTCTAACTATTTTAAAAAGATAAGAATTAATTAAAAAATATATTTAATTTATTTTTTAACAGAAAATTAAGGTATTTTTATAACTTTTAAATGCTTAGCAGTTAGTCAATTAAATACTTATTTTAATAATTAGCTTCTAGGTTATGGTGAGGTACAGGCCTTCTTGGATATTGGAACAATAATCATTTTCTAGACAAAGTCTCTTAGAGAAATTTAATATTTAATTTAATCTGAAAGCCATTATTAAAAACACTCAATCCAAATATAATTTTGGAACCCAATATATATTCCTTCCTACTGGGTTAATTAAAAGTTTCTTAGGTATGTATTTCTGTGAAATTTTCTTAATATGGCTCTTATGGTATTTAAGGTACCAATTCAATCCACTATATTTTCTAATATATTGAATATTTGAGCATGCACAATTTTTCAAATTTTCATTTTCATTTTTTATTTTATCAAATTCTTCTAATTGACAAGATTTAGCTAGAGTTGATTTCAATTCTTTAATTTTTTTTCTAATTTACAGTAAGTTTTTGTTAATAGTTTTATAAATTGAAATAATTTGTCAGGAGGAAGAGATCGTACCTGACTTGCCTTATCGATCCCGTCATCCGAAGCTCCCCCTGAAGTACTGCTTCCTTTCGATGTCGCTCCCCCTCCATTGATGCTTTCAATACTCATTTCGGACGAGCTTGCTTCGTCTCTTTCTTCTTGGTGACTTGCCACTAGCGCAAGTTCGACGATGGCTTTAATTTCTGATTTGGGCGATGTTTCGTCCCACGTCACCTTCATATTATTGTACTTGTTCGCTTGAGTCAGTTTCTTGTTCTTGGTCTTGTCCTTGTCTTTCAATTTAGGGAAGTTATCTTTCACATACCCTTCTTCATTGCAGTGGTAGCATTTTATGCTTCTTTTTCTACCCTGCACTTGATCAAGCCTTTTAGTTTTAAATAACTTTTTAAATTTACGTACCATCAATGTTGTTTCATTATCATCGAGAGAAGATTCTGAATCTTGTTAGTCCGTCTTTGCCTTTAAGGCCCTTCTTTGGACCTACACATCTCGTTTCATGGACTTCAAAAATTGAAAATAATTCTTCTAATGTAGTTGAATCTAGATCCTTAGATATATAATAAGCATCTACTAATGATGCTCATTCAGTATTTCTAGGGAATGTATTAAGAGCGTACCTTATCAAATCTCGGTTACTTACATTTTCTCCGAGATTCGTGAGTCCAATGATGAGCACCTTGATTCTTTAGTGAAGGTGTGCAACGGTTTCACCTTCTTCCAGTTTGATGTTGTTGATATGGTTTCTGAGCAGATCCCATTTCACGAGTTTCACCTCCGAGGTTCCTTCGTATAGTTCTAGGATTTTTTCCCAGAGCTCTTTTGCAGAGTCGTAGGCTCCGATCCTGTTGACTTCTTGTGGCGGTAAGACGCTTAGCAGATAAAACTCTGGTTTGCCATTTACCATGAAATCGGTGTACTCCTTTTTAGTCCAGTGGTATTTTTCTTTTCCTTTGGGTGCTACAAAACCAAATTCTATTATTAAAAGCAAATCAAAATCAGTTTTAAAAAATACCTCTATCTTCTTTTTCTAGTTGGCGAAATCCCCCTTGAACTTTAGTAGGTAGATGCTTAATCCGACCATCTCATATACTTCATTCAGTGGTTAGTCCTCTTGAAGCGAACATTGCTTTGATACCAATTGTTGGACCAGATAGGCAGGAGGGAGAGGAGGTGAACTGGCTGTTAAGAAAAACCTCCTCGACTTTTAACTCAGATTAGTAGTGTAGAAAAAAAACAGCAAAATAAATGAACAGCAAAAATAAATGAGGCCAAAAGAGTTACTTGATTACAACCGGGGAGGTTGTTAATCCAAGGCAAGTAAACACACTAAAGATCTCCTTTGAAGACGGAGAAGCCTTTTACACTCGTTGGAAGCTTAGAAAGTAGCTAGGGAATGAATACAGAAATTGTTACACTATTTCCTAGGTCCAGGGGTCTTTTTATAGCCCCTGGGAAAAGTTATCCATGGTTGGAAGGCGCCTCTAGCGAGGCGCTAAACAATAAAGCTTTATCCTTCGGCAATGGCTAAACTTAGTTTGGTCGAAAGCGTCTTCCATAGGGCTAGAAGGCACCTTCGTACTGTTCATTAAAGGCACCTTCCAGACATGGAAGGCGATGAAGGCGCTTCCAACAGTATTTCCAGCCTTTTTTTTCCTCTTCTACTACTCCGATTGCTTGGGTGATCTTGACTTCTTATATTCCTAAGCTCCTGTACACTTAGACACAAGGGTTAAACACTAACAGGACCTAACCTGACTTGGTTGGTCACATCAAAACTACCACGGGGTATCAACAGTTGGTGCAATCATCCTTAGATCAAGGTTGATCAGTTGACTAAGCTAGAGTATATTCGGATTTAAGTTTCGATGTTTGAACAATATGTGAGAAGTGGTTAAGTAGGTCAAGGTTGATTGGATACTTGACTAGAAAATTCCAAACCAGAGGTTAGTTAAAGTAAAGTCCTAACTCGAGGGTTAAGCAAAGCAAAGTCTAAGTGGGTTAAGGAGGACTGCATATTGGCAAAGGGAAGTCCTAACTGTAGTTAGGCAAAGAAAAGTTCAAGTGGGTCAAGAAAAACTGCACGATGGTAAAGGAAAGTCCAAGTGGATTAGGGAGGACCGCACGTTGGCAAGGGAAAGTTCTAACTAAGGTTAGGTAAGAGGAATATCCAAGTAGGTCAAGGAGAACCGTACTTGGTGATTGGAAGTCTAATGAAAAGTTGACAAAGAGAAAGTCCAAGTGGGGCAGGTCAGAGGTTGACCTAACACTTGGTGGTCGAAAGTTCAACAAAGAGTTGACATGAAATGATGAAGTTCTGATGTAGTAAATTTCTGAAGGCCATAACTTTTGACTCGGATATCGGAATAAGGTGATCTCAAATATAAAACGAAGCTCATTTAGAGCTCTACACATTTTAATCAAGGGGGAGGGGGGTGGGGTCAATCGATCAGGTAATCAATTGGTTGATGAAGCACAATACAAAAAGTGTCCTAATAGTTTGGGTAATCGATCAAGATCTTCCTCAATTAATTGGGTAATCGTTTAGGAGAGTTTGTGAGTGAATAGTGAGCTTATGAATCAATTAAGTGATTGATTGAAGCTGCTAATCGATCAGGTGATCGATTGAGAGTGTTTCTTCATGATGAATAATGAGTTTCCCAATCGATTAGATAATCAATTAAGAGGAGAAACTTGCGATAAACAGTGGGCTTCTTAATTGATCAATAGATTGATTGAAGCCACGTAATTGATTGAGAGAAGAAGAAAATATCTGCTGCGAGGTTTGGACGGCTGAATTTACTTAGATTTGACATGGTAATCGATTGGGAGTAAGGATAATCGATTAAAAATCCTAATATACGGGATATAAGGTGTTCAAAGGATTCAAATCAACAATTCTTCTTCTCCACCCCTCTCTGCCAGTTCTTGAAGTTTCTTGGAGATAAGTGTTGCCACACTTTCCAAGTATCAAGAGGTTATTCACAACAACAAGATATTAAGAGAAAAGTTGTTGATTGTTGTTTTCATTTTTGTTCTTGTTGCATTTCTTATTGTATTTATCATATTTGTTTGTGTGTTTACTTGTACGAGGCTTCTCTACATCCTAGAAGAAGGTTTTCTTAGTGTACTGTGAGTGAGGAGAGTGGACCCTTGGATTAGTTACCTCAAGGAGGTGGATACCAAGTAAAATTAAAAGTATTAGCATTGTTTCAAGTTTTCCACTGTAAATAATCATTAACGAGACTATTGGAGCTAATCACCCCCTCTAGCTCCCGGAGTGTTATAATAGTGATATCAGAGTCATGGTCTAGATCGAGTTATGTGGGTGAAATAGTGACCTTGAACGAAAGAGGTGGAGGATCTCATAAGAGTGAACTATAAGTGAAAAGTTCAAGCATATCAAGGGTGATCGGATGCTTGGTGGAAATCCTGGGAGAGTAACCCCTAGGTGGTGAAAAGTCCAAGAAGATCAAGGGTGAATGAATGCTTGGCAAAAATTCTAGGGGAGTGAACCCTAGGTGGTGAAAAAGTCTTAGAGTATTGGAGCAGATCAATAGTGATCGGATACTTGAGGGGAGACCCAGAGCATGTCAATAATGACCAGATGCTTAAGAGGAGACCCGTAACAGGTTAAAAGTGGTTAGATGCTTGAGGTGAGGCTCGGACCATGAGAATAATGGTGGTCCTTTATTTAGGGGGAGGATTATTTGAAATATAATCAAAGTCTCAAATTGAAAATATATTAAAATGTTCATGAGTTTAAAATATGGAAGATATCTCCATTGGTATGAATCTTTTTATGTAGAGCCTAAAAATAAATACATGAGGGCTTAGGCCTAAAATGGACAATATCATATCATTGTGGAGATATATGAATTCTTTTAGTTTCAATAAAGGGGAGGTCCGAAGTAGGTCAATAATGATCAGATATTTGAGGGGAGGTCTGGAGCTGGTCAAATGTGATCGTATACTTGAGATGAGATCCGAAGTATGAAAATAATAATGGTCATTTATTTGATGGGATAATTATTGGAATACAATCAAAATTTCATATTGAAAATATATAAAAAATATCATAAATTTATAAAATAGGCAATATCTCTATTAGTAGAAGACATGTTCTGGTAGGTTTAAAAATAAATCGATGATCACTGTCTTAAAGTAAAAACTATTATAATATTATAAAGATATGAAAATTCTTTTATCCTACCAACCATTCACTCACATATGTAGAAAACGAATAAAAAAAATTAACAAGTGGAGAACTATAATTTTTTTAATGTCTTTAATGGAAAAATATTAAACTAAAAAAACTGTCTCTTTTTTATTTGAAAAGTTATCTTTTGCATTGGGGCCATCATTTGTATCTACTAATTCACAGTTCTGTTTTTTTTGCTCTTCCCCTTCAATAAATATATCATAATTAAGCATTTCCACACGTTTTATATACGTTTTATTTCTCTTATATTCGTATTTCTTTATCCCTTTCTTCGATCAAAAGAAAAGCCTTGTCGATATGGGAATTGATTGATGGAGTATATGGTATCTAAATCTCTTGCGCTAGTCAATTTACAAACAAAGGTCCCTCGCACCATCTACCACAAGATTCCAAGTGCCCCAGCTGTCTCAGTGTGATTAATATGGCTAGCCCCACACACTTGGACTCACCAATTCTACACTTCCAAATAATAATTTAGGTATTTAACACTTTTAATCTCTAAGAGAAGACCCGTTCAACTTCATAAAATTTTTTAATCAGTCATCAAATAAAACGAGAAGTGTTCAAAAAAATTTATTCAAGTGGTCAGTATTTTTAGATTTATCATATCATAGAAGAAAATTATAGGATACAAGTTGAGATTCAAATATGAGTTGTCATTAATATCTGCGTCTAACTGCTAGCCCGGGAATAATAATGTTCTCATTAATCATTATGATCGTGTTGGGAAGCTATGAAATTTAAAGAATATCTAGCGTGTATATGTAAATTGTGATATTTAGAGGGGAGAAAGTGAGAAAAAGAAAAAAGGTGTCGGGAAGGGAACACCGACAACGACGTAGATGCTGGATATTTAGTGCGGGAAAGAGATGGCTCGCGCGGGGTGCGTTCCTATTGGCGGAGGGCTTGACCTTTTAGATGGCACTGCGGCGGGGTCCACGCCCACCGGATCCTCCTCGGCCCTACCGCCCTCTTCCCACGCCCACCTGTCGGTCTACACCTCCCCGGATTGCCTGCAGCACGCCTTGCAACAACTGTGACATGAGGAACTTGGTCTGGGCCAAGGTGTCGTCGGGTTACTGGGCGGGAAAGGAAGGAAATTGCATGTTGTCGTTGGAGGGGATGAGCACGCGGGAGGAAGCGAAACGTGTCTATGCGAGGCAGCTATTGGGTGACGGCAGGTGGGCTCCACTGGTTTAGGCCGATTCTGTTCAGTTTTTATCCCGAAGAACAAATTCCCTCTCTCTCTCCGGCGTCTGCGCCAATGACTTAATTTCACATATGATTTTTCTTGAAAAAAAATTATTCTCGTTCTCTACATATAAATTTTTTAAATCGATTTATTTAATTATTTACTTTTTTATAAAAAAAATTAAAATAAGATATAATTTTTATTAAGTTCTATATATTTAAATTAAAATTTAATATATTTTTTTTATCAAATTGAGCATCGTTCTTTTTTTTACATGACCAATCGATTGATATACTTGATTCTAATTAAATAATATTAAATTAAGAGGAATTATATCATTATTTTTAGATCAAAATCTTTCATTTTTATAGGTACAAAAAGTCTAAAATGAGATATAATTCCATCTAAATTCAGTATCATTTAATTAGAATTGAGTATATCAATCGATTGGTTAGGTAGAAAAAAAATTACACTCAATTTAATAGAAAATATATTGTATTTTAATTTAAATATGTTGCACTTAGGAAGAATTATATAGGCTTCATTTTAGGTTTTTTATAACTAAAAACAATAAGGATAATTAGATTTTCGCATTAGAGAACTGAAGTAAAGAAAAGTTTACTTATAAGAAGTGAGAATAAAGTTTGTCTGATGTGAGGATGGAGGAAGTTGGGTTAAAATTTTTAAGATAATTTACTGTTTAATTATATCTATTTTTAGTGCCCAAAGCATTTTTAAAATAAAACATTAACATATATATATATATATATATATATATAAAAGAGAGAGAGAGAGGGAAAGCGAGATTTGATATGTTAAGCGACGTTTTGTGCGCGATCGTGAGTGAAATCCGATGTGGATTATCTGACGCGACCAAAATTCAAATTTTATAATCTCTCTCTCATCTGTATACAACAACTTTTCTCTCTCATCTGATTGCATACAACAACTATAAAATTCTTATTTCTTTCTCATCTGATTACATGCAACAATCATTGTGCTACTATACAATAACTGCTATACGTTGTAGCAGCTTCTATATATTAGCTCTTATAACGTGTAGCAGTGTTATTGTGTAGCTACTATATTGTAGCAGCTACTGTATAGTAGATGTTATAAAGTGTAACAATGTTATTGTGTAACTACTATGTTGTAACAGCTACTGTACCGTTGTAATAGCTACTGCACCATTGTAGCACCTACTACACCGTTGTAGCAGCTTCTGTATTGTTGTAACATGTACTGCACCGTTGTAGCAGTTATTTCACCGTTGTAGCAACTACTGCACCGTTATAGTAGTTACTGCATAGTAACTACTACAAGTTGTAGCAGTTACTGCATAGTAACTGCTACAACGTTGTATCATCACTACCACAATAATTTTTTGCATGTAATAATAAGAGAGAGAAGATAAAATTTCATTTTAATTTAAAAAGAAAGAGAGAAAAGTTGTCGCATATAGATAAGAGAGGGATTAAAAAAATTAAATTTTGACTGCGTTAAATAGTCTACATCGAATCACTCATGGTCAAACACAAAACGTCGCTTAACATATATATATATATATATATATATATACAAATATTTTAATTTATATTCAAAAGACTCCACTTTATGGGATCACAGAGGAACGCCCTTTTTTTTTTTTAAATTTTTAATTAAAAATATATTTCACTCAGTTACTCCTGTATCAGTTATTATTTCATAAGTGTTACATGTAACCTATCCAAAAATATTCATATGGTAGTTTCGATAATACAGATTTAATATATTTATTTAATATAGTAGTTCCTAAATGATAATTGCTATAATAAAAACTTATTCTATGAAATAATATCCACGCTTAGCGGTTATAAATCTAAATTGCTATAATTTAAATTTATCATGTTTAATACTATTCATATTTGTAGTAACTACCATTTTATAATTACTATAATACAAATTTATCTTGTTTATATAATTGATTGATCGATTTAGAATTTAATACATATGATAAGAAATAATAATATTAAATAGATATTTGAACTAACTATGTCATTTTAAGGGGTTATGGATAAAATATTCTTTTGATACAAAAATCAAAAGGATTGTTTTTTTTTCTCTCAAAGTAACAGTGCAATGCTAAGAGTCTTCTCATTTTTCTCAAATATATAAACATCGAATCTCATTTTTAGTGAATTAATATGATTAATTTAAAAATATTAGACTGATAAATTATTCGTTCTTTCTAATTTAATGGTTGATAGAAAATTTTTATATGATCAAATTTCAAAGTAAATTGAATTTATGATACCAATTAAAAAAATAGGGTTTTTTTACCTATTTTTATTATATCAATTACAACGTATTAAAATAAATTAGCTTAATATTTTCTTTTATATAAAAAATTACATCTGTACATTATGCTGTTGTGCATGCATGGGAACTAATGGCCAATAGAAAGGAGTCAGCGAGGCCGGTTCACGTGGCCGTGGGCCGGGGGTTTTATGTCCTTTGTGCCATGAATGCCTCACTCATTATAGCGTACGAGATATGACTCTCGCTTTCTTCTGCAACACAATCCAATCCACTGGAGTTTCACTGTTTGAGGGCCTCATTTTCCATAAAATATGATTAAGCAGGTACACTAGACTTTTTGAATAATATATATATCCATTCATTTGTAATACAAAAAAAACTGATGATCTTTCTATAAAAAAAAAAATACAAGAATGAATGTGAATATGATTTATCCAATTACTTTTGCATTCTAATTTATTAAGATCGTTAAGATTAAAAAAAAAAGAAAAAATTAAGGTTATAATGAGAATTTCATAAGGAGAAGTACACCTTTTTGACAATTAATAACACTATATTGATGATATAATATGAAAATATTTATACAGAGAGTCATTAAATATGATTAACTAGATCTGATAATCACAAACATAGAGAATATATATTCATCTCACTGTCTTTCTTCCCGGTTATAAATACATAAGCTATTTGAGTACAAAGTCGTGTAAGAGGCTATTGCTTGTATAATTGGTTGAAATAGTTGTGGAAAAGAAAAATGCAATGGTTGAATACTTTGTGAGATGTAGATGATCTAAAGTTGGTTCCAAACTTGATAGAGAGTCCTTATCGTCAACTTGATTTATATTAGGTGACTATGTGGCCCCCCGACCTCCTCACAGAGAAGTCTTCGCTTCCCATTCTTATTTATTACATCTTTGGCTCCACAATCGACTATCCACATATATATCCAAGCATTGAAAGATTTATAAACATAGAATTGGTCTAAACTAATTTTTTTTTTTAAAAAAAAAATCAATAATAGTTCTTGCGGTTCATAATATTAAAAATAAATAGAAAAGATCATGATTTTAAAAGTTGAAACATATATCCATTGTTATGAGATATTTTGGATAGACTATAAAATAAATCTATGAAGTCTTAGACATAAAGTGGACAAATATATCAAGGGTGACGGGGTATTTGGTGAAAATCCTAGGGGAGTGACCCTAGGTAATAAAAGTCAAGCAAATCAAAGATGCATAACCGAATGTTTTGCGAAAATCCTTGAGAAATGAACTATAGGTGGTGAAAAAATCTTAGAGCACTACAACAAGTCAAGGGTGACTGGATGCTTGAGCAGAGCTTCAGAGCAAGCCAAGAGTGACTTGATACTTGAGAGGAGACTCGGACTATGAGAATAATGTGTTGGGAATACAAAAGTCCCACACTAGAAATATATGAAAAATATCATGGGTTTAAAAGATGAAAGATATCTCCATTAATATAAAGTTTTTTGGGAAGAGCCCAATAGTAGCGTTGAACAAAGGAGGTGGAGGCTTCTATAGGAGTGAACTCTAAGTGAAAAGTCCAAGCAGGTCAAGTGAAGATATCTCTACTGGTATAAGGTCTTTTGGGATTTGACCCAAGTGGATAATATTATACCATTGTGGAGATATATGAATTTTTTTAGTCATAGCTAATGGTCCTTCGTTTGAAGGGAGGATTATTTTGAATACAATCAAAATCTAACATTAGAATATATGAAAAATATCATAGGTTTAAAAGATGTAAAATATCTTCATTGGTAAGAGGTATAAAGTTCAAAAATAAATTCATAAATATTTAGGTCCAAAATAAATAATATCACATCATTACGGGATCATATATCCATCCACATTCTTATATCCATTAAAACATTCGTTATCTTATATACTAATAAAAGTATATTAGAATTAAAATCATATTAAAAAATATAATTTAAAAAATATATTAAATATATATATAGCCTATTTTTATCATTAACAAAAATAATTAGTAAATTTTAAGGAAAAAATTTCTTTAATATATATTGAAGTTGGATATCAAACATTAATAGTTCCTTCATATCCAATCAGATATCAAATCCTTAGTTAAATTTAGAGAAAATTATCATCAAATTATGATCCCTCTATCCATATCGAAAATTTAGTGATCCATCAAATGACGTCAATTTACACAAAGAGGTAAATCATAAGTGACTACTAGCCTTTGGAACAGTGATTGATACATGAGGGAGGTATTTACCGTGGTTATACCGAGATTCAAACTCTAGATCTCAAGTTGACAGTACCTCATGTGCCAACCACTAGATCATACTATTATTGGTTTATATTGTTCTATATACATTGATGATATGAATAAATGAATGGGGAGAGACTCTCTCTTATGTGTGAGTGCATAGTGGGTGCAAATGTAGGGTCCGAATTGCATTGAACTAAGTTGACTCATGTGTGAGCACGATCTACATGCGTTGAATACCAGACCAATTGGGAAAAAATTTACCCAAGTGAATAAACCAACATTTTACCATTAAATATTTTTTGCTCAAATGTAATAGTTGCATTAATCGATGATTAATGAAGAATCTGTAGTTGTTTGAGCTAGACGAATTAATGGCCAATAAATGCCATTAATTTTGCTATTGAATACTGCAAGGATTTAATTGATAACCCTAATTAGTCTCATTGATTAGCCCTGGGGGTGACTGGCCTGACCCTATAAAATTTTTCTATCGGGCACTAGGATATATCAAAAAATGCTGCAAGGGTCTAAGCTCCTATATAAAGAGGTTGCGATCAAGAGAAAAAGACACACATATAATAGAGCAAAGATTTTCCTCCACCTTCGTTCGCCAAATCTTCTCTTTGCCGTGTATTTTTTATTCAATGGTTTGCATGTGATAGCAATGAGTACTTTCTCAGTTCACCACAAACAACTAGTGCTTGTTTGTGTATGTGGTTCTGTCGTTGTATCCTAAAAAATGGGCGACCATCATAACCTTAAATTATAGCTGGAGGAGGATGACTCTATTTTAAGGAAACTGCTTTAAAGCAGGCTTTAGCATCTTCTTTTCAACACTTGGTAGTTGACAACTTGGCACTCAGTACCCAGCACTCGACAGCCAATGAATTGACAGTTGGCAATCGGTAACTTGGCACTTGGCAGTTGGCAACTCAGTGGTCGGTGACTCAGCACTCGACAGTCAGCGACTCGGCACTCGGCAGTTGACGATTCGACACTCTTCCCTTACTAGTCGGTAACTCAACCCTTGACAGTCAGTGACTCGATAGTCGGTGACTTGGCACTCGACAATCGTCAACTCAACACTCGACAGTCAATGACTTAGCGGTCAACACTTGGATCTGACACTCGTTTGACTCGACAGTCAACACTCGGAGTTAGACTCGATTGTCAACACCCAAAGTCAGACTCAACATTCGGACTCAGTAGTCAAACTCAGTTGACTCAAACTCTACACTAGGACTCAGCAGTCAGACTCGGCTGACTCAGACTCTGCACTCAGACTTAACAATCAGTCATACAAGAAAGCCTAGTCTTTCAGGTAGTTTAGTCATCTCAAGCATCTCCTTCCTTGCTTGGCAGTATGAGATTATCTGCTTAATCCACTCTCATAGATAAGTCTGAATTTAGTTTGTAAATTTAGTATTTTTTCCCCCAAAAATATCTGGCCACAGATTGTTTAACAATCTTAGAACAGATTCTATTCTGTTGAGATGACCACATAAAGTATTGAGGTGCAATAGAGTCATCACGTGAAGGCCCCCCTCCGCCCTGATTGGGAATGTTCCAATAAACCATAGGAAAAGGCTAGAGAAGTTCGTTGGGTTGAACTTCAAGAAGTGGCAGCAGAAGATACTTTTCTACTTGACCACGCTCAATTTAGCCCAATTTTTGAACGAGGACCCTCCTAAGAATGCTTAGGATGCACTACAACAAAAACCTTCATAGACATCGGTTTTCCACCGGTGTCTATTTCATTTTCGACCGATGTCTATGAAGCCGATGTTAAAAGTCTGCCATTTTAGACATCGGGTTAAAACCGGTGTAGTATCTCTTAACGACACCGGTCTTCGAATCGGTTATTAACCGGTGTAGTATCACTTAACGACACCGTTTCATCAACGGTGTAAAACCGATGTAATATTGTATGTTAATAACACCAGTTTTGGCAGCGGTAAATGACCGATGTAATATTAGTTAATAACACCGGCTTTGCAGCGGTGGAAAACCGATGTAATATGTATATTTTTAACAGCTCCAATTTGATTTTCGAAACAATGAAAAACCGACAATAACAAAAAAAAATACACAAATATTCACAAATTATACAAATATTCTTCATTCAATAATATCCATAAAATACACAAATATTCACAAATTATATAAATAATCTTCTTACAACAATATCCATAAAATACCCAAACATTCTTTTTACATCAAAAGCTAGCTAATAGATATCAAAATCAAGGTAGAACATTCTTTTAACACATCAAGGTAGAACCGCACTTCAAATGTAATCTAGCATGCATTCAGCCCACTCGAACCGCACTTCATCAATTTCAACTCTGGAGTACTTGAGATTTGTAAACTGTAAAAACACATAAATAATATATTAGTAAACCAAGATCAAGAATCATAGTTGAAAAAGCAGTAAGAGCACCAGGTAACAAGATGACTAATTGGAATGCTTAAAAAGAGAAATGTTCATCAATTATCTCAACCACATCATATAGTGATAGATCTATCATTCCTGGGAACTTAATATAATCCAAATCAAAAATTATTGCAATGAAATTTTCTCATAGTTGCAATTTAATTAATCAGTACTTATCTACGACTTACAGTATATACAAGCAAAAGATACAAACAAAAACAAATTTCACCGAGTCTGAATATCTAAAACACTATAAAAAAAGGTTATTTGTTGAAATATATGCAATTTATAACCTTAGTATTAAACACCAGTTCTTCACAAGTTGAATACTGAACAACTTGGCACTAAAAGATGCAACAAAAGATGCAACAAAGTCAACCTAGATCAAAACCATACTAAACACAATAAAAGGATGAGCAGATCAATCAAAAATCACTCCATTATCTCAGAAGCCCCACTAGAAGTGATGTAAAAGATCAAATTTCCCACAAATCAGACTAGATTGGACTCAGAAGATACTTATAAAGTAACAAACCAACATAACAAAAGGATGATCACCATTCCAAAACCATCTCATTACCTCATAAGGCATACTAGCAGTGATGTAAATAATCAAATGTCCCACAAAATATAGTTGATGACCAACATACAAAAGTAACTCATGTTCCAAGGCTTCCTTCTCTTTGAAACCTCTCGTTCTTGCTAGTATGTCTTGTTATTGCTTCTTGATGTTTTTTAATTTTTTTTTTCTGTTGGATGATGCTAGATTGGAAATTTGCAAATAAATGAATAATCACATAACAAAGTAATTTATTAGTTATCTAATTAAATGTACCTTTTTGGTACACTAGAGGAATTTCTTCGAGGTTTCTTCAAATGCCAATTTTTTTTAACTCCTGGTAGCAAGACCTGTTTAGGCAAGTTTGTCTCTTTCTATGCTGACTAGAGGTTGCAGTTGCTTGCAAATGATTTTCCCATGGAGAGTTTCTCCTAGGTGTCACTGATTATAATTATTATAGAATGATTGAATGGTTTTTTATCTTTTGATGATTTGGATGTTTTTTATTAAGTTTGAGTTGGACAAATATTTTTTATTGTGTAGTTCAGCTTGGCTCGAATTTTGGGTTTTTTTATTAAATTTGATTGGATTTATATATATTGTACTGATTGGATTTATATATATTGTACTAGATGGCAACAAGGGAAACAACATAATGATCCTCTATTGATGTATCATTCTAGAAGCATCAAATTTCAATCTAGAAAGAAGAGGACTATAAGAATGCCTAGAAAAAAAAGTAAAAAAAAACTGTTACGTTGAAGACCAATGAGATCAAAAGACCACATTCAGTGAAAAAAGAATTTTAAGGGGATCTTAGCCAAATTACTTATTCATTCTTTCCAGCTTCTCAATTTGCTCTCGAATAGCCTCAGGATCCTTTTTCAAGATGTCAACCTCATGGACCTTCTTCCTTTCTTTCTTGTTCTATCATAGAAAATATGTTAAGGTTAGAACAATAAATACAATTATAGGATTTAAAAGATGACTATTTATCACAGTCCACACTACTATAAAGTCAAATGAAACAAAATAACAAAATCAAGAGAGGACTCAACCACAGAGAAATCACATATATAGACATGTACATATAAATCTACATGCATACTAAGTAGGAATAACCATGTAAAACAAGATATTAAACTCATTTGATAAATTTATAATATTAATTAACAGAAATTTGAGCCTTAGAAAAAAACACGATGAGAAATAACTAACATGATTATTTGTGATGATTTAATGTCAGGGCAAAAAACTAGTACTTAAAACAATAAATAAAAACATATCATCAGATAATTTTTAGTTTTTCTTTCTAAAATCTTTTATGATATTTCTCTTATAATCAATATTTATCTCATGCACCTAAATGACTGAAATTTCAAACAGCAGACTGTCATCAATTTTTCCTATTTTATCTATTAGATAACATGCACAAATCATATTCGATATCACAGAGGTAAACGATATAACTAGCATGTCTCTGCAATGCAATTACAATGCAAGTGGTGTTCGCCATCAAGCACCGTCATCATGAATTATCTCATAACCAATCAGAACTAAGTAAGCAGCTAAGACACTCTTCTAGAATCTAGACTAAGTGAATTGCCAGTTCACCACCTATTTGCTACATGCAAATCCCGTCTTTTGGTTTGTATCTTTCATGTGAATTTTGATAACCTTGTTAATCCTCTTAAAGAATAACACAATGGCTGCAAACCAAACCTAGACTACAAAGTACAAGCAATAATAATGATCCAAAGTTTGAATGCTTATAAGTGAGAGGAAAATAACATCGATACTACCCAAGGAAAAGATGACATCAACAACCCAACAGCTTCATATGTGAAACTAAGTAATAACTCAATTTCGAAACCAGTCATAATCTGACAATAAGGAGAACAAAAAAAACTTCAAGTAGATTATTGGTTCATCCAGTTGTATGGTAATTGAACTGAGAGGAAATACCTTGCCGGCACTGAGAAGAAGAAGCCGATCACAATCGATGATGGTATTCAATTGATCAGCTACAATGAGCATCGTGCAAGATTTGAATTTATCCCTTATTGTTTTCTGGATAAGAGCATCAGTTCTAACATCCATTGCTGTTGTAGCTTCATCGAGGGCAAGAATCTTTGATATCCTTAACAATGCTCGTGAAAGACTGAGAAGTTGTCTTTATCCAACGCTGAAATTCTCCCCGGCTTCCGAGACCTAATGGGTATGACACGTGTATGTTAAATAAAAAAAATAAGCATATTCATTGTTGTAGTCGCTGACATGGTATCCAAAGAAAAGAAGTGCATCGAAAGACAATCCTAAGATGCTTCACCAATTAAAGGAATTCAAGAACTATCGCTTATATGTACAAGCTTGAACAACCACAGCACTTGTAACAAGGATTTAGTACATGTCAATGAAAAAGTTATGCTTTACAAAAGCATCCAACAATTACAAAAGATGACAATGCACATTGTAAGAATAAGATGAACTATACCTCTGCATCGAGCCCCAATGAATTCCTTCGAATCACATCTTCTGATGAGCTCTCTCTAACGCTTCCCAAAGATCAGCATCATTGTGCTCATTGAAGGGATCCAGATTAAATTGAACAGTTCCTGAAGAGTTTTACGAACCAGACAATTACATACACAATCAAAGAAGAGCTCAGTGGCATAGAGATGATAGAAAGACAACTACAAAAAAATCATCGGTTTTGCCAACCATTGTATAAGTTCTACATGTTGTTGTAAGACAGACTTCGAGGTTTTGATGAATTGAATATGATGGGTGCAAAATTGTTTCATCAATATTAAATAAAAATGACCATGATGTATGCCATATTTCTTTAACAAGAGTTAACAACGATAGCAGACATGTTTGTCTACTGTTAACATCATAATCAAGCTATTTCTGATGATAATATTTGAGATTGGCTACACAAATCTCATCCTACCAGCATAGTTTTCAACTGACTGGGGAATATAGGGATCCAAACAATCAAGTTTTGAGTTTAAAATTTGTTTTGAATAAAATCAATTAATAATGGATTAAAGTGAATGGTGAAATGCCAGTAGTTCAGAAGTGGTAAACTAAGACTAATGAGACAGAAAACGTTGAAACAGAATAAGAAACATAAGAATAGAACCAAGACAATGATAAAACAGAATGAAGCATGGAATTGCACGTCTCACTGTCATTCATTAAGTTAATCAACTACAGAATCATCTGATATTTGCAAAAGAAAACGGAAGAATTCTAAGGAACTATTGGTCAGAAAATTCAGGACATGGAGACTGCAACAATTTAAAGTGTTTATCACATTAGGGGAAAAATAAGTATAATATAATTGACTGCAACAAGTTTGATTCACTGAGTTCGCAAAAGGCAAAATTTTGGAGACAATATGAGGCATGCATGATAGCAAGGATACACTTTCCAGCATATGAAGGAAGAAGTCTCATTTCAGTGACTTTTGACAATTCCAAATCATCATTACTTTTTGAATCTGAGCTTTCAGACTCTTCATCTTCGTCGCCTATCTCGATCTGATGAAGAATCTAGCAAGCAATACATAAGCAATAAAGCGAAAAACAACAGGAACCATCAGCCAATTTGACTATCCTCAATGGTGTAACTCAAATTTGCCCCTCAAATAATTCAAATCCTTCAGGACATTATTACTATAAAGAACCATTCTCAACTAGTAATCACCAACTCAAATAAGCAACCTCAAGCACCAACATGTAGCTATCCAAGAAACAGCTTACCGGTAGCCCCTTAATTCATGCTATCCAGAACATTTTATACCTGTCTATCCCTTTATGAATTGAACAAATCCATTCGGGTTCTTTGTATGTCTAGTAAAGTATCTGAAACAGACAGGGAGGACAAATGAGAATTACAAAATGTTGTCATAAAGTGGAGAAGAATGTTGCTTACCAAACCAGCAGGACTACTAGAACACCAGCAGCTATAGTCAGCCCTACTATACCAATGAAGGTAGCAACAGTATTCAAGCGTACCTATAACAGAAAGCAAGAAAAAAAAGTAGGCTTGACAGCAAAATTTGCACGGGGCATAAAATAGAATTCACAATTCAGAAAAAAAGATGCAGTGGAGTTTCTCCACCAGTATCCTCTGAAATACTAGCCATCAACAAACCCCATTCAGTATTTATCCCAACTACAGTTACCTGAATGAAAACAAAAATTATTAAAATACTGAAAATAGACTGAACAGAGTTTCTTGTATAGCAGATAAAGATTCGCATACTCAAATTGAAGTTCAAATTACTTTCTTACAAGAAGTTAAATTTAAGCTCTAGAAAAGATTTCTACTCATAAAAAATATATAAAAAATTATTATGAAAAAAATAGTCCAGGCAATCACATACCAATATATTACCATATCCATCAGCAACCTTGCATCTAGACATTAGAAAGGGTGATTTAGGGCAACTTCATCCAAAAACTCGAACACAGATAAATTGCAATAATAATGATGCTCAATGGTAACATTATTAACAAACCAACTAATTAACTTAAACAAGAGGATAAGACTATGCCGATTTGGGAATCGAAACTAAACTTCGAACTATCTGGAAGATGAAGGAGAAGTAGAGAACGCACTAGGCCTTTCTTCAATAACTGCGCCGACTCCCTCACCTGTACTTTGCTACGGCATCTCCTCCGGAGGGGCGTCGTCTTTGAGGACGGCGTAGCAAAGGCGGCGACGCTTGCAGAAGGGCTTCGAGAGGGGAGCCAAAGCTAGTAGCGAAGCGACGGTGGCCCGATTATTAGGGGAGAGATGATGCTGAGGGAAGCAAGACAACTGCGTACCTGGAAGGAGAGGTCAAAGGATAAAAACCCTAACATCTAGTGATGGGGAAACGAAGATTTGGCTGCATACCTGGAAGGAGGCAGAGGCGGAGTCTCGTCAGCGATGGGATGAAGTGAGTGTTCTTCGTGTCTGGAGCTGAGATGCCTGCAAAGAAATAGAGACTCAATCGTGGAGAAGCAAGGGCGTCGTGTTAATCGGGAGAAAGGGGCGTCGATCTAGGAAAGGGGTGGACGGCACGATATAGGTTTAAGTTTGGAGGAAATATTGAAGTGTTGCTCGGCTAAATATTGGTGGGAAAATTAAATTATTTTATTTTATCATAGACATCGAGTTTTAAAAATCGCTGTTAAAATCGGTGTCTATTAACGAAAAAAAGGGCGCTCATAGACATCGCCTAAAAAACCGATGTCTATGAGCTAAAATTTGCGCTCATAGACACCGGTTTTTGAAAAAACCGGTGTAAAATACTCAAAGACATCGGTTTTTGCTTAAAACCGTTGTTGTTCCACTGATGTCTATGAGGGATTTTGTTGTAGTGATGCTAATATTCATACATCAGTACAGTGGAGGCATGGACTCATTCTGAGTTCCTTTGCTAAAATTACATCCTCACCTTTCTTGTCGACTCATTGTATGCTATGTGTAGCATGAAGAGAATGGCTAAGGAGTTGTGGGAGTCCTTAGACAAGAAGTACAAGACAGAGGATACAGGGGCCAAGAAATTCATTAATATGGGTTATTCCTAGACTACAAGATTGTTGACTTCAAGATGGTAATCAACCAAGTCTAGGAACTTCAGGTGATCTTGCATGACTTCCATTCGGAAGGTATGATTTTCAGTGAAGCCTTCCACGTGGCTGCTATTATTGAGAAGTTTCCTCCTAGCTGGAAGACTTTAATAACTACCTGAAGCACAAACAGAAGGAGATAAACGTGAAAGAACTCATTGTTAGACTTTGAATTGAAAAAGATAATAAGAGTTCAGAGAGAAAACTATTCTCTCAGGCTACTGTGAAAGCCAACATGGCTGAGCACGGTTAAAACTTGAAATGGAAAAACCCCAAGACTTCCAAGATGGGACCCAAAGGAGGTATAAGCAAGAAATTCTCTGGGAAGTACTTCATTGTAGCCGAATTAGTCACAAATTTTCAAAGTATAAAAAAAATCAAAGAAGAAGCAAGAGGCCAACTTGAACGAGGGACCAGAAATGGATAACCTCTGCACCGTGGTCTCTGAACTGAACCTGGTGGATTCAAATCGGTGGCAATGGTGGATCAATATAGCATCCACTAGACATATCTGTTGCAAAAACAAGCTGCTCACAACTTTGAAGAAATCAAAGATAGAGATGAATTGTTTATAGGGAACTTAGCAACCTCAGACATCATGAGCTAAGGAAAGGTGATGTTGAAGCTGATCTCTGGCAAGGAGTTGACTCTCAATAATGTGATGTATGTTCTGAAGACTCAGAAGAATCTAGTGTTCATATCACTTCTGAGCATGCATGACTTTCACATTATTTTTGAGTTGGATAGAGTTGTTTTGTCCAAGAATAGAATGTTTTTAGGAAAGGGGTATGTAACCGATGGGTTGTTTAAGCTCAATGTAATGATGATTACGCCTAAGGTTAATAAAATAACAAACTCTTCCATTTATATGTTTGAGTCTTCATATTTGTGGCATAGAAGATTAGGACATGTTAACTACGATGTGTTGCATAAATTAATTAACATGTAAAACATACCAACATTCCACCTTGACCCAAAACACAAATGTAAAATTTGTGTTGAAATGTAAATGACAAGGTTATTCTTTCAATATGTTGAAAGAAGCAGTGAACCACTTAGCTTAATTCATATCAATGTGTGTGACCTCAAAGGTACACTGACCCGTGGTGAGAATAAATACTTAATCACTTTTATAGATGATAATACAAAATACAGTTATATGTATTTTCTTAAAAGTAAGGATGAAGTTATAGAGAAATTTATTCTCTATAAGAATGAGGTTGAAAACCAACTTAATAAGAAGATTAAGGTGATTCAAAGTGACCAAGGTGGTGAATATGTTTCACTGTTCACTGAGTTGTGTGTTGAACATGAAATTAGATATGACACAATAGCTCTTTATACTATTTAGCAAAATGGAGTACTTGTTGAGCAAAAGAATCAAACTCTAAAGGAGATGATGAATACTCTTCTATTGAGCTCTAGTCTGCCAGAGTTTATGTGGGGAGAAGCTATATTAACACTTAATTACCTTTTAAATAAGGTGCTCTGAAAGAAAGACATGACCTAGTGAGATATGAGTCGTCTCACGATCATGCCAACTTGGCACGACCGGATATTGAGAACTTAGATACGAGGGAGCACGACAATGTCTCTTGGACATGACCGTATCTTGAAGTCCTATACCAAAGGAGGCATGATCGTGTAGATTCACACGACCACCTCCCTAGTAGCTTCTGTAGTGGCCTCTCCTAGGTCTCTAGAAAGACACGACCGTGTCTTGAGGCATGACCATGTCTTGTCTATTTTACAGCATGGGAGGCATGACCGTGTAGATCCACATGACCATGCCCTTTTGGGCTCTGGAAGGCACACAACTCAGGATTTTAGAGACACGGTTGTGCCAAGGGGCATGACCATGTCATGATTTCTTCTTGATATTGTTCCGAGGTGTGTTTTGTCTCCATTTCTTCTCAAATCGTAACCTGTCAATTAGAAAATTACAAAAGAGTAATTCTCTGACAAAGAGAGAAATAATGCTAAAATAATGATAAAATAGGGTGTAACAATATATAATATAATCAAAAAATATAAGTAGATGTGTGTTAAAACAAGGATAAAAATATATACAAACTACATACATCACACCCCTAGACTTAAACCTTTGTTTGCCCTCAAGCAAAACTCTACAATCTAGACTCGTGTGCTCATATAGTGCCTCGTAATCCCTAGTGAAACTATCTAACTCTATCAACTAGTTTGATTTATGAGCATGATCGTAGAATAACTCAAGTATGTGGTTTAAGTTTAAGTTCTCTTGCACAGTGTAATAAATAGCCTAAAGTTTTTCAAGCATCATTCCCTAAGTCTAGTCAAGTCGTTATATAATTGTGTTCCTTATTTTCCTAGCGATAGGCACTTACCTGCCACATGTTTGGTTCATCCCTTCCAATTATCCTAAGTCTTAAACCATGCCCGATATTAAGGGAAACTTAACATTTATTTTTCCAATAACCTAACTCGGTCTCAAAGAGGTAAATTGCTAGGTTCCACTTACGAAACTATTTTTTATATCCCTTATTCAATTCAACTCTTTTTTTTAGTGCTTCAAACATAGTACTTACAAATGCAAATGGATGCAAATGTAGAGATATTTCAATTTTTCAAGCAAGCTTACATGATTTGAACCTCATTCAGTAACCTAGATATAGTTTAGGATATCACCATGGTATAAAAGTACTTACAAGTTCTATGAATCATGACTATTTTCAGAGTTTTCAACTATCTAATCTTAGACAAAGTAAGGTGAGACCCTTAAGTTAGACCATTCTTTAAATCTTTCTCAATATAAAGCAATGATCATTTCATGCTACTAGAGATAGAGAAAAATAGCTCACTAAATATACTTGTATTAACAAAACATCATAACATAGTCTAGATCATGAACATGCTAGAGATTTTTACTATTAGATAAGTCAACAGTAAAGTGAGATTAATGTACTCAAAATGCCACCAAATGACAAGTAAATAATAAGTCTAAACTCACAAAATAAACTGAAGCAAAGCAAACCACATATAACTAAAACAAAGTAAACAACATGCAACTAAAATAAAGCAAACAACATGACCCAAAAAGAAACTAAAGAAAAGAGGATATGTGCATATGAACAAGCCCCCTAGACTTGAATATTTCATTGTCTTAATGAAATCAATATGGTAGTGGAGGAGGAAAATCACGGAGGCCTTGAAATGTAGTTCCCACTGGATAATAATCCCTTCTACCTTCATCAAACCCGTGATATTGATATATGATGTTCATTTCAATATGTGTTTATCTCATGAATGCTCTAAATTCTTGCCTTATCCCCCACTCAGACCTTAGATCATCCATAATTTCAATTATAGCCTTAAACAACTCTTTCTTGCTCTCAAAATAGTCACGCAAATATTGGAATTGTTCTTCTAACATTACTTTATGTTTTTCTAACAATTCATTATGTAAAGCATGATCATGATGGAGATCATTTAAGATAGGCCACAACTCATGAAAGTTAAATCTAGTGAGATCATGGTTACATGAAAGAATATCCCTAAAGGATGCTATGGAAAGAGGGATAAGATTATTATTGGCTGTAGATAATAACCAATTTTCCTTGATTCGAATAGTAGTCAAATCAGGGTTAGGAAAATGTAGAGGGAAATTATGTTTCAAAAGAAGATTGTAGCCATACCCATCTCGTCGTATCATGCGCAAAGCTAAGCATATATCAAGATCAATTCCAAGAGTGGTATCTACCATTTTTAATTCCTCTAAATCACAACCCAACACCACAACAACTCAGGTAATTAATCATCCCAAAATAATAGGATTAGTAAAAGGATATTTTCCTAACTTCACAAGGTGTTTCAAAAAATAAAATCCTGAGTTAATCGGAATACCCTCCAACATAGCCCATAAAAAGTATAATTTAATTTCTCACACCGATCCATCACAATGTCCAAATATCATATTCCTCATAGCTAAATGAATGTATCGAAGGATTGGGTTAATAATGTTAGTAGCTTTGGAGGAAGTATTGAACCAAGATTTATTGCTAATTGCAGAACATATAGCGTTAAAGTGAAAAGAAAGAAGTATGACTCTTGTTCCTTCATTTGGAAAATTTAAATATATATTAAAATCGCCAAGAATCCATGGGTAATCATCATTAAGTAATCGAAATGCGACCACCCCATCCCCATAAATATCTTTGAAATTAATGGAACTTAAAAATCTCTAAAACCAACCTAAGAGATGTTTGATAGTTCATGCACAAAAGACCTTTCCATCCAATTCTCTCAAGAAGACATATAATATCATCTTTGAAACCCAAAACATCCAAGGTGTTCACATTAAAGAATTTGGTAGGTATAATAGAACGTTTAATCAAGCAATTAAACCTATAATTTTTATCATCATTTTTAAAAATGATTCCAAAGTTGCTAGATATACTTTTGAAGCGCGCATTTGGTTCTCTTGAGAAGTCCAATTTTCCTTTATCTTTGTTTATTGATAATGAGCCTCCCACAATCTTGAAGGAAAAAACCAAGTCTAAGGAGAGGATAGAAGGATCTTTCAAGGGTTTGAGGAAAGAGGAAGAAAAAGAAGAAGAAAAAGAAGAAGAAGAAGTGTGGTGTGTGGTGATGTGGCACGACCGTGTGAGAGGAGACATGCCTGTGTCCTAATTTAATTAGAGAGTTAGATTATTGCCACATAGCTGTGTCTTAAGACACAACCAAATTATTGCTTTAGCCATTGTGTAGGGCATGACCATGCACTTAGATATGGCTGGTTCAGGACTAAGATCAGATTTATTAGTGGGGAATTTACACGGTCATGTCAAACGATATGACCGGTGCTTGATTACGCTCGGTATGGAGGATGGAGTTTGTGGAGCTCAACCAGAGGCACGACCGTGTGTTATGAACAGCCGGAATAAGGATACCTCACATGCCGTGTCAAATGGCACAACCAAGTTATGGTTGTTGGATTGTTATACACACGAGAGGAGGGGTGAATCATGTGATTTTTAAAAACTCAATTTTTATAGTTTTACAAAAATGAGTATGAAGCAGAAATAAAATAAAAATCGAAAAAGCAAGAACATAATAACTCGACGAGTTACTTTGTTTGGAGCCTTTAACGACTCCTACTCTAAGACTCATGATCCCTCAGACCGAATTGATGGGCAATCCACTATAATCCTCTTCTGAAACCGCCGAAAGAGGGAATCGAGTATAATAAAAAAAGATGAGGATAAGTGTAAGAAGCTATACTTTTCTTTATGCAGTAATTAAGTACAAAAATAAAATTTTGTTACCTAAAACTTTTGAAGATGATCAGATCGAGCTTGGTGTTGGATGGCTCCTCAGTAGTAGTCAGACATAGTCGGAGCAGTCGAAGCATTGAATGATTGCATAGAAGCTTGTAGAAGAGTTGTGAAAAAAGCTCTAGTCGAGGCACTCTTTTATTGAGCATTGGAGGTGCCTCCATCACCACTGGAAGTGCTTTCAACTCTCAAAATTTTATCCCGAGAAATTTGCTTCTTATCATCGTCGAGGTCTTCTACGTTATCTGACCAAAGGCGCCTTCAAAGCTCTCCGAGGCGCCTTCAGCGTCTAGCTTTAAGGCGCCTTCCTACGCATGGAAGGCGCCTCCATGCCCTTTTGTGCAAGGCCTTTGACCAAGCCTCCAAGGCACCTTCACAAGTACAGGAGGTGCCTCGAGTACTATTCACCCTAAACTTTTTGTTTATTTTTGCTCCTGTAAAATATGTTAGGTTAATAGAGAAATATCTAACTTGTAAAACAAAGTTATCATAATTTATAAAATAGTAGTATTAATTAGACCCTGTCTTTCCGAGACCATGATCTAGTCACGATCTCAATTAGATTTCTAAAATAGACCTAAATTGGACTTGCACCTAAAGTTCCTAATTGGGACTTGTCCTCACTGGAACTCTCTCTTCCAATGACTTACCTTACTTACCATGCAGAATCGCTTACAATTCACTAGGTTTTCTCGCCAGTTGTTAAGTCAGCAGCCCCACTAGATTTCGGCTAGCTGTTAGGTCCTGCGGACTCAGTCGGACTATTTGTCAGATATCGGGTCACTCCTTGACCTATCTAGACTTCTACACCAGCTATCATGTAACGACCCGGCCCTTTGGCCTCTTAGGCGATCCTTGTGGCGGTCCAACTGGCGGCCCTTATGTCGTCAGCCCATTTGGCGACCTCTCATGTCGTTGACCGACGACCCTTCTGGCCGTGTCGTTACTCACTAGGACTTTCCACCCCTGGCCAGTGGATTTTTGCCTCCCCCAGGATTCGAACTCTAGACCTCCAGGCTTAAGTACTAGAGTTTATGAATCCTGGTAGCCAAGTGAGCGATTGGTTACCAGGATTCATAAACTCTAGTACTTAAGTCTGGAGGTCTAGAGTTCGAATCTTGGGGGAGGTAAAAATCCACTGGCCAGGGGTGGAAAGTCCTAGTGAGTAACGACACGGCCAGAAGGTCGTCAGTCGATGACACAAAGTTCGCCAAATGGGCCGATGACATAAGGGGCCGCAAGTGGGCCGCCGCAAGGGCCGCCCAAGAGGCCAAAGGGTCGGGTCGTTACAATAAAAAGGCTCCTTTTTATTGTAACGACCCGACCCATTTGGTGGCCCATTTGGTGACCCTCGAGTCGTCGACCGTCGACCGTCGGTCGTGCCTTTGCTCACTAGGACTTTCCACCCCTGGCCAGTGGATTTTTGCCTCCCCCAGGATTCGAACTCCAGACCTCCAGGCTTAAGTACTAGAGTTTATGAATCCTGGTAGCCAAGTGAGCGGCGCTGGTAATTAGGACTAGCTAAAATAGGGATAACAGTTTAACCTGATCAACGGTACTGGTGAAGTTTTGGATGATAATAAGTTAGGAAAACTCTGTGTTGGGGTTGCAAGGTTGCAAACATAGTCCCACATTGAAAACACATGGGAAAGATCATGGGTTTATAAGAGAAAGATATCTCCATTGGCATGAGGCCTTTTGGGTAGAGCCCAAGAACAAAACTATGAGAGCTTAGGTCCAAAATGGATAATATCATACCATTATGGAGGTATCTAAATTCTTTTCGATCCAATAATTGGTATCAAAGCCCAGACTGTCAGAAGATTTAACCGCTGACTGTGTACAAGAGTTATGGTCTGATTAAGATATGGCTTCGACCTAGTGCATTTAGCTTAGTGGAACTAACTGAAGGTTTTGTATTAAGTTCAGTGGATAGGACTATTTGGAAATCCTCGACGGCATGGTTACTCTAATGATGTCCATATGACTCACCATAGCCCAAAAGTTTATCCAAAGAATATCTGTTTGTTGAACTCAAAGCTAAACCTGAATCTAATACAAAGTTAAACCAAATCCTGAAATTAAACTTAACTCATCTCACAAAATTATAAGATTTCTTGATTAAAAACATAGATCGGGCGAGCTGACTAAGGAATTTAAAACTAAAATTAAAATTTACAATTAAACATAAAACTAAAAATTTAAATTTAACTTAAAATTAAAATTAAAATTTATAATTAAACATAAAGCTTAAAATTTAAATTTAAATTTAACTTAAAATTAAAATTAAACTTAACTTTTCTGCCATAACTGAATCTCAAATCAAATTTAATTTAGTTGTAGGAAACCAAGTGGATATTCAACAGTGGTTGTTCCAAACATATGTCTGGGGATCATACCAAATTCACTCAATTAACATACAAAAGCTTAGGAATAGTTTCCTTTGGAAACAACGACAAACTCAAGATAATTGAGATAAGTAATATTGAACTCAAAACTAATTTTATTATTAAGAAAGTATTACTTGTTGAAAATCTCAAGTACAACCTTCTTAGCATTAGTCAATTGTGTGATTCTGGATATAAGGTTAAGTTCCTATCCTTTGAATGCTTAGTTCAGCGCATAGATGACCCTACCATAAAACTAAAAAGATTTAGGAAGGACAATATCTATGCAATTAACCTAACTTCTTCCTCACTTGAGTGTCACTTGACACAAAAAGAAAAACCTGGTTATGGCATAGAAGAATGTCACACACAAACTTTAAAAATCTAAGTAAATTAAATAGATTAGTTAGAGGCTTACCAAAGTTATCCAACTTAGACTCAACAATTTGTAATGTCTATCAATAAGGGAAACAAACAAAGTCAACTCACAAATCAACTAATCAACTTCAAACAAATTCTATACTAGAACTATTGTACTTGGAGTTATTTGACTCCCATGGAATCAAATCAATAAATGAGAGCCTTTACTGTGTAGTAATAATAGATTATTATTCTAGATTTACCTGGGTAAAATTATTGAAAAGTAAGGATGAAACATTTGAAGTCTTTAGTAATTTTTACAAATAAATTGAAAATAAAAAAGACAGAAAAATTAAAAGAATCAGAAGTGATAACGGAGGAGAATTTAGAAATCACAACTTTAATCAATTCCGCCTTCAAAATGGGTATCATCAAGAATTTTCATGCCCTAAAACACCCCAACAAAATGGAATAGTATAAAGAAAGAATAGAATGCTACTTGAAGCCTCTAGGATAACCTTATTGTATGGTCTTAGAAATTTGGTGGTACTAAGTCAAATGTAGGAATTTAGTATTCTAGAACACTTAACTTCAAACTCATAGGTTACTCTGACTTAGACTATGCTTGTTGTAAACTAGACCGTAAGAGTACACGTGGTGAGTGTCAATTACTTGAATCATCACTTGTCGGCTGGTTTAGTATAAAGAAACATTGTGTTGCCTTATCCACTACTGAGATAGAATATATAGCAATAGGAGAATGTGTTGCACAATTATTATGGATGATGCACACTCTAAAAGATTTTAATTTAAACTTTACAAATACAAAAGTACTAATTGACAATGTTAGTTCAATTAACTTAACAAAAAATCTTGTGCATCATTCAAGAACCAAACACATCAAAATTAGACACCACTTTATCAAGGATCATGTCACTAAAGGTGACATTGAACTCAAGTACATTGAGTCCAAGTCAAACTTAGCTGACATATTCACTAAACTCCTCCCTGAAAGTGAATTTAGCAACTTACGTCGACAATTAGGAATGTATGTAATAGACTAGGACCATTATTTTCAAAATTATTTTTAAAAATTTTTAAATTCTAGGGTAAAATTCTTTATACAGTTTTCTCAAAATTTATTTATTTTTAGAATTTTTCAAAATCAATTTTAGCCTTATCCTAGATCAAATCCATAGAAAGCATGTTCCTATATATCTAGGACTTGAGCATCTCACCAACACATTAGGGCTACTTTATTTGTGATTGTCAAACTTAGAAAATGGGTGAGATGCATAGGTAGATTGTCTGGACTTAAGATGCTTATATCAATGCATCAACATAAGTCTAGGCGTTAAATACCAAACTTAGAGTGATTGGGTTAAGCAATCCAGTTTAGTCAAACACTAACTGAAGAAAGGACTTAACCTGGCTAACCAAGTAAACACTGCTATCTTCTGATAATTAGTTAGTAACTAACAGTTAGACAGTTAAGGATAGTTTATAGTTGACTAGATTATTTTGAAATAATCTCAGGTATAGGGGAGAGATTAATAAGTCAATAAATTTTGGAAACATCCATTTTATTTTTTTTCAACAATCCATTTTTGAAAAAGATTATCACATGTTTTGAAAAATTATTTTGAAAACTATGTTGGTGCAATATTCCCTAGGTCAAGGTTGACCTGGTTGACTAAGCTTGAGAAAGCTCAAGCTTGAGTCTTGATATTTAGGTTTTGATGTTTGACAATACATTGACAATACATGGAGACTGATAATACTTGAAGATTACAGATGCAAACGTTCATTTGGGGAGATTGTGGGTGCAATTCTCCTCTGGTCAAGGTTGACCAGTTAGATGTGAAGAAGAGTCAAGTAGGTCAAGACTGACTGGATACTTGACTGAAATTCCTTGTGAGTAAAGCCAGGCAGATGGGAAATCCTAGTGAGTGAAGCTAGGTGAAAGTCTTGGTGAGTGAAGTCAGGCAGATGGAAAGTCCTAGTGAGTAAAGCTAGGCAGATGGGAAGTCCTAGTGAGTGAAGCTAGGCAGAAGAGAAATCTTGGTGAGTGAAGCCAGGCACGTGGAAATCCAGGTGGGTCAAGGTTGACCGGACACCTGATATTGAGAAGTCCAAGTAAGTCAAAGGGTTGACCAGATACTTGGTATAAGGAGAAAAGTCCAAGTAGGTCAAAGAAATTGACCGGACACTTGGTGAGGAAGTCCTAGTAGGTCAAGGATGACCGGATGCTAGGCATGATGTCCAAATAGGTCATGGTTGATCATATGTTGGGTTTTAGGGGCTTGGAACTTGATTAGGGCAAATCAAGTTGGCTCAATCGATCAACCGATCGATTGACTCATGCCCAATCGATCGGTTGATCGATTGGGTAAGGTGCCACGACAGATTCTTCTCCCAATCGATCGATGGATCGATTGGGGAAGAATCCCTAGTGCATAGAACGCCTCCCAATTGATCGTCGGATCGATTGGGAGCCTCCAATCGATCGGTCGATCGATTGGAGTGCTGGAAAATCGCGGGATATAGTGAATTGATCGGGTAATTGATTCAAGCAAGTTCCAGAGAGCACAGATGCTCTCTGGATTGATCAACTGATCGATCCAAAGCCTCCCCAATCGATTAGGAGCAATCCAATCGATTGGGATCCGACCGTTAGCGCTGGATAAAGCCGTTGCGAGCGTTCTTCTTCGCACGGCTTACACAGATCTTCATGTGATTCTTCACCGATCACACAGCGATTTCTCCACAGCTCACAGCCAATTCTTGGAGGCTCTTGGAAACAAGTGTTGGTGCACTTCCAAGGTTCAGGAGGCAACAACAAGCAAGAAGAAAGGCAAGCTAGGGTTTCTACCATGTAAATCTTGTAAGGTTTACTATTTTATCAGCTTGTAGTTTGTTCTTCTTGTGTATCTTTGTGTGTGAGTCCTGTACAGGCTTCTCCGCCTTCGGTAGTTACCGTAGAGGAGTGTTTTCATAGTGGAGAGTGTGTGTCGTGTGTGGATCCTTTGATTAGTCACCTCTTCTCGAGGTGGATACCAAGTAAATCCTTTGTGTTAGCATTGTATTTGTGTTTCTTGTATTTTCCACTGCATATCATCACCAAGAAACAAGCGACAACAAGACGACGAGCGCACGATGAGCTATTCACCCCCCCCCCCAGCTCTAGTATATTTTGACCTTAACAAGTGGTATCAGAGCGAGACCGCTCTTCACCGGAATCATCACCGAAAGGGCCAATAAGGCTAGAGGGTGAAGAAGTTGAAGAAAATTCAAAAGTCGAAGACTTCATCAAAAGGCTCAACATCAAGATGGAATTCCGAGATGGACTCAGATTCGACACGAGGGTGCCTCCAACATTAACTATTACGAGTTTCGATTCTTGGAAATCAAAAATTTCTTGATGATGGAGATAGAGCAATGGTTTGCTCTAATGGAAGGTTTCGAAGCTCCAAGAAATTCAAAAGACAAGATCCTAAAGAGGAGCAAGTGGAGCCAAGAGCAAATTCAAAGGAGCGAGGCAAATGACAAAGTGACCAAGTTATTGGTCAATTTATTGCCAAGCAATATTTTGCCTCAAATTGGAGAATTTGAGGATGCCAAGGAGCTTTGGAGCAAATTGGAGAAGATTCATGAGATCCCCTCTACTGTACCAAAGAGGGTGATTCAGTGGATCAAGAACAAGAGAAAGAGGGCTTCGAAGTTGAGAGATGCTCAACTTCCGAAGAGGAAGTCCAAGAAGACTCATCTTCAAAGGAATGCAATGAAAAGAGCAAGGAAGGAGCATATTCCTTGTTCCATGGACAAGATGAAGATAAAGAAGCCTCCACCTCTAGGATTGAGGGGGAGCGACTTTCGTTGACACCGGATCAAGAAGAAGGAGAAGCTTCCACATCCGGGTCAAGTGGAGAAGAAGATGATGTATCCTCCAAAAATCAAGAGACATCAAATGGAGGATCAAGTGTCATCCCTACACATGAAGGTATAATTATTTCGATAAATAATAAAAATCATATTATATATTTTGAGTGTAGGGAACATGGGTACTACAAAAGTAAGTGCCTTAAATTGGCTAAGAAGAAGGGTCAAGTGGCAACAAAGGGCAAGGAAAAGCCCAAGGACACCGCTCCCACAACAAAGAAGAGCAAGGAGCACATTGTATACTTTTCGTACAATAAAAAAGGGCATTACCGAAGTCAATGTCCAAAGGGAAAGAAAGCGGTCAAAGTCAAGGGAGGAAGCACAAGTCAAGGGGGAGCTTCCAAGGTAAAACCCAAGGTATCATTTATTGAGCCTACCCCTTTAAATAATGGTAAAAAGCATGCTAGTTCTAATTTATTTCATTTTAATGTTATTTACGATAAAAATAGAAAGCATGATAACATTAAGGAAAAACATGTAGCTCTTCATGCTAAAACTATTGCACCTAGGATTAGGAAGGTAGATAAAAATCTAGGCAAGAAAACTAAGGATCATAGTTATAAGCCTAGAAATAAAAATGCTAAAGGATTTAATGAAAGACCAAAATATAAGGATTTATGGCAAGAAAATCAAGTTTTGAGGTCAAGACTTGATAAAATGGAAAAGACCCTAAAAAGGATGGAAAATATCCTAAAAGGACAAAATGAGCATAAACTAGGTCTAGGAAAACAACAAGGGTCATCCAATGGTCATAGGGATTTGGGATACAAACCTAAAACCAAAAAGGATGTGTCTTCTTACCATAGAGTTCCATATAGCTATGGAACAAACTCTAGGGCTAGTGGTCAAGTCAAAAATACGAGAGAAGTTATCCCTAAGAGTATTTTTGCAACAAATGTGACTAAGACTTCAAAGAATTCTAAGAAAGTTACTAAGAAGGTCACAAGGGAAGAAATTCCTAGAGTTAACCTAGAAAAGGTGACCAAGGCTTCTAGGAAGCCTAACAAGGTCACTAGGAAGGTATCTAGGGAAGTTATCCCTAGTGAGTACCTAGAACATCCAAGGAGTATCAATAGATTTTGGATTCCTAGGAGCATTTTCTCTACCCCTTAGATGAGTTAGAGAGTGTCAACTCTAATTGGAAGGGTAGTTAACCCTACTTTGATGAAGTTGACACTCGGAGAGCATTTTCAAGGGTATTATTATCCTTTGAAAATGAAGTGGATTTTTGTTTATTTGTTGGAAGAGTAAAATGTGCCATAATTTGAAAATCTTGATTTTATTTTAAATTGGCACAAATTGGGAAAACATAAGAAATACCAAGTTGGGGTTTTGATATTTTCTTAGGAATTTAAAGGCAAATCTATGCCTTAATTTAAAATTATTACTCTTTAAAAGAGTAAAATGTGCCATAATTTGAAAATCTTGATTTTATTTTAAATTGGCACAAATTGGGAAAACATAAGAAATACCAAGTTGGGGTTTTGGTATTTTCTTAGGAATTTAAAAGCAAATCTAAGCCTTAATTTAAAGTTATTACTCTTTGGAAGAGTAAAATGTGCCAAAGATTTGAGGATTATACGAAATTTTAATTGGCACAATTTAATCATGGGTTAAAGAAATGTCAATTTAGATTTTGGCATTTTCATGAATAGATAAGGGGCAATCTAGGTTAATTTTAGGTTTAGCTAAGGATTTAAGGACACTTAGATAGATAATCTAGGTACTTTATTTAAGCTAAACTACCATGCCTTGATTGCTCATCACATGTCATGACATCATTCTAGCATTCATGTTTTATTATGAAAAATATAAAAATATCATGTCATGTCATACATACATCATGTAGTTATAGGAAATCTTCTTTTGAAAATTATTTATTTTGATGTATGTCATAGCACATCATGCATTATTTTTAATTCCTTGCAATTAAGGACAAATGGAATTTACCAACAACTAACATCCTTGGTGGATGTTCAAAACTCTTAAAATGCCTAGATAGAAATGCATGATCCCTAGTTTAGGGCACAAATAAATTTTACATCTCACAAAGACTTATAAGGTGACTTGTATGTGTTTTAGTACACATTAGATACAAGTGAGATGTTAGGATGATGAGCAAAACTCAAGATGTTGATTTAGTGCATTCTTTTGAGTTTTAGGTTCATCAAAACACATAGTTATATGTTTTCCAATCATTGGGAAAGCTAATGTACAAGTCATGTGCATTGAGCCCAAAGAATATGGTTGGATATTGGTTTTGAAAATTATTTTAAAATGCTTTTGGAAAACCTTGGTAAAGACTATCTTTTGATAGTAATCATCATTGAAAAATTAGACATAAACTTGAATAAAACACTAAAGTTTTTGCAAGTTTTCAAGTTTATGTAAATCTTTGAAATAGGAAGTATTTTCCTAGAAAACTATTATTCCTTGATAGTATATACCCTAAATAATGTCTACACAAATTTTCATGATTTTTAGAATTTTGTAGAATTTTAAGGGAGTTTCTGAAGTTCACTGAAATCAAATTTCAGAAAATCAGGAATTCAATCAATCACCCGATCGATTGAAGTGCCTCAATCAATCGGGCGATCGATTGAGAAGGTGTTTTACGTGAACTGAAACGTAGTGGATCGATCCACCTATCGATCCACACCCTATGAATCGATCCATTGATCGATTGACACAGTGGTTTTGGCTGGGAAAGCTTGTTTTCAGCTGTTTAAAACCTTTTTCATCCTTGTAACCATTCCTAACCCCTCAAAATATATTTGTTTACATTTAGGGGAAGTTTTCATGATGAAAACAAGATTGGATTGGCTAAGGAAGACAAAGTAGAAGTTTAGGTTGAGGTTTGGTTTCATTGTTGAAATTTTTGAACCTCAAAACTTCTAAATTTTGGGTTTCCTAAAGATTTAGGGATTCCAAGTCATTGTTGGTGCAATGACAGAAGTTACGTGCATGTCTTTAGGGGGAGTTACTCTTTAAGGACATGGATTTTTATTTTTTGACACCATTGAAGGTGGTTAAACCTTCGTTTAGAAAGACAATTGCTCAAGGTTGAGCATTGAAAAATAATATAGAATGGATATCTTCATTGAGGGGTTATGGATGCTCTATGATGAACATCATAACATGGAGTACTACTCTAGGGTGAGAAGTTAATATAGTGAAGGGTATGGGACCTTCATTGTTGGATTGAATAACGCTCAAGGGTGAGCGTTGAAGATAATGAAGGATATGGGGCTTTCATTATAAGTGTTGTCAACAACGGTGAGTAACTCTTCAGGGGAAGAGTTCTTTTTGATGTGTGCTAATAGGGGGAGAATGTAGGGTTTAAGTTAGGCCTTCATTACCTAAAGAGGAAGTTTGCCCTCTAGGAAAGGGGGAGAGTGAAGGAAACCTTCATTCATGCCTTGGCATGAGGAAAGTTGAGGCTATGGGATTAGCCTAACTTAAAGGTATTGTCAAATATCAAAAAGGGGGAGATTGTTGGTGCAATATTCCCTAGGTCAAGGTTGACCTGGTTGACTAAGCTTGAGAAAGCTCAAGCTTGAGTCTTGATATTTAGGTTTTGATGTTTGACAATACATTGACAATACATGGAGACTGATAATACTTGAAGATTACATATGCAAACGTTCATTTGGGGAGATTGTGGGTGCAATTCTCCTCTGGTCAAGGTTGACCAGTTAGATGTGAAGAAGAGTCAAGTAGGTCAAGACTGACTGGATACTTGACTGAAATTCCTTGTGAGTAAAGCCAGGCAGATGGGAAATCCTAGTGAGTGAAGCTAGGTGAAAGTCTTGGTGAGTGAAGTCAGGCAGATGGAAAGTCCTAGTGAGTAAAGCTAGGCAGATGGGAAGTCCTAGTGAGTGAAGCTAGGCAGAAGAGAAATCTTGGTGAGTGAAGCCAGGCACGTGGAAATCCAGGTGGGTCAAGGTTGACCGGACACCTGATATTGAGAAGTCCAAGTAAGTCAAAGGGTTGACCAGATACTTGGTATAAGGAGAAAAGTCCAAGTGGGTCAAAGAAATTGACCAGACACTTGGTGAGGAAGTCCTAGTAGGTCAAGGATGACCGGATGCTAGGCATGATGTCCCAATAGGTCATGGTTGATCAGATGTTGGGTTTTAGGGGCTTGGAACTTGATTAGGGCAAATCAAGTTGGCTCAATCGATCAACCGATCGATCGATTGGGTAAGGTGTCACGACAGATTCTTCTCCCAATCGGTCGATGGATCAATTGGGGAAGAATCGCTAGCGCACAGAATGCCTCCCAATCAATCGTTCAATCGATTGGGAGCCTCCAATCAATCAGTCGATCGATTGGAGTGTTGGAAAATCGCGGGACATAATGAATCGATCGGGTAATCGATTCAAGCGAGTTCTAGAGAGCACAGAGGCACTCTGGATCGATCGACCGATCGATCCAAAGCCTCCCCAATCGATTGGGAGCAATCCAATCTATTGGGATCCGACCGTTAGCGCTGGATAAAGTTGTTGCGAGCATTCTTCTTCGCACGGCTTACACAGATCTTCACATGATTCTTCACCGATCACACAGCGATTTCTCCACAGCTCATAGTCAATTCTTAAAGGCTCTTGGAAACAAGTGTTGGTGCACTTCCAAGGTTCAAGAGGCAACAACAAGCAAGAAGAAAGGCAAGCTAGGGTTTCTACCGTGTAAATCTTGTAAGGTTTACTGTTTTATCAGCTTGTAGTTTGTTCTTTTTGTGTATCTTTGTGGGTGAGTCCTATACAGGCTTCTCCACCTTCGGTAGTTACCGTAGAGGAGTGTTTCCATAGTGGAGAGTGCTTGTCATGTGTGGATCCTTGGATTAGTCACCTCTTCTTGAGGTGGATACCAAGTAAATCCTTTGTGTTAGCGTGGTATTTGTGTTTCTTGTATTTTCTGCTGCATATCATCACCAAGAAACAAGTGACGACAAGACGACGAGCGCACGACGAGCTATTCACCCTCCCCCCCCCCCTCCTCTAGCATATTTCAACCCTAACAAACTATTTCAATCTTTCCAAACTACTTTAAAACAATTTTAAATGTTGCAGCACTTAGTATTTTAACTTTTACTTTGGAGAACTTTAACTTTAAATCCTTTAAGTTTTTTTTAGAGAACTTAGCATTTTCAAATTTTTTTAGAAAACTTTAAGGTTTCTAAAGTTAGTAGATTTTAAAGTATTTTCAACTTTATTAGCCTTGTCAAAATGCTAATATACAGTGTTTTCAAATTTGTTTTGAAAAATATCTTCAAAAAAAATTTTAAAAATTTTTGAAGTCTACGTTACAAGATGTCTTGAAAACACTTTGAAAAAGTTTTTGAAAAGGTCTTTTCAAAACTATTTTTTTCTTTTCTTTGAGATTTTTAATAAGTTATTTTCTTTATCATTCTGAAATGCTAAGTGGTTTCAAAACTATCTTTGAACATACTTCAACATATGTTGTAAAACATTTTTTATTTTAAAAAGGGTTTATGGTTATAACATTTTTCCTTCCTCAAGTAATCCTGAGAATTATTTTATTGTAAAATTTTTTTTATGTTTTCTTTCCTTAGCATATTTTTTATATATATTTATTCATGTTTTTTAATGAATGCCAAAGGGAGAGGGTTAAGGGGGTTAAGTTGATTAAGTTAGCAAACTCAGAACCAAATTGAAATCCAAATAACTTAAACCATATTATTTGTCTATTTTTGCATTTTTTTTCCTAACTTAATCCAAGTTGTCATTGCATCAAAAAGGGGGAGATTATTAGTACAGTTTTGCACTAAAGGTCTAACTCAGGTTTTGATGAATGACAAGTTAAGTTAGGCTTAGTTGTGATCTAACCACTTGATTAAGTGTGCAGGAAATCCAGCTAGGTCAACGGGCTGACCGGATAGCTGGTACGAAATCCAGCTAGGTCAACAGGCTGACTAGATTGTTGGTACGAAGTCCAGATAGGTCGACGGACTAACTAGATATCTGGCAAGAAGTCCAATTGGGTCAATGGGCCGATCGGATAGCTGGCATGAAGTCCAGACAGGTCGACGGGCTGACCGGATATCTGGCAAACTAGTAAGTTAAGGTAAGTCACTAGAGGAGAGTGACCAAGTGAAGACGCATCCCGGTTGAAGAGACAGCAGGCGTCGGTCAATTTAGGTTCATTTGGAATCCCTAAACTAAGACCTTGACTAGTTCTTGATCCTGGGAGGATAGGAACTAATTAATACTGCTCATTATTATTGTATTAACATTTGTCTTGCTGGTTATTATTTTGTTTATTGGACTAATGTTAATTTATAGGACAAAGGAGCACATTTTACCTTCAAATGAACAATGTCCGAAGGCGCATTCAAGCTTGATGGAAGGCACCCTCATACTATTCATAGAAGGTGCCTTCCATGGCTATAGAAGGCACCTTCTACTGGATAAATTTTGGTCGAAGTCATGGATAAGTGTCGGGTTGTTCGGGATAGAACTTGCCTCATTGGAGACGTCTTTCATGGCTATGGAAGGCACCTTCCATGTCTTTTATAAGGCTATCTCGAGAAGGCATTGAAACACAACACCGATACAAGCTACTGAACATCCGATTGAACTTCTGATTGCTCCAGGCTTCTGCTATGACTCTGATGTGAACCCGCTATGCCCAACAACTGTTCCAAGAACTTCCAATCACGGTCGACAGTCTGACACCAACACATGAGTGGCCCTACTTCTATTTCTAAAGTGTCAGTAACTTTTTACTTGTGTACTTGATTACTACAAAAGGACAAGTGCAGTGTGTTGCACTTGTTCTAACTTTCTTTGTTCTCGATTTCCACTTCCGAAGGTATCGAAAGAGGTCGTTAGTGGATTACTCGTCGATAGATCTGCGGGACCTGGGTCTTGGAGTAGGAGTTACCGAAGGCTCCAAACCAAATAAATTGCTCGTGTCTTCTGGTGTGGTATTCATTTTGATTTTCCGCTGCGTACTCTACTCTGTTTTTAAAATCGAAAAGAAAAATTTTAAAAACCACGTGATTCCCCCCCCCCCCCCCCCTCTCTCTCACGTGTGATCAATCCAACAGATTAGACATTTGGTGAGGAAGTCCCAACATTTCATGGTTGATTGGATATTGGGCAAGAGAACCCTAATCCTAGACTTGGATCAAACAAGTTAGGGTTGGGCAATCAATTAGGTAATTGTTTGGCCCTAACCTAATCGATTAGGGCAATTGATTAGGACAATTGGTATAATCGATTAGGATGGCTTTTCTCATGAAAACAGAGGGTGGCAGAATTGATTAGGTAATCAATTCTGGCCATCCTAATTGATTAAGGTAATCAATTAAGAGTTTTTTTTTGTCATGAGAGAGGGAATCAATTGAGACAATCGATTAAGACTTCTTGATCGATTAAGCTAATTGATTAAGGCCTTTTGTGAGAGAACAGAGAGTTTGGGAATCGATTAAGCAATCAATTAAGGCTTTCTGAATTGATTGAGATGACTCACCAATTAATTAGGATTTAGAAAAAGAGTCGTTCTGTAGGTATTTGAATGGTCGGCTGACGTGACAATCAATTATTGAAAAGCCTAATGGACTAGAAGTATCGAGTGAACCATAGAAAAGGGTTTCGTGAAAGTTTGAAGGCAACACTCTCACACATCTTGGTCAGTGGTCACCAGTTCTTGGGTGTTTGAAAGAACAAGTGTTGTTGCATTTTCCACCACCAAGAGGCTATTCCAAGAAAGAAGAAAGCAAGCTAAGCAAAGGTTCATATTGTAAAGTCATTTTCGATTTCTTTGTAACCTAGTTTACATTTCTTGCTTACATCTCTTGTATTTGAGCATGTATGAGGTTTCTCCACCTTCGGATTATTTTCGAGAATGAGTGTTTTTCATAATAGAGTATGTGCACTATGTGAATCCTTGAATTAGTCGCCTCAAAAAGGTGAATACCATGTAAATCCTACTGTTAGCGATTGCTTTGAGTTTTCCACTACAATAAATCATCAACTAAGTGATTGGAGTTAACCACCCCCCCCCTCCCTTAGCTCCTGGAGTGTCTTAATATTGTCTAGACTTAGCATCCAGTTTTGATCTATCTTCATTAAAAATGTGCATGTAGGCTGGATATCCAAATACTTTCAGACTAGAGTAATCAATCGGATTTCTTATCCACACCTCCAATGCAACTTTGTCATCTAGTGCTGCCCTCGGTGGTCGATTGATCAAGAGACATGTCATATTTATTGCCTCTGCCCATAAGTTCTTCGCAAGCCCTGCATTCTACCTAAGACTTGAAGCTCTCTCGATTATTGTCCTATTCATTCTGTTTGCTACATCATTATGCTGTGGTGTACTGCGAACCATGAAGTGTCTCTTAATTCCATGTTGCTCATAAAATTCTTGAAACTTTAAATGGATCAATCGATTGTCTCATGCTAATCGATTGGTTCAATCAATTAGAGTGAATTTCTATGAGCATAAAGACTTGCAAAATCGATCAGGTGATCGATTAAGATGGAGTAATTGATTAGCCTCTATGGTAATTGATTACAATGTGCTATAATCGATTGACGCCCAACACCAATTGATTAGTACTAGCAAGAATCGATTGATTACTAAAATCAATCGATTGACTATGATGATTTTGGCTTAAGTGGTATGATTTCAATCCATTAAGCCATGTTTAGTCAACTTAACCATCCCTAGCCCTATAAAATACCTTAATAAGTATTTAAGGAAAATTTTCTTGATGAAAATAATAAATGAATGGTTAAAAGAGACTAATTTAGAGCTAAGCAAGAGGTTTGATTTTAAAGTTAATTTTTCAACCTTAAAACTTTAATTTTAGATTTTCTAAAGGTTTAGGAACTCCAAATCATTGTTGGTACAATGATAGTTAGAACATGCTTTAAGGGGAGGTCTTCCTAAAAGGCATGAAATTTTTTTAAGGATGAAGAGACAATGGAAGGTTGGGAACCTTCATTGTGTTGGATGCTCTAAGTTGAGCATTAGAGACAATGGAAGATTGGAAATCCTCATTGTGATATTCTCAAGGTTGAGCATAGATTACAATGAAAGCTATAGGACTTTCATTGGGTCCCTTTGAACAAATTGACTCTCAGGGAGAGTTTTTGATGTGTGTCAAAGAGGGGAAAATATAGAGTTTAAGTTAGAAACCCTCATTCATGCTTGGGAATGGGATGAAGTTGAGCCAATGGGTTAGCCTAACTTAAATATATTGTCAAGCATTAAAAAGGAGGTGATTATTTGTATAATCATCTTCGAGTAAAATTTGAGCAGTTTGACTAAGCTTGAGTGGATTCAAGCTTGAGTTTCAATGTTTGGACAATATGTGAGAAGAGGTAAAGTAGATCAAGGTTGATCGGATACTTGATAATATGTGAGAGAGAAATCAAGCGGATCATGGAGGACCAGATTACTTGATTTGGAAGTCCTAATGGGAGGTTAGGCAAAGGAAAGTCCAAGTAAATCAAGGAAGATGACACATTGACAAAGGAAAGCCTTAACTAAGATTAGGCAGGGTGGCAGTCTATTGAGTGACTAGTTCTAACTGTGATTAGATAAATAAAAGATTAAGTGGGTCAAGAGAGATCACACATTGGCAATGGAAAATCCTAACTACGGTTACGCACGAGAAAAACCCTAACTGAGGTTAGGCAGGGTGGAAGTCTACTGAGTGACTAGTTCTAACTAGAAGTTAGACAAGAGGAAAATCCAAATGGGTCAAGGAGAACCACACTTAATGATCGAAAGTTCAATGAAAAGCTAGCATGAGATGGAAAGTCCAAGTGGGTCAAGGGTTGACCAAACACTTGGTGAAGAAGTCCTGGCAAGTCAAGGTTGATCGAATGCTAGGCAATGGGAAGTTCCAACAAGTCATGGTTGACCAGATGTTAGGCAAGGGAATCTTAGACTTGGATCAAGCGAGTTAGGATTGGGCAATTGATTAGAGCAATCGATTGGCCCTAACCTAATCGATTAGGGTAATCAATTAGGTTGAGCCTAATCGATTGGTCCAATCGACTAGGGATGTTTCACAATCGAATAGAAGATGTTTGAATCGATTAAGGCTAACTTGAATTAATTAGGAAGATTCCTAATCGATTGGCAGTTACGCGAAGATGAAATTATAAAAGGCTATGAATCGATTAAGGCAATCGATTAAGGATTGACTAATCGATTAGAGCCTTTGTCGTGAGAGAACAGAGAGTCTGAGAATTGATTGGACAATCAATTAGGTCATTCTCTCTCACAAAAAGAAAGCTTCTGAATTGATTAGGGTAATTGATTAGAAGTTGCTAAATCGATTGATATGACTTACCAATCGATTAGAGTTCAAAAAAAGAGTTGTTCTATAGGTTGTTGGACGGTCGGATGATGTGACAATCTATTAGGGAAAAGCCTAATTGATTGGACGCTTCAAGTGAACCCTAGAAAAGTGTTTTCGCAGTGGTTTGAAGAAACACTCACACATTTCTTTATCGCCAATTCTTGGATGATCCAGAGTGAAGTGTTGCTGCATTTCCGAGTCTACAAGAGGCTAAATCAAGTAAGAACAGAGCAAGCAAAGTAAGGTTCATAGTTGCAATCGTTTTCGATTTCTTGTGTAACCTAGTTTGTATTTCTAGTTGTATTTTCTTGTTATGAGCTTGTATGAGGCTTCTCTGCCTCCAAATTATTTCTGAGAATGAGTGTGTTCATAGTATAGCAGTGTGCACTATGTGGATCGTTGAATTAGTCACCTCAAAAGATGTGGAGACCAAGTAAATCGGAGGTCTTAGCGTTATGGAGTATTTGCTTCAAGTATACATTACAAATCATCATAGAAGAAGAAAAATAAGCTATTCACCCCCTCCCCTCCCCTCTAGCTCTTAAGTGTCCTAACAACGGCTAGGCTGTGTTCGATGGCACGACCATACAGGTGCTTACAGTGGCTGACACGACTAGGTTGTACCTCTTGGCACGGTCGTGTTTGTGCCCACAGCGGCCTTGCTCATGCCCACAATGACTGACACGGCTAGGCCATGCCTCCTAACATGACAATGCCTGCGCCCACAACGGTTGACATGGCTAGGCCATGCTCGTGTCCACAACGGCTGACGTAGCTAGGTCGTGCTTTCAAGCACGGTCATGCCCCGTGTCGACCAAATACAAGTCATCTTCAACACCTATAATCGATTATTATTCATATTTTAGCCTTATCAAAGCGTAATTCTCATCTTGTCTGATATCCGATTGATCTCAATCTATCAGGACTTCCTTTGCTTAACATCCGATCAACCTTGACCTACTAAGATTTTTCGTTGTATATCATCCAGTCAATCTGACCTATCGGAACTTTATCGTTACCTAACATCCGATGAACTTTGACATATTAGGATTTCATTATTGCTTGACATCTGATCAACTTTGATCTATCAAGACTTCCTTATTACCTAGCATTCGGTCAACCTTAACATGTCAGGACTTCACATCTCATATCAATTTCTTGTTGGATTTTCGACCGTTAAATGTCTGGTCAACCATGATCCACTTAGATTTTGCATATCTTGTAAAGTATCCTGTTAACCTTGACTCACTTGAATTTTCACTCAACCAACTTAACATATCGCTCGATTGTCAGATATCGAGTCAACTTTGATCTACTTGACATCTCACTCGACAAACTAATATATTATTTTGATCTACTTGATGTCTCACTCGACAAACTAACATATTGATCAAACATCTAAATCCAAAGTCAAATCAACTCAAACTTAATCAACCTTAATCAGGGGTCAAATGCACTAATAATTTAGTCAACTTTATTAATATAAAATGACAAAATATGAGGGTTAATAAAAATGTATAATTTTTAAAAATAGTTTTCGTACATTTACTATGATTTAATTATAATACATGGACAATTCAAATAAAAAAATACTAATGTAAATAGCACATTTCTTAAGTTTTATTCTCAACGTGTTGTTGACCGAGATGTGAGATAAAGTGGCATTATTTGTCAATCATTACATATTATTTTGGCTTTACAAATAAACATGTCATTATAATTATATTATTACTATTATGTAAAAATAAAATAAAATCAGTGATCTCGATGGTCCCTATGATTATTTTAGATGATTAGGAGGAAGTAAATTAAAAAATTAAAGATAACTATCAAATAAGAGGATAATTACTTAATTTTTATTGGTATTCAACACTGTCTGAATTTTATAAATCTATCGTGTGATAATTAACTCGACTATGCCCTAATTATTACGAATACAATATCGTGATGGTAATCATTTGCCAGAAATTTATTATTTCAAACTTGTTGAAAATAAAAGTCATTAGTAGAACAAATTTCTCGATTCACGGGTACGAGGATGCTTCCATGGGAGGTGGAAAAAAAAATCTACTATTCAACAATCCAAAATATTACAAATTAGGTGCATAGCTTCGACAATAGCTCTAGAAGAAAGTCAAACAATAAGATTAATGACCTTGAATTAGTCGAAAGCAACTTGAATTATCAAACATATATATATATATCAAAATATAAAGGACCCTGAAAAGTTTCATTGTTATTTCAATTTTTGCCAAAAATGACATTTGGAATTACCGAATTTAAAAAAAAAACTTTCATGTAGCTTCTCATCGCTACATTTATTACATTTTAAGATGATTAAGTTTCAGAGCTCAGAAGAATTTCGAAGATGATGAAGCCTTAATTTCCTGAGGTCGGGCATGTATTCTGAGTAGTGAAAAAAGAAAAGAGGAAAAAAGAAAGCAACTTTTGGAAAAACTGCATCTTTTATTGTCCAAAGTATCCGTTTTTTGTCAAGTTGAGACGCACGATCATCTGGATCGAGATAGGCAAATCTATCTGTATCTGCCTGTATGATATCTCGTTTAGATTCCTTATTATTTCTGACATGCATATTTTATTATATTTTTCCATGCTCAGAGATCGGGCATGCCATCTTCGTCCTCAGTCCCTTTCCTGAAATAAAAGTGACCTTCCAAAACTTGCAACTGCAGTAAAGAATTTAAAGAAGCGCAGTACTCCCACATTACACATGCCTTTAAATATTATTATTATTATTATTATTCTACAGCCACGAAGAAATTAAACACGCCGATGGAGGTTGCAAAAATCCCACGCAATCGCACTTCATGGCCTCTTTAAGCTTCATTAGGCTGATAAAACGCCATTAAAGAAAAAGAAGATTCTGGCTTTGCTGGTGTAATGGTGGTCGTTGGTTGGTTTGCTTGGCTTTCAATTGCTTTATCTTCCAACCCCGGCTTCCAACCACACAATTGCAAGAATTAGGTGGAGAAAAAAAATCTTCAGTGCAGACAAAAGAGCTGATGAACACACAAAACGCAAAGAAAATTCAATAGTAATATATATTTTTATTTATTTTTATCTCATCTCATCTCATCTCTGTGGACTTTTGTCACTGATCATTGGTCTTTCTCTGGCGCTGCTGCTGCTGCTGCTGCTACTGCAGCAAATGATGAGGAAAAACAGACGGGGTCAATTCGACTGCAAGTTTACATTGATGGCCCTGTTTTGATCCAGTCGTAGGTACCAGTGCTGCCACTGCGCATCGTGGTAAAGGAGCACGATAGCTTAGGCTGTGCCCACATCGCCATGGCAGAAAGTTATTGCCATTTTGGAGAAAATTGAAAAAGGTGAACAGGGAAGTGAAAGGGAAGGAGGGGGGAAATTGAGGTGAGTGATGGTGGATAATGCTACGAGCTACTTACTGATCAGTGAGTGAAAGCTGGTCTCTCTCTTTTTTTGCCTTTTGGTTTCTTCTTTTTTTAATTGATTTATTTTCCTTTTCAGCTGGCAGAAGGGCTTTCTTTCACTATATATACGTTTTTCCTGTTTTAATAATGTTTTTGCTCATGTCTCTGCTGCCTCCCAGCTTACTGCTTCTGAAGAGGAGGTGCTTAGCTTGATGTAGGAGCTCCTAAGAAAAAGGGGGAGAAAGAAGAAGATCTTTTCAACCGTCACTTCTCTCAGGTTTTATATTGCTTAATTAGACTAAAATATATATATACCTGTGTGTTGAATATAATCAGCAAAGTTCTTGTTAATTAAATTAAATGGAAATTATTTGGGTTGTGGAGATCGGGCAGTGGAAAGATTAGGAATTGATGTTGGATCGTATATACCTGAGCATGTTAATTTGATCCGTGAAGTTACGTTGCTGAAATTGTTTAAATTCATCGATCGATTTATCTCTGCTTTTGTTTCAGGATAATCTCGCAGTGAAGCGATTTGAATCTGATCTTGTTTGTTGCGTCGACATGGGCTGAGCAAAAGATCGACAAGGAATAATATTGATCTCTTGCAAAGGAGGTTGATTTTTGTATCTATGGCGACGTACTTCCACGGAGGGCCGGAGATGCAGCCGGACGGCGGCCTGCAGACGCTCTACCTCATGAACCCGAGCTACGGCGGCGGGTATGCCGACGCAGCTCCTCCGCCGAACATGGTCCTCCTGAACTCTAGCATCAACAATTCGGTGAACTCCATAAACTTCCAGCAGCAGCAGCAGCAGCAGCAGAAGCACTTCGTCGGCGTCCCGCTTGAGCACGATTCCAACCGCGCGGCGGCGGCGCAGATCCCCAACTACAACCTCTGGGCGGCGGCACCCACCACGTCGAGCAGGAACCCGATCGCTTCCGCCCAGAAAGGGCTGTCGCTCAGCCTGTCCCCGCACGAGATGGTGGCTCCGGCGAGGGCCGACGAGGGGAAGGTCGCGTCGGCGGCGGCCAACGGCGTCTCGGGCCTGTTGCTGGGGTCCAGGTACTTGAAGGCGGCTCAGCAGTTGCTCGACGAGGTGGTAAACGTCGGTAAGGGGATCAAGGATGAGTCTCCAAAGGCACAGCCAGCTACTGGCACCGACAGAAGTAACGTGGAGCCGAAAGGAGCCGCCACCGGTGACGAGAACGCGAGTACAAATCGAGGTCCAGACCTCTCTACAGCGGAGCGGCAGGAGGTCCAGATGAAGAAGGCCAAGCTCGTTAACATGCTCGAGGAGGTAAACGATGTGGATTTCGATCTTGCAACGTAGAATTAATCAACAACAAACATAGAAGCATGAAGGATTTATCTATTCGAACAAGATTAATTGAATAGAATCGAATTGAATTTCTTTCTTGTTGGGGGAACTTGAAGGTGGAACAGAGGTACAGACAATACCACCACCAGATGCAAGTCGTGGTCTCCTCCTTCGACGCCGTCGCCGGCTACGGATGGGCAAGGACATACACCGCGCTGGCTCTGCGTACGATATCGAAGCAATTCCGGTGCCTCCGCGAAGCCATCTCCGGACAAATCCGGGCAGCCAGCAAGAGCCTGGGGGAGGAAGACGCCGGGAAGGCGTCGGCCGGGTCGAGACTCCGGTTCATCGATCACCATCTGAGACAGCAACGCGCGCTTCAGCAGCTGGGGATGGTGCAGCACAACGCCTGGAGGCCGCAGAGAGGCCTCCCCGAACGCTCTGTTTCCATCCTCCGCGCTTGGCTCTTCGAGCACTTCCTCCACCCGTGAGGCCTCCTCCCATCAACAGCTAGCTCCATCTTTTCCGGCGATGGATTTTGCTGCATCTTCTCATTCCCGTGTCTGTTTATGGATGCAGATATCCCAAGGATTCGGACAAGCTGATGCTCGCTAAACAAACAGGGCTCACGAGGAGTCAGGTAGCTAGCTAGTAGTAACGAACAGCTAGCTGTTCATCGACAAATTCTTAATCGATAGAGAGACCTTGACGATGAAAGATTTGGCCGCGGTGCAGGTCTCGAATTGGTTCATCAATGCGCGAGTGCGGCTGTGGAAGCCGATGGTGGAGGAAATGTACTTGGAGGAGGTCAAGGAGCACGAACAGAACAACAACTCCGACGACAAGAGCGACGCCCGCGGCAGCTCTACCACATCCAAATCCAACGCGGCGCAACGAGATCACAGCCCGACCGCCACCGCCGACGCCAAGCAACCTCTCGCGCCAGTCCAACCCTCCTCCTTCGCGCGCCAAGCCTCCTACTACGACAAGGACGATTTCGTGCAGCCCTCCGCGATGAAGAAGGCGAGGGGCGCCGACGAACTCACTCCCAACGAAGAGTTCCTGATGAAGCTCATGGACGGGGGGCAGAGGGCGGCGGAGCAGCAGGGGTACCCCTCCCTGATCGCAGACCACATGAGCTACGGCGGGTACCCGATCGGGCAACTCGACGAGCAATTCGCCCCGAGGTTCTCCGGTAACATGAACGGAGTCTCTCTCACGCTCGGCCTCCAATACAACGAGAACCTCTCCCTCTCCGGAGTGCAACCGCAATTCCTCTCCGGCGAAGGGACTGATTTCAACGCAGCGGTGGCACATCCTTCTGCCGCCGCATTTAGGACGGACAGGGGTCTCCTGCTCAATTACTACCAGACTTCATAGGCTCTAAATCTGTTCTCATATTGGATTTCAATCAACAACCATATGGCGATCATCCAGTAGCAGTCAGTCAGTGAGTCAGTCAGTCAGTGTCTTAGTGTATAGAACACGGCCTTATATACTTCTCTATATATATATCTATATATATATATACAAATATATGATTGGGGGTGGGTATAGTGGACTTAGGGATCAATTAGTGTGTAGTTTAATCTTCATATATGGATGCTTTTTATACAATAGTGTGCATGTATTGTTTGTGCTTCATCATCACTTGCCTCAGAAAAGCTGATCTAGAACAGGCTTCAGTTGTCAGACCATGCAACGTGAGTCTTTTCCCTGCCGTGGAGGGGCACCCATGCTTTCATTGGGGTTGCGTATTCTGGTTGTAGGCATGTACTTGGAGGAAAGGGAAAAGCCAAGAGTTGTGGATGGATGTGTAAGTGAGCTCGAGCTCAGTGTAGGAGGAGGAGTGTTCCTGAGGTCAAAGTTTAAGGTTGCACAGAAGAAAAGGACGGTGGGTCTGTGAGAACAGTGACGATTCTATTCAATGGCAGTACTCCAGGTTTTGGAGGACTATGAATGATGTGATAGTCTTAAGATAAGGTGCCATCAATAAATGAACTGTAACAAGGATACAAACAAAAGAGAGGGGAAGAGAACTTTAACTTGCTTTGGCATGTGGTCGATCACATCAAAGAGTTGCTTCAAATAAGGTTTAGCAAATTGGGGCACACATAAGTTGAACTTACGCGGTTGACACGCCTCTTATTTGATCTTAATCTATAGCTTAGATTATCTTAGGGGATTATCACTATGAAATTTTTAATTGTGGACTTGTCATTGACCTACAATGTTATTATTTATCAATTGATCTGGAACAATTTTGAATAATGGTGTCAATCTACTACATCGTGATGACCCTCAAGAATTCCAAGATTGCTACCTCCTGACGATGACCCTATAACAACTAAGGGAAGGAAAAAGTCCAAAATTACTTAACAAACATTTCCTAACCCCAACCTCCTCCCTCCTTAATCGAGGTTGTTAAAGTATTTGCAACTTATCAACCTCTGGAGAAAAGGCTAGGTTGTTCATTTGCATCAAGGAAAATTACCCTTGAGATGAGTAGACAAAGTTATAGGATGTTAAAAAAGCATTTAGAGTTTTTTTTTAATTGGACAATCTAGAGGATTCCGAGCCTAGATTTTGCATGTCCATTATTTCACATAGTTGACTAAGGCATGAAAAAACAAAAATAGCAAATTAATTTTTTTTCTTAAAGATAAAACTCATCTAGTAAGTTTTGTTTTTTTATATATTATTTGTTAGATGATTACCTTCATTTGAGATGTGTTTTATAATTTACTTAATCAATTTATAATTAACTGTCAAGTGGTTAGAAAGTAAAAAGAATTTTTCTTCTCAAATATGTACTAGTCAATGATTGATTTCTACCACAATGCATGTCATCCTCTAGTCAACCAGGTATTCGATGGAACCATCTAGTAAATTTTATTAAATAGTTAACTATTAATTATATTTTCGAGTGAAAGGTCTTAATTAGTTGTTTAAATGGTGTTATTATATGTGAGAAAATAAATTTTACTTAACTATAAAAATTAAAATTTTCTTATCATAGGTGTTAATTCGCTTAGTTGAGAAAAGATCTTAAAGTTTAATATTGATAATGGATATGATTTTGTGACAAGATCAATTCTAAATCACAACTTAAAATTAGTCTTGATTTTTTTTCTCATTCCTCCCTCATCAAATTGTTTACCTTTTCACATCGTGCACATGTTGTACCTGTTCTAAACCACCTTCTCTGTAGATAATTATAAATCTTTAGTGGTGAAAATAAAACATTGCTCAAGCATATGGATTAGATTGTGAAAAAAATGCCATTTTATAATGAGTATATGGTCAGCCAAAAATCGATATGATTCCATCTCTAGGATTATCCCACGATATAAATCAACTATGCATATTATAACGAGTATATAGTCCTAAATACATTCACCGAGCATGATTTCCATCGTAGTGAGCATGATTTTCACATGGTTGTCACAGACGATAACTCAAGGAATTCAAACCACTTAGAGCTTTGTGGAATCCTCCACTGAAAATAATAATCTCAATCAACTACCTTACTTTTGGGTATAGAAATTACATGCGGTTCCGATGAGTTTCTTCTCTCACAAGCCAATTTTGCTTTTGTGCCTTTACTCGAGACAAAATTTTAAATAATAAAATTGCATATACACGCTTAGAACTAATGAGACTCTTTTTTGTAATCCTCACAATTGTTTAAAGCCAATACATGATTGCACCATGTTCCATACACTGTATAGGCTTCTTAATAGATGTAGATGTCTTATATACATCATATAGTCAGTAATGCACTAATATGAAGCAACATAAATACACTAAAGGAGAGTTAGAATCCAAAAACCAGAAACTTGATCTGCATTTCCGACATCAATCTGACTAATAACACCGAGGCTTTGAGAGTCAGAAGTCTCGCATACACAGTAATTGTCCAACTCCTGGTCTTTAGTGACAGCAGTCCGTTGCTGTTTAGGTAGCTTTATGCCAATATCAGTTAGAATGAATGATCAAAATAAATAAAACCCCAGGAAGACCATCGGCCTACCTCTAAAGTATCACAGCAGGTAATTATGGAACCTGTTGTATAGTTCATCTTACCAGCCATATACAGGGTTTTGCACCTGCGGTGGCAGCAGGTTTAAATCCAAAGAATGCTGCTTACTGTAATCACGTGTCCCAGGTATAGATCCAGTAGACAATCTCAGGATCTCATTACCTGTGAGACAATAATGAGCAAAGGCTAAACCTCCATCCACAGTATCAGACAGAGTTGGCATGGAAATTGATTTCTTAATCTTCCTTTTATTATTTGCTTGTGTCCTTTCAGTCTCTTGGTTGCTTAAGACTTTATCAAGTTCAGAATACTCCATAAACCTCTGTGTTGCAGCTTCCCATGATAAGTTATATCTCTGTTCACAAGTCAGGGGTAGGGGTTCATTGTCCATGGCCTCTTTCAATCTTGCTACAAAATCCTCGGAAGTCTTGTAAGTCAGACAGTTAGGAAATGCCCTAAAGAATTCATTTGAAGGGTGATCTGCACATATCACAAACTTGCCCATTGCAAGAGCCTCGGCGGTTGCTGTACAGAGGACATCACTAACACTAGGATTTATGAAAACTTTGTACCTGCGGATACATTAGAAAGACAAAGGATATTAGCACATCACTAGTTGTTAGAGAGGAAATAGAAGTAGCAATTAGCGTTCCTTAGCCACCAATTACCCATGAAGTGCATCATCAGCATGATCCCTTCCATTGAAGAAATTAAGGCTCAAGTCCAACTTCCTTGCTGTCGATTGGACTGCCAGCGAATCCTCACCATTCCCATAGACATCCAACTTGAATCCTTCCAAGTCATTCTTGTGCTTTGCCAACAGATCTATTAACTCCTTATAACCTTTTGCCCAAACCATTTTCCCCAGAAAATATGCTCCTTTGGAAAATGCTTGATTCCCTTGCTCCCTTTCAGCAGCTATTTTTTCTCCAACCATAAGAAATTTAGGATTAACACCATGAACATTGCAAATGGTAGACCTGGGTAGATCCTGAGTAGCTGCAGAAAGCCGCAAAACCTGCAACATTAAATCGTCAAAACGGACTTCTAAACTAGACATTATAGGAAATAGTTAGACGACAAACAGCATTCTGAAGACCATTTGATTGCTGTTAATTATTAAATTGAATAAACATGACAAAAAAATATCGAGTTGCAAATTCATGCCTTATGGCAATATGCTCGAGTTACCCAGTTGTTGATATGTTTGACGAAGAAGGCTTGGATAGCTCCATTCTTCTCTCTTTTAATGTATTCTAGGTAATTTGTGTGAACCACACCAACAACATAATTAAACTTATCTGTCCATCGTTTTCCATGATGATACCAATTTAGGTGTTCTGGCTCTTCCAAAATAGCAATATCAACCTCTTTTGAAGGAATAAACTGAGTGGTGTCCCCAGCAGGTATAATACTTCGTCTTTCTTTTGAGAACTAAAACCAATTTAATTATGTTAAAAACAATAGTATTGCAAAACTTAGACAACAGAACCCAAGATGTTCAACATAGTTACCTTTCCTGGATAGAAGGAGATCTTAAAATCAGCCTTGAAGCCAACCCGATTCTCCAGCCAGTTCCTTATATATGCTTCCTGCTCTTCAGGAGAACTAAAACTCAAACTGTCGGGATAAACTAGCACCTGATCTGACTTGCAAAGCCAGGGAACCACCAAAGTAACATCTTGTTTTGCAGATTTAGCCATATATGCAGCTCGGAGTAATGGATTTACAGCAGTGCCAGTCATCCATGGGAGACTGGCTGTTGTTACGATTGCAACATGGTGCTTCTTATCTGCTTTTTCATGCTTTACAGGGTCAGTCCAAAAACCTCCATCATAATGATGTCCTGTACTTTCAAGGACACTGGCAATTCTCAAATCAAGATCGTGAGTGCACTCATTTCCATTCAAGGATAACTCCTTTACAGAATGAGAACGTGGAATAAGATTGTCTTTGTGCCTGTGGCACAATGATTCAATAATTTTATCACATGTATCTGCAGACAAAAAACCATAACATAAGATGATACGCCCAAAAGTATGGCAAACCTCTTTGAAACTCAGCATAACTTATCAAATTATCAAGTTTCAAGTATCAAACACTTCAACCTTTAGTAAACGGCAATAAATCAAAATGCTAAGAACAAAAGAATCAAGTCCAAAAAACAAACAAGAAATCATGAAATCCTTTTTGAAAAATACAATTTCTTACTCAATATCATTGAGATCTCATGTATCTAGAAGAAAGAAGACGCAAAATAACCATCATGAATTGTCCATATTTCTACAACTTGGATTCTTCATTAACCCCCTTTGACATTCATGACACTGCCGTTTAAGTGGACACTCATAAACTCTATTGATCACATGTAAAAAAATTAAAAAGAAAAATAAACGTGTTGAACACAGATTGACACAGGTTATGCACTCATGCCCAAGTCCACCAGACTAGCAAGATTTGAGTGTTCAGAATCAGTTTCAGTAATAACTTATAGAAAAAGAAATGTAAGTAATACCCATTCATAAGAAATAATTTCCATGCCATTTACTATATTAGGCGTATGATAGCCAAGAGCCTAGGGTGTGATTGGTCCAAACAAACCACAGTGCTTCTGTATTGAAAACAGGTTTTGCAATAATAAATAAAAATAAAAATAAATAAATGATAACTATAGTCATTCATAAGAAATTGGATGAATGAGCCAAGAGTTCAGGATGTGACTGAACAAGGCCACTGATAAAGATATTAGATGCACGTCTTGGGACAATTGGCCTTTGCTCAAATATCTGACAATGCCAACACAATCAGTGTAATACATTTTAACTCAAAAGACAATTAAACACAGGACAGGCCAAGCCTAAAAAACATAGTAGCCATGAAATGAGTAACCAAAGGTTAAAAATAAAAATAAAAATTCTATGGGCAACCAAAAATCAGGAGGCCACTCCAACAACAAATTACATACCTCGCTGTATTCCAAGGTGATCAAGCAGTGGGACAGATTGCTTAACAAGATGTGCCAACAGTTCAGGTAGATGCAATGGTGGAATTTCCTGTATTCAAAAGAAATAAATATCACAGATGACACAAAAATTAACACATCATGGGAGGGCACTTTTTCCGGTGTAGATATTAAAAATTATTTAAATTTAAGATTTTATCACAGACATGCAGTTAGGCCATGGATTAACTGAGCTGTGCTGCTTTAAGTGTGGCTTGGAAATTTCCTTTTTTGGTAAAAACTGTGTTTATTATCAATGTCTTTATTCCTATCTGATATTTTTATGATATATCTTAATGTTTCTTTAGATTGAATCATACTGCTAATATAAACTAGGAGTTTTGAATTATTTGAAATTATATGGCTCTAAAATTCTATTTAGAGAAATAGTTTTTAAGATCCTTGAAAATATGCCACTCAAGAATCTCATAAAGTCTACAGATGTTTCCAGATTTTACATGAGGTGTATATATACAATTTAATTGATTTTTTTTCCTCTTTGAGATACAAGTGGAGAGGTTTATTTGCTTAAATATGATCTGTTTTTCCTTCTTTAATCCCTAATCTCCACTCTCTATCCAATAATTGGAAAGGCAGCAAGATCAGATCACAGCTTTGGTGACATGAAAATTTCCTCGAATTCACATGAAATCTTTGTGATGAGTAATAAAAAAAAGTCCTAAAAAGAAAAAACTCAGAAAACACTCTACAACTAACCTTCGGTTCTTGAGGCTCCCGTACAAATGATCCCTGCAACAAAAATACAAGCCAAGTAAGTATTGTTCTTGAAAATGCCAGCCTAGGTAAGAATATCCATCTAAACTGAAACAATCAAGAAATGAAAAAAGTTGTTCATTGAGGCTAAGTCAATTTAATTTGCACTTAAAAGGAAATATGTGAAGTAATTTAATGTTCTTTAATTCTGAAAGGACTACCACTCGCAATAAATGGAAGGATATAACACCAATGAGCAAATTTCATTTGAGTAGAGCATATGTACAGGGGAGCATTCCAATGGAAGACCATAAAGCCAAGTCATTATTATTTTAAGTCAAACCATGTAGAGCTACCTTTCATATGTAAGACAAATTAAAGCCTAATGAATAACAATGATAATTTGGTGGTATGATTGCTTGTGCGGTTGTGCCCAAAACTAAGATACCATAATTGAGCATTCAAAATTTTATTCCTCCAACACAAGAAAATTAAATGAAGCCGTCAAGCTACAAATAGAAAGATTTTATTCATGGTTGTCAAACCAGTATCAAAATATAAAAAAAAACTAAATATCAGTAATATTGGATCAATAGGATCAGTCACATTGGAAATGTTGAGAAAATAAGAGACAGTTTCATATATGAGATAACAAATTGTGATCAATTATCTATTATGTACATGTTTTACCAAATCCCTAGTGTAAAATGTAAATGTACATGTATTAAATCATTAAAAATAATAAACCACATCTAAAAATCTTGATGCAATAAATAATATAAATGTATTTTTAATAAATAAAATCAAAATGTCTAAAAAAATGTTAAAACCATATGTATTACTCTAAAATTATCATTTTATTCTTAAAATTATTTAATAAAATTATATTATCATTTAATTTTTCATATATTTAGTTGAGAGCTAAATCTCAACATAAAACTCATCCAGATCAAATTTAGAGCGTTCCTCTCAATCAACAATATTTTTTTTCTCAATTGACTCCTAATTGAGATAGATGAGACACTTGATGATCTTCTAACAATCTAGAGGGATGGCAAGGTTGAAAATTTTATGGCGGTCCGCACATCATCGGCCAAACTTGACAACCAAGGTTTTATAGGGTGAAATTCAGTTGAATATGAATGTCCAAATATAAAATAAATTTGCATTAGTATAGAAAGAGGACAGCCAAAGTTTATTAAAATAATTGCTTTACTCAAGAAATTTGCACTTCATCTCGAAATGCCCAAAGAAAAGATGAATGTTCAAAAGAATTGGCAAGCATTGCCAATTTTTTGGGTTAAAAAATTTGATTCGTGCATTAATAGGTACAAGATGCATTGCACATTAGGCATGACATTAACAGAATTATATAATCATGCACATTGCTGCCTGTAGCAAGATTCCACCTGCAATCATGGCATAGTCTAGAGCCATAAAAATATGATAGCTTATTAGTATCACCAATTGTAAAATTAGTTTTATACATATTAGGGTGTTCAATTAAGAAAAATAACTAATTTGATTCCCATTTCTTCTGCCCCTCTTTTTTTGCATTTTCAAATCAATATAAGATGATGCAGTGTAGATACACTTACCATGTCAACGGATCAATGGATCATTGACATGTATCTATTAGAGGCTTAGTACTACATGAATGGGGCTCAAACAGTTTGAGGCAAGATCAACAAGTGAGGTATCAACATGTGTCCAATCAATTGGATCAACATAGAAGAGTCATTCTAAGGACAGACTGTCCATGCTTGGGATTATCCAAACATATAGTGTAACTAGTATTTGTCATCTACTCACTCTAAGGTCTATTAAAGAAAGGCAAAGGCAAGGGCACTTTTGAACTGGCTAACAATCCAAAAATAGTGATCATCCAACTCTTAGACGAGAGCCAGGCATAAGGAAGTGCTACCTTGAATCTTTTCACTCTACTAAATCTCCAATTCAACACAAATTTTCCACACAATCTCCACTTTAGCCTAGACTTTCTTCATAAACTTCACCTCAGCCCCATACATCACAACTGCCCCTTGCTTCTAAAACCAACCAACATTTACTCAATTGCATGTGCATAAGCCCGTCATACTAGAACCAAATGCAAACCATCTCAAATGAGGTGCTAACAACTCAGCCCAATTGCATCTCTAGCTGAACAATGCCCACTTTGGGCAAGCATTACCCACCTCAATGGAAGCTAGTAAAGCGAACCCAACCCCATCCTAACCCTAATTCAACTGAAATCTTTGTCACTTTAGTCTCCTCTAGCCCACCACTTAAAACCAAAGTCTGAATTGGGTTGAGAGAACTAATGGATTTCTCTAACTGTTGTAATTTCCCTACATCATGGGGAAAAGTGGGTTTCATAAAATTGCACTCAAGAATGTGAAATAAAATAGGGTAACTGCTTATTTAGTTGGTCTAGACAGGAAATAGTGGGTTTCATGTTGCACTCAAGAGGATGAAATAGAACAAAATAAGTGCTTGCTTAGTTGGTCTAGATACAACACTCGTGGATACATGATTCAGTACTTCTTAAGAGCCATTTTAACGAGTTCAGCAAATGATAAATCAGTAAATTAGCATTTTAAAAAAAAAAAAAATTGGATGAGCAGAAGACAATTTGCAAAAACGATAACAAAAGAAACACAAAAAGAAAGGTCCAAGAAATCTAATTATTCACATTACAAGATCAGTGGCATCTTCCTCGGTACTAAATTTCTATGCTATTAGCATATTCAACAAAATATAAGACATCAAGAAATAGAGAAGAATGCGGTATTAGAGAGATAAATAGCAGTCACCAGGCTCAATTTCATTTTCTCAACCAACTCGTTGCTCGTCGACTGGCTCTTCCGCTCAAACTCCTTGATCCCCTTCTTGAGGATCCGAATAGGCTCCCACTCCTTCCCTTTCTCCTCCTCCTCCGCCCCATTCCATAGGACCCTCCTCCGGCCCCGGGCTCCGTCTTTGCTGGGATCGAGAACCACCCCAACCTCATCTATCTCGGAGACAACGGCGCTCCTTATGGCGGACAGATCGATCCCGATGGTGGCCTTAGGGGCCCACTTCTCGAGCACCTTCCGGCTGAAGTCGGGCGCGGAGTAGGTCTTCCGGAGTTCGGACAACTTGGGTTGGATGCGCTTGACGATCTCGAACTCCGACGGAGAGGAGAAGGCATGGACTGATGAGGGAAAGCCAAAGAGGTTCTCGAACTCGCGATCGGCGAGGGTCTTGAGGGAGTTGGCGCGGGAGCGCATGAGACGGAGGTCGGCACCGGCCGAATCGCGCACCTCGCGCCATCCCCGGTAGAAGAAGGACAGAGCCTTCTCCGCCGATCCGGCGCTCGGCGGCGCACTCTCCGCTCCCGGGTCGATCATCATTGGCACGAAGATTCCAGGTTTTCCGTGAAAAGCGATTTTATTGGAAGATGCACGGAACGTTAAGGGGTAAAGTGGGGTCTGCAGAGTAAGACACTTGGCGTAGTATGGTTGGTGAGAGAGTTCTATTCCGGATTGTATCCGAGGGAATTTTTCATCTTGAATCAGTTTAAAACTCTATTTACATTTCCATCCCTAAAAAATAAATTATTTGGAACGAGGCGGACGCTGACCGAGTCTGTTGGCCCGTGCAATTCGTTGAGATCTAATTAAAATCTAAAAAATATATATAAAAATTTGCTTTAAATGCGAATCATTCAATGGTTATTTGGAGCTAGGAAGCTAAATGGGGCACGCCTTTGTTAAAATCTATTTCAAATCCTTATACATTTTTTTTCAAAGATAAAAACAATAATTGAAAACTTATTTTAAAACTATATTTAAAGGAGGTCGACCTTAATTCTCGAAATTTTATTTAGTATCATATTAATTAATTTGGACGTAGCTAAAAATTATATCATGCCTAACATATGCCATGGGTTGTGTAGGTGTTTGCCTAAATAAGCTTGCTGGTGGTGTCATGTAAAAGCAAGACAGTTAGAAATTAAAATTTAACCGGTATATATATATATATATATATATAAAGGATATTTTACTCAGACTCTTTTTAAATATCTATCCGTGACTGAGGTGTCTCAAAAAGATTTGAGGCTCCTCAATTGTTATAAGCGATTTTTTTCTTTTTTGCTACTGTGGCACCTCGAAGGTGTCTCAATTGTTATTAGTGTTTTTTTTTTGTTTTTTTTTTTTAGTTTGCGATTGAGCCAGTTAGATTTTATCTCTAGAATTTAGGAATTAAATTATAATATTCAAGTTAAAAAAAATTAAATAAATAAAATTTTAAAAGCTCATAGCGCATAATATATAGTATTTAGGTTACGAGATTTGTTTTTTATTTTCTTTAAGCTTTGGGTTTAGAATTTAGGATAAATAGAAAATTTAATTTACCAAGCAAAGTTTAAAATCAACTAAACTATTGAAATAACTATTTAAGTTTGATTTAGTTCCATTAAAATTAAACAATACTCCTATCAAATCAGGAAAAAAATATATTAATAATAATAAAATAAAATAAAATTTATTTAAATATAAATAATAATATAGCATGTCACATAATTTAATAGTAATCCATATAGTCGAATAGTCAATCTCATTTAATGGAATAAAATTGAATTATTTTTTTTGTTTGATTATTTAAATTTTTTTATATTTAAATTTTATTTAGTTAATTAGTAAATTTAATATTATAAATTTATTTATTCGAGTTTGTTTGTTTATTTATAAATTTGATTAAAAAAATTATTGATAAATATAATTCATAAATTTTATTGATAAATATTAAATAATGTTTGAGAAGAACAATGAAATTCACGATCTTTCTTCAGTCAACTAACTTCTTGAATATACCTCTCCGCCAACTATGCGCGATGTCTAAAGCCAAGTTTGTCCTCCGCATCTTTCCAATCTCAATTGCTTCTTCTTGCCTTCACCTGAATGCGAGGAAGATAGCAGAGTCCATGGTTGGTGCCTACAGCTACATTTTTAGTAGGAAGGTCCACCCAATTGAATTAATTTACAGCTCGGCAGCACAGCGGTTCTGCACATGAACCCTAACTGAACAAAAAAACTTGAGTGCCTTACGAGACTACTGTCAGAGAATGCAGCCACCTGCCTGTTAATAATTTCCAGACAAGAGGGAAAGAGGAAAGCAGAGAGAAACAGAGCAATTTGTTAAAACACTTTTGTAGACTCCAAAGCTGCATAAAGAAATAGGAGTGGTGTTTGCTTTTCAGAAGTATCAGAGCTTTTGTTTTCTTCAATTTGGTGCTTTTTCATGGATGGATGTCTGCTAAAGCAATGGAAAGGGATGCATCTCCTTTGGATCACTTGGCATTGAACGTTGTCTTCATCTGCATCGTCTACAGCTGAGCTGAGCAGAAGAGCCGTAGGGAACGGAAACTTGAATTGGCTTCTACCAGCACAAATTCGTAAGAAAAGAAGTGATCGCACGCAGAGCAGCAACTACAGGAGCCGGAGAAGGTCCCTTGTCGCTGTCAGACCTCGTCGGCAGCCGCCGCCTCCGCGGCCCGAGGCGGAGATGGCAACGGGGTGTAGAATTCCGGCGACGGACAAGGCGTAGCGAATGGCGTGTCTTCTTTTTCTTCCTCCTCGGCGTCCTCGTCGTGCCCTTCCTCCGCCTCCTCGGCGATGTTGTAGAGGGAGCGTGAGGGTCCCAAGTGCATCTCTTGCCACCGGACGAACTCCTGCTCCTCCTCTTCCTCCTCGGCCGCCGGATTCGGGGAAGACAGCGGAGGCTTCGGAGGGGCGTGATCTGCGGCGGCAGGCTCGACGCGGGAGCGATGCTTGAAGCAGGGAGCGACGAGGAGGAGGAACGCCCTGCGGGTCCGGCCGGGGGAAGAGCGGCCGAGCTCGGGATCGGTGGAGGGAGCCCGGAGACGGCAGTGGAGTAGGTAGAGGAGCTCAGAGAGCAAGGCAAGAAGAGCGAGAGAGAGGAGGGAGACGAGAGCGAAGTAGAGCGCACTCATGGCGTGAGAGGAGAGTTGAGAGAGAGAGAGGCGGAGTCGAGACAGACGACGGCACGCGAGTTGGATTGTGTTAAAAACAGAGAAGGCTTTAAATGAGGCCGCGTGGATTGCACGTGAGGTGACCACTTTTTGTATAGAGTGCTAATTGTTGGCGAAAAAAAAAATATGGGAGAAAAAAAATGATGGAAGAGGTGGAGAATAAAAATAAAATGTTTCACTTATTTTATTCATGAAAAAGGTATATATTTATAGATTTATTAGGTGAGTAATAATAATATAAAAAAAAAATTAATTCTATCTCCACGAGACTTTTATCCTTATCATGACACCTCATCAAATTCTATCCTAACACAAACTCTCATTAATAATTACCACTTCATCATTCTATCTTCATAAACTTTTATTAATAACTTTATCTCTAAAAATAAAGTTTAATTCTCAACACCCCCTCTTAAACTTGATTTTGTGACTCCAAACAAATATCGCATTTTGATGAACTCTTCAAATTTGAGTGGTTTTATAAAGATGTCAGCAACTTGATATTTAGTATTCACATAGACTAGCTCCACATCTTTATTTTTCATATGTTCGCGAATAGAATGAAAGTGAACATCAATATTGTTCCTGTCTGGAAGCTGAGAAAACGAACCTGCCGGTATGACGTGTCTGGAAGGTTGACCGCATCCCCATGACCCGGTGGATGATCTGTCCGTTACGTTGACCGAGTCGTCTGGAGTCCTCCTCCGGTCAACTGTACCTGTATCCATCGACCGGGTTCCCCCGGTCTCCTGGCCCAGGGGGGCGCCCTCGGATGGATGAGTGAGCTGGTCGTGAAACTGACCGAGTCGTCGTGACCCGGAAGGGTGGATGCCTCTGAACCGACCGAAGAGGAGCTGCGCCAATTTGTTCCTGTCTGGAAGCTGAGAAAACGAACCTGTCGGTATGACGTGTCTGGAAGGTTGACCGCATCCCCATGACCCGGTGGATGATCTGTCCGTTACGTTGACCGAGTCGTCTGGAGTCCTCCTCCGGTCAACTGTACCTGTATCCATCGACCGGGTTCCCCCGGTCTCTGGTACCTCGGTGCTCGAGGCGAATCCCACAAATGTATGAGTATCCAGATAATAATAGAATATTGAAATAAATGCAAAGAAGGTACGAGAACGTACCCTGGCCCAGGGGGGCGCCCTCGGATGGATGAGTGAGCTGGTCGTGAAACTGACCGAGTCGTCGTGACCCGGAAGGGTGGATGCCTCTGAACCGACCGAAGAGGAGCTGGGTCCGGAGGTGACAACGCGGAGCCGAATGTGGCATGAATCTGAAAGGTGACACACAATCGGAATACAACGGCGACACGACCGGCGTACGACATCGGCTCGCAGGCCGGAATGTGACAACGGCGCGTAGACCGGAACACTAGGCAAAGTCGGCACCAGGACTGCCGGTAAGTGCCGGAGGAGGGCTGCTCCGCGCGGAGGCTGCCGGCGAGGGAGCTGCTGTGCGCGCGGAGGCTGCCGGCGAGGGAGCTGCTGTGCGCGCGGAGGCTGCCGGCGAGGGAGCTGCTGGGGAATGATGGCGACGGCACAGCGCCTACGTCGCGAGGAGGAGGAGAGCAACGGAAGAAGTTGCCGGCGAAGGCCGGTGATGACCCCGGCAAACCGTGCAAGATGGAGAGGAAAGCTCCCCCTCCGTTTCTCTCTCTCTGGCGGCGGAAAAACCCCCCCTTTTCTCTTTTCTGTATTGTGCCCTTAAAGAGCAAGAAACCCTTCCCCCTCAAATGACAAAACTGCCCTCTCCTCATATCTCTTTACCGGATCACAAGCCTCCTCTTCAAGTCTAGTCGAAGGAGGCGTGAGTCCGACTGACTGGACAGTCTATCGCCCAGGGCTGAACCGCTCATGATATCAAAATCAAATCGCTGAACCCAAAGTATACTGTCTCCAGCGACCGGTCGCTATAATAATGGTGTCGCATGAGATAGTACTCGTGCCGAGTGGATCAAATCTGTAACCGGACCAATGCCTAGTACGCAGCCACGAAGATACCGACCGGATGATCGAAGTGATGCCGATCGGGTGGATAGACGCTGAGCGGAAGATGCTGAGCGAACGACAACACGCTGAGTGCTCGATATGTAAACTGACAGCCGACCGAGCGACACGTGGGACGCTGAGTAGACCGGCACGAGGCCGGGCATGCGAACTAGATCAAGCGGTGTGGCCGAACGGATGATCGGAAAGATGTCGATCGAGTGAGTAGACGGCGAGCGGACAACGCCGAACGGGCGACAGAGAAAATGACGATCAGTCGATCATGAAATGCTGACCTGACGTGCTGAATGAGCAGCATCGAGAATGGTCAACGAGCGAACATAAAATGCTGGTCCGGCAGTCGAGTAGCGAGGAGTTGGCAATGCTGAACGAGTGATCGGAATGATGCCGATCGGATGGATAGATGCCGGACGAATGCTGTCGTACGAACGATCGTAGTGCTGCCGATCGGATGTATAGATGCCGGATGGATGATGCCCTGTGTGGTGACGCCGATCGGTCAGATAGATGTCGGGCGGACGATGCCGCGCGTACGACTGCGATGACGTCGATCAGTCAGATAGATGCCGGGCGGACGATGCCGCGCGTGCGACTGCGATGACGTCGATCAGTCAGATAGATGCCGGGCGGACGATGCCGCGCGTGCGACTGCGATGACGTCGATCAGTCAGATAGATGCCGGGCGGACGATGCCGCGCGTGCGACTGCGATGACGTCGATCAGTCAGATAGATGCCGGGCGGACGATTGCTCGACCCCGAACGGGGGAGATAGATGATCATGAATCTGGTCCGTGACCAGTGAAGGCCGCTCAACCCCGAACGGGGGATATAGACATATGATGTGCTGGTCCGCTGAATTGGTCCGAAACCGGTGATGATCGCCATCGAGCCCCTGGCTCGTATATAATCCTCCCGGCCGAACGGCTCGGGGGTCTTCGCCATCGAGCCCCTGGCTCGTATATAATCCTCCCGGCCGAACGGCTCGGGGGCCTTCGTCTTCGAGCTTGTGGCTCGGATATAAACCTCCCGGCCGAACGGCTCGGGGGCCTTCGTCTTCGAGCCTGTGGCTCGGATATAAACCTCCCGGCCGAACGGCTCGGGGGCCTTCAGTGATAACTCGACCCCGAACAGGGGAGAGAATATATGATATGCTGGTCCGTGCAGAGGTCTTCAGCCCGGGGGATTCACACCGGTCCGACTGTTGCCCGACTCTTGGTCGGTCGCCCGGGAGGTTTATAGTCGCCGGTCCGACTGCGGCCCGAATCTTGGTCGGTCGCCCGGGAGGTTTATAGTCGTCGGTCCGACTCTTGATTTTTAACGACGGTGCTCGTCGGCGCGTCCGCTCGGATTATTTATAGACGCCGGCCCGTCTCTCGATTTTTAACGACGGTGCTCGTTGGCGCGGATATTTATAGCCGGTCGGCGCGGCTCTCGATTTTTAACGACGGTGCTCGTCGGCGCGGATATTTATAGCCGGTCGGCGCGGCTCTCGATTTTTAACGACGGTGCTCGTCGGCGCGGATATTTATAGCCGGTCGGCGCGGCTCTCGATTTTTAACGACGGTGCTCGTCGGCGCGTCCGCTCGGATTATTTATAGACGCCGGCTCGTCTCTAGATATTTATCGACGGTGCTCGTCGGCTTTCCGCTCGGATTATTTATAGACGCCGGCCCGTCTCTCGATTTTTAACGACGGTGCTCGTCGGCGCGGATATTTATAGCCGGTCGGCGCGGCTCTCGATTTTTAACGACGGTGCTCGTCGGCGCGTCCCAGTGAGACTACACACCTGGCCGAACGGCTCAGGCCTTCGTCCAGGCAATAACCTGTCGGCGCGGCTCTCAATTTTTAACGACGGTGCTCGTCGGCGCGGATATTTATAGCCGGTCGGCGCGGCTCTCGATTTTTAACGACGGTGCTCGTCGGCGCGGATATTTATAGCCGGTCGGCGCGGCTCTCGATTTTTAACGACGGTGCTCGTCGGCGCGTCCGCTCGGATTATTTATAGACGCCGGCTCGTCTCTAGATATTTATCGACGGTGCTCGTCGGCTTTCCGCTCGGATTATTTATAGACGCCGGCCCGTCTCTCGATTTTTAACGACGGTGCTCGTCGGTCTTCAAATGATACCATATACCCGGCCGAACAGCTCGGGCCTTCACATCGAGCGCTGGGCTCGGATACCATATACCCGGCCGAACGGCTCGGGCCTTCACATCAAGCGCTGGGCTCGGATACCATATACCGGACCGAACGGCTCGGGCCTTCACATCGAGCGCTGGGCTCGGATACCATATACCCGGCGGAACGGCTCGGACCTTCACATCGAGCGCTGGGCTCGGATACCATATACCCGGCCGAACGGCTCGGGCCTTCACATCGAGCGCTGGGCTCGGATACCATATACCCGACCGAACGGCTCGGGCCTTCACATCGAGCGCTGGGCTCGGATACCATATACCCGGCCGAACGGCTCGGGCCTTCACATCGAGCGCTGGGCTCGGATACCATATACCCGGCCGAACGGCTCGGGCCTTCACATCGAGCGCTGGGCTCGGATACCATATACCCGGCGGAACGGCTCATCGAGCGCCGGGCTCGGATACCATATACCCGGCTCGGGCCTTCTATTTCAAGCATCGCTTGTATCCCATCTGACGCCGCCAAACGGCTGGGGTCTTCACATCGAGCCGGGCTCGATACCATATACCCGGAACGCTCGGGCCTTCACATCGAGCCCGGGCTCGGATACCATATACCCGGCCAGCGGGCCTTCACATCGAGCGCAGGCTCGGATACCATATACCCGCGGGCCTTCACATCGAGCGCTGGGCTCGGATACCATATACCCGGCGGAACGGCTCGGGCCTTCACATCGAGCGCTGGGCTCGGATACCATATACCCGGCGGAACGGCTCGGGCCTTCACATTGAGCGCTGGGCTCGGATACCATATACCCGGCGGAACGGCTCGGGCCTTCTATTTCAAGCATCGCTTGTATCCCATACGCAGCCCGGCCAAACGGCTCGGGGTCTTCACATCGAGCGCTGGGCTCGGATACCATATACCCGGCCGAACGGCTCGGGCCTTCACATCGAGCGCTGGGCTCGGATACCATATACCCGGTGGAACGGCTCGGGCCTTCACATCGAGCGCTGGGCTCGGATACCATATACCCGGCCGAACGGCTCGGGCCTTCACATCGAGCGCTGGGCTCGGATACCATATACCCGGCCGAACGGCTCGGGCCTTCTATTTCAAGCATCGCTCGTATCCCATACGCAGCCCGGCCAAACGGCTCGGGGTCTTCGGGTTCGAGCCCGTGGCTCGGATATAAACCTCCCGGCCGAACGGCTCGGGGGCCTTCGTCTTCGAGCCTCTGGCTCGGATATAAACCTCCCGGCCGAACGGCTCGGGGGCCTTCGGCACTAGTACAGATCATATAACTGACAGAACAAATAACAGAAAAACTGACCATGGTCATGAGGATGGCCCAATTATCCGGCGTCGTTCATCTTCACGTTCCAGATCAGGCGCGTTCCCTCAGACGGCGCCAATTTGTTCCTGTCTGGAAGCTGAGAAAACGAACCTGCCGGTATGACGTGTCTGGAAGGTTGACCGCATCCCCATGACCCGGTGGATGATCTGTCCGTTACGTTGACCGAGTCGTCTGGAGTCCTCCTCCGGTCAACTGTACCTGTATCCATCGACCGGGTTCCCCCGGTCTCCTGGCCCAGGGGGGCGCCCTCGGATGGATGAGTGAGCTGGTCGTGAAACTGACCGAGTCGTCGTGACCCGGAAGGGTGGATGCCTCTGAACCGACCGAAGAGGAGCTGCACCAATTTGTTCCTGTCTGGAAGCTGAGAAAACGAACCTGCCGGTATGACGTGTCTGGAAGGTTGACCGCATCCCCATGACCCGGTGGATGATCTGTCCGTTACGTTGACCGAGTCGTCTGGAGTCCTCCTCCGGTCAACTGTACCTGTATCCATCGACCGGGTTCCCCCGGTCTCTGGTACCTCGGTCCTCGAGGCGAATCCCACAAATGTATGAGTATCCAGATAATAATAGAATATTGAAATAAATGCAAAGAAGGTACGAGAACGTACCCTGGCCCAGGGGGGCGCCCTCGGATGGATGAGTGAGCTAGTCGTGAAACTGACCGAGTCGTCGTGACCCGGAAGGGTGGATGCCTCTGAACCGACCGAAGAGGAGCTGGGTCCGGAGGTGACAACGCGGAGCCGAATGTGGCATGAATCTGAAAGGTGACACACAATCGGAATACAACGGCGACACGACCGGCGTACGACATCGGCTCGCAGGCCGGAATGTGACAACGGCGCGTAGACCGGAACACTAGGCAAAGTCGGCACCAGGACTGCCGGTAAGTGCCGGAGGAGGGCTGCTCCGCGCGGAGGCTGCCGGCGAGGGAGCTGCTGTGCGCGCGGAGGCTGCCGGCGAGGGAGCTGCTGTGCGCGCGGAGGCTGCCGGCGAGGGAGCTGCTGTGCGCGCGGAGGCTGCCGGCGAGGGAGCTGCTGGGGAATGATGGCGACGGCACAGCGCCTACGTCGCGAGGAGGAGGAGAGCAACGGAAGAAGTTGCCGGCGAAGGCCGGCGAAGGCCGGTGATGACCCCGGCAAACCGTGCAAGATGGAGAGGAAAGCTCCCCCTCCGTTTCTCTCTCTCTGGCGGCGGAAAAAACCCCCCCTCTTCTCTTTTCTGTATCGTGCCCTTAAAGAGCAAGAAACCCTTCCCCCTCAAATGACAAAACTGCCCTCTCCTCATATCTCTTTACCGGATCAAATATGTTTACTTCTTTGATGATATACAGGATTCTTCCCCAATGCAATTATCGATTTGTTATTAATGCAAATTTGAGTTGCTTCATTGTGTTTAAATTTTATCTCCTTTAGCAAGCTTCTTAGCCATATAGCATAACTAACACATGAGGATGCCACAATGTACTCTGCTTCACAAGTGGAAAGAGTAACAATAGGTTATTTTTTTGACATCCAAGAAAATGTCGTATCTCTAACGAATAATGCAAAGCCGGAAGTACTTCTCCGCTCATCATAGTCTCCACCCCAATCACTATCTGAATATCCAACAAGTTGAAAATTGTTAAAGTGAAAATAAAATAGCCCGTGATTCAGAGTACCTCTTACAAGACCGACTCCATATAATATATTCGGTCGAGTGCAAGTTAGGTACCGCAAGCTTCCCACCAAGCTTCTGAAACATGTGAGATCAACCGTCTTTCCTTCATCACTCTTGGATAACTTTGTTATGTAGGCCACCGGTGTGTTAATTAGATTACAATCATCCATTCTAAATCTCTTGAGGACCTCCTTTTCATATTGTTCTTGAGTCATAAATATGTTATCAACTCCTTGTTTCACCTCCAAGCCAAGAAAGTAGGACATAAGTCTCATATCAGTCATATCAAATGCCTTTGTCATAGCTTCCTTAAAAAGTTTTATCATTTGAGGTGAACTTCCTGTCAAGATTAGATTATCTACATATAATGATACCAATAAGATGTTATCATTATCTGCTCTTACATAAAGAGAATGCTCATAAGGGCATTACATAAAACCATTTTCTTTGATGTATCCATCAATTCTTGAATTTTATGCTCTCAGTGTTTGCTTCAAGTCATAGAGAGCTTTCTTCAATTTCAACACCTTTCTTTCATGCCCCCACTTGATATAGTCAGCCGGTTGTTTAACATAAACTTCTTCTTCTAAGTAGCCATTAAGAAATGTCGATTTGATATCAAGCTAAAATATTTGCCACTTTAGTTGAGCAGCTAAAGAGATTATCAACCTTATAGTCTCCATTCGGACAACGGGAGCAAACACTTCTTCGTAGTCAATGTCGCCCTTATGTTTGTAGCCTTTTACCACAAGTCGTGCTTTGTACTTTTCTATTTCTCCTTGAGCATTTTTCTTCACTTTATAAACTCACTTCACACCAATGTGTTTATGGCCATCGGGCAAAGTAGTAAGATGCCAAGTTTCATTCTTCTCAATTGCCTTCATCTCTTCATCCATGGCTTTCTTCCATTTGTTATTTTTAATAGCTTCTTCAAAAGATACAATCTCTTCATTAGCATAAAGACAAATGAGATTAAGTGGAGTTGCCACCTCATATAATTCTTAAAGACTCTTTGTCTTTTATGGTGGAGGATTTTCTTCCTCCGAGGATGATGAAGAAGTAGGCGACGGTGGTGGAGTTGGTTCTTTCTCCTTCACTTGTTCTTTTTCTTAAAATTCAACATCTCTACTTATGATAATTATTCTGTTCACTGGATTATAGAGTCTATAAGCCTTCGATCTTTCATCATAGCCAATGAAAATGCAAGGTAAGCTTTTGTCATCAAGCTTCATTTTTCTTTGATCCGGAATGTGTGCATAGGCAATATACCTGAAAATCTTCAAATGAGATACACATGGTTTGTATCCAGTCCATGCTTCTTGAGGTGTAATTCCTTCTAGATTCCTTGTAGGAGATCTATTTAGCAAATATACCGCACAATTTACGGCTTCAGCTCAAAATTCTTTAGGCACTTCTTTTGTTTTTAACATACTTCAAACTATGTCAAGAATAGTTCGGTTCTTCCTTTCAGCAACTCCATTTTGTTGAGGGAAGTAAGGCGCGGTTAAAGGCCTCCAAATGCTATGATTTTTACAGAATTTTTTAAATTCTTTTGAGGTGAATTCACCACCATGATTTGATCGCATTGCCTTGATAGAATAGCCAGATTGATTTTCTACCAATCCTTTGAATTCCTTGAACTTCTCAAAAACATCGTCTTTATTCATCAAAAGATAGACTCAAGTTTTCCTGTTGAAATCATCAATAAATGTTAGAAAATATCGACGACCTCCAAAGGAGGTCGAAGTGATTGACCCACATATGTCTATATGAATGAGTTCAAAAGGCTTCTTAGCTCGGTTGTACGATTCATTTGGAAAACTTGCTCTAGGGTGTTTGCCAAGAACACACCCTTTACAAATATCATCTTGGGTATTAATATGAAGAAGATCATTCATCATTCCTTTGCTTGAGAGAAGCTTTAGAGCTCTGAAGTTCACATGCTCGTACCTCATGTGCCATAGCCATGTACTATTCTTTATGCATACACTTAAACATTTTACAATAACATGCTTAATATCAAGAGAAAATATCCTATTTTTAGACATAGGAATATGAGCAATAAGTTTGTTTTGCTGTCTCAAACGAAGACTACCATCTTTTAGTTGCATATTAAAACATTTCTCAAGCAATTGTAAGACTAATAATATTAGTTTTCATGTCAGGCACATAATAAACATTAGTGATGTATGTATGAGCTCCATCTTTAAGTTTGATGAGAATCTTACCAACGTCTCTTACTTAGACTTTGGACGCATCTCCAAACGAGACTTGTCCATTCACCGTTTCATCCAACTCGGCAAATATATCTTTATGCCCGCACATATGATTGCTTGCCCCGGAGTCTAAGTACCACAAATTCTTGTTTGTGTGGAATCTCCATCCTTTCTTGCTAGCAAAACTACATCATTGGCATTGCCCTCATTTGATGCGTAATTAGCATTCCCTTGCACATTGTTAGAGCAGCATTCCGATGCATAATGTCCAATTTTTTTGTAAGTATAACATCTTACATTTCTTTTGTCATACCTTTGGTCTCTACCTTGATTGTTGTCTTTACTTCTTCCTCGGCCTCAAGCAAAGCCCCTGCCATGGCCTCTACCTCGGCCACGTCCACGGAAGTCACCACGGCTATCGTCGTTTTCTTGCGAACCTTCGATCTTTAACTCTTCTTGCTGGTCAATAATCATGAGCTTGGTTTGTAGAGCCTGCTCTGTAGGCTCTCTACGTCTTCTTTGCATTCTTGCTTTATGAGCTTGTAGAGAGCTTAATAGTTCTTGCACCTTCATTTATTTCACAACTTTTGATTCTTCTATGGCCGCAACTACATAGTCATACCTTGGCTCCAACGATTGTAGAATTTTCTCTACGACGCGACTATTTTCAACGTCATCGTCATTTCTTCTCAATTGATTGACAATAATCAATACCCTTGTAAAGTAGTCTGATACACTTTCGGACTCTTTGATCTTCAACGATTCAAATTCCCCTCTTAGGATTTAAAGGCGAATACTTTTTGATCTTTCATCACCTTTGTATGCTACTTTAGGATCTCCCATGCCTTTTTGAAAGGTGTAGCTTCGGCTACTTTCTCAAAAGTAACTTCATCAAGAGCTTTCTTATCTTCTCTTTTGTTCCGTCAAATTGTCGTCCTCTGTGCCTCCGTTTGGTCGACTCCTTCTTGAGGCGCTTTATAGCCTCTTTCAACAATATCTCACAAGTCTTCGCTCTTCAGTAAAACACTCATTTGTATACTCCAATTACCATACTTCAAATCAGTAAGACGAGAGATAGGAAGCATCGACATGACTTTGATACCACTTTGTTGGGAAAAAAAATTATGGGAGAAAAAAAATTATGGAAGAGAAGGAGAATAAAAATAAAATGCTTCACTTACTTCGTTAATGAAAAAGGTACATATTTATAGGTATATTTATAGGTTTATTGGATAACCACTAATAATATAGATTTTTTTTTAATTCTATCTCCACGAGACTCTTATCTTTATCATGACACCTCATTAAATTCTATTATATCACGACTCTCATCAATAATTGTCATCGCATCATTCTATCTTCATAAATTTTTATCAACAACTTTTATCTCTCAAAATAAAATTTAATTCTCAACACTAATTACTCTAAAATCCTGAGAATTGTTGAAATTATTGTTTAGTCCTTATGTGATAAATGGATCGGGCAGTTTGTTAAACTCGCATTAGGCTAATTATAGCATTGCCAAAAAAAATAAGCCTTCTCTCCTTCAAATTAGGATTTTAGAGCGGCTAAAATTTTTTAGTATTTTTATTTATTTATTTTTTTTTATCTCAAATCTTGTTCATTTTGTGTTTTTATAAATCTTCCCGCTTATTTTTTATTCTGCTCATTCATTAAATTCGCAAAGGGATGTCGACCGCCGCCGCCGACGTTAAGAGCCCCTCGCTGGCACCGCCGGCGAGCCTCTTAATCCGGCGACGCGGGAAGCCCGTCCCGGCGGCGCTGGACCTCGCGCCCCTCGCCGTCGCCCCGCCGCACACGGCCAAGGTGGAAGGCGAGTACACCAGCCTCCGCGACGTCATGGGGGGGCCAGCGCCGGCGTCGGGTCTCCCATCTCCGGCCACCACACCCGGAGCAGAGGTCCGCATGAAAAACCGCCTGGTGCAGCAGGCGGCGCAGGCGTACTTGCAACCGACGCCCACGGCGGCCGCCATTCACCGCCGCCGTGGGCTCCTCCTCAACTCCGACGTCTCCTGCAGCGAGCACCTCTCCCACTGCCTCCGCTTCTTCGGCGGATTCTGGCGGTCCGTTTGGCAGTCCCTATTCCCGTTAGAACCCCACAGCGTCGTTCTAATCCACATCAAATACTGACTCTCTAACAAATTCACAAATCAAAAGCGCGCGCGCGCGCACACACGCCGCAGTTCGATTTGCACAACGTCAATTCATTCTTCCAGGTCCCCTATTTCATCAAATCTTTATCTATATCTTATTCTCTCTTTTTTCCTCACCAAATCAAATCGATGGTAATTCCGTACGTAATTAAATACATCATTTGCGTTGTCGAGATGGGTTCTGCTTCGCGTCTGTGCCAAGCAGGGCTTCTGCCAATTCCTCCAGTTCATCATGTTTCTTCTTCTTCTTTGATGAAGTACCTTTAACCTTCTGCACCATCAATAAATTCCATTATTTTCTGCTTCTATTCTGTCATTATATCTCGTGTTGAAATTGGGAAGCCAATTACCTCACTGGACGATCTGCTGGAGATGACGTAGCGGAGGACATCTTGGAAGAGGGTGTAGCCTCTCTCTGTGAAGTTCCTGAGGTAGAAGACGAGGAGTTGGCCAAGCTTAGGCCTCAGGTTTCTGAACCTCTCCTCGATGTTGGGCTCATACTGCATCACCACCGGGCGCAGGAAGGCCTCGTAAACCAGATCAGTTCCCTGCAAATTAAAGGCGATCGAGCAACATAATTAGATTCAGAGATTGGGGCGTGCATGGTTGATGGATGGCATATATGTATCTGTCTGTACCTTGGTTTGGGGGTACCACAAGTAGACCAAGAAGGCCAGCTTGGCCTCGCCGTACATGGGTATCCTGGAATTTTGAGGACAAAGCTTGAGGCATGCACAAGACAGAAAGGAAAAGAAGGAAGGAATTAGAAGATGAAGAAACAGAAGTGAATGATTATTACAATGAGATGAAGCACTCGAAGAGCATTTCGATGGCTGTCAGCGTCGCCACGATGATCCTGCAGATGCAGATTTTGAGACTTGTAATCAGAGATTTTTTTTATTGTTTAGGCGAAATGGTCCTTATAATTTTGGCGTTATGATTTTACTCCAGTTTCACTAATATTGTTATTTTTCAGTGTAAAGACACCCTGAGGCTCAATCCTAACTTAAACTCCCATTCAGCTCAATCCTAACCTAATTCCTCCTTGGCTTAAACCAAACCGACCCCGAAAGAACCAAGTTGAGCCCAATACAACCTATTTTAGAGCAGGCTAAGCTAAGTCGAGCCACAAGTGGCCCGTGATTGCCATTTTACTAAGAACTCTAATGAAATTTCGGTTTAGTAGCCAAATAGCCTTTAAAGTGCTACACTGCTTTCCCTCTAAAGAACTGATTCCCTGCACAGCAAAGCAAACCAAATTGAACAATCCTGTAATTGTTATCAGCCTGATGGCGACAAACTTGGGTTACTAAAAAGATAACAAAAGCCACGTAGATGTCGAGTTAAAGTTCATGGCTTGCAGGTCTGGATCACCAATACAACTCTCCACAAACATTCCCCTTTAAACTATCGGATTAAAGCCTGTCTAAGCTAATCAAAATGGTGGATAAACAATGAATCAATCATCAGTACTAGAAACTGATTGGATTGCACTTGTTCTTCCTGATCAGCAATGGTGCAAGAATGTACCAGTATTGGCACCAGAACCGGAGCTGAACCGTGTAGTTGCCATGTTTCTGCTCCAACGTCTTGAAGCATTCGAAAGCTGGATAAGCGTAGCCAAAGAACACCCTGCCATAGAATTTCCTCCAATTCAGAGCAATTGTTGAGGTAAAAAGAACAGTGAACGAGATAAAGCAGATCATTTTCGAAAAAGAAAAGAAGAGAGAGAGAGAGAGAGAGAGAGAGAGAGAGAGAGAGAGGAGAGGAGAGAACTCACAGAAGAACTTTGGAAATATACCCGGCAAACATCTTCAGATCAATCCTTCAAAGCTAAGCCTTCCTCCTGAAATGAACACAAGGATTCATGAAGGAGCTTACGAAAATGGAGACAGATCATTAAATTTTCAGACGTGGACTTGCCCGAGGAAGGAGATGGACTCCAAAGATCAATTAGACAGAAACAAATTGATTTGAAGGAAGAAAACTTGACTATAATTTGCTGCAATTGAGAAGTGGAAGTTGGGCAGAGAAGGGAAGAAAGCAGCGGTTGCTTCAGAAACAAGGACGAATTTATGGATTAATTTCACGGACGAAAATACTCTCGTTAGCCCTCCTCGATCATGAGAGGGGCGAGGGGCATTTCGGTCTTCTCGGAAGCCGCAGCCAGTAGGGGACAAGTTTAGTTGAGAAATTAATATTTTTAAGAGAGGTAAATCATTTTTTCTTTTTCTAGAATGTGCAATGCTTTGACCTGTTGACCTAATTTATGTTCAACTTTTTTCTTCTCTTCGTATTTTTGTTTCTAATAGATGTAAAAAATTGAAAATAAACATTGGAAGGAGACCGGCGTTTGAGATTTGGAGACCCATATGATCTTTGAATTGATGGTTAACTTGTTCAAAGATCTTGTTCAAAGAAGAGCAAATGTCATTTGACAATAAATTAAAAGGGATATTCTTTATTATTAAAGGGTTTTTTATTAATAAAAGGGTGTCTTATTTGTTGTTTTTTTTTTCAAATCTATTCCTATAAATCACATAGCCTCAATAATAGTTGTAAAATTTTAAAATACCAAAAATTATATATATATATATATAAACGTAATGTCATATGATTTTTATTTTTTTTTGAAATCCTACTATATGAGTTATAGATTTTATAAATATATACATTTAAAATGACCACAAATTGTAAAATACCTAGTTCTAAATTTTTTAAAAAAATATTGAAACATGTAAAATTCTAAAAATATATAAAAAATAACTAAAAATGTAAAACTTATAGATATTAAAACCGATCATAAAACATATTTTTTTTTTTTAAAAAAAAAGAGATTATACGTACACACATTTAAGGAAAATAGATTTCTCATAAACTTATAAAATTTGTATCATTTGATTTTAATTATTTTTAAATTCGTCACTATTATTTTTTTTGAAAAATACTTTTTATTATATTTTTTAAATCTATAACTTATACAAATAGAGATGTCTGATCGATCTTGGTGATAATGTACCTAGATTTTGTAAGTACTCCAGGTAAGATTTGACGTAATCAATCTGGTTCAGTTAGGTCCTATTATATTTGATCCTTGTATCTAAGTATATAGAAACTTAGAAGTACAAAAAGTCAAGTGAAAGATGCAGCTAGCGAGAAGGATGACATAAGAAAGAATCGACGGGATTGGTGCGTCTGAGAGACAAGGTTCTGTGGAAGAATATGCTGCGGATGAAAAAAAAGCGCACAATATTTTCAAGGGATGAGAAGCCGGAGTGAAAGACTGCTCGAGTAGAAGGCCGAAAGATGGGTTCAGGTGAGTCCAATTTCGAACGGTTGAAATCACCCAAGCAACCAGACCAGTCAAGACAAGGCTGACGATCCAAGCATCTGGACCACCAGGGTGCCCGAAGGGCACCTCAATACTGCGGATCAGCTTTTAGGTCCATATTAGCACTGGTCTGGGCACCCGGACATGGTCCAGACGCCCGAAGATGAAAAAGTTTATCTCGTTGCCGTTGCATGGAGATAGAGGTTACCTCGCTAGGGGCGCCCAGAGAGGGTCCGGGTGCTCAAATCGTGCCACATCAGCAAACCACTAGTTTCAACCAGTGGGCTATAAATAAAACCCTGGTCACAGTGATTTTGTACAACACACTCTGTAATCTTTCTCTGTACTTGAATTTCTATACTCTCAACACTATAAGTGTTAGTGTGTGCACTAATGTGTCAAAACGCTCCTTATGTATTTTATGGATAATCATTTTATAAAGGAAAGTATTTATCATTAATTATTTACTTTTCTATACGTATACGATTAATGATAAAGTCTCATAGATTAATAGGTATATAAATATGAAAATAGTCTTTGATCGGATAGATATCTAGAGGGGACATGGATATCTAAATTAACACTGAGTATGACTAAGTTGAGATAAACCAAGGGATGGATATTCAAGTTATACTTGGGGGGTGCCTTGAGTTTAGAGGTACATTGGACACCACCCGCTTAAGAGGAAACCACATATTACACATCATTGGTCATTCCTCTTATGAATGAGTGTAATTGATCTTTTGACTTCACATCATTTATTCTATGCGTGAAGTTATGTGCTTTAACGCTGTTAAAAGCAGTCTTTAATCAAATTGTGATTAATATGGTAGTTGGGTATATGACAAAGCGTAGAGAGAATAATGTTGAGTCAATAGAGGATTCATCGCTCTCTTAGATTAGGAGTTAATATCCTGGCCACTTGAATTGTGATTAATTCTAGCACCACCTACCTAGCTCTGCCGTAGTCGTTGACATCACCTATGTCTCAACCTTAGTCGTTGACATCCACTCTGGCTCAATATCAAATCCTAACATCGCCTATGTCTCGGGCAGTCGTCGACATCCACTCTGGCTCAATCTCAGATCTTGGCATTATCTATGTCTCAGCCCCAGTCACCGACATCGCTCCCAGTTCAATCTTAGATCTCAGCGCCACATATGTCTCGGCCCCAGTTGCCAACACCCCTTCCGGCATAGTCTCAGATCTTGACGTCTCGTATCGATCTCAATCGCTGACTTCATCTACTCCCAAGGTCATTTACCATGTCTCATTCAGTCAAAGTCGTGTTGATCTATCAGTTAAAATCAAGATCAATCAAATATGACTCAAAGGTAATTGGACTCTATTCGAATGAGGCTCAGATCTAATTGAATCAGCTTAATACGCTCATTCCAGTGATTTAAGTTTCTTTAAGTGCAAGTCAACTTCAATAACTCCTATCTAAGCTTCTAATCCTAACTTCCGTCTCAGTCATTATTCTGCCCCTGTCTTAGCTCTCAACCCTAACACATTCCCGGGCACAACTTTTGATAGTTGATATCCTCTATGTCTCAGTTCCCGATTCTGAGACTCATCTTGGTTTTAGTCATCGACATTGCTCCTATCTTAGCTCTCAATCTCGACATACTCCTTGGCTCAGCTTCAAATAGCTGACATCCTCCATATCTTGGCTCTTGATCTTGACATCCGTCTCGGTCTCAGTCACCAACATCGCTCCTATCTTAATTTAGACTCAGATATCTTCTGATTCTTAGTGCCCAACCTTGATACATCCAGTCTCGGCTTCAGATTCAGACATCCTCCATGTCTCAACTCCCGACCTCGATACACCATATGTCTTAGTCTCAAATCTTGACACCACCTACCTAGCTTGGCCTCAGTCGTTAATATCACCTATGTCTCGGTCTCAGTCGTCAACATCCACTCTGGCTCAGTATCAATCCCGAAATCACCTATGTCTTGGCCTCGGTTGTCAACATCCAATTGGATTCAGTCTTAGATCCCAACACTATCTATGTCTGAGCCTCAGTCGCCAACATTCACTCCAACTCAATATTAGATCCCGGCACCATCTATGCCTTAGCCCTAGTTGCTAACACCACTTTCAGTTCAGGCTCAAATCCCAGCACCATCTATGTCTTTGCCTCATCTGCAAACACCGCTTCTAGTTTAATTTCAAATCCCAGCGCCACTTATATCTCGACCTTAATTGCTAACATCCCTTCCAACTTAATATCCGATCTTGGGGTCTCATCTTAGCCTTCGTCGTCGACTTTTGTCTACTTTTAAGGCCACTCAACACCAACTTCAATTCCCATTTCCTCATTCTCGGAACAGGCCCACATTCTATATGGCCTATTGAAGGCACGAGAGTGGCATGTGAGTAAGGAGGTTGTGCAACCGTCTCATTATTGAAATCATTTCTCTGCGAATACTCCAAAACATATATCATTGGATGAATGGAGAAGCAATTATAGGATTATTAGATCTGGTCTCCTAGATACCTCTTCCAAACACGTGACACTTAGTGAATGATGAGACAACTAATGACTGTCAGATCTAGTCCTCTCAGAAACTCATACTGTTGGGGTTGTAAGGTTGCAAACATAGTCTCACATTGAAAACACATGGAAAAGATCATGAGTTTATAAGAGAAAGATATTTCCATTGGTATGAGACCTTTTGGGGAGAGCCCAAGAGCAAAACTATGAGTGCTTAGGTCCAAAGTGGACAATATCATACCATTGTGAAGATATCTAAATTCTTTTCAATCCAACAATTGGTATCAGAACTCTGACTGCCAGAAGATTTAACTGTCGACTGTGCACAAGAGTTATGGTATGATTGAGCCATGTGGGTACAATATTAACCTCGAACAAAGAAAGTGGGGGCTCCTATGTTCGGATCAAGAGAACCAGACACCAGGCAGGAAGTCCTAGTTGCGGCTAGGCAAGGAAGTCCTAGTAGGTCGGGTGGACCAAGGGGCAGGAAGATCTGGTGGGTCGAGGATCGGACGTGGGAAGTCTGTGATCCTTTGTTTGAGGGGGGGGATTGTTGGGGTTGCAAGGTTGCAAACATAGTCCCACATTGAAAACACATGGGAAAGATCATGGATTTATAAGAGAAAAGATATCTCCATTGGCATGAGGTCTTTTGGGGAGAGCTCAAGAGCAAAACTATGAAGGCTTAGGCCCAAAGTGGACAATATCATACTATTGTAGAGATATCTAAATTCTTTTTGATCCAACACATACAAGGATGATAGAGGAGAATGCTCTACAGTAGTTGATGTAACGCCCCAGCCCGGGTGGGCCCCACCCGGACCGAACCGGAAATGCCACCAGAATTGCCCATCGGGTTGACAACTAGCTCTAAAGACCATCGGAGGTCCTTTCAGCGTGCTTTGTCCTCACTCGGGCGCACCCTGGAAAACTTCCCAGGAGGTCACCCATCCTCAGATTTCTCCAAGTCAAGCACGCTTAATTTTGGAGTTCTTAAGTTTGGGCTTCTGAAAAGAAAGGTGCACCTTGGTGATATGAATAGTATCATCTAACCTTTTAAGTCATATTTAACCAGAATCTCAGAACCGGGATATTACAATCACCCCACTTAAAGACACAACATTCTCGTTGTATAAGCACGAATCACACCACAGACAAATCCTAGAATCTCCCTCGCTAGGTGGTGCCCTGGGTGCTCCTGCCACAAGCGCACTCACGGTCGCAAGGTCTCTCTGATACCATCTGTAACGCCCCAGCTCAGGCAGGCTCCACCCGGACCGAACCGAGAACGCCATCAGAATTACCCATCGGGTTGGCAACTAGCTCCACAGACCACCGGGGGTCCTTTCAGCGTGCTTTGTCCCCACTCGCACGCACCCTAGAAAACTTCCCAGAAGATCACCCATCCTCAGATTTCTCCAAGCTAAGCACACTTAACTTTGGACTTCTTAAGTTTGGACTTCCGAAAAGGAAGGTGCACCTTAGTGATATGGATAGTACCATCTAACCTTTTAAGTCATACTTAACCAGAATCTCAGGACCGAGATATTACATCTGACATGAAGATACTCTCCTAACAACTATATATACACTCATGAAGGTAATGAAAAGGGGATCCCTATTCCAATTTCTAAACTCTCTTCCAGGTTTTCTTCTTCTTCTCCATCTTCTTCCCACATACTACCTTAAGCAAATCCTAACTTGAGTATCGAAGTGATCTACGGGGACTCCCAAGCGCTAGTCTAATTTGATCCAATCCTGGGAGGAGGATTCGGCTCCTAAGCAACCATAATCCTCTTGTCCTGTCATAGCGACCTCTATTGGGGGTCAGAAATCAATGCCTAAGGTCGAGACTTCAGAGAAGTGAAAGTCAATGCCCAAGACTGAGAAATTAAAATAGGGACCTGCGACTAGACCAATGATTGAGACTGGGGCATCGAATAAGTCGACAATCGAGGCTGAGATTTCAAAAATATATCAATCAAAATGAAGGATTGAAAGATATTCGGAGGCAGGTGAGAGGCTTGTGATGTCTAAGGACGAGGTTGAATTGGGAAGCAAAATCGCTTGAGTCTGAGTGGTTTTGCTGATTGTTTAGAAAATCAGAAATTGAGACTTGTGTTGCACGTAGTTTTCTAAAACAAATTTGTCCTCTCCGGACGAACGCTTTCACAGATAGAACTACCTTGAGTGCACAACAGAGAGAAAGAATGGGGGAACAAAGGTGGAGTAGTTTCTTTTGCTATTGATTTCATTGTGGCTTATCTTTCCAATGGAATTGTAGTTGTCAGTAGTTCTTCTAGTGTTAACCATTATAGTATTTTGTCTTAGAGTTCCACAAATGACTCCAATTTGTTCCGGTCAAACTATTGTAGATGGTCAATCCACTAGTCAATGAATGATCCGATGTGCACACTCTCTGAAGGTCGCCAATGAATGAGGATGAGACTATCATGAAATGCACCTCAATAGAGGGTTAGATTGATACTGGGGAGATCCCGGCAGGCAAATTCGGCACTCAAGTTAGAGTTTACTGATCTATGAAACTAGAGCAGCAGGGTAGATGATACCATAGAGCGTGTGTGTGAGAGGAGAAAATAGGAGGCCCTTGCATTTACCTTCTCTAGAGTTTATATAGCCGTTAGAAGAGCATTTCCAAGTCAACGTTGATGAGGGGTAGATGATACCGTATAGGGTGTGTGTGTGAGTTGAAAAAGAGGAGTCCCTTACGTTTACCTTCTCTGGAGTTTATATAGCCATCAGAAGAGCATTTCCAAGTGAGAGATGATGAGGGAACCATATCCGATAGCCATTAGTTGTATCCCCATCTGCTAAACACCACATGTTTAAATGAGAGCATTTAGGAAATCAGATGTAACAACCTCTCAACCACTTCTCTATTCATTTTGTGTCACGTGTTCCAGAATATTCACCATCATTGTGAGCATCTTCTTGGCAAAGCGGCTTTATTAATGAGGGTTATTGACTAGACATTTGGTGATTGAAAATTCAATAGAAAGTTGGCAAGGGAAAAGTCTAAATGGATCACGGAGGACCAGACACTTGGCACAAGATAGTAAGTCCAAGTGGATCATGAAGAATCGAATATTTGGCACGAGATGTAAAGTTCAAGTGGGTCAAAGGTTAACCAGACACTTAGTGAAGAAGCTCGGGCAGGTTGACTGAATGTTGGATAACGAGAAGTCTCAATGAGTCACGGATGACTTTAGAGTTGGGCAAAAGAACCTTGAACTCGAGATCAAAGTTAAGATTGTTGACGCAATCATGCCCAAGAAATATAGTTTTGGTGTTTGATAACATTTAAGATTGGGCTAATGAAAAGATATCTTATTTGTGGGATAAGTGTGCAGGGGAAATTTCTTGTATGTTGGAGATTGGAAGCAAGAAAATGAAAGTCAGTAAAATGGGGAGACTGCAGGCACGATGTCCAAGCAATTCGATATGAAGGACTTGGGAGAATACGGACATATTCTTGGGATCAAAGTAATAAGGGATCGCAAGAAAAGAATGTTGTGCTTATCCCAAGCTTCATATATAGATACTATCCTAGCTCATTTTATTATGCAAAACTCCAAGAAAGGTTTTCTACCTTTTCGGCAAGGAGTATCTTTATCTAAAAAGATGTCTCCAAAGACATCAAAAGAGATAGAGGAAATGAAGACAGTTCCTTATGCTTCAGCTGTAGGAAGCCTAATGTATACAATGTATGCACGAGACCGGATATCTGTTTTACCATTGGCATGGTTAGCAGATATCAAAGTAATCCAGGACAGGGACATTGGACTGCCGTAAAACATATATTAAAGTACCTGAGAAGGACTAGAGATTATATGTTGGTTTACCAAGCAGATGATTTGCTCCCTATGGATTACACAGATTCTGACTTCCAATTAGATAGGGACAATAGTAAGTCTACCTCAGGTTATGTGTTTACTTTAGGAGGTGGAGCCATAGCATGGAGGAATATTAAGCAGAAATGTGTTTCAGACTCCACCATGGAAGCTGAGTATGAGGCAGTCTCTAAGGCAGCCAAAGAAGTTGTATGACTCAGGAACTTCTTGTTAGGATCCTTCGTACGGCTAGAGAGGGGGGGTGTGAATAGCCGACCCCAAATTCTCGCGTTTCTTCCTACAATTTGTCAGCGCAGCGGAAAAACAAACAAGGAAACGAAAACAAGAAGATCAAACCTCAACGCGTCGATGTAACGAGGTTCGGAGATGATACTCCTACTCCTCGGCGTGTCCGTAAGGTGGACGAAGCCTCTCAATCCGTCGATGGATGAGTCCCCGGAAAACCGGCTAATACAATATACTCCTTGTGGGTGGAGAAACCTCGCCACAATATTCTTGCAACAGCAAGAAAGGAATACAACAAGAGATACAAGAAGACAAGAACAATGAATGTAAAAACACAGGTTTTCTTGCCTCCTTGATGAAGCAGCAGCCTCACACCACCAACAGCTGACGAGATATCCAGCCGAGAAGCTCACGCGAAGCTTCGAAGAAGAGCTCAACAAAGCTCAAGCACCAGAGCTCTGTAGCATAAGAGAAGAGGAAGAAGAAGAAGCAGCATCCCTCACCCCTTTATACCGCGAAGAAGACGGTGAAGAAACTGGCGTTGCGTCAGCTAGAACTCGATCGGTCTGCGACCGATCAGCCTAAGCGCGTGAAGCTTCATTTGTCACCGATCGGTCCCCGCACCGATCGGTGTCGCGATCAAGCCCCGATCGGTCCCGGACCGGTCGGGCCTGCGATCGGTCCCCCGATCGATCGATCTGAAGACGTACATGCGTACTACGTCGATGCGTGGACCGATCAGGCCTGGATCGGTCCACGGACCGATCCCAACTCGCTTCCTTCCGCGACATCGTCTCCCGATCGGTCGCCACGACCGATCGAGGAAGCTCCCGATCGGTCCACGGCGATCGAGATCTACTCGATAAGCACATCGATCGGTTCGTCGATCACGGACCGATCGGATAACAATGACTTGGTTTTGCCCAAACCAAGTCCCAAGCCTTCAAACCAACATTCGGTCAACCTCGACATGTTGGTATAAGACCGTTAGATTCGCTAGAAGACTCCTCCACCCAGTGTCCGGTCAATCCTTTGACCTACTTGGACTTTCCAACACCAGAAGTCCGATCATCCCTCATCCAGGATTTTCCTTCCCAGCTTCACTCACGGGACTTTCACCGCCTCACTCAGGATTTCCACACGCCTAACATCCAGTTAGGACTTTCTCACCGGCCTGGCTTCACTCACGGGACTTTCCCACCGCCTGGCTTCACTCACTGGACTTTCCACACTGCCTAACATCCACTAGGACTTTCCCGGCTTCACTTACCGGGACTTTCCAACCGCCTAACATCCCAGTTAGGACTTTTCCGATGCCAAGTCTCCATACTTGGACTTTTCCATGCCAAGTCTTCATACTTGGACTTTTCGTGTGCCAAGCTCCTGCTTGGACTTTTCCTTGCCAAGTCTCTATACTTGGACTTTTCCAGGCCAAGCTCCTGCTTGGACTTTTCGTGCCAAGTCTCCATACTTGGACTTTTCGAATCAGGTCAACCAGGCCAACCTTGACCTACGGTTGCACCAATAATCTCCCAAACATCTATTCTTGTCCCACATCAAGAATAGACTCTCTCACCAGTGTCAAACATCAACATGCAACACAACTAGGTCAACCTTGACCTAAGGTTGCAACAATCTTCCTGGTCAAACATCAAAATACAACTCGAGTCACGTCAACTCGAGTCGGTCAACCAGGTCAACCTTGACCTAAGGTTGCACCAACAATCTCCCACGATGTTTGACAAAACCATAATCAAGTTAGGTTAAACCGATAACCTTAACTCGGGTTTTCCAATGTTCTTCCTTGAACATTCTTTCCAAACTCCAATATTCTCCTTGAACGTTTCTCCCCAAACTTAGGTTAACCCGATAACCTAACTTGGGTTCCCCAATAATTCTCCCCCTTTTTGACACACATCAAAAAGAATTCCAATGTTCTTCCTTGAACATTCCTTGACATTCTTCCCCTAGCTTAGGTTAACCCGATAACCTAACTTGGGTTTCCCAATAATTCTCCAATGACTACTCTCCCCTTTTTGACACACATCAAAAAGAAAAAGGAGGGTATCAAGGTCAAGAGTTTCTTCCTAATGAAAGTCCCATACCTTTCATTTGAAACTCTTAATTTCCCCCTTGATACTAAACTCAACAATCAACTTAGTGATAATCCCATATCACTAATCCTTAAAAGTCTTTTGGAGTAAAAACTCCCCCTAAAGGTCAACTCCCCCTTGACCATTGCACCAACAATGTCTTGGCGAGTTTCAAACCTTTAGAAACCCGAAACTCAACTCCCAAAAACTGAAATTTCAGACATCCAGTCGAATTTCAGCACATTGGCACACTATCAGACCTCACTGGATCGGTTACTAGACCGATCCACAGCACTCTGGATCGGTCCAGTGACCGATCCAGCCCTCCCTGGATCGGTTCGGTGACCGATCCAGACTCTGATCACAGGGATTTCTGATTTTTCTTCTCCCGAAATTCAGAAACCCCTAATAAATTCCATAAAATTCCAAAAATTGTGAAATTTTGAGGATACATTCCTCTTAACATATACTATCAAGGAAAAATAGTTTTATATGAAAATAACTTCCATTTTTCAATCTTGATACAAAGTTCAAAAACTTTGAAATATTTCAAGTTTAACTCAACTTTGTATCACAATGTTCAATGATGAATGCTATCACTAAGATGACTTCATCAAGGTTTTACAAATCAATTTCAAAATGATTTTAAACCTTTTAATTTAGGACCATAATCTTAGGGCTAAATGTACATGACTTGTACACAAGATTTTCCTATGATCCTCCATTTCTTGAATTAGGCTCATCTAGGTACAAGAACTATGCACCTTGATCCTAACTCATGATCCTAATATCTCACACACATCTAAAGTGTATCAAACACATCCATGTCAATTTTGATGTGAGATATGGGTTTAGGTATCTTAGACTAAGGTCTCATGCATTTTCTAAACACAAATTTGATCTCAATATCAAAATGTGTTTTTCATCCTTAAATCAATTCAATTGATTATTAATGCAAGAGATGATGACATGACATAAAATGATATCAAAAATGAAAAACATGTGTCAATGTCATGATGTCATGGCATAAAGTATGAAAACTTAAATAGAGCATGACATATAAACTAGCCTAAGCACTATCATGACATTTCAAATGATGATAAAACTAAACATGATGTCATGACATGTCATATGGCAAACAACCATGGTAAGTTAACACAAATAAAATACCTAGATTACCTATCTAAGTATCCTTAATCACTTAGTTAACTTAAATTCTAATCCTAGATTGCCCAAAGTGCTCCAAGAAAATGTCAAAATCCAAATTGGCATTTCTTGATCTCTTGTTTGATTTATACCATTTTAAAAATTTTACAAGAGTAGCACTTCTAAATTAAGGCCCGGATTGCCTTGATTACCTAAGAGAATATCAAAAATCCCAATTTGATATTTCTCTAGGTTTTTCCACATTGTGTCAATTTAAAGTAAGATTAATATATTCTCACTTTGGCACACTTTACTCTTCCAAGGAGTGAATGATAAAGATTATTCCATTTCATTTCAAAGGTTCCCAAAAACCTTGAAAATGCTCCTTGAGTGTCAATTTCCTCAAAGTTGGGTTAACTACCCTTCTTATTGGAGTTGACACTCTCTAACCCATCTATGGGGTAGAAAATGCTCCTAGGAACCCAATACCTACTTGAGCTCATTGGGTTCACTAAATATTCACTAGGGATGACTTCCTAGCAACCCTCCTAATGACCCTCTTAGGCTTTAAAGCCTTGGTCATTTGGGTCTCATCAAGGTCAACTATAGGGGTGACTCCCTTGTGACCTTGGTAATGGTCTTTCTAGCCTTAGGTTTTGTTCCATAATCGAATGGAACATTATGATAGGTGGGCTTGACCATTTGGGACTTAGGTTTGTGACCCAAACCCTTTTTGTCCTTGGACATTGGTTTTTGACCCTTAAACCCTAGAGATGACTTCTCCAAGTTTTTAAGAGCCTTTTCCAAAGTATCAAGTCTTGACCTCAAGACTTGATTCTCCTTCTCTAATACCTCAATTTTTGATTTGTCATTCTTCTTTGAGGCATTCCTAGGCATGTGTCTAGTTGATTTGGGGTTTCTACCTAGGTTTTCCTTAACCTTAGAAGTGTTAATCCTAGGGTTAGCATTCCTAGTAGTATCCCTATCTAGGTTGACATGTTTAGCACCTAAGCACATGTATTGATTTCTAGTGTTAACATGCTTATCATTATTGACTAATGCAATAAAATTACTAGCATGTATCCTACTAGACTTGCACGAATGAGCCTTAAAAGATACCTTAGGGTTTGCCTTAGCTCCCCCTATCGATGTGCCCGGTCTCTTGCCCTTGTGAGGTTGCCTCCCCCTCGGACAATGGCTCCTATAGTGTCCCCGTTGCTTGCATTGAAAGCACACCACGTGCTTCTTGCCTTTGCGTGTTGGGACTCCGGCTACCTTGACCTTTGGCGCCGGTGGAGTCTTCCTAACTCTCTTTGGACATTTGCTCTTGTAATGTCCATACTCCCTACACTCAAAGCATAATATATGTAATTTATTTGAAACTAAAATGCTTGAGTTACCTAGGGTTTGGGATGGATGACTCTCTCCTTCATCCCTTCCGGAGGTAGAATCTTCTTCTTGCTCAGATCTTGAACAAGAGGAACTCTCCTCCTCTTCTTCCTTGGATGTTGAGTAGCCCTCAACTCCCAATTCGCTCCCTCCATGATGTGAGCTACTTGGCTCACTAGGCTCCTCTTCATGGCTTGAAGTGGAGCTCTCCTCATAGTACTTGGCCAAGTTATCCCATAATTCCTTGGCATTGTTGTAACCTATCTTACACAAGATGTTAGTAGGCAATGAAAATTCAATTATTCTCGTTACCTCTTCGTTGATTTCGGATTTGTGAATTTGTTCTCTTGTCCACTCCTCCTTCTCAAGTGGTTTTCCTTCCTTATCCACCGGAGGAGTAAAACCTTCTTGTACACAAAACCAATTCATTATGTTAGTCATAAGAAAGTACTTCATCCTTACCTTCCAATACGCGAAGTCGCCGCATTCGTAGAAGGGTGGAATGGTGATGTCTTCTCCATAGAGATCCATCTCTAGCCCGTGCTCCCGGGTGTTGATCCGTCGAAGAGCGGCCTCGCTCTGATACCATTTGTTAGGATCCTTCGTACGGCTAGAGAGGGGGGGTGTGAATAGCCGACCCCAAATTCTCGCGTTTCTTCCTACAATTTGTCAGCGCAGCGGAAAAACAAACAAGGAAACGAAAACAAGAAGATCAAACCTCAACGCGTCGATGTAACGAGGTTCGGAGATGATACTCCTACTCCTCGGCGTGTCCGTAAGGTGGACGAGTCCTCTCAATCCGTCGGTGGATGAGTCCCCGGAGAACCGGCTAATACAATATACTCCTTGTGGGTGGAGAAACCTCGCACAATATTCTTGCAACAGCAAGAAAGGAATACAACAAGAGATACAAGAAGACAAGAACAATGAATGTAAAAACACAGGTTTTCTTGCCTCCTTGCCGATTGGATTCGTTGAAGCAGCAGCCTCAACACCTGACAAGATATCCAATCGAGAAGCTCACGCGAAGCTTGCGAAGAAGAGCTCAACAAAGCTCAAGCACCAGAACTGCAAGAAGCGAGAAGAGGAAGAAGAAGAAGTGCAGCCCTCGACCCCTTTATACCGCGAAGAAGGCGGTGAAGAAACTAGCGTTGCGTCGCAGCTAGAACAATCGATCTGCGGGCCGATCGGCCTAAGCGTGAAGCTTCATTTGTCACCGATCGGTCCCCGGACCGATCAGGTGTCGCGATCGAAGCCCTGATCGGTCCCGGACCGGTCGAGCCTGATCGGTCCCGAGACCGTCGATCGATCTGCGAAGACGATTCATGCGTGCTTTGATCGATGCGTGGACCGATCAGGCCCTGTTGGATCGGTCCACGACCGATCCCAACTCGCTTCCTTCCGCGACATCGTCTCCCGATGGGTCGCCACGACCGTCGAAGCTCTGATCGGTCCACGCCGATCGGATACCGTCGATAGCACATCGATGATTCTTGTCGATCACCGGACCGATCGGATAACTAGTGACTTGGTTTTGCCCAAACCAAGTCCCAAGCCTTCCAAACCAACATTCGGTCAACCTCGACATGTTGGTACTTCATTCCTAGCATCCGGTCACTCCCTTGACTGCTAGAACTCCACCCAGTGTCCGGTCAATCCCTTTGACCTACTTGGACTTTCCAACACCAGTAGTCATCACCCGATCCATCTGGATTTTCCTTGCCCGGCTTCACTCACGGGACTTTCACCGCTTCACTCACCAGATTTTCCACCGCCTAACATCCCGTTAGGACTTTCTCCTACTGGCTTCACTCACGGGACTTTCCCAGCCTGGCTTCACTCACGGGACTTTCCACCTTGCCTAACATCCCGTTAGGACTTTCCTAGTCATTCACTTAGGACTTTCCAACCGCCTAACATCCCGTTAGGACTTTCCAGTGCCAAGTCTCCATACTTGGACTTTTCGAGTGCCAAGTCTTCATACTTGGACTTTTAGCGTGCCATGCTTGGACTTTTCCGTGCCAAGTCTCCATACTTGGACTTTTCCAGTGCCAAGCTCCCTGCTTGGACTTTTCCGTGCCAAGTCTCTATACTTGGACTTTTCCAGTGCCAAGCTCCCTGCTTGGACTTTTCCGTGCCAAGTCTCCATACTTGGACTTTTCCCGAATCAGGTCAACCAGGCCAACCTTGACCTACGGTTGCACCAATAATCTCCCAAACATCTATTCTTGTCCCACATCAAGAATAGAACTCTCTCACGAGTGTCAAACATCAACATGCAACACAACTAGGTCAACCTTGACCTAAGGTTGCACCGACAATCTTCCCAGGTCAAACATCAAAATACAACTCGAGTCACGTCAACTCGAGTCGGGTCAACCAGGTCAACCTTGACCTAAGGTTGCACCAACACTTCTTGATGGACTTAGATGTGATTCCTAGTTTACCCAAAATCATCACAATTTATTGTGATAATAGTGGTGCAGTAGCAAACTCGAAGGAACCACGAGCCCATAAGGCGAGTAAACACATTGAGCGCAAGTACCACCTGATACGAGACATTGTAAAGCGAGGAGAAGTTGTTGTCACCAGGAGAGATAAGAAAATAACATCGATGTTGAGTAGCCTTGAGAATAGATGAAGTCAACAACTGAGATCGAGACATGGAGGATGACAGGATGTGAGGCCAAGACGTGGAGGGTGTGGCCACTAAGGTTGAAAAAGGATGTCAGGATCTGAGGCCAAGACAGGATGTCTGGATCTAAGATCGAGACAAGATACTGGGATCTGTGGCCGAGACTGTTAGATCGTAGAGCTCACTAGAGGGGGGGGTGAATAGTGATTTAAAATTCGTTTCCAAGTTAGAATACGCAGCGGAAAAAACACAAAACAATGCTAACACGAACCAGTTTTACTTGGTTCGGAGCCTTGGTTGATTCCTACTCCAAGGCTCGCACTCGTCGAGTGCTTTCATTGGGCAATCACTAATAGTTCGAAAATTGATTACAATAGTAAGTACAAGAACTATTATAAGGAAAATACCGATAACAATAAGAAAACAAAGCTTGAGCCGCAGGTTGTCGGAGAGGCTTTGCAGCGTCGCAGAAGCACAGCGTAGTAGAGCAGTCGTTGGAAGACGTTGTTATTTTTTGCTCCAGGGTGAGACCTTCTTATATAGGATCCTCCGGACACCCTGATCCCTTCCGGGCGCTTGGACCATGACGTCAGCCGTCCAATCAGTGCTCGCCTAGCTATCAAGATAATTTTTATCTTTCGGGTGCCCGGACCACCTTTCCCCCAGAATGTCCTTCTCCTGTAAGAAAGTGTTAGTCCGAGGCAAAATAAAAACTAAACTACCTTGCAAAATAGAAGTTAGCACAATTATAGTAAAAGAGTAGTAATTAGATTCCGTCTCACTGAGATCAGAATCTAGTCACAATCTCAACTTAGATTCCCAAAATGGTTCTAAGTTGGATCGACGCCTACTGTTCCCTCGAATGGGGAACGTGTCCTCACCAAGTCACTCCCCTCCATTGACTTACCTTAACTTATTTGCCAAACGTCCGGTCAGCCCATCGACCCATCTGGACTTCGTGCCAGCTATCAGGTCAGCTCGTCGACCTAGCTGGACTTCATGTCAGACATCCGGTCAGCCCGTCGACCAGTCTGGACTTTGTGTCAGCTATCAGGTCGGCCTATCGACCTAGCTGGGCTTCTCCTGCACACTTCGTCAAAGTGTTAGATCACTATGAAACTAACTTAACTTACTTTATTATTCATCAAAACCTGAGTTAGACCGTCAATGCTAACCGCACCAATAGAGATAAGATGTCGAGATCCGAGGCCGAGACAAACTGCAATGATTGATGACTTAGATAGTTAGATTGCGACATGGAGAGAGACGAATATCATCTGGGCTAAGTCTGATTCCCTTTGGATCATGTTTGACGTATCTTGACTTTGACTTATTGATCAACATAACTTTTAACCATACGGAACATGTGGAAATGACAGGATTCCACCCCATCAACTGGCCTTTATTTATCTAATTAAATTACATAAGTGTGAACGTTTTAATTTACTCTATTTATTAAAAAATAAAATAAAGGCTTACAGGAGACCTGTCTTAAATGAGGCCTACATTATCTCACGACTCAAGTTCATTTGACAATGAGGAGCATCGTTGTGTCGCTGAAGTTCCTATTCCGAGATACATCGGAAAATATTCATAATAGATGGGGGTGTAGAAGTTCAGTGTCCCATAGTTACAAAACTATTTAGGGTTTTTTTATAAATGCACTATAATTAGGGATCAAATTGTAAATATATGAGTGATAATTTGACACCATTCTATTGTACCATAACTCCGGAGGCTATTGAAGTTCTCAATCCATTTTGCAATTATGTAAAAGATACATTCGTCACTGATGCGGTGATGATGAGGGGCCCCACCCCGCTACCACGGTGAAGGTTAAAGTCAAGGCGGTCAATGCTAGACGGTATCGGTCGGTCGGGCAACTCATGCCCCGACCGGGTAAAGGGCTCCGACCCGCCATCGCCCCCCCCCCCGACACGGGAAACAATCAAACAACTGACGCTCAGGGGAGACAATGTGCAGAAACCAAGTCGAGCGGCTACCCTGCTCGACCAGACAACAGAGATATGCAAAGTTCAACTTTGGCCGAGGGGTTGTTCCGCTCGGCCTGGCAACAGACTTCGGTCGAGCGGCTACCCGGTCGGCCCAACTACGGGCTTCAGCAATAACACAGTGGACCTTCGGTCGAGCATACACACACAGAGGAATAGCGAGGTGCTGGCCGGCCAGACGGAGCACCAGGGTAGCAGAATTTCGACTGAGCGGCCAATCCACTCGGCCTAACAATACACTTCTGATAATATCTAGTGATATCCTTTTAGGAGTTGATGTCGCCAACACAGAGCATGAGTTGCCAGAAAATCGTACGGCGAATGGTTCCACTATCACTTCAGATATATGCTTGGCCCGTTAAGGTACTGTGTCAGGGACACTTTACCGACAAGTCTTTTCAGGGAAAGGTTTGAGATGCGTGCTCATCTTGGGAAGCATGCATGCGTACTACCGGAGCTCTATATAAAGGGGGTCCAAGCTTCGGTGGAGGTACACAATACACGCAATATTCATTGTTTGTGCTACGGTTCTTGTTGCTCGTCTTCATTCCTCATCGTCGGTGACTGACTTGAGCGTCAGAAAGCCAACACCGGGGACCCCTTCCCTAGCTCGACACTGACGTACTCTGTGTTGCAGGTCCGCGCGAAGTCCACAGAAGGTTAGCGTGAGCGCCACATCCACAACTTTCCGTCTCTTCGACTTTCTGACAGGATCATATTTGGCGTCATCTGTGGGAGCTAGTTTCACCTACATCCGAGCCGAGAAGATGGAGGGCGCTGGACGACTCACTACCGTGACGCTCACTCAGGAGGAGCTTGAGATGCTCATTCAAGCCCGAGCATCAAAAATGATCGAGAAACAACAACAACAGGCTCTAGCCAATCGGCAAGTGTCGTAGCCTACAACATCGACAGCTGGCAAACGAGTGGGACAAGAAGACCGAGTGGAGAAACTCTCCATCTAGGGGCAGAATCGAAGGTTGACTGTCATATAGGGTGAAGCATCGCCTGCGCCAATCCCCTTCCATCGCCCTTTGTTCCAACCCCCCTCGGAGATAGCCCAAGCGCATCAGGAGCGGGGATCATCTTCGGATGATGCTCCCGTTCGGGATGCACGTAAAGGTAAGGCACCCCGAAGCAATGCGTCTCCCGAACGAATCAATCGGTAGCTCAGAGGAGATCTTACAAGACCCTCTGCTCAGACACTACACCCCGCTAGCGATCGAGACATATAACAGATCGATCGACTGCTACAAAAAAAACACCCGTATAGGGGCGGTTTTTTTTACTTTTAAGAGTGGCTTTCAACCACTCCTACAAGGAATCGCAAGAAAAGAATGTTGTGCCTATCTCAAGCCTCATATATAGATACAATCCTTGCTCGTTTTAGCATGCAGAACTCCAAAAAATGTTTCTTACCTTTTAGGCTTGGAGTAGCCTTATCTAAAGAGATGTCTCTGAAGACATCAAAGGAGATAGAGGACATGAAGGCAGTTCCTTATGCTTCGGCTGTGGGAAGCTTAATGCATGCAATGTTGTGTACGAGATTTGATATTTATTTTGCCGTGGGCATGATTAGCAGATATCAGAGTAATCCTGGACAAGGACATTGGACTGCTGTAAAGCATATATTAAAGTACCTGAGAAGGACTAGAGATTATATGCTAGTTTACCAAGCAGACGATTTGGTCTCTGTGGGTTACACGGATTCGGACTTCCAATCAGATAGGGACAATAGAAAGTCTACGTCAGGCTATGTGTTTACTCTGGGAGGTGGAGCCATTGCATGGAAGAGTGTTAAACAGAAATACGTTTCGGACTCAACCATAGAAGCTGAGTATGTGACAGCCTCTGAGGCAGCCAAAGAAGCTGTATGGCTCAGGAACTTCCTAATGGACTTAGATGTGATTCCTGGTTTGCCCAAATCATCACAATTTATTGTGATAATAGCGGTGCAGTTGCAAACTCGAAAGAACCACGAGCCTATAAGGCAAGTAAACATATAGAGCGTAAGTAGCACCTGATACGAGACATCGTCAAGCGAGGAGAAGTTGTCGTTGCCAAGATTGCATCAGCAGATAATCTGGAAGATCCTTTCACTAAGGCCCTTCAGACGAAAGCTTTTGATCGACATGTGGGAGGGATAAGAATCATATGTATGACAACAGATATGACAGCTTAGTCTTTTAGTATAAGTGGGAGATTGTTGGAATGTATACTAAAAGTCTAGCTTTTGTAAACATTTATTTTTGAAATAAAAGAATCACATTGGTCAATATCTATATTTATTTGTTAAATATAATTGTTCATTTAATTTATATAGTAGATAACATGATGTGTGGTGTCACACTCAGAAGATCATGTTGTCGATTCTTTATAAATTATAAACAGTTGCTCGCGACTAAGATGGAAAGGAACAAACCATTAGAATAGGTGTAGTGTAATTAAGTATTAGTTTATTTTGACTAATAAATTACACTGGTATACTCTAAGTGTATTGAGTAGGACCATTTTAGGTAAATTCTTTTTGTACTGACTTAATAAAAAGAACTAGACCTTAGTTATTATGGAAGTGTATACTCTGAATCCTAATATAATAACAAGAACATATATTTAGTATTTATTTCTTTAATTTATCAAAGGGTGAGATTTAGCTTGATAAATCAATAGGCCCGATAAGTTGGGAAATGATATTACTTATAGTGTATGCTGTTGATTATAGAAGGAAACTGTGTCCTAGTAATCTAGGTTGAGAATGTCCCCAAGAGGAGCTCATAAGGATTGTTATGTTAAACCCTGCAGGTGGACTTAGTCCGACATGACAATGAAGTTGAGTGATACTACTCTTGGAGTTAGATATTAATTAAGTGAGTTGTCAGTAACTTACTTAATTAGTGGGCATTCGTTATCTTAAACACAGGGAGACTAACACACTCATAATAAGAAGGAGCCCATAATGTAATTTGGGATTGGTGCGGTAGTGCGATAATAACTCTCTAGTGGAATGAGTTATTATCGAGAAACTTGAGTTGTGTGTTCAGTGTGAACACGGGATACTCAAGCTCATCGGAAGGCCAAAACCAATTTCTCCTCTAGGTCCCTATCATAGCCTCATTAACGCCTCAAGTTCATTCAAAGAAAGGCTCATCTTGGTGTCCAAGAAGGGGGCCGGTCCGTTGCTTGGTGACCAAGCAATGGTCGGCCACATCTCCTCTTAAAGGGTCATCCCTTTGCTTGGTGCCCAAGCATGTAGGGGCTGGCTATAATAATTCAAACAAGGAGGGGTGTTTTGAATTTTTAAAATCTTCTCTTTGTAGAAAACTACAAGTTTTAAAAGAGAATTTTTAAATTTAAAAACTTTCCTTATTTGAATTAGGTCACATGTTTTAAAAGAAAGTTTAAAAGATTTTAAAACTTTCCCTTTTTAACCATCTTCATGATTTAAAAAAAAAAAGGAAGAGAAGTTTTAAAATTTAAATTTTCTATCACCATGTTAAAAAAGGAAATTTTATAAGAGAAGTTTTAAGTTTTAAAACATGGTTTAAATTTTTAGAACTTTCCTTTTTTAACTCTTACTTTAGGAAATTAAAAGAGAGCTTGTAAAATTTTATAAGGATTTATAAAATTTTATAAAAAAAAATTTCTTTCTTTCCATGATGAGGTGGTCGGCCACCTTGCTTGGTGCCCAAGCAAGGGGCCGGCCAAAAGAAAATAAAAAGAAATCATCATCCAATTAATGTTTGGTGATTGATTCAATCAAGAGGAAATAAAAGGAAAATAAAAGGGAAAAGGAAAAACAAGAGGAAGATTTTAACTTTTATAAAAAGTCTTTCCTTATTTGCCTTGGGCAAGTAATATAAAAGAAGGGGTGAGGAGGCCTCGTGAGATCAATTCTTATTCTCTTGGTGGAGTCTCTCTAGGTGGTCGGCCCTCCCTCTCCCCTCTTCTTTTCCCTTTGCTCTCTTCTTTTTGGTGGTGGTGGTGGCCGAATTTTAGAGGAAGAGGAAGAAAGCTTTTGGGTGGTGTTCATCTTGGAGGATCGTCGCCCACACGACGTTCAAGGGCGAGGCGAGGAATACGACAGAAGATCTCGAGGTCATTAGCATACAAAGGGAAGGTACAATTAGCAATTATTTTCCGCACCATGCTAGTTATTTCTCTTTGTAAGAATTCCAAACACAAGAGGCATTAGATCTAGTTTTTCGAATTTATTTTTTCGAGTTTGTGTTTTCTTTGTTTTCGAATTTGTGATTCGATTGTTCTTTTTGGTTAACCTAGAGTTATTTAAGGAAATTAAATATTAGCTTTCCTTAAAAGGCTTTGTCTAGGCGGTGGTGGTTGCTCCCATATCCAAGAAAGTCATGTGCCTCGCCATACAGTCCTGGAAGTCAATTTTGGAAATTAATATTTAATGGAATTAATAACATATGTGAATTTGGATCAATAGTGTTAAGTTCCGCTTGCGATCCAAATCTAAACCATTAAGAACAGATAAGTTAAATTTGGAATCAATAATGTTAAGTTCCGTCTGTGATTCCTAATTTAACTTCTAAAGAATACAATAGGTTATTTAAGGAAAGGTTCGATATTTGTACAAAAATTTTGTACAATGGAACCGATACGATTTTCCTAGGACTAACCAACATTCTCAACCCAGAAGCATCAGGAAGGCTAATCAACTGGACACTGAGCTGAGAGAGTTCAACATTCAATATCAACCCCGAGCGACAATCAAGGCTCAAGCCTTAGTGAATTTCATCATAGAAGTCGAGAGTGAGGAGTCGGCAGCAACATGGAAGATATATGTGGATGACTCGTCCACTCAGCAAGGCAGCATAATCGGCATACTGCTTATCTCGCCACGGGAAGACCAGATGCAGCTCTCCGTCTGACTAGACTACAGAGCCACTAATAATGAAGCAGAGTATGAGGCACTGATTGCCGGCCTGCAGATAGCTTGGCATGTTATAACAGTCAAAGTCCTCATCCACTCTAACTCCCAGTTTACCGTCCAATAGTTATCTGGGACATTTGAGATAAGTAACGCTCGGCTAAGGCTCTATGCAGAGGCTTTCGAGAAGCTGAAGGTCAACTTCCAGGAGATCATTATACAAAAGATCCCCCAATCGGAGAACCAGGCGGCGGATGAGTTAGCAAAACTAGTCAGTTCGTTGATGTTGATCGTCATAGGTTAGCCGATCGAACAAGTCTCGCTTGTGGCGCATATTGACCAAATGGAAGGAATAACCTTCCCGAACGATTGGAGGACAACTATGACTGAGTTTCTACGTTCGGGAGCTACACCTACCGATCCGGAAGAAGCCCACTTATTGAAAAAGAGGGTCGAGCGGTTCACCTTGATCGACGACCACCTCTACAAGAGAGCCTTCTCCAAGCCCCTTCTCAAGTGTGTCGGATCGGAGGACGTCGAGTATATTCTGCGAGAGGTGCACCAAAGTTCTTGCGGAGGTCATCTGGGCAGCCGTGCATTAGCCTGAAAGATACTCCTAGCCGGATATTTTTGGCCGACCCTCCAAGAGAATGCCGCTCGGACAGTGGTCACCTGCTTGTCCTGCCAGAAGTATCACAACATGCTGTGCTGACCTACCGAGGAAATGAAAGTGCCCACGGTATCATATCCGTTCGACCAATGTGGCATGGATATCGTTGGACCTTTCCCCATGGCGATCGGTCAGCGGAAATTTCTACTCGTCGCGGTCGACTACTTCTCTAAGTGGGTGGAAGCCGAGCCACTAGCAAGAATCACCGAGTAAATGGTCATTAAATTCGTTTGGCAGAACATCATTTGCCGGTTCGGCATCCTGCATCGACTCGTATTCTACAATGAAAGGCAGTTCGCCGACCAGAAGCTCAGAGAATGGTGTGAGGGCTATGGCATCCAACAAACCTTCACCTCTGTGGCCTATCCCCATGGCAACGGGTAGGCCGAAGTCGCCAATTAGGAGATCCTCAGAGTCTTACGTGCTCGGCTCGACCACATTAGAGGCAGCTGGGTGGATGAACTCCCCAACATGTTATGGGTCCTCCGCACGACCCCGAAGGAGGCGATCGACAAACACCCTTCCATCTGGTATATGGCGGCGAGGCAGTTGTCCCCATGGAGGTCGGAGTAGAATCTGATCGGGTGCAGCACTACGATGAAGGAAATGCCGAACGGAGGCTTATGGAGCTCGACTTGGTGGACGAAATGCAAGCAAAAGCAGCGGCTCAGCTAACGGCGTACCGACAACGGATGAAACAGAACTACAATCGGAGAGTGATCCCGAGATCCTTCCAGGTCGACGATCTCGTCTGGAAGAAAGTGAAACCGGTCGGCAACGTCACCAAGCTCGAGGTCCCATGGGCAGAGCCTTTCAAGGTCATGCAGAAGCTCCGTTCGAGTACTTACTATCTGGAGTATGAAGAGGGAAGACAGCTCGAGAGGTCATGGAGCGCAAATCATCTTCAACCCTATAGGGTTAGATGAGAGGTGTGTGAGTGAATACTATGTACTCTTCCGTATTTTTTGTATATCTCCCAAACACAGGGCAGAATTTGAATAAACGACAAAGGCCTCTTGAAGTGCATCTCCATTAATGGTCGAGCGACAACTTTAAACCCGAGTTTATACAATGGTCGAGCGACGACCTTAAACCCGAGACTATGTCAACAGTCGAGCAGCAACCTTTAACCCGGGTCGGCATCGAATTTACATCAATGGTCGAGCGACGACCTTAAACGCTTGTCTCCATCAACGATCGAGCGGCGACCTTAAACGCCTGTCTCCATCAACAGTCGAGTGGCGACCTTAAACGCTTGTCTCCATCGACGATAGAGCAACGATCTTAAAACGCGTGTCTACATCAACGATCAAGCGGTGACCTTAAGTGTATGTCTCCATCAATAGTCGAGCGACGACCTTAAACCCGACATCACATCAACGGTCGAGCGACAACCTTAAACCCAAGATCACATCAACGGTCGAGCGACGACCTTAAACCCCAATGTTTGTATATTTTTCCTCAACGGTCGAGCGACGATCTTAAACCCTTGGCTCACTGAGAGGGCAAGCGTAGGTTACTCAAAAGCCTAAGTCCTCAAAATATAGTGATCGTTCGACACTATTCTTTAAGACGTCCTTGGGATCGATCGGCAGTTCAAAGAATCAGGACGTCACTGAGTTCAAAAGGGATCGGTCGGCTGGATAGACTAACTGCGGACGATTGGAATCACAAGGCCACGAGTTTGTACAATACTCAAAGAAAAGGAGCCAAAAAGACATGCAAAGAGATAAAACTCGTCTGTTCGGACGAGCATGCATTAAAACTTCAAAATTTGACATTTTATAGAACTCTCGACCTCACTCAAGATAGTCCAGGACATCGTCAAGCAGCGCGGCAGTGAGCTTATCCCGGCTGATGACGCTGTTGGTCAGAGCTGCCGGTAGATGACCACCCTCCCTGAGTTGGTCGATCGTCCCATCAATGGCCAGATCGAAAAGGTGCAGAGCCCGATCGGTGACCTACTCGTTGAAATCATCCGAGCAGAGGTAATTCTTCTTCATGACCTCAAAACGGCTCTGCTCGGCGTCTTGGTAGGTCTTCAGGGCCGCTCGGGAGCCCTCCAGCTCATCCTTGGCGGTGGCCAACGTAGTGTCCTTAGAGACGAGTTAGCCGTGAAGGGTCATTTCTTCGGTCGACTGACTGTGTCGTTCAGCGACCAGGAAGTCCTTAGCTTCGTTGAGCTTTTGGGCGAGGGCCCGGGCTTCCTTATTCTTCTCGTCGAGATCGGTGATGATCTGGTTCTTCCACGGATTGGCCGACTCGGATTTATTATCAAAAGTGGTGACCTGTTTATTGAGCCGCTCTAGCATCGTGACCTGCCCCACGCTCTTGGCCCGTTCGGCCTCGAGCAGTTTGTTGCTCTTCTCCAGAGTGGCTCGAAATTTGGCCACCTTGGTGTTTGTTTGTTCCTGAGTGACGGAGGATTGACCACTCGACGCCTTCAAATGTTTCACTTCCTCCTCCAAAACAGCGAGCCTTTGGCACATTGCCAGACTCTCCACCCAGTACTACAAACAAAGCAAATATAAGCATCGATCGGAAGTGAATTATGCAAATGTATAGGTAAAACTTACCCCAGTGGACATTTGAGTGTGACTATCTGCGAGTACCCTCGGAGGCATCATCGCCGCACGGGCCCGAGTGTCCTCCCATATCTTAGCGAGCGCCCCCTGGATGATGATCTGGTGCTCTGGAGCTCAGGACTCGGTGCTGGATTCACACCACTCCTCAGTCGGGTGGTGCAAAATCACCGTAATATGGCGTTAGCCGCTCGGGGATGACTGTGTAGAAGTGGCCCTCTCGAACGGCTATGATGAAGAAACCGGTCGGATGCCTGACTTCTTAATCTTCGACTTTGGTGGCAGGAAGGTCATCGGCAATGCGCAAATTGTCCCATGAGACAAATCGGACAGGGAAGTTGTCCGATTCGACAACTCAGGGGCATTGAGCTCTTGGACAGAAGCGGGGGTCGATGTCTCCACCCATTCGGCGGAGCATACCCCGGAAGTGACGGAGCGCGATGAAGGCTCCACTAGACGCCTCTTACGCCTGATCAGTGGCTCAGCTGATGAGGCTAAGCCCGAAGCCCCCTCAACTTCGACAATCGGCTGCCGCTCAGAATGATGGGAGCCACCTGGGCTCCGACACTTGCTCGAGCGGGAGCCGCCTCACTCTCGTCCTACGACTCCTCTTGCGAGCCGACCGGCTGGAGGCCTCGGCTCCCTAGTTCTTCAACAGCGACTGCGTTGATCGCGACATCCTTAAGCTTCACCTTGCATGCCAGACGTGCGCGCAGCATGACTTCGACTGCACGAAAAGAAGAAAAATCAGTTAGAATCAACAAAAGGAGTAAAGTGATCACATACCTAGGCTGGTCGGCAGTCGGATGCGGATCATACTCAAGCTTAAGATATACAGGACACCCTCCAGCAGCAGCTTGTGGATATCGTATTTCTGACAAGCCAACATCGAAGCTGCGTTGAGGTAGTCTGATCGACTTTTGTACTTCTTCAATGGAGGTTGAGGTGCCACGTCGAACTGTCAGGAGGTGGGAAAGTCCGGCCGCTCGGGAAAGTGCACGAAAAAGAAGTACTCCTTTCAGTGTTTGTTGGAAGTAGGCATTTTATCAAAGAAAATCAAACTCACTCGGGCTTGAAAAAGAAAGGTCCCTGGTTGGGACGACTTGGGATAATAAAAGTAATGAAAGAGCCGGGGTGAGTGGAATGTCGTGTAGGTGAAAAAGGACAACCACCCTGAACAACAGCCAAAAAGAGTTCGACATTAGCTGGTGGAGGGAGACTCGGAAATATTTACACACGGAAGAAAAGAAAGGATGGATGAGAAACCACATATTGGTGGTAAAATGGTCCCGAAAGAAGGTGATACAGTTGGGCGGCGGAGAATTCGGCCGATCGGAAGGAGAGGGAATGATGAGTTCATACTTGGGAGGAAGCTCAAAAGCATCCATCAAACTTTCAGTGTCATCGACGTCGAACCGAGACTCGGTAGAAGTGTACCAGGGCCCTGGGATGCCGGCGAGAGGCTGCGATGAACTTGTCATTGCAACACAAGAAAAAAGGAGGAATGGAGTGGCGGAATGGTTGTCGGAACACTGAGATGACGAAAAACTTGAGAACGGGGAAGAACAGACCCTGGAAGCCGAAAAAACTCGGAGGTCAGTACGATAGGGAGGAAGCTTACGAGCAAAAGGTTGATGGAGAAGGGCTGCGGAGAGGAGGTCGCTGGAGGAGCAGTAGGAGAACGTCGCCGGAGCACGAAGTAGGCAGCACCAAAGAGCATAAAGGCGAAATACGCAAAGGCGATGACATGCGCGGGCTTATAAGCCTGGGGGTCGGTCGACCGGAGCCGTCCGATCTAAGTCGCAGAAACCCAGGTAAAGATCGGACCATTGAATTCAAACCTCCGAACGTCACATCAATACCCAGTCACGTCAAGCGTGCGGCGACAGTGAGAGTGACATGTGGTGCATCGCCACTGGTCGACATTTAATGAAGGCATGAGAACGTGCTCAGCCTTAATGAGCAGGGATTTGCACAATTTCCCAGAAATTTAGGTGATGTAAGCCTTGCTCGCGCTCGCCTAAGACAACCTAAGTAGAGAATTTACAAGTACAAACCTTTGACGCGTCGATCGGATTGAGGAGTATACCTACGGTCGAACGACAAGCTTCAACAGATCAACCGACGGAGAGTTGTCTTAGCCAAGATACCGAAGGCCGATCGGGAAGAAGTCTGCTCAGACAATTATCCAGTCAGTCGGACTTACAACTTCGTTCAACTAGACTTGAGGGGGGCGCTTGTGATGCGGTGATGATGAGGGGCCCCACCCCGCTGCCACTGTGGAGGTCAAAGTCAAGACGATCAATGCATAGACGGTATCGGTCAGTCGAGCGACTCATGTCCCGACTAGGGAAAGGGCTCCGACCCGCCATCGCCCCCAACTTGGGGAACAATCAAACAACCGACGCTCAAGGAAGATAATATGCAGAAACCAAGACGAGCGGCTACCCCGCTCGACCAAACAACAGAGATATGCAAAGTTCAACCTTGGCCGAGCGGTTGTTTCACTCGGCCTGGCAACAGACTTTGGTCAAGCGGCTACCCCGCTAGGCCTGACTACGGGTTTTGGCAATAACACAGTAGACCTTCGGTCGAGCAGACACACACGAAGGAACAACGAGGTGTTGGCCGGCCAGACGGAGCACCAAGGCGGCAGAATTTCGGCCGAGCGGCTAATCCGCTCGGCTTAGCAGTACACTTCTGATAATATCCAGTGATAACCTTTTGGGAGTTGGTACCACCGACACTGGGCATGGGCTGCCAGAAAATCGTATGGCGGAAGGTTTCACTGTCACTTCAGAGATATACTCGGCCCATTAAGGTACTGTGTCAAGGACACTTTATTGACAAATCTTTTCAGGGGAAGCTTTGGGATGCATGCTCATCTTGGGAAGCGTGCACACACGCTACCAGAGCTCTATATAAAGGGGGGTCCAAGCATCGACGGAGGTACGCAATACACGCGATATTCACTGTTTGTGCTGCAGTTCTTGTTGCTCTACTTCATTTCTCATCGCCGGTGACTGACTTGAGCGTCGGAGGGCCAATGCCGGGGACTCCTTTCCTGGCTTAGCACTGACATAGTCTGTGTTGCAGATCCGCACGGAGTTCACAGGAGGTTAACGTAAGCGTCACATCTCCAGCTTTCCGTCTCTTTGAATTTCGAATAGGATCAGTCACCATGACAGCCCTTTAAAGATTATCCCACACTATTAGGAGTTAGTAAATCAAGAAATCAAAATTAACCATCAAATAAAAGGATAATTTCTCAAACTTTATCGAGATTCCATCCTTATTTAATTCTATAAATCTACTATGTGGTAACTGTAGAATCGAAACGCGCTAGAGGGGAGGTATGAAAACACTTGTGGCTTTCACGTTCGTTTAAAACAATCGTGTATAGAGTAAGTGCGGCAGAAAAGAAATAAAGAAAGGAAAATAGAAAGTTAAGCTGACATATTTGGTTTTTACTTGGTTCGGAGCCTGTAACGACTCCTATTTCAAGGCCCGCGATTGTTGATCACTTTCATTGGACAATCACTATAATTTCGAAAAATCTTTACAAATAGCAGAATTATAAGTGCAGTAATTTAATTACAATATACCAATAACAACGATGTTGAAATTACGAGCTTCTGGTTGTCGGAGCAGCGTTATGGCTTCATCATATTGTCTTTGGAGCAGCGCACAAGAGAGTAATCATGAAATCAAGTTCTATCTAGCCACTACTCGAACAAGACCTTTATAAACTGCTGAAGGCACCTTCAACCCCATTGAAGGCGCCTCTAGCGGTGCAGCTTATCCCCGCAGCGTTGGAGACAACAACTTCCATAATCTGTGAAGTTTACCCTTCGAAGACGCCTTCAAGCTCATGGAATACGCCTTCCATCCAGTCTCCAAGGTGTCTTCAAGAGCATGGAAGGCGTCTCCGCACCTCTATGTGCGAACCTTCGGCAAGACACTCGAGGCGTCTTGAACACTGTTCATCCGAGATTGAAATATGTTTTTCACTCCCTACAAGATACGTTAATCCAAAATACCAAATATACCCTGCAAAATAAGGTTAGCATAATAAAATATGAATAATAGAACTTCTTGATAGTCTCCGAACTGTCCGGTTATGACTTTCAATTTTCTCAGAAACCCTAGGTCGAATCGACGTCTACTGTTCCCTCAATAGGAAACGCGTCCTCACCTACTTCTCTCAGAAGAAATTACTTTTTGTCAGATTGGTCCTCCAGACCATTTGAACTTTTGCTCAGCGCCTGAGACTCTATGATTTCATATTGGATGTTCGATCCTTGACCCATCCAATCTTTCACCTAGTGTTCGTTACCCTCATAATTTTCACCTAGTGTCTTCGACTTTAGAATTTCGCTCAAAGTCCTCGATCCACCAAAACTTTACCCAGTTCTCCGAATAAAGACTTCGTTGTCTAATCGCAGCTAAGAATTTCTACCTGACTAGCCTCAATTAGAAATTTTTCTTTGTCTAAGATCAGTTAAGATTTTTCTATCAACTCAATCATACTTATTAGATTAAAATAACTTAATTTTAAACTCTTTTATCATAATTAAAATGTAAATTCAATTACCTAATGCTCTATATACCAACAATAACTAACTCAACTATATCCTAAAAGTGTGAAATTCCCAATTTAAAAAAAAAACAGCTCTATACGGATTCACCAGGTGGCTTCATGAACGCACAGCTTTGTACATGAACACCATTCATTCTGCAGAAAAATGCAGCTTGATGACTGACCTCGAGTCCATGCAGTTAAACTGAAGGAAGATTGAGCTTCCCCAGATCGAATGAGTTGAAGTTCTCAAACATTTATGTAGAACTCGTGGTCTGCTTTTGACTGGTCAATGTCATGGTCACTGCTCTTCTTACTTACACACAGTTCGTAATCACATACGGCCAATTCAGCTGTGCCAACTGCCAAGTTTTGGTCTCCAAAACCGATTCTTCCCTGGCTAATTTGTAAAGCAAGTGCTTTCTTTTATTTTTCCTTTTTTTATTTCACACTTTCTGCATCGACGATGGAACCCCCAGTAGCGAAGCAATTAGCGGAAGCAAAAGAAGTTGAGAAGGAAGCATACTCTATGTCTGTCATCACTATCATGCATTAGTGCCATTTAACACAAACAGAATTCCGAGATCGCAGACTCTATTTACCGAGCAGAAAAGAACAGAAGAAAAAAAAAAATGAAGAAAAAGAATAATGAGCTGAGAAAGTTTACTGCTTACGCTTAAATCTGGCTTTCAATTCTTTGCAGCAGTCTGGTATTCCCAAAGACTCTATCTCATTAAAATGCCTTTTGCAACAGGAAGAGGTTCTTCCTCTTTATTGACTTCACATGGGCAATTAACTCTACCTCCCTCTCGTTGTTTAACCTGAACGCCAATCTTCTCCTTAAAATGCTAAAAGCTTCACCTCCTTGAACCTGAAAGCAAACAACCCGACCCTTCCTTTTCCCTCCTTTTCTTCCTCCTCTTGCCAATTCCACCTTCCAGTCTCTGTTTCTGTTTCCACTCTGATGGATGCACCACAAAATCCAAGCTTTTTGTGGTTTCTCGCTTGCCTCTCCTCCGGCGACCGGTAAAGATCGCATCTTTTTCGTGTTTACGATGGCTTCGGGCATGAGAAAGTTCCTGTTGCGGCATCCGGTGGTGGTTGAGGCGGGATGCGGCTGCCGCCGGCCAAAGCTCCCATCTTTCTTCTCCTGCTCGACGAAATCCAAGCCTCAAAGCGACGGCGGTTTTCTCTCTCCTTCGACCACCACTTCCCACTGGGGAACCAGCAGCTTCACCGCGACAACCGCCGGCGACTCCTCTTCCACCTCCCGCTGCAACTTATCGCCGGAGAGGCCGAAGGAGACTGCCGCCGCCGAGGGCGGCCGGCGAAAGCCGAGAAGGAAGAAGAGCAAGCGGGCGGCGGCGCCGAGGAAGGGCGTGGTGGACGGGAGCGTGGCGGTGGTGAAGGACTCGTCGGACCCGTTCCTGGACTTCCGCGACTCGATGCTGCAGATGATCGTGGAGATGGAGATCTATGCCTGGGAGGACCTGCGCGACCTGCTCCACCGCTTCCTCGCCCTCAACGCGCCTCGGCACCACCACCTGATCCTCCGCGCCTTCGCCGAGATTTGGGGTGGCCTCTTCTCTTCTACGACCTCCCCCTCGACGCCGTCCTCCTCCGCGTTCCACCGTCGCCGGCGGTGAGCCTGATGGCCAAAGAAGCCGAGTTGAGATCCTGCTACCACCTGGCGCACTAACTCCGCCTGGGTGGTGATAGGATCTCAAATCCCCGCAAAATCAAAGACGTGAACCTCGTAGGAACAAGAGGAGTGCCTAATCGTTGACTTTGTTCTCCAGATTTTAGGATTTGTGATCTGTTTGACTGTCTGCTTTAGATTTTGAGATTGCTAGCTTGCTCTTTCTTCACAATCAATGGCTGCACTAATTCAACAATCCAGTTAGTTTTTTTTTTTCTCTTTTAAGAAAAAAAATAGATATGAGAAATAACTTCCAAGTCCTGGCCAACTAAAATTAACTGATTCATAATTTATTTTTTTTATATAACTTAAAAAGTCGAATCATAAATTTATAAAAATAAATAAGGATTATTTCCCGTTAAATTATACAGAAATACCTTTTTCTACGTATAACTGTCGACTGACCGTGTAGGGCTTTCGGATTAGTATATGACATTTTATAAAAAATTTATATGCATGAATATCTAAAAATAAAATAAATATTTTGTTGATCAATTTAGAATGTGACAAGTTCAATTTTACAAAAAAATTTCATTGATGATCAAAATAAATTGAAAAATATTCACAATAGATGATTTATTAATTCAATATTCTTAAATTAATCGTCTATTAAAAAAATTTATTTATTAATTTATCAATACCGATATTTCTATACTTAAAAAAAAAAAAAAAAGAGAATACCCCACCGCTTTACTAGCAAAATGCACATATCATTCTGCTACAATCATAAGTACAGTGATTGATTGAATTGTTCTCCTTATGTTGGTTGATTATTAAAGTGTAAACTAATCATTCAACACTGATTTGTAAGAGGAAAAACAACAAACTAACATACTCAGTTTTAGCCTTTTTTATTAAAAAAAAAAAATCACTTTGATGAATGCCACTTTTTCCCAAGGAAAAGACAACATTTAAACCTTCATCGATTTGTGAAGAATGCATATGTGGATCCATGAGCAGTATCCTGAAGATCATGTCCTGCAAAGTGAAAAAAAAAAATCACCTTTGCAAAGGCATTAACTTTGTGACGTCCCCATCTCACAATTAACACACAGCTACGTACCTCTGGAATTGAATTCCAAAGTGACCTAGCGTTGGGGCACTGGCTTAACTTGAAGAGATCACGAGAGACCCACTGAATTGGTGGTGGTTACATGAAAACCATTGTCCTTTAGTCTCAACAAGAACCTTGTGAGTCATGGCTACTAACTCCTAGTTAATGATCTTGCAGCGTTTATCATTCATTCCATACAATATCGTATCGGAACGTTAGTCCCCAATACCATAACTTAGAGATACCATTGAGATGATTAGATAGATCCTCAACGACAGAGTTGCATGCCTGAGGCCTCTCCCATAAATTCACATGGTCAAGCAATAAATCTATTAGATATTCGTGAAGATGAAGCTAAAACTATAAGGTGGCCGTAATGTGTCACCAACATGCATGGCTCTCACTGACATATTTGGCTTTTATAATTAGCAATTTCAAGAGTAGATCACAAGAAAATCTTCTTGAGTTTTCTTTAGCCATACGAACATCTTTAAGAAGAAACAAGTTGATCACTAGCTACATCTAACAACAAATAAGCTGTGAGTGAGCATTTAGTACTACTATGCGTTAGGTGAGAGGAGGAGGAGGAGGATTGCATGAGATATTCATAGCATGGGGTGAACCTTACTCTACCATGGCTAGGCCTTCTTGAAGGGCGGAATATTGAAAAGTGTCCTAGCCCCAACAAGTATTAATTGTAAACGAATTTATCGAATGATGCTTTTACAAGTTTCCCTCTTCTTGATACAGACTGGAAGCTTGAATCATCCTTGAGAGGATTCGATAGCAATTATTATATTTATATGTTGGGTTGATAGTAGAGAGCAAAGAGGGCTGATGAATGATGGTAGAGAAACGAAAGCATACGAACAATATACTTATAAAAATTCTTCAACTCTACTTTATTAGATGCACTCAACCCCTGAGTTGTCAGGTAGCTTCTCCAGAGATCTCAAAGAACCATATTATTCAGTCCTGCAGAAGAAGGCCATCATCGAGTTGTATGGAAAAGTGGTCTGAGATCAGTAACTATGATCACAAGCAACAGTTCGACTCAACCACTCATTAATGGGATTTGTTTCCTTTTCCAACTGATCATGCTTTGTACCCATCCAACAACATCAACAGTTCATTCCGGCCTCACACAGTAGAGGGATCTGCCATGGATCTGATGTTGATGCATCAGCCTTGTTGTGCATGGCTCACAGCGAAACCTCAGCCCCATGAACAGTGTGAGTTGCTGTCATGACCTGCTGTTGAAGCTATAGCTGTTGTTTCCAAAACTATCTACGAACCACTTGCATTTCTATATTAGAATTATTAAGAGACATGCCTAACGTCTATCATTTCTCACATCTGTTGGGATTACTCATTTGTCTTAACTAATGATCATGCGATGCACTTAATAAGCATGGAACATGGAGTTTAGTCAGCTCCATTATCCATACATACAGGAAATGAAGTTTCTTTGAATCCCAAGAATGTACATTGGAAATGCTTCAAAATGAACGAACTCAGAAATAGAACAGGCAGGGGAGAATGAAAGAGAGGAGGGAGATTTCGCAATCTCTTGGATATTCAGATTAAACAAGCATTTGATTGGAATCGGTTGATTCATGCTCCTTGATTTCTGCAACTTGAAATGAATTGGAGGAGGAGGAAGCAGGGGAAGAGGCGAGGGCCACAATCAAGTCGGCGAAGGCCCCAAAGATGAACCCATGCGTCTTCTTCCGGTTGACACTCAAGTACCAGACCAGCAGGGCCTCGAGGCGGCGCCAATCGCTGAGACCGTGCGCCGCCACCATCTCCTCCATCGACCGCCGGAAGTCGCGGTAGGGGTCCTCGGAGTTCACGGCCAGCGCGACGCCGCCTTCAAACGGCGGCGGCGCGTCGCTGTAGTCGTCGCCGGTGCAGACCGGCTTCGCCTCCTCTAGAATCGAACTGGTCTCCCCGGACCGCCGGAAGAAGATCCGGTCGGCCGGCCGCAGCGGCACCACCGCCTCCTCCGACGCCGCGGAGAAGCTCTTCCGCGCCTCCGAGGTCGACGAGTGGGTGAAGCAGGACTCGGCGGATTCGAAGTGGACCGAATTGACGGTCTTGCAGACGGAGGCGTCCCGGAAGGACTCCGTCTTCGGCTCCCTGCAGGAGGGCCACGGCGGCGGCGCGTGCCGGAGCTTGAGTAAGAAGGAGCCAAAGCCGAGCTTCTTGCCCATGAACGCTGATCAAACGATTAGAAGAAGAGGAAATGTGCGTAACGACCAACTAGAAGACTCTCCTTGGACTTGGAGCGAGCTCCAAGCACGCATTAATGGCGGGTGATCAGAGTGCGTGAGAGGGCAGGGCAGCTTGTGGCGCTTTAATAATAATTATAATAATTGTCTGCAAAACCGGACCAAGAAATGAACCGGCCGGCCGGTCCGGCTTAGCGTTGATCGCAGGCCCGGTCATGTGGGCATTAAATAGACAGTACATACGTTTTACTGAATGCATGACAATTAATTAAAGGGGTTTAGCAGACAGAAATTATTAGATTCTAATTAATGATTAGTTTGCAAGGACATGTCATATGTTGGCTAATCAATGGCCATTAGTTAGACAGATTAATGCATGTTTTCCATAATTTCTCTTATTTGTGGGAATTCAATGTTTTAATGGCGTGATACATAGTAATATGCCTATTTATTATGTTTATTAATGATTAGTGGAGGTAAAATAAATTTAAAAAATTGGAGTGAGACTTCAATCTTTGGAGAAAATGATAGTTCTTTAAATAATTTGTTAGGTTGAAGTAGGCCATGAAATCAGAGGGGAGACAATTAGTTAAGCACTTGATATTAGCGTCTAGGATAACATATATAGAATTAGCTCCTTAATTAGAGAGACAACTATTTTTTTATTTGCTGTTCCTTCCCTATTTCTTTCCATTCAATTTAAAATTTAATTATGAAATGAGATTTGAAAATAACATGACGGTGAGCCGATTAATCATTATTCTATCTAAAAATTTTACTTTAAATTTTGGATAGAGTAATTAAAAATCGTCTGCATCAACTACCCTATCCATTCCCTAAATTTAGATTTGATTAATAGTAATTCTCTAAATTTAGGGAATGAAACCTCTATCATAAAAATAAAATAATATTTCTTTTTAATTTATCTTCTTCCACTCAATCTTTTCAATCTCTCTCCTTCCACTCATTTCATAAATATAATAATAAAAAATAGAAGAAAGATAAAAAATAATAAAAAAATTAAGGATGATGAAAATTTTAGGGTATTTGATGTAATGTGTAGTGAACAGTGATTATCTAAATTTAATAAAGTAGATCATTTATCCTAAATTTTAGATATAGTAATAAGGAAACTGATGTGAATGCTTTAACGGAGTGTCATGGTTTGATCCCCATGTTGGGTCATGTTTAATGTTGAATTTAGTGAAAAAACTTGAGTTGGATGGGTAAATTAAGACTATAAAGTTGTCTTCAAACATAAAATACCGATTTGATATTTGGATGGTTTCATAGAGATTAACTTATTTTGATAAAATTGATTGATACCATGTGTAATAAGTGAACAAAGGAAATGACATTATGGTCAAAGTTAAAGTGATATGGAACTCAAAGTCAAGAGAACGTATCAGTTAAAGTTAAGATAGGAGAATATTTCCTAGTTAGCTTCGTGGTTTGCCCAACATCAGGGCTCTCGGGTCTAGCTCAATCGAATAACAAGTCGTGCGGGAAAGGACCGATCAGTTAGAATAAAGGTTGGTCAGGCCTAAAAGCACTTAGCCCCATAACTCTCCATGTACACCTGTCCGGTTTACATACTAGTCGGGCTTAAAGCACTTAACATCATAAATCTATATGTACGCCTAGCTAGATGAAATACCTGTTGGTGCGGTTAGCACTAACGGTTTAACTCAGGTTTTGATGAATGACAAAGTAAGTTAAATTAGGTTTGTTGTGATCTAACTATATAACTGAGTGTGCAGGAGAAGTCCAGATAGATCGACGAACCGATCGAATATCTGACAAGAAATTTAGCTAGGTTGACGGACTGACCGGATAGCTGGTACGAAGTCTAGATAGATCGATGGGCTGACCAGATTTCTGGCACGAAGTCCAGTTAGGTCAACGGACCGACCAGATAGCTGGCACGAAGCCAGACAGGTCAACGGGGCTAACGGAATGTCTGCCAAAATCGTAAGTTAAGGTAAGTCACTGGAGGGAAGTGACTTGGTGAGGACGACGCGTTCCCCGTTTGAGGAAATAGTATGCGTCGATCCAACTTAGATCCATTTCGAAAATCTAAGTTGAGATCTTGACTAAATTCGGGTCTCGAGGAGACATAATCTAATTACTACTTTGTTTCTATTATATTTATGCTAACTTTTGTTTTGAAGGATAGTATAATGTTTATTGTCTCGGACTAATCTTTTTCTTGCAGGAAAAAGCTTTTGCTGGAAAAAGGGGTCCGGACACCCGGAAGGGATCCGGGTGTCCGGAATGCAAAAGTTTATCTCGTCGCAATGCAGAACGCGCTGAATGGCTGGGCTGACATCATGGTCCAGGCGCCCGGAAGGTATCTGGGCACCCGGAGCTACCTATATAAGGAGCTCCCCACCTTGAGCAAAGAGACACAACTTCCTTCTATGATTGCTCTGTTGCGCATTGTTCCTGCGACACTGCGAAGCTCCTCCGACAACCTGTGACTTAATTTTTTCTTCCTTGTTGTCGGTATTCTTTTCATAATTCTTGTACTAAATCATATAATACTTTTGTGAATTATTAGTGATTACCTAACGAAAGCACTCTCACGTGCGAGCATTGGAGTAGGAGTCGACGAAGGCTTCGAACCAAGTAAAATTGATTTTTGTTAACGTTGTGTTTAACTTTCTGTTTCCGCTGCTTACTCGATAACGAATTTTCGACAATCGCTTTTTCCCCCCCCCCCCCCCCCCCCGCGCCGTCCAGCGAACTCTACGATTCAACAAGTGGTATCAGAGCAGGTATCGCTCTGAATTGGTGCAACCACCAATCAAGTAAAGGGGGTCCTTTTCAAAAGTAAAATTATATATCATTTTCGTTTAAAAATTATTCTTATGTCTTTCATTTTTTCCCTCCAATTTTTTTTTTGAAAAATTCACTTCAATTTTTTCACTATAAATTAAATTGACAAAATAACCATTCTCGTAAATTTTGTCATAATACTTATTATTATTATTTTATTGTTTTATTATTTTTTTAAAAAAATTGGTGAAATACCTTTAATTTTTTTATCTCCCACACTACTTACCCCAAGACAAAGTTTTGGAAATCGCTTCGTGTCTATAATTTTTGCAAGTGTATCAATGTCTCATCAAGAAGGACGGAGCATCCACGAACTGCCACCATATGAGATATACGAGAGGCACAAATTCAATTTGTGGAGGATGTAGATGGAAAGCTTCATCTTTATGAACGACTTTGATGACGGCATGACACTGAGATGATCAACCCAGAACTCGGAAGCAAATCAAAAGATAATAAAGTTAATTTCAGATCTATTACCTAACAAAGTTACATGCAGGATAGGAAAAGTCAAGGATGCCCACGAGTTTTGGACTTGCATGACTAAACTTCACGAGGAACCGTTGGAGTTAGAGAATCAAGTCAAAATCGAATTCAGACTCAAGTCATATTGTCATGTCCCAGAGGAGTCCCTACCAGAGGAAAATCCGACAGTATCTCTCTTGTACTGGTGACAATCTGAATCAGTGGCGGATTTACACTTGGACCCGGGGGGGCCATGACCCCCCCAGTCCATGTGTAAAGTTTACTAATATTAGTTATAAACTTATAATATTAATTATGAGTAATAATATTATTAGTAAATATTAATTAAATATTTTGGTGGAAAAACATGTACGAGTTCCTAACTTTGCAAGAGGCGGCAGCGTCGTTGCAGCGGCTCCTCTGACCTCTCTCCGGTGTTGTTGAACCAATGATCGTCGGATGTTAGACGTCGAGCGGTGGAGGTCTAGTGCGACGAGAACATTCTCAAGCCCTATTTGAGAGAAAGGTACAATTTTCTTCTACTCCTTGCTATATAGTTCTTAGGGTTTTGAAATTCTTAAATCTGAGAAGGGAGAAAGAAAAAAAAAACTATTTTTTTGATGTTTCCATGTTCTGATGTTCATTTCTAGTTTCCTACCACACTATGAATGTTAGCTGTTAGCACAAATCCATACCTTTATTTATGAATGAGGCAAACCTGCAAGGCAAGAAGAACATACATACAAGGGACAGGGGAGATAAATACCCAAAGTTCAAAGACCAAGATTCCATAAATTTTGTGAGAAAAAAATCTTAATATAATAATATTACTATCACATGGTCCCCTTGTCCTACTATTTAACTGCCGTGGGCCCTGAAGCAACCTATAGATTCATCCTTGCAGTTCTTTCTCAAAAACAAAATTATCTAAACTTCACAATTTTATTAGATTCCTTATTTTATTTGCTTTTCTCTTTTGTACTGCATTCTTTGATTTTGTTTGGCTTTCTCCCATTAAAATGATTAATTTTAGATATTTTAATCAAATCTTGTGATTTTAGAAATTAAACTACCTAAATGGCTAAATAGTTGAAATTAGAATGGTTGATTTAATATTTGATGAAATAATAAAAAGCATGATGTTTTTTTTTGATGATTTGTTATTATTCACTAACTTAATGTTTTATTTAATAGTGTTGTTATTAATTATTATTCACTTATTTGAAATAACATGAGTTTTCATTGTCAAAGGCTTCATATACTTCAAATGGGAAAATCTGTTACAATTGATAAGTTTTTTCAAAGAAAGAGAGCAAATGAACATGATCCAGCTACTCCTATAACTCCATCAACAAGATCAAATAACAATGATCTTCCATCTGAAATCCCCCCTAAAAGATTCAAACATGCAGAAATAGAAGAGGTTGATCTCCATTCTTTAGAGCGTGATCCAGGATTGCGTCGACAAATTTGGGAATATCATCCTAACCAACGAGAGGAGATTCGTCGAGCTTATTTGAATCTGAAGGCATATCAACCTATTCTTCGAGAATATCCATTAAATAAAAATATTAAGCACCCTCGAAGATTTCAGTCTGCTTGGTATGAACAATTTCCTTGGTTGGAGTATTCACCAGCTAAAGATAAGGCATATTGTTTTTCATGTTTTATCTTCAACAAGCCATCAGGATGCTTAAATCAAACTGCATTTACTGTTGATGGATTTGATAATTGGAAGAAAGTTCGAAATGGAAAAGCTTGTGCTTTCCTAGGCCATATAGGGAAAGATAATGTATCTTCACCCCATCGTAATGCTGAAAAGGCATGTGAGGATTTGATGAACCAACCACAACATATATCAAGGAGATTCGACAATTTTAATGATGAACAAGTCGCAGCTAATCGTCTTCGGTTAAAAGCTCATATACATGTGGTATTGTTGCTTGCACTTCAAGGAATTCCGTTTAGGGGCCATGATGAGAAATCTAGTTCATCTAATCGTGGCAATTTTCTTGAATTTTTGGATGTGCTAACTATGTATAATGACGAACTTTCAAAAGCAATTGCGAAAGCTCCAAAAAATGCCAAGTATACAAGTCATGATATTCAGAAACAAATACTTCATGTGATTTCCATGAGAGTGAAAAATGTAATTCGTGAAGAAATTGGAGTTGCCAAGTATTGCATAATTGTCGATGAATCTCGAGATGAATCAAAAAGAGAGCAAATGTCTATAGTATTGAGATTTGTTGATACTAATGGATTCATTCAAGAACGTTTTTTTGGGCTTGTTCATGTATCTGATACTACGGCTTTAACTTTAAAGAATGTCATATATTCTACTTTGGCTCACTATAATTTGGATGTTCAAAATATTAGAGGTCAAGGTTATGATGGTGCTAGTAATATGAGGGGTGAGTTTAATGGATTGCAAGCTTTGATTATAAAAGATTGTAGAGGTGCTTATTATGTTCATTGCTTTGCTCATCGGTTACAATTGGCTTTAGTTGCAGCATCAAAAAATGTGACACCTATTCATCAATTTTTTGATAGATTAACTTTTATAGTTAATATTGTTGGTTCTTCATGTAAGCGTAATGATGAATTGAAGAATGCTCATGCGGATGACATTGCACATTTGATTGCAATAAATGAACTCGAGACAGGGCGTGGACTTAATCAAATAGGTACTTTACAACGAGCTGTTGATACACGCTGGAGTTCTCATTTGAGATCATTGAAAGGCCTAATTAAGATGTTTAGTGCATCGTGTACGGTATTGCTCAAGGTTATGGATGATGGGCTTCCTTCTCAACGAGCAGATGCAACATCTGTTTATGATGAAATGACTTCTTTTGATTTTGTATTCATCTTGCATCTTATGAATGAGATTATGGGGATCACAGATATTCTTTGTCAGGCTTTACAAAGTAAGTCTCAGGATATTATAAATGCAATGGAGCTGGTATTATCTACTAAGAATTTACTTCAACATATGCGAGATAACAAATGGAATGATTTGCTTGCAAAAGTGAAATCTTTTTGTGAACTTCGAAATATTGATATTCCTGATTTCAATGCTTCATATATTGATAGACGAGGACGAGCCCGCGTTCGTCAAGACAATTTCACCATTGAGCATCATTATCAGGTAGACCTCTTTTATGCTTCTATAGATTCATAGTTGCAAGAAATTAATGGGCGCTTTAGTGATGATGCTATGGAATTGCTCATTCTTAGTAATGCCTTAAATCCTCAAAATGCGATGGAGTCTTTCAAAATTGAGGATATTTGTAAATTAGTAGAAAAGTTTTATGCCCAAGATTTTACAAGAGATGAAAAAGAGCAATTGGAGATGCAATTAAAGCATTATGAGCATAATGTAGTCAAAGGACCCGACTATAAAAATCTTTCAACCATTTCAGAATTATGTCAATGGTTGGTGAAGACTAACAAATCTGTTACATACAACCTCATTTTTAGAGTGATTATACTTGTGCTTACTCTTCCGGTTTCCACTGCTACTACAGAACGATCATTTTCTGCAATGAATATTGTGAAAACAAGACTTCGGAGCAAAATGGAGGATACTTTTCTCTCGGATGCATTAATGGTATATATTGAGAGAGAAATTGCTAGAGATATAAGCATAGAAGATATCATTGAAGACTTCGAAAATTTAAAAGAACGTCGAATTCCTTTTAGTTAGAGGATTGTATTTGATACTTAATTGAATGTACATTAAGTCTATGGTTTGATCTTTGACTATGAGACTAATTTACAATTAGTTTTATGTCATTTCATCTATTTGAAAAAAAATCTACTGCTCTGTAAATTCAGCAAGTTTGTAGGTATGTTGGAGGTAGTTAATTCCTATTCGTTACTGCTCTGTACAATCTGGTGGAGAGTTTGGCTGTGGTGTAAAATCTTGGATTCCTATTTGCTCCCTATCCGTCTATAAAATCTGCTGCTTTGGGAAATCTGCCGCTCCTATTTGCTGCTGCTTTGTAAATTAAATTTAGCAAGTTCTAAAAAAAATCTGCTTCAAAAGTTCTTATTGGAGGTTTGATAAAATACATTTTAGAATATCTTATTGCCTTGCTATTGATTTTCTGTTACACAACTTATGATGGTCTTGTTACTTTATAGGTTTTTCATTTGGCACTGAGGATTGAGTTTAAAAGAAACATTTACAAATTATGAAGTTGTTGATGGTAAGCCGTGATTGTTTTTCTGATTTCTTTTTAATATTTGCAGTACATTATACTCACTGGTATTTATGCAACTAGAGTCATTATTGATATGGAAAGTGGAAGGTCCAGACTCTAGAGGGTTTGGTTTTATGACTTTTACATGCAGTGAAGAAGCTTCAGTTGCTATATGTGGCATGGATGGGAAGGTAAACATGTTTTTCTATTCTTTTTGTTTATTTTAGATAATGTTAATAGAATATGTAGATGTTGTGGCATCATTCATTTTAAAAAAATATGAAAGTGATGGGCACTTTATGGGATGCATAGTACAAATTAGTAATCTAATGGTATGGAGTTTCATATAGACACAGTGATTATATTATGCTATGTTAGATTTCTTAACTAAGGACTATAAATACTAATTTAGTCATTTTTTTTCTTTTTTAATCATTCAAGTGTTTAAGATTGTGCTTAGATCCTTGATAAGTGCCTTCGGAGAGTTTCTGAGTTCGAAAGAGTAGATAATTTTTATTATATGGCCCCCTCAAATGTAAAATCTTAGATCCGCCCCTGATCTGAATCATATATACATCAACAAACAAAATACATCAGCCCACACGACTGGAATATACACACAACCACACAGTTATATATATAAAACAGCACACACTACTGTACTAAAAATACAACCACGCGGTTATATATATTAAACAGCCACAAGGCTGCGCTAAAAACACAGCAGAAAAATAAACGGGAATCTCATACAACCAAAACAACACAATGCATGCCGGCACAACTTAAACACAAATACAACACCAAAATCAAATAAAATAGCCACATGGCTAAACACCAATACAATGCTAAAATCAATAAAGAACGTATAAAAAGAAAGCAAGTGAGAGGTAAAACTGTCTTCTGATGTGACGAGTGACTGACAGACATGATACCTCTAAGCAACTGCTTAAACATCTACTTGTAATAGGAATAATGCAACGGAGTGAGTTCAACAACTCAGCGGGTATCAAGCTGACATACATAGTAAAAGATAACTACCAGTAATAATCATGCGATACATTTCCCTAAACCATAATAGGAAATGCAAACTGAAAATGCTGAATAAACTGTACTCATCAGGACCTCCTATCCGAACATAAAGGTGTGAACCTCACCAACAGATGCAGGGTCATCAGACCAAATACATAAGGTATCCTGTATGCATGTCAAACATATGCATCCACAAAAATGCAACATCCAAAGTGCAGTAATCACAAACAATAAATACAATCCATGCATATGATGTAAAAATGACATGGTCATCCCTGACGCCAGTCAGCCATCTCACGCACAATAGTGAGACTGAGTGGGTAGGGCTATGACAACTGTGCACTCTGCCATCACTACTCCTAAGTGATCAAGTGGACAGGATTGTAGGACCGTGATCGTTCGATAGAGGGGGGGGTGAATATTGATTCGAAAACTTGAGTGTAAAAGTACGCAGCGGAAAAGTAAATGAACACAGCTGATTTTACTTCGTTCGGAGCCTGTGATGACTCCTACTCGAAGGCCCGTGTTCCTTGACCACTTTCGTTGGGCAATCACTAGCAATTCGAATATGATTACAAAAAGAGTACAAGAAATGCTAATGAAACAAAGTGATACCAACAAGGAAATTAACCAAAGAAGAAGGAGCACTTTGTCAGAGCTTTGTTAGCATCGTAGGAGCGTAGAGCAGCAGGGCAAGCAGTCGAAGAGTTCTCAGTTGTGTGTTAAGCTCCACCCCTGGGGCTTCTTTTATATGCTGCTCCGGGCGCCTGGATCCCTTCTGGGCGCCCTGGTGCGACGTGGCAAGTCCAGTCAGGATGCTCCACGTGGTGAGGCGACGCAGAGGATAAAAGTTGCCTCCGGGCGCCCGGACCACCTTTTTCCAGAGATTCCTTCTCCTGCAAAACAAGGTTAGTCCGAGGCAAAATATACCCTGCAACACAGATTGTTAGCACAATTTATAAAGTATGAATTAACAGAAAAAGTATGACTTAGATTCCGTCTTTCCGAGACCGGAATCTAGTCACGATCTCGACTTAGATATCCGAAATGGATCTAAGCCGGATCGACGCCTAATGTTCCCTTCCCGGGAACGCGTCCTCACAGTCACTCCCTTCCAGTGACTTACCTTTACTCACCTGTCAGACGTCCGGTCAGCCCTTCGACCCGTCTGGACTTCTCGCCAGCTATCCGGTCAGCCCATCGACCTAGCTGGACTTCTCGCCAAGCGTCCGGTCAGCCCGTCGACCTGCTTGGACTTCTCGCCAGCTATCCGGTCAGCCCATCGACCTAGCTGGGCTTCGTGCCAGACATCTGGTCAGCCCGTCGACCTGTCTGGACTTCTCCTGCACACTCGATCAAAGTGTCAGACAACAACAAAACTAACTTAACCCATTTGTCATTCATCAAAACCTAGGTTAGACCGTTAGTGCTACCCGCACCAACAATCTCCCCCTTTTTGATGGAATGACAACCCGGTTAAGTTAGTGAAAAGACGCAAAAAATAAATAAAACAGGTACATGATTTTTTAAAGTTAGTTTTGGTGTTTTTAATTTGGTTTAGCTAACTTAACCACCTAACCCTCCCCCTTTGGCATTCATCAAAAATAGGCAATGGTAAATAAGCATAGTGTAGAGTTACTGTAAAAATTTGTAAATTTAAGAGACAGCTAAAAAAGATACTGATAAAAGTACAATTTTTTAAAACCAAGTTAAAAATAGTTAAGTTGACTTGGGGGAGTCTAGAGAAAGAAAGAAAAAAAATTGCTTTAAGTTATGAAAAACTTAGATTGCAGAGTAATTTTCAAAAGATAATATTTGCAATAATGAATTTTAAAAGTTATAAGTTTAAAGTTGATAATCTTTTCAAACATTTAAAATTTTTCAAATCAGGTTTTTCAAATTTAGAATTTAAGTAACATATACTTTTCAAAAGGTAAAATCTAATTTTCAAATTCCAATTTTCAAACACTAAGTTGAATCTAGTTTTAAGTAAGTAAAATTTTAGCCAAAATAAATTTGTTAAAGCTAATTTGATAAAAACTAAGTTTGGAAAGTTTAATTTTCAAGCATATGTTATAAAACTGAATAAGTTTAAATTTGTAACAAATTTCAACTTTAAAATCAAGTTTTAAAAATTAGGTGGGATTTTTAAACTTCCAATTTTCAAACACTCAGTTAAATTTAACTTCTTGAAAACTAGTGTTCAAAGATAAGTTAGATTTAAAATAGATGTACAAAAGCATTTTTCAAATATACAAAATTTTAATTAATTTCTCCCCCTGAATTTGACACTTAAAATTAACCAGCTGTCTAACCAATTAGGTACTAACTAACTATCAGAAGATAGTAGCTTTCACTTGGTTAGTCAGATTAAGTTGATTATAAGCAGCCAGTGTTTGACTTGATTGATAAACTTAATCTGATTAATGTCTGATTTGTATTTAACGTCCAAACTTATGCTGATGCACTGAAATAAGCATCTTAAGTCCAGACAGTTGGCCTATGCATCTCACCCCTTTCTATGTTTGTCAAACACAAGCACGGTAAACCTAAGGTGTTGGTGAGATGCTCAAAGACTAGTCCTATGGGTACATGTTTTCTAAGGATTTTGAACTAGTCTAAGGCTAAAACTTTATTTGAAAATCTAAAAAAAGGAAGGTTTTAAAAAACACAATATGTTTCAACCTATAATTTGAGAAAGCCATTTTTGAAACTGTTTTTGAAATTTGAAACTCCTAGGCTACCAAGATAGAACATAATCAATGCAGGTCTGAAATATCACTAGATAGATCTAAAATCTTTTACAGGTAGTGTAGCTACAGAAGTGAGTCATAACTAGAGCTACTGAGATGATGAAGGGGTGGTCCAGATCCCAAGGATCGGAGAAGCGCCATCAGCTCAGTGTGTCGGGTCTCCCTGGTAGCTCGTAACCGTGATCGTTCGATAGAGGGGGGGTGAATATCGATTCGAAAACTCGAGTGTAAAAGTACGCAGCGGAAAAGTAAATGAACACCGCTGATTTTACTTCGTTGGGAGCCTGTGACGACTCCTACTCGAAGGCCCGTGGTCCTTGACCACTTTCGTTGGGCAATCACTAGCAATTCGAATATGATTACAAAAAGAGTACAAGAAATGCTAATGAAACAAAGTGATACCGACAAGGAAATTAACCAAAGAAGAAGGAGCACTTTGTCGGAGCTTTGTTAGTGTCGTAGGAGCGTAGAGCAGCAGGGCAAATAGTCGAAGAGTTCTCAGTTGTGTGTTAAGCTCCACCCCTGGGGCTTCTTTTATATGCTGATCCGGGCGCCTGGATCCCTTCCGAGCGCCCTGGTGCGACGTGGCAAGTCCAGTTAGGATGCTCCACGTGGTGAGGCGACGCAGAGGATAAAAGTTGCCTCCGGGCGCCCGAACCTCCGGGCGCCTGGACCACCTTTTTCCAGAGATTCCTTCTCCTGCAAAACAAGGTTAGTCCGAGGCAAAATATACCCTGCAACACAAATTGTTAGCACAATTTATAAAGTATGAATTAACAGAAAAAGTATGACTTAGATTCCGTCTTTCCGAGACCGGAATTTAGTCACGATCTCGACTTAGATATCCGAAATGGATCTAAGCCGGATCGACGCCTAATGTTCCCTTCCCGGGAACGCGTCCTCGCAGTCACTCCCTTCCAGTGACTAACCTTTACTCACCTGCCAGACGTCCGGTCAGTCCTTCGACCCGTCTGGACTTCTCACTAGCTATCCGGTCAGCCCATCGACCTAGCTGGACTTCTCGCTGTTGGTGCAACCTTAGGTAAAGGTTGACCTGGTTGACCTGACTCGAGTTGACCTGACTCGAGTTGTATTTTGATGTTTGACTTAGGAAGATTGTCGGTGCAACCTTAGGTCAAGGTTGACCTAGTTGAGTTGCATGTTGATGTTTGACACTCGTGGAAGAGTTGTATTCTTGATATGGGACAAGAATAGATGTTTGGGAGATTATTGGGGCAACCGTAGGTCAAGGTTGACCTGATTCGGGAAAAAGTCCAAGTATGGAGACTTGACAACGGAAAAGTCCAAGCAGGGAGCTTGGCACTAGAAAAGTTCAAGTATGGAGACTTGGCACTGGAAAAGTCTAAGCAGGGAGCTTGGCACGCGAAAAGTCCAAGTATGGAGACTTGGCACGGGAAAAGTCCAAGTATGGAGACTTGGCACGGAAAAGTCCTAACTGGGATGTTAGGCAGTGTGGAAAGTTCTGGTGAGTGAAGCCAGGCAGTGGGAAAGTCATAACTGGGATGTTAGGCAGTTGGAAAGTCCTGGTGAGTGAAGCCAGGCAGTGGGAAAGTCCTAACTGGGATGTTAGGCAGTTGGAAAGTCCTGGTGAGTGAAGCCAGGCAGTGAGAAAGTCCTAACTGGGATGTTAGGCAGTGTGAAAACCCTAGTGAGTGAAGCTAGGTGAAAGTCCTGGTGAGTGAAGCCGGGCAAGGGAAAATCCAGATGGATCAAGGGTGATCGGACATCTGGTGATGGGAAGTCCAAGTAGGTCATAGGAGTGACCGGATACTTGGCACGAAGAGGAAAGTCCAAGTGGGTCAAAGGGATTGACCGGACACTTGGTGGGGAGTCTTAGCAGGTCAAGGGAGTGACCGGATGCTAAGCATGATGTACCAATAGGTCAAGGTTGACCGGATATTGGTTTGAAAGGTTTGAGACTTGGTTTGGGCAAAAACCAAGCTCTGGATCGGTCTGCAGACCGATCCAGCGATACGTTTGTGTATCTGATCGATCTGGTGACCGATCAGATAACAAACAGAAGGCAAAGCGCAGTTCTGTGAGCTTACTGATCGGTCTCCACGACCGATCAGAGACGCAGCCGAGAGAGGTGGGATCCAGCTGTGGCCCGATCGGTCCACAGACCGATCAGGAAACGAACAGAAAGGTGGGCACTTTCTGTGGAGCAATCTGATCGGTCTAGGGACCGATCAGCCCAGGGCCTGATCGGTCCCCAGACCGATCAGAAGGGTTCTGGACCGATTAGGGTGGAGCCTGATCGGTCCACGATTCGACCGTTGAGTCACAACGGGTCGCTCCGTCTTCTCCGCTAGCTTCTGTCTTCGCTGTGCAGGTTCGCAGGTTATAAAAGGAGATCAAGGCTTTGGTGCAACTTCTTCTTCTTCCTTCTTTCTTCTCTTCTTGGTGAAGATTGCTGTTGAGCTCTGTTGAGTTCCTCCGAAGCTTCGCGTGAGCTTCCGGCTGGATCACCTGCTGCTGTAGGCTGCTTCATCCGGACTCCAGTCGACGAGAAAGCAAGATTGGTAGAGTGCTTGTGTATTCTTATTGTATTTCTTGCTTATTCTTTGTACTTGTACTCCTGTTTGCTGTTGCAAACAAGTGTGACGAGGTTTCTCCACCCAGAAGGAGTTTTTATTAGCCGGTTTTCCGGGGACTCATCCACCGACGGATTGATTGGGTTCGTCCACCTTACGGACACGCCGAGGAGTAGGAGCATCATCTCCGAACCTCGTACATCGCTGTGTTAAGGTTTGATATTCTTCCTTTCGTTTCTAGTTTATTTTTCCGCTGCGCTAACGAATTGTAGGAAGAAACGAGTGATTTGGGGCGGCTATTCACACCCCCCTCTCTAGCCGAGTACGTAGGATCCTAACAAGTGGTATCAGAGCGAGGCCGCTCTTCGACGGATCAACACCCGGGGGAGCACGGGCTAGAGATGGATCTCTATGGAGAAGATGTCACGATTCAAGCCTTCTACGAGTCTCACGACAACTTCACATATTGGAAGGTAAGGATGATGTATTTTCTTAGAACTAATATGTTACATTGGTTTTGTGTACAAGAAGGGTTTTCCCCTCCGAAGGATGAGGAAGGAAAACCTATCAAGAAGCAGGAGTGGACGAAAGAGCAAATCCGACAATCCGAAATCAATGACGAGGTAACAAAAATTATTGAATTTGCTTTGCCTAATAATGTTTTGTGCAAGATAGATAGGTACAACAACGCCAAGGAATTGTGGAACAATTTGGCAAAATTCCATGAAAAGGAGCCTAGTGAGCCAAGTAGCTCACATCATGGAGGAAGCGAATTGGAAGTTGAGGGCTACTCAACATCCAAGGAAGAAGAGGAGGAGAGCTCTTGTTCAAGATCGGAGCAAGAAGAGGCATCTACCTCCGGAAGGGATGAAGAAGAAAGCTCATCTCCATCCACAAACCTAGGTAACTCAAACACTTTAATTTCGAGCAAATTACATATATTATGCTTTGAGTGTAGGGAGTATGGACATTACAAGAGCAAATGTCCAAAGAGAGTTAGGAAGACTCCACCGGTGCCTAAGGTCAAGGAAGCCGGAGGCCCGATACGCAAAGGCAAGGAGCACGTGGTGTGCTTCCAATGCAAGCGAAGGGGACACTATAGGAGCCAATGTCCGAGGGGGAGGCAACCTCACAAGGACAAGAAACCAAGCACATCAATAGGGGGCTAAGGCAAACCCTAAGGTAATCTCTAAGGTTCATTATTGCAATTCTAATAAAACTCATGCTAGTAGTTTTGTTGCAATTGTTAATAATGATAAGCATGTTAACTTTAGGAACCAATACATGTGCTTAGGAGCTAAACATGTTAGCCTAGGTAAGGATAACACTAGAAATACCAACCATAGGATTAACGCTTCTAAAGTTAAGGAAAACCTAGGTAGAAATCCCAAGAAGACTAGACACATGCCTAGGAATATCTCAAGAGAAAATGACAAATTAACACTTGAGGTATTAGAGAGGGAAAATCAAGTCTTGAGGTCAAGACTTGATAATTTAGAAAATGCCCTTAAAAACATGGAGAAGTCATCTCTAGGGTTTAAGAGTCAAAAACCCAAGTCCAAGGACAAGAAAGGTTTGGGTCACAAACCTAAGTCCCAAGTGGTCAAGCCCACTTATCATAGTGTTCCATTCGATTATGGAACAAAACCTAGGGCTAGGAAGACCACCACCAAGGTCACAAGGGGAGTCACCCCTAGAGTTGATCTTGATGAGTCCCAAATGACCAAGGCTTCAAAGCCTAAGAGGGTCATTAGGAGGGTTGCTAGGGAAGTCATCCCTAGTGAATATTTAGTGAACCCAATGAGCTCACATAGATATTGGGTTCCTAGGAGCATCTTCTCTATCCCATAGATGGGTTAGAGAGTGTCAACTCCAATTAGAAGGGTAGTTAACCCAACTTTGAGGAAATTGACACTCAAGGAGCATTTTCAAGGTTTTGTGAACCTTTGAAAATGAAAAGGAATTATCGTTTACTCCTTGAAGAGTAAATTGTGCCATATTTGAAAAATATCGATTTTAATCTTATTTGGCACAATTTAAGAAAACCTAGAGAAATACCATAATTGGGATTTTGGTTTTCTCTTAGGGATATATGGGCAATCTAGGGTTAGATTTTAAGTTAGCTAAGGCTAAGGATACTTAGATAGGGAATTTAGGTATTTTATTTGTGCTAACTTGCCATGATTGGTTGCCATATGCCATGCCATGACATCATATTTAGTTTATTATCATTTGAAATGTCATGATAATGCTTAGGCTAGTTTATATGTCATGTTTTATTTAAGTTTTCAAACTTTATGCCATGACATCATGACATTGGCACATGTTTTTACTTATGATATCATTATATGTCATGTCATCATCTCTTGCATTATAATCAATGAAATTGATTTAAGGACAAACATATAATTTGATATTGAGATCAAATTGGTGTCTAGAAAATGCATGAGAACTTAACCTAAGTTGACCTTAACCCATATCTCACATCAAATTGACTTGAATGTGGTTTGATACACCTTAGATGTGTGTGAGATATTAGGATCATGAGTCAGGATCAAGGTGCATTGTCCTTGTGCCTAGATGACCCTAATTAAAGAAATTAAGGATCATAGGGAAAGCTTGTGTACAAGTCATGTACATCTAGCCCTAAGATTATGGTCCTAAATTCAAATGACTTTAAAAGTATTTTAAAATTGATTTGAAAAACCTTGATGAAGCTTTCCTAGTGATAGTATTCATCATTGAACATTGTGATACAAAGTTGAGTTAAACTTGAACTATTTCAAAGTTTTTGAACATTGTATCAAGATTGAAAATTGAAAGTTATTTTCATAGAAAACTATTTTTCCATGATAGTATATGTCATGAGGAATGTATCCTCAAAATTTCACAATTTTTCGAATTTTCTGGAATTTTCTAGGAGTTTCTGAATTTCGGGAAGGAAATTTCAGAAATCTGCCTATCAGAGTCTGGATCGGTCTGGGGACCGATCCAGGTAAGTCCTGATCGGTCTGTGGACCGATCCAGTGAAGCATGGATCGGTCTGCAGACCGATCAGAGAGCTTGGTGCGATCTGGTGAAGGCTTGATCGGTCTGGGGACCGATCCATGGGGTTTCTGATCGGTCTGGGGACCGATCAGAGCGTGCCAGTTTCTGATTTTCAGCTGTTGGTCTGAAATTTCAGCTGGAAGTTGGGTTTTGTGGATTTCTAAAGGTTTGGAACTCACAAAGACATTGTTGGTGCAATGGTCAAGGGGGAGTTGACCTTTAGGGGGAGTTTTACCTAATTGTCAAGGGGGAGTTGACTTTTAGGGGGAGTTTTTACTCCTTAAGACTTTTGAGGATTAGTGATATGGGATTATCACTAAGTTGATTGTTGAGTTTAGTATCAAGGGGAAAATTAAGAGTTTCAATGAAAGGTATGGGACTTTCATTAGGAAGAAACTCTTGACCTTGATACCCTCCTTTTTCTTTTTGATGTATGTCAAAAAGGGGAGAGTATTCATTGGAGAATTATTGGAGAAACCCAAGTTAGGTTATCGGGTTAACCTAAGCTAGGGGAAGAATGTCAAGGAATGTTCGAGGAAGAACATTGGAATTCTTTTTGATGTGTGTCAAAAAGGGGGAGAATTATTGGAGAACCCAAGTTAGGTTATCGGGTTAACCTAAGGGGAGAATGTCCAGAGAATGTTCAAGGAAAGAACATTGGACATTGGAAGATGATTGGAAAACCTAAGTTAGGTTATCGGGTTAACCTAACTTGATGATGGGTTTTGTCAAACATCAAAAAGGGAGAGATTGTTGGTGCAACCTTAGGTCAAGGTTGACCTGGTTGACCTGACTCGAGTTGACCTGACTCGAGTTGTATTTTGATGTTTGACTTAGGAAGATTGTCGGTGCAACCTTAGGTCAAGGTTGACCTAGTTGAGTTGCATGTTGATGTTTGACACTCGTGGAAGAGTTGTATTCTTGATATGGGACAAGAATAGATGTTTGGGAGATTATTGGGGCAACCGTAGGTCAAGGTTGACCTGGTTGACCTGATTCGGGAAAAAGTCCAAGTATGGAGACTTGACAACGGAAAAGTCCAAGCAGGGAGCTTGGCACTAGAAAAGTTCAAGTATGGAGACTTGGCACTGGAAAAGTCCAAGCAGGGAGCTTGGCACGCGAAAAGTCCAAGTATGGAGACTTGGCACGGGAAAAGTTCAAGTATGGAGACTTGGCACTGGAAAAGTCCAAGTATGGAGACTTGGCACGGAAAAGTCCTAACTGGGATGTTAGGCAGTGTGGAAAGTCCTGGTGAGTGAAGCCAGGCAGTGGGAAAGTCCTAACTGGGATGTTAGGCAGTTGGAAAGTCCTGGTGAGTGAAGCCAGGCAGTGAGAAAGTCCTAACTGGGATGTTAGGCAGTGTGAAAACCCTAGTGAGTGAAGCTAGGTGAAAGTCCTGGTGAGTGAAGCCGGGCAAGGGAAAATCCAGATGGATCAAGGGTGATCGGACATCTGGTGATGGGAAGTCCAAGTAGGTCATAAGAGTGACCGGATACTTGGCACGAAGAGGAAAGTCCAAGTGGGTCAAAGGGATTGACCGGACACTTGGTGGGGAGTCTTAGCAGGTCAAGGGAGTGACCGGATGCTAAGCATGATGTACCAATAGGTCAAGGTTGACCGGATATTGGTTTGAAAGGTTTGGGACTTGGTTTGGGCAAAAACCAAGCTCTGGATCGGTCTGCAGACCGATCCAGCGATACGTTTGTGTATCTGATCGATCTGGTGACCGATCAGATAACAAACAGAAGGCAAAGCGCAGTTCTGTGAGCTTACTGATCGGTCTGGGGACCGATCAGCATGAAGCCTGATCGGTCTCCACGACCGATCAGAGACGCAGCCGAGAGAGGTGGGATCGGTCTGTGGACCGATCCCAGACCGATCCAGCTGTGGCCTGATCGGTCCACAGACCGATCTAGGGACCGATCAGCCCAGGGCCTGATCGGTCCCCAGACCGATCAGGGTGGAGCCTGATCGGTCCACGATTCGACCGTTGAGTCACAACGGGTCGCTCCGTCTTCTCCGCTGGCTTCTGTCTTCGCTGTGCAGGTTCGCAGGTTATAAAAGGAGATCAAGGCTTTGGTGCAACTTCTTCTTCTTCCTTCTTTCTTCTCTTCTGCTGAAGATTTGTGGGCTGCGATAAGAGCTCTGTTGAGTTCCTCCCGAAAGCTTCGCGTGAGCTTCCCCGACTGGAACAGCTGCTGCTGTTAGGGTTTTTGAAGCTGCTGCTTCATCCGGACTCCAGTCGACGAGAAAGCAAGATTGGTAGAGTGCTTGTGTATTCTTATTGTATTTCTTGCTTATTCTTTGTACTTGTACTCCTGTTTGCTGTTGCAAACAAGTGTGGCGAGGTTTCTCCACCCAGAAGGAGTTTTTATTAGCCGGTTTTCCGGGGACTCATCCACCGACGGATTGATTGGGTTCGTCCACCTTACGGACACGCCGAGGAGTAGGAGCATCATCTCCGAACCTCGTACATCGCTGTGTTAAGGTTTGATATTCTTCCTTTCGTTTCTAGTTTATTTTTCCGCTGCGCTAACGAATTGTAGGAAGAAACGAGTGATTTGGGGCGGCTATTCACACCCCCCCTCTCTAGCCGAGTACGTAGGATCCTAACACTCGCCAAGCGTCCGGTCAGCCCATCGACCCACTTGGACTTCTCGCCAGCTATCCGGTCAGCCCGTCGACCTAGCTGGGCTTCGTGCCAGACATCTGGTCAGCCCGTCGACCTGTCTGGACTTCTCCTGCACACTCGATCAAAGTGTCAGACAACAACAAAACTAACTTAACCCATTTGTCATTTATCAAAACCTAGGTTAGACCGTTAGTGCTACCCGCACCAACAAGGATGTGTCGGAGTACACCTATCCTCCTACCCCAAATTGAGTGGGGAGCTCAATGCTCTCATCTCCCTGAGTCAGTCCAAAGGAAGGATCCCTGCCCGTTTCCTCGCTACAGTTAACACTACCCATGAGCGGACCAGCGAAGCCTGACAGAGCAAACTGCATACACCCTGCCTAATGTACCACTAACCCATGAGTGGTTGTATGTGCAGATCATGTAACTGGTGATGTGCTCAACAATAATGAAGTCAACAATCGCTCAGCATACAATCATGCAAGATGACGCATGACACTAAGCATGTAAATCCTGACAGTATACACCTCCATATAATATATACCAAAAAGGAAATAAATCCATGCAATAATCTAAGTATCATAAATCTAGGTACACAAATCAGGTAAATCAATTAACTAGTTCGATACACAATAGGGCGATGTATGTCACTACTTCTATGAACAAAAGTACACATGACAACAATCAAGAGGATATACACATGAATGCATAACAAGCAACAAATAAGGCATGCTACAGGTAACATGTAGTAACATACCAAACAGATATAAACATAACTATTACTACTAGTTATAACCTACTAAGTATATCAGAAAGACAATATCAAAAGATAAGTCAAAGGTACCCGCCTTAATCAGTAGTTCGTATTGGAACAAATCCCACGTCGTGATGCTCGTCTCGAAACAACGTCCTGCAAATCACATGATTATAATTTAGCTAATAACATATGCAACAACTAACTAAATCTCAAGCCAAACTAATTAGGGGAAACCCTAATCAAATCATCCATGAATCCTTTAATCTTTCCAAACCACTCCACATCTTATAATCAATCCAATAATCCTTCATATCGATCATGAACTCTTCTATTAATCACCCTTTCAGCAACTAATCCATACATGGAAATCCACCCAATTAAATCACAACATCAATTTAATGATTCTATTAATCATAATATCAATTTAATCAACAATCCATCATAATAAATTATAATACTAATCTCATAATCCTAATAATGATCATATAACCTTCTACATCAACCAAATCAACAAGATAACCATCCTAAATCAATTACCACATAAACAAATCACAATTACATTGGATTAAGCATACCATAATCAAATTAGGTTAAGCTAACTTGAATAAATCCCAACAACTCAAATCCACTCAAGCATCAGATCACCACTAAATAGAATTAGGACACCCTATCCATTCCACAAATAGAATCAAATCTAGTTCATATACAAAATTACCTCCACAACTTATCCAAATCTGATTGCACCGCTGTTGACCCATGACCGGAGGCGTTTGCTGCCACAACTCAATAGCCGAAGCTAGGTTAAACTGTTGATCTCCCAAATCGACAAACCTAAATCACAATCAACACATTCATATTCAAGCAGTAGACCCAATTCTTAGTTCACAGCCTAATTCCAACTTCTAATCAGATCTAAGATAGGTTAATCAAAACTTAGGCTAAGGAACTAGCTACCATTCAGCCGAGAATGCTCACCACAACTCACGACAGCAACTGAAGATGAGTAGAGTGGAGAAATCGGGTGACGACCTTGCTATGGCAGTAGTCGTTGCTGCTTAGGGACCGCAAATAAGAGGAGTAACACACTGGATTCGAAGATGGAAGAAGGATCATCGACAGTTGGTCGGAGGGAAAAAAACTAAATGGCAGTCGGCTGAAGGAGTGGGTGTCGGTGTTGATCGGGAGAAGGATGAGGAACGACGACAGTGAGATCGGGAAAGAGGGTCGGCAAAGGGTTACATCGGTTGTTGGGCTCGCGATGGTTGACGTCGGACCATGGCGGTCGGCGGCGACGCGAAAGAGGACAATCAGCGATTTTGGATTCAGGAGGAGACCGGGAGAGGAAAGGTGGCACCGAACCTCCCATGGCCAGCGGCGTCGAGGGCTGGCAGCGTCAACGCCGGCATCTCACAGGTCGGGGCGGCGCAGTGTCGCGTGAGGGAGATGAGGAGAGGAGAGGTTTCGGTTGCGAGGAGAAAAGATCGGAAAGGAAAGAGAGGGAATCGGGAAGCTTAGGGTTCGGCGCATGGGGAGAAAGAAAGAAAAGAAAAAGAAAAGAATAGAAAAAAGAAAAATGAACTTAGATTTGCTTAATCAAACTCTAAGTACACTCCTCAATCAACTCCCACTTTTGGGTATTCCAAACAAACTTTTCCCATGCCTATAAATGTATCCCCTTAAACTCGTCATACGAGCTCCGATTAAATCCCAATTTTTTTTTAAAAATTCCGTAAAGGTTATTTACCTATTAAACCTTATTATTTCATTATTATCTGGGTGCTGTATTTTACACATATCCAATGAAGAAGCCTACTGAATTAGGGGATGCGCTTAAGGTCAATATAATTTACCAAAATACCTCTGTCAATAGTAGTTTAAATTATCTACATGATAATCTAGATAATTATGAAATTATCCCTAGTATGCTGCATGACAATCTAGATTTTGATTAAGTCAATCAAGACTTTGATCAAATTCGCATCAACCGCGACTTAGTTAAACATAACATTGACCAAATCAATTCAGACACATTAATTAATTCAGAAAACTTAAAATTAAATAAAAATTTAGAAATAATTAATTCAAACATTAAAATAAATTTAAATTTAAAAAATAATGAAATAGATTTAGATAAAATCAATAAATATTTTAATAAACTATTTAATAATCTAGACAATATCAATCTAGAAAATTCTATCCAAAACTAAGATAATTTAATTAATAAAAAATTAAATTTTAAAAATAGGACTTATCTAATAAATTAAAATATTAATATAAACTTAAAAGACAAAGAAAATATAAGGATAAATTCAAATACTTTAATAAAATCAAACCAAAGTTAACAAATTCAAAATTAAATATTAAAGATAACATCTTAGACCATGATAATCCAGAAAATTCTAAATCAACAATTAATACAAAGTTAAAAGATAAACCTTTAAAGAAATATAATTCAAATAATTCAAATTTAAAAACTAATAAAAACTTAAACACTAAAAATAATATTAACTTAAAATTAAGATGGAAAGAAAATTTAAATATTAAATACACTCTTTTAAAGAAGGACAATTTGATCAATTTAATTAATTCAAAATTAAAAACTTAGATTTAAATTATAAATTAAGAATTGAATCTCAAATATAATTAATTTTAATTATACAAAAATCTTAAAAGGAAAATCAATAATTTAAGGAGAGACTCCAAATTAGTTGGCATCTCCAAAATAACAACTTACTCGACAGGTAATTATGATTAGATTAAAAAGGGACAAAAGTTTAACTTGACCTACGGTACTGGTGAAATTTTGGATGATAGTAGATTAGAGAAACTATGTCTATGCATGATAGTAAATTTTGCATCTCACAAAAATGATAGAATTTCCTGATTGAAAACATAGATTGGATGAGATGACTAAGAACTTAAATTAAATTAAAATTAACTTATTAAATTAAAAATAAATAAAAATTAAATTATTAAATTAAAATTAAATCAAAATTTAAAATTAAATTAAAATTAATTTATTAAAAATAAATTAAATTATAAAATTAAAATCAAATTAAACTAAATTAAATTATTATATTAAAATTAAATCAAAATTAAACTAATTAAATTAAAATCAAATTAACTTAATTAAATTAAATTAAATTATTATTAATATTAATATAAAATAAATTAAATTAATTTTATTAAACTAATTAAATTAATTTAAATTTAAAACTTAAACTTAAAACTTAAATTTAAAACTTTAAATGAAAATGTTAAATTTAAAACTTAAATTAAAACTTAAAATTTAAAACTTAAATTAAAACTTAAAATTTAAAACTTAAATTTTACACTTAAATTAAAACTTAAATTTAAAACTTAAATTAAAACTTAAATTTAAAACTTTAAATTAAAACTTAAATTAAAATTAAAATTAAAGTTAAATTAAACATAGAACTAAAATTATTTATTTAAAAAAAAAACTCTTTTAAAAAATCATTTAAAAAATTTTTAAAAGGAAAATTATTCATTTAGATAACAATTAAATCAATCAAAATTTAATTAACTTAAACTTTAAACTTAATTAAATAATTAATAAGTGGTTAGTCTAAATTTATTCAAGAACTTAGGTTGATTTGATCAGTACCTTAATTTAACCTAATTAAAATATTAACTTTACTCTAAGTTATTGTAAAACAAACCTGATTGTACATTAAAATGTTAATCAAAATTTTAACTTTATTTTAATTAAATCATAATTTACCACAATTAAAGATTGACCTAAATTGAACCTTAACTTTACTTTCTTTAATAATTTTAACAAATTTAACTCTCAATTAATACTAACTTAGTTAATCTAAGTTAAATCTAATAAAAAAGGATGATGTAAATGAAAAATTAAATTATAACTTAGACTTTCATTAAATCAGTCAATTAATATAAAATGTAATTTATTTTAAATAAGTATTAAATTATTGAAATGAGTCAAGTAGAAGTTAATCAATAAATCATTGATAATGATTAACTATTATTAAATTAGTACCAAATTATTTCATTCAACCTTAAACTAAAGGTTAACTTCATACACCTAAATCTAAAATTAATTATTTAATCAAACTTAAGTGAACAATCATAATACGGTATAAATAATTTTGATGAACATTAGTATTACGAACAGTAAATTTCCTAGGCACTAAGGTAAAAGTCCTTGTTGCTGACAAAGATAACTAGAAAGTGCTAGGTTAAGGGAGAGCAAGGGCCTTAAAAATATGTTGCACATTTTAACATACTCAAATCCTAGTATAAATTCAGGGGGAGTATTAATAAAATTAATTAATTAATTAATTAATATTTTTACAATATTATGTTTGAAAACTGCTTCCATTTTTAAAATTACTAGCATCTTCAAAACTTTAAAGTTTTTTTTAACCTCTATTAGTTTTAAAGATAGCTGTAAATAGTAATTTAACAAGTTTAAGTTTTTGACAAGATATTTTTGAAAAGGTATCTTAAAAACTCAGTTTTTCATAAAGTTTCAAAATCTTACTTAAGTTTTATCATGTTATTTTTTTTTTTCAAAATTCCTTATTTCGAAAAAGTTTTCAAATGTGTTTGAAAAATTATTTTTTCAAAATATTCCTTATTTTTTTTAACTTTAAACGTTATTAATGAAAACACTAGCATTTTAAAATTCTGTATATTTATAAAGAATTGACAAAAATTTTCAACTTTATTTTTGAAAATCTTGACTTAATATTTTCCAACATTCGTTTTTGAAAAGTTTTTTTCCTAACTTTTTAGTTTTTACTAAGTTAAACTTCCCAAAGTAAACCTAGAATTTTTTTTTTGTCAATTTTTTTTCCTTTACTTAGTCAATTTTCCCTAACCTATCTATACTTATTTTTTGATGAATATGAAAGAGGGAGGATTAGGTGGATTAAGTTAGTAAAAATCTAGAAAAAACATCAAAATAAAAAATCTAGACAAAACACCAAAAACAGTCTAAAATCATATCATATGTCTAATTATTTTTACATATTTTTTCCTAACTTAACCCAGGTTATCATTGCATCAAAAAGGGGGAGATTGTTGGTGTAGTTAGCACTAATGGTCTAATTCAGGTTTTGATGAATGACAAAGTAAATTAAGTTAGGTTTGTTGTGATCTAACGATCTAACTGAGTGTGCAGGAGAAGTCGAGATAGGTCGACCGAATATCTGACAAGAAATCTAGCTAAGTCAACGGGTTGACCAGATAGATGATACGAAGTCCAGATAGGTCGACGGGCTACCCAGATATCTGGCAGGAAGTCCAGCTAGGTCAACGGGCCGACCGGAAAGCTGGCACGAAGCTTAGATAGGTTGATGGGCTGAACGAATGTCTGGCAAAACAGTAAGTTAAGGTAAGTCACTAGAGGGGAGTGACTTGGTGAAGACGCGTTCCCCGTTTGAGGGAACAATAGGCGTCGATGCAACTTAGATTTATTTCGAAAATTTAAGTTGAGATCCTGACTAGATTCTGGTCTCAAGGAAACAGAATTTAATTACTACTCTGTTTCTATTATATTTGTGCTAACGTTTGTTTTGTAGGATAGTATAATGTTTATTGTCTCGGACTAATCTTTTTCTTGTAGAAAAAGCTTTTGTTGGAAAAAGGGGTTCGGGCGCCCGGAATGTAAAAGTTTATCTCGTCGCAACGTGGAGTGTGCTGATTGGTCGGGTCGATGTCACGATCCAGGCGCTCGGAAGGGATCCGGGCGCCCGGAGCTACCTATATAAGGAGCTCTCCACCTAGAGTAAAGAGACACAACTTCCTTCTACGATTGTTCTGTTGCACACTGTTCCTGCGATGCTACGAAGCTCCTCCGACAACCTGCGACTTAATTTCTTCTTCCTTATTGTCGGTATTCTTTTCATAATTCTTGTACTAAATCGTGTAATACTTTTGTGAATTATTAGTGATTACCCAACGAAAACAGTTTCACGTGCAGGCCTTGGAGTAGGAGCCGACGAAGGCTCCGAACCAAGCAAAATTGGTTTTGTTAGCGTTGTGTTTAACTTTCTGTTTCCGCTGCTTAGTTGATAACGAATTTTTGACGATCGCTATTCACCGCCCCCCCAAAAACTTTACAATCCAACAATACCGACTGAACCTAAAGTACTTAGCCCCATAACTCTCCATGTACGCTTGTCTGGTTTACATACCGGTCAGGCTTAAAGCACTTGATATTATAAATCCCCATGTGCACCCGACCAGATGAAATATCGGCCGGGCCTAAAACACTTGTCCTCATAAGGATTTTTGGGTACGTTTGGACAAATGATAGGTCGGTTGGGCTTAAGACTTGTGGTCTTATAAGTTTTTCTATACATACCGGGCTAGATTAAAGGTTGGCTGAGTTCGAGGTAGTTAATTTCATAAAGCTCTTCATGTATGATCGACCATGAAGCCGTTCGGAATTAAGAAACTTAGTTGCATACTAACTGCCGAATGAATTTTCAGTACACATAGTTTATCAGGTGGTTGCCTAAGCAGAGTTCTAGCATGCTTAACGTATCATATGATTCTCTGACCGGATTTATGATAACATCTAATGCATAACAAAGCAACTTCATATAAGGATAGATATATGGACAACCAACCTTATTAGTCGGTCGAGACATATTCAGCAGATAAGCAACAAATAACATTTTACGAACCTGTCATAATTGTTGGGGAATATTCTTTTGGGACCGTATTAAGAGATTATCTTGTTTCCTATTAGGCAATCATTTATGACAACATATTTTAATAATGGCTTCATCTAAGTCATAAACGACAAAGAAAAGGTATATTTGTAGGTAGATAAAAGATTCCTTAGATGACCATTACATAACAAACTAACAAACTCTTACACACGCATAATCAAGGAGGTTATGAAAGGTGATATAAAAAAATAAGGAATCCTCTTCGTGGGGAGGGTACACAATCTACATTATTTGAGATTTATTCTCGCACGAGCACTATTCTTGATTTCCTCCATCCATGATCATATTAATCCCTTCCTTGGTGTTTGGTCACTAATCTTCTGTTGGATCATCGGTGTGCATGCAAGATCGTAAGGAAGCTTCATCGAAAAAGAATAAATCTTGCTCCAGTTAACCATTCGTCTATCATCATTAGTACACTATCTCTTAAGTTTTCAGAAAGGATGATTGATATTTATATTATATAGTAAAATAATAAAAATTAAATAAATTTATATTTTGGAAGATTACATTTTAAAGCGATGTATGTTTTTTTATATTATCTTGAAGTGTAAAAAAAAGCAAAAAACAAAACAAAACAAAAGTGAGGAAAGAGTACTTTCAAATAAAATGCACGGTATATTTTACTTTTTAAAGTTTGCCTTTTAAAAATAAATCTCTTTCAAAATTTAAAATCTTTTCTTATTGAGTTTTTCTATATTTATTAGCATTTTAGTCCTCAATACTAGTAATTTATCTAATAGAATAATGATGTGACAATTAACTGATAATTACAAAGAATTATTAAGTGAAATAATCTTAATTACAATAATTAAGGGGTGAAAATAGTAATTTAAGAAAACATTTTGTGGTAATTATTATTATTTATTATTTTCATTTGTTTTTAAATAATTTAATAATCCAATTTTAGTGATGTGTCACAAGGATAATTAAAAAAAAAACCCGCTGTGGGTTCCATTTCCCCAACCGAACCGCTCGATACGCGTCGAACAATAGCCAATCGCCTGAAGGAAGAAGAAGAAGAAGAAGAAGAATCAAATGGGCAACGCGCAGTCGCCGCCGGCCGATCCACTCTTCGATACGGCAATCCGGTGAGCAGCTACCGCCTCCTCTTCTCTTATCTTTTATTCCCTTCTCTTCTCCCCACCGTCTTCTTTATTCTTTTCTCTCGTTGCATTCCCACAGAGCTTTCACCACCCAGGAGCTAGAGGATCTGAAGTCGATCTTCGTGTCTCTGGCCGCCCAATCCGGGAGCAACGGCAAGTTCGTCTCTCAATCCGTATTCCAGGTCGCGCTTCTCTCTTCCTTCGAACCCTAAAACCAAAATTAGATCTTTCCTTCTCTTTTTTTTTTCTTTTTTTTTTTTTTTTTGACTTGGATTATTTTGATTTACTCATAGGCGTATTTCCGAGTTCCTGGCCTGCTAGGCACCAAGTTGTTTCAGCTGGCGACACGGAAGCGGAACGATGGCATGCTTCTTTTCGAGGATCTCGTCGTTACGAAAGTTAGCTTTTTTTTATGCATGGCACTACTACTAACCAATATTGTTTCCTAAAGTTTTTTTTTTCCGAAATCAAAATCCAAAAGTCTTATCCGTCTTTGAGTTACCTTCACAATGCTTCGTTTATGTTCCAATTTGCGTTGTTCTATAGTTTACCTTTCCTACTTGTGGTTGCATTTTTACTGTTTTGATTCCATTAAAATATGTGTAATAAGTATTTTTCTTATAGAACAATGGAATAGAACTGAGTAGCAGCATAATCTTACATAGAATTTATGGACGAAAGTTTAATGGTAGGATAAACTTTATGCGGCTGATTTAAAAAGTTGGGTCTTTGTCTATTATAATAAACTAGAGCTATGGGGTAATAATTTGACTTCAGCATTGCAAGGCATTATTCTACATTGGTAGCCTCCAATTCCTTTACTAATGTTTCATGCTCTGATGATTTATCAAGATATAAACCACTCATTTTTTCCATTCGACATGCCTTTTTGAACTTCTTTTTGATCATCATGTTGATATGAAGATTGAAAACAGTGTCTTTCTATGAGTTTGTTTGAACCTAGTATTTTCTACAGCTTGTTGTTCGAGTTTATGATCTATAATGTTTCCCTTCCATTCCTATACCAGGCAATATATGAGAAAGGTTCTCGAGATGAAATTGAGGAGTTTATCTACCAGCTATGTGATGTTACAGGGGATGGTATTTTGGGAAGGTACAAAAATCTAGTTTTTACTCCTGTGATTGAGTTTGAAAATGACTATGAACAGTACTTTTCTCATCTAGGTACTACATGAGAAGGGAAAAAAAACCCTGGAACATAACTCTGAAAATAACTGCATTTGGTCTGTAATTGTTTGAACAGATTGCGGCCATGTTGTAGCAGTAGATTTTCTATTTCACTAAACTTGTGTGATAGGACAGACTTCTACCACTATATGCAGATGAGTTCCTTGGCTACCTATTGGGCACTAGAGCTGTTATTACTTGGGTAGTCTAATCATGTCAACCTAACTGGTTGTTCCTATTTGCTATCTAGCTCAGCTGTTAAGATGACTGGAAATACTAAATAGTTCTCTTATAATGTAGGATGTTGCCATGTTCATATATCTTTTGTACTGCTGATAAAGTCAACCAAAGAATGATTCAAGTTTGACAAATTTTGATGATCTTTAAGTATCATGAAATAAAGATTCTTCAGCAGCAACTTCGAACTATCATCTATCAGGGACATAATTGTCTAATTTACATTTAAACAAAAGTGATGAGGTAAGAAAAGAACATTAGATATATCCTTTTGTAGAATCCGTGAACATATATTCTGTTTGTATCTGTTATGTTAGTGTTCAGTGAGAAATTGTTAGAGAATTAATCAGGCTATGTAGATAAAAGGTATCCTTCTTTGTATTAGTTGGGAAACAAACTATCTGTAATCATCTTATATACAATATCTAAGATTATGATAAAAATAACATTTTTCTTCAATGAACATGGAATTGCCAACAAGTGCCATTTGCCCATTTGCCAAAGAGCATCACCATGATATGCAATAAGTTAGACAGTTGCCTATGCTTTTACTTAAGCATCCTGGAATGACAAAGTTAGGATGGTATAGTCATATACTGCTTGTTAGTTATCGTATGTATGTGTTCTTTTATTGCTAAACAACTTATGTATAGTGAAGAAAAAGAGGTTAATTTCATTGTCAAGAAAAGGATAAGCGTGTTACTCTTTGCCAATTGGTTTCTTCTTGTGGATTTTTATGTCCATGAAATTCTGATGTCTATTAAGTTCATTAATTTCTATAGTTGAACTCTTTTGTCCATGACACAATTTTGGGACTAGTTTGTTTTAGCTGAATGTATTGAATGCCTTGAACTAAATTCACTTTCCAGATCCGATATTGAAGCTGTAATAAACTCAGTAAATGAGTGCCTATTTTATCCCAAAAGTGATGGTACTGGATTGACCTCCCATCAGGATGTTCTCAAAGTGTTTGTTAATGCAGCACAATTCTCTGAGAAAGTTGAAGGATCCTCTGTAGAAAGTATGTCGTTAGCTGATTTTAGAAGTTGGTGTAGCCTTGTCCCATCAGCAAGGAAGTTCCTTGGAAGTTTGCTGATGCCACCTGATTCAGGTTTACTTTTTATCCCTATATATATATTCACACTTGTGACTTCAATGTATTTGAAGCAGCCCTCATTCTGTCTAGGGATTCTTAATCATACTGAGTTATTTTATATGTTTCCTATATTGAAACTCTATGAAAACTATTAAACTGTTTCTTCTAGCTTACATTTTCCCACTGACATTCTAAATTTTTTTGTTTTCTGCAGGAAGACCAGGCTATCAAGTTCCAACTCTACACCATTCAGAAGATATACCTGCTGAGATCCTAATTTTGAGGAAAGAATATGCTTGGCATATTGGAGGAGCTCTTTCACAGGATGAGGTAGAAGATTGGAAGCTTTTGTATCACAGTGGAATTAATGGGCTTAGTTTCTCAACCTTTTTGGGCAATTTATCGTGAGTGTCTCTTCCGTTGCAAGTATGCCTAAATGTGTCTGTTGGACCAATAATTCCATGGGTTGGTATTACAAGATTATTGTGCAATATTAATGTATATGTTCTATGATTTTTGATGGATGGTTGATTTCTATTAATTATATTATTTACTTTCTCAACATACCTTTGTATCATTCTTCACTTTGTTTTTCTTTTCTCATTAAAAAATGGTTAATACCTGATTATGTTAGTTAATTGCTTATGGTCTTGTGAATCTGCAGAAATGGAGATGGGCCAACTGTTTTAATTATCAAGGATAATGAAGGTTTTGTGTATGGGGGATATGCCTCTCAACCATGGGACCGGCAAAGTGATTTTTATGGTGATATGAAGTGCTTTCTCTACCAATTGTATCCAAAAGCATCTATTTTTCGTCCTACCGGAGCAAACAACAATTTGCAATGGGTAAGGTTCTATGAATGAAAGTTCTCATAAATATTTCACATTGGTGTAACTCTTCTTCTTGGCTATCGTTAGTCATCCCAAGGATTCATCAAACTCACTTTTAGTTGGTTAAAAATTATCTTATGTTCTCATCTTTGACTAAATTATGTTCTGCTGTTTCAGGATTTCATTAGCTATTCATTTATAAAAGTGCATGTATATATGTAATTTCAACCTTCGGAAGTACTTTGAATTGCATAATGTAATCTACTACCTGGAATCATAATGTAGCTAATTCAAATCTAATGCTCGTTTTTCTAAATCTATCTGCTGTATGGATGGTGCTTTTGATTGTAAGTATCCATTCACTAAACTTGATTTCTTAATGTGGCAGTGTGCTGTCAATTTCAGCTCAGACAGCATCCCTAATGGAATTGGCTTTGGAGGACGGGCAAATCACTTTGGCCTTTTTCTATCGGCAAATTTCGATCAGGGCCACACCTTTCCTTGCACAACTTTTAACAGTCCTTGTCTATCAAAGACGAGCAAGATACATCCAGAAGTTATTGAATGCTGGGGCGTGATCGCAAAAGTGCCACAGAATGGAAAACCTGAGGCCTTGAAAGGTACAGTTCTTGAGAGATTCAAGGAAGATCGAAACATGCTTAAAATGGTAGGCATTGCAAATTCAAGCGACTAGAGAAGCAGCATGAACAAGGTCTTTGTCACAGCAACTTCTCTGGTTTGAAGCAAAACTTGATATCGGCCAGTCAAGGTTTCTAAACTTTGCTATGCACTATGTGGGATGGAAATTCTTTCGTTTCCACCGGCCAGTCAAGATCAGAAACCAGTTCTTGTGATATCCTGTTGCTAATTGTGTATGTTTATATCATTAATGAATGAAGAGTGCATTATGTACTGCTTGCTCACACGATCGTTGACGGTTGATCAGAAATTTCTATGTATTGTATTACCCTTATTCTTGTATAGTCAAGTAACTTTTTCTAATGGTCATATTTATCTACAAGTGTAGTAGTTAGTACTCACGCCCTGTGTGGATGGATATACAGATTCATCGTATTAATTTTATTGGAAGAAGAATCTACCCTTCCCATGGCTCCTTTATTTAAGTCAGACAGAGATATCTTTAGGCCGATATGACTGTATCAACTATAACACTAGAAAAGCCTCATTCAGATGAATCTTGACTACTTTCTGGTGATGCAATTCTGTCTCTTGGTTCCTTCCAACATCCCTACTCTTTAAAAATTACAGACTCAATGATTTCTTTGGAGAAGCAGAGAAGCGTGCCAGTGTAATTGCTCGAGTTCTTAATATATTAGCTTGATGGAGACCTGAAGGCTTAATCTAGATTATCATCTCTGCTTTCATCTTACTCTTTACTTGTTTTTTCTTCTCTTTACAGCTTGCTGCTCGTACAATTCTCATCAAGATTGTCACATCGAACAAAGCGTTCCTGTGCACTAGTGACTGGCCTGGATCATAGTGCATCTAACTAAAGGATTAAAGTGGGAGACAAATAGTGTTAAGCTAGTGGGAACCTAGCTTCTTTCTGTCTAACCTTGTGAATCTCTTCCTTCCTTCCTTCCAAGTGCTATGTTTGTTGTTAAGTAATAGCTAGCCACGCTTGGAGATTGGGTCAACCATTTGTTGGAACTTCTTTCAAGTAGAGTTAATTTTATTTTACAATTGAAAGGGAGGCCGAAATGTAACATGAACTAGTGAAGGCATCGTGTACTTTGCACATGGTAGAATCATGTTTTCGAATGGTTTAGGTTAAGCTTTGAATGCACTCCAAGATGTTTGGAACGTGGACACCCAATTTATATAAGGGTTGGTAGTAGATTGGATAAAATTATTTCAAATTTAACTATATGTATTGGTAGCTAGTAGAATTACCTCTCTTTCTCCTCAAGCGATATTCTTCTTCCTAGCCTATGGACAAAGTGTTGAAGGAAAATTTTAACAGATGAAAGATACAGTTTCGTGATCCTATCTAAAATCAAGGAAGATTGCGTGTTAAATAGGTGACTTTGTTATTAATTGTGAGAAGATTTTGAGCTAGAAGCAGAGGGTGCTGAGCAATCTTATGTGTTAACAACGGAAAATAGAGAGAATAAAATATTAGCAACTGAGTCAGGGAGGAGTCTTGACACAAGCATTCCGACGCTCAAATTAAATAGGTGGCCAAGAGGAAAAAAATACAGTGAACAGTAGAAAGGAACAGTAGGTTTTGATAGTGTGTAATATTGTGTACCTGTTCTTTTAGGAAGAGATCTCTTATATAGTGTCAATTTTCCTCTGTGTACGAATATCAATATATTTCTAAAAAAGAACCGATCATTCTGACACTCTAACACCTTTATAAAAATAGACCCACCTCTTCTATGTTTTGCAGGATAAAAGCTTTCATCGTAAAACTGTCCGGCGAATATTCCCCTGATTCTCTGACAATCGTTACATAAAATGTCAAAAAAAATATTAGAACGTTATGTTGATGGACCCTTAATATGTTTTGCTGGTAGATCGACTGAGTCCCTTTTGTCATTCGATCGGACTTAGCTTGTAGATGGGGTTGGGCCGACTAAAGAATGATGACCTCTCGAGGACTTGACTTTCGCTCAACCTTCTCCACTCGGCCAAAGAGTCCAGTCTAATCGGACCATATGCCTATCATGTCCGATCGGACTGACGGCCTGATCGATAAGACCACTTGGCCGAGACACATGGCTCAATTCTAAATGTCGCTAATATTACTTGAGATTTCGTTGATCCTGAGGGACTCGGGATCTGATCAAACTAGTGGTCCGATCGTCTAGACCACTAGGTCAAGATATGTAATAGTGTTAACCTTGAGTATCGACCCCTCCTTGACTTTGAGCGCCACATCAGTCAACTTTCTTGACTTTGACCCTACTTCCGGGGGGCCCCAATATTTGCTATATCACAAGTCTCCTCTTCAAGTTTAGTCAAAGGAGGGTGCAAGCCTGACTGACTAGACACTTATGTTTCTTGTGTCTCTCGTTCTCTGATCGGGCGCTCGGTCCTTATTCCATCGCTCGGCCTGAGCTAACGTCACGCCGACACCTTGAAAATTCGGCACGTCACTTACTATTAATGCTTAATATGATGAACACGCATTTTATCATAAGCATGTTTACCGCCTCCCATCCTTAATAAATGCGGTATGTATTTTTCCACCACATAGTGTACGTATGCGAAAAGAATTCTTGAAAGGACAGGCTACTGTTGAGATTTGATATGACCTTTACTGGTTCAAATTCAACGATCCTGATTAATCCTCTCTTCTTTACTACCATGATCGAACGACTATAGAAGTCCCCCCTAGAGTTTTTAAGGTTTACAGCAAGGTAACAGTCGCCAGCGACAGTGAAGGAAGGTTAGGAAGAAGGCGAAGAAGAAGAAGATGAGAGTACAAAAAGATAAGAGTTGTATCAAATGTCATAAGCTTGAAAAACCCTAGGAGGCCTCCTACAGCCGTCCGATTATGGTAGTAAAGGAGAGGAGATTAATCAGGATCATTGAATTTGAACCAACAAAGGGTACATCAAATCACAATAGTAACCTGTCATTTCAAATATTCTTCTCACAGGCGTGCACCATGTGGTAGAAAGATACGGGCCGTATTTATTAGGGATGGGAGGCAGTAAGCATGTTTAAGATATAAAGCGTGCTCATAATACTAAATATTCATGGTAAGTGACGCGCTCAGTTTTCAAGGCATCAATGTGATGTCATCTCAAGCTGAGCAATGGAATAAGGACCAGGCGTCCGATCAGTGAACAGGAGATACAAGTGTCTAGTTAGTCGGACTTGTAACCTCCATCGACTAGATTTGAAAGGGAGGTTTGTGATATGACGAATATCGGAGGCGGAGTTAAAGAAAGTTGACTGACGTGGTGCTCAAAGTTAAGGAGGAGTCGATACTTGGGGTTAGCACGATTACATGTCTCGGTCGAGTGACCTAGCTGATCGGACCACTGGTCTGATCGGATCCCGAGTCCCTCAAGATTGAGGAAACGTCGAGTTATATTAGTGCCATTCAAAGCAAAAGCTGAGTCATGTGTCTCGGCCAAGTGGTCTAGCCGATGAGACCATCGGTCCGATCGGACATGATATGCATATGGCCTGACCAGACCAGACTCTTTGGTCGAGCGGAGAAGACCAAGCAAAAGCTGAGTCCTCAAGAGAGTCATCATTCTTTAGCCGACCCAACCCCATCCACAAATGAAGTCTGATCGAACGACAGAGGGGATTCGATCGACCTACCAGCAAAGCATATTAAGGGTTCATCAACCCAATGATCTAATATTCTTTTTTGGAATCAGGAGAATATTCCATAAGCAGTTTTATGATAGAAGCTTTTACCCTACAAAGCGTAGACGATGTGGGTCTATTTTTAAAAAGGTGTCAGAGTGTCAGAATGGTCGGTCATTTTTTGAAAATACATTAATATTCATGCACAGAGGAAATTGACACTATATAAGAGGTTTTCTCTTAAAGACGTAGTTACACAACATTATATACTCAGAGTCCACTGTTCCTTTCTAATGTTCATTGCATTCTTTTTCTCTCCACCATCTATTTGACTTGAGCGTCGGAGTGCCTGTATCAGGGACCCCTTCCTAACCCGATTGCTAACGTTTTCTTCTCTTTATTTTTCTTTATTGATACATAGGATCACTTAGCACCATCTACTTAAAATTTCTCATTCTTTTCCGACTTAAGAAGGGATCCAAATATATCAATGAGTAAATTAAATTTGAATACGGACGAGAAAAAGTCAGAAATCAAAGATTTTAGATTTAATAAAATAAAGACATATAAATTTAAATTTAATAACATTAAGATAGATAAGTAGGGATGTAAATCAATCAAACGATTCACGAGCTATTCGGACCTCAATTCAGTAAAATGCTCATTCGAATTCGTTCGTTTATCTTATCAAGTTGAGCTCGAGCTTAAGGACATTTAGCTCATGAGCTCGCGAACATGTTTGTTTATAGGCTCACGGGCTTGGGCTTGAGCTCGGCTCCTTTAAAGGGCTCGAGAACATGTTCGTTTATAGGCAGCTGGTGAATTAGAGCTCGAGCTCGGCTCGATTAAAGGGCACGCAAACATATTTAATGATGTATTGAGTTTGGAAGTTTAATGTAGTAGTTTGAGATGTTCAATGATATGTTGAATTTATATTATTTTAGTTGCTAAGTTTGTTGAATATTTATTCAAATGAATTTTCAAACTCGCTTAACAAACCTATAAAATAAGCTCTAAAATGAGCAAAAAAACGAGTTCTAAAATGAGCCCAAGCTCGCTTAACGAGTTAAGTTCGTTAATTATGATAAACGAGCTAATAACGAATCGAACTTGAACTATTCTTGAGTTTGGTAATTTCAAAATAAGTCGAACTCGAACCTTGTGATAAAAGTTTGATTCGAACTCGAGTTGAATTTGAACTCGAATATAACTTAAACTAGTCGAATTTTAACCTAATATTGTTGGATTCGATTCGGCTAATTTTCATCCTTATAGATAAGCCATTAAAGTCTTGCGATACACATGGAGATCTGGAGCTGTCTTATCTCGTGCCCTTGCACACGCTGCAAATGACTGGGGAAGAAAGCAGCTTTATTTCCATACAAATATTTTGCTTTTTTTGTTTGGTTGAAATGTCACTGTAGTTCATTCTCTTCTCGACACGACATCTCATAGGGACCATCAAGGACGCAGGGATGGAAGATGATAAAGAAGGAGAAGATACGAGCGAAGGGCATCGGAGAAAGTCTCATCAGATTCTGTAGATCTTTCTCCTTGGAATCCAAGAAGGGAAAACAAAAGATACAAATTAACGAGAGCGTGAGAGTCAGTGCCGCCCATCTCTGTTTTTTTTTTCCTTCCAATCTGATGGATCTTGAAACTTCATGTACACAAAAAGAAATGAAATTAAAGCAGAGATTGCCCGTAAAAGTAAACCAGGGATCTCTTCTTCCTTCTCCTTTTTGACAATCAAAATGTCATTTTTGAGAGGGGCGTGGATTTCCTCCCTCTCCTCCTAGCTAGATCCACTTCCTTCAACTTAACTCACCGGAATTAATTAGGAACAACTAATTAACAAGTGTAATCTAAATTTACACCGAACAGCCTCAACCTCTTTGAGTTCGCCGGTGCCGCTGTCGTCTCAGTGCTCTTGTCCGCTACGATTTCAGCCCTTTGCTCTCCTGCAAACGGACGCAATCTTAAACTCGAGCGATTAAGAATTCAAAGCTACGATCGAGTGGGAATTACCTGCATGAAAGGAAGAGTCTTGGTGCACCGAGCTACTCGACGCGTAGTAGGGTGTGTTCCACGGCACCGCGGCCGCGGCCGCCGCCGGCGGCGCCCCCCGATGCCTGCATCCGATGTAGAGACGCTCGCCGTCGAACCGTGGACGCTCGAAGAGGACGACATCGCCGGCGTCCAACCTCTTTTCCTTAACGAAGCGGCTCCATCCCTTGGTGAGCACGTAGCTCTGGCTACTGGTCCAGTAGGAGTACCGGAACTGCCACACCTTCCCCAACTCGTCTTCGAAGCTAAGCAGAAGGCCTTTCTCGCCGGAGGCTTCGTCCAGGGGGAAGTACTTCTCCGCGTGCTGCTTCGGGATGACCAGCCTGTTGAGTTTGCCAACGTCGCTCGGCGTCAGAGGCTTTTCGAACATGAACTCCCTGAGCTCCTCACCACGGCAGAGACGCTGATACTGATAGTGGAAATTCATAGGCGACTCCCAGTCCCAGGGCTGAAGGTGCTGCTGTGCCATCGTTGAGGGAGAGAAGAACAGAACAAACAGCCCGGAGAGTCGAGAAGTTTGTTCAAACTATGACGAAGCATTTATTTTATAGCCTGTGAACCTGAAAGTGTGTAGATATCGATCAAAATGCCAAAGTGCCGAAAAGACATACACTGGCTAGCTAAAAAGATGATTAATTCTTGCTAGGGCGGGCGTCGATAAGTCAAGTCTAATGAAATTTGGATGTCGAGACTAATTTTATTAAGTAATCGAGTTAGACTAAGTTCAGTTTCAAATAAATTAAAATTTTAAAATGATTATTGTTCAATTTTCACTTGATTTATTTTATGATTTTAAGCTTAATTCTTCACTTGATATTTTAATTCAAGCTTAACTTAACATTAGTTATTCGATTAGATGTTATAGAGTTCTCAATTTAAACTTATTTGATTATTTAAAATTTATATTTGTTGGATTGATTATTAAATTTGATAATTCAAACTTCTTTATTTATTTAATTTCTTTATTTATTTGTCATATTGATAAAAATTTTATAAATAAACATAGTTCATGAATATTATTTATAAATACTAACGAGTTGAATACATATATATTCAAATTTATTTATTTAGTTTAACGAGTTATTTAAGTTTGTTTATTTAATAAATCTTATTGATATTGAACGAACATAAATAAATTTTTCTTAAGTCAAACATCAAATTTATTCATGAAAATTCAATTCATTTATAACTCTAATTCTTACCCTCAAGGTCGGCGGTCATCTCCAGAATTAATAAGTTCGAAGAGCTCTTGAATTATTAAAAAAAAAACCGAAATCAACGAAATCAAACTTCTTAAGTGGACACTTAAGAAAGAGGCAAGAGTTTAGAGTTCCTAAGCTTGATCTTGTTTAATTGAACGTCGCCTGATCAAAACTCTCACGGCCGGAATCTATGACCAGCTCAGCTGGCTGTAGCCCACCAGCACCCATCAGAGAGCCCTAAAACACGCCGTCCTAAAGTTGCAGGCTTCAGAATTAGTCTTCGAATTTACTTCGCACTGCTGAAAACGCGCAATGAAGCTGTGGTCCTAACGATATCCATGAATTAGTCTCTTATATATGAGTTTTTTTTTTCCAAGCATATGGTTCAGATTGAAGCATGAAGGTGCAGAGGAACTATTTGCTCGTTGATTTAGCTATTTAATTCCTCATGTGCATGGGGTTTAAGGCATGCATTATTGGTTCAGCTCGACGGGGACCAATATACAAGTATATATTAATATTATATGTAGTGGAATATATGGCATCCCCATTGTGTATGTGTTTCCAACAAGGTGGAGAAGAAGAGGATAAGGATTAATTTTCTAGCTATTCCAAAACCATGAGCATCAACAACATATTACATATGCGCGTACAAAGCCTGTCTCTCCTCAGAACCTCCTCATCCATACGCATTCACTTCACCTTCCCATGCTGCTGCTGCTGCTGCTGCTGCTGCTGCGTGACGTGCTCTTCATGCATGCTCTCCCCTCCCACAATCATGCAACCCACCTGCTTCTTCTTTTACCGAGCCCACCTCACCTGGATAATGTGGAAGTACTCTCAGCTCCCAACTCTCTCTTTTGATCCCATGTGCTCAGAAATCAGTGGGCGTCGCCTTTTTTTTTTTTTTGCTTAAAAAAAAAATCTAGGATCGATGCATTGTCCACTGATTGATGGCGAGAACCAGTGAATGATGTCGGCATGCATCAGCTTTTTCAGAAAGAGGGAGTTCAATGATTGGGATGTAAATGATGGGGCGTGTTAGTAGCAGCTGATCCAATAATTTGGACGTAGTAGTGATCGAGCAAGCATTTGCCATGCAGCTTCTCTTTCGAGCATGTGCTGAGATCGAGCTTCTTTCAGGGAGTCTGCCTTTTCCACTTAAGAACTAGATAGGTTGCTGAGAAATCGTCAGATATATGAAAGTGATTGAAAAGAAAAAGTAGAGCAATTCAAGGACCCTGAGAGATTAAGGATCTTTCTAGCTAGCAGGTGATCCAATGAAGAGCGGAAGTGGACAGGCTTATAATAATTATATTAATTTGTTCCAAAATTCAAGATTCATGGAGCTAGCCAGGGATTTCAAACATTTCGGTGCCATCGATGTTCATGACTAGCTAGCTAGGGAGGTCCATTAATTCTGAACAAAAGTGAAGAGAAGGAGATTTTCCATGGAGAAGGTGGATTTGGTTTCTGGATTTTTTCTGAGATTTCGGTCGGTGACAGTGATCGATCTCTTGGTTCTTGTACAAACTCTGATGTCTTTGAGAGCCGTCTTGGGTTTTAACAAGAGAGAAAAAAAAACACGTGATGAAAATGAAGCACATGGAATGCAATCATTTACGTCAAGAAAAGAAAGAGGCTAAGTATATTGTTTAATTGTGTGCTGGTGGATTTTTTTTTTTAAAAGTATCAACTTTATTATCTCTATGTTTTTTTAAAAAAAAAAAAACAAACATGAAATGCAGCTCCTTACGCACCCAGATTCATCATTATATTAGTTCAATCGTCTGTGACATTACTACTAAAATTTGGTTGATAAACTTCTGATATTTAATGAAATAATAAATAGATAATTATCAAAATAGATAAACGTTAAATAAAGGAATTAATTTATTACTTCATACAAAAGTACCGAAATTTTTTACCGACCTAACAATTACCTAATCGGATAAATTAGACCGATTTTAAAATAAAAAACAAACTCTTCTATAAAAATATCAAAATAGTTGATTATATGACTTCACATGTCTCCGCAGGATGTCGAATTAGTTAGAGATATGGTAACTTTTCTATAATAAGACAAGGGTTTATTTTTGACTGACTCATGTTCCTGGAGAAAAAAAAAATCTTTCCACCCTCTAACTACTTGACGATCAACTATAAATTAACCCTGTAACTTATTTCCCTTCACATAATCTGAAAACGGACTATGAAAGACATTTGGGATGAGCGTAATCATCTTTAATTGCTTCACTATTTAAATTTATTAAAAGTCTTTTATATTGTATTACTTACCATTTGATCCAGCGGTAAGAACAGGAAACCCCTATTCTGGGGAGTCAACGTCACGTGGAAGTCAAAGGGCCAAGTGACCAACCAGAGAAGGGTGGTCCGACCGGAGAAGGGTGGACTAACCGCCCGGCCGGCCGGCCGGTGTCTAACTGATGGCAAAAGGCGCCCCGGCAGGAGTTGGGGTTCCGACGCTCATTGAACAGGTTCGAAAGGCCGAGCGGATGTCACGCTCGGCCAAAGACATAAGGTAGCATACTGCTAACAGTCTCCACAGAACACGTTATCAAGAACCCCCCAAGTAGACCATTATATATGACCGGCCGGACGTAAGGCGAATGCGGGCCGATCGGACGCCAAGCAGGGAGTAAGGAGAAAAGGACAAGGGACATATTCTGACAGCGGACATGCTCTATAATTCGGCCATACTCCAAATCTTACGACCAGGAGTTCCGCTGTCCCATCGAAAACTTGCTCGGACTGTAGCAGTATGGGGTCATGTAAGCTCACTGACAGACCTTTACTCGGGTATGGGCTGAGGACACGTGTACACCTCGGTATGTGTGCACCCGCTTCTCCATAGCCCTATATAAAGGCTCTTAACCTTCGCCGGAGGTACGCATCCTACGATTCTTGTAACCACTTCCTTGTTGAGCTTTGCCTGACTTGAGCGTCGGAGGGTCGCCGCCGGGAACCCCTTCCCGGCCCGACTTCTGTGTAGGTTCGTCGGAGGTTCATACGATCAGTCGACGATCTACATCAGCTACTCGGAGAGCGCCACGTGCCCAGCGTCCGTTGATTCAGCTTTCGGACAGGATCACCATTATTTATAGTAGAGAAGTAATTGACCATATTTTTCGCCCACATAATTTTAATTGAATAAAATACTTTTCCTCTACAAAAATTGAACAACAAATATTTATTAAATACAATTCAAAAGTATATTCACAAAAAGATATATTTGACTAATTTCATCCTAAAGTTTATCTACAAATCTCTGAATACTACATAAAAATTTATATCACAACGTATACAATCCTTAAACACCCACATAGGAGGATACTAATTCGCTCCATTCACTTTATACTTTATCATACTAAGATTGATTTTCTCAATTGATGATGTAAACTGAAACATTAATAAAAATTTAAGATTCAATATAAAATGATTTAATATTTTATAAAGAAGAAATTCCTCTTCTTCTCAACTATAGATTTTCTATATCTTTTATATATCATATTACATAATATCCATATTCTGCACCATCATTTTATTTTAAATTACCCTAATAAAATTGAAAAGATAGTACAATTAGTCGCGATATAAATAATAAGAATTATCACTTGATGCATAAATACATAGTTACAATATATACCCGTCAATTATTTGAAAGCTGATTTTTTTGAAATACCCCCTCAAATTATTGTTAATCTAAAAAATAAAAAATTAATGGTATTGAATTGCATCGCTTGTAGTTGTAAGCTTCTCTTGCTGTCAGAAAGGATGCATATGTCCATATAACGACAACACTAAGTGGAACCTAATAATAAAGGAAGAAACCAGACTTCTATTAGATGCTATAAAGGTCCTACTTAAGCAAACTAAAATAAAAGATGAGGAAAAACATAAATGAAGAATGATGCTTAATCATTGCAGAGGGTAAATTGCTAATCAAAGGAACATTACCAGGAAATCTTCATAGTTCTTACCAGTATCAAAATAAGAATCAATAAAATCAAAGGAATGTTGATCTCCACACAATTTCCATCTTGAGGAAATTCAAAACTGAAATATGCCAATCCTACCACAGCCACTATTGGAGCAACTACGACTGGATTTATTAACCTGTAGAATTTTATTGAAACAGTAGGACCGATAAGTCAAGAAGTATGCAATTGTCATAGTTCTTTTTGTTACTCGTCATTTATATTTGGTGATAAAAGAGCCAAAGCATCTACCATTACGGTAGTTTTTTAAAAGCATTTTATTATGTCATCCTTCAAAAATATTTCACAGTTTAACATAACATTATATTATTCTCTCTTTTTTGTATGTCATTGGGTTTAAGTCAACCCCGTCATGAATGCCCCAGCTCTAATACTAATAAATCCTATCCGAAAATCATGGAGATGGTAAATTGAGGATGTGATTATCACATTGACTGGATGTAGACTCCGCTTTACTCTGCCCCAGCTCTAATACTAATAAATCCTATCCGAAAATCATGGAGATGACAAGTTGGGGATGTGGATGTCACATTGACTGGATGTAGACTTCGCTTCACTCTGCAACGCAAGAAACGTCAATGCCGAACCAGGGAAGGCGTCCCCGACGTTGACCCTCCGACGCTCAAGTCAGTCACTAGAAAGATGAAAAATATGAAGTAATAGTAGACACAGGCGTAAATATTGAATAATGCATACCTCCTTTGGTGTATGAACCTCCTTTATATAGTGTCCTGGTGTGCGACGTGCATACTTCTCTCGTGATGTGGGCACATTCTCTAATTGATCGTGGGCACGTTCTCTAATTTATCCTATGAAAGGACATGTCAGGAAAGTGTCTCTAACACCATACCTTAACAGGGCGTGCATACAAGACAGTCGAAGCTTCCGTCGTACGATCTGTCCGTTGACTATGTCTTGTGTCAGCGGCGCTATCTCCCAGAAGAATATGTCAGTGATCCGTCTGCTCGGCCGAGCAGGATAGCCGCTCGGCTGAGTACTCTTCCGCTCGGTAGGACTCGACTGCTCCTCCGTGTGGCAACTAGTCTAGATAGTTTGTTTCCGCTCGACTGGACTAACGCTCTGGTCATACTCACTCTTCTCTGCTTTGTGACAATCGTTTGATCATATCAGCTAAACGGATGTTTCACTTGGACCAACCATTTGCCGATCGAGCAAATACATGCATGATCGGTCACTGCTGGAGAGATCCGCTTGGCCCCTCAGTGTTGGCTCTTTACCGTTGACCTCCTTGACTTTGACGTCCACGTGGGTTGCTACTTCCGTCATTTTACCCGCATTTATTAGGCCCCCTTTATCATCGCATCAATATGCATGAAATAAAAAAAAATTAAAATACCTTAACAAGAAGTGGCACGAGGCCACTATAACCCAAATCAGCCTGAAAAATTTAACCAACGACTATAGCCCCTTGCAATCCCTCATTATATGCTTAAATTTCTGCATTTGATCATCAATCAATAGAAGAGATAAAATGCAACGTTCAACAAGAAAACTAACTTCCTACATTTTAACAAAAGAATGGGCATGCAGGTTTGTAAGTTCTTATATAATGAGCTTCTAAATATGTAGCAATTTATTTAGAAGCTCATTCAAATTAGAAAATGACACCATGAACTCTTTCAAGAATCAATTAGAAAGCAATTGCCATGGTAGCATCCATTTGCATTACTTAATATAAGAAGAGAACAATCTATTTTACTTCTATCATATAACTAGATTGCTATACTTGATAAGTGTTTTGTAATCTTATCACAAACTATTCGGTAGGAGAGGAGCCATCGTTAGGAAGTTGTCTCCTACCAGTGGTAATTATGAATAGCCACAAAATTAAGCAGTATAACAACTAAGATTGGTCATTATTTATATTCAAACCAAGTGAAGGATCCTGAGTTTAAATATTCTCAATTACCCCAGTCAAAAAAAAAAAAATATTGGCATCAGATCTTTCCAGCAAAATGAACATAATCTATAGCAGATTCCAAAAGCTCTATAAACCAAAATTTTAAATCTATGGAAAATGTGCCATTGTAGCCGTACCCTGCTTCACTCTTGCTTTTCATCATTTGGAGACCAATCAAGAAACTTGTGTCCAAAGAATTGACAAGGGCAAATATGTCTGTGATGAGCAATCCAAGCAATCCTTGTGATCAGGAGGACACATGTAATCTTTGCCATATGTTTTTATATACACTTGGAAATTAGGAGAAGTTGAAGAAAATTTGTTAAAAAAAAAAAGAGAAAAAGATAAAGTTATTTATGCCCTCTATGTGAAATTGATCAAATTCTTTGATTCCATGAAATCTCCTTTTTCATCTATTTTAGCTACGCAAGTTTTGATTGACTTATAGTAATTCATCAACACTATCTATCCATTATTTTAAAATTGATGGCTCCATGAAAATCTTTTCGTAAAAATATCTATTACTCGATATAACTGACTAATTTAAAGGCGCATCAACTTGAAAAAAAATTCAATTGATTTTTTGTTTACTACTTTGTATAGATTTTTCAAGTTGGTCATCCATCAAAATAATCAATGACGTATACTCTTTTTACTAACAATGATAAATTCTATGTTGATTATCCATTCACCTTTATACAGCTAACAAGATACTGAATAATGAAGGTATATTATAATAAAGGTGATTATGTTTATCTCAAACATCTTTCTTAGTTCATCCCAAGTCATATGAAAGAAGATAGATCATGGAGTCAGTTTATAACTGATCGAATAATGAATATATATGATGTTAGAATTGGATAGTCAAATTAGATAGTCAACCTATACATGTAGCTGAAGTGTACTCTTACTCTCAATAGCAAAGGTACAAAAATAATTAACGGGTGAAATAAAACATAAATAAGAAATCACACTTACGATATAGAATAATTTTATTTAACATGGTTAAATACCCCAAACTCCTACTCCCTATCAATCTGGCAAAAATAAAAAAATTGTTCATTTCAAGTGATTCAGTATCGTCAATCCCATAGTAAAATACAAGCAGATAAATTACAGTATGCAATGACCCCTTAGGTGGTAGGGCATAACCTAGGAGATGAAGTCCTCAAGAATGGATCTGTGCCCAATTCAAAAAGTCTATCACTCGAGTACTAATTGCGCTACTCTCGTGGAGGCCTCCTACTCCCTTTCTATGATCAATGAATTGATTTTAGAAAGTATATCACTATCTTTTTCTTTAGTGTATGTTCGTGTCTGTAGTTAGTGAAGATGGACTGTTGATGAGGTTGTTAGTATTATCCCTTAGAGTCAATTATCAGATGATTGATAAGAGAACTTCTGTATTATATTTCATTAATAAAAGGTAAAGTTTATGGTTATTATATTTACTTCAGATCCGTGTCAGATGAATAAGTATAATAATATTTCAGGGTAATAGATTCTAGTCTACAACATATCAATTGGTTGTTAATAGTGGGAGACTGCAGATATATATATATATATATATATATATATATATATATATATATATAGAATACTAGTCTTAATTATTCCTAATCAAGCATTAATATACAAGAGCAATATTAATACGTTGAGACTATCATATAGTCAATTGAAGACTTAATCTCATAAATCATGGATATAAGATATCAAGTTGACACATGAGTATATATTAGAGAATATGTACTGAATTGACCCACTATGAGAATGTTGCATAGATCGTTATATGAATATCATAAATATTCTCATAGTGACTATTGGTATGAATAGTCCTTTGACCTAAAGTCACTACGGTTCTCTACATAAGTAGTTGTGTATTTTGATATCGACAAACATCACCTATAATAATGTGACTATATGGTCGATCACTGGATATGCAATAAGTTACGTAGAGTGCTGTGAGTGATGCAGATGGAAATTATCCCTTATATATGACAGAAGTGATATCTGTAGGCCCCTTGATTAAGTAGGTCTATTAAAATACATGGTCATGCTCAAATAAGTTAATATGAGATAATGAGCTCATTTAGTTAAGTGAGTCTGCTTGGAGATCAAGAAACACAAAAATTGATGAGAGGATGACATGATATATGTCTCATGGATCAATCTAGATATTGAGAATAAATGATAATAGACATAAAAAGGTTAGGTCGGATCTCAACATTCTCATCACTTGAGTATCAATGATACATTGCTAAATGCCACTTATTACTCATGTATCTAAAATGTTATTTTAGAGACATTGCCAACGTTATGAGAACATATTATGTCATACACAAAGGACATGTTGATTTAGAGATGAGTTTATTTTAGTTTGACTAAAATAAGATGGACCCTAAGATTATAGTGTTAAGTCTAATCCAAATTTGACTCATTGAGTTAGACTTAAATGAATTCAGATTAACCTCATTGGATTAATGCGTTAGACTCATTGGCTTATTGGGTTAATGGTCAATCCAATAGATTAAATCTAACCCATTAAGAAAATTAATGGAGCTTAATTCATCATTAATGAAAGAAGACCAAAAGGTAAACCCTTGGTATTCTTTGAAGGAAAATAAAAAGCGTTTTGAGTGAAATTTTCATAACAGACTCTTGATTTTCTTCTTCATCTTCTCTTGGTCGAGCACCTCTTTGTTGCTATCACAACAAAGGTCGTTCTTCTCCGAATCTGAGTTCATGTGACTAATGTGGAACATGTTCATGTGGATACCAAAGAGGCTAACCACTCTGATTACGCTTAGATCCGATGAATCCAAGTTATAGTTGAGATTGTACCGTTTATGCAACAAAGGTAACAACTTGCTCAAACATGTATACTATATTCGCATGGATATCTGGAGGGATCAATTTTTCTGTCGCGTTTATGTATTATTTTATGTATAAGATCCCAATAGAGGTAGCTTGTTTGTTGACTGCAACGAGATCTCAGGAGAGAGTTTGAAGACGCAAGCAAGCTTGAGTGGGAAGAAGGAACAAGGGAGGAGGAAAACACCAGCAGATAGGCAGGGGAGGGGTCCCCAATATAATCACTCTAATGCTCAAGTCAAATGGGGAGACTCAACAATGATATGAAAACAATGATAGAAAACAATGAGGAGCAATAGGAGAGCTTACCTGCGTGGGAAGAAGGGACCCCAAATAGATATGACATTGTGTTTCCTTAGCATGAATAATGAGACACATTACTAAAATAAGGTTGACCATATTGACAATCTGCCATCTTTCCCTAATTGTGCCAACCAATTCTGTGCTCGAAGGATGGAAACCTCCACTATACGGGTTGCACAGTCTTTCCTAGTGATTCTCTAACAACGGTTATAGATAGCGTTAAAATAATTAACAATGAATTGTTGATTATTATTATTCCATAATGATGGGCCTTTCGGGGTTTACATGCCTTGATGGGCCCTAATGATGTCTCTACGACGATCTTAATGATATCCAACCGGTCATTGGTCTCGAGCGGGTCCGATCGAATATACAAAAGGGTGCTGAGTATTTGAACGGTTGAGTTAACCTTTGTTGCTTCAATCCATCTTTCTTGCTATAAAGTTTGGTTGGACCCTGTAGAGGGATACCAAGTATATCAAACCTCTAAGCTAGCCAATGGAGTTAGTTCACTCGGAACCATGCATGGGAAACGTTCATTCGGAGTCTCTTAGGAGAACTAACCTGGGGGTCTCCGAGTGACTTCTTACAAGTGCTCAACTAGGTGCCTAAAAATCACACCCGGTAGTTCAAGTTAACCACCTTTAGACTTTGACCGCTATGCCTCTTGGAGTCTAACCACCACATCCCTTGGGACTTTGATACCTATGTTAAGAGTCTCATCCTATCTGTTGTATCACATGTCTCACCTTCAAGTCTAGTCGAAGGAGGTCGCAAGTCCTTCTGAATAAACTGTGATGTATTAATGCCTTTCTTTTAACTCCGATCGACTGTTCTGCCTGACCAACATCTTCTTATTATTTTGGCCCTTAATCGTCCATTGGTGTCTCGGGAGTAAGCATGTCATATGCTGTAACTATGCACAAATGGGTGGTGATGTATGCACAATTTTTAACTTTGATGATGATTATCCTATCACAAAAGGTAGATCCGCTACCTTAGCGGCCCCCCTAGTGTCGGCCCCACGGATATGGAGGGAGGTTCATGCAGGTACACAGGCCATAGGCGCATGGCGGGGTAAACCCCAGGTCGTCAGTTCCTGAGAATCGACCCCTGGCCATTACGCCAGAGATACCATGCACCCACCGTCTGCGCTACGCCCTGGGGGCAATGATTATCCTATCACATCCCTAATAATGTTGCCCATACTTTTTGCCACGTGATGCATGTCTGCAAAAAGCAAATATTTGAAATGATAAACCACTATCGTGATTTGACATGACAGAAAATTGTTTGGCTTCAATGATGACGATTTGATTCCTCTCTCTCCTTCAAATTAGACGGTTGGGGCTTGAGGTTCCTAGGTTTTTAAGGTTTCGAATATTGGAAAAACCCTTTCACCTCTCATTCTATTTCTCGATTCTTTCGTGTCTTCAACGTCGAAGATTTCCAATTCTTCTTTCATTTCTCCTCGTAAGTTCCCGTCATCTCTCTACCTTAACTCATTAGCACGTTTGCTTCTTCTTATTTCAATAAATAAAATGAAATAAAAACTTTCATGTTTAGCCTTCGCATTCATTAAACCGCAAATATCCAAATAAATTAATTACAAAGGTGATTTAGCTCTATTAGTTTTACCAAATGGGTTCCTAGTTATTTTTTCAGCAAGACAATGCTCACATATAGATAAGTTAATTTTAGCATAAGCGCCTAATATAACCTCTTTAGCTAATCTATTTATTCGTTCTTGTCCTATATATCATAATCTAACATGACAAACTTCATCATCAATATCAGCATCACTAGTAAGAGCAATATTTAAAAATCAATCATCATTTCCATAATTATTATTTAGTTCTACATCAAAAACCATAAAACTATTTGTTACATAACCATTCCCAATTAATACAGAGTTAATGAGAGGTTCCACACAATAACTATAAAAGTTTACATAATAATCTAAATCAAGAAAACTAGTAATGGAAACCAGATTTTGTCGAATCTCAGGAGTATACATGACATCATGTAGAAACTGTTAGCTAGAACCCTAGAGCCAATCATTTGATGATTGTATTTTTGGACTTGTTGTATCATATTCTATATAAATAAAGGCATTTGGTTTTTGGTTATTATACTTATTTGTATTTGTGCCAAATAAACTAAGTATAATAACGTCCTTTAGTAGAATGTTCTTACCTATATCAATCGATTGGTTGAATCGATAGTGAGATGATATAGGGAACATTACTCTTAATCATTCCTAGTCGAGTATTAACATTCAGGGACAATGTTGATGTAATAAGACTAGCATGTAGGTCAACTCGATAACTTGATCTCACAAGTCATGGATATAGAGATATCAAGTTGACACATGGGTATGCATTGGAGAATGTATACTGAATGACCCGCCATGAGAAAGTATCATGGATCGTTATATGAGTGTCATATACTTTCTCATGTGGCTATTAGTATGACTACTAGTCCTTAGACCTGAAGTCACCATGGTTCCCTACATAAGGAGTTATGTACTTTGGTTTCGTCAAACGTCACCCGTAACTGGGTGGACTATAAAGGCGATTACTAGGTATGTAACAAATTATGCGGAGGGATGTGAGTGATGTAGATGAGATCTATCCCTCCTATATGATGGGAGAGACATCGGTATTCTTGATAGAGTGAGACCACGAAGTGCATGGCCATGCTCAAATGAGTCAATATGAGATATTGAGCTCATTTGATTTAGTGAGTCTATTTGGAGTTCAAGATTTAGATTGATCAGAGAATGACACGGTCTATGCCTCACATTGATCAATCTAGATGTCTAGGATAGAAGGACACTTGTCATATTTTGTGAGAAGTCACAATTAGTAGTCACAATGTGATGTTGGATCTCAACATTCTTGTAACTTGGGTAGTAATGATGTGTTGCTAGATACCGCTCATTACTTATGCTCCTAAATGGGTTTAGGGGCATTGCCAACATTACAAGAACCTATAGGGTTACACACTAAGGACAATTAGATGGAGATTAGGTTCATATGATGAACCAAGAGGATTAGATTCATTTGATGAATCAAATTGGATTAAGAGTAATCATAATTGGGCTAATTGAGTTGGACTCAAGTTGATTCATGTGTTCAATGAGTCTAATTTAGATTATGACTCATTGAATCAATTTAATTAAATGAATTAGATTCATTATATTAAATTGACTTGAATCAAATGGTTGGATTAGATCAACCATGGGAGAGATGTGGTCAAGTTTGACTTGACTTGAGAGGAAGATGGAGAGTCAAGTTTGACTTGACTATTTGCCACATCACAAGTGAGTTGGCAAAATGTGGACCAATGATGATGCTCCACATCATCATGGTTGCCACCTCATGGAAGTTACTAGTGAGTGCCACCTCATGGAGGTTACATTCCTTTCTTTAATGTGGCCGGCCACATTAATGTGAGGAGTTACACAAAGTGGCCGGCCACACTAATGTGATGTAGGTTTTCATTTTGTGTTTTTACTCTCATTCACTTCATCTCCTTCCTCTAGCCATTTTTTGCTCTCCCTCTCCTCTCCTTGGCCGAATCCCATAAGGTGCTAGCACACCTTGTTTTGGTCATCTCCACCTAGTGTGTTCATGTGGATACGTATAGAGAGTTGTATACGTTGACAACTTCGAGATCCGGTGAATCTTGGACGAGCGGGATACGAAAAGGGCACGCATCGAAGGTATAACCTTTTCTTTTGTAGATCTAAGTGTAGATCTAGGTAGAAACTCGTATTCGTATGTTTTTCAAATTTTTCTTTGCACGGATTCGTTGGCTAGGGGCTTTCGGGGTTTCCACGAGGCGAAAAAGCGGTTTTCGTGGCCCGAAAACCCCAACAGTGGTATCAGAGCCACGTGCGAAGACGAATACGAGTTTATTTTGTGTTTTATGAAAACTTTTCAGTTCTGTAATATTATGTAAATTTATGATTTTTTATAGTTTTTAAGGGTATTTTTCTCGTAGAAGCGAAGCACAAGTGTTTCGGCACTTGTAGGATTTGACTACCGAGAAATTTTTCCCAAAACGGTCAAGTTTCGCCCCAAAACTTTTTGGGACAGCGGGCTAAGGCGTTGTTAGATCGCAAAGGAACCCTCGCGATGGTTAGATCGCGGGTAGGGGCGCTGCCCCTGACCCCGCAAGGGGATTCGTTCCGCGATTGTGCCCGAAAATCGCTAAATGGAACCGCTGGAAAATTGTACTCGTAAAAATTGTAAAAATTATAGAAAAAATTACAGAAAATTATAGAAATATATAATTTCGAATTATATATTATTTTTGTGATAGTCATGGCCCAAAGACCCAATTCGATTGGATAATTTGTGTTGTAATTCAAAATATGGCCTACGTGCCATTTTGTGTGTTTGCATGTGCTGTATTTGATACGCGACCTGCGCGTCGTGCCTCCCTATTTATATTCTGGTTGTAAATTAGATTTAGACTCGAATGTAACTCGAGTTTCAAAATGTAATATAAATTTTGAAGTGGTGGAAGGTCCACTCAAGACGGAGTTACGAGGAAGGCGCGAGCAACACAAGGTGGTCAAAAGGAAGGCACTTGAGAAGCTGTTGACCTTAGGTTGACCATCCGATCTTCTCATTGGCTTGAGAAGATCGTAGTAGGTCCATGACATAATCACAAAATTATTTAATTAATTGCTTTTGTGTGTATGTGATGCATGCTAGTTAATTAAGTAATTAATTAGTGCCTAACGATTAGATTAGATCTAAATCGTGCACATGATGCACCCCACGATTAGATTAGATCTATCGAGTATATGATAGGCATCATCGTTTAGATTAGATCTAAATCGCGTCAACTCGTAATGCCTACCATGCTGTGATACCTACCACTACCTCGATCGCATGTTGTTGTTGAATCTGCCAAAGCAGAGCAACACATACTATCTTGATAGGGTACGGAGGGACAATCTTGGTCCCGCCTATCAACGCATGGGTGAGTACAACTCAATTAGATTGAGTAACTAGTTAACTCAATTGGATCGAGTTTAACTATAGGCATTATCCAATGGTTGGTAGATAGGTCAAAATCACGTTTATATTAACTCTTGGGAGTATTAGCCAAAGCTAACTCGAGTTTTAATATAAATGCGGATTTTATCCTATAAAAAAGAGTTGCATAGAGATGTAATTGATAATTAGTTACCTACCGATCATACTAAGTCTTGGGCGTATTAGCCAAAGCTAACTCAAGGGTTAGTATGATGTGGATCTTGTCCCACATGAATTATAGAATTTAGTGGGAGCATCATTTAGTTAAAGGCATAATTAAATGATTAAGAATATGATATTTATTTCTGTATTTTTCTGTTGTAGATAACCATGACGTCAAATACGAACACTTTCTCCCTGCGATCTGTTCTTGAGAAGGACAAGCTCAACGGAGCAAACTTCCTGGACTGGTACAAGAACCTGAGTATAGTTCTCACCCAAGAACGTAAACTGTACGTTCTGGAGCAGCCCATTCCGGAGGCTCCTCCTGCCACTGCCACGCGAGCGACCGAGATGCTTACAAGAAGCATCAAGATGATGCATTAGATGTGTCCTGTCTTATGCTCGCGACCATGAACTCTGAGCTTCAGAAGCAACATGAGTTGATGGGCGCTTACGATATGGTTGAACATCTTTGTCACCTATATCAAGGACAAGCAAGGCACTGGAAGAGGAACTCCAAAGAATACCTGGAAGATCTTAAGAAGAAGAGAAATAAGATTTCTACTTCAGATATACATGTTATAGAAGTCAACCTCTCTATTTCTTTATCGTGGGTATTAGATACCGGATGTGCTTCACACATTTGTACTAATGTACAAGCGCTAAGAAATAGCAGGGCATTGACGAAGGGTGAGGTAGACCTACGAGTAGGTAATGAAGCACGGGTTGCTGCTATTGCTGTAGGAACTTACTATCTATCTCTACCCTCTGGGCTTGTATTAGAGTTAGTCGATTGTTGTTATGTGCCTGCATTAACTAAGAACATTATATCAGTTTCTTGTTTAGACAAGAAAGGTTTCTCGTTTACAATAAAGAACAAATATTGTTCCGTCTATTTAAACGATATGTTCTATTGTAGTGCACCTCTGATAAACGGACTCTATATTCTAGACCTTGAAAACCCTATCTATAACATAAATACCAAGAGGTTCAAGTCAAATGACCTGAACCAAACCTATCTCTGGCACTGTCGCTTAGGTCATATAAATGACAAGCGCTTATCCCAGCTCCATAAGGATGGTTTGCTGGACTCATTTGATTTTGAATCTTATAAGACGTGCGAGTCATGCCTACTGGCAAGATGACCAAAACTCCCTTTAGTGGGCACAGTGAAAGAGCGACTGATTTGTTAGGACTCATACATAGTGATGTATGTGGCCCTTTCAATGTCGCTGCTAGAGGCGGTTATAGGTACTTCATCACATTTACTGATGACTTCAGTAGATATGATTACGTGTACTTGATGACACATAAGTCTGAATCCTTTGAAAAGTTCAAAGAATTCAAGAATGAAGTATAGAATCAGCTTGGCAAGAGTATTAAGATACTTCGATCCGATCGAGGTGGAGAATACCTTAGCCATGAGTTCCGTGACTATCTAGCTGAGTGTGAGATTCTATCCCAACTCACTCCTCCTTGAACACCACAGTGGAATGGTGTATCCGAAAGGAGGAATCATACCCTATTAGATATGGTACGATCTATGATGAGTCACACAGATCTTCCGACATACCTTTGGGGCTATGCTTTAGACACGGCAGGTTTTATACTCAACCGAGTTCCGTCCAAGGCCGTGATAAAGACACCATATAGGATATGGACTGGGAGAGATGCCCAGGTGTCTTTCATGAGGATTTGGAGTTGTGAGGCTTATGTTCGACGTCAAGTCTCAGACAAGTTAGGACCCAAATCCAATAAGTGCTACTTTATAGGATATCCCAAGGAAACTAAGGGATATTACTTCTACATTCCCAGTCAGCACAAGATAGTTGTGGCAAAGACTGGAGTCTTTCTAGAAAGGGACTTTGTTTCTAGAAAGACTAGTGGGAGTACATTCGATCTTGAAGAAGTTCAAGATGCAGATCCTAGCACTGAAGCCTCGATGGAAGTTGAACTGGAACCACAAAGTGTTGTGGATGATGTTGTTCCACAAAGAGTTGAGGAACAACAACCAGTTCAAGTAGACATACCTCTTCGCGGGTCTGATAGGGTACGTCGTCAGTCTGAGATATACTCATTTCTCTTGTCTGACCATGATGACATTGTGCTCATAGAGGATGAGCCTACCACCTATCAGGAAACTGTGATGAGACCAGATTCCGAGAAATGGCTAGAGGCCATGAGATCCGAGATGGAATCCATGTACACCAACCAAGTATGGACTTTGGTTGATCCACCTGAAGGGGTAAAACCCATTGGGTGTAAGTGGGTCTTTAAGAGAAAGACTGACATGGATGAGCTTATCTATAAGGGTCGCTTGGTAGCTAAAGGTTTCAAGCATATTTATGGTATTGACTATGATGAAACCTTTTCTCCAGTAGCGATGTTTAAGTCCATTCGGATCATGCTTGCTATTGCAGCCTACCATGACTATGAGATATGACAGATGGATGTCAAAACCGCGTTTCTGAATGGAAATCTACTCGAGGATGTATACATGACACAACCTAAGGGTTTTGTAGATCCAAAGCATACTAGCAGAGTATGCAAGCTGCATAGGTCTATTTATGGATTAAAGCAAGCTTCTCGGAGCTGGAATCTTCGATTCAATGATGCAATCAAACAGTTTGGTTATATTAAGAACGAAGATGAGCCTTGTGTCTACAAGAAGGTTGTAGGGGATATAGTTATTTTCCTCATATTGTATGTGGATGACATACTACTCATTGGGAAGGACATCCCTATGCTTCAGTCTATCAAGACCTGGCTAGGGAGTTGCTTCTCAATGAAGGACTTAGGTGAGACATCCCGCATTCTAGGGATACAGATCTATAGAGATAGATCTAAGAGATTGCTTAGCCTAAGTCAGAGTACATACATTGACAAGGTACTCCTACGGTTTGCCATGCAGAACTCCAAGAAGGGATTTCTGCCGATGTCACATGGCGTGAGTCTTTCGAAGACTCAAGGTCCCTCTTCTAGAGAGGAGAGAGACCGCATGGATCAGATCACTTATGCCTCAGCCATAGGATCGATCATGTATGACATGCTATGTACTCGACCTGATGTCTCGTATGCTTTGAGCATGACGAGCAGATACCAGTCAGATCCGGGTGAAAGTCACTGGATAGCGGTCAAGAATATTCTTAAGTATTTAAGAAGGAATAAAGAATATTTCTTGATATATGGAGGCAATGATGAGCTAGCTGTAAAGGGTTACAGTGATGCCAGCTTCCAGACCGATCAGGATGATTACCGATCGCAGTTAGGGTTCATATTTTGCATTAATGGTGGTACTGTCAGCTGGAAGAGTTCGAAGCAGGACACAGTAGCTGATTCTACAACAGAGGCCGAGTACATTGCTGCATCAGAGGTAGCAAAATAGGCAGTTTGGATTCGCAAGTTCATCACTGAACTTGGGGTGGTTCCTAGCATTGCTGACCCGATTGAGCTCTATTGTGACAACAATTGAGCTATAGCACAGGCGAAGGAACCTCGCTCACACCAACGGACCAAACACATACTACGGCGCTTCCATCTCATTCGAGAGATCATTGAGAGAGGAGATGTGAAGATTTGCAGAGTACCTACAGAGGCTAACATCGCAGATCCCTTGACCAAGGCTTTGGCACAGAGGAAGCATGATGGTCACACTAGGTCATTGGGGCTTAGAGCCTACACTGATTGACACTAGTGCTAGTGGGAGATTGTTAGCTAGAGCCCTAGAGCCAATCATTTGATGATTATATTTTTGGACTTGTTGTATCATATTCTATATAAATAAAGGCATTTGGTTTTTGGTTATTATACTTATTTGTATTGGTGCCAAATAAACTAAGTATAATAACGTCCTTTAGTAGAATGTTCTTACCTATATCAATCGATTGGTTGAATCGATAGTGAGATGATATAGGGAACACTACTCTTAATCATTCCTAGTCGAGTATTAACATTCAGGGACAATGTTGATGCAATAAGACTAACATGTAGGTCAACTCGATGACTTGATCTCACAAGTCATGGATATAGAGATATCAAGTTGACACATGGGTATGCATTGGAGAATGTATACTGAATGATCCGTCATGAGAAAGTATCATGAATCGTTATATGAGTGTCATATACTTTCTTATGTGGCTATTAGTATGACTACTAGTCCTTAGACCTGAAGTCACCATGGTTCCCTACATAAGGAGTTATGTACTTTGGTTTCGTCAAACGTCACCCGTAACTGGGTGGACTATAAAGGCGATTACTGGGTATGTAACAAATTATGCGGAGGGATGTGAGTGATGTAGATGGGATCTATCCCTCCTATATGACGGGAGAGACATCGGTATTCTTGATAGAGTGAGACCACGAAGTGCATGACCATGCCTAAATGAGTCAATATGAGATATTGAGCTCATTTGATTTAGTGAGTCTACTTGGAGTTCAAGATTTAGATTGATCAGAGGATGACACGGTCTATGCCTCACATTGATCAATCTAGATGTCTAGGATAGAAGGACACTTGTCATATTTTGTGAGAAGTCACAATTAGTAGTCACAAGGTGATGTTGGATCTCAACATTCTTGTAACTTGGGTAGTAATGATGTGTTGCTAGATACCGCTCATTACTTATGCTCCTAAATGGGTTTAGGGGCATTGTCAACATTACAAGAACCTATAGGGTCACACACTAAGGACAATTAGATGGAGATTAGGTTTATATGATGAACCAAGAGGATTAGATTCATTTGATGAATCAAATTGGATTAAGAGTAATCCTAATTGGGCTAATTGAGTTGGACTCAAGTTGATTCATATGTTCAATGAGTCTAATTTAGATTATGACTCATTAAATCAATTTAATTAAATGAATTAGATTCATTATATTAAATTGGCTTGAATCAAATGGTTGGATTAGATCAACCATGGGAGAGATGTGGTCAAGTTTGACTTGACTTGAGAGGAAGATGGAGAGTCAAGTTTGACTTGACTATTTGTCACATCACAAGTGAGTTGGTAAAATGTGGACCAATGATGATGCTCCACATCATCATGGTTGCCACCTCATGGAAGTTACTAGTGAGTGCCACCTCATGGAGGTTACATTCCTTTCTTTAATGTGGCCGGCCACATTAATGTGAGGAGTTACACAAAGTGGCCGGCCACACTAATGTGATGTAGGTTTTCATTTTGTGTTTTTACTCTCATTCACTTCATCTCCTTCCTCTAGCCATTTTTTGCTCTCCCTCTCCTCTCCTTGGCCGAATCCCATAAGGTGCTAGCACACCTTGTTTTGGTCATCTCCACCTAGTGTGTTCGTGTGGATACATATAGAGAGTTGTCTACGTCGACAACTTCGAGATCCGGCGAATCTTGGACGAGCGGGATACGAAAAGGGCACACATCGAAGGTATAACCTTTTCTTTTGTAGATCTAAGTGTAGATCTAGGTAGAAACTCGTATTCGTATGTTTTTCAAATTTTTCTTTGCACGGATCCGTTGGCTAGGGGCTTTCGGGGTTTCCGCGACTCGAAAAAGCGGTTTTCGCGACCCGAAAAATCCAACAGAAACAAGGTACGTCCACAATGTAGGTTGAGTTTGCAAGTACCAATGATTTTGACTACAATCCTTGCATTATTTCCCACATATATCCATTTGTTGTCAACTGGTACCCGATGGTACTCCCCGTATGTATCTTGATCATGAGCTAAATGATTTGTTGCTCCTGAATCTATAATCCATAAGGATAAAAATTAGCTAACAACACTGAACTTGCAACGTAATGCTCATGGAAAATAAGATAAAAATGGATCTACATTTTTTAGCTTAGTACAACCCCGAGCAAAATGACCCTTCTTGTCACAGTTATAGCAAATTAACTTTCTCTTATATTTTTGTCCATATTTTTTGTTGGTGCGGGAAGCATCCGACGATCGAACTCGTGTTTTGATAACGGCAAAGAATTCAAAGTTAAGATGTTTTTTAGTCTAACAAGTCTACTTGAGGATCTCAGGAAAGTACTAGCTGCGGTTAGGCAAAGGGAAAACCCTAGGGGGCGGTAACCCTAGGTCATAGGGGGTGGTAACCCTATGCGGAAAGTCTTGGCAGGTCGATGGCTTCAGGCAAAAGTCCTAGGGGGTGGTAACCCTAGGTGAAAAGTCCTGGTGTCACGAACCAGGTGAAAGACTGGACTAGCCGGGGAAGCGGATGTCCAGCAGAAAGTCCGGAAGCATCGAGTGCTGAGCAAAAGTCCAGTCGATCTGGAGGATCGACTGGCAACAGGTAAATCTCCTGAGTGGAGTAGGTGAGGACGCGTTCCCCGCAGAGGGAACAGTAGGTGTCGGGTCGACCTAGGGTTTCCGGCTGGAAATCTAAAGTCAGACTCGGACAGTCCGAAGACTGTCAATTATTACTTACTGTGTTTTATCAGATTCTAACATTGTCTTGCAGGGTATTTTGCTCGGACTAACCTTTGTTTGCAGGTGAGGAACCTGCTGGAAAAAGGCTGTCCGGGCGCCCGGGACCAAATTCTATCCCCTGCGCGACTTCGCCACGTGGAGCATCCTGGTTGGTTGGCCACGTCACACTCCAGGCACCCGGAACCGCATATAAAAGGAGGGTTGAGGTGCAGCTTCAAAGCACAACGAATTCTAAGTGATCTTTCATCAACACGCTGCTCCAAAAGACGCTCCGAAGTGCTACTACAAGTACCCGACGACCCGAAGCTTCAGAATTAGCATTTATTGTTGTCGGTATAATTTTTGATAGCTTTTATTTGTACTCATAATTGTAATCTTTTAACGAGCTTATAGTTGTTGCCCACCGGAAGCGATCAAGGATCGCGGGCCTTCGAGTAGGAGTCGACTTAGGCTCCGAACGAAGTAAAATCGACCTGTCTCTTTGTGTTGTCTCTTTATTTTATTTCCGCTTATTCCGCTGCACGTTTTAACTCCGATAGTTTTCCGATAATCGAACGAAATAGCCACGAGCGCTATTCACCCGCCCCATCTAGCGCTTCTCGATCCAACATTTTTTTTCCTTTTTTCTTGATTTGGTCTTGCCCAGCAATAGTACTAACTTCTTTTCCTTTCCCCTTTTCTCTCTTAAACCATCTTTTCTTATTCTTGGAACCAGAACCTTCAGCTGTAAAAACTTATCCAGTAATCCTTGTGGATTCTATTCTCTTCGTCTCAAGTTCAACATGACGTGAGACATCAATAAAAGTCTTAATATTTTCATTATATGTCCGATTTTGTTTCATTATTTCCAAAGAATCAGGAAGGGAATGGATTACTGTTTGAACTTGTTGTTCATCAGTCAACTTATGACCAACAGTCTTTAGCGCCTGGATTATATTCTTCATTTCCTTCAGATATTAGATCATGGTGACATTTGGGCGCTTTTTGCAACTGTCAAACTTAATTATCAACTGGCGAAGCTTACTGAGACTTACTCCACTGTACTTCTCTCTAAGGGCTGTCCAGACATCATGAGCTGATGGTAATGCCACATACTCAAATATCAGGTCATCCACCATTGAACTAATCAATATTCTCTTAGCAGTGAAGTCCTTCCTTGTTTATGATATATAGGCATCAAGGTCATGTCTGTGCTATGTTGTAGAATCATCAGTCGGTTCTTCCATGAATTGATTTACAGCTTCTAGAACTTTTTGTTCCTCAATAACGTATTGTATCTTAAGGTATCAGATTTGTAGTTATCCTCATATAATTTCTCTCTATTATTGAGTTCAGCTATGATGTTCTTAATTGTCATAATCTATAAATAAATATATTATTTAATTATTCAGTGTAATGTATATGTATGCAATTAACAATTGATTAAATATAATTTGAGTTGGTTTATAAAATCAAGTGATAACTACGTTTTCATTCATCATTTGTATGATTTAATCTAATTAACATTGATCAGTATATTATACACATCCCATCAAATGTACTTATCATTAAATGAACTAATCATTCTGTTGAGACTGTTAACATATAACATTTTTTTCCAAGTTTATTAACACATAACATAACTTATCATTAAAATAGTACTATTTGTACATAACAATAGTTTCTATTACATGATTTTATTAATATAATCTTAATACTGTCCATACATAGTGACAATAATAGCAACTGAACTATACTTTATTAGATAAGTTAATCCTACTCCCACTAAGACAAACATTAGAGGTTGTATTTGATATCACATAACTACTCCTATTAGGAAAGACACTAGCACTATAGTAATCAACAGAAGTCCTATATTTCTAAGTTCAGCTCGGGCAAACTCAAGCAAATCAATTTCAAGATTCTCTACTTGGTCCATATTAAAATTCTCCTCAAACTCTTCGAGATCCTCCTCAAACTCTTCAAGATCTTCCTCAAACTCTTCACGATCCTCTTCAAACTCTTCAGGATCCTTTTTTAGGAACTCATGGTGAAGTACTTCCATACACAATTATGTATATGAGATACTCCCTTCAAAGCGCCTCCATATATGGTGTGCTATCACTTTTGGATTCCCCGATAGTGAACGATCAAAACCTAAATCTTGTAATTTTTGAGGATGGGAAACTCTGTCTGCTCGAGCTTCCTGAATAGTCAATTGAGTCATCCAATGTGTCTTTTGAGTCCGTAAATTGGATCATATTTGATATCATGAATCTTCTCCCATAGCTCATTCCGTCGTACGTCGCAATGGGCCACCGTGCATATCATTCGTAGTATCTAGAATTGAAAATAATAATATCAGCACAAAATTGACAAACCAGTAATAAAATCAGTTCATTTCAATTCACACATATGCATAGAAAAATATACAGAATTCATAAGTAAATTAAAAAATATTTTTTTAAAATTTTGAGGAGCTTCAGTTGATTGACGCACTAGACCGGTCGATTGAGAAATCGGACCCTAAGTATTGGCTTAGGCCCTTGTTAGCATTAGAACTAATCTAATTGACATATTTAGTTATTTTTGTTTAACCTAAGCTCATTTAATTAAATCATTTTGATTGATCTGGTTAAACTAACGAATGGTTTGAATTAAATCAGAGTTCAGTTTAGACCAATCTAATTCGATATAGTCTAGTTCAAAACCAATATAGTTAAATTATGTAAATCCAAATAAAAAATAAATATAATTAATTGAAAAATCAAAACATAAAGTTTAATTTTTAATTAATTAAAAAAACTTTCTGTTTTATATAAACATTCACGTTTATTTTAGTTTCTTTTTAATTTTAAAAAATCAAACATTTCGAGTTTCCTCAAACGTTTTTGACAGAAGAATAGTAAAGAGTTATTATTCTTCTTCTCTGCCGCGATTTATCCACCGTGATGAACATGATTTGATAATCTTTGTTGTCGATCAGGGGTCATTAAGCACGTTTTGGCATCGGACGTCGGTCGACAGTGGCCCGACATGATCGTAGCGATAGAGAAAACAGAGTTTCCCCTTTTATTGCCGAGCAAAAGACTCAATTGCCATAGTTACGTGCAACACAGCCACCGGCAAGGGGACTTTTTTCTTTTCGAGCAATATGCTTTGATACCATTATTGTTTCATAAGAAGATTTGTACAAAATAAAAAATTCACAATGACCTCCCATAATAAATCTTGATCTTCATCAGAAAACTCCTCATGATTAATAAACGACTAAATCCCATAAAGATGTCCTCTTTTTCTTCGATTACTTGCTCACATCTTCACCATTTCCATTCCTTGAAGCCTCTTAATCTCTTATATAAAGACAAGTGACAATAATACCACTAATAAATTAAAAAAATGAATGAACTCCTAATCTTCATCACCACACAGATACATAATTTGTTGTTACTAAAATTACAAGTGCCTTATAAATGTGGCGCAGTGCTAAAATACCGTGAGGAGAAATAATAAATTAAGTTCGATTCTCAAATGAAATAAATATTTTAGAAGTCTGATTTACACCTAAATTATAAAAATTAAAATCATCATATAAGTTCGTTTGTGATAAAAGTTGGCCATATCTGTCATAAAATATTTTGGACAAAAATGAAAGGGGTCCTATGTTTTTTGAAATCATCAAAGATCATTTTATTTAATCAAAACGGCTGTTCATCTTTCCAGCAACCTATGTAATATTACCCAATTATTCCTCAATTGCACTGTTCGATATTAAATTTTCCGGTCACACATATTAAATCCTGAAATAATCAGTTAATTATATGAAGATGATAAATTCACATTATAATAACTAAAAATCATAGTAGCTATAAAATAATCAGTTTTGTTGTTTCCTTTATTTTATTATTTTTGTTTAAAAAAAAAATCATTCTCTAGGACCAGAAGAAAACCAAAAACAAAAAAAACAAAAAAAAAAAAAACAAACAGCAAAACACAAAAAACAAAACAACCAGAGAAACAGAAGCAGGCGAACAAAAGAAAAAACAACAATAATCAGTTGAGTGGCTTAAGGATCATCTGGGGACTGAACCTGGCTGCATCATCTTCCCACTCCAGCTGATCCCACCATGACCTGTGGCATCTGATCTCTCTCAGCTTCTCGGCTACCAAGTTCAACTTCTTCAGCTGTGGGCACTCCGCCACCTCAATGCTCTCCAGCAAGGGGAACACCAACTGCCTCTCATCACTCACCCTCTTCAACTTCGGCAGCCCTCGGAAAGCAATCTGCTTCAGGTTCGGAAACGGACTGACGCCCCTCCGGCCTCTGTTTTCTGCGTCGGACTCATCATCGTCCTTGTACCAAATCAGCTGCTCCATTCCGCTGCAGCCGTAAATGTACAGTCCGCGAAGGTGTTGGATGCAGCTGCTCCTCCAAACGATCTTAGCCTTGAGCAGACACTCCAGCACCAGATTCTCAAGCTCAGGAAGCGCAGCGCCATCGTTCTCTCGGCCATCGCCGGCGATCAACACCCCCTCCAGCTCGGTCGAGTGCGACAACCGAAGCCACTTCAAGCTCTTCATGCTCCGCCCGAGCCCCGACGGGAGCTCCACGGCCGTCAGGCCTGGACATCCCTTGAGCAACAAAGCCGCAGTTGCCGGCGCCAGCCGCTGGGACTGCGTGAGCATATTGAACGCCGAAGCGTTCCCCACCGTGATGTCTAGCACCCTCAGCCGCTTGAGGGCTTCGAGCTCCCTGAGGCTGACGCCGTTGCCGCCCCCCGCCGGGATGGCCTTCCATGAGCTATAGCTCACGATCATGCGCAGTACTCGCAGCTCGGAGAGCGATTGGATGAGTCTCTCTGGAATGCTGGCGAGCTCAGCGGTCCAGTTGAGTCCCAAGTACTTCAGGTTTTTGAGAGAAGCCAATTCTTTGGGCAAAGACTTGAGCTTTGTCCCGCCGAGCTCAAGGAACTGCAGACGTTGGAGGTTGCTGATTCCTGATGGGATCTCCTTGATGGAGGTGGAATGGAGGTCCAAGGCCACGAGACATGGCATGAACCTGAAGAAGCCGTCAGGAATCCTCTCCAAGCCGAAGTTGCTCTTCAGCTTCAAGGACACGAGATTCAGGCTCTCGGGGGCTTCTGGTAGCACGGTGATGCTGTTGTACCCCAACGCCATCCTTGCGGCGCTTCGCCATGTCTCTGCCTCGGGCGCCTCCATTAAACCTTCTCTTTCCCTCACGAACCACTGATTCTCCTTCTTCCCGAACTCGCATGCAATCCATAAGGCCATGGCGCGGACCATGGGGTGCATCCTCGTGTAGCCATCCGCATCTACTCTTTCTATCAGTGATGCGGAGCTTAAGATTCCAAGGAAGTAGCACGCTTTATTGTTAGCCTGCTCCACGTCCTTGAAGTCATCAAGAATGCCTTCGCCGATCCAGTATTCTTGAATCAAGTTCTTATGAAGGCGGCAGCCTTCCCAGTAGAGAGCAAAGTGCATGGCGCATGATCTCAGTGTGTCACTGGGCAGATGATCATAGCTAAGCTTGAGAGAGCAGAACACCTGCTCTGCCATTCCTGGGAGCTGGACTGGGCTGTTGCCCATGATTGTCACAGCATGCTTCCATTCATCTACACTTCTTTTGCTAGCCAGAGCTCGCGCAACTGTGATCAGAGCAACCGGCAAACCGCCACATTTTTTAACCAAGATCTCAGCTTGGTGCCGGATTCCTGGATCAGAGTTAATCGTCTCCTCACCTACCTTGTCTGCGAACAACCTCCAAGCTGTGTCCCAAGGCAAGAGATCCACCTTGATCTTGTTCTTCACATCCATCTGGTCACAGAGCTCTTCTATTCGAGTTGCTAACATGATCTTACAACTCGATCCCTGCTTGGGGATGGGAATTCCTACCATTTGAAGGCTCAAAGGCTCCCAAAGATCATCCAAGATCAATACAAACTTCATCTTGAAGAGAACCTTGTATAGCATGGATGCCTTCTCCTTTTGTGATTTGCTCTTCTTCCATGACAAGCCTAGCCGATGCCGAATCTTATTTTGGATGCTTTCGACATCAAGGTCTCTACATGAGTCGATGAAAATAACCATGTCTAGATCAGTAGCGTCTGCAAGGAACTCATTGTGGAATCTGCTCAACAGAGCGGTCTTGCCGACACCACCCATTCCATAAATTCCAATAAGGCCCACAGCATCATCCTCTACAGCCTGCTTTAGCTGAGCAAGCACAGCATCCATGCCCACAGTTGGTGCACTAGGCACCTCCTCAAAATGGTTCGGAGCTGCCCTGTTAGCCACCTGATTGAAGGATCCTTTGCTCTTCAAGTAACATGCCTCTGCGATCATTTCGTTAGCTCTCACACTGAGTCTATAGCTTGACAATATGTTCACTGCAAACCCTCCTGGAAGCATGAACCTCCTCTCGAACTCTCTTCTTGTCTTGGCAAACTTGGTTTCAAGTAATTCCACCCTGTCTAACCACCACAAAACTTGGCTCCTTGGCTCCTTCCCCACTCTCCTTGCTCTGGACACATCTCTCTCAATATCATCTCTTTTGCTCTTCAGTTCATGTATCTCCACAGCTAGAGAGTCAAGAAATCCTTTGCAGAAAAAGATATAGCTAAATGCTTGAAGGAACAAATTCAAGATTATGCGAAAGATAGAGGTCATAGTAACACTGCATTAATTGGCATAATTTCCACAGGCTGATGTTTGCTATGGCAACCTAAAAGATCTTGTGGTAAAGATTGTATATAGCAGCTAGGCAATGGGAGAATTTTTATTTATCTTTTCACTCAAGACAAAAAAACATGGCTACTCGACAAAAAGAAGCTGCATATATCAAGGAAAGAAAAAGTTGAACAGCTGAGAAGTGTTGGCCAAACCTGATGGATGAGGAAGAGGCCATAAAAATTGAAGAGACCAACCATAAATGAAACACAAAGGCAATCCAACAATATCCTTTGATCAATAGACATGATAAGCCAAACATGGAAAAGATGAGTGAGATTGGAATTAGAAGAAACTTATTGGAGCAGAACCTGGTGGCGAAGGATTGCACAGTCCCATGGAGCAGCAGAAAACAGTATCATTGGTGTCCAAGAACACCAAAACTTGCACAAGAAACCCATTGATGTCCATATTATCTAAGTCAGGGAATCCCTGACCATTTCAAAGTCGTAATAAGAACATCAATTGACAAAATGGCTTAGCAAAAGTGACCTGATATAAAAAGTTGGTGTACGCCTTTTTGTTATTCAATTGTGAAAGCTAACTTAATTATCTTTTTTTTCTTGCTTTTAATAATATTAATCTCTCTCTTACTTTCAATAGAAGAAAGTGATTGGATGCTACTTTTGAGCCACTTCCTGTGAAAGAAAGAGATGGATTATCTTTAGAAGAAGAATATTAATGAGCATGAGATTCAAAATGGTGGGTATATATTCTCCTTTAATGATGCTTTATTAAAAAGATTAAATATTCGTCCAATAGTAAAGATGATGATGAAGTATGGTTATTTTCTCCAAACCTATTACAATTATATGGATAGTCCATTATCTTACTTGGTGGTAATCATGGAATCTCTTCCAGATTTCACCAGCGAACAGACAATTAATATAAATCTTAATTTTCTACTAAAGAAACAGGTGTAAAAGAAGAATAAACCATGAATTTGCTGCAGGTAAGCTCTCATGCGCAACCATCACTTTTTAGTGGAAAATGATATCTGCCAAATCAACGATATAATTTGTTAACCTTCAAGAAGTTAATTAATTTTTGGCTAACAGATGCCATAGGAATACTGTAGCCATACCTTGGGTCTACATCACTTTATTTTTTGCATCTAGAACTCTTATTATTAGTGCAACTAAACATATAAAAGTAAAAGTCAACTTTGATAAACGAAAAAGTAATAGTCAACAGATGATGAACCAGTTTTCTTTTTCTCCATAAAGAAATTCCATAAACAGGACCGAAGCAAAATAAATAATTAATGCAACAAAGTCCTGTAGCTTTTCATCAGAAAGCCATGTCTTTCTACACTCAAGGGCATGCTATATAGATAATCATACTCCATGTATGTGAACACAGAATTCTCAGTTTTTAGATAATATTAAGACAGCATAATAATTAGTCTAAGCATCAACCCAACAAGTGAATCTAGAATCTTAAACTAGCACCAATAATAGTAAATGACAAGACCACAATGTTAAGCAAATAAACACAAGTTCCCTACACATTTGCATCGAAAAGTAAAGGGTAGAAATAAAATTTAAAACCTTGGTAGAAGCAAAAGCTTGATGTACCTAGTGACAGCTTCACACCATCAGATTGAAGGCTCCACACCTCATTCACTTCAAAGACTGGTGTTTAGTGGAGAGGTCTTGAATGTTCACTTAAAAGAATAACGTTTAGTGGAGAAATTTCATAACATTGAAACAGAAAGAGCATTACATCAGCATATGTAAACTCAGAAACATCTATGGCATGATGCAGCGCAACCCAAGAACAGGACCACGCAAAAATTAGGATTTCTAGGGTGAATTTGTTTAGCAGATGGTCCAGTCGACAAGTAAATGAACGAATCATATAAGGCTTGCACTGACTAGCCATCCCCAAAACAAAACAAATATAATGTTCACCATCCAGCAGAACAAGTTCATGAACAACAAAAACAGAAATTGAAGACAATGCTAATCAACTAGTTTTATCAACTCACTCGTTGCCAATGCCATTAGTTGAAGGCAACAAGGCAACTTCCTGCGCGTGTGACAGCATCGAGTGGTCAGAATAGTCGAGCAAACTACTGATTTTCCGAGCCTTCACCACTCCAATCTTCTTCCTCTTGCTACTCGTCATCTCCGCCTCATCCCCCTCTTCTTCTGCTATCTTATCAGCTCCATTACTATCAGTGATAGCAATATTGCAGGGATCATCATCCGACTGCTGCAGCCTTTGCTTTACTTCCTCTAATTCCTCCTCCACCTTTTGATGGCGGGATAAAGTGGTACCGTTCCTTGCATCGACGCTGCCCCATCTAGGCTTACTCGTCCCCAATTGACCTCTCGCGGAAGCGCTCATGCTCCTGAGCCGTCCTTTGCCAAGATGGTGCTCGCAGAGAGAGTAGCCGACGAGCGTCTGCTGGCAGCACCGCCACCCCCTTCCATTCACGCGGCTGCACCGTGAACCCTCCATCAGCACCGCCGGGCTCCTCCGCTGCCGTTTCTTCCCGTTCAAATTCAGCCCTTTATCCGTTTCCTCATGAACAACCATAGTGCAACTACTGCTAGCAGAAGCCAGGCCAGCGCCGGCTCTCGCCTTCGCCTTCCCCTTGGTCTTTCCTCCCCCTGACCCATTTCCATGATCTACTGCGACTGAACTGCCACTCATCGTCTCGCCGCTATTGATCCCATCTTTCCCTCTTCCCCGTTGCGCACTACTACTACTGCTTCCGCTACTGTCACTGCGGCGGTGGCTCCCCGAATCTGAGCATGGACTCGAACAAGTCGCAGGCAGTCCATTGCAACGCCTCCCCCCTAAATCATAACGATACCGATCCCCAACCGGGTGCAACTTTTCCCCCTCTCCAGCTTCCCTGCCTTCGCCTCCAAGGCTCCCATTTCGCGATGCGCGTGATGGATCTGGAGAAAGAGGCAGCGAGGAAGAAGCTCGCCGGCGGATCCGCATGGCAGGACGACAGATTGGGAGCAGTAGTAGAGAGAGAGAGGGGGCGATATGGTTGGATGAGAGAGGAGAGAGAAAGGGAAGAAAAGGGAACGGTGGTGCAGTCCAGATTTAATTAGAGTGGAGTGGAGTGGAGCAGCTGCAGCCGCTGGCAAATCAAATCAAGGCCCATCATCGTCGTAGTTACTCACTTCACTTCTTGGCCATCAACCGAGAGGGTTGGCTTTCTCTTTTAAGAAAGATAAAAAAAAAAACCTACTGTTTGAGTAATTTAGTAAAAAAAGAAAGGCAAGGCAAGTGGAATGTTAGTGGTGAGCTGTGTCCTGTTCACGGAAATAGCATGCGATAATTTTAAAAATGAGATGCTTTTTTAGTTAAAAAAAAAACACCCTTTTGAATTTGAGGAGAGAGAATTTCCCCAAAATATTGACGAGTTATTTTTCAAAAATAAATGGGCCAAATATAAACATATCACAATATTAAATTATTGTCACTATGAATTACTATTTTGGCTAAATGTCGTCGAGGATCAACTAATAAATCGTCGGTCAACTAATAATTTGGCATGGGAGTTCTTTGAAGATCATCGGAGAAGAGGCTGAGGAAAACTTGAAAGATACTTTAACAAAGAGTCAGACTGATGCACAAGTTAGTGTTCACTTACCGAAGAGAATGTGAGAGAGTGAGTTACCTAAAGAAGATACCCTTGCATTTACATTCTCGAAGATTTATATAGTTATGAGAAGAACGATCTCCATATTAATACTAATGAGAGAATCAGATTCACCAGTCGTTTGCGGTCTCTTCACTCATTAAGCATTGTGTGTTTGTAGGAGGATATCTAAGAGATCAAATCAGACAACTATATTGATACGGCGATAAAAAGAGCTCACCAAGTATGGGTTAAAGGAAGAAGATAGCAGCCAACGTAGATATCAAAGTCAAGGAGGTCAACGTCAAAGGATCAACAGACTCACTAAATAATAGTCGAGCGAAGCCCTACATTAAGAGCTGACCGGGCATGAGTCGCCTGACCGTCAATGAGATGATCCAAGCGAAGGCGCATGTAGATGACCGGATCGCTATTTTGGTCGGACATGAACATACTATCTAGACTTGTCGTCGCAAGGAAGAACAGTCGAACAGAAGAATACTTGCTCGAGTAGATGAGTACTCGGTCGAGCGGCTATCCCGCTCAACCGATCGGCTATCCAGCTAGGCCGATCAGTTATCCCGCTCGACTGATCGGCTATCCCGCTCGGTGGGAACGCTGATGCGTATGTGGATGTACTTTTGGGAGATGACGTCGTCGACACGTGACATGATCTATAGGCAGATCGTACGATGGACAAATCGGAGGACGTACTCACGACCAATTGGAGAATGTGTCTATGGCCACGTGCCCAAGACCAATTGGGGAATGTGTTCGCAACCAATGGGAGAACATGCCTCGAAAAGTGTGCACGTCGTCCACCAGGGCATTATATAAAAGGGGTCCGTACACCGACGTAGGTACGCGTAATTCACTTTGGGCGCTTGTATTACTAATGTTCCATCTTCTTCTTCGTGTTAGTGACTGACTTGAGTGTTGGAGGGCTAACACCGAGACTCCTTCTCTGGCCCGGTACTGACGTTTCTCGTGCTTGCAGATCGGAGCATGGTTTACATCTAGTCAACGTAGCAGCTACATCCCCAGGTTTTCGTCTTCACGATTTTAGGACAGGATCATATTGATGTCGTCTATGAGAACGTAGCCTGAATACGAAACGTGGAGATGGAGGATGTTGGATGACTCACCACGGTTACATTAACAAAGGAGGAGTTGGATGCGCTGTTACAAACCCAATCGACAAAGATAGTGTAGCAACAATAGCAACAGACACTGGTCGATCGCCAAGTGCAGGAGCACGCGACCTCAGCAGTAGGTCATTCAGCCGGATATGGAGACCGAGCGGATCATATATCTGTTCGGGCACATAGTAAGAAGTCGGCTAGCACATACGAAGACGCGCCCCATGCCCCGATCTCCTTCCATCGAGCCCTGTTCCACACTCCAGTAAAGGAGTTAGGCCGAGCGAATAAGGAACGAGGATCCTCCTCAGACGAAGCGACCGTTTGGGACACACGTAAAGGGAAAGCATCAAGGAATGAAGATTCGCTCGAGCAGATCAATCAATAGTTTTCTCAGAGAATCTTGGACGACCATCTATCAAAGCACTACATCATGTTGAATATCGCCGAATATAACGGAACGACCGATCTGGATGACCACCTGACCCAGTTTGATAACGCGGTCACACTTTATCAATACACTGACGGGGTGAAGTATCGGGTCTTCCTCACTACATTGTCCGGGGTAGCGCAGCGCTGGTTCAGACGAATGTTGATCAGCTTGATTCATAGCTTTAAAGACTTCCAAGCAGCATTCTTACACCACTTCGCCAGCAGGCACAGCTACTAGAAGACTAGTGTCAACATATTTTCCCTGAAACAAGGGCCTAAGGAGGCACTGAAGGCATATATCAAGCGCTTCAACTAGGTGGTCATGGATATTCCGTCGATCTCCTCGAAAATATTGGTGAATGTCTTTGCCCAGGGGCTCACGGAAGGAGAGTTCTTCCGCTCACTCATTCGGAGGTCGCCGAAAGACTTCGACCACCTACTCAGGAGGGCCACGAAGTACATAAATGTGGAAGAGGCCTAAGCAGCAAGAAGAAAGGAGGTGTCAGTCGAACCCAGAGGAGTGCCTGAATTGCGACCACCTAGTAGCCATCAGCCACCCAAGGGGCCCCGAGCGGGAGGTGCACAGCAACACCAGGAGCCCAGAACGCAGGTCGTACAACATGTGGCAACCAGTCGCCCAAAGGTGGCAAAGGGAAAGGTATGGACGTCAATGTTTTGCTCGTTCCATCAGTCGATAACACACAACATGCGCGATTACTGCGATCTAACACCAATTGCGAGCCGACCAACTCCTCGAGGATATCGTTGTCAATCACCATCACTTGATCAACATAAGAGTCTCCGATCAGCGGTGCAATGAGATGGTGATCGAGTGGCATCTGAGCGACATCATCATCAGCCTCAAAAGAGAAACAACACAAGTCCCGCTCGAGCTTCAGCTGAGCGGACTAGGACCTTGGCTCGGGAAGAGGAGAATTGAAACAACACTGCTTGGGGAGAGATTGGAATGATCGTTGGTGGATCAACCGACGGTGACTCAAACCGAGCGAGAAAGTCGCACCCCCGACGCTCAAGGAAAAAGCCGAGGGGTCTGAGATCAGTTTTGGCCTCCCCCCTCCCCCTGAGACCTAGAAGGAGTGGATATCCCTCACGACGATGCCCTGATCATTCGAGTGGTAATAGCTAATTATAATATCCACCGGACCTTTGTTGATACAGGAAGCTCGGTGAATATTATATTTAAGAAGACGTTCGACTAGCTGCAAATTGACTGGAGCGAGTTGCAGCCAATGATGACCCCACTCTACGGGTTTACAGGAGTATTGCTGATCGGCTAGATTCGGCTAGTAGTATCGCTCGAAGAGGAGCTGCTCAAGAGAACAAGGACCACAAACTTCATTGTAGTAGACGCGTCATCCGCCTACAGTATTATATTGGGTCGACCGGTCCTTAAAGAGTTTCGAGCGATGGTGTCCACTTTCTGCCAGAAGATTATGTTTCTTGTGGACAATAAGGTGGGCGAAGTAAAAGGTGATCATCTAGCCGCTCGGCGATGCTACGTTGAGATTGTCAAGTCCAAAGTAAGAGCCGCGCGGAAGACCCCTCGCTTGGAAGTGAATGCCATCAGGGAAGAACCTTCCGCGCTGGTTTATAAGGAAAAGGAGGAAGTCTAGATTCATCCTAGCTGATCGAAGGCCACCATCTTTATCGTCGCCGACCTAATAGAGAAGAAGAAGGCAGAGCTAGTCACCTACCTTAGGTGAAATCATGATATGTTCGCCTGGTCGACCCACGAGCTCCCGAGCATCTTGCTAAGTGTAGCTCAGCACGAGCTTCACATCTGACCGAACTCTCGGCATGTGAAACAAAAGAAGTGGGACTTTAATGCGGAGCAAAACCAGATCATCCGGGCGGAGATAGAAAAGCTACTTGAAGCCGGTCACATCCGCAAGGTTCAGTTTTCCAGCTGGCTCACCAACATCGTGCTGGTCTCTAAGCTGGGCAACAAATGATAAGTCTGCATCGACTTTCATGATCTGAACAAGGCTTGCCTGAAGGACTTCTATCCCCTGTCCAGGATAGACCAGATGGTGGACTCCATGGTGGGCTGCAAGCTGATCTGCATGCTCGATGCATATCAAGGGTATCACCAAGTGTCGCTCGCCTTGGAGGATCAAGAAAATGTCAGCTTCATCATTTCTGACGGAACTTTTTGTTACAATGTCATGTCATTCGGACTAAAGAATGTCGGCGCCACCTATCAGAGGATGATGAACAAGCTGTTCTATCAGTAGATCGACCGCAACATGAAGGTATATATTGACGACATACTGATAAAGTCCCTCCGAGTTGTTGATCTTTGTACCAATATCGAAGAAACATGCCGAACTTTAAGGACGTATACGATAAAGCTAAACCCAAACAAGTTCCTGTTCGAAGCCAGGAGTGGCCGCTTCCTCGGATACATCGTCACCGAACGGGGGATCGAGGCGAATCCGAGCAAGGTGAAGGAGCTAAGAGACATGTGTTGGATCGTAGACGTTCGATAGAGGGGGGGGGTGAATATCGAATAAAAAATTCGTTCGAGTATAAACGCAGCGGAAATAGAGAAACAATGCTAACACAAACCAATTTTACTTGGTTCGGAGCCTGTGTCGACTCCTACTCCAAGGCTCGCGGTCCTTGACCTCTTTCGGTGGGCAATCACTAGCAATTCTAAATTTATTACAAACTAAGTACAGAAAAAGCTAATGAAAATGACAGCAATACCGACAAAGGAATGAATCGAAAAGAAAACTTGTGTTGTCGGAGCTTCGTTAGCGTCGCAGGAGCGCAGAGCAACAGAGCAAGCAGTAGAAGATCTCTTTTTTTCAGTTGTGTTTGAAGCTCCCCTCTGACCCTCCTTTTATAGGATGCTCGGGGCGCCTGGATCCCTTCCGGGCGCCCTGGTGTGACGTAGCCCGCCCAACCAACGAGCTCCACGTGTCGACGCATGCCAGGGATAGAAATTGCCTCCCGGGCGCCCAGACCACTTTTTCTCCAGAAACTTCCTTTATCTTTAAGAAAGAGTTACTCCGAGGCAAACAATATGTATATCCTGCAAAATAAGATGTTAGCACAGTTTATACTTTAATCAAAGAAGATTATGACTTAGTTTCCGTCTTTCCGAGATCGGAATCTAGTCACGATCTCGACTTAGATATCCGAAATGGATCTAAGCCGGATCGACGCCTAATGTTCCCTTCCCGGGAATGCGTCCTCACAATCACTCTCTTCCAGTGACTTACCTTTACTCACCTGCCAGATGTCCGGTCAGCCCTTCGACCCGTCTGGACTTCTCGCTAGCTATCCGGTCAGCCCGTCGACCTAGCTAGACTTCTCGCCAAGCGTCCGGTCAGCCCGTCAACCCGCTTGGACTTCTCACCAGCTATCCGGTCAGCCCGTCGACCTAGCTGGACTTCTCGCCAAGCGTCCGGTCAGCCTGTCGACCCGCTTAGACTTCGTGCCAGACATCCGGTCAGCCCGTCGACCTGTCTGGACTTATCCTGCACTCTCGATCAGAGTGTTAGATAACTACGAACCTAACTTAACCTGATTTGTCATTCATCAAAACCTGAGTTAGACCGTTAGTGCTAACCGCACCAACAATTTTCCCATTTTTGATGGAATGACAACCTGGTTAAGTTAGTGAAAAATATATGCAAAAATCAAGCATGATTTTCGAGGTTTTTAAGGTTTTAAGTTAAGTTAGTTGTTCAAGTTTGCATTTAGTTGCTCTTTGCTCTAACTTAACCACCTATCCCTCCCCCTTTGGCATTCATCAAATAAGGACATAAGCATCAATACAGAGTATAAAGAAAGTAACAGAAATTTAAGAAATGATGACAAGTTAATTTGGGGGAGTTTAAACTTTGGAAGACTTGTTTAAAACATTAGCTTTAGCTTTTGGAAAATAGCTAAGTTTTGAGAGAGTAGTTAATTTTTAAAGATCATTTTTGCGAAATTAATTTTTTAAAAAAATGACTTTGCAAACTCAAAGAGAATTTTCTAATCAGAAATTTGAAAAGCTTATACATGTATAAGAATCAAGTTTTAAATTTTCAAAGTATTTTCAAACATAAGTTTTTAAAATTAAAATTTTAAGACTAAGTTTTCAAAACTAGATTTATCAAGAAAATTTACAAACATAAGTTTAATTTTGAAACACTTTTCAAACCTGAGATTTCAAAGCTGAGTTTTAAAAGATATTTACTAAACTAAGTTTGCAATAGATTAAAAAAAATCTTAGTTTATAAAATCTAATTGAAGAAAAAAGTTAGTTTAGAAAATTTAACACAAAAGTTTTAAGATTGAGGATTTCATGGCTAAGTTTTAAAAAATATTTACTTTTCAAAACTGATTAAGTTTGTAAAAAACTTTAAATTTGAAAGCTGAAATTTAATCTCAAAACAAAAAAAACTTAAAAAATATTATGTATAAGATGGAGAAAATAATTATGGTGTTAAGTGATGATTTAATCCTCCTCCTAAACCTGACATCTAAAATAGCTGTCTAACCAATTAGGTACTTACTGACTATCAGAAGATAGTAACTTTCACTTGATTAATCAAGTTAAGTTCATTGTAATCAGTTAGTGGTTGACTTAACTGAGTAACTTAACTTGATTAATGTATGTTTTGTATTTAACGCCCAGACTTATATCGATGCACTGACATAAGCATCTTAAGTCCAGGCAATTGGCCTATACATCTCACCCCTTTCTATGTTTGTCAATCACAAGCAAAGTAAACCTAGGGTGTTGGTGAGATGCTCAAACACTAGTCCTAGGGGAGCATGATTTCTAAGGGATTTTTTCTAGTCTAAGGCTAAAATTATTTTGAAATTCTAAAAGTAGGAACGTTTTTGAAAAAAAAAACAATTTTAACCTAGAATTTGAAACAGTCAATTTTAAAACAATTTTGAATTTTGAAAATCCTAGTCTATTAAACACATCCTTAGTTTTCTACGCAGATTGCTAAATTCATTTTCAGGGAGTGGTTTTGTTAATATGTCAGCTAAATTGGACTTGGACTCAATGTAATTGAGTTCAATGTCACCTTTAGTAACATGATCCCTGATAAAGTGATGCCTAATTTCAATGTGTTTGGTTCTGGAATGATGCACTGGATTTTTTGTTAGGTTAATTGAGCTAATGTTATCAATTAGGACTTTTACATTTGTAAGGTTCAAGTTAAAGTCTTTTAGGGTGTGCATCATCCATAATAATTGTGCAACACACTCTCCTATAGCTATATATTCTGACTCAGTTGTAGATAGGGCAACACAGTGTTGCTTTCTACTAAACCAGCTGACAAGTGATGGACCCAGTAATTGGCATCCGCCACTTGTGCTTTTGTGGTCTAATTTGCATCCAGCATAATCTGAGTCAGAGTACCCTATTAACTCAAAATTATTAGTCCTAGGGTACCAAATACCTACATTTGTTATTCCTTTAAGGTATCTAAAGATTCGTTTGACTTGAGTCAAATTAGATTCTTTAGCACAGGTTTAGTATCGGGCATATATACTAACTACAAATAAGATATCTGGTCGACTTGCAGTTAAGTATAATAGACTACCTATGACACTCCTATAGTATTTTAGATCAATTGGTTTTCCATTGGGATCATCATCTAGGATTGTGTTTACTGCCATAGGTGTTTTTATCTCTTTGGTGTTTTCCATTCCAAATTTTTTAAGTAATTCCTTAGTATATTTTTGTTGATAGATGTAGTTACCTTCATTTGTCTGTTTGATTTGTAATCCTAAAAAATAGGTTAATTTTCCTACCAGACTCATTTCAAATTCGTTTTCCATTAGACTTGTAAATTCATCTAAAAATTCTAAATTTGTTGAACCAAAGATTATGTCGTCTACGTAAATTTGTACTATAAAAATATCTTCTTTTATTAATTTGACAAATAAGGTTGGGTCAATTTGACCTTGGTTAAACCCTTTAGAGATTAGGTAAGACGTTAGTCTTTCATACCAAGCCCTAGGTGCTTGATTAAGTCCATATAAGGCTTTCTTCAATTTATAGACATAATCAAGGTGTTCTAGACTTTCAAACCCAGGTGGTTGTCCTACGTAGACTTCTTCTTTTATTAGTCCATTTAAGAATGCTGGCTTAACTGTTGGTGCAATCTTAGGTCAAGGTTGACCTGGTTGACCTGACTCGAGTTGACCTGACTCGAGTTGTGTTTTGATGTTTGACGATGTTTGACGAGAAGAGAGTTGTATTCTTGATGTTTGACAAGAATAGATGTTTGGGAGATTATTGGTGCAACCGTAGGTCAAGGTTGACCTGGTTGACCTGATTCGGGAAAGAGTCCAAGTATGGAGACTTGGCAACGGAAAAAGTCCAAGCAGGGAACTTGACACTGGAAAAGTCCAAGCAGGGAGCTTGGCACGCGAAAAGTCCAAGTGTGGAGACTTGGCACGGGAAAAGTCCAAGTATGGAGACTTGGCACTGGAAACGTCCAAGTATGGAGACTTGACGGAGAAGTCAAGCAGGGAGCTTGGCACGAGGAAAGTCCTAACTGGGATGTTGGCGTGGAAAGTCTGGTGAGTGAAACCAGGCGGTGGGAAAGTCCTAACCGAGATGTTAGAGTTGGAAAGTCCAGTGAGTGAAGCCGAGCAGTGGGAAAGTCCTAACTGGGATGTTAGGCGGTTGGAAAGTCCAGTGAGTGAAGCGAGGAGAAAGTCCTAATCGGGATGTTAGGCAGTGTGGAAATCCTGGTGAGTGAAGCCAGGTGAAAGTCCGGGTGAGTGAAGCCAGGCAAGGGAAAATCCAGATGGATCAGGGATGATCGGACATCTGGTGTTGAGGAAAGTCCAAGTAGGTCAAAGGGATTGACCGGACACTTGGCGGGGAATTCTAGCAGGTCAAGGGAGTGACCAGATGCTAGGAATGAAGTACCAACAGGTCGAGGTTGACCGAATGTTGGTTTGGAAGGCTTGGGACTTGGTTTGGGCAAAAACCAAGTCACTAGTAATCTGATCGGTCTGGTGACCGATCAGTAACCGATCAGTGTGCTACTGATCGGTATCTGATCGGTCTGTGGACCGATCAAGAGCTTCCCTGATCGATCGTGGCGACCGATCAGGAGACGATGTCGCGGAAGGAAGAGCGAGTTGGGATCGGTCTGTGGACCGATCCAGCTGTGGCCTGATCGGTCCACAGACCGATCAGAGTACGCACAGAATCTCTGTGCACTGACTGATCGGTCTGGGGATCGATCAGCGCAGGGCCTGATCGGTCCACAGACCGATCAGGGTTCTAGCCGTTGCAACGCAACGGCTAGTTTCTTCGCTGTTTCTTCTTCGCAGGTATAAAGGAGACGATGGCATCTTCTGTGAAAAAGATTCTTCCTCTTCTCTTCTGCTACAGAGCTGCTGTTCTGGTGCTTGAGCTTTGTTGAGCTCTTCTTCGCAAGCTTCGCGTGAGCTTCTTCCTTCGGCTGGGACTCCGACTGAGCTGCTGCTGTGGTTGGCGTCTGAGAAGCAAGAAGGCAAGGGTTGTTTACATTTGCTGTGTATTTACTTCTTGCTTCTCTTGTATTTGTACTCCTTATCTTGCTGTTGTAAGAAGTAGTTGTGGCGAGGTTTCTCCACCCATAAGGAGCTCATATTTAGCCGGTTCTCCGGGGACTCATCCACCGACGGATTGGTAGGCTTCGTCCACTTTACGGACACGCCGAGGAGTAGGAGTTCATCTCCGAACCTCGTTACATCGGTTTGTTTTTCTTCTCCTTAGTTTCTTCCTTGTATTTCCGCTGCGACTAACCCTAATTGTAGGAAGAACGCGAGAATTTGGGGCGGCTATTCACACCCCCCTCTCTAGCCGAGTACGAACGATCCCAACAAGTGGTATCAGAGCGAGGCCGCTCTTCGACGGATCAACACCCGGGGGAGGACGGGCTAGAGATGGATCTCTATGGAGAAGATGTCACGATTCAACCCTTCTACGAGTCTCACGACAACTTCACATATTGGAAGGTAAGGATGATGTATTTTCTTAGGACTAATATGTTAAATTGGTTTTGTGTACAAGAAGGGTTTTCCCCTCCGATGGATGAAGAAGGAAAACCTATCAAGAAGAAGGAGTGGACGAAAGAGTAAATCCGACAATCCGAAATCAATGACGAGGTAACAAAAATTATTGAATTTGCTTTACCTAATAATGTTTTGTGCAAGATAGATAGGTACAACAACGCCAAGGAATTGTGGAACAATTTGGCAAAATTCCATGAAAAGGAGCCTAGTGAGCCAAGTAGCTCACATCATGGAGGAAGCAAATTGGGAGTTGAGGGCTACTCAACATCCAAGGAAGAAGAGGAGGAGAGCTCTTGTTCAAGATCGGAGCAAGAAGAGGCATCTACCTCCGGGAGGGATGAAGAAGAAAGCTCATCTACATCCACAACCCTAGGTAACTCAAACACTGTGATTTCAAGCAAATTACACATAATGTGTTTTGAGTGTAGGAAGTTTGGGCACTACAAGAGTAAGTGTCCAAAGAGGGTTAGAAAGACTCCACCGGCACCAAAGGTCAAGGAAACCGGAGTCCCGACATGCAAGAGCAAGAAGCACGTGGTGTGCTTCCAATGCAAGCAACGGGGACACTATAGGAGTCAATGTCCAAGGGGGAGGCAACCTCACAAGGACAAGAGGCCAAACACATGTAAAGGGGGAGCTAAGGCAAACCCTAAGGTAACATTTAAAGCTCATTCTTGCAATTCTAGTAGGATGCATGTTAGTAGTCTTATTGCCATTGTCAATAATGATAAGCATGTTAACACTAGAAATTGATACATGTGCTTAGGAGCCAAGCATGTTAGCCTAGATAAGAACAATTCTAGAAATGCTAACCCTAGAATTAACTCATCTAAGGCTAAGGAAAATCTAAATAGAAATCCCAAATCATCTAGACACATGCCTAGGAATACCTCAAAGAAAAATGATAAATCAAAACTTGAGGTATTAGAGAAAGAAAATCAAGTCTTGAGGTCAAGACTTGACTCTCTAGAAAAGGCTCTTAAGGATTTGACTCTAGGGTTTAGGGGTCAAAAACCCAAGTTCAAGGACAAGAAAGGTTTGGGTCACAAACCTAAGTCCCAATTGGTCAAGCCCACTTATCATAATGTTTCATTCGATTATGGAACAAAACCTAGGGCTAGGAAGACCATTACCAAGGTCACAAGGGGAGTCACCCCTATAGTTGACCTTGATGAGACCCAAATGACCAAGGCTTTAAAGCCTAAGAGGGTCATTAGGAGGGTTGCTAGGGAAGTTATCCCTAGTGAATATTTAGTGAACCTAATGAGCTCTAATAGGTATTGGGTTCCTAGGAGCATCTTCTCTACCCCATAGATGGGTTAGAAAGTGTCAACTCCGATTAGAAGGGTAGTTAACCCAACTTTGAGGAAATTGACACTCAATGAGCATTTTCAAGGTTTTGAGAACTTTTGAAAATGAAATGGAATTATCATTTACTCCTTTGAAGAGTTAAATGTGCCTAAAAGATTGGAAATTTCATTTTTAATCTCAATTGGCACAATTTGGGAAAATCTAGAGAACTCTCGAGGAAAAATGAAACATGCCAAGTTTTGAGGATAAATTTGATCTTTAAGTGGCATGAATTAATCTAGAGTTCAAGAAGTGTCAAAATTAGGATTTTGGCATTTTGGGGCAATCTAGGATTAAATTTGAAGTTAGCCAAGTGGTTAAGGATACTTAGATAGGTAATCTAGGTATATTTATTTATGCTAAATCTTGTCATGATTGTTTGTCCTCACATGTCATGACATCATGTTTAGTTTTATTATCATTTGAAATGTCATGATAATGCTTAGGCTAGTTTTTATGTCATGTTTATTTAAGTTTCAAACTTTATGCCATGACATCATGACATTGGCACATGTCTTCATTTATGATACCATTTTATGCCATGTCATCATCTCTTGCATTAATAATCAATTGAATTGATTTAAGGATGAAAAACACATTTTGATATTGAGATCAAATTTGTGTTTAGAAAATGCATGAGACCTTAGTCTAAGATACCTAAACCCATATCTCACATCAAAATTGCCATGGATGTGTTTGATACACTTTAGATGTGTGTGAGATATTAGGATCATGAATTAGGATCAAGGTGCATAGTTCTTGTACCTAGATGAGCCTAATTCAAGAAATGGAGGATCATAGGGAAAGCTTGTGTACAAGTCATGTACATTTAGCCCTAAGATTATGGTCCTAAATTAAAAGGTTTAAAATCATTTTGAAATTGATTTGAAAAACCTTGATGAAGCCCATCTTAGTGATTGCATTCATCATTGAACATTGTGATACAAAGTTGAGTTAAACTTGAACTATTTCACAATTTCACAATTTTTCGAATTTCACAATTTTTTGAATTTTCTGGAATTTTCTAGGAGTTTCTGAATTTCGGGAAGGAAATTTCAGAAATCTCCTGTCAGAGTCTGGATCGGTCTGGGGACCGATCCAGGGAAGTCCTGATCGGTCTGCGGACCGATCCAGTGAAGCATGGATCGGTCTGGGGACCGATCCAGGGGGCTTTTGATCGATCTGAGGACCGATCAGTGCATGCCAGTTTCTGATTTTCAGCATATGTCTGAAATTTCAGTTTTTGGGAGTTGAGTTTCGGGTTTCTAAAGGTTTGAAACTCTCCAAGACATTTTTGGTGCAATGGTCAAGGGAGAGTTGACCTTTAGGGGGAGTTTTTACCTAATTGTCAAGGGAAGTTGACTCTTAGGGGGAGTTTTTACTCCTTAAGACTTTTGAAGATTAGTGACATAGGATTGTCACTAAGTTGATTGTTGAGTTTAGTATCAAGGGGGAAATTAAGAGTTTCAATGGAAGGTATGGGACTTTCATTAGGAGGAAACTCTTGACCTTGATTCCCTCTTTTTGATGTGTGTCAAAAAGGGGGAGAGATGTCCCAAGGGGGAGAGTGTAGGTTTTGGAAGAATGTTCAAGGAAGAACATTGGAAAACCTAAGTTAGGTTATCGGATTAACCTAACTTGATTTTGGATTTTGTCAAACATCAAAAAGGGGGAGATTGTTGGTGCAATCTTAGGTCAAGGTTGACCTGGTTGACCTGACTCGAGTTGACCTGACTCGAGTTGTGTTTTGATGTTTGACGATGTTTGACGAGAAGAGAGTTGTATTCTTGATGTTTGACAAGAATAGATGTTTGGGAGATTATTGGTGCAACCGTAGGTCAAGGTTGACCTGGTTGACCTGATTCGGGAAAGAGTCCAAGTATGGAGACTTGGCAACGGAAAAAGTCCAAGCAGGGAACTTGGCACTGGAAAAGTCCAAGCAGGGAGCTTGGCACGCGAAAAGTCCAAGTGTGGAGACTTGGCACGGGAAAAGTCCAAGTATGGAGACTTGGCACTGGAAAAGTCCAAGTATGGAGACTTGGCACGGAGAAGTCCAAGCAGGGAGCTTGGCACGAGGGAAAGTCCTAACTGGGATGTTAGGCAGGTGGAAAGTCCTGGTGAGTGAAACCAGGCAGTGGGAAAGTCCTAACTGGGATGTTAGGCAGTGTGGAAAGTCCTGGTGAGTGAAGCCAGGCAGTGGGAAAGTCCTAACTGGGATGTTAGGCAGTTGGAAAGTCCTGGTGAGTGAAGCCAGGCAGTGAGAAAGTCCTAACTGGGATGTTAGGCAGTGTGGAAATCCTGGTGAGTGAAGCCAGGTGAAAGTCCGGGTGAGTGAAGCCAGGCAAGGGAAAATCCAGATGGATCAGGGATGATCGGACATCTGGTGTTGAGGAAAGTCCAAGTAGGTCAAAGGGATTGACCGGACACTTGGCGAGGAATTCTAGCAGGTCAAGGGAGTGACCAGATGCTAGGAATGAAGTACCAACAGGTCGAGGTTGACCGAATGTTGGTTTGGAAGGCTTGGGACTTGGTTTGGGCAAAACCAAGTCACTAAATCTGATCGATGCGGTGACGATCGAACCGATCGATGTGCTGCGATCGGTATCGATCGATCGTGGACCGATCAAACTTCGATCGATCGTGGCGGCCGTCGAGACGGCGATGTCGCGGAAGGAAGGCGAGTTGGGATCGGTCCGTGGACCGATCCGGTCGATCGGTCCACCGATCGAGTACGCATGTCTCGATCGATGCGGGGACCGATCGGTAGGCTGATCGGTCCACCGATCGGAGTTCTAGCCGTGCAACGCAACGGTTAGTTTCTTCGCTGTCTCTTCGCAGGTATAAAGGAGACGATGGCATCTTCTGTGAAAAAGATTCTTCCTCTTCTCTTCTGCTACAGAGCTGCTGTTCTGGTGCTTGAGCTTTGTTGAGCTCTTCTTCGCAAGCTTCGCGTGAGCTTCTTCCTTCGGCTGGGACTCCGACTGAGCTGCTGCTGTGGTTGGCGTCTGAGAAGCTGTTGCTTCTTCAACAGTCGACAAGAAGGCAAGGGTTGTTTACATTTGCTGTGTATTTACTTCTTGCTTCTCTTGTATTTGTACTCCTTATCTTGCTGTTGCAAGAAGTAGTTGTGGCGAGGTTTCTCCACCCATAAGGAGCTCATATTTAGCCGGTTCTCCGGGGACTCATCCACCGACGGATTGGTAGGCTTCGTCCACTTTACGGACACGCCGAGGAGTAGGAGTTCATCTCCGAACCTCGTTACATCGGTTTGTTTTTCTTCTCCTTAGTTTCTTCCTTGTATTTCCGCTGCGACTAACCCTAACTGTAGGAAGAACGCGAGAATTTGGGGCGGCTATTCACACCCCCCTCTCTAGCCGAGTACGAACGATCCCAACATTAACATCCATTTGGTATAGTCTAAACGCTTTGTGTGTTGCATAACTTAGTAACATCCTAATGGATTCTAGTCTAACTACTGGGGCATATGTTTCATCATAGTCAAGTCCTTCCACTTGACTGAACCCCTTAGCTACTAGCTTGGCCTTATTTCTAGTAATTTCTCCCGTTTCACTTAGTTTGTTTCTAAATACCCATTTAGTTTCTATTATTTTCTTATTCTTGGGTGGTGGTACCAAGTCCTAAACTTCATTACACTCAAATTGAGCTAATTCTTCTTGCATAGCTATGACCCAGTCTGGGTCAAGGAGTGATTCGGCTATGGTTTTGGGTTCAATTTTTGAGATTAAAGATATTTGACTCAGATTTCTAAAGGAAGATCTAGTTTGAACCCTAAGGTCTGGGTCACCAATTATTTGATCAGTTGGGTGATTTGGATTGACTCTTGTTGTTCTAGGGGGTTGACTCTCCTGAGGTTGTTCTTCTTCTTCATGACTTAGGATTTGGTTGGTTCCTTCATAGTTATTATTTTCTTGAACAAATTCAATTGATTGATGTTGTGTCTGTACTAGGTTTTGTTTGAATTCTTCAAATTTCACATTAGTAGTTTCTTCAATTCTCAAGGTAACATTATTGTAAACCCTGTAGCCTCTACTATTTAGGGAGTACCCTAAGAAAATTCCATTTTCAACTTTAGAGGTGAATTTTCCTAGATGTTCTCTTGTATTCAAGATGAAAGCTGGGCACACAAATACTCTAAAGTATTTTATATTGGGTTGTTTATTGTAATAAATTTCAAAAAATATTTTGTTATGGGTTTTGTTTAGTGTTGTTCTGTTTTGTACATAGCAAGCTGTACTTACAGCTTCCGCCCAAAAATATTTAGGTAAGTTGTATTCATTTAACATCGTTCTAGAGGCTTCAAATAATGTTCTATTTTTTCTTTCTATAATCCCATTTTGTTGGGGGGGTTTTAGGGCACGAAAATTCGTGATGATAGCCATTTTCAAGACAGAATTTGTTAAAGTTATGATTTTTAAATTCTCCCTCATTATCACTTCTAATTCTTTTAATTTTAAGGTCCTTTTTATTTTCAATTGTTTACAAAAGTTTGTAAAGATTTTAAAAGTTTCATCCTTATTTTTTAAAAATTTTACCCAAGTGAACCTAGAATAGTCATCTTTTATTACTAGACAGTATAGACTTCCATTTATTGATTTGACTCCATGGGAGTCAAATAAGTCTAAATGTAACAGTTCTAAGATTGAGTTGGTTTGAGCTTCATTAGTTGGTTTGTGGGTAGATCTTGTTTGCTTACCTTGTTGACAAGCATTACATATGGTTGAATCAAGGTTAGGTAATTTTGGTAGTCCTCTAACTAGTCCATTTAGTCTGCTTATATTTATGAAATTTGTATGTGACATTCTTCTATGTCATAACCAGGTTTCTTCTTTTTGAGTTAAATAACACTTAATTGAAGAAGTGGTTAAGTTAATCGCATAGATGTTGTCTTTCCTAAACCCTTTTAGGCTTATATTAGGGTTGTCTAGGTGTAAGCATTCTGTGGATAAAAACCTAACCTTATACCTAGTATCGCACAGTTGACTTATATTTAAAAGATTATACTTGAAATTTTCAACAAGTAAAACATTTGTAATAATAAAGTCAATTTTTAGTTCGATATTGCCTATACCAATTATCTTGAGTTTACCGTTGTTCCCAAAAGCAACTGTTCCTAGGCTTTTGTAAGTGAGTTGAGTGAATTTTGTGTAATCTCCAGTCATATGTTTGGAGCAACCACTATCCAAAATTCACTTAGTTTCCTATAATAGGTAGGAATTGGGGTTAGTCTAACTATTGGACTTAAAAAAATTAAGTTAAAAATAATTTTTAAGTTAAAGAAATTTAAGTTTTAATTAAAAAAAATTTTCAAGAAATTTTTTTTTAAAGTTTTAAAATAATTTTTTAAGTAAAATAAATTTAAGTTTTAATTTTAAAATAAATTTTTAAGTTAAAAAAAATTTAAGTTTTAATTTTTAAAATAAATTTTTAAGTTAAAAAAAAAATAAGTTTTAATTTTTAAAATAAATTTTTAAGTTAAAAAAATTTAAGTTTTAATTTTTATTTAATTTAATTTTAATTTTAATTTTAATTTTAATTTTAATTTTAATTTTAATTTTAATTTTAATTTTAATTAAATTTTAGTTTTAATTTTAGTTTTAGTTTTAATTTTACTTTTAAATTAATTTAATTTTAGTTTTAATTTTAATTTAATTTTAGTTTTAATTTTAGTTTTAATTTTAATTTAATTTAATTTTAGTTTTAGTTTTAATTTAATTTTAATTTAATTTAATTTTAGTTTTAATTTTAATTTTAATTTTAGTTTTAGTTTTAGTTTTAATTTAATTTAATTTAATTTAATTTTAGTTTTAATTTTAATTTAATTTTAGTTTTAGTTTTAATTTAATTTTAATTTGATGTCCTTAGTCATCTCATCCGATCTATGTTTTCAATCAGGGAATCCTATAATTTTGTGAGATGAATTAGATTCAATTTTAGAGTTTGTTTTAACTTGTGTTAGATTCAGGTTTAGCTTTAGGTTCAACAAATAGACGTTTTTTGGATAAACTTCTGGGCTATGGTGAGTCACTCGGACATCATTAAAGTAACCATGTCTTCGAAATTTTCCAAATAGTCCTATCTACTGGACTTAGTACAAAACCTTGGTCTAACTGGTTAGGATCCATAAAGGGTAGCTTCGGTCAGTTCCACTTAGCCAAATGCACCAGGTCGAAGCTATATCTTCCTAGACATGCATAGACTAAGCTTTCCTAACGTACTATCATCCAAAATTTCATCAGTACCATTTTTCAAGTTAAACTTGAACCCTTTGTAACTAATCCTAATTACCTTGTCGGGTAGGTTGGTTAGGGTTACCCTGCCGGGTAGGTTAGTTTTGGAGGTGCCAGCTATTCTGGAGCCTCCCCTGAATTAATGACCATTTAATTTAATTTTGTTCTTGGTTTATGTCTATTTCCTTTGTAATTATATTTTACTTGGTGATAGTTTACATTTTGTTGAGTTTTAATATGTTTAGATTTTAAATTTTTTTGTTTAGGTTTGTATTTTGGTCTTTGACTTGATTTATTCAAGTTTATAAAAAATATTTTTTCGTTAGGTATGTAGTATTGATTAAGTCCTACTTACATGATTAAACACGCTTTCGGAACTCAAGCTTGTTTTGTTGGTTTGTGTTGGGTTATTAATGACTTGAATGTTTTATTTGAGCTTGACTTATAGCCAAGTCTGGTTTTATTATAAATTATTTTTTGATTATTTAATATTAAATCTAAGTTTTTGATCTTGTTGTGAATTTTTCTAACATTTCTTTTAAATTATTTATTTCATTTTTTAGTGATAAATTCTCCTCTCAAGTGTTAGATCTTGAGTTGGATTTGAATTTTTTATTTGTTCCTTGAGATTTTGATTTTCTTCAAAGAGCAACTCATTTTCTTTTTCTATTTTAACTAATTTATTATTTAAGCAAGAAATAATTTTAAAAAATTTCTTATTTAAATTTTGGTATACCTCTTCAGGACCTTCGGAAACGAGTACGGACTCGTGGCTCGATTCGGGTTCGGACCCGTCTTCCGATTCTCCCTTTGATTCTTCTTCACGGGCCATCAGCGCAAGGTAGATCTTGTTCTTCTGTTCTTCGGCTTCTGATTCATCCGAGGAAGTGTCGTCCCACGTTGCTTTAAGGGCCTTCTTTTTGGTCGTCCTTGGTTTCTCGTTTTTCAATTTCGGACACTCGTTCTTGTAGTGGCCCTTTTTGTTGCATCCAAAGCATGTCACACTCCTCGGGTCAGTTGGAGAGTTGATCCTCTGAAGGTCCTTTTTGTTGAAGATCCTTTTCCTCCTGGTGAACATTTTCCTTACCAAGTTCACCAGGTGCTCTTCATCTTCAGAGTTCTGATCAGAGTCGTCTTCAGGTTCAGACTTGTTCTTTATCTTCTCCTTGGAGGAACCTACAAACAAAGCTATACCCTTCTCGGCCCCGACGTTAGTTTGTTCATGTAGTTCTAATTCACAAAACAACTCGTCTAATTTAAGTTTAGATAAGTTTTTAGAAATTTTGTAGGCATCCACAATAGATGCCCACAAACTATTACGTGGAAACGCATTCAGTGCATACCTTATTAAGTCCCGGTTCTCCATTTGGTTGCCTATCGCGTGGAGCCCGTTGAGGATGCCCTTGATCCTCGCATGCAGCTGACTTGCAGTTTCCCCTTCCTGCATTTTTATATTAAATATTTTATTTAAGAGTAAATCCCTTTTTGTTACCTTAGCGTCGTTGGTTCCTTCATGCAGCTCGATCAGTTTATCTCATAGCTCTTTAGCGTTTTTATGCGGTCCGACCCGGTTTAGTTCTTCTCTCGTTAATTCGCACTGTAAAGTGTTGATGGCTTTGTTCTCCATTGATGCCTTCTTCTTTAGGTCTGTTGTCCAATCTTCAGGATCCAATAGATTTCCTGAGCTGTCTACTGGTATTTTATAGGCTTTGGTGACGCTCATCCACTGGTCGAAATCTGTCTTGAGATATACTTCCATCCGCTTCTTCCGGTACGGGAAATCGTCCCCGTTGAAAAGGGGAGGTCATACTGTGCTGAAGCCTTCAAGTTGAGACATTTTAATCCCTGCACACAATCAAACAAATAGACAGGCAAATTCCCAAGACTTGGTCTTGGATTAGCAGTGCGGGAAAAATTAAAAGATAATAGAGGAACTAAATTGGTGTTGCACCAATTTAGATTTAATTGTAACGAGAAAATTTTCCAAAAAGATAATAGTATCAGTTTGGAATTAAACGTAAGACTGAAAGCGAAAGAAAAAAAACAAAAGAAAATTTCACCCCCTTGTCTGATTGGTAGTTGCACCAAATCAGAGCGGTACCTGCTCTGATACCACTTGTTGGATCGTAGATGTTCGATAGAGGGGGATGAATATCGAATAAAAAATTTGTTCGAATATAAACGCAGCGGAAATAGAGAAACAATGCTAACACAAACCAATTTTACTTGGTTCGGAGCCTGTGTCGACTCCTACTCCAAGGTCCGCGGTCGTTGACCTCTTTCGGTGGGCAATGACTAGCAATTCTAAATTTATTACAAACTAAGTACAGAAAAAGCTAATGAAAATGACAACAATACCGACAAAGGAATGAATCGAAAAGAAAACGTGTGTTGTCGGAGCTTCGTTAGTGTCGCAAGAGCGCAGAGCAGCAGAGCAAGCAGTAGAAGATCTCTTTTTTCAGTTGTGTTTGAAGCTCCCCTCTGACCCTCCTTTTATAGGATGCTCGGGGCGCCTAGATCCCTTCCGGGCGCCCTGGTGTGACGTAGCCCGCCCAACCAACGAGCTCCACGTGTCGACGCACGCCAGGGATAGAAATTGCCTCCCGGGCGCCCGGATCCCTTCCGGGCGCCCGAACCACTTTTTCTCCAGAAACTCCTTTATCTGCAAGAAAGAGTTAGTCCGAGGCAAACAATATGTATATCCTGCAAAATAAGATGTTAGCACAGTTTATACTTTAATCAAAGAAGATTATGACTTAGTTTCCGTCTTTCCGAGACCGGAATCTAGTCACGATCTCGACTTAGATATCCGAAATGGATCTAAGCCGGATCGACGCCTAATGTTCCCTTCCCGGGAACGCGTCCTCACAGTCACTCCCTTCCAGTGACTTACCTTTACTCACCTGCCAGACGTCCGGTCAGCCCTTCGACCCGTCTGGACTTCTCGTCAGCTATCCGGTCAGCCTGTCGACCTAGCTGGACTTCTCGCCAAGCGTCCGATCAACCCGTCGACCCGCTTGGACTTCTCGCCAGCTATCCGGTCAGCCCGTCGACCTAGCTGGACTTCTCGCCAAGCGTCTAGTCGACCCGCTTGGACTTCTTGCCAGCTATCCGGTCAGCCCGTCGACCTAGCTGGACTTCTCGCCAAGCGTCCGGTCAGCCCGTCGACCCGCTTGGACTTCGTGCCAGACATCCGGTCAGCCCGTCGACCTGTCTAGACTTATCCTGCACTCTCGATCAGAGTGTTAGATAACTATGAACCTAACTTAACCTGATTTGTCATTCATCAAAACCTGAGTTAGACCATTAGTGCTAACCGCACCAACAACATGCCCTGTCCCGCAACTTGAAGGAGGTCCAATGACTGACTGGATGAATCACCACGCTATCAAGGTTCATCTCCAAGTCATCCGATCGGAGTCATCTGTTCTTTAAGATACTATGCCAAGCGACCAAGTTCCCGTGGGACGCGAAATGCAACAAGGTACTGGAAGAGCTTACCTTAACTCCCTGCTTGTATTGACTAAACCCATCGTTGGCGAGCCACTTTTGATTTACTTGTCATCTACTGAGTATGCGGTTGGCTCTGTGTTGTTACACCAGAATGGCTCAGAGCATCAACTTCTATATTTTCTGAGTCATATATTAAAAGATGCAGAGTCCCGCTACACCTATCTCGAAAAATTGACATACGTGCTAGTACTCGTCGCTCGGAGACTTCGTCTGTACTTCCTTTCACATTTGATCATCGTGATGACCAACAATGCCTTGGAAAGAGTCCTTAACCCAGAGACATCCGGACGACTGATCTATTGGATCGAGATGTGCTAGAGGGGGTGAATAACACTCATGATTTTTTCACTCATTTCAGAAAACATAGAATAACACAGTGGAATAAAGAACAAGTAAAACAAAAGCAATGTTAACACAATTTCTTTTACTTGGTTTGGAGCCTGTGACACCAAGGCTCGCGATCGTTGATCGCTTTCGTATTGCAATCACTATAGATCCGAAAAGGCTTTACAAATATGCAAGTACAAGTATTAACAAAAACAAAGTGTACTAACAACAAGTAATTAGTAGTTCGTTGATTGTAGGATCAGTAGTTAGGCATTGTTGAGTTATTCCGGAGCAACGCACACGTAAGAAGATCGTTTTAAATGTGTTGTTCGAAGCTGTTGGTCGACCCTCCTTTTATAGCTTAGCCAGACCTGATCTAGATCCACTAATCTCGGGATCAGTCTTTGACTCGACATTGATCGGTCGACTGATCCAGGTGTTTAGTCGATTGAACCCTCTGAACCTGCCCAGCTTCTCGTCCACATGCTTCTGTTAGGATAAGAGTCGTCATTTGGTTGATCGATCCTGTCATTTGGTCAATTGATCCCCAGCTCATCTAGTCCGATCAACTCGGCTCGACCACGCCGATGCCTATCCACTGTTCGGTCAATTGAACCTCAGGTTTGGTCGATCGATCCCTTGGTCGAACCTAAACAGCTCACTGGAATCCAATCTATTTGCTTGGAGGTTCGGTCGACCGATCCCCGATTCGGTCGACTGATCCCCGATTTAGTTGACCGATCAAGACTGAAATTAACACTGTACAATTATTAGTTTTCTTGCAAAATAGAGTTAGACAAATAGCAAATAATAGAAAAACAATATATGACTTTTGACAGCCTTGGACTGTCCGATTCTGACTTTTAGATTTCACCAGAAACCTCGGGTCGAACCGACTCCTACTGTTTCCTCTTTGGGGAATGCGTCTTCACTTGGTTTGGAAAAGAGTGAAGTCGGTCGGCGACGCCACCAAATTGGAGGCTCCATGGGGAAGACCTTTTAAAGTCATTCAAAAGCTTCACTTGGGAGCCTGCTAGCTATCTACAGGATGAACACAGGAGAAAGCTCGAGCGGTTTTGGAGTGCAAACCATCTCCAGCCATGTAAGGTCAGGTGAGAGGTGCGTGGTTAAATCTGAATGTACTTGCGTAAGTGTATGTCTTGTGGATGCAGAAGGACAATAAATAAAAATCCTAAGTGTTTCAGACTCTTGCATCGTTCGGCCAAGTTAAAAGTCGAGCGACGACTTTAAACTCTAGTCTTCACCAACAGTCGAGCGACGACTATAAACCCTAGTCTTCACCAATAGTCGAGCGGCGACTATAAATCCATGTCTTTGTCAAAAGTCGAGCGGTGACTATAAACCCTGGTCTTCAATAACAGTCGAGCGGCGACTATAAACCCTAGTTTTCATTAATAGTTGAGCAGCGACTATAAACTCATGTCTTCATCAAAAGTCGAGCGACGACTATAAACCCCTGTCTTTGTCAATAGTCGAGTAGTGACTATAAACCCATGTCTATGCATCAACAACTGAGCGACGACTATAAACTCAACTATACGACGAATAGCAACCGAGTAATGACTCTAAAACCAAGTCGGCAATGAATAAGGCCGAGTGGTTTTCTAAGTCATAAAATAAAGTTAACAGGTCGAGCAGGGATGCCTCACCATGATATGGTTGTTCGGCATATGCTGGAATGAGCATGTGAAAGTCTCTGGGATTTGCTACACTGACGATCGGGAAAGTTGGGAGTTATACTTAGGCAAATTTCATAAAACTTTAAGTGGTTCACAGTCCCGATTAAGCCGAATGACAACACATTGCTCAAGCACATTTAAGATTCAACAAAGTAAAAAGATGTCGAATGGCGAGTCGCCAACAGACACTTGCAAAGTCTGATTAAAAGATAAAACGTCGAACAACGATGCATTCATTTTAACTTAGAAAATTTGTTACATATGGAGAAATACATAAAGCAACTCGAGAAGGCAATGGCTACTCGAGATAGTTGAGCACGTCGTCGGGGAGAGACTCGGTCAACCTCTCCCTGTTGATAACCTTGTTTGTCAACATAGGAGGGAGATAGTTGTCGTCCCTCAGTTGGTTGATAGTCTTGTCAATTCCGAAGTTGATGAGGTGGAGCGCTCGGTCAGTAAACCAATCATTGAAGGCATCCAAGCAGAGATAGTTTCTCTTGAGTACTTCAAATCGACCAGGCTCTACCTTTTGATAAATTTGTAGGGCTAATCGAAAGGCCTCCAACTCCGCTTTTAGAGACTCCAACTCAGCATCCTTGAGGGTAAGCTGGACCTTCACCATAGATTGCTCTGCCGATCAACTCTCCCGCTCGACGCTCAGTGCGGACTTGGCCTCCTTCAGGTTCTGAGCCAGGACTCGATCTTCTTTGTTCTTGATCTCCAAGTCCTCAATCACTCGGAGTTTCCTAGTGTTGGCTGAATGGATCTTCGACTCAAAAGAGCTGGACTGTTTATTGAGCCTCGCTAGTTGCAAAGTCTGATCGGCGCTCTTGCTCTCTCTGCCTCTAGTAGCTCGGAGCTTTACTGCAGATTGGTCCTCACTTGGGCCCCCTTGGTGGTTAGCTGCTCCAAGCACGCTTGAGAAGCCTCCGATTGGCCGCTAGTGGCACGCATCTATTTGACTTCATGCTTGAGGAAGGCTAGCCTCTGGCACATGGCTAAACTCTCGACCCAATAATGCAGCGACAAGGAGAATGTAAAGGTCGAGCGGGTAAAAACATGTAAATATAAATGTAGTATACTTACCCCAGTGACCATCTGGGTATGTCTATTTACAAGCTCCCCCGGAGAGATGACCACCGCATGGGCCCTAGCATCGGCCTATATTTATGCAAGTGACCACTGGATCTGAATTTGGTGCTCGGGGGTTCATGATGAGACGTCGTCCGAGTTGCACCAATCATCAGTTGGCAAATGGATGATTGTGTTGGAACCCCAAGGTTATTTTTGGTGTGATCAACTAAGTTATGTTAGGTCCTGTTATGTTTTGATCTATGTGTCTAAGTGTGTAAGAGCTTAGAAGCACAGGAAGTCGAGCGGAAGACGCAACTAGCGAAAAGGACCTCACGGGAGAGAGCCGACGAGCTTGGTGCGTCTGAGGGATGAGGTGCTGCGGAAGAGTACATCGGTGGATGAGAAGAACGCGTGAGATGGACTGAGGGACGAGAAGCCGGGGAGGAAGGTTGCTCGAGGAGAAGGCCGAAATTGAGTTCAGGTGAGCCTTATTTCGGTTTGCTAAAATCACCCAAGCGGAAGAGCGAGAGGAAGAGAAAAAGAAGTTGAAGCCTTCTGCTGGAAGGCGCCTTCATTATGCATGGAAGGCACCTTCCTTACGCACGGAAGGTGCCTTTAACTCATCATGGAAGGTGCCTTCCATGGTTATGGAAGGTGTCTTCCATGGCTATGGAAGGCGCCATCGACCAGGCTGGTTCGAGCAGTTATAATGGATAAAACTTTATCCACCGACGCCTCACTTGAGGCGCCTTTCAGCCCTATGGAAGGCGCCTTCAGCTTACGGATAAGTTTTTTCAGGAACTATAAAAACCCCTGGACCTAGGAAAAATGTAATAATTTGAGTATTCATTTCATAGCAATAGTATGTGCTGTTAGTGTGTGTAAGAAGCTTCTCCGCTTTCACCAAAGAAGATTCTTAGTGAGCTTTCATCTATCTTGGATTAATAGTCACCTCGGTTGTAACCAAGTAAATTCTGAGTCTCTTTCTTTTAGTTTCGTATTGTTTATGTTTATGCTATTGCTGCTAATCTAAGTTGAAAGACGAGAAAGGTGTTTTGTTTTAGTGTTTCAGGCAACTCAACCCTCTCCAACCGGTCTACCCCGGTCCAACAAGTGGTATCAGAGCCAAGTTTGCCTTAAAAGGACTAACCGCCGACTGATGCAAACAAAAAATGGTCGGAGCTAGTATCTATCCACCAACATTCGAGGGGGAGTTTGCGTTTTGAAAGCGATGAATGAAAGTATTTCTCAAAACATATTTTAATATTTTATTAATAATGAAATATGGTGATGAAGTACCGAAAAACACAAACGGAGAAGAAATTGAAAAATTCTTCTGGACTAAAAAACAGCGTGATCATTTTACATCAAATGGTAAGGTTGAATTTCATTTTTTAAACGTACTACCGGTTGAAGATCTCGATAAAATCGACGACTACCAAAGTGCAAAAGAACTTTGGGAAAGGTTCTTGAAGCTCTATGAAGAACCAAAAGAAGTTGAATCCAACTCCTCGATGGACACCAAGTCATCATCAGAAGAATCTAAATCTGAGGAAATCGCCGGAATAGCTCTAATAGCTGAGTACCTACCAGAAGACGAAGCAAGCTCGTCCAAAATGATCATCGAGAGCATCGATGAAGAGAGAGTGTCAACAGAAGAAAGTAGCAGTTTAGGGGAGTTACGAACAACGAGATCGACAAGGTAAGTCAGGTACGATCTCTTCCACCTGATAAGTTGTTTAAATTTGTTAAATTATTAACTAAAGACTATTTCAAACTTGAAAAAGAAAACAAAAAATTAAAAATAATTTTAGCCAAATCTTGTATGTTAGAAGATTTTGAAAAATTAAAAATTGAAAATGATAAATTAAGAGCACAAGTAGAAAACTTAGAAAACCATACATGTTTAACTGTTTAAGCTCAAAATTTTAAAAGACTAAGCTGATATCTTAGATTTCACAAGGGTGAAATTAGCAAAATTTTCAAAAGTTATGTGCCCACAAAATTCTTGATTAATCATATAGGAGGAACCTATACTGGGTTCCAAAAACTTGCATAAATTAAAGTAAAATTGGACTTAGGGCTTTCAGAGAGTAGATTAAATATTTGATTTCCTTAAGAAGCTTTGTCTAGAAAGTAGTTATTGCTCTAATAACCAAGAAGACTTAGTCCTTCGTCATAGCCTAGAAGTCAATTAATGAAGTAAAATATTTAATTGACTAACTGATAAGACATTTAATTATAATTAATGCTTTAAATAGTTACTCAATTTTTTAAAATTTTTTACTTAGATTTTTTTAAAAAAAACTTAAAGTTTCTAAAAGTATTGACGTTACATTTTTTTTAACAAAATTATTTTCAAAGTTTATCAAAAACTTTAAAATTATTTTTAAAATTTTGTCAAAAACTTGATACGTTTTTTTAAACATTTTTTGGAAAATCTAAATTTTTTTCCTGAGAAAATTACCCTTAGATTTTTATTGGTACCCTAATTTTTTTTATGTGAACAAAGGGGGAGAAGGAAAGATTAAGTCTAGGGGGAGGTAGTAGTTCAATTCAAATTTTAAATTAAATTTAAATTTGGAAAAAAAAATTACACTTAATTGCATAATTACAATTTTATTATCTTTACTTGGTATTGTAATTTTATTATCTTTACTTTATGGTTATTTTACCCTAACTTAACTTGGGTTGCTAACATCAAAAAGGGGAAGATTGTTGGAACCCCAACGTTGTTTTTGGTGTGATCAACCAAGTTAGGTTAGGTCTTGTTATGTTTTGATCACTGTGTCTAAGTGTGCAGGAGGTTAGGAGCACAGAAAGTCGAGCGGAAGACGCAGCTAGCGAGAAGGACAACACGAGAGAGAGCCGACGGGCTTAGTGCGTCTGAAGGACGAGGTGCTACGGAATAGTATACCGACGGACGAGAAGGACACGCCCGACAGTCCGAGGGATGAGAAACCGAGGAGGAAGGCTGCTTGAGGAGAAGGCCAAAATTAAGTTCGGGCAAGCCATATTTCGGTTGGCCAAAATCACCCAAGCGGAAGAGCGTGAGGAAGAGAAAAAGAAGTTGAAGCCTTCTGCTGGAAGGCGCCTTCATTGTGCATGGAAGGCGCCTTCAACTCATCATGGAAGGCGCCTTCGACCAGGTTGGTTCGAGCCGTTGTATTGGATAAAACTTTATCCACCGACACTTCGTTGGAGGCGCCTTCCAGCCCTATGGAAGACGCCTTCAACTTGCAGATAAGTTTTTCCAAGGGTTATAAAAAGACCCTTGGACCCAAGAAAAATGTAACAACTTAAGTATTCATTTCCTAGCAATAGTCTGAGCTGTTAGTGTGTGTAAGAGTCTTCTCTGCTTTCACCAACAGAGATTTTTAGTGAGCTTTCATCTGCCTTGGATTAACAATCACCTCGGTTGTAACCAAGTAAATTCCGAGTCTCTTTCTTTTAGTTTTGTATTGTCTATTTTTATGCTATTACTGCTAATCTAAGTTGAAAGACGAGAAATGTATTTTGTTTTAGTGTTTCAAGCAACTCAACCCTCTCCAGCCGGCCTACCCCGGCCCAACAGATTGCTGTTATTTGGCGCTGGCTGCTCGAACCGGAGGGGTCAGAGGTCGCTCTCCCCGTGGACTTAGACGTAGGGGAAGGCCAGATGATGGACACTTGTGCGACCGACGATGATGGTGGTGGCATGAAGGCGACTGGTGGTGTACGGATCGTTCTCAACTGTAGATCGGGCACCAATGGAGTCCGGTCGGAGGATATGGAAGTAGGGAGCACGGTGGCTCCCTGCTGCGGAAGAATGGGCATTGATGCTTCACCCCACTCAGATGATGGGTGTAAACCAGATCAAGCAGGGGTCTACGGGGCGGATGTGGTGGAGCGGGAGGAAGCTTCCGCATGATGCCTCTTGCGTCGTTGGAGGGGTTCGCCGGAAGTGGCTGACTCTGAAGCCACCGTAATCGGCCGTATCGAAGGTCGTTCGAGAGGAAGATCAGCTGTACTGGTCGCCGCATCACTTGCTGCAGTCTGACTACCTCCTGCCTGGCTGGCCGACACAGGAGTCTCACTCGCCTCGCTGAGCGGGTCTTCAGAAGGGGTGACTGGCTACAAGCCACAACTCTCCAACTCGGCCATGGCTGCTGTGTTGATCTCCATATTCGCAAGCCTACTCTTGCCGGCCAGGCGTGCCCTCAACATGATACGAGCTACAAAAAAGGGAGGAAAATTAGTTAGATTCAAAGATGAAGAGAAGAAAGAGCATACCTAGGCTGGACGACAAGCGTGTTCGGATCGGTCTCAGACCGAACATATACAAGACGCCTTCTAACAGCAGCTTGTGGATGTGATATTTCTGATTGGCTAAACACGACGCTGCTTGGAGATAGTTCGATTGGCTTATCTATCTCCCAAGCGATGGAGCCGTCAACACTTCCATCTGCCATCCAGTCGAGAAGTCAGGCTGCCTGGGAAAACGAATAAAGAAATAATGCTCCATCCAATGCTTAATTATTGGAGGACGTCATTTTGTCGAAAAAGACCAAGCCCACTTGGGCTTGGAACAAGAAGGTCCCCGACTCAGATAATTTAGGATAGTAGAAGTAATGAAAGAGTCGAGGAGTTAAAGGAAGGCCATGCAGGCGGAAGAGAATTACTACCCGCACAACAATCTAAAGGAGTTCGACACTAATTGGTGTAGAGAAATATGGAAATATTTACAGACGGTGAAAAAAAAGATGAACAGGAAACCGAAGGCCTGCACTAAACTGGTCTTTAAAGAAAGTCAAAAAGTTGGCTGGCGGCTCGTGTGACTGGTCGTAAGCAACAGGAAAGGCAACTTGATAAGAAGAGGAAAATTGGTATGTGGATTTCAGCTTTTCTATGTCGTTCCCGTCAAACCTGGACTCGGTGGAAGTATATTATAATCCAAAGATGGGCACCAGAGGCTGCGAGGAACTAGCCATCGAGAATAAAGAATGCGAAAAGAATCAACGAACGGATTCAACAAAGGAAAGAAAGAAGAATCTTACTGAAGTGATCGCCAGAGAAGAAGAGAAGAAGAAGCGTCACAGAGGTTTCTCGAAGACAAAAATAGAAGGAGTGAAGATGACGGCGACGCGAAGTAAGGTTTATAAACCTCATGGTCGATCGTCCTGAGCCGTCCGATTAAGGGTTGCAAAAAACTAAGAGAGGATCTGGCCGTAGAATTTGAAACGACGTCTGTCACATCACCAGTATATATTCGCTTGTCACATCAAGTGTGCGACGGCTGAAAGTGGGACACGTGCCAGTAGGTCATAGCGGCGCATTAATGAGACTTAATTAAAAGCAACGTGCTCGACCATAATGATTAGAGATTTGCACTGTCTTTTATAAATTGAGATTACAACAACCCTTGTCGTTGGGTACCTAAAGTTGAGAGAAATGGAAAAAATCACTAAGTATGAGTGTCAATCATCTCGATTGGCATAGATACTTGATTATAGTATAGCTGAACGGTCGATCCAACACCAAACTTATGACGTCCCATCCAAACGACAGTTACACATCCCCAACAAAGGAATGACCGGTCAATCCTCTGACCAGCTACCAAGCCATGGATAGTGTTCGATCGGAGGAGGTCATTCGATACGCTACTTGTCCAGTCAGTCGGACTTGCCGCCTCCTTCGACTGGACTTGAGAGGAAGACTTGTGATGTAGTGATAAAAGGGGCCCACCAAGTGCAGGTCAAAGGAAGAAGATAGCAACCACCATGGAGGTCAAAGTCAAGGAGGTCAACGCTAGAGGACCAACGAGCTTACTAAATGGTAGTCGAGCAGAGCCCTACATTAAGGGTCGACCGGGCATGAGTCGCTCGACCGACAATGGGATGAGCCAAGTGAAGGCGCGTGTAGATGGCTGAATCACTATTTCGGTCAGGCATGAACATACTATCTAGACTTGTCGTTGCTGGGAAGAGCAGCCGAACAAAGAAATATTCGGCCGAGTAGAGGAGTACTCGGTCGAGCAGCTATCCCACTCTGTCGATCGGCGGAAACGCTGACGTGTATGTGGATATACTTTTGGGAGATGACGTCGCCGACACGTGGCATGGTCTATAGGTGAATCGTAACGACGGGCAAATTGGAGGACGTGCCCACGACCAATTGGAGAACGTGCCTATGACCACGTGTCCAGGACCAATTAGGGAACGTGTCGACAACCAATGGGAGAATGTGCTCATGCCTAAAAAAGCGTGCACGTCGCCCACCAGGGCATTATATAAAGGGGGTCTGTACACCAGCGCAGGTACGTGTAATTCACTTTGGGCCCTTGTGTTCCTATTGTTCCATCTTCTTCTTCGTGCTGGTGACTAACTTGAGCGTCAGAGGGCCAACGCCGGGGACCCCATTCCTGGTCCGGCACTGACGTTTCTTGTGCTTGTAGATCGGAGTGTGGTTTACATCCAGTCAATGTAGTAGCCACATCCCTAGCTTTCCGTCTCCACGATTTTCATACAGGATCACACATAATTACTTCTCCATTCACCTGGTGCCACATGTTCTAAAATATTCATCATCCTTGTCTGTATTTTCTGGGAAAAGTGACCTTGCCAATGAGGGTTTAGTGTAGGTCCGATATGAGGATGGATGACGAGATAACGTCAATGTGGAGTGACCTTGAGGATAGACGAAGGTGACGATTGAGATTGAAATAGCGAGGATGCCGGTGACTAAGGCCAAGGCAGGGATGATGCCGGGATCTAAGGTTGAGGCGACTAAGGTTGATAGAGGTGCAATGTCAGAATTTGAGACGGGTTTGGAAGATGTCGATGACTGAGGTTGAGATAGGGATAATGTCGAGATCTTAGACTAAAGCAGGAGATGACAAAATCGGAGGTTTAGGCATGAATGATGTCGGAATTTGAAATTAAGGCATGGAGAGTATCGATGACAAAGGCTAAGACATGGATGATGTTGATGACTAAGGTTGAGATGCAATGATGTCAGCGACTGAGATTGAGGTGTGGAAGATCTTAGCAACTGAGACCAAGAGGGGCGCGATGCTGGAATTTGAAACTGAGGCATGAAAAGTGTTAGGATCCAAGGTCGAGACATGGATGATGTTGGCTAATGAGGATGAGGCAGGGATGATGTTGGGATTTGAGGCTGAGGCGATTGAGATCGAGAGAGGTGTGAAGTCGGAATCCGAGATTAAGGTGTGGTAGATGTTGGCATCTAAGACCAAGACAATGATGATGCTGAGATATGATGCTAAGGTAGGGGATGTTAGAATATGAGGTTGAAGGATGGATGATATCAGTATTCGAGATTGACATGGAGGGTGTTAGTGACTAAGGTTGAGACAAGGAAGATGTCGACGACTAAGCCTGAGACACGGATGATGTTAGCCACTGAGACAAAGGCATCGAAGATGTCGGCGATTGAGGCCGAGAGGAGTGCGATGCTGGGATATGAGTCTAAGGCACGGGGGGAGGGGGAGGGGTATTGGAATCCGAGGTTGAGACACGGATTATATCGACGAATGAGGCTGAGGCATTGATGATGTCATGATATGATGCTGAGATAGAGAGGATGTCAACGATTAAGATCGAAAGAGGTATGATATCAAAATCTGAAACTGAGATATGAAAGATATCAAGATTTGAGATATAAATAATATCAATAAATGAGATTGAGACATAAATGATATCTATAACTGAAGTTAAGTCTTGTGCCCATGCAAATCTCATGAAGGTGCTGAGTAGACGAAATTATTGTATATATTTGATCAAATTTAAATCTTATTTGAGTATGATCTAATTTTTTTGAATTATGTTTGACTCAACTTGACTTTACCGGACAGCAGCACGATTTTTAACTATAGCCATATGTGAATTGTTGAATACATCAATTAAAAAAAGTATTTTTATTCATTAATTTAAATTAAGATACTTTAAATTCTTAAGGTATTATCAAAGGCGAATTTGATCCAAGTTAATTGGATATTGGATGGATGTGCAACACAAGTTAGAGGTATGTTAGCTTGAGGTTGCTCAGGTCATACTCGGTTTCATCTACGGTGAGTTAGGACTCATCGTGTTTTTATTTTTTTTTTAACAATTCTGATGTGTTGGCCTTTGGTCCAATTATTTGTAGAGACGGACAACTTAATCCCACAGATTGATGATCAGACAAATTTGAAAATATGAGAGGCTTCTTATCTGACAGTTAACATCTTAAAATTTTTATTCCATTAATAAAAATATTCTGTAGCTAAGATTATAAGTACTTGCTCACTTAGAAATAAGGATAGGGGGATAGGGGACATAACACTTTTTTAAATACTTTCTGGGATTTAGGATTTAGTTGTTTGAGCTTTTTAAGTTTCTCCCTACCAGGCAGTACCTAAGTCAACTTATCTCACAGTAGTAATTAAAAATTTTAAAATGACTCTTGAGATTGAAACATTAAAATTCAAAATCCTTAAAGATAATTACCAGATACCTAAGATCATCATATCAGAAAATGGGAAGCTGGAAATTGAGAATATGACAGTTTTGTTGACCGACTATAGATCTCATTTTGTTATGTAAAATAAGTAATATTAATACTGAGCTATGAAAAGAGTTTTGGTGTTGATCATCTGATGTAAAAGGTTGTAAATAAGTCGAGTCGAGTCGAATCGAGTCGAGTTTTGAGGTGTTCAAGTTTATTTGATAAGGTAATCAAGTCGAGCCGAGCTGAGCCGAGCTTAAAATTAACTAAGCTTTTGAAATGAGTATTCAAGTTTGGCTTGATTTATTTTTTATGAGTTTGAGTTTGTTTGTTCAACCTGCCTCCCACCGGTCGTCCTTGACTGTCCCGACTTGTAGTCACAATTATCCTCCATTCGAGCCTTTGACACCTGGACGTTGATCACCTTAATTTTGATCTCTACTTTAACTATTGACCCTGTGTCAGATAGACATCCTTCTATCGCCGCATCATAAGATATATATATATATATTTTTTAAAGAAAAACAATATATATTTAGAGCAATTGACCTTGCAAAATGGGTAACTTCATAATTAAGCAATTCGAGGGTAAAATAGTCATTCCATTTTGTGGGCTTTTCCATCAGCAATTCCACCTTCACCGCCAACTCCGTGACTCTGATTTCCGTCGCCTCCGTCGTTATAGTCGACCGCCGGCACGCTGCATCGCAATGATGCCTTCGGTGATCTCCATCTTCGTCATCTGAAACCCCCTTCCAATCCGAGTCGCCTACAGGCTTGACCCCCTTGGAATCAGCCATCGATCGCCACCGACACGGTTGCTCTTCTATTTTCAATAATATCTTCTCATTTTAGGTTTGGAAGGTCTGTTTATTTCTTGCCTTTTATATCTTCCAATCTTATCAATTTGTGATGCAGAGTATCTTCGAGGGATAGTCTATGATAAATGAAGCGTCTTTGTGGCTGTTATTGCATTGCAAACTATTAGATTCAATTAGGCAGAAAGAACTCAACTTCTTTATTTATTTATTTATTAAATAAATAAATAAATGTTTGCTGTAAGAACTCAACTATTAAATTCAATTAGGCAGAAACAACTCAACTTAATTTGCATAGCATAGTTATATTACAAATGTTATATTTTTGCACTTTGTTAAATCTTCTATGCTAATCTTATCATATCCTTTTTCTTCTTTAATTACAGAGATTAGGCAATGCACTGAGATACTATTAAGCGACTGCTTGCTGTGTGTCTTCCTCAGAAGTTCTGCATTGATTGCATTTAATTATTGTTATTTAAGGACCACTAAGTTAGTTGTTCTCAAAGTTGAACAAACAGTTTTTGCTTGGTCTGCAATCTGCAAAGATTTTTGCATCATGTCCAATGCACGCTCATACGGCGATGATGATCATGCTGTGAAAGAAAAGAGAATCCTTCCTCCTGGGGTCAGTTCTAGAGACGCAAAAGACAAGTCATATGGAAAAGCTTTGGTTGATGCTTCTATAGGGGAATTAAATAATGTAAAAAGAAGCAACAATTCTGACCCACCTGAAACGTCTCAAAATAGGAAGGATTTTTCAAACTTGCTGGTAATGAACAACACTGAAAGTTTGCCAAACATTTTCTTGAGCTGCTCATTGCATAATTACTGATGACTTTCATATATCTTGACTTTGACAGGAAGGTGTAGTATTCGCACTGTCTGGGTTTGTTAACCCTGAAAGGGCTGCAATACGATCTCAGGCACTAGAGATGGGGGCAAAATACCGACCAGATTGGACCTCAGATTGTACAATTCTAGTGTGTGCATTTTCGAATACTCCTAAATTTAGACAAGTCAAATCTGATGGTGCTACGATCGTGTCAAAGGTCATATTCTTTTGCTTAATCCTTATAGAGTTCATTTGTCTTATTCTATTGAATAATCGTAGGACTATTTTATATCAGAACTATTGATTGATGGAAAACAACTTGCCACCGTGTGCTACTGCATGTGTTTACATTCTTGCTGCTTGCTTGTTTCTTGTAAATTTTTTCCACATAACTAGCATGGCATTAAGTTCTTTGTTTTGCATTAATATTCTATTACTTATTTGGACATTAACGATGATATGACCTTAGGTGAATTTCCATGGTGGGATAAGATTCATAGTCAACCCCAGATAGTTGGACATGTTTTTTTTTTCTTTCCCATTGTTATTTGAACTCATGAAAATTTGATGAGTTTTTCTGAACATGCGAGGAACAACCATTCACATTTATTTCATCTAAGAGAATTATTTTTTCATATGATATGTGAGAAAAAATCATCTTGTTCTTGTCATCTTGTGCATTTCTTAATAGTAAAATGATTTGCCAATGTTAGAGACCTTTCTATATTTTATTCAGGACAACCAATGAATATTTGTTAGATTTCTATCATCATTTACGGACATGTAATTGCTATTCGTCTTTGAAATGTTGTATAACTGAATTTCTTATAGACAGTTCAATAATCAAAATGATAGCAGTGCTCTCTAAATCTTAAAAAAATGACTCACGACATATTTTATCAGTCCTTGTCTATTAATGAGAATTCGTCACCATAGAGTTGGGTAAAAAAGTTTAGGAGGAATTATCTTTTGGTTTTTAACTACTTAAGATAATTTGAGATCAACCAATGTGGAATACATGACTACATCTGGCATTCTGTTATATATTCTCAAATAATCCTAAATTTGTACTTTGGTTCTCCATATTTTGTTTTCTATGACCAATACAGTGAGTTTTGAAATGGCTAGAGGAATTTACTTTTGCTGCTTCATACTTGTTTGGCTTTTTTGTAAGGTGCACATGATGAATCATCACATGCACTTCAACTTTTGTAGGAAACTTGTTTGGCTTTTTTGTAAGGTGCACATAATGAATCATCACATGCACTTCAACTTTTGTAGGAATGGATATTTGAGTCCTACATCCAGAAAAGGCTTGTTGACATTGAACCTTACCTTATGCATGTTGGGAAACCATGGCGAAACAATAGCAAGCAGTTTGATACCAATCAAGGTATTTAGTTGGCTTGCATAGTTGATAATTTTAATGATAGCCAAAGTATTATTTTCCTCGCATTTCATTGATTGAAATTTGCAACATTTATGTTTGATTACATGATTATTTATTCCAAAAGTTTAGGCAACTTGGAAATCACCCAAGCAACAGTTTTATATTTGTAATATTCTTCTCTTGTTTGGTTGGCTAAATTATACTAGTTTAGCTCAAACCTAGCTTGTGGACTAATTTCCTAGGCATGTTTTTAAAATTTCTAAGACTTATAGGATTTGTCCTGGAGACCTACTTTTTTGATACGAAGCTAAATTCTCTTTGGTGGCAATTTTGACTTAAGCTATTTGGAGAATGAATAATCTATATTTTTATTAAGTTCTCTAACACTCTCCTTATGTGTGGGTAGGTGGCCTTGATCAGTTGATTTGGCAAGCTTCACACTGAACTGATTTGAGTGTGTGTTTCTTTTAGATTATTAGCATTAGATTTATTTCTCTGGTACTTTTGATAGGAATGAAGTAATCCTTCTATTTCAGAATGTGAATTATGTTTTTAGTTATGATGTTTGAAAACATTCTACTTCAGTGGTTATTTGTAGAAGCGAACAATTATGTTTGATTTTTTACTTTTTTGTTCGTTTGTTCCAGTAAATAAAGTCCAAGACATGAATCTCTTCTCGTTTCCTTTTCTATCTTACTGCTTCTCTTCTTATACATTGGAAACTTCCATGTAGTGTCTCTTTTTTCTGCTATATGGCGAATGCTATCAGTAGCATGCTGCATGCTGCATTTCGGCAGGTACAATGATGGTAATAGTTCATAGTAAAGAGTAAGTGAATTCATCCTGAGTTAGTTACTCAATGATTTAAACCTAGACCACACCAAACTGTACGACTTCGTGCTTATACATCAGTTTTTTGTTGGATGTCATGGTTCCTGAACAGCCATATATTCAATATTTTGATTGAGCCAGGTGTTTGGTCAATTTATTAGATAACTAGGCAAAATTTTATCAGCTATGCTTGACCTGATATCAGACAATTACTTGTATTCTTCAGTATAGATACCAAAGATTTTCTGTTGAAAATTTATTTTCTGCTCTGCTGTTCAAGTGAGGTAAGGATCCTTTCGGGCTCATCCAATCAGACAGAGAAACAGAAGAGGAAGATGAAAAGATTTGTTTATATCAAAATATGAATGCCTGATGTCAGCATTAATTCATTAAGAAAAGAGAAAAATTCTGTGATCGCACATGCCAATTTCGTTTCCATACCCAAGATTAGAGAAGACACTGATTCTGATAAATGCTTGCGTTGATAGGTTGATGGCGGTTCCATGGCACCACATGCTTCTTTCTATGCACATATAAAACACTTTAGCTTTGCTCTTAGTTTCAGGCATCAACCACAAACATTCTTTCCATTGATAGCATTCTAGAATCTAAGGCTCCTGCTAGCTGTGCAAAACCTCAAACATTTATAAGGGAACTCTCATTGACCCAGATAATCGGATATGCTACTAATTGTACAAATATTCCGCTTTATCTTTGCTCAGTTTCATTCTTTCCCATGTTAGCATGCTAGAATCTAAGGCTCCTGCCATCAGGTTGTGCAAAACCTCAAACATTTAGAAGGGAACTATCATTGACCAGGATACGTTGCTAATTGTACAAATATGCTCTTGATATTTCATACCTTAACTTACAGATCAGAACGTTGCCCAACATGAAGAATCTCTAACACAATCTCGGAAATCAGATATGAAGTTTAGCAGATCCAAAAGACATGTGGTTTGTATTCATTTTTTTATTGGTTTCAGATGTGATTATCGATGAACCATTTTTTTAATTTATTTCCTTGATTAAGATTTAACTTAAAGCATTATATGGCAAATCAATTGGCTAATATCATATAATTTGTGAATACAATGAGATCTTTTCTTTTTGTTTAATATTTTGTCACCATTATCATCTTTCTAGGCACATTAGTTTTGCCATGTCTTTGTTTATTTGGAAAATGTAATCAATTAAAGCTCTAAAATACGTTGTAAGGAGGAAGAAAAGTGAATGTTTGAGAACTATATGGAATTGTCAATTTTGTGTATCTTAGGTTTCCCTAACGTGAATGAAAACATTTTTGGTTCTTGTATAGTAATGCTGTCTGTAGCAACATGAAACATTTATTCCATCGGTTGACCAACACGCGGAATGCGTTGAGATATGGAACAATTCCATCTCTGACCAATATTAAGGTTCCCTCCTTGTATGTGGAGACATGGCAACATTATTCTTCATCCATCGCTAGCTTTGATCAATATATGTCTCCTTCCTTGTGAAGGTTCCAGCTTTGGCACCACATTTTGTTCTTCTTCTTCTTGAGACACTAGATGACATGGAGAATGGAGAGACTTGCTCCCAGTTCTTCCCCCCACACTGTTGCAATTGGTGTCTTCTCCTCAGTTTCTCCTAACTTGTGCCGCCACACCATGTGTTAGCTTGCCAACATGACACTAGTACATCTTGTGCCTGCTAGGCACTGAATCCCACCATGAAACGAGACTTCAAATCTTGGTCAGAGCTAATTTGGTTATAACTAATATTTGTCTATATTTACATATCTGAATGGATTCCAATGTTACACATGTTATTTGTACAAAGTTTTAAATTCTAGCAACAACTTAGATGCATTATCTTAAGAAAAGATTAATTCAATTTAGCTCTTAATTTTCTTAAGATAACATCAAGAACACATAAAAATGAGGGAATATTTATCTTCAATCGCGCTAATTACTTTTACTGTCATCTTTTAGACAATATATCTTTTCACTTCATCCCTTGAACTTTATAATGCCAGGAGTAGATTGAATTATCGTTACAAGGATTTGAATCTCTAACATATTATGAAAAATGTACTTTTGCTTCAATTTATTCTTTTCAATGGATACTGTGTCACCTTATTATAATTAAGAGTAATCCATTTTGTCTTTCAATTCCTACCAAACTTGAAGAGATTTTCCCTTCTGCTTGTCTTTAGGTCATGTTTCTTCCATAGATCTAAAGTTCATAGGCTTAATTGGCTATGGGATAATATGAATTGTATGGTTGGCCAGCGTTGGGCATGAGTCAACATTCAATAAAGTTAAAATCATTGAGCACTCCCCTTTTGGAAGGCCTCATGTTCAACCCTTTTTGTGGGAACATTATATATTAGGCCACTCCTATTTGTTTTTGTTAAATGGAATTTCTTTGGATAGATACATATCCGTACATAGACATTCTTGAAGCGAATTGCTTTTCTTAAAAGGTATGGTATGGATAGTCATGGTTAAATAGTTAAGTTGATGTTTCAACTAGTTTGTGCTTACATGTTAAGTAGAAAACACCCACTGAAAATATTTGGTTAAAACTAGAAGTTTAAAGACATGCCTTCCTTTTATCCATAATAATTTGTGAAGATTTGGCAGATATATTTATGCATGATATATAGTGGCAAGAATATATATTACTTTATGAATGAAGAGTATCTTAAAATTCTGTTCATTTTAAAAGCTCTTGACATTTTATAGGATATTTGTATTCTTCAAAGGATATAGTTTATTCTTTTCAATTGGATTGAAAGCACAAATACTGGTTTTTTTTGGTTCTTGAGTATAGCGGGCAAGCTGATACTCAACTCATCACTGGTGCTGTGTCATACTTTGTTAAACTGGGTGACAGCTCGTCTCAAATTCTCAAGCCACTAGGAAAGAATATATCTATGGTTTATACATCCAAATATGCTAGCAGGTCTCAAAAACCTTGATTGTGCAATTAGTTCAAGTGATTATGAGCTGATAGACATGGATGCATATTGAACCTTTCAAGTAATTATGGTTTACACATCCAAATTATGAGAGTACTTTCATACATTGAGCTGGAAAATCTTTCAGTTCAGATGCATATTGAACCTGCATAAGGCATCAAGCATTTAAATATGGACAAATTGATCACATTATTCTGTAGTGTTGTATTTGCAAAGTTGTTAGGCATGCCCACTATTAGGATAGAAAGTCTACCGTAGTGGATTGTGTAATCTTGACCGCATTCTGCAAGGTTGCAGATAGTGCATTTTCACCATAATACAGTTGAGGGAACTTTGACATAACTTAAGACCTACATATCTCTCTGTGAAAACCAAGTTTTCTTTTCAAAATTTTGTAACTTGTGTTTAAGTGTTGGTTTTAATGCAGGAAACTACTGATGTTGATGGTCAATTTTCTCCTTCCAAGATAAAAAAATGGGCAATAGATGATTTGCATAAAACAATGTCATGGTTGGAGAGTCAAGATGAAAAAGTGAGTTCACTTGTATACTATCACAGAAATCACTCATTGAGTTGGTACAGTTTTTGTGTCTTTGTAGTTGATGAGTGCAAGATAATGTCTTATCTGATGGTAGTGTTTTATTTATTTTAATACTCATTAATCCAATTTAAACTAATTTATCAGCTGCTGCATCTTTAAGGTTTCTATGAGGCTATATTGTTCACTTTGAAGAACCTTTTTTTGAGCATTAAGAAAAGGATACTTTTCTCTAAAATTTTCTATTGGTTTGTGATTCTGTAATGTCACAGCTACAATCTAATTTAACTTGCTTGGATTTCTATCTTGACAGCCAGATGAGAGTGAAATCAAAAGTATAGCTGCAGAAGGAATTATTACTTGTCTTCAAGATGCAATTGATTCTCTCAGTCAAGGTCATGTAAGTTTTTTCTTGTTGCTCTACATGTTCATACCAAGAAAAATTCATGGCAGTAGTCAACCAACAGATGGCTGAACATGCATGTTGTTGTCATCTTTTGTTGAATTACCTTATGCTTTGTTATAACTACAGAACTTCCTTATAGTTCAAGAACTCTGGTGTAAGTCAAACTCTAAAATTAACCTCCACTCCATACTTTTCTGGTGTTATGGCTTAGGAAATGGAACAAGTCTGAATGCATTGGAAAAAGTTGGCCTTTTCAGTGAATTCTTATCATTGTTTTTACACTGTTGAGTTCTCAAGTATCAAATCCTTCATTTCCTTATACAAGCTTTTAATCTAGCCATGCAAATATTGATCTATACTTTCAGGATGTTCGGCTTGCTAGTGAGCAATGGAAGTTCGTTCCTCGTGTTGTTAAAGAGCTGGTGGAACTTGAGGAGAAAAGCAGTAAAAAACCACCAACTTCGAAGAAAGTGCTGCATGAGTTAGCTTTAAAGTGCAAGGAGATTTATGAAGGCGAGCTTTTGCTTGTAGATAACACTAAAATAAAACAACAGAAGATTTTTCATGCTGTGGAGGGAGAACCTGCGGATGATCCTGGGGCGGACAGTGATGACACAATTGAAATGACAGAAGAAGAAATTGAGCTTGCATACAGACAATTTTCTGAGAGCTGTGAATGGTAAGGAAACGATGAGCTTATTCTCCACATTTCTACCTGAACAGCTACTCTCTTTTTCCTGTAGTACAAGATTTACATCGTAACCTCAAATGCTCTGACTTCACTTTTTAACTGAAATGCAGATTGAACTGAAACCTGAGTTCAAGTTTGATGGCTAAGAATTTAAGATTATTTTCTAGTGGATTGAGTCGTACGAGACATTTTCTCCTCCATTAGCCTTGAGATTTTGGAAGAACCACTTACAAAGCTAGTGGATACTGTGGGCCGACAATGCGATTAGTCTCTGGATTGCTAGATGACTGAGCAACAAAGTGTGCCCTACGACTCTGGGAGAATGATCTTTTTGTTAACTAAAATACCAGTGTGCAAAAAATACCTATACAATGAGTCACTACACATTAGCAATTTCTATGAAATACTTGCCTATTCTTTGTTAATGTTACATAGCACATGGAATTGCTTAACAAGCTTTAAACCCCCCAAAATAACCTATGACCTGAGAAGTGCAGTCAAAACCAAGCATGAAAGTAAATACTAGATAATATTAATAGATCTACACCATCACCTTAATTTAACAAGCCTAAACTCCCCAAAATAACCTAGGATTTGTATATTTGGTTATATTTGGTTGATGATGCTATTGAGATTTTTATATATAATTTTTTATTTAATTATTTTAAAATATTATTGATTCTTTCCAAAAGTCGAAGAGATGGATGTTGGGGACGTGGTGCTCTTGCTGACTTCCGGTGGACTTCGCTCCCGCCTGCAACACAAGTAGCATCAGTGCCGAGCCAGGGAAGGGGTCTCCGGCGATGACCTTCCGACGCTCAAGTCAATCTCTGGTGAAGCAAGAAGCAAAGAGAACTGTAGCGCAATAGTAGAAGTCGCGAGAAAAGTATACTGCCGCCGATGCCTAGATCCCCTTTTATATAGGGTTCTTGTAGCGTGTGTGCAAACTTCTTAAAGCGGGCACGCTATCCCAAGCTTTCCCTGAGGAGACATGTCAGTAAAGTGTCTCTGACACATATCTTAACGGGCCGAACATATCTCTGAAGTGACAGTTGAAGCTTCCATCGTACGATCCTCTCTTTGACCACGCCGCCTGTCAGCGACACTAGCTCCCAAAAGGATGTCAAAAGTATCCCGCTGTGTCTGTTGCTTGGCCGAACGGAATGGTCGCTCGACCAAGATTCTAATATCCTTGCATTTGCTGCCACACCGAGCGGGATAGCTGCTCGGCTGAAAGTCCCCTGTCCAAGTGTCGTCCGTTGTTGGGCCGAGCAGGATGACCGCTCGGCCAGAAGCCCACTGTCCACCTGCTCTATTGCTTGGCCGAGCAGGATAGCCGCTTGGTGGGTAGTTCACTATCCGCGTGCTTGGCTGGTGTCGAGTCTACTGTTAGGCCGAGTGGAAGAGCCGCTCGGTTAGGCTTCTGCGCGTCCCTTAAGCGTCAGTTTGATTACTCCGTATCGAAGATGGTGGGTCGGTGCTTAACCCACGGCCGGAATATGCCTCGCCCGATCGGCCAAGACCATCCATCCATTGACCGTCTTGACTTTGATCTCCATTGACCTCCACCGTAGCAGCGAGGCGGGGCCCCTCACCATCACCCCATCACAAGCCTCCCCTTCAAGTCTAGTCGAAGGAGGTTGTAGTCCGACTGACTGGACTATTGTGTGAGCAGATTCCCTCCCGATCAGCCTTCATCACTGTATGGACTCCAATCAGGATAGGCCCGATCCTCGCCGATCGGCCTTTTGAAGCTTGTCGTTCGGTTACAAGCACACTCCATCGATCCGATCGGGCGGACAAACGTTTACACTTGTAGAACTTGTTTCTCGGGCTGTCTCGAGTGAGCGCGGGCTAGGCTGACGTCACCCTGATTTCTTGGGAATTGTGCAAATCCCCTCTCATTAAGGCAGAACAGGTTCCCACGCTTGCATTAGTTGCCGACCCGTGGTAGCATGCCACGTGTCACGCCCACTATCGTCGTACGCCTAATATGATAGGCATTGATTGCGACGCTTGGCGGTTTGAATTCAATGGCGAGATCTCTTCCTAGGTTTTCGCGACCTAGATCGGACGGCTTCGGTCGGCCGAGCCTGAGGTATATGAGCCCGCTGCGTCGCCGCCTTCTCCACGCTTTCGTTGTTGTGTTTCCAAGGACTTCTGTGCGATTTGCTGATCCCGCACGCTTTGCTCTCCGACGATCCTCCGTGCCTCTTTTCCGGCGACCCCTCTTTTTCCCAGTAAGATATTTCCTCATCACGTTCATTTTTGAGCAGTTGACTCATTTTTTGGTTCCGGTGAAACCTCCAGCGACTTTTTTCCTTTGATTGCATTTCTGCCTCCCGACTACCCCCCTTTTCCTTTATTTTCGAGATGGCAAGCTCTTCGCAGCTGTCGGCTCCCCTCCCTAAACTCTGGTATACTACCATGGAGTGTAGGTTTGATGAGGGCGACGCTGAGGGCCTTAGAAATGCCTTTGAAATTCCATCCAACCACGAAATCATTCTACCTTCCTCGTCCGATCGACCAAATGCTCCCCCAACCGACACCATCTGTCTGTTCAGGGATCACTTTACCGCTGGCTTGCGATTTCCTATCTATCCTTTCATCATCGTAGTTTGTAAATACTTCCGCATCTCTCTTACTCAACTTGTGCCGAACTCCTTCCGTCTTCTGTGCGGCGTCGTTGTCTTGTTTCAGCTGCACGACATCCCTCTTACGTCTCGGGTCTTCCATTATTTTTATTATCTGAAGCTGTCCGAGCTGGGGACCTTCCTCTTCTAGTCTAGGGTCGGTTTAGTGCTTTTTGATAAAATGCCAACTTCCAATAAATATTGGAGGGAGTACTTCTTTTTCATGTGTCTTCCCGAGCGGTCAGAATTCTCGACCCCCTGGCAGCTCGAAGTGGCACCTCAACCCCCACTGAAAAGCTACAAGAGCCGATCGGACTATCTGAATGTTGCGGTGATGCTGGCAGGTCAGAAGTATGACATCCACAAGTTGTTATTTGAGGGTGTCCTCTACATCTTTGGCCTCAGTCCGATCCGCACTCGGCTCTCGATTAGCCTAGGTATGCAACTACTTTACCCTTTCCCTTTGATGCTAACTGATTTTTCTTTTTCTCCTGCAGCTGAAGTCATGATGCGAGCGTCGATGGTCGACAAGGCGAAGCTTATGGACTCCGCGATCGAGGCGACGACTACCGAAGAGCTGATGAGCCGAAGTTTGCAACCGGTCGGCTCTCACGAAGATCCACTCAACTTGAGTGAGGAGGCACCCGTGGAAGTGGGCGAAGGCGAGGCCAGCCATGCGCCAAGCGAAGGAGCCACCCCGAGCTCATAGCCTCCGGTAGAACGTCACCCCATCATTCCCGTTGAGGAACCATCGGGCTCGACCTCTTCCGACGTGCCACTAACCAGGCGCAAGAGGCATCTTTGCGTTCCGCTACCTCGGGCGCGGAGCCAGTCAAGAGGGTCGGCACTTCGACTCCGCTCCCAGAAACTGTGGAGGCTTCATTGTCCGATCGGACGCCCTCCCTGGTCGAGCTACCACAGGGGGCCATCGCCGCATCGCCCATGGCCTTCATGCCACCACCACCTAAACCCCAGAAGGTTAAGAGGTCCGGCATCCTACCGGCCTCCGGTCTAGAGGCCTCAGCTCACTCGACCTCGAGCGGCCGATGCTCTATCACGGTGATCGTCCATCTTCCAACAGAGGACTATAGCGAGCCAAGCGCCTAGTCCCGGACCCCCGAGCACCAGATCATCATCTGGGAGCCGCTCGTCGAAGTTTGGGAGGATGCACGGGCTCGTGCAGCGATACTACCTCCAGGCGCCCTGGCCAACAGCCATACCCAAATGGCTACCGGAGTAAATTTTTTAATGTAAACTCATGGCTTACCTCCGTTTGGCTCTAACCTTTTTTCATTCACCTGCAGTACTGGGTGGAGAGCTTGGTCATGTGCCACAGACTCGCATTCTTGGAGGATGAATTCAAGAAGCTCAAAGTCTCGAGCGGCACCTCCTCCTCCCAAGGGTAGTCGATATCTGAGGTCGAGAAGCTGAAGGCCGACCTGGAGAAGAGTAATAAACTTTTGGAGGCCGAGCGGAAAAAATTCGTAGATCAGGAGGTGATGCTGGCTCGACTCAACAAACAGGTCACCACCTTCGACAAGAAGATAGAGTCGGCCATTGCCAGGAAGCAACGAGCCATCGACGACCTTGAATTGAAGAACAAGGCGGCCTGGGGCCTTGCCCAAAAGCTCAAGAAGGCCGAAGATTTTTTGGTGGCCGAATGGAACAGCCGCTTGGCTGAAGAAAAGTCCCTCCGTGATTAGATCGTCTCCAGGGATGCCGCGCTAGCCGCCGCCAAGGATGAGTTGGAGGGCTCCCGTGCGGTGCTATGGATATATCAGGATGCCGAAGGGAGTAGGTTTGAATCCATGAAGCAAGCCTACCTCCGTTCGGATGCATTCTGCGATAAATTCACCGATTAAGCCCTTCGACTATTCGACTTGGCAACCGAAGGGACGATCGGTCAACTTCACGAGGGGGGCCACCTGTCGACCGTTGTGACCAGCAAGGTCATTAGCCGGGACAAGCTCACGGCCACGCTGGCCGACGACGTATTAGACTACCTGGAGTGAGGCCGAGTGCTCAACCTTCGTAACCTTCGACTTTTGAAGCATTAATGCATGCCTATAACCTCCAACTTTTGAAGTATTAATGCATGCCAGGCCGTTCGTCCAAGCCCCTTTTTTTTTTCTTACTATTTGTTTTCTGGTCTTTTCTCGCTAGTACCGCAGCCTCATAACTTTTCCGATCGGCAATAGTTTATATGCATGTCTACTCGATTCGCCTTTCTTTCCAAGTTGTGGAGCTTGAAGTATTTTGGTACATTCTCTCGAACGGGCCGTTCATTTGCAAATTTGATGGCTTTTGGGCAACCCTTATTTATAGTCAGCCGTTCGACAACCCGCATAGACTCGGGTCTATTGTTGCCACTTGGCTATTTAATGAAGTCTCGGGTTTAACGTCGTTGCTCGACGATTCGAAGCAGGCCCGTGTTTAATGTTGTCGCTCGACGATTTAAGGTAGACCCGCATTTAACATCGTCCATCGATGGTTTGTCGGAGACTCGCGTTTAAAGTTGCCGCTCGACCGTTGATGGAGACGAGGGTTTAAGGTCGCCGCTCGACCGTTGATAGAGACGAGGGTTTAAGGTTGCCGCTTGACCGTTGGTGGAGATGAGGGTTTAAGGTCGCCACTCGACTGTTGGTGGAGATGAGGGTTTAAGGTCATTGCTCAACCGTTGGTGGAGACGAGGGTTTAAGGTCGCTGCTCGACCATTGATGGAGATGAGGGTATAAGGTTGCCGCTCTATCGTTGATGGAGACGAGGGTTTAAGGTTGCCGCTTGACCGTTAGTGAAGACGAGGGTTTAAGATCTTCGCTCGACTATTGGTGGAGATGAGGGTTTAAGGTCGCTGCTAGACCGTTGATGGAGATGAGGGTTTAAGGTCGCCGCTCGACCGTTGGTGGAAACGAGGGTTTAAGGTCGCCGCTCGACCATTAATGGAGACGAGGGTTTAAGGTCATCGCTCGACCATTGGTGGAGACACACGTTTAACGTCACCACTCGACGGTTGGTATGCAGTTCGCACCCGGGTTTAAGGTCACCGCTCGACCGTTGATGGAGACACGCGTTTAACGTTGCCGCTCGACGATTCGATGAAGACTCGGGTTTAAGGTCGCCGCTCAACCGTTGAGGGAGATGCACTTAAAGAGGCCTTTGCTTTTTTATTCAAACTTTGCCCTACATTCGGCAAACATACAATATCTACAAAATACAGAATTCACTTGTGCACCTCTCATCCAGCCCTATAGGGTTGAAGATGATTCGCACTTCAGGGTCTCTCGAGATGCCTCCCCTCTTCGTCCTCCAAATAGTAGGTGCCTGAACAGAGCTTCCGTACGACCTTGAACGGTCCCGCCCTTGGTGTCACAAGCTTGGCGAGGTCGCCGACCGACTTCACTTTCTGTTGGACCCCGTGGTTGTTTTGATGTGATCAACCAAGTTAGGTTAGGTCCTGTTTGGTTTTTGATCCCTGTGTCTAAGTGTGCAGGAGCGCAGGAAGTCGAGCGGAAGACGCAGCTAGCGAGAAGGACGGCACAGGAAGGGAACCGACGGGCTCGGTGCGTCCGAAGGACGAAAGAGTTGCGGAAGATTACTCCAGCGGATGAGAAGAACGTGCACGAGGTTCGAGGGATGAGAAGCCGGGATGGAAGTCTGCTGAGGAGAAGGTCGGAAATTGGGTTCGAGTGAGCCCTATTTCGGTTGGCCGAAATCACCCAAGCGATCGGAGCTTCGGAAGAAGAAGAAAAAGAGAAGCTGGAAGCTATTTATACCATGCAGGTTGAAGGCGCCTCAACAGCATTGAGGGTACCCTCAACATTGAAGGCACCCTCAACAGCATTGAGGGCACCCTCAACATTGAAGGCACCCTCAACATTGAAGGCACCCTTAATGCCATTGAAGGCGCCTTCGACCCAGTCTACTTGACCGTCTCGACCTTGGATAAAGTTTTATCCGATGCCTCGGCTAGAGGCGCCCTCAAGACTTGAGATAGAGTTTCCAGGAGCTATATAAAGTCTCTTGGAGCTAAGAATTAAGCAATCAACTCTGTAATCAATTTCTATCAACTTGTGAGCTTTCTTAGTTTGTAAAAAGGTTTCTCTGCCTACAGTGAAGGAGATTCGTAGTGCACTTTTTCAACTATCTTGGATTAACAACCATCTAGGTTGTAACCATGTAAAACCCTGAGTCTTCTCTTCTCTGCTTTACTTTTATTTCTGTTTTATTTTATTATTGTTGCTATTCTTGAGTTGAAAGAACGAGGAGGGGTTTGTTTTATTTGCAGGCAATTAACCTCTCCCCTCTTGCCGGTCCCGCTGTACCAACACTTTCTTCCAGACGAGGTTGCCAACCTGAAAGGACCTCGGGATCACTTGCCGATTGTAATTCTGCTTCATGCGCTGTCAGTAGGCCGTTATCCGAACGGCAGCTTTTTCCCTTGCTTCATCCACCAAGTCGAGTTCCATCAACCTCCGTTTGGTGTTCCCTTCGTCGTAGTGTTGCACCCGATCGGATTCTACCCCGACCTCCACGGGGACAACTGCTTCATCGCCGTATACCAACTGAAATAGGGTTACGCCGGTCGCCTCTTTCGGAGTTGTGCGGAGAGCCCATAGCACACTAAGGATCTCGTCGATCCAGCTGCCTCCTATGTGGTCAAGCCGAGCGCGCAAGACTCTTAAGATCTCCTGATTGGCAACTTTCACTTGCCCGCTGCCTTGGGGGTAGGCCATCGAGGTGAAGGATTGTTGGATGCCATAGGCTTCACACCATTCTTTGAGCTCCCAACCAACCAACTGCCTCCCATTGTCGGACACGAGTCAGCGCGGGATTCCGAACCGGAAGATAATGTTCTGCCAAATAAATTTGGTGACCATCCACTCGGTGATTCTGGCAAGCGGCTCGGCCTCTACCCACTTTGAGAAGTAGTCTACAGCCACCAGTAGAAACTTTCGCTGACCGATTGCCATAGGGAAAGGTCTCACGATGTCCATGCCCCATTGGTCGAACGGGCACGATACCTGGGCGCTTTCATCTCCTCGGTTGGTCGGTGCGGCATGTTGTGGTACTTCTGGCAAGACAGACAAGTTGCCATCGTCTGAGCAGCATCCTCCTGGAGGGTCGGGCAGAAGTATCCAGCCAGAAGTATTTTTCGGGCCAGTGCGCCACCGCCCGGATGACCTCCGCAAGAGCCTTAGTGCACCTCATTCAGGATGTAATCGACATTTTCTAGTCCGACGCACTTGAGTAGGGGCTGGGAAAAATCTTTCTTATAGAGCTGGTCGCCTATCAACATGAACCGACCGACCCTCTTCTTTATCAGGCGAGCATCTTCCGGATCGGCAGGTGCAGTTCCCGAACACAAGAACTCTGTCAGGGCAGTCCTCTAGTCGTTCGAGAAGGTGATTCTCTCCATACGGTCGATGTTGGCCACCAGTAAGACTTGCTCGATCGGCTGACCTATGATGATCGACGTTAACGAACTGACCAGCTTCACTAGCTCATCCGTCGCTTGGTTCTCCGATCGGGGGATCTTCTGTATAACCACTTCTTGGAAGTTGACCTTCAGCTTTTCAAAAGCCTCTGCATATAGCCTTAGTCGTGTGCTACTTATTTCAAAGGCTCCAGATAGTTGACTGGGAATTCGAGTGAATGAGGACTTTATCTGCTCCTACGTGTCTAGATGCTTGCAGGACAGCAATTAATGTCTCATACTCAGCTTCGTTGTTAGTAGCTCGGTAGTCCAGTCGGACGGACAGCTGCATCCGGTCTTCCCGAGGTGAGATGAGGATTAAGCCGATCCTGCTGCCTTGCCGAGTGGACGAGCCATCCACATATATCTTCCACGTCGTCGGTGGCTCGTTACTCTGGACTTCTATAACAAAATCCGCTAGAGCTTGAGCCTTGATTGCCGCTAGGGGTTGATATTGGATGTCGAACTCGCTAAGTTCGGTCGTCCACTTGATTAGCCGTTCGGACGCCTCTGGATTGAGGAGCACTCTTCCCAGAGCGCTGTTAATCATCATTATTATTGAGTGCACCAGGAAGTATGGGCGAAGCCTCCGTGCGACGAGTACCAGTGCATAGGCCAACTTTTCGAGACAGGTGTAGCGAGATTCAACATTCTTCAATATATGGCTCAGAAAATATACAGGTTGCTGATCTTGACCGTTCTGCCTGACCAGAGCCGATCCAATGACATGTTCGTTGGATGATAAATATATTCAGAGCGGTTCACCCACGACTGGCTTGGCTAACACAGGTAGTGAGCTCAGATACTCCTTTAGCTCCTCCAGCGCCCGGTCGCACTCGACATCTTATTAGAATTTTGTGGCTCGGCACAGTATCTTGAAAAATGACATGCTTTGATCGGATGACTTGGATATGAACCGGGACGGCGCCATGATCCGACCAGTCAGCCTCTGAGCTTCCTTAAAATTCTGAGGCGGAGGCATATTCTGCAAAGCGTGGACCTTGCTGGGATTGACTTTGATGCCCCGCTCAGTGATGATGTAGCCTAGGAAGTGACCACTCTTTGCGCCAAATAGACACTTGCTCGGGTTCAGATTTATTCCGTATGCCCTTAGCGTTCGACAGGTTTCGTTGATATCTGCGCATAGGTCAGCAGCTTGGAGGGATCTGATGAGTATGTCATCGACGTATACCTCCATATTACGGTCGATCTACCGTCGGAACACTTTATTCATTAGCCTCTAGTAGGTGGCTTCGGCGTTCTTCAGTCCAAACGATATGACGTTGTAGCAGTATGTTCCGTTGGCCGTGATGAAGCTGATCTTCTCTTGATCTTCGCAGACAAGCGACACTTGATGGTATCCTTGATACGCGTCGAGCATACGGATCAGCTTGCAGCCCGCCGTCGAGTCCACCAGTTAATCTATCCTCGGCAGCGGATAGAAGTCCTTCGGGCATGCCTTGTTTAAGTCACGGAAGTCGATGCAGACCCACCATTTGTTGTCCGTCTTGGAGACTAGTACCACATTGGCTAGCCATCTCGGGAATTTGACTTCCCTGATGTAGCCGGTCTCCAATAGTTTTTCTATCTCCGCCCGGATGATCACGTTTTGCTCTGCGCTGAAATCCCGTGGATAGAAGTCCACCAGTATGTTCCGTTGGCTGTGATGAAGCTGATCCTCTCTTGATCTTCACAGACAAGCAACACTTGATGGTATCCTTGATACGCGTCGAGCATACGGATCAGCTCGCAGCCCGCCGTCGAGTCCACCAGTTAATCTATCCTGGACAGCGGATAGAAGTCCTTCGGGCATGCCTTGTTTAAGTCACGGAAGCCGATGCAGACCCACCATTTATTGCCCGGCTTGGAGACTAGTACCACATTGGCTAGCCATCTCGGGAATTTGACTTCCCTGATGTAGCCGGTCTCCAATAGTTTTTCTATCTCCGCCCCGATGATCACGTTCTGCTCTGCGCTGAAATCCCTTTTTCTTTGTTTGACCGGCCGAGCGTCCGGACGGACGTGAAGCTCATGCTGGGCCACTCTCGGGGAGATGCCGAGCAACTCATGTGTCGACCAAGCGAACACATCATGATTCTATTGGAGGCAGACGATCAGTTCTGCCTTCTTCTCTTCCTCCAGGTCAGTGGCAATGAAGGTCGTGGCTTCCGACCGGCTTGGGTGGATCTGAACCTCTTCCTTTTCTTTATATACAAAGTTGTGAGGTTTCTCGATAATAGAATTTACCTCTAGCCGTGGAGCCTTCTGGCTGCTTTGGCCTTGGCTTTGACCATCTCCACGTAGTAGCGCCGAGCAGCCGGTTGGTCACCCTTGACCTCGCCCACCTGGTCATCCACTGGGAACTTTATCTTCTAGCAATAAGTGGATACTACCGCTCGGAATTCGTTGAGCGCCGGTCGGCCCAAAATAACATTGTAGGCCAATGGTACGTCCACAACTATAAAGTTGGTGGTCCGGGTCCTCCTCAACGACTCTTCTCCAAGCGAGATGGCCAATCTTGCTTGGCCGATCGACAAAACCTCATTGCTTGTGAATTCGTAAAGCGGGGTCGCCATGGGTACCAACTCGTCGCGATCGATCTGCAGCTGATCGAATGCCTTCTTAAAAATGATGTTCACCGAACTCCTTGTGTCAGCGAAGGTCCGATGAATGGTGTAGTTGGCAATCACCGCTTGGATGATCAAAGCATCATCATAAGGGATTTCGACCCCCTCAAGATCGCTGGGGCCGAAGCTGATTTGAGGCCCTTTGGCCTTCTCCTTGCTACACCCTGCGACATGGATCTCCAACTGCCGAGCGTACGATTTTCTGGCCCGGTTGGAGTCGCCACAGGTCTGCCCTCTGGCGATCATGCCTATCTCTCCACGGGAAGCATTGTTCCTGTTTTCCTCTTCCCAGGCAGACGACCTATTTTGCTCGACTAGGATCCTGGAGGGATTGGTTTCCTCCCTTCGCTGGTGGTGATGGCGCTCGGGTTCCCTTCTTTCTTCTCGTCGCTCAGTTGAGCGGTGACGACCTCGTCGATCAGGAGATGGGGAGCGACAACGATATCCCCTGGGGGTCAGTCGGCTGACAATTGACGTCAATCCTCGGTAATCCCGTGTGTTGTGTGTCGCCGACTGGTGGAATGAACAAAACATGGGCGTCCATACCTTGCCCTTTGACGCCTTGGGCCGATCGGATGCCACATGCTGTACGGTGTGCGCCCTGGTCTCTTGGTGCAACCGTGCTCCTTCAGCCCTCGACCCCTTGGGTGGCAGATGGCTTCTAACCGGTCGACGCTCGGTCGACGCCAAATGCTCGATCGCCACCTCCCTTCTTCTGGCCGCTTGGGCCTCTTCTAAGTTGATGTATTCGTTGGCCTTTTTCAACATGTGGTTGAAGTCCTGGGGCAGCTTTCTGATGAGTGACCGAAAGAATTCCCCTTCAGCGAGCCCCTGGGTAAAGGCATTTATCATGGTCTCGGACAAGACGGAGGGGATGTCCATGGCCACCTGGTTGAAGCGTTGGATGTACGCTCGGAGCGCTTCCTTGGGCCCTTGTTTCAGGGCGAAGAGGATGGCGCTTGTCTTCTGGTAGCGTCGGTTGTTGGCGAAGTGGTGCTGGAAGGCGGCTCGGAAGTCATTGAAGCTTCGTATCGAGCCGTCTGGCAGTCTTCTGAATCAGCGCTGTGCCGATCCGGAGAGAGTCGTGAGAAAGACTCTGCACTTTACTCCGTTCATGTACTGGTGCAGAGTAGCCTCATTGTCGAACCGATCTAGATGATCATCTGGGTTGGTCGTTGATGAGACGAATCTGTCACACCCGCAAATCAAATTAACAAATGATATCCATTGAACCCCTTAACTACACAATGATATTGTAATAACGAGCCCATGATCGAATCTCTCAAGTAACTAACGGTAGGATGTAATCTAGGATTGTATGTTATTCCTATTTTTGGGGTTTTAATATATAAATGGGGGTTTTAACTTTGAATCTAAATCTAACAAATGAAAAGCACAACCAATAATAAAATAATCTAATTCATAAATGAAACCTAACTAGGTGTCACCGATTAGTCCAATACGCATTGTCACACTACGTAATGAATCTCATCTTCAACACAATTTAACTACCAATGAAATAACAAGACTCAAATAAAATTTAATCTAAAGCATTGAATAAAATAGGGAATGAAATAACAAGTCACATTTAAATCTAATCTAAAACATAATTTAAACCCTAGCTTAAAACTAGCCAACTTAACAATTAACCAAGCACAAATTAAACATAAATTAAACTTCAACAAGGCAAAGAAATACTAAATTACTTGATAACAAAATAACAAACGTAAACGAAATCTATTCTAACTTCTAAAACAGTAGCAAAAGAAACTAAATGGTAAACCGTTCCAATCTCACAATCAATTTAACAAACTTCACCCTCTTGCCGTCACACAAGAGGCCGGAGACGAGAACGCCCAACTCCAGATCATCAGCGAGGAGTCTCAGTTGTGCCTCGGTTCCAGGTTTGCTCAACAATACCGACGGAACGCCTCCGGTAAGCTGGAAACATGCCAAAACCTATACTCGGCCCGAAATCTGGAAATCTAGTTCTCTGGATCTGGATGGTGGCTGTCGATGATGGATTGTCATTGGATATGGCTCAGGACCATCAGAGGAACGTCGTTGATGATTTTGTGGTGAAATGGGAACCTAGATCGGAGGAACGCCGTCGATCTGGGGTGGAAACAGAGACTCATAGAAGATGGAATCACGCCGGAAGGAACGCCTGCCAGTGACTCCAGAAGATCGGGAACTAAATGCCGTGAAGCTCTCTCACTGATGTCGAAGCTTGAGAGATTGATCGGAGAAGAAGCGGGGTCGAAGATCACCGGAGAGCTTGCGCCTCCTCACTGATTTGACGCGAACACTGTGCGGAGAACTCGACACCAATGAAGCTATTGTAGCTTCTGTTTTATATCAGATCTAGATCTGAACGGACGACTGGGAGCAATTCGGATCTTGATCAACGGTGAAAAGTCGCTTTAACTCTGATCCGAAGGTGCTGATCTTAATCTAGGGTCTGGATCTACTCTCCCTTAGGTCGGATGGACCAGATCTCCAATGGATGGCTCAGATCCCTCCGATCTTTGATGAACGGTCCATAATGCTCCGCAGCTTGATCTTCTCATTTAAACTCCGATTCGAGCATAAATTCGGTTCGAATAGATCCAAAATCCAAGATCCTTTGATGCCTACAAAATAAGAATCAAATATTAACATCAAATAACATAAAAAATAAGATAATTTATAATTAAGTCCAAAAATAAAGACAATGTATGAAATGTGATGCAAATATAGGTTTTATCTATGAACATAACATCAAACCATGCATGTATGAATCAAAATAATACAGTAAAATCATGGTTATCAAATCCCCCACACTTAGTCTTGAACGCCCCGTGCAAGTAAAGAAAATCTAAAAATCATCTCCACAAAAGATTCCCTAGCAATACTTAGAAGATAGTAAAAGGAATTTAACTAAGACCATCTAAAGACCACAAACAATCATGAATACAATCCAAACAATAATCAGTAGGTATGGTAGTTTCAATCTAATTGAAAAATTAAGCAAGTTGCAATCTCACAAGGTATTCACCTATTCTATCTCTCATACTCAAACATATATAAGTGGAGCTCACTCAATGCAACTCATAATATTTCACTACCATAAGCTTGCTTATTTTCTAATTCTCCACCACTATTAAACATAGCATACATGAATCAAAAGGATTTATCATCAAGAATTGAAATAGAATAAAAAAGAACAATTAAAGTGGATGAAATAGGCAAAAGAAAAGAATTCAATGAAAAATTGAGAAGATGAGAGTATTGGAGGAATATACTTGATGAGTTGACCAATTTGATGTGTAAAGAGATGAATACCATTTGTCGTTACCAATTCAAAATATCAAGCTAACCTCTCCCTCAATTTAATGGCAAATTAAAATTCTTGATACTCTATCTCCACATTGATATCCTTTTGATTTGTCACTGTTTTGTTTTTGTTTTTACTGTTTTTCCACTTCAATACTACTTTTCACTTCAATTCTATCACTAGAAAGCTCAAATAATCTCAACTCAACTTATGAAGAAGAGTTCCCTCCCCCACACTTAAAGTATTGGTCATCTCGGACAATGCAACAAATCTTGCTATACAAATACTAGATACATTTCAAAATTCAACATTTTTTTTCTTTACTTGTTGTGTCCCATATTCAGCTACACATTCCCCAAAATACAGCTTCTATTCAAACAGAATTTCACAATAAAGATTTGGCACAACTAGTAGCTTCAGATTTTTGATTCTCTCATGTAATCCTCTGTATAAACTCTAATCATGCACCAATGATACAAAATAAAAAAATTTCTCTGACCAGACGATAAGGCTTCCTTGCTCCAAATCAGAACTGGATTTAAAAGTTGATACAAAACAGGGCTGATCTCTGATTTCCAACACTTAATTACAGAATCTGAACTCTAACAAAATCTGTTTACAGAATCAACTTCAAGTTCCAGAAAATATAGCTCGGTAGCTAATTCTCAAGTCCAATGTATCATCTTACATATGTGCAATAACACAAAAAGATAGCTTGAATTCAACTTCAACCCGCTACAATTACAAACTACAAAACCTAAACTGCAGATTTGGTATCCAGTTTCAGTTCCTAGCTCTGTATATCTATTTTCATCCAATTCTCAGTCTTTACATCAGCTTTGAACTTTAATCCCTTTGCATTATTTCATTCAACATTGAATCAAATCTAGCTTGTCTTCATTTTGTTCATACATGAAAGATCAATTAAAAAAATTGACACAACATTTGCAATTTAGCAGTTTCCAGCATTCAAAAATTAAAACAATCAGAAATAAAACTGATTACTAAATAATCAATTCCCCTCATATTGAATAGATTAAAAACAACTCAGTTAAGCTTCCAAAGCAGCAATCTGGAGTTCTACACTCACTGAACACCATCAGCAGCCTTGCTCACAGAATTCAGCATCAATCATTACAACTCCAACAACTTCAACTACGGAATCCAAGGAAACAATTTTAGAAATTAAGTTCCAGTTCTGATTTCTGGATGCCAGATTCCAGCTCCATACTTTGTTCTTTTATGAAGATAATCTTGTGAAATCCAATCTGATTCATACTTCCGTTCTTTGGGCATATCTTTTACTGATCCTTAAACATTACAACTTTTGACTTCAAGAATTTAATTATGTTCTTGGCAATTAAATTTCTGCATTTCAAGGATTTAGGAACCAGATTCATAAGTGAAAATCTTTGATTTGTATCTTGTGTAGTTTAGCAATTGGATAAGTGTGGAGAATAACAATCTTTCTTACTTCTTGAACTTATCATTTTTCAGAGAGTTGTGCAAGAAATTTGGCACACAATAGTTTTAGGTCGATACATCATCCTTGACTTCCTTCTTGCAGGTTCCCATTTTTTTTCACAAGTTCAACAGCTGGTAGACATTTGGCACGCCTTTCTTATTAGTTTGAATTATGACCTACAAGTATTGCTTTGCCACTTCTTGCTTTTCTTCTCAGTTCTGAAATTCCCTAGTTTCAAAGAGTGGTAGATCTGTTTAGTGTGCAGAAACCACATTGTGCCTCCTTCACATCAACCAGCAATACATTTAAAGATTCTTCTGCTAATGCATCTCATTCTGTTCTTCAATTTCTGAATTATCAAAGATAGCACTTCCAGAAACATGATTAAGGTTAATGGAGTCTTGGTTTTTTTTTATTAAACCTTGTAGTAAAAAGTTTCAGAAATCTTATACAATGAGCCCTATATAAATCATGTCCAGTTCTTGGCAAGCGAAATTTCTGCAATACATACTTCAGAGAATAAACTCAGTAAAAACTCTGAATTAAGCTACCACAGGTTCCAGAACTTCAAAAATTGGCCAGGGCAATCAGATTCAAAGAAGTTCAAGTTTAAGGGGTTCCTGCATTTCTGAGATCCTAAAATCTGAGGTTGATTTCCTGATTCATGTCCTTACGTTTCAGAACTGGAAATTGAATTTAATGGAGCTTCAAGGACCTCATAGAAGGATTGAATCTAATTCTGACATAGCTCCCTTAATAGCTTGCAAACATCCTCTCTAATTGACACATAAGAAACCAGAACATGCATTTCTGAAACTGCATTCTGGTTTCTGATCTAAAGTTTCAGAAATCACGTGTCAGAATTCAAACAATGCGTTTAGCAACTCTTGAATAATATAGAACTCGGTAAGAAAAGAACAACAATTGACCATTAGGATAAAAACTTCATTTGTGAGCAAAACAATGTAAAGACTTGGCATGTTCTGGAATTTTTAGAATCTACTCAGGCTTCAACCAATAAGATGTGTAGCTACACATTTAAGAAAATAGTTTCACTGAGTTCACAGAAATCCTGCTCTTATAATTCACACATCAACTAATAATTCCCGCTTCCCGGTTATTTTGTGAGATTGCAATTTCAGTTTTCTGTCTAGTTCTAGTTTTCTTATTCCTGATCACAAAATGGGTTGAAAGGTTGGCATCATTCCATTACTGCACTTCATCCTTTCCTGAGATCAGATTTCATAGGCTGTTCTGTAAGTCATACAAAAATTGAGCTTCAATTGAAATTGTCAATGTTGAAGACTGCCATTCATTCAGCTGTAAATTTTTTTTAAAACCCTAATTCAACATTTTTTCCAGTCCTAGCAATAGGAACTTAAGCAGCAACTCAGAAGAAGGATGAATTCTGCCCTTCAGAAATTCCAACTTCAGTCATTGCCGTTCAGATCTTAACGTAAGACTTCAACTTCAATGAAATCGTAGAAGCTACACAGGAATGAATAAGAAGTTGAATTTCAGTTGCTGTTGATCAGAATCAGCACACAGAATTGGCACTAAACAGTGCAGTGCAATTGGGAAATTTCAAGTTCTATATCTTTGAAAATTCATGCTCTACATCATAATACTGGTTATGAAATTCCTTAGTAGATGTGTAGGAGCATCCTCTTAAAATATTGTTATCAAAGATTGCATTAACATTTGATTGCAGCTCTTGAATTCCAACTCCAGCAATAAATTAGCTTCCTATGGTTTTATGAAAATTTTCAGAACTCAACTGACTCCTAATCCTTGTTGCTTCAATTTCTAGTTTCAACATTTGGAATGCAAGGAAGTTCTGGCTCAAATCATTAAAAATTAAGTTATCAATTGGCTTTGTAATACAGAAATTCAAGTTCAAGTTGTAACTAGTTTGAGACAACAACACGTTCGTCTACAACTCATTCATTCCAATTCCAGAATTTTGAGTTTGTCATTGATTAGCTGCATAACTCTTCATCTAGTTATCTTCATTCCTCAAAAGATTGACTCCAGCCGCACCCCCCTCAACATAGAATCCAAAATGGAGTGAAATGAGAAACCATTTGTTACTGGATTTACTAGAGTTTCACTTGAGATAATAACTAATTTGAATTCTGCTCTTGAATTGTGATACAAACTCTCTACAACCCACTATATTTTCGCAAGAGTTCTTATTTCAGATTGAGCTTCATTTTATTTCCTTTACATTCCCAAATCTCTCCTACAACATATTCCTCTTAATAAATGTGATCAGCCTCTGATTCCAAGCAGTAGCAATGTGCAGTTTAATTCCAACAGCCTTTCATTTGTGTTACAGTTTCAGTTCTCCTAATCAGAGAATAGGTTGAAAATTTTGCACCATTGTATTCCTGCTCTTTATAACTTCTTCTCTTCCTGCTCTTGTTCTATTTTTTTTTATGTAACTTTGTAGGGAAGGTAATTGCTCAGATTGATGCCAATTGAATGCTGCAATTACAAGGGTTGTATGTTGTAGAATAGTAGGTGATGGAGAGAATGCAACAATATACTCTTCATCTTCCCAATTCTTGAAACTTTTATAAAGTTGATTTCTATTTAGTCAGTTTCAGCTTCAGGATATGCAGCTTGGTAGCTATTACACCAGAGTCAACCAAAATGTGGAGTTCATGGAAAAGATAAATCATCAAATGCTATGACTAAATAGGAATCCTAATTTTGCATCAATCTTTGCTTGGATTTTTTTTTAGAGAACATGGCACAACATCAACCAATTCTATTTCATCTCTATTATATTTTTTTTTCTTCTTTCAATCATCCTGATTTGTTGATGATAGACATAGCTCTTGAATTATCTACCAATAGAAACAATGGATATATCATTCCAGCAAACCAATCAAATTGTGCTCTCAACCTAACTGTACTTGGTTCATTCAAACCAAACTCACCATTCTTAAAATTCCTAATCTCCATGAAATTCAAGCATATGAAATTCCCCACACTTAAAATCTTGGACATCATTACTCATCAAGCAATTCAACCAAACTCTCACAAAGGATGAAGGCAAAGCAAATATGATCAAGCTAAAGGTTAAAATGCTAGATGAAAGTGTTTCAAGAAAATTATGGAGAAAGTAATGGAAAATAATGAGGGAACAAGAATGAAAAATATCTTTCATCTCCATCCACACATATGCTATTGTGACTTTGAAAAGAAGCTAAGCAAGTTCTAGAGTTCAATTGCTATGAGTGCATGTCACACAAAGAAAGTAATAGTGTATAAGCTTAAAGTGGTCGTCTCTAGGTAATTTTTATGCAATCAAGCTCAATAGATCAAAGTGGAATCCACCACCAAACTAACCAACATCATATAAGTAGAGCATCCAATCATGTTAAATGACCTAAAATTGATGATCAAATTTAAGAAACTTTTACCATCTTAAAAATATTACTAGAACAATTCCATGGAGACTTTTATTCTAAATGACATGCTATAAATTAAACAAAATTCAAAGTATGGAAATAAAGTGCAAATGTAAAATATAAAACTAAAGAAAATTGCCCATAAAGAATTTATTAACAAAGCACCAATTAAAATGCATAAGAAAATGAAATTGGAATCAACTCCCCTTTAATTCCCAGTGGTTGAAGAAGATTTAGCAAAAGAATCCACGCCGGTAGAGGTGTCATTGTGGTTCCACTCAAATTCTTTTTATTCTTCATTTTTCTATTGCAAATTCTTTCTGGAGGACGGAGGCAGTTCAGATCAAGTAACCATTTCAAAATCCTATGGCTACCTGTAAGATTAAAGAAAAACACCTCCCGTGCACTCACATGATTAGGAGAAAATGAAATGCAATTAGTGTCTAAACCAAATGGATAAAAATGAGTATCATATGCTATAAAGTCAAAAATAGGCACCTTAAAGAAGTTTTCTGGAAAATCACAAGAAATACTAACCTTATCATGATCGAAGATATCTCTGGGTTCTAAAATGATTTATGTGTCCTCCTCATCATCAAGGAATGGTTCAGGTTCTAGTTTTGGAAAATGTACAACCAAAGGTAGTGATTCTTGGGTACTTGGCTCCCTAGCACAAGTCCCTACACTCTTTTCATCATCATCACCAAATCCAGGTGATCCTTGGGGTATTGCTTCCAGTAAGCAATTCCCTACACTTAAATTCTCTTCAGGTAAATTTTCAATTCCTGCATCTTCAACAACATCTAAAGCAACACTTTTAGTAGAATCAGAAATTTGAACAACTACATCATCATCAAAAATTAAACTAGAAAATTCTTGTGAAGAAATGGGAGTAGGGTCAGGCCCGACAGAATCTCTACTATCCATCTCCCCACTGGAGTTTTGTGCTTGTAACTGGTTGATGGATGACGTAATTTGGTCTAACTTGTTGGTACAATATCCCTAGGTCAAGGATGAACTGATTGACTAAGCTTGAGTCTTTATGTTTGAGGTTTGATATTTGACAATACAGATAATACGTGGAGGTTACAGGTGTAATCATCCGATTGGGGAGATTGCTGGAGCAATTCCCCTCTGATTAGGGTTTGACCAGTCTGAGTTTGAAGAAAAGTCAAGTAGGTCAAGATTGACCGGATACTTGACTGGGAAGTCCTAGTGAGTGAAGCAAGGCAGAAAGAAAAATCCTGGTGAGTGAAGTCAGGTGAAAGACCTAGTGAGTGAAGCTAGGCAGTTGGAAAATCCTAGCGAGTGAAGCTAGGTGAAAGTCCTGGTGAGTGAAGCCAGGCAGGTGGAAAGTCCCGGTGAGTGAAGCCGGGTAGTGAAAAAATCGTGGTGAGTGAAGCCAGGTGAAAATCCTAGTGGTTGAAGCTAGGTGAAAGTCCTGGTGAGTGAAGCCAAGCAGATGGGAAGTCCTAGTGAGTGAAGCTAGGCAGATGGAAAGACCTGGTGAGTGAAGCCAGGCATGTGGAAATCTAGGTGGGTCAAGGTTGACCGGACACCTGGTGTTTGGAAGTCCAAGTGGGTCATGACCGGACACTTGGCATGAGATGGTAAGTCCAAGTGGATCAAGGTTGACCGAACACTTGGCGTAAAGAGAAAGTCTAGATGGGTCAAAAGTTGACCAAATTCTTAGCGGTCGTAAGTCCAATAGGGAGTTGGCATGGAACTAGGAAGTTTGGATGTAGTAAACTTCTGAAGGCCATAACTTTTGACTTAGATATCGGAATGAGCTGATCTCATATGCAAAACGAAGATAATTTCAAGCTCTATCCAGTTTTCTGCTTTCCAATCGATTGGCCAATCGATTGGGGGGTTCAATTGATTGTTCAATCGATTGGTTGACGCGAATTCGTGCAGAAATCGACTGAATCGATTGGGTAATCAATTGAAACTTCCCCAATCGATTGGTCAATCGATTGGGAGAGTTTCTGAGCGAACAGTAAGCTTTTGAATTGATCAGTTGATCGATTGAAACCTCCAATCGGTCGGCTGATCGATTGGAGCGCTGGAAATTGTAGGTGCAGCGGAGGCCGGCAAGAGGGGGGTGAATTGCTGGTTACAATCAAGAGGTTGTTAATCTAGAGCAGTGACAAAAGCGCAGTAGAAGATCTCCTTTTGCTGAAGGCGGAGAAGCCTTTTACACTTTGAAGCTTAGAACTATTGCTAGGAAAGACTATACAATTGATTGCTTGAGTTGTTGTTGAATTCCTAGTTCTAGGGGCCTTTAAATAGCCTCTGGAAATATGATCTCGAGGGTCCAGGGCGCCTCCAGGTAAGTGGTCGGATAAAACTCTATCAGCAGCTCAACGGTCGTTTTGACCAGGCTTAAGGCGCCTTAAACCTTATTGAAGGCGCCTCCAAGGTGGAGGCGCCTTCAACAAGCTTTAAGGCGCCTCCAAGTTGGAGGCACCTCCATTACTTGTTGAGGGCGCCTTGAGCTCGGTTTCCAGCCTGATTCTTCCTTTGTTTTGACTTCCGACGCTCCGATCTTTTGGGTGATTGCGGCCAACCGGAATATGGCTCACCCGAACCCAATTCCCGGCCTTCTCCTCGAGCAGCCTTCCTCCCCGACTTAATGTCCCTCACACGCCGCGCACGTTCTTCTCGCCCACCGGTGTACTCTTCCGCAACTCTCTCGTCCTTCGGACGCAGCGAGCCCGTCGGCTCTCTTCCCGTGCTGTCCTTCTCGCTAGCTGCGTCTTCCGCTCGACTTCCTGCACTCTTAAGCTCCTACACACTCAGAAACAGGGATCAAACAAAGCAAGACCTAACCAACTTGGTTGATCACATCAAAACACCCACGGGGACCAACAATCTCCCCCTTTTTAATGTGCATCAACCCAAGTTCAAGTTAGGGTAAAAATAGACAGAAAAGTAATTTTAAAAGAAAATTACTAAACTGACATTTTATTCATTAGTTTGCAATAAATAAAATTGCAACTACAAAAAGAATACTTTTAATTTTAAAAAATTCTCTCCCCCTAAATATGTACTTCTCTAAGCTTGTACCATTCTCTCCCCCTTTGATCATAGCAAAAATGGGGTAATAGAAAAAAAAATTTAGCATAAATTTTTAAGTTAGAAAAATTTCTAATTTAAGATGAAATTTCAAAGATATTTCTAAGTAAAATGAAGTTTTTTTTTTGAAAAAAAAATTCTAAGTAAAATTGCTAAGTAAAATTTCTAAGTAAAAAAAATTCTAATCACAATAATTTGTTTGGATTTTTCAAAATAATTTCTAAGTAAAAAATTGATTTTTAGAAAAGAAATTCTAAGCAAAGCTTTCAAGAGATATTTTTCTAAAAATGAATTTCTAAGGAAATGTTTAAAAACTTTTCAAAGCATTATTTAATTCTAATTTTAATACTTTTATCAGAAAGTTAATTAAACATTTTCATTTCGATATTTCGGCTTCCAGGTCGTAGCGAGGCACTAGGCCTTCTTGGTTATTGGAACAACAACCACTTCCTTAGACAAAACTTCCATAAAGAAATTCAAAGATTAATTTTCTTACTGTAAGCTTTTAAATGAATTAATTTAGCACAGATTTCAGAACCCAATAGAGGTTCCTTCCTACAGGGTTATTCAAAAATTTCGGGGGTACATAGTTCTTGGGTACTCTTTTAAGTTGACCCTGATGGTTTTTAATGTACCAATTCAATTTTTCATAAATTTTTAATTTTGAGTTTGGAAATTTATTTGTATTTAAACATGCATCAAATTTCAATTTCTCAATTTCTAATTTTAATTTATCATTTTTTGATTTTATTCTATCGTACATCTCAAGTGGACATGCTTTTGCTAATTTCATTTTCATTTTTGATTTTCTTTTTCTAATTCGAATAAGTCTTTAGAAAGCGATTTAATAAAGCGAAAAAACTGAGTCGGGGTTAGATTTCGTACCTGACTTACCTGACTCGGTGAGGCTCCCCCTTCATTGCAGCTTTCCTCTTCTGATGTTCCTCCCCCTTCATCGATACTCATCTCTGAGCTTGACTCTTCTTCCAGCTGATGGTTAGCTATTAGAGCTATCCCCGAGAATTCTTCGACGTCTGATTCGGAGGATGAGTCTGACCAAGTGGCCTTTAGGTTCTTGTGTTTGGAGGAATCTGGTTTCTTGTACTTGGTCTTTGCCTTCTCCTTTTGCTTGCTCTTCAATTTCAGGCAGTCATCCTTTATATGCCCTTCTTCGTTGCAGTTGTAGCAACGAGTCGTTCTTCTTTTTCTCTCATGCCTCTGCGATCTAAATTTGTTAGATTTAAAAAATTTATTGAAGCATCTTACCAGTAGTGCCGCTTTTGATTCGTCAACCGAGGCTTCGGAGCCAGAACTGTTCATTTTTGCCTTTAAGGCAATGTTCTGACTGGTCTTCTCTACTCCATTGGGCTCTGAAACTCGAGATTCGTGAAGTTCAAAAGTGGAAAACAGTTGTTCTAGAGTACTTACCTCGAAGTCTTTAGAGATGTAGTACGCATCTACTAAGGAGGCCCACTCTGGAGTTCTGGGGAAGGCGTTGAGCGCGTATCGGATCGAGTCTCGGTTCGTTACTTCTTCTCCAAGATTGGTTAGTTGCGTGATTAGCTCTTTGATCCTTGCTTGGAGTTGCGCTACCTTCTCGCCTTGGTTCATCCGGAGGTTCGTCAACTGGGTTCGGAGGATGTCGCGCCTGGCTAGCTTCACTTTGGAGGTACCTTCGTGAAGCTCTAGGAATTTCTCCCAGAGATCTTTCGTAGAGTCGTAGCTTCCAATCCGATTTACCTCCTGAGGTGGCAGTACACTGAGTAGATGGAACTCAGCCTTTCCGTTGGCGACGAAATCGGCTTGCTCCTTCTTGCTTCATGTGTTTTCTTCTTTATCTTTCGGTGCTGCAAAACCATATTTCATTGTAATAAGAATATCAAAATCTGTTTTAAAAAATACCTCCATTTTTCGCTTCCATGTGGCGAAATTTCCGTCGAACTTTGGAGGATGAATATTTGCTCCGACCATCGTCTTGATCGTTGTGCTTCAATCGGCGGTTAGTCCTTATGAGGCGGTCTGGCTCTGATACCAATTGTAGGTGCAGCGGAGGCTGGCAAGAGGGGGATGAATTGCTGGTTACAACCAAGAGGGTTGTTAATCCAGGGCAGTGACAAAAGCGCAGTAGAAGATCTCCTTTTGCTGAAGGCGGAGAAGCCTTTTACACTTTGAAGCTTAGAACTATTGCTAGGAAAAACTATACAATTGATTGCTTGAGTTGTTGTTGAATTCCTAGTTCCAGGGGTCTTTAAATAACCTATGGAAATCTGATCTCGAGGGTCCAGGGCGCCTCCAACAAGGGTCCAAGGCGCCTCCAGATAAGTGGTCGGATAGAACTCCATCCGTAGCTCAACGGTTGTTTTGACCAGGCTTAAGGCGCCTTAAACCTTGTTGAAGGTGCCTCTAAGGTGGAGGCGCCTTCAACAAGCTTTAAGGCGCCTCCAAGTTGGAGGTGTCTCCATTACTTGTTGAGGGCGCCTTGAGGTCGATTTTCAGCCTGATTCTTCCTTTGTTTGACTTCCGACGCTCCGATCTTTTGGGTGATTGCGGCCAACCGGAATAGGGCTCACCTGAACCCAATTCTCGGCCTTCTCCTCGAGCAGCTTTTCTCCCCGGCTTAACGTCCCTCGAACGCCGCGCACGTTCTTCTCGCCCACCGGTGTACTCTTCCGTAGCTCTCTCATCCTTCGGACGCACCGAGCCCGTCGGCTCCCTTCCCGTGCCGTCCTTCTCGCTAGCTGCGTCTTCCGCTCGACTTCCTGTGCTCCTAAGCTCCTGCACACTCAGACACAGGGATCAAACAAAGCAGGACCTAACCAACTTGGTTGATCACATCAAAACACTCACGGGGACCAACAGAAATCGCTCGAGAAGCCTTGAATCGATCGGGTAATCGATTCAGGACGATTCCAGAGAGCACAGAGGCGCTCTGGATCGATCGACCGATCGATCCAAAGCCTCCCCAATCGATTGGGATTCGACCGTTGGCGCAAATAAAGCCGTTGGCGAGCGTGTCTTCAAAAAGTTCTTCGATTCTTCTCCATGGGCGATTACAGCAGCTCTCTACAGCGATCTTTTCTTCCTCACCGCCAGTTCTTGAAGGTTCTTGGAGGCTCGTCCAAGTCAAGAGGCGGGTTGCAACAAGAAGAAGAAAAAGCTAGGGTTTTCATTGTAATCTTGTAAGATTCATTTGTATTTTGCTTCTTTCTTTCTCATTGTTGTATTGTGAGGTTGTAAGACTTCTCCGCCTTCGGTAGTTACCGAGAAGGAGTACTTTTATAGTGGAGGGTGCGTGAGTGTGTGGATCCTTGGACTAGTCACCTCTTCTTGAGGTGGATACCAAGTAAATCCCTAGAGTTAGCGTTGCTGTTTGTGTTTCTTGTATTTCCGCTGCACATCATCCCAAGAAACGAGCAATGACGAGCACGATGATCGCGACAAGCTATTCACCCCCCTCTAGCTATATTTCGGTCCTAATAAGTGGTATCAGAGCAAGGTTGCTCTTCACCGGAATCATTGCCAGAAGGGGCAAAAAGCTAGAGGGTGAAGAAGTTGGAGCAATTCTACAAGTCGAAGACTTCATTCAAGAAGCTCAACTTCAAATGGAATTCCAAGATAGACTTGGATTCGATACAAGGGTGCCTCCACCGTTCACAATGATGAGCTTCGATATTTGGAAATCAAGGATTGAAAATTTCTTGATGGTGGAGATAGAGCAATGGTTTGCTCTCATGGAAGTCTTCGAAGCTCCAACAAGTTCAAAGGGCAAAGTTTTCAAGAGAAGCAAGTGGAGCCAAGAACAAATTAAAAGGAGCGAGGCAAATGATAAAGTGACCAAGCTTTTGGTCAATCTATTACCTAGCCACATTTTGGAGCAAATTGGAGAATTCAAGAATGCCAAGGAGCTTTGGAGTAAATTGACAACGATTTATGAGATCCCCTCCACTGTACCAATCCAAGAAGAATCAAATGAGGGTGATTCATTGAATCAAGATTAAAAAGAAGAAGAAGAAGATTCCGAGGTTGAGAGGTGCTCAATATTGGAAGAAGAAGTCCTAGAAGCTTCATTCTCAAAGGAGTGCAACCAAAAGAGCAAGGAAGGAGCGTATTCCTTGTTTCATGTACAAGAGGATGAAGAGGAAGATGAAGTCTCCACCTCTAGGATTGAGGGGGAGAGACCTTTGTTGACATCGGATCAAGAAGAAGGAGAAGCTTCTACATCCGGGTCAAATGGAGAAGAATATGTTGCATCCTCCAAAAATCAAGAAACATCAAATGGAGGAGCAAGTGTCATCCCTACACATGAAGGTAAAAATGGTTCAATTAAGAATAAAAATCATATTATATGTTTTGAGTGTAGGGAACATGGGCACTACAAAAGTAAATGCCCAAAATTGGTCAAGAAGAAGAGTCAAGTGGCACTAAAGGGCAAGGAGAAGCCCAAGGAGACCACTCCCGGAACAAAGAAGAGCAAGGAGCACATTGTGTGCTTTTCTTGCAATCAAAAGGGGCACTATCGGAGTCAATGCCCCAAGGGAAAGAAAGCAGTCAAGGCTCAAGGAGGAAGCACAACTCAAGGGGGAGCCTCCATGGTAAAACGCAAGGTATCATTTGTTGAGCCTACCCCTTTAAATAATGGTAAAAAACATGTTAGTTCTAATTTATATCATTTTAATGCTATTTATCATAAAAATAGGAAGCATGATAGAATAAACGAAAATCATGTGGCTCTTCATGCTAAAACTACCAAACCTAAGGTTAGAAAGATAGAAAATAATTTAGACAATAACTCTAAGGATTCTAGGTATTTTCCTAAGAAAATAAAAATCAAAGTGTAAATGAAAAATCTAAAGTTGAGGAGTTATGGAGAGAAAATCAAGTCTTAAGGTCAAGACTTGATAAATTGGAGAGGACTCTTAGAAAAATCACAAATGATACACAAGGGTTCAAGAGTCAAAACCTAGGTTTAGAGAAACAAGGGTCATCCTATGGTCGTAAAGGTTTGGGATACAAACCTAAGGCTAAGAAGGATGCAATTTCTTACCATAGGGTTCCATATAGCTATGGAACTAACCTTAGGCCTAGTAGTCAAGTCAAAAATACAAGGGAAGTTATCTCTAGAAGTATTTTTGCAACAACAAACGTGACTAAGACTTCTAAGAAGTCTAAGAAAGTCACTAGGTAGGTCACAAGGGAAGAAATCCCTAGAGTTGATCTAGAAAAAGTGACCAAGGCTTCTAAGAAGCCTAACAAGGTCACTAAGAAGGTATCTAGGGAAGTTATCCCTAGTGAGTACCTAGAGCATCCAAGGAGCTCCAATAGGTTTTGGGTTCCTAGGAACATTTTCTCTACCCCTTAGATGGGATAGAGAGTGTCGACTCTGATTAGAAGGGTAGTTAACCCAACTTTGATAAAGTTGACACTCGGAGAGCATTTTCAAGGTTATTATTATTAACCTTTTGAAAATGAAAAGGATTATCATTTACTTCTTAAATGGAGTAAAATGTGTCATAGTTTGAGTATTTGGATATAATTTTAATTGACACAAGAGATCAAGTGTAAAGAAATGCCAAGTTGGAATTTTGACATTTTATTGGGAAGTTAAAAGCAAATCTAACCCTTATTTTAACTTGTTACTCTTTAAAAGAGTAAATTGTGCCAAAATTTGAGGAATATGCTTAACTTAAATTGGCAAATGTAGGAAAAGTAAAAGAAATGCCAATTTGGGTTTTGGCATTTTCTTGGGAAATCTTGGGCAATCTAGGTTTAAATTTTAAGATTAACTAAGGTTTAAGGATACTTAGATAGCTAATCTAGGTATTCTATTTATGCTAATTTGTCATGCTTTGTTTGTTCATAAGATGTCATGACATCATGTTTTGCATTCATGTTTTATTATGAAAAATATAAAAATACCATGTCATGTCATACATACATCATGTAGTTATAGGAAATTTTCTTTTGAGAATTATTCATCTTTGATGTATGTCATAACACATCATGCATTATTTTAATTCCTTACAAATTAAGGACAAATGACATTCATTAACAAGTAACATCCTTGGTAGATGTTCATAATCTCAAAATGCCTAGATAGATATGCATGATCCCTAGATTAGGGCAAAACCAAAAGTTTACATCTCACTAAAGAACTATAAGGTGACTTGTATGTGGTTTTGGACACATTAAATACAAGTGAGATGTTAGGATGATGAACAAAACTCAAGATGTTGATTTAGTGTATTTTTTTGAGTTTTAAGTACATCAAAACACATAGTTATGTGTTTTCCAATTATTGGGAAAGCTAATGTCCAAGTCATGTGCATTGAGCCCAAAGAATATGGTTGGATATTGTTTTTGAAAATGATTTTAAATATACTTTGGAAAACCTTGATGAAGGCTATCTTTTGATAGTAATCATCATTGAATAGTTGAGCACAAACTTGGAAGAAAACACTAAAGTTTTTACAAGTTCCCAAGTTTGTGTCAATCTTTGAAAATAGAAAGTATTTTCATAGAAAACTATTTTTCTTTGAAAGTATATATCCTAAGGATTGTCTACATGAATTTTCATGATTTTTCGAATTTTGTAGAATTTTTGGGGACTTTCTGAAATTGACTGAAAATGTATTTCAGCATTTTCATAGCTTCAATCGATCACCCGATCGATTGGAGTGCTTCAATCGATCGGGCGATCGATTGAGAAGGCATTTCTCACGAGCAGAAGCTCGCTGGATCGATCCACCGATCGATCCACGTAGCCTGAATCGATCAGTGGATCGATTCAGCTGGGTTTAATCGATTGGGACCCAACTCCAATCGATTGAAATGCTGAGTTTGGTTGGGTAAGCTAGATTTCAGTATTTTTAGTCTAAGTAACCATTCCTTACCCCTCAAAACACATTTGTATACATTTAGGGGGTGTTTTCATGATGAAAATAATGATGGATTAGTTAAGGAAGACTAAGTAGAGGTTTATGTTGAGGTTTGGTTTCAATATTGAATTTTTAAACCTCAAAACTTCTAAATTTGGGTTTCCTATATGTTTAGGGATTCTAACTCATTGTTGGTACAATGACAGAAGTTTGAAGTATGTCTTTAGGGGGAGTTACTCTTTAAGGACATGAAAATCTATTTTTTTTCATATATCTTGGATGGTGGTCAACCTTCTTTAATGTAAATGCTCAAAGTTGAGCTTTTCAAATACGGTGAGGAGTGGATATCTTCATTGTTTAGTTGTTCGTGCTCAAGGGTGAGCGTTGGAGATAATGAAGGGTATGAGACCTTCATTATCGTGTTGAACACAATGAGTGAAGTTGTGAACAACGGTGAGTGACTTTTCAGGAGAAGAGTTTTTGATGTGTGTCAATAGGGGGAGAATGTATGGTTTAAGTTAGGCATTCATTACCTATAGAGGGAGTTTACCCTCTAGGAAAGTGGGAGAATGAAGGAAACCCTCATTTATACATTGACATGAAGGAAGTTAAAGCTATGAGATTAGCCTAACTTAATGGTATTGTCAAACATCAAAATGGGGGAGATTGTTGGTGCAATATCCCTAGGTCAAGGATGACCTGGTTGACTAAGCTTGAGTTGGCTCAAGCTTGAGTCTTTATGTTTGAGTTTCGATGTTTGATAATACAGATAATACGTGGAGATTACAGGTGTAATCATCCGATTGGGGAGATTGCTGGAGCAATTCCCCTCTGGTTAGGGTTTGACCAGTCTGAGTTTAAAGAAGAGTCAAGTAGGTCAAGATTGACCGGATACTTGACTGGGAAGTCCTAGTGAGTGAAGCTAGGCAGAAAGAAAAATCCTGGTGAGTGAAGCCAGGTGAAAGACCTATTGAGTGAAGCTAGGCAGTTGGAAAATCCTAGCGAGTGAAGTTAGGTGAAAGTCCTGGTGAGTGAAGCCAGGCAGGTGGAAAGTCCCGGTGAGTGAAGCCGGGTAGTGAAAAAATCCTGATGAATGAAGCCAGGTGAAAATCCTAGTGGTTGAAGCTAGGTGAAAGTCCTAGCGAGTGAAGTCAGGCAGATGGGAAGTCCTAGTGAGTGAAGCTAGGCAGATGGAAAGACCTGATGAGTGAAGCCAGGCATGTGGAAATCTAGGTGGGTCAAGGTTGACCGGACACTTGGTGTTTGGAAGTCCAAGTGTGTCATGGAGGACCGGACACTTGGCATGAGATGGTAAGTCCAAGTGGGTCAAGGTTGACCGGACACTTGGCGCAAAGAGAAAGTCCAGATGGGTCAAAAGTTGACCAAATTCTTAGCGGTCGTAAGTCCAATAGGGAGTTGGCATGGAACTAGGAAGTTCGGACGTAGTAAACTTTCGAAGGCCATAACTTTTGACTTGGATATCGGAATGAGTGATCTCATATGCGAAACGAAGCTAATTTCAAGCTCTATCCAGTTTCCTACTTTCCAATAGATTGTCCAATAGATTGGGGGGTTCAATCGATTGGTTGACGCGAATTCATGCAGAAATGGGCTGAATCGATTGGGTAATCGATTGAAACTTCCCCAATCGATTGAGAGAGTTTCTGAGCGAACAGTAAGCTTCTGAATCGATCAGTTGATCGATTGAAACCTCCAATCGATCGACCGATCGATTGGAGCGCTGGAAATCGCTCGAGAAGCCTTGAATCGATCGGGTAATCGATTCAGGACGATTCCAGAGAGCACAGAGGCGCTCTAGATCGATCGGTCGATCGGTCGATCAATCCAAAGCCTCCCCAATCGATTGGGAGCAATCCAATCGATTGAGATTCGACCGTTGGCGCAAATAAAGCCGTTGGCGAGCGTGTCTTCAAAAAGTTCTTCGATTCTTCTCCACGGGCGATTACAGCAGCTCTCTATAGCGATCTTTTCTTCCTCACCGCCAGCTCTTGAAGGTTTTTGGTGTTGGATCGAAAAGAATTTAGATATCTCCATAATAGCATGATATTGTCCACTTTGGGCCTAGACCCTCATGGCTTTGCTCTTAGGCTCTCCCCAAAAGACCTCATGCCAATGTAGATATCTTTTCTCTTATAAACCCATGATCTTTTCCATGTATTTTCAATATGGGAATATGTTTGCAACCTTGAAACCCCAACAATCCCCCCCTCAAACAAAGGACCATAGGCTTCCCACGTTCGATCCTCGACCCACCAGGTCTTCCTGCCTCTCGGTCCACTCGACCTACTAGGACATCATTGCCTAGTCGCAACTAGGACTTCCTGCCTAGTGTCTGGTCCTCTTGATCCGAATATAGGAGCCCCCACTTTCTTTGTTCGAGGTCAATATTGTACCCACATGGCTTAATCAGACCATAGCTCTTATGCACAGTCGGCGGTTAAACCTTCTGGCAGTTCTGGCTCTGATACCAATTGTTGGATCGAAAAGAATTTAGATATCTCCACAATAGCATGATATTGTCCACTTTGGGCCTAGACCCTCATGACTTTGCTCTTGGGCTCTCCCCAAAAGGTTTCATGCCAATGGAGATATCTTTTCTCCTATAAACCCATGATCTTTCTCATGTGTTTTCAATATGGGACTATGTTTGCAACCTTGCAACCCCAACACTTGGAGGCTCATCTAAGTCAAGAGGCGAGTTGCAACAAGAAGAAGAAGAAGCTTGGGTTTTCATTGTAATCTTGTAAGATTCATTTGTATTTTGCTTCTTTCTTTCTCATTGTTGTATTGTGAGGTTGTAAGGCTTCTCCGCATTCGGTAGTTACCGAGAAGGAGTGTTTTTATAGTGGAAGGTGCGTGAGTGTGTGGATCCTTGAACTAGTTACCTCTTCTTGAGGTGGATACCAAATAAATCCCTAGAGTTAGCGTTGTTGTTTGTGTTTCTTGTATTTCCGCTGCACATCATCCCAAGAAGCGAGCAACGACGAGCACGTCGATCGCGACGAGCTATTCACCCCCCTCTAGCTACATTTTGGTCCCAACATAACTGACTCTATATATTCTGTATCCTTGAGAATTGATGTTCTTGATGCTCTCTCATTTCCTGCATAACCTCATTAAATTTCCATGTTGACTCTTCTAATTGTACTTGTGCATCCTCGTACTTGAAATGTTAATGATCCACCCAATTAGAATTATAGGTATTAGGAAATGACTCATACATATTCTGCTGCTCCACAGGTGGGTAGTACTGATATTCAGGCTGATAGAACTAAGTCTGAGGCTGATAATAATAACTCTCCCTCCAATCTCCAAAATGCTGATAATATGGATCCATGGTCAAATAGATTTCCTGTTCTTACACTAACAACTAGCCAATAAAATCAGAAGACTCGGGAACATATAAAATCAAACACATGGATATATGAACATGAAAGCAATCAAAACAACAAAATTTTTAAGTTTTCAAAATAAAGAACAATTCTAAGATTATCAAACACCGCTATAATTCCCCGGCAACGACGCCAAATTTGATGAGACAAATCTATCACACCCGCAAATCAAATTAACAAATGATATCCATTGAACCCCTTAACTACACAATGATGTTGTAATAACGAGCCCAGGATCTAATCTCTCAAGGAACTAACGGTAGGATGTAATCTAGGATTGTATGTTATTCCTATTTTTGAGGTTTTAATATATAAATGGGGGTTTTAACTTTGAATCTAAATCTAACAAATGAAAAGCACAGCCAATAAGAAAATAATCTAATTCATAAATGAAACCTAAATAGGTGTCACCGATTAGTCTAATACGCCGATTAGTCTAATACGCATTGTCACACTATGTAATGAATCTCATCTTCAATATAATTTAACTAACAATGAAATAACAAGACTCAAATAAAATTTAATCTAAAGCATTGAATAAAATAGGGAATGAAATAACAAGTCACATTTAAATCTAATCTAAAACAGAATTTAAACCCTAGCTTAAAACTAGCCAACTTAACAATTAACTAAGCACAAATTAAACTTCAACAAGGCAAAGAAATGCTAAATTACTTGATAACAAAATAACAAACGTAAATGAAATCTATTCTATCTGGAAATCTGCAAATCTAGTTCTCTGGATCTGGATGGAGGCTGTCGATGATGGATTGTCATTGGATATGGCTTAGGACCATCAGAGGAACGTCGCCGATGATTCTGTGGTGAAATGGGAACCTAGATCGGAGGAACACCGTCGATCTGTGGCGGAAACATAGACTCATAGAAGATGGAATCGCGCCGGAAGGAACACCTACCAACGGCTCTAGAAGATCGAGAACTAAATGTTGTGAAGCTCTCTCACTGATGTCGAAGTTTGAGAGATTGATCGGAGAAGAAGCGGGGTCGGAGATCACCGGAGAGCTCGCGCCTCCTTGCTGTTTTTAATTGAACACTGTGCGGAGAACTCGACACCAACGAAGCTATTGTAGCTTCTGTTTTAAATCAGATCCAGATCTGAACGGACGACTGGGAGCAATTCAGATCTTGATCAACGGTGAAAAGTCGCTTTAACTCTGATCCGAAGGTGCTGATCTTAATCTAGGGTCTGGATCTACTCTCCCTTAGGTCGGATGGACCAGATCTCCAATGGATGGCTCAGATCCCTCCGATCTTTGATGAACGGTCCATAATGCTCCGCAGCTTGATCTTCTCGTTTAAACTCCGATTCGAGCACAAATTCGGTTTGAATAGATCCAAAATCCAAGATCTTTTGATGCCTACAAAATAAGAATCAAATATTAGCATCAAATAACACAAAAAATAAGATAATTTGCAATTAAGTCCAAAAATAAAGATAATGTATGAAATGTGATGCAAATATAGGTTTTATCTATGAACATAATATCAAACCATGCATGTATGAATCAAAATAATACAGTAAAATCATGGTTATCAGTCGTCCCGTTGTACGTCTCGATCGCCAACGAGGTGTAGTGCCGAGGCAGTGGGTCTTGTAAGATCTCCTCTGAGAACTACCTATTGATCCGTTCGGGGGGCGTGACGCTTCAGACTGCTTTTCCTTTCCACCCATCCCGAACGGGCGCCTCGTTAGAAGATGATTCCCGTTCCTGATGCGCTTGGGCTATCTCCGAGGGGGTTTGGAACAGAGCCCGATGGAAGGAGATCGGAGTGGGCGGCGCTTCCCCTTGGGTACCGGTCGGCCTTCGGTTCTACCCCTATATTGAGAGTTGCTCCACTTGGTCTTCTTTCCCCGCTCGCCTATCGGCCGCCGAGGTTGTTGGTTGCGGTGTTGGCTGATCGGCTATCGCCTGTTGTTGTTGTTGCTCCATCATTTTTGCTGCCCTGTGCTTGCACAGGCATCTCCAGCTCCTCTTGAATGAGTGTCACGGTGGTAAGTCGTCCAGCATCTTCCATCTTTTCGGCTCAAATTCAGGTGACGTTCCCACAGACGACGTCAAATATGATCTTGTCTGAAAGTCGAAGGGATGGATGCTGGGGACATGACACTCCTGCTGACCTTCGGTGGACTTCACTCCCGCCTGCAACACAAGCAGTGTCAGTGCTGAGTCAGGGAAGGGGTCCCCGGCGATGGTCCTCCGATACTCAAATCAGTCCCCGATGAAGCAAGAAGCAAAGAGAACTGTAGCGCAACAGTAGAAGTCGCGAGAAAAGCATACCTCCGCCGATGCATGAATCCCCTTTTATATAGGGCTCCTGTAGCGTGTGTGCATGCTTCTTAAAACGAGTACGCTATCTCAAGTTTTCCTTAGGAGACATGTCAATAAAGTGTCCCTGACACAGTACCTTAACGAGCCGAGCATATATCTGAAGTGACAGTGGAAGCTTTTGCCGTACGATCCTCTGTCTGACCATGCCGCTGTCAACGATACTAGCTCCCAAAAGGATGTCGAAGGATATCCCGTTGTGTCTGTTGCTTGGCCGAACGGAATGACCGCTCGGCAGGATTCTAATATATTTGCGTTTGCTACCACACCGAGTGGGATAGTCGCTCGGCTGAAAGTCCCCTGTCCAAGTGCCGTTCGTTGTTGGGCCGAGCGGCATGGCCGCTCGGCCAGAATCCCACTGTCCACCTGCTCTATTGCTTGACCGATCGGGATAGTCGTTCGGTGGGCAGTTCACTATCCGTGTGCTCGGCTAGTGTCGAGTTTGCTACTAGGTCGAGCGAAGGAGCGCTTGGCTCGGCTTCTGCGTGTCTCTTGAGCGTCGGTTGATTACTCCGTATCGGAGACGGTAGGTCGGTGTTTAATCTACGGTCGGAATATGCCTAGACTGTCCATCCATTAACCGTCTTGACTTTGACCTCCATGGACCTCCACTGTGACAGTGGGACGGGACCCCTAACCATCACCGCATCAATTATCTTACAACTGTCACATTTTAACATGCACAAAAGTAATTAATATCTAAAGTTAAACACAAATGCTTGAAATGTCATTAACGATTTATAATGATGCTTATATGTCAGCAACAAGGCTAGTCGATATTTTGCCTTTCATTCACTTGTATTGCTAATATTCCGGTGATGAATATTCAAGGACCTTTTTGAAAGTTCATGATTATGATTTACTTTGGGATAAAGGGAGTCTTAACGGAGCATCAATAGAAAGTAAGGGTGTTTAAGGATTATTATTTTTAGATTTGTCACTCCATATTTCAATAGCAAGAATCACATGAATTGATCCTCTACAAATCTCGATCTCGCTTTCCAGAGCAAGTACAGCAATGCTTTAAAAACCACCAAGTAGTACAACTCGACAGGGAAAACTGAGCCACAGAGCACTGTGCCTTGATGGTCCTCCTCAAGTTCAATGCATGGAATAAAGATCAAGGGACAAGCAGTCTCCCCTTGCTTATCCGTCCTCCCAGAAACCACGTCCCCAACGATTCATCATAATCTCCAAACGAAACTGAAAAATAAAATAAAATAAAACGTACCTTTTATGATTGATTTTGTCCAAGTTTAATCTTGTCTCGAGAACCAACTCGACATGACAGCTGATGTGAAGTTGATGTCTGCCATCCTTACCGATTTTTAATTCCAATGGACGTCCTGTGTGCTGACATTTCCCAGAGGCGAAGGAATCTAAAGTCTAAACCTTCTGTCTTTACAGCTGGAATCCCCTCCTTTTCATCCGCAACCTCCCCCCAATTTCCATCCCTGTACTCTTCTTTCTACCTACAGCGAAGCAAAATGAGTAGTATTCAAGTAGATCAACTCCCATCCCCAAGTGTCATCGAGGGTGGGGGGCGTAGAGGATGTAGCCCATGACAGCACGAGGACAAGGCGAAGGTTGCAATGCTGTGCTGCATGCCCCTTGACCAGTGGTGGCGGTGGGATCCGGAAAGAGACACGCATGGGACGATGATGGCCAGGGGAGAGGAACCTTGAACGTCAAACCATGTCCATGTCCTTGTCCATGCCTAAGAAAACATTTAATAGTGTACTCCATCTTGCATGGAAGCTCCACGTTCAAGTCACGCAGTGCAGTGTATCTGCACAGATATTCATCGAGCAGAATCCCACGCTCCTCGCTTCCTTGAAGCATTAAGCAACCATTTGCCCTGCTTTGCTCCTTCCCCTGTTTATGATTTTCATCTGTCGGAGCTTCCTTCGCATTGAGTTATCTCTCCTCCATTGAAGCTGCAGATGGAAGGCGGATTAAGGGGGCAGCGCCGGGATGAGCTCGGAGCTTCTTCGACCGATCACTACTATTTCAGCACGAGATCGGTCGTGCTGCTGCTGCTGCTGCTGGCGGCGTCCTTGCTGGTGCTTCCGCTTGTGCTGCCTCCGTTGCCGCCGCCTCCCTCCATGCTGCTGCTTCTTCCCTTGGGGCTGTTGGCCTTGCTGTTGGTCTTAGCTTTCATGCCTACGGACGTGCGGAGCATTGCATCGTCTTACTTGTAGATAATTAAGATTTGACCCAATAGATTTTGAGAATCAGAATTAATGGATAGATTTTGTCTTGATTTCTGTCAGAATTTTAATTTCTTTTGTTGGAAATACCTAGATCCACGTTGGGTTCATCCGATTCTCTAAGATATATTTGAGTATTCGATATAATTTCTGTCAAATGCGTGACAAGAATGATCTCTAAAGAAAAAAAAATCTATATATCCAAGAATGATGAAATAAATTTGCCGTTGAATTGAAGGCAATTGTGATATAATGTCCTTGCATTTAATCACATGTTATTTTGCCATGCAAAAATTCATGAATGTACCTTAAAATATATAGACCAAGTTTGAATTTTGTTTGTGACAAAAGATGAATACGTTCGTCTCTAGCGTTCCAGTTAATCTTCTTCGTGCTTGAATAACTTTTTTGTTATAATAATCTAAAGTTGGTAGTTCTTAATTCATCATGTTGGAGTTTTGAAAGCCAAATAAAATACACCAATTGAATTAAGTGTAGAGTAAATCTTGCTGGCCAGAATCTGGTCAGCCAGAAATCTCTATCTCCCAATTAAAATGCATGCATGAACATGCATATAATTAATGTGGCCATATGAAATTACTAAAATACCCATGCATATGCATACATGCATATATTCTAGCTGACCAGATTCTGGCCATTTAACAATACCCTTAAGTGTATATCATGCAAATGTGTTTTATAAAACCAAATGTATTTTATTTTGAGTGTATTATAAATAAAAAAATTACCAATATTTGAGATATTTTTAACATTGTTTGGAATTTTTTAATATTAATTCTAGGAATTAGATGAATTTCGAATTAACAATTCAAATTATTTGATATATATATTTGGAATTATTTTTAAAAATCATTGGAAATCTCAAGATCACTTGATTCAATCTCATTCATAATTAGATTAAACAAAAATGAGAAAAATTAAACATATATTGATTTAGTTTCAAATCAAACCAAATCAAACCAAAATAATTTAGTTTAATTTTAGTTCTTCTCACTAAAACAATAAATCTAATTACCTTCACCCCTATTCAAAAATCTAGTTGTGCATTGCTGATCAATCTAACATATGAAGAGCTCCCAAGCTGTTTCTCATGTAAAATTTCGTATCAAAGGGCTCTTAGGAACCATCAATGTCCTCGATTCAGATAATCCAACCACTATACGATTATTGAGGTGTTTTTGTTTTTTTTTTTCAAAAAATACCTCCAATTGTAACTCAAGGCTGGTTGAAAATATAAATCAAATTAATTAAATATTTAATATTATGTGTATGAATATTGAAAGTTTTTTGGAGGATTTATGGTGGCATTACGCTTGCCCTCAGCTCCCCCGCTAATTCGTCCCAGGACCAACACGGAGGACGTAAATCACGGACGACTACTAGTTTTTGGAATAGTAATTAGCACATAAGGGAGGTATTTACCTCGGCTTTATCGAGATTCGAACCCCAGACCTCATGGTGGCAACACCTCATGCGCTAGCCACTAGACCTATCCGAGGGGACTCTTTTGGAGGATTCATGAATGACTCTTCAGATGATGCATATATGTCATTTATTATTGGTTCATGCATTTGTATAGATATATTTTGGGTATTCTCTATAAATATCATATGTATTTAACAATTCAGATATGAAGAAAAGATAATAAGTAGTTTTCTCCCATCTTGAGTATTATAGTTTTTATATTCTCTGTCTTCTAATAAAGTGGTATCAGAGTACACCATTTGTGTTTGGAGACAAAACTTGAAGGAAAAATGTCGAATTGAACCCCATTTGTTGTTCCATCTCTCACCAAAGAAAATTATGATAATTGGTGCATAAAAATGAAAGCTTTGCTTAGAGCATATGAAGCTTGGGATCTTGTGGAGAATGACGTTGATGAAAATGAGGCACCCGTCAAGAAGAAGGACCAAAAGTCGCTTACCCTCATCCATCAAAGTTTGGATGAAAAGATGTTCAAGAAAGTTGTTACGACAACTAGTTCCAAGCAAGCATGGGAAACTCTTCAAGCTTCATTTAAAGGTGTTGATAAAGTGAAGAAGATATGCCTCCAAACATTGAGAGGAGAGTTTGAATCTCTACGTATGAAGGATTCCGAATCCATTTTGGATTATTTCTCAAGAGCATTGGCTGTCACAAATCAATTGAAAAGATATGGAGATGATATGAAAGATGATCGAATTGTTGGAAAAAATTTGAGATCTTTGGATTCAAGATTTAATTATATCTTGGTTGCCATCGAAGAGTCTAAAGATCTAGACACCATGACTGTTGATGAACTTGCTAGATCTTTACAAGCACACGAAGAAAGATTGATAAAACCAGTCCAAGAATTGGTTGAACAAGCTTTGAAAGCAAAGCTATAATTAAAGGACACAAACTAAGACACATTCAAAGAGGTCGTAGACGTGGAGGATCTCGAGGACAGGGCCAAGGTTGAGGCTGTGGTCATGGAAGAGGTGGACGAGGTGACAAAAACACCTCATATAATAATGAGACGAGTCAAAACTCCAATCAAAGAAGAAATCATGGAAGAGGTAGAAGTCATGGAGGTCATCAAATGAGATATGACAAATCTGAAGTTGAGTGCTTTGCTTGTCATTGTCTTGGCCACTATTCTTGGGAATGTAGAAATAACATGGAGGAGACAAATAATTTTGCGGAGAGAAATGATGCAAAAGAAGATTCAGACCCTACTTTGCTTCTAGCTTGCAAAAATGATTAAGATAAAAATGGGTGTACATGGTATCTTGATTCTGGCACAAGTAGCCACATTTGCGGAAGGAAAAATTTGTTCATGAAACTTGATGAATCAACCGATGGAGATATAACTTTTGACGACTCTTCGAAAGTTCAAGTGAAAGGAAAAAGTACAATTTTAATTGGTTCAAAAGATGGGAGTCATCAATTAATTTCCAATGTATTTTTGTGCTGACCATGAAAAGTAACATTTTGAGTTTGGGCCAATTATTGGAAAAGAATTATGATATTCACTTAAAAGATAAATTCTTGATGTTGAAAGATGAAAGTGGAAGATTGCTTGCTAAGGTGCGCCCATGATAAAGAACCGAATGTTTTTGCTAAATATTCAAAGTGATGTTCCGATGTGTTTGAAATCTTGTTTCAAAGATTCATCTTGGCTATGACACATGAGATTTGGGCATTTGAACTTCGATGGGTTGAAAATGATGAGTAATGGAAGAATGGTGAAAGGATTGCCCTCCATAAACCATCCTATTCAACTTTGCGAAGGATATGTTCTTGGCAAGCAAGCTAGAAAGAGTTTTCCCAAGGAGTCTTTAACGAGGGCTCAACATCCATTGGAGTTGATACACTCGGATGTGTGCGGACCAATCAAGCCATCATCACTTGATAAGAATAATTACTTTGTGCTTTTCATTGATGACTATTCTCGAAAAACTTGGGTGTATTTTTTGAAAGCAAAATCAAAGGTGTTTGGAACCTTCAAAAGGTTCAAATTAATGGTGGAGAAACATAGTGAGTATCAAATCAAAGCTCTCTGGTCCAATAGAGATAGAGAATTCACATATAATGAATTGAAGGTTTATTATGAAGAAAATGGCATTTGTCGTCCTATGACGACTCTATACTCGCCACAATAAAATGGAGTGGCAGAGAGGAAGAACCGAACTATATTCTCAACATGGTGAGGAGTATGTTAAAGAGCAAGAACATGCTGAATAAATATTGGGCGGAATCAGTGTTACACCAAAAGTGTTCACGGTATGATGCCTTAAGAAGCTTGGAGTGGATACAAGCCAAATATTTCACACTTGAGGGTTTTTGGAAGTATTGCCTAGCTATACGCATGTTCATGATGAGAAAAGAACGAAACTTGATGATAAAAGTACAAAGTATCTCTTCATCGGCTATGATCAAAGCTCTAAAGCTTACAAGTTGTATAATCCAAACAATGGAAAGATTGTCATAAGTAGAGACATGGAGTTCGGTGAAGTAGGTGTTTGGGAGTGGAGTACTACAAAGAAAGAGAGGGGATATAGTTCTTTCCTTGATGATGAGGAGGAAGAAAGCATGACACCACCTAATACTCCACCACCACCACCACCACCACCACTGCAAGATTCATAAATAAATGAAGCAAGCTTAAGTGAAGGGTTTCGAAGATTCAGAAGTTTGAGTGACATTTATGATGCCACTGAAGAGGTAAATTTTAGTGATTTTACTCAATTTTGCTTACTAGCAGAAACTGAGCCTGTAAGTTATGACGATGTCGCTCATAATAACAAATGGAGAAATGCCATGAATGAAGAAATCAAGGCAATCACAAAGAATGATACATGGGAGCTAATATCATTACCGAATGACAAGAACACAATTGGTGTGAAGTGAGTGTACACTACAACAAATATAGCTTTTTGCGGCGCGCAAATATGCTATCCACGGCGTGCATTGCGTCCTGTACAATGATAAGCTGTTGAAAGTCTAAAGATATCCACGGCGTGCAATAAACGCTGCAATTGACGTAATCGCGACGTGCAATGCATGCTGTTGTTAGTGTCATCAATGGCGTACAATAAACGCTGCAATTGAAGAATTCGCGGCGGACAATGCATGTTGTTGTTAGGGTAATCAATGGCGTGCAATAAACGCTGCAATTCAATTATTCGCGGCGTGCAATTCATGCTGTCATTAGTGTTATCAGTTTGCAATTGAAGTATTCACGGCGTGCAATTCATGCTGTCATTAGTGTTATCAGTTTGCAATTGAAGTATTCACGACATGCAATGCAAGCTATTGTTAGGATTATCAACGACATGCAATGCACGCCGCAATAGATAGTATTCACGACATGCAATGCATGCTGCCGTTAGAGTTATCAACAACATGCAATAATATACACAAAACGCAGAAACATAATGTGCAAAAACATAAAATGTCAACACACAAAATGCAGAAACAAAGACAACTTGCAGAAACATAAAATGCACCACACTTAACATAACATAGCAAGAGTTCACTTAGTAACATGATTTGGATCCAACAAAAATGTATGACTTTCAAATAAGTAGAATCTATCTCACTCACACAAAACTACAAGTTTAGACAACCATGCTACTGTGCTTCCTAGTGCATCGTCGAGATAAAACATTTCATCATTTGGTCGTATCAAGTCTACCTTCTCCACCATAACTTTATCAACCCAAACCTTCCAACAAGATCCTCCAAGAGGAATGTGATGCACTTTTGCTTTTGGATCTGTGGATGCAACTCGACCTTCTGCAACAACTCCCTCACCACACCAATGAAGTAACTTACATTTATGATTATCATGGACAACTTCACTATTCACATTCTTCAGTTTTGCCTGCATATAGTTAAACAATATAAAATTATTAATATGACATGATGCTTAAACAATGAACTTTTGGTTTATAAGGCATACAATTTGAATATAATTACCTGAAATTGTTTTGCACCATTGATATCAATATCATTCCCAATACCGCTACTAATGCCACCACTAGCAACCTAATTTGACACACAAATTATGTCAAGTAATGTCATCATGTAATTAAATCCAATAATTTAACTATACATACTTAACTTATTTTATCTAATGATGGTTAATTTACTAACCTGTTCTTCATCATTTCATTGCCTCATACTTTGGAGAAACATGGACCTCATTTCTTGCATTTCTTGTTGAAAGTTATTCATCATACTTTGAAGTTGCTTAATAGTTTCATTTTGTTGAATGCAAGCTCCAGTTTTTGATGGTGTAATTCCAAAGCCCAACCCACGCACTCTACCTCGAGCTTCCTTGCCAAATACAATGCTAATTGCGTCATCGGCAATGCTAGTTGTATTTAAAGATTCAGGTGGACATTCTTCTATTTTTCTCTATCAAATAGAACAAACAGATAATTTTTTAGTAAATAACAAATTTTTCTAACGCTTTACAAAATTCAAAGAGATAGTTTTATTACCATTTTCTCTCCAACAGCTTCACTACTAGGTTGCACATTTTTTTTCTTGTGAGCCTCAATCCAAACTTTTGATCTTGTAATTGGTGTATCTGCAGGACATTTTTTTCCCTTAAGTATGGAACATATAGAATATAAAAAAATCATTAGAAAAGAAATTTAAAAGATGTATCATTGCTTAAATAAGAAAACTTTAAAACAAACTATCCATAAAGTTGTATAAATAATAATATTTACCATCATGTTGGCCAAACGGGCATAACCTCTCCGGCTCATTGTTAGAGTGTATACTAAAAGCCTAGCTTTTGGTATGAACATTTATCTAGAAATAAGAATCACATTGGTCAAATGTCTACATTTATGATAAATGTAGTTGCTCAATTAATTTATATTGTAGATAACATGGTGTGTGGTGTCACACACAGAAGATCATGTTATCGGTTCCTTATAAATTATAAACAGTGGCTCACGACCATGATGGAAAGGAACAAACCATTGGAAGGTCGTAGTGTAATTAGGTGTTAGTTTATCTTAACTATATAATTACACTAGTACACTTAGAGTGTATTGAGTAGGACCATTTGAGGTCGTTTCTTTTATACTGACTTTATAAAGAAACAAAGACCTCGGTTATTATGGAAGTGTGTGCTCTTAATCCTAATATAATAACAAGCACATATATTTGATATTTATTTCTTTAATTTATCAATGGGTGAGATTTAGTTCGATGAATCAATAAGCTCGATAAGTTGGGAAATGATATCACTTATAGTGTGTGTTGTTGATTATAGAAGGAAACTGTGTCCTAGTAATCTAGGTTGAGAATGTCCCCAAGAGGAGCTCATAAGGATTGTCATGTTAAACCCTGCAGGTGGACTTAGTCCGACATGACGATGAAGTTGAGTGGTACTACTCTTGAGCTAGATATTAATTAAGTGAGTTGTCAGTAACTTACTTAATTAGTGGACATTTGTTATCTTAAACACAGGGAGACTAACACACTCATAATAAGAAGGAGCCCAAAATGTAATTTGGGATTGGTGCGGTAGTTCAATAATAGTTCTCTAGTGGAATGAATTATTATTGATAAAATTAAGTTGTGTGTTCGGGGCGAGCACGGGATGCTTAATTTTATCGGAAGACCAAAACCAATTCCTCCTCTCGGTCCCTATCGTAGCCTCTTAATTATAGAGTACTATACCCACCTTCTTACCCATCCTATAGGGGCCGGCCAAGCTAGCTTGGAGACCAAGCTAGGGCCGGCCATGGGTATGTTCATGGGTGAATTCATGTGGCCGTCCCTATTAAAATAAAAAGGAATTTTAATTTTAAAATTTTTCTTATGTGGATAATATAATTTAAAAGAGAGTTTAAAAATTTAAATCCTTCCTTTTATAAGATTCTACAAAAGATTAAGAGAAGAGTTAAAATCTCTTTCCTTATTTGTAGATTAAAAGATTGATTTTAATTTTGGTAAAAACTTTCCTTTTAATTATATTCATGATTTAAAAGAAAGTTTAAAAATTAAAAATTCTCTTTTATTAGTTTCTACAAAAGATTAAGAAAAGATTTAATATCTTTCCTTATTTGTAGATTGAAAGGAGATTTTAATTTTTAGAGATAACTTTCCTTTTTGGAAATTATCCACATGTTTAAAAGAAAGATTTTAATTTATAAAATTCTTTTTATTAACCAATCATGAAGGGATTAAAATTATTGGAGAAATTTTTATAAATTTCTAGAAACAAATTAGGAAGTTTTAATTTTTGTTTTAATTAAAACTCTCCTTGTTTTGGGGAAAGAGTGGCCAATATTATAATTTGAAAAGAGAAAATTATTTTAATTAAATAAATTTTCCTTTTCAATGGCAAAAGAATTAAGGAAGTTTTTATTAAATTTTCCTTATTTGCCCAGACCAAGGATTATAAAAGAGGGGGTAGAGGAGGCTTCAAGGCTAACGATTCTATTCTATTTTTCCTCTCTTTTCTCCTTGGGTGTGGCCGGCCCTTTCTTTCCTCTCCTCTCCTTTGTGTGGCTGAAACCTTCTCATGGTGGAGATAGCTTTGGTGGCCGGATCTAAGAAGGAGAAGAAGGAGAGAAAAGAAGCCTCTTTTCTAGCATCCCTTGGAGCATGGTGGTGGTGGCCGAACCTCTTCATCCTAGGAGAAGTTTTGATGGCCAAAACTTGTAAGGAAGAAGAAGGTGCTTGGTGGTTCTCATCTCGGAAGATCGTTGCCCACACAACGTCCGAGGTTAGAAGAGGAATACGGTAGAAGATCAAGAGGTCTTTCTAAAAGGTATAACTAGTAATTTTTGTTTCTGCATCATACTAGTTATTTTTGGAAATAATACTAAATACAAGAGGCATACGATTCCAGAGTTTTGAATTTATTTTCGATATAGTGTTCTTTTGTTTTTCTTTCCCTTGTGATTTGATTGTTCTTTTCGGTTAACCTAAAGTTATTTTAGGAAATTAAATATTAGCTTTCCATAAAAGGTTTTGTCTAGTCGGTGGTGGTTGCTCCCATATCCAAGAAGGCCATGTGCCTCGCCACGTCAGTACTGGGAACCAATTAGGGAAATTAATATTTAATGGAATTAATAATTTAAGGTGATTTGGGTCGAACGTGTTAAGTTCCACAGGAGACCCAAGTCAAAACCTAAAAGAACGAATAGATTAAGTTTTGGATCAAACGTGTTAAGTTCCGCAGGCGATCCAAAATTTAATTTAAAAGAACACATGGTAGCTAGGAAAAGGTTCAGACCTTTGTACAAAATTTTTGTACAGTGGAACCTCTAGGTTTTCCGAGTAGCAACCAACAATTGGTATCAGAGCTAGAGTTTTGCCTCTGTGTATTTGGTATTAGTTTAATTATGCACATGTCATACATAATTTAGGCAGGTTAATAGTAGGATGTGCTAACTTTGTGGATGCAGGATCCAACTATTATGGATTATAGTTATTATGTGTGTGATTGGACCCTTGGATATGTCAAGGGCATTTTATTGTGTGTGCATGATTGTATTATAAAATACAGCAGGAGCTGTATTTAGTTTTATTAGGATTTTATTTTTGATCTAGTTACATGTACATTCCTTTTATGGAATATAGGATCGATGGATGTAAATTTTATTTTATGTTCGATCTAGTTTACATGTACATTCCTTCGAGGAATATAGGATCAAAATGTAAAATTCTATTTATGTCGCGGATCGAATCTTGCAAAGCGTGGAACTTTCTAAGGACCAGAGGCGCAGCGGATCTAGGAGCAAGATGGATGCGACAGCTAGACCCGGTGGCAGTGGCCAAATATGGCAGCAGCTTGGGATGACAACACACGGAGGACAACAAGAGATAAAAGCCATAATAGTTGAAAATTTGATTTTCTATTTATTGCTTTTATATTGTGCTGTGTGTGCATGTTAGTTTACATATTTAGTAGGCTAGCATAATTAAAATTCCTCATTTATAAATAACTAAGTGGGAGAGGGATTTTTAAGTAAATCCCATGGTCTCCATTACTGGTTTGTAAGTGATGCAAACAAGCTTGAGCGTTGGCTCTGAGTGCCTTCCTCCATAACGGATGAGCTTGTTTGTGGATCACTAGAACAGACTTCCATTTTTGGATGACTATAGGAAGTTAATTAAGAGCGTGTGATCTTCCCCAACGGAAGGGGCATAATCTTATTAATGGACTTAGTGTCAAGTAATGGTATACACTTAGACACATCTAATAGTATCCTCCCCATCGGAGTCACTGCTATTGTTTGTGTGACCAAATGATACCAACTATTAATTTTATTTGTCAAAAAGTTAGGTTGACAAGATAATAAAATTAATGGGTTAAAACCCTCCTTTTACAAATGTTGAATTTGTATACGTCCACACTAACGTGGCATGCAAAATTCACGGTGTTTGAGGTGTTGGTGAATTTAAATAATATTGTTTGAGGAATCAATATTTTTTTAAAATTCAAAAGTTTTTGACCAAATATTTGATCAAAGACAGATCAACTATTAATTTTATTCGTCATAAAGTAAAGTTGACGAGATAATAAAATTAATAAATAAAATCTCCTCTTCGATTTTGTATACGTCCACACTATCGTGGCATACAAAATTCATGGGGATTTTTAAGGAGTTGATCTTGACCAAGTATTTTTGTGATTCTTAGGATTTAAAATGTTTATCAATCCCCTAGTAGTCATACTATAAGAAAGACTTAGTAATCCCAATTGTAATGATTGGAAATAGGACTTGGACATTAAGGTAGACTGTCTTCTTAGAACTAAGAACAATATAGGTGTATTTAATTCATTAGTTGAAACATGTTTAGTGGTGTTATCTACCAGAACCTGGAGTGTAGATACAGATGCCATTAATCATGTCCGCAATTCATTGCAGGGTTCCAGGAAACCCAGCAACTAAATGAAAATTAAAACACCGTCCACATGGGCACTATTGTAAAAATGGTAGCTGTTGCAGTGGGAGATGTTTATCTTTTGATAAGAACAAAACATGGATTTTTGAGTAATTATCTTTACGCACCAAGTTTAGAAAGAACTAGTTTTCAGTTTCTAAACTATTCAAAGAACTTGATATTCTGCCTCTTTTAATAACAAAGTTGTTATTAAGAAAAGAGGGAAGTTATCTGTTCTGGTACGTTGGTTGGCAATTTATAAATCCAATAACTCTCACTATGCAACAAATGGAAATTAGTAACACATCTTCTAACTTTAAGAGAAAGTAACCTTCGAAAATGAACCAATTATATCTTTAGCTTCTAAGGCTAGGTTATATTAACTTGAGTAGGATTCATTGGTAGCTGATGAACTTTTGGGTTCATTAGTAGTGGAAATCTTTCCAACCTACGAGTCTTACTTGGAAGGAAAAATAACCAAGAAACTTTTAAGTCTAAGGGGTATGGAGTCAAAGATATATTGGAATTAGTTCATTCTGATTTGTGTGATCCTATGAGCATCCAGGCAAGAGGTTGTTTCAAATATTTCATCTATTTTATAGACAACTATTTGAGATACGGATATATTTACTTGATGTGCCGCAAGTCTAAGTGCTTTGATTAGTTCAAAGAGTACGAGGCTGATGTGGAGAAATGACAAAGTAAAAGTCACTATGGTAAGAACATAGTGGCAAGTACCTCTTGGGAGAATTTAGGAGTCACTTATCAGAAGTAGGGATTCAATCCCAACTAACTGCACCTGGTACACCCCAACAGAATGGTGAAGAAAAAGGAAGGTATAGGACTCTTATGGAAATAAGTAGATTGATGAGTTATTTAGAATATTACCAAAATCATTTTTAGGATATACTCTGGAAACGGAAGTGAATATAGTACCTTCCATAGTCAGAACTCTCTACTCATATAGAATTGCTGAATAGGCATAAGCCTATTTCGAAGCATATTCGGATTCGGGTAATCCAGCATATATGCAGAAGAGAGACAATGATAAGTTGGACAGGAATTCACTTGTTTGTGGGTTATCCTAGTGAAATGAAAGTAGGTTTGTAGTCTTAAAAATCAGAAGGTCATTGTTAGCATCAATGACCGATTTTTAGAAAAGGACTATGTAATAAACCATGTGCCCATAAGAAAATTTGTTCTTAAGGAAATATTAAAAGACATGTCTAATCTAGTACCAACTGTACAAGATGAGATATCACAAGGAAACTGTAACACGTATAACAAATGATACACAATTGCAGAAAGTGTCTTGTCGTAGTGGGAGGGTTGTTAAGCAACCTAAAAAGATTCATGTTTTGGGAGAGTTTTTGGACTCGATCCCTGGAGGACATGAACCTGATCTCCGGACATATGACGAAACACTCCAAGATAAAGATGCAATATCTTGGCAAAGAGTAATGAATAACAGAATTAGAATATATGTATTCTAATAAAATCTGGAAGCTTGTAGAACCACCAAATGGTGTAAAAGCCTTTGGGTATAAAAAGGTCTATAATAGGAAAAGAGGGATAGACAGGAAGGTAGAAACTTTCAAAGCAAGGCTAGATGAAAAAGGAAACTTTTTCACTGGTAGCCATGCTTAAGTCTATCCGGATTCTTTTATCTATTTGGTAAGTGGATGTCAAGACAGCATTCCTTAATGGAAGTCTTGAAGCAAGCATCCATATAAAGCAACTAGAAGGGTTCATTGCAAAGGGCTAAGAGCATCTTGTGTGCAAGCTCAATCAGTCTATGGACTGATACAAAGCTTCAAGGTCTTGGAACATCCAGTTTATCAAAGTAATCCAGACCTTTGGATTCATTTAGTAACTGGATAAGTCTTGTGTATACAAAAGGTGTGATGGAAGCGTGGTGGTATTTCTTGTACTATACGTAGATAATATTTTTGGTAGTTGGAAACAATATCAAAATGTTATCAGAAGTAAGGGTATAGTTGTCCAAACAATTCGATATAAAGGACTTGGAAGAATGTATATATTCTTGAGATCAAAGTAATAAGGGATCGCAAGAAAAGAATATTTTACTTATTCCAAGCTTCATACATCGGAAAAATCCTTGCTCGTTTTAAGCATGCAAAACTCCAAGAAAGGTTTCTTACTTTTTAGGATGGAGTAACTTTATCTAAAGATATGTCTCTGTAGACATCAAAGGAGATAAAGGAAATAAAGGCAGTTATTTATGCTTCGGCTATCGGAAGCCTAATGTATGTTATGCACGAGATCAGAAATCTATTTTACCAAGGGTATAGTTAGCAGATATCAAAGTAACCCTAGACAAGGACATTGGACTGCAGTAAAACATATATTAAAGTACCTTAGAGGCACTAGAGATTATATGCTAGCTTACAAGGCAGTTAATTTGGTCCCTATGGGTTACACGGATTTTGACTTCCAATCGGATAGGGACAATAATAAGTCGACCTCGGGTTTTGTGTTTACTTTAGGAGGAAAAGTCATAACTATGGAAGAGTGATAAGCATAGGTGTTTTTTCTGGACTCCACCATAGAAGCTGAGTATATGGCAAGCCTCTGAGGTAGCCATAAAAGCTGAATGACTTAATTACCTCAAGATAGACTTAGATATGATTTCTAGTTTGTCCAAAGATTATTACAATTTATTGTAATAATAATGGTGCAGTAACAAACTCGAAGAAACCATGAGTCTATAAGGCAAGAAAACACAATAGAGCGCAAGTACTACCCAATACAAGAAATTGTATAACGAGGAGAAGTTGTTGCCGCCTAGATTGCATCAGATGATAACCTAAGGTCCTTAAGGCAAGAGATTTTTGAAAGGCTTGGGAATCAGATGTATGGCAGCAGATATGGCAGCTTAGTCTTTTAGTATAAGTGGGAGATTCTTAGAGTGTATACTAAAAGCCTAGCTTTTGGTATGAACATTTATCTAGAAATAAGAATCACATTGGTCAAATGTCTACATTTATGATAAATGTAGTTGCTCAATTAATTTATATTGTAGATAACATGGTGTGTGGTGTCACACACAGAAGATCATGTTATCGGTTCCTTATAAATTATAAACAGTGGCTCACGACCATGATGGAAAGGAACAAACCATTGGAAGGTCGTAGTGTAATTAGGTGTTAGTTTATCTTAACTATATAATTACACTAGTACACTTAGAGTGTATTGAGTAGGACCATTTGAGGTCGTTTCTTTTATACTGACTTTATAAAGAAACAAAGACCTCGGTTATTATGGAAGTGTGTGCTCTTAATCCTAATATAATAACAAGCACATATATTTGATATTTATTTCTTTAATTTATCAATGGGTGAGATTTAGTTCGATGAATCAATAAGCTCGATAAGTTGGGAAATGATATCACTTATAGTGTGTGTTGTTGATTATAGAAGGAAACTGTGTCCTAGTAATCTAGGTTGAGAATGTCCCCAAGAGGAGCTCATAAGGATTGTCATGTTAAACCCTGCAGGTGGACTTAGTCCGACATGACGATGAAGTTGAGTGGTACTACTCTTGGAGTTAGATATTAATTAAGTGAGTTGTCAGTAACTTACTTAATTAGTGGACATTTGTTATCTTAAATACAGGGAGACTAACACACTCATAATAAGAAGGAGCCCAAAATGTAATTTGGGATTGATGCGGTAGTTCAATAATAGTTCTCTAGTGGAATGAATTATTATTGATAAAATTAAGTTGTGTGTTCGGGGCGAGCACGGGATGCTTAATTTTATCGGGAGACCAAAACTAATTCCTCCTCTCGGTCCCTATCGTAGCCTCTTAATTATAGAGTACTATACCCACCTTCTTACCCATCCTATAGGGGCCGGCCAAGCTAGCTTGGAGACCAAGCTAGGGCCGGCCATGGGTATGTTCATGGGTGAATTCATGTGACCGTCCCTATTAAAATAAAAAGGAATTTTAATTTTAAAATTTTTCTTATGTGGATAATATAATTTAAAAGAGAGTTTAAAAATTTAAATCCTTCCTTTTATAAGATTCTACAAAAGATTAAGAGAAGAGTTAAAATCTCTTTCCTTATTTGTAGATTAAAAGATTGATTTTAATTTTGGTAAAAACTTTCCTTTTAATTATATTCATGATTTAAAAGAAAGTTTAAAAATTAAAAATTCTCTTTTATTAGTTTCTACAAAAGATTAAGAAAAGATTTAATATCTTTCCTTATTTGTAGATTGAAAGGAGATTTTAATTTTAGAGATAACTTTCCTTTTGGAAATTATCCACATGTTTAAAAGAAAGATTTTAATTTATAAAATTCTTTTTATTAACCAATCATGAAGGATTAAAATTATTGGAGAAATTTTTATAAATTTCTAGAAACAAATTAGGAAGTTTTAATTTTGTTTTAATTAAAACTCTCCTTGTTTTGGGGAGAAGAGTGGCCCCATTATAATTTGAAAAGAGAAAATTATTTTAATTAAATAAATTTTCCTTTTCAATGGCAAAAGAATTAAGGAAGTTTTTATTAAATTTTCCTTATTTGCCAAGACCAAGGATTATAAAAGAGGGGGTAGAGGAGGCTTCAAGGCTAACGACTCTATTCTATTTTTCCTCTCTTTTCTCCTTGGGTGTGGCCGGCCCTTTCTTTCCTCTCCTCTCCTTTGTGTGGCCGAAACCTTCTCATGGTGGAGATAGCTTTGGTGGCCGGATCTAAGAAGGAGAGAAAAGAAGCCTCTTTTCTAGCATCCCTTGGAGCATGGTGGTGGTGGCCGAACCTCTTCATCCTAGGAGAAGTTTTGATGGCCGAAACTTGTAAGGAAGAAGAAGGTGCTTGGTGGTTCTCATCTCGGAAGATCGTTGCCCACACAACGTCCGAGGTTAGAAGAGGAATACTGTAGAAGATCAAGAGGTCTTTCTAAAAGGTATAACTAGCAATTTTTGTTTCCGCATCATACTAGTTATTTTTGGAAATAATACTAAATACAAGAGGCATACGATTCTAGAGTTTTGAATTTGTTTTCGATATAGTGTTCTTTTGTTTTTCTTTCCCTTGTGATTTGATTGTTCTTTTCGGCTAACCTAAAGTTATTTTAGGAAATTAAATATTAGCTTTCCATAAAAGGTTTTGTCTAGTCGGTGGTGGTTGCTCCCATATCCAAGAAGGTCATGTGCCTCGCCACGTCAGTACTGGGAACCAATTATGGAAATTAATATTTAATGGAATTAATATCTTAAGGTGATTTGGGTCGAACGTGTTAAGTTCCGCAGGAGACCCAAGTCAAAACCTAAAAGAACGAATAGATTAAGTTTTGGATCAAACGTGTTAAGTTCCGCAGGCGATCCAAAATTTAATTTAAAAGAACACATGGTAGCTAGGAAAAGGTTCAGACCTTTGTACAAAATTTTTGTACAGTGGAACCTCTAGGTTTTCCGAGTAGCAACCAACATTGTTTTACCCTCATTTCTCTAAATTTGGCGCTCTTCTCCTGAGAATTAAAAGATAACCAACAAGGAAAAATACAACCATGAGCAGTAACAATCTAAGAAAAAATTCATAGTAAGGATACAGATTCTAAGATATTCAAAAATCTAAGAAAAAATTCTAGCATTCTGTTTGTTAATTCTTGACAAATCTCTATCTTCATTTCACTCTTCAATTTTGCTGCACGCTATTTTACAAGAAAAAAAAGCATGCAGAAAACTGAGGCCCAGCTGGCTACCACCAAGCCAAAAAAAAAAGCGTGCAGTTTTCTGCTGCAGTCTGAGGCCCAGCTGGCTACCCTGCACCAAGCCAAGAAAAGCTTGAGCAGCTACAAGTGAGGCAAATCTTCTCAGAAATTTGTTTTTTTTTTCAAGTTCTTGTTACCTAAATTCTTAATGAGTTGCTTGTTGTGGCTAATGAGAGAATTTTGTTGGATTTGCATTGCCCTTGTCCACTGTTTCAGTTTTCCTCTGTCGCTTGCTTGAAATAAACCATGCTTGCAGTATATGAATGGTGATTTGGTGGAAAACAACATAGAGATTAGATTGTCACACATATCATTCACATGTCTTATTTATTCAAGTAAATGCACTGTGCACTAACACGAACTACTACCACTCACACCTTCCATGACAACTATGGTAAATTCCACTATGCTCACATTAATCTGCTCAAGTTAACAAGGTGGAAATGCAGTAATGAGACAGCATCCTTATATAGGCTTTAGATAAAAAGTGAATGGAAATGCACTCCAAAATTTGAGTCCTCACTAACAGATCAAAGAAATAATATTTTTTTAAAAAAAACTTACTGATGTGGTAATGTAACTCTAACCTATAGTGTGACTAGGAGAAAGTTTCTGAAATCAACACCAAAAATCTTATATTGACTAATATGTGGTCCTATATAGAGAAGCTAGAAGAGATTCCTAACCATCTCATCTGCACAAGGATGTCACATGTATAGATATCATGTTTTGTGTCTGTGCCACCAAAAATAAGGAAAACAACTGAAAAACACTCACGTGAGGGTCAATCATCTTGCTAGAGTATTCATCAAACAACACAATTAACTCGTTCTATGAACATTTGGATATCATGTATAGATATCATGTTTTAAAGTTATTAATATGAATTAAATTGTTGAAATAGAAGACTCATTTGGATAAGTTTTTTTTTAATGTAAGTTTGAGTTTAGTTCGGGTAAGTAGCAGTCATGCCGAGATACATCAAGGAGCCTTAACATTCTAGAAAATGAATGAGTTGGAGTCCTATTAACATTCCTGAGTTTAGTTCATGTGGAGAGGCTGATTTGGATTACAATGCAGTAGTCAAGTATGAGATAGCTTCTAAATGGGACAAAATCAAATTCGTAACAGAATTACTACAAATGGAAGAGAGGTTAGAATATATAGTTAACCAAAATTACTACAAATGATTAAAGTAAGAGAGCATATGATACTACTTACTGATTTTGGTCCATAACAGTGAATTAATACTTACTTGAAAGGAAAGTGACAGTGTCTTCTTTACAAAAATGTCCCACTGATTTTGGTCCATAAATTCGGGCTTCAAAAGGCTAAGATCTCGTGAAGCTGCTTGACCAGTATTAACTTCTCGTATAAGTATCTGCAGCCTGGACTTTCTATCACGCCACAACTTACCTAACTTTTGAAAGATTGTTTTCTTTTCCCACTCCTCAACATTAAAATGTAGCTGTAAAATAAAAGCATGAATATATGACTAAATTTTGTTATAGAATTGGAAAATAATAATTCAGTGATAGATGACATTACCTGAAGACAACTCCACATTTTACTTTTCAAATCTTCATCTACGTCATTCCATCCATCCAATGTATATGGAACAAATTCTTTTACCATACAACCAAGAAAAGATGCATACTTCACCGAATTATCTCCAATTGGTTGTCCGAACTCATTACGCTCTAGCACTTTGGGATTTTGTTGGCCACTAACCAACATCAACTTTGATGAACCTCGTCCCTTTTTCCCATCAATTTTACTGTCATCAACCGACTCTTTACCATGCAAAGGTTGTGAAGAATCAGAGGCAGTGTTAGAGTCCATTCTCGATAGTTGATTAACAATTTTTTCCTACAAAATAGCATAAAGAGATGTTGAAATGCATAAGTGTACTTATTAAAATAAACCAAGAATTAAAAAAGGATTACAATATATCACCTGAACTTCAACTATAGATTCTCTACTGCGTTTTTTGCCCATTTTTTTCATCATTTGAATGCTAAATAATGACCTGATAAAATATGTAATATGACATGATGAACCACTGAAATATTGTAAACTAGAACAAAAATATATTGCAAAAGTAAATAAACAGTAGTGGAGTAGAATTTTGTTTTCAGACCACGAGGAAAAACCAAGGAGGGACTAAATAAAAGTAACTAAAAGGATAACATGCACGAGGAAAAACATGTTTTCAGACCACAGATGGAAAACCAAGGAGGGACTAGAATTTTGTTTGGATCAAAGAGATTCATTGCTTACCTACTTTGCAAGGCTGCAGGCACGATCTTAATTCGCTTCTTGGAACATGCTCACAAGAGAATATGCATATTGAATTGTGAAGAAACAATTCCAAAAGCAATAGGCTTTAACTGCAAATAGAGGTCAAAGGATTAGACTAAGATACCTAAATCAAAAAATGATGGTGAATATTAAAAACCCTAACAACATATCACTTCTTTGCATTCCTTTATCCTACTCTGTAGGAGATTCCAAAAATATTGAATAAGAAACACAAAAAAAAAATCAGAAATAGATGAATTTCAAGCCGCGTAGTGAATGAAAGAAGATTCATTGAATGAGTTGACGGGGGTTGGAGGTTACGCGCTAACTCCCACACTACCATTACGCCCTTACTCTCTTAAAGGCTTCAGATGGCTCGACTGGTCTACTTCCTGCTTGAAGTCAAGTGAAGATGTGGCATCAGAGTCCTCCTTCCTACCTATAGTGTGCGTGTGTGGGTCTATCTTCTACTAGTAGAAGCTTATTCGAGCTTGCTTGTAAGCCCTTCTAGAATAAGATTCATGTCCACATCTCTTCCTCCAAGATCCCCTAATGGAATACTGACCTACTCTCGATGTACTGCTTATTCACCTTCCTGGGATCACAGCTTTTTTGACTTCTAAAAAAAAAACAAATATGATCTTTGGGTGGACACAGTGCCATTGGAAAAGTTGGTATCTTCATGGATTGAGGGGAGAAAGCAGTTGCGATAGATCGAATAGTGGCAGAAACACAATTTGATAGATGAAGGTTCTGTGAGTTGCGTACCTGGAAGGAACGGAGGCTTGTCAACGACAAGGAGGAAGTAGGTGTTCGCTGAAGAGGGCTTCGACTGGACGAGCGAGTGGCTTAGCGAATAGGTTTACGTGAGAGAGGTTCGCGTGATTTAGTGGAGGGCTTCGGCGGAGAGGGCTTTGTTGAAGAGGGCTCCGGCTAAGAGAGGATGGGAAGAGATGTTCGGCGGAGAAGCTTAGGGTTCGGCGGAGAAGCTTTGGTGGAGGGAGTTGTCGTGAGGAGGGGACGCGAGTTAGGTTTTTGCGTGAGGGTTTTCGCACGAGGGTTCGGGAGATTCGGGAGGTTCGCGCGAGGGTTTTCAACGCAAAGAATAATTGTAAATTTGGTGGAATTGTTTTGGTGGTTCGGGAGATTCGGGAGTGAACTATTTTAGCGGAAAAATAATTGTGGAAGTATTATTTTTGTATAAAAAGTTTGCAAAAAATTAGGAAGGGGAGTTGTTAATTTCAACGGAAAGTATTAAAAAAGTTTGAAGATTATTAACGGTGTATATTATATGCTGTTAGAATTTTATAATATTTATTAGCAGCATGCAGTTTTACACGCCGTGATTTATATATGTATAATAATTATTAACAGCGCGCTACGCGCGCCGTTAATATTTAGTTTTAACAGCGCACTTTGCATGCCGTAGAAAAGTTTATTGACAACGTTCTATTTCTGCACGCCATCATTTGTATAAATATTATATTATTGGCAGCGCACATAATTAGGTGCGCCGTAAAAACTATTATTAACGGCGTGCTTTAACTGCACGCCGTTGATGATGCGCCTCGGAAAGTCACTTTTGTTGTAGTGGTACCAAATAAAGAGAAATGCGCAAGGCAAGATTGAAAAATACAAACCAAGATTGGTTGCCAAGGGGTACAAGCAAAAGACTGGAATTGACTATGATGAAGTATCTGCATCCATTACTCGCCTTGAAATAATTCGGTTGATCATTTATATTGCAGCTCAAAACCATTGGAGATTTCATCAAATGGATGTAAAATTCACATTTTTGAATGGAGACTTGTAGAAAGAAGTCTATATTGATAAACCTTTGGGTTATGTAGTGCCCAACGAAGAAAAGAAAGTGCTAAAATTGAAGAAGGCTCTCTATAGCTTGAAGCAAGCCCCTCGTGCTTGGAATAACATAATTGATAAATATTTTCGAGCAAATGGTTTTATCAAGTATCCACATGAACATGCTCTCTATGTAAGGAATGATAAAAATAGTGATATGTTACTTGTTTACTTGTATGTGGATGACTTAATATTTACAGAGAATAATTCAAAGATATTTGAATATTTCAAGAGAACTATGATAAAGGAGTTTGAGATGACGGATATTATCATAATGTCCTACTATCTTGGGATTGAAGTGAAGCAATGAGATGATAACATATTTATTTCTCAAAAAGGATATGCTAAAGAAATTCTCAAGAAGTTTGATATGAAAACTTGCAAGCCGGTTGGGACTCCCATAGAATGCGGAATCAAGCCACACATGAATCAAGATGGTGAAAAAGTTTATCCAACTTTATTCAAGAGTCTTGTTTGAAGCTTGAGGTATCTAACCTGTACTAGATCGGATATTTTTTTTTGGCGTTGGATTTGTGAGTCATTACATGGAAGCTCCTACTACTTTATATTTGAGAATTGCTAAAAGAATTTTTTTCTACATCAAAGGTACAATTAATTATGGTATCTTGTAAATTTTCTTGTACGACTTTAATCTTGTTGGCTATTGTGATAGTGATTGGGCAGATGATATTGATAGCCAGAAGAGTATTACCATGTTTATTTTCTTTATGAGGAATTCAGTTTTTACTTGGAATTCTAAGAAGTAACCTATTGTGACTCTTTCTACTTGTGAAGCGGAGTATGTAGCTACTACTTCTTGTGTTTGCTATGATGTTTGGCTAAGGAGTTTGTTGAAGGAATTCAATTTGTCACAAGAATATTCGATGGAGATTACTATTGATAATAAATCCACAATTGTATTGGCCAAGAATCCGGTGTTTCATGAAATGAGCAAGCATACAAGGTATCATTTTATTCGAGATTGCATATCGAAGGAAGAAGTGAAGCTTGAGTACGTGAAGTCACAAAATCAAGTTGTCAATATCTTCACGAAACCGTTGAAATTTGATGTTTTCAAGAAGCTGCATTTTTACTTGGAGTAATGAATCTCGTTTAAGAGGGGATGTTGAAAATATAAACCAGATTAATTAAGTATTTAATATTGTGTGCATGAATATTGGAGGGTTTTTGGAGGATTCATGAATAACTCTTCGGATGATACATGTATGTAATTTATTATTGGTTCATGTATTTGTATATGTATAGATACATTTTAGGTATTTCCTATAAATATTCTATGTATTTAACAATTCAAGTATGAAGAAAAGATAATAAGAAGTAGTTTCCTTCCATCTTAAGTATTATAGTTTTTATGCTTTCTATCTTCTAACAAGGCTGTCCAGAAGTCATATGGGTGCTTAACTACTATCTCATCTAATCTATAATAAATCGTTAAGATGTTTTTGAATAACACTTTGATGCTTCTAAAACATTTTGGTCAATTGCATACAGTGTAGTACTATACTTATGATCTCAAGGCTAGCTTCCAAACTCATCTATACCTTCACATCACCTTATCTGACTTTCGGAGGCCCATCAAGGTCTTTAAACAACTCTTCAATGGCCCTCCCACATTGGGAGATCTTCAAAAGAGTAGGATCACAATTATTTGTGTTCTAGACAACACATTTGACCTACGATTACAATCATTTACTAGATTTATCGAATCCAAGTTTTCTCTGTCTAGTTAAGTAATTGATATCTAGCATGCAGAAACGTAGCAAGGAAGTAGACGGTCTTCTTCAAGTTACAGTCCCTTATTTTTAGGAGAGAACGTGAGATTATAGACAACATTACGTTGATGTTCTAAGCAAGAAAAAAACTAATGGATTCAACCATTAGCCATACGTCTTTCTGAATACTTGCGTTGAAAGGAATTGAAAATTCTTTAGGTGCATGAAAGGGAAGAACATTTAAGTCATGTACATGAACAGGTCAGGCTAAGGCTATCTTGACCTTGGATGAGAAGCAACCAGAATTGGCATTCAATTAATTCTTATTTGCAAGCTTCACTGGCAATTATATCCATTCAATCCCAATTCATGGAATGGAGGAGGCTCTAATCACAAGCAATCAGAAAGGAAGCTATACAATGCAACTTTGAACAGTCCTCCCCATGCAGCTTAGACAACCTTTCTCAGGGAGTACTCATATATAAGGACTTTGGCAAAACCCTGGCTGAGTTCTTGTGAGTTCTCATATTAATTATCTTAAATCAAACTTTTATTTTAAATTTTATATTTTACATAAAAAAATATTAGTTATCCCACTCATTCTCTAAATATGCATTTCATAAATAGTAATTATAAAAAAATATTAGTTATCCCACTCATTCTCTAAATATGCATTTCATAAATAGTAATTATAAAAAAATATTAGTTATCCCACTCATTCTCTAAATATGCATTTCATAAATAGTAGTTATCTAAATTTAGGGAATGAATTTCATTCCCTAAACGTTAAAATAATATTTCTCTCTCCTCCCTCTAATAATAAAAGATTTCTCTCTCCTTCATTTAATAATTAAAAACTATAAAAGAAAAATAAAAAAAATAAAAAAATAAATATATGATAAATTATAGGAAAACTAATGCGTTATATAGTAAAAGTGGATATCTAAATTTAATGAAATATTTTTTTTTATCCTAAATTTTAAATTTTGAATGAGAATTCTGATACGGATACTCTAACACTAAACTCTAAACTCTAAACCTATAATCTAATAATCTTAGGCAATATATATTTTAAGTTTAGGCAATTTATCGAAATATGTCGTTTATAATTCAAAGTTATTAAAAGACCGATGCTTATATAATAATAATTATTTAATAAAAATTAGTGCCCCCCTCTGGCATTAGTTCTTTTACAAAATAGTTATTATTAAGGCAGAAACCAATTCAATAATCATCTTGCATTGCTAAAATTATTTACTTGATCAATACGAGACCTTAAGTAGAACATATTAAGTTTTTCCATGCCTACAAAATTTATGAATAATTTGATGTCAAGCAGATTCGTTAACTACTTGTGCCCTATTTTAAAATGAACTCGTGCCTTCAAAATTTAAGATTTGGACTATCATAAATCTTCAAATATATATCCTATAACTATTTATTTGATACACGTAATATTATTTGTCCCTGGAAATACACATTTCTAACCCAATTATCTCTGGAGCCTCTTTTGGTCCGCATGGTATTCACTCCTTGAACCCCAACTAACGCTCCAAACCTCCATTCTATATGACTATATATATAATTAAGTTGACCATCGTTCTCTTCCTTTTTAAGTGGACCAGGTCAAGTCATTCTGAAGTTTGATTTCAGTCAACCATCATCACTGGTGTTTTCCATGCACTCCATACTCTACGGCGTAGACCTCCTACCGAACTCTCTTGCATGGTGCACCTTCACTGGCTCATGATCTGGTGACACAAAGTCTTGTGTCTTTGCCACCACCAGTTAGGAGCTAGTCTAGTGCACGGCACGGTACTGGTGAGGAAGTAGAATGGCAAATATGACTATAAATATGCCTCCTCGCTGGTCTTTGGCTCTCACTCAGCCAGACAGCCTTCGCCAGTGAGTAAGAGAGAGAGAGAGAGCATGGCTTTCCATTGCACTCTCCACCAATTCTTCGGCGTAGCGCTCCTTGTTTTGCTCATCGTTCGGCCCTCTAATTCCGCCGGGAGCAGCAAGGCAAATGAAGTGGATGGGGGCAGCATTTCTTACAGGGCGTTAAACCAGAGGCACGAGTCGTGGATGAGAAAATATCACCGTAACTACCATAATGATACAGCAGCGCAAGAAAAGCGTTTCAACATCTTCGCAGCCAACATGAACTTCATCGACTCCTTCAACAAAGGCAACCACAACTTCTCACTGAAATCTAACAACTTCACCGATATGACCAACAAGGAATTCACGGAGAGTTATACCAACTCGAGGCTCTCGCACTACTTTCGTTATGGGAAGCCCCAGCCCTCGCCCACGAACTACAGTTATCAACCTCCAAATGGCATTGACTGGCGGGACAAGGGCGCCGTCACTGGCGTCAAGAATCAAGGGGCATGCGGTGAGCATTAACGTAACTATATATATATATATATATATATATATATATATATATATATATATATATTCAATTACTTTCATGCGTTGCTCATTGTTTGCAGTTGATCGCTTGCAAATAATTAAACAGGTTCTTGTTGGGCGTTCGCTACCGTCGCAGCAATAGAAGGCATCATTCAGATCAAAACAGGTAAGCTAACAGCGTTGTCAGAGCAAGAGCTCGTAGACTGTGTGCCACCGCGAAAGGGGCATAAATCATGCGACGGCGGCTATGTAAAGAGAGCTTTCAACTTTGTGATCCATAACGGGAGTCTGACAACTGAAGACAACTACCCGTACAAGGGAGTTCCTGGACCTTGCAATTTCACTCTGAATTCTGCTTCTGATCTGACTCAGGCTAGTGGTGTTACAATAAAAGGATTTAAGCAGGTTAACAATGATGAGACGGAACTTTTGAAAGCTGTGGCCAGGCAACCGGTCACAGTCTCTGTCGCAATAAACACTACTATCTTGCAATCTTACAGCGCTGGTGTCCTCACTGAAATTGGTTGTGGATCTGATATCAACCATAGCATGACGGTGGTGGGCTACGGCACTGAGAACGGCACCGACTACTGGCTCTTGAAGAACTCGTATGGGCCTGATTGGGGGGACAGCGGGTATATAGAGATGGCTAGAGGTGTGAATGGAGGAATTTGTAGAATCACCGAGGAAGCTTTCTACCCGGTTATTGACTGATACTGCGCAAAGAAGAGATGGCTCGATAACAGATCATTGTACTAGTCTAAGTAATAAAAAGAAAAGAGTATTGTAATAATTATTGGGTCTCAATTTGATTCGGCTTAATCATCTTTTATCCCCTCCCCTACCCATTAAACTCAACGCAAGAACGTTGAATTTGATTACTAGTATGTTGAAATGTTATCTGAATAATGACTTAGTGATATGTGAAATAATTTGCTATAATTTTATATTAAGCTTGTTTTATTGCTTGAAAAAGATATTATATTGTTTTTAAGAATTATATGATCAAATAAAGTTTTATCCAAAAAATATTGCATATTAGCATCTGCCTTTAGAAGACTATCCAACCCACATCACTATAGGTAGACATAGCCACGTAAGGACTATCCTAGGCTATAACCCGGCCTTATGTGGCTTCTCTTCATTAGAATGTACGAATTTAAATTAGTAAATAATAATTATATAATATGATATTGAATTAATTGAATTATCGAACACGAAGTGAAGATACTAATTTAAAATCAGATTATGGTCAAACAAAATTCATAGGGTAGGTGTGAAGGTAAGGTGTATGTTGGTCTAAATCAAAGTTGATTTAAATTTGATTTGATAAAGTTACGATTAAATCAAATTTAATTGAATTAAATCGATTATTAAAAGAGTTAGGAAATATCTCAGAAAATATATTACTTTCTCTTTTTATTGTATATGAAAGTTATAGTCTATTTTTATTATTATTGTCTACATAAATTTTATTAGGTACGAATTGAACATGAAATGAAGATGCTGAATTAAAATCGGATTGAGATCGAACAAAATTTATTGGGTAAGTATAAAGATAAAGAATATACTGGTTCAAATCTGAATTAATTTGGATTTGATCTAGGCAAGACTAAAATAAATTTAATTGAATTAAATTGATTTAACATATTTAAAATGAGTTAGAGAGCGGACCATCGTCGATGAGGTGTGTGTATATATATATATACACACACCCCTCACCGATGACAGTATGCTCTCTAACACCATGTCAACGTTCAGGCCTTTTACCATGACTTCTAAATTTTCAACGTATTCAATAAAAATTTAAAATTCTATCAAATATAGGAAAAAGTGAGATGATAACATGTTCACATGAAGTGAACTCAGATTTATTAGCAGATTCAACCAACTCAATATTAGCCCAGCCCATCTCTCATTCCCGGATCTGTTCCTAACTATAAACATGTAAGTCTATGAGATGATTGTTGATATAAAAAAAAAATCATATAAATAATATTACTTTTGAGATAATAAAGTATTCTTTTTATACCTTCCCAATTTGTTCAATGGGTGCACTGACAAATATGATTTACTACAAAGCTAGGTAATATCAGATCGTGTGATAGTAACATATTATAAGACTCCAACAATGTTTCGATAAATTTAAGGATCAGACTGTAGATTTATATTCTAAATGCATGATAGACGAATTAATTAAATGCGGTAAAAACTTACAGCGATTTCCCGCAGATCCGCAATCGGCAATGGCGAAACTTGCTGTCGGAAGAGCGATCACAAGATCGGAAAGCCCTCCGCAATTCCACAAACCAAATCCCACCGTCTTGGATATTCACCTCTTACTCTCTTCTCCAACGCACCCTGATTATCGTTCTTGATCCTTGGACGCATCCCCTTTATATAGGGAAATAAACCAGGGGCATAATGAACCTTTTCTAGTATGAGTAGTGGAGAACATGGGTTACGTTCCCATATCTCCACTCTCCCCATTTCCAACATCTCCCACTCGTCCAAGGTAAGTCACTAAGACTAGTTCATTCAGGTAAGTCACAAAGACTTAATGAGTCACATAGACTATTAGAGAGTTTGGTCACATAGACCATATGAGAACATCCAATCCATATTTAGATAAAATGGTTCGTGCGACAGCAAGCACACTGAGCGATAGTTGCTAAGAAGATTGTTACACCTTGACTTAGTCGCTCGTTGAGCAATCAATGCTAATAAAGTTGTTACACTTTGCTTAGCTGCTCAAATAAATTAGAGACACACTCTTCATGACACTTAGCCACTTTCCTGGTGGCACATAACCTTTATCCAGGATCCATCCAATCTTCAAGTGACACACAGCCATTATCTTGAAGATATCCATGTCTTGCTATTTACCCAGATTAAATAATTTTCATTTACATCGATATGAACATCTCTAATCCCTTATAATGACCATTATGTCATGAGCATGTTCCACATCCTATATTCACATTCATTTCCGTACATAACAGAAATGGGTTGACCAGTGAATAACAACAAAAGATGTAAATATATTTAATCTTCCTTTTTAGCTAGAATCTATTCATTTTAATCAGTCGCTTTCCTAGTTATGCTCCATAGACCGAATCATCCATAGCCATAGGACGCTAAAGTAGCAGACACTGATTAAAACTTCAAGTAAACAACTAAATAATCACTAAGGCAAAAAATTGAGATTAACATATAATCTCAAAGGTCTCACATAGTAGAGAAACAGAGATTCATTCTCCTACTACCTTTATCATCGCAATAGCACATGTAGTATGAATCACATGCTACGATGTTATTCTCTTTACTAAAAAGAGCGCATGTTGTCTTCAAATTTAACATCGTACAGATTTTGATCTAGATATACCTAATGTCTAATCCTAAATTCAACATATGAATTCTAATATGACTTTTAACAGGTTCAGTAAATGGTGGGTTCATTTACTTAGATCATTATTTACACATAAATGATCTCATCTTGACACAATTATCAAGGCGACCTCAACTTATGAATCTATCTCTAATTTCATAATTTCAGCTACGTAAGCTGTTTCATAAGTAACGGTCTTACCCCTATTTGTACTTAACAAACAGAGATGATTGTCCATGTGAGTGGACCAATCTCCATTTGCCAACATGCTCACCGAGATCTTATATGAATGTAATAAATACAACATATACAGTGAATAAATTATGACAAATTACACAATCATAACACAAAGTCTGATTATTATTTCAATATTGTTACATTCTACGAAGTCCCAAAGACTTTACATGTTCTTTAAATGACTCTTTAGCCATTGGCTTAGTAAAAGGATCTGCAAGCATAATACGTGTAGGGACATACTCAAGGATGACTTTTCTTTTAGCCACAATATCCCTTATAAAATTATATTTAATTTCTATATGCTTGCCTTTGCTGTGATATTTGGGATCCTTTGAAAAAACTATTGCAGCTTGACTGTCACAGTAGACAGTTACTGGACTCCCACTATCCTCAGCAATTTTTAGATGCTTCAGAAACCTTCTCAACCAGACTGCTTCTTGCACAGCTGCTGAACATGCCACATATTCAGCTTCCATAGTCGACAAAGCTACACAAGCTTGTTTCTTGCTGTTCCAGGAGATGGCGCCACCATTCAGCAAGAATGCATAGCCTGATGTGGATTTTCTATCATCCAGGTCTCTAGCCCAATCTGCATCTGAATAACCTTTCAGACTCATATCTGATCCTTGAAAACAGAGACAATAATCCTTCCAGTGTCTCGGTCCTGGGTTTGACTGGAAGCGACTGACCAAGCCCACAATATAGCTGATATCGGGACGTGTACACAACATAGTGTACATCAAACTACCAATAACACTGGCATATGATTTTTTATTCATCTCAGCTATTTCCTCTGGAGTTTTAGGACACATACTCTTGCTCAACACAGTACCTTTCACAATAGGTGTATGTTCTATGTTGCAATTAGACATGCTGAAATGATGTAACATCTTATTTATATAAGACTCTTGTGACAAACCCAAAAGTCTTTTAGAACGATCTCTTATGATCTTCACCCCTAAGATGTATTCAGCTTCTCCCATATCTGTTGTACCAAATTATGATGACAGCCACTTCTTGACTTCATTCACATATCCTATGTCATTTCCAGCTATCAGTATATCATCAACATATAATGATAAAATGACATACTTTCCTTTTTCCCTTTTCAGGAAAACACAATTGATCCTGTCCGAACGCTAAGTCGATGGACGCTGGGGACGTGGCGCTCTCCGCTGTCTTCGACTGGCTGCACGAATCTCCAACAAATCTGCAAGGAAGTCGAGCCGGGAAGGGGTTCCCGGTGACGACCCTCCGACGCTCAAGTCAGGCAAGAGGAAAACAATGAAGTGGCTCCAAAGATGAGAGATCTCGTACCTCCGGCGAAGTCTGAGGGCTCTTATATAGAGCTGTGGGGAGGCTTATGCACATCTATCGAGGCGTACACGTGTCCTTTACCATACCTTAGTATGGGCTTACCAGAGAAGCATGCCTGACACCATACTGCTACAGTCCGAGCACCTCTCTGATGTGACAGCAGAACATCCCGTCATAGGATTCTGCGTATGACTTGGTCGTCGTACATGCCTGTTGTCAGAAGATGTTCCTCAATGTCCCCTTGTCCTTGTCTCTTCTTTCCCCGAGCCGAACGTCCATCCGCTCGACAGGCATCGGTCCTACTGGGCGTAAGTATCGGTCCGACCGGGTGCTCGGCTGAGAGTGTTTCTTCAGAGTAATGATGCTTTATGCCTCGGCCGAGCAGGCCACCCGCTCGGCCCGACGACCCTGTTTACCATGAGCGTCAGAAACCCAACTCCCCGTTGGGTTGTCTTTGATTCCACCCGGACCCATTCGGCCGGTCGACCCAACCCGTTTCCGATCGGCCAGAACTCATGCTGACCCTTTTGACTTTTGACCTCCACGTGGCGTTAACTCCCCTCAAGAGGGGGTCCCCCGACCTTACTGCCGGATCACTTGCCTCCCCTTCAAGTCTAGTCGAAGGAGGCGATTAGTCCGACTGACTGGACCGCCAGTCACGCCGAGCGGCGTCTCTGTGCAACTACCCTCCGCTCGGCCCCTACGGGGGTAGCTATAACGTCAGTCAACGCCAACATTCCTCGGATCTCTTCGAAATTTGTGTCAATCTTCGACATTAAGGCCGGGCATGCGCTCATTAAATGCACTCCAGTGACCAAATGCCACGTGGCGTTGCTGCCGTCATCTTACGACGACGGCGCCGCGGGTGACGAGGCCGAGGCGGTTTAAAATGGACGACCTGATGCGTGCTCCGGTTCCCGTGACCTGCATCCGACGGTGGAGGGCGCTCGGGTTCAACCCTATAAAGCCTTCGCCTTCTTCCTTCGCCGCATTTCTGCTTTCGCATGCCCAGAAGCTTTCTTTGGTGTTTCAGTGCTCCGGCAGCTTTGGTTCTCCTTTTTCCGGCGATTCCGTGTTCCTCGTCGATCCTCATTCTTCTCTGTAAGGTTCTTCTTCTTTTCTATCTTTGGTTCTTGTGTTTTCTTTGCGTTTCTTTCCCGAGTTTTGGTCCTCTGGGCACTGTTCCGTTTGTCGTCTTCTTCCTTCTATCATCTGCTTTTCTTCGTCTTTTGTGGTTTCACCCATTCAGACAATGGCTAGTTCCTCTCAACCTCAAGACCCAGCCCTCGGCCCGTGGTATACCACCATGGAGTCGCGCTTCGATCGGCGCGACGTCGATATTCTAACATCCCCTCTGACTTTGAAATTATCTTACCCTCACCCTCCGCTCGGCTGCACAAACCGCCGCGCGGAGCTTTCTGTGTTTTCCGTGACCAGTTCGTAGCCGGTCTGCGCTTTCCAGTCCATCCCTTTATCGTAGAAGTTTGTAATTTTTTCGGCATTCCGCTCGGAAGCTTAGTCCCTAACATCTTCCGCCTTCTATGCGGCGTTGTTGTCTTGTTCAAAATCCACAACATTCCCCTCCGATCGAAGATCTTCTACTATTTTTATTATCCTAAACAGTCCGAGCTGGGTACTTACATGTTCCAGGCTCGACCCGGGTTAGTCTTCTTTAATAAACTGCCCTCTTCCAATAAACATTGGAAAGAGTATTACTTCTATCTCCGTCTCCCCGAATAGGCCCCTTTCCGAACCCAGTGGCAGGTCGGACCACCAACCTCCCCTGAGCTAAAGAGGTTCAAGACCCGACCGGACTATCTTCACGCTGCCAACATGCTAGCCGGTCTGAAGTTCAACATCAACAAATTTCTACCCGAAGGAGTGATGTACATATTTGGCCTGAATCCGATCTGGACCCCCCTCCCGAGCGGCTTCGGTAAGAATTTTACTTGTGCATTCGTCTTGATTGCTAACTGATTTTCTCTTTTTTCCTTTGCAGCGGACATTGCCATGGAGTCCGTGATGGCCAGAATTTTGAAGAGGAAAGCGGCGGCGCTCGAGGCCGTAGCTGCCAAAGAGATGGAGCAATTGGGCATCACCCCGGTCGGCTCTAACGAAGGGGAGAGCGGGACTCACGAGGAGTCGGCTGCTCAAGTCTCCGCCCGGGATGTGGCCAGAGACGCCACCCCTAGCAGGGGGCCAACTATCGAGGAGGAAGGCTCCGCTCAGGAGGAAGAGCGCCCTCTCCGACAAAAGAGGCGCCGAACAGAGACACCGCTTCGCTCGGCCACATCCGCGGTCCAGCCGTCTGAACGGACCACCGCCGATTCTCGCGGCAAAGCCCTAGCGATTGAGGTGATTTCGTCCGATCGGACTCCATCTTAGCTGGATGCGTCCGCGGACCCCCTCGAGGCCATTCCTGTCAGCGCTCTTCCGCCCGCTCCCCGCCAAGTCCAACGTTCGACCATTTTGCCCCAGTTTTCTGCGCCGGCCTCCGATCCTTCCCTAGCTTCCGCTCAGACGACTCCCGGTCGGCACTGTACCATCAGGGTCTCCCTGCATGTCCCCACCGAAGAGTTGATGCCCGAGTCCGATCGGCCGACCGCGCCTGAGCACATGATCACCATGAAGGGGCCCCTAGCCGAGATGTGGGCCGACGCTCGGGTGCGTGTCGCAATGATTCCACTCGGCAATCTGGCCAATAGCCACATGCAGCAGGCCACTGGGGTAAGTGTGTTTTCTTCCGAAGTTTTTTATGCCATAATTCCGATCGGCTATTAACATTTCTATTCATGCCAGATATGGGTAGAGGAGATCGCTGTCTCCAATCGTCTGGCCATGGTGGACGAGAAGCTAAAGAGGTTAAGGAGTTCGGGCGGCGCGCCCTCTCAGGGTCCTTCATACGCCGAGCTGCAGAAAGAGCTCAAGAAGACCCAAGCTCTGTTGGTGGCTGAGCAAAAGAAGACGGCCGGCCAAGCCCATACTCTGGCTGAACTTGAACGACAGGTCAAATCCCTTGACCGGAAAATAAGCCTTACCACTGATCAGAAAAAGACGACCATCTCCGATCTGGAGAAGAAAAATGTCGAGGCGAGGGGCCTGGAGCAACGGGTCAAAGAGCTGATGGAGCAGCTGGACGGCGAGAAGGCGAGCCGCTCGGCCGAGGCGATTAAACATAAAGATGAATTGAAGACATTGCAGGAGTCTCTCGAAGCTTCCCAAATTGCCTTCAGGGAATATCAAGAGGTGGAACCTGGCCGAGTCACAACCCTGAGGATGAAGCACATCCGCTCGACCGAATTTTCAGAAAAAGTGTGCGAGCGGATGTATAATGCCTTTGAGCTTGCCATCACAACCACAACGGACTACCTGAAGTCCAAGGCTCAGCTCCCTGACTCCGCCAGCATCCCGGCCCAAGACTATGCGGCGCTCCTCAACACCATCCCAAAGGACCTTTATGATTTCCTGGAATGAAGGCATTTTGTAATTCGGCTGTTCGGCCAAAGCTTCCTTTTTTTGTAATTCAGCTGCTCGGCCTTGATTTTTCTAATTTCAATGAAAAATTTATCTTTGTGCAACTTCGTTTTTACTTTACATGCTTGTGGGTGATTGATCGGAGCCTATGACACACAACTCGGCCGACTAGGCCTCCCGAGCGGGCGTAGGTGGCATGCGACTTGTCCCTACTTTCCCTTGCCGCTTATCTTCACGCGTCTTTCGTTCCGGCTAGAGGGTTTATAGTCGCCGGTTCGACTCTTCGATATTTAACGTCGGAGCTCGACGGTCTTCCGACCGAAGGGTTTATAGTCGCTGGTTCGACTCTCGATTTTTAACGTCGGAGCTCGACGGTCTTCCGACCGGAGGGTTTATAATCGCCGGTTCGACTCTCGATTTTTAACGTCGGAGCTCGACGGTCTTCCGGCCGGAGGGTTTATAGTCGCCGGTTCGACTCTCGATATTTAACGTCGGAGCTCGACGGTCTTCCGGCCGGAGAGTTTATAGTCGCCGGTACGACTCTCGATATTTAACGTCGGAACTCGACGGTCTTCTGGACGGAGGGTTTATAGTCGCCGGTTTGACTCTCGATATTTAACTTCGGAGCTCGACGGTCTTCCGGACGGAGGGTTTATAGTCGCCGGTTCGACTCTGGATATTTAATGTCGGAGCTTGACGGTCTTCCGGCCGGAGGGTTTATAGTCGCCGGTACGACTCTCGATATTTAACGTCGGAGCTCGACGGTCTTCCAGCCGGAGGGTTTATAGTCGCCGGTTCGACTCTCGATATTTAACGTCGGGTTCTTCCGGCCGGAGGGTTTATAGTCGCCGGTTCGACTCTCGATATTTAACGTCGGGTTCTTCCGGCCGGAGGGTTTATAGTCGCCGGTTCGACTCTCGATATTTAACGTCGGAGCTCGACGGTCTTTCGACCGGAGGGTTTATAGTCACCGGTACGACTCTCGATATTTAACGTCGGAGCTCGACGGTCTTCCGGCCGGAGGATTTATAGTCGCCGGTTCGACTCTCGATATTTAACATTGGAGCTCGACGGTCTTCCGGTCGGAGGGTTTATAGTCGCCGGTTCGACTCTCGATATTTAATGTTGGAGCTCGAAGGTCTTCCGGTCGGAGGTTTATAGTCGCCGGTACGACTCTCGATATTTAACATCGGAACTCGACAGTCTTCCGGCCGGAGGGTTTATAGTCGCCGGTTCGACTCTCGATATTTAACGTCGGAGCTCGACGGTCTTCCTGACGGAGGGTTTATAGTCGCCGGTTCGACTCTCGATATTTAACGTCGGAGCTCGACGGTCTTCCGGCCGGAGGGTTTATAGTCGCCGGTTCGACTCTCGATATTTAACGTCGAAACTCGACGGTCTTCCGGCCGGAGGGTTTATAGTCGCTGGTTCGACTCTCGATATTTAACGTCGGAGCTCGACGGTCTTCCGGCCGGAGGGTTTATAGTCGCCGGTTCGACTCTCGATATTTAATGTCGGAGCTCGACGGTCTTCCGATTCGACTGACGATGCCCCATACTTGCGCCAATTTTCCAATTTTTTACTCCTGCATTTCAAGTATACAGCCGAACGGAAAGTATACAGCATACATTACATTGGCGCACCTTTCACCCCGCCCGGTAAGGCTGGAGGTGATTCGCGCTCCATGGTCGGTCCAGTTGTCGTCCGTCTTCATCCTCCAGATAATAGGCACCCGAGCGGAGCTTTTCGATGACTTTAAAGGGGCCTGCCCAAGGAGCCTCCAGCTTGCCAACGTCCCCGACCGGCTTTACTTTCTTCCACACTAGGTCGCTGACCTAGAATGCTCTAGGGATCACGCGCTAGTTGTAGTTTTGCTTCATTCTCTGCCGGTACGCCATCAGCCGGACGGAAGCCTTGGCTCGCTCTTCGTCGATCAAGTCCAACTCCGCGTTCCTCCGCTCGGCATTGTCATCATCATAGTTCTGGATCCGTATGGACGCTACGCCGACTTCAATCGGGACAACTGCTTCACCTCCATACACTAAATGGAATGGCGTGACGCCCGTTCCCTCCTTTGGAGTTGTGCGGATAGCCCATAGGACGCCCGGCAGCTCGTCCACCCAGCTTCCTCCCATATGGTCGAGCCGAACCCGAAGAATGTGAAGAATCTCCCGGTTGGCTACTTCGGCTTGACCATTGCTCTGGGGATATGCCACGGAAGTAAAGTGTTGTTCGATGCCATAACTTTTGCACCATTCTTTGAGCTGCTTCCCGACGAACTGTCGCCCGTTATCAGATATGAGCCGGCGGGGAATGCCGAACCGATAGATTATATGCTGCCATATAAACCTTTTGACCATCTGCTCGGTGATCTTGGCCAGTGGCTTGGCCTCCACCCATTTGGAAAAGTAGTCGACCGCCACTAGTAGAAACTTCCGCTGACCGGTTGCCATAGGGAACGAACCTACCATATCCATTCCCCACTGATCGAACGGACATGATACTGCAAATGCTTTCATCTCCTCCGCCGGTCGGTGGGAGACATTGTGGTACTTCTGGCAGGAGAGGCACGTCGCGACGGTCCGAGCGGCGTCTGCTTGTAGGGTTGGCCAGAAGTAGTCGGCCAGCAGGATCTTCTTGGCCAGCGATCGTCCGCCCGGATGGCCTCCGCAAGATCCTTGGTGCACCTCCTGGAGGATGTACTCCGCGTCCTCCGAGCTTACACATTTCAAAAGTGGGCGGGAGAAAGCCTTCTTGTAGAGTTGGTCTCCAACGAGCATGAACTGGTCGGCTCTCCTTCTCAATAGCTGGGCTTCCTCCCGATTGGACGGGGTCGCACCTGAGCGCAGAAACTCCATAATGGTCGTCCTCCAATCGCTCGGGAATGCGAGGCCCTCCATCCGGTCAATGTGCGCCACCAAGGATACTTGCTCAATTGGCTGCTGGATGACGACCGGTGATATTGAACTTGCGAGCTTGGCTAACTCATCTGCCGCCTGGTTCTCTGCTTGGGGTATCTTCTGGATAATGATTTCTCTGAAGTGGGTCTTGAGCTTTTCAAAGGCCTCGGCGTAGAGCTTGAGCCGAGCGTTGTTAATCTCAAAAGTGCCTGAGAGCTGCTGAGCGGGCAGTTGAGAGTCTGAATGGATTGTCACCCGACCGGCTCCTACATGTCGAGCTGCCTGCAAGCCGGCTATGAGGGCCTCATGTTGGTTGCTACTCGGAAAACCTAATGGTTCCATTGTACAAAAATTTTTGTACAAAGGTCTGAACCTTTCCTAGCTACCATGTGTTCTTTTAAATTAAATTTTGGATCACCTCCGGAACTTAACACGTTTGATCCAAAGTTTAATTTACTTGTTCTTTTAGGTTTAGACTTGGATCTCCTGTGGAACTTAACACGTTCGATCCAAATCACCTAGGTTATTAATTTCATTAAATATTAATTTCCAGAATTGGCTTCCCGGACTGCATGGCGAGGCACATGGCCTTCTTGGATATGGGAACAACCACCACCGCCTAGGCAAAACCTTTTAAGGAAAGCTAATATTTAATTTCCTTAAATAACTTTAGGTCAACCGAAAAGAACAATCAAATCACAAGGAAAAGAAAAACAAAAGAACACAACATCGAAAATAAATTCGAAATACTAGAATCGCATGCTCTTGTATTTGGTATTTTTACATGAAGATAAAACTAGTATGATGCGGAAATTAAATACTAGTATACTTTTTCTTTTGCAAGCAAAAACCTCTAGGTCTTCTACCGTATTCCTCTTCTAACCTCGGACGTTGTGTGGGCAACGATCTTCCGAGATGAGAAACCACCAAAACACCTTCTTCTCCTTTCTTCAAGTTTCGGCCAAGCACAATGCTTCCAAAAGATGAAGATCTTTTTCCACTAACCAAGCTCCAAGGGATGCAAGCTTTCTCTCCTTCTTCTCCAAGCTAAGATCCGGCCACCACTTGATCTCCTAGAGAAAGAGGAGGTTCGGCCACAACAAGGAGAAGAGAGATCTTGAAGGGGCCGGCTACACCAAGGAAGAAAAGAGGGAGAAGAATAATAAAAGTTGTGTGTCATGAAGGCACCCCAACCCCCTCTTTTATAATCCTTAGCTTTGGCAAATAAGGAAATTTAATTACAATAAAATTTCCTTAACTTTCCTTGACATGAATTAATTAATAAAAATTAAACAAAATTTCCTATTCCTTCATGTCATGGCCGGCCACATCATTAAGAGCAAACAAGACTATTTCAATCAACAATTAAAATTCCTTATTTGTCTTTGGAAATTTTAAAAAATAAAATTTCCCTTTAAAATCCCTTCATGGTTGATAAAAATAAATTTATATAATTTTAATTTTTCAACATGTGAATAATTTACAAAGAAGAAAAATAAAATATCTTTCCAATCTACAAATATGGAACGAGATCTAATCTATTTCTTTAATCTTTTGTAGATCCTTTTAAAAGAGATATTTTAATTTTTAATCTCTCCAATAAATTCTATTTTTCACATAAGAAAAATTTAAAATTAAAATTATTTTAAATTTAATGGGGGCCGGCCACCTAAGCTTGGGTTCAAGCTAGGGCCGGCCACCCATGAACCAAGGCTTGGCCGGTCCTAGCTTGATCCTCAAGCAAGCTTGGCCGGCCCCTACATCATGGGTATGAAGGTGGGTATAGGTGGGTATAGTACTCTATAAATAAGAGGCTACGATAGGGACCGAGAGGAGGATTGGTTTTGATCTCTCGATAAAATTAAGCATCCCGTGTTCACCCCGAACACACAACTTAATTTTATCAATAATAATTCATTCCACTAGAGAACTATTATTGAACTACCGCACCAATCCCAAATTACATTTTTGGGCTCCTTCTTATTATGAGTGTGTTAGTCTCCCCGTGTTTAAGATATCGAATGTCCACTAATTAAGTGAGTTACTGACAACTCATTTAATTAATATCTTAGTCCAAGAATAGTACCACTCAACCTTATAATCATGTCGGACTAAGTCCACCTGCAGGGTTTAACATGACAATCCTTATGAGCTCATCTTGGGGACATTATCAGCCTAGATCACTAGGACACAGTTTCCTTTTATAATCAACAACACACACTATAAGTGATATCATTTCTCAACTTATCGTGCTTATTGATTTATCGAACTAAATCTCACCCATTGATAAATTAAAGAAATAAATATCAAATATATGTGCTTGTTATTATATTAGGATTAAGAGCACACACTTCCACAATAACTGAGGTCTTTGTTCCTTTATAAAGTCAGTATAAAAGAAATGACCTCTAATGGTCTTATTCAATACACTCTAAGTGTACTAGTGTAATTATATAGTTAAGATAAACTAATTCCTAATTACACTACGACCTTCCAATGGTTTGTTCCCTTCCATTTTGGTTGTGAGCTACTGTTTATAATTTATAAGGTACTGATAACATCATCTTCTGTATGTGACACCACATACTATGTTATCTACAATATAAATTAATTGAACAACTACAAACAAACGTAGACAATTTGACCAAATGTGATTCTTTATAAAAAATAAATGTTTACAAAAGCTTAGGCTTTCAGTATACACTCTAACACCTCATACTCTGCTTCATTATTTGTGGCTCTGTAGTTCAGCCGGACGGATAGGTGCATCCGTTCTTCTTGGGGAGAGAGTAATAGCACACCAATCCCGCTCCCGAGTCGAGTGGACAATCCATCCACAAATATTTTCCACATAGCTTCGGGCTCGGGATTTTGCACTTCGGTAACAAAATCTGCTAAGGACTGCGCCTTTATGGCCGAACGGGGTTGATACTGAATGTCAAATTCACTTAACTCCGTTGTCCATTTGATGAGTCGTCCGGACGCTTCTGGGTTCAGCAGTACTCTTCCCAATGGGCTATTCGTCCGGACGATGATTGTATTTGCTAGGAAATAAGGATGAAGTCTCCGAGCGGCGAGGACCAAAGCAAAAGCCAGCTTCTCGAGTCCAGTGTAGCGAGATTCAGCATCTTTTAGAATATGGCTCAAGAAGTACACGGGTTGTTCTTCACCGCTCGTCTTCACTAATGCCGAGCCTACTGCCTGCCCGGTTGAAGATAAATAAATACAGAGCGGCTCACCTACAGCTGGCTTCGCTAGCACGGACAAGGAGTTCAGATATGTCTTCAGCTCTTCAAACGCCCGATCGCATTCCTCGTCCCAATGAAACTTAGTACCTTTGCGTAGGATCTTGAAAAAAGGGAGACTCCGGTCGGGCGTCTTAGAGATGAACCTTGACAATGCAGTTATCCGCCCGGTCAGGCGTTGTACTTCCCTTAGATTTCTTGGGGGCGGCATATCTTGCAACGCTTTTACCTTGCTGGGATTCGCCTCTATGCCCCGCTCGGTCACTATATAGCCCAAGAAACGCCCGCCTTTTGCTCCGAACAAACATTTCTGAGGGTTTAGCTTGACTCCATACTTCCTCAGCGTTCGGAAGGTCTCCTCCATGTCCGTAAAAAGATCAGCCGCTCGGACGGACTTGATGAGAATATCATCCACATACACTTCTAGATTGCGTCCGATCTGCTCCTTGAATACTTTGTTCATCAAGCGCTGGTAGATTGCTCCCGCGTTCTTCAGTCCGAACGACATTACATTGTAACAATAAGTGTCGTCGGCTGTGATGAAGCTGACCTTCTCTTGATCTTCTCGGGCGAGCGGCACCTGATGGTAGCCCTGATAGGCATCTAGCATGCATATCAGCTCGCACCTGGCTGTGGAGTCCACCAGTTGATCAATCCGGGGCAGAGGGTAAAAATCCTTTGGGCATGCTTTGTTGAGATCCCGAAAATCAATGCAAACCCTCCACTTGTTGCCCGACTTGGAGACTAGCACTACATTTGCGAGCCAGCTCGGGAACTGGACCTCCCTTATATGGCTGGCCTCCAGGAGCTTCTCGACCTCCGCTCGGATGATGGCATTTTGTTCGGCGCTAAAGTCCCTCTTCCTTTGCTTCACCGGCCGAGCGTCCGGTCGGACGTGAAGCTCATGCTGTGCTATACTTGGCGAAATTCCCGGCAGCTCATGCGTCGATCAAACGAAGACGTCGTAATTTCTCTGGAGACATTTGATCACCTCCTTTTTCTGGCTTGCCTCCAGATCGACCGCAATAAATGTGGTGGCCTCCGATCGGGTCGGGTGGATCTGCACCTCTTCTTTTTCTTCATAAACCAAAGAGGCTAGTTTTTCGGTTATGGCATTCACCTCTATCTGTGGCATCTTCCGCGCGGCATTAGCTTCGGATCGGACCATTTCGACGTAGCATCGCCGAGCCGCCAGCTGGTCTCCTCACACTTCTCCAACTTTATCTTCAACCGGGAACTTAATTTTCTGGTAGAAGGTGGAGACGGCCGCTCGGAACTCACTGAGCGCTGGTCGCCCCAGGATAACATTGTATGCTGAGGGAAAGTCGACCATGACGAAGTTGACAGTCCGCGTCCTTCTGAGCGGCTCTTCTCCTAGCGAAATAGCCAGTCGGACCTGTCCAACCGGTAGAACTTCATTGCCCGTAAACCTTTAGAGGGGGGTCGCCATGGGCAGCAACTCGGCTCGATCAATTTGCAGTTGGTAGAAAGCCTTTTTAAATATAATGTTGATCGAGCTGCCTGTATCGATGAAAATGCGATGAATGGTATAGTTAGCTATTACCGCTTTGATGATGAGGGTGTCGTCATGTGGCACTTCGACTCCCTCCAGGTCCCTGGGCCCGAAGCTGATTTCGGGCCCGCTCGCCTGTTCTTGACTGTAGCCGACCGCGTGGATCTCGAGTTGCCTGACACTCGCCTTCCTTGCTCTGTTGGAGTCACCTCTGGTCGGTCCGCCAGCGATGACGTTGATTTCGCCTCGGGACGTGTTGCTTCTATTTTCTTCCTCCCATGCGGACGACCTAGGCCGCTCCTTAGATACCCAGGGATTGTCTGTTGGTTTCTACTCGGAATGCCTAGAGGTTCCACTGTACAAAAATTTTGTACAAAGGTCTAAACCTTTTCCTAGCTACCATGTGTTCTTTTAAATTAAATTTTGGATCGCCTGCGGAACTTAACACGTTTGATCCAAAACTTAATCTATTTGTTCTTTTAGGTTTTGACTTGGATCTCCTGCGGAACTTAACACGTTCGACCCAAATCACCTTAAGTTATTAATTCCATTAAATATTAATTTCCATAATCGGTTCCCAGTACTGACGTGGCGAGGCACATGACCTTCTTGGATATGGGAGCAACCACCACCAACTAGACAAAACCTTTTATAGAAAGCTAATATTTAATTTCCTAAAATAACTTTAGGCTAACCGAAAGGAACAATCAAATCACAAGGAAAAGAAAAAACAAAAGAACACAACATCGAAAAACATATTCGAAATTCTAGAATCGTAAGCCTCTTGTATTTGGTATTATTTCCAAAAATAACTAGTATGATGTGGAAAGAAAAATTACTAGTTATACCTTTTAGAAAAACCTCTTGATCTTCTACCGTATTCCTCTTCTAACCTCGGACATTGTGTGGGCAACGATCTTCTGAGATGAGAAACCACCAACCACCTTCTTCTCCTCCTAGCTAGGTTCGGCCACAAAAAGCTTAACCAAGGATGAAGAACAAAACACCAACCAAGCTCTAAGAGATGCTAGCTTTCTCTCCTTCTTCTTCTTCTTCTTCTTCTCCAAGTAGTATCCGGCCACCACAAGAGCTCCAAGCCTTTGAGAGTTTCGGCCACCACAAAGAGGGAGAGAGGAAGAGGATGGTCGGCCACTCCAAGGAATAAAAGAGGGAGAGAAATAATAGAGGTTGTATCTCATGAAGGCACCATCACCCCTTCTTTTATATTCCTTGGCCTAGGCAAATTAGGAAATTTAATTACAATAAAATTTCCTTAATTCCCTTGACATGATTTAATTGAGAAAAATAAAATAAAATTTCCCCAATTAATCTCTAATGGTCGGCCACATCAAAAGAGATAAATTAGACAAGTTTTAATTAACAATTAAAACTTCCTAATTTGTTTCCGGAAATTTTAAAATTAAAATTTCTCTTTAAAAATCTCTTCATGGTTGATAAAAAGAAATTTATATAATTTTAATTTTATCAACATGTGGATAATTTTAAAGAGAAAATAAAATATCTCACCAATCTACAAATAAGGAAAGAGATCTAATCTCTTTCTTTAATCTTTTATAGATCTTTTACAAGAGAGATATTTTAATTTTAATTCTCTTTAATAAATTATTTCTTCCACATAATAAAAATTAAAATTAAAATTCTTTTTAATTTAATTTGGCCGGCCCCCACTAGCTTGGGTTCAAGCTAGGGCCGACCACCCCAATTTATACCTAGGCCGGCCCTAGCTTGGTTCCCAAGCTAGCTTGGCCGGCCCCCTATTGGTGGGTATAGAAGGTGGGTATAGGTGGGTATAGTACTCTATAAATAAGAGGCTACGATAGGGACCGTGAGGAAGAATTGGTTTTGGTCTCCCGATAAAATTAAGCATCCCGTGTTCGCCCCGAACACACAACTTAATTTTATCAATAATAATTCATTCCACTAGAGAACTATTATTGAACTACCGCACCAATCTCAAATTACATTTTTGGACTCCTTCTTATTATGAATGTGTTAGTCTCCCCGTGTTTAAGATATCGAATGTCCACTAATTAAGTGAGTTACTGACAACTCATTTAATTAATATCTAACTCCAAGAGTAGTATCACAAAACCTTATCATCATGTCGGACTAAGTCCACCTGCAGGGTTTAACATGACAATCCTTATGAGCTCCTCTTGGGGACATTATCAACCTAGTATCTCTAGGACATAGTTTCCTTCTATAATCAACAACACACACTATAAGTGATATCATTTCCCAACTTATCGGGCTTATTGATTCATCGAACTAAATCTCACCCATTGATAAATTAAAGAAATAAATATCAAATATATATGCTTGTTATTATATTAGGATTAAGAGTACACACTTCCATAATAACCGAGGTCTTTGTTCCTTTATAAAGTCAGTATAAAAGAAACGACCTCAAATGGTCCTACTCAATACACTCTGAGTGTACTAGTGTAATTATATAGTCAAGATAAACTAATACATAATTATACTACGACCTTCTAATGGTTTGTTCCTTTCCATTTTGGTCGTGAGCTACTGTTTATAATTTATAAGGTACTGATAACATTATCTTCTGCATGTGACACCACATGCTATGTTATCTACAATATAAATTAATTGAACAACTACAAACAAATGTAGATAATTTTGACCAAATGTGATTCTTTATTCAAAACAAATGTTTACAAAAGCTTAGGCTTTCAGTATACACTCCAACAATCTCCCACTTATACTAATGACTAAGCTGCCATATCTTCTACCATACATCTGATTCCCATTCCTTCCACATGCCGATCGAAAGCTTTCGCCGGAAGGGCCTTAGTGAAAGGATCTGCCAGGTTATTTGCTGATGCAATCTTGGCGATGACAACTTCTCCTCGCTTCACGATATCTCGTATCAGGTGGTACTTGCGCTCTATATGTTTACTTGCCTTATGAGCTCGTGGTTCCTTCGAGTTTGCAACTGCACCGCTATTATCACAATAAATTGTGATGATCTTGGGCAAACCAGGAATCACATCTAAGTCCATTAGAAAGTTCCTGAGCCATACTGCTTCTTTAGCTGCCTCAGAGGCTGCTACATACTCAGCTTCCATGGTTGAGTCCGAAACGCATTTCTGCTTAACACTCCTCCATGAAATGGCTCCACCTCCTAAAGTAAACACATAGCCTGATGTAGACTTACTGTTATCCCTATCTGATTGGAAATCTGAATCCGTGTAACCCACAGGGAGCAGATCGTCTGCTTGGTAAACTAGCATATAATCTCTAGTCCTTCTCAGGTACTTCAATATATGCTTTACCGCAGTCCAATGTCCTTGTCCAGGGTTACTCTGATATCTGCTGACCATGCCCACGGCAAAACAGATATCAGGTCTCGTACATAGCATTGCATACATTAGGCTTCCTACAGCTGAAGCATAAGGAACTGCTTTCATGTCCTCTATCTCTTTCGATGTCTTTGGAGACATCTCTTTAGATAGAGCTACTCCATGTCTAAAAGGTAAGAAACCTTTCTTGGAATCCTGCATGCTAAAACGAGCAAGGATTGTATCTATATATAAAACTTGGGACAGACACAACATTCTTTCCTTACGATCCCTTATAACTTTGATCCCAAGAATGTGTGCACAATCTTTTAAGTCCTTCATATCAAATTGTTTGGACAGCCATACCCTTACGTCTGATAATACCTTGACATTGTTGCCAATTAACAAAATATCATCTACGTATAGTACAAGAAATACCACCTCGTTTCCGTTACACTTCTTATATACACAAGATTCATTCGGACTTTGAATAAATCCATATGACTGGATTACTTCATTAAACCGGATGTTCCAAGATCTTGAAGCTTGCTTTAGTCCATAAATGGACCGATTGAGCTTGTACACTAGATGCTCTTTGCCTTTTTCAATGAACCCTTCTAGTTGCTTCATATGGATGTTCTCTTCAAGACTTCCATTAAGGAAAGCTGTCTTGACATCCATTTGCTAAATCTCATAATCCATATGAGCAGCAATGGATAAGAGTATCCGGATAGACTTAAGCATGGCCACCGGTGGAAAGGTTTCCTCATAATCGATTCCCTCTTTCTGAGTGTACCCTTTCGCAACAAGCCTAGCTTTGAAGGTTTATACCTTCCCGTCTGTCCCTCTTTTCCTTTTGTAGATCTACTTGCATCTAATGGCTTTTACACCATCAGGTGGTTCTACAAGCTCCTAGACCTTATTAGAGTACATAGACTCTATTTCAGAATTCATTGCCTTTTGCCAAGATGCTGCATCTATATCTTGGAGTGATTCGTCATATGTTCGTGGATCAGGTTCATGTTTACCCGGGATCAAGTTCGAAGACTCTCCCAAAAACATGAATCTTTCAGGCTGCCCTACAACCCTCCCACTACGACGAGACACTGTCTGTGGTTGTGTATCATGTGTGACACGTGTTCCAGTCTCTTGTGGTACTTCATCTTGTACTGTTGGTACTAAAGTAGACGTGTCCTCTCTAAGTTCTTCTAAAACAACTTTACTACTGGGCTTGTGATCTATTATATAGTTTTCTTCTAAAAATTGGGCATTGGTGCTAACAATGACCTTCTGATCTTTAGGACTATAAAATAAACCACCTTTCGTTCCTTTGGGATATCCTACAAACACGCGAACTTCTGTACGGGATTCTAACTTATCAGCATATGGTTTCAGCACATGTGCTGGACTACCCCAAATTCGAATATATCTTAGACTGAGTTTTCGCCCATTCCACAATTCTATGGGAGTAGAAGAAACTGATTTAGAAGGTACTAAGTTCAGAACGTATACTGCTGTTTCCAGAGCATATCCCCAAAACGAATTTGGTAATTCTGAATAACTCATCATCGATCTAACCATCTCCATAAGAGTCCTATTCCTTCGTTCTGCTACACCATTCTGTTGGACTGTACCAGGTGCAGACAGTTGGGGTTGAATCCCGGCCTCTGATAAGTAATTCCTAAACTCTCCTAAGAGGTATTCACCACCACGATTAGATCGTAGTGTCTTGATACTTTTACCTAGTCATTTTTCCACATCAGCCGTGTACTCTTTGAACATATCAAAGCACTCGGACTTGCGGCGCATTAGGTAAATATATCCGTATCTTGAATAATCATCTATAAAAGAGACAAAATATTCAAAACCTCCTCTTGCCTGGACAGACATAGGACCACACAAATCAGAATGAACCAATTCTAACACTTCTTTGGCTCTATACCCCTTGGCCTTGAACGGCCTCTTGGTCATTTTACCTTCCAAGCAAGATTCACAAGTTGGAAAATTTTCCAACTCTAACGAACTCAAAAGTCCATCAGCTATAAGCCTCTGAATCCTACTTAAGTTAATATGACCAAGCCTTAGATGCCAAAGATATGCTTGGTTCATTTCCGAAGGTTCTTTTCTCTTATTAGAGTTAGAAGATGAGTTATAAATTTCCATGTTTTGCTTTGTGGAAGAAATTGGATTTAAAGTATACAAATTATCAACTAATGCACCAGAACAGATAATCACTTTATTTCTTTTAATAACTACATCGTTACTGAAAGAAACTGAATATCCATCTAAAAACAGTTTAGAAACTGAAATTAAATTCTTTCTAAAACTGGGTACATAAAGACAATTTCTTAAAACCAAATTTCTATTTCTACTAAAAGATAAATAGACGTCTCCCACTGCAACAGCCGCCACCTTAGTAGCATTGTCCATGTAGACGGTAATCTCTCCTTCAGTTAGTCGTCGGGTTTCTGGAACCCCTGAAGGAATTCAGACATGATCGGTGGCTCCGTATCTACACACCGGTGATGGTAGATAACACCGCTAAACATGTTTCAACAACTAGAGCATGAGATATACCTTTGTTGTTCTCGATTCACGAGGACAGCCTTCAATGCCACTGCTTTGCGATGAAGCACTTGCCCTTGACTTCTTCACTCCACTTTAAATCCTACTATGAGATTTATTCACTTTCTTTCTTGAGCCACTTGTTTCTTCTTCTTCTTTCCTCTCGGTTTAGAAGTAGAACTATTTTCAACATAGTGAATTTGAGAATTGTGATGAAATAATCCTTCGCGCTTGAAGTTCCATCAGTAGTTCCCCTAATGAATAAATCCTCTTATTCATATTATAGTTCAAGCCGCTCAAAACTTCTAGGTAGCGTTTGGAGGATCATATCGATCCGGGTTTCCCATCAATTTCTCCTCCAAGGATCCGTATCTCGTTCGGATAAGCCATCATCTTTAGGATATGATCCCTTACAGGAGTACCCTCTTGCATGGTGGTCATTATCTTTCTCATGGCTTCTTGCCTAGAAGCCCTATCCGATGACCAAAGAGTTCCTTGAGATTGTTCATAATATCATAGGTCGTTGGTAAATCTTGATGTTGCAATACATTTGATATTGAAGCCAAAATGTAACACGCGCCATCTCATACGCTTTTACCCATTTCCTATGATATTCAATCTCCTCTTGGGTAGATTCACGATAAGTGCTTCAGGACAAGGCTCGGTTAGTACAAATTTATAGCTTTCGGAAGTAAGACAATGTCCAGGTTCCTTTTCAATCTATGTAATTAGGTCCAGTAAGTCTATTTTGTTGAAGTATGATGGACGATGGGTTGAAAGTCATCCTAAGAATCACAAATAACTTTTGGTCGAACTCTAAATTTAGAATAATATTGATTCCTCAAACAATACTATTTTAAATTAACCAACACCTCATAACACCGTGAATTTTGTATGCCACGTTAGTGTGGACGTATACAAATTCAACATTTGTAAAGGAGGTTTTAACCCATTAATTTTATTATCTTGTCAACCTAACTTTTGACAAATAAAATTAATAGTTGGTATCATTTGGTCACACAAATAATAGCGGTGACTCCGATGGGGAGGATACTATTAGATGTGTCTAAGTGTATACCATTACTTGACACTAAGTCCATTAATAAGATTATGCCCCTTGTTGGGGAAGATCACACGCTCTTAATTAACTTCCTATAGTCATCCAAAATGGAAGTCTGTTCTAGTGATCCACAAACAAGCTCATCCGTTATGGAGGAAGGCACTTAGAGCCAACGCGTTGTTTGCATCACTTACAAACCAGTAATGGAGACCATGGGATTTACTTAAAAATCCCTCTCCCACTTAGTTATTTATTAATGAGGAATTTTAACTATGCTAGCCTACTAAACTTGTAAACTAACATGCACACACAGCACAATATAAAAGCAATAAATAGAAAATCTAATTTTCAACTATTATGGCTTTTATCTCTAGTTGTCCTCCGTGTGTTGTCATCCCAAGCTGCTGCCATATTTGGCCACTGCCACCGGGTCTAGCTGTCGCATCCATCTTGCTCCTAGTTCCGCTGCGCCTCTGGTTCACAGAAGGTTCCACGCTTTGCAAGATTCGATCCGCGACATAAATAGAATTTTACATTTTTGATCCTATATTCCATAAAAGGAATGTACATGTATCTAGATCAAAAATAAAATCCTAATAAAACTAAATACAGCTCCTGCTGTATTTTAATACAATCAAGCACACACAGATAAATGCCCTTGACATGTCCAAGGGTCCAATCACAAACATAATAACTAAAAGCCATAATAGTTGGATCCTGCATCCACAAAGTTAGCACATCCTACTATTAACCTGCCTAAATTATGTATGACATGTGCATAATTAAACTAATACCAAATACACAGAGGCAAAACCCTAGCTCTGATACCAATTGTTGGTTGCTACTCGGAAAGCCTAGAGGTTCCACTGTACAAAAATTTTGTACAAAGGTCTGAACCTTTTCCTAGCTACCATGTGTTCTTTTAAATTAAATTTTGGATCGCCTGCGGAACTTAACACGTTTGATCCAAAACTTAATCTATTTGTTCTTTTAGGTTTTGAATTGGATCTCCTGCGGAACTTAACACGTTCGACCCAAATCACCTTAAGTTATTAATTCCATTAAATATTAATTTCCATAATCGGTTCCCAGTACTGACGTGGCGAGACACATGGCCTTCTTGGATATGGGAGCAACCACCACCGACTAGACAAAACCTTTTATAGAAAGCTAATATTTAATTTCCTAAAATAACTTTAGGCTAACCGAAAAGAACAATCAAATCACAAGGAAAAGAAAAAACAAAAGAATACAACATCGAAAAACATATTCGAAATTCTAGAATCATAAGCCTCTTGTATTTGGTATTATTTCCAAAAATAAATAGTATGATGCGGAAAGAAAAATTACTAGTTATACCTTTTAGAAAGACCTCTTGATCTTCTACCGTATTCCTCTTCTAACCTCGGACGTTGTGTGGGCAACGATCTTCCGAGATGAGAAACCACCAACCACCTTCTTCTCCTCCTAGCTAGGTTCGGCCACAAAAAGGTTAACCAAGGATGAAGAACAAAACACCAACCAAGCTCCAAGAGATGCTAGCTTTCTCTCCTTCTTCTTCTCCAAGTAGTATCCGGCCGCCACAAGAGCTCCAAGCCTTTGAGAGTTTCGGCCACCACAAAGAGGGAGAGAGGAAGAGGATGGCCGACCACTCTAAGGAATAAAAGAGGTTGAGAAATAATAGAGGTTGTATCTCATGAAGGCACCCTCACCCCTTCTTTTATATTCCTTGGCCTAGGCATATTAGGAAATTTAATTACAATAAAATTTCCTTAATTCCCTTGACATGATTTAATTGAGAAAAATAAAATAAAATTTCCCCAATTAATCTCTAATGGTCGGCCACATCAAAAGAGATAAATTAGACAAGTTTTAATCAACAATTAAAACTTCCTAATTTATTTCCGGAAATTTTAAAATTAAAATTTCTCTTTAACAATCTCTTCATGGTTGATAAAAAGAAATTTCTATAATTTTAATTTTATCAACATGTGGATAATTTTAAAGAGAAAATAAAATATCTCACCAATCTACAAATAAGGAAAGAGATCTAATCTCTTTCTTTAATCTTTTATAGATCTTTTACAAGAGAGATATTTTAATTTTAATTCTCTTTAATAAATTATTTCTTCCACATAATAAAAATTAAAATTAAAATTCTTTTTAATTTAATTTGGCCGGCCCCCACTAGCTTGGGTTCAAGCTAGGGCCGGCCACCCCAATTTATACCTAGGCCGACCCTAGCTTGGTTCCCAAGCTAGCTTGGCCGGCCCCCTATTGGTGGGTATAGAAGGTGGGTATAGGTGGGTATAGTACTCTATAAATAAGAGGCTATGATAGGGACCGAGAGGAAGAATTGATTTTGGTCTCCCGATAAAATTAAGCATCCCGTGTTCGCCCCGAACACACAACTTAATTTTATCAATAATAATTCATTCCACTAGAGAACTATTATTGAACTACCTCACCAATCCCAAATTACATTTTTGGGCTCCTTTTTATTATGAGTGTGTTAGTCTCCCAGTGTTTAAGATATCGAATGTCCACTAATTAAGTGAGTTACTGACAACTCATTTAATTAATATCTTAGTCCAAGAGTAGTACCACTCAACCTTATCATCATGTCGGACTAAGTCCACCTGCAGGGTTTAACATGACAATCCTTATGAGCTCCTCTTGAGGACATTATCAACCTAGTATCTCTAGGACACAGTTTCCTTCTATAATCAACAACACACACTATAAGTGATACCATTTCCCAACTTATCAGGTTTATTGATTCATAGAACTAAATCTCACCCATTGATAAATTAAAGAAATAAATATCAAATATATGTGCTTGTTATTATATTAGGATTAAGAGCACACACTTCCATAATAACTGAGGTCTTTGTTCCTTTATAAAGTCAGTATAAAAGAAACGACCTCAAATGGTCCTACTCAATACACTCTGAGTGTACTAGTGTAATTATATAGTCAAGATAAACTAATACCTAATTACACTACGACATTCTAATGGTTTGTTCTTTTCCATTTTGGTCATGAGCTACTGTTTATAATTTATAAGGTACTGATAACATTATCTTCTGCATGTGACACCACATACTATGTTATCTACAATATAAATTAATTGAACAACTACAACTAAATGTAGATAATTTGACCAAATGTGATTCTTTATTCATAATGAATGTTTACAAAGCTTAGGCTTTCAGTATACACTCCAACATTGTCCACGTGCTCCTGAGGATGATACCGCTCGGGAGACTTTCTAGATATCCGCCGACCAGCTTCATGGTATCGCTGTCGCCTATCGGATGATGGCGATCGACGGTGGCCACTTCGAGGAGCGGGGTGGGCGATCAGGGGAAGACTCCGGCAATCTCGTGTGTTATGCGTGTTGGTCCGGTGGAACGAGCAAAACATGGGGGTCCATACCTTCTTTTTTGGTTTGGGTCGCTCGGAGGTCACCTCTTGGATGGCGTGGGACCTTGCGTGATGAGGGCGGACTGCTTCGGTTCGCGGTCCTCTTGGCGGCTGGTGGCCAGTTATCGGCTTCCGCTCGGCAGCCGCTCAGATGGAGCTTCTTTTCTTCGGGCCGCCTGAGCTTCCTCCACATTAATGTACTCATTGGCCCAGTGTAGCATATGATCATAGTCTCGGGGCGGCTTTCGAATAAGCGAACGAAAGAAGTCACCGTCCACGAGGCCTTGCGTGAACGCATTCATCATTGTTTCTGAGGTGGCCGTTGGAATATCCATGGCCACCCGGTTGAATCGTTGGATGTAAGCTCGGAGCGATTCCCTGGGCTCTTGCTTGATGGCGAATAGACTGACACTGGTCTTCTGGTAACGCCGACTGCTTGCAAAATGGTGGAGAAAGGCCGTGCGGAACTCCTTGAAGCTAGTAATGGATCCGTCCGGCAACCTCCGAAACCACCGTTGCGCCGATCCCGAGAGGGTGGTAAGGAACACCCGACACTTTACTCCATCTGTGTATTGATGTATGGTAGCTGTGTTGTCGAACTTACCCAGATGGTCGTCCGGGTCGGTGGTTCCATTGTATTCCCTGATCCCCAGTGGCACATAATGCTTTGGCAAAGGGTCCCGCAGGATGGCCTCTGAAAATTGCCGGTTGATCTGCTCGGGGGAGGCGTCCGTTCGGGGAGCCTTGCCTTTTCTGTAGTCTCGCCTGGGCGCCTCGTCGGATGAAGATCCTCGATCGAGGTTAGCGGGTGAGACTTCAGGAGGCGTACGGAATAGGGCCCGATGAAATGGAACCGGGGCGGGCGGTGCTTCCGCTCGGCCTCCTGACGCTGACGTCGCTTGTTGCTCCATTCGCTCGGCTTGTGCCTTCTGTTTCTGTTGCTCCACGAGCTTAGCTTCTCTTGCCTCGATTAGAGCGTCGAGCTCCTCCTGGGAGAGCATCACGGTGTGCGGTCGTCCAGCTTCGTCCATCTCTTCCGCTCGGATGCAGGTGCATTCCCACAGACGGCGCCAATTTGATCCTGTCCGAACGCTGAGTCGATGGACGCTGGGGGCGTGGCGCTCTTCACTGTCTTCGACTGGCTGCACGAATCTCCGGCGAACCTGCAAGGAAGTCGAGCCGGGAAGGGGTTCTCGGCGACGACCCTCCGACGCTCAAGTCAGGCAAGAGGAAAACAATGAAGTGGCTCCAAAGATGAGAGATCTCGTACCTCCGGCGAAGTCTGAGGGCTCTTATATAGAGCTATGGGGAGGCTTATGCACACCTATCGAGGCATACATGTGTCCTTTACCATACCTTAGTATGGGCTTACCAGAGAAGTATGCCTGACACCATACTGCTACAGTCCGAGCACCTCTCTGATGTGACAGCATAACATCCCATCATAGGATTCTGCGTATGGCTTGGTCGTCGTACATGCCTGTTGTCAGAAGATGTTCCTCAATGTCCCCTTGTCCTTGTCTCTTCTTTCCCCGAGCCGAGCATCCATCCGCTCGGCAGGCATCGGTCCGACTGGGCGTAAGTATCGGTCCGACCGGGTGCTCGGCTGAGAGTGTTCCTTCAGAGCAATGATGCTTTATGCCTCGGCCGAGCGGGCTACCCGCTCGGCCCGGCGACCCTGTTCGTCGGAAACCCAACTCCCCGTCGAGTTGTCTTTGATTCCGCCCGGACCCATTCGGCCGGTCGACCCAACCCGTTTCCGATCGGCCAGAACTCATGCTGACCCTTTTGACTTTTGACCTCCACGTGGCGTTGACTCCCCTCCAGAGGGGGTCCCCCGACCTTACTGCCGGATCAACAATGATTCTCATTGATCATCTCGAAACCATAAGATAAAATGACTTCGTTAAATCTTATGTTTCATTGTCTTGACGCTTGCTTTAGCCCATATATAGACTTTCTAAGTCTACATACTTTCTGCTCTTGACCTTCAACAATGAAACCTTCTGGTTGAACCATATAGATTTCTTCGTCAAGATCACCGTTAAGGAAAGCGGTTTTTACATCCATTTGATGTAATTCTAAGTCATAATGTGCCACAAAGGCCAAAATAACTCTTATTGATACAAATTTCACTATGGGAGAAAATGCCTCTTCAAAGTCAATACCCTCCATTTGGGTATATCCTTTTGCAACTAAACGAGCTTTGTATCTTTTAATCGATTCATCTGCTTTCCTCTTTATTTTGAGAATCCATTTATTACCAATAGCCCTTCGGCCCGGAGGAAGATCGACTAAGTCCCAAACATGATTTTGAATCATGGACTCCATTTCTTCAACCATTGCAGCTTTCCATTTTTCTCTAACTCTATATCCCAATGCTTCCTCAATGGATTGAGGTTCGTCATCGTCAATTGGAAGTGTTACCAATGCCTCATTCTCAATATCAAACCTCTTCTTAGGTTTGATCTTACGAACACTTCTCCGTAAGTTGGGCTGTTGAGAAGTCAACTCATGACTCGACATATCACTCCCACTCGGTTGACTAGACTCAGGTATCCCTTTTGACACCTCTCTTGCTGATTATATCTCATCCTCCTCAAATAGAGGAACATTTTTATCAACATCACCTCTGATTGGGAACTCTGTTTCGAGAAAAATCGCATCTTTCGAATCCATTTCAGAGATGGTTCCATCTAGTTGCTCACCTATGAAAACATAACATTTGGAGGTCTCATGATATCTTATAAAGATACATTTCTTACCCCTAGGCCCTAGTTTTCCATACTTGTGAGAACTGTCATGAATATAAGCAGCTGACCCCCAGGGTAGGTCTCAGATTACTCAAATCTGGTTTTCTGTCTGTCCAACGTTCATATGGGGTAGATGGAACTGACTTTGAAGGCACTTTGTTAAGTATATAGGTTGCAATTAATAATGTATCTCCCCAATAGGAGATTGGCAAATTAGCTTGCGCCATCATAGACCTAACCATTTCAAGAAGAGTCCTATTTCTTCTTTCAGCTACCCCATTTTGCTGTGGAGTTCCAGGGATTGTCAGCTATTTAATAATCCCTCTATCATTACATTTGTCTTGAACATATCAGACAAATACTCCCCTCCACGGTCAGTGCGTAAAGCCTTAACTTTACGTTTCGTTTGATTCTCAACTTCGTTCATATAACGAATGAAGCAATCTAATGCTTCAGATTTGTGAGAAATCAAATACACATGACCGAACCTAGAGAAATCATCAATAAATGTAATGAAATAGGAAGCTCCATGTCTAGCCTTCACATTCATTAGACCACAAATGTCCGAATAAATTAACTGCAATGTTGATTCAGATCTAATAGCCTTACCAAATGGTTTCCTAGTTGCTTTTCCAGCAAGACAATGCTCACATATAGATAATTGAATCTTAGCTCGAGTGCCCAATAGACTCTCTCTAGCTAACCCATTCATACGTTCTTGTCCTATGTGTCCTAATCTAGAATGCCAAACCTCATCAGTTATATCTGCATCACTAGTTAAAGCAATGTTTGAAAAATAACCATCAATAGCATAATTGACATCTGGTTCTACATCAAGAACCATAAAACCATTTGTTAAAAAACCATATCCGATTGACACTGAGTCAATCTTAAGTTTAACAGACCGACTGTAAAAATTAATACAATACCCTAAATCAAGAAGACACGTAACGGAAACAAGATTCTGTCGAATTTCAGGAGCATACAGGACATCATGTAGAAATAAAACTCTACCACCACGTAGGTTGAGTTTGCAAGTGCCGACTCCTTTGACTTCAACTTTTGCATTATTTCCCACATAGATCCACTTGTTGCCAGCTGGTACTCGACGGTACTCAACAAATGTAACTCGTTCCCGAGCTACATGGTTGGTTGCTCCCAAATCTATAATCCACAAAGGATAAGAATCAGCTAACAACACTGAACTAGCAACAAAATGCTCTTGAAAAGAAGACACACTTGGATTTACCTTTTTTGGCTTAGTGTACTCCCGAGCAAAGTGACCCTTTTTGCCACAGTTAAAACAAGTCAACTTGTTTTTAGGTTTCTTTCCAGTCTTCTTGACTATCTTCTTGATTGGGCCCTATCCCACACCAGCAGCTTCCCTCTTCTTTCCCTTCCCTTTCTTGAACCATTTCCTTTTCTTGGATCCATATGATCCAGCAGAACCTACAGCCACATAGGCTTGTCCAGAAATCCTTGCGGATTCAACTCTCTCCGCCTCCAATTCTACATGGCGTGAGACGTTAGTGAAAGTCTTGATACTCTCACTGTGAGTCAAGGTCTGCTTCATGGTCTCCCAAGAATCTGAAAGTGAACGAATAACTGCTTGAACCTGTTGTTCATCAGTCAACTCATGACCAGCAGTTTTAAGCTCCCAAATCATGTTCGACATCCCCTGAGGTGTTGAACCATTGATACATTCGGACGCTTTTTGTAGCTGTCAAACTTGATTGTCAGCTGGCGAAGCTTGCTCAAACTTACTCCACTATATTTTTCTTTAAGGGCAACCCAGACTTCATGAGCCGTAAGATATAACTCATACTTAAAAGCTAGGTCATCTACCATTGAACTAATCAATATACCCTTTGCAATGGAGTCCTTTTTCTTCCATGCCTTATAGGCATCAAGATCTCGTCTGTGTTGTGCAGTGGGACCATCTACAGGTACTTCCATAACCTGATTTACAGCCTCTAGAACTTCTTGTTCCTCAAGTACATATTGTATCTTGAGGTGCCAGATCTTATAGTTATCCCCATTAAGTTTTTCACCTTTGTTGAGTTCAGCTATTATGTTTTTGGTTGCCATAATCTATCATAAATAAACACATTATTTAGTATTCAGTATATATCATATGTATGCAATTTATGATTGACTTAATATTACTTTGAATTGGTTTACAAAATCAAGTGACAACTATGTTTTCACTCATCATTCATATGACCAATCAAATTAATATTAATTAATTCTATTACATACATCCCAACAAATGAACTAATCATTTTTAATATCATGAATTCTTTAATTAAATGAACTAATCATTTAATATATCATGTTTTTTTTAATTAAATGAACTAATCATTTAATACTTCATGAACTAATCATGCATCATGTCAAGCAAACAACATAAATAAATGAACACATCATTAACATAAAATTATGCTGCAAATTGTTAACATATAATTAACTGACATCAATGAAATGGACTAACTATTGTTCATACAAAACGACAATAAAAATAATAGAACTCTAATAAACTAGATAGGCAACTACCACTCCAACTAGGACAGACACTAGTGCAGTGGCCAAAATAATCCCTCTCAACCTGGACTCATTTGGGGTAATCCCAGGCAGGACAGCTTCAAGATTTTCAATTGGATCCCACACACACTCTCCCAGATCCTCTTCAGATTCATCTGGATCTTCCTCTGGATCTTCAGGCTCTTCTGAATGCTCTTCAGATTCTTCTGGATCCTCCTCTGGAGGATCTTCAGGATCTTCTGAATCCTCTTCAGATTCATCTGGATCCTCCTTTGGGTCTTCAGGACCCCAATAGAGATGAAGCAACTGTCTGCACATCTCTGAATACGAGATGTGTCCATCATAATCATCCCAAAGTTGGAATGCTATCTGCCTAAGGTTTTCTGGCAGTGAATAGACTAGAGCAAATCTTCTGTGTGTATCTTCGACTGGAAATTCTTCTCGCTCGAGTTTCCAGAACAACCGATCGAGCCGACCAATAAGCCATCCGAGTCCTTGAATAGGGTCGAAATCAAGCTCCTTAATCTCCTCCCAAAGCTCATGTTGTCGTAAATCACGACTAGCCATCTGAAAAATTAAAAATAAATAAGTCAGTACAAAACCAACTAACCAGTACAAAACCAGCTTATTTCAATTTATACAGGCATAGTACCAACATAATAAATCAAGAAAAATAAATCTTCTCGATTTCCAGGAGTTTAAGAGGGTATTTGGCTGAGCTTATAAGCTCTCTAAAACAGCTTATAAGATGTTTTGGAGCTTATAAGCTCTTCAAATTTGTTTGGTAAATTTTTTTTCAAACAGCTTATAAGCTGTCAAAATAAGCTGTTTTGGAGCTTATAAGCTGTTTTTAAAAAAGTATGGAAGACCCTACTTTTAAAAAAAAATCTTATTTTATTAATTTATTTCTCTAAAATATCCTTATATAATTTCATAAATCCTCATCTTATCCTCCATAAATTTTTATAAGCCTAATATTTTTTTATCTCCGCCGACTTTTCTTCCAACATTGTGTCATCTTCTCCGCCAACGCCTCTTTCTAATTTTCTCTCCCCCGGTGCAGAAATTCACGCAAAATCCTCTATTAATAAAAATCTCAAAACCCTCTATTAATAGTATTATACCATTTTTGGTAATTTTATTAATAAAAAGATCTTATAATACCAAACACATCAATATCTTTAAGTTGATTGTAATAAGTTCACCCAAACACTTTAACAACTTATTTTTAAAATAAGACCTAACAACTTATAAGCTCCTAAAACAACTTATAAGTTGTACGAACTTATAAGCTGTTTTTAACAAGTTTAGCCAAACACCCTCTAAGTCGACAATTAGAACTAATCTAATTGGTCAGACCCATTGGATTGGTTGATTAGGGATCCAGATCCTAAGCTTGGTCCATTGTCCATAATTAGAACTAATCTAATTAGGCAGAGATTTTTGTACCTATGTTCTGTTACTTTTTCTCTAGGTCCATTCCGACCAATTTCAGACTTATTGATCAAACTCAGATCCGTTTGATCAAACCAATGCCCATTTGTTTAAGTCCGATCAATTAGAACAAATTTAATTATTTTGATAAAATCTGACTCATTAGAACAAATCTGGTCATTTGATCATATTTGGTCCAAGTCTAATTAATCAACCCAAATTAATTTGGGGTTGGATCAAATTGGTTTAATTAAACCCTATGGTTTAATCTAAACCGGGTCTAATTGGATCAACCAGTTTAAACCCACCTGATTAATTAAAATTAACCAATAAACTTAATTTTAATTAATTAATTCCAACATGCATACATATATATATATATATATATATATATATATATATATATATATATATATATATATATATATATATATATATATATATATATATATATATTAACATTATGTTAAAAAAAATGCATGAAAAAAAATAATAATAATTGCATGCGGCAATTCTGTGAAAATATTACAGTACTGCCTTGTTTTTCTTTTTTTTTTTTATTTTCATTTTTGTTTTGAGAAAAATTCAAAACAGAAACTTCATATTTATCTTTTGCTGTTTTCTTCGCCGCCACGACCCCATGCACGCACGCCACGCACACTGTGCACGCCGTGTATGCTGTGCATGCCACCTTTCCCGCGACGAACACGGGTTGCAATGAGAGGTGGCCATGATCACTTCGCCGGCCAACTGGAAGTTATCGCCAGCCTCTGCCGGTGGTAGCCGGTTCTTTCTAGCATCAAAAACCAGTCTATTTTAGGCTCGACGAGATCGCCGATAGTGGTTCTGCCTGTCCTAGCCACCAACACATAGCCGGCCAGCCAGGACACCAACAACGGTCACGGACTGCCGTCGCCGGTAAATCCAGCGGTCTTGATTTTACAAATTTGGCACAACGTGTATGCTACGTACGACACATTAGTCGTGCAAAACAGCGCCGGGAAATGACAAAACGAGGAAACATTCAAACGGCAATATCATAATTCGTCTATAAGCATTTAGAAATAACTACGCGCTCTGATACCAATGTAGATTTATATTCTAAATGCATGATAGACGAATTAATTAAATGCGGTAAAAACTTACAGCGATCTCCCGCAGATCCGTAATCGGCAATGGCGAAACTCACTATCGGAAGAGCGATCACAGGATCGGAAAGCCCTCCGTAATTCCACAAACCAAATCCCACCGTCTCGGATATTCACCTCTTACTCTCTTCTCCAACGCACCCTGATTATCGTTCTTGATCCTTAGACGCATCCCCTTTATATAGGGAAATAAACCAGGGGCATAATGGACCTTTTCCATTATGAGTAGTGGAGAACATGGGCCACGTTCCCATATCTCCACTCTTCCCATTTCCAACATAGACATAGCAGGAGAGAATGAAGTTACAGTAAAGTTATTTATGATGATTTGACACAGTGCATAACTATCAAATTCATTGATTTAAGTAAGAATACCGAAAGCGAGTATTGAATTCATCGATTTGCACATGAATACTGAAAGTGATCTTCTAATTCCTATTGATTTGTGCAAGAATACCAGGAAAAAGAAAAACTCATCGTTCTAAGGAGGAGACGACGACTAAAAATAACATTAATAAAAAACTATCTTACATCAACCCAAACAATTATTTATATAGACTCTAGATCCTAAAACTCAAAGAAAGGAAAGAAATCTTAATATATATACCTCAATTCCTATCTTGTAAATAAAAGAAAGAAAGTACTCTTTTCAGAAAAAAAAAATTTATAACAGAAATTCTAACAAAAAGAAATTATGATGCTTAAATAAAAAATCCTAACCCATATATATATATCAGGAAGACAAAAATATCCTAAATTCCATAAAAATAAAAATTATCAAAAATAGTAAAAAAGATGTTCAAAGGCTCTAAAAAAAGCCTAAATGGTATTTTTTGGGCCCAAGAGTTGGCGGTTATGGGTTCTCCTATAATAAATGTAGATCTTTAAATTTTACATGCGTGAGCGCAAACAGAGCCTGATTCTGAGTCTTGAGTCAAAAGTTTTAGCCTCCAAAAGATTGCTCTGTCGAACTCGCATCATTCTCCCGATGGTAGAGAAAATTCATCCTCAAATTGCCAACCACTTCATCATCAGAAGAATCACTATAGAAGGAAATTAAATGTTTCACATTAAAAACATTAATAGTAGGAATAGGCAACTTCAAATGATATGCATTGGAGTTTATCTTCTCAATGATATCGATCATACTAATTTTTTTGGTTGATAATTTATTGTGATTCCCAATGGCAAAATGATCCTTCATTAAAATCGGCCACATGAAATCACAAATATCAAACTCTAAGTGTAGTCACTTTTGGTATGCTTTGTCTTTATACTTAGAATTAGAGATGGATAAATCATCGTGTACCATTTTTGTTATATTTGAGAGATGTTTTACGACAATCGCCTTATAGAATGTACTATTTATTAGAAAAAAAAGATTCATTATTTGAGTATACATTTTTTATGTATAAGATTGGATCTTAAACTCATTTACTGAATGCCCACAATGTGATTCATAACATGAGAAAACTTATGATTAGATCACAACTAGTGAACATCTATACATTTATAATTATGAATGTATTCAAATATTCCCTAGTTGATGAATTAATGAATTTGGACATCATCGATTCTGAGAGACAAACACTTGTTATACTTCTTAGTTTATCCAAACAGCTGCTCCTAACTAACTAGAGATATTGGAATGTTGAGAGTTAAATATAGATGCGAGTTAAGGGTAATTAGTTTATTGAAGTGACCTGTCATGAGACTTCATATGATTCTATATATACATATATGGATATGTCAATGAAGATCTCAATGCAGCTTAAGTGCGAGTTCCCTTTTACTTGAGGTATTCAAGTCACCTTCGTTATGAAGACTTATACTTTGACATCTTAGTCGAGACACCTCCACGAAGGTGTGGGTATGAGATGATTAGGTATAAGTTGAAGTACCCAAAGGTATTTGGATAGCCCATAAAGGATTCACCCCTCATTTCATAAGGAGACGTATATCCTATGACTACTTGTTAGGATTGTTACTCGAAGTCTTTGGCCAAAACACTATATGTCAAGAGTATGGATACTCTTGGACACATGTCTGAGTAATTTGAATTCACAGGATGAGAAAGTATAACTTGGGTCAGGTGTGACATAATCAGCCAAATGGGGGCTAACATATAGACCATGTCTTGAACTAAGTAGGTATAAGATGAATGAAAGGAATGAGGCATGACTCAATGCAGCTACTGAAAGGTTCAGAAGTAGTTTTAGAATCAACTATAATTTTTAAATAATTAAGGATCATGATGTATTACTAGGTGTCACTCATGATTGATCCATAATTATAAACGGTCAACATAAATCGAAAATCTATGAGGTCACACACACTGTGAGTTTATTTGAAAGACATAAAATAAGTTTGAGAATTAGATTCTTAGATCGAGAGAGATTGAGTCTCGTTGGACCAGACGAAGGGAAAATATGAAAAGAGTTTGGTGCAACGGAAGCACGAATGAGCCACATCTCTTGAAGACAAGCTAGAGCCTCTTTAGTTTAGTATTGAACCAAATTAGTTTGGTTTTGAACCAAGATGGTTTGGTTTTGAACTAAACTTATCGGTCAATCAAACTTGAATATGCCAATTTTGCGTCGATTCGATCTGATCTTTACCATTTACCAAAATTAGATTGGTCGACTAAATCACCTATTCAGTCAACCGATAAATCTGTGTTTCTAAGTCTGTAGAACACGATCATATTTGTGCTACGCTAGCTGGATCGATCGACCGAACTTGTTGTTCAGTCGACCAAACCCTCGGTCAACTAAAATTTATTCAATCTACAAAACAAAATTAGCACAATAATAATATAATAATAGTCCTACAAAACAGAATTAGATAGATATATAAGTTCATGAATGAGACAGTTACGATTGTCTTGATCTCAACTTAGAAACCATGGTTGGTTTCTTTAATTGGACCAGAGTCTAAGGTGTTGTCCTTTTCAGGATACGATCTCACTATACTTTCTCCAATAACTTATATCAACTTACCTGCCAAACATTAGGTCCTCTAGACCTGTTTGGACCTAATTGTTGAGCATCATATTAACTACCAGAGCTTCCACTTGACTCGATCTCAGGTCTTTCATACCTATCGAGTCCACCTGCCAGATGTCAGGTCCACTTGACCCATCTGGACTTCTTATCTAGTTCCACAATCTGCTGAGACTTCCCTTGCCTAGTATCAAGTTCAACTGGCCTACTAGGATATTCCAAGTTAAGCATCCTTCACACTGATTAATTCATCAAATAATAACAAAACTTAACTTGAACCTTTGAGAACATCAAAATATAGGTTTGATTATGGTGCTCTCTACACAACAATCTCCCCATTTTTGATGTTTGACAATCTGGCTCAAAGTTAAGTTAAAAATATGATAATGAATTAACTTGAAATAACTCCTCTTTAAGTTAAACTCCTCCTGAATTTAATATCTCTCTCCCTTTGATACACATAAAAAAATGGGGTACATAGCAATAAACAACAATTTTTAAAAAATTCCAAGGTAAAAACTAAGGTAAGAGTTTTGAAGATAAAATGTGAAAATCTTCTAAAAATTTTGAACCAAATTTTTCTAAGCTAAAATGAATTTTAAAAATTCATAAGTGTATGACAACTTTGAAAGTAAAGTTAGAAGATTTACTTAAGGAAAAATTTTAAAATAAAATAAGTTCTGACAATTTGATCCAAAAATAAGTTATCTTTGAAAATTTTCTAAGGAAAGATCTTGGAAGGATAAACATTTTCACAAATTTTGAAGACCCAAAAAATTTGAAAATAACTTTTGAAAATTTTCCAAAGAGAAGTTTTTGAAATAAGTTTTGAAAACTCATTACGATAAGTGTATAATTTTTGAAAGTTTTCTAAGGAAACCAATTTTAAAAAAAGGGAAGATTTTGAAAAAAAAAATCTAATATAAATTTTAAAAATGATGTTAATTCTCCCCCTTTTGCCATTTATCAAAAAGAAACTTACATAAATGTTTTGATTTCTAAGGTACTCCTTAGGTTTTGTACCAAAAATAATATCTCCATTATCCTCTTGAAAGACAATTTATAATTTCAATTTTGAAAAACTACTTTTCAAAAATTATTTTAAGTTAAAAAATTTTCTCAAAAATATTTTCAAACCTAATTTTAAAAATATATTTTCTAATATTCAAAGTAATTTTGAATAATTTTCTAGATATTTTTAAAGATATTTTGAAAATATTTTCCAAAACATAATTTTTCAAACTGTTTTCTTAAGTATGATTTTGAAGAATATTTTCAAAAGAATTTTGAGAAGAAAAGAAGTTATGTTGAAACTATGTTTTCAAAAGAGAATATTTGAAGATAAATTTTTTTGAAATTCTTTTTGATGATATATTTTTCAAAAATATTTTATTTTGAACTTTTTTTTTTAAATGTCTTTCAATAAAATTTTTCCCTTAACCTGACACCCCTTAGGATATTCTTATTACCCACAAGGAAGGCATACATATGTATCTAAGGGATTAGGAATTGATGGTTGATTAAGAATCTAAAAGCTTAGGTGTTGGTCAATTTACCTTTCTTAATATCTCACTCATTATAGATTTTCAAACATGGTAATCCTACCATTATGTAAGATGATTTATTTAATTTAAAATGTTAGATTAATTTGAATTTAATCAATTAAGTTAAATCTTATTAATCAATTATGGATTAATTTAAGTTGATTTTGGGTTAAATTAGATTATATTAAGATTATTTAAACTTGGATTTAAGATTAATTAATTTAGAATTGTTAAGATTAATTGTTAAAGATAATTAATCAAGGATTAATTTAAAGTTAATTAAGTTGATTTTAAGTAAATTATCAATTTAATTAGTTTGGTTAAGTTAAACTTAATTGATTTTATTAAAATAATTAATTGATTTCTAATTAATTTATTATTAATAAGAATGATTGATTGTTTAAATTAATTTAGGATTGAATTGAGATTGATTAATTGTTAATTTTGGATTTATAAAATAATTAATTTAATTTTGTTTAAACTTATTTTCAATTAAGTTAATTAGGTTAAAATAAATTTTAAATTAAGCTAAGATTAATTAATTTAAAATTGATTAAGAATTAAATTAATTAGGTTGAATTTAATTAAGGATTAAGTTTAAAATTTATTATTAATTAAGTTAAGAATTAATTGTGGATTAATTACATTGCATAATTTTAATTATTAAGTTAAAACTTATTTAAGTTGATTTTAGATTAATTAATGATTATTATTATTATTATTATTATTTGATAGATTAATAAATAGTTTGATTATTGAGTTATATAAGTTGGACTTAATTAAGAATATATTAAGGTTAGTTAAATCAATTAATTCAATTGATTAATTATTATTTGGATTTATCAATTAATTTTGAATTAATTTAAGATTAATAAAAGTTAATTAATTATAATATTTGATTGATTAAATTTGGGATTAAAATAATTAATTAAGTTGATTAATTTAAGTGGCTGATTAAGTAATTTAGGATTAAGTAATTGATTAATTTTGAATTAATTAAAGTAATTAATTAATTGATTAATTTTGAATTAATTAAAGTAATTAATAATGATTTTCATAATTATTTGATTGATTTTGAATTCAATTATTTCTTTTAATTATTAGTTTTGATAATTATTGATGTTAAATTGAGTTGATTATTGGTTGATTAATTGAAAGGTTATTTGAATTTGTTAGATTCAAACTAAGCTTTGGATCCCACAATAAGGAGTTCATAGGATAAGTCTCCAGACTGTAGTGAGTCACAAGGGACATCATTAAAGTAACCTCGTGCCTAGACAAGACTTCCCAAAAATGACCAACCTAAAGAACTTAATACTATGTTTTGATCTAACTATCTCATGGGGTAGCTTCAGCTAGATCCACTAAGTCTAGTGCACCATGTAGAACACATATGATTCAACTTAGACATACCTTTGACAAAGTTTCCTTAGTCTACTATCATCATAATCTATTCCGATACTATGTTGTCAAGGTTGGTTAAACCTTTTTATAACTAGCCTGTAACGACCCCACCCTCCTCCTACTAGTCTGTGGGAGTGACCGTTACTTAACTATAAACTTTACTTAACTAGTCTTGCTCACGCTATTGGTAGTGATACTTAGAACTCTCAAAAACTCAAACATGCAATTAAGTAGCAGCTGAAACATACATGAATGTAGGTACTTGCTACGGTTCATCATGACATGCAATTCATAATGGGGCAGAAATGGTTCATCTCAACACTTCACTTCAGATTTTAAAAGAATTGAAATATCTCAATCTGTACATGCATACTATGCTACTCGGAAAACCTATAGGTTCCACTGTACAAAAATTTTGTATAAAGGTCTGAACCTTTTCCTAGCTACCATGTGTTCTTTTAAATTAAATTTTGGATCGCCTGCGGAACTTAACACGTTTGATCCAAAACTTAATCTATTTGTTCTTTAAGGTTTTGACTTGGATCTCCTGCGGAACTTAACACGTTCGACCCAAGTCTCCTTAAGTTATTAATTCCATTAAATATTAATTTCCATAATTGGTTCCCAGTACTGACGTGGCGAGGCACATGGCCTTCTTGGATATGGGAGCAACCACCACCGACTAGACAAAACCTTTTATAGAAAGATAATATTTAATTTCCTAAAATAACTTTAGGTTAACCAAAGAGAACAATCAAATCACAAGGAAAAGAAAAACAAAAGAACACAACTTCGAAAAAAAATATATTCGAAATTCTAGAACGTAAGCCTCTTGTATTTGGTATTATTTCCATAAATAACTAGCATGATGCGGAAAGAAAAAATTACTAGTTATACCTTGTAGAAAAAACCTCTTGATCTTCTACCGTATTCCTCTTCTAACCTCGAACGTTGTGTGGGCAACGATCTTCCGAGATGAGAAACCACCAACCACCTTCTTCTCCTCCAAGCAAGGTTCGGCCACAAAAGGAAAAACTTCACCAAGGAGGAAAACCAAAATACTAACCAAGCTCCAAGAGATGCTAGCTTTCTCTCCTTCTTCTTCTTCTTCTCCGAGTAGTATCCGGCCACCACAAGAGCTCCAATGGAAGAGAAGGGTTCGGCCACCACAAGAGGAAGAGAGGGAGAGGATGGCCGGCCACACCAAGGAACAAAAGAGGGAGAGAAATAATAGATGTTGTATCTCATGAAGGCACCCTCACCCCTTCTTTTATATTCCTTGGCCTAGGCAAATTAGGAAATTTAATTACAATAAAATTTCCTCAATTTCCTTGATATGATTTAATTGAGAAAAATAAAATAAAATTTCCCCAATTACAATCACATGGCCGGCCACATCATTGGAGAACAAATTGGACAAGTTTTAATCAACAATTAAAACTTCCTAATTTGTTTCCGGAAATTTTAAAAAATAAAATTTCTCTTTAAAATCTCTTCATGGTTGATAAAAGGAAATTTCTATAATTTTAATTTTATCAACATGTGAATAATTTTAAAGAGAAAATAAAACATCTCCAATCTACAAATAAGGAAAGAGATCTAATCTCTTTCTTTAATCTTTTGTAGATCTTTTACAAGAGAGATATTTTAATTTTAATTCTCTTTAAATTATATCTTCCACATAATAATAATAATAAAAATTAAAATTAAATTTCTTTTTTTAATTTAATTTGGCCGGCCCTACTAGCTTGGGTTCAAGCTAGGGCCGGCCACCCAATTTTATACCTAGGCCGGCCCTAGCTTGTTCCCAAGCTAGCTTGGCCGGCCCCTATTGGGTGGGTATAGAAGGTGGGTATAGGTGGGTATAGAACTCTATAAATAAGAGGTTACGATAGGGACCGAGAGGAGGAATTGGTTTTGGTCTCCCGATAAAATTAAGCATCCCGTGTTCGCCTCGAACACACAACTTAATTTTATCAATGATAATTCATTCCACTAGAGAACTATCATTGAACTACGCACCAATCCCAAATTACATTTTGGGCTCCTTCTTATTATGAGTGTGTTAGTCTCCCTGTGTTTAAGATATCGAATGTCCACTAATTAAGTGAGTTACTGACAACTCATTTAATTAATATCTAAGTCCAAGAGTAGTACCACTCAACCTTATCGTCATGTCGGACTAAGTCCACTGCAGGGTTTAACATGACAATCTTTATGAGCTCCTCTTGAGGATATTATCAACCTAGTATCTCTAGGACACAGTTTCCTTCTATAATCAACAACACACACTATTAGTGATACCATTTCCCAACTTATCGAGTTTATTGATTCATCGAACTAAATCTCACCCTTTGATAAATTAAAGAAATAAATATCAAACATATGTGCTTGTTATTATATTAGGATTAAGAGCACACACTTCCATAATAACTGAGGTCTTTGTTCCTTTATAAAGTCAGTATAAAAGAAACGACCTCTAATGGTCCTACTCAATACACTCTGAGTGTACTAGTGTAATTATATAGTCAAGATAAACTAATACCTAATTACACTACGACCTTCTAATGGTTTGTTCCTTTCCATTTTAGTCGTGAGCTACTGTTTATAATTTATAAGGTACTGATAACATCATCTTCTGTATGTGACACCACATACTATGTTATCTACAATATAAATTAAATGAACAACTACAAACAAATGTAGACAATTAGACCAAATGTGATTCTTTATTCATAATGAATGTTTACAAAGCTTAGGCTTTCAGTATACACTCCAACATACTACTGTGACATAAGCCAAAAGACATGGGACTAATGTGTATAGCAATTTAAACGGGAGAGTTCTATGAACAAAACTAGCAATACAAAGAGAATTTGTCCATCCAAATTTCCCTAACACTCTAAAGACAGAATCTTAATAAACTTTTGAAACAGTGTCCCAAGGCTTCCATTCATCAGTCACCACACACCCATCACACATCTCCTCGTCGCCTTCCTTCACTGTAGCTTTACTTTTCCTTTATCTGCAGTAAGAGGAAATGCAACTATAAGCAGATGCTTAGTAAGTGCTGTTTAACTCACAAAAAGAACTCAATGTGCACAAATATATATATATATATATATATATATATATATATATATATATATATATATATATATATATATATATATATATATATATATATAACAGAACTAAAAACTAAATGCTAAAAGAAAATCTGGAACTGAAATGCTTAATGAAAATCTGCACTGAAATGCTAGATAAAAATCTGTACTGTAATACTTAATGAAAATCTGCACTGCAATGTGTAATAAAATCTGCACTGCAATACTTAACAAAAATCTGCACACAATGCTTAACAAAAATCTGCACTGCAATATTTAACAAAAATCTGCACACAATGCTTACCAAAAATCTGCAATGCAATATTTAACAAAAAAAAAAAGGTCTAACAGCATGGTGAACACACCAGTTGTTCCTACTAAAGAGTTCCACAGGAATCAACACTTCATGTCTAAATAAGCTACTAAAAATCTAACTGAACGCTCCCATAATTAAAGTTGTTCATCCCATTGCATAGCACAAATCGAAACTAAAACTTGTCGGAGTTAGAAACATATGTAAAGCTTATTTCATTTGTTCAAACCTTATACTTTTATACTTCAAAATAATAATAAATTATCCTCTTGGGCCCAGTCGTAGTACCAAAGCGCGCTCCCTAATAGAGGCTGGGGTGGCGAGCCACCAGTCCTACGAGAGTGAAGACCTTGGTCTTACCAGGGCCGAGACCTCGGAATCGGTCACCTGGATTTGTTTAACGACAACCTCGGAAGTCGAGTACTAGCCTCTTAAAATAAAATACTTATTATCTGTTAATACTCTTAACACGAAATGCCTCGACATTTCTTCGAGCACTTGGCGTGCTGCTGATCCCAAATTCTGAAATTTGGGGAACCTATCAAGACCTCGGCCTCTCTTTATTACAGCTACTCATAACCCTCTAATGAGTTTAATAGAACACCTATTTTCCACATACGAACAGATCCTAGGGGTTTTTTTTTAATAGAGCGGCAATAAATTGTGATGATTTTGGGCAAACCAGGAATCACATCTAAGTCCATTAGAAAGTTCTTGAGCCATACTGCTTCTTTAGCTGCCTCAGAGGCTGCTACATACTCAGCTTCCATGGTTGAGTCCGAAACGCATTTCTGCTTAACACTCCTCCATAAAATGGCTCCACCTCCTAAAGTAAACACATAGCCTGATGTAGACTTACTGTTATCCCTATCTGATTGGAAATCTGAATCCGTGTAACCTACAGAGAGCAGATCGTCTGCTTGGTAAACTAGCATATAATCTCTAGTCCTTCTCAGGTACTTTAATATATGCTTTACCGCAGTCCAATGTCCTTGTCCAAGATTACTCTGATATCTGCTGACCATGCCCAATGCAAAATAGATATCAGGTCTCGTACATAGCATTGCATACATTAGGCTTCCTACAGCCGAAGCATAAGGAACTGCTTTCATGTCCTCTATCTCTTTCGACGTCTTTGGAGACATCTCTTTAGATAGAGCTACTCCATGTCTAAAAGGTAAGAAACCTTTCTTGGAATCCTGCATACTAAAACGAGCAAGGATTGTATCTATATATGAAGCTTGGGACAGACACAACATTCTTTTCTTACGATCCCTTATAACTTTGATCCCTAGAATGTGTGCACAATCTCCTAAGTCCTTCATATCAAATTGTTTGGACAACCATACCCTTACGTCTGATAATACCTTGACATTGTTGCCAATTAACAAAATATCATCTACGATAGTACAAGAAATACCACCACGTTTGTTATACTTCTTATATACACAAGACTCATCCGGACTTTGAATAAATCCATATGATTGGATTACTTCATTAAACCGGATGTTCCAAGACTTGAAGCTTGCTTCAGTCCATAAATGGACCGATTGAGCTTGCACACTAGATGCTCTTTGCCTTTTTCAATGAACCCTTCTGGTTGCTTCATATGGATGTTCTCTTCAAGACTTCCATTAAGGAAAGCTGTCTTGACATCCATTTGCCAAATCTCATAATCCATATGAGCAGCAATGGATAAGAGTATCCGGATAGACTTAAGCATGACTACCGGTGAAAAGGTTTCCTCATAATCGATTCCCTCTTTCTGAGTGTACCCTTTCGCAACAAGCCTAGCTTTGAAGGTTTCTACCTTCCCGTCTGTCCCTCTTTTCCTTTTGTAGATCCACTTGCATCCAACGGCTTTTACACCATCAGGTGGTTCTACAAGCTCCCAGACCTTATTAGAGTACATAGACTCTATTTCAGAATTCATTGCCTTTTGCCAAGATGCTGCATCTATATCTTGGAGTGCTTCGTCATATGTCCGGGGATCAGGTTCATGTTTACCCGGGATCAAGTCCGAAGACTCTCCCAAAAACATGAATCTCTCAGGCTGCCTCACAACCCTCCCACTACGACGAGGCACTGTCTGTGGTTGTGTATCATGTGTGACACGTGTTGCAGTCTCTTGTGGTACTTCATCTTGTACTGTTGGTACTGAAGTAGACATGTCCTCTCTAAGTTCTTCTAAAACAATTTTACTACTGGGCTTGTGATCCATTATATAGTCTTCTTCTAAAAACTGGGCATTGGTGCTAACAATGACCTTCTGGTCTTTAGGACTATAAAATAAACCTCCTTTCGTTCCTTTGGGATATCCCACAAACACGCGAACTTCTGTACGAGATTCTAACTTATCAGCATCTGGTTTCAGCACATGTGCTGGACTACCCCAAATCTGAATATGTCTTAGACTGGGTTTTCGCCCATTCCACAATTCTATGGGAGTAGAAGAAACTGATTTAGAAGGTACTAAGTTCAGAACGTATACTGCTGTTTCCAGAGCATATCCCCAAAACGAATTTGGTAATTCTGAATAACTCATCATTGATCTAACCATCTCCATAAGAGTCCTATTCCTTCGTTCTGCTACACCATTCTGTTGGGGTGTTCCAGGTGCAGACAATTGGGATTGAATCCCAGCTTCTGATAAGTAATTCCTAAACTCTCCTAAGAGGTATTCGCCACCACGATCAGATCGTAGTGTCTTGATACTTTTACCTAATCGTTTTTCCACATCAGCCTTGTATTCTTTGAACTTATCAAAGCACTCGGACTTGCGGCGCATTAGGTAAATATATCCATATCTTGAATAATCATCTATAAAGGAGACAAAATATTCAAAACCTCCTCTTGCCTGGACAGACATAGGACCACACAAATCAGAGTGAACCAATTCTAACACTTCTTTGGCTCTATACCCCTTGGCCTTGAACGGCCTCTTGGTCATTTTTCCTTCTAAGCAAGATTCACAAGTTGGAAAATTTTCCAACTCTAATGAACTCAAAAGTCCATCGGCTATAAGCCTCTGAATCCTACTTAAGTTAATATGACCAAGTCTTAGATGCCAAAGATTTGCTTGGTTCATTTCTGAAGGTTCTTTTCTCTTATTAGAATTAGAATATGAGTTATAAATTTCCATGTTTTGCTTTGTGGAAGAAATTGGATTTAAAATATACAAATTGCCAACTAATGCACCAGAATAGATAATCACTTTATTTCTTTTAATAACTACATCGTTACTGAAAGAAACTGAATATCCATCTAAAAATAGTTTAGAAACTGAAATTAAATTCTTTCTAAAACTGGGTACATAAAGACAATTTCTTAAAACCAAATTTCTATTTCTACTAAAAGACAAGTAGACATCTCCCACTGTAACAGCTGCCACCTTAGTAGCATTGCCCATGTAGACGGTAATCTCCCGGGTTTCCTGGAACCCCTGCAAGGAATTGCAGACATGATCGGTGGCTCCCGTATCTACACACCAGGTAGATAACACCGCTAAACATGTTTCAACAACTAGAGCATGAGATATACCTTTGTTTTGGTTCCTACGAGAACGGTCCGCCAATGTCCTGCCCGCTTGCAGATGAAGCATTTGCCCTTGACTTCTTCACTCCTTAAATCAAGTACTCTGAGATTTATTCACCTTCTTTGCTGGAGCCAACTTGTTTCTTCTTCATCTTTCCTTCGGTTTAGAAGTAGAACCATTTTCAAAGAAAGTGAATTTGAGAATTGTGACGAAATAATCCTTCGGCTGCCTCTGTCAGTAGTTTCCCTAATGAATAAATCCTTTTATTCATATTATAGTTCAGCGGAACTGCTCAAAACTTCTAGGTAGCGTTTGGAGGATCATATCGATCCGGGTTTCCCATCAATTTCTCCTCCAAGGATCTCTATCTCGTTCGGATAAGTCATCATCTTTAGGATATGATCCTTCACAGGATACCCTCTTGCATGGTGGCTGTCATTATCTTTCTCATAGCTTCTTGTCTAGAAGCCCTATCCCGATGACCAAAGAGTTCCTTGAGATTGTTCATAATATCATAAGTCGTTGGTAAATCTTTATGCCGATGTTGCAATACATTTGACATTGAAGCCAAAATGTAACACCGCGCCATCTCATCCGCTTTACCCATCTCTTATGATATTCAATCTCCTCTTGGGTAGATTCACCAGTGGGTGCATCAGGACAAGGTTCAGTCAGTACAAATTTATAGCTTTCAGCAATCAGAACAATGTCCAGGTTCCTTTTCCAATCTATGTAATTAGGTCCAGTAAGTCTATTTTGTTGAAGTATGATGGACAGTGGGTTGAAAGTCATCCTAAGAATCACAAATAACTTTTGGTCGAACTCTAAATTTAGAATAATATTGATTCCTCAAACAATACTATTTTAAATTAACCAACACCTCATAACACCGTGAATTTTGTATGCCACGTTAGTGTGGACGTATACAAATTCAACATTTGTAAAGGAGGGTTTAACCCATTAATTTTATTATCTTGTCAACCTAACTTTTGACAAATAAAATTAATAGTTGGTATCATTTGGTCACATAAATAATAGCAGTCGCTGGGGAGGATACTATTAGATGTGTCTAAGTGTATACCATTACTTGACACTAAGTCCATTAATAAGATTATGCCCCTTCCGTTGGGGAAGATCACACGCTCTTAATTAACTTCCTATAGTCATCCATAAATGGAAGTCTGTTCTAGTGATCCGCAAACAAGCTCATCCGTTATGGAGGAAGGCACTCAGAGCCAACGCGCAAGCTTGTTTGCATCACTTACAAACCAGTAATGGAGACCATGAGATTTATTTAAAAATCCCTCTCCCACTTAGTTATTTATAAATGAGGAATTTTAACTATGCTAGCCTACTAAACATGTAAACTAACATGCACACACAGCATAATATAAAAGCAATAAATAGAAAATTTAATTTTCAACTATTATGGCTTTTATCTCTAATTATCCTCCGTGTGTTGTTATCCGAAGTTGCTGCCATATTTGGCCACCGCCACCGGGTCTAGCTGTCGCATCCATCTTGCTCCTAGTTCCGCTGCGCCTCTGGTCCTTAGTGTTAGGACCAAAAGTAGCTAGAGGGGGGGGGGGTGAATAGCTCGTCGCGTTCGCTCGGTGCGCTTCGTTGCTTGGCGTTGCTTGTTTCTTCTTGGATGTGCAGCGGAAAATACAGAAACAAACACAAAACGCTAACACTAGGATTTTACTTGGTATCCACCTCACAAGAGGTGACTAATCCAAGGATCCACACCAACGCACACACCCTCCACTATGAATAACACTCCTTTATGGTAACTACCAAAGGCGGAGAAGCCCTACAACACTCTCAATACAAGAAGAAGAAAGGGAAATACAAGTTAAGCAAAAGCTTACAAGATGTGCAGTAAAAACCCTAACCCTAACTTCTTCCTCTTGCAATAGATCCGCCTCTTGACTTGGAAAGCCTCCAAGAACCTTCAAGAATCGCGTGGTGTAGAGAGCTGTGGAGGAGCCGGAATGAATCGAGAAGAGCTTGTGAAGAATTACCGAAGACCACGCTCGCTGTGGCTTTAAACCCGACGCAACGGTTGGATCCCGATCGATTCGAATGTTCCGAATCGATCGGGAGGCTGGATCGATCCACGGATCGATCCAAAGCGCCTCTGCGAACGGCCGATCGATCCACGGATCGATCCAGCGCTTATCGCGAAGCATCGTCCCGATCGATCGGCCGATCGATCGGGACCTCGGATCGATCCACGGATCGATCCAAGCTTTCCAAGGAAAGAATGGATCGATCCACCGATCGATCCACATCTGGATCTATCCACGGATCGATCCAACTTGGTTTTGCCCAAAACCAAGTCCCAAACCCCCCTAACCAACATCCGGTCAACCTTGACCTGTTGGTACATCATGCCTCGCATCCGGTCACCCTTGACCTGCTAGGACTCCCTCACCAAGTGTCCGGTCACTCCCTTTGACCCACTTGGACTTTTCTTCATCTTGCCAAGTATCCGGTCACTACCTTGACCTACTTGGACTTTCACCAAATGTCTGGTCAACCTTGACCCATCTGGATCTCTCCGTGCCAAGTATCCAGTCAATCCTTTGACCTACTTGGACTTTCACCAGATGTCCGATCATCCTTGATCCATCTGGATTTCCTTCCTTGCCTGGCTTCACTCACCAGGACGTTCACCTAGCTTCACTCACTAGGGTTTTCCATCTGCCTAGCTTCACTCACTAGGACTTTCACCTGGCTTCACTCACCAGGACTTTCTTTCTGCCTAGCTTCACTCACTAGGACTTCCTTCTGCCTAGCTTCACTCACTAGGACTTTCACCTGGCTTCACTCACCAGGATTTCCACCTAGCTTCACTCACTAGGACTTTCTTTCTGCCTAGCTTCACTCACTAGGACTTCCTAGTCAAGTATCCGGTCAACCTTGACCTACTTGACTCTTCTTCGATCAATATCTTATTGTCAAACATCTAAACCCAAACCAAGACTCAGCTTGGTTAACCAGGTCAACCTTGACCTGAGGGATTTTGCACCAACAATCTCCCCCTTTTTGATGTTTGACAATACCACAATAACACTTACAATCCCACATGTAAGTTCGGCTAATCCTATAGCCTCCTTCTTCATGCCACTAGGTAATGAACCCATAAATTAAGCTTTCCATTCTCCCCCTAAGAGGGCAAACTCCCTCTAGGTAATGAAAACCTAACTTACTTCCTTTCATTCTCCCCCTATTGGCACACATCAACCCCCTACAAAAAACATCAACCCGTCTTTGGACACACATCAACCTATGCTCCAATTTTGGGCACACTTCAACAACTCCATTTGTTGAAGACTCTCCCCCTGAAGAGTTGCTCATCGTGATCACAATTTTACTCATTGTGATCAACTCAATATTGAAGGTCCCATACCCTTCATTATCCTTAACTTCTCCCTCAATGTTGACAAATACCCAACCTTGAGCATTTTCAACCACTTGAGTTGCCACTTGAAATGATGAGGATATCCACTCCCCATTTATCCCCATTTCAAGTTTAAATGCTCAACCTTGAGCAAGTTCACAACAAAAGGTTAACCACCTTCCAAGGTTCATGAAAAATAATTTTCATGTCTTTAAAGAGTCCCTCTCCCTAAAGACATGGTGGTAACTTCTGTCATTGCACCAACAATGACTTGGAATCCCTAAACCTTTAGGAAACCCAGATTTAGAAGTTTTGAGGTTCAACTGTTCAAAATTTGAAACAAACCTCAACCTAAACTTCAATGAAGTCTTCCTTTACCATTCCATCCTTGTTTTCAACACGAAAACACCCTTTTTATGTATACAAATGTATTTTAAGGGTTTGGAATGGTTACCTAGACTAAAATAGGTTCAAAGTGCTGAAATCAGGCTTTCTCAGCCAAAATCAGCAACTTGGATCGATTGGAGTTGGGTTCCAATCGATTGAACCTCTCTGAATCGATCCACTGATCGATTCAGACACCCTGGATCGATCGGCTGATCGATCCAGCGAGCTTCTGCTCGGGGGAAATGCCTTCTGAATCGATCCATGGATCGATTCAGGCACTCCAATCGATCCATGGATCGATCGGAGCTCTGATAGTTGCTGAAATTCCATTTCAGTCAACTTCAGAAACCCCTAGAAAATTCTACAAAAATCCAAAAATTATGAAGTTTCGTGTAGACATTGTTTAGGGCATATACTATCAAGGAAAAATAGTTTTCTATGAAAATACATCATATTTTCAAAGATTGACACAAACTTGAAAACTTCCAAAAACTTTAGTGTTTTCTTCAAGTTTGTGTCTAACTATTCAATGGTGATTACTATCAAAAGATAGCCTTCACCAAGGTTTTCCAAAATCATTTTGAAAACATTTTCAAAACCAATATCCCACCATATTCCTTGGGCTTAATGCACATGACTTGTACATTAGCTTTCCCAATGATGGGAAAACACATAACTATGTGTTTTGATGAACTTAAAACTCAAAAGAATGCACTAAATCAACATCTTGAGTTTTGTTCATCATCCTAACATCTCACTTGTATCTAATGTGCACTAAAACACATACAAGTCATCTTATAGGTCTTGTGAGATGTAGATTTTGGTTTTGCCCTAATCTAGGGATCATGCATATCTATCTAGGCATTTTAGATATATATTAGACATCCACCAAGGATGTCACTTGTTAATAAGTGTTGTTAAATGCCATTTGTCCTTAATTACAAGGAATTAAACTTAATGCATGATAATGTTATGGCATATATCAAAATAAGATAACTTTCAAAAGAAAGATATCCTATAGCTACATGATGTATGAATGTCATGACATGGTATTTTTGTCTTTTTCATAATAAGTCATGAATGCAAAAATAGACATGATGTCATGGCATATGATGGGCAAACAATCATGGCAAGATTTAGCATAAATAAAATATACCTAGATTAACTATCTAAGTATCCTTAAACCATTAGCTAAACTTACAACTTAAACCTAGATTGCCCTAAAGTGCTTCAAGAAAATGCCAAAACCTAAATTGGCATTTCTAATTCCCTTGATTAATTTATGCCAATTGAAATTAAGCATATTCCTCAATTGTTGGCATATTTCATTTTTCCACAAGAGTAGCACTTTAAAGTTAAGGCCCGGATTGCCTTAAATTTCCTAAGAACATACCAAAATCCCAACTTGGTAGCTCTTATGAATTTCCCAATATGTGCCTTTTAAGATTAAAATCAAATTTTCACCACTAGGCACATTTTACTCTTTCAAGGAGTAAATAATAGTTCCATTTCATTTTCAAAGGTTAACAAAAACCTTGAAAATGCTCCTTGAGTGTCAATTTCCTCAAAGTTGGGTTAACTACCCTTCTAATTGGAGTTGACACTCTCTAACCCATTTATGGGGTAGAGAAGATGCTCCTAGGAACCCAAACCCTATTGGTGCTCCTTGCATGCTCTAGGTACTCACTAGGGATAACTTCCCTAGATACCTTCCTAGTGACCTTGTTGGGCTTCTTAGAAGCCTTGGTCACATTTTCTAGGTCAACCCTAGGGATAGCCTCCCTTGTGACCTTGTTAGTGACTTTCTTAGACTTCTTAGAAGTCTTAGTCACTTTGGTTGCAAAGATACTCTTAGGGATGACTTCCCTAGTATTCTTGACTTGACCACCAAACCTAGGGTTTGTTCCATAACTATATGGAACCCTATGATAACTAGGCACATCCTTCTTAGCCTTTGGTTTGTATCCCAAACCTCTATGGCTATTTGATGGCTTTGACTTTCCTAGCCCTAGGTTTTGCTCATTTTGCCCTTTTAGGATATTTTCCATTCTTTTTAGGGTCTTTTCCATTTTATCAAGTCTTGATCTCAAGACTTGATTTTCTATCATTAAATCCTTAGAATTTGGTTTTTCATTAAGTCCATGAGCATTTTGGTTTCTAGGTTTGTATCTAAAATCCTTAGAGTTATTGCCTAGACTTTTACCTACATTCCTAACCCTAGGAGTGATAGTCTTAGCATGTAGGGCCACATGCTTTTCCTTAAAGCCCTCATGCTTTCTATTCTTATGGTAAATTGCATTAAAATGATAAAAGTTAGACCTATCATGCTTTTTACCATAATGTAAAGGAGTAGGCTCAATAAATGTTACCTTCTTCTTTACCTTGGAGGCTCCCCTTGACTAGTGCCTCCTTGAGCCTTGACCTTCTTCTTCCCCTTGGGGCATTGACTACGATAATGCCCCTTTTGATTGCAAGAGAAGCATATAATATGCTCCTTGCTCTTCTTTGTGTTGGGGATGGTCTCCTTGGGCTTCACCTTGCCCTTTTGTGCCACTTGGCCCTTCTTCTTGGCCAATTTAGGACACTTGCTCTTGTAGTGCACATGTTCCCTACATTCAAAGCATATAATATGATTTTTATTATTAATTGAAATATTTATACCTTTGCTTGTAGGAGTGACATCTTTTCCTTTGGATCCGGAGGTGGAAGCTTCCTCTTGATCGGACCTTGATTCTCCTCCATTTGATTTTTCTTGACTTGTGGAGGTAGAAGCTTCTTCCTCCTCTTCTTCTCTTGACCCGGATGTAGAAGCTTCTCCTTCTTCTTGATCCGGTGTCACCAAGATTGCTCCCCTCAATCCTAGAGGTGGAGGCTTCATCATCTTGAATATGAAACAAGGAGTATGCTCCCTCCTTGTTCCCTTCAATGCATTCCCTTGAGGATGAAGCTTCTTCTTGGACTTCTTCTTCGGAGGTTGAGCATCTCTCAACCTCGGAGTCCTCCTCTTGGTCTTGCTCCAAAGAGTCACCCTCTCTGGATTCTTCTTGCTCTTGTACAGTGGAGGGGATCTCTTCATGAAGCTTGGCCAATTTGCTCCATAAGTCCTTTGCATCTTCAAATTCCCCAATTTTGCAAAGGATGGTGCTTGGCAATAAATTGACCAAAAGCTTGGTCACTTTGTCATTGGCCTCGCACCTTTGGATTTTCTCCGAGCTCCATTTGCTTTTCTTGAGAAGCTTGTTGGAGCTTCGAAGCCTTCCATTAGAGCAAACCATTGCTCTATCTCCATCATAAGAAAGGTTTCGATTCTTGATTTCCAAGAATCGAAGCTTGTGGATGTGTATGGTGGAGCCACCCTTGTGTCAAATCCAAGTCCATCTTGGAATTGCATCTTGAAGTTGAGCTTGATAAAATCTTGAACTTGAAGAATTTGCTCCAACTTCTTCACCCTCTAGCTTTTCTTGATATGCTTGACCCTTCCGGCGATGATTCCGGTGAAGAGCAGCCTCGCTCTGGGGAGGGGGGGGGGGGGTGAATAGCTCGTCGCGTTCGCTCGGTGCGCTTCGTTGCTTGGCGTTGCTTGTTTCTTCTTGGATGTGCAGCGGAAAATACAGAAACAAACACAAAACGCTAACACTAGGATTTTACTTGGTATCCACCTCACAAGAGGTGACTAATCCAAGGATCCACACCAACGCACACACCCTCCACTATGAATAACACTCCTTTATGGTAACTACCAAAGGCGGAGAAGCCCTACAACACTCTCAATACAAGAAGAAGAAAGGGAAATACAAGTTAAGCAAAAGCTTACAAGATGTGCAATGAAAACCCTAACCCTAACTTCTTCCTCTTGCAATAGATCCGCCTCTTGACTTGGAAAGCCTCCAAGAACCTTCAAGAACTGGCGATCACGCGCTTGTAGAGAGCCGTGGAGGAGCTGGAATGAATCGAGAAGAGCTTGTGAAGAATTACCGAAGACCACGCTCGCCTTTAAACCCGACGCAACGGTTGGATCCCGATCGATTCGAATGTTCCGAATCGATCGGAGGCTTTGGATCGATCCACGGATCGATCCGAGCGTCTGATCAGAACTGCCGATCGATCCACGGATCGATCCAGCGCTATCGCGCGAGCAGATCGTCCCGATCGATCGGCTGATCGATCGGGACCTCCGATCGATCCACGGATCGATCCAAGCTTTTAGAAGAAATGGATCGATCCACTGATCGATCCACATCCTGGATCGATCCACGGATCGATCCAGCACTTGGTTTTTGCCCAAAACCAAGTCCCAAACCTCCCTAACCAACATCCGGTCAACCTTGACCTGTTGGTACATCATGCCTTGCATCTGGTCACTCCCTTGACCTGCTAGGACTCCCTACCAAGTGTCCGGTCAATCCCTTTGACCCACTTGGACTTTTACTCGTCGTGCCAAGTATCCGGTCACTCCATTGACCTACTTGGACTTCCACCAGATGTCTGGTCAACCTTGACCCATCTGGACTTCCTTCCTTGCCAAGTATCTAGTCAATCCTTTGACCTACTTGGACTTCCCCAACACCAGATGTCCGATCATCCTTGATCCATCTGGATTTCCTTCCTTGCCTGGCTTCACTCACCAGGACGTTCACCTAGCTTCACTCACTAGGGTTTTCCATCTGCCTAGCTTCACTCACTAGGACTTTCACCTGGCTTCACTCACCAGGACTTTCTTTCTGCCTAGCTTCACTCACTAGGACTTCCTTCTGCCTAGCTTCACTCACTAGGACTTTCTTTCTGCCTAGCTTCACTCACTAGGACTTCCTAGTCAAGTATCCGGTCAACCTTGACCTACTTGACTCTTCTTCGATCAATATCTTATTGTCAAACATCTAAACCCAAACCAAGACTCAGCTTGGTTAACCAGGTCAACCTTGACCTGAGGGATTTTGCACCAACACTTAGAAGGTTCCACGCTTTGCAAGATTCGATCCGCGACATAAATAGAATTTTACATTTTTGATCCTATATTTCATAAAAGGAATGTACATGTATCTAGATCAAAAATAAAATCCTAATAAAACTAAATACAGCTCCTGCTGTATTTTAATACAATCATGCACACACATATAAATGCCCTTGACATGTCCAAGGGTCCAATCACACACATAATAACTAAAAGCCATAATAGTTGGATCCTGCATCCACAAAGTTAGCACATCCTACTATTAACCTGCCTAAATTATGTATGACATGTGCATAATTAAACTAAATACCAAATACACAGAGGCAAAATCCTAGCTCTGATACCAATTGTTGGTTGCTACTCGGAAAACCTATAGGTTCCACTGTACAAAAATTTTGTACAAAGGTCTGAACCTTTTCCTAGCTACCATGTGTTCTTTTAAATTAAATTTTGGATCGCCTGCGGAACTTAACACGTTTAATCCAAAACTTAATCTATTTGTTCTTTAAGGTTTTGACTTGGATCTCCTGCGGAACTTAACACGTTCGACCCAAGTCTCCTTAAGTTATTAATTCCATTAAATATTAATTTCCATAATTGGTTCCCAGTACTGACGTGGCGAGGCACATGGCCTTCTTGGATATGGGAGCAACCACCACCGACTAGACAAAACCTTTTATAGAAAGATAATATTTAATTTCCTAAAATAACTTTAGGTTAACCAAAGAGAACAATCAAATCACAAGGAAAAGAAAAACAAAAGAACACAACTTCGAAAAAAAACATATTCGAAATTCTAGAACGTAAGCCTCTTGTATTTGGTATTATTTCCATAAATAACTAGCATGATGCGGAAAGAAAAAATTACTAGTTATACCTTGTAGAAAAAACCTCTTGATCTTCTACCGTATTCCTCTTCTAACCTCTAACGTTGTGTGGGCAACGATCTTCCGAGATGAGAAACCACCAACCACCTTCTTCTCCTCCAAGCAAGGTTCGGCCACAAAAAGAAAAACTTCACCAAGGAGGAAAACCAAAATACTAACCAAGCTCCAAGAGATGCTAGCTTTCTCTCCTTCTTCTTCTTCTTCTCCGAGTAGTATCTGGCCACCACAAGAGCTCCAATGGAAGAGAAGGGTTCGGCCACCACAAGAGGAAGAGAGGGAGAGGATGGCCGGCCACACCAAGGAACAAAAGAGGGAGAGAAATAATAGATGTTGTATCTCATGAAGGCACCCTCACCCCTTCTTTTATATTCCTTGGCCTAGGCAAATTAGGAAATTTAATTACAATAAAATTTCCTCAATTTCCTTGATATGATTTAATTGAGAAAAATAAAATAAAATTTCCCCAATTACAATCACATGGCCGGCCACATCATTGGAGAACAAATTGGACAAGTTTTAATCAACAATTAAAACTTCCTAATTTGTTTCCGGAAATTTTAAAAAATAAAATTTCTCTTTAAAATCTCTTCATGGTTGATAAAAGGAAATTTCTATAATTTTAATTTTATCAACATGTGAATAATTTTTAAAGAGAAAATAAAACATCTCTCCAATCTACAAATAAGGAAAGAGATCTAATCTCTTTCTTTAATCTTTTGTAGATCTTTTACAAGAGAGATATTTTAATTTTAATTCTCTTTAAATTATATCTTCCACATAATAATAAAAATTAAAATTAAATTTCTTTTTTTAATTTATTTTGGTCGGCCCTACTAGCTTGGGTTCAAGCTAGGGTCGGCCACCCAATCTTATACCTAGGCCGGCCCTAGCTTGTTCCAGAGCTAGCTTGGCCGGCCCCTATTGGGTGGGTATAGAAGGTGGGTATAGGTGGGTATAGAACTCTATAAATAAGAGGCTACGATAGGGACCAAGAGGAGGAATTGGTTTTGGTCTCCCGATAAAATTAAGCATCCCGTGTTCGCCCCGAACACACAACTTAATTTTATCAATGATAATTCATTCCACTAGAGAACTATCATTGAACTACCGCATCAATCCCAAATTACATTTTTGGGCTCCTTCTTATTATGAGTGTGTTAGTCTCCCTGTGTTTAAGATATCGAATGTCCACTAATTAAGTGAGTTACTGACAACTCATTTAATTAATATCTAAGTCCAAGAGTAGTACCACTCAACCTTATTATCATGTCGGACTAAGTCCACCTGCAGGGTTTAACATGACAATCTTTATGAGCTCCTCTTGACGACATTATCAACCTAGTATCTCTAGGACACAGTTTCCTTCTATAATCAACAACACACACTATTAGTGATACCATTTCCCAACTTATCGAGTTTATTGATTCATCGAACTAAATCTCACCCTTTGATAAATTAAAGAAATAAATATCAAACATATGTGCTTGTTATTATATTAGGATTAAGAGCACACACTTCCATAATAACTGAGGTCTTTGTTCCTTTATAAAGTCAGTATAAAAGAAACGACCTCTAATGGTCCTACTCAATATACTCTGAGTGTACTAGTATAATTATATAGTCAAGATAAACTAATACCTACTTACACTACGACCTTCTAATGGTTTGTTCCTTTCCATTTTAGTCGTGTGCTACTGTTTATAATTTATAAGGTACTGATAACATCATCTTCTGTATGTGACACCACATACTATGTTATCTACAATATAAATTAAATGAACAACTACAAACAAATGTAGACAATTAGACCAAATGTGATTCTTTATTCATAATGAATGTTTACAAAGCTTAGGCTTTCAGTATACACTCCAACATACTACTGTGACATAAGCCAAAAGACATGGGACTAATGTGTATAGCAATTTAAACGGGAGAGTTCTATGAACAAAACTAGCAATACAAAGAGAATTTGTCCATCCAAATTTCCCTAACACTCTAAAGACAGAATCTTAATAAACTTTTGAAACAGTGTCCCAAGGCTTCCATTCATCAGTCACCACACACCCATCACACATCTCCTCGTCGCCTTCCTTCACTGTAGCTTTACTTTTCCTTTATCTGCAGTAAGAGGAAATGCAACTATAAGCAGATGCTTAGTAAGCGCTGTCTAACTCACAAAAAGAACTCAATGTGCACAAATATATATATATATATATATATAACAGAACTAAAAAATAAATGCTAGAAGAAAATCTGGAACTGAAATGCTTAATGAAAATCTGCACTGAAATGCTAGATAAAAATCTGTACTGTAATACTTAATGAAAATCTGCACTGCAATGTGTAATAAAATCTGCACTGCAATACTTAACAAAAATCTGCACACAATGCTTAACAAAAATCTGCACTGCAATACTTAACAAAAATCTGCACACAATGCTTAACAAAAATCTGCACTGCAATATTTAACAAAAATCTGCACACAATGCTTACCAAAAATCTGCACTGCAATATTTAACAAAAAAAAAAGGTCTAACAGCATGGTGAACACACCAGTTGTTCCTACTAAAGAGTTCCACAGGAATCAACACTTCATGTCTAAATAAGCTACTAAAAATCTAACTGAACGCTCCCATAATTAAAGCTGTTCATACCCATTGCATAGCACAAATCGAAACTAAAACTTGTCGGAGTTAGAAACCTATGTAAAGCTTATTTCATTTGTTCAAACCTTATACTTTTATACTTCAAAATAATAATAAATTATCCTCTTGGGCCCAGTCGTAGTACCAAAGCGCGCTCCCTAATAGAGGCTGGGGTGGCGAGCCACCAGTCCTACGAGAGTGAAGACCTTGGTCTTACCAGGGCCGAGACCTCGGAATCGGTCACCTGGATTTGTTTAATTACAACCTCGGAAGTCGAGTACTAGCCTCTTAAAATAAAATACTTATTATCTATTAATACTCTTAACACGAAATGCCTTGACATTTCTTCGAGCACTTGGCGTGCTGCTGATCCCAAATTCTGAAATTTGGGGAACCTATCAAGACCTTGGCCTCTCTTTATTACAGCTACTCATAACCCTCTAATGAGTTTAATAGAACACCTATTTTCCACATACGAACAGATCCTAGGGGTTTTTTTTTAATAGAGCGGCAGAATTCTTCAAGCATGCTACAGCAGAGATGATAAGGAGAAGACAAATCTCGAAACTACTCTTAACCCTCTAACAACCTCAATTCTGTACAGCATATTCCGAAAGCCAAGAAGGAAAACTAAATCCCTATCAACCTCAATTCTGTACAACATAATCCGAAAGTAAAGAAAAGAAAATCGAAGCTCGAAACTACCCTTACTGCAGGTGAATAACGCTTACCTTTGTTCTTGGACTTACAATCGAAAAGAGGCTTCTAGGTTTTCGGAGACTTGCAAGTTCCGGCAACTCCTTCACGTCTATGCGTTCTCCTCGACGAGGTGATCGCGATGGTGTGGAAGGCTCTCGGAAATCACCCTCGGCCGGTCGTCGGAGACGAAGCCCTAGCTTCCCTTTTTTTTTCTTCGCCCAAGCAGAAGCCGACACCGTGCATATGTGGAGGAGAAGAGGGTTTAGGTTAAATCTCCCTTCCTCTCTTAACTTATCCCTCTTTATTCAGGGTTTAGGCGTTGTAATCATATTTGCTTTTCTTGTTGTGTTCTTATAAAAACAGATTCATTACATGCTTTTTCACCTCCGAAAAGGAGGGTGTTCTTAGTGGAAGTGGTGAGATAAGAGTGGACCATTGGATTAGTCGCCTAAAGAAGACAGATACCAAATAAAATCCGAGTGTAGTGTCTGTGTCATCCAAGTTGATTGAAGTTTCCATTGTGCATTCAACGATGAGCACAAAGTGAAGCTGAAAAACGATCGAAGCTATTTAACCCCTAGCTTGCACGGGTCTTAAAACTTTCCATACCCTAATTGATGGGACATTGTTTAGGTATAGAAGATGTCACCTCACCATGTTCTATGAGTGTCATACATGCCCTGCTAATCACGTTATCTCATACTTTGCGAGTCTTGTCATCCCATGCTCCATTGACCCCTTACATGGACCATGCTCTTAGTATCGATCAAAAGCATGGTATAGCTAAGACGATTGGGCATGGCCGAACTGAGGGGTTGAGCTAGAGGAATCAACATGACTAAACCAAGCGGTGAAGCTTCTCGTCTTGGGTCCACTGTTGGCCGAGCCAAGTGGTTGAGCCGAAAGAATCGGCATGGCCGAACCAAGCGGTGGAACGTCTCGTCTCGGGTCCACTATTGGGAATTGGCATGGGCAAGCCAAATGACAGAGCTTCTCATTTTTGGTCCGCTGTCGACCAAGCTTGATGACTCATCTTAATATAACTATTGAAGCTTCTAATATCCTCCACATCATCCATAAGTTAATGGACATGTTTATAGATACATCCATCGATTATCAAAGTGGTAAAAAGGAAAAAGTATTCTAATAATTATTGGGTCCTAATTTGATTTGGCGTAATCACGTTGAATGATTGTCTTTTATTTTATTAGACAACAAGGAATATATCTGATTGAATTTTAAATTGACGTACCATCAGGTGTGTATATTCACGGTGATGTTCTAAGCAAGATAAAAGGAAATGCTTTCGATGCATTAGCCGCCTTATCTGCGCAATTAATTAAGTTGAAAGGGAATGCTTTCAATGCATGAATGAGAAGAATATTTAAGCCATTACATATATATATACATCATACATGTCAAGCTAAGGCTATCTTGACCTTGAATGAGAGGAGATAGAGTTAGAATATATATATATAGTTAATAATTTTGTTAGATATTTTATTTTAAAAATATTTAAATAGATTTATAATTCTATAAGAATTTTATCTTTGACTTATATAAATTTAAAATAATTTTTTATATTTTAAATAAATTTTTGGATTGATATAATACATCTTAAATTTATAATCTAGATTTTTTTTTATTTACAAAAATGTATATATAAATTTTATCTTAAATTAAAATAGATTTTTAGATCCATATAATATAGTCTCGAATTTAATTTATAATTCATATTTATTCTTCTTAATTTTTGTCTAAACTTATTTCAAATTACGTGTTAATTATTTTATAGATATATTTTATTAAAATCAAACGAATTAATAATTCTTTAACAAATTTGTCTCTATTTATATAAATCTAAAATAAATTGTATTTCTTTAAAAAAAATATTAATTAATTGTTGATAAGTACAATAACAACCAAGTCTTATCTCACTCTGTAGGGTCGGTTATATATCTTTACACCATTGAGCTCTATCTTTTACTATATCATCATATATATTTAAATAAATTTTATCTTATTTTATTATTGCTAGCTAAGTTTTTTTTTCTCTTCTTCATTTGATATGCGTGTTTATTATAGTTTCATATCGCCTAACTAGAGCATCTATTAGTTGTCTAAGTAAATATATGTACTATCTTAAATGTGTCTCTCGGAGTTTTCCCTCAATAGACACAACTCCGACTTTCTCTCTAATATTCCCATTTTCTTATTATGTCCATCCTTGTATGTCCACACATCCACCTTAACATTCTCATCTCTGCAACTCGTATCTTCTGTCGATGTGCTCGAGTCATAGCCTAACATTCAACTTCATACAATATATCAGGTTTAACTGCGGCATTGTAGAACTTTCCTTTAAGTTTTAGAGGTACTTTACAGTCACATAAAAGACCTGACACTCTCCTTCATTTCAATCATTCTACTTGTATTCTATGTAAGACATTTCTCTTAATCCTTTCATCGTTTTACAAAAATAATCTAAAATATTTAAATCTCTCGGTTGCGGAAAACTCGTCATCTCCTATCTTAACAATTGTTTCATTATGTCTAATATTGCTAAACTTAAATTCCATGTATTATGTTTTTATTCTACTACACCTAAAATATTTATTTTTTAGTGTTTTCCATCAAGATTCTAGTTTAGCATTTACTCCTTTACATGTTTCATCTACCAAAATAATATCATCTGCAAACAACATGCATCATGGTATTGTGTCTTGAATGTGTGCAATAAGTTTGTCCATAATTAGTGTAAAAAGATATAGACTTAGAGTTGATTCTTGATGTAACCCTATCTTTATTAGAAATACTTCTGTTACTCCACCTAAAGTCTTTCCTCTGGTCATTATTGTAGGTGCAGCGGAGGCTGGCAAGAGGGGGGGTGAATTGCTGAAAACAAAAATAAACTATACCCTCCTCGTGCTTTCAACTCAATTAGTGCAATAGTAAATAAAGTAGTAAAGTAATAAAGCAGTAAACAGAAAAGAAACGGGAATTTAACCTGGTTACAACCAAGGAGGTTGATAATCCAGGGCAATGAGAAGCGCACTAAAAAGAATCTCCTTTACTGAAGGCGGAGAAGCCTTTTACACTTTGGAAGCTTAGAACTATTGCTAGGAATGGCTACACAATTGATTGCTTGAGTTGTATTGAATTCATAGCTCCAGGGGCCTTTAAATAGCCTCTGGAAATCTGATCTCGAGGGTCCAAGACGCCTCCAATAGGGGTCCAAAGCGCCTCCAAGGGGTGAGTGGATAAAACTTTATCCGCAGCTCGAAACGGTCAGTTTGACCTATTGAAGGCGCGTTCAACAAGGCTGAAGGCGCCTCCAAGCCTGATGGAGGCGCCTCCAAGCTGGCAGCTCAAATTCCAGCTTGTTTTCTTCAGCTTTCGACGCTCCGTTCTTTTGGGTGATTGCGGTCAACCGGAATAGGGCTCACCCGAACCCAATTCCCGGCCTTCTCCTCGAGCATTCTTCCTCCCCGGCTTAACATCCCTCGAACGCCGCGCACGTTCTTCTCGCCCACCGGTGTACTCTTCCGCAGCTCTCTCGTCCTTCGGACGCACTGAGCCCGTCGGCTCCCTTCCCGTGTCGTCCTTCTCGCTAGCTGCGTCTTCCACTCGACTTTCTGCGCTCCTAAGTTCCTGCACACTTAGACATAGGGATCAAACACAAAGCAGGACCTAACCAACTTGGTTGATCACATCAAAACTACCACGGGGTCCAACAATCTCCCCCTTTTTGATGTGCATCAACCCAAGTTCAAGTTAGGGTAAAAATAGACAGAAAAGTAATTTTAAAAGAAAATTACTAAACTCACATATTAAGCATTAGTTTGCAATAAATAAAATTGCAACTACAAAAAGAATATTTTTAATTAAAAAAATTCTCTCCCCCTAAATATGTACATATGTACTTCTCTAAGCTTATACCTTTCTCTCCCCCTTTGATCACAGCAAAAACGGGAGTGATAGCTCAAAAAATATTTTAGAATTTTTTTTAACTTTAGATAAAATTTCTATTTAATAAAAATGATGTCTCAGAAAATTGAATTTTTAAAAAAATTTCTAAATAAGAATGAGGTTTCAAATAAATTTTTGAATTTTCCAAAAATTTTTAAGGAAAAATTAATTTTTAAAAATAATTCTTAGTAAAAATAACTGAGATTTAAAGAAAATTCTAAGAAAAAAAAGTCTATGACTTTTTCACAATACTTTCTAAGTCAAAACCGATTTTTTTTTCAAAAATGTTTGAAAAATTTTCAAAGCATTATTTAATTCTTGTTTAATGTTTTTTCAAAAAGTTAATTAAATATTTTCTTTCAATATTTTAGCTTCCAGGTTGTGGCGAGGTACTAGTCCTTCTTGGTTATTGGAGCAACAACCACTTCCTTAGACAAAGCTTCCATAAAGAATTTCAATGTTTAATTTTCTCACTGTAAGCTTTTAACTAAAAGAGAAATTTAAACTAGTAAAGATTTGGGAACCCAATAAAGGTTCCTTCCTACAGGGTTGGTCAAAAACTTAGGGGGTACATGTTTTTTGGGCACATTTCTAAGTTGACCCTGGTGTTTTCTAATGTACCAATTTAATTTTCCATAAATTCTTAATTTTGATTTAGGAAATTTATTTAAGCATGCATCATGATATTTCAATTTCTCAATTTCAACTTTTAATTTTTCATTTTCTAACTTTAAATTATCATACTTTTCTACTGGGCATGTTTTTGCAATGATCAATTTCAATTCAGTATTTTCTTTTTCTAATTGATCTAATTCTTTGGACAGAGACTTGATAAATTTAAAAGACTGAGTCGGGGTTAGATTGCGTACCTTACTTACTTGATCTGGTGACGCTCCCCCTTCACTGCTGCTTTCTTCTTCTGATTTTCCTCCCCCTTCATCGATGCTCATCTTTGAGCTAGACATTTCTTCTAGATGATGGTTGGCCATTAGTGCTATTCCCGAGAATTCTTCGACTTCTGATTCGGAGGACGACGAATCATCCCACATGGCCTTTAGGTTGTGTTTGGGTCGAGCTGGATTCTTGCTCCTTTCCTTATCCTTCTATTTGCTCTTCAATTTTGGGCAGTCCTCCTTGATGTGCCCTTCTTCGTTGCAGTTGTAGCAACGAATCATCCTTTTCTTTCGTTAATGCCTCTGTGATCTAAACTTATTAGTATTAAAAAATTTATTGAAGCGTCTTACCAGTAGTGCCGCTTCGGATTCGTCGACTGAGGCTTCTGAGTCAGAACCGTTTATTTTTGCCTTTAAGGCAATGTTCTGACTGGTCTTCTCCACTCCATTGGGCTCTGCAACTCGAGATTCGTGAAGTTCAAAAGTAGAAAACAATTGTTCAGAATCGTTTATTTTTGCCTTTAAGGCAATGTTTTGCCTTTAAGGCAATGTTTTGCCTTTAAGGCAATGTTTTGCCTTTAAGGCAATGTTCCGGCCATTGTCTTGATCGTAGTGCTTCAGTTGGCGGTTAGTCCTTCTGAGGTGACCTAGCTCTGATACCACTTGTAGGTGCAGCGAAGGCCGGCAAGAGGGGGGGTGAATTGCTGAAAACAAAAATAAACTATACCCTCCTCGTGCTTTCAACTCAATTAGTGCAATAGTAAATAAAGCAATAAAGTAATAAAGTAGTAAACAGAAAAGAAACAGGAATTTAACCTAGTTACAACCAAGGAGGTTGTTAATCCAGAGCAATGGGAAGCGTACTAAAAAGAATCTCCTTTACTGAAAGCAGAGAAGTCTTTTACACTTTGGAAGCTTAGAACTATTGCTAAGAATGACTACACAATTGATTGCTTGAGTTGTATTGAATTCCTAGCTCCAAGGGCCTTTAAATAGCCTCTGGAAATATGATCTCGAGGGTCCAAGGCGCCTCCAATAGGGGTCCAAGGCGCCTCCAAGGGGTGAGCGGATAAAACTTTATCCGCAGCTAAAATGGTCAGTTTGACCTGTTGAAGGCGCCTTCAAGCTGGAGGCGCCTCCAAGCCTGATGGAGGCGCCTCCAAGCTGGCAGCTCAAATTCCAGCTTGTTTTCTTCAGCTTTCGACGCTCCGTTCTTTTGGGTGATTGCAGCCAACCGGAATAGGGCTCACCCGAACCCAATTCCCAGCCTTCTCCTCGAGCAGTCTTCCTCCCCGGCTTAACATCCCTCGAACGCCGCGCACGTTCTTCTCGCCCACCGGTGTACTCTTCCGCAGCTCTCTCGTCCTTCGGACGCACCGAGCCCGTAGGCTCCCTTCCCGTGTCGTCCTTCTCGCTAGCTGCGTCTTCCACTCGACTTCCTGCTTAAGTTCCTGCACACTTAGACACAGGGATCAAACACAAAGCAGGACCTAACCAACTTGGTTTATCACATCAAAACTACCACGGGGTCCAACAATTATATCGTCGTACATATCCTTAATTAGTTCAATATATGTTACACTAATATCTCTCTTTTCTAGAATTCTCTATATAATTTCACTTGGAACTCTATCATAAGTTTTTTCTAAGTCAATGAATACCATATGTAGATCTTATTTTTGCTCCTGATATGTTTCAATTAGATGTCTAAAAGATGTATAGTTTCTATTATTGACCTTCCAACCATGAACCCAAATTGATTTCGGTCACCGTGGTCTCCTTCCTTAATCTATTTTTTTCTATTACTTTTTTCCCAAAGTTTCATGGTATGACTTATTAGTTTAATACTCCTATAGTTTGTACAATTTTATACGTCTCTTTTCTTATATAAGGGAAGTAAAGTACTTATCTTCAATTGATCAGGTGTTTTTTTATTTTCATTCAATACTTTTATAAGTCATTCAATACTTTGTTTCCCTAGACACTTACATACCTCTATTAAAATATCATCTAGTCCAATGACTTTTCCATTGTGCATCCCATTTAAATCTTATTCTACTTTTAAAGTTTAAATTCTACGATAAAAATTTAAATTTCTATACTCATTTGACCTACTTAAATTACCTAAGTTAAGTTGGTCGCCTAAACCTTCATTAAAAAGTTGATGAAAATACTTTTTCCACCGTTCTTTTATTTCTCCATCATTTACTAGTACCCTATTATATTCATCTTTAATACATTTTATTTGAATAAGATCTCTTATTTTCCTTTCTCTTATTTTAGCTATTCTATAAATGTCCCTTTCCCTTTCTTTTGTATCTAATTTTGATATAATTGTTCAAAAGTTTTATTCTTTACTTCATTCACTACTTTCTTAGCCTCTTTTTTTAACTATTGCATTTTTTTTTAATGTTGTCCTCGTTCTTACAAATATATAATTCCTTATAAATTGTTCATTTTTCCTTCACTTTCTGTTGTACTTTCTCATTCCACCACCAAGATTCCTTATTTAGTAGTGCATGTCTCTTTGACTCACCGAGTACACTCTTAGTTACTATTTTTAACTTTGATATTATCTTATCTCATGTTGTATTAAAGTCACTATATATTTCACCTAATGTTTGTACTCCTATCTTTTTCTTAAATATATTTCTTTCTCATCATGTCACGCCCCAGGGGAGTCTCTGTCAGAAGAAATTTCGGCAGCATCTCCCCTGTACGGGTGATAATCTGAAACTTTATTACATCATCCAGATACCTCGGCCAACACGGTCGGAACATACATATAACATAAAAGTAAAATAAGCAAGCATCCACGTAGTTAATAGTAAAAACTAAACAAATGCAACGATAAGGAAAAATCAAGTCAAAAATCATACTCAACTACACCCATAAAACTCAAAACATATATCCTACTCCACTACACCCATAAAACTCAAATCACGATGCAATAAATTCAACTCACCTCTTTTGACGTCCAGGCAGGCATGTAGTAAAACATATCCAATAAAACTTATCAACAATAAAACCATACAATATCCAAGTGTCAAAAACTAGAACAAGTCTAGATACTAATAAGAAAACCAAAAGATAAAATACACATCCTAGGGATTTGCAGGGGACTAGCGACTGGAACTCTTCTAGACAGTCTCAACCTAAAAATAGTAATAACCACGGCGTGAGTCAACTCCTCAGCGGGTAACAATTGACATGCATAGTAAGAAATATAACAAATAGCACTAACCATGCGTATAGTCTTATGATATAAGAATGATAAATGCAAACTAAAATAAATAGGAGAACACTATACTAACCAGGACCTGGGTATGAGTATAACAAGGGCATCAAACCCAGAGTATCAAAATCCTGTATGCATGTCAAACAAATACATCCATCCAATATGCAGCATACAAGTGCAGCAAACACAAGCAAATAATGCAAATATGCATATGATGCCAATGACATGTCCTGGTCACCCCTACTGCCAGTCAGTCGTCTCACACACGATGGTGAGACCGAGTGGGTAGGGCTGTGACAACCGTGCACTCTACCGTCACTACTCCTGATGAGTGACCGAGTGGACGGGATGTTGTCGGAGTACACCTATCTGTTGGAGTGTATACTGAAAGCCTAAGCTTTGTAAACATTCATTATGAATAAAGAATCACATTTGGTCTAATTGTCTACATTTGTTTGTAGTTGTTCATTTAATTTATATTGTAGATAACATAGTATGTGGTGTCACATACAGAAGATGATGTTATCAGTACCTTATAAATTATAAACAGTAGCTCACGACTAAAATGGAAAGGAACAAACCATTAGAAGGTCGTAGTGTAAGTAGGTATTAGTTTATCTTGACTATATAATTACACTAGTACACTCAGAGTGTATTGAGTAGGACCATTAGAGGTCGTTTCTTTTATACTGACTTTATAAAGGAACAAAGACCTCAGTTATTATGGAAGTGTGTGCTCTTAATCCTAATATAATAACAAGCACATATGTTTGATATTTATTTCTTTAATTTATCAAAGGGTGAGATTTAGTTCGATGAATCAATAAACTCGATAAGTTGGGAAATGGTATCACTAATAGTGTGTGTTGTTGATTATAGAAGGAAACTGTGTCCTAGAGATACTAGGTTGATAATGTCCTCAAGAGGAGCTCATAAAGATTGTCATGTTAAACCCTGCAGGTGGACTTAGTCCGACATGATAATAAGGTTGAGTGGTACTACTCTTGGACTTAGATATTAATTAAATGAGTTGTCAGTAACTCACTTAATTAGTGGACATTCGATATCTTAAACACAGGGAGACTAACACACTCATAATAAGAAGGAGCCCAAAAATGTAATTTGGGATTGGTGCGGTAGTTCAATGATAGTTCTCTAGTGGAATGAATTATCATTGATAAAATTAAGTTGTGTGTTCGGGGCGAACACGGGATGCTTAATTTTATCGGGAGACCAAAACCAATTCCTCCTCTTGGTCCCTATCGTAGCCTCTTATTTATAGAGTTCTATACCCACCTATACCCACCTTCTATACCCACCCAATAGGGGCCGACCAAGCTAGCTTGGGAACAAGCTAGGGCCGGCCTAGGTATAAGATTGGGTGGCCGGCCCTAGCTTGAACCCAAGCTAGTAGGGCCGGTCAAAATAAATTAAAAAAAGAAATTTAATTTTAATTTTTATTATTATGTGGAAGATATAATTTAAAGAGAATTAAAATTAAAATATCTCTCTTGTAAAAGATCTACAAAAGATTAAAGAAAGAGATTAGATCTCTTTCCTTATTTGTAGATTGGAGAGATGTTTTATTTTCTCTTTAAAAATTATTCACATGTTGATAAAATTAAAATTATAGAAATTTCCTTTTATCAACCATGAAGAGATTTTAAAGAGAAATTTTATTTTTTAAAATTTCCGGAAACAAATTAGGAAGTTTTAATTGTTGATTAAAACTTGTCCAATTTGTTCTCCAATGATGTGGTCGGCCATGTGATTGTAATTGGGGAAATTTTATTTTATTTTTCTCAATTAAATCATATCAAGGAAATTGAGGAAATTTTATTGTAATTAAATTTCCTAATTTACCTAGGCCAAGGAATATAAAAGAAGGGGTGAGGGTGCCTTCATGAGATACAACATCTATTATTTCTCTCCCTCTTTTATTCCTTGGTGTGGCCGGCCATCCTCTCCCTCTCTTCCTCTTGTGGTGGCTGAACCCTTCTCTTCCATTGGAGCTCTTGTGGTGGCCGGATACTACTCGGAGAAGAAGAAGAAGAAGGAGAGAAAGCTAGCATCTCTTGGAGCTTGGTTAGTATTTTGGTTTTCCTCCTTGGTAAAGTTTTTCCTTTGTGGCCGAACCTTGCTTGGAGGAGAAGAAGGTGGTTGGTGGTTTCTCATCTTGGTAGATCGTTGTCCACACAACGTCAGAGGTTAGAAGAGGAATACGGTAAAAGATCAAGAGGTCTTTCTAGAAGGTATAACTAGTAGTTTTTCTTTTTCCGCATCATGCTAGTTATTTATGGAAATAATACCAAATACAAGAGGCTTACGTTCTAGAATTTCGAATATGTTTTTCGATATTGTGTTCTTTTGTTTTTTCTTTTCCTTGTGATTTGATTGTGCTCTTTGGTTAACCTAAAGTTATTTTAGGAAATTAAATATTAGTTTTCTATAAAAGGTTTTGTCTAGTCGGTGGTGGTTGCTCCCATATCCAAGAAGGTCATGTGCCTCGCCACGTCAGTACTGGGAACCAATTATGGAAATTAATATTTAATGGAATAAATAATTTAAGGAGACTTGGGTCGAACGTGTTAAGTTCCGCAGGAGATCCAAGTCAAAACCTAAAAGAACAAATAGATTAAGTTTTGGATCAAACGTGTTAAGTTCCGCAGGCGATCCAAAATTTAATTTAAAAGAACACATGGTAGCTAGGAAAAGGTTCAGACCTTTGTACAAAATTTTTGTACAGTGGAACCTATAGGTTTTCCGAGTAGCAACCAACAATTGGTATCAGAGCTAGGGTTTTGCCTCTGTGTATTTGGTATTTAGTTTAATTATGCACATGTCATACATAATTTAGGCAGGTTAATAGTAGGATGTGCTAACTTTGTGGATGCAGGATCCAACTATTATGGCTTTTAGTTATTATGTGTGTGATTGGACCCTTGGACATGTCAAGGGCATTTATATGTGTGTGCATGATTGTATTAAAATACAGCAGGAGCTGTATTTAGTTTTATTAGGATTTTATTTTTGATCTAGATACATGTACATTCCTTTTATGGAATATAGGATCAAAAATGTAAAATTCTATTTATGTCGCGGATCGAATCTTGCAAAGCGTGGAACCTTCTAAGGACCAGAGGCGCAGCGGAACTAGGAGCAAGATGGATGCGACAGCTAGACCCGGTGGCGGTGGCCAAATATGGCAGCAGCTTCGGATAACAACACACGGAGGATAATTAGAGATAAAAGCCATAATAGTTGAAAATTAAATTTTCTATTTATTGCTTTTATATTATGCTGTGTGTGCATGTTAGTTTACAAGTTTAGTAGGCTAGCATAGTTAAAATTCCTCATTTATAAATAACTAAGTGGGAGAGGGATTTTTAAATAAATCACATGGTCTCCATTACTGGTTTGTAAGTGATGCAAACAAGCTTGCGCGTTGGCTCTGAGTGCCTTCCTCCATAACGGATGAGCTTGTTTGCGGATCACTAGAATAGACTTCCATTTATGGATGACTATAGGAAGTTAATTAAGAGCGTGTGATCTTCCCCAACGGAAGGGGCATAATCTTATTAATGGACTTAGTGTCAAGTAATGGTATACACTTAGACACATCTAATAGTATCCTCCCCAACGGAGTCACTGCTATTATTTATGTGACCAAATGATACCAACTATTAATTTTATTTGTCAAAAAGTTAGGTTGACAAGATAATAAAATTAATGGGTTAAAACCCTCCTTTTACAAATGTTGAATTTGTATACGTCCACACTAACGTGGCATACAAAATTCACGGTGTTATGAGGTGTTGGTTAATTTAAAATAGTATTGTTTGAGGAATCAATATTATTCTAAATTTAGAGTTCTGACCAAAAGTTATTTGTGATTCTTAGGATGACTTTCAACCCACTGTCCATCATACTTCAACAGAATAGACTTACTGGACCTAATTACATAGATTGGAAAAGGAACCTGGACATTGTTCTGACTGCTGAAAGCTATAAATTTGTACTGACTGAACCTTGTCCTGATGCACCCACTGGTGAATCTACCCAAGAGGAGATTGAATATCATAAGAGATGGGTAAAGGCAGATGAGATGGCGCGGTGTTACATTTTGGCTTCAATGTCAAATGTATTGCAACATCAGCATAAAGATTTACCAACAGCTTATGATATTATGAACAATCTCAAGGAACTCTTTGGTCATCAGGATAGTGCTTCTAGACAAGAAGCTATGAGAAAGATAATGACAGCCACCATGCAAGAGGGTACTCCTGTAAGGGATCATATCCTAAAGATGATGGCTTATCTGAACGAGATACAGATCTTTGGAGGAGAAATTGATGAGGAAACCCAGATCGATATGATCCTTCAAACGCTACCTAGAAGTTTTGAGCAGTTCCGCCTGAACTATAATATGAATAAAAGAATTTATTCATTAGGGGAACTACTGACAGAACTTCAAGCAGTAGAAGGATTATTTCGTCACAATTCTCAAATTCACTTTGCTGAAAATGGTTCTACTTCTAAACCGAAAGGAAAGAAGAAGAAGAAACAAGCTGGCTCAGCAAAGAAGGTGAATAAATCTCAGAGTACTGGATTTAAAGCTGGAGTGAAGAAGCCAAAGGGCAAATGCTTCATCTGCAAGCAGGCAGGACATTGGAAGGCGGACTGTCCTCGTAGGAACCAAAACAAAGGTATATCTCATGCTCTAGTTGTTGAAACATGTTTAGCGGTGTTATCTACCAGCACCTGGTGTGTAGATACGGGAGCCACTGATCATGTCTGCAATTCCTTGCAGGGGTTCCAGGAAACTCGACGACTATCTGAAGGGGAGATTACCGTCTACATGGGCAATGCTACTAAGGTGGCAGCTGTTGCAGTGGGAGACATCTACTTGTCTTTTAGTAGAAATAGAAATTTGGTTTTAAGAAATTGTCTTTATGTACCCAGTTTTAGAAAGAATTTAATTTCAGTTTCTAAACTGTTTTTAGATGGATATTCAGTTTCTTTCAGTAACGATGTAGTTATTAAAAGAAATAAAGTGATTATCTGTTCTGGTGCATTAGTTGGCAATTTGTATATTTTAAATCCAATTTCTTCCACAAAGCAAAACATGGAAATTTATAACTCATATTCTAATTCTAATAAGAGAAAAGAACCTTCAGAAATGAACCAAGCATATCTTTGGCATCTAAGACTTGGTCATATTAACTTAAGTAGGATTCAGAGGCTTATAGCCGATGGACTTTTGAGTTCATTAGAGTTGGAAAATTTTTCAACTTGTGAATCTTGCTTAGAAGGAAAAATGACCAAGAGGTCGTTCAAGGCCAAGGGGTATAGAGCCAAAGAAGTGTTAGAATTGGTTCACTCTGATTTGTGTGGTCCTATGTCTGTCCAGGCAAGAGGAGGTTTTGAATATTTTGTCTCCTTTAAAGATGATTATTCAAGATATGGATATATTTACCTAATGCGCCGCAAGTCCGAGTGCTTTGATAAGTTCAAAGAATACAAGGCTGATGTGGAAAAACGATTAGGTAAAAGTATCAAGACACGACGATCTTATCGTGGTGGCGAATACCTCTTAGGAGAGTTTAGGAATTACTTATCAGAAGCTGGGATTCAATCCCAATTGTCTGCACCTGGAACACCCCAACAGAATGGTGTAGCAGAACGAAGGAATAGGACTCTTATGGAGATGGTTAGATCAATGATGAGTTATTCAGAATTACCAAATTCGTTTTGGGGATATGCTCTGGAAACAGCAGTATACGTTCTGAACTTAGTACCTTCTAAATCAGTTTCTTCTACTCCCATAGAATTGTGGAATGGGCGAAAACCCAGTCTAAGACATATTCGGATTTGGGGTAGTCCAGCACATGTGCTAAAACCAGATGCTGATAAGTTAGAATCTCGTACAGAAGTTTGCGTGTTTGTGGGATATCCCAAAGGAACGAAAGGAGGTTTATTTTATAGTCCTAAAGACCAGAAGGTCATTGTTAGAACCAATGCCCAGTTTTTAGAAGAAGACTATATAATGGATCACAAGCCCAGTAGTAAAATTGTTTTAGAAGAACTTAGAGAGGACATGTCTACTTCAGTACCAACAGTACAAGATGAAGTACAACAAGAGACTGCAACACGTGTCACACATGATACACAACCACAGACTGTGCCTCGTCGTAGTGGGAGGGTTGTGAGGCAGCCTGAGAGATTCATGTTTTTGGGAGAGTCTTCGGACTTGATCCCGAGTAAACATGAACCTGATCCCCGGACATATGACGAAGCACTCCAAGATATAGATGCAGTATCTTGGCAAAAGGCAATGAATTCTGAAATAGAGTCTATGTACTCTAATAAGGTCTGGGAGCTTGTAGAACCACCTGATGGTGTAAAAGCCGTTGGATGCAAGTGGATCTACAAAAGGAAAAGAGGGACAGACGGGAAGGTAGAAACCTTCAAAGCTAGGCTTGTTGCGAAAGGGTACACTCAGAAAGAGGGAATCGATTATGAGGAAACCTTTTCACGGTAGCCATGCTTAAGTCTATCCGGATACTCTTATCCATTGCTGCTCATATGGATTATGAGATTTGGCAAATGGATGTCAAGACAGCTTTCCTTAATGGAAGTCTTGAAGAGAACATCCATATGAAGCAACCAGAATGGTTCATTGAAAAAGGCAAAGAGCATCTAGTGTGCAAGCTCAATCGGTCCATTTATGGACTGAAGCAAGCTTCAAGGTCTTGGAACATCCGGTTTAATGAAGTAATCCAGTCATATGGATTTATTCAAAGTCCGGATGAGTCTTGTGTATATAAGAAGTGTAACGGAAACGTGGTGGTATTTCTTGTACTATACGTAGATGATATTTTGTTAATTGGCAACAATGTCAAGGTATTATCAGACGTAAGGGTATGGTTGTCCAAACAATTTGATATGAAAGACTTAGGAGATTGTGCACACATTCTAGGGATCAAAGTTATAAGGGATCGTAAGAAAAGAATGTTGTGTCTGTCCCAAGCTTCATATATAGATACAATCCTTGCTCGTTTTAGTATGCAGGATTCCAAGAAAGGTTTCTTACCTTTTAGACATGGAGTAGCTCTATCTAAAGAGATGTCTCCAAAGACGTCGAAAGAGATAGAGGACATGAAAGCAGTTCCTTATGCTTCGGCTGTAGGAAGCCTAATGTATGCAATGCTATGTACGAGACCTGATATCTGTTTTGCCGTGGCATGGTCGCAGATATCGTAATACCGTGGACATGGAGCATATATGCGGTAAAGCATATATTAAAGTATCTGAGAAGGACTAGAGATTATATGCTAGTTTACCAAGCAGACGATCTGCTCCCTGTGGGTTACACGGATTTGGATTTCCAATTAGATAGGGATAACAGTAAGTCTACATCATGCTATGTGTTTACTTTAGGAGGTGGAGCCATTTCATGGAGGAGTGTTAAGCAGAAATGCGTTTCGGACTCAACCATGGAAGCTGAGTATGTAGCAGCCTCTGAGGCAGCTAAAGAAGCAGTATGGCTCAGGAACTTTCTAATGGACTTAGATGTGATTCCTGGTTTGCCCAAAATCATCACAATTTATTGTGATAATAGCGGTGCAGTTGCAAACTCGAAGGAACAACGAGCTCATAAGGCAAGTAAACATATAGAGCGCAAGTACCACCTGATACGAGATATCGTGAAGCGAGGAGAAGTTGTCATCGCCAAGTTGCATCAGCGGATAACTTGGCAGATCCTTTCACTAAGGCCCTTCCGGCGAAAGCTTTCGATCGGCATGTGGAGGGAATGGGAATCAGATGTATGGTAGAAGATATGGCAGCTTAGTCATTAGTATAAGTGGGAGATTGTTGGAGTGTATACTGAAAGCCTAAGCTTTGTAAACATTCATTATGAATAAAGAATCACATTTGGTCTAATTGTCTACATTTGTTTGTAGTTGTTCATTTAATTTATATTGTAGATAACATAGTATGTGGTGTCACATACAGAATATGATGTTATCAGTACCTTATAAATTATAAACAGTAGCTCACGACTAAAATGGAAAGAACAAACCATTAGAAGGTCGTAGTGTAAGTAGGTATTAGTTTATCTTGACTATATAATTACACTAGTACACTCAGAGTGTATTGAGTAGGACCATTAGAGGTCGTTTCTTTTATACTGACTTTATAAAGGAACAAAGACCTCAGTTATTATGGAAGTGTGTGCTCTTAATCCTAATATAATAACAAGCACATATGTTTGATATTTATTTCTTTAATATATCAAAGGGTGAGATTTAGTTTGATGAATCAATAAACTCGATAAGTTGGGAAATGGTATCACTAATAGTGTGTGTTGTTGATTATAGAAGGAAACTGTGTCCTAGAGATACTAGGTTGATCATGTCCTCAAGAGGAGCTCATAAAGATTGTCATGTTAAACCCTGCAGGTGGACTTAGTCCGACATGATAATAAGGTTGAGTGGTACTACTCTTGGACTTAGATATTAATTAAATGAGTTGTCAGTAATTCACTTAATTAGTGGACATTCGATATCTTAAACACAGGGAGACTAACACACTCATAATAAGAAGGAGCCCAAAAATGTAATTTAGGATTGGTGCGGTAGTTTAATGATAGTTCTCTAGTGGAATGAATTATCATTGATAAAATTAAGTTGTGTGTTCGGGGCGAACACGGGATGCTTAATTTTATCGGGAGACCAAAACCAATTCCTCCTCTCGGTCCCTATCGTAGCCTCTTATTTATAGAGTTCTATACCCACCTATACCCACCTTCTATACCCACCCAATAGGGGCCGGCCAAGCTAGCTTGGGAACAAGCTAAGGCCGGCCTAGGTATAAGATTGGGTGGCCGGCCCTAGCTTGAACCCAAGCTAGTAGGGCCGGTCAAAATAAATTAAAAAAAGAAATTTAATTTTAATTTTTATTATTATGTGGAAGATATAATTTAAAGAGAATTAAAATTAAAATATCTCTCTTGTAAAAGATCTACAAAAGATTAAAGAAAGAGATTAGATCTCTTTCCTTATTTGTAGATTGGAGAGATGTTTTATTTTCTCTTTAAAAATTATTCACATGTTGATAAAATTAAAATTATAGAAATTTCCTTTTATCAACCATGAAGAGATTTTAAAGAGAAATTTTATTTTTTAAAATTTCCGGAAACAAATTAGGAAGTTTTAATTGTTGATTAAAACTTGTCCAATTTGTTCTCCAATGATGTGGCCGGCCATGTGATTGTAATTGGGGAAATTTTATTTTATTTTTCTCAATTAAATCATATCAAGGAAATTGAGAAAATTTTATTGTAATTAAATTTCCTAATTTGCCTAGGCCAAGGAATATAAAAGAAGGGGTGAGGGTGCCTTCATGAGATACAACATCTATTATTTCTCTCCCTCTTTTGTTCCTTGGTGTGGCCGGCCATCCTCTCCCTCTCTTCCTCTTGTGGTGGCCGAACCCTTCTCTTCCATTGGAGCTCTTGTGGTGGCCGGATACTACTCGGAGAAGAAGAAGAAGAAGGAGAGAAAGCTAGCATCTCTTAGAGCTTGGTTAGTATTTTGGTTTTCCTCCTTGGTAAAGTTTTTCCTTTGTGGCCGAACCTTGCTTGGAGGAGAAGAAGGTGGTTGGTGGTTTCTCATCTTGGTAGATCGTTGTCCACACAACGTCCGAGGTTAGAAGAGGAATACGGTAGAAGATCAAGAGGTCTTTCTAGAAGGTATAACTAGTAGTTTTTCTTTTTCCGCATCATGCTAGTTATTTATGGAAATAATACCAAATACAAGAGGCTTACGTTCTAGAATTTCGAATATGTTTTTCGATATTGTGTTCTTTTGTTTTTTCTTTTCCTTGTGATTTGATTGTTCTCTTTGGTTAACCTAAAGTTATTTTAGGAAATTAAATATTAGCTTTCTATAAAAGGTTTTGTCTAGTCGGTGGTGGTTGCTCCCATATCCAAGAAGGCCATGTGCCTCGCCACGTCAGTACTGGGAACCAATTATGGAAATTAATATTTAATGGAATAAATAATTTAAGGAGACTTGGGTCGAACGTGTTAAGTTCCGCAGGAGATCCAAGTCAAAACCTAAAAGAACAAATAGATTAAGTTTTGGATCAAACGTGTTAAGTTCCGCAGGCGATCCAAAATTTAATTTTAAAGGACACATGGTAGCTAGGAAAAGGTTCAGACCTTTGTACAAAATTTTTGTACAGTGGAACCTATAGGTTTTCCGAGTAGCAACCAACACTATCCTCCTACCCCAAATCATAAGTGGGGGGGCTCAATGCTCTCATATCTTTGAGACAATCCAAAAGAGGGATCCCTGACGTGCTACCACGCTGCGTCACGCTACCCATGAGTGGACCAGCGGAGCACTGACAGAGCAAACTGTCACACACCCTGCCTGATATACCACTAACCCATGAGTGGTTATGTGTGCAGATCCATGAAACTGACGATGTGCTCAACAATAATGGAGCCAGCAATCGCACAGTATGTAATCATGTGATGATGCATGACACTATGCATGAAGATCTTGACCATATATACCTCCATAAAATATGTACCAAAAATATACATGGATCAAACAGAAGATCTAGGTACATAGGTCAGATATGGTATCAAATAAATCCGGTATATCCTATGACATGGTATGTCATTGCATTTATGATCATAAGTAATCTGAAGGTATAAACATGAATGCAAACAGGAAAAAATCAAAGCATGCACAGGAAATGGACAAATGACATACCGATGCAGATAAAAACATAATCATTACTATTTGTTAAAAATTACTATGCATATCAAATGACAAATCTAAAAGATAAATCAAGGTACTCGCCTCCAATCGAAAAGTCCAATCCGATCCAAATCTGACGTCGAGATACTCGTCTCGTGTCAAAATCTCGTGTCACCAATATATACATTTTCATTTAACTACAACTCAAATGAATAGCTAAATAAAATCCTTAAGGCTAAATTAGGGTAAAACCCTAATCAATCTAACCATCTAGTAATCCGATTTATCCCTAATTCAATACATATACCTAGGTTAACATAAATTACTAACCTATCTATCAATCATCGACAACAAGATCAAAACCCTATACCTTACCTAAATTCACAGTCGTGCTTGTTAATCCACACAAGGACTGTTGCTGCCAGCAAAAGTTAATTGCTGCTGTAACCCAAGAAAACCCACCGAACATCCCTTCCTGCTGGAATCCTTCACTGAACAAAACAGGAGGAGATCAAGAATCTAACCAAAATCCCAAATTTTCAACTAAGTAATCCCTTACCTTCAAGATCGGCAGAAATTAGAGAAGAGAGAACCAAGAATGGAGTCGCTCGATCCTAGCAGCGGCGGCTAGGGCACAAGGACGACGACAGCCGGCGCTAGGGCAGAGGGATCAAGGGTGCTGTTCGGGTCGAGGGACGACAGCGGCGTCGGCAGAAGAGAGGAAGAGGAGAAGCTCGTGTCGGCGTTGTTCCGTGCAGTGACGGCAGTGGAGCGACGCGATGGAAGAGGCGACACCTAGGGCATGACGAGGATGACGACTTTGGCTCGGCTGGTGCCAATCGCTCGGCAATCGGAGGAAGGGGCTCGGCTGGCGATGACTCGAGCGTCGCCGGAGTTTGGGCAGGGACGGAAGAGAAGAAAGGAAGGAAATGTCGCAATGTGGCTATGCAGAGACGAGAAGAGGAGAAGAAACAGCGGGGATCAACGATGGCTTAAATCGCGAGGCGTACGACGGTTTTGCAGCGCCGGTTGGGAAGGGAGCGGTTAGGGCTTCGGCGTCGGGGGATCGGGAGGAAAGGCACAGGGGAAAAAGAAAATAACGAAAAAAAGAAATAGAAAAAGAAAAGAAAAAGGAAAACTTAACTTTTCCTCATTTAAATTGATGTAGCCTAAACAGGCTTTCCCGGGGCCCAATTTTATCCCCGTAAACTCGTCCATACGATCTCCGAAAAGTTCCCGAAAAATTTCTAAAAATTCTAGAAAATTTTCTTATAGTTATTCGCCCTTTTTCGATATTTTATATTCTCCCACACTAATAAAAATTTGGACCCCAAATTTTCGTTATCTACCATCAACAAGTACTAGCAACATATAAAGAGTATAAATGTTGAACGGTAAATTAACTCACATACCTCAAGTGAAAAGGTGGGGGTATCGAGCTCGGATAGTATCCTCAAGCTCCCGGGTGGCCTCCTCATCCAAATGATGCTGCCATCCGACTTTAACTAGTCGGATAGTCTTGCTCCGCAACTGACGCTCTTTCTGGTCCAGAATCCGTACCGGAACTTTCTCATAAGTGACGTCAGGATGAATGGGAACTGAGACATTTGTCGGCACATGTGTCGAGTCGGGTATGTATCTCCTCAGCATAGATACGTGGAATACGTCGTGGACACCTGCCAGGGACAGTGATAGTGCCAGACGATAAGCTACCGCTCCAATCCTCTCCAAGATCTAGAAAGGTCCAATGTAGCGCGGAGCTAGCTTACCTCTGAGGCCAAATCTCTTCACCCCTTTTGTGGGTGAGACTCACAGAAATACATGGTCGTCTGTAGAGAACTTCAGGAGTCTCCGTCTCCGATCAGCATAACTCTTTTGGCGGTCCTGCGCTTCTAACATCCTCCGTCTGATAGTACGGACCAACTCTGCCTCATGCTGAGCTCTATGAGGCCCTAGTAACTGGGCCTCCCCAACCTCATCCCAGAGGGTGGGTGTCTAACAAGGCCTACCATACAATGCCTCAAACGGTGCCATCTGGATAGTCGAATGAAAGCTATTGTTGTAAGCGAACTCTACCAATGGCAAATGGTCCTCCCAACTATCTCCAAAATCCAATACACAAGACATCAGCAAGTCCTCTAGAGTCTGAATGGTCCACTCTGACTATCCATTTGTCTGCGGATGGAAAGCTGTACTGAACGGAGCTGAGTGCCCAAGTCCTATTGCAGACTCTGCCAGAATCGGGACGTGAACCGTGGATCTCTATCCGAAATAATACTCAAAGGAACACCATGTAATATGATGATCTCCCGGCAATACAGATCTACCAATCGATCCAGGGAATCAGTCTCCCGGATCGCTAAGAAGTGCGCGAATTTGGTTAATCGATCAACGATTACCCAAATCGCGTCATGGCCTCGTCGTGTCCTAGGCAAACCCACCACAAAATCCATGGTAATGTGTTCCCATTTCCACTCAGGAATAAGAATCCGCTGAAGTAATCTGACAGGTATCTGGTGCTCTGCCTTCACCTGCTGACAGACAAGACATCTAGCTACGAATTCCGTGATGTCTTTCTTCATGTTGTTCCACCAGTAAGAACGCCTCAAATCTCGATACATGCGGGTCCCTCCTGGATGGATCGTAAATCGAGAGAATTGAGCCTCCTGAAGTAGCTCCTGTAAGACCGGGTGAGACTGAGGTACGCATAATCTGCCTCGGAAATATATAATACCCTCCTCATCTCGTGTGAACACGGTCTGCTGCCCGGAAGGTATATGGCTGTCAATGAACTGAAAATGCTGATCACCGGCCTGGGCCTCTCGGATCCTAGTCCTGATCGACGACTGAGCAATCATGGTAACCAGAATACCCTGCTCTGTCTGTCCCTGCTCCTGAAGGCCCAACTCAGAGAAACCCTAAACTAAGTCGGTGACTGAAACTCGGTGGCAAGCCAAAGTCCCTCTAGACTTCCTGCTGAGTGCATCAGCAACCACATTAGCTTTCCCCGGGTGGTAGCTAATGGTACAATCATAATCCTTCAGGAACTCCATCCATCTTCTCTGTCGGAGATTAAGCTCCTTCTGGGTGAAAATATATTTGAGACTCTTATGCTTCGTGAGAATCTCAAAAGTAATGTCGTACAGATGATGCCGTCAAATCTTCAGAGCAAAAATAATAGCGGTTAACTCCAGATCATGAACTGGGTAGTTCTTCTCATGCTCCTTCAACTGTTGAGAAGCATAGGAGACTAGCATGCCGTGCTGCATCAGAACAACGCCCAAACCCTGAAGACACGCGTCGGTGTAGAGCACGAATCCATCCTCTCCAGCGGGCAAAACTAAAACTGGAGCCGACACTAATCTTCGCTTCAGCTCTGAAAGCTGGTGTCATAAGCTTCTGTCCAAGTGAACTTCACGCCTTTCCTGGTCAGGCTTGTCAGCGGCATAGCAATCCGGGAGAAACCCTCGACGAACCATCTGTAATATCCTGCTAGTCCCAGAAAACTGCGGATCTCCTGAACTGATTTCGGTTGCTCCCAACTGGTGACAGCTTCGATCTTTTGAGGGTCTACTGAAATACCTCGGCTAGAGACAACGTGTCCCAGAAAACCGACTGAAGATAGCCAGAAGGCACACTTGCTGAACTTCGCATACAACTGATGTCGTCGAAGAGTCTCCGAGACTTTGTGAAGATGTTGTGCATGTTCCTCCTCGGAACGCGAGTAGACCAATATGTCATCAATGAAAATGATAACAAACTGATCAAGATACTCCAGGAAGACGCGGTTCATCAAATCCATAAACACCGCTGGAGCATTGGTAAGCTCAAATGACATTACCAAAAACTCATAATGGTCGTATCTGGTCCGGAAAGCTGTCTTCTGAATATTTGATTCTTTGACTCTCAGCTGATGATATCCAGACCGCAGATTAATTTTAGAATGCACTGAGGTATCTCTGAGCTGATCAAATAAATCCTCGATCCGTGGTAAAGGATACTTATTTCTGACAGTCACTGCATTCAGCTGTCTGTAATCGATGCACAACCTCAGAGTACTATTTTTTTTCTTGACGAATAATACCGGAGAACCTCACGGAGAAGCAGTAAGGCGTATAAATCTCTTGTCTAAAAGCTCCTGAAGTTGAACTTTCAGTTCGTTCAACTCTTTTGGTGTCATATGATAAGGAGCTTTCGATGTCGATGCGGTTTCCAGAATCAACTCAATAGTAAACTCCAAACAATGGATAAGAAGGTAATTTATGAAAAGGATGTTAAAAGTTGACTATGCCAAATTGGTTTGTTTTATAATCTATATCCGATTTTATAAGACAACAAGGAACATATATATCTGATTGAATTGCAAAATGCCGTACACCTTACTTCAGGTATGTACGTATACAACTCACGGTGATGTTCTAAGCAAGATTAAAAGTAATAGAATCAATCATTAGCCACCATTAATTTTCTGCACAATTAATTAAGTTGAAAGGAAAATGCTTTTGGTGCATGAATGAGAAGAATCTTTAAGCCATTTGCATGTATACATGTCAAGCTAAGGCTATCTAAATCTTGACCTTGAATAAGAAGAAACCACACTTGGAATTCAATTAAAATTTGCATGCTTCACTGGCAAATATCCATTGAATCCTAAACCATGGAATACACGGAGGCTCCAATGACAAGCAATCAGCTCTGAAAAGTCCTCTTGCAGCTAAGCAAAGTGACAAGAATTCACTGGACGAAAACTAGACGCTTAAATTATCTGATGACATCTTAGATAATGATCTGATGAATCACATCCATGCACGCAGTCGCCATCAATGGCGCAAGCAGAGAGAACAATCTTAAAACAGAAAATAGCGGCTGAAATTAACGCCTATTATAGTTCCTGAGGCAACGCTTGCACTCCACCACCAACCTTTGACCTTCAGTTTATTTATTCCGATCTCGACCCTTCACTTCTACTCCAGACTCCGGTGGTCGGATCTCGTCTCTAGCTATAAATCGATCCCCTCGCTCGAAGAGGCAGCACAGCAGATCTAATTTTCAAACGTTAATTTGCTAAGTTTAATCTCTCTGTAAATGTATTCTTCTTCCATGATGGCACGAGCAGTGTGCTTGCTCCTCATCGCCCTCCGTCTTTCCCTTCTTGCAGCAGCCAGCTACAACGTAGTGGACTACGGCGCGGTGGCCGACGGCCGCACCGACTCAGCCAAGGCCTTCCTGGCCGCCTGGTCGGCAGCCTGCGCCGCCAACAAGCCGGCGAGCATGTACGTTCCGGCCGGCCGGTTCATGGTCGGCCAAGCCACCTTCCAAGGTCCCTGCAACAACAGCGCCATCAGGGTCTTCATCGCCGGCACCCTCGTCGCTCCCTCCGGATACACCGCCGCCGCCAACTGGTTGCGGTTCAAGTACGTCAACGGCCTGTCCGTCCTCGGCGGCATCATCGACGGCCGCGGCCAGACCTTTTGGGCGTGCAAGGAGGCCGGCCGGAGCTGCCCACAAGGCGCCACTGTAGCTAATCAACTACTTCGAGTGCATTCTGTTTTTTTTCCAATTAAAGTTTGAAATTAAAGCGTGAATTGGGTGCGTGCAGTCGCTGGCGATAGCGCTGTCGACGAACGTGGTCATCAGAGGATTGGCTTCCCACAACAGCGAGGTCTTCCACCTCTCAATCTTCGCCAGCAGCGGCGTGAAAATACAGGGCGCCAAGATCATCGCGCCGGGGGACAGCCCCAACACCGACGGCATCCACATCCAGAAATCGACAGATGTCAGCGTCGTCAGCACGGTGATAAAGACCGGCGACGATTGCATTTCCATGGGCGAAGGAACCAGCAACGTCTGGATCGAGAAGATTCATTGCGGCCCGGGACACGGCATCAGGTCATTGATTCGGCTCTCAATGATCAAATGCATGGTTTGATTTGTTTTTATATATAATGGTGGTTGAATCGTAAACGGTGCAGCATTGGGAGCCTGGGGGCGACGCCGTCGGAGACCAGAGTGCAGAACATCACGGTGACGGCGGTGACCTTTTCGGGGACGCAGAATGGGTTGAGGATCAAGACTTGGGGGAAGCCGAACGGCGGCTTCGTGGAGGGCGTCACCTTCTCCCACGCCGTCATGCAGAACGTGGGGTACCCGATCGTGGTCGACCAAAACTACTGCCCCGGCAACGTCGACTGCCCCGGCCAGGTCCGTATAGATCTTCAAATCTCATCTCCAGTGCTTGATAGCTATCCAGGGATCAAATACAATTTTTGGTTTGACATTACAGAGCTCCGGAATCAGGATCAGCAAGGTCTCGTACATGGACATCCAGGGGTCGTCGGCGACGCCGGTGGCGGTGAAGTTCGACTGCAGTCCGACGAACCCATGCAGGGGACTGGATTTGCGTGATATAAAGCTGACTTATTTGGGAAACAAGCAGGCGGAGGCCTACTGCAAGAATGCGCAGGGAAGCGCCGCCGGCACGATGAATCCTCCCAGTTGCATTTGATGAACCCTCGTGAATAATGTAATAATTAAGTGATTATTTTGGAGCCTCGGCTTCATTTGTAGAAATGTAAGAAAGTGATTCTAAAATATGTTGGAATTGTTTCGACCAAAAGAAAGAAACTAGTAACTTCGGGGGAAAACACAATACGTTGGTGCATTTTTTATAATTGACAAAATGACAAGAGTACAAGATAAAACAAGATGGGGCAACAAGATGAATTCTACTTCCACAGCTCAAGAATCCCATTGGTTTCTAGTTCTTTACTGATCAGACAACTAAAACAGAGAAGACCTGCATGCCAATACTAAACACCACTATCATATAGCACCTGCATAACCTGATCGTTAACTTATTTCTTCCCAGCTCTTCCTTCTACTCAGCTTGCAGGACCTACAAGAACCCCCTGTGCGGAGCCTTCTTTCTGGCTAGCATCCTCCTTGGTCTCACTATCCGCCTTTCTTATCTTAATCTTATACTTCAACTCGAACTCTGCAATCTCCTTTTTCTTCTTCTCTAATGCCTCGTTGAGGCGAGCGATGACCTCTTCGAGACCTTCCTTGTTACGCTGAACAGCAGGGAGGACTTCATTGATCGTTCTCTCGACCAGCACGCCACCAACCATTCGGTAGCAGCGTCTTGATGGATCCAGTGGTTGAATTGCCCCAATTACAAGAGAGTGTTCACTTACTTCCATCTCTAGCTCAGTGATCTTTGAGTAAATTTGGTTAACTTCTGTGCGCATGTTGGCATATGTGTTTAAAATTAGTTGTTCATTCATCTGCAGCTCCCGACTGTCACTGCCAGCTCTGCTCGCCATGCCTCCTGTGTAATGCATTGCAGGCGATATGAGAGACAAATACATAAAGCTGGGCATGCGAATATTCACAAGAAACTAAGATGAGAGAAGAAAGAGTACACATGCAGAAATAAACGAAGGATTTGTTGGAAAGTGAGGGAAATCATCTCAGCTTTGGTCGTAAGCTAAGGGAAAGCCTTGCAGGACTCTCACCTATTTCTTTTTGTTTACATGCTAAGCTATGGTTCATCAACTCGTTTATGCATGCAGAACGATGGCTGCATCGAGCAAACCTTAAGCCCTGAAATAAGTAATTATGACCAATGGACTTAGACTGATTGCAGTCAATGCGGGGATTTGTTTGACATTTATACCAGAAGCATATTGAAATTAATTCCCATATTCTTCTAATAATTTAAAATACTCAAGAATATAATGAGAATAAATAAAGGAAGGATAACTAGGTGAAAATGTAACACAATATAGGAAATGAGATGAGAAGTAGAATGACTGCAAGTACCATTTGGAGAGTAAGAGGAAAATTAAAATAAGAGGTCGAAGCAGGAATAGAGAGTGGCGTTAGTCAAGCAATGGAGTCGTATGGTTGTTCTATTCCAGGTCCATAATAGTGGAGATTCTGTTGCTGATAGTCTTGCAGGAGAATGTAATGATATGGATAAAGCAATAAGTGGAAGCATTGTTGTTGATAGTCTTGCAGGAGAACGTAATGGACAAATGTGCAGGAACTAGAAGTTTCAAACTTACAAGTAGATAAGGATTTCAAACGGAATGGAATTGACTCAAATCAATAAAGGTAGGTTAACATCAGTAGAAATAGATATATGTTATAACTATAGAGAGTAGCAACTATACTCATCATGCAACTAAGAGTGGTCAAAAGAAAGACATGTTTAAGTTCTCTAGTTGATAGTTTCTCTCTACTGGTAGATGAGAGATAAAACAAGTACACCAAAATACTAAATTGAATCAAAACTTACATAGAAATAACTCAAAATGTATAACCAACTTCTCCTAGCATATTTTACTAGTAAGAGTATCTCTAATAATGTTTTATTAGCATAAATTCTGGTGAAACCATCACAGTTAGAGGAAAGAACGGTTCTTGCTCATCCTAGTAAGATCAACACAATACACAACAATTATGTTATTAAAGAATTAAACCCCAATTAAGTGATCTAATGTGTAATACATGAAGGGGGGATTTAGCTTATTGAATGTGGATTCCAGTGTGTTGATTTGTTAATTCAGTTCATTAACATTAATGAGTTGTTAATGATGAATGGAGTTTAAGGTGGATGGTCTTTGCAAGATGGACTTGGTATATAAGGAAGAAGTTTCCTTTGAGTTGGGCATCTTGAATCAAAAGGATTTTTGGTTGCTTCTTCGTTGGACTCTTATCCGTTGAAACCAAGCGAAGATTGCTGCCCAAAGACTTCCACTACATTGCAGGAATCAACTACGGTGATAAGTAAGATCGATGACTTTTGAGATAGATTAAGGTTAGCCCATTGTTAGCCATTGTTTCGGTTTCAATTTTAGCCTTAAAAGTTAACAATAGCTAGATCATGTTATTGATGCATTATATAGTTAAATTTCGATGTATCGCTATTACTTTCTATTGGTATCAGAGCTTAAAATTAGCTTATCGTTGGAAAATGTGCATTGTTCTGTAATCCATTGTGGAAACTTGGATTGATGCATATTTGTTGAATGTAGTTTGTATAGGTTAGGATTTAACCTATGGATTGAGTTTTTCACATTATCCGTGAGAACGCGATTGACGCAGCGATTTTAGGATTTTTTTAGTTGAAAAATTGCATTCAGAAAACCAAGTTTTCAACTTCCAATCAATTGGTGAGAAATAGGCACAAATTTAGGCACTCCTAAATCGACTGACCAGATAGATTGATGTGTACCAATCGATTGCCATAAACACCAATCAATTGTGATGCCCAAAATTGCACATAGAACAATCCGGATTCAATTGGGTAGATCGATTATTCACCAATCAATTGGTAAACCTAGGATTAAGCGCAAAAGGTTTCCAAATTGATTGGGTCGATCGATTGGTTAACACCAATAGTTTGTTGAGCCTGGTTAGAAAAAGAAGGTCACAGAATCAATTGTGTCAATCGATTGGTTTACACCAATTGATTATTATTCGCTGGGTTGTCCATAGAAGATTTCCGAATCGATCGGTGGGATTGATTAGTGAACATCAATCGATTGTTGTGAGGCGCCAATTGATTGGTGTAGATGAACTCACGAGCAGAAGCCTTTCAACAGTTGAACAATCGATTGCCATTACCATGTCTTGGAATTGACACATGAGGTGTGTCAATCGATTGCAGCTTGAAGGCAAATAGGCAATCAATTGATAAGAGTATCAATCGATTGGTAGCGGATACCAATCAATTGATAACTGATTAACTACGTTTTCAGCAGTTGTCCAATATCTTTCTTCGCACTTCTACTTAGTCAAGCCAATACTATTAGATGTATATTCATGCTAAAGATGGTTGGATCAAAGAAAAATCATTTTTTATGTTGGATATATATTTAAGGAAGCTCACAAATCTAGTTTAGCTTCTAAGACATGCGCATAGTGTGTTGGCCCAAAGTAAGACGCACTATGTGGCCGATTAGGAATATTGTAAGTGGTAGTTGGAAACATAAACTAAGGAGACGTATACATAAAGTTAATCATGCGCACGATATCGGTCCAAAGAAAAGCGTAACGTGTAGCGGATGAAGTTATAAGCTGTTTAGAGGGTACCACTAGCAAATTACATATTTTGTTTGTTGCATTTTGTTAATGTAATGTTACTGCAAAACTATAAAGATACATGTTTTGTTTAGTAAATTGAGTTATGTTCTTTGCTTTTATATATGTAATCCTCTTAATGTCTGCTAATTTAAACATCCTCATGCATGCTGGTACAAACTATGGACAATGGAAAGAGTATATTATAGTTTTATTAGGCTGTATAAATTTAGACTTTGTATTTAGGCATAATTGTCCTGCACCTTTGACTAGTAATTCCACTGCAGATCAAAAAGTTAAGAAGTATACCTTTCTTGAGACACAATGTTAAAACCTTCATTATGAAATTAGGTGACCAATTTATCTCAAACAAAAAGATTGAGAGTACTACACTTCTTACAAAGCTAGTGTCCATGCGGTATAACGGGAAAGGTAACATTAGGGAGTACATCAACGATATGTCGAATTTATTTACAAAGCTTAAGACATTAAAGTTGGAAATGTTTGAAAGAGTACTTGTGAACCTAATCCTAATCTCTCTGCCTACAGTTCACTACACTAAAAAGGAGAAGTGGATACTAAATGACCTTATAGCTCAGTCTGTATAAGAAGAGAGATTAAGGTATGATACATCTAATAGTGCTCACTTTACATCCTCATCTTGAAATTCGAACAAGACAAAAAAAAAGAAGGGATAAAAGTAAGAGTAGAGATAAACAACTTGCAATAACAGGGCTTAAGACATAAGGTGCAAAAGCAACAAGATCCGAACCCAACTTGTTTCTTTTGTAAAAAGAAAGGGGATTGCCCCAGATACGTCAACTCGTGTCTCAAGAAAGGTATACTTCTTAACTTTATCAGTTCAGAACTCAACCTAACTATTGTACCTAATAACACTTGGTAGATAGATATGGGTGCAATTACTCACATAAGTGTATCTATGCAGGTTTACCTCAGGAGCTGAATGTCAATTGATGTTGAAAGATTATTTATACAGGAATTAACAAGTAGGCAAAAGTTAAGTCAATAGATGTCTTTTGAATTTGTTTAAGGAGCAATGCACTTTTGAATTTGAAAAATACATTTATAATGTTGTCGTTTAGATGGAACTTAATTTCTATTCATGTTTGGACAAATCCAAATACACTTGTTCATTTGAAAATGTAAACTTTAATATTTACAAAATTCTATTTTGTGTGGTACTAGTTCTTTAATTAACAAGGATTAGACATTGAAACTAATACAGATAATGTTGTGATGCATAGTATAGGTGTGAAGCATGGTTTGACAAATGAGAATTCATCCATATTGTGGCATAGGCATTTAAGGCACATCTCTAAATAGCACCTAGAAAAGTTAATGTCATTAAAAATTCTTGATGTCTTGATATGTCAGATATTGGAATCTGCGTCGAGTGTATCAAGGGAAAAACAACTAAAAAAAAGTAATAAGAGTTCTAGGCGGATTAATGGAATCTTAGAGCTAATACATACGGATATATGTGGATTGTTCCCTAAAGTTTCTTGGAACAGTCAATTATATTTTATTAGCTTTATAGACAACTATTCCCGATATGAATACTTGTACCTAATTCACAAGAAGTCATAATCCTAGACCTGTTCAAAATCTTTAAAGCCGAAGTTGAAAATCAACTTGATAAGAAGATAAAGACTGTCAGATCAGATCGTGATGGTGAATACTATAACAAATCGTGTAAGCGACCTGGGTCATTTGTGGATTAGCTTGTAGAGTGCAAAATCATAGCACAATACACTATGCCTAGGACCCCCTCAATAGAATGGTGAAACAGAGTAACGAAACTGGATCCTAAAAGACATGGTGAGAAATATGATTAACTTTTCTTTTCTATCGGAGTTTTTATAGGGTCAGGCAGTAAGACTGCAGTTTACTTACTCAACAAAGTTCCTAATAAGGTAGTAACGAAAATTCCATACAAGCTATGAACAGGTAGAACGCCTAGTATTAGGCATCTACATATCAGAAGTTGTCAAGTTGAGACTAAACCCTATAGGCCTAACGAAAGAAAATTAGACTCAGATAGCCGTTATTTAGAAGGATACTCTGAAAACTCAAGAGGCTTCAAGTTTTACAGCTCCTTGAGTAGATACTTTTTCGAGACGAATAATGTCAAATTCATTGAGAATTATGGGGACGATAAAGTTATGGAAATATCATTTAAGAAAAACATTGTTGATCCTAATATGGTAACTACTGATGTAGTTGATAGTGTAATAGTCATCATTCCACATACCGTTGAAGTTGCACAACCGGAAGGGGTAGTTGACCATGATATTTCCATGTCCCCTCCAATACAATTGAAAGGTATATCAGCTCAAATAGAAGTATTCCCTCCTACGGTTGAGCATAACTCCTGACCACCTCAAGATCAAGTGCTACAAAGGAGATTTATCAGAAAAAGGAGATTCAAGACGTCTCGTGATTATATATCTCCCACAACATGAGTTTGACATAGAGTTAGAAGATAATCTCACAGCCTTCCAAGAAGTCAAACAATGCCCTCATCCGAAAAAAATTAATCAAGTCATGAGGAAAGAGATGAAGTCTATGACGAACAACGTCGTTTGAGAACTTGTCGAAATACCCGAAGAAATGAAATATATTGGCTATAAATGTATATTTAAAATCAAACGAAATTCACATGGCAATGTTGAAAAGTATAAGACACGTCTAGTTGTCAAGGGATTCACTCAAAAGGAGAACATTTATTACAATGAGACTTTTTAGCCGATTTCGATAAAAGACTCCCCTAGGGTAATCATGGAACTTATAGCACATTAAGGCTTACAGCTACACCAAATGGACGTTAAGATTGCATTTCTCAATGGAAACATTGAAAAACTATATACATGGTGCAGATGTAGAACTTTGAATCGAGAGATTCAAAGCACCTAGTATGTAAACTAAGGAAGTCCATTTATGGTTTAAAGCAGACATCTTGTCAATGGTATCGAAAATTTGATCAAGTGGTTTCTTCATACGATTTCAAGAATGATCACTTTTAGTGAAAACAAGTTTATTATACTTATTCTGTATGTGGATAACATATTACTAAAAAGTAATGATAAGGGTTTGTTGCTAGAAACCAAGTCATTTCTATCAAGTGAAATTAAAATGATGGATCTTGGTGATGCATCCTTTGTCTTAGGCATACAAATTGTCCGTGATGGATCAAATTGCACATTTAGACTATCACAAAGGCTTATATAGAAAAGATGCTCATTTGATATGACAAGTAAAATTGTGCTCTTGGTGACACACCTGTGTCAAAGTGTACCTGTGTCAAAGTGTGATAGGTGTACCTTGCAGCAATGTCCACACCATTAACTTGAGATTAAGAAAATATAGTAATTCCTTTATGCATCGGCAGTAGGGAGTTAAATACATGCTTAAGTATGTACACGTCCGGATCTTGCATATATTGTAGGGATTTAGGTAAATATTTGAGTAACCCGAAACTAGAGCATTGGAAAGATGCACAAAGGATTATGCAGTATTTGCAAAGAACAAAGGGTTACATGCCCACATATCGGAGGTCAGGTTATCTAGATCATTGAATATTCATATTCTAATTTTGTTGGATGCTTAGATAGCAGAAGGTCTACCTCAGGTTATGTCTTCATGCTGACGAGTATAGCTACATCATGGAAAAGTGTCAAGCAGACGCTAATAGCAACTTCCACTATGGAAGTAGAGTTTATAGCCTACTATGAAACTTCCAACCATATAGATGTGAAACCTTATCACAGGATTGCAAATTATTAGGGGCATTGGCAGGCCATTAAAGATCAACTGCGATAATAAACCTACAAATTGTATTCCAAGAATAACCACAGTTCGTCTAAGTTTAAACACATTGACATAAAGTTTCTGGCAGTCAGAGAAAGAGTTCAGAGTGACCAAATTATAATAGAGCATATAAAGACAGATCTCATGTTAGCGGACCCGCTTACCAAGGGTTGTCACTCAAGATGTTTCATCAGCATGTGTTGAACATTGGGTTCTTCCTTTTGAAGAAGTACATATTTGGTAAGAATATGTATTTGTGTGATGCTTTATATTAATGAACACGTGTATTTTTGACTTATTGTACATACTAAAGTTTTACATGTGTAAAAGGTTTTGACTCTCTTTACATATGAACATCATAATTTACAATTACGGTTTGCATACGATTTTGTAAATATGATGTGAGACTCAATTTTGAGTGATAAGATTAAATCATGATTTACCATTGCGGTTTAGCATAAGGTATTGATATAAGGTATTAACAAATATGATTTGAACCCAGTTTGGGTCATAAGCACTTATTTGAGAATGGGCAAATACAGATCACATTTCGTATCATTCTTGTACTACACATCGACATTTGATCTATATCGTTATTGTTATAGTTATAGCAACTCTGACTTCTTTATTCTTGTACTAATTAATTTAATGGACAAGATTATTTATGGGAATATTTAACCCATAAAGTTTTGGCATGTTAAGTTCAACTAAGGTGTTCTGTGATTTGGTATACGATATCAAGTATAGCCCAAGTGAGAGATTGAAGAATTTATTCTCCATTTGGTGGGCTAACACTTGATTAACAACACCACACAACAATTATGTCATCAAGGAATTAAACCCCGATAAAGTGATCTAATGTCTAATGCATGAAAGGGGTTTAGATTATTGGATGTGGATTCTAATGTGTAGATCCGTTAACTCAATTTATTAACATTAATGAGTTGTTAATGATGAATGGACTTTAAGGTGAATGGTCTTTGCATGATGAGCTTGGTATATAAGGAAGAAGCTTCCTTTGATTTAGGCATCTTGATCAAAAGAGAGTTTTTGGTTGCTTTTTCTTCCTTAGACTCTTCCCCATTAAGACTAAGCTAAGGTTACAGCCCAATCCTACAAAAGACTTCCGCTGCATTGTAGGAATCAGCTACGGTGACAAGCAAAATCAATGGCTCTTGTAATGGATTCAGGTTAGCCTATTGTTAGCCATTGTTTTGGTTTTCAGTTTTAGCCTTAAAAGATGATAGCTAGATCCTGTTATTGGTGCATCATATGGTTAAATTTCGATATATCGCTATTGCTTTCATATTTTACTAATACGAGTATCTCTAATAATGTTTTATTAGCAGAATTTCTGGTAAAACCATCACAATTAGAGGAAAGAACAGTTCTTGCTCATCCTAGTGAGATCAACACAATAATTTTCCATCGCCTAAATTAAATATCTGTGCTGATTACATTTGCTATTTGAATTAACTAATCTACAAAGGTATTAATAAATCTCGGTAGACAACTGAAATTTAGACTAGCATATCAGAACTGAAATCTAAACTAGCACATCAGAACTGAAATCAGCAAGTACAAAGATTATAGGGTTACAGCTGAACAGTCAGGCATGAATCAAAACAAGTAATTTTTAGTGTGCTGACTAATTTCAGTTCTGGTACACAGGTGGAACACTTCGTGCTAACATATATGAACCAAAATTTTAAACTATGAACAGCACATGAAGTACAGGAATGTTCTGATGCATAATCACTTGATTTCCTTCCATGGTTGAGTAAATAAGCAACCGATTAAACATGCAGCGCCTAGTGTAGAGAAGACGTACTTAACAAGGGAACCTTCTTTGATCAATTATTGAATTAAAAGGAAATCTCCATGCGCAACATAATTGACAAACTAATTAAGTCAGACCTACGTAGTTGAATGTGCTTTGATATGACAAGTTCGCAATTTACAAAATTCGACTTATCGATGTCTAGTTTTTCGGGATACCATTCCTTACCGCCACGCTATGAAGGAAACAGCTGATCCAACATAGTCTACCCCAAATTAAAAGGGAAAAAGGACGAAATCTAGATCTGACAAGTAGAAAAACCGAGAGGGAAATAGAGGTTGTCGAGGGAAGCGTACCTGGAGGATATAGATTGGAGTCGTCGCTCGCCGATCTCCTGATATAATACGGCAGCTGCAGACGATCTACTTATCTGATCTGAAAAACCCTCAGATCCGACGCCGCGGAAGCGAGCAGCGAGCCGGGGCCGGCGATCAGAAGAACGAAGCAACTGCAAAACCTTGGCGTCACTATGAAGTCGGCGGCCTCCTCGTGCGCAAGGGCGTGGTGGGTTACGAAAAGGGCACGGCGTCGTTGCGAGGCGAGGGAGAGGAGGGAGGGTTGTGTCGGCGCAAGGCGAGGGAGAGGGAGAGGAGGGAGGGTTGTGTCGCGAGGCGAGGGAGAGGAGTTGTGTCGGCTATTTTGGGGAGGAATTGGTGCGATGACGAGATGAGATTAGGGTTAGATTTGATATTAAAAAAAAAATTGTTGTAATGTAATTAGATTTTGGTTTGTAATTTGGATTACAAAATATTATTATCTTTTGTAATCCATATATATTACATTATAAATTAATCTATCTTGTAATGTAATCTCGATTATATTACAAGATAGATTACGATGGGTGTACCACACGTAGCCTTAGTAATTATTATTTCCTCCATAATATGTAAACAAAAAAATGTTGTTGCTGATTTTTCATGTTAGTTATAGTTGAGATTAATACGACTTAGATGACGATGATGAAATATAGCGTATTAGCATGTTTTAGAATGAACTTTATAATTGTAAAAAAATTAAAGGTTTCATCAGTGTTGGTTTTATTTCAAGGAACCAAAACAAGTTTTAAATCTGATAAAAGCAGCCTTTTTGCATTTGATATCCCAAATCATCCATTTTCCTCATCTGAAGCATTTATTATCTAGTAATGAAGTAGGTGATAGTTATTGCATTTGAGCCACTAGTCGGTGCCGTTCTCAGTGCCGTAGCCCACCCCCGTCATGCTATGGTTGATGTCATAATCAGGTCCGCAGCCAATGCCGGTGAAGACACCAGCGCCATGCAATTGGAAGAATTTGGGATTGTCAACGAGTATCGAGACGGAGACCGAGACCGGTTGCCTGGTCACAGTTTCCAAGAGTTCATTCTCATCTTTAGCCCGCTCGTATCTGCTTATCGTAACGCCACCAGCTTGAGTCTGAAAGGTAGCAGAATTCAGACTGAAATTGCAGGCTCCAGGAACTCCCTTGTACGGGTAGTTGTCCTCGGTTGTCAGACTGCCGTTGTGGATCACAAAGTCAAAAGCTCTCTTAACGTCGCCACTGAGGCACGGCGAGTTCTCCTTTTTCGATGGCACACAGTCTACGATCGAGCTCCTGCTCCGACAAGGATGTTAACTTGCCTGTTTTAATCTGAATGATGCCCTCCATTGCTGCTACGGCAGAGAACGCCCAGCAAGAGCCTGTTCATTCACAAACAATATTGAACAATTAACCGACGCGCGCATGAAGATGGAATTAAGGATACATGATTGGTTGAATGCCTACCGCACTTTCCTTGATCCTTGACACCGGTGACTGCGCCCTTGGTCCTCCAGTCCAGCATGGGTACCTGAATCGTAGCGTTCTTAGGTAATTGAGGTGGTCTAGTGCGGTTGGCAGGCTTGTACCGGTGCCTCAGATGAGGAATAACGTGGCGCGAGAGCCCCGGGTTGGTGTACAGCTTCAGGAATTCCTTGTCGGTCAGGTCAGATCGGCGAACTCGTTGGCTTTCAGTGAGAAGTTGTGCTTTTCTTTGTTGAAGTTGTCGATGAATTTGACGTTCTCCGCGAAGATCTTGAGGCGCTCTTCTCGAACTGTTGCGTTGCGGTAGCTGCGGTTGTATCTCCCCATCCACGTCTCGTGCCTGAGGTTGAACTTCCGGTGGAAATCCACTGCATTCGTAGCCACCTCGCTCGCCTCGCTGCCCCCGGTGGACTTAACGACAAGCGAAACAAGGAGCGCTGCGCCCAGGAACTGGTGGAGAGTGCAGTGAATAGCCGTGCTCTAGGCTGAGCTGAGTGAGAGCCAATGGCCAGTGGGTGGGCATATTTATAGCGATATTTGTCGTTCTACATTCCCAACACGGTACCGTGCGCGAGACGCCTAATCGATGATTCGATGGAGTTTTATGGTCTGATACTGAGTCAGTGGAAACAACACTGGTGAAAATGGTTGAATGGAGACCGGAGTCTTCCGATTGTCCAATTTCTTAAGGAGGCAAATCAAGGAATTTGGCCGACTTCAGGATGACTTAGACTGCTCCACTTTGATAGAAAGAAAGACAGAACAAAAAAGGGAAATAAAATCGTCAAATAGATATTTCTTTTATAAAATCACCAAACAAGTACTTCATCGTATACTTTATCTAAAAATACTTTTATTAGAGTACAATGTGTAATATAAAGTAGTTGTTAATTTTGATCAATTTAAAATAATTTTAATAAAATTTAATTAATTTAGACTAAATTAATAAAAAATATTTTATTATAATAGTATTTCAGATTTAAAATTTTAAAATTTAGAATTTAATTATAACTGCTTAAAATGATTTTGATAAAATTTTAATTTTTTTATCTAGTTAATAAGAAATAATTTAATATAATAATCTTTTATGTATAATAATTTTGATTAAAATAAAATAATCAATTTTTCATATGTAACAATGAGTAGTTGTTATACATTGTAATAAGAGATATTTGATGGAGCACCCTTTAACTTTTCTTTTTTAAAACGGTAATTTACCAAATCACGCACTTAAATATTTTAATTGACCAAAAAGCGTATGTTACTTTGGTTTTTACTAAAGGACGTATTTTTTCAAGTGCACTTCCCTTTTTATCCTTCTGACAAATTAAACCTTTTTTTTTTGTCGTTTTCCTTTTCTCTCTCTTCTCTTTCCTATCACCTCTTTCATCAACGAAATGTAAGATTTAGTTATTTTTTGATAACATTTTAATACATTTAGAGAAGCTAAAATAAACAATGGATAGCATAGTTAAACTCCTTGTAACATCAGGAATCTACAGGAACTGAAATGAGTGTAATCTGAGGTCGCTAGGTCCATCAGTGGGTTTCGGTCAAAACCCACTGATGGACCTAGAGAGCTCCGATTGCACCCATTTTAGTTTCTATGGATTCCTGGTGTTGCAAGGAGTTCAAATATGCTATCCATTGTTTATTTTGACTTTTAAAAGATGTTAAAATAGCAGAAGAAAAAAATAGTAAAAAGGCTCCAAATCAGGCCCACGTTGGGCCTGATATGGAACCATATCAGGCCTAACGTGGAGCCTTTTTGCTGATTTTTTCTTCTCCTATTTTAACACCTTATAAAAGTTAAAATAAACAATGGATAGCATAGTTAAACTCCTTGCAACATCAGGAATCCACAGGAACTGAAATGGGTGTAATCTGAGGTCTCTAGGTCCATCAGTGGGTTTCGTCAAAACCCACTGATGGACCTAGAGAACTCCGATTGCACCCATTTCAGTTTCTATGGATTCCTGGTGTTGCAAGGAGTTCAAATATGCTATCCATTGTTTATTTTGACTTTTAAAAGATGTTAAAATAGCAGAAGAAAAAAATAGCAAAAAGGCTCCACGTTGGGCCTGATATGGTTCCATATCAGGCCCAATGTGGACCTGATATGATTTTTCCTTGAGCTTCAAACAATGTAGAGAAATTAATTTGATGATAGAAAACCAAGAGTTCTGTTAGTCCTATGATTTAATTGTCTTTTTCTCAAGCATGTTGTGCAAATTGATTCTCTGTTCCTCTGAACATTGTTTTATCAGTATATTGCAATATCTGCTAATACCTTTGCCTTAATACTGCATCATATCTTCTGTATTCTCAACATTACCCTCATGATTCACATTACAGATCATCCTTGGCTACAGAATGCCAATAAGGCACCCAATGTAAATCTTGGTGAAACTGTTCGAGCAAGACTCCAGCAATTTTCAGTGATGAATAAATTTAAAAAGAAAGCTCTTAGGGTGAGAATATTTTCTTTCATGATTTCTTTCTGTGTGAATGCTTGACATTTGTCCAGCTGATTATTCCAAGACACACCTAGTATTATTATGTTCATTCTAAAACTGTGTTAATGCAGGTGATAGCTGAACACTTGTCTGTGGAGGAGATTGCCGACATAAAGGAAATGTTTGAGAATATGGATATCAACAAAAAAGGGCAGATAAATTTTGATGAGTTAAAGTATGGTTTGTGCAAGCTCAGACACCAGGTTGCTGATTCAGATGTCAAAGCATTATTGGAAGCAGTAAGTTATTGCTGAAGATGCAATCTTTTTTTTAAAGTAAAAAAAAATTGACTGTGGGTTATGGCAATCACACCATTTCCATTGGCATTACACAATTTGTTGGAGTGTATACTGAAAGCCTAAGCTTTGTAAACATTCATTATGAATAAAGAATCACATTTGGTCTAATTATCTACATTTGTTTGTAGTTGTTCATTTAAATTATATTGTAGATAACATAGTATGTGGTGTCACATACAGAAGATGATGTTATCAGTACCTTATAAATTATAAACAGTAGCTCACGACCAGAATGGAAAGGAACAAACCATTAGAAGGTCGTAGTGTAATTAGATATTAGTTTATCTTGACTATATAATTACACTAGTACACTCAGAGTGTATTGAGTAGGATCATTTGAGGTCGTTCCTTTTATACTGACTTTATAAAGGAACAAAGACCTCAGTTATTATGGAAGTGTGTGCTCTTAATCCTAATATAATAACAAGCACATATGTTTGATATTTATTTCTTTAATTTATCAATGGGTGAGATTTAGTTCGATGAATCAATAAACCCGATAAATTGGGAAATGGTATCACTCATAGTGTGTGTTGTTGATTATAGAAGGAAACTGTGTCCTAGTGATACTAGGTTGATAATGTCCTCAAGAGGAGCTCATAAAGATTGTCATGTTAAACCCTGCAGGTGGACTTAGTCCGGCATGATAATAAGGTTGAGTGGTACTACTCTTGGACTTAGATATTAATTAAATGAGTTGTCGGTAACTCACTTAATTAGTGGACATTCGATATCTTAAACACGGAGACTAACACACTCATAATAAGAAGGAGCCCAAAAATGTAATTTGGGATTGGTGCGGTAGTTCAATGATAGTTCTCTAGTGGAATGAATTATCATTGATAAAATTAAGTTGTGTGTTCGAACATGGGATGCTTAATTTTATCGGGAGACCAAAACCAATTCCTCCTCTCGGTCCCTATCGTAGCCTCTTATTTATAGAGTACTATACCCACATATACCCACCTTTTATACCCACCTAAAGGGGCGGCCAAGCTAGCTTGGGAACCAAGCTAGGGCCAAGCTTGAGTTTAAGGTGGCAGGCCCTAGCATGAACCCAAGCTAGTAGGGCCGGCCATAATTAATTAAAAAGAAAATTTAATTTTAATGTTTATTATTATGTGGAAGATTTAATTTAAAAGAGAATTAAAATTAAAATATCTCTCTTGTAAAAATTTACAAAAGATTAAAGAAAGAGATTAGATCTCTTTCCTTATTTGTAGATTGGAGAGATGTTTTATTTTCTCTTTAAAATTATTCACATGTTAATAAAATTAAAATTATAGATATTTCCTTTTATTAACCATGAAGAGATTTTAAAGAGAAATTTTATTTTAAAATTTCCGGAAACAAATAAGGAAAGTTTTAATTGTTGATTGAAACTTGTCCAAATTTGCTTCCTATTGTTTTGGCCGGCCATCATTGTTTAATTGGGGAAATATTATTTTATTTTTCTCAATTAAATCATGTCAAGGAAATTAAGGAAAATTTATTGTAATTAAATTTCCTAATTTACCTAGGCCAAGGAATATAAAAGAAGGGGTGAGGGTGCCTTCATGAGACACAACCTCTATTGTTTTCTCTCCCTTTCTCCTTGGTGTTGTGGCCGGCCATTACCCTCTCCCTCTCTTCCTCTTGTGGTGGCCGAATACTTCATCTCTCTTAGAGTTCTTGTTGTGGCCGGATACTACTTGGAGAAGAAGAAGAAGAAGGAGAGAAAGCTAGCATCTCTTGGAGCTTGGTTAGTATTTTGATTTTCTTCTTTGGTAAAGTTCTTCCTTTGTGGCCGAACCTTGCTTGGAGAAGAAGAAGGTGGTTGGTGGTATCTCATCTTGGTAGATCGTTGCCCACACAACGTCCGAGGTTAGAAGAGGAATACGGTAGAAGATCAAGAGGTTTTTCTACAAGGTATAACTAGTAATTTCTATTTCCGCATCATGCTAGTTATTTATGGAAATAATACCAAATACAAGAGGCTTACGTTCTAGTATTTCGAATATGTTTTTTCGAAGTTGTGTTCTTTTGTTTCTTTCTTTTCCTTGTGATTTGATTGTTCTCTTTGGTTAACCTAAAGTTATTTTAGGAAATTAAATATTAGCTTTCTATTAAAGGTTTTGTCTAGTCGGTGGTGGTTGCTCCCATATCCAAGAAGGTCATGTGCCTCGCCACGTCAGTACTGGGAACCTTTTATGGAAATTAATATTTAATGGAATTAATAACTTAAGGAGACTTGGGTCGAACGTGTTAAGTTCCGCAGGAGATCCAAGTCAAAACCTAAAAGAACAAATAGATTAAGTTTTGGATCAAACGTGTTAAGTTCCGCAGGAGATCCAAAATTTAATTTAAAAGAACACATGGTAGCTAGGAAAAGGTTCAGATCTTTGTACAAAATTTTTGTACAGTGGAACCTATAGGCTTTCCGAGTAGCAACCATCACAATTATGGGGTGACAAGGGAAAACAAACACAAAGAATTAGGCACAAATTCAAGCCACAGCCCTACTAGATCCATCAAGAAATTCATCAAGAGTTGCTGACCAAACAAGATCCAAAGATGGACCTATCAGCAATATACTGATAAAACAGTGTTCAGAGGAACAGAGAATCAATTTGCACAACATGCTTGAGAAAAAGACAATTAAATCATAGGACTAACAGAACTCTTGGTTTTCTATCATCAAATTAATTTCTCTACATTGTATGAAGCTCAAGGAAAAATCATATCAGGTCCACATTGGGCCTGATATGGTTCCATATCAGGCCCACGTTGGGCCTGATATGGACCATATCAGGCCCAACGTGGAGCCTTTTTGCTGTTTTTTTCTTCTGCTATTTTAACATCTTTTAAAAGTCAAAATAAACAATGGATAGCATATTTGAACTCCTTGCAACACCAGGAATCCATAGAAACTGAAATGGGTGCAATCGGAGCTCTCTAGGTCCATCAGTGGGTTTTGACCGAAACCCACTGATGGACCTAGAGACCTCAGATTACACCCATTTCAGTTTCTGTGAATTCCTGATGTTGTAAGGAGTTTAACTATGCTATCCATTGTTTATTTTAACTTTTATAAGGTGTTAAAATAGGAGAAGAAAAAATCAGCAAAAAGGCTCCACGTTAGGCCTGATATGATTTCATATCAGGCCCAACGTGGGCCTGATTTGGAGTCTTTTTGCTGTTTTTTTCTTCTGCTATTTTAACATCTTTCAAAAGTCAAAATAAACAATGGATAGCATATTTGAACTCCTTGCAACACCAGGAATCCATAGAAACTGAAATAGGTGCAATCGGAGCTCTCTAAGTCCATCAGTGGATTTTGACCGAAACCCACTGATGGACCTAGAGATCTCAGATTACACTCATTTCAGTTCCTGTGGATTCCTGATGTTGCAAGGAGTTTAACTATGCTATCCATTGTTTATTTTAACTTTTATAAGGTGTTAAAATAGGAGAAGAAAAAATCAGCAAAAAGGCTCCACGTTAGGCCTGATATGGTTCCATATCAGGCCCACGTTGGGCCTGATATGGTTCTGATATGATTTCATATCAGGCCCAACGTGGGCCTGATTTGGAGTCTTTTTGCTGTTTTTTTACTTCTGCTATTTTAACATCTTTTAAAAGTCAAAATAAACAATGGATAGCATATTTGAACTCCTTGCAACACCAGGAATCCATAGAAACTGAAATGGGTGCAATCGGAGCTTTCTAGGTCCATCAGTGGATTTTGACCGAAATCCACTGATGGACCTAGAGATCTCAGATTACACCCATTTCAGTTCCTGTGGATTCCTGATGTTGCAAGGAGTTTAACTATGCTATCCATTGTTTATTTTAGCTTCTCTAAATGTATTAAAATGTTATCAAAAAAATAACTAAATCTTACATTTCGTTGATGAAAGAGGTAATAGGAAAGAGAAGAGAGAGAAAAGGAAAACGACAAAAAAAAAGGTTTAATTTGTCATAAGGATAAAAAGGGAAGTGCACTTGAAAAAATGCGCCCTTTGGTAAAAACCAAAGTAACATACGTCTTTTGGTCAATTAAGATATTTAAGTGCGTGATTTGGTAAATTGTCGTTTTTAAAAAGGGAATAATTTTTAACAGTTTCATAATTTAAAATGATTTTTAATTTTTTTTAAAATAAAAAAATAAACTCTGGTAGGCCCAAATAAATAAGTAATTAAATTGGAGCAATTTGTGATGATACGATTCAACACTTCTCTTTCTAGTCGGCTTCTTCTTTGAATAGACATTTTTTACATCGAGCATATGCCTCTGCTTTGAGTCACTCCTCGCTCTCGAGTTAATGGTCCTTTATTTTGCAAGTTGTTCCTGAAAGTTATTATACCCACTCATAAAAATGAAATTAAATAAATTCAAAGTTTAAATTATGGAGAAAATCTATAGAAAGTAAAATTAAATATATAAATTTGGTTTTATTATTATGAAAATAAAAAACAAAATAGTCATATAATGAATAAATTAAATTTATTAGTAGATATTAAGAACCAAAGACCAAAATCCTAAAGCTCGGTTTCGTTAAAGGTAATATAATTAAATTTATAATGTAATAAAATTTATAATATAATTTAATTAATATTACATTATTACATTTGGTCAAAGAGTTATATGTAATCTTTGATTATTAGGATGATTATATTTTCTTGTTTAGTGTCTGTTATTCACCCATCGCTTCCTCCCCCTTCCTCCTCCGCTCATGTATAGACTAACTCCTCCACTCTTCTTCCTCCGCTACCGCCACCGCGGCATCACCCTTCCTCCTCGGCCCCTTCTCCCCAAAGCACCAGCACTCGTATCCCTCCTTCCCCACTCTTATTCACAATCCTCCTCTTCCCCCTTCTCTAACCCTAACAAGCTCCGCTTCTACAACCATCGTCGTAACTAACTCTAAACTCACAGAAGGTGAGCCAATATGAAAGGCGAAGGCATTATCCACACTCCACAGGTAGGTGGAGGCTAACGGAATCCATATTCACTTGGCGGAGAAGGGGGAGGGTTAGTCGGTGCTGCTGTTCCACGGCTTTCTGAAGCTTTGGTACTCATGGTTGCACCTGATTATTTGCCTCATCGCTTGCAGGTTCCGCGCACTCACCCCAGACCTTCACGACTACGACAACTAGTCTTCCACGTCGCCTGATGTCGCTCTTGAAACTAATAGATAAAAAAAAGAAATAGAATAAGAAATTAATTCTTTGATCTGTTATTTACTAAAATTAATAGACTTATTTATACAAGTTGTCGAACAATAATGGAAAGATTAAATATAGCATACAATTATAAACATAGTAATGAATATAATATATTTAGAACTATTATTTTTACTATTTGATTCATATCAATCTTGATTTTTATTGTGATGTCAGATATAATAAATCTTAATTAATTAAAATCAATTCAAGATTATTTTCTATTATTAGCATTACCCCGACAAATTTAATAGGAGTGTCTAAACGTTAAATTTAAGTGTTAACTTGGTGAAATGACTTGATAAATATATCAACAATTTAATCTTCAGTAGAGACGTAAAAATTGAAAGTTGTCGAGTCATCACACGCTCACGAACAAAATGAAAATCAATCTTCACATGCTCGGTACGAGAAAAATAGGAATTACCACAAGATAAGTTGTTCTAATATTATCACACTAGATTTTAAATATAGCAGTTGGGGAAAAGTGTAATTCCAAAAGAAGATATTGTAGCCAAATAATTTCTGATGTCACGTTAGCAATAGTTTTATATTCAGTTTCAGTACTTGAGCGAGAGGCTATAGGTTGCTTCTTTGAAAGCGAGAAATAAGATTTTGCCTAAGAAATATGGCATATCGACTAGTAAAACGTCTATCTTCGAGATATTCAACCCAATTTGCATTACTGTAGGCAATCAACTCTCGTGAGGACTAACGATATAAAAGAAAACTATGTAAAATAATACCTTTAAGATATCGAAGAATTCTCTTAACATCTTCCTAATGAAGTTCAGTAGGAGCATGCATAAATTGACAGACACGATTCACAACAAAAGTAATATAAGGTCATGTAATGGTGACATATTGTAAGGCACCAACAATACTTCGGTAGATCTAGGGGTTAGCCAATGAAGAGGAGGATGAAGGTATAGTGAAACCACCTTCAATGATTAGTGTGGAGATAGGACGTGCACCATCCATTTTAGCTTGTTGTAGAAGTCCAGTAATATATTTGCTCTAAGAGAGAAGACAGTCTTCAAAATGTAAGAGAAACTCTATACCAAGGAAAAAAATGAGCATTGCCAAGACCTCGAATAGAAAACTCTTGATGAAGAAGATAGAGTAAAGTAGTAATGACTTTTTGATCACTACTAGTTATTAAGATATCATCTATATAAATCAAAATAAATATTGAAAATTTCTTATTACATTTGTAGAATAGGGAAGAATTAGTTTTTGAGATAGAAAATCCCTGAGTATGAAGCTAGGTAGATAAACAATGAAATCATGCACAAGGTGCTTGTCGAAAATTATATATAGATTTTTGAAGTTGACACACATGTGTTAGAAGTTGCAGGTGGATGAATCCAAGTTGTTGCTCCATAAAAATAGTTTCTTCAAGGTGTTCATGGAGAAAAACATTGAAAACATCTAATTTTCGTATCGGCCAATTGGAGCTAACAATTATAAATAGTAGCAATCTAATAGTTGTAATTTTAACGACTAGACTAAAAGTATCATTGAAGTCAATACTCATCTTTAGTAATAAGACGAGCTTTGTAATATTCAATAGATCCATCTGCACGATACTTAATTCAGTAAACCCATTTATAGCCCACAATATTCATAGATGGAGTACGAGGAACTAAGCTCCAGGTTGCATTACGAAGAAGAGCATCAAACTCTGTAGTCATCACAACATGCTAATTTGGATCTTTGACTATCTATGTAAAGCTAGAAGGTTCAATAAAATTTGAAGAAACAATAAGAACACGTGGAAGAAAATAATGAGTAGAAACTAGTTGACATCATGCATAATATCACTTAGAGGAAGCATTCACTGAGGAATATCATCATCAGAGCTACTCAGATATGAGTGGTCAAACGGATTGGAATCAAAACTAGAGAGTGGATCACCACTAGCCGTTGAGTCTATAAGAATTTATGGAAATGGAGCAAAACCCAATATATCATCCTCTCTTATACTTTCAATATGTCCTGATGAAGTAATCTATGGAGATTCTAGTATATTACTCGGTGATATTAGATAGGTTCCTTAATTATTTGAAGGAGGCCGGATCTGAGGTAGCAACTACAAACGGAAAAAGAGATTCATCAAAAATAATATATCGAGAAATATATATTCATCCGGTCGAAATATGGAGGCAACGATACCAACGATGAAAATTACTATAACCAAGGAAAAACATATTGTTGAGAGTGAGGGTTTAACTTGTGTTTAGAGTAAGCTCGTAGCCAAGGATAACATGCGCAATCAAAGATATGGAAGAAAGAGTAATCTAGAGGATAATTATAAAGTCTTTCCAAGAGACACTTGTTTTGAAGTAGTGGAGTGGGTAAACAATTGATAAGGTAGACTGCGATTTGGACAACGTCATCCCAAAATTTACGTGGAACTGAGGCATGATTAAGAAGAGCTAAGGCAGTTTCAATCACATGATAATGTTTTCTCTCGGTAGATCCATTTTGTTCAAGAGTGTAAGGACAAGCGACTCGATGAAGGATGCTAGAGGAAGTATGATAACGATGAAGCATTTGATACTCTCCACCCCAATCAGAATGAAGGAAGAGTATTTTATGATCAAAATAATGCTCAACTTGCTTTTGAAAATGATAAAAAAATATCAAAACGATTATATTTTATTTTCATAGAAAAATCTAAGTGAACTTGCTAAAGTTATCAATAAAAATAACATAGTAAAGAAAACCCTTATTAGAAAGAATAGGAGCATGACCTAGAGTGAATAATTTCTAAAGAAAACTAGAGTTCTGAGTAGATGATGCAAAAGGTAGTTTATGAGATTTTGCTTTTATACAAACTTCACATAAATAAGATGATGATGATAAAGAAGTTGGTAAACTAAAACGATTAATAATATCCTAAACAAGACGTAGAGACAAATGACCAAGACGTGCATGCTAAGAGAATTTGTCCGTGCATTCCCCAACAATGGTTTTGAGAGAGGTGGGTTGAAGATGATAAAGATCATTTTTAGTATTCCCTTGGAGTAGAATAGTTCCTGTCATGAGATCTTTCACAAGATAATGATGAGGATGAATTCAAAAAACACATTATTATCAAGAGCAAATTGACGTACGAAAATAAATTTTTAGTGATAAAAGGAACATGAAGAGTGTTGCGCATGCAAAAAGTACGACCACATGAATGAAAGGATGTGTTTCCAATGTGAGCAATTTGCAAACCTAAGTCATTGTCTATTTGTACCATGTCGAGTCCATGATAAGGCAAAGTTTCTATAAAAATATCATACTCCGATATAACATGAAGAGTTGCTCCAGAATCCAGATGTCATCCTATGATTTTAGAAACCGATGATGTTGTATTAGGAGGGATGGAGAGTGAGAATGTTCCAAAATGAGATGTGATCCTATCTAAAAGTTAAGAAGACGAAACGACCGGAATGAGGTGGCTGGAATGTCGACCAAGATGACATGACCCAGAGGGGGAGGGTCTAATGAGTTATCTTCTATGTTGACCAAGTCGTCAAAAGACCTTTAGTCAATGCTACCTGCAGACAGCGACTGAGTTATCCTGATCACTGGTACTCCGATGCTCGAGTTAAGTCCCAAAAATATATAAGGAGCTGAATAAATAGTAAAATAATAAAATGTGTTGAGGATAGAAAGTGAGTATGGTGATTTAGCCTAGCCCAGGAAAGTGCCCTTAATAGATCGATAAGCTAGTCATGATACTAATGAGTCATCGTGACTTGGAAGAGTAGATGAATGTGAGCCTAATGAGGAGCTGGATCTGATGGCACAGAATCAGATGCAGCATGAATCTGGAAGGCAACACGTAGGACAAAATATGATAGCAGCATGCAAATCATAATATGATAACGACACGTAGGTCGAAATACCACAACGACTCAAAGGTCGGAACACGACACACAGACTAAAATATAACAATAGCTCGCAAGACAAACGACTCGAAGTCGAAACACAGCGACTGCTTGAAGGTTAGAACACAGCATTGGATCAAATGTCGGATCGATGTCGGAAGCATACTACAGTGCGGATCACCTAGAGGGCGGCGTTGGCCGACCATGGCGCAAGGGCAACGAGGAAAAGAGGAGATCAAAGATCTACCCTGCGTAGTCGGTCAGAGTTGAGGAGGATAGTGCGGTGTACAAGGCCAAAAGGAGGCGGTAGTTGTGGACGGTGAAGAGGAGATCGTCGGTGGGCGGCTATGGACACCAAAAAAGATGGAGATCAAGGCGGCGTTGAGCTACCGATGACCCGGAGAGCGATGGCCACTGGAGACGGTGATGTTACCGATGTACAAGGGGAAGGGGAAGGTGACTGTCGGCGTCGACGTGGAGAGGGGAGATGAAGCGGCCTAATTGGCGAGGGAGGGAGGCGACAATGCCCTCACCCGTGAGTGAGGCGGGCCAACTCCCTTTTTGTGCTAATGCGACAAGTGGCACGATGGCAAGGAGGAAGAAGAGGATCTCGTGGAGGCGGTGGTGAGGTCGCTTGCGTGAGGTAGACAGAACAAAGAAAGTGTGATAGGGGCGACGCTTGGCCGCTGGATACAGTGGCGATTGCTGGAGGCAATGTTGGTCGACTGTGGCGCAAGGAGGGAGATGATGTATGGGCTACCAGGGTGTTGGCGAGCTCAGGCGACGATCGCTGGAGATAAAGCTAAAAGTGGCGTGGGCAGTGACGTGTGTTAGACGACGTGCAGTGGCAGCGTGTATCCGACTGCAATGGCTACGAAAACCACGAAGAGCCTTCCTCGGTGGCGATAGCATATGCGAGGCGGGTCAGCGGCATGAGGAGAAAGAGAGAACGAAGGGATATCTGACGGAGCTAGCTTCGCTGGACTTGTGTGGCCACCTGTAAAAGAGCATCAGAGAGGAGAGGCAGCGTGTAGGAAGCCCAAAAAAATCCAATCCTCAACATATGAAAAGACCAAAATGTCCTCCCTTCTTCCACGTGTTTTCTTCTTTCCTCTTCATCGTATCACAAGCCTCTCCCTTAAATCTAGTCGAAGGAGAGGCGAGTTCGACTTACTAGATAGTCAATCAAAAAGGTTGAATCACTCCTGAGAATAGAGTTAGTTCGATGGGCTTATCATATAACTTCGAGAAATGGTATCGAGTGAACGACGATAGCCATGTCCATCAAACGACGATAGTGATGTCGAGCAAGCAGCGAAAAATAGTGCTGAGTGAATGCCGAGCAGGTGATCGAGCGAATGCCAAGTGAGCAATCAAGCGAATACCGAGTGGGCCACCAAGTAAATGTCGAACAAGTGACCGAAAGAATGTTGAGTAGGCAGCTGAGCGATGCCGAGTGGGAGTTGATCTGTGAACTGAGTGGGAGCAAATCCCAAGAAATCAAAGGGCATAGAGCCTATGTAATTGAAAGTGAACGGGAGTGAAACCCACAAGCTGAGCGGGAGCAGATCCCATAAACTAAGCGGGAACGAAACTCAAGAGATCAAAGGGCATGGAGCCCGTGGAATACTCTGGTCCGAGAATAATAGAGATAGCTTGACCCTGAACGGGGGAGATTGAGGCCTGAAGAAGATATACTAATAGAGATACTCTTGTCTGATACGAGTAGCAATACTCTGGTGTAAGAGCAAGCTCGCTTATAACCTGGCTAAACGACTCAGAAGTCTGGAATATAAACGCGAGGGTAGGCTCGTTTATAGCCTAGTTGGCTGCTCGGGAGTCTAGAATATGGTGTGATAGCATGCTTATAACCCGACCGAATGGATCGGAAGTCTGGAATATGGCATGAGAGCATGCTCACTTATAACCTGGCCAAACAGTTTGGGAGTTTGGAATATAAGCCATAACTGTTAAAAAGAGCGAAGCTTATAGTAATACGAGGGAGCAGATCCCATAGCAATAGGAGGAAGCAGAGCCCCATGGGTGGAGGGTACAAAACCTATAATCATAAGAGGGTGCAGAGCCCCATGGGTGGAGGGTGCAGAGACTATAGCAGTAAGAGGGTGTAGAGCCTGTAGCAATAAGAGAGTGCAGAGCCCATAAGTGGAGGGTGCAGAGCCTATAGCAGTAAGAGGGTGCAGAGCCCCATGAGTGGAAGGTGAAAAACTTGTAGCCATAAAAGAGTACAGAGCCTCATAGGTGGAGGGTGGAGAGCTTATAGCAGTAAGAGGATATAGAGTCCCATGGGTGGAGGATGCCAAGTCTGTAGCCGTGAAAGAGTGTAGATCCCCATGGGTGGAGGTAGTAGATCTTGTAGTTGTAAAAGGGTGAGAACCTCATGTATGGAGAGTGCAGAGCCTGAAACAGTAAGAGGGTGTAGAGCTCCATGGGTGGAGGGTGCAGAGCCTGTAGCGGTAAAAGAGTACAGAGCCCCATGGGTGGAGGTAGTAGAGCCTGTAGCTGTAAGAGATTGTAGAACCTCATGGGTGGAGGGTGCAGAGTCTATAGCAATAAGAGGGTGCAAAGCCCTATGGGTGGAGGGTGCAGAGCTTGTAGTTGTAAAGGAGTGTTGAGCCCCATGGGTGGAGGGTGCAGAGCTTGTAGTGTACTTGATAGAGGAGTCATGCCGACCGATTGAGAATCCACCTCGGTCCCTTGACTCCAAAATACCTGTGGAGTCAGAGGGAAAATATAAAATAATAGAAAAACTGACTTGTCGCCCAGCTAAGACACTGACTCAATCCCTCGACTCCTGAATACCCGTGGAGTTGGGAGAATATAATAGAAAAATTCACCTGCTGACTGTTGATCCAACTTGATCCCTTGACTCCCAAATACCCGTGGAGTGAGGGGAGAATATAATGTGTTCGTCGAAATCCACTGAGATCATGGTGATGAGAGAGTTTTCCAACATCATCCATCTTCACGTTTCAAATCAGGCGAACTTTCCACAGATGACACCAAATATGATCTCGTCTAAAAGATGAGAAGACAGAACGACCAGAATGAGATGACTGGAATGTTGATGGAGCTGCCATGACCCGGAGGGGGAGGGTATAATGCGTTGTCTTCTGTGTTGATCAAGTCATCAAAATACCTTTGATCAATGCTACCTGTAGACAGCGACTGGTTGCCCCAGTCACTGGTACCAGATGCTCAAGGAATGCTCCAAAAATATATAAGGAATCAAATAAATAGTAAAATAATGAAATGCATAGAGGATAAAGAGTGAGTTTGGTGGCATATTATGGCTCAGGAGAGCGCCCCCAATAGATTAGTGAGCTGGTCATGACGTTGAGGAGTCGTCGTGACACGGAAGAGTAGATGAATGTGAGCTGGATGAGGATCTGGATCTGACGACATAAAGCTAGATGCAGCATGGATCTGGAAGGTAGTAAGTAGGCCAAAATATGATAGCGACATGTAGACCGTACTATGACAATGACATGCAGGCCGGAATACCACAACAGCTTGAAGGTCGGAACACGACATGCAGACCAGAATATAACAATAGCTAGCAGGCCAAATGACTCGAAGACTGAAACACAACGATGTCTCGAAGGTCAGAACACAGAAATAGATCAAATGTCGGATTGGCGTCGGAAGCATACTACAATGAGGATGATCAGGAGGGTGGCGTTAGCCAACCATGGCGCGAGGGCAACGAGGAAGAGGGGGAGATCGGAGACCTACCTAGCGTCGTCTGTCGGAGTTGAGGAGGCTAGTGCGGCGTACGAGGCCAAAAGGAGGCGGTGGTTGTGGACAGTGAAGAGGAGACTGCCGGTGGGCGGCTGTGGACACTGAAAAAGATGGAGATGAAGGCAGTGTTTGACTGTTGACAACCCGGAGAGAGGTGGCCATCGGAGGCGACGATGCTGTCGATGTAAGGGGGAAGGGGAAGGTGACTGTTGGCGTCGGCGTGGAGAGGGGAGATGAGGCAGCCTGGCCGGTGAGGGAGGGAGGTGGTGGTGTCCTCATTCATGAACAAGGCGAACCAGCTCCCTTTTTGCACCAGCGCGACAAGCGGCATGACGACGAGGAGGAAGAAGAGGATCTTGTGGTGGCAATTGTGTCGTCTCTTGCGTGAGTTAAACAGAATGAAGGAAGTGTGATAAAGGCTACGCTTGGCCGCTGGATGCGATGGCAGTCGCTGGAGGCGATGTCGACCAACTGTGGTGTGAGGAGGGAGATGGCGTATGGATTGTTGGGGTGCTGGCAAGCTTAGGTGGCTGTCGTTGGAGGTGACGCCGGAAGTGGCATGAGCGGTGACATGCATTTGATGACGTGCGGTGGCAGCGTGTATCCAGCGGCAATGGCGACGAAAACCATGAAGAGCCTTCCTTGGCGTCAACGACATACGTGAGGCGGCTCAGTGGCGTGCCTGCCGATCAAAAGAGCATTGAAGAGGAGAGAGGAGAGGCGGTGTGCAAGAAGCCTAAAAAATCCCCCCTCCTCATGCGTGATGAATAATTCTCCATAAATACCCAAACCCTCAGCATATGAAAAGACCAAAATGTCCTCCCTTCTTCTACGTGTTTTCTACTTTCCTCTCCACCGCATCAAGATGATTGAGTACTACATTGCCAAGATGAGGGAGGGGGTCAATTTGATGATACAAGTCCTTCTCAAAAAATTGAATCATATCTTTTATAATAATTTTAAGTATAATGCCCATAGTTGAAGCAAATCTAACAGCATTTTCGACATCGACCTCGACCTCAACCTCTAAAACCTCTAATCTGATTTTGTTGACCATGTTAGGGAGGAGGCTGATTATGCTGATCAGCTTGTGAAGTTTTACTAATCATATGTGCCGATAAAAATATAAAATCCAACATCCTTTGAGATTGTATTTGTAGAAGCATTTCATGAGAAGATAATATACCATGAAGAGTTTCGAGTGAAAATTGATTCACGCAGAGTCGTCACACTGGTACCATATTAAAACTAATAGATAAAGAAAAGAAGTAGAATAGATAATTAATTCTTTGATCTATTATTTACTAAAATCAATAGACTTATTTATATAAGTTGTCCAAATAATAATTGAAAGATTAAATATGACATAGATTTGGAAGTATTATTTTTACTATTTGATTCATGTCGATCTTAATTTTGATTATAATATCAAATATAATAAATCTCAATTGATTAAAATCAATTCGAAAATTTTCCATTATTGTCATTAGCCGCCTCCTACTCATCTTCCTTGTTGCGGGCGACCTCTTTTTTATCGGATGTCTCCGAAGAAAAAATGAGGTTTGAGGTTCGAATCTCGGTAAATCTGAGGTAATTAAATGTCTTCATTATGTGTAAATCACTATTCTAAAAGTTAGTAGTCGCCTATGATTTACCTCCTCCGTGTTAGTCTTGGGACAGATTGACGAAAATATTAGAGACGAGCATATTCATTTTTTACCATAATGTTACGGGCGACCTCGATAATCTCACCCTACTTTAAGTTCTCTAATTTCCCAACTTGAGAGAAATCTACATTCCGTTAATTAGTTTTGTTGTTTTAAAAGTTCTAAGTTGATTACTTTGATTGATTAAAGCACGGTACTGACGGCGGAGCTCATCATCCGAGAAAAAAAAAAAAAAAAGTTGATTCAGTGAGAAAGGAGACGACGGTGAAGCGAATTTATCGTGAATTCATTCTTCATCTGATTAATCAATTAAAATTAAGAATTTAATATTTAAATTATAATTAAATACGTGGCTGATAATATAATAAATTATATATTGTTAATTTTGTAATCCATAAATTTATGAAGTTCACTTATATATATCTATAATAGCCGTCGAATGTTAAACTTGACAGAAAATTTCGTCACCTGCCTCCGCCCATGTGGCAGTACCGATTTTTGTTTTATTAAGCAGTGATTGCTTCGCGTTCATTTGGTTAAAAGAAAATCTTTATAAGATTATCATATCATTTGTCAGACTTTAAGGGTGCGTTTAGATGAGATTATTCTTAATAATTTTAGTTATTTATTTAAAATTATCAAAAAAATCCTATTTAATTTAAATAAGTAATATTTCATATTTGACATATTAATTAAAAGAGCATACAAAACAAAAAAACCTCATAAAACTAAACATGCGTCTAATTTATTTACATTTTCATTTCATTTTTCATAAAACTGTATTTTCTCATTTGTCATTTTCTATGTTTTTTAATTTTTTAGAAAATACTCCTTTGTTTTTAAAATGAAGGTAGAAAATACAAATTAAACATATTTTTTATTTTCTCAAAAAATAAAAATAAAAAATAACATAAAAAATACAAACCAAATGCTCCCTAAGATTTTTTTTTTTTATTTTGAGGTTAACGAATTTTTTTACCAAAGATACTCTCGATAGGAGAAAAGCATGAAAAATATTTTAAAAAATAAAAAAACTTAAAAAATAAAAAAGACATAAAAAATAAAAAAAGTAAAAAAAAAATTAACAAAAAATTTAAAATTTTAAAAAATAAAAAATGCATTTTTTTAAAAAAATAATAAAATGTAAAAAAATTAAAAAATAAAAAAACCTAAAAAAATTAAAAAATAAAAAACGTAAAAGATTAATTTTTTTTTTTAAAAAGTAAAAAAATATTTAAAAAGTAAAAAAATAAAAAAAGGAAAAAAATAAAAGAAAATATTAAAAAAATAAAAAATATAATATGTATGATAAATTTTGTAACTGAGGATAATATAATAAAATATTAAAATAGATTATTCATTAAAATTTTTAAACAAACAAATTTTTATTACATTACCTAAATTGAATCAAATAATATTTGATTATATTTTATTCTCTATAATCTTCATTATGTAATCACATAATTAAAATTATATATAATAATTGGAATCAAACGTACTCTATAAATTAAAAAATTGAGCACTTTTGTCTACTGCATAAAAATGATTTATTAAAGTATTGAATTTGCTAAGAAATAATTCGAGATATGCCCAAGCAAATGAGGATCGACATTAATGAAAACCTATTAAAAATTGACTCAAAATGAGCCGCAAAGTTAAAAAAAAAAAACGTCTAGGCCCAAACTAGAAAACTACTTTGACTTATGATAATGTTGTCTCTATTAAATGAGTATGATTTATCAAGTTTAAATTTATTGAATATGCTAAAATCATATTTAAAATATGTTTAAGAAGATGAGATCCATCGTATTTTATCGATTAATTTGCAAATCCAAGACATTTATCCCAAAGAGAGCATTCCATAATAAATTTACAAATCTAAAACAATTATCCTTGGGGTATGGAAGAATAACAATTTGATATTTATATACGAATATAAAGTTATTGCCTTAATGGATACATCATCAAGGATTTAGGTTAGAAATTAAAAGGAAAGGTAATATATTTTCATATACTATAATAAGGAATGTGTATTATAATGCTTTAACAGACTAATACTCCCTTAAGCACTTGAGGAAATCTATATAAAGTAAATCCTTACTTAATCCAAAGATTTAAAGACAATGTTCAAAACCTATAGTTACTAACCTTAGAAGGCCCCCAAGATAACTTAATTTTAGAAAAATATAGTTATTAATTTAAACCTAAAAGATTTCTAGTAATTTTACTTTAAAGGATTCTGGTGATGCTTTGATGCTCTGAGTGTAGAAAAAGAACATCTGGTTATTTTTTCCTCTATGAAAATAAGAGGTCCTTAATTAAACATTGATAAATCATCAACACATACCAAAAACTTTTATATGGAAGAGTGATCCTATCCATAGCACATAAGAACATCCAAACATACTCTAATATTGAAGACTAAAATAGCTCTCTAATAAAAAATTTTACATTGTAAAGAACACCTAACACGAACTCAATGATATAACTACTAGAATTTTGCCATATTTAGTTAACACTTATCCTAACAATCCTTTAATTATACTGCCTTAAGAACCATTTTTTTACTTGAATCTTCTCAAGAGCACACTAGTAATCCTTTACTCTCCTAAAGTTCTCATGATGATCCTTTGCTCAAGCTTTCTCAAGAGCTCTCTAACAATTCTTTGCTTAAGCTTTTTAAAGAGTCCTGATGATCCTTTATATAAGCCTTCTAAAGAGTTGTTTGATGATCCTTCACTTGAATCACCTATTGAGTTCCTTGTCTAAGCGCCCCTAGTCATCTTTTATTTGAATCTTCTCGAAAGCCCTCTCACAACTCACTGCATTTAAGAAGATCACATGCGATTGACTATGATCCAAGCTTTAAGGACGCAAAAGAACTAACTAAATTAAAAGAACAAAAAAACAATGTGCAAATTGATAAACTTATTTATAATAGTTTTAGTAAGACATCTACAAGTATTTATAATAACTTCCGAGTTTAAAAATTGGTTAGCAATAAAAACTAAAAGTTCTACTATGTGTACAAGAGAAATTCATACTAATACTATGTGGCAAATGGTGATAATGCTCATTCGAAGTGCCCTTCCATGGTCCACCCCAAGGCCTATGGAAGAGTGGTAAATCACGATACCGAATAGCCTCCTAGGTGAGAAAATCTTACTCCTTAAGGGCATCCGCATTAATTTGAACGTTACTCTTCAGAAAGCATAGGATTCACATGTCACATATCCATTATATTAACACATCTCTTTTATTAACACATTCATATTCATTTTAATATTGGCACTCATTATTTGTGAGTCTCACTGTCCGCTCATTCATCTTTATTTTTATTTTATATTAAATAAATAAATACATTTTCAATTTTATTCTTGCTCATTAACTACATTCAAAGAATTGAACGCTAGTGTGTATGTAAGTGTTATAACACACACTCACATTGATTGTAACATCATTTGGATGTTATAATATATCTACACATTAACCAAAATGTGGATGTTCTAATGGCATGAACCACAGGGATTCAAACCTTGCTCATGCATAGCAATTCTACTACCAAGTACCAACTCGGTTATGCCCGTGAAGAGAAACTCATACTAATACTTAAAAAAATGATAAACCCAGCTAGCCGGTGACCGGCCCGACCCTACGGATTTTTCCACTGACCACCAAGGTAAATCAGAAAGTACTCGCAGCGGACGATCGAGAAACCCAACATCCTTTAGTCGAGCCCCATTTAGAGAAAAAATCCTTACAAATTTACCATAGCTGTGGATCAAATGAGGAAGAAAAATTCTTACAAATTCCCCATAGCTAGGGATCAAACCATAAATATTTGGATAACAACCTAGATACCTTATTGTTGTACCATAGCCCCACGAATTCATACTAATACTAGAAGAAAGACTAAGTTGAGTAATGATTATAATTAAAAAAAAATATACATCAATGCACTAAGTCGACTCAAAGACAACCTATAAAATATACTTAGACACTCATTAGCCCTAGAAATCCCATAAGGAATCTATGAAAGCATTTATATTCATTTTTATTATGGAAAAAAAACTTAATACTTGTTTATTTAATTTATCAACTTATTTAAACATTAAAGTTAGTGTCTCCTAACTTTTTGGAAAGGGCATTTGAAAAAGTTGAAAACAAATGATAAACTTCTTAAGGAAAAAAAACAACGATGATCCACCAATTTCTCATTCATCGGAAAGGTCACCCAAAAACACAACAATAAGCAAAGACTTGGCAAGACCATCACGAATTATGCACAAAAACAATGACTAAATTAAGTGCCAATAATTTGTCTAGAGTTGAGTTTTCTTTTATCGAGGAGTACAATATATTTTGCAATATTGCTGAGATTTCAAAATCCTATGTAAAATCATCTAAAAGAACTATTAATATGTAGACATCATATGTGACATAAGACTATGAACCATGGACTTACAATCATCATTGTCATTAAATCGCTTTGTTCTAATTATGGTGGTTGGTTAGTGAATCTTTTTCTGTTAACGATAATTATTGCATGATGGGCAAAGAAACACCCTAATGGAAAAACTTCTAAACGCTAATAATTGATAAATCAACAAAATGGAAGAAATACATATATGAGTAATCAAGATCACAAAGAAATCCAACCAAAATTAAATATGACAGGCAGATAACAAATTAACTACACGAAATAAGCTCTTGGTCTGAAACCATTCCTGAATGGCTGGTTTGATGGCTTATGAGTTGTAACAATTCATATAGATTCGGTTGAAAGTTGAACTGGTGTATTAAGCCCTTAAAAACATTCCAAGAACTCACAATTGTAGAATATTTACACATGCATTCTTTTTATCACAATGCATTGTCATTATGAAAAAAAAAACTATATATGAAAGACTGTCTATGCATAAGCAATACCAGGGCTAGAAAGGATCATTGCCAAATTTACATTCAACGTAATATCTGAACTTTGCACAAGATGAGACTTAGATCATACCAGTAACTTCATAAACTAAGTCTTTTTTTTCGGAGTGGCACCAGATAAACCTTCAAACAGATCTGAAAGCTGGCTCTCCAAATCATCTGGTGTATACTTTATATATTTTGTCGCATATCTTCCACCATCTAATTGACTACCATACCTTCCCATAAATGCTCGATATGCTGGGATGACCCTCTCTGATATTGAAATTCTCAGTTCTTCTTGGAGCTGAGGATCTGGAACCTTCCAAGTGGTCTGAACCCTATAAATTTCTTCAAATGCCAAGTTGAAGCTTTTAAACTTCTCCTTTAGAGTGACCTTTGAGACACTGCTGGAGTTACCACTCCCCATTCCTTCATCCTTCAAACAAGACAACACCTTGGTCCAGGAAGTTCTAAGGTAGGCTGTGGCATACTGCCGAATTTGGCTGCGGCGCTTTCTTATCCAGTGGTCTCCCAAAAGCTTCCCAAGATCTGAATCCTTCACTTTATTGACAATATAGAGTATATTGTTCATAAGAAATATATACTGCATTGCTCCATCTTCATAAATTTTGGATTTTTCATCCAAATTAGATTCCAAATATGAAATTGTCAGAACCATATGACGACCTAATGGAGTTGTGCTCTCAAAAGTCTCTCCATCAGTGTTCCTATTGTCATGAACTTCAGAATTGCCCTGATCACTGCTTGTCGTTCCATCATCTAAAAGCAAATTTATGGTATTCATGTAGTCCGCAAGTAATCTTCCATAGTTCATGACATAGCGTGTCATGGGATGGATCTCACACCACTGTGTTGGCTTCCGAGATGACTCCCCCTTGATTGCACTCCCAAATTCCATAAGAGTTCCTTTCGCTGCATCACCTAATCTATGCAAAACCCCTTCGGCCTCTACACATACGAGGTCCTCTGAGTCTCCAACAAACAAGGTCTGAAGATCTGGCAAAACATCAGCAAGCACCTCATACATATCCAGGATACGAAAGAGCTTTTCAGCAGACCGCTGGCATATAGTAACAGCATCACCAAAGTTAAGTAGCTGCATGACTGACCCCTTAACAGTTTCTGTGAAACACTCTTCCTTAAGCTCCTCTGAAGAAGCCAGAATCTGGTCACAGAGCCGTTTCTCTCCCCAGAGCAGAACTCGAACAACGATCTTCAGGGCCTGAATCCACTTCTTCATCTTGTCATCAAGCATCCTCCACTCAATTCTCTGTACCTCCTCTATGCTCATCCTATCAATGCCAAGAATAGAGAGGCACTCCTCGAGGATATCCCGGCGTACTGTGCAGTACACCTGATGGAGCTCACGGTCATACTTGGCCCATATCATAAGTTCTGCGATTGCAATGAGATCAGGGACAACTTCAGGATGAATCAGATCTAAGCTCCGCTCGTCCACCAGACTTCTTCCAGATCTATCTTCAGGACTTCCTTCTTGGTGCTGTGGTGGCGACTGCTGCTGCTGATGGTGTTGGTTTTCATCTTCAACGGAGCTCTCAAAGTATTCTATAGGCTCTCCGATGTCGGATGCAAAAGAGATGGACAGACGACGAATGGAGGAGCTTAAGTCATTGGAGTCCAGGGGGACCGCGTTGCGAACCATCAAATTGCTAAATTCCTCCTCAAGCCGGGACATTGCCATCTGGAGTGCAATATCCGCGCGATTAACGAGGCCGTCAGGCGATCCACTGCAGCCGCCTGGAGAGGTTTTATAACCTGTTAAGCGGATAAGATCACCAACCGCAGCGCGGTACTCCTCTGCGTCCTCGGGAGACGAAGACTCCCACACAAAGGAATCGGAGGCGTCCCAGCGGAGTATGACCTTCTCGGCAGCCTCGAGCCGGAGTTCAGCCTCCGAGGCACCGAAGCCATCTCCGTCGGGACAACCTCCGCCATCGTCGGCAGAAGGGAGGATGAGATCGTTGATGGTGGAGAGGCGGTTGTCGAAGCCGGAAAGTATGCGGATCATATCCTCGGCAGCGTTCTTCGACGAGGCGAGGCTGCTGACGATGTGCTTCGCTACCGCGATCACCTTTTCCTGCCCGTCGCCGCTCGCTGCGTCCGCCGCCATCGCTCGGCAGGAGATCCGGTGGTGGAGATGGTGCGTGGAGGTTTCGGGGAGGTCGGAGTCGGGATCGAGAAGGGCAGGGTCCGGGAAGGGTTTCGAGACGAAGAAGAGGGAAGAGTCGTCTACGTGGATGGGAATGGGATATATATTTAATAATTAATATATTAAATGATAGCGAGGGTTTCTATAATTCTATTGAGTTATGTTGGTTTGTAACATGTGAACTCAATGATGGTACTGTACAGGTGTAAAATTGAATTGTCAACTTTGAATTTAATTTGGAACAATGTCCAAATATTGACTCGTCAAATGTTTGAATTCTAGGAACGGATTCAAAAATATAGCAGCAAGTCCTACTTCCAGAGTCAAATAAATTATTAATATTTATATTCATGAACAATAAATTTCTTATTAAGCGTGTAAATACAAAAACTCTATAAAAGGAATAACATTTAAAGTCTCATAAGGAACTAGAACGATATACTCTGACATACTTTCACCGTAGACCGATTTTTCAATTTAAAACTAGAGAGATAATAAGATGTAAAATTAATTAAATTCTATAAGGAATTGAATTATATGTTATAAAATATATTAATATTTTTAAAGTAAATTATAATTTTTTATTAACTATTCAGATGCGTATTATATCATTTTTAAATGTTACCTTAATTTTAGGTCATGTTATCAAATCTTGTTCTATCTTGTGTCACCTTGGACAAGTAAGATCCAACCAGCTGAAGGTGAAGGAACCTGTACCCATCAAGTGTATGTATATCGATTTCCAGATTGAACACATTAATGAGCCTCTCAAAAACGGTAGTCGATCAAAAATCTTCCGCCATAAAATCAGAACAGTCGAAAACAAAAACTACAACCTAAATCATATATAACGAATCCAAAGCTAAATAAAATTTAGTGTTTCCAGGAAAAGGGACTCTAATTTCAATAGAAATCAAACTAAAACCTTATTTTGCTGAAGAATAAGTGTATCTTTTAATAAACTAATAGCTGTTAGCTAAAATAGATTTTCATTGATAACCACACTAAACATAGAACATGAAGAAAGAAGGGAAAAAACTCGAATACTACCAAACTCTACTACCTAATCAGTTTCAAATTTGTTGTCCTACCTGGCACAGTGTCACGATGAAATTTAGATGACTAGGATCAAAAGATCATAAAATTTCATAAGCTAATATAACTTTAATATTCCTTAAGTAATAAAATGAAAAACTATACCAGTATCGCATAGGAATATTTAAATTTAATCATACTCAACCAAGACTGAGCATAAGATATCTTACCAATGTTCTCAATCAAATTTGAGCATACGGCTCCAAAGCTTTCATGTTCATTATCCAACTATATCATAATAATTGCTACTGATATTCTAAATCTAAACAAAGCTACATACAATCAAAGCTAAAAGCTATGCGGGATATGGCAACCACATTGATGTCATAAGCAAACATACACATGTTAAACTACATAGCCAATCAACTAAGCATAACTCAAGTGATCTACACTAAAAAACTAGCATGATCATTTAAAAGCATTTTTTGCTTATCTGGTTTTTCCAAAGAACAACATATAGAAATCCTACAAACTACAGGCCAATTCATATCTAGAATTTGCAGAGAATACTTTGATCGTCAGTCTTCTTTCATATGCTACCTGGATTATCATTACCAGCTGCAGGTTTATGGTTCAAATAGCGTATAACAGCATCCTCCACCCTAAAAAATATATATAGTTAATTCATAGTCAGCACATAAAAAATTAACCACCTGATGCAAAGTGAAATCAATGAAAACTTAAGAGAAAAGCATACCATGGTTGGTTATAGAAGTCAGAACGCCGTTCCCTCTCACTGTTGCGGCTTGATTCACCAGCAACTAGTTTCAAATCCCTACTCTGAGAAGCAATCAAAGCATTAATGAACTCCACAGGGGACTGACTAAATCCAAGAAAGAAAGCTCTTCTCCTTCGATGCTCATGAATCTTCTTAATTGAGGCACATATCACTTCATCACAAGCCTCAATATCTCGGTGTTTCTCAGCGTTGGCAAGGAAGGATGCCATTTCCTTCTGCAATGGAAATGGAACATCAACAAGAACATCATAGCAAGCATTGCCTACTGCCCCATTTCCAGAAAGCCTGATCCTATGTTCCAAGTGTATGGGTTGTGGGGGAGACAAGTGTGGTGAAATCTTCTGCGAAACTGTGGCAAATTTTATCCTGTCTTCTCCAAACACTTTCTTCAAAGGTGGATCACAAACAAAATAGGAAGGATCAGTAGGGTTCTGCAACTTCTTTGCTTTCACATATTGCCATATCCCAGCTATAATTCTAGCTCGTGTATCAACCTCAATTCCAAGCACCTCCATAAGCATTGGTGACAATCTGAACTTCTCAGGATTGTAATTCATCTCAAGCCTAATACTAGCAGTGAACTCCTTATCCCCCCTCCGCTTGATCTCGAAGCCCTCATGCATTGCTGGTGAGCGAGACTGCTCCCACACAATTGTTGGGTTCTCTGGGTAGAGTGATGGGTCCAGCGCAATTGTTACCCTCTTAAAGAATGAAGAGAATTTGGGAAGCATGGGGTTTGGCTTAGGCAATCCACCAACAGGATCAGGGTCAACCCCATCTTCCAAGATCCTTCCAACTATCTTCAGTGACCATGATGGAGGCTCTGTATTCTTGGGCTCAGGGATTGACCGTGTCTGGTCTGCGAAGGTATTAAAGACATAAATCCTAAGGGTCCTTTGCATGGAAGGTGAGCTTTTTAGAGCTTCCTGGATGTCGATCTTCTTCCTAGACAGGGCTGCATCAACTCGGGATTCAAACTCCAGCAATTGAGTGTAGAGGGCCGACTCAGGCAAGAGAGCTGCGACTCGATCAGGCAGATGCTTCTCCGGAAGCTTTTGCTTCTTCCTCCTGGCAGCAGCAGTTATATCAACGGCCTTGATGCCTGGGATAGCAGACATAGGAATGGGAGCTGGGGGCTTCTGAAGGGATGGTCGTTTGACGCCTCCAGACATACCGGGGGTGGAGAAGGAGGGGGAGGAGGTGCCAAGATGACCAAGCTGAACCTGGGAACCCATCTGGATCTGAAAGGGAGAGTGGACATGCGGCTGGACTTGGGCCTGCGTTTGGGAGTGGAAAAGATTCTGGAAGGGGGACGAGCCCGGGGGAAGCGGGGGACGGAGATGGGGAGGCTGGTTGGCCGACGCCGGCGAGCCCATTCCAGCGTGGGCGAGGGACGGCGGCCCACCCATGGCCCGCTGTTGGTTGTTGCTGTTGGAAGCCATCAGACCAAAAAAAAAAAAACACCGTCTCGATACCTTCAAACCCTAAACTGTACATTCCAAAAAAAAAATCGAAATTAAAACATTTCTGCAAAAGATCGAAGAAGTCATCGGATCTAAGGATGGAGAAAGGGAGATGGCACGCGACTGCAGATAAAGATCTCACCCGTTTCGAAGGAGGCAGAACGCAGATCTGAGAAGAAATGATTATTCCCCTTTCTGATCCCCTTGAACCAGATCGCCGTCAGTTTACTGGCTGAAGAAGAAGAAGAACCCCAACAAGAATTAGGGTTTAGATGACGGAGATGATGCAACCTCTGCCTGCTCTCCGCGCTTGTTCGCTGCCTTCCACCATTTCGTTCGGCCTATTTTCTCCCTCAAAAAGATTAACAAAAAACAAAGGTAAATTTCCCAACTGCGTCCCTAACTTTAATAAATTCTATAAAACCACCCCTACGTTTTAAATTCTTAAACAACACCTGTGTTAAAAAAATTAAAATAAAACAGCATCTCTATATTTGTGAAATTTCCTAATCACACCCCACCACTTTCTAAATTCTCAAAAGATACTATTGCTCTTGCCTATTTCTTTTATACCCAAAAAACTCTTAAAAAAATTAGTCAATCATTATAATAGTAATTTAAGTATAGTAGATATACCTCTTACTCGATTATGTGAGTTGCACCTACAAACTTAATAAATTATATAAATTTCTAATTAAATCATATAAGTTATCTAATCTTCAGTTAATCCATTTCTTTAGATTCAATGATTCTATTGAAAAAAAAAATCGGATTACCGTGCAGCGATAGGACGCTCGTGTAGTGTCCCAAAAATATGATTCGATTTTTAACTAAGGATACTGTAGGTATATTATAGGGTATTTTTTTAATGGGATAATAAATCTGGAATGTTAAGGTATAAATATTTTTAAGAATTTTTATGGAATCAAATTACTTATTTCAAAGATTAATATATGGATATACAATGTTAGTTTAAAAAAATGATGATACTGTGATGAAAGAGGGCCCATCAAAGAAGGGTCAAAGTAAGAAAGTATGGTTGACCTAGAGATCAAAAACCCACATCCATTGATATGACGAGTTGGCCGAACAAGCTCCAAGGCTAGTCGGACGTGACCATCCATGCGACTGTCTACGAAAAACCTATGACTGAGGTTAAGAGGTAAGAGACAAACAATAAAACACCTAGGCCACCGTCTCGGTCGACCAGTCGTCATGGTCGGTCGGATAAAAGACAGTCCTCAGATAACCAGACTGTTGAGTGAAGGAAAATAGCTATGTTCGGTAGAGCTGTCAGACGGGCCAACCCGTGGCGGGCTAACCATTTGGCGGGGCGGGGCGGGCCAACCCGCCAACTTGGCGGGTTGAGAAATTTCCAACCCAACCCATTCTAAAGCGGGTTGCGGATTTGACGGGCCAACCTGCAAGCTCATCAAAAAATTTTAAAAAAAATTAAAAATATTTCATATATTCAACATTTTAATTCGAAAAAGTTTTCTACACTTAAATATATAAATAAACATGTATTTTAAATATAAATGAAAACAAATGAGTACTTATGTTGGATGAAAAGTACTATTTTTATTTCAAAATTATAACAAAGAAAGATAATAAATTGACCTAAAATTTAGCTTACATGTATTTTTCAACCCGCGGGCCAACCCAAGCCCGAGCGGGCCGACTCGCGCGGGTCGCGGGCCTAGGCGGGTCGGCCCACGACGAACTTGGGTTGATAAAATTCCAACCAAACCCGCTTAAATTGTTTGGCGGGACGGGCCAACCCGACGGGCCCAACCCAAATTGACGGCTCTAATGTTCGGTGCGACCGAGCTGAGACGTCTCGGTCGAGCAACTTCTGGTCGGCATACAGTGGGACCCCTTGCATATTTCATCGTATCCTTTTGGAGGTTTGTGTCACTGACAACAGAGCATGTCCAACAAGCAAATCGTACTTTAGAAGTTTCCAATCTGTCACATCAGAGATTTGTGTCCTCGCTTAAGAAAAGGTGTCAGAGACATTTTTTAACTTATCTTTTCTTAGGATGCTTTGGAAAATATGCATACGCTTTGAGATACGTGCATAGACACTACAATGGTGACAACACCTCATGTGCTAGCCACTAGACCGTCCTGAGGGGATTGTGCATAGAGATTGCAATGACATTATAAAAGAGGGTTTCCATCCACAGATAGAGAAATGTGTTATTTTGCTATTCAACACGCTCATTGCTACAGCTTTTCTACTATTCTCCAATGTATCGAGAACTAACTTGAGCATCGAAAGGTCAACGCTGGGAATCTCATCCCAGCCCGGCACTAACACTCCTTGTCTTGTAGGACCGCGTGAAGTCTTCACCTACTCAACCGCAGAGCCACATCTCCTACCAACCATCTTCTCCATTTTTGAACATGATCATATTTGGCATCTTCTGTGGGAACTTCACCTGTAGTCGAAACGTGAAGATGGAAGACGCTGGATGACTCACCATTGTGACGCTAACCCAAGAAGATTTGGAGATGTTGATAAGTGTTCGAGCTGCAAAATGGTGCAGCAACAATAAAAAATGGTCGTCAACTGTCAAGCACCGAACGACCCAGCCGCATCGGCGACAAGCCAACAAGCCGACCCAAGAGCCTGAGCGGAAGACCACATTGACTACAAGTTGAACAACAGGTCGACTGACACCTTCCGAGAAGCTTCGAACGCTCTAAGCCCTTATCATCACGTGTTATTCTGCACGCCCTCGAAAGAACAAGTCCGAGCGGAAAGGACACAAGGATCCTCTTCAGAGAACGCGCCCGTCCGGGATAGGCAGAAAGGCAGAGCACCCTGGCTCGACGACTCGAGCGGATCAACAAATAGTTCTTCTAGAAAATTCTCGATGATCAATTGTCGCCTCATTATAGGCCTCTGACAATCGAAGAGTACACGGAGACAACTGACCTCGAAGGTCATTTGATTAAGTTTGACAACATGACCACACTCCATCAGCACACCGACGGAGTCAAGTGCCGGGTATTTCTCACCATGCTCTTTGGATCAGTTTAGAGGTGGTTGAAGCGCTTGCCGATCTGATCCATCTACATCTTCAAAGACTTTCGAATGGCTTTCCAACAACATTTTGTGAGCATCCACTGCTATCAGAAGACAACATTTGCAGTCAAACAGGGGCCCAAGAAAGCATTGCGGACCTATATTAAGAGATTCAACCAAGTGGTCATGGATGTCCCATCGGCCATCCTTGAAATCTTGGTAAGTTCCTTTTCTGAAGGACTTATAGATGGCGACTTCTTTCGCTCCTTCATCCAGAAATCCCCGATAGACTTTGACCATCTGCTCGGGCAAGCTACGAAGTAAATCAATGTCAAGGAAGCCCAGTTAGCTCGGAAGAAGGAAGCGATTCCCAAGCCAGCGGTTCCCTGAGCATCGGACGACGCATACCCACCAACCGCTAAAGGGGCCCCAAGCAGTTGTAGTGCAGCCACACCAAGAGCCTCGAACCCATGCAGTCTAACATGTGAAGGTTGAGTGGACGAAGTTCACCGAGTCTCGACCGTGGACCCGCTATTATGTAGTTATCACCGTTAGACAACCCACAACACAAGGGATTGTTATCATCTCAAACCCAAGCTCCACCGACCGACTCCTTAAGATTCCGCCACCCATCCCCGTCTCCTGATCACCGCCATCACCGTTGATCAGGAGGATGGCATGAGGAAGGCAAGTCGACCCCTGAACATCACCAACAGCAACCTGAGCGAAGAGATTATGAAAGGCCCACCTGGGCATCAACAGAGCGGTCACACCCATCAAGTCGGGAAGAAGAGAATCGCAGCAACACTACTCGAGGCGACATTAGCATGATCGCAGGAGGCCAGAGGGACCATGATTCCAACCGAGCTTGGAAGTCACATGCTCGGCAGTTGGAAATCTATGCTATTGGATGCAGCAAAAAAAAAAAAAACAGAAGAGCCAGAGATCAATTTTGGTCCTCAAAATTTAGAGGGAGTAGAAGTCCCTCATGATGACGCCTTGATTATCCGAACGGTAATTACTAACTATAATATTCACCATACTTTTGTAGATATAGGCAGCTCGGTGAAGATCATATTCAAGAAGACGTTTGATCAACTACAAATCGATCGGAGTGAGCTACAACTCATGACAATGCCCTTATATGGGTTCACTGGCAATGAAGTGTTGTCGATCGACCAGGTGCGACTGGCCATATCACTCAGAGAAGAGCTGCTCAAGAGGACGAGGATGACAAATTTTATTGTGATGGATGCTCCGTCCACCTATAATGTTATATTGAGCTGACCAACATTGAATGAATTTCAAGCGATCGTCTCCACATTCTGCCAAAAGATCAAGTCTTATGTGGATAACTTGGTTGGCAAAATCAAGGGCAACAGCTAGTAGCTCACCGGTGCTACATAGAAATGATAAAGACTAAGTCGTGAGTCACCTAAAAGGCCTAGTGGTTGGAGGTAAATGTCATTCTGGAGGAGCCTTCCACACTAGTATATGAAGAAAAAGAAGAGGTGCAAGTGCATCCCAGTCGACCGGAGGCCACTGCCTTTATCACGGCTGATCTGAGCTTGGAAAAGAAGGCAGAGCTGGTTGCCTATATGAGGTAAAACCATGATGTGTTTGCGTGGGCAACGCATGAACTCCCGGGTATCTCGCCAACGATAGCGCAGCATGAGCTAAATGTCCAATTGTAGGCTAGGCAAATGAAGCAAAAGAAAAGATATTTCAACTCGTAACAGAATCAGATCATCCAAGTGGAGGTGGAGAAGCTACTGGAGGTCGGACACATCCGCGAGGTACGGTTCTAGAGTTGGCTCGCCAATATGGTGCTAGTCTCCAAATCGAGTAACAAATGGTGGGTCTGCATCGACTTCCGAAATTTGAACAAAGTCTGCCTAAAGGACTACTACCCGCTGCCTCGCATAGATCAGATGGTGGAGTCCACCGCAGACTGTGAGTCGATCTGCATGTTGGATTCATATCAAGGCTACCATCAGGTTCCGCTCGCAAAGGAAGATTAAGAAAAGGTAAGCTTCATCATGACAAACAAAACCTTCTGCTACAATGTCATGTCGTTCGGGTTGAAGAACATCATGGCACCTATCAAAGATTGATGAACAAGGTGTTTTGAAGGCAGATCGGAAGAAATATGGAGGTATACATCGATAATATTTTGATAAAATCCCTCCAAGCTGCTAACATTTGTGCAGATATAGATGAGACCTGTCGGACCTTAAGGAAGTATGAAGTCAATCTCAACCCCAATAAGTGTTTATTCAGAGCAAAGAGCGGATGATTCCTTGGTTATATCGTAATCGAGCGGGGGATTGAAGCAAATCCAAGCAAAGTGAAGGCGCTCCAAGACATGCCCCCTCCATGCAACTTGAAGGAAACTTAGCGGCTGACCAGATGGATTACAACCTTGTCAAGATTCATCTCCAAATCGTCCGATCGGAACCACCCATTCTTCAAAGTCCTATGATGAGCTACCAAGTTTCAATGGGGCGCTGTTTGAGACAAAGAGATGGAGGATGTCAAGAATTATTTAGCTTCCTTACCTGTACTGGCAAAACTCATTGTCGGTGAGCCACTTTGGATGTACATATCATCTAGAGAATGAGTGGTTTGATCGGCTTTGGTGTGACAGAATGACACTAAACAACTGGCGGTGTACTTTTTGAATCACTTATTGAAAGATGTTGAATGTCGCTATACCTGTCTTGAGAAATTGGCGTACAAGCTGGTCCTCGCCACTCGGAGGTTACGACTATATTTTTTATCGCATCCCATAATTGTGTTAACTAACAGCACACTAGGGAGAGTTCTCCTCAACCCAGAATTATCCAGGCTGCTAATCAAATGGAATACGGAGTTGTGTGAGTTTGATATACAATACCAACTCAGATCGGCGATCAGGGCGCAAGCCTTAGTCAATTTTGTAATCGAAGTATAGAACGCCAAGTCAAAGACAACTTAGAGAATATATGTAGATAGGTCGTCCACCCAGCAAGATAGTACAGTAGGAGTACTCTTAATATTACCACGGGAAGATAGAATGCAATTGTATGTTCGACTTGGCTATCGAGCTATAAACAATGTGCAAGAATAAAAAGCATTGATAGTCAGCTTACAAGCAGCCAGACATGTGGGAGTCACAGGGATCCTTATCCACTCGGATTCCCAATTGGCATCCCAACAACTCTCAGATACTTTCGAAATAAATAACGCTAGACTGAAATTATATGCTGAGACTTTCGAGAAATTAAAGGCGGGATTCTAAGAGGTGAGCATATAAAAAATCCCCCGGGTAGACAACTAATATGTGGATGAGCTAGCCAAGTTAGCGAGTTTCTTAAGTCTTGTAGTGCTGGAAAAGCTGATCGAGCAAGTAATGTTGGTGGCTCACATCGATAGATCAGTTAAAGTGGGAGCTTCAAGCGATTGAAGGACACCTCTGATTGAGTTCCTCTAATTGGGAAGCGTGCCAGCCGATTGGGAGCAGGTTTGGTTGATAAAAAAGAGGGTCGGATGGTTCGCATTAATTGGAGACCACTTATACAAAAGAGCTTTCTTGAGGGGCATTGCTCAAGTGCATCGGATCATATGACATTCAATACATATTTCAAGAAGTCCACCAAGACTCTCGTGAAAGTCATCCGGGCGACCAATCACTTTCTCAAAAATCTTATTGGATGGATATTTTTGGCCTACACTACAAGTAGATACTGGCCGGACAGTGACAACTTGCCTATCTTGTTAGAAATACCAGAACATGCTCCACCGACCTACTGAAGAACTGAAGGCATCCATCGTGTCTTGTGTATTTGACTAGTGAGGCATGGATATTGTTGAACCTTTTCTCATGGCGACTGGTCAGAGGAAGTTTCTTCTTGTAGCTGTAGACTACTACTTCTCTAAATGGGTGGAGACAGAACCGCTTGCCAAAATAACCGAGCATATAGTTATTAAATTTTTATGCTAAAATATTGTGTGCTAATTCAGCGTCCCTCACAAACTTATCTCTGACAATAAAAGACAATTTCAAGGGTGGAGGCTGAGAGAGTGATGTGTTGACTATGGTATTATGCATGCTTTCACTTTAGTAGTCTACCCCCAAAGCAATGGTCAAATGGAAGTCACCAACAGAGAAATTCTCAGAAGACTCAGAGCTCGACTCGACCATGTTAGAGGAAGCTAGGTTGATGAACTGCCGAGCATGCTGTTGGCCTACCGCACCATGCCCAGAGAGGCCACTGGCATAACCTCATTCTGCTTTGTATACATGGAGGAAGCAGTGGTGCCGATCAAGTTAGATGTGGAGTCCAATCAGATGCAGCTCTACGACAAGGAAAATCCCGAGTGGTGTCTTATGGAATTAGACTTGATAGATGAAATCAAGGATAAAGCGGTCGTTCGACTAATGGCGTACTGGTAAAGGATAAAGCAGAACTACAATAGAAAAGAGATTCCCAGATCTTTTCAGGTCGGTGACTTAATCTGGAAAAATGTCAAGCCGGTTGGCGACGTCAGCAAGCTAGAAGCCCCCTAGGGAAGACTATATAAAGTGATTCAGAAGTTCAGTTCGGGATCTTATTATTTACAAGATGAAAAGGGGAGGAATTTGGAACAACCTTGGAGTGCAAACCATCTATAGCCCTATCGGGTCGGGTAGTAAGTTTGTGATTGAATTTATGTAAATTGTAAAAATATTTGTTCCATGAATACAGGAAGATTTGAATGAAAATTTATTAAGTATCAAAGACTTTCGACCCGTTCAGGCGAGTTATAAATGAGCTGAGTTCTCACGCTTCCAGACTCTTGAGTCATTCGGCCAAGTTATAAGTGAGTAAAACCTTTGCTTTAAGTGTCGAAGACTCTCGATCCATTCAGGCGAGTTATAAGTGAGCTAAGCTCTAACACCTCCAGACTCTTGAGCCGTTCGGCTAAGTTATAAGCAAGCAAAACCCTCACGCTAAGTGTCAAAGACTCTCGACCCGTTCAAGTGAGTTATAAGTAAGCTAAACTCTCACACTTCCAGACTCTTGAGCCGTTCGGCCAAGTTATAAGTGAGCAAAGCCTTTGCGTTAAATATCGAAGACTCTCGACCCTTTCGGGCAAGGTATAAGTGAGTTGAGCTCTCACGCCTCCATATCGTGAGCAATTCAGTCAAGTTATAAGCGAGCAAAGCCCTCTCACTAAGTGTCGAAGACTCTTGACCTGTTCAAGAGGGTTATAAGTGAGCAGAGCTCTCACGCCTCCAGACTCTTAAGCCATTCAAACAAGTTTTAAGCGAGCAAAACCCTCGCGCTAAGTATCAAAAGACTCTCGCGCCATTCGGGCGAGTTTTAAGTGAGCTGAGCTCCCACACCTCCAGACTCTTGAGTCGTTCGGCCAAGTTATAAGTGAGCAAATCCTTCGCGCTAAGTGTCAAAGATTCTCGTACCATTTAGGAGAGTTATAAATGAGTTGAGCTCTCATGGCTCCAGACTCTTGAGCCTTTTGGCCAAATTATAAGTGAGCAAAGCTCTCGCTCTAAGTGTCAAAGACTCTCGACCCGCTAGAGCAAATTATAAGTGAGTTAAGCTCTCACTCCTCTAGACTCTTGAATCGTTCGACCAAGCTATAAACAAGCAAAGCCCTCGCGGTAAGTGTCAAAGACTCTTGCGTCGTTCGGGCAAGTTATAAGTGAGATGAATTTTCACGCCTCTAGACTCTTGAGCCGTTCGGCCAAGTTATAAGCAAACAAAGCCCTCACGCTAAGTGTCAAAGACTCTCAACCCGTTCAGGAGATTTATAAGTGAGTCAAGATCTCATATCTCCAGACTCTTGAGCCATTCAACCAAGTTATAAGCGAACAAAGCCCTCGCGCTAAGTGTCAAAGACTTTCGACCCGTTCGAAAGAGTTATAAGTGAGCCAACCTCTCACTCCTCCAGACTCTTGATCTATTCGACCAAGTTATAAGCGAGTAAAGCCCTCGTGCTAAGTGTCAAAGACTCTCACGCCGTTCGGGCGATTTATAAGTGAGCCGAGCTCTCACATCTCTAGACTCTTGAGCTGTTTGACCAAGTTATAAGTGAGCAAAACCCTCATGCTAAGTGTCAAAAACTCTCAACCCGTTCAGGTGACTTATAAGTGAGCCAAGATCTCACACCTCTAGACTCTTGAGTCCGCCGACCAAGTTATAAGCGAGCAAAGCCCTCACATTAAGTGTCAAAGACTCTCAACCTATTTGGGCGATTTATAAGTGAGCATGCTCTCAGGTCTTCAGACTCTTATGTTGTTCGACTAAGTTATAAGCAAGCAAAGCTCTCGCACCTAAGTGTCAAAGACTCTCACACCGTTTGAGCGAGTTATAAGTGAGCCAAGCTCTCACGCCTCCAGACTCTTGCTGTAAGATACGATAAATTAAATAATAAGTGTTATTGAAGGAATAATCTTATTAGATTTTTTGGGGGGTTTTTAGAAATTTTTGAAGATTTAAACGGAGTTCGTATGACATGTTTAAGGGGATAAATCTATTAGGCTTATGAAAACCGGTTTAAGACATTCAGTTAAAGTGGGAGTTAATTGAGGAATTAAACTTAAGCTTTAATTGATTGAGATGTTGCATTGATGATGATCGTGTGAGTATCATGATTATTTATATTATATTCATCATTGCACTGCATACTGATGACCATTTGTTTCCTTGTGGTACGAACTAGTCACCAGTCATATATATGTATGTTGATGACCACTTGCTCCCTTATAGTATGAGCTAGTCATCATACATGTTAGCTACCCATTCGGCCATTGTGGAAGAGTGGTAGCTAAGAGTGGAGCAAATCTTATCGTGCTCACTTGGCCACTCAGTGTTATACTTTATCCTCCTCGACCACTAGTGAGTAGTGGGTCTGGAGGGTACAATAGTCAAGGGGCTAGAGATATGAGTAGTTAGGGACCCTGATGCTAGGGATGACAATGGGTAGGATTTCATATCCTCCGTACTCATCCTCATTTATTATATTTATACCTATACTCATCTCCATACTCATCGGGTATTTAACTTTCATACTCATCCTTATATCCGTTGGAGTTTCGGGTATCCATATCCTACCCATCATCCTATTACTCCCTACCATTCTTATTTTTTTTTAAAAAAATATTTTGATCGGGTGAACATTTCCTGTGGAAAAGAAGATGAGATACGTGTTAATGACCGGATAAAGAGACAAACTAAGTTTTTTTCTAAGACGGAAAATATATACAGGCATCGAGTAGGGTATGGATAAGATTTTACCACATCCACCTCCATACCCATACACGAATACCCATTTACTATAATCGGGTATAAAAATTCTCTCCATTTCCTCCTCCATTCGGGTCGGATGTTGGATTACCCATCGGATTCGTATGAAATTATCATCCCTACCTGACGCTATGTAGCTAGATAGCTACTTAGAGAACTGTTTGCCTCAACCACTCTATTGTGGTATCTGGAGGGTAGTACAGTTATCATAGACCCAAGTCTATCAGCCATATAGGGGGCGTGATGTCTTGAGAGGTGGCGAGGGTGACTATGTGGCATGCATGCGCATTTGCATATGATGCATAGTGCATTTATGGAAATATATCTGTAAACATATCTTATAGTTACTAGTTACATGTGATTGTGATATGTTACACTTGTTTGAGATATGATTGTTGCATATGGTTGTCATGCTTTATACATATCATTTATCATATATGTATATGTTGTCGGTTATATTGCTCAGATGTTATGAACAAATCTGTTACTGATATCTAGTGAGTATACTGATCATTATGCCATATGTGTTAGTTCTAGATTGAGTATGTGTATTTGTTATGTTAGTTATGATTATGTGCAGTCGTTATGTTAGCTATGGTTATGTGCAGTCGTTATGTCAGTTATGGTTATGTGCATTGATTATGTCATATATAATCATGTTCTTATTTCTTACTGAGACTGTATACTTTGATCTTCACATTTATATAGACCATGTACTATTTTATCTATTATCCGCTGAGTGACCCACACTCACCACCCTGTTTGTATCTTGTCTTTTTCCTTAGGTAGCAGGTAGATGATTGTGGAGTCGCTTGGAGCATTCTATATGTTGGTCCCATGTCACATCTGAGAACAGTTTCTAGTTCTGTTTCCTATTTTACTTGCACTATGTTTTGTGGATTTGGCACTGTATAACTTTGATTTTGTTTTGAAGTTTTGCTATGTTAGTATCTGGTATTTGTCTTGTTGCGATTGTGTAAAGTCTAACCGGCTAGTAGTTTGTGGTTCTTGATTTATGGGTCTTCCTTTCATTTTTGGCTGTGCTTTTAGTACAGTCGTATGGGCTATTTATTATACAACTGCATGGTTATGATCATTTTGTTCCAACCGAGTGTGATGTGTATATAACTGCGTGGTTGTGTATGTTCCAGTCATGTGAGTTGTTGATTATAACTTGTGAGTAACCTTGTGACATTGTATACATATTTCATTTATCACTGTTATAGGGGAGATGCTGTCTATTTATCGGGCAGGGACTCCTTTAGGACGTGACACTTGCGCCACTCGGCCAAGTTATAAGTGAGAAAAACCCTCACATTAAGCATCTAAGTCTCTCGACTTGTTCGGGCAAGTTATAAGCTACCAAAGCCCTCGCGCCTAAGTATCCTAGAGTGTCGAGCTGTTTGGCCAAGTTTCGAGCACACTTAGCACTTGCACTCTGCATGACACTCATGTTAAGTAAGTGTTGAGGACAAAACGTAAAGGTTAAAAGGAATAAGAACTCTGAAATGTCAAATGGATGCACATTGAGTTAGACTTAGAAAATTCTTACAAGAGCTATTAAGTTGCCACAAAAAGTTGTTGATAAATACAAGCTAAAGCTATGCTAGATCGGCGGTTACATCATTGGGGAGTGAATCCACGACTTCTCCCTCTTGATGAACTTGTCTGAGATCTCGGTAGAGAGGTGGCCACCTTCTTTTAGCTATTGAAGGGTTCCATCGATGCCAGTCAAATAGTCGGAAGGACCGATCAGTCAGCATTTGATTAAAGCCCTCTAAACAGAGATACTCAACTCTGAAGGCTTCCAACCGGGTAGGCTCATCTTCTTGGAACTTGGTGAGTTGGGCCTTGGATGCCTCTAGCTCGGCCTTCAACGACTGTAGCTCGACATCCTTTTCAGTGATTTTTTGTAGGTGTTCCTCAATTTGGAGCTCGCTAGCCACTTGGTCAGTCATTCGACCAACTTGCTCCTCGGACAATGTTGCTTCTGCCTGTTGAAGTTTTTTGCCCAAGACTCAGGCTTCTTTGTTTTTCATTTCTAAGTCCTCGATGGCCTAGAGTTTCATAGCATTCACTGAGTTGATCTTGGCATTAAAATTGTGAGCCTACTTGGTCTGCTGGTCGAGCTAGAGGGCTTAATCATGATTCTTATTCTTCTCAAGCTTCAGCACCCACTCGAACCCTAGCAGTTGTTCGGAGGTCAATGTCACGTGGCACATCAAATTAATAAAGATTAGGAACTCATTAAAATTAAGACAAGTGTTGTAGCAACGAGTCCCAAGTCGTATTTTTTCAAGGATAACTAGTGAGTGTATATAAATTCTAGAATTGATTCAAATTGAATTCTCTCGTAAACAAGATCAATGCTTTTCCATTGGACTTACACTTCAAATTAAATTCTTCCACAATCACAAATAGATCAAAGAAGGTCCATTCTCACCTAAACATGATTAAACTCCTGGTGGTCAAGTTAACAACAATTACTTTCGGATTCTTAAGTATCATCTCATCAAATGAGTTAATTCATATTCCTTCCATTCAAATTCACAGAAAGAAAGCAACATTGCAAACCGAAATATAATACAATTACAATCCCAATAAACTCAAGAACTAAATACAATTGCAAACTGAAATCAACATTGCATTCATCATTACAATCCAATTCAATACTCAACTCACTTACCAAGTCTTCAATTCTTAATCACATTTAGCTAAATATCACTGAGATTAATCATGAAAATCATCAAGAAATCCATTCAACAATGAAGCATAAAAATAGTCTCAACAGATCCAATGAATTGAACAAGGGGGTTTCCTAAATCTATAAATTGAAACTAAGCACTAACTTGTAAAGAACATGAAAGGTAATTCAAACTAGAAATTAAAATGCAATCTACTCTATCAGATCTTTAGATCCGAGCAAGTTTAAGAACAATCCAAAGACAAAGATAAGGAAACCAAAACCTAAATGGCATTCCATAACCAAACCCAAGACTAAACTCCTTCATCTCTGCCGTGCCACTGTGCTTGCTTTTGGGAACGCCTCTTGAGCAATCACAGCAACCCACTGATTCCATAGCGCACTCAGAAGATATCCAAAGCTACTGGGAACGCCTCTCGAGCTCAGACTTATCTGAATTCTCCAATCGACAAAGAAACAGAGTGTTGGGACCGAAAAATAGCTAGAGGGGGGGGGGGGGGGGGGGGGGAATAGCTCATCGCGTGCTTCGTGGTTGGCGTTAGTTGTTTCTTCAAAAATGTGCAGCGGAAATGTACAAGAAACAAAATACAACGCTAACAAATGGATTTTACTTGGTTTCCACGTCACAAGAGGTGACTAATCCAAGGATCTACACACTCACGCACCCTCCACTATGAAACACACTCCTTTACGGTAACTACCGAAGGAGGAGAAGCCTTTACAAAACTCTCAATACAAGAAGAAAGGAAAGGATATGAAATACAAGCAAAAGCTTACAATAAACCCTAACCCTAACTTCTCTTCTTGCTTTTGATCCGCCTCTTGACTTGGAAGAACCTCCAAGAATCTTCAAGAACTGGCGATCTGAACTTGAGAGAGAGCTGTGGAGTTGCTGGTGAAGATCGGAGATGAATTGTGTAAGCACTGCTGAAGGAAACGCTCGCCTGCAGCTAAATACGACGCCAACGGTCGGATCCAGATCGATTGGATTGCTCCCAATCGATCGGGGAGGCTTTGGATCGATCAACCGATCGATCCAGAGTGCCTCTGTGCTCTCTGGAATAGCCTGGATCGATCGGCTGATCGATCCAGGGCTTATCACGCACAAACAACAGCTCCCAATCGATCCACTGATCGATTGGGACCACTGGATCGATCCACTGATCGATTGGGACCACTGGATCGATCCACGAATCGATCCAAAGAGGTTATGTTCGTGGGGACTCACTCGATCGATCAGCTGATCGACTGGGCATGATCCAATCGATCGACTGATCGATCTAGATCTGCTGGATCGATCGGCTGATCGATCCAAATCTGCTGGATCAATCAGCTGATCAATCCAGATCTTGGTTTTTTGCCCAAAAGCAAGTTCAAAACCCTCTAAACCAACATCCAGTCAACCATGACTTGTTGGTACATAAAACCTAGCATCCGGTCACCCTTGACAAGCTAGGACTCTCTCACCAAGTGTCTGGTCAATCCCTTTGACCCACTTGGACTTTTCTCCTCTTGCCAAGTATCCGGTCAATCCCTTTGACCTACTTGGACTTTCACCAGATGTCTGGTCAACCTTGACCCATCTGGATTTCCCCGTGCCTGGCTTCACTCACCAGGATTTCCCTTCTTCCTAGCTTCACTCACTAGGACTTTCACCTGGCTTCACTCACCAAGATTTCCCTTCTGCCTAGCTTCACTCACTAGGACTTTCACCTGGCTTCACTCACCAGGATTTTCCTTTCTGCCTAGCTTCACTCACTAGGTCTTCTCATCTGCCTAGCTTCACTCACCAGGACTTTCACCTAGCTTCACTCACTAGGATTTCCAGTCAAGTATCCAGTCAACCTTGACCTACTTGACTCTCCTTCACAATCTCCCCACATGAACAATTGCACCTGCAATGTTCATGTGTTGTCTACAAGTATTGTCGAACATCGAAACCAAATCATCAAGACTCGAGCTTGACTCACTTCAAGCCCAGTCAAACAGGTCAACCTTGACCTAGGGAATATTGCACCAACAATCTTCCCCTTTTTGATGTTTGACAATACCACTTGTAAGTTAAACTAATCCCATAGCCTAAACCTCCTTCATGCCACTAGGTAATGAAGGCATAAGTTAAACCCTTCATTCTCCTCCTTAGAGGGCAAACTCCCTCTAGGTAATGAAATCCTAACTTAAACCCTTCATTCTCCCCCTATTGGCACACATCAACAACATGCTCCATCCTTGGGCACACATCAACAAATTCACTTGTTGAAAATTCTCCCTTTTGAGACTCTCCCCTTGAAAAGTTGCTCATCGTTGTTCACAACTTCACTCGTTGTGATCAATACGATAATGAAAGTCTCATACCCTTCATTATCCTTAACCCTACATTCTCCCATTAATGTAGTCAAATGCCCATCCGTGAGCTTTTTTTTTTTTTTTTTAACTTCAACCATTTGAACAATGAGGATATCCACGCCCCATTAAAGTTCAAACGCTCAACCTTGAGCATGTTCTGAAAAGAAGGTTAATCACCTTCCAAGGTTCATGAAAAAATAGTTTTCATGTCTTTAAAGAATCCCTCCCCCTAAAGACATGGTGGTAACTTCTGTCATTGCACCAACAATGACTTGGAATTCCTAAACCTTTAGGAACCCCAAAGTTAGAAGTTTTGAGGTTCAAAAATTCAATATTGAAATAAACCTCAACCAAAACTTCAATTTAGTCTTCCTTAACCAATCCATCCTTGTTTTCAACATGAAAAATACCTTTTTTATGTATACAAATGTATTTTTAAGGGTTTGGAATGGTTACCTAGACTAACCATGGTTCAAAAGTGCTGAAATCAGGCTTTACTAGCCAAAATCAGCAACTTCAATCGATTGGAGTTGGGTCCCAATCGATCGGACCATGCTAAATCGATCCACTGATCGATTCAGGAGGGCTAGATCGATCGGTGGATCGATCCAGACGGCTTCTGTTGGCGAGAAGCTTGCTCTCAATCGATCGCCAGATCGATTGAGACTCTTCAATCGATCGGGTGATTGATTGAGGTCCTGATATTTCTGAAATTCACTTTCAGTGAATTTCAGAAACCCCTAGAAAACTCTACAAAATTCCAAAAATCATAAAAATTTGTGTAGACATTATTTAAGGTATACTTTATCATGGAAAAATAGTTTTCTAAGAAAATACTTCATATTTTCAAAGATTGACACAAACTTGAAAACTTGCAAAAACTTTAGTGTTTTTTTCAAGTTTGTGTCTAACTATTCAATGGTGATTACTATCAAGAGATAGCCTTCACCAAGGTTTTCCAAAATCATTTTAAAAACATTTTCAAAACCAATATCCCACCATGTTCCTTGGGCTTAATGCACATGACTTGTACATTAGCTTTCCCAATGATGGGAAAACACATAACTATGTGTTTTGATGAACTCAAAACTCAAAAGAATGCACTAAATCAACATCTTGAGTTTTGTTCATCATCCTAACATCTCACTTGTATCTAAAGTGCACAAAACACATACAAGTCATCTTATAGGTCTTTGTGAGATGTAAAGTTTGGTTTTGCCCTAATCTAGGGATCATGCATATTTATCTAGACATTTCGTAGATATTGGACATCCACCTAGGATGTTACTTGTTGACACACTTGTACCACTTGTTACCACTTGTTGGTAGCACTTGTTGGTACTTGTTGATAAATGTCATTTGTCCTTAATTTCAAGGAATTAAAAATAATGCATGATAATGTTATGACATACATAAAAAAGAAATAATTTTCAAAAGAAAATTTCCTATAACTACATGATGGATGTATGTCATGACATGGTATTTTTGTGTTTTTCATCATAAGGTATGAATGCAAAAATAAAACATGATGTCATGGCATATAATGGGCAAGCAATCATGGTAAGGTTTAGCATAAATAAAATACACCTAGATTATCTATCTAAGTATCCTTAAGCTTAGCTAATCCTAAACCTTAAACCCTAGATTGCCCAAAGTGCTTCAAGAAAGTGCCAAAACCTAAATTGGCATTTCTAACTCTCTTGATTGATTTATGCCAATTGAAATTAAGCATATTCCATTTTCCCACAAGAGTAGCACTATAAATTAAGGCTTAGATTTGCCTTAAATTACTAAGAAAATACCAAAGTCCCAACTTGGTATTTCTTATGTTTTCCCAAATTGTGCCAATTAAGATTAAAATCAATATCTCCGGAATCTGGCACACTTTACTCTTCCAAAGAGTAATGATAATTCTATTTCATTTTCAAAGGTTAATAATAACCTTGAAAATGCTACTTGAGTGTCAATTTCTTCAAAGTTGGGTTAACTACCCTTCTTCTTAGAGTTGACACTCTCTAACCCATATATGGGGTAGAGAAAATGCTCCTAGGAACCCAAAACCTATTGGTGGTCCTTGGATGCTCTAGGTATTCACTATGGATAACTTCCCTAGATACCTTCCTAGTGACCTTGTTTGGCTTCTTAGAAGCCTTGGTCATCTTTTCTAGATCAACCCTAGGGATTGCTTTCCTTGTGACCTTCTTTGTGACTTTCTTAGACTTCTTAGAAGTCTTAGTCACATTTGTTGCAAAAATACTCTTAGGGATGACCTCCCTAGTATTTTTGGCTTGCCCACTAGACCTAGGATTGGTTCCATAGCTATATGGAACCCTATGGTAAGAAATTTCATCCTTCTTGGTTTTAGGTTTGTATCCCAAACCCTTATGACCATTGGATGACTTTGATACTTCTAGACCTAGGTTTTTACTCTTGGACCCTTGTGTCATATTTGTGATTTTTCTAAGAGTCCTCTCTAATTTATCAAGTCTTGACCTCAAGACTTGATTTTCCTTCCATAATCCCTCAACCATAGATTTTTCACTAAAATCATGACTTTTCTTTTTCTTAAGCAAATACCTAGAATCCTTAGGGTTCTTGCCTAAATTCCTATCTACCTTTCTAAACCTAGGTTGAGAGGTTTTAGCATGAAAAGCTACATGATTTTCCTTAACTTTGTCATGCCTCCTATTCTCATGATAAATAGCATTGAAATGATAGAAATTAGAACTATCATGCTTTTTACCATTTTTTAAAGGGATAGACTCAATGAATGATACTTTCCTTTTTACATTGGAGGCTCCCCCTTGAGTTGAGCTTCCTCCTTGAGCCTTAACCACCTTCTTCCCCTTAGGGCATTGACTTCGGTAATGCCCTCTTTGTTGGCACAAGAAGCATACAATGTGCTCCTTACTCTTCTTTGTTCTGGGGATGGTCTCCTTGGGCTTCTCCTTGCCCTTGGGTGCCACTTGGTCCTTCTTTTTGGCCAATTTAGGGCACTTGCTCTTGTAGTGTCCATGTTCCCTACACTCAAAACATATAATATGATTTTTATTATTAATTGAAATATTTTTACCTTCACATGTAGGGATGGCACTTGGTCCTCCATGTGATGTGGATGTAGAGGCTTCCTCTTGATCCGAACTTAATACTCCTCCAATAGATTTATCTTGACTTGTGGAGATGGAAGCTACTTCATCCTCTTCTTCTTTTGACCCGGATATGGAGGCTTCTTCTTGCTTCGGGGTCAATGATCTACACTCCCCCTCAATCCTAGAGGTGGAGGCTTGATCTTCTTCTTCATCCTCTTGTTCATGAAACAAGGAATATGCTCCTTCCTTGCTCTTTTGGTTGCATTCCTTTGAGGATGAAGCTTCTTCTTGGACTTCTCCTTCAGAAGTTGAGCATCTCTCAACTTCGGAGTCCTCCTGTTGGTCTTGCTCCAATGAGTCACCCTCTTTGGATTCCTCTTGATTCGGTACAGTGGAGGGAATCTCATGAACTTTAGCCAATTTGCTCCAAAGATCCTTGGCATCCTTGAACTCTCCAATTTGCTCCAAAATGTGGCTAGGCAATAGATTGACCAAAAGCTTGGTCACTTTATCATTGGCCTCACATCTTTGTATTTGTTCTTGGCTCCATTTGCTTCTCTTGAGAATTTTGCCCTTTGAATTCTTGGGAGCTTCGAAGCCTTCCATTAGAGCAAACCATTGCTCTATCTCCACCATCAAGAAATTTTCGATCATTGATTTCCAAAGATCGAAACTAGTAGATGTATACGGTGGAGCCACCCTTGTGTCAAATCCAAGTCCATCTTGGAATTGCATCTTGAAGATGAGTTTCTTAAATTCTTTGACTTTGATGAATTTGCTCCAACTTCTTCACCCTCTAGCTTTGCTTGTTTTGTTTGCCCCTTTCGGCGATGATTCTGGTGAAGAGCGGCCTTGCTCTGATACCACTTGTTGGGACCGAAAAGTAGCTAGAGGGGGGGGGGGGGGTGAATAGCTCGTCGCGTGCTTCGTGGTTGGCATTGCTTGTTTCTTCAAAAATGTGCAGCGGAAATGTACAAGAAACAAAATACAACGCTAACAAATGGATTTTACTTGGTATCCACCTCACAAGAGGTGACTAATCCAAGGATCCACACACTCACGCACCCTCCACTATGAAACACACTCCTCTACGATAACTACCGAAGGCGGAGAAGCCTTTACAAACTCTCAATACAAGAAGAAAGGAAAGGATATGAAATACAAGCAAAAGCTTACAATAAACCCTAACCCTAACTTCTCTTCTTGCTTTTGATCCACCTCTTGACTTGGAAGAACCTCCAAGAATCTTCAAGAATTGGCGATCTGAACTTGAGAGAGAGCTGTGGAGTCGCTGGTGAAGATCGGAGATGAATCGTGTAAGCACTGCTGAAGGAAACGCTCGCCTGCAGCTAAATATGACGCCAACGGTTGGATCCCGATCGATTGGATTGATCCCAATCGATCGGGGAGGCTTTGGATCGATCAACCGATCGATCCAGAGTGCCTCTGTGCTCTCTGGAATAGCCTGGATCGATCGGCTGATCGATCCAGGGCTTATCGCTCACAAACAGCAACTCCCAATCGATCCACTGATCAATTAGGACCTCTGGATCGATCCACGGATCGATCCAAAGAGGTTATGTTCGTGGGGACTCACCCAATCGATCAGCTGATCGATTGGGCATAATCCAATTGATCGACTGATCGATCCAGATCTGCTGGATCAATCAGCTGATCAATCCAGATCTTGGTTTTTACCCAAAAGCAAGTCCAAAGCCCCCTAAACCAACATCCAGTCAACCATGACTTGTTGGTACATAAAACCTAGCATCCGGTCACCCTTGACCAGCTAGGACTCTCTCACCAAGTGTCTGGTCAATCCCTTTGACCCACTTAGACTTTTCTCCTCTTGCCAAGTATCCGGTCAATCCCTTTGACCTACTTGGACTTTCACCAGATGTCTGGTCAACCTTGACCCATATGGATTTCCCCGTGCCTGACTTCACTCACCAGGACTTCCCTTCTGCCTAGCTTCACTCACTAGGACTTTCACCTGGCTTCACTCACCAGGATTTCCCTTCTGCGTAGCTTCACTCACTAGGACTTTCACCTGGCTTCACTCACCAGGATTTTCCTTTCTGCCTAGCTTCACTCACTAGGTCTTCTCATCTGCCTGGCTTCACTCACCAGGACTTTCACCTAGCTTCACTCACTAGGATTTTCAGTCAAGTATCCAGTCAACCTTGACCTACTTGACTCTCCTTCACAATCTCCCCACATGAACAATTGCACCTGCAATGTTCATGTGTTGTCTACAAGTATTGTCGAACATCGAAACCAAATCATCAAGACTCGAGCTTGACTCACTTCAAGCCCAATCAAACAGGTCAACCTTGACTTAGGGAATATTGCACCAACACAGAGCACTCTTGTTGTTACCGGATTGCAAGGTGAAAATGAAGATGGATTGGTCTCTGGAGAACCGGGGAACACCCTCAACTACTCCAAAGAGAATGGCAAAAGCTCAGAATGGGGAACACCCTCAAATCTAGCTCAGATGAAGCTCACGGACAACATGATCATGAACGGGGAACACCCTCAAATCGCGGCTCTGGGCTTCGATTATTGGTCACTGGTTTGACCTCAGCTCACCGGAGAAGAAGAACTAGGTTTTCATATATGAAAATGGAATGGGAGGCTGCGGCAGGGATGAAGAAGATGGATGAACAGTGTGGAAATCGCGAACACGCCGAGCTCGGGGAAGCACTTTAGCTTCTCAAAGCTTTTAAATCCTCTCCCAATCTGATCGGACGGTCCAGAATGTTTCGGGCTTGATCAACGGCTGGATGAACTCAGTTCTGAATCAAAACCTCTAGATCTTCATCTACGGCTGAGATATACTCCTCATTAGGTTAGATGGCCCAGATCTTCAATGGATGACTTAGATCTGCTTGATTCTGGATGAACGACTACAATTGTTCTAGAGCTCGATCACCTAGTTTCACCCTAGATTTGATTGTAAATGTGATCTGATTTGATCGGGTCCATGATCCTTTTGATGCCTACAAAATAATAATCAAATATTAGCATCAAATACCATGATAATAAGCCAATTTGCAATTAAGTCCAAGATCAAATGTAATTTATGAAATGTAATATAAATGTGAATTTAAGCTATGAGTAAACCATTAAAAATATGCATTATGGATCAAAATAATGTAGCAAAATCATGATTATCAAATCCCCCACACTTAATCTTGGACGTCCCGTTCAAGTAAAGAAAACCAAAAATCATCTCCACACAAATTCCCTAGCAATACCTAGAAGATAATAAAAGAAATTTAATTAAGACCATCTAAATATCACAAACAACCATGAATACAATCCCAACAATAATCAGTAGGTATGATAGTTTCAATCCAATTGAAAAATTAAGCAAGTTGCAAACTCACAAGGGATTTACCTATTCTAACTCTTACACTCAATTATGCATATAAGTGGAGCTCACTCAATGCCACTCACAACATTTCACTATCATAAGCTTGCTTATTTTCTAATTCTCCACCACTATAGAACATAGCATACATGAATCAAAAAGATTTTATCAACAAGAATTGAAATGGAATCAAGAAGAACAATTAAAGTGGATGAAATAGGCAAAAGAAAAGAATTTAGTGAAGAAAATGAGAAGATACTTGTATTGGAGGAATATACTTGTTGAGTTGACCAGTTTGATGTGTAAAAAGATGAATACCATTTGTTGTTACCAATTCAAAAGATCAAGCTAACCACTCCTTCAATTTGATGGCAATCCGAAATTCTTGATACTGTATCTTCACATTTGATACACTCTTGATTTGCCATTTTTTTTCTTTACTGTTCTTCCACTTAAATTCCATCTCTTGAAAACTCAAATAATTTCAAATCAACCTATGGAGAAGAATTCTCTCCCCCACACTTAAAATGATGTCCGTCTCGGACAATGCAACAATTCTTCCTATACAAATACTAGATACGTTTCATAATTCAACATTTTTTATTTCCTTGTTGTGTCCCATATTCAGCTACACATACCTCAGAATACATCTTCTATTTAAACAGAATTTCACAATAAAGATTTGGCACAACTAGTAGCTTCAGATTTTTGATTCTCTCATGTAATCCTCTACTTAAACTCTGATCATACACCAATGATACAAAATAAAAAATTTTCTCTGACTAGACGATAAGGCTTCCTTGCTCCATATCAGAACTGGATTTAAAAGTTGACATAAAACAGGGTTGATCTTTGATTTCTAACACTTAATTACAGAATCTGAATTCTAACAAAATCTGTTTACAGAATCAGCTTCAAGTTCCAGAAAATATAGCTCGGTAGCTAATTCTCAAGTCCAATGTATCAACTTACATATGTGCAATAACACAAAAATATAGCTTGAATATAACTTCAACTTGCTGCAATTACAAACTGCAAAACCCAAACTGCAGATTTGGTATCCAGTTTCAGTTCCCAGCTTTGTATATCTGTTTTCATCCAATTCTCAGTCTTAAATCTTGTGAACTATGGAGAAACAAAATCATCATTAAATAATGCTTGAACAACAACTGGATTATAATTTTAAGTGATCCAATGGCTCTAAACACCAATCTAAACAGATTCTGAAATTCTGTGTCGTGAAGACTTGGCATGTTTTGGAATTTTCAGAATCCACTCAAGCTTCAACCAATAAGATGTGCAACTACACATTTAAGAAAATAGTTTCACTGAGTTCACAGAAATCCTGCTCTTATATTTCACACATCAACTAACAATTCTTGCTTTCCAGTTATTTTGTGAGATTGCAATTTCAGTTTTCTATCCAGTTCCAGTTTTCTTGTTCCTGATCACAAAATGGGTTGAAAGGTTGGCATCATTTCATTACTGCACTTAATCGTTTCCTGAGATCATATTTCATAAGCTGTTCTGTAAGTCATACAAAAATTGAGCTTCAGCTCCTGTATATGCAGCATAGTAACAAATTCCCAAGTTCAGTGTATTAAGTTTAAATGTGCCATTTAGATCTTAACGTAAGACTTCAGCTTCAACGAAATCGCAGAAGCTACACAGGAATGAATAAGAGGTTGAATTTCAGTTGTTGCTGATCAGAATTAGCACACAGAATTGGCACTAAACAGTACAGTGCCATTGGACAATTTCAAGTTCTATATCTTGGAAATTCATGCTCTACATCATAATACTGGTTATGAAATTCCTTAGTAGAAGTGTAGGAGCATTCTCTTAGAATATTGTTATCAAAGATTGCATTAACATTTGACTGTAGCTCTTGAATTCCAACTCTAGAAATAAATCATCTTCCTGTGGTTTTATGAAAATTTTCAGAACTCAACTGGCTCCTAATCCTTGTTGCTTCAATTTCCAGTTCAACATTTGGAATGCAAGGAAGTTCTGGCTCAAATCATTAAAAATTAAGTTATCAATTGGCTCTGTAATACAGAAATTCAAGTTCAAGTTGTAACTAGTTTGAGCCAACAGCAGGTTCGTCTACAACTCATTCATTCCAATTCTAGAATTTTGAGTTTGTCATTGATTAGCTGCATAACTCTTCATCCAGTTATCTTCATTCCTCAAAAGATTGACTCCAGCAGCTGCCCCCTCAACATAGAATCCGTACAAAGTTGAGTTTCAATTCCTGTTCTTTAAAATTAGCAAGTAAGCTTGGCACTAAACAAGACCTTGAGGACTTACTGCTCCAACTAATTACAGACTTCACATACTTCTCTTTGATATGATTTCTGATAAACAGTTGGTTCAACCTTGATACCACTTTTAAATCTGAATTCTGTTTGCTTCATTCTACAATTTATAGCCTTTCAGCCTTTTCCCACTATTCCTTCATGTGTCTTAAACACTTGTTCCTTAGTTGGATGGAAAATGATTTCGCCTGTGCGATATATGAAACAACAACTTCCATTTCCATAAGCATTTCCTTTTCTTCCATCAAATTTACTGAATAAAATTGGACAGTTTACAGACACTGCTGTTCACTTCTCTTCTTGAAATATCTTGTAGATTGTATCCTTACTGTCAAATGCAGAAATTCTAAATTTCAAATAGCTACTTCAAATTCTGCTTACAACAAACTCTAATTACTAGCAGTGCAGTGAAGTCTTGCAGTTTCAGAATTTGAATTCCAAGTAATGGCAGGAATTTAATCTTCAACAATGATGTCAAAAATCTAGAGTCATAAATCAGATTCAATCCATGTTTTAGAATTCAATTTCAGAAATTGAAGTTCTAGGAAATCTTCTCTTAATCCAACTTTTCACTGATAAGAATTGGCACATGGATTCCTTACTAACATTTGCATCAAAATCAACTTCAAAACTCAGATATTTTGCAATGTAGTCACACAATCCAAATCCAAAACTTATATTCCCTGGAAATCCATTTTGCATGTTGAATTCTGGTTTTCCAGTTTTCAGTTTAAGCAATTAGAATTCAATGTTGTACACTTCTTACTTGTCATATTTACGTAAAACAGTACCAGAAATCTTTAATAGTTCTTGTATTTTAAAACTCCCAAATTGAAGAACTCAGAACTAGAATTTTCAGAGTTCTGAAATCTGCTGAAATAGAACTTCACAATAATTCAGAAAGTAGGCACATCAAATTCTAGCTTGTTGTAATAAGAAAGTAGGCACATCAATCTCCACTTATATGCATGTTTGATGTTCATTTCCTGAAAATTTCAAAAACTATACTCAGTTTTCAATCTAAAAAATGTGGTTTTAGCAGGATGTTTTCCAGGTTTGAACAATCTAGCTTGTTGTAACTCATTTCCGAAGTAGGCACATCAAATTACAACTTCTAAATTCCAAAAATCAGCAACTTCTGCATTTAAATTTTGGATTCGTAATTCAAACCAAACTAAAATAAAATAGCTCCATGAAATTCTACCACAACCAATGCTCAACATCATTAATCTCTATCAATACATCCCTTGAATTTATTCCACCATTTCAGAATTTCCAATCAATTGAAGTAGAGAACCTCCATAAACTCAAAACATGTGAGCTTTAAATGTATCAACATAGTATCAAGTCTCTAAATCCAAAGAAATTGTGGCTTGCTCTTGACATGATAAAACTCAAGAAATGGATACATTTAGCATACAATCTTAAGAGCACTTCATTCTTAACAACATTTTCAGCATTTTCTTTTTCGGAATAGTAGAAACTCCATCATTGGCTTGACTTTGAATCCCGACCATTAACAATTGTATCCAAACCTTCAAAAATACTACTCACCTCCCCCACACTTAATCCTTTGTCCACATCTTGGTAAAACTAACTCATCAGGGATATTATCCACACTCTCAATGAAAGAATAACAAGCAAAGTGATCAAGAGTTAGAATACTAGATGAGAATGCTTAAAGAAAATTGTGGGGAAAGAAATTGGAATTTATGATGGAACAAGAATAAGAAATATCCTTTATCTCCATGTACACAAATGCTATTGTGACCTTGAAAAGAAACTAAGCAAGTTATAGAGTTCAATTGTTATGAGTACATGTCACACAAAAATATAATAGAGGATAGGTTTAAAGTGGCACTTTCTAGGTAATTTTCATGCAATCAAGCTTAATCAATCAAAATAGAATCCACCACCATACTAACCAATATCATGTAAGTAGAGCATCCAATAATGTCTAATGACCTAAAATTGATGATCAAATTTAAGAGACTTTTACCATCTTAAAAATATTACTAGAACAATTCATGGATAATTTATTTGAAAATGAAATGCTATATAAACTAAACAAAATGCAAAATATGGAAACAAAATACAAATGTAAAGTATTAAACTAAAGAAAATTGCCCACAAAGAATTTATTAACAAAGCACGAATTAAAATGCATAAAAAAAGAAATTGGAACCAACTCCCCTTTAATTCTGGGCGGTTGAAGAAGATTAAAAAGAAGAATCCACGCCGATAGAGGTGTCATTGTGGTTCCACTCAAATTCTTTTTATTCTTCATTTTTCTATTGCAAATTCTTTCTGGAGGACAGAGGCGGTTCAGTTCAAGCATCCACTCCGGGAGCTTGTATTCTCCTACAACATCATTAAAAGAAAACACCTCCTACATGTATGTGGGATAAGAAGAAAATAGGAGAATATTAGTGTGGGTAAAATATATATCAAGAAATGAATCACATCTAATAAAATCAACAATTGGTACATTTATTAAATTTTTTGAAAAATCACAAAAAAATACTCACCTTGTCATGGTGAAAGGTATCTAGAGTGGTGTTTGTTACCTCCTTTTCATCAAGTAACGACACAAGCTCTGGCTCTGGAGAATGTACAAACAAAGGTAGTGATTCTTGAGTACTTGGCTCCATAGCACAAGTCCCTACACTCTCTTCATCATCATCATCATCAAATCCAGGTGGTCCTTAGGGTATTGCTTCCAGTAAGCAATCCTCTACACTTAAATTCTCTTCAGGTAAATTTTCAATTCTTGCATCTTCAACAACATCTAAAGCAACACTATTAGCAGAGTCAAAAGTATGTTCAACTACATTATCACAACAATAAAAAGTACTTAAAGAATCTAGTGAAGTAGTAGATGCAATGTCAGGCCTGACAAGAGCTCCACAATCACCTCCTCACTGGCGCTTTGTGTTTGTAACTGAATAATGGATGATGCAATTTGATCTAACTGACTCTATATATTTTGTATCCTTGAGAATTGCTGCTCTCTCATTTGTTGCATAATCTCCTTGATTTTCCATGTTGACTCATCCAATTGATGATCATTTTGTTGAAAAGGATGTTGCAAAGAAGATGTCGAAACCTCTTGAAACCCATATGAATTTTGATAGGCTGGATATGACTCAATAAATTGTCCTTGTGCACTTTCATACCTGAAACATGAATTATCCACCCAATTAGCGTTATAAGCATTAGAAAATGACTCATACCTATTTTATTGTTCCATTGTTGGGTAAATTTGATACTCAGGCTGAAAATACTGATTTTCCATTCCACCTCCAAAATTCTGAAAATATAGATCCATGCTTCTGAAATCTCCTGTTCTTACACTACACACTAACAATCAATGTTAGAAGATTCAAGAGCATAAAGTTTCAAACACATGAAAATATGAACATTTAAGGCACTTAACAATTCAAGAATAAGCCAACATGTAAACACAAAAGATAAGCAATCAAAACAAGAAATATGCTAACAAAATAAAATCAATCAATGCTCAATCTAAAATAAACATACACTACTAATTATTTCCCCGGCAATGATGCCAAAATTTGGGTTGGCCATTTTGCATGTCACGTGGCACATCAAATTAATAAAGATTAGAAATTCATTAAAATTAAGACAAGTGTTATAGCAATTAGTCCCAAGTCGTATTTTTTCAAGGATAACTAGTGAGTGTGTATAAATTCTAGAATTGATTCAAATTGAATTCTCTCGTAAACAAGATCAATTAAGCTTTTCCATTGGACTTACACTTCAAATTAAATTCTTCCACAATCACAAATAGATCAAAGAAGGTCCATTCTCACCTAAACATTGTGGCAAAAGGAGAAACACTCGCCCCCAGCGCCCCCCGCCGTACCCGACCCAAGGCCATCACGAGGGAGGTAAATCGCAGCATCCGAGCGAGCATGTGACAGACAGGGTATAATACGAGGATAGGGGATTTATTCCACAGCTGCCCAAGGATCGACCCTGCGACCTCATTGTGGCAACACCCGCCACATACCAACTCGGATGACCCGCGGGGTCCCATTCTCACCTAAACATGATTAAACTCCTGGTGGTCAAGTTAACAACAATTACTTTTGGATTCTTAAGTATCATCTCATCAAATGAGTTAATTCATATTCCTTCCATTCAAATTCATAGAAGGAAAGCAACATTGCAAACCGAAATACAATATAATTACAATCCCAATAAACTCAAGAACTAAATACAATTGCAAACTGAAATCAACATTGCATTCACCATTACAATCCAATTCAATACTCAACTCACTTACCAAGTCTTCAATTCTTAATCATATTTAGCTAAATATCACTGAGATTAACCATGAAAATCATCAAGAAATTCATTCAACAATGAAGTATAAAAATAGTCTCAACAGATCCAATGAATCAAACAAGGGGGTTTCCTAAATCTATAAATTGAAACTAAGCACTAACTTGTAAAGAACATGAAAGGTAATTCAAACTAGAAATTAAAATGCAATCTACTCTATCAGATATCAGATCTGAGCAAGTTCAAGAACAATTCAAAGACAAAGATAAGGAAAACAAAACCTAAATGGCATTCCATAACCAAACCCAAGACTAAACTCCTTCATCTCTATCGTGCCACTGTGCTTGCTTTTGGGAACGCCTCTTGAGCAATCACAGCAACCCACTGATTCCATAGCGCACTCAGAAGATATCCAAAGCTACTGGGAATGCCTCTTGAGCTCGGACTCATCTGAATTCTCTAACTGACGAAGAAACAGAGCACTCTTTCTATTACCGGATCGCAAGGTGAAAATGAAGATGGATTGGCCTCTGGAGAACCGGGGAACACCCTCAACTACTCCAAAGAGAATGGCAGAAATTCAGAACAGGGAACGCCCTCAAATCTGGCTCGGATGAAGCTCATGGACAGCAGGATCACGAACGGGGAACACCCTCAAATCGCGGCTCTGCGCTTCAATTGCTAGTCATTGGTTTGACCTCAGCTCACCGGAGAAGAAGAACTAGGTTTTCAGATTTGGAAATGGAATGGGAGGCTGCGGTGGGGACGAAGAAGATGGATGAACAGCGTGGAAATCATGAACATGCTGAGCTCGGGGAAGCACTGTAGCTTCTCAAAGCTTTTAAATCCTCTCCCAATCTGATCGGATGGTCCAGAATATTTCGGGCTTGATCAACGGCTGGATGAACTCAAATCTGAATCAAAACCTCTGGATCTTCATCTACGGCTGAGATCTACTCCTCATTAGGTTAGATGGCCCGGATCTTCAATGGATAACTCAGATCTGCTTGATTGTGGATGAACGGCTACAATTGTTCTAGAGCTCGATCGCCTAGTTTCGCCCTAGATTTGATTGCAAATGTGATCTAATTTGATTGGGTCCATGACCCTTTTGATGCCTACAAAATAATAATCAAATATTAACATCAAATACCATGATAATAAGTCAATTTATAATTAAGTCCAAGATCAAATGTAATTTATGAAATGTAATGTAAATGTGAATTTAAGCTATGAGTAAACCATTAAAAACATGCATTATAAATCAAAATAATGTAGCAAAATCATGATTATTAGTGTTCCTCGATTTGGAGCTCGCTAGCCACCTGGTCAGTCGTTCGACCAACTTGCTCCTCGGACAATGTTGCTTTCGCCCGCTGAAGTTTTTTGCCCAAGACTTGGGCTTCTTTGTTTTTCATTTCTAAGTCCTCGATGGCCTGGAGTTTCCTGGCGTTCACCGAGTTGATCTTGGCATTAAAATTGTGAGCCTGCTTGGTCTGCTAGTCGAGCTAGAGGGCTTGATCGTGATTCTTATTCTTCTCAAGCTTTAGCGGCCACTCGGACCCTAGCAGCTGTTCGGAGGTCTTCTCTAGGTCTTCTTTTAGCTGAGTCACCTCAATGGTGAGCCTATAGACCATGACTTGCGAGGAGTTCGACGTCCCGATCGGAGCTTGTAGCTACCGATTCTCATGTTCAAGGAAGGCTAGTCTTTGGCACATAGCCAAGTTCTCTACCTAGAACTGCAAGTAAAAGATGTCAATTATAGTCGGTGGGGAAAATTAATAAGAAATTCCAAATAAGCTTATCCTAGTGGATTTCTGAGTGAAGTTGTCAGCAAGCTCCTCGGGCGGAATAGTCGCCACCCTGGCCCTAACATCTGCCTAGGACTGGGCTAGAGGACCTTGTATCTTGATCTGATGTTCAAGGGAGCAAGGTTCGACGTCGTCTGGATGGCACCAATCATTGGAACACAATATGATGATGGTCGTAATATGCCGACAGCTACTCAGATTTGAAGGCTCCGAAGTAGCTTTGCCTTTAGACTTATACATGGGGGAGGAGTATGTAACGCCCGCCCCTCCTGCTAGTAGGGCGGGGTTACTTACTACTACTTGCGGAAACATTCATGCATATTAAAATTTCTCTCTAAAGTAAAACAACGGAAGTATCATGAAGTCATGCGGAACATTAACATAAATAAACCTAGTTCATGTCAACATAAAAAAAAAATAACATAAGCAGGTCTCTTATTTTGTCTTAGCCGAGCCACCACCACACACATCTCCTGCCTCTCCTGCGGCTCCCCTAGTTCATCCATTCTTTGCCCTTATCTGTGGTACAAGGAAAGTAAGCTATAAGCACACCGACTTAGTAAAATCCTTTCCTACTCACAAAAAACCATATATTAAAGCATAATCACATAAACATATGACAATGGAAACATAATCATCTAACATCATATTGTGAAAACATAGCATCATATCATATCATCTCATAAAGATCATCATGTTATATCATATCGTAAATCATAATAGCATCATGTCATACATATCATAAAGAAATATCATGATGTGTCATATCATTAATAAAAGAACATCATGTCATATAAATCATAAAAGCATATCATATCATAAATCATAAGAGCATCATGTCATGTATATCATAAGGCAAAGCATATCATATCATAAATCATATCATGCAAGATGTCTTTTAAAACATGTGTCATGTCATATGCAAGATGTCTTAAGACATATCATATAGTACTTGAACATAATATCATCATGAGGGCCCGACTTGTACCACATACATACATAAATGCGCGCAATCCCTAGGATAGGGTAGCTAGCCCCGAACCTACTAGGGAACTAGGTCCGTACTACGACCGTCGACCTAGGGGCGTACTAAGGAGTCCATCCCTTTTTACTAGACCCGTTCATAGTCCGTCGGCCTAGGGGCGCTTATGGAGCCCACCCTTGGTACAAGCCATACAAAGTAAAATAACATATCATGGTACATGTCATAACATAGCATATCATATCTTGTCATATCATGAAGAGTGCTCTTAGTCCCCAAGGGGAAGCAACTCTTAGGCCTTCATTTGTCATGTCATAAAGAGTGCTCTTAGTCCCAATAAAGGGAAGCAACTCTTAGGCCTTTACTTGTCATATCATAAAGCATGCATACTTGAGCACATAGCACATCATAAGAGACATTTTCATGCATGGATCATAAACGTACATAAATGAGCATATTACTTGTCATATCATAAAGCATGCATACTTGAGCATATAGCACATCATAAGAGACATTATCATGCATGGTTCATAGACATACATAAATGAACACATCACTTATCATAGAAAAACATAATCATGCATGGTATTATTAACTAACATCTCTTAATTCATAACGTAGGATGTGAGGCACATAATGATTCCCAATTGGATCTCAATCACCCATTACTATAGGGAGGCCGAAAACATTCAAAGTATTGTCCTAGGGTACAAGCAACATAAAAGCATATGAACCCTAAATCAATTTCATAACATTTATCACAAAGAACATCATGAGTATGTTTTGCTTAGGTTCCAAGCTTCCTAGGTATTTAGTTCTTGTTCTTGGCCGAATAGTAAGGAGCATGAAACTAAGTTCTAAACAACATACAAGCATGAGAACATCATGTTAACTTCATATCATATCATAAGGAAAGTCATGAGCATGTTAATTCAACTTTTAAACTTTCCTAGGCTACTAATCTCATCATGGCCGAAAGTTCAAAGGGTATGAACCTAAATTCTAAACAACCTTCAAGCATAGAATTTCATGTTAGCTTCATATCATATCATAAGGGAAGTCATAAGCATGTTAAACCAATTTTTAAGCTTTCCTAAGTCTTGAATTCTATCATGGCCGAAAGTTTCATGAAGAAGGAAAATAAGCTCTAAACAACATACAAGCATAAATATCAAGCTAACTTCATATCATATTATAAGGGGATCCATGAGCATGCTAGATTAAATTTTAAGCTTCCTTGAACCCTAGAATTAATCATGGCCGAAACTTCATGAAGAGGGAAATAAGCTCTAAACAACATACAAGCATGAATATCAAGCTAACTTCATATCAGATCATAAGGGGATCCATGAGCATGCTAGATTAAATTTTAAGCTTCCTTGAACCCTAGAATTAATCATGGCCGAAAGTTTCATAAAGAGGGAAATAAGCTCTAAACAACATACAAGCAAGAATATCAAGCTAACTTCATATCATATCATAAGGGGATCCATGAGCATGCTAGATTAAATTTTAAGCTTCCTTGAACCCTAGAATTGATCATGGCCGAAAGTTTCATGAAGAGGGAAATAAGCTCTAAACAACATACAAGCATAAATATCAAGCTAACTTCATATCATATCATGAGGGGATCCATGAGCATGCTAGATTAAATTTTAAGCTTCCTTGAACCCTAGAATTGATCATGACCGAAAGTTTCATGAAGAGGGAAATAAGATCTAAACAACATACAAGCATAAATATCAAGCTAACTTCATATCATATCATAAGGGAATCCATGAGTATGCTAGATTAAATTTTAAGCTTCCTTGAACCCTAGAATTAATCATGGCCGAAACTTCAAAGAAGTGATCCTAGGTTTTTAAGCATTCTAACCTCATGGAAAATACGTAACAACTTGTACCACAGGTGAGGGGATACTTACAACTTGTTGCTTGCTTTTCCTAAAGAAGATGGTACCCTTGTGAAGAGGAAGAAGAAGCTTCTCCTCTTATTTTTCTCCTTTCTTCTCTTGCTTGTAAGGAGTAGATCTTTGAGGAATCCTTCTTGTGAATTTGTTTTTCTTAGCAAGAAGAAACTTAGCTTGGATTTTTGGAAATGAGGGAGGAAGAGGTTTAGGTTTCGGTGGAGAGGGAAAAAGGAGAAGGAAGAAGGAGGAAGAAGAAGAAGAAGGAAGAATTAACTAATTTTCTTTCCCTTTTCTTCTCTCATTCCTATTTATTCCCAATGATAATGAACATGTCCTCATTCATCCCCTTAACTCCTCTATCTCCTCACTCTCTTAATTCCCACGAAAATAGAGAAGAAGGGAGAAAAGACAACTTGTCTTTTGCTTACTTCTTTTCTTAACCAAGAGGAAGAGGAGGTAAGCTACTTGATTTTCTCTTGTTCCTTTACTTAACTATCTTCTCACTTTTAACTACAATTTCCATTCTTTTCTATTCATCTATTATTCATTACTCTAGTGGTAACCATACACCAATTTAACTCTATCATTTGTGGGAGGTTCAAGGTTCAAATCTTAACCTCACTTTCTTTTTATTTCATTTTGGTTTCTATTTCCATTTCTCTTTTTCTTTTATTCTAAAGAAAAAAAATACTCATAGATATATCTTATCATTTCGTGGGTGTTACAGAGTAGATAATTGAAATAAGGGATATTGGGTCGACATGCAGAGGTGGCAGGTAAGAAATCAACTGCACTAGAGTCATCCCAGCTGGTAGTTCAGACAACAAGGGAGTTCGATTGGACGATGGAAGTGTCAGCAGGACGACCATCCTCTTAGGGACAGCAGATGAAGAGCTCTCGTCTCACTCAAATGGAGGTCAAGGAGTTGATGCGGCTACAGACGACTATGGAGTAAGGGCCTCCGAGCGGGAGGTAGCCTCCAATCGGAGCCTTTTCCTTCGTTGGTACTAGATCAGGGGCTTGCTGAAAGTGGTCAACTTGGAGGGGACTACCTCTGGGACCATAGAGGGTCGGGCGGGTGGAAGCTCACCTATGGTACCCATGGCGTCGCTTCCCGCCGCTCAGCTTACTTCTCCGGTATGTTCCTCTAAAGTGTCGGCCAACAAGCACCCCTGGCTTTCCAGCTCAGCAATGCCCCTGGCATTGATCTCGACATCGGTTATCTTACCCTTGCCGCTCATCAATGACTTAAACATGACTTGAGCTGCAAAATAGAAAAAGAAACTAGTTAGAATCAAAAAATAGATACAGAAATAACGTACCTAAGGAGTCGAGCAACTGGGCTCGGATGGGACTTAAACCAAACATATATAGCACGCCCTACAACAATAATTTATGGATATAATATTTCTGACCTGCCATGTGCATGGCCACTTGTAGGTAGGTTGGCTCTCATAGATATTTTGTTAACGTAGGGGACTTTGGCAGCTCCATTTGCTGACTGGTCGAGAAGGTGGGCAGGTCAGGAAGTCGAACGTAGAAATAATTGTCCTTTAGCCCTTATTAATGTGAGCATCTTGTCAAAGTAGACAACACCCATTAGGGCCTGGAAGAGAAAAGTGCCCAACTTGGATAATTTTGGATAATAAAGATAATGAAAAATGTAGGGCAAAAGAGGGATATCGTATAAACGGAACATGACAACAACCCCGCACAATAGTCTAAAGGAGTTGAGTACCAACTCGTGCGAGGGAATGTAGAAGTACCTATAAACGTTAGAGAAAAATGGATGAATGGGAAATCGCAAACTAGCATAGAATTGGTCTTTAAAGAAAGGGAGAAAGCCATCCGAGGGCATATAAGGGTGAGCATAGCAGAAGGGATTGCGATTGTATAATCGTCGGGAATGTGGTAGGTCATCTTCATCTGATCGACCTCATCACCATTGAAATCAGACGTGATGGAGGTGTACCATAGCTCAGGAACAGCCGGGGTGGAGAGGGAGAGTGTGCCATGGAATAAAAGAAAGAAATTAAAGATAGAAAGGGAGAAAGGAGAGGAAGCTTGCTAGAGAAAGATCGTCGATGACAAGCAAAGAACCGAGAGCAAGGAAATGAACGAGAAGGAGAAAAAGGCAATGCAGGAGAGAAGAAGGAGAAGAAGGGTTTAAAAACGGCTACCCTGATCCATCTGATCAAGGGTTTAGGAAAACAAGGTGCAATCCTGGTCGCTGAATTTGAAAAGGCAATTGTCTCATTGAATCTAAATAGTCGCATGTCACATCACACATGCGGCGAAAGGAAAAAGTGACACATGACATTCGATTACATGTGGCATTAATGAGGAATGAAATCACATGATTAAAGGGTGCGGGTGGTGTCTTTTACATTAATGGCCAGGGATTTGAACAATTTCTAAGAAATCTTGGTGATGTCAGCAGTAATTAAAAGATACTAAGTGAGAGGCACTAAGGGAGGAGGGTCGGTCGGAGAAGAGGGCAGAAAGAAGTTACCAAACGGCTAAGTGTTGTCTGTGTTAGATCTTAGGGGCACCAACCTCGGAGTACAAAGTGGTCGAGCTAGTACTTAGCCAACAGCTCAAGGTTGTTTGCGTCGAATCCCGGCGGCATTAGCCTTAGAGAAGAGATCAACTTCCTGAAAAGCGATGAGAGCAATAATATTCATAGCCGAGTGACAACTCTAAACCCTAGTATGTCCGGTCAAAGAAAAGTCAATTTCTTAACAAACATCAAGAATAGTGAAGGCCTTATTCGAGCAGCATATCTAAACCCTAGAACACTCGATCGGGTGGAAGAGTGTCAGAACATACTAATCGTCCAGTCAGTCGGACTTACAACCTCCTTCGACTAGACTTGAGGGGAAGACTTAATGATACGATGATGAAGGAGGGCCCCACTAAAAAGGGGTCAAAGCAAGGAAGCGTGGCTGACGTGGAGGTCAAAAGCCCATGCCCATCGATCGGGCGTAGTTGGCCAAACGGGTCCTAAGGCTGGTCGGACGTGATTGTTTAGGCGACTATCCGTGAAAAACCTATGATTGTCGTTAAGAGACAAGAGACAAACAATAAAACACCCAGGTCATCATCCTGGTCGATCGGGCATCATGGCCAGTCTGATAAAAGAAAGCCCTCTAACAGCTAGACTGCCGAGTGAAGGAAAATAGCTATGTTCGGTGTGACTGAGCCGGGACGTCTCGACCGAGTGACTTTCGGTCGGCATACAGTGGAACCCCTTACATATATTATTGTACCTTTTTGAAAGTTTGTGCTATTGACAATAAAGTATATCCAGCAGACAAATCATAATTTAGAAGCTTCCAGTCTGTCACATCAGAGATTTGTGTGCTCGCTTAAGGAAAAGTATCAGAGATACTTTTTGACTTATCTTTTCCTAGGATACTTTGGAAACGTGCATACGCTTTAAGATGCATCCGCAGACGCTACAGTGACACTATAAAAGGAGGTTTCCATCCATAGGCAGAGGTATGTGTTACTTTACTATTCAACACGCTCATTGCTATAAATTTTCTACTATTCTCCATTGTATCGAGGATTGACTTGAGCGTCGATGGGCAAACACCGGGAACTCCTTCTCAGTCCGACACTAACACTCTCTGTTTTGCAGGACCACATGAAGTCTTCACCTAGTCAACCGCAGAGTCACATCCTCAGCTAACCATTTTCTCTACTTTCAGACATGATCAAATGATATTATTGAATCTATTAGAATTAGCATTTGAAATAAATCTATTAGAATTAGCATTTGCATACTCTTTTTTTTAGTTGGCATATAGTTTTAAGTTGGTATTTAATTATGCCTAGGTAGCCCACCGGTTTAGTATTTTTAAATATCTATTAAGAAAAATTTATTTATTAATTCATTGAGAGACTCTATGAAATTTTTGTATATGTGTTTCTGGATACTCTTTTATTACTTCATCCCATAGGAATAGTTCTTCTAATTCTATGTGATCATATCCGAAAGCGTGAAATTGAAAAGTCGAGGATGTGACGACTCTGCTGACTGGATGAAGATATTGCTCCTCTCTGCAAAACAAACCAAACCAGGGAAGGGGTCCTGACATTGACCCTCCGGCACTCAAGTTAGAAACAGAAGAAGAGAAATTGAAAATAATAGGGATGACAGAGATGAATCTTACTTTCTTCATACTCAGCATACTCTTTTATACTTTGCTTAGTGACCATCCATCTTTCCTTATTTAATGATATTAATTATCGAAAGAAGACATCTTTGTCTTGGCTTCTTACATTCATGGAACTAGTATTAATCATTGGCAGAAGACTATTTTATCTTGGCTTCGTTGCATTCAATGATAGATGGAATGTTCTCTTTTATTTTCTCTTCTTCTTATTATTACATTCAATGCCACATCCCAGGTCGGACGGGTGGCCTGCTCTCCTGCCGACCGAGCTGACCAAATATTGGTTCATCCAGATGGCCAACCGAATAGTGATTCATTCGATCGGCCGATGTAGCCACTTCTCGCTCGGGTCATGCGGACGAGTCTTACTTAAGCCTTGATATTAATCGCCTTGATTTTGACCTAAACTATGACAACTGACCTGTGCCAGATAAACTTTTTCTTATCACCGCATCACTATGAATCGTTTTAGAATATTTTTTCTTTAATATGATTCTATTATTCTACCAATAAGTAACCTAAGGTTCTAAATATTTATTAAAAGAGGCAAAGATCCACCAGGAAAACATGAAAGATAGGGGAGACTCATGCTTATTTTCTTTATTTTTCATTTTGACATGTGAATTGAAATTTTTTTAATGAACCTATTTTATTCATTACTCTATCTTATTTTTTTCTAAAGCACGAGTTGTATAGTAAAATAGTATCTCTGGATCTATCTTTTTTTTTTCCTTTTTATTTGTAATATATTGAAGATATCGTAATTAGATAAATTCAAACTAATTTTATTTTTATTTGTCCCTTTGGATATGAATACTCCAAAATCCACTTTAGTAAAGAATCAAATTCTAAGAAAAAAAACTTACGTTGTCCTTTAATGCCTTAAAAAATTAAAATATGTCACGTCATTACATCATTATCCAGGCCGAGATGAATTATGTAATATATGTTTTAATTAATTAAAAAAAATAAGTCCATTATCTTAATGGTCTTCTAGTATAATTTCATGAATATGGACGAAGGTACAGATACATAAGCCACAGACATATGATGGGATAAACCCTAAGTAATTAGTTTCTGAGAATCGACCATGACCATTACGCTTTTGATAATTAAATCCTTACTAAATGGCTCTTAAATAATTAAATTCTTAATATCTAAAAATGAGTTTTCCCTCTTAATAGGGTAAAGTAGAGAAAAATCCCCAATGACAACTTGAATTTGGCATGTAATCTCCACCCATAAAAAACTTTGTTTCCACTCCCTGCATGCAAAGTTTTATTTGCTTCAACTCCCTCATGCAAATATTGTGACCTAATTGCCCCTCAGATTTTTAGGTCCAAAAGGTCCAAAAATGAGTATAATTCCTCTTAAATTCAGCACTTTACATTAGAATCGAGTACATTTTCTATTAAATTGAGTATATTTTTTTCCTATTTTAATATAATTCCTCTTAAATTCAGCACCATGTAAAAAGAAAATCTAGTATATTTTCTATCCAATTAAGTATCATTTAAAGAAAATCTAGTATATTTTCTATCCAATTGAGTATCATTTAAATAAAATCTAGTATATTCGAGTATATTTTCTATTAAAATTGCCCTTCATATTTTTTAGGTATAAATAGTCTAAAAATGAGTATAATTCCTATTAAATTCAGCATTTTAAACTAGAATCGAGTATATTTTCTATTTAATTGAGTACGATTTTTTTCCTATTTAATATAATTCCTCCTAAATTCAGTACCATTTGAAAAAAATCTAGTATATTTTTTATCCAATTGAGTATCATTTAAAGAAAATCTAGTATATTTTCCATCCAATTGAGTATCATTTAAAGAAAATCTAGTATATTTTCCATCCAATTGAGGTGGAAAAAGAATCGTACTTAATTTGATATAAAATATACTAGATTCTAGTTTAATGTACTGATTTTAAGAGGATTTATACTCATTTTTAAACTTTTTATACTTAAAATATCAGGGGCAATTAAGTAAGTATATTAGACTAGGGAGTGAAAACAAAGAATTTTTCCAATGGGGAGTGCATGCAAAGTTGTGTTTGCCAATGAGGACTACATGCAAATTTTCCCTTCTTAATATCTAATAATGTCTTTGTACGCATCAATCTCCCCTTGCGGCCTCCGCCGACGGTGAGCTCCCGATCATCCTCTATTTTCATGGAGGCGGTATCTGCGTATTCTCCTCTGCCTCCCCCATCCTCCACGACCACCTCAGCAACCCCATCGCTGCCTCCTCTGCTCTCGTCCTCTCCGTCCACTATCATCGTGCCCTAGAGCACCGAATCCACGTCCAGTACGATGAAAATTTTGAAATCATGGAGAATAATTTTGAATTTCGCGAGCAGAACAGTGGCTAATAAAGCATGCTGACTCTGACAGAGTCTACCTCACCGACGACAGTGAGGGAGTCAACATTGCACACACACAATCGGGTAATGCAAAAGGAAACGTGGCAAAAAGTGTTGGAATTTTTTATGGAACTTTGATGAGGAAACAAGAATATAAGAGAATCTTGGTAATAAAATATGAGAATGGGAGAAAAATTCTATGAAGAGAAATGTTTACTATTTTCTATTCTTCATCATACAAGGTCCTATTTATACATTTAGATCGATGCCTCCACATCCTCTTATAATTAATGCATCACAAGACAATTAGATTTTGTTCTTTTCTATACTAAGGACTCTTGTCATAAAGAGTTTCATTAAACTTAATAAGATAATTGAACTTTACTTTGTTAATGAAGAGTCATATGAAGTTAAATTAATTTTGACAATTCCCTTGCATGGTTGATGAACTCAAGTTGTTATTGACATTGTTCTTATATAGTTGAAGAAGTCAATTTGGCCTTGGAATAAGTTTATATGCCAACATCTGCCCCCTTAAACTTGTTCTTCCTTGAACTCTCAATAAATTCCTTAGGTGTTGGAAAGCTTCTGCTTTTAGAGGCTTTGTAAATATATCAACTACTTGATAACTTGACTTCACATGGAGTAATTCTATTTCTTTTGACTTAACATACTCCCTTATGAAATAAAGCGAGCATCGATATGCTTTGTGTAGGACCGCTGGGCCGGCTAGGAGAGGGTTGTTGGATAGTCCTGTAAACACAAAAAGCAAACAACAACCTTCCTTGAACTCTTTAAGCTAACACTTGCATAAATAAAGCAGAGCAAATAAATAAAGCATTAAAAAGACGAGACACAAAAGGTTTACTTGGCTATAACCGATGTGGTTGTTAATCCAAGGAAGATTAAGCTCACTTAAAAACTCCTTCTGGCGGAGAAGCCTCGTACAACATTGAAGTGCAGAAAACAGAAGCTCAACTCTAGACTAAAGCTTACAAGCGTTGGAATTACAATTCAGAGTTCATTGAAAAGCTTCTGGACCAAGGCTATATTTATAGCCTTGGTCGGGGCGCCTGGAAGGGTTCCGGGCGTCCTGGGGGGGATAAAACTTATCCCCCAACGTTCAGATCGAGATAAATCTCGATCTGGTCAACTTTACTGGTCCGGGCGCCCCGGTCAGCTCCGGGCACCCCAGACCCCGAAAGTCAATAGAGTTGACTTTTTCGTCCGGGACCTCTGCTCCGTTTCAGTCCCGCCTCGGTTTGGGTCTTCCGCTTCGGATCCGCTTACTTAGGTGTGTTGGTGCAACATCCCTCAGGTCAAGATTGACCTGGTTGACCAAGCTTGAGTCTTGGTTTGAGTTTCGATGTTTGACAATACAAGGTTGATTGAAGAAGAGTCAAGTAGGTCAAGGATGACCAGATACTTGACTGGGAAGTCCTAATTGGGATATTAGGCAGAAGGAAAGACCCAGTGAGTGAAGCTAGGTGAAAGTCTTGGTGAGTGAAGCCAGACACAAGAAAATCCTGGTGAGTGAAGCCAGGTGAAAATCCTAGTGAGTGAAGCTAGTTGAAAATCCTGGTGAGTGAAGCCAGGTGAAAATCCTAGTGAGTGAAGCTAGGTTAAAGACCTGGTGAGTGAAGCCAGACAGAAGAGAAGTCCTAGTGAGTGAAGCTAGGCAGATTGGAAGTCCTGGTGAGTGAAGCCAGGCACGGAGAGATTCAGATGGGTCAAGGTCGACCAGACATCTGGTGAAAGTCCAAGTAGGTCAAGGTAGTGACTGGATACTTGGCAAGATGAAGAAAAGTCCAAGTGGGTCAAAGGGAGTGACCGGACACTTGGTGAGGGAGTCCTAGTAGGTCAAGGGTGACCGGATGCTAGGCATGGTGAACCAACATGTCAAGGTTGACCGGATGTTTGTTTGGGAGGCTTGGGACTTGGTTTTGGGCAAAAACCAGAACCCGAATCGATCAGCCGATCGATTGGCTGGAGCCCAATCGATCGGTTGATCGATTGGGGCGTCCCTGCGAGAAGCCTTCGTCCCAATCGATCAGTGGATCGATTGGGAGGAAGTCGCGAGCACACAGAATGCCTCTGGATCGATCAGCCGATCGTTCCAGAGGTCCCAATCGATCAGTTGATCGATTGGGAAGGTGTTGTATGTCGCGAAAAGCCCTGGATCGATTAGCTGATCGATCCAGGAGAATTTCCAGAGCACAGAGGTGCTCTGGATCGATCCGTGGATCGATCCAAAGCCTCCCCGATCGATTGGGAGCAATCCAATCGATCGGGATCCGGCCGTTGGCGCAGATAAAGGCCGTTGGTGTGCATCTTCTTCGGCAGAACTTCTACTGTTCAATCACGATCTTCACCAGCAACTCTACAACTCTCACTAAGCTCCAGATCGCCAGTTCTTGAAGGTTCTTCCAAGTCAAGAGGCGGATCAAAAACAAGAAGAAGAAGCTAGGGTTAGGGCTTTTGTACTCATTGTAAGCTTGTGCTTATATTTCATTACCTTTCCCTTTCTTCTTGTATTGAGAGTCTTGTAGGGCTTCTCCGCCTTTGGTAGTTACCATAAAGGAGTGTTTCATAGTGGAGGGTGCGTGAGTAGGTGTGGATCCTTGGACTAGTCACCTCTTGTGAGGTGGATACCAAGTAAACCATCCTTGTTAGCGTTGCGTGTTTTTGTTTCTTGTATTTCAGCTGCATATCTCTGAAGAAACAAGCAACGATGAGCACCTAGCACGCGATGAGCTATTCACCCCCCTCTAGCTACTTTTTGGTCATTTGAATTGGACAATCCTAGATAACTCTCTTTTTGTAACGACCCGCCTTCTAGGTACTAAGCTGTAAGGCCGATCGCTACAGTTATGCTGAGCTAACTGGGCGGAAAACTGATCTAATTTAAATTTTAGTTGCTAACTGATAACTGTTCCTGGTTCTACATGTACTGAAGGATGTAATCTAAAGTATACCTAACATATACTACATCCCCTATGGTCAAGGAACTGAAATAAACGTTCTCCGGCTGTTATCAGACCTCCCAATCGATCCGTTGATCGATTGGAACGTCGGATCGATCCAGGGATCGATTCAGCCGGCTACTGTACGCGGGACATAAGTTGGATCGATCCAGTGATCGATCCAGCACGCTACTGTGCTCGGGACGATATTCTGGATCGATCGGCTGATCGATCCAGGCTGACCAATCGATCCAGGGATCGATCCCCGAACCTTCTGTTCGTGACAGAAATTGCTGGATCGATCGGATGATCGATCCAGAAACCTACTGTTCGTGGAGCAAGTTGCTGATCGATTGGGACCCCCCAATCGATCAGCTGATCGATTGGGACCCCCCAATCGATCCACCGATCGATTGGGACCCCCCAATCGATCCACCGATCGATTGGGGTGTCTGATTTCGCACTGAAACTCTGATTTCAGCACTGGTTCGTGCCAAAACCTCACACTACAACTATCTAATGCATAATAAACACTCTAATAACATATGACTAGCAATCTAACTTGTTATAGTGCATGGTTCTTTAATTTCTAGCATCGAACAACTTAAAATGCATAAAAAGCAAAATACTAAAAGTTCATAATTCTAAGCTAGAATGTTTAAGTCCCCTAAAGATCTTTGATTCCAGTTCCTGCCACACACACCATCTTTGCATTGCCCTCCAGCTTCCTATGTTAGTCCATCTTTCCTTTACCTTTATCTGCAGTATAAGGAAAAGTAGAATCTGTAAGCTTAAAGCTTAGTAAGAAACCATCTACCTCACAAAAACATGCATTCGATGCAATATGCTTTTAAAACATGCTGGTTGAAATATGTACTGATTGAACTAAAACATGGCGTACCATCATACAATACATAGCAATCAAAGCTAGTCATGGCATACTATCATCTAAAGCATGTGTACATGAACTGAACATAGAGCTATCATACCCAATCATAGAAAGAAACTAGCTGAACATATAATGAGCTAAACTGAAGCTAAACTGATACTGAATTCAAACTCAACTAACATAACAAATTTTGAGTTTTGAAAACTAATTCATAATAAGTGAAAATACATAATCATGCTGTTTGGGCCCGGCAACTGTACTTGCTGTGCGCGCATCCCTAACTAGACCCGGGTTTGCAAGTCCCGAATTTAGTAGGGTTAACTAGGTTATCTAAACCTAGGGACAACTGTGGGAGTCCAACCCAATGGATATCTGATCCAGTACAGTGCCACTGAAAATAAAATACTGAATATAGCTAACTATTTAACTTGCTGTTTCTAGGTTATCTGAACCTAGAGCTAGGTTATCTGAACCTAGAGGCGACTGTGGGAGCCCACCCATTGGACCGTAGTCCCATAAGACTGGACTAAACTAATGTGCTATTTTAAATGCTCCTAATGCATTTAACTGAGCTATTAAACACAACTGAGGTGGCATTTAGCTACACTAACATTTTACCGAACACTTAGTGTGCTCAAACTCTCTCCTCTAATAGGGAGATCACCTCTAGGCACCCGACAACATCTAAAATCTCCAACTAAAGGGGAACAACGTGTCCGGCCCGTCTAGAGATGCTCAACTAGATCCCTAATCCTCGAGGAGGGTTAAAACACACCCTATGTGCCGAAAAACCTGCATATAGCTAAATCTAAAAGTATGCAATCAAACGAAAGCTATTATACTGCAGGTGAGGGGTTTCTTACCTCCTATTCGTAATTTCTTACGATTCTATTCGCTAGAACTCCGGTGGAGATGATCTTCTCGACGATCCGCTCGCGTCTACGGGTTCTTCTCGCGAAGGGGAACGTCCTCGTATCGAAGATCTCGCCGGAAGAAGTTCCCTTGGCCCTTGGGCTTGGTGTGCCGTGAGAAGGAGGAGGAAAAGAGGGGCGCCGGCGTGAGGGTTTGAGAGGAGGAAGTGGCGTGAGGTTTTGTGAGGAGAGGGCTGCCGAACCAAATTGAACCAAACCCAACTTAAGTTCTTAATTTATATTAAGTGGATTATTAAACCCAACTCTAATATAAATATAATTGGTTCCTCTTTCTTTCAGCACGGCCCTGCTGGGTTCAACTGGTTCCCAACATTATCCCTAAGCCATAGGTCTCGGGTTCGATTCCCGCCTAAGCTATTTTGCGGATCTAATTATTTTTGCTACTTCCGTTACTTGGAAAATTCCGGAAAAATATCTAAAAATTCTAGAAAAATAACAGAATATTTCTAAAATAGTTTTGAGAATTTTTCGGGCGTTACACTTTTCACTATTTTCTATGTATGATTAAGAATAGTTAAGGGAATGCATTTTAGTTATTTTTCTTGTTCTATTTTACTTGCTTGATGCGTGCAAGAATAAGTGTGGGGGAGTTGATAATGAGTATTTTTGTGCATTATTTTGGCTCTTGTACTTAACATTTTCTACCTTTTCGCATACTTAATATTGTGTTTATATCATGATTTGCGAATAGGGATTCATTTTGGACTTAATTGTAAATTTCCTGCAATTTATAGAATTTAATTTCATATTTTATGTGATTTTGTAGGAAATTCAAAGAGCCATGGATTAGGGTCGAACCGGATTAAATTTGGCTTGATTTGGAGGCTAAATGAGGAAGATCAAGCTGAATTAATGTGGATCGTTGATCAAGAACCAGTGAGATCCTGCCCCTTCAGTCAGATCAAGTGATCCATCCCTTCATCCTCATTTAAATTGATCTGGATCGTCCATAAAGATTATCCTCATCCAAGTTCAATTCATCTCCAATTTGAATCAAAAGAAGAATCCAATCAAACCCAATCCAAAAGCTTCAAATCAAACCCAATCACAAAGCCCAAACTGAAGCCCAATTTCATAACCCAATTTGCTTTTTCTTATTGGATCCGGATCTAAGCCCTAATGGACCCAAACCTGAAACCCGAAACTTACCTTTTCTTCCTCACGCACGGAACAGAATCCCTACTTCACTGTGCGCGTTTCTTCCTCGCGGCTAGGGCACGCGCGACAGCAACTCCCCCGCGCGTTCTTCTTCCTTCTCTCCGGCCGGCGGCTCTTTCTTCCTCTTTTCCCCGGCAACGGCGCCAAAATTTGATAAGCCTAAAAATTCTACGTGTCACAAAGGGCTTTATCAAATTAACAAATGTATATTCCACTGAACCCCTTAACTAAATGATAATGTTGTAGTAACGAGCCCAGGATCGATCCGAGGAACCAACGCAGAATGTAATTTAGGATTGTCTTTTATTCCTATTTTTGGGGTTTTCGATATAAAAATGGAATTGGGGGTTTTAAAGCTTTGAATATAAATCTACAAAGGAAAACACAACAGTAAAGAAATTAATCTAAAGCATAACTAAAACCTACCTATGTGCCAACAATCAAACCTTAACGCATTGTCACTCTACGTTGTGATTAAACCATCGACACACACTTAAACTAAAGATAAAATAGCAAGACACAATTAAATCTGATCTAAACAGAAATGAAACCCTAACTTAGAATTTAAACACTAAACAATTAACCAAACATCAAATAAACACAAATTAAGCTTCAACTATGAAATGAAATGCTAGATTACTTGCTAAAACGTAACAAACATTAAAAGAAATATGTCTAAGCTATAAAACAGTAAGAAAAAAAACTAAAATGAAATAAAATGGTAAACCAATCCATTCTCACAATCAATTCCACAAGTTTCACACTCAAGCCGTCACACAAGAGACCGAAATTGAAACCACCCAATTTCGGACCTCAGTGGAGAATCTCATCTGCGTCTCAGCTCAAGGAAGGCTCAGCTACACCGACAGACCACCCCCCGACATCCGTCATATCTCTCCTCTCCTTCTGGGGTTCGGACGGACAGGGGACGAAGAGGGTGACGGCAGTTCACCATTTCCAGCAACCACCACCATTTCCAACTTCCAGCGAAGGGGTTCTTCGGTGGAAGATTCGTCTCATCCATTGTCGTTGGTGAAGTTTACAACCACCAGCAGATTGTGCACTGTCCACCGGCTTTTGGGGTTCGGAGTCGGGTCTTCGTGTGACGGCGGAGATAGTCGTTGGTATTTGAGAATTGAAGTGTGGATTGTGGTTGGATTAGCTTAGTTTCTCTTATGTTTATTGTCAATTTGCTTGTGTTGATGCTTATTGTTGAATGCTTGTAACTAATTTGATCTTTCATGTTTAAATTGCATTAATTACGTTTAATTAGTTTCACGCCTACAACGTGTTCGATGAATTGCTTCAACCAAGAGTTAGGTTTAATTTGATGCATTTTAGTTTGTTTAATTCTTGTTTTGTCTTGTTCTTTAAATTTCGTTAGGATCTAGCTTTGATTTAATGCAATTAGGCTAGATTAGTTTAGACTTTCATTACATGCTTTAGGTTTCATTGCATTCTTAGTTTCGTTAATGCTTTACTTCATGTTATGCCCATTGATAGATAATCTTGTATCGTAGTGTGACAATGCGATGTAGGAAAATCGTCAATGGTTAGATAGGGATTTCTTTACTTGCAATGTCTTTTATTCATTAGGGTTAGTTTCATTACTTGTATTGTCTTTCATTATTTAGGTTAGATTTTATTTGATGCTTCGTTATTTCATTCCCTAGATTAATCGTGTTGATAATTAACCCATAGCGTAGAGTGACAATGCGTTGTGGATTAATTATTTGCACCTAGTTAGATTTCGTTCCGCATTAGAGTAATTTCTTACTTGTCTTGCTTTTAATTTGTTAAATTTAGAATTAAAATCCAAAACCCCAATTCTATATTGAAAACCCCAAAAAATAGAAATAACATACGATCCTAAGTTTACCATCCTATCGTTACTTTCGTTGGCGGACGACCCGAGTCATTCCTATGCTACATTAGTATAGGAGGGGTTTGGTACTTCATCATTTGATACCCAATTCGCGACAAAATTGGGTCTAATCAAATTGGCGCCGCTTCCGGGGAAAAGAGGAAGAAAGAGCCGCCGGCCGGAGAGAAGGAAGAAGAATGCGCGGGGGAGCTGCTGTCGCGCGTGCCCTAGCCGCGAGGAAGAAACGCGCACAGTGAAGTAGGGATTCTGTTCCGTGCGTGAGGAAGAAAAGGTAAGTTTCGGGTTTCGGGTTTCGGGTTTGGGTCCATTGGGCTTAGATCCGGATCCAATAAGAAAAAGCAAATTGGGTTATGAAATTGGGCTTCAGTTTGGGCTTTGTGATTGGGTTTGATTTGAAGCTTTTGGATTGGGTTTGATTGGATTCTTCTTTTGATTCAAATTGGAGATGAATTGAACTTGGATGAGGATAATCTTTATGGACGATCCAGATCAATTTAAATGAGGATGAAGGGATGGATCACTTGATCTGACTGAAGGGGCAGGATCTCACTGGTTCTTGATCAACGGTCCACATTAATTCAGCTTGATCTTCCTCATTTAGCCTCCAAATCAAGCCAAATTTAATCCGGTTCGACCCTAATCCATGGCTCTTTGAATTTCTTACAAAATCACATAAAATATGAAATTAAATTCTATAAATTACAGGAAATTTACAATTAAGTCCAAAATGAATCCCTATTCGCAAATCATGATATAAACACAATATTAAGTATGCGAAAAGGTAGAAAATGTTAAGTATAAGAGCCAAAATAATGCACAAAAATACTCATTATCAGGGACCGGACACTTGGTGAGGGAGTCATAGCAGGTCAAGCGTGACCGGATGCTAGGCATGATAAACCAACATGTCAAGGTTGACCGGATGTTTGTTTGGGAGTCTTGGGACTTGGTTTTGGGCAAAAACCAGAAGCCGAATCGATCAGCCGATCGATTGGCTGGAGCCTAATCGATCGGTCGATCGATTGGGGTGTCCCTGCGAGAAGCCTTCGTCCCAATCGATCAGTGGATCGATTGGGAGGAAGTCGCGAGCGCACAGAATGCCTCTGGATCGATCAGCTGATCGATCCAGAGGTCCCAATCGATCAGTTGATCGATTGGGAAGGTGCTGTATGTCGCGATAAGCCCTGGATCGATCAGCCGATCGATCCAGGTGAATTTCCAGAGCACAGAGGTGCTCTGGATTGATCCGTGGATCGATCCAAAGCCTCCCCGATCGATTGGGAGTAATCCAATCGATCGGGATCCGACCGTTGGCGCAGATAAAGGCCGTTGGCGTGCGTCTTCTTCGGCAGAACTTCTACTGTTCAATCACGATCTTCACCAGCAACTCTACAGCTCTCACTAAGCTCCAGATCGCCAATTCTTGAAGGTTCTTGAAGGTTCTTCCAAGTCAAGAGGCGGATCAAAAGCAAGAAGAAGAAGCTAGGGTTAGGGCTTTTGTACTCATTGTAAGCTTGTGCTTAGATTTCATTACCTTTCCCTTTCTTCTTGTATTGAGAGTCTTGTAGGGCTTCTCCGCCTTTGGTAGTTACCATAAAGGAGTGTTTCATAGTGGAGGGTGCGTGAGTAGGTGTGAATCCTTGGACTAGTCACCTCTTGTGAGGTGGATACCAAGTAAACCATCCTTGTTTGCGTTGTGTGTTTTTGTTTCTTGTATTTCCGCTGCATATCTCTGAAGAAACAAGCATCGACGAGCACCTAGCACGCGACGAGCTATTCACCCCCCCTCTAGCTACTTTTCGGTCCAAACAGGGTGATCTCTGCCATCTGGAATAGGGCTCACCCGAACCCAACTTCCGGTCTTCTCGAGCAGCCTTCCGCTCCGGCTTCTCGTCCCTCAGAATCGCCGCGTGTTTCCTTCTCATTCACCAGCGTACTCATCTGCAGTCTTCGTCCCTCGGTCGCACCCCGTGTCGACCTTCTCGCTAGCTGCGTCTCTTGCTCCCCTAGCAATCTTCCGCTCCGACTTTCGTCCCTCGGATCCACCGCATGCTTCCTTCTCGTCCACCGGGGTACTCTTCCGCAGCACCTCGTCCCTCGGACGCACCGCGTGCCGTCCTTCTCGCTAGCTGCGTCTTCCGCTCGAGTACCTGTGCTCCTAAGCTCCTGCACACTTAGACACAAGATTAGAAACAACGCAGGACCTAACTTAACTTGTTGATCACACCAAAACAACTATGGGGTTCTAACAATCTCCCCCTTTTTGGTGTGATCAACCCAAGTTAAGCTAGGGTCAAAACTAGACATAAAATTAAAACAATTTATTGCAATAATGTGCAACAAGATAGAAAAAATTAAATTTTGAAAATTTTCTACCTCCCCTAGACTTATACTTTCCCTTCTCCACCTTTGATCACAATAAAAATGGGTAAAAAAAACAATCTAAGGGTTTGACACTTAGAAAAATTATAGAAATCTATTTCAATAATTTTCCGAGAAAACATATTTCCAAGTTTAAGGAAAAAAAAAATTCCAAGTCAAAGAATAACTTTTGAAAATTTCTAAGTTTTCACCATAAAAAATCTTTCTAAGTCCAAAAATTTATGCAAGAAAATTTAAGAAAATTGATATCATTAAAAAAAATTTCTATGCATTTATTTATTTATTCTAATACTTATATCAGAAAGTTTTAAATTTCCATTTCAATTTATTACAATTTCTCAAATTTGAAGTAAGAAAATTTTAACATGCGAAGAATTGTATCATGTTAATATCTATTAATAGTTTGTCGAGATACTTTAATCGACAGGCTATTTCTTTCAGCTTTAAAGCAATAAATATTAAACATGCAAGAAATTGTATTGACAAAATAGTTGGTAAAGATTCGTTTGATAATTTTTCTAATTTGCAAGATTCATTCGACAAAATATTTTGTAACTTGCAAGAATCTTTTGTCAAATCATTTTACGATTCGAACAACTCTTTCAATGAGATAATTTGTAATTCGGAAAAATTTTTAGATCCGGAAAAAGTTTCCGAAAAAATACTTTGTGATTCGCAAGAATCTTTCGTCAAAGCATTTTGTAATTCAAAAAATTCTTTTGATGATTCAATTTTTGATTCGCAAAAATCTTCAGGTAATTTGATTAATTGAACCAGTTGTTCAGAGGGTAGAGGCCATACCTTACTTACCTCGTCGACCGTTGGTTCTCCCCCTGTTGAGTTGCTTTCTTCCAATATTTTTCTCCCTTCATTGATGCTCACCTGGGATGAGCTTTCTGTGTCCTCGGGATGGAGATCGACTATCTCGGCATTTTCCTCATTCTCGGACTGTTCTGGCGTTGAATCGGTGTTGGATTCAATTTTGACTTGTTCTTCGTAGAGTTTTAAGAACTTTTCCCAAAGTTATTTTGCGCTTTTATACTCTCTGACTCTGTCGAAATCTTTAGTTGGTATTGCGCTTAGAATGTGAAATGTTGCCCGACCGTTTGCCATTGACTCGTCACGTTGCTTCTTGTTCCAGAGGCGTAAATCGAGTTCTTCACCGTTCGCGTTCTTCGGTTCCTCGTAACCAGATTTCATTATTAGAAAAATACCAATATCTGAGTTTAGATATACCTCCATTTTTTGTTTCCAGATGGAAAACTCCCCCTCGAATGCTGGTGGGTAGTCGCTAGCTTCGGCCATCGTTTTGTTGCTTCAGACGATGGTTAGTCCTTCTGAGGCGTCTCAGCTCTGATACCACTTGTAGGACCGCTGGGCTGGCTAGGAGAGGGTTGTTGGATAGTCCTATAAACATAAAAAGCAAACAACAACCTTCCTCGAACTCTTTAAGCTAACACTTGCATAAATAAAGCAGAGCAAATAAATAAAGCATTAAAAAGACGAGACACAAAAGGTTTACTTGGTTACAACTGATGTGGTTGTTAATCTAAGGAAGATTAAGCTCACTTTTAAACTCCTTCTGGCGGAGAAGCCTCATACAACGTTGAAGTGCAGAAAACAGAAGCTCAACTCTAGACTAAATCTTACAAGCGTTGGAATTACAATTCAGAGTTCATTGAAAAGCTTCTGGAAGGGTTCTGGGCGCCCTGGGGGGGATAAAACTTATCCCCCAACGTTCAGATCTAGATAAATCTCGATCTGGTCAACTTTACTGGTCCGGGCGCCCCGGAGGGGTCCGGGCGCCCCGGTCAGCTCTGGGCGCCCCGGACCCTGAAAGTCAATAGAGTTGACTTTTTCGTCTGGGACCTCTGCTCCGTTTCAGTCCCGTCTCGGTCCAGGTCTTCCGCTCTGGATCCGCTTACTTGGGTGATCTCTATCATCCGGAATAGGGCTCACCCGAACCTAACTTCCGGTCTTCTCGAGCAACCTTCCGCTCCGGCTTCTCGTCCCTCGGAATCGCCGCATATTTCCTTCTCGTCCACCAGCGTACTCATCCGCAGTCTTCGTCCCTCGGTCGCACCCCGTGCCGACCTTCTCGCTAGCTGCGTCTCTTGCTCCCGGAGCAATCTTCCGCTCTGGCTTTCGTCCCTCGGATCCACCGCACGCTTCCTTCTCGTCCACCGGGGTACTCTTCCGCAACACCTCATCCCTCGGACGCACCGCGTGCCATCCTTCTCGCTAGCTGCGTCTTCCGCTCGAGTACCTGTGCTCCTAAGCTCCTGCACACTTAGACACAAGGTTAGAAACAACGCAGGACCTAACTTGACTTGTTGATCACACCAAAACAACCTTAGGGTTCCAACACTTTGATCTTTCATGATGAACTGGGTTTTTGGCTAAAGCAATTACTGATTTATTATCCACATAGATCTTGGTTGTAGCTTCTTGTTGCAATCTAAGGTCCTGGAGTAATCTCTTTAGCCAAATAGCATGACAAACACAAGATGTTACAACAATATATTCAGCTTCACAAGTTGATAGAGAAACAATTGATTGTTTCTTTGAAGACCAAGTAAATGCAATATTACCAAGATAAACCACATATCCTATAGTGCTCTTGCGATCATCATAACTTCCAACCCAATCGTTATCACTAAAATAAAAAAACTCCATATCTTTCGTTGATGAATAAAGAAGCTCATAATCAATTATCCTTTTGATATATCTAAGAACTCTCTTAGTTGCATATAAGTGAGAAGTTTTTGGAGTTTCCATGTATCTGCTTACCAAACCAACTCCAAATAATATATCAGGTCTTGTACATGTCAGATACCTAAGGCAACCCACAAGACTCTTGTAATAAGTTGGGTTCACAAGTTTGCCTTCTCTGTCTTTAGTCACTCTAATGTCATATTCAACGGGTGTATCCATAGCATAGAAATATTTCATTGAGAATTTTTTCAGAATCTCTTTGGCATTTTTCTTGTGATACAAAGATTCACTCTTCTCTTTGTACTTCAATGCCAAGGAAGTATCTCATCAATCCGAGAACTGTCATCTCAAACTCCTTCTCCATTGATTTCTTGAATTCTCTAATCATTGAGATATTATTACCTGTAAAAATTAAATCATCCACATAAAGACATACCAGTTGAATATCTCCATATGAATTCTTCTTCAAGTATAAAGAATGCTCATAGGGACACTTTGTGAAGTTTTCCTTTATGAAGTGCTCATCAATTCTTGAGTTCCAGGCTCTAGGGGCTTGCTTGAGTCCGTAAAGAGTTTCTTTAACTTGTATACCTTTTTTTCTTGCCCTTTGATGATAAAATCAGGTGGTTTCTCAATATAAACCTCTTCTTCAAGATTTCCATTTAAGAAGACAGATTTTATGTCCATCTGATATATCTTCCATCTTCTTTGAGCTGTAAGAGAGATGAGTCACGTTACTGTTTCAAGTCGGGCTACTGGTGCGAAGACTTCTTCATAGTCAATCTTGTACTTTTGCTTGTATCCTTTAGCAACCAACCTTGCTTTGTACCTTTCAATTTCTCCTTTTGCATTTGTCTTTGTTTTGAACACCCATTTGACTTCAATAGTTTTGTGTCATTATGGAAATGAAGTGAGCTCCCATGTATTATTTTTCTTTATAGTATAAATTTCTTCTTCCATTGCTTTTCTCCACTTTGTATCCTTGGAGGCTTCTTCATAAGTTATAGGATCATATCGTACAAATATGCACGAATTATTAAGAGCAAAATCAGCATTAATTGCTCGACTAGAGTCATATATATCTTGGATGCTCTTCATATTTTTCACAATTAGACTGTTTGGATCATCACTTTTTGACTGAGTATCAACTTGTTGGGGTGATGATACTTCTTCACTCTCTCCTTGCTTGTCTTTATAATCTTCTTCAAATGAGATTTGCTTCATGTCGTCATTATTGTTGTTGTTCTAATTCCATGCTTGTTCTTCATCAAATTTCACATCTCTTGATACCATGAGCTTTTGAGTTATGGGATTGTATAATTTGTACCCACTAGCATTCTCGCAATAGCCCAATAGAATACACTTCTGACTTTTATCTTCAAGTTTTGTCCGCTTCTCTTTTTGTACTTTTGTACATGCTACGCTCCCAAAGATACGAAGATGATCCACCTTTGGTTTGCGTAAACTCCAAGCTTCCTCCGGGGTGATGTCTCCAATTCTTTTAGTGGGAAACCTATTCAATAAATATACAGCACAAGCAACAACATCTCCCCAAAATTCTTTTGGGATATTTTTCTCTTTCAACATACATCGAAGCATATTTAGAATAGTTTGATTTTTTCTTTCCGAAACATCATTTTGTTGTGGTGTTTGAGGCATTGTGAGTTGATGAAGAATACCATTTTCTTTGCAAAAAATTTCAAACTCTACCGAGGTGTACTCACCTCCTCGATCAATTCGTAGATATTTTATCTGATATCTACTTTATTTTTCAATCAAAATTTTAAATTGCTTAAATTTGGTGAAAACTTCTTTCTTCTCTTTCAGCATATATACCCAAGTTTTTTCACTATAATCATTAGTGAAAGACAACAAATACATGTTTCTCCAGAAGAGATAGGTTTGATAGGTCCACAAATATCAGAGTGCACAAGCTCAAGTTGTGAAGATAGTGGCCTCTGATTGTACTTTTTGAATGACTTCCTTTGCTGCTTTCCTACAACACTTATTTCACATAAATGGTTGGAACTTTCAATCTTTGGCAATCCAAATACCATATTATTTTTTGAAAGTAGCTTTAATGCTTTAAAGTTTAGATGTCCATATCGAAGATGCCAAAGAGTGGAACTATCCCTAGTGCTTGTCTTGAAGCAATTATCTTCATTGATGCTTAACTTCAGTGAGAACATTCTATTCTTAGTTATTGTGATATGAGTAATAAGATTATTACTTTTATCATGAATATTAAGAGTTAAGTCTTTCTTTTGTATATCATATCCTTTCTCCAATAATTGACCAATACTCAAAAGATTATTTTTTTATGTTAGGAACATAATAAATATCTGAGATGCATACCTTCTTTCCATTTTGCAATTCAAACAAAATATCACCTTTTCCTTTAATTGGCCTTTGTGATAGATCTCCAAAGGTGATATTGTCTATTTGTCTCTCATCAAGCTTTGTAAATAACACATTTTTCCCACACATGTGGTTTGATGCTCTTGTGTCTAGGAACCATGTAATAAGCTGAATAGATTCTGACCCATCACATGCCATCAACAATACTGGTCCTTCATTGCCCACCTCCTTATTGACAAGGTTCACTTATTATTCTCCATTGTTAGTGTTATACCAATATTTATTATAATGATGACCATACTTCCTGCAAATATGACATTGATATTTAGTTTTATTATACCTCCATCCAGTGTTTCTACCTCGTCCACAACCTTGACCTCAGGTTCCACCACGACTTCTTCCATGTCCATGTTTTTCATTTCCATCATTCTAATTTTGAGAGTGTCAATTGGAGTTAGAAGTACGACCACCTCTTCCTCTCCATGCAGAAGCCCTTCCTCGTTGAGGACCTCCTCTTGATGATTCATTCTGCTTGAATGATAGTTTGACTTGGAGTGCTTACTCCAAAGTTCTTCCTTCACTTTTCTTCAATATTCATTATTCATATGCTTGAAGGGATCCCATAAGCTCTTCCATAGCCATCACCTATAAATTTTTTGATTCCTCGATCGCCACAACTATGAAATCAAACTTTGAGTCTAAAGACCTTAAGATCTTTTCAACGACTCGAACATCTTTTAGCTCCTCATCATTTCTTCTCATTTGATGAATAATAGAGATAACTCGGAGAAATAATCAGAAATGGTTCTGAAGCCTCTTGTTGTAGTGCTTCAAATTGAGCTCGTAGGACTTGTAGGTGAATCTTCTTTACTTTATCTACTCCATCATATGCTATCTTCAATATCTCCCAAGCCTCTTCTGACGTTGTTGCTAGAGCAATCAACTCAAAAGAAGCTTCATCTACTCCTTGATAGATAGTGAATAAAGCCTTCCTCTCTCTTTTCTTCATCGCCTTAAGTGCTTGCTCATTCCCATCGCTTGTTTCGGCTATAGTGTAGTCGGTCTCCACAAGGTCCCATACATCAAGGGAACCTAATAGAGCCTCCATTTGTATACTCTACATTTTACAGTTGTCTTTGGTTAACTTTGGCACTTGGAGGGAGCTCATCGAAGTCATTGGCGTATATGGCTCTGATACTAGATTTGTTGGAATTTTTGGTGGAACTAGGATGAAAAAACAAGAATGTATGAAAAACTTGGTAACAAAGTATGAGAATGGGAGGAAAACTCTATGAAGAGAAATGCTTACTACTTGCTATTCTTCATCATACAAGGTTCTATTTATACACTTAGATTGATGCTTCCACATCCTCTACAATTAATACATCACAAGACAATTAGATTTTGTTCTTTTCTATACTAATGACTCTTTCATAAAGAGTTTCATTGGACTTAATAAGATAATTGAACTTCTCTTTGTTCATGAAGAGTCATATGAAGTCAAATTGATTTTGACAATTTTCTTGCATGGTTGATGAAGTCAAGTTGTTATTGACATTGTTCTTGTATAGTTGAAGAAGTCAATTTGGCTTTGGAATAAGTTTATATGCCAACAAAACGGTGAATACTCTTACCCCAGCGCCCCCGCCAACCTGTCATAGGACTAACACGGAGGGGGTAAATCATGGTGACTGAGAAGGCAAGTAGCGAGCGAGGTGAGTATACACAGGTTGTAGGGATTTACGTCCCGCCAACCCTGAGATTCGACTCCAAGACCTATGTGACAATCAACCTGCTACTTACCAACTCAGCTAAGTCATGGGGACGATGCGAATGGAAACATGAAGCTAGAAGAGATGGTGTTGTTGGACCCTTACTTCTAGAGTGGCACTACAAAAAATTATACGAATAACGACAGAATCCCCGACTGAAATCAATTTCAGTCGATAATTAGGAATACAAAGATAGGTAGCTTGAGTATTGGATCCGCTCGGCATACATTAAGATCCCGATTGATTGTTGAGCATGTTATGGATTTGGTGAGTTTAATTTAAGTATATAAATAAAATTTTTATTTATTAACAAACTTGTATAATTTTTGCCTAACTTATTTGTGTATGTAGTAGCATTCTTTAGAAAGACAACCCACTTGCCTGGAGATCTTTCTCAAGACTCGCCAGAGAAAGGATGACACATATGTTGATATTCGATCCAAGAACATTGAGATTTGAATGATTAACTTTATTATATTTAATCATTAATAATGATTAATTAGCTTTAATAATTGTGTACATGATATAAATCGTATATTTTTTCCAGATGGGAGGAAATGATAAGTAGGGTGGCTCAGGCATCTCAGCCACCAGTAGAGGAAGGGGAGTCACAGGATCTATTCATCCAGCAAATAAATGATATTTATTATGATGTTATGGGTGGAAGGATAAAGAACTCCTCCCTCTATGACCTTGGCTCCCAGACCAAGGTGGTATTTGATCGGTTGAGGACTCCTAGGGGTCGTGCTAGTTCCTCTTCTTCTTATGAGGTGGAGTCATTAAGAAAAGAAATTCAAGAATTTAAGACTCAAATGACTGATGGATCGAAAGCGCTAGAGGGGGGGGGGGGGTGAATAGCGCTCGTGGCTATTTCGTTTTTCAAAATCGTAAAGGCTTGTTCAGAAATAACGCAACGGAAAAGTAAATAAAGTGGACACGAAGGATTTACTTCGTTCGGAGTCTATGACGACTCCTACTCGAAGGCCCGCGATCCTTGATCGCTTCCGGTGTGCAACAACTATAATTCGTAAAAGCTATTACACGCTAAGTACAATTTAAGCAGAAAAGAATATTGTACCGACAATAAAAAGAATAAAGCTGAAGCTCCGAATTGTCGTTGCAGCACTTCTGAGTCGAGACGTTAGCAGCTTGTCGCACGGAGAATGCTTAGTAGATCGTTTTGAAGATGGTTTTAAAGCTGCACCTCAACCCTCCTTTTATATGAGGTTCCGGGCGCCTGGGGCCTTTCCGGGCGCCTGGAGTGTGACGTGGCCAGCCTGTTAGAGTGTATACTAAAAGCCTAGCTTTTGGTATAAATATTTATTATGAATAAAGAATCACATTTGGTCAAATTGTCTACATTTGTTTGTAGTTGTTCATTTAATTTATATTGTAGATAACATAGTATGTGGTGTCACATGCAGAAGATGATGTTATCAGTACCTTATAAATTATAAACAGTAGCTCACGACCAAAATGGAAAGGAACAAACCATTAGAAGGTCGTAGTGTAATTAGGTATTATTTTATCTTGACTATATAATTACACTAGTACACTCAGTGTGTATTGAGTAGGACCATTTGAGGTCATTTCTTTTATACTGACTTTATAAAGGAACAAAGACCTCGGTTATTATGGAAGTGTGTGCTCTTAATCCTAATATAATAACAAGCACATATATTTGATATTTATTTCTTTAATTTATCAATGGGTGAGATTTAGTTCGATGAATCAATAAGCCCGATAAGTTGGAAAATAGTATCACTTATAGTGTGTGTTGTTGATTATAGAAGGAAACTGTGTCCTAGAGATACTAGGTTGATAATGTCCTCAAGAGGAGCTCATAAGGATTGTCATGTTAAACCCTGCAGGTGGACTTAGTCCGACATGATAATAAGGCTGAGTGGTACTACTCTTGGATTTAGATATTAATTAAATGAGTTGTCAGTAACTCACTTAATTAGTGGACATTCGATATCTTAAACACAGGGAGACTAACACACTCATAATAAGAAGGAGCCCAAAAAAAGTAATTTGGGATTGGTGCGGTAGTTCAATAATAATTCTCTAGTGGAATGAATTATTATTGATAAAATTAAGTTGTGTGTTCGGGGCGAACACGGGATGCTTAATTTTATCGAGAGACCAAAACCAATTCCTCCTCTCGGTCCCTATCGTAGCCTCTTAATTATAGAGTACTATACCCACCTATACCCACCTTCTTACCCATCCTATAGGGGCCGGCCAAGCTAGCTTGGAGACCAAGCTAGGGCCGGCCATGGGTATGTTCATGGGTGAATTCATATGGTCGTCCCTATTAAAATAAAAAGGAATTTTAATTTTAAAATTTTTCTTATGTGGATAATATAATTTAAAAGAGAGTTTAAAAATTTAAATCCTTCCTTTTATAAGATTCTACAAAAGATTAAGAGAAGAGTTAAAATCTCTTTCCTTATTTGTAGATTAAAAGGTTGATTTTAATTTTGGTAAAAACTTTCCTTTTAATTATATTCATGATTTAAAATAAAGTTTAAAAATTAAAAATTCTCTTTTATTAGTTTCTACAAAAGATTAAGAAAAGATTTAATATCTTTCCTTATTTGTAGATTGAAATGAGATTTTAATTTTTAGAGATAACTTTCCTTTTTGGAAATTATCCACATGTTTAAAAGAAAGATTTTAATTTATAATTTTTTTTTATTAACCAATCATGAAGGGATTAAAATTATTGGAGAAATTTTTATAAATTTCTAGAAACAAATTAGGAAGTTTTAATTAAAACTCTCCTTGTTTTGGGGAGAAGAGTGGCCGGCCATTATAATTTGAAAAGAGGAAATTATTTTAATTAAATAAATTTTCCTTTTCAATGGCAAAAGAATTAAGGAAGTTTTTATTAAATTTTCCTTATTTGCCAAGACCAAGGATTATAAAAGAGGGGGTAGAGGAGGCTTCAAGGCTAACGACTCTATTCTATTTTTCCTCTCTTTTCTCCTTGGGTGTGGCCGGCCCTTTCTTTCCTCTCCTCTCCTTTGTGTGGCCGAAACCTTCTCATGGTGGAGATAGCTTTGGTGGCCGGATCTAAGAAGGAGAAGAAGGAGAGAAAAGAAGCCTCTTTTCTAGCATCCCTTGGAGCATGGTGGTGGTGGCCGAACCTCTTCATCTTAGGAGAAGTTTTGATGGATGAAACTTGTAAGGAAGAAGAAGGTGCTTGGTGGTTCTCATCTCGGAAGATCGTTGCCCACACAACGTCCGAGGTTAGAAGAGGAAAACGGTAGAAGATCAAGAGGTCTTTCTAAAAGGTATAACTAGTAATTTTTGTTTCCGCATCATACTAGTTATTTTTGGAAATAATACTAAATACAAGAGGCATACGATTCTAGAGTTTCGAATTTGTTTTCGATATAGTGTTCTTTTGTTTTTCTTTCCCTTGTGATTTGATTGTTCTTTTCAGTTAACCTAAAGTTATTTTAGGAAATTAAATATTAGCTTTCCATAAAAGGTTTTGTCTAGTCGGTGGTGGTTGCTCCCATATCCAAGAAGGCCATGTGCCTCGCCACGTCAGTACTGGGAACCAATTATAGAAATTAATATTTAATGGAATTAATAACTTAAGGTGATTTGGGTCGAACGTGTTAAGTTCCGCAGGAGACCCAAGTCAAAACCTAAAAGAACGAATAGATTAAGTTTTGGATCAAACGTGTTAAGTTCCGCAAGCGATCCAAAATTTAATTTAAAAGAACACATGGTATCTAGGAAAAGGTTCAGACCTTTGTACAAAATTTTTGTACAGTGGAACCTCTAGGTTTTCCGAGTAGCAACCAACAATTGGTATCAGAGCTAGGGTTTTGCCTCTGTGTATTTGGTATTAGTTTAATTATGCACATGTCATACATAATTTAGGCAGGTTAATAGTAGGATGTGCTAACTTTGTGGATGCAGGATCCAACTATTATGGCTTTTAGTTATTATGTGTGTGATTGGACCCTTGGACATGTCAAGGGCATTTATATGTGTGTGCATGATTGTATTAAAATACAGCAGGAGCTGTATTTAGTTTTATTAGGATTTTATTTTTGATCTAGATATATGTACATTCCTTTTATGGAATATAGGATCAAAATGTAAAATTCTATTTATGTCGCGGATCGAATCTTGCAAAGCGTGGAACTTTCTAAGGACCAGAGGCGCAGGGGCAAGGTGGTGGCGACAGCTAGACCCGGTGGCGGTGACCAAATATGGCAGCAGCTTGGGATGACAACACACGGAGGACAACTAGAGATAAAAGCCATAATAGTTGAAAATTAGATTTTCTATTTATTGCTTTTATATTGTGTTGTGTGTGCATGTTAGTTTACAAGTTTAGTAGGCTAGCATAGTTTAAAATTCCTCATTTATAAATAACTAAGTGGGAGATGGATTTTTAAGTAAATCCCATGGTCTCCATTACTGGTTTGTAAGTGATGCAAACAAGCTTGCGCGTTGGCTCTGAGTGCCTTCCTCCATAACGGATGAGCTTGTTTGCGGATCACTAGAACAGACTTCCATTTTTGGATGACTATAGGAAGTTAATTAAGAGCGTGTGATCTTCCCCAACGGAAGGGGCATAATCTTATTAATGGACTTAGTGTCAAGTAATGGTATACACTTAGACACATCTAATAGTATCCTCCCCATCGGAGTCACTGCTATTATTTGTGTGACCAAATGGAACCAACTATTAATTTGTCATAAAACTAGGTTGACAAGATAATAAAATTAAAGGGTTAAAACCCCTCTTACAAATGATTGATTTTGTATACGTCCACACTAACGTGGCATACAAAATTAACGGTGTTTGAGATAATTTTATTTGTCATAAAGTTACGTTGACAAGATAGTTAATGGGTAAAACCCTCCTCTTACAAATGTTGATTTTGTATACGCCCACACTAACGTGGCATGCAAAATTCACGGTGTTTTGAAGTGTTGGTAAATTTAAATAGTATTGTTAGAGGAATCAATATTATTTTAAATTTAGAATCTTGACCAAATATTTGATTAAAGATAGACCAACTATTAATTTTATTCGTCATAAAGTAAGGTTGACGAGATAATAAAATTAAATGATAAAATTTCCTCTTTGAATTTGTATACGTCCACACTAACGTGGCATACAGAATTCATGGGGATTTTTAAGGAGTTGGTCTTAACTAAATATTTTTGTGATTCTTAGGATGATGGTCAATCCCTAGCTGATATACTTTAAGATAGACTTAGTGGTCCCAATAATAATTGATTGGAAATAGGATTTGGACATTAAGGTAGACTGTCCTCTTAGAACTAAGAACAATTTAGGTGTATTTAATTCATTAGTTGAAACATGTCTAGTGGTGTTATCTACCAGAACCTGGAGTGTAGATACAGATGCCATTAATCATGTCTGCAATTCATTGCAGGGTTCCAGGAAACCCGACAACTAAATGAAAATAAAAACACCGTCCACATGGGCATTACTGAAAAAAAATAGCAGCTGTTGCAGTAGGAGAGGTTTATTCTCTAATAGGAATAAAATATGGATTATTAGAAATTGTCTTTACATACTAAGTTTAGAAAGAACCTGATTTCAGTTTCTAAACTATTATAGAATAGATATTGTGTCTATTTTGATAACAAAGTTGTTATCAAGAAAAATAGGGAAGTTATCTATTCTGGTATGTTGGTTGAAAATTTATAATCCAATAACTCCCACGATGCAACAAATAGAAATTAGTAACACATCTTCTAACTTTAAGAGAAAGCAACCTTCGGAAATGAACCAATTATATCTTTGGCATCTAAAGCTAGGTTATATTAACTTAAGTAGGATTCATTGGTAGCTGATGAACTTTTGGGTTCATTAGTAGTGGAAATCTTTCCAACCTACGAGTCTTACTTGGAAGGAAAAATAACCAAGAAGCTTTTAAGTCTAAGGGGTATGGAGTCAAAGATATATTGGAATTGGTTCATTCTGATTTGTGTGATCCTATGAGCATCCAGGCAAGAGGTTGTTTCAAATATTTCATCTATTTTATAGACAACTATTTGAGTTACGGATATATTTACTTGATGTGCCGCAAGTCTAAGTGCTTTGATTAGTTCAAAGAGTACGAGGCTGATGTGGAGAAACGACAAAGTAAAAGTATCAAGACACTACGGTAAGATCGTAGTGGCAAGTACCTCTTGGGAGAATTTAGGAGTCATTTATCAGAAGTAGGGATTCAATCCAAACTAACTGCACCTGGTACACCCAACATAATGGTGTAGGAAAATGAAGGTATAGGACTCTTATGGAAATAAGTAGATTGATGAGTTATTAAGAATATTATCAAAATCATTTTAAGGATATACTCTGGAAACAGGAGTGAATATAGTACCTTCTAAAGTCAAAACTCTCTACTCATATAGAATTGTTGAATAGGCGTAAGCCTATTTCGAAGCATATTCGGATTCGAGAAGTCCAGCACATATGCAGAAGAGAGACAATGATAAGTTGAACAGGAATTCACTTGTTTGTGGGTTATCCTAGTAAAATGAAAGTAGGTTTATAGTCTTAAAAATCAGAAGATCATTGTTAGTATCAATGACCGATTTTTAGAAAAGGACTATGTAATAAACCATGTGCCCATAAGAAAATGTGTTCTTAAGGAAATAATAAAAGGCATGTCTAATCTAGTACCAATTGTACAAGATGAGATACCACAAGGAAACTGCAACACATATCACAAATGATACACAATTGCAGAAAGTGTCTTGTCGTAGTGGGAGGGTTGTTAGGCAACCTAAAAAGATTCATGTTTTGGGAGAGTTTTTGGACTCGATCCCTGGAGGACATGAACCTGATCTCCGAACATATGACGAAACACTCCAAGATAAAGATGCAACATCTTGGCAAAGAGTAATGAATATCAGAATTAGAATATATGTATTCTAATAAAATCTGGAAGCTTGTAAAACCACCAAATGGTGTAAAAGCCTTTGGGTGTAAAAAGGTCTATAATAGGAAAAGAGGGAGAGAAAGGAAGGTAGTAACTTTCAAAGCAAGGCTTGATGAAAAAGGAAACTTTTTCACTGGTAGCCATGCTTAAGTCTATCCGGATTCTTTTATCTATTTGGCAAGTGGATGTCAAGACAGCATTCCTTAATGGAAGTCTTGATGAAAGCATCCATATAAAGCAACCAGAAGGGTTCATTGCAAAGGGCTAAGAGCATCTTGTGTGCAAGCTCAATCAGTCTATGGACTGAGGCAAAGCTTCAAAGGTCTTGGAACATCCGGTTTATCAAAGTAATCCAGACCTATGGATTTATTGAGTAAACGGATAAGTCTTGTGTATACAAAAGGTGTGATGGAAACGTGGTGGTATTTCTTGTACTATACGTAGATAACATTTTTGGTAGTTGGAAACAATATCAAAATGTTGTCAGAAGTAAGGGTATGGTTGTCCAAATAATTCGATATAAAGGACTTGGGAGAATGTATATATTTTTGAGATCAAAGTAATAAGGGATCGAAAGAAAAAAATATATTTTACTTATCCCAAGCTTGATACATCAGAAAATCCTTGCTCGTTTTAAGCATGAAAAACTCCTCAAAAGGTTTCTTACCTTTTAAGCATGGAGTGTCTTTATCTAAAGAGATGTCTCCGATGACATCAAAGGAGATTGAGGACATGTAGGCAGTTCTTTATGCTTCGGCAGTTAGACAACCTAATGTATGCTATGCACAAGATCAGAAATCTGTTTTGCCAAGGGCATAGTTAGCAGATATCAAAGTAACCCTAGACAAGGACATTGGACTGCAGTAAAGCATATATTAAAGTACCTTAGAGGCGCTAGAGACTATATGCTAGCTTACAAGGCAGTTAATTTGGTCCCTGTGGGTTACACGGATTTTGACTTCCAATCGGATAGGGACAATAATAAGTCGACCTCAGGGTTTTGTGTTTACTTTAGGAGGAAAAGTCATAACTATGGAAGAGTGATAAGCATAGGTGTTTTTCTGGACTCCACCATAGAAGCTGAGTATATGGCAAGCCTCTGAGGTAGCCATAAAAGCTGAATGACTTAATTACCTCAAGATAGACTTAGATATGATTTCTAGTTTGTCCAAAGATTATTACAATTTATTGTAATAATAATGGTGCAGTAACAAACTCGAAGAAACCATGAGTCTATAAGGCAAGTAAACACAATAGAGCGCAAGTACTACCCAATACGAGAAATTGTATAACGAGGAGAAGTTGTTGTCGCCTAGATTTCATCAGATGATAACCTAAGGTCCTTAAGGCAAGAGCTTTTTGAAAGGCATGGGAATCAGATGTATGGCAGCATATATGGCAGCTTAGTCTTTTAGTATAAGTGGGAGATTGTTAGAGTGTATACTAAAAGCCTAGCTTTTGGTATAAATATTTATTATGAATAAAGAATCACATTTGGTCAAATTGTCTACATTTGTTTGTAGTTGTTCATTTAATTTATATTGTAGATAACATAGTATGTGGTGTCACATGCAGAAGATGATGTTATCAGTATAAATTATAAACAGTAGCTCACGACCAAAATGGAAAGGAACAAACCATTAGAAGGTCGTAGTGTAATTAGGTATTAGTTTATCTTGACTATATAATTACACTAGTACACTCAGTGTGTATTGAGTAGGACCATTTGAGGTCGTTTCTTTTATACTGACTTTATAAAGAAACAAAGACCTCGGTTATTATGGAAGTGTGTGCTCTTAATCCTAATATAATAACAAGCACATATATTTGATATTTATTTCTTTAATTTATCAATGGGTGAGATTTAGTTCGATGAATCAATAAGCCCGATAAGTTGGGAAATGGTATCACTTATAGTGTGTGTTGTTGATTATAGAAGGAAACTGTGTCCTAGAGATACTAGGTTGATAATGTCCTCAAGAGGAGCTTATAAGGATTGTCATGTTAAACCCTGCAGGTGGACTTAGTCTGACATGATAATAAGGCTGAGTGGTACTACTCTTGGATTTAGATATTAATTAAATGAGTTGTCAGTAACTCACTTAATTAGTGGACATTCGATATCTTAAACACAGGGAGACTAACACACTCATAATAAGAAGGAGCCCAAAAAAAGTAATTTGGGATTGGTGCGGTAGTTCAATAATAATTCTCTAGTGGAATGAATTATTATTGATAAAATTAAGTTGTGTGTTCGGGGCGAACACGGGATGCTTAATTTTATCGAGAGACCAAAACCAATTCCTCCTCTCGGTCCCTATCATAGTCTCTTAATTATAGAGTACTATACCTACCTATACCCACCTTCTTACCCATCCTATAGGGGCCGGCCAAGCTAGCTTGGAGACCAAGCTAGGGCCGGCCATGGGTATGTTCATGGGTGAATTCATATGGGCGTCCCTATTAAAATAAAAAGGAATTTTAATTTTAAAATTTTTCTTATGTGGATAATATAATTTAAAAGAGAGTTTAAAAATTTAAATCCTTCCTTTTATAAGATTCTACAAAAGATTAAGAGAAGAGTTAAAATCTCTTTCCTTATTTGTAGATTAAAAGGTTGATTTTAATTTTGGTAAAAACTTTCCTTTTAATTATATTCATGATTTAAAAGAAAGTTTAAAAATTAAAAATTCTCTTTTATTAGTTTCTACAAAAGATTAAGAAAAGATTTAATATCTTTCCTTATTTGTAGATTGAAAGGAGATTTTAATTTTTAGAGATAACTTTCCTTTTTGGAAATTATCCACATGTTTAAAAGAAAGATTTTAATTTATAAAATTTCTTTTTATTAACCAATCATGAAGGGATTAAAATTATTGGATAAATTTTTATAAATTTCTAGAAACAAATTATGAAGTTTTAATTTTTGTTTTAATTAAAACTCTCCTTGTTTTGGGGAGAAGAGTGGCCGGCCATTATAATTTGAAAAGAGAAAATTATTTTAATTAAATAAATTTTCCTTTTCAATGGAAAAAGAATTAAGGAAGTTTTTATTAAATTTTCCTTATTTGCCAAGACCAAGGATTATAAAAGAGGGGGTAGAGGAGGCTTCAAGGCTAACGACTCTATTCTATTTTTCCTCTATTTTCTCCTTGGGTGTGGCCGGCCCTTTCTTTTCTCTCCTCTCCTTTGTGTGGCCGAAACCTTCTCATGGTGGAGATAGCTTTGGTGGCCGGATCTAAGAAGGAGAAGAAGGAGAGAAAAGAAGCCTCTTTTCTAGCATCCCTTGGAGCATGGTGGTGGTGGCCGAACCTCTTCATCCTAGGAGAAGTTTTGATGGACGAAACTTGTAAGGAAGAAGAAGGTGCTTGGTGGTTCTCATCTCGGAAGATCGTTGCCCACACAACTTCCGAGGTTAGAAGAGGAATATGGTAGAAGATCATGTTGGTTGCTACTCGGAAAGCCTAGAGGTTCCACTGTACAAAAATTTTGTACAAAGGTCTGAACATTTTCCTAGCTACCATGTGTTCTTTTAAATTAAATTTTGGATCGCCTGCGGAACTTAACACGTTTGATCCAAAACTTAATCTATTTGTTCTTTTAGGTTTTGACTTGGATCTCCTGCGGAACTTAACACGTTCGACCCAAATCACCTTAAGTTATTAATTCCATTAAATATTAATTTCCATAATTGGTTCCCAGTACTGACGTGGCGAGGCACATGGCCTTCTTGGATATGGGAGCAACCACCACCGACTAGACCAAACCTTTTATAGAAATCTAATATTTAATTTCCTAAAATAACTTTAGGTTAACCGAAAAGAACAATCAAATCACAAGGAAAAATAAAACAAAAGAACACAACTTCGAAAAACATATTCGAAATACTAGAATCGTAAGCCTCTTGTATTTGGTATTATTTCATAAAATAACTAGTATGATGCGGAAAGAAAAAATACTAGTTATACCTTTTAGAAAGACCTCTTGATCTTCTACCGTATTCCTCTTCTAACCTCGGACGTTGTGTGGGCAACGATCTTCCGAGATGAGAATCCACCAAAGCACCTTCTTCTCCTTTCTTCAAGTTTCGGCCAAGCACAAAGCTTCCAAAAGATGAAGATCTTTTTCCACCAACCAAGCTCCAAGGGATACAAGCTTTCTCTCCTTCTTCTTCTTCTTCTCCAAGTAGTATCCGGCCACCACAAGAGCTCCAAGCAAATAGAGAAGGTTCGGCCACCACCAAGAGGAAGAGAGGAAGAGAGGTTGGCCGGCTACAACACCAAGGAAAAGAGGGAGAGAAATAATAGAGGTTGTTCACCATGAAGCCTTCTCTACCCCCTCTTTTATAATCCTTGGTCTTGGCAAATAAGGAAATTTAATTAAAAACTTCCTTAATTCTTTTGCCATGAAAAGGAAAAATTTATTTAATTAAAAATAATTTTCCTTTTCTTAATTTACATGGCCGGCCACACCAAAGCTACAAACAAGGAGAGTTTTAATTAATTAAAACTTCCTAATTTGTCTCCAGAAATTTATAAAATTTCTCCAATAATTTAATCCCTTCATGATTGGTTTATGAAAAGGAAATTTAATAAATTAAAATCTTTCTTTTAAACATGTGGATAAAAAGAAAGTTATCTCTAAAAATTAAAATATCTTTTAATCTACAAATAAGGAAAGATATCAAATCTTTTCTCAATCTTTTGTAGAAACTAATAAAAGAGAATTATTAATTTTTAAACTTTTCTTTTAAATCATGAACATGGTAAAAAAGGAAAGTTTTCTTAAAATTTAAAATCCTCCTTTAATCAACAAATAAGGAAAGATTTTAAATTTTAAACTCTCTTTTAAACATGTAGATGATTTACAAATAAGGAAAGTTTTTACCAAAAATTAAAACCATCCTTTTAAACTACAAATAAGGAAAGAGATTAATCTCATCTCTTAATCTTTTGTAGAAAACTATAAAAGGAAATTTTTAATTTTTTAAACTCTCTTTTAAAATCATGATATCCACATAAGAAATAATTTTAATAAAAATCCTTTTTAATATTCTAGTGGTCGGCCACCTAAGCTTGGGACCCAAGCTTTGGCCGGCCACCTACATGGCTCATCCACTTGGTCTTGGCCGGCCCTAGCTTGGGTTCCAAGCTAGCTTGGCCGGCCCCATTGGATGGGTAAGAAGGTGGGTATACGGTGGGTATAAATCTCTATATAATAGAGGCTACGATAGGGACCGAGAGGAGGAATTGGTTTTGGTCTCCCGATGAAATTAAGCATCCCGTGTTCGCCCCGAACACACAACTAAATTTCATCAATAATAATTCATTCCACTAAAGAACTATTATTGAACTACCACACCAATCCCAAATTACATTTTGGGCTCCTTCTTATTATGAGTGTGTTAGTCTCCTGTGTTTAAGATAACAATGTCCACTAATTAAGTAAGTTACCGACAACTCACTTAATTAATATCTAGCTCCAAGAGTAGTACCACTCAACTTCATCGTCATGTCGGACTAAGTCCACTGCAGGGTTTAACATGACAATCCTTATGAGCTCCTCTTGGGACATTCTCAACCTAGATCACTAGGACACAGTTTCCTTCTATAGTCAACAACACACTATAAGTGATATCATTTCCCAACTTATCGGGCTTATTGATTCATCGAACTAAATCTCACCCATTGATAAATTAAAGAAATAAATATCAAATATATGTGTTTGTTATTATATTAGGATTAAGAGCACACACTTCCATAATAATCGAGGTCTTTGTTTCTTTATAAAGTCAAGATAAAAGAAACGACCTCTAATGGTCCTACTCAATACACTCTAAGTGTACTAGTGTAATTATATAGTTAAGATAAACTAATACCTAATTACACTACGACCTTCCAATGGTTTGTTCCTTTCCATTATGGCCGTGAGCTACTGTTTATAATTTATAAGGTACTGATAACATGATCCTCTGTGTGTGACACCACACACCATGTTATCTACAATATAAATTAATTGAACAACTACATTTATCATAAATGTAGATATTTGACCAATGTGATTCTTATTTCTAGATAAATGTTTATACCAAAAGCTAGGCTTTTAGTATACACTCTAACAGATTAAGAGGTCTTTCTAAAAGGTATAACTAGTAATTTTTGTTTCCGCATCATACTAGTTATTTTTGGAAATAATACTAAATACAAGAGGCATACGATTCTAGAGTTTCGAATTTGTTTTCGATATAGTGTTCTTTTGTTTTTCTTTCCCTTGTGATTTGATTGTTCTTTTCGGTTAACCTAAAGTTATTTTAGGAAATTAAATATTAGCTTTCCATAAAAGGTTTTGTCTAGTCGGTGGTGGTTGCTCCCATATCCAAGAAGGCCATGTGCCTCGCCACGTCAGTACTGGGAACCAATTATAGAAATTAATATTTAATGGAATTAATAACTTAAGGTGATTTGGGTCGAACGTGTTAAGTTCCGCAGGAGACCCAAGTCAAAACCTAAAAGAACGAATAGATTATGTTTTGGATCAAACGTGTTAAGTTCCGCAGGCGATCCAAAATTTAATTTAAAAGAACACATGGTAGCTAGGAAAAGGTTCAGACCTTTGTACAAAATTTTTGTACAGTGGAACCTCTAGGTTTTCCGAGTAGCAACCAACACAGCCAACTAGGTTGCTCCACGTGGTGAAGTCGCGCAGGGGATAAAGTTTGGTCCCGGGCGCCCGGACCTCCGGGCGCCCGGATCCATCTCGGGCGCCCGGACCTCCTTTTTCCAGGAGCCGCTTCTCCTGCAAAACAAGGTTAGTCCGAGCAATTGCATACCCTGCAAGACAATGTTAGAATCTGATAATTCATAAGTGAAAAAGAGTTGACAGTCTTCGGACTGTCCGAGTCTGACTTCGGATTTCCTACCGGAAACCCTAGGTCGACCCGACGCCTACTGTTCCCTCTACGGGGAACACGTCCTCACCTACTCCCCTCAGGAGAGATTACCTGATGCCAGTCCGGTCCTCTAGACCGACTGGACTTTCCGCCTAGGGTTACCACCCCCTAGGACCTAGGGTTACTGCCCCCTAGGGTTTTTCTCTATCTAGGGTTACCGCCCCCTAGGACCTAAGGTTACCGCCCCTTAGGGTTTTCCTCCACCTAGGGTTACCGCCCCCTAGGACCTAAGGTTACCACCCCTTAGGGTTTTTCACCTGCCTAACCGCAGCTAGGACTTTCCTGAAACACTCATTCAAACATGTTAGATCACACACTAGCTTAACTTTGAATCCTTTGCCATTATCAAAACTAAGGTTCGATCGTCGGATGCTTCCCGCACCAATAATCTCCCCCTTTTTGATAATGGCAACCGAAATTCAATGTTAAGTAAAAGAAATTTGCTGTTATGTATAAGCACAAGACACAAGATAAGCGTGATAACAAGATAAACATAGCTCCCCCTTAATACAAGCTCCCTTTTAAAATATTTTCTTTGAATTTCTCTACTCTTTCTTTGAATTTGAATTTCTATTTTTATTTATTTTTATTTATTTCTTTGAATTGAATTTCTCTATTCTCCCCCTTTGCCATATATCAAAAATGAGCTAGTTTTGAAAAACTTAATTTTTCAAGACAGAATTTAGCAGAAAACATTTTAACTTAGGCAAAGAGCAAGGGAAAGGTAACACCTTAGAATATTTTTAACTTAGTGTGTTTTGAGGAGTTTCCAAAATTTTCACAGAAAAATTTCAAAACAAAAAATTTAACTTTAGAATTTGTCAAACAAAAAATGACAACTTCAAAGATTTTCAAACAAAATTTTCAGCTTCAGAAATTTTTTGAAAAAAATATTCAGGTTTTTAAAGAAAATTTCCAAGGAAGATTTTCAACTTAAAAATTTTCAAAGCTTTAAAAAATTTTAACTTAACGAATTTTCGAAAAAGTTTCAGCTTAAATAACTTTCTAACAAGATTAAAAAAGATTTTCAGAATAGAGGACACTGAAAGTTTAAAATTTGGAGAAAGTTTTTGAAAAAGCTGCTTTGAAATGAATTTCAAGAATACCTAAGGCAAAGGAGAAGCGATAACCTTATTTTTTAATAGCTTGTCATTTTGTTTTAGTAAGGTATCAGAGCCCTAAAGTCCAAGCATGAGTAAAGATTTGTTTTGATCAGGTATCAGATCCCTTAAGTACAGACACTCTTAAACTTATTATTTCCTTCACCAACTGTCTAACCGTTTAGTTACTAGCTGATTGCCTAGAGGGCAACAGTGTTCACTTGGTTAGTCAAGTCAAGTCAATTTATCCAGTTAGATTTGACTAAGGCTGGAAGACTTGATTTGATTCCTGTTAATCATGTATTTAACGCCCAGACTCATATTGATGCACAGAAATAAGCATTCTCGAGTCCAGGCTGTACCCTATGCATCTCACACCGTTCTATGTTTTACAAACACAATCAAGGTATGCCTAGGTGTTTGTGAGATGCTCTTGGCTGAGTCCTGGGGGAACATGACTTCTAGGGGGAAATCCTAGGCTAAATCCAACTTTTGAAAGTCTAGTAAAGTAGGGATTTTGAAAAATCAGTTTTGCCTAGAAGTTATAAACATGAAACAAAACATTAAAAGGACTGAATTGAAAGTATCTATTCTACCCAACACATTCCTATTTGTCTTCTAAGTGTACTGAACTCAAGTTCAGGTAAGGGTTTTGTAAAGATGTCAGCTAAGTTTGATTTTGACTCAACATAGTTGAGTACAATGTCACCCTTAGCTACATGATCCCTTACAAAGTGATGTTTTACTTCTATATGTTTAGTCCTTGAGTGATGAATTGGGTTTTTTGTTAGATTTATTGTACTTATGTTATCGATTGAAATTTTTGTTTTTTGATATTCAAGTTGATAGTCTTTAAGGGTATGCATCATCTATAGTAACTGAGATGTGCATTCACCTAGTGCTATATATTCAGCTTCAGTGGTAGATAAGGCAACACAGTGTTGCTTCCTACTTGACCAACTTACTAGGCAGTGCCCTAAAAATTGACAACTGCCACTTGTGCTTTTTCTATCTAGCTTGCACCCAGCATAGTCAGAGTCAGAGTAGCCGGTTAGATCAAGGGTGCAAGATCTAGGGTACCAAAGTCCTACGTTTAGGGTTCCCTTAACATACCTAAGGATTCTTTTTACTAGGGTTAAGTGAGACTCTTTTGCACAAGATTGGTATCTTGCGCACATACCTACTACAAAGATGATGTCTGGTCGACTTGCAGTTAGGTACAGTAGACTTCCTATCGCACTTCGATAGTATTTCAAGTCTACTGGTTTACCTTCTAAGTCTGAGTCAATTTTAACATTAGTAGCCATTGGTGTATTAATGATTTTTGAGTTTTCCATTCCAAATTTACTAATTAATTCCTTAGCATATTTGGTTTGATAAATATAAATTCCATCTTTGGTTTGCTTAATTTGTAACCCTAAAAAGAAATTAAGTTCACCCACTAGACTCATTTCAAATTCATTTTCCATTAGTTTGGTAAATTCTTTTACAAATTTTGAGTTGGTTGATCCAAAAATAATATTGTCAACATAAATTTGGGCTATAAAGATGTCGTTTTCAAAGGTTTTTACAAAAAGGGTTGGATCTATTTGACCTTGGTTGAACCCTTTTGATATTAGATAGTTGGATAGTCGTTCATACCAAGCTCTAGGTGCTTGTTTTAGTCCGTATAGGGCCTTTTTTAATCTGAAGACATAATTTGGATGTTCTATGTCTTCAAATCCTAGGGGTTGGCCTACGTATACTTCTTCTTTTATGAATCCGTTTAAGAATGCGGATTTTACATCCATTTGAAATAACTTGAATCCTTTGTGTGCTGCATAGGCCAACAGCATCCTGATGGATTCAAGTCTTGCTACAGGAGCATAGGTCTCATCATAGTCTAGCCCTTCTATTTGATTGAACCCTTTGGCTACTAACCTGGCTTTATTTCTTACTATTTCACCTTGATCATTTAATTTGTTTCTAAGAACCCATTTAGTGTCAATTATGGTTTTGTTAATGGGTTTAGGCACTAATTCCCATACCTGATTTCTTTCAAATTGGGCCAATTCTTCTTGCATTGCTATAGTCCAATCTGGGTCTGGTAGGGCTTCTTCTATGGTTTTGGGTTCAATTTTTGAAATTAGGGCTATTTGACTCTGGTTTCTATAGGATGACCTAGTTCTTACTCCTACAGTTGGATCACCCAAGATTTGGTCAGATGGGTGATCCGTACTTGTTCTGGTTGGTCGTATGTCATTTGAATTAGTGATTTGTTCTTGATTCAATGGGTTCAGTTGAGTTTCGTCATCTTCTCTGTTTATTGGATTAGCATTTTCTGTATCTTCAGTTTCATTTATAGTGTCTTCATCAAATTTTATATTTGTTGTTTCTTCTACTTTTAGGGTATTCTTGTTATATACTCTATATGCTCTACTAGTGGTTGAGTACCCTAAAAATATTCCTGGGGTTGTTTTTGATGTAAATTTTCCTAAGTAGTCTTTAGTGTTTAAAATAAAGACTTTACACCCAAATACTTTTAAATAGTTTAAGTTAGGAATTTTATTATAATAAATTTCATAGGGGGTTTTATTTTGAAATTTGTTAATTAAGATCCTATTTTGAATGTAGCATGCTGTACTAACTGCTTCAGCCAAGAATTGATTAGATAGATTATATTCGTTTAACATGGTTCTAGCAGCTTCTTGTAAGGTTCTGTTTTTACGTTCTACTAATCCATTTTGTTGGGGGGTTCTAGGGCAGGAGTATTCATGTTTGTACCCATTTATCTCACAAAATTCAGTGAAGTTGTGATTCTCAAATTCTCCTCCATGATCACTCCTTATCCTTTTAATTTTAATATCTTTTTCATTTTCTGTTAATTTGCAAAAATTACTAAATTTTTCAAAGGTTTCATCTTTTGTTTTTAGAAATTTTACCCAGGTGAACCTGGAGTAGTCATCAATTATAACTGAGCAATACTGGTTCTTGCTTAGTGACTTGGCTCCATGTGAATCAAATAGATCTAGGTGAAGGAGCTCAAGTAGATGAGTAGTTCTAACCGTATTGGTTGACTTGTGGGTGGACTTGGTTTGTTTTCCTTGTTGACATGCATTACAGATTGAGTTTTCAATAACTTTTAATTTGGGCAAACCTCTAACTAGTCCATTTTGACTCATTTTTGAGATGAGTCTTGTGTGCGTGTGACCGAGTCTTCTGTGCCATAACTCAGTTTCCTCTTGTTGTGTTAGAAAACACTTTATTGAGGATGATGGTAGATAGACGGTGTAGATATTATCTTTTCTAGTGCCCTTAAGTATGATTTTTGGATTATCGACATGTTTGACTATACATTTAGACTTGGTAAAATTGTCTGAATAACCATTATCGCATAGTTGCCTTATACTTAATAAATTGAAATTAAAATTTTCAACTAACAGTACTTTTCGAATAATAAAATCAGAATTAAGTTCGATATTACCTTTTCCGATTACTTTCAGTTTTTCATCGTTGCCGAATGCAACTGATCCTAGGTCCTTTAGTTTTAACTTAGTGAACTTCAACCGATCTCCAGTCATATGTCTGGAACATCCACTGTCCAACATCCATTGATCCAATTCCTACGCATAAAGTAGTTGATGGATCAAAAGACAGTTTGATTGAGGTAAGTCCCTAATTTTGCATCTTACCTAATCTGAGTTAATTCTATGGGGGTTTGTTTGGTGATTTGATGTTTAATTGAGAAATATTTAAATTAATTCAATTTTGAAAATGTTTAAGTTAATTTGATTTTGAAAATGTTTAACTTAACTTAAGTAAGATTTAAAATTTAGTTTGCCTAGTCATCTCACCCGATCTATGTTTTCAATCAGGGTATCCTATTATTCTGTGAGATGAATTAGTTCAATTTTTAGGGCTTAGTTTAACTTTATGTTAGATTCAGGTTTAGCTTTGGGTTAAACAAGTAAACATTATTTGGATAAACTTCTGGGCTATGGTGAGTCACAAGGAGCTCATTAAAGTAACCAAGCTTTTGAGATTTTCCAAATAGTCCTACCCATTGAACTTAATACTAAACCTTGGTCTAACTAGTTAGGATCTATTTAAGGGTAGCTTCGGTTAGTTCCACTTGGCCAAATGCACCAGGTCGAAGCCATATCTTCCTAGACATGCGATGCCCAAGTTTTCCCAACGTACTATCATCCAAAAACTTCACCAGTACTGTGCTTCAAGTTAAAATTTAACCCTTTTTAATCTATCCTTATTTACCCATCCAGGTAATCTACTCTTGTTTACCCATTTCGGGTAGATTAAGTTAGGTTGCCATGTCGGGCAAATAGATTTTGGAGTTGCCAGCTATTCTGGACCCTCCTTCTATTTGATTAATAATTAATTTCGAATTTTTGAATTTGAATTTTAAATTTTAATTACGAATTTTGAATTTAAGTTTTAATTACGAATTTTGAGTTTGAATTTTAAGTTTTAATTACGAATTTTGAATTTGAATTTTAAGTTTTAATTACGAATTTTGAATTTGAATTTTAAATTTTAATTATTAATTACAAATTTTGAGTTTGAATTTTAAATTTTAATTATTAATTACGAATTTTGAGTTTGAATTTTAAATTTTAATTATTAATTACGAATTTTGAGTTTGAATTTTAATTATTAATTTTAATTGTTTTTCTGCTAGCTCCCCCTGGATCATAGCCTCGATAAGGTTTATCGAGGTATAATGTATTTGATCCTTAGGAATCCAGTAATGTCCAAGTCCTACTTGATTGATCAGATTGGACTTGGCAACCCAAGCTTGGACTGATTTACTATTTGGTTTGTTTATTAAGGATAGGTAAGATTTATATTTCTTTTTATATCCTAGTCCAGTTCGATTGTAGATTGCCCTTTGAGTTCCAAGAATCAAGTCAAGATTCTTGGATCCCAAGGAAAATCGCTCTAGGGTTGTTTTCAAATCCTTGACATGACTTTTCAGATTGGAATTCTCTTCCTCAAGTTTTTGAACTTGAGTTGAGGTTCCAGTCTGAACTTGATCAGTTAAGGATTCGTTGTTAGGCGTTTCTTTAAGGAGTGTTACCTCCTTTAGAAGCGCTTTGATTCGAATCTTGGACTTAGCTACTTTATGCATTAAATAATTAATTAAACTATATAAACGACTTTTACTTACAGAGGGGTTCGGCCCTTCGGAAACGGATGCGGATCCGTGGCTTCTCTCGGACTCGGCTTCCGATTCGTCCTCACTCCCGGATCCGTTGGTGTAGTCCTGGGCTGTCAAGGCGAGAAAGTTCGTCTGTTCTATTTCTTCGTCGTCGAATTCCTCGGAAGAAGACTCGTCCCATGTTGCCTTCAATGCTTTCTTTCTTTTGGGTTTCTTTGGATCCTTCTGGTTCGGGCAATTTGCCTTGATGTGACCCTTCTGATTGCATCCGTAGCAGGTCACTTCGAATTTAACCTTCGAGCTTGGTTGGGCTTCTTTAGACTGAATGGCCTTTCTGAGATCCTTTTTGTTGAAGCCCTTCTTTTTGCAGAGCTTCTTTACTAAGTTGACTATTTCGGTTGTAAGTTCATTGTCGTCTTCTGAGTCAGGTTCTTCTTCTGACTCCGGTTCGTTTCTCCGCTTGATTTTTGACTCACGCGATCTCCCTGTTCCTGCAACCAAAGCCAACCCTTTCTCGGTCGGGCGTGCATTAGTCTGTTCATGAAGTTCAAGTTCTGCAAAAAGTTCATCTAGTTTAATGGTAGATAAGTCCTTGGAGACCTTGTAGGCATCTACCATGGATGCCCACAAGGTGTTCCTTGGAAAGGTGTTTAGAGAATACCTTATGATGTCCCGGTTGTCTACCTTCTGTCCAATTGCATGAAGACCATTGAGCAGATCTTGAATCCGGGCATGAAGTTGGGCAGCCGTTTCACCTTCCTGCAATTTGATGTTAAATAATTTATTAAAAATTAGGTCTCTTTTACTTACTTTGGTGTCGGATGTCCCTTCGTGAAGTTCAATTAGTTTCTCCCACAACTCTTTGGCACTGCTGAAGGGGCCGACGCGGTTGAGTTCTTCTTTTGATAGGCCACACTGGAGGGTGCAGGTTTCCTTGGCATTAGCTTCCACTTTCTTGATCAAAGATGCATCCCAGTCTTCGTATGGTAGTGGTTTCCCGGCGCTATCAGATGGTCGTTCGAATCCGGTTTTGACAATCATCCAGACTTCAAAGTGAGTCTGGAGATATGCCTCCATCCGACCTTTCCAGTACCCGAAGTCGTCTCCGGTGAATAGCGGAGGGCGGGCAGTACTGTAGCCTTCTTGAAGGGACATTTCAGTTTTACCTAAAGCAAAAAACAACCAAAAAAAAATTGTCCCAGGACTTGGTCCTGGCTTAGTAGTGCGGTAGGAAAAAAAATGGATCACGAGCTCGGGTGGTGTTGCACCAATTCCGAGAAAAACCGATTCGAGGGAAAAAAGAATTAGAATATAGCTATGAGGCTAAATTCTAATCGACTCCAAAAAAAAAAAACCATGAAAAAATATTTTGAATGGTGGTTGCACCGATTCAAAATGACCCCGCTCTGATACCAATTGATGGATCGAAAGCGCTAGAGGGGGGGTGAATAATGCTCGTGGCTATTTTGTTTTTCGAAATCGTAAAGGCTTGTTCAGAAATAACGCAGCGGAAAAGTAAATAAAGTGGACACGAAGGATTTACTTCGTTCGGAGCTTGTGACGACTCCTACTCGAAGGCCCGCGATCCTTGATCGCTTCCGGTGGGCAACAACTATAATTCGTAAAAGCTATTACACGCTAAGTACAATTTAAGCAGAAAAAAATATTGTACCGAAAATAAAAAGAATAAAGCTGAAGCTCCGAATTGTCGTTGCAGCACTTCTGAGTCGAGACGTTAGCAGCTTGTCGCACGGAGAATGCTTAGTAGATCGTTTTGAAGATGGTTTTAAAGCTACACCTCAACCCTCCTTTTATATGAGGTTCCGGGCGCCTGGGGCCTTTCCGGGCGCCTGGAGTGTGACGTGGCCAGCCAACTAGGTTGCTCCACGTGGTGAAGTCGCGCAGGGGATAAAGTTTGGTCCCGGGCGCTCGGACCTGTTCCGGGCGCCCGGATCCATCCCGGGCGCCCGGACCTCCTTTTTCCAGGAGCCGCTTCTGCTGCAAAACAAGGTTAGTCCGAGCAATTGCATACCCTGCAAGAAAATGTTAGAATCTGATAATTCATAAGTGAAAAAGAGCTGACAGTCTTCGGACTGTCCGAGTCTGACTTCGGATTTCCTACCGGAAACCCTAGGTCGACCCGACGCCTACTGTTCCCTCTACCGGAAAGTGGGTTTATTAAAATTTTTATTAAATTTTATCGACGGAATCATTATTCTATCAGTAATTTCCAATGGAAATCACCATTCCGTCGGAAAATATCAAACTTGCACAGTAAAATTTTAATACAATACAGACTAAATTGCCTATTCAGTCGGTAAAATTACCTACTGAATTACTTATTCAGTTGGTAAATGTCAACTGAATTGCCTATTCAGTTAGTAAATACTGACTGAATCTATAATTCAGCTGGTATTTTACAAACGAAATATCCTATTTAGTTAGTATTTATCGACTGAATAAGCAATTCAGTCTATATTTACTAATTGAATAGGCAAATCAATCAGTATTTACTGACTGAATCAGTAATTTAGTCAATAATTTTACTGATTGAATTTCAATCAGTCGATAAATTCTGTTACCTCGTCATTTGTGTTCTGATGGAATAATTGTTCTGTTGTTAAAATTTACCAACGAAAATATAAATTTCATTGGTGAATACCAACTGAATATCATTTCCGTCCCAAATGTCGACAGAATTATGATGGAAAATTCATTCATAATTCGCTGTTATTTTTGTAGTATAGGGGGACACAACTGATGATAATTGAATTTGATTGGGGATGATGTTGCAGGAACCAAAGCAATTTGATTTAGAGTTTCATGCTCTGTTCCGAATCGCCAACTTCTCAACTGGAAATTGAATCTTTGATTTGTTTGAGTTATGGAAGTAGTTTGAATAATTAGAGGAGAGGGATGAATATTGTACAAATAATAAAATTTTGATTTCTCTTCATAACGGCTTAGCAAGGATAGACATATCAATTAAATAAATCAAACATAGAAAACACAGGATGAAGGTATTTACTATTGGACCCTGTGGGTGTTTTGATGTGATCAACCAAGTTGGTTAGGTCCTGTATTTTGTCTTATCCCTGTGTCTGAGTGTGCAGGAGCTTAGGAGCACAGGAAGTCAAGCGGAAGACGCAGCTAGCGAGAAGGGCAGCACGGGAAGGGAGCTGACGGGCTCGGTGCGTCCGAAGGACGAGAAAGCTGCGAAAGAGTACTCCGGTGGAGCGAGAAGAACGTGCGCGACGTTCGAGGGACGAGAAGCCAAACGGAAGCCTGCTCGAGGAAGGCCAGAAATTAGGTTCGGGTGAGCCTATTTCGGTTGGCCGGAATCACCCAAAAGACCGGAACTACGGAAGACGTCGGAAGACAAAGCAAAGAAGCAAAGGAGCTGAAAAGCAGCTCAAGGCGCCTTCATCATGCTTGAAGGCGCCTTTAACTTGAAGGCGCCTTCAAGGCCTGCTCAAGGCGCCTTGAGTCTGGTCAAATCGACCGTTTGGCTTCGGATAGAGTTCTATCCGAACACCTGCTTGGAGGCGCCTTAGACCATTGTTGGAGGCACCTTGGAGCTTCGGGATAGACTTTCCAGGGGCTATAAAAGGACCCCTGGACCTAAGAATTCATCATTCATTCAAGCAATCAATACTGTAAGCAATTCCTAGCAACTAAGTGAGCGTTCTAAGTGTAAAAAGGCTTCTCCGCCTACAGTAAAGGAGATTTTGCTAGTGGAGCTTTTCATCACCCTGGATTAACAACCTCCTTGGTTGTAACCAGGTTAAATCTCGGTCTCCCGTTTTATTTCTATTTTTAATTTTATATAGTTGCTAGTTATTTTTATTGCTGATTTTATTTCTGAGTTAAAATCCGAGGAGGGTATAGTTTATTCTTGATTTCAGAAGCAATTCACCCCCCTCTTGCCGACCTCCGCTGCACCCACAATTGGTATCAGAGCCTGATCGCCTCAGAAGGACTAACCGCCAACTGAAGCACTACGATCAAGATGATGGCCGGAGCGAATATTGATCCCCCAAAATTCGACGGAAACTTCGCGACGTGGAAACACCGGATGGAGGTATATCTTAACACAGATTTAAATATTTTATTAATAATGAAATTTGGCTATGAAGCACCAAAGACAACGAATGGAGAAGAACTCGAGATGCACCTCTGGACCAATAACCAACGTGACGAGTCTATGGCAAACGCTCGGGCTGAATTTCATCTTCCAAGCATACTACCAGATGAAGATCTCGTTAAAGTTGGCGACTACCGAAGTGCAAAAGAACTTTGGGAAAAGTTCTTAAGACTCCACGAAGACCAAATTGAAGTTGAATCCGACTCCTCGATGGACACTGACCCGACGTCAGAAGAGTCCAAAACCGAGGTAAGTGCCGAGACAGAACCAGTAACCAAACTCCAACTGGAAGACCTAGAATGCTCATCACAATTGAGCATCGATGAAGGGGGAGAAACATCAGAAGATGAAAACAACGTAACAGGGGGAGAATCAACCGCTGACAAGGTAAGTCAGGTATGGTCTCCACCTCTTGGCAAATTAATTGATTCAATTGAAATATTGTCGAAAGGTTTTCGTAAATTACAAATTATTTCGTCGAAAGAATATTTTGAATTAAAAACTGAAAAACTATTAAAGAATATTGAGTTAAAAGACACAATTTGTCAATTAAGAGATTTTGACAAACTAACAATAGAAAATGTATAATTTTCTGCATGCTCAATATTTTTTGCTATAATTATAAAAAAATGTGAATTGAGAAATTATAAGAAGTTAAAATGGAAATTTAAAAATCATAATATTTGATCTAAGTTGAAATATTAGACTTAGCGTTTTCAGAGAAGAAAATTAAATAGTAAAATTTCTTTATGAAGGCTTTGTCAAGGAAGTGATTGTTGCTCCAATAACCAAGAAGGCCTAGTGCCTCGCCACGACCTGGAAGCTAAAATATTGAAAGAAAATGTTTAATTAACTTTCTGAAAAAGCATTAAAAACAAGAATTAAATAATGCTTTGAAAGTTTATCAAACATTTTTTTTAAACTATTCTTGAAAATTCTAACTTAGAATTTTTTTTGTAAAATTCTAAAAATTCATTTTTTTGCTTAGAATTTTTTTTTAAAATTCAATTTAAACTTAGAATTTTTTTTCTAAAAATTCATTTTTGCTTAGAAAATTTTTTAAAATTCAGTTTAAACTTAGAAATTTTTGCTCAGAATTTGTTTTACCTTAATAATTTGCTTAATATTCTCTTATTGGTACTCCATTTTTGCTGTGATCAAAGGGGGAGAGAAAGGTACAGAAAGGTACAAGTTTAGGGGGAGTACGAAAATTATAATTTTTTTTCTAAACTGTGTTACAATTTTAATTATTGCAAATTTATGCTTAAGTATGTTAGTTTAGTAATTTCCTTTAAAATTACTATTTATGTCTATTTACCCTAACTTGAACTTGGGTTGATGCACATCAAAAAGGGGGAGATTGTTGGACCCCGTGGGTGTTTTGATGTGATAAACCAAGTTGGTTAGGTCCTGCATTTTGTCTGATCCCTGTGTCTGAGTGTGCAGGAGCTTAGGAGCACAGGAAGTCGAGCGGAAGACGCAGCTAGCGAGAAGGACGGCACGGGAAGGGAGCCGACGTGTTCGGTGCATCCGAAGGACGAGAAAGCTGCGGAAGAGTACTCCGGTGGAGCGAGAAGAACGTGGAAGACGTCGGAAGACGAAGCAAAGAAGCAAAGGAGCTGAAAAGGCAGCTCAAGGCACCTTCATCATGCTTGAAGGCGCCTTCAACTTGAAGGTGCCTTCAAGGCCTGCTCAAGGCGCCTTGAGTCTGGTCAAATCAACCGTTTGGCTTCGGATAGAGTTCTATCCGAACACCTGCTTGGAGGCACCTTAGACCATTGTTGGAGGCACCTTGGAGCTTCGGGATAGACTTTCCAGGGGCTATAAAAGGACCCCTGGACCTAGGAATTCATCATTCATTCAAGCAATCAATACTGTAAGCAATTCCTAGCAACTAAGTGAGCGTTCTAAGTGTAAAAAGGCTTCTCCGCCTACAGTAAAGGAGATTCTGCTAGTGGAGCTTTTCATCGCCCTAGATTAACAACCTCCTTGGTTGTAACCAGGTTAAATCTCGGTCTCCCGTTTTATTTCTGTTTTTAATTTTATATAGTTGCTAGTTATTTTTATTGCTGATTTTATTTCTGAGTTAAAATCCGAGGAGGGTATAGTTTATTCTTGATTTCAGAAGCAATTCACCCCCCTCTTGCCGGCCTCCGCTGCACCCACTTTTACTTGGTTCACAATTCCAGGGTGTTTAGGGTTTAGGGTTTAGGGTGTTACGTCCAAGTCTTTATGCATAAGAAGCGTATGCGCACTATCCTTCCCTTCATTAAAGTGCGGGAGGATGACAAATCTCTTACAATAAGTGAATGCAATAAAAGAGAGATAGAATAAAGACTTTGAATATAATCAGGGCTCTAAACATAGTTGTGTGTTGTTCTTTGAATAGAGCTCCTTGCTACCTTTTATAGTCTATGGTCGAGTTGCTAACATGACATGTTTGATTAGGGTGGCTATAAACAAGTCGAGCCGAGCTTTGGGGTGTTCAAGCTTATTTGATAAAGTAATTAAGCTAAACCGAATCGAGCTTAAAATGAACCAAGCCTTTGAAATGATTGTTCAAGCTTGACTTGATTTATTTTTTATAAGTTTGAGCTTGTTTGAAACTTGACTTGAGTTTGGTTTGTTTAGATGTTATTGAGCTCTCAATTCAAGCTTGGTTCATTTAGATGTTATCAGCTCTCAATTCAAGCTTGTTTGATTGTTTGAAACTTTTAATTACTTGTTTGAATAATTATTAAGCTTCATAATTCAAATTTATCTGTTTATTTTATTTTATTTATTTAGCATGTTGATATGAGTTTTATTAATGAACATGGTTCATCAACATTGTTCACGAACGTTGTTCACAAACATTAATGAGCTGAACACATATGTGTTCAAGCTTGTTTGTTTAGTTTAACGAGTTGTTCAAACTTTTATCTCATGTATATTGAACAAATATAAACAAGCTCTTACCAAGCCGAACACCAAGCTTGTTCACGAACATTTTGTTGGGGTTGCAAGGTTGCAAACATAGTCCTACATTGAAAACACATGGAAAGATCATGAGTTTATAAGAAAAGATATCTCCATTGGTATGAGGCCTTTTGGGTAGAGCCTAAGAGCAAAACTATGAGGGCTTAGGTCTAAAGTGGACAATATCATACCATTGTGGAGATATCTAAATTCTTTTAGTCCTAACATGTTTGGTTCATTTACAACCCCTATGTTCAATCGATCAAAAGGGATATTCAATCAACTGAAAATCGATGACATGGCAGATAGAGCTCATCCACTCGACGGTCCTCACTCATCCATTTGCTAATGTGACAACTTTTCGGTCGACCTAATAACTTACTGGTGGGCCAAAGACCTAGTCACTATAGATAACTCTTTGGATCTACTTCCACTTGTCCTTCGGTTGCTCGATCTTGATCTTTGGTCGCTCGATCCCGCTTAAATTGAATCCCCGCTGTCGAATCATCTTCCACGTAGCTCACGGTCGCTTGATCCCAATTTTGATCAACCAATCCAATCTCTAATGATAATGAGTTTTATAGATAGACATTATCTTGTTTATTGGTCGATCAAATTGCTAGTCCAGTCGATGAAAAATCCTTTTCCGATTGCCCGAACTTCCTGACTCAACCGACGATGCCTGAGTCCACCTAGAGTTGAGTCTACTATCATCCAATTACAATTCACTCAACTTTTTTCTCACCAGCTTACCCTTGTACATACTTCCTCACCGGCTTCGCATGTCTCGGATGCTGGAGTACTCTTTCATAGTTTTTAGTTCCTCAGATGCATTGAGCCCATCTTTCACGCTCACTTGTATCTTCTGCCAAGGTCTCGCCATCTCAAATGTTCCTCATCCTTTCTAGTCTCTCGGGTGTCTCATTCCACTTTTCATTATACTCCAATGAATTCTAAGTCATAGGATACCTATGTGTTCTTCTAAGTCCTGTATACTTAAATACATATAAAAAATTATAAGATATAATTTAAACTTTTTGATAACACATCAAACATGCGTGGTTCAACCACTTAGGATTCTAATGTGATTATCCAAATGTGGTTCCCTCAGGACGGTCTAGTGACTAGCACATGAGGTGTTGCCATCATGAGGTCTGAGATTTGAATCTCAGCAAAATCGAGATAAATGTCTTCTTTATGTGTTAGTCACTATTCCAAAAACTAGTAGTCACTCGTGATTTACCTCTTTCGTATTAGTCCTGAGAAGAGTTGACGGGGACATTGAGGACGAACGTATTCACTTTTTGTCATCGTGATTATCTAAATGTGGCCTTTTGCCATCGTGATTATCTAAATGTGTGACCACGATAAAAAATGGCTTATATATATATATATAAATTTAGTAAAGTGTGAGCTTAGGGTTTAAACATTGATTACTCCTTCGCCTTCTATTCCACTGCATTTTTTATCAGCAAACTGAAGGCTTGTTGCAACCCCCAATCCTCACAAGATTCATGATCAGAACAGACGGCGGGACTTGCATTTATGGCAATCCACGATAAAAAAAAAGTAGTCCACTCATCTTCAATCATTGCGCAATGCTATTAAGATGCTTTCCATTTCATTATGTAAACTAAAAACTCAGCATGCATAATTGAAAAGGATTAAAAATGAGATAGAGAATCAATTAGTTATTTCTTGCTCAATAGTAGAAGATTAAAAAAAATTACGGATGAAAATGCAAAATTAAAGGAATAAGGTAGAAACTCATTAAATATATTATAAAAATCTTATGTTGTTTCAAATAATTTGAATTTATTCCTAAAGAAATAAAGAACAAAAGTTTCTCCTTCTGACATTCTTTCCCTTGCCTCAGGTGATGGTACATCAAAAAGGCAGGCGCCTTTTAAATTTATCAGTTATTTAAGAATTTAATCTCAATTTTAATAAATTAATAAATAAATCTTTTGTTAATGATCAACCTAAAATTACTAGATTGATGCATGGATCTTTCATTATAGGCGCTTTTAAATTTATTTTGATAGTTAATCAAAAAATTTTATGGGACTAGAGTAGTTCATTCCTAAAATTAGTCGGCATAAATTGAATATTTGATGTCAATTAAAAAAAAATTAGAAGAGAATACTTAGAGTTTAGAGGATGAAGATATAATTTTAAAAATTTAAGGGTTAAATTAAAAAATATTAAAATATTTGATCTTATAAAAGTATTTGATAAATGTAATAAATTCCATTCAAGAAATATTCTAAAAATAATCCAACAAAAATGAAGAGATTTTTGAATATTTAATTGATTTGATATGCATGTGTGAAATCTAATCTAAAGATTATGTTCAAAATTTATATTAAAATTATGGTTCTATGAAAATATTCATATCTACACTTGTAGTTAAAATTTCGTGATTTTTCCGTAATTAAATTATTTTTTAATAATTTTCTAAAGAAAATCATGATTTTTGAAATTAGAGGTTTAATTCTCAAAAATGAAAATAAATTTTTCTTGAATTTTTTTTTTGAAAGGACTGAAAGTTTACTGCATGTAATAAAAATTTCAGATTTTTTGGACAGAGGAAATTTTTAATAATTTTCTAAAGAAATTCATATTTATTGAACATATAAAATAATTTTCGTCGAAAAAATTTTCTGTCATAAAAACTATTGTTTTCTATCCTTGAATAATATTTCGATTTTTTCATCCTCTATGAATACTTCTTACAAAATTTTCAAGTAAGGTAGGAAAAATATAACTTTTTTTTTTTTATAAACCAGAAGTCCGGTTAAAAAAATATATAACTTATTTTTGATATTATAAAAGAAAAAAATAATAAATTCAATTAGCCTTGATTAGCCCTGGATGATCGATTCGGTCTCACAAATTTTTTTTATCAATTACTAGGATAAATTGAAAAGTGCTTATATTGAGCAACAAAGAAATTAAGTATCTTTTGATTACATGTTCCATTTGGAGTTGATATTATCAAAGGAAGATAAATGATTAAGTTAGAAGAAGAAGTTTAATGTTTGTATTAGTTTACTATTTGAGTTTAACATTTTAATGCATTTATATAAATGTTTACCCCTAACTTAAAATTATATAAGCACACATCCAAAAAAATGGAAGATTATTAGAACCCTATGTGGTTAAGTCATAGTTTGGATGTGCTATCAATTAATGTTAAGTTAGATTTTATTGTATTTGAGATGTGTATTTAAGTATGTAGGGACTTAGGATAACACACAGGTACTTGATGACTCATAATTTGTTGATATTGGTTGCTATTCGGAATACCGTTCTAGTTCCCTTGTACAAAAATTTGTACAAGCATAGAACTATCCTAGCTACTCATGTGCTTTACTGAAGTTAAATTTGGATTGCAAACGATACTTAATATTATTAATCCAAATTGTCCTTTAGAAGTTAAACTTGGATTAGAAACGATACTTAATATTTTACTCCAAGTTGACCGATGTGATCTTCCTAAGTTAAACCATATTACAAAAGTTAATTAAATATCTATTTCAAAGATCGGCTTCCAGGTTAAACATAGCGAGACACTAGACCTTCTTGGGTATGGGATCATCCACCACTTCCTAGACAAAGCCTTTCAAAGAAATCAAATATTTAACTTCTTACAGTAAACTAGGTTTAACTACAGATACCTCAATAGAAGCACAAGATCGAAACGTAAAATCGAAACACTAAATCGATAGCAGGAAATCAAAACATAAAATCGCTAGCCTCTTGTGTCGGTATTTCAGAATCCATGCAAAGAAAACTTACTAATTAATTCGAAGCGAAAACCATTAATTAGTTATACCTTTCTTTATAGCTAAAGACCTCTTGATCTTCTGTTGTATTCCTCTCCTCCTCTTGGACGTTGTGTGGGCAACGATCTACCAAGATAGAATCCACCCGAACCACTTCTTCTCCTCCAAGACTCTCGAGCCACCAAGGGATGTCAAAATAGGAAACTCCTCTTTTTCTTCTCCTCCAAGTAGCCGGCCACCAAGGAGATGGAACTTCTTTGATGTGTTGTCGGCCTTGAGAGAAAGAAAACAAGGAGAAAGGAGAGAAGCAAGGGCCGACCACTAAAGGAAAAGAAGAGGAGCCGGCCACAAGAGAGAGTTTCGGCCACAAGGAAAAATAGAAGAGGAGGCAAGGCTAGGTTAGTTTCATAAGGCACCCTCTACCTCTCTTTTATAATCCTTGGTCTTGGCAAAAAAGGAAATTTTAATAACAATTAAAATCTCTCTTTTTTAAATTTACTATTGTACATGCCAATAAAAGAAAGTTTTAAAATTAATCTTTCTCTTTTAAAACATGTAGACAACTACAAAAAAGGAAAGATTAATTAAAACTTCTCTTTTAAAAAACATGGTTACAAAAAAGGAAAGTTTTATCAAAAATTAAAATACCTCTTTTAAATATTATAGATAACTACAAATAAGGAAAGATTTTAACAAAATTAAAATCTCTATTTAATCTTTTGTAGATAGCTATAAAAGGAAAGATTTTAAAATTTAAAACTCACTTTTAAAATCATGAGGATGGCTATAAAAGGAAAGATTTTAACAAAAATAAAATCTTTCTTTTATTTCTTTAGTGGACGCTAAAAAATGAAAGTTAAAATCTTTCTTTTAACCATTGTAGATAACTACAAAAAGAAAAAATTTTAATAAAATTTTGTTTTAAAACAAAACTTCCTTTTCTTCCACTAGTGGCCGGCCACATCTTGAACACCAAGATATGCTTGGGCCGGCCACCTCTTGGACTCCAAACAATGCTTGGCCGACCCCCTTGCTTCAAGCAAGGATGTGTCCAACCCATTACTTGGGTAAGAAGTGGACTTTGTGGATACAAGGCTTAATAGAGGCTACAACAAGGACCGAGATGAGGAATTGGTTTTGGTCTCCTGATGAGCTTGAGCTTCCTGTGTTCGCCCCGAACACCCAACTCAAGTTTATCGATAATAACTCATACCACTAAAGAGTTATTATTGAACTACCGCACCAATCCCATATTACATTATGGGCCCCTTCTTATTATGAGTCCGTTAATCTCCCTATGTTTAAGATATCGAATGCCCATTAATCAAATGAGTTACTGTCACTCACTTAATTAACATCTAGCTCCAAGAGTAGTACCACTCAACTTCATTGTCATGCCGGACTAAATCCACCTACAAGGTTTGCATGATAATCCTTATGAGCTCCTCAAGCGGGTATCATCAACCTAGATTACTAGGACACAGTTTCCTTCTATAATCAACAACACACCACATAAATAATATTATTTCCCAACTTATCGGGTCTCTTGATTCAACGAGCTAAATCTCATCCATTGATAAATTAAAGAAATAAATACTAAGTATATGTGTTTTTTATTATATCGGGATTAAGAGCACACACTTCCATAATAACAGAGGTCCTATTCTTTTATGCAATCAGTATAAAAGAATAACCTTAAATGGTCCTGCTCAATACACTCATAGTGTACTAGTGTAATTTTATAGTCAAGATAAACTAATACCAAATTACACTACAACCATTCCAATGGTTTGTCCTAATCCATCTTGGTTGTGAACTACTATTTATAATTTATAAGGAACTGATAACATGATCTTCTGTGTGACACCGCACACCATGTTATCTACAATATAAATTAAATGGAAAACTACATTTAACATAAATGCAGACATTTGACCAATGTGATTCTTATTTAAAATAAATGTCCATACAAAAGCTAGACTTTTAGTATACATCATAACAGTTGAGCGATCGAGAAGGATGACACAAGAAGAGAGCTGATAGAATTAGTGCACCTGAGAAACGAGAAGCTGGAGAATAGCACTCCAGAATCTGAGTCACACGAAGCTGGGAGGGAGCATGCACAAGGTAAGCTCTAGAGATGAGAGGTCCTTCTACAAAGAAGACACTAAGAACATGTCATTAGTGTAGGATAAAAATTAAGCATTTTAAGGTCGAGATCAAGATAGTGGTTTAACTATCAAACCTAGATCATGCATTGATGTTTGTGCTAACTCTATTTTGCATGGCTAACTTGGTTTTGCATGAACTTCAGTTCAATCAATTGACAGGTTGGTTCAGTCTATCAACGGTTTGAGAGACTGAACAACAGGTTTAGTGGACTGTATACTGACATGACACAATGGATCTAAATTGATCTAGAAAGCTAACATGGCAATTGATGTAGGATGTGATATGGTTTGGATAAGCTTTAAGATGTTGATGTGGCACATGTAAGAATCAGTGTGATGATGTGGCAACTGAGGTGTCACAAATAAAGTTTTAGAAGATCTTATGTGGACAACAATAGACTTTGAAATGTTGACTAGCGACTACTCAATCAAAGATAAGTTCTAAAGTATTGACATGTCTGATGATGTGGGTGAAGATATATGTGTGAGGATGTGGATAGGTCAGAAGATAAGCTATGAACTGTTGATGAGGATAGGCTCGATCGACCAAACATATGAATCAGGAGACTAAAAAAGTGGATCTAGATAAAGTTGACCGAGCATCTATTATAAAAAGGGCATTGATCAGAGGCTTCGACTATTAGACGTTGAGGAGATGAAGGGGTGTTGTTTCCCCTTCATCTCCCTCCTTGCTGCATAACGTCAAGGAGACGAAGGGGCATCTTTTCCCCTTCGTCTTCCTTAACCTTCTTATGAAAGGTGCGTCCAAACAAGCAAAAAAAAACGACAGAGGTGATCAGAGAAAGGGGTAAGCAAAACGTTGAGGAGATCGTGTGTGAGCGAACTAGAACGTCCTGGGCTTTGGGATTTGGCTCATGAACCTTGAAGCGCTTTCCGGTTACCCGTGATCGTGCTTCCGACAGCACCAACATCTTCGCTGATTGTTTCTGCGATTTCTTCGGGAGATCACTGTGAGTGGTTACCGCTTTGATTTCATTTTTGTTTCATGCTCTCAAAGATACAACAATGGTATCAGTGCAAGTTTTGAAAGTATGTAAATCCTGCGGCTGAGAAATCACGATCGATCATAGAGAAATCGCGAAGTTGTGATTTCTGGGATCTCTGCCAGATCTCGTTTCTGCGATTTCCACCCGGAATCAAGTAGTGGAGTGCCAACGACCGTGTTTTAATTCTGGTGAAAATCGGCGTGAGAAAGCCTCGTGTTGTCTTTCGCTGCGAAGAAGATGAACAGTGAGTCAATCGATTCAATTGAATCTCAATCGATTCAAAAAACACGAACAGTGCACTGAATTGATTCATGAATCGATTGAAGAGAAAAAAAAGGATGAACAGTGTTATTCTAACAAAGCACAGTGCATCTAAATTTTTTTTCTTCACGTGTATAAATCGCTTGCATATTTAAAGTTTAATTAAATATATTTATTAATTAATTAAATGCATATAGAAATGTATTTTTAATTAATAAATAGATATTTAATTAATTTATGATTCAATTTATTGAAAATCGAACCAGACCAACTTGTCCAATCAAACCCAGGTCTGGTTTAAATTATTAATTGATTTCAGTAGACCAGTTTAATTCAATAATACCTAGATCTGGTTCAAATTATTTGTTGATTTAGCCAGTTCAGTTTATTATTGAATTAATTGGGGTGATCTTGATTATAGAAGTTGGGTTGATCAAATATGACCAGATTAATTCTGTTGTGTCAGATTTGATCAAAAAGATTAGATTTGTTCTAATGGGTCAGACTTAATCCAATGAGCAATTGGGTGAATCAAACGAACATAAGTTTGATCAATAAGTCTGAGATTGACTCAAATGGGCTTAAACAATAACAGAACATAGGTGAGAAATCCTTGTCCAATTATATTAGTTCTAATGAGGACAATAGACTAAGCTTAAGATCTGGACTCCTGATTGACCGGTCCAATGGGTCAGTCGACTTAAACTCCTGAAAATCAAGAAGATTTGGATTTCTTGATTTATAATGATCATTTTATGCCTGTATAAATTGAATTAAACTGGTTTTGTACTGGTTAGTTGATTTTGTACTGACTTATTTAAATTCAATTTTTCAAATGGCACGAACTATTACCACATTGACTCGTCACGAAGTGCGGCGAAACCAGCTCCAAGAGGAGATTTAGGAGATAGAGTATAAGTCTGCTTATGGAGTCGACAGACATGTTAGACGGCTTGATAGACTATTTTGGAAACTTGAGCAAGAAGAGTTTCCAGTCCTGGACAGTTATAGGATCTGGGCATTGATACATTCATTACCAGAGTATCCTAGGGTAATAGCAGACTATGTATGGGGACGTTATGAAGGACACGTAATATATTCAGAACTGTGTGGGGAACTGGTTCACCATATGGGTGAAGAAGAGCCTGAAGAGTTTGAAGAGGACCAGGAAATATTCAAGGAAGATCTAGAAATGGATCCGATAGAGAATCCTGAAGCTGCCCCATCTGAGATTATCCCAAATGAGTCCAGGTTAATAGGGATAATGTTGGCTGCTACACTAGTATTTGTCCTAGTGGGAGCAGTATTGACCTATCTAGTTTATTAGTGTTCTGTTTACTGTCGTTATATACGAACAGTGTTAGCTCATTTAGTTTTTGAGTCATGTAATAATTTCTATCATTATGTACGAATAGAATTATATAATGAAAAGTTATGTTATATGTTAACAAACTTGGAAATGATTAGTTCATTTCATGATATGATTAGTTCATATATATATATGATTCGTTCATTAGATGGGATATGTGTAATATGATTGATCAATGTTGATTAGATTAGAACATACAAATGATGAGTGGAAACAATATTATCACTTGATTTTGTAAACTAATTCTAATTTACACTGAGTCAATAATTAATTGCACATATATGAATTACACTGAAATAATAAATAATGTGTTTATTTATGTAGATTATGACAATTAAAAACATCATAGCTGAACTCAATAAGGGTGAGAATTATATGGGGATAACTACAAAATCTGACACCTTAAGATACAATATGTTCTTGAGGAACAAATCATGGAAGAACCAGCTGATGGTTTTACAGCACAGCACAGACATGACCTTGATGCCTATAAGGCATGAAAAAGGAAAGACTCCATTGCTAAGGGTATATTGATTAGTTCAATGGTGGATGACCTGGTATTTGAGTATGAGCCATTACCATCGGCTCATGCTGTCTGGGTAGCTCTTAAAGAAAAGTACAGTGGAGTAAGTCTTAGTAAGCTCCGTCAGCTAACAATTAAGTTTGATAGCTGTAAAAAATACTCGAATGTTACCATGGCCCAACATCTCAGGGAGATGGGTAACATGATTCGAGAGCTTAAGACTGCTGGTCATGCATTGACCGATGAATAATAGGTTCAAGCAGTTATCCGTTCCTTTCCTGATTCTTGGGAAACGATGAAACAGAATCTGACCCACAGTGAGAGTATCAAGACTTTCACCGATGTCTCACGCTATGTTGAACTTAAGGCGGAGAGGATTGAATCCGCAAGGATTTCTGGTCAATATTTTGTAGCTGAAGGTTCTGGTTCCAAGAATAAGAAAAGATGGTTTAAGAAAGGAAAGGGAAAATGAAAGGAGGCTAGTGCTATTACTGTTAAAAACCAAATCAAAAAGAAAGGAAAGAGATATGGATAAAGACCTATGACCAAGTTGTTAGAGTATATACTAAAAGCCTAACTTTTTTTATAAATATTTATTAAGAAATAATAATCACATTGGTCAAATGTCTACATTTATATGCTAAGTGTAGTTATTCAATTAATTTATATTGTAGATAACATGGTGTGTGGTGTCACACACAGAAGATCATGTTATCAATTCCTTATAAATTATAAACAATAGCTTATGACTACGATGGAAAGGAACAAACCATTGGAATAGTCATAGTGTAATTTGGTATTAGTTTATCTTAACTATAAAATTACACTAGTACACTCAGAGTGTATTGAGCTGGACCATTTAAGGTAAGTTCTTTTTATACTGACTACATAAAAAAACAATACCTTTGTTATTATGGAAGTGTGTGCTCTTAACCCTGATATAATAACAAGCACATATATCTAATATTTATTTCTTTGACTTATCATAGGGTGCGATTTAGTTCGATAAATCAATAGGCCCGATAAGTTGGGAAATGATATTATTTATAGTGTGTGTTGTTGATTATAGAAGGAAACTGTGTCCTAGTAATCTAGGTTGATGATGTCCCCAAGAGGAGCTCATAAAGATTGTCATGTAAACCCTGCAGGTGGACTTAGTCCGACATGACGATAAGGTTGAGTGGTACTACTCTTGGAGCTAGATATTAATTAAGTGAGTTGTCAGTAACTCATTTAATTAGTGGTCATTCTATATCTTACACACAGGGAGACTAACACACTCATGATAAGAAGGAGCCCAAAATGTAATTTGAAATTGGCGCGGTAGTTCAATAATAATTCTTTAGTGGTATGAATTATTATTGATGAAATTAAGTTGGATGTTCGGGCCGAACACGGGAAGCTTAATTTCATCAGGAGACCAAAACCAATTGCTCCTCTCGGTCCCTATCGTAACCTCTTATTTATAAAATATTATACACACCCATACCCACCTTCTTACCCACCTTAAGGTGGCCGACCAAGCCTAGCTTGGAGCCCAAGCTAGGGTCGGCCAAACCAAGGTGAGTTGGTTTCATTAGGTGGTCGGCCCTAGCTTGAACCCAAGCTTGGTGTGGCCGGCCACATTAAAATTAAAGGAATTTTATTTTTAAAATCTTTTCTTATGTGGAAGCTATGGTTTTAAAAGAGAGTTTAAAATTTAAATCTTTCCTTTTATAGTTTTCTATAAAAGATTAAGTGAAAGGTTTAATATCTTTCCTTATTTGTAGTTAAAAGGAAGATTTTAATTTTTGATAAAACTTTCCTTTTTTGTAACCATCCTCATGATTTAAAAGAGAGTTTTAAAATTAAATCTTTCCTTTTATAGTTTCTACAAAAGATTAAGAAAAGATTTGATATCTTTCCTTATTTGTAGATTGAAAGGAAGATTTTAATTTTAGAGAAAACTTTTCTTTTTGTAAATCATCCACATGTTTTAATAGAGAGATTTTAATTTATAAAAGTTCCCTTTTATGACCAACCATGAAGGGAATTTTTAAAAGAGAAATTTTTATTTAAAAATTTCCGGAAACAAATTAGGAAGTTTTAATTTTGTGTTTAAAACTTTCCTTGTTTGGAGGGATTAAGATGGCCGGCCATATATAGTTTGAAAGGGGATTTTTATTAAATTTTCCTTTCATTGGCAAAGAGAATAAGGAAGTTTTGATAAAACTTTCCTTATTTGCCAAGACCAAGGAATATAAAAGAGAGGGTAGAGGTGTCTCACCTCATAACAATATCTCTTCTATTATTCCTCTCTTCCTTGGTTGGTGGTCGGCCCCTCTCTTCCTCTCCCTCTCCTATTCTTCTTCCTTGGCCGGCGGCATCTTCATCTCAAGGAGCTTGGTTGGTGGCCGGATCTTGCTAAAGGAAGAAGGAGAGATAGGAGGTCTTGTTTCTTAGCATCCCTTGGAGCTTGGTGGTGGCCGAACCTCATCCTCTCTTGGAGTTTGTGTGGTGGCCGAAACTTGCTTGGAGAAGAAGGAAGCTTGGGTGGTTCTTGTCTCGGTAGATCGTCACTCACATGACGTCCGAGATAAAAAGAGGAATACGATAGAAAATTAAGAGGTTGTTGCTTACAAAGAAAGGTATAACTAGTAATTCTATTCCGCATCATACTAATTTTCTTTGTATGGATTTTGAAATACCAAACACAAGAGGCATATGATTCTAGTTTTCGAATTTGTGATTCGAGTTTGTGTTCTTTTGTTTTTTTTGATCTTGTGATTCGATTGTTCCTTTTGGTTAAATCTAGGGTTACTATAAGGAAATTAAATATTAAATTTCGTTGAAAGGCTTTGTCTAGGAAGTGGTGGATGCTCCCATACCCAAGAAGGCCTAGTGTCTCGTCATGTTTAACCTGGAAGCCGATCTTTGAAATTAATATTTAATTGAATTTGTAACATGGGTGGACTTGGATCAATAATGTTAAGTATCATTTGCGATCCAAGTCTAAACCTCTAAGAACAGATAAATTAAATTTGGAATCAATAATGTTAAGTTCCGTTTGTAATTCCTAATTTAATTTCTAAAGAACACAATAGGTTGTTAGGAATGGTTCAGGACTTGTACAAAATTTTTGTACAGGGGAACCGATACGATATTCCGAGTATCAACCAACACAAGTTGACCTGCTTCAACTGTGGCAAGAAGGGTCATTTTGCTCGGGATTGTACTAAGCCTAAAAAGGTAGATCCATTATTATCTTCTTTCCATGAGCAATATGTTGCAAGTACAGTGTTGTTAGCTGATTTTGTATCCTTTGTGGATTGTAGATTTAGGAGCAACGAACCACGTAGCACTTGATCGAGCTACATATGTGGAGTATCGTCGGGTATCAGCTGGCAATAAATGGATATATGTAGGAAACAATGTAAGAATTGAAGTCAAATGAATTGACACTTGCAAGCTCAACCTACGTGATGGGCATACCTTATTTCTACATGATGTCCTGTATGCTCCTGAGATTCGACGGAATCTGGCTTCTGTCATTTGTCTTCTTAATTTAGGTTATAATGTAAATTTTTATAGTCGTTGTGTGGAACTTCGAATTAACTCTGTGTTAATTGGGTATGATTATGTAACAAATGATTTTATGGTTCTTGATGTAGAACCAAATAATAATGATGGTTGTTTTTCAAATATTGCTCTTACTAGTAATACTGATGTTAATGATGAAATTTGGCATGCTAGGCTAGGACATATAGGACAAGAACGAATGAATAGATTAGCTAAGGACGACCTTTTGGGCACTCATGCTAAGATTAACTTATCTATATGTGAGCATTGTCTTGCTGGAAAGACAACTAGAAAACCATTTGGTAAGGCTATTAGGGTTAAGTCACCATTGCAATTAATTCATTTGGATATTTGTGGTCCAATAAATATGAATGCTAGAAATGGGAGTTCTTATTTCATTACATTTATTGATGACTTCACATGTTTTGGTCATGTGTATTTGATTTCTCACAAATATGAAGCATTAGATTACTTTATTCGTTACTTGAACGAAGTTGAGAATCAATTAGAACGTAAGGTTAAAACCTTATGCACTGACCGTGGAGGTGAATATTTGTTTGATCAGTTCAAGAAAATATGTAATGAGAAAGGAATCTAGACAACTATCCCTGGAACTCCACAGCAAAATGGGGTTACTGAAAGAAGAAATAGGACTCTTCTTGAAATGGTTAGGTCTATGATGGCGCAGGCTAATTTGCCAATATCCTATTGGGGAGATGAATTATTAGCTGCAACCTATATACTTAACAAAGTTCTTTCAAAGTCAGTTTCATCTACCCCACATGAATGTTGGACAGGCAGAAAGTCGGATTTAAGTAATCTGAGACCTTGGGGATCAGCTGCCTACGTTCATGATAAGATTCACGAACATGGAAAATTATGACCCAGAGGTAAGAAGTGTATCTTTATAAGGTATTCTAAGACTTCTAAAGGTTATGTTTTTATGGTGAGCGACAAGATGGAACCATCTCTGAAATAGAGTCAACAGATGTTACTTTTCTTGAAACTGAGTTCCCAACACGAGGTGAAGTTGATAAGACAATTCCTCTATATGAGATAGAGGAGGAGGATAATGTTCCTTTATCAACAAATCAGAAGATGCCTGAATCTAGTCAACCTAGTGGGAGTAATTTGCCACTGAATGAGTCAGTTTCTCAACAATCTAACTGTTAGTTAGAGCCCTAGAGCTAATCATATGATGATTATTGTATGGACTCGATGTATCATATTCCTATATATATTTTAAAGGTATTTCTTTATGGTTATTATACTTACTTGTATTGGTGCCAAATAACTAAGTATAATAGCGTCCTTAAGTATAAGGTTCTTATCTATATCAATCGATTGGTTGAATTGATAGTGAGATGATATAGAGAACACTACTCTTAATCATTCCTAGTCAAGTATTCACATTCAGGGACAATCCTAATGCGATGAGACTAGCATGTAGGTCAACTCGATGACTTGATCTCACAAGTCATGGATATAGAGATGTCAAGTTGACACATGGGTATGCATTGGAGAATGTATACTGAATGACCCGCCATGAGAAAGTATCATGGATCGTTATATAAGTGTCATATACTTTCTCATGTGACTATTAGTATGACTATCAGTCCTTGGACCTGAAGTCACCATGGTTCCCTACATAAGGAGTTGCATACTTTGGCTTCGTTAAACATCACCTGTAACTAGGTGGACTATAAAGGCGATTACTGGGTATATAACAAATTATGCGGAGGGATGTGAGTGATGTAGATGGGATCTATTCCTCCTATATGACGGGAGAGACATCATGATTCTTGATAGAGTGAGACCACTAAGTGCATGGCCATGACCAAATGAGTTAATATGAGATATTGAGCTCATTTGATTAGAGTGAGTCTACTTGGAGTTCAAGATATAGATTGATTAGAGGATGACACGGTCTATGCCTCATTTGATCAATCTAGATATCAAGGATAGAAGGATATTGTCACATATTGTGAGAGTCATAATTAGTAGTCACAAAGGTGATGTTGGATCTCAACATTCTTGTAATTTGGGTAGTAATGATGTGTTGCTAGATACCGCTCATTACTTATGCTCCTAATGAGTTTAGGAGCATTGCCAACGTTACAAGAACCTATAGAGTCACACACAAAGGGTAATTAGATGGAGAATAGGTTCATATGATGGACTAAGAGGATTATGTTCATGTGATGAACCAAATTGGATTAAGAGTAAATCAAATTAGACTAATTGAGTTGGACTCAATTTGATTCATGTGTTGAATGAGTCTAATTTAGATTATGACTCATTGAGTCAATTTAATTCAATGGATAGAGATTCATTAAATTAAATTGATTTGAATCAAATGGTTAGATTTGATCAACCATGGGAGATAAGAGGTCAAGTTTGACTTGACTTGAGAGGGAAGATGAAGGATCAAGTTTGACTTGACCAAATGCCACTTCATTGTGACACGGCATGGGGGCCGGCCAATGATGATGTTCCATATCATCATGGCTACATCATTGAGTGCCACCTCATGAGGTAGACCAAGAGTCATGACTCATGGTATTACATAGAGGTATAAGAGCCTCTAAATGTGGTCGGCAACATTAGTGAAGTGAGTTACATTTTGTGTACTCATTCAAGAGGTCATCTTCTTCCTCCTCTCTTCTCATCTCTCCCTCTCCTCCATTGCCGAGCTACTTTAAGAGTGCTAGAACACTCTAAGTGGTTTTTCTCCACCTTTTTTCCGTGTGGATACATATAGAGGGTTGTACACTTGACACCATACGAGATCCGGCAACTCTTGGACGAGCGGGATAAGCGAAGGGCTTCGCTACAAGGGTAACTCTCTTTTCATGTAGATATTAGGTAGATCTAGTGTAGGAACATGTACATGATTTAATCTTAAATATATCTTCGCACGAATCCGTGGCTATCTTCGGGGTTTCCGCAACGCAAAAAGCGATTTTTGCAGCTCGAATTGCTAACAGTGGTATCAGAGCCACATGCGAAGCATGTACTTATTTGTATTTTGTTTTTATGAAAAGATTTCAGATCTGTAAGTTTCTGTAAGTTTACTATTTTTATGGATTTTGTGAGTATTTTTCTCGTAAAGGCGAAGCAACAAGTGTTTGGACGCTTGTAGGCTTCAACTACCGAGAAAAACCTTCCGAAACGGCAAGGTCTAGCCCAAATTATTTTGGGACAGCGACTTAAGGCGTTGTTAGATCAAGATGGGACACTTGAGATATTCATTTCGCGAGTAGGGGCGCTGCCCCTAACCCCGCAAGGGGCATTGTCCCGCGATCGCGCTTGAAAATCGCTAATTGGGACCGCCGGGAAGTTGTAACTCATAAAATTCATAAAAAAAATAGTAGTAAAATTATAGAAATTTATGTAAAATACATAATTTAGAATTATGTGTGAGATTGTGATGATCATAGCCCTAAAACCTCAATTTGATTGGACAAAAAATTATGTTGTAATTCATAATATGGCCTGCGTGCCATTTTTGTGTTGTGCGTGTTGTATGTGATTTGCGACCTGTGCATCGTGCCTCCTTTATTTATATTCTTGTTGTAATTAGATTTTAGACTCGAATGTAACTCAAGTTTCATATTTGTAATGTACAAAATGAAGCGAAGGAAGGTCCACTCAAGAAGGAGTTACGAGGAGGGTGCTGTCAACACATGGCGGTTAAAGGAGGCGCTTGAAGAAGTCGTTGATCCTAGGTTGACCGTCCGATCTTCTCATTGGCTTGAGAAGATCGTAGTAGGGCCATGACCTCATCACAATATATGTATATATCTTGATATATTTGCTTGTGTGTATGTGATGCATGCTAGTGTAGGGTAATTAGTGTCTTGATGCGTATATGATACACATTAACGATTAGATTAGATCTTAATCAAGTCAACTCGAGATGCCTACCAAGTTTTGATACCCATCACTACCTCGATCATTTGTTGTTGTTGAATATGCCAAAGCAGAGCAACGCATATTATCTTGGTAGGGTGCAGAGGGACAATCTTGGTCCCGCCTATCAAAGCTTGGGTGAGTGCAAACTCAATTAGATTGAGTATAACTAGTTAACTCAATTTGATCAGGTATAACTATAGGCATTTTCCAACAGTTGGAAGATAGGATACAAATCACATTTATACTAAATCTTGGGTGATTTAGCCAAAGTTAACTCAAGTTTTCTTATAAATGAGGATCTTGATCCTATAAACAAGAGTTGCATAGAGATGTAATTGATAATTCGTTATCTACCGATCATACTAAGTCTTGGGCGATTTAGCCAAAGCTAACTCAAGTCATAGTATGATGTGGATCTTGTCCCACGAGTCAGTGGGAGTATCATTTAGTTAAAGGCCTAATTAAATGATAAATGGAATATGATATTTACTTTCTGCATTATTTCTGTTGTAGATTGTCATGTTGACAAACACGAACACCTTCTCCCTGCGTTCTATCCTTGACAAGGACAAGCTCAATGGAGTTAATTTCCTGGACTGGTACAGGAATCTGAGAATTGTTCTCATACAAGAAAGAAAATTGTACGTCCTAGAGTAGCCCATTCCTGAGGCACCTCCTGCCACTGCCACGCGAGCCGACCGAGATGCTTATAAGAAGCATCAAGATGATGCATTAGATGTGTCATGCCTCATGCTCGCGACCATGAACTCTGAGCTTCAGAAGCAACACGAGTTGATGTCTGCTTATGATATGGTTGAATATCTTCGTCAACTATATCAAGGACAAGCGAGGCACGAGAGATTCGAGATCTCCAAGGCACTGTTTTAGTGCAAGATGCAAGATGGGACTCCCGTAGGTCCATATGCGCTCAAGATGATTGGGTACATAGAAAACTTACAGAGGTTGGGATTCCCACTTGGCCAAGAGATGGCCACAGACTTGATCTTGCAATCCTTGCTAGAGAGATACAGTCAATTTGTCATGAATTACAACATGAACGAAATTGACAAGTCATTGCCTGAGCTGCTTAGCATGTTGCGAACTTCTGAGCTTAACCTTAAGAAGGTAAAGCTCAACTCCATTTTGATGGTGTAAAAGCATAAAGGCAAGGGCAAGCCTAAAGGTAAGGGAAAGTCCCAAGCCAAGGGCAAAGACAAGATAATGAAACCTAAAGGAGGGGTTGCCAAGGATGCTACCTGCTTCCACTGCGGTCAGACCGGGCACGGGAAGAGGAACTGCAAAGTATATCTCGAAGATCTTAAGAAGAAGAGAAGTGAGACTTCTACTTCAGGTATATATGTTATAGAAATCAATCTATCTATTTCTGCATCGTGGGTATTGGATACCGGATGTGCTTCTCACATTTGTACTAATGTGCAGGCGCTGAGAAATAACAGGGCATTGACGAAGGGCGAGGTGGACCTACGAGTAGGCAATGGAGCACAGGTTGCTGTTGCTGTAGGAACTTACTATCTATCTCTGTCCTCTGGGCTTGTACTAGAATTAGATGAATGTTGTTATGTGCCTGCTCTTACAAAGAACATCATTTCAATCTCTTGTTTGGACAAGAAAGGCTTTTCTTTTATAATAAAGAACAAATGTTGTTCTGTTTATTTAAAAGATATGTTCTACTGTAGTGCACCTCTGATGAATGGACTCTATATTCTAGACTTAGAGAACCCCATCTATAACATAAGTACCAAAAGGTTCAAGTCAAATGATATGAACCAAACCTATCTCTGGCATTGTCGCTTAGGTCATATAAATGAGAATCACTTATCCCAGCTCCATAAAGATGGTTTGCTGGACTCATTTGATTTTGAATCATATGAGACATGTGAGTCATGCCTACTAGGCAAGATGACCAAGACTCCCTTTAGTGGATACAGCGAAAGAGCGACTGACTTGTTAGGACTTATACATATTGATGTATGTGACCCTTTCAATGTCACTGCCAGAGGTGGTTATAGGTACTTCATTACATTTACTGATGACTTCAGTAGATATGGTTGTGTATCTAATAACACATAAGTCATAATCCTTTGAAAATTTCAAAGAATTCAAGAATGAGGTACAAAACTAGCTAGGCAAGAGTATTAAGATACTTCGATCAGATCGAGGTGGTGAATACCTTAGCCATGAGTTTCGTGACTATCTAGCTAAGTGTGAGATTCTATCCCAACTCACTCATCCTAGAACACCACAGTGGAATGGTGTATCCGAAAGGAGAAATCGTATCTTATTAGATATGGTACGGTCTATGATAAGTCACACAGATCTTCCTATGTCTTTTTGGGGATATGCTCTAGACACAGCAGCCTTCACACTTAACCGTGTTCCATCCAAGGCGGTGATAAAGACACCATATAGGATATGGACTGGGAGAGATGCCCAGATGTCTTTTATGAGGATTTGGAGTTGTGAGGCTTACGTTCGATGTCAAGTCTCAGATAAATTGGGACTCAAATATGATAAGTGCTATTTTATAGGATATCCCAAGGAAACGAAGGGATATTACTTCTACATTCCCAGCCAACACAAAATATTTGTGGCTAACACTGAGGTATTTCTAGAAAGGAACTTTGTTTCAAGAAAAACTAGTGGGAGTACGTTCGATCTTGAAGAAGTTCAAGATATGGACCATAGCACTAAAGCCTTGATGGAAGTTGAATTGGAACCATAAAATATTGTGGATGATGAGATTGTTCCACAAGGAGTTGAGGAATAACAACCAGTTCAAGTAGACCTACCTCTTCGCAGATCTGATAGGATACGTCGTCAGCCTGAGAGATACTCGTTTCTCTTATCTGACCATGATGACGTTATGCTCGTTGATAATGAGCCTACCTCCTATCAGGAAGCTATGATGAGACCAGATTCTGAGAAATGGCTAGAGGTCATGAGATCCGAGATGGAATCCATGTACTCCAACCATGTATCAACTTTGGTTGATCCACCTGAAGGCATCAAACCCATTGGGTGTAAGTGGGTCTTTAGAAGAAAAACCGACATGGATGGACTTATTACCTATAAGGGGCGCTTGGTAGCTAAAGGTTTCAAGCAAATTCATGGTATTGACTATGATGAAACATTTTCTCTAGTAGCGATGTTTAAGTCCATTCGGATCATGCTTGCTATTGCAGCATACCAGGATTATGAGATCTGGTAGATGGATGTCAAAACCACGTTTCTGAATGAACTTGCTCAAGGATGTGTACATGACACAACCTGAGGATTTTGTAGATCCATAGCATATTGGCAGAGTATGCAAGCTGTATAAGTCCATTTATGGACTAAAGCAAGCTTCTCGGAGCTGGAATCTTCGATTTGATGATGCAATCAAACAGTTTGATTTCATCAAGAATGAAGATGAACCCCTGTGTCTACAAGAAGGTTGTTGAGAACACAGTTGTCTTCCTTGTATTGTATGTGGATGACATACTACTCATTGGAAATGATATCCCTTTGCTACAGTCTGTAAAGACTTGGCTGGGGAATTGTTTCTCAATGAAGGACTTAGGTGAAGCAGCCTGTATTCTAGGCATAAAGATCTATAGAGATAGATCTAAGAGATTGCTTGGCCTAAGTCAAAGTACATATATTGGCACGGTATTACTACGATTTGCCATGCAAAATTCCAAGAAATGATTTCTGCCGATGTCACATGGTGTGAGTCTTTCGAAAACTTAAAGTCCCTCTTCTAGAGAGGAGAAAGACCGCATGGATAAGATCCCTTATGTCTTATCCATAGGATCTATCATGCACGTCATGCTATGTACTCGTCCTGATGTATCGTATGCTTTGAGCATGACGAGCAGATACCAGTCAGATCCAGGTGAGCGTCACTGGATAGCGGTCAAGAATATTCTTAAGTACCTGAGAAGGACTAAAGACTATTTCTTGATATTTGGAGGCGATGACGAGCTAGCTGTAAAGGGTTACAGTGATGCCAGCTTCCAAACTGACCAGGATGATTATAGATTGCAGTCTGGGTTCGTGTTTTGCTTGAATGGTGGTGCTATGAGCTGAAAGAGTTCGAAGCAAGACACAGTTGCTGATTCTACAGCAGAGGTCGAGTATATTGCTGCATCAGAAGCAGCAAAGGAGGCAGTTTGGATCCGCAAGTTCATTACTGAGCTTGGGGTGGTTCCTAGCATAGCTGATCCTATAGAGCTTTATTGTGACAACAATGGAGCAATTGCGCAGGCTAAGGAACCTCGCTCACACCAGCGGAGCAAACACATACTACGGCGCTTCCATCTCATTCGAGAGATCATCGATAGAAGAGATGTGAACATTTGCAGAGTACCCACAGAAGCTAATGTCGCTGATCCCTTGACCAAGGCTTTGACACAGAGAAAGCATGATGGTCACACTAGGTCATTGGGCCTTAGAGCCTACACTGATTGGCACTAGTGCTAGTGGGAGATTATTAGTTAGAGCCCTAGAGTCAATCATATGATGATTGTTGTATGGACTCGATGTATCATATTCCTATATATATTTATAAAGGCATTTCTTTATGGTTATTATACTTACTTGTATTGGTGCCAAATAACTAAGTATAATAGCATCCTTGAGTAGAAGATTCTTATCTATATCAATCATTGGTTGAATTGATAGTGAGATGATATAGAGAACCCTACTCTTAATCATTCCTAGTTAAGTATTAACATTCAAGGACAATGTTAATGCAATGAGACTAGCATATAGGTCAACTCGATGACTTGATCTCACAAGTCATGGATATAGAGATATCAAGTTGACACATGGGTATGCATTGGAGAATGTATACTGAATGATCCGCCATGAGAAAGTATCATGGATCATTATATGAGTGTTATATACTTTCTCATGTGACTATTAGTATGACTATCAGTCCTTGGACCTGAAGTCACCATGGTTCCCTACATAAGGAGTTGCATACTTTGGCTTCGTCAAACGTCACCTGTAACTGGGTGGACTATAAAGCCGATTACTGGGTATGTAACAAATTATGCGGAGAGATGTGAGTGATGTAGATAGGATCTATCCCTCCTATATGACGGGAGAGACATCATGATTCTTGATAGAGTGAGACCACTAAGTGCATGGCCATGGCCAAATGAGTTAATATGAGATATTGAGCTCATTTGATTAGAGTGAGTCTACTTGGAGTTCAAGATATAGATTGACTAGAGGATGACACGACCTATGCCTCATTTGATCAATCTAGATGTCAAGAATAGAAGGGCATTGTCACATATTATGAGAGTCATAATTAGTAGTCACAAAGGTGATGTTGGATCTCAACATTCTTGTAACTTGGGTAGTAATGATGTGTTGCTAGATACTGCTCATTACTTATGCACCTAATGGGTTTAGGAGCATTGCCAACGTTACAAGAACCTATAGGGTCACACACAAAGGGCAATTAGATAGAGAATAGGTTCATATGATTGACTAAGAGGATTAGGTTCATGTGATGAACCAAATTGGATTAAGAGTAATCCAAATTAGACTAATTGAGTTGGACTCAATTTGATTCATGTGTTGAATGAGTCTAATTTGGATTATGATTCATTGAGTCAATTTAATTCAATAGATAGAGATTCATTAAATTAAATTGATTTGAATCAAATTGTTAGATTTGATCAACCATGGGAAATAAGAGGTCAAGTTTGACTTGACTTGAGAGGGAAGATGAAGGGTCAAGTTTGACTTGACCAAATGTCACTTCATTGTGACATGGCATGGGGGCCGGCCAATGATGATGTTCCACATCATCATGGCTACATCATTGAGTGCCACCTCATGAGGTAGACCAAGAGTCATGACTCTTGGTATTACATGGAGGTATAAGAGCCTCTAAATGTGGCCGGCCACATTAGTGAAGTGAGTTACATTTTGTGTACTCATTCAAGAGGTCATCTTCTTCCTCCTCTCTTCTCATCTCTCCCTCTCCTCCATTGTCGAGCCACCTTAAGAGTGCTAGCACACTCTAAGTGGTTTTTCTCCACCTTTTGTCCGTGTGGATATATATAGAGGGGTGTACACTTGACACCCTACGAGATCCGGCAACTCTTGGACGAGCGGGATAAGCGAAGGGATTCGCTACAAGGGTAACTCTCCTTTCATGTAGATCTTAGGTAGATCTAGTGTAGGAACATGTACATGATTTAATTTTAAATATATCTTCGCACGGATCCATGGCTACCTTCGGGGTTTCCGCAACGCAAAAAGTGGTTTTTGCCGCTCGAATTGCTAACATTAACCTACGAAGAAGTAGTCGTTAGATTATTCCTCGGAGGAGGTTTGATATTGAGAATGAGGCATTGATTATTCTCCCGATTGATGATGAGGAACCTCGAACAGTTGAGGAAGCTTTGAGATGCTCAGTTAGAAAAGAATGGAAAGTTGCAATGGATAAAGAAATGGTGTCAATGAGAAAGAATCAAGTTTTGGATTTAGTTGATCTTCCTCCGGGCCGAAGGGCTATTAGGAATAAGTGGATTCTCAAAGTAAAGAGGAAAGCAGATGGATCAATTAATCGATACAAAGCATGGAGGGTATTGACTTTGAAGAGACATTCTCCCCAGTTGTGAAGTTTGTGTCAATACGTGTCATCCTAGCTATAGTGGCACAATATGACATGGAATTAAATCAGATGGATGTAAAAACTATTTTCCTTAATGGTAATCTTGACGAAGAAATCTATATGGTACAACCAGAAGGTTATGTTGCTGAAGGCCAAGAAAAAAGAGTATGTAGACTTAGGAAGTCTATATATGGGCTAAAGTAAGCGTCAAGACAATGAAACATAAGATTTAATGAAGTCATTTTGTCTTATGTTTTCGAAATGATCAATGAGGATCATTGTGTTTACCTAAGAAACGAAAAAAGGAAAGTTTGTCATTTTATCATTATATGTTGATGATATGCTAATAGTTAGAAGCGACATAAAGTGTGTGATAGAAATCAAAAGTTGGCTTTCATTGTAATTTGACATAATAGATATGGGAGAAGCAGAGTACATCTTAGGAGTGAAGATCATTAGAGACCGATCAAAAAGGCTTTTGGGTTTGTCTCAAGAAGCTTATATCACTAAGATGCTATAACACTTCAATATGTCAGATTGCAACATTGAATAAACATCTATAGCGAGAGGTATTGTCTTGAGCAAAAGTATGTATCCCAAAACTCCTGAGGAAATAGCTGAAATGAAGAAAAAATCATATGCCAGTGCTATTGGTAGTTTGATGTACACTATGTTGTGTACTCGTCCTGATATAAGCTATGCTGTTGGCTTAGTTAGTCATTTCCAGTCAAACCCAGGATCGAGACACTGGAAAGTGGTGAAGAGGATATTCAGATATCTTAAAGGAACAACGAATTATTGCCTTTGTTTCCAAGAATTGGAAATGAGCCTAAGTGGCTGCACAGATGCAGGTTGGGCAGGGGACCTTGATGACAGAAAATCCACATCTGGCTGTGTCTTCTTGCTGAATGGTGGCATCATCTCATGAAATAGCAAGAAGCAGGCTTGTGTTGCCTTGTCGACAATGGAAGCTGAGTATGTGGCTTGTGCAGCGACTGTGCAAGAGGTTGTCTGGCTAAGAAGGTTCCTGAAGCATTTGAAGATTGTTGAGGACAGTGGGAGTCCTGTTACAGTGTACTATGGCAGTCAAGCTGCAATAACTTTTTTCAAGGATCCCAAATATCACAGCAAAGGCAAGCATAAATAAATTAAGTATAATTTTGTAAGGGATATTGTTGACAAGAAAAAGGTTATTCTTGAGTACATCCCTACACGAAATATGCTTGCTGATCCTTTTACTAAGACATTGACTAAAGAGTCATTTCATGGACATGTGAAGTCTTTGGGACTTCGAAGAATGTAACTTATTGTAAAGACATATTGATAAATGAAAAATGTCATGATCTATTCAGTGTATATGTCTTTGTTACATTCGAATAAAAGTCTCGATAAGCATATTGGTAGATTGAGATTGGTCCACTCACATGGATAATCATCTCTATTTGTTAAGTACGAATAGAGGTAAGACCGTTGCTTATAGGATAGCTTATGTAGCTATGAATAGAGACATACCCGTAAGTTAAGGTCGCCTTGATAATTGTGTCAAGATGAGATCATTTATATAATGATCGGAGTAAATGCACCCACCATTTACTGAATCTGCTTAAAGTCAGATTGGAATTCATATGTTGAATTTAGGATTGGACATTAGGTATGTCTAGATCGAAATCTGTATGATGTTAAACTTTGGGAAAAATATGCTCTCTTTTTAGTAAAGAGAATAACATCGTAGCATGTGATTCATACCACATGTGATATGGCGACAAGAAGGGTAGTAGGAGAATGGATCCCTGTTTCTCTACTATGTGAGACCCTTGAGATTATAAGTTAATCTCAATCTTACCATAAGTGACTATTTAGCTGTCTACTTGAAGTTCTGATCAGTGGCTGCTACTTTAGCATGTTTCCTATTGGCCATTGATGATTCGGTCTATGGAGCATAACTAGGAAAGCGACTGATTAGAATGAATAGATTCTAGCTAAAAAGGAAGATTAAGATTGATTTACATCTATGACATTTATTCACTGGTACCAGTTATATTTTTAGTTTAGTACATAAAATATAATTGTGAATAATTTGTTTGATTGGAGATGTTGAACATTCTCTTGACATATAGTCAATATGAGGGATTAGAGATGTTCATAATGATGTAATAATTTAATCTAGGGTAAAGCAAGTCATTTATATCTCTGATTCGTTCTATGGAGCAGCTAAGTAAGGTGTGACAATCTTCTTAGCAGTTAAATGCTCAGTGTGCTTGCTATCGCACGAACCATTTTCCCTAATGTATGGAATGGATGTTCTTGTATGGTCTTTGTGACTAAATTTTGCTATGGTCTTCGTGACTTGATCCTCATAAAGTCTACGTGACTTATTTGGTCTTTTTGACTAATTAATTTTACATTGGTCTTCGTGACATGATCACCTTGAAGTCTATGTGACTGACATGGTCTATGTGACCATATGGATTGACTTGGATGAGTGGGAGATGTTAGACATTGAGGAGATGAAGGGGCGTCGTTTCCCCTTCATCTCCCTCCTTGCTGCATAACGTCAAGGAGACGAATGTTGGTGCGGGAAGCATCCGACGATCGAACCTAAGTTTTGATAATGGCAAAGGATTCAAAGTTAAGGTGCTTTGTTATCTGACAGCTTTTGCTGAGTGTTTCAGGAAAGTCCTAACTGCGGTTAGGCAAGGTAAAACCCTAGGGGGTGGTAACCCTAGGTCATAGGGGGTGGTAACCCTATGCGGAAAGCCTTGGCAGGTCGATGACTTCAGGCAAAAGTCCTAGGGGGTGGTAACCCTAGGTGGAAAGTCCTGGTGTCGCGAACCAGGTGAAAGTCTGAACTGGCCGGTGAAGCGGATGTTCAGAGTCCGGAAGCATCAAGCTCGAGCAAAAGTCCAGTCGATCCGGAGGATCGCATTGGCAACATGTAAATCTCCGAGTGGAGTAGGTGAGGATGCGTTCCCAGTAAGAAATCAACACGCAAATACGATTTAAAAACGCAAGACATTCATCACAAACTTTTATTATTATCATTCATTAGGTTTCATGCTAACTTGTTTAACACGGTTATGTGCAACAATGTTCAGGACTACGACATCTTTCAATCAATCAACATGCAAGTAATGGAAAAGGAAGCTGCAACACGCACGAGTCTAGAGGCGCCTTGAACGGAGGTTGAAGGCGCCTTGGATAGGCTGAAGGCGCCTTGAACCAGATAGAGTTCGACCAGGTCCGTGCTGATCCACGCTGGTGACTCGGCTGCTCAAGGCGCCTTGGTGAACAGATAAGGCGCCTTGAACCCCTTTATAAGGGGTCTCGACCAGCAGCCTTCAAGTAACAACTTTCAGGTGATCTTATTGCTACAAGCTGCTCACGAGACGATTCCAAAGTGCTGTTGCGAGACATCGACGACCCGGAGCTCGAATCTTCATATTACGATATTGTCGTCGGTATAACTGTATTCTTTTAATACTTAACTGTAATACTTGTACTCTTGTCAAGCTTATAGTTGTTGCCCACGGAAAGTGATCAAGGATCGCGGCCTTCGAGTAGGAGTCGCCACAGTCCGAACGAAGTAAAATCCTTGTCTCTCTGTTTATTTTATTCACTGCATTAACTCTTACGTTTTATGATTCCGATAATCGAACGATTATAGCCACGAGCTATTCACCCCTCTAGCTGGCCTCGATCCAACAATTGGTATCAGAGCGGGGTCGTTTTGAATTGGTGCAACCACCTTTCAAAATAAATTTTTCGCAGTTTTTTTTCGTTTTCGGAGTCGAATTAGAATTTAGCCTTATAGCTATATTCTAATTTTTGTTTCCCTCGAATCGACTTTTGCTCGAAGTAGGTGCAACACCACTCGAGTTCGTTTTTATTATTCTTTATTCCAGCACTACTAATCCAAGACTTAGTCTTGGAACATATTCTGTTGTTTTCTTTTGTTACATATTATAAATGGCCCAACAAGAGGGTTTCAGCACTGTACGTCCCCCGCTATTCTCCGGAGAGGATTTTGGCTACTGGAAGGGAAGAATGGAAACGTATCTAAAGATACAATTCAAAACGTGGATGATCATAAAGACGGGACTGAAACTGCCAATCGATGACGATGGCTACACCCTGCGAGAAGTGGGACGCTTCTCTAATAAAAAAGGTGGAAGCCGACGCCAAAGCTACCTGCACCCTCTAGTGTGGTCTTACCAAGGAAGAACTCAACAGAGTTGGCCCGTTCTCCTCTACAAAGGAGCTCTGGGAAAGCTCATCGAACTCCATGAAGGCACTGACGACACTAAGGTAAGTAAAAGAGATCTTTTACTTAATAAATTATATAATCTAAAAATGCAGGAAGGCGAAACGGCGAGTTCTCTTCACGCGAGAATACAAGACATCCTTAACTCTCTTTACGGAATTGGCCAGAAGATAGAAAATCGGGACGTAATAAGGTATGCCCTAAACTCGTTTCCAAGGAATACATTGTGGGCATCAATGGTAGATGCCTACAAAGTTTCCAAGGATTTATCTTCTTTAAAACTAGATGAACTTTTTAGTGAATTTGAACTTCATGAGCAGACTAATGCACAGCCAACCGAGAAAGGTATTGCGTTGGTTGCAGGTACAAGCCGAACCCGGGAACCGAGACCACGACGGAGAACCGAACCAGCATCGGAAGCTGAACCAGACTCTGACGATGAAGAAGGTGACATTACAACCGAGTTGGTAAACCTCGTGAAGAAGCTCTACAAGACGAAAGGATTCGACAAAAGAGATCTAAAGAAGGCAGTAAAATCAAAGGAAGGCCCACAAAATACAAAGATGAAGTTTGAAGTTACATGCTACGGGTGTAACCAAAGAGGGCACATCAAATCCAACTGCCCTAACCTGAAGGAGGTCAAAAAGCAAAGAAGGAAAAAGGTCCTTAAGGCAACATGGGACGAATCTTCATCAGAGGACGACGACGACGAGCTCGAATAAACGAGTCTACTCGCATTAATGGCCCGGGACCAAGTCGTCGAATACGGATGCGAGAGCGAGTCTGAGGCAGAGTCCGAGCAAAGCCACGGATCCGTATCCGTTTCCGAAGGACCAGACCCCGCTGTAAGTATCTCCCGGTTGAACATTTTAGTTAGCTATTTATTGCGCAAATTAGCTAAGTCAAACCTGAAAGTTAAGTCACTTCTAAATGAAGTAAGTGTCCTTAAAGAAGTGGCTGACACCAAACCCTCACTGACCAGAGTCGATGAATTTCCAACTCAAGTTCAAAAACTTGAGGAAGAAAATTCAAGTCTAACAAATCAGGTTAAAGATTTAGAAAATACCTTAGAACGGTTTACTTTGGGCTCCAAGAATTTGGACTTGATTCTTGGGACACAAAGAGCCGTCTACAACAGAACTGGGCTGGGATACAAAAGTAAATATAGATCTTATTTATCATTAATAAACAAACAAAGTATTAAATCAGTCCAAGCATGGGTCTCCAAGTCTAACTTGGTCAATCAAGTTGGACTTGGCCAATACTGGGTTCCGAAGGATCAAATATACTACCTCGATAGACCATATCGAGGCCATGATCCAGGGGGAGCAAAAAGAAAAAACAATCCTAAAAATTTAAAATTCTAAATTCTAAATTGAAATTAAAATTCTAAATTCTAAATTGAAATTAAAATTCAAAATTCTAAATTGAAATTAAAATTAAATTCAAAATTCAAAATTAAATTATAAATTCAAAATTAAAATCAAATAAAAATTCAAAATTAAAATTAAATTCAAAATTCGAAATTAAAATTAAATTCAAAATTCGAAATTGAAATTAAAAATAAAATTCAAAATTCGAAATTAAAATTAAAATTAAATTCAAAATTCTAAATTGAAATTAAAAATTAAAATCAAAATTCAAAATTAAATTATAAATTCAAAATTAAAATCAACTTCAAAATTTAAAATTAAATTCAAGATTTGAAATTAAATTAAAACTCAAAATAAAGATGGAGGATCCAGACTCGCTGGCACCCCCAACTAAACTACCCGGCATGGTAACTGAACCTAATCTACCCGAAGTGGGTAAAACAAGAGTAGATTACTCGGCAGGGTAATTAAGGTTAGATTAAAAGGCAAGGATTAACTTGACCCACAGTACTAGTGAAGTTTTTGGATGATAGTACGTTAGGGAAACTTGGGCATCGCATGTCTAGGAAGATATGGCTTCGACCTGGTGCATTTGGCCAAGTGGAACTGACCGAAGCTACCCTTAAATGGATCCTAACTAGTTAGACCAAGGTTTAGTACTAAGCTCAATGGGTAGGACTATTTGGAAAACCTCGAAGGCATGATTACTTTAATGAGTTCCTTGTGACTCACCATAGCCCAGAAGTTTATCCAAAGAATGCTTACTTGTTGAACCCAAAGCTAAACCTGAATCTAACACAAAGTTAACCCAAACCTTAAAATTGAATTATAATTCATCTCACAACAATTATAGGATTACCTGATTGAAAATTTAGGTCGGGTGAGATGATTAAGAAATTTAAAATTAAAAAAAAAAATTATTTTAAAAACTTAAATTTCAAAATTATTTTAAAAAAAAAAACTTAAATTTCAAAAATATTTTAAAAAACTTAAATTTCAAAATTATTTTAAAAAACTTAAATTTCAAAATTATTTTAAAAACTTAAATTTCAAAATTATTTTAAAAACTTAAATTTCAAAATTATTTAAAAAACTTAAATTTCAAAATTATTTTAAAAAAACTTAAATTTCAAAATTATTTTAAAAACTATTTTAAAAAAAAAAAACTTAAATTTCAAAATTATTTTAAAAACTTAAATTTCAAAATTATATTAAAAAAAAAAAATTTAAATTTCAAAATTATTTTAAAAACTTAAATTTCAAAATTATTTTTTTTTTTTAAAAAAAAAAACTTAAATTTCAAAATTATTTTAAAAAAAACTTAAATTTCAAAATTATTTTAAAAAAAAAACTTAAATTTCAAAATTATTTTAAAAACTTAAATTTCAAAATTATTTTAAAAACTTAAATTTCAAAATTATTTTAAAAACTTAAATTTCAAAATTATTTTAAAAACTTAAATTTCAAAATTATTTTAAAAAACTTAAATTTTAAAATTATTTTAAAAACTTAAATTTCAAAATTATTAAAAAAAAAAAAAAAAACTTAAATTTCAAAATTATTTTAAAAACTTAAATTTCAAAATCATTTTAAAAACTTAAATTTTAAAATTATCTTAAAACTCAATTTCAAAATTATTTTTTAAAAAAAACTCAATTATTTTAAAACTCAATTTCAAAATTATTTTAAAACTCAATTTCAAAATTCCTTAAATTTTTTTTTCAAAATTAATTAACTTTAAAATTATTTTTAAAACCTCTTCAAAATTTATTAAATTTAAAAAAAAAAAAAAAATCGCGTGGAGCTTATCGGAGGCGCCTCCCATCAAAAGGAGGCGCCCTAGCAAGCGGCGGGAAAATTCCCGCCGCTTCGTCTTAAGGCGCCTCGGATCAACCCAAGGCGCCTCCAACACTTTATAAGGCGCCTTAAACCTTATTTTAAGGCGCCTTCAACACTTTATATCAAAACGAACAGAAGCTTTTCTGTTCGTTTTCTGCCGACGCCGAGCACGCGATACTCGTGCATTTTCTTCCCAACTAAGGCGCCCTCAACCGTTTTTTCCCCTCTCGACGTGACAATGCCTCCTAGATATAATCCTAATCCCTTCCGATCAAGTTTTACTTAGAACTTTTGCTTATTTCTGTCAATTTTTGGGTAAAATCGTTAAAAATAGGAAACGCCGACATGTTGATCTTAATCCAGCTAGAATTCCATCAGCAGATATCAGATTCCCGACTATACATCTTAGGGATACCTTTGCTAATTACATCTTTGAACCTATCAAACCTAGATATGTAAATAAGACTTTCTATACCCGGTATTGTCAACCAACTATTCAAATGATAGAGCACTATCAACTGGATCAATTGGTTTACTGCACCGATACAGTAAACCAGGAGTTATGTGCACAGTTTTATCACAACCTTGAGAGGGTTGATGATAATAGGTACAGCACCAGAGTTTCTGGCGTGGACATTGAGCTTACTCCCACTCTGCTACGCACCACCCTAGGACTTAGGGCTTCTGAGTCTACCTTTCTATGCTACCCCAGTAGGGATCTGCCATTTGGCGATCCTTACTCCCACATTACGTTAGATACTATCTATACGTATTTCTTCTGGGGAGCGAGACCTGCTGACTTGACTGAGTTCAGGTCAGTTACTCTTCGGGTTCAGGACTACGTGATGTATAGGGTCCTGACAGCATGTATTCTGCCGATCTCATCTCGGGATGTCCCGAAGATGAGATCTTCACACTCATTCTTCTTGTACGCCCTGTGTCATCGACTTGATATCGATATTGCCCTGCATATGTTCCAGAACATTATCTGTGCATCTGGGACAGTCACCTCCAAGATAGTCCACATGCCCTATTGTCATATTCTGACACGCTTCTTTTCGACCATAGAGGGTATAGATGTGACCAGAGGAACTGTCATTCCTCTTACTATATATGATGAGCTAGGATCCCGTAGTTGTAGACTAGCCAGTGCCGATATCACAGCTGATGGAGTTCTAGCATGGATAGGACGACCACAGCAGGCAGCTGCCCCTATCGCTCCAGCAGCCGAGGATTTACCAGGCGAGGGAGAGGACTGGGCTGATTTCTTAGCTGAGGATCTTTTCGCGGATCCCTCCCCGTCTGCCAGACCATCCACCTCAGCTGGACCTTCGACCTCTTCCTCACTCTCCGTCGAGGACAGACTTGCTTGACTCGAGGTCGAGTCCATCCAGACACGACGGATAGTTCTCTCTATTCGATCCGAGATGGCTGCCGGATTTACGTCCCTTCGTGACGAGATACGACGGCTAGGTCAGCCAGCACCTGAGCAGCCCCATGATCCTCCAGGTATTTCTCCTCGAGCAGATGATCCTGCTATTTGATATGACTCTGTTATGCATTGTTCTGTGGATTGTTGTCTCACTTGTTTAGACTTCCTTGAAGTAATATATACTTATGATCCGGTGGTAAGAGCGGCCCCCCCTCTCTCTTGCAATGTCAACGCCGAGTGGAATTCACCGGAGTAGCCGCCCATCCGGGAGGAGTGTGGTCCGACCGGACGGACGACCACAGTAGGCCGGGCCGATGGAATCGAATACCCGGACGGGTCTGGCCGGCTCGCACTTATGGTTGGAAGGCACCCTGTCAAATCGGGGTTCCGACGCTCAGTTAAAAAGGTCATGGACCGAGCTGACCTTTTGACCGACCACAGTCATAAAGCACCCCTGTTTATTAGTCTCCACAAAGCACAAGTAAACCACTGCGGATTTCCGGCCGGATGTTGAGGGAGTTGTCCGCCCGGACGCTAGATCTGAAGCAAAGGGGAAAAAGGACAAGGGAGGTCTTTTTCTGACAGCAGGTATGTTTTACGTGTAGGCCATGATCCAAATCTTGTGACAGGGGATTCTGCTGTCCCATCGAGGACATGCTTTGACTGTAGCGGTATGGGTCAGGTGAGCTTTCTGACAACGGCATACCGAGGAAAGGACAGAGGACACATATGCACCTCGGTATGCGTGCCCTAACCCTTCACAACTCTATATAAAGAGCCTCAGACTTCGCCGGAGGTACGCATTCAGAGACTTTGGAAGCCACTTCGTTCATCGTAGCTTACCTGACTTGAGCGTCGGAGGGTCGCCGCCGGGAACCCCTTCCCGGCTCGACTTCTGTGCAGGCTAGCCGGAGCGTCGCGCCACCAGTGGGAGGTCTACATCAGCGAGCCGAAGAGCGCCACATGCCCAGCGTCTGTTGACTTCTGGTTCGGACAGGATCAAATTGGCGCCGTCTGTGGGAACGCGCCTGATCTGGAACGTGAAGATGAACGATGCCGGATAGTTCTGCCATTCTCATGATCACGGTCAGTTTTTCTGGTATTTATCCTGTCAGTTATATGATCTGTATTAGTCCCGAAGGCCCCCGAGCCGATCGGCCGGGAGGTTTATATCCGAGCCAGGGGCTCGAAGCCGAAGGCCCCCGAGCCGATCGGCCGGGAGGTTTATATCCGAGTCAGGGGCTCGAAGGCGAAGGCCCCCGAGCCGATCGGCCGGGAGGTTTATATCCGAGCCAGGGGCTCGAAGCCGAAGGCCCCCGAGCCGTTCAGCCGGGAGGTTTATATCCGAGCCACAGGCTCGAAGACGAAGGCCCCCGAGCCGTTCAGCCGAGAGGTTTATATCCGAGCCACGTGCCGATCGCGGAGCCCCGAGCCGATCGGCCGGAGGTTTATATCCGAGCCAGGGCTCGAAGACGAAGGCCCGAGCCGATCGGCCGAGGTTTATATCCGAGCCAGGCTCAAGACGGCGCCCCGGCCGATCGCCGGAGAGTTTATATCCGAGCCACGTGCTCAAGACGGCGCCCCAGCCGATCGCCGGAGGTTTATATCCGAGCCACGTGCCGAAGATGAAGGCCCCGAGCCGCTCGCCGGAGGTAAATTATCCGAGCCAGCGCTCGAAGACGAAGGCCCCGAGCCGATCGGCCGGAGGTTATATCCGAGCCATGCTCAAGACAAGGCCCCAAGCCGCTCGCCGGAGAGTTTATATCCGAGCCACGTGCTCAAGACGGCGCCCCGAGCCGATTGGCCGGAGGTTTATATACGAGCCGTCCGGCCACGGCTCGATGGCGAAGACCCCGAGCCGATCGGCCGGGTTTGAATTAGCCCTCAGGGCCGTGCCGACGTTAAACCGAGAGTCGAACCGCGACTATAAAAACCCCGGCTAAGACCGCCGAGCTCCGACGTTAAATATCGAGAGTCGAACCCGCGACTATAAAACCTCGGAAGACCGTCGAGCTCCGACGTTAAATATCGAGAGTCGAACCGGCGACTATAAAAACCCCGGCTTGAAGACCGTCGAGCTCCGACGTTAAATATCGAGAGTCGAACCGGCGACTATAAAAACCCCGGCTTGAAGACCGTCGAGCTCCGACGTTAAATATCGAGAGTCGAACCGGCGACTATAAAACCCCGGCTTGAAGACCGCTACATGGACGAGTTTATCAGATATTCTATCTCCCCCGTTCGGGGTCGAGGACCAGCTTCAGATATTCTCTCCCCCGTTCGGGGTCGAGCGGTCGGCACTGGTCGAGGACCAGCTTCAGATATCCTATCCACTCGGCATCGTCCTATTCAGTACCACGCGATTGCCAGGTCGACATTTCACGGAAATAGGTACATAACCAGGTCGACATTTCACGATCGTTCTTTCGATATCCTATAGGCTGCGCAGTCAGCACTTTCATAGCCGTCCGACCGGTATCGCGCGGCATCGTCCGCCCGGCATTTATCCGACCGATCGACATCATTCCGGTCGCACGCGCGGTATCGTCCGCCCGGCATTTATCCGACCGATCGACATCATTCCGGTCGCACGCGCGGTATCGTCCGCCCGACATTTATCCGACCGATCGACATCATTCCGGTCGCACGCGCGGTATCGTCCGCCCGGCATTTATCCGACCGATCGACATCATTCCGGTCGCACGCGCGGTATCGTCCGCCCGGCATTTATCCGACCGATCGACATCATTCCGGTCGCACGCGCGGCATCGCCCGCCCCGCATCTATCCATCCGATCGCCGTCATTTCGATCGCTCGCACGACAGCGTTCGTCTAGCATCTATCCATCCGATCGACTGCACTTCGATCATCCGGTCGATATCTTCATGGTCGCGTACTAGGCATCGCTCGTCCGCTCGGTCTACTCGTGGTCCATCGTGTCGCTCGGTCTGCTATCATGGCACTCGTCGCTTGCTTGTTGTTTTAGCACTCGATCGACGTTGTCGCTCGCTCAGCATCTTCCGCTCGACGTCTATCCATCCGATCGACATCACTTCAATCGTCCGGTCTGTATCTTCGCGGCTGCGCTCTTAGCATTGGTCTGATTACAGATTTGGTCCGCTCGGTATCGCTACCATCTCCTACGACACCACTATTATAGCGACCGCTCGAGCGACATTATATTATTGGTTTTGCGATTTGGCTTTGACATCGAGAGTGGTTCAACTCTTTGCAATAGATTGTCCAGTCAGTCGGACTCACGCCTCCTTCGACTAGACTCGAAGGGGAGGCTTGTGATCCAGTAAAGAGATATAAGGGGGAGGGCTTTTTCGTAAAAGGGGGTTTTTTTTTTTAGGTTTTTTGTTTGGGGATTAAGGCAAGCACAGGGGAGAAAAAGAAGAGGAGGCGGCGGCGGCTCGGGTTGGAGGAGGAAAGGGGGTTTCCGCCGCCAGAGAGAGAGAGAGAGAGAGAGAGGAGGAGCGTTCCTTTATCACCGCCACCCCCAGTCAGCACTGCCTCCGGCCTCCTCGCCGGCTGACGCTGCCAAAGGACCGGACTTCCGCCTCTCCTTCTCCTCCTCTCGCCATAGCCACCACTGCCGCTTCTCTCCTCTGCCCAGCCCATCACGCTTCATCAGGCACGGTACCACTGCTCTCCGCGGCCACCACACTGCCTTTTACCACGGCCACACGGCAGCCACCGCCTCCTCATGCCATACACAGCCACTGGCCGCTATCATCACAAGGCCCGGCAGCCCATCACAGACTTCTCTACATAGCTGCACCCATCATTTCTTCATCATACATACCACAGCCACGCCTTCCTCATGGCATACCACGGCAGCCATCACGCTTTTCCTCATACATGCCGCCGACAAACAAGAATAACCTTCTCACGCTTCATCGCCAGTCTTTAGTAGATATCGTCACCTTCCTGTAGCCACACTGGTACTAGTTGGGTCATTCCGCCATCGCTACCGAGGTATTTTACTTTTGCATCATTATTATCATTGTGGGTTATTGGGCTTATCCGGCCTGCGTGCCTACGAGCCGTTGTGGTATCCCAGCCTACGTGCCATCTTTTGGATCCATGCCGCACTGGATTCTGAGTTATCGCCCGCGGATTCGGCTGCCCGACCGACTTGCATTCATCCACCTCACCGGAACCAGCTCACTGCTCCATCCGAGGGCGCCCCCCTGGGCCAGGGTACGTTCTCGTACCTTTTCTGCATTCAGTTAATTGTGCTATACTATTATGCGGTTATTTATATGTCTGTGGGATTCGCCTCGAGCACCGAGGTACCAGAGACCGGGGGCGACCCGGTCGCTGGATACAGGTATAGTTGACCGGAGGAGGACTTCTGACGATCTGGTCAACGCAGTGGACAGATCATCGACCGGGTCATGGGGATGCGGTCAACCTTCCAGACACGTCACATCGGCAGGTTCGTCTTCTCAGCTTCCAGACAGGAAATCACTTTCGGGCCCGGAGACTTAGAAGGAGTAGAAGTGCCCCACGACGACGCTCTACTCATTAAAGCGGTAATAGCAAATTATACTATTCACCGCATATTTGTTGACACAGGGAGCTCAGTCAACATCATATTCAAGAAGGCGTTCGATCAGCTGCAAATTGATCAAGCCGAGCTACTTCCCATGACGACTCCGCTCTACGGGTTTACGGGCAACGAAGTTCAGCCGGTCGGACAAATTCGGCTGGCTACTTCATTGGGAGAAGAGCCGCTCAGGAGGACCAGGGCAATAAACTTCGTGGTGGTAGACTCTCCTTCGTCCTACAACGTCATTTTGGGACGACCGGCGCTCGGCGAATTCCGAGCGGTTGTCTCAACCTTCCACCAGAAGATAAAGTTCCCCGTGGAGGACAAAGTAGGAGAAGTACGTGGAGATCAGCTAGCAGCTCGGCGATGGTTCGAGCAGAAGCTTGTTCCGCTCGGAAGGCGCCCCGAACCGAGGTACACGCCATAACCGAGAAACCTCCTGCTTTAATTTATGATGAAAAGAAGGAGGTTCAGATCCATCCGACTCGATCGGAGGCCACGACTTTTATCGCTTCTGATCTGGAGGAGGGGCAAAAGGAGGAGCTGATCCAATGCCTCCAACGAAATCATGATGTTTTCGTCTGGTCGACACATGAGTTGCCCGGAATTTCGCCGAGCCTATCGCAGCATGAGTTGCATGTCCGACCGGACGCTCGGCCAGTAAAGCAGAGAAAAAGGGATTTCAGTGCCGAGCAGAATGCCATCATCCGGGCGGAAGTAGAAAAACTTGAAGGCCGCCACATACGCGAGGTGCAGCTCCCGAGCTGGCTGGCTAACGAGTATTAGTCTCCAAGCCGGGCGGCAAGTGGAGAGTCTGCATCGTTCGGGACTTAAACAAAGCATGCCCAAGGACTTCTATCCTCCGCCACGGATAGATCAGCTGGTGGACTCTATAGCCGGTCATGAATTGATTTGCATGCTCGACGATACCAAGGCTATCATCGGTGCCGCCTGAAGATCAAGAAAAGTTAGTTTTGTGACTACCGACGCACATATTGCTATAATGTGATGCCGTTGGCTTGAAGAATGCCGGGCCACCTATCAACGCTTGATGAACAAGGTGTTCAAGGAGCAGATCGGGCGAATCGGTCTATGTGGACGACATTCTTATCAAACCGTCCGAGCGGCCGATCTCTTCAGGGACATGGAAGAAACCTTCCAATGCTACGCAAATATGGAGTCAAGCTAAATCCTCGAAATGCTTGTTCGGAAAAGGGGGCGTTTCTTGGGATATATAGTGACCGAACGGGGAATCAAGCCAATCAGAAGGTGAAAGCTCTGCAAGACATGCCGCCTCCCAGAAATACAAGGGAAGTTCAACGGTTGACCGGTCGGATAACTGCTTTATCCAGATTCATCTCCAAAACTGCCGACCGGAGCCTTCCATTCTTCAAGATCCTTCGCAAGGCTACTAAGTTCCAGTGGGATGAAGAATGTGACCGAGCGTTCGGAGAATTGAAGACATATCTTAATTCTCTGCCAGTGTTAGCCAAGCCGATCGGGGGTGAGTCACTTTATATTTATCTGTCGTTAACTGAGCATGCTGTAGGCTCGGCACTTGTGAGGGCGAGCGGCGAAGAGCAGCCGGTGTATTTTCTAAGCCACATTTTGAAAGATGCTGAATCTCGTTACACCGGGCTCGAGAAGTTGGCCTTCGCTTTGGTTCTCGCCACTCGGCGCCTTCGACCATATTTCTTGGCTCACACCATCATCGTCCGGACGAATATCCCACTAGGAAGAGTGCTGTTGAATCCAGAAGCGGCCGGACGGCTCATCAAGTGGACGACAGAACTAAGTGAATTTGACATCCAATATCAGCCCCGCTCGGCGATCAAAGCGCAAGCCTTGGCTGATTTTGTGACCGAAGTGCAGAGGCCAGTGGAGAATATATGTGGATGGGTCTTCCACTCGGCTCGGAAGTGGGATCGGAATATTGCTACTCTCACCTCAAGAAGAAAAGATGCACCTATCCGTCCGACTAGATTACAATGCCACCAACAATGAAGCAGAGTATGAGGCCCTCATAGCCGGATTGCAGGCAGCCCGGCATGTGGGTGCCAGTCGGGTGACTCTCTATTCGGATTCACAGTTGGCCGCTTAGCAACTTTCTGGTACCTTTGAAATCAACAGCTTTCGGCTTAAGCTCTACGCTGAAGCCTTTGAAAAACTCAAAGCCACTTTCCGAGAGGTCCTTATTCAAAAAATTCCCCGAACGGAGAACCAGGCAGCAGATGACTTGGCCAAGCTAGCAAGTTCTATAGTGCCGGTCACCATTCAGCAACCTATTGAAAAAGTATTACTGGTATCGCATGTCGACCGGATGGAAAGCCTCACGTTTCCAAGCGACTGGAGGACGCCCATCATAGAGTTCCTCCGCTCAGAAGCCACACCGGCCGATCGGGATGAAGCCCAGCTGCTCAGGAGGAGGGGTTCACACTTATCGCGATCAGCTCTACAAGAAGGCTTTCTCGCTGTTGAAGTGTGTGAGCTCGGAAGATTCGGCTTACATCCTCCGGGAGGTACATCAAGGATCATGCGGGGCGGACGATCACTAGCCAAGAAGATTCTGCTAGCGGGATACTTTTGGCCGACCTTACAAATGGACGCCGCCCGGACCGTCTCTACGTGCCTTTCATGCCAGAAGTATCACAACTTATCTCACCGACCGGCAGAGGTGATGAAAGCATCAACCGTTTCATGTCCGTTCGATCAATGGGGAATGGATATTGTGGGTCCCTTTCCAATGGCGACCGGGCAGAGGAAATTTTTCTTGGTGGCGGTCGATTACTTCTAAATGGGTAGAAGCCGAGCCACTAGCCAGGATCACCGAACAGATGGTCAAAAAATTCATTTGGCAACACATCATCTGTAGGTTCGGTATCCCTCGCCGATTGGTTTCCGACAATGGGCGGCAATTCACAGGGAAGGTGCTGGAAGATTGGTGCAAAAGCTACGGCATCGAGCAACACTTCACGTCCGTGGCTTACCCCCAAAGCAACGGTCAAGCCGAAGTAGCCAACCGGGAAATTCTCCGTATTCTGCGCGCTCGGCTCGACCACGTGGGAGGAAGTTGGCCGGATGAAGTGCCGGGCGTTTTATGGGCCATCCGGACGACTCCTAAGGAAGGAACGGGCGTTACACCTTTTCATCTGGTGTACGGCGGCGAAGCGGTCATTCCGGTTGAAGTCGGCGTCGAGTCCGTCCGGGTCCAATGTTATGATGAAGGCAACGCCGAGCGGAGGAATATGGAGCTGGATTTGGTTGACGAAGAGCGTGCCAAAGCATCCGTTCGGCTGATGGCGTACCGTCAACGAATGAAGCAAAACTATAACCGGCGCGTCATTCCCCGATCATTCCAGGTCGGCGACCTTGTCTGGAAGAAAGTCAAGCCGGTCGGCGACGTCGGCAAGCTTGAAGCTCCCTGGGCAGGTCCCTTCAAAGTCATCGAAAAGCTCCGCTCGGGCGCGTATTATCTGGAGGATGAGGACGGTCGGCAGCTAGATAGGCCGTGGAACGCGAACCACCTCCAGCCTTACCGGGCAGGGTGAAAGGTGTGCCTATGTAAATCATCCTGTGTACATTTTTCGACTGAATACTTGAAATGCAGAAATGAAAAGTCAAAGAAACAAATATAAGGCATCGTCATCAAGTATCGAGGGCCCCGTACCGTCCGGACGGGGGGAATTATCCGAGCCAAAGTACTCGACGAAGCAGATCCTGAGCCGTTCGGCTAAGCGAAGTAGAAAGATGGAAGCACTTTGAGTATTCTCTGCGGAAAGGAAAGCCAAGGTCGCTCGACCTGGTAAGGAGTTAGCCTTCAAGCCCGACGAGCTTCGTCGTTAAAGATCGAGAGCCGCGCCGTCCGGCTATAAATATCCGAGCCGACGAGCTCCGTCGTTAAAGATCGAGAGCCGCGCCGTCCGGCTATAAATATCCGAGCCGACGAGCTCCGTCGTTAAAGATCGAGAGCCGCGCCGTCCGGCTATAAATATCCGAGCCGACGAGCTTAAAGATCGAGAGCCGCGCCGTCCGCCTATAAATATCCGCGCCGACGTTAAAGATCGAGAGCCGAGCCGATCGGCTATAAATAATCCGCGAACCGACGAGCTCCGTCGTTAAAGATCGAGAGCCGGCCGCGTCTATAAATATCCGAACCGACGAGCTCCGTCGTTAAAGATCGAGAGCCGCGCCGTCCGGCTATAAATATCCGCGCCGACGAGCTCCGTCGTTAAAGATCGAGAGACGAGCCGGCGTCTATAAATAATCCGAGCGGACGAACCGACGAGCTCCGTCGTTAAAGATCGAGAGACGAGCCGGCGTCTATAAATAATCCGAGCGGACGAACCGACGAGCCCCGTCGTTAAAGATCGAGAGACGAGCCGGCGTCTATAAATAATCCGAGCGGACGAACCGACGAGCTCCGTCGTTAAAGATCGAGAGCCGCGTCGTCCGGCTATAAATATCCATGCCGTCGAGCTCCGACGTTAAATATCGAGAGACCGACGCTAAGTTCCGCTCAGGCTCGAGGTATATAGGTTCTGATCGGCTTATGACGAGCGATTCTTACTAGCAACACAGAATGATATGCGGCCGAATGGAAGGGCTGGGGAAAACAGTGATAGCAGACGAGCGGACAACACAAGTATTAGCAAGGGGACAGTGCAAAAAGGTCGAACACACGAAAACAAAGCATTTCATTAAAATTAAAACCTTAGGCCGAGTGGCCTAAGTACAAAAAGGTTCATGTTCGTCCGAGCGACGATATTACAAGAATTACTCGATGTAGTCATAGAGGTCCCTCGGAATGTTGTTGAGGAGCTCCACCTGATCGCCGGCCGGAATATTAGTGGAATCCGGAAGAAGGCCCTTCGACTTTAGGTAGGTCACAGTGGCCTTAATGGCCAAGTCGAAAGCCGAGTACATCCGCTCGCAAATTTTCTCCGAGAACTCGGGCGATCGGATGTGGCTTTGTCGGAGAGCGGCGACTCGGCTCGGCATCCTTTGAAGGTCGCCTGGGAGCTTGTGAGGGCCTCATTCAGACGTTCAATCTTCTCCGCATCGGCCGAGCGGCCTGCCTTCTCCCGGTCAAGCTTCTCCGTCAGCTCCTTTATCCTCAACTCCAAGCCCCGCGCCTCCACGTTTTTCTTCTCCAGATCGGAGATGGCTGTGTTCTTCCGAGTGGTGGCCAGAGTTATCTTTGTGTCAAGCGACTTGACTTGTCGTTCGGACTCGGCTAAGGCGTGGGCCTGGTCAGCTGTTTTCTTCTGCTCAGCAGCCAGCAGAGTTTGAGCTTTCTTTAGTTCTTTTTGCAGCTCGGAGTAGGAAGGGCCTTGGGAGCCGCTCGGACCGCCCGCCGCCCGCAGTTGCCTTATCTCCTCGTCCGCCATAGCCAGGCGGCTGGCAACTGCTATCTCTTCCACCCATCTCTGAAACAAGGCGCAGTTGTTAAAAGCCGAGCGGAAATATTCAGGCAAAACTTCAAAAAACAACAAACTTACCCCCGTAGCCGCTTGCATGTGGCTGTTGGCTAGGTTCTGTAGAGGGATCAGTGCTACTCGCGCCCGAGCGTCGGCCCACATCTCGGCGAGGGGCCCTTTCAAAGTAATGGTGTGCTCGGGCGCGGTGGGCCGGTCGGCTTCTGGTAGCAACTCTTCAGTTGGAAGATGAAGAGTAACTCGTACCGTGCGGCCGTGACCAGGGATAGCCCGACCGGGATCAGAAGCTGGCGCAGAAATTCGCGAATGGATGGTTGAGCGTTGGACTGAACGGCGAGCAGGGGGGAGAGTGTCGACCGGAGTGGCCTCGACCGGAGTAGGCAGCTCGTCCCAGTCAGAAGGAGTCCGGTCGGACGAGATGGTCTCGGGTACAGGCGCCTTGCCTTTAGCAGCCACGGCGGCCCGGTCGGAAGGTTGGACCGCGGAGGTAGCCGAGCGCAGCGGAGTCTCCACCCGACGTCTCTTTTGCAGTGGCTGTTCCTCCTCCCGAACGGACCCTTCCTCTGGGGCCGTTGGTTCCCTGGAGGGGGTAGCTCCGCTGGCTACCTGCTGTTGAGAGGCCGGAGCGGCCGATTCAGTCTGGGTGCCGCTCTCTCCTTCGTGAGAACCGACCGGCTGAATACCCAGCGCCTCCATTTCCTTTGCCGCCGCGGCCTTTCTCTTCAGAACGCCGGCCATCACCGAGTCCATGACGATGTCAGCTGCATGAAAAGGAGAAGAAATCAGTTAGCAATTAAAGCAAGCGCCCAAGCAAAATTCTTACCGAAGCCGGTCGGAAGTGGGGTCCGTATAGGACTCAACCCAAAAATGTACATCACTCCCTCGTGGAGAAGTTTGTTGATGTCAAGCCGCAGACCGGCTAGTACATTTGCGGCGTGAAGATAATCTGGTCGGGTCTTGAATTTCTTCAACTCGGGAGTAGGAGGTAGATTGACCTGCCACTGGGTCGGAAAGTTGGGCTGACCGGGCATGCGAATATAGAAATAATAGTCCTTCCAGTGTTTATTGGAAGTGGGTAGTTTATTGAAGAAGACCAGACCGGGCCGAGCTTGGAACATAAAGGTGCCCGGCTCGGCTTGCTTAGGATAATAGAAATAAAAGAAGACCTCCGGTCGGAGGGGAATGTTGTGAATCTTGAACAAAACGACAACGCCGCAGAGGAGACGGAAGGTATTTGGTACTAAACTTTCGAGCGGCACGCCAAAATAATGACAGACGTCTGCTATAAAGGGATGCACGGGGAACCGCAGACCGGCGATAAATTGGTCGCGAAAGACACAGAAACCACCACGCGGCGGTCTGTGTGGCCGAGCGGCGGGACCAGCTAGATGAACTTCGATATCCTCGGGGATTTCGAAATTGTCAGCCAGAATATCAAAATCCCGTTGTTCGAAACGGGATCGCATGGTAGTATACCATGGGCCTAAGGATTGTTCTTCGGGATGAGAGGAACTGGCCATGATCCGGATAGGGGAAATCAAAAAAGGAAGTGCCAAAGACTAAGAAAGGGAATTTCAAAGACTGAAGCTAGGGGAAGAAAGGCGAATTAGATACCGGAAAGGAAGGAGGAAAGACCTAAAACCTTACTGAGGGGAGATGGATCGGGGAAAGGCGCCGGAGAGCGTCAGGGGGCAGCAACCAGATCGCCGGAGCTCCAAAGCGCAGAGAGCAGCAGCAGAGGTAATGGGGGCGTGTGAAGGTAAGAAGGAAACGAAGAGTTTTTAGGGTGAGGGCCGGGCGGCCTCCACCGTCGGATCCAGGTCACGGGAATCAAAGCATACATCTAGCCGTTTATTTCGAATTGCTTCGATCACATCAAAATATCATGCAACCGCCTCCGTACTCTGGTGGCATTGCTCCACGTGGCAGTCAATCATTCGGAGCATTTAATGAAGGTATGATCGACCTTGATGTCGAAGATTGGCGCAGAACGCGAGGAGATCCGGTGAAGGCCATCGTTGATTCATTCAAGGATATTTCCTCGGCTGACCGAGCGGAGAGTATTAGCATGGAGGAGCCATTCGGCTAGACTCACAGTCCAGTCAGTCGGACTATTCGCCTCCTTCGACTAGACTTGAAAGGGAGGCAAGTGATCCGGTGGTAAGAGTGGGCCCCCCCCTCTCTCTTGCAATGTCAACGCCGAGTGGAATTCACCGGAGTAGCCGCCCATCCGGGAGGAGTGTGGTTCGACCGGACGGACGACCACAGAAGGCCGGGCCGATGGAATCGAATACCCGGACGGGTCTGGCCGGCTCGCACTTATGGTTGGAAGGCACCCTGTCAAATCGGGGTTCCGACGCTCAGTTAAAAAGGTCATGGACCGAGCTGACCTTTTGACCGACCACAGTCATAAAGCACCCCTGTTTATTAGTCTCCACAAAGCACAAGTAAACCACTGCGGATTTCCGGCCGGATGTTGAGGGAGTTGTCCGCCCGGACGCTAGATCTGAAGCAAAGGGGAAAAAGGACAAGGGAGGTCTTTTTCTGACAGCAGGTATGTTTTACGTGTAGGCCATGCTCCAAATCTTGTGACAGGGGATTCTGCTGTCCCATCGAGGACATGCTTTGACTGTAGCGGTATGGGTCAGGTGAGCTTTCTGACAACGGCATACCGAGGAAAGGACAGAGGACACATATGCACCTCGGTATGCGTGCCCTAACCCTTCACAACTCTATATAAAGAGCCTCAGACTTCGCCGGAGGTACGCATTCAGAGACTTTGGAAGCCACTTCGTTCATCGTAGCTTACCTGACTTGAGCGTCGGAGGGTCGCCACCGGGAACCCCTTCCCGGCTCGACTTCTGTGCAAGCTAGCCGGAGCGTCGCGCCACCAGTGGGAGGTCTACATCAGCGAGCCGAAGAGCGCCACATGCCCAGCGTCTGTTGACTTCTGGTTCGGACAGGATCAACTTATTTGCATGCTTATTCAGTTTCACAAAATCTGAGTTTACTTATCACTCATTCAAATTCTAGGAAAAACAGTTTTCAAAACTCCAATTTTGTTAGATTTCTAAAATTTGGATTTAGCTTAGGTTCTCCCCTAGATATCATGTACCCCTAGATTAAAGCCAGGCATCTCACAATCACCTAGGTATACCTTGCTTGTGTTTGACAAACTTAGAATGGCGTGAGATGCATAGGGTACAGCTTGGACTCAGGAATGCTTATATTTGTGCATCAATATGAGTCTGGGCGTTAAACACATCATAAATAATAATCAAGTCAAGTCTTCCAGCTCTAGCCAACTCTAACTGGACCAAATGGACTTAATTTGACTAACCATGTGAAAGCTACTGCCCTCTAGGCAATCAGCAAGTAGCTAAAGGTTAGACAATTGGGAAAAGTGTGTTTCAATTTTTTGTTTAAACATGATTGTACTTTAAAGTTCTAATCAAATTACTTTACCTGATTATTTTAGGCTCTGATACTTAATCAAATTAAACTCAATAATTTAATTTGACTCATGCTTGGACTAGAAACCAAACTACTGCTACTCCCTCTGTCCTAAAACTAAATATTTTTCTTTAATATCAAATTTTCTTCAAAATGAGTATTCAAAACTTAATTACAGTTTTTCAAAAAACTTGTCCATGTAAGTGAGTATTCAAATATTTTCAAATCTAGTCAACTTTTTATAACGTTTTAAAGTTATTTTTTTCAAATGACCTCATATTTTATAACTTCTAAGCAAATCCTTTTATTGAAAATTCAAATACTCATATTTTCAAACTTAGTTAATTTTAAGACTATTTTAACTAGACTTAGTTAGATTGTACTCTAAACTTAGCTATTTGGCAAAATATTTTCTCAATACAAATCATTTCGAAGCTGAATATATAGCTAAGTATTTTCAAATTTCAAATAAATTCAAAAAGCTAATTCTTTGAAAATTTTCCTTCAGAAAAATACAAATCTACTTTCAAACTGGTTTGTTTTTGATATATGGCAAAGGGGGAGAGTAGGTAAATTAAAGTTAAAGGAAAATTCAAAGTATTTAATAAAAGGAGGACTTTTATTAAGGGGGAGTCTAATATTACAAAGTTAAAAGTTTCCAGCTTAACTGTTATTGCATTTGAAGTTTATTTACTTAAGCTTGGTTAACTTTATGCAGTTATTACATATGTTGTTTTTCTTAACTTTGAATTACGTGTTGCCATAATCAAAAAGGGGGAGATTGTTGGTGCGGGAAGCATCCGACGATCGAACCTAAGTTTTGATAATGGCAAATGATTCAAAGTTAAGGTGCTTTGTTATCTGACAGCTTTTGCTGAGTGTTTCAGGAAAGTCCTAACTGTGGTTAGGCAAGGTAAAACCCTAGGGGGCGGTAACCCTAGGTCATAGGGGGTGGTAACCCTATGCGGAAAGCCTTGGCAGGTCGATGGCTTCAGGCAAAAGTCCTAGGGGGTGGTAACCCTAGGTGGAAAGTCCTGGTGTCGCGAACCAGGTGAAAGTCTGAACTGGCCGGTGAAGCGGATGTTCAGCAGAAAGTCCGGAAGCATCGAGTGCCGAGCAAAAGTCCAGTCGATCTGGAGGATTGTCTGCAACAGGTAAATCTCCGAGTGGAGTAGGTGAGGACGCTGTAAGGAGCAGGGTCGGTTCGACCTAGGATTTCCGTAGGAAACTCAAGTCGAAGACATTGATCACAAACTTTTATTATTATCATTCATTATGTTTCTGTGCTAACTTTGTTTTGCAGGTATGTGTTTGGGACTAACACATTTTGCAGAACAAAGGAGCAAGTTACAACTCGGATGAGCAGTCCGAGGCGCCCATGGAGCTTGAGGCGCCTAGGGTGCAAAGGCAGCAGACTGGAGGCGCCTTGAATGGAGTTCAAGGCGCCTTGGACCGGAGGTTGAAGGAGCCTTGGATAGGCTGAAGGCGCCTTGAACCAGATAGAGTTCGACCAGGTCCGTGCTGATCCACGCGGGTGACTCGGCTCGTTCAAGGCGCCTTGGTGAACAGTATAAGGCGCCTTGAACCCCCTTTATAAGGGGTCTCGACCAGCAGCTTCAAGTAACAACTTTCAGGTGATCTTACTGCTACAAGCTGCTCACGAGACGATTCCAAAGTGCTGTTGCGAGACATCGACGACCCGGAGCTCTGAATCTTCATATTACGATATTGTCGTCGGTATAACTGTATTCTTTTTAATACTTAACTGTAATACTGGTACTCTTGTCGAGCTTATAGTTGTTGCCCACGGAAAGCGATCAAGGATCGCGGACCTTCGAGTAGGAGTCGTCACAGGCTCCGAACGAAGTAAAAATCCCTTGTCTCTCTGTGTTATTTTATTCCGCTGCATTAACTCTTACGTTTTACGATTCCGATAATCGAACGATTATAGCCACGAGCGCTATTCACCCCCCCCCCTCTAGCGCGTCTCGATCCAACAACGAAGGGGTGTCTTTTCCCCTTTGTCTTCCTTAGCCTTCTTATAAAAGGTGCGTCCAAGCAAGTAAAAAAAAATGACAGAGGTGATCAGAGAAAGGGGCAAGCAAAACGTTGAGGAGATCGTGTGTGAGTGAACTAGAACGTCCTGGGCTTTGGGATTTGGCTCGTGAACCTTGAAGCGCTTTCCGGTTACCCGTGATCGTGCTTCCGACATCACCAGCATCTTCACCGATTGTTTCTGCGATTTCTTCGGGAGATCACTGTGAGTGGTTACCGTTTTGATTTCGTTTTTGTTTCATGCTCTCAAAGATACAACATCGACATGAAGTTCTGCCTTCAAGCATACTCTCTGTTCAAGCATACTAGATGTTTCTACACTTCATCTTCAACAATCCTTCGAGCTCCAACTCATTGTTGGTAATTTTTGTATTGGTTATTTGCATTTCATTGTTAAGGGAATCAATAGTGTGTTACTGTGTTCTCACTCTTTGTAAGAGACTTCTCCTTCTTTGAAAAAGATATTTTGAAAAGAGAAGATTAGTGATTGTCATTCATAAGCGATCCAAGGGATTACAGATCCTGTAATAGCAGTCCACAAGGGTTATGAGCCAAGATAAAGAAAGCTTGTCTTCTTGTGTTTGATTTTACAAGATCTACGCTACATTCTAAGTTTTCAAAAATAAAAGCAACACATGTTTTAAAAACAACCGAAAGCAATATTCATCCCCTCTAGTGAATCCATTCACACCAACACTATAGTCATTCATTCCAAATTGTGCGAGAAATCATTTAAAGTTGGATGTGTTAATGCAATCAACTTCTAGTCATGGTTGAATGGGTTGACCAAGCTCGAGTTGACTCAAGTTGGATTTCAATGTTTAAGCAATATGTATGTCAAGTAGGATCAAGGTTGACTAAATACTTGATGATTTTAGAAGTCCAATGTGACATTGGCATAAGGTGAGAAAAGTCTAGGTGGGTAACAGTTGACGGAACAAATCATGATCGGAAGACCAACTAAAAGTTGGCACGAAGACAAGAAGTCCAAGTGGGTCACGCTTGATTGATCAGCAATCAGAAGTCCAACAGATAATTGACTTGAGAAGGGAAGTCCTAGAAGGTCAAAGTTGATCGGATGTTAGACAACGATGAAGCCCCGATAAGTCAAGATTGACCAGATGTTAGACAACGAGAAGTCTCGGCAAATTAAAGTTGACCGGATACTGAGCAAAAGATGTCCTAGTAGATTGAGTTTAACTGAATACCAGGTAAGATTATAATTCAACTTGATAAGGTTGAAATAAGAGTATTAGTTAATTGATAAGACGTATCGACTGACTGATAGACTTTAAACCCCGAAATTGAGATTTTGAGTTGTTTGTTAAGATTTGCTACAATAACTAGGGTTTATGCTAATGTAACTATAGTTTCTACAGTACCAGGTTACAAACCCTAAACCTTGAAAATTAGGTTTTACTATAGTAATTAGTGTTTGCTATAGTAACTTCGGGTGCTTCCGAATCAATTGATTAGTTTCACTGTAAAAAAATCGTTTTGCAAGTTTAAACATTCGGATTCAATGGCAATTGATTGGTGAAGGTAAGCAATCGATTTATAGGCAAAAACCAGTCAGAATGCAACCCCATAAAAGAGAGTTTCATGAAGATTTAAAGGTTCTGGTACTTGAGGGGTTGGAGACGAAGTGCTGCTATATTTTCCATCATCAATGGACAATCCAAAGCAACAAGAAAGTATTCAAAACAATGTTTCTCAATTGTAAGTATTTTCTCTTTCATTTCTATTTGTATTTTATATTGCTTGTATTTGCTTATTGCAACAAGTGTTATAAGAGGTTTCTCTGTCTCCGGAAGGTATTCGAGAAGGAGAAGGTTATAGTGGTGATAGATCACTAAGACTAGGTCTTGAATTAATCGTCTTGAAAGATGGATACCAAGTAAAATCTTAGTGTTGTGGATGTGTCGTCAAGGTTAATTCAAGTTTTTTGATGTGCATTCAAATGATGAGTATGCAACTAAGACAAAATAATCAGAGCCATTCACCCTCCTCCCTCTAGCTTGCACTGATTTTAACAAGTGATATCAGAATGAAGTTACTCTTCTCCAACTAATGGCCGAAAGATGCAAAAGCTAAAGGAAAGAAGAAGAAGCTAAAATTTTGAGCTCTCAATATCAACAAGTTAAAGGACTATTTATCGAAGGAGCTTAATTTCTAATGGAACCCCAAGATAGATTCAGACACAACATCAGGGTACTTCCACCTTTCAGATTGGGGGGATTCAATCAATGGAAGGTTAGGGTTGAAAATTTCTTCATGAACAACATTGAAGATTAGTTCATCCTATTGGAGAGATTTGAAGTCTTGAAAAATAACAAAGGGAGACTCCTCAACAAGAAGAAATGGACTAAGGAGCAAATCCAAAAATTTAGATAAATCACAAGATAACTAAAATTTTAGTTGATTTGGTTCCTAATAACATATTGTGTAAATTAGGAAAATTCAAGAATGTTAAGGATTTATAGAGCAAGCTTGCCAAACTTCGTGAAAGTCCATTACTGACACAAGAAGAAGATGAGTCTGAGAAAGGAGCTTGATCAATTCAAAAATTGGAAAACTTGGAAATCATAAGGCACTTAATTTTCAAAATGGAGGATGAATTTAAAGAAACATCCACCTCAAGAGTTGAGAGGGAGGATGAACCAACAACACCAGAACAAGATGAACCCTCAACCTCAGGAGCTTATGAAGAAGAAGCGCATGTCATCCCTACTATTGAAAAAGGTATATCAATTTCATTTATTGAAAAAAAAGATCATATAATTTATTTTGAGTGTAGGGAAAGAGAGCACTATAAAAGTAAGTGCCCTAAATTGACAAAGAAAAAGACTCTAATGGCACCTAAGACTAAGGAGAAATCTAAAGAAATGAAAAGGCAAGGAATATATTATATGTTCTATATGCAGTAATCAAGGATATTATCGAAAACACTATCCAAGGGGGAGACATCAAAACAAAGTCAAAGGATGAAGCTCAAACCCAGAGGGAGCTCCTACAGTAAAGTCTACGAAATTATTTCATAATGCAATTGCATTATATCATGATGAGCATGCTAGAAATAGATTTTATCATCTTAGTGCTAAAAAAATTTCATGAACATAGTGAAAAGTTTAGGGTGTTTAATGGTAGACCTACCCAATCTAAGGATAGGAACAATCTAGGTAAGAATCCTAAGATATTTAACATATTCCTAGAAAGAAAAATGATCAAGGCATTCATGAAAAATCAACAATTAATGACTTAGAAATGGAAAATGATGTTTCGAGGTCAAGACTTGATAAGTTAAAAAAACCCTCAAGAAAATGACAAATGAAGTTAATGTTGGTGCAATTTGCACTAACGATCTAACTCAGATTTTGATAAATGACAAGTTAAGTTAGGTTTTGTTGTGATCTAGCCACATGATTAGGTGTTTCGTACGAAATCCAGATAGGTCGACAGGCTGACCGGATATCTGGCAGGAAATCTAGCTAAGTCAACAGATCGATCGGATAGCTGGTACGAAGTTCAGATAGGTCGACGGACTGATCGGATATCTGGCGAGAAGTCCAGCTAGGTCAACGGGCTGACTGGATAGCTGGCATGAAGTCCAGACAGGTCGACGGGTTGACCAGATGTCTGACAAGTTGGTAAGTTAAGGTAAGTCACTGGAGGAAAGTGACCTTGTGAGGATGCGTCCCTGTTAAGGGGACAGTAGGCGTCGGTCTAGGTTAGGTCCATTTCGGATCACTAATCTGAGACCTTGACTAGTTCTTGGTCTTGGGAGGACAAGAACTAATTAATACTACTCATTATTATTTTGCTAACATTTGTCTTGCAGGTTATCATTTTTGGTTATTGGACTAACGTTGTTTTGCAGGACAAAGGAGCAAAATTATCTTCGGATGAACAGTGTCCGAAGGCACCTTCAAGATTAATGGAAGGTGCCTTCATACTGTTCATAGAAGGTGCTTTCCAAGGCTATGGAAGGTGCCTTCCGCAGGATAAACTTTGGATGAAGTCACGGATAGAGGCAGTTCTATTCGGGATCAACTTTCTCAAGTTAGAGGCACCTTCAATGGCTATGGAAGGTGCCTTCAATGCCCTATATAAGTCAGTCTCAAGGAAGCTTCAAGACACAACACTTATACAAGATACTACACGTCTATTTGAGGTTTCGACTACTCCGGGCTCCTGCTAAGACTCTGCTGAGAAGCTGCTGCACCCTACAACTATTTCGAGGACTTCTAATCGTGGCTAACAAACTGACATCGATAAACAAACAAGTCACTTCGATCTTAAGTGTTGGTAACATTTTTATTGTACTTAAATTCTACAAACGAGAAGTGTAATCTGTTGTACTTCACCGATCTTCTTTGTACTCGATTCCCTCTTCCGGAGGTACCGAAAGAGGTTTTTAGTGGATTACCCATCGATAGGTCCGCAGGACATGTGTCTTGGAGTAGGAGTCGCCGAAGGCTCCGAACCAAATAAAACCTCCAATGTTTTCTTGAGTTCTCATTCCGCTTTAATTTTTCGCTACGTACTTAATTTTTGAAAAGTTTTTAAGACACGTGATTCCCCCCCCCCCCCCCCCCCCCTCCTCTCACGTGCATCTTGATCCAACAGTTAAAGGATCCAAAAAGAAAAATCTAGACTTTTATAGACAAGAGCAATCTAAAGGAAAGAAAGGTTTGAGATACAAATATAAGTCTAAGGAAAGCATGACTTCCAATCATAAAGTTCCATATAACTATGAATTAATCCTAATTCTAGGACTGGAGTCAAGGTTACACGGGAGGTTGTTCCTAGAGCTAATCTTGATGAGACAATAATGATTAAGGCTTCTAAGAAGCTTAAAATGTTAGACCCGTGCGGCCGACAAGAGGTGGTGAATTGCTCTGGAAAAGAAAATCAACCTTTCTCAATCTTATAACTTGATTAAAACATATACTTGTACAAAAAGAAACTATAATACATAAATTAAAAGAGGTTATCGATTTTACTTGGTTACAATCGGGAAGGTTGTTAATCCAAGGCGTTAAAAATACTAAACAAATTCTCATTTCGTCGTAGGCGGAGAAGCCTCTTACAAGCGTTGGAAGCACATAATAAGAGTAGTAGAACAATAAGGAAGTTCGTGTACAAGTGATCCTCTAAACTACTGAGGCCAGAGCTCTACTTATAGCCTGTTGGTCGAATATATCCATTTGCTAATGTGGCAGTTCCGGCCGTCTAGAATGGGTTTGGGCATCTGGGCGTGGATAAAGTTTTATCCACGTCGCAACTGTTCGCAATGACTCAGTGAAGATAGAATTTTCTGGTCCGAGCACCTGGACTGGGTTTGAGCACCCAGACCATCCTGATCTAGCCTTGACCAGGGTGTGTAGAGCAGGCGTCCTAGGCTACCCCAGGGGGTCCGGGCACCCGGATAGTCAACAATTTGTTAACTGTCTAGTTTCTTCCCATTCTAGCTTCGATCTCTTGGGTGATCTTTGTCATCCTGAATAGGGCTCACCCGAACCCATTTTCTAGTCTTTTCCTCAAGCAAGCTTCCACTCCGACTTCTCGTCCCTCGAAAACACCGCGGGATTCCTTTTCGTCCGCTAGCGTACTCTTCTGCAGCGCCTTGTCCCTCGGACGCACCAAGCCCTTTGACTCTCTCCCGTGTCATCCTTCTCGCTAGCTGCGTCTCTCACTTGACTTCCTGTATTCCTAAGTTCCTATACACTTAGACACAAGGCATCAAACAAACACAAGACCTAACTGTTGGATTTTTTGGGCCGCGAAAACCGCTTTTTCGCGTCGCGGAAACCCCGAAACCCCTTAGCCAACGGATCCGTGCGAAGAAAAATTTCGAAAACATACGAATACGAGTTTACCTAGATCTACACTTAGATCTACATGGAGAAAATCTTATACCTTCGATGCGTGCCCTTCGCGAATCCCGCTCGTCCAAGGTACGCCGGATCTCGTGATTGTCAACGTAGACAATCCTCTAGAAGTATCCACACAAACAAGATGTGTTCTCTAACACACAAGGATGGAGAAGAGAGAACCACAAGTGTGCTAGCACTCTCTAGGGCTCTCGGGTAGGATTGGAAGAAGAAGAAAGGAAAAGAAGAGAACACACTCCTCTAAAATCTCTATGTGACTTTCACTAACCTTTTCTTCTTGGATTAGATTCACTCTCCTTTCTTCTCCCTTGCTTGAAACCCATGACCAAGAGAAGAGAAGGAGCAAGAAGAGAGCTTAGGAGGAGGAAGATCACTTGAATGAGAGTTACACTTGCAAAAATGAAACTCTTTTTTCATCTAATTAAGTGGTTTGTAACCTCCATGGGATACCAAGAGTCACAACTCTTGGTAACTCCCATGAGGTGACACTTCACTTAAGTAACCATGATGATGTGGAGCATCATTATTGGTTCACTTAATGTCAACTCACCAATGAGGTGGCATAAAGTCAAGTCAAACTTGACTCTTCATCTTCCTCTCAAGTCAAGTCAAACTTGACTTAATCTCTCTCATGGTTGATCTAATCCAACCATTTAATTCAAGCCAATTTAATATAATGAATCTAATTCATTTAATTAAATTGATTCAATGAGTCATAATCTAAATTAGACTCATTGAACACATGAATCAACTTGAGTCTAACTCAATTAGCCCAATTAGGATTACTCTTAATCCAATTTGATTCATCAAATGAATCTAATCCTCTTGGTTCATCATATGAACCTAATCTCCATCCACTTGTTCTTTGTGTGTGACCCAATAGGTTCTTGTAACGTTGGCAATGCCCCTAAACTCATTTAGAAACATAAGTAATGAGCGGTATCTAGCAACACATCATTACTACCCAAGTTACAAGAATGTTGAGATCCAACATCACCTTGTGACTACTAATTGTGACTCCTCATAATATATGACAAGTGTCCTTCTATCCTAGACATCTAGATTGATCAATGTGAGGCATAGACCGTGTCATCCTCTAATCAATCTAAATCTTGAACTCCAAGTAGACTCACTCAATCAAATGAGCTCAATATCCTATATTGACTCATTTGGGCATGGCCATGCACTTCGTGGTCTTACTCTATCAAGAATACCGATGTGTCTCCCGTCATATAGGAGGGATAGATCTCATCTAAATCACTCACATCCCTCCGCATAATTTGTTACATACCCAGTAATCGCCTTTATGGTCCACCCAATTACGGGTGACGTTTGACGAAACCAAAGTACATAACTCCTTATGTAGGGAACCATGGTGACTTCAGGTCTAAGGACCAATAGTCATACTAATAGTCACATGAGAAAGTATATGACACTCATATAACGATCCATGATACTTTCTCATGGTGGGTCATTCAGTATACATTCTCCAATGCATAGCCATGTGTCAACTTGATATCTCTATATCCATGACTTGTAAGATCAAGTCATCGAGTTGACCTACATGCTAGTCTTATTGCATTAACATTGTCCCTGAATGTTAATACTCGACTATGAATGATTAAGAGCAGTGATCCCTATATCATCTCATTATCGGTTCAACTAACCGATTGATATAGGTGATAACCGTCTACTCAAGGACGTTATTATACTTAGTTTATTTGACACCAATACAAGTAAGTATAATAACCAAAAACCAAATGCCTTTATTTATATAAGAATATGATACAATAAGTTCATAATACAATCATCAAATGATTGGCTCTAGGGCCCTAGCTAACACTAACTTAACTCGGTTAACCATATCAAAACTACCTCAGGGTACTAACAATCTCCCCCTTTGTGATATGTATCAACCTAAGTTTAAGTTAGGAAAAAAACATAGGATAAAATAATAGTTAAAACTGAAATTTTGTAAATTACAAAATTACAAGTATAAAACTCTACTAGACTTAAGCTCATCTCACATTTTTCTCTTTTGATCACAGCAAAAATAAAGTCAAGAAAAAACTTTTACAAAATAATTTTCTAAAAGTATGAATTTTTGAAGATTTAAGAATCATAGTTGCAAATTTAATGTTAAAAATAATTTCGCAATAGAAGAATTTTAAATATGCAGAAAAAAATATCATGAAAAACTTTTAAGTTTTTTTTAGCGTAGATAAATTAATTTGAGTAGAACCATAGTTTTTGCAAGTTAATCTTTAAAATTAGATTTTTATACAAATAAATTCCCAAAAATATTTTTAAGTGTTGAGGATAAAATGCATAATAAATTAAAAATTAAATTTGTCAAAAATAAGTTTTCAAGATTTTTTTAGCTTTAACAATAAGGTTTTCGGTAATTAATCTATAGAAAATTCACTGTTTATAAAAAATTTATAAAAAAAATATTTTCAAATAGATTTTCAAAGGATCTATCTTTATAATAAAAATTGGATAAGGATTTTGAAAATAAGGATTGTAAAAAAAATGTTTAAAACAAACATGATTCTTTTCGAAAATAAATATTAAAAATAATTTTATTAACCTAAAAATCATGCTGATTTTTCTCGTATACAAAATATACCAATAATTCTTTGAAAAAATTAGGTTTTTCAAAATCCATATCCGAAACATTTTAAATTTTAAATTATGACTTTTCAATAAAAAAAATTCATAAAATAATATTTAATTGAAGAAAAAATCTAAAAAATTTAATACCAAGAGATTTTCCATTCTAGCAACAGGGAAATAAAATTTCAACAATAAATATTAATAGTAAGTATATGAATTTAATTTTTAAAATAAAATTAATATTTCTAAACATAAAACATACATAATCATTTATTTATTATAAGAAAGATTTTAAAACCCAAAATTAATTTTTGCCTACAGGGTTAATAGAAAATTTCTTTATTACATATTTTTATGATATTTTTCTAATTTGACCCTTATGATATTTAAGATACCAATTTAGACTTCTATAGTTTTTAAGGTATTTTAATTATCACATACAAAGTTTCTTGATTTTTTAATTTTGTCCTTTAATTTTTCATTTTCTTCTTTTAATTTATCATACATTTCTAAATGGTATGTATTTGCTAAGATTATTTTTAATTAAAAAAACTTCCTTTTTCAAATTATTATTTTTTAATTTTAGCTTATATAATGATCTAGTCATTGATTTAATACCTGAATATAACTGGTCAGGGATAGTAAACATACTTCACTTACTAGATATGCTCTAAAGCTTGTTTCTTCCTCCTCGCTATAGCTTTCTTCTGAGGAGCCTCCCCCCTAGTCTATGCTCTCCTCCTAGTGACTTGCCATTAGTGCAAGTCTAGTGTACTCTTCCAAGTCATATTCTGATGACGACTCATCTCAAGTTGCCTTCAGGGTTTTGTGCTTTGTTGTTGTACTTGGTCCTTTCTTGTTGTCCTTCTTCTTCATCTTTGGGAAGTCCTCCTTGATATGTCCCTTTTCATTACAGTTATAGCATCTTATCTTCCTTGCTCTTCTTTTCTTTACCTGCACTTGATTAAAGTTATTAGTTCTAAAAAATTTCTTGAATTTCCTTACCATATAAGCTATTTCGTCATGGTCTCGGGAAGTGTCGGTGTCTGATTCATCCTTTTTGACTTTTAGAGCAATATTCTTTGACTTTTCTAATTCCTTAAAATCTACACATCGAGACTCATGAAGTTCAAAAGTTAAAAATAAATTTTCAAAAGTACTTGCCTCGAAGTCCTTAGAGATGTAGTAATCATCTACTAAGGCTGACCACTCTTGAGTTCTCAAAAAATCATTGAGTGTGTACCTTAAGGAATCATGATTTATTATATTTTCTCCGAGATTGTTGAGTTGGGTGATCAGATCTTTGATCCTTGCATGGAGTTGGGCTACCTTCTCTCCCTTGTTCATTTGGAGGTTTGGCAGTTGGCTTCAGAGGATGTCCCGCTTTGCTAGTTTAGCTTCCAAAGTACCTTTGTGAAGCTCTAGGAATTTCTCCCAGAGATCTTTGGAGGAGTCATAGCTTCTGATCCGGTTGACCTCCTAGGGCGGAAGAACACTAAGTAGATGGAACTCTACTTTTCTATTAGCCACGAAGTCGGCATGCTCCTTCTTCATCCACGTGTACTCTTCTTTCTCGGCTTTGTGTTGATATGTGGGTGCTATAAACTCTTATTTTATAATTAGCAATATCTAAAAATCGATCTTGAAGAATACCTCCGTGCACTTGTTTCACATCGCGAAATCTCCGAGCCATCCTTCTCGCTAGCTACGTCTTTCGCTTGACTTCCTGTACTCCTAAGTTCCTGAACACTTAGACACAAGGCATCAAACAAACACAGAACCTAACTTAACTCGATTGACCATATCAAAATTATAAGTACCCCGGGTAGTTTTGATGTGGACAACCAAGTTTAGTTAGGTCATGTTATGTTTAATCCTTATGTCTAAGTGTTCAGGAGCTTAGGAACACAAGAAGTCGAGCGGAAGACGCAACTGGTGAGAATGATGGCATGGGAAAGGAGTGGGCGAGCTCGGTGCATCTGAGGGACGAGGTGCTGAGTAAGAGTACACCGGTGGACGAGAAGAACATGCACGAAGTTCGAGAGATGAGAAGCCGGGGAGGAAGCCTGCTCGAGGAGAAGGTTGGAAAATGAGTTCAGGTGAGCCCTATTTCGAATAGCCAAAATCATCCAAGGGAGCGGAGCAGCGAAAGAGCCAAAGGAGAAGTTTAGAGCTCAGTAGCAGCTGTTGAAGGCGCCTTCAATGGTATTGAAGGCACCCTCACGCCTTTCGGGAGGAAAGTTCCTTCAACCCTTGAAGGCGCCTTCACACCTCTATGGAAGGCACTTTCAACCCCTTAAAGGCACCTTCTGTTAGGATGTATACTAAAAGTCTAGCTTTTGGTATAAACGTTTATCTAGAAATAAAAATCACATTGGTCAAATGTCTATATTTATGATAAATGTAGTTGTTCAATTAATTTATATTGTAGATAACATGGTGTGTGGTGTCACACACAGAGGATCATGTTATCAGTACCTTATAAATTATAAACAGTAGCTCACGACCAAAATGGAAAGGAACAAACCATTGGAAGGTCGTAGTGCAATTAGGTATTAGTTTATCTTAACTATATAATTACACTAGTACACTTAGAGTGTATTGAGTAGGACCATTAGAGGTCATTTCTTTTATACTGACTTTATAAAGGAACAAAGACCTCAGTTATTATGGAAGTGTGTGCTCTTAATCCTAATATAATAACAAGCACATATATTTGATATTTATTTCTTTAATTTATCAATGAGTGAGATTTAGTTCAATAAATCAATAAGCCCGATAAGTTGGGAAATGATATCACTTATAGTGTGTGTTGTTGATTATAGAAGGAAACTGTGTCCTAGTAATCTAGGTTGAGAATGTCCCTAAGAGGAGCTCATAAGGATTGTCATGTTAAACCCTGCAGGTGGACTTAGTCCGACATGACGATAAGGTTGAGTGGTACTACTCTTGGACTAAGATATTAATTAAATGAGTTGTCAGTAACTCACTTAATTAGTGGACATTCGACATCTTAAACACAGGGAGACTAACACACTCATAATAAGAAGGAGCCCAAAATGTAATTTGAGATTGGTGCGGTAGTGCAATAATAGTTCTCTAGTGGAATGAATTATTATTGATAAAATTAAGTTGTGTGTTCGGGGCGAACACGGGATGCTTAATTTTATCGGGAGACCAAAACCAATTCCTCCTCTCGGTCCCTATCGTAGCCTCTTAATTATAGAGTACTATACCCACCTATACCCACCTTCTTACCCATCCCATAGGGGCTGGCCAAGCTAGCTTGGAGGCCAAGCTAGGGCTGGCCAAAGTTTGGTTCATGGGTGCTTCAAGGTGGCCGGCCCTAGCTTGGGTCCAAGCTTGGTGTGGTCGGCCCAAATTAAAATAAAAGTATTTTTATTTTTTAAAAATTTTTCTTATGTGGATAACATGATTTAAAAGAGAGTTTAAAAATTTAAATCTTTCCTTTTATAAGATTCTACAAAAGATTAAGAGAAGAGCTAAATCTCTTTCCTTATTTGTAGATTAAAAGATTGATTTTAATTTTGGTAAAAACTTTCCTTTTAACCATGTTCATGATTTAAAAGAAAGTTTAAAAAAATTAATAATTCTCTTTTATTAGTTTCTACAAAAGATTAAGAAAGATTTGATATATTTCCTTATTTGTAGATTGAAAGGAGATTTTAATTTTTAGAGATAACTTTCCGGAAATTATCCACATGTTTAAAGAAAGATTTATTTTATAAAATTTCCTTTTTATTAACCAATCATGAAGGGAAAATTATTGGAGAAATTTTTTATAAATTTCCGGAAGCAAATAAGGAAGTTTTAATTTGTGTTTAAAATTTTATTTGCTTGGAGATTTTATTAGTGGCCGGCCATTGTAAATTGAATAGAGAAAATTGTTTTAATTAAATAAATTTTCCTTTTCAATGGCAAAAAAATTAAGGAAGTTTTTATTAAATTTTCCTTATTTGCCAAGACCAAGGATTATAAAAGAGGGGGTAGAGGAGGCTTCATAGTGAAGATCTCTATTCTATTTTTCCTCTCTTTTCTCCTTGGGTGTGGCCGGCCCCTTCTTTCCTCTCCTCTCCTTTGTGTGGCCGAAACCTTCTCATGGTGGAGATAGCTTTGGTGGCCGGATCTAAGAAGGAGAAGAAGGAGAGAAAAGAAGTCTCTTTTCTAGTATCCCTTGGAGCATTGGTGGTGTTTGAATCTCTTCATCCTTGGAGGTGCTCTTGTTGTGGCCGAACCTTGCAAGGAGGAGAAGAAGGTGCTTTGGTGGTTTCTCATCTCGGAAGATCGTTGCCCACACAACGTCCGAGGTTAGAAGAGGAATACGGTAGAAGACCTAGAGGTTTTTGCTTGCAAAAGAAAAGGTATACTAGTATTTAATTTCCGCATCATACTAGTTTTATTTCTTTATAAAAATACCAAATACAAGAGGCATGCGATTCTAGTATTTCGAATTTATTTTCGATGATGTGTTCTTTTATTTTTCTTTTCCTTGTGATTTGATTGTTCTTTTCGGTTGACCTAGAGTTATTTAAGGAAATTAAATATTAGCTTTCCTTAAAAGGCTTTGTCTAGTCGGTGGTGGTTGTTCCCATATCCAAGAAGGCCATGTGCCTCGCCACGTCAGTATTGGAAGCTAATTTTGGAAATAGATATTTAATTATCTTCGTAACCTAGGTGATTTGGATCAAACGTGTTAAGTTCCGCAGGAGATCCAAGTCTAAACCTAAAAGAACAAATAAGTTAAACTTAGGATCAAACGCGTAAAGTTCCGCAGGCGATCCAAGTTTAATTTAAAAGAGCACATGGTAGCTAGGAAAAGGTTCAGACCTTTGTACAAAATTTTTGTATAGTGGAACCGTTAGGCTTTCCGAGTAGCAACCAACACCTTCAAATAGTGATCGTTTGCAAAGATAAACTTTATCTTCACATGGATAGGATTTGCCACGCTGGAGGAGCCTTCCACCCTATTGAAGGCACCTTCCAGCCTCGAATATGTTTTTCCAGGGGCTATAAAAAAGACCCCTAGACATAGAAAAAATACAACAACTGAACTACAAGTCTTGTATTCACTTCCTAGTCATTCTGTGAGCTGTAAACATCTGTAAGAGGCTACTCTGCCTTCAACAAAGGAGTTTTTTCTAGTAGAGCTTTCTTTAATGCTTGGATTAACAACCACCTAGGTTGTAACCAAGTAAATAGATTATCCTCTTACTTTTTGTTCAATTTTATTATTCTGTTTAGTATACGTATGCTACTAACTAGAGTTGAAAGAATGAAAAAGGTTCGCTTTATTTTTAACAGACAATTCACCCCCCCCCTCTTGTCGGCCCCGCTTCGCCAACAATTGGTATCAGACCCAGAATGCTTCAGAAGGACTAACTGCTAACTGAAACATTGAGACGATGGTCGGATTGAGCATCTACCCGTTGAAGTTTAAGGGAGAATTTATGTTATGGAAGAAACACATGGAGGTATTTTTTAAAACTGATTTTGAAATTCTTTTGATAATTAAATATGGTTTTGTAGCTCCTAAAGATCCACAAGGAAATGAAAAGGAAGAATACCAATGGACCAAGAAGGAGTAAGCAGGCTTCATAGCGAATGGACGGGCCGAGTTTCACCTACTCAGCGTACTTCCACTCCAGGAAGTAAATCAGATCGGAGATTACGAATCAGTTGAAGGATCGAAAAGAATTTAGATATCTCTATAATGGTATGATATTGTCCACTTTGGGCCTAGGCCTTCATGGTTTTGCTCTTAGGCTTTACCCAAAAAGCCTCATACCAATGGAGATATTTTTCTCTTATAAACCCATGATTTTTCCCATGTGTTTTCAATATGGGACTATATTTATAACTTTACAACCTCAACAACCCCCCCCCCCCCCCCCCTCAAACAAAGGACCACAGACTCCCTAACGTCCGATCCTCAACCCACTAGGACTTCCTACCCCTCAGTCCACCAGACCTACTAGGACTTCCTTGCCTAGCCGCAACTAGGACTTTCTGCCTAGTGTTTGGTTCTCTTGATCCGGACACGGGAGCCCCCACTTCTTCGTTCGAGGTCAATATTGTACCCACATGGCTCAATCAGACCATACCTTTTGTGCACAGTCAGCGGTTAAACCTTCTGGCAGTCCGAGCTCTGATACCAATTGAATGATTGAAAAGAATTTAGATATCTCTACAATGGTATGATATTGTTCACTTTGGGCCTAAGCCCTCATGGTTTTTCTCTTGGGCTCTACCCAAAAGGCCCAATACCAATGGAGATATCTTTCTCTTATAAACCCATGATCTTTCCCATGTGTTTTTAATGTGGGACTATGTTTGCAACCTTGTAACTCCAACATCAGCAAAGAAACTTTGGGAGAAGTTTTAGAGCTTCACAAAGGAACTTCCGAAGCAAAGTTTGCAAGACGGGACCTGCTCTGGAACCAACTGACGAACCTCCGGATGGAAGAAAGAGAAATAGTTGCACATCTGCACTCGAGAATCAAAGAACTCATCACTAGACTCGTGAATGTCAGAGAAAAGGTAACGAGCCGAGATTCATTAAGGTACACTTTAAATGCATTTCTTAAAACACTCGAGTGGACCTCTATAGTCGACTCATTTTATATATCTAAAGACCTTGAAGTTAGTTCATTAGAATTTTTTTTCACCTTTGAATTTCACGAATCTAGATATGCAGAGATGAAAAGAGAGCCTAGTCAGAACATTGTCCTAAAGGAAAGAACGAATGATCCAGACTCCGAAGCGTCAATTGATGAAGATGAAACAACTCTAATAGTAAGAAAATATAGTAAATTTATTAAATCTTATAAATTTAATAAGTCACAGCAAAGAAGTACTTTCAGAGTAAAAGAAAGGTCTGATACTACAACTTCCAAGGAGAAGGACACATCAAAGATGACTGCTCAGAACTAAAGAAAAAGGAGAAGCACAAGGGCAAAAGACCAACTAAATCGAAGCTCAAAACCCTGAAGGCAACTTGGGATGAAATGTCGTCATCAGAATCTGAAGTTGAAGTCTACGCCGAACTAGCCCTAATGGCAGACCATTAAAAGGAATATGAAAGTAGCTCAGAGATGAGCATCGATGAAGGGGGAGGATCATCAGAGGAAAGCTGCGATGAAGGGGGAGTATCAGAACATGAGGTAAGTGAGGCACGTGCACTATCTCCCAAGTAATTTTTTGAATTTATCAAAATACTTTCTAAAATTATGTTCAAATTAGAAAAAGAAAATATGGACTTAAAAAGACAATTAGTCAATTCATGCCCACTAGAATTGTTTAATAATTTGAAATAAGGAAAAGAAAAATTAAAAACACAAATAGAGAGATTAAAAGATAACTATGCATGTTCTAATTACTATCAAAAACCAAGATTTAGAAATTATGTGTAACGACCCGCCTCCTACGTACTAGGCTGCGAGGACGGTCGCTACAGTTATGCTGTGCTGGACTATTAATGCGGAATGAAAGCTGGCTAATTTAAAATTTGCTGAACTAAATGCTGTAAAGTTTAACTTAGTGTTCTGGGTGTACCTAGGAGTTGTACACATGCTAGGGGAGGTGTTTACAACTGATAATAAACTTCGGATCGATCCACAGACCGATCCACTAATGTTGGCACGGTAGGAAACTCCGGATCGTTCAACCGACCGATCCACAAACTACACTGCAATTCTGTACGCTGCTGGATCGGTCTGCCAGACCGATCCAGCTGGTCCCTGATCGGTCAATGAGACCGATCAGTGGCTTACTGATCGGTCGGCTGACCGATCAGTGAGCCATTTTTCGTGACCCAGCTCCTGATCGATCCACGGATCGATCAGGGAACGAACGATCGGTCTGCTGACCGATCAGGGGTTTCTGATTTCGTATCAGACCCCTGATAACAGCACTGATGCGTGCCAAAGTCATTACACAACACTATAAAAGCTAAGAGAAACATTCTACTAAGTAAGGGCTAACATACTAAACATGATTAAGGCATAGAATACTGATTCATGGCATGTAAGCATAGGGAAACCAAAACTAACAAGGTTTTAAGCTGTTCTCTTGCTAACTAACAGAAACATAAGATAACGCTTGCTATAAGTACTAATGCATACTGAACACGTTCTAATGCATAATAAAATAAAACTAGATCCCTAGGATCTTTATTCCAGTTCCTTCCACACACATCTTGATCTGCATTGACCTCCAGCCTCCACTGCTAGTCCATTTTCCTTTTACCTGTATCTGCAGTATAAGGAAAATAGTATCTGTAAGCTAAAAAGCTTAGTAAGAAACCATCTACCTCACTAAAACATGCATACGATGCAAATATGATTTTAAATCATGCTGTTTGAAAGGATATGCTAAGTATACTGAATAAACTAAACATGGCATGGCATATAAGCATACAATCATGGCATGGCAACTAATCATATGAATCAATAAAGATAACTGAACTGAACATATAATAAGCTAAACTATAGCTAAACTGATATTGAATTCCAACTCAACTAACATAACTAATTTGAGCTTTGAAAACTAATTCATAATAAGTGAAAATACATAATCATACTGTTTGGGCCCGACAACTATACTTGCTGTGCGCGCATCCCTAACTAGACCCGGGTTTGTAAGTCCCGAATTTAGTAGGGTTAACTAGGTTATCTAAACCTAGGGACGACTGTGGGAGTCCAACCCAATGGATATCTGATCCGGTACAGTTCCACTGAAAATAAAATACTGAAATAGCTAATACTATTTTGCTGAATCTAGGTTATCTGAACCTAGAGGCGACTGTGGGAGCCCACCCATTGGACCGTAGTCCCATATAAGCTAAAATAAACTGATTTACTGATTTAAATGCTTCTAATGCATTTAACTAAGCTATTAAAATGCCTAATTTGCATTTTAACTCAACTAGATATTTTATCGAACACCTAGTGTGCCCCAACTCTTCCCTCTATTAGGGAGACCACTTCTAGGAACCCGACAACGTCTAGGAACCCCCACTGAAGAGGGAATACGTGTCCGGCCCATCTAGAAGTACTCACTAAATCCCTAAATCTGCGAGGAGGGTCAAATTCACCCTATGCGTCGATAAAAACTGCATATAGCTAAACTAGTGCGTATAAAACCAAACGGAGCTACTTATACTGCAGGTGAGGGGTTTCTTACCTTATGTGCTAGATTTCTTACAAATCTAATCGCTAGAAATTCCGGTGGAGATGACTTCTCGACGATTCGCTCACGTCCACGTGCTCTACTCGCGGAGGGGAACGTCCTTGTGCTGAAATCGTCGCCGGAAGATGTCCTTGGGGCCCTAGGGAGAGAACCCTAGGTCTTCCCTTATTGTGGCGCCGAGAGAAGGAGAGGGGAGAGGTGGCGTCGGTGAGTTAGGGTGAGGAGAAGAAAGTTGCCGAACCAAGTTTTTAAAAATAAACCAAACCCCAACTTAAATTTCCTATTTATACTAAGTAATTAATTCGGCCAAACCAATTATAAATATAATTGATCCCCTTTCCTTTCAGCACGGCCCTGCTGAGTTCACCGGTTACTAAGGCTAATTAAAAGTTTAACGGACCCGAGAGGTCCCGGGTTCGATTCCCACTTAAGCTATTTTACTTTTCTAATAATTTTTGCTACTTCCGCTACTCGGAAAATTCCGGAAAAATATCTAATAATTCCAGAAAAATCATAGAATATTTCTAAAAATAATTTGAGAATTTTCGGGCGTTACATTATGGTAAAATCAACTAGTGTTAGTTAGAGCCCTAGAGCCAATCATTTGATGATTGTTGTATGGACTCATTGTATCATATTCTTGTATATAAATAAAGGAATTTGTTTTTGGTTATTATACTTACTTGTGTTGGTGCCAAATAACTAAGTATAATAACGTCCTTGAGTAGAAGGTTCTTACCTATATCAATCGGTTAGTTGAATCGATAGTGAGATGATATAGGGAACACTACTCTTAATCATTCCTAGTCAAGTATTAACATTCAGGGACAATGTTAATGCGACGAGACTAGTATGTAGGTCAACTCGATGACTTGATCTCACAAGTCATGGATATGGAGATATCAAGTTGACACATGGGTATGCATTGGAGAATGTATACTGAATGACCCACCATGAGAAAGTATCATGGATCGTTATATGAGTGTCATATACTTTCTCATGTGGCTATTAGTATGACTATTAGTCCTTGGACCTGAAGTCACCATGGTTCCCTACATAAGGAGTTACATACTTTGGCTTCGTCAAACGTCACCCGTAATTGGGTGGACTATAAAGGCGATTACTGGGTATGTAACAAATTATGCGGAGGGATGTGAGTGATGTAGATGGGATCTATCCCTCCTATATGACGGGAGTGACATCGATATTCTTGATAGAGTGAGACCACGAAGTGCATGTCCATGCCCAAATGAGTCAATATGAGATATTGAGCTCATTTGATTGAGTGAGTCTACTTGGGATTCAAGATTTAGATTGATTAGAGGATGACACGGTCTATGCCTCATATTGATCAATCTAGATGTCAAGGATAGAAGCACACTTGTCATATATTGTGAAGAGTCACAATTAGTACTCACAAGGTGATGTTGGATCTCAACATTTTTGTAACTTGGGTAGTAATGATGTGTTGCTAGATACCGCTCATTACTTATGCTTCTAAATGGGTTTAGGAGCATTGTCAACGTTACAAGAACCTATAGGATCATACACAAAGGACAATTAGATGGAGATTAGGTTCATTTGATGAACCTAAAGGATTAGGTTCATGTGATGAACCAAATTGGATTAAGAATAATCCAAATTGTGCTAATTGAGTTGGACTCAATTTGGTTCATGTGTTAAGTGAGTCTAATTTGGACTTAAACCCATTTAATTAATTTAATTCAATGAATAGAGATTCATTAAATTAAAATTGACTTCAACCAATGGTTAGATTAAATCAACCAAGGGAGAGAAGTGGTCAAGTTTGACTTGACTTAAGTAGGAAGATGAAGAGTCAAGTTTTGACTTGACTTTGACTTGACCAATGTCATATCATCAAGGCTTCTTCATTTGGTCAAGTTTGACTTGACCAAATGCCACCTCATGGGAGTTACCAAGAGTTTTGACTCTTGATATTCCATGGGGGTTACAAGCCTTGAAGTGGACGGCCACTTAAAGATGAAATTGAGTGCATTTGTGTGCTAATTGATATCATCTTCTTCCTTCTCTCAAGCTCTCATCTTCTTCTCCCTCTCCTCCACCTCCTTGGCCGAAACTTCTAAGCGTTCTAGCACACCTTTTAGTTGTTTTCTCCATCATTTGTTCGTGTGGATACACATAGAGAAGTATCTACTTTGGTACTTTCGAGATCCGGCGAACCTTGGACGAGCGGGATTACGCGAAGGGCTTCGCATCAAGGGTAAACTCTTCTCCTTTGTAGATCTAGTGTAGATCTAGGTTAGAAAACTCATACTCGAAGTTTTATGAAATTTTATTCTTCTCACGGATCCGGTGGCGGGGGTTCGGGGTTTCTGCAACGCAAAAAGCAGTTTTTGCGGCCCGAAAAACCCAACAACTAGTGCATTAGAAATCACTAGGGCTAAATTAGAAAAATATCACAGAAATATATCCCTAATAAATTTTTAATTAACCCAATATGTAGGAACTTATATTGGGTTCCAAAAATATGCTTAGATTAAAGTGTTATGTTTGAAAGATAGGCCTAGAATGTTGAAGAAAAAATTGAATATTTAATTTTTTTTAAAAGTCTTTGTCTAGAAGTGGTTGTTGTTCCAATATTCAAGAAGGGCTAGTGCCTCGCCAGAGCCTGAAAGCCAATTCTTGAAAATAAATGTTTAATTAACTAACTAAAATAGAAGTTTCTTTTAGTTTTATTTTTCACTTAAAATAATTTCAATATTGTTTAAATTTTTTTATGACCATTCAACTGGTATAAAAATTTTTAGATTTTTTTTAAATTCTAAAAACTTCTTAATTTTTTTCTATCCTTTAGACTTCTGTTGGAAATTCTTTCCAAATATTTGCGTAGACTACCCCTAGAAAAATATTTTAAAATTTTATAAAAGTTTATTTTATTTTTTTTAATTTTTTATTGATGTGATCAAAGGGGGAAAAATAGGTATAAGTTTAGGGGGAGGTAGGGTTTAGAATTTTTAATTATTTGTTTGTAAGTATTTTTTTACTTATTTTGCAAACAATTTTTTATCTACTTTTATGTTAGTGTATTTTTAATCCTAACTTGAACTTGGGTTGATGCATATCAAAAGGGGAGATTGTAAATACCCCGGGTAGTTTTGATGTGGTTAACCAAGTTCAGTTAAGTCATGTTATGTTTAATCATTATATCTAAGTGTGCAGGAGCTTAGGAACACAAGAAGTCGAACTGAAGACATAGCTAGTGAGAATGATGGCACGGAAAAGGAGCCGACAGGCTAGGTGAATCCGATGGATGAGGTGCTGCAGAAGAGTACACCGGTAGACGAGAAGGATGTGCATGATGTTCGAAGGACAAGAAGTCGGGGAGTAAACCTGATCAAGGATAAGGTCAGAAAATAGGTTCGTGTTAGAGTGTATACTAAAAGCCTAGCTTTTTTTAAACATTTATATTTGAAATAAAAAGAATCACATTGGTCAATATCTATATTTATATGCTAAGTGTAGTTGTTCAATTGATTTATATTGTAGATAACATGGTGTGTGGTTTCACACGCAGAAAATTATGTTATCAATTCCTTATCAATTATAAATAGTAGTTCACGATTAAGATGGAAAGGAACAAACCATTGAAATAGTCGTAGTGTAATTAGGTATTAGTTTATTTTAACTAATAAATTACACTAGTACACTCTGAGTGTATTGAGTAGGACCATTTAAGGTAAGTTCTTTTATACTGACTTAATAAAAGAACAAGACCTTAGTTATTTTGGAAGTGTGTACTCTTAATTCTAATATAATAACAAGCACATATATTTAGTATTTATTTCTTTAACTTATCATAGGGTGAGATTTAGCTCGATAAATCAATAGGCCCGATAAGTTGGGAAATGATATTACTTATAGTGTGTGTTGTTGATTATAGAAGGAAACTGTGTCCTAGTAATCTAGGTTGAGAATGTCCCCAAGAGGAGCTCATAAGGATTGTCATGTTAAACCCTGCAGGTGGACTTAGTCCGACATGACGATAAGGTTGAGTGGTACTACTCTTGGATTAAGAAATTAATTAAGGTGAGTTGTCAGTAACTCATTTAATTAGTGGGCATTCGATATCTTAAACACAGGGAGACTAACATACTCATAATAAGAAGGAGCCCATAATGTAATTTGGGATTGGTGCGGTAGTGCAATAATAACTCTCTAGTGGAATGAGTTATTATTGATAAACTTGAGTTGTGTGTTCGGGGCGAACATGAGATACTCAAGCTCGTCGGGAGGCCAAAATCAATTTCTCCTCTAGGTCCCTGTTGTAGCCTCAATGAAGCCTCAAATTCACTCATGAAAAGCCCATCTTGGTGTCCAAGAGGGGGTCGGCCCATGGCTTGGTGACCAAGCCATAGGGGTCGGTCACTTCCTTCTCAAAGGGGTTGGGCCCTTGCTTGGTGCCCAAGCAAGAAGGGGGTCGACCACATAATTCAAAGTTTAGGGGGCGTTTTGAATTTTTTAAAATCTTCTCTTTGTAGATATCTACAAGTTTTAAAAGAGATTTTAAAATATAAAACTTTCCTTATTTGAATTAGGCCACATGGTTTAAAAGAAAGTTCAAAAGTTTTAAAACTTTCCTTTTTTAACCATCCTCATGGTTTTAGAAAAAAGGAAGTGAGTTTTAAATTTGAAACTTTCTATTTTTGTAAACCATGTTAAAAAAGGAAATTTTAGAAGAGAAGTTTTAAATTTTAAAACTTGGTTTTAATTTTTAAAACTTTCCTCTTTTAACATCCACTTTAGGGAATTAAAAGAGAGGTTGTAAAATTTTATAAGAGCTTTTCTTCATTTCTTATAAATTTTTTACAAAAATTACTTTCTTCCTTTTTAAGGGGTTGGCCACCCTTGCTTGGTGCCCAAGCAAGGGGTCAGCCAATCAATGATTGATCCAATCAATGATTGAATCAATCAAGAGGAAGGAAAAGGAAAAATAAAAGGGGAAAAGGAAAAAACAAGAGGAAGATTTTAATTTTTGTAAAAATATTTTCCTTATTTGCCTTGGGCAAGTAATATAAAAGAAGGGGAGGAGAGGCCTTATGGAGGATGATATTCTTTTCTCTCTTCTCTCTAGTCTTCTCCTAAGGGTCGGCCCTTGCTTCTCTTCATGCTAGGGCCGACCACCTCTTGTGGTTGTTTTGTATGGCCGGATACAAAGAGAAGGAGAAGAAGAGGAGAAGTAGGGATTGCATCTATTCTTATTCTATTGCTTGTGCTCCCTCTTGTGGCCGGTCCTCTTCCCTTTTTCCTTTCCCCTTGCTCTCTTTGTTCCTTGGTGGTGGTGGTTTTCGAAACTTAGAGAAGGAGGAGCAGCTTTTGTGTGGTGTTCATCTTGGAGGATCGTCGCCCACACGACGTCCAAGAGGAGGTGAGGAATACGGCAAAAGATCTCGAGGTTATTAGCATACAAAGAAGAGGTATAACTAGTAATTATTTTTCGCATCATACTAGTTCTTCTTTGTTAGAATTCCAAACACAAGAGGCATATGATTCTAGAATTTTGAATTTGTTTCGAAGTTGTATTTTTTTTGTTTTTTCGAATTTTTGATTCGATTGTTCTTTTCAGTTAAACCTAATGTTATTTTAGGAAATTAAATATTGAATTTCTATTAAAGGCTTTGTCGAGGCAGTGGTGGATGATCTCATACCCAAGAAGGCCTAGTGCCTCGCCATGTTTGACCTGGGAGCTGATTTTAGAAATAAATATTTAATCAACTTTATAACATAGGTGGATTTGGATCAATAGTGTTAAGTTCCGCTTGCGATCCAAATCTAAACCATCAAGAACAGATAAGTTAAATTTGAAATTAATAATGTTAAGTTCCATTTGCGATTCCTAATTTAATTTCTAAAGAACACAATAGGTTGTTTAGGAAAAGTTTGACACTTGTACAAAATTTTTGTACAGTGGAACCGGTACGATCTTCCAAGGACCAACCAACAGTTCGGGTGAGCCCTATTCTGGATGGCCGAAATCACCCAAGTGAGCGGAGCAACGAAAGAGCCAAAGGAGAAGTTTAGAGCTCGGTAGTAGCTACTGAAGGCACTTCAATGGTATTGAAGGCACCCTCGCACCTTTCGGGAGGAAGGCACCTTCACGCCTCTATGGAAGGTGCCTTCAACCCCTTGAAGGCGCCTTCAAACAGTGACCATTTGTGAAGATAAACTTTATCTTCGCACAGATAGGATTTTCCACGCTGGAGGCACCTTCCACCCTATTGAAGGCGCCTTCTAGCCTCGGATAAGTTTTTCCAAGGGCTATAAAAAGACCCCTAGACCTAGGAAAAATATAACAACTGAACTACAAGTCTTGTATTCACTTCCTAGTCATTCTGTGAGTTGTAAATATCTATAAGAGACTACTCCACCTTCAACAAAGGACTTTTTCTAGTGGAGCTTTCTTCAACGCTTTGGATTAACAATCACCTAGGTTGTAACCAAATAAATAGATTCCCCTCTTACTTTTTTGTTCAGTTTTATTATTCTATTTAGTATACTTATGCTACTAACTAGAGTTGGAAGAATGAGAAAGGTTTCCTTTATTTTTAATAGGCAATTCACCCACGTCTTATTGGACCCGCTGCACCAACAAAAACTACCTCAGGGTACTAACATAGAAGAGTCATTAGAAAGATATCTAGAGAGGTTATCCTTAGTGAATTTCTAGCAAACCTAAGGAGGTTCAATATGTATTGAGTTTCTAAGAGTGTACGATATCTTCGCACTAGATGAGTATTGGGTGTGTCAACCTTAATTGGAAGAGTAATTAATTGAGCCATGATAAAGGTGGCAATGTAGGATATTTTTAAGGTATTGTGATATCTTGAGAATGAGATTTAAATTTTTATCCTTGAGGATTTAATAGTACACTAATAAAAGAATGTGAGTCATTAAGTTGATCAAATTAACACAAATATGATATAATTCAAAAATGTGTCAAGTGTGAATTTTTGACACATTTGAGAGAGATAGGTCATTTATGTCAAATTGAGTATTTGACATAATGATTAGATGATGATATTTAGATGAAAAATCTAGATATTTTCTTTGTGCTATAATTACTATACTTGTGTGACATATCACATGTCATGACATTATATAATACATTTATCTTGTCAAGATAATATGAATTGATATTTTTATGTCATATTATACATGCATCAGTTAAGTTATGATAGATTCCTATTTAAAATTATGCATTTGATGTATGTCATTCTTATTTACATACATTATCTCAATCCTTTATAATTAAGGACAAATATGACATTCATTGACATCCTAAGTAGGATGGTCAAATTTAGAAGACCTAGATAGAGATGTATGATCCTTTGATTTAGAAAAAATCTATTTTACATCTCACAGTACCATCAGATGACTTATGTGTATGTATTGAGACAAATTATGTTAGTGTAGTTGGCACTAATAATTCAACGTTGGTTTTGATGAATGACAAATGATTAAATACTTTTACTGAGTATGTAAAAATTGATAGGCCTAGAAAACCTGACATTAGGCTGAAGCCTAATTAGGTCTGAGGACCTGATAACTGGCACGAAGACCAGATAGGTCAAGGTGTGACTTGATAATGTGCAAGAGATGTGCATTAAACTTATAGATCAATGGTTTCCAACTTTGTGTTATTTTTAACAAAAATAAGATGTATTTTTATAGAAACTATTTTCCCTTGATAATATTTAACATAAATAATGTCTATATGAAATTTCATAATATTTTTCAAAAATCATAGAATTATGCATTTATAAAATTTGGTCTAAAAATTGAAATATCATATTTTCAGCCCTCAAATTGATTGATGACACTTATCAATTGATTGGTAGTTGTATTTTTTTTACTAAAATAGGTTGTTTAATTCATTTAAGCTCACTTTTAGATACCTTAACTATCTCTAAACTTATGTTATACTTGGATAAGTATTCAAAGGTGATTTTGTTAATGAAAATGAGAAAGGGATGGTTAAAGGAGAAGAATGAGAATTTCTGAAGGAGGTTTAGATTTAAAGTTAAAATTTTAACCTCAAGACTTAAATTTTTGGAAATTATTAAAGGTTTAAGAACATCAAATCATTGTTGGTGCAATAATAGAAGTTGATGTATGCATTGAGGGGGAAGTCCATCCTAAAGACATGAGTTTGATATGAAAGGCGATATTTAAAAAAATTTAAGGATAAGTGATGATTAAAGGATTGTGTACTCTAGATTGAGCATTGGATGAAATGGAAGGTATGTACCTTCATTTGTGTGGATTGGATTGGATAAGAATAATGGGTTTTTGGAAGAAGGTTTTTGATATATATTAAAGGAGGAGAATGAATAGTTGAAATTAAAAAACCTTCATTGGCATGAGAAGTAGGATGTTGCACTAATGAGTTAGCATAACTTAAATATATCATCAAACATTTTTAAAAAAAAGAGATTATTGGTGCAATTAACCTCTAATCAAGGTTCAGCAAGCTCAAGTTAGCTCGAGTTAGATTTAGATGTTTGGGCAATATGTAAGTGGTAAAGTGAGATGTCGAGTAGGGTCAAGATTGACCGAATACTAGACGATATTGGAAGTCTAACTTTGCATTGGCATGAAGCGAGAAAAGTCTAGTGGGTTACGGTTGACTGAACACTTGGTGATCAAAAGACTAACAAGAAGTTGGCACGAAAATGAAAAGTTCAAGTTGGTCAAGGTTAATCGAACACTTGATGATTAAAAGTCTAACATAGAGTTGGCATGAGAAGAGAATGTTTGACCCCGTGGTTGTTTTAATGTGATCAACCAAGTTAGGTTAGGTCATGCTTGTTATTTGATCCCTGTGTCTAAGTGTGCAGGAGCTTAGGAGCGCAAGAAGTCGAGCGTAAAAAGAAGCTAGTGAGAAGGATGGCACGGGAAAAGAGCCGACGGGCTCGGTGCGTCCGAAGGATGAGAGAGCTACGGAAGAGTACACCGGTGGGCGAGAAGAACATGCGCGGCATTCAAGGGAAGAGAAGTCGGGTCGGAAGCCTGCTCGAGGAGAAGGTCGGAAATTGGATTCAGGTGAGCCCTATTTCGGTTGGCCGCCTCAATCACCCAAGCAATCGAAGCTTTGGAAGAAGAAAATGAGTCAAAAGGAGCAGAAAAAGCTAGCTGGAGGTACCTTCAATGAAGTGCTGAAGGTGCCTGCGCTGACTGCAATCTTAGAGGTGCCTCAAGGGCATTGGAGGCACCTCAGACCCAGTCAAGATGGTTGTTTACGAAGCAGATAAGGTTTTATCCGGTCAAATCCATTGGAGGTGCCCTCAACCCTCTTGAAGGCGCCTTCAAGACCCGAGATAGAATTTCCAGGAGCTATATAAAGACCCATGGAGCTAGGAATAAATCAATCAACTCTATATTAAGTTCCTAGCAACTTCTGAGCTTTCTTAGTGTGTAAAAAAGGCTTCTCCATCTACAGTGAAGGAGACATTCTAGTAGAGCTATTCGACTACCTTGGATTAACAACCCTCTGGGTTATAACCAGGTTAAATTCCCTGTCTCCCTTTTATTTCTGTTTAGTTTTATTTTATTGTTGCTATTTTTTGAAGTTGAAAGTTTGAGGAGGGTATTCTTTATTTTCAGGCAATTCACCCCTCCCCTCTTGCCAGACCCGCTGATCCAACAAGTGGTATCAGAGTCAGACCGCCTCAGAAGGACTAACCGCCGACTGAAACACAAAGATCAAGACGATGGCTGGAACAAGCATTCAACCCCCATGTAACACCCCACCCTCCACTACTAGTCTGTGAGGATGGAGCACTACTGGACTACTAACTTATCTTAATTAGAGTTGTTCACATGTAATTATCAATACATAAAACTCTCTAAACATGCAATTAGTGACAACGGAAACATAAATAACTTATCTCTACATTCTACTCCAGCATGTATACACAACTAAAACATATCAATATGTGTATACATGCTAAAAACATATCTAATAATCAAAACATGCATGCAATAATACTACAACTCAAACAATGGAATTGTTGTACATAGTAATTAAAAGAAAGAATTCTAAAATACATAAAGTCACTCTGATAATAAAATCATCAACATGAATAAATTGCTATCTTAATAAATTTTTAAACTAGGTCCCAAGGCTTCTATAGTCCAGGCATCACACATCCATCCGCACCTCCTTGTCGCCTTCCTTTGCTATAGTTTTTCCTTTCCTTTATCTGCAGTAAGAGGAAATGCAACTATAAGCAAAATTGCTTAGTAAGCGCTATCTAACTCACAAAACTCAAATATGCATGTGAATAAGAATAAATCTAAAACTGAATGCTTTAAAGGAACTACTACACATGCTCATCTGATAATAGAGAAATCAAAACATACTGAAATGCTAAACATGTATAACTGCTCATGCTCATCTAACAACATGCTAGCATAAAAGAAAACTAAACTTGCTAAATTTTAAACTTATGTGAAGCTTATTTCACTTGTTTAAAATCTTATACTTTTATACTTGAAAATAATAATCTTTTCTTGGGCCCAGGATTAGTACCATTGCGCGCTCCCTAATAGAAACTGAGGTAGCGAGCCACCAGTTCTACGAGGGCAAAGACCTTGGTCTTACTAGGGCCGAGACCTCGAAAACGGTCGCCTGGATTTGTTTAACGACAACCTCAGAAGTCGGGTACTAGCCTTCTTAAGTAAAATACTTATACTTGTTAATACTTTTAATTAAAGAATGCCTCAACAATTAAAATGGATACTAAAACACCAAATCCGAACACTAAACTATCCATTTCATATTCACTGCCTAACCACCAAATTCGAAACTGGACAGAAATCCAAAATGATCCGGTCATGTAAATGGTTAAGAGAAAAACTGATAGCAATAACAGTAAAGCATTCTGAATATGCTCATCTAAATGATCCGGTCATGTAAATGTTAACTAACATGTAGAAAATCTTAAACCAGAAAAAAAAATCTTAACTACATACTAGAGAGGAATTGTACATGCTTATCAATTCAGCAAAAGAATACTCTACACCTCTACTACAAGTTGTTCATGCCTAATTACTGATAACAAAACAAAGGAAATTCTGATTGCATGCTAAAGAACCTGTTCTTACCCCTTTCAGAGCACAACCTGCACTACACATCGTCTCTAAAGAGTTGTTCATACACCCATAAAGAGTTTAATAGGGTACCTATATTCCACATATGAGCAAACTCTAGGTTTCTTTATTATAGAGCACAGAATTCCTTAAACTAACTACTGCAGGACTGAAAAGAGATGACAAATCTCAAAATTTCTCTTAGCCCACAACAAATCTCAATTCTTTACAACATATTTCGAAGCCAAGAGTAAAACTAAACCAAAATATGCAATTACCAGTCCATAACAGCATATTCTGAATCTAAAGAAATCCAAATTCCGAATTCCTAACTACAAAATCCGAAGTAAACAACCACATGCTAAACAAACAAACAAACCCTATTTCCTTTCTTTGAGATACACGGCAGCAACATCAATACATTGCTCCCTACATCATGCTTCGGAAAAACGAGAAGAAACAACTCCAAAGCTACTCTTACCGTAGGTGAGGAGTACTTACATTGCGTTCTTGGACTCACAACCAAATTAGGCTTCTAGGGTTTTCGGAGGAGCTTGAGTTTTGCAAGTTTTCGGCCTCTTCTTCGTGCCCACAGATTCTCCTTGACGAGAGGATCACAACCGTGTAGAGAACCCACGAGAACTCTCCTTATCCGGCCGCCGGAGATGAAGCCCTAATCCCGGCTTCGTTTTCGCCTGAGCAGAGATGTCGCGCGCGAGAGAGAAGAGGAGAGGAGAAAGGTTAGGTCACCGTAATTAATCCCTAAGTTCTCCCTTTATAACTCAAGTATTCTGTTACCAACTATTGCTTAAATAAATTTCACTATCTTATTTTATCAGCACGACCCTGCTGGGTTCTTGGTCATCACGCTTCGCTTAAGACTCGGGTTGGGTCGGAGGTCGCGGGTTTGAACCTCGGCCGAACCTATTTATTTTTTTGAAACTTCTTCTTTTTCTAAAAATACCAAACGAACTCCAAAAATTACATAAAAATACTCTAAAAATTCCTAAAAATCTCTAGAATATTTCTAATGCATTTCTAAATATTTTTAACCACTATTAAAACTCGTAATGAGGAAATTTGGGTTGTTACAATTTCCCATACCTTATAAAAAGTTTGTCCTCGAACTTAGAATATTTCTGGATATTTCTGTCTCATGCTATCCTCACACTCTCAAGTGACTTCCTCATACTTCTGATTCTTCCATATGACCTTCACTAGTGGTACCTCTTTGTTCCTTAATCTCTTAACTTCTTTGTCAACTATCTGTATAGGTCTGCTCTCATAGCTAAGATCCTCCTGGATCTGTACTGACTGAGGCTGAATCACTTGGCTAGGGTCGTGGAGACACTTCTTTAGCATGGAGATATGAAATACATTATGTATTGCTGACATATCTTGTGGTAAGTCTAGCTTGTAAGCTACTTTCCCAATCCTCTCTATGATTAAGTAGGGTCCTACGTAGCGAGGACTTGACTTGCCCTTCTTGCCCAATCTCATCACTCCCTTCATCGGAGCAACCTTGAGAAAGGCTGAATCCCCTACTTGGAATTCAAGTGGTCTACGGCGAGTGTCAGCATAACTTTTCTGCCTGCTCTGGGCAATCTCAATCCTCTGTCTGATCTTCTGGATAGCCTGTGTGGTTTCTTCTATCATCTCGGTCTGCCTGCCCAATTCTGATTCCATCTCTTTTCTTTCTCCAGTCTCCAACCAACATATAGGTGATCTACATTTTCGGCCATACAGTGCCTCGTAAGGTGCCATCTTGATAGTGGTCTGATAGCTATTGTTGTAGGCGAATTCAGCTAAGTACAGATACTTGCACCAATTGCCTTTAAAATCTACTGCACAAGCCCTGAGCATGTCTTCTAAAATCTAATTTACTCGTTCTGTCTATCCATCAGTCTGGGGATGGAAGGCTGTGCTGAACTTGAGTTTGGTGCCTAATGCATTCTGAACACACTCCCAAAAATGAGAGGTGAAGCGCCCATCCCTATCGGAAACAATCGACTTTGGGACTCCATGAAGTCTGATTACTTCCTTAACATATAGCTGTGCCAACTGCTCTATTGAGTGGGACACCTTGATGGCTAGAAAATGAGCAGACTTGGTCAATCTGTCCACTATCACCCATATCACATCATATCCATTAGTAGTTCTTGGAAGACATGTTATGAAGTCCATGGATATTTCTTTCCACTTCCACTCTGGTATTGGAAGAGGCTGTAGAACTCCCCCTGGTCTCTGGTGTTCTACTTTGACTCTCTGGCATGTCAGGCAAGTATTGACATATTTTGCAACATCTCTCTTGAGTCCAGACTACCAGAATCTCTACTTCAAATCTTGATACATCTTGGTAGAACCAGGATGCATGGAGTATGGTGTGCTATGAGCTTCCTCTAGAATCTTCTTTTTTAATTCCTCATCATTGGGGACATAAAGGCGGTTCCCCTGATAAAGAATTCCACTGTCTGATACTCGAAATTCTGAATTTTCTTCTTTTTGTATTCCTTGCTTGATCTTCTGAATATCTGGATCTTCACTTTACTTTCTCTGTATATCCTCAAGCAAGGTTGACTCTAAGGTCAATGCAGAGAGTTGCCCATAAATAATTTCGACTCCAAAATCTAACAGTTCCTTCTGCAGTGGCAGTGCTAATGATGACAAGTGCATCAGAGTTGCACTGGACTTTCGACTTAGTACATCCGCCACTTTGTTAGCTTTACCTGGGTGGTAGAGGATTTCACAGTCATAATCTTTAACCAACTCTAGCCACCTACGCTGTCTCATGTTTAAGTCTTTCTGAGTAAATAAATACTTCAAGCTCTGATGGTCGGTGAAGATTCTGCACTGAACTCCGTACAAATAATGTCGCCAGAGTTTTAGTGCAAAAACCACAGCTGTCAGCTCGAGATCATGAATGGGGTAATTCTTCTCATAGTCTTTGAGTTGTCTGGAAGCATAAGCTATAACCATCCCTTCTTTCATGAGAACAGCTCCGAGGCCCATCTTGGAAGCATCACTGTATATGTCAAAACTCTTGTCACTCTCTGGAACAGTCAGAATAAGAGCACCGGTCAATCTCTTCTTCAATGCTTGGAAACTTTGCTCACATTTGTCTGACCATTCAAACTTCTTGTTCTTCCTAGTTAGGGTTGTTAGTAGAGAAGCTATCCTGGAAAAGTCCTCCATGAATTTCCTGTAATACCCAGCTAAACCAAGGAAGCTTCTGATCTCCCTGGCGTTCTTGGGTCTACCCCAGTTGTGACCGCTTCTATTTTGGCTGGATCCACCTGAATACCTTCTTTAGAAATGATGTGACCTAGAAACGCCACCTGCTCCAATCAGAACTCGCACTTCAAAAATTTAGCATAAAACTGCTTTTTCTGAAGGGTCTACAGTATTATTCTCAAGTGCGTGTCATGCTCCTCTGGGGTTCTGGAATAAATCAGAATGTTGTCGATGAACACGATGATAAACTTGTCAGGGTATTCTCTGAACACTCTGTTCATTAAGTCCATGAAGACTGCAGGTGCATTAGTCACTCCAAAAGGCATGACTCGTAGTGTCCGTATCTAGTCCTGAAAGCTGTTATGGGTATATCACTTTCTTTCACTTTCAACTGATGGTACCCAGAGCGCAGATCTATCTTAGAGAATACTGTTGCCCCCTTTAATTGATCAAATAGATCATCTATTCTGGGAAGAGGGTACTTGTTCTTAACTGTCACTTTGTTCAGCGCTCTATAATCTATGCACATCCGCATAGATCCGTCTTTCTTCTTAACGAACAACACTGGAGCTCCCCATGGTGAATGACTAGGGTGGATGAAACCCTTGTCAAGTAGCTCCTGGAGTTGTTCTTGTAGTTCTTTCAGTTCTGCTGGAGCCATTCGGTACGGAGCTTTTGAAATTGGACCGGTACCAGGAACTAACTCAATTTCAAATTCCACTTTTCTGTTGGGAGGTAGTCCAGGTAGCTCTTCTGGGAATACATCTGGATACTCACAAACTACCCGAACATCTTCCTGCTTGGGTCTTTCTTGTTCTTCTATATTCACAATGTACATAAGAAAACCAGTACACCCTTTAGCTAACATCTGGTGAGCTGTGAGGGAAGAGAGGAATTTCTGAGTCTTCCTCTTCGGCACTCCCGTGAACTCAATGGATGGTTCACCTTCTGGGCTGAAAATCACTTTCTTTCTGCGGCAGTCCACCGAAGCACTGTACTTGCTGAGGAAATCCATACCCAGAATGACATCGAAATCTTGCATCGCAAGGACCACTAGATCCACATATAGCTCTCGGTCTGAAATTCTGACTGGTACAGCCCGAAGCCACTGGTTGGACTCCATGACTTTCCCAGAAGGTAGGGGCATCAAGAACTTGGAGTTCATACTCTCTATAGGCATCTGAAATTCTTTGGCAAAGAGTACTGATATAAAAGAATGGGTCGCCCCAGTATCAAATAGTATAGTAGCTACATGCTGAAAAATAACTACTTGACCTGTTACGACCGTGGAGGCACTAGCAGCTTCCTACTCTGGCACTGGCTGAAACTGGTGGGGCTTCCAACCTTCCTTGACTGAGCTGAGGTCTGTCCAGAGTTGCAGGCATGTAGTGTAACTGAGGCTTGTTCCCGTATTGCGCTGCCTGTTGCTGAGGTGCTTTGATCTTGTTAGGACATGCCTTAGCCAGATGCCCTTCTTGACCACACGAATAACATCCAGTCATACCCAAAAGACAGGCTCCTGGATGTACTCTCCCACATTTGGGATAGGGAGGGAACTTAGCCTGCTTGTCTGTAGAACCTCCCTTTTGGCTTCCTCCTGTATTCCACCGTTTCCTCTTGTTATCTTTGCCCTTCCAGTGCTGCTTATTTGCTTGAGGTTTCTGACTCCCTGCTGTCTTGTCCTCCATCTTGAATGGCTTGAATTGTATTTGATGTGCCTTGATGTTGTTCAGATAATGCTCAACGACTAATGCCCTGCTGACCAGCTCTTCACCAATCGGTGGTCGGTGAGTTCCACTACTAACATTAAGTGTTATTTCTGGCCTCAGCATTCGGAGCATCAGTCTGACTCATTCTTTCTCTGTACCTACTAGCTCTGAGCAGAGACGAGCTAGTCTGTTGAATCTCTTGACTGCTTCTTCCACTGATAGGTCACCTTATCTAAATTTTAAAAATTCATCATAATGTTTATTGGTGATCCGTTGGCGGAAGAATTCTTCGTGAAACTCTGTCTCGAAGTCAGCCCAGCTCATCTGATTGACTGCTCTCTTGCTCTTAACCCTCTCCCACCACATACGAGCATCTCCTGATAGGCAGAAAGAGGCACACTTGACCTTCTCGACTTCTGGCCAGTCAAGAAGCTCCATGGTGCTCTCCAATGTCTTGAATCAAGCCTGAGAATCCCAGGGCTCGGTCGTGCCTGAGAAACTTTCTGGCTTCAGCTTCAGCCGCTATATCAGATATGCTTCTTGTCTTCTAGGTGTTGTGGGGACTTCCAAGGCGACTGGTGGAACCTCAGTCACCACTGGAGTCTCCACATTGATAGTTGGAGGAGTGGGAGGGACTGGCTGCCGATTCGCCATCAGATTGACGATCACTTGCTGCTGCTCTGCCACCTGTCTCTGGAGTTGAGCAACAACCTCAGAGAGATTTAGTTCAGTTGTTCTGGGCTCTTCATTCTCCTGTGCTCAGTCCTCAGTATGAGTGGTACGGGGACGTCCTCTTCTTGACATCTAGTTATATAGAAAGAGGAAACTAAGCAAAATTCTTGACTTTAAACATTTATGAGTAAGCACTTCTAAACACCTCATTATCAAATATTTCTAAAAATTTCTCTTTACTGTAAAGAATAAGAAAAGCACACTAAAAGAAATAAATACTTTCTTACTTGAAGACGGCAAGGCTGCTGCTGATGTGTGATGCTGGAGAATAGGAACGGCTCTGATACCAACTTGTAACACCCCACCGTCCTCACTACTAATCTGTGAGGATGGAGCGCTACTGGACTACTAACTTATCTTAATTAGAGTTGTTCACATGTAATTATCAATACATAAAACTCTCTAAACATGCAATTAGTGATAGCGGAAACATAAATAACTTATCTCTACATTCTACTCCAGCATGTATACACAACTAAAACATATCAATCTGTGTATACATGCTAAAAACATATCCAATAATCAAAACATGCATGCAATAATACTACAACTCAAAAAATGGAATTATTGTACATAGCAATTAAAAGAAAGAATTCTAAAATACATAAAGTCACTCTGATAATAAAATCATCAACATGAATAAATTGCTATCTTAATAAATTTTTAAACTAGGTCCCAAGGCTTCTATAGTCCAGGCATCACACATCCATCCACACCTCCTTGTCGCCTTCCTTTGCTATAGTTTTTCCTTTCCTTTATCTGCAGTAAGAGGAAATGTAACTATAAGCAAAATTGCTTAGTAAGCGCTATCTAACTCACAAAACTCGAATATGCATGTGAATAAGAATAAATATAAAACTGAATACTTTAAAGGAACTACTACACATGCTCATCTGATAATAGAGAAATCAAAACATACTGAAATGCTAAACATGTATAACTGCTCATGCTCATCTAACAACATGCTAGCATAAAAGAAAACTAAACTTGCTGAATTTTCAACTTATGTGAAGCTTATTTCACTTGTTTAAAATCTTATACTTTTATACTTGAAAATAATAATCTTTTCTTGGGTCCAGGCTTAGTACCATTGCGCGCTCCCTAACAGAAACTGAGATAGCGAGCCACCAGTTCTACGAGGGTAAAGACCTTGGTCTTACCAGGGCCGAGACCTCGGAAACGGTCACTTGGATTTGTTTAACGACAACCTCAGAAGTCGGGTACTAGCCTTCTTAAGTAAAATACTTATACTTGTTAATACTTTTAATTAAAGAATGCCTCAACAATTAAAATAGATACTAAAACACCAAATCCGAACACTAAACTATCCATTTCATATTCACTGCCTAACCACCAAATTCGAAACTGGACAGAAATCCAAAATGATCCAGTCATGTAAATGGTTAAGAGAAAAACTGATAGCAATAACAGTAAAGCATACTGAATATGCTCATCTAAATGATCTGGTCATGTAAATGTTAACTAACATGTAGAAAATCTTAAACTGGAAAAAAAATCTGAACTACATACTAGAGAGGAACTGTACATGCTTATCAATTCAGCAAAAGAATACTCTACACCTCTACTACAAGTTGTTCATGTCTAATTACTGATAACAAAACAAAGGAAATTCTGATTGCATGCTAAAGAACTTGTTCTTACCCCTTTCAGAGCACAACCTGCACTGCACATCGGCTCTAAAGAGCTATTCATACACCCATAAAGAGTTTAATAGGGTACCTATATTCCACATATGAGCAAACTCTAGGTTTCTTTATTATAGAGCATAGAATTCCTTAAAATAACTACTGCAGGACTGAAAAGAGATGACAAATCTCAGAATTTCTCTTAGCCCACAACAAATCTCAATTCTTTACAACATATTTCGAAGCCAAGAGGAAAACTAAACCGAAATCTGCAATTACTAGTCCATAACAGCATATTCCGAAATCTGAAGAAATCCAAATTCTGAATTCCTAACCACAAAATCCGAAGCAAACAACCACATGCTAAACAAACAAACAAACCTTATTTCCTTTCTTTGAGATACACGGCAGCAACATCAATACATTGCTCCCTACATCATGCTTCGGAAAAACGAGAAGAAACAACTCCAAAGCTACTCTTATCGCAGGTGAGGAGCACTTACATTGCGTTCTTGGACTCACAACCGAATTAGGTTTCTAGGGTTTTCGGAGGAGCTTGAGTTTTGCAAGTTTTCGACCTCTTCTTCGTGCCCACAGATTCTCCTTGACGAGAGGATCACAACCATGTAGAGAACCCACAAGAACTCTCCTTATTCGGTCGCCGGAGACGAAGCCCTAATCCCGGCTTCGTTTTCGCCCGAGCAGAGACACCGCGCGCGAGAGAGAAGAGGAGAGGAGAAAGGTTAGGTCACCGCAATTAATCCCTAAGTTCTCCCTTTATAACTCAAGTATTCTATTACCAACTATTGCTTAAATAAATTTCACTATCTTATTTTATCAGCATGGCCCTACTGGGTTCTTGGTCATCACGCTTCGCTTAAGATTCGGGTTGGGTCGGAGGTCGCGGGTTCGAACCTCGGCCGAACCTATTTATTTTTTTGAAACTTCTTCCTTTTGTATAAATACCAAACGAACTCCAAAAATTACATAAAAATACTCCAAAAATTCTTAAAAATCTCTAGAATATTTCTAATGCATTTCTAAATATTTTTAACCACTATTAAAACTCATAATGAAAAAATTTGGGTTGTTACACCCCAAAATTCGACGGAGACTTCGCTACATGGAGAAGAAGAATGGAGGTATTTTTAAAACGGATTTTGACATTCTTCTAACTATGAAATTTGGCTTTACAACTCCAAAAGACAAAGAAGAGTATCAGTGGACGAAGAAGGAGAAAGCCGATTTCGTGGCCAACGGAAAGGCAGAATTTCACCTGCTCAACGTTCTGCCGCCCCAAGAGGTAAGTCGGATCGGAACCTACGACTCCACCAAAGACCTCTAGGAAAATTTCCTGGAGCTCCACGAAGGCACCTCAGAAGCGAAGTTAGCAAAGCGGGGCATCCTCCGGACTCAACTGACGAATCTCCGGATGAACAACGGCGAGAAGGTAGTGCAACTCCAAGCAAGAATCAAAGAGTTGATAACTCAGCTAAACAACCTCAAAGAATCAGTAACAAACCGAGACTCGATCCGGTACACGCTCAACACCTTCCCAAGATCTCCAGAATGGGCATCCTTAGTAGATGCATACTACATCTCTAAGGACCTTGAGGTAAGTAGTTTAGAAAGTTTTTTTTCTACATTTGAATTTCACGAATCTCGAATTGCAGAGCCTAAACAAGTAGAGAAGCCAAATCTCAACATTGCCCTACAAGCCGAAAAGGGTGATCCTGACTCTGAAGCGTCAATCGACGAGTCTGAAGCTGCTCTATTGGTAAGGAAGCTAAATAAATTTATTAAAACTAATAAATTTATATCACAGTCAAAAGGGCATCAACGCAGCAAAAGGATGGTTCATTGCTACAACTGCAACGAGGAAGGGTACATCAAGGATGACTACCCAAGACTGAAGAAAAGGGACAAGAAGAAGTTTCAAAAGCTGACGTCCTCAAAGTGCATGGCTACATGGGATGAATCATCATCCTCGGAATCAGAAGTCGAAGCCTTCTCGGGATTAGCACTGATGGCCAACCATCTTTTCAAAGAAACAAGCTCGGAGATGAGCATAGATGAAGGGGGAGGATCATCAGAAGAAGAAAGCTACGATGAAGGGGGAGCATCAGAGATAGAGGTAAGTCAGGTACGTAATCTATCTCCCAAGAAATCTTTCAATTCATTAAAGTACTCACTAAAAATTTAGTTAAATTAGAAAAAAAAAATAGTGAGTTAAAATTAAATTTAGCAAAAGCATGCCCACTAGAAATGTACGATAATTTAAAATAAAAAAATAAGAAATTGAAAAATGAAATTGAAAATTTTAAAAATGATTATGCATGCTTAAATAAATTTCCAAAATCAAAACTCAAGTTATATAGAAAATTAATCTGGTACATTAGAAAACATCAAGGACAACTTAGGAAAGTTCCCAAAAGGACAAATTTAATAGTGTATACTAAAAGTCTAACTTTTTGTATAAACATATAAGAATCACATTGGTCAAATGCCTACATTTATGCTAAGTGTAGTTGTCCATTTAATTTATATTGTAGATAACATGGTGTGAGGAGACACACAGAAGATCATGTTATCAGATCCTTATAAATTATAAATAGTTGCTCACAACCAAGATGGAATGAGACAAACCATTGGAGTGGTTGTAGTGTAATTAGGTATTAGTTTATCTTGACTAATAAATTACACTAGTACACTATGAGTGTATTGAGCAGGACCAATTGAGGTAGTATCTTTTTATACTGACTATATAAAAGAACAATACCTCTGTTATTATGGAAGTGTGTACTCTTAATCATGATATAATAACAAGCACATATACTTAGTATTTATTTCTTTGATTTATCAAATGGTGCAATTTAGCTTGTTAAATCAATAGGTCCGATAAGTTAAGAAATGATATTATCTATATGGTGTATTGTTGTTTATAGAATGAAACTGTGTCTAGTAATCTAGGTTGATGATGTCCCCTTGAGGAGCTCATAAGGATTGTCATGTAAGTCCTGCAGGTGGACTTAGTCCGACATGACGATAAGGTTGAGTGGTACTACTCTTGGAGCTAGATATTAATTAAGTGAGTTGTCAGTAACTCATTTAATTAGTGGACATTCAATATCTTAAACACAGGGAGATTAATGCACTCATGATAAGAAGAAGCTCATAATGTAATTTGGGATTGGTGCGGTAGTTCAATAATAACTCTTTAGTAGTATGAGTTATTATTGATGAACTTGAGTTGGGTGTTCGGGGCGAACACAGGAAGCTCAAGCTCATCGAGAGACCAAAACTAATTTCTCCTCTCGGTCCCTGTTGTAGCCTCTATAAAACCTTGTATCCACAAATTCCACTTCTTACCCAAGTAATGGTTTGGCCACATCCTTGCTTGGTGCAAGGGGCCGACCAAGCATGATCTTGGAAGCCAAGAGGTGGCCGGCCATAGCTTGGTGCCCAAGCTAAGGGCCGGCCACATGGAGAATAAAAGGAAAATAAAGTTTTGTTTAAAATAAAATTTTGTTAAAATCTTTCCTTATTTGTAGTTATCTACAATGGTTAAAAGAGAGATTTTATTTTGTTAAAATCTTTCCTTTTTTGTAGTTATCTACATTGGTTAAAAGAGATATTTTATTTTGTTAAAATCTTTCCTTTTTGTAGTTATCTATAATGGTTAAAAGAAATATTTTAATTTTCATTTTATAGTCATCCTCATGGTTTTAAAAGAGAGTTTTAAAATTTTAAAATCTTTCCTTTTATAGCTATCTACAAACGATTAAAGAGATATTTTAATTTTGTTAAAATCTTTCCTTATTTGTAGTTATCTATAATGTTTAAAAGAGAGATCTTAATTTTTGATAAAACTTTCCTTTTTGTAACCATGTTTTAAAAAGAGAAGTTTTAATTAATCTTTCCTTTTTTGTAATTGTCTATATGTTTTAAAAGAGAGAGATTAATTTTAAAACTTTCCTTTATTGTCATGTACAATAGGAAAATTAAAAGAGAGAGATTTTAATTGTTATTAAAATTCCTTTTTTGCCAAGACAAAGGATTATAAAAGAGAGGGAGAGGTGCCTCATGGGATAACCCTTATTCTTTTTCCTCTCTTCCTTGGTGTGGTCGGCCCCTTCATGTTCTTTTCTTCCTTGGTGGCCGGCCATTGCATCTCTTCCTTCTCTTTGCTTTCTTCTTTTATGGTCGGCGGCACCATTACCCCTAGTCTCCTCTTTTGCTTCCTTAGGGCCAGCGGCATCAAGGTCTCCTTAGTTCTTGTGGCCGGTTGCTTAGATAGGAAGAAGAAGAAGAGGAGATGCACTTGGTGGCCGGTTGCTAGGAGGAGAAGAAGAGGAAGGAAATTTCCTATTTTGGCATCCCTTGATAGCTCAAGAGTTTTGGAGAAGAAGAAGTGGTCCCGGTGGAATTTATCTTGGTAGATTGTCGCCCACACGATGTCCAAGAGGAGGTGAGGAATACAACAGAAGATCAAGAGGTTTTTAGTTACAAAGAAAGGTATAACTAGTTGTCTTATTCCGCATCATACTAGTTTTCTTTGTATGAATTTTGAAATACCAAACACAAGAGGCTAACGATTCTAGGTTTCGAATTTATGATTAGATTTTGTGTTTCTTTTGTTTTTTCGATCTTGTGATTCGATTATTCTTAGTAGTTAAACCTAGGGTTACTATAAGGAGATTAAATATTGAATTTCGTTGAAAGGCTTTGTCTAGGAAGTGGTGGATGATCCCATACCCAAGAAGGCCTAGTGTCTCACCATGTTTAACCTGGAAGCTGATCTCTGAAATAAATATTTAATCGAATTTGTAACATGGGTGGATTTGGATTAATAATGTTAAGCATCGTTTGCGATCCAAGTCTAAACCTCTAAGAACAGATAAGTTGAATTTGGAATCAATAATGTTAAGTTCTATTTGCGATTCCAAATTTAATTTCTAAATAACACAATAGGTTGTTAGGAATGGTTCGGGACTTGTACAAAATATTTATACAGGGGAACTAGTACGATATTCTGAGTAGCAACCAACAATTAGTCCTAATAAGAGGTAGTTTAGTTTACTTCTTAGGATTTTCCGTCTAGTCAGTTTTGCTTCCAAGGTGTCTTCATGGAGCTATAGAAGTTTTTCCCAGAGTTCTTTGGCGGAGTGATAAATGTCGATCCTATTTAGTTCCTGCCATGCAATACACTTAGCAAATGAAATTTTGTTTTATCAATGGCCATGAACTCGTCTCATTATATTTCTTTTTAGTCCATCTGTGTTCCTCGAGTTTCTCTCTACTTTCATTCCCAGTTTCTTCAAACCATATTTTATACAAAGCGTAATTTCAAAATTGGGTTTGAAAAATATCTCCATCTTTTTCATCTACATGGTGAATTCACTCTCAAATTTGGGTGGATGTATTCTTGAACCCATTATTTCTCCTGATCTAGTTGCTTAGTTGGCGATTAATCCTTTTAGGCGGTCTAACTCTAATACCAATTATTGGTATTATAGAAGTGATTTGAATCGCTAAAGGGGAGGTGTGAATAGTGTACCTATAATCAAAATTTAATTTCTCTTGCTAATGGCTTAGCAAAGACACACATCAATTAAATAAATAAAACATTAAAAAAAATGTGGGACTCAAGCACTTACTTAGTTTATAACTCTCCAAGGTGCTATGTCCAAGTCTTTATGCACAAGAAGCATTTGTTCGCTATCTTTCTCCTTTTCGATAAAGTGTCAGAGTCAAAGAAGTATCTTACAACAAGTGAATACAATCAAAGAGAAATAGAATAAAAAGACTTTAAATGTAATCGAGGCTCTGATGATAGATGTATTGTTCTTTGAACAGAGCTCATCTTCTCTATTTATCTCCTCTAGTTGAGCTATTGACGTGGCACGTTTAGTCAATTTAAAATCGAAGACATGGCAGATAGAGCTCATCCATTCAACGATCCTCACTCATACCTTTTGGTCAACCTAATAATGCATCAGTCGATTGAAAATCTGGTCGCTTCAGATAGCTTCTCTGGATCTACTATCACTTGTCCTCCAATCACCTAATCTCGCTTATATTAGATCCCTTTGTCAAATCATCTTCCACGTACTTTTCGATAAGCTTGATCCCATCGTTCGATCAACTGATCCAATCTCCAACGATAATATATTTTATAGATAGACATTATCTTGTTTATTGGTTGATTAAACCGTTGGTCCGGTCGACCGATCTCTTTTCCAGCCACCCAAACTCCTTGACTCAGGTGACTACATTGAGTCCACCTAGAGTTGAGTCTACCCTCATCCGATTACAATTCACTCAACTCTTTTTCTCACCAATTTACCTTGTGTTAGAGTGTATACTAAAAGTCTAGCTTTTTGTAAATATTTATTTTGAAATAAAGAATCACATTGGTCAAATGTCTATATTTATATGCTAAGTGTAGTTGTTCAATTAATTTATATTGTAGATAACATGATGTGTGGTGTCACACACAGAAGATCATGTTATCAGTTTCTTATAAATTATAAATAGTAGCTGACGACTAAGATGGATAGGAACAAACCATTGGAATAGTTGTAGTGTAATTTGGTATTAGTTTATCTTGACTATAAAATTACACTAGTACACTCTGAGTGTATTAAGCAGAATCATTTAAAATAGTTTCTTTTTATATTGACTGCATAAAAGAACAAGACATTTGTTATTATGGAAGTGTGTGCTCTTAATCTTGATATAATAACAAGTGTATATATTTAGTATTTATTTCTTTAATTTATCAGTGGGTGAGATTTAGTTCAATAAATCAAAAGGCCCGATAAGTTGAGAAATAATATTATTTATAGTGTGTGTTGTTGATTATAGAAGGAAACTGTGTCCTACAATCTACGTTGATGATGTCCCCAAGAGGAGCTCATAAGGATTGTCATGTAAACCCTGCAGGTAGACTTAGTCTGACATGACAATGAAGTTGAGTGGTACTACTCTTGGAGCTAGATATTAATTAAGTAAGTTGTCAGTAACTCATTTAATTAGTGGGCATTCTATATCTTAAACACAGGGAGACTAACACACTCATGATAAGAAGGAGTCCATATAGTAATATGGGATTGGTGTGGTAGCTCAATAATAACTCTTTAGTGGTATAAGTTATTATTGATGAACTCGAGTTGGGTGTTCGGGGCGAACACGGGAAGCTCAAGTTCATCGGGAGACCAAAACTAATTCCTCCTCTCGGTCCTTGTCGTAGCCTCTTATTTATAAAATTTTATACCCACCTAAACCCAACTTCCTACCCACCTTAAGGTGGCCGGCCAAGCCTAGCTTAGAGCCCAAGCTAGTGTCGGCCAAACCAAGGAGATATGGGTGCAAGTGGTGGCCGGCCCTAGCTTGGAGCCCAAGCTTAGGTGGCCGGCCACAATAAAATAAAAGGGATTTTAATTTTAAAATCTTTCATTATGTGGAAGCCATGATTTAAAAAAGAGCTTTAAAATTAAATTTTACCTTTTATAGTTTCTACAAATGATTAAGAGAAAGGTTTGATATCTTTCCTTATTTGTAGATTGAAAGGAAGATTTTAATTTTGGAGAAAACTTTCCTTATTGTAATCATCCACATGTTTTAATAGAGAGATTTTAATTTATACAAGTTTCCTTTTATAACCAACCATGAAGGAAATTTTTAAAAGAGAAATTTTTATTTTAAAAAAATTCAGAAATAAATTAGGAAGTTTTAATTGTGTTTAAAACTTTCCTTGTTTGGAGGACTTGTAGGGGCTGACCATTAAAAGAATAAAAGGAAATTTTTAATTAAATTCTCCTTTTATTGGCAAGGAAAATAAGGAAGTTTTAATTATGTTTAAAAACTTTCCTTATTTGCCAAGACCAAGGAATATAAAAGAAAGGGTAGAGGTGCCTCACCTCACAACAACACATCTATTATTTCTCTCCTCTCCTTTCCTTGGTGGTGGTCGGCCCTCTCCTCTCTTCTTTCTCTCTTCTCCTTTTGTTGAGGCCGGCGGCACTTAGAGGTCTTATTTTATCTTGGTGGTCGGTTACTTGTGGAGAAGAAGAAGAGAAAGAAAGCTTCCCTTGAAGAAGAGTTGGTGGTCGAAACTTGCAAGAAGAAGAAGGAGGCTTGGGTGGATTCTCATCTCAGTAGATCGTCGCCCACACGACGTCCGAGATAAGAAGAGGAATACGACAGAAGATCGTGAGGTCTATAAGTTACAAAAGGTATAACTAGTTATTAGTTTCCACATCATAACTAGATTATTCTTTTGTTTAAATCTAGAAATACCAAACACAAGAGGCTAACGATTCTAGGTTTCGAATTTATGATTAGATTTTGTGTTTCTTTTATTTTTTTCAATCTTGTGATTCGATTGTTCTTAGTGGTTAAACCTAGGGTTACTATAAGGAGATTAAATATTGAATTTCGTTGAAAGGCTTTGTCTAGGAAGTGGTGGATGATCCCATACCCAAGAAGGCCTAGTGCCTCGCCATGTTTAACCTGGAAGTCGATCTCTGAAATAAATATTTAATTGAATTTGTAACATGGGTGGACTTGGATCAATAATGTTAAGTATCGTTTGCGATCCAAGTCTAAACCTCTAAGAATAGATAAGTTAAATTTGGAATCAATAATGTTAAGTTCCGTTTGCGATTCCAAATTTAATTTCTAAAGAACACAATAGGTTGTTAGGAAAGGTTCAGGACTTGCACAAAATTTTTGTACAGGGGAATCGGTATAATATTCCGAGTAGCAACCAACACCTTGTGCATGATTTCTCTCGGCTTTCCGTGCCTTGGATGTTGGAGTAGACTTCCACAACTTCTCATCACTCGGATGCACCGAGTTCATTGTCTCACTCTTATGTCATCCTTCATGCTCGCTTATATCTTCTGCCCATCAAATTATAATTCATCACATAACTATATATTCTTCTAAGTCCTTACCTATTTAAACACACATATCAAAAATGCAAATAAGATCTAATTTAAATTAATTTGATAGCACATCAAAATATGCATGATTCAACCACTTGGGCTCTAACATGATTATCCAGATGTTTGACCATGATAAAAGAAATGAATTGATCGTGGAAAAAATCATTAGGGAAGGATAAGGGCGATGGAAATTTAATATAAATGAGAAATTAAATTTTAATTGTTGGATCAAGATTGACAAATCTTGATCATTTAACTTGAAAGGTTTAAGTGCCCTTTGGATGGCTAAATCTCATTAATTGATTTCCAAAGGGTGGCATCTAATGAAGAAGCAGTGTGTCTCTTAGGAAAAGATGCTATCTATATCATCCAATTTAAAATGGATGGATGAGAACTAATTGAACCAAGAGGTTCTTATACCCCTTCATTAAGTATAAATAATGTCCCTTATATCCACATTTCACTCACTCAATTCCTTCCAAGCAAAGCAAGCATTGCATTCCATACTTGCATTGGAGAGTTTGAGAAGCTTCTTCGATTCAGAGGTCTTACGATTTGTAGTGTTGCTATCGCAAGATAAAGTCGTTGTATCTTGGGAGACGATTGTCATGTTTCATGAGCACTAACTCTAACCTCGACTTCGCCAAAACGGTGGTATATCGTCATTTTGCCCGCACTCAGATTGCACCATTACGTGAAGATTCCAACAAGTTTTAAAATGAATTTATTCGTGCAATCTTAATGGATTCATGTTCCACCGGTGCATGGAGAGAAACCAGAGAAGTTTATAGTTACGGATTTCAAGAGGTGGCAGCAAAAGATGCTGTTTTACCTAACCACATTGAATCTTGTGAGGTTCATACGTGAAGATGCACCCTCCATATCTCAAGGCGGAACTGATAAAAATAAGAGGGTGGCATATGATGCTTGGGGGCATAGTAACTTCTTATGTCGAAACTATATCCTCAATGGCTTGGACAACACGTTATACAACGTGTATTTTCCAATGACAACTATAAATGAGTTATGGGAATCTCTCTAAAGGAAGTACAAAATAGAAGATGTCAAACTGAAGAAATTCATTGTTGGCAAATTCTTAGACTTCAAGATGATTGATTCCAAGATTGTGACAATTCAAGTCCAAGAATTGCAGTTGATCCTACATAATCTGCATGCCGAGTGCATGATAATGAATGAGTCCTTTCAAGTTACTATGATAATCTAGAAACTTCCACCATCGTGAAGGGAATTCAAAAATTATCTAAAGCACAAGTGAAAGGAGATGAGACTTGAGGATCTGATTGTGAGACTGTGGATTGAAAAAGACAATTGCAAGTAATCAAAATCAATAAAAATGCCTATATTTACAAAGGCAAATCTGCTGGAACTAAACATTGGCAATAAAAGAAATTATCCTGGCAAAGGACAGAGCCAAGGGAGAGCCAAGAAGTTCCAAAGAACATGCCACAACTATGGTAAACCGAATCACAAGGCCAAAGGCTGTCGATGTCCAAAGAAAGTCACTCAAGTACACATGACTGAAGATAAGTCAGTTCTGATAGATATGTCAGAATTAGACCTGACTGCCATTGTATTTGAAGCCAACTTGGTGGAAAATCCAATGTAGTGGTGGGTTGATACTGGTGCCACGGCACATTTGCTTTGACAAGGCTCAGTTTTCAACTTATACCCCTATTAATGGGAGAAAACTAATTATGGGCAATTCTACAACTTCCAACATTGCTAGCCTTGGCAAGGTGGTACTAAAGATGACATTAGACAAAGAAGTGACACTAATTGATGTGCTTCATGTTCCCGACATTCGGAAGAATTTAGTGTCAAGGTCGGCTCTTATCAAAGTTGGATTCAGGTTAGTGTTTGAGTCGAATAAATATGTATTAACAAAAAAATGGTCAATTCATAGGCAGAGGGTTTATAGAGAATGGTCTATTTAAAATGAATGTAATGGTTGTACACCGTGAATTTAATGGCAACAAAATGATAAATTCTACTTATTTGGTCGAGTGTTCCAATTTATGGCATGTTAGACTTGGACATATAAATTATAACACTTTATGACGACTTATGAATTTAAACTTATTGTCAACATTTAATGTTGATCCAACACATAAATGTGAAATATGTGTTGAAGCTAAAATGATAAAGTTATTTTTCTATTCAGTGGAAAGAAGCACGATCCCTCTAGAATTAATTCACAGTGGCATATGTGACTTAAATTCGTGTAAACTAGAGGAGGCAAAAGTACTTTGTTACTTTCATTGATGATTGCACTAGATACTGTTATGTGTATCTATTGAAAGGCAAAGATGAAGCCTTAGAAGCATTCAAAAATTATAAGAATGAAGTTGAGAATCAAAGGCAGTGGACTATCCTCTGGTCCGCCAATCAAAGGCAGTGGATCATCCTCTGGTCCACAATCAAAGACAATGGTGTTGGTTGCTACTCGGAAAACCTATAGGTTCCACTGTACAAAAATTTTGTACAAAGGTCTGAACCTTTTCCTAGCTACCATATGTTCTTTTAAATTAAATTTTGGATCGCCTGCGGAACTTAACACGTTTGATCCAAAACTTAATCTATTTGTTCTTTTAGGTTTTGACTTGGATCTCCTGCGAAACTTAACACGTTCGACCCAAGTCTCCTTAAGTTATTAATTCCATTAAATATTAATTTCCATAATTGGTTCCCAGTACTGACGTGGCGAGGCACATGGCCTTCTTGGATATGGGAGCAACCACCACCGACTAGACAAAACCTTTTATAGAAATCTAATATTTAATTTCCTAAAATAACTTTAGGTTAACCAAAGAGAACAATCAAATCACAAGGAAAAGAAAAAACAAAAGAACACAACATCGAAAAACATATTCAAAATTCTAGAACGTAAGCCTCTTGTATTTGGTATTATTTCCATAAATAACTAGCATGATGCGGAAAGAAAAATTACTAGTTATACATTGTAGAAAAACCTCTTGATCTTCTACCGTATTCCTCTTCTAACCTCAGACGTTGTGTGGGCAACGATCTTCCGAGATGAGAAACCACCAACCACCTTCTCCTCCTAGCTAGGTTCGGCCACAAAGGAAAAGCTTCACCAAGGAAGAAAATTAAAACACTAACCAAGCTCCAAGAGATGCTAGCTTTCTCTCCTTCTTCTTCTTCTTCTCCGAGTAGTATCCGGCCACCACAAGAGCTCCAATAGAAGAGGGAGATTCGGCCACCACAAGAGGAAGAGAGGGAGAGGATGGCCGGCCACACTAAGGAACAAAAGAGGGAGAGAAATAATAGATGTTGTGTCTCATGAAGGCACCCTCACCCCTTCTTTTATATTCCTTGGCCTAGGCAAATTAGGAAATTTAATTACAATAAAATTTTCTCAATTAACTTGACATGATTTAATTGAGAAAAATAAAATAAAATTTTCCAATTAAATCTACATTGGCCGGCCACATCATTGGAGAACAAATTGGACAAGTTTCAATCAATAATTAAAACTTCCTAATTTGTTTCCGAAATTTTTTTAAAAAAAAATAAAATTTCTCTTTAAAAATCTCTTCATGGTTGATAAAAGGAAATTTCTATAATTTTAATTTTATCAACATGTGAATAATTTTAAAGAGAAAATAAAATATCTCACCAATCTACAAATAAGGAAAGAGATCTAATCTCTTTCTTTAATCTTTTGTAGATCTTTTATAAGAGAGATATTTTAATTTAAATTCTCTTTAATAAATTATTTCTTCCACATAATAAAAATAAAAATTAAAATTCCTTTTTAATTTAATTTGGACGGCCCCACTTGGGTTCAAGCTAGGGCCGGCCACCCAATCTTATACCTAGGCCGGCCCTAGCTTGTTTCCCAAGCTAGCTTGGTCGGCCCCTATTGGGTGGGTATAGAAGGTGGGTATAGGTGGGTATAGAACTCTACAAATAAGAGGCTACGATAGGGACCGAGAGGAGGAATTGGTTTTGGTCTCCCGATAAAATTAAGCATCCCGTGTTCGCCCCGAACACACAACTTAATTTTATCAATGATAATTCATTCCACTAGAGAACTATCATTGAACTACCGCACCAATCCCAAATTACATTTTTGGGCTCCTTCTTATTATGAGTGTGTTAGTCTCCCTGTGTTTAAGATATCGAATGTCCACTAATTAAGTGAGTTACTGACAACTCATTTAATTAATATCTAAGTCCAAGAGTAGTACCACTCAACCTTATTATCATGTCGGACTAAGTCCACCTGCAGGGTTTAACATGACAATCTTTATGAGCTCCTCTTGAGGACATTATCAACCTAGTATCTCTAGGACACAGTTTCCTTCTATAATCAACAACACACACTATAAGTGATACCATTTCCCAACTTATCGGGTTTATTGATTCATCGAACTAAATCTCACCCATTGATAAATTAAAGAAATAAATATCAAATATATGTGCTTGTTATTATATTAGGATTAAGAGCACACACTTCCATAATAACTGAGGTCTTTGTTCCTTTATAAAGTCAGTATAAAAGAAACGACCTCAAATGGTCCTACTCAATACACTCTGAGTGTACTAGTGTAATTATATAGTCAAGATAAACTAATACCTAATTACACTACGACCTTCTAATGGTTTGTTCCTTTCCATTTTAGTCGTGAGCAACTGTTTATAATTTATAAGGTACTGATAACATCATCTTCTGCATGTGACACCACATACTATGTTATCTACAATATAAATTATATGAACAACTACAAACAAATGTAGATAATTTGACCAAATGTGATTTTTATTCAAAACAAATGTTTACAAAAGCTTAGGCTTTCAGTATACACTCCAACAATCTCCCACTTATACTTATGACTAAGCTGTCTTATCTTCTACCATACATCTGATTCCCATTCCCTCCACATGCCGATCGAAAGCTTTCGCCGGAAGGGCCTTAGTGAAAGGATCTGCCAGGTTATCCGCTGATGCAATCTTGGCGATGACAACTTCTCCTCGCTTCACGATATCTCGTATCAGGTGGTACCTGCGCTCTATATGTTTACTTGCCTAATGAGCTCGTGGTTCCTTCAAGTTTGCAACTGCACCGCTATTATCACAATAAATTGTGATGATTTTGGGCAAACCATGAATCACATCTAAGTCCATTAGAAAGTTCCTGAGCCATACTGCTTCTTTAGCTGCCTCGGAGGCTGCTACATACTCAGCTTCCATGGTTGAGTCCGAAACGCATTTCTGCTTAACACTCCTCCATGAAATGGCTCCACCTCCTAAAGTAAACACATAGCCTGATGTAGACTTACTGTTATCCCTATCTGATTGAAAATCTGAATCCGTATAACCCACAGGGAGCAGATCGTCTGCTTGGTAAACTAGCATATAATCTCTAGTCCTTCTCAGGTACTTTAATATATGCTTTACCGCAGTCCAATGTCCTTGTCCAGGGTTACTCTGATATCTGCTGACCATGCCCACGACAAAACAGATATCAGGTCTCGTACATAGCATTGCATACATTAGGCTTCCTACAGCCGAAGCATAAGGAACTGCTTTCATGTCCTCTATCTCTTTCGATGTCTTTGGAGACATCTCTTTAGATAGAGCTACTCCATGTCTAAAAGGTAAGAAACCTTTCTTGGAATCCTGCATGCTAAAACGAGCAAGGATTGTATCTATATATGAAGCTTGGGACAGACACAACATTCTTTTCTTACGATCCCTTATAACTTTGATCCCAAGAATATGTGCACAATCTCCTAAGTCCTTCATATCAAATTGTTTGGACAACCATACCCTTACGTCTGATAATACCTTGACATTGTTGCCAATTAACAAAATATCATCTACGTATAGTACAAGAAATACCACCACGTTTTCGTTACACTTCTTATATACACAAGACTCATCCGGACTTTGAATAAATCCATATGACTGGATTACTTCATTAAACCGGATGTTCCAAGATCTTGAAGCTTGCTTTAGTCCATAAATGGACCGATTGAGCTTGCACACTAGATGCTCTTTGCCTTTTTCAATAAATCCTTCTGGTTGCTTCATATGGATGTTTTCTTCAAGACTTCCATTAAGGAAAGCTGTCTTGACATCCATTTGCCAAATCTCATAATCCATATGAGCAACAATGGATAAGAGTATCCGGATAGACTTAAGCATGGCTACCCGTGAAAAGGTTTCCTCATAAACCATCCCATCTCTCTCAATGTACCCTTTCGCAACAAGCCTAGCTTTGAAGGTTTCTACCTTCCGTCATCCCTCTTTTCCTTTGTAGATCCACTTGCATCCAACGGCTTTTACACCATCGGTGGTTCTACAAGCTCCTGACCTTATTAGAGTATATAGACTCTATTTGAATTCATTGCCTTTTGCCAAGATCTTGCATCTATATCTTGGAGTGCTTAATCATATGTTCAGGGATCAGTTCATGTTTTCCTGGATCAAGTCCGAAGACTCTCCCAAAACATGAACCTTTCAGTGGCTTACAACCCTCCCACTACGACGAGGCACTGTCTGTGGTTGTGTATCATGTGTGACACGTGTTGCAGTCTCTTGTGGTACTTCATCTTGTCTTGTTGGTAATGAAGTAGACATGTCCTCTCTAAGTTCTTCCAAAACAACTTTGCTTCGGGCTTGTGATCCATTATATAGTCTTCTTCTAAAAGCGGGCATTGGTGCTAACAATGACCTTCCGGTCTTAGGACTATAGAATAAACCACCTTCGTTCCTTTGGGATATCCTACAAACACACGAACTTCAGACGGGATTCTAATTTATCAAGATCTGGTTTCAAAGACATGTCCGGACTACCAACCGAATATGTCTTAGACGGGTTTCGCCCATTCCACAATTCTATGGGAGTAGAAGAAACTGATTTAGAAGGTACTAAGTTCGGAACGTATTTTCCAGAGCATATCCCCAAAACGAATTTGGTAATTCTCAATAACTCATCATCGATCTAACCATCTCCATAAGAGTCCTGTTCCTTCGTTCGCTACACCATTCTGTTGGGTGTTCCAGGTGCATAATTGGGATTGAATCCCGGCCTCTGATAAGTAATTCCTAAACTCTCCTAAGAGGTATTCGCCACCACGATCAGACCGTAGTGTCTTGATACTTTTACCTAGTCGTTTCTCCACATCAGCCTTGTATTCTTTGAACTTATCAAAGCACTCAGACTTGCGCGCATTAGGTAAATGTATCCATATCTTGAATAATCATCTATGAAAGAGACAAAATATTCAAAACCTCGTCTTGCTTGGATAGACATAGGACCACACAAATCAGAGTGAACCAATTCTAACACTTCTTTGGCTCTATACCCCTTGGCCTTGAACGGCCTTTTGGTCATTTTACCTTCTAAGCAGGATTCACAAGTTAGAAAATTTTCCAACTCTAATGAACTCAAAAGTCCATCGGCTATAAGCCTCTGAATCCTACTTAAGTTAATATGACCAAGCCTTAGATGCCAAAGATATGCTTGGTTCATTTCCGAAGGTTCTTTTCTCTTATTAGAATTAGAAGATGAGTTATAAATTTCCATGTATTGCTTTGTGGAAGAAATTGGATTTAAAGTATACAAATTGCCAACTAATGCATCAGAACAGATAATCACTTTATTTCTTTTAATAACTACATCGTTACTGAAAGAAACTGAATATCCATCTAAAAACAATTTAGAAACTGAAATTAAATTCTTTCTAAAACTGGGTACATAAAGACAATTTCTTAAAACCAAATTTCTATTTCTACTAAAAGATAAGTAGACGTCTCCCACTGCAACAGCTGCCACCTTAGTAGCATTGCCCATGTAGACGGTAATCTCCCCTTCAGATAGTCGTCGGGTTTCCTGGAACCCCTGCAAGGAATGCAGACATGATCAGTGGCTCCGTATCTACACACCAGGTCTGGTAGATAACACCGCTAAACATGTTTCAACAACTAGAGCATGAGATATACCTTTGTTTTGGTTCCTACGAGGATAGTCCGCCTTCCAATGTCCCTGCTTGCGGATGAAGCACTTGCCCTTGGCTTCTTCACTCCTTTAAATCCCGTACTCGAGATTTATTCACTTTCTTTGCTGAGCCAGCTTTTTCTTCTTCTTCTTTCCTCTCGGTTTAGAAGTAGAACCATTTTCAACATAGTGAATTTGAGAATTGTGACGAAATAATCCTTCTTCTGTAGTTCCCCTAATGAATAAATCCTTTTATTCATATTATAGTTCAGGCGGAACTGCTCAAAACTTCTAGGTAGCGTTTGGAGGATCATATCGATCTGGGTTTCCCCATCAATTTCTCCTCCAAGGATCTGTATCTCGTTCAGATAAGCCATCATCTTTAGGATATGATCCCTTACAGGAGTACCCTCTTGCATGGTGGCAGTCATTATCTTTCTCATGGCTTCTTGCCTAGAAGCCCTATCCTGATGACCAAAGAGTTCCTTGAGATTGTTCATAATATCATAGGCTGTTGGTAAATCTTGATGCTGATGTTGCAATACATTTAACATTGAAGCCAAAATGTAACACCGCACCATCTCATCTGCTTTTACCCATTTCCTATGAAATTCAATCTCCTCTTGGGTAGATTCACCAGTAGGTGCTTCAGGGCACTGCTCAATCAGTACAAATTTATAGCTTTCAGCAGTAAGAACAATGTCCAGGTTTCTTTTCCAATCTATGTAATTAGGTCCAGTAAGTCTATTCTGTTGAAGTATGATGGACAGTGGGTTGAAAGTCATCCTAAGAATCACAAATAACTTTTGGTCAGAACTCTAAATTTAGAATAATATTGATCCTCAAACAATACTATTTTAAATTAACCAACACCTCATAACACCGTGAATTTTGTATGTCACGTTAGTATGGACGTATACAAATTCAACATTTGTAAAAGGAGGGTTTTAACCCATTAATTTTATTATCTTGTCAACCTAACTTTTGACAAATAAAATTAATAGTTGGTATTATTTGGTCACACAAATAATAGCAGTGACTCCGTTGGGGAGGATACTATTAGATGTGTCTAAGTGTATACCATTACTTGACACTAAGTCCATTAATAAGATTATGCCCCTTCCGTTGGGGAAGATCACACGCTCTTAATTAACTTCCTATAGTCATCCAAAAATGGAAGTCTGTTCTAGTGATCCGCAAACAAGCTCATCCGTTATGGAGGAAGGCACTCAGAGCCAACGCGCAAGCTTGTTTGCATCACTTACAAACCAGTAATGGAGACCATGAGATTTATTTAAAAATCTCTCTCCCACTTAGTTATTTATAAATGAGGAATTTTAACTATGCTAGCCTACTTTACTTGTAAACTAACATGCACACATAACACAATATAAAAGCAATAAATAGAAAATCTAATTTCAACTATTATGGCTTTTATCTCTAGTTGTCCTCCGTGTGTTGTCATCCCAAGCTGTTGCCATATTTGGCCACCGCCACCGGATCTAGTTGTCACATCCATCTTGCTCCTTGTTCCGCTGCGCCTCTAGTCCTTAGAAGGTTCCACGCTTTGCAAGATTCGATCCGCGACATAAATAGACCTTTACATTTTTTTTTTTTTATCCTATATTCCATAAAAGGAATGTACATGTATCTAGATCAAAAATAAAATCCTAATAAAACTAAATACAGCTCCTGCTGTATTTTAATACAATCATGCACACACATATAAATGCCCTTGACATGTCCAAGGGTCCAATCACACACATAATAACTAAAAGCCATAATAGTTGGATCCTGCATCCACAAAGTTAGCACATCCTACTATTAACCTGCCTAAATTATGTATGACATGTGCATAATTAACCTAATACCAAATACACAGAGGCAAAACCCTAGCTCTGATACCAATTGTTGGTTGCTACTCGGAAAACCTATAGGTTCCACTGTACAAAAATTTTGTACAAAGGTCTGAACCTTTTCCTAGCTACCATGTGTTCTTTTAAATTAAATTTTGGATCGCCTGTGGAACTTAACACGTTTGATCCAAAACTTAATCTATTTGTTCTTTTAGGTTTTGACTTGGATCTCCTGCGAAACTTAACACGTTCGACCCAAGTCTCCTTAAGTTATTAATTCCATTAAATATTAATTTCCATAATTGGTTCCCAGTACTGACGTGGCGAGGCACATGGCCTTCTTGGATATGGGAGCAACCACCACCGACTAGACAAAACCTTTTATAGAAATCTAATATTTAATTTCCTAAAATAACTTTAGGTTAACCAAAGAGAACAATCAAATCAAAAGGAAAAGAAAAAACAAAAGAACACAACATCGAAAAACATATTCGAAATTCTAGAACGTAAGCCTCTTGTATTTGGTATTATTTCCATAAATAACTAGCATGATGCGGAAAGAAAAATTACTAGTTATACATTGTAGAAAAACCTCTTGATCTTCTACCGTATTCCTCTTCTAACCTCAGACGTTGTGTGGGCAACGATCTTCCGAGATGAGAAACCACCAACCACCTTCTCCTCCTAGCTAGGTTCGGCCACAAAGGAAAAGCTTCACCAAGGAAGAAAATTAAAACACTAACCAAGCTCCAAGAGATGCTAGCTTTCTCTCCTTCTTCTTCTTCTTCTCCGAGTAGTATCCGGCCACCACAAGAGCTCCAATAGAAGAGGGAGATTCGGCCACCACAAGAGGAAGAGAGGGAGAGGATGGCCGGCCACACCAAGGAACAAAAGAGGGAGAGAAATAATAGATGTTGTGTCTCATGAAGGCACCCTCACCCCTTCTTTTATATTCCTTGGCCTAGGCAAATTAGGAAATTTAATTACAATAAAATTTTCTCAATTTCCTTGACATGATTTAATTGAGAAAAATAAAATAAAATTTCCCAATTAAATCTACATTGGCCGGCCACATCATTGGAGAACAAATTGGACAAGTTTCAATCAATAATTAAAACTTCCTAATTTGTTTCCGGAAATTTTAAAAATAAAATAAAATTTTTCTTTAAAAATCTCTTCATGGTTGATAAAAGGAAATTTCTATAATTTTAATTTTATCAACATGTGAATAATTTTAAAGAGAAAATAAAATATCTCACCAATCTACAAATAAGGAAAGAGATCTAATCTCTTTCTTTAATCTTTTGTAGATCTTTTATAAGAGAGATATTTTAATTTAAATTCTCTTTAATAAATTATTTCTTCCACATAATAAAAATTAAAATTAAAATTCCTTTTTAATTTAATTTGGCCGGCCCCCACTAGCTTGGGTTCAAGCTAGGGCCGGCCACCCAATTTTATACCTAGGCCGGCCCTAGCTTGTTTCCCAAGCTAGCTTGGCCGGCCCCTATTGGGTGGGTATAGAAGGTGGGTATAGGTGGGTATAGAACTCTACAAATAAGAGGCTACGATAGGGACCGAGAGGAGGAATTGGTTTTGGTCTCCCGATAAAATTAAGCATCCCGTGTTCGCCCCGAACACACAACTTAATTTTATCAATGATAATTCATTCCACTAGAGAACTATCATTGAACTACCGCACCAATCCCAAATTACATTTTTGGGCTCCTTCTTATTATGAGTGTGTTAGTCTCCCTGTGTTTAAGATATCGAATGTCCACTAATTAAGTGAGTTACTGACAACTCATTTAATTAATATCTAAGTCCAAGAGTAGTACCACTCAACCTTATTATCATGTCAGACTAAGTCCACCTGCAGGGTTTAACATGACAATCTTTATGAGCTCCTCTTGAGGACATTATCAACCTAGTATCTCTAGGACACAGTTTCCTTCTATAATCAACAACACACACTATAAGTGATACCATTTCCCAACTTATCGGGTTTATTGATTCATCGAACTAAATCTCACCCATTGATAAATTAAAGAAATAAATATCAAATATATGTGCTTGTTATTATATTAGGATTAAGAGCACACACTTCCATAATAACTGAGGTCTTTGTTCCTTTATAAAGTCAGTATAAAAGAAACGACCTCAAATGGTCCTACTCAATACACTCTGAGTATACTAGTGTAATTATATAGTCAAGATAAACTAATACCTAATTACACTACGACCTTCTAATGGTTTGTTCCTTTCCATTTTAGTCGTGAGCAACTGTTTATAATTTATAAGGTACTGATAACATCATCTTCTGCATGTGACACCACATACTATGTTATCTACAATATAAATTATATGAACAACTACAAACAAATGTAGATAATTTGACCAAATGTGATTTTTATTCAAAATAAATGTTTACAAAAGCTTAGGCTTTCAGTATACACTACAACAAATGGACCATCTTCTGGTCTGCAAATTGTATGCTAGAGGATCCCACCTGTCCGCGACCAGAGGATAGTCCACTGCATGGATTGATCCATTTTGATGGATCCTACCTATTAAACAAGTGGGGTCCATCATAATCCATCAATTAAAGGTAGTGGACCATCTTCTGGTCCACAAATTGCGATCAAAGGATCTCGCCTATTCGATTTTAGGACTGATCCTCTGGTCCGCGATTTGTGGATCAAAGGATGGTTCACTGCATGGATTGATCCATTTTGACGGACTCTACCTGTTAAACAGGTGTGGTCCATCATAATCCACCAATCAAAGACACTGGATCATCCTACTTTAGAGAGTAGTTCATTATGCCCCCTACTTTATGTAGTTTTTTAGTTTGACCCCAATAGCTTAGAGGTTTCATTCGTTTTATCCAACATCATGCATTATCAAGACATGATAAGGGAAAGGAACTCTTTCATATATACCTACCTACACATGAGGAATGAAGTCTTCTTAATTCCAGCTTGTTTAAAAAGTGATCATGATGAGACTTTAAATAGTTTCAAAAGGAGAAGGTTGAAGAGTAGAAAAGTTTAGGGAGTAAAATTAAACAATTAAATAGCCAAATATGACAGTAGAGGGATGATTTGTTTTTGATTTACAAATTACAGTATATTATATTCTAAATTATGATTGGAAAGATGAAAAGGTAGATAATAAAATGACATTTTTCCTAGAATTTATTGATGTAATTTATTTCCTCCAATGCATTTTTAGATAAATGCTTGTTAAAGAAAATTGATTAGTCTAGTGTTGATTTAGTCAGGGTTAAATATTTTAACTCATATGAGATTAACAGTTTCATGGAGAATATGTCTATAGGTCTTGAGCAATGATTGAGTAATGTATTCTTCGTTAAAAATCTTGTTAATGATTCAATCATGCATCACTATGTTAAGATTTGGGCAAATGAAGTCCACTCCACCTAAAATTCTCTTTTTGATAAAGCAGAGAACCTTCAAGTTGTCTTGAATCTGTAAGGAGTGCTGCATATTCTGAATCCGATATTAGTGACAAAGTAAGCAAATTTTTCAACACAAGTTTACGAAATGAACACGTACAAGAATTCAACCAGCTGGAGATGTCGAAGCTTGGTTTTGATTTTCATTCCTAGAAAAAACGTTATATCGTGAAGGTAATGTTAGTTAGAGCCCTAAAGTCAATCATTTGATAATTGTTGTATGGACTCATTGTATCATATTCTTGTATATAAATAAAGACATTTATTTTTTGTTATTATACTTACTTGTATTGATGTCAAATAACTAAGTATAATAGCGTCCTTGAGTAGAAGGTTCTTAACTATATCAATCGATTGGTTGAATCGATAGTGAGATAATATAGGGAACACTACTCTTAATCATTCCTAATCAAGTATTAACATTCAGGGACAATGTTAATGCGACGAGACTAGCATGTAGGTCAACTCGATGACTTGATCTCACAAGTCATGGATATGGAGATATCAAGTTGACACATGGGTATGCATTGGAGAATGTATACTGAATGACACGCCATGAGAAAGTATCATGGATCGTTATATGAGTGTCATTTACTTTCTCATGTGGCTATTAGTATGACTACTAGTCCTTGGACCTGAAGTCACCATGGTTCCCTACATAAGGAGTTACGTATTTTGGCTTCGTCAAACATCACCCGTAACTGGGTGGACTATAAAGGCGATTACTGGGTATGTAACAAATTATGCAGAGGGATGTGAGTGATGTAGATGAGTTCTATCCCTCCTATATGACGGGAGTGACATCGATATTCTTGATAGAGTGAGACCATAAAGTGCATGACCATGCTCAAATGAGTCAATATGAGATATTGAGCTCATTTGATTGAATGAGTCTATTTGGGATTCAAGATTTAGATTGATTAGAGGATGACACGGTCTATGCCTCACATTGATCAATCTAGATGTCAAGGATAGAAGGACACTTGTCATATATTGTGAGGAGTCACAATTAGTAGTCACAAGGTGATGTTGGATCTCAACATTCTTATAACTTGGGTAGTAATGATGTGTTGCTAGATACCGCTCATTACTTATGTTTCTAAATGGGTTTAGGAGCATTGCCAACATTATAAGAACCTATAGGGTCACACACATAGGGCAATTAGATGGAGATTAGGTTCATTTGATGAACCTAAAGGATTAGGTTCATGTGATGAACCAAATTGGATTAAGAGTAATCCAAATTAGGCTAATTGAGTTGGACTCAATTTGGTTCATGTGTTAAGTGAGTCTAATTTGGACTTAGACTCATTTAATTAATTTAATTCAATGAATAGAGATTCATTAAATTAAAATTGACTTGAACCAATGGTTAGATTAGATCAATCAAGGGAGAGAAGTGGTCAAGTTTGACTTGACTTAAGTAGGAAGATGAAGAGTCAAGTTTTGACTTGACTTTGACTTGACCAATGCCACATCATCAAGGCTTCTTCATTTGGTCAAGTTTGACTTGACCAAATGCCACCTCATGGAGGAGATCAAGAGACTTGACTCTTGATATTCCATGGGGGTTACAAGCCATGAAGTGGCCGACCACTTTTAGTGGGGAATGGATTGATTTTCATTCAAGGCAATTCATTTCTTCTTCTTCCTCTCAAGGTTTCTTCTCTCCCTCTCCTCTCCTTGTCGTGACCATCAAAGGTGTTAGCACACCTTTTGTGTGGTTTTCTCCATCTCTTGCTTGTGTGGATACACATAGAGGAGTATCTACTTTGATACTCTCGAGATCCGGCGAACGTAGGACGAGCGGGATTACGCGAAGGGCTTCGCATCAAAGGTAACCTCTTTATCTTGTAGATCTAAAGTAGATCTAGGCTTAGAAACATGTATATGAAATTTTATTTCTTCGCACAGATCCGTGGCATGGGGATTTCGGGGTTTCCGTAACGCAAAAAGGTGCGTGTTGTATATGATTCGCGACCTACGCGTCGTGCCTTTCCTATTTTTATATTCCTGTTGTAAATAGTTTAGATTCGAATGTAACTCGAGTTTCACCTTTGTAATGTACAAATTGGAACGGTGGAAGATCCACTCGAGACGGAGTTACGAGGAGGGTGCGAGCAACACAAGGTGGTCAAAGGAAGGAGCTTGAGAAGCTATTGACCTTAGGTTGACCATCCGATCTTCTCATTGGCTTGAGAAGATCGTAGTAGGGTCATGACTAATCACAAAATATTTAATTAATTGCTTGTGTGTATATGTGATGCATGCTAGAATAGTAATTAATTAACGCCTTAACGATTAGATTAGATCTAAATCGCGTACATGATACGCCCTAACGATTAGATTAGATCTAAATCGCGTATATGATACACCTCGTTGATTAGATTAGATCTCAATCGCGTCAACTCGTAATGCCTACCATGCCGTGATATCTATCACTACCTCGATCACATGTTATTGTTGAATCTGTCAAAGCAGAGCAACATATATTATCTTGGTAGGATACGGAGGGACAATTTTGGTCCCGCCTATCAACGCATGGGTGAGTACAACTCAATTAGATTGAGTAACTAGTTAAACTCAATTGGATCGAGTTTAACTATAGGTATTTTCAATGGTTGGTAGATAGGTCAAAATCACGTTTATATTAACTCTTGGGCGTATTAGCCAAAGCTAACTCGAGTTTTAATATAAATGCAGATATTGATCCTATAAATAAGAGTTGCATAGAGATATAATTGGTAATTAGTTACCTACCGATCATACTAAGTCTTGGGCGATTTATCCAAAGCTAACTCAGGGAATAGTATGATGTGAATCTTATCCCACATGAATTATAGAATTCAATGGGAGCATCATTTAATTAAAAGCCTAATTAGATGATTAATAGAATATGATATTTATTTATTTTTCTGCATTTTTCTATTGTAGATAACCATGACGTCAAATACGAACTCTTTCTCCCTGCGTTCCGTCCTTGAGAAGGACAAGCTCAACAGAGCAAATTTCCTGTACTGGTACAGGAACCTGAGAATCATTCTCACACAAAAACGTAAACTATACGTTCTGGAGCAGCCCATTCCGGAGGCACCTCCTGCTACTGCCACGCGAGCTGACTGTGATGCTTACAAGAAGCATCAAGATGACGCGTTAGATGTGTCATGTCTTATGCTCGCGACCATGAACTCTGAGCTTCAGAAGCAACACGAGTTGATGGGCGCTTATGATATGGTTGAACATCTTCGTCAACTATATCAAGGACAAGCGAGGCACGAGAGATTCGAGATCTCTAAGGCATTGTTTCAGTGCAAGATGCAAGATGGGACTCCCGTAGGCCCATATGTACTCAAAATAATTGGGTACATAGAAAACCTACAGAGGTTGGGATTCCCACTTGGCCAAGAGCTGGCCATGTTAGAGTGTTTACTAAAAGCCTAGCTTTTGGTATAAACATTTATCTAGAAATAAGAATCACATTGGTCAAATGTTTACATTTATGATAAATGTAGTTGTTCAATTAATTTATATTGTAGATAACATGGTGTGTGATGTCACACACAGAGGATCATGTTATCAGTACCTTATAAATTATAAACAGTAGCTCACGACCATAATAGAAAGGAACAAACCATTGGAAGGTCGTAGTGTAATTAGGTATTAGTTTATCTTAACTATATAATTACACTAGTACACTTAGAGTGTATTGAGTAGGACCATTAGAGGTCGTTTCTTTTATATTGACTTTATAAAGAAACAAAGACCTCAGTTATTATGGAAGTGTGTGCTCTTAATCCTAATATAATAACAAGCACATATATTTCATATTTATTTCTTTAATTTATCAATGGGTGAGATTTAGTTCGATGAATCAATAAGCCCGATAAGTTGGGAAATGATATCACTTATAGTGTGTGTTGTTGATTATAGAAGAAAACTGTGTCCTAGTGATCTAGGTTGAGAATGTTCCCAAGAGGAGCTCATAAGGATTGTCATGTTAAACCCTGCAGGTGGACTTAGTCCGACATGACGATGAAGTTGAGTGGTACTACTCTTGGAGCTAGATATTAATTACGTGAGTTGTCAGTAACTTACTTAATTAGTGGACATTTGTTATCTTAAACACAGGGAGACTAACACACTCATGATAAGAAGGAGCCCAAAATGTAATTTGGGATTGGTGCGGTAATTCAATAATAGTTCTCTAGTGGAATGAATTATTATTGATAAAATTAAGTTGTGTGTTCGGGCAGAACACTTAATTTTATCGGAGACCAAAACCAATTCCTCCTCTCGGTCCCTATCGTAGCCTCTTAATTATAGAGTACTATACCCACCTATACCCACCTTCTTACCCATCCTATAGGGGCCGGCCAAGCTAGCTTGGAGACCAAGCTAGGGCCGGCCATGGGTATGTTCATGGGTGAATTCATGTGGCCGTCCCTATTAAAATAAAAAGAAATTTTAATTTTAAAAATTTTCTTATGTGGATAATATAATTTAAAAGAGAGTTTAAAAATTTAAATCATTCCTTTTATAAGATTCTACAAAAGATTAAGAGAAGAGTTAAAATCTCTTTCCTTATTTGTAGATTAAAAGGTTGATTTTAATTTTGGTAAAAACTTTCCTTTTAATTATATTCATGATTTAAAAGAAAGTTTAAAAATTAAAAATTCTCTTTTATTAGTTTCTACAAAAGATTAAGAAAAGATTTAATATCTTTCCTTATTTGTAGATTGAAAGGAGATTTTAATTTTTAGAGATAACTTTCCTTTTTGGAAATTATCCACATGTTTAAAAGAAAGATTTTAATTTATAAAATTTCTTTTTATTAACCAATCATGAAGGGATTAAAATTATTGGAGAAATTTTTATAAATTTCTAGAAACAAATTAGGAAGTTTTAATTTTTGTTTTAATTAAAACTCTCCTTGTTTTGGGGAGAAGAGTGGCCATTATAATTTGAAAAGAGAAAATTATTTTAATTAAATAAATTTTCCTTTTCAATGGCAAAAGAATTAAGGAAGTTTTTATTAAATTTTCCTTATTTGCCAAGACCAAGGATTATAAAAGAGGGGGTAGAGGAGGCTTCAAGGTGAACGACTCTATTCTATTTTTCCTCTCTTTTCTCCTTGGGTGTGGTCGGCCCTTTCTTTCCTCTCCTCTCCTTTGTGTGGCCGAAACCTTCTCATGGTGGAGATAGCTTTGGTGGCCGGATCTAAGAAGGAGAAGAAGGAGAGAAAAGAAGCCTCTTTTCTAGCATCCCTTGGAGCATGGTGGTGGTGGCCGAACCTCTTCATCCTAGGAGAAGTTTTGATGGCGAAACTTGTAAGGAAGAAGAAGAAGGTGCTTGGTGGTTCTCATCTCGAAGATCGTTGCCCACACAACGTCCGAGGTTAGAAGAGGAATACGGTAGAAGATCAAGAGGTCTTTCTAAAAGGTATAACTAGTAATTTTTCTTTCCGCATCATACTAGTTATTTTTGGAAATAATACTAAATACAAGAGACATACGATTCTAGAGTTTCGAATTTGTTTTCGATATAGTGTTCTTTTGTTTTTCTTTTCCTTGTGATTTGATTGTTCTTTTCGGTTAACCTAAAGTTATTTTAGGAAATTAAATATTAGCTTTCTATAAAAGGTTTTGTCTAGTCGGTGGTGGTTGCTCCCATATCCAAGAAGGTCATGTGCCTCGCCACGTCAGTACTGGGAACCAATTATGGAAATTAATATTTAATGAAATTAATAACTTAAGGTGACTTGGGTCGAACGTGTTAAGTTCCGCAGGAGATCCAAGTCAAAACCTAAAAGAACAAATAGATTAAGTTTTGGATCAAACGTGTTAAGTTCCGCAGGCGATCCAAAATTTAATTTAAAAGAACACATGGTAGCTAGGAAAAGGTTCAGACCTTTGTACAAAATTTTTGTACAGTGGAACCTCTAGGTTTTCCGAGTAGCAACCAACAATTGGTATCAGAGCTAGGGTTTTGCCTCTGTGTATTTGGTATTAGTTTAATTATGCACATGTCATACATAATTTAGGCAGGTTAATAGTAGGATGTGCTAACTTTGTGGATGCAGGATCCAACTATTATGGCTTTTAGTTATTATGTCTGTGATTGGACCCTTGGACATATCAAGGGCATTTATCTGTGTGTGCATGATTGTATTAAAATACAGCAGGAGTTGTATTTAGTTTTATTAGGATTTTATTTTTTGATCTAGATACATGTACATTCCTTTTATGAAATATAGGATCAAAATGTAAAATTCTATTTATGTCGTGAATCGAATCTTGCAAAGTGTGGAACCTTCTAAGGACCAGAGGCGCAGCGGAACTAGGAGCAAGATGGATGTGACAGCTAGACCCGGTGGCGGTGGCCAAATATGGCAGCAGCTTGGGATGACAACACACGGAGGACAACTAGAGATAAAAGCCATAATAGTTGAAAATTAGATTTTCTATTTATTGCTTTTATATTGTGCTGTGTGTGCATGTTAGTATACATGACTAGTAGGCTAGCATAGTTAAAATTCCTCGTTTATAAATAACTAAGTGGGAGAGGGATTTTTAAATAAATCCCATGGTCTCCATTACTGGTTTGTAAGTGATGCAAACAAGCTTGCGCGTTGGCTCTGAGTGCCTTCCTCCATAACGGATGAGATTGTTTGTGGATCACTAGAACAGACTTCCATTTTTGGATGACTATAGGAAGTTAATTAAGAGCGTGTGATCTTCCCCAACGGAAGGGGCATAATCTTATTAATGGACTTAGTGTCAAGTAATGGTATACACTTAGACACATCTAATAGTTTCCTCCCCATCGGAGTCACTGCTATTATTTGTGTGACCAAATGAAACCAACTATTAATTTGTCATAAAACTAGGTTGACAAGATAATAAAATTAAAGGGTTAAAACCCCTCTTACAAATGATTGATTTTGTATACGTCCACACTAACGTGGCATACAAAATTAACGGTGTTTGAGATAATTTTATTTGTCATAAAGATACGTTGACAAGATAGTTAATGGGTAAAACCCTCCTTTTACAAATGTTGAATTTGTATACGTCCACACTAACGTGGCATGCAAAATTCACGGTGTTTGAGGTGTTGGTGAATTTAAATAATATTGTTTGAGGAATCAATATTTTATTTTAAATTCAAAAAGTTTTGACCAAATATTTGATCAAAGATAGATCAACTATTAATTTTATTCATCATAAAGTAAAGTTGACGAGATAATAAAATTAATGGATAAAATCTCCTCTTTGATTTTGTATACGTCCACACTATCGTGGCATACAAAATTCATGGGGATTTTAAAGAATTGATCTTGACCAAATATTTTTGTGATTCTTAGGATTTAAAATGTTTGTCAATCCCCTAGTTGTTATACTATAGAAAAGACTTAGTAGTCCCAATTGTAATGATTGGAAATAGGACTTGGACATTAAGGTAGACTGTCTTCTTAGAACTAAGAACAATATAGGTGTATTTAATTCATTAGTTGAAACATGTTTAGTGGTGTTATCTACCAGAACCTGGAGTGTAGATACAGATGCCATCAATCATGTCCGCAATTCATTGCAGGGTTCCAGGAAATCCGGCAACTAAATGAAAATTAAAACACCGTCCACATGGGCACTACTGTAAAAATGGTAGCTGTTGCAGTGGGAGATGTTTATCTTTTGATAAGAATAAAACATGGATTTTTTAGTAATTGTCTTTACGCACCAAGTTTAGAAAGAACTAGTTTTCAGTTTCTAAACTATTCAAAGAACTTGATATTCTGCCTCTTTTAATAACAAAGTTGTTATTAAGAAAAAGAGGAAAGTTATCTGTTCTAGTACGTTGGTTGGCAATTTATAAATCCAATAACTCCCACGATGCAAAAAATGGAAATTAGTAACACATCTTCTAATTTTAAGAGAAAGCAACCTTCGGAAATGAACCATTAATATCTTTAGCATCTAAGGCTAGGTTATATTAACTTGAGTAGGATTCATTGGTAGCTGATGAACTTTTGGGTTCATTGGTAGTGGAAATCTTTCCAACCTGTGAGTATTACTTGGAAGAAAAAATAACCAAGAAGCTTTTAAGTTTAAGGGGTATGGAGTCAAAGATATATTGAAATTGGTTCATTCTGATTTGTGTGATCCTATGACTATCCAGACAAGAGGTAGTATTGAATATTTCGTCTATTTTATAGACAACTATTCAAAATAAATTTACTTAATGTACCGCAAGACTAAGTATTTGATTAGTTCAAATAGTACAAGGCTGATGCGGAGAAATGTTAAAGTAAAAGTCACTATGGTTAGAACATAGTGGCAAGTACCTCTTGGGAGAATTTAGGAGTCACTTATCAGAAGTAGGGATTCAATTCCAACTAACTGCACCTGGTACACCCCAACAGAATGGTGTAGAAAAAGGAAGGTATAGGACTCTTATGGAAATAAGTAGATTTGTAACACCCCAAATTTCCTCAATTAGAGTCCTAAAAGTAATTTAAAAATATTTAAAAATGCTATAGAAATATTCTAGGGATTTTTAGAAATTTTTAGAGTATTTTTATGTAATTTTTGGAGGTCGTTTGGTATTTTTACTAAACGAAGGAAGTTTCGACAAAAAAATGTCCAAGCCGAGAATTGAACCCACAACCTTTGACTCGGTCAAAACCCAGCTGACCAGGTGGGCAAACAGATTTTTCTGTTTAGAAAAGGTAGCGAATTTATTTAAGATAGTTAACAGAATATTATAAAAGGGATAAGTTGATCTTGGATTTGTTTGTTTAGAAAAGATAGCGAATTTATTTAAGATAGTTAACAGAATATTATAAAAGGGATAAGTTGAAGTTGGATTTGTTTGTTTAGAAAAAGTAGCGAATTTATTTAAGGAGTTAACAGAAATATTAAGTTATAAAAAGGGATAAGTTGATGCTCTGTTTTCCGGTGACTTAAACCATTCTCTCCTTCTCTTCTGCGTACGATGGCGGAGCTCGGGCAGAAAACGAAAGGGAGTTAGGGCATCATTTTCGGCGGACGGCCAAGGTCCTAGAAGCCCTTTTTGTTCGGTTGTGAGTCCAAGAAGCAAGGTAAGTTGCTACTCACCTGCAGTAGGATTGCTCCGAGATTTTCTTTCCTTGCTGCCGTGGTTTAAGGATTTTGGTTTTATGCTTATTGGCGTGAGTTAGATTTCTGAAGCATGTAGTTGGAGTAGTTTTCGGACTTGTTCTTCTTGATTTCGAATCATGCTGTAAAGATTATGCTTGTTCTTCTTGGTTGTTGAAGCATGCTGTAAGGAGTTTTGTCTTTGAAGATTTCTGCCGTGAGTGTTCTATAGGTTATCGCTTGATTTCTAATTCTTTTTGGAAGTTAGAATGTTGGAGCTATGTAGCCCTATCTTTGCATGATTGTCTATTCCTTTGTATCGAAAAGGCTAGTAGTTGTTTGAATTTTCCTTGTTCTCCGAGTTTGGAATGGTAACTTAAGGATAATGAGCAAGTGATTCTATTTCCTGTATCTTTTCTGTTCGAGTACTTTGTTAGAGAAGGTTATTAGGTTTGTTCTTCATATCTAATTTGTATAAGGATTATTCTCTTTTATTAGCAGCAGTAATCTTTCTTATTGCTTTGCTTAGTTGGAAATAATTTAGGATGTGTAGATTTATTGAGTTATTGTTCTTGAATATGCAGATTTATTTTCCAGTTTTGTTTGCTATGAGTTAAGCTTAGGATGCAGATTTTTGATAAGCTTAGTATGCAGACCTTAGATAAGCTTAGTATGCAGATTTTGTTAAGCTTAGTATGCAGATTTTTGATAAGCTTAATATGCAGATTTTAGTGAAGCTTAATATGCAGATTTCTGTTTAAACTTGTATGCAGATTTTGTTTAAGCATTGCAATGTTAGAATTTGTTTAAACATTTCAGTTTTGTAAGAAGCATTCTTTTATAAGAAAAGTATAAGAAAGATTAAGAAAAGAAAGAAAAAGGCCAAGGCTTTAAGTAAATCCCAAAGTCAAGACTTTAGGGATTTTGGCACACAAGTGCTTGTAAAATGCCGAGGCATTATATAGAAGTATTAAAAGATAACAAGTATTTTACTTTTATCAGTGGCACTGTGTTGGACTCTCTGTCCTTTGGTTGGGCTCCCATAGTCGTCCCTAGGTTTAGATAACCTAGTAGTAACGACTCGGCCGACGGTCGACGACCATAGGGTCGCCAAATGGGCCGCCAAATGGGCCGCCGAATGGGTCGGGTCGTTACAAAAGTAAAAGCACAGTTGCCGGGCCCAAGAGAAGTTGATTATTATTTTGAAGTACTATAAGTATAAGTTTTTGAACAAGTAAAACGAATTTTACATAAACTATTAAAGAATAAGTCTTTAAACAAGTGGAATAAGATTCAGAAGGTGTTTAGAATTCAGTAAGTTTAGTTCTTTATTCTACCATGTTTATCTAGTGGATGAGTAGTTACATGTTTACCTATTAGATGAGTAGCATGATTAGCGAGTAGAATTACATGAGTAGATTTCTTAGCTTTTCTTTGCTATTAGTTTGACATGAGCAGTTATGTTTATGCTTTATTTCTTTTTAGAGCATATAGTTTTTAGTTCTTTTCGTATACATGCACATTCGTGATTTTGTGAGTTAGATAGCGCTTACTAAGCAAATTTTGCTTATAGACTACACTTCCTCTTACTGCAGATACAGGAAAGGAAAAGATATAGAAAGGAAGGCGACAAGGTGGCGCGGATGGTGTGTGATGCCAGGACTATGGAAGCCTTGGGACTTAGTTTAAGAATTTATTAAGATTGTCATTTATTAAGAATGTATTAGATGAGTCATTTAGTCTTCCGCTGTTAGTTAATTGTATGTTTTTATTTTGTTTCCGCTATTCATTACTTGCATGATTTGATTTCATTAAACTGCGTGGTGATGTTATTCCTTTTGTGTGTTTGATATGTGTTCCAGCCGCCTGTGGCTGTGTATATTATGTTATGTATGTCAGTTTAAGGTCACCGGTACAGGGGAGATTCTGCCGGAATTTTTCGGTAGGGTTTCCATATGATTTTTAATCATACCGGTTAAGTAGAGTTAGTAGTTAAGTAACGGTCATCCTTAGAGAATAGTAGTAGTAAGAAGGGTGGTCGTTACAGTTGGTATCAGAGCAGTTCCCATTCTCCAGCATCACACATCAGCACCATCCTTGCCGTCTTCAAGTAAGAAAGTATTTAATTTTCTTTTATGCTTTCTTTATTATTTGCAGTATAGAGTATCTGCTTATATGTGCTTAGGAAAGAAGAAAATTCATGTTTTAATTTTCTATGTTTTGATACATATGCTTAGAAAGAATAGAGACAATTTTAGTTTTGTTTCTCTTATATTCATATACATAAGTATGTTTAGAAAGGATAAAGAAGATATCAAGCCTTCCAAGGACCCCTAATGGGGTACGATGCGATATGAATAATAGAGGACCGAGAAGTTAAGAGACTAAGGAACAAAGAGTACCATTAGTGAAAGTCATTTAGAACCAGAAGCACGAGGAAGTTACTTAGGAGCGTGAGGACAGTATGAGACAGAGATATCCAGAATTATTCTAAGTTCGAGGACGAACTTTTTATAAGGTAGGGAGAATTGTAACACCCCAAATTTCCTCAATTAGAGTCCTAAAAGTAATTTAAAAATATTTAAACATGCTATAGAAATATTCTAGGGATTTTTAGAAATTTTTAGAGTATTTTTATGTAATTTTTGGAGGTCGTTTGGTATTTTTACTAAACGAAGGAAGTTTCGACAAAAAAATGTCCAAGCCGAGAATTGAACCCACAACCTTTGACTCGGTCAAAACCCAGCTGACCAGGTGGGCAAACAGATTTTTCTGTTTAGAAAAGGTAGCGAATTTATTTAAGATAGTTAACAGAATATTATAAAAGGGATAAGTTGATCTTGGATTTGTTTGTTTAGAAAAGATAGCGAATTTATTTAAGATAGTTAACAGAATATTATAAAAGGGATAAGTTGAAGTTGGATTTGTTTGTTTAGAAAAAGTAGCGAATTTATTTAAGGAGTTAACAGAAATATTAAGTTATAAAAAGGGATAAGTTGATGCTCTGTTTTCCGGTGACTTAAACCATTCTCTCCTTCTCTTCTGCGTACGATGGCGGAGCTCGGGCAGAAAACGAAAGGGAGTTAGGGCATCATTTCCGGCGGACGGTCAAGGTCCTAGAAGCCCTTTTTGTTCGGTTGTGAGTCCAAGAAGCAAGGTAAGTTGCTACTCACCTGCAGTAGGATTGCTCCGAGATTTTCTTTCCTTGCTGCCGTGGTTTAAGGATTTTGGTTTTATGCTTATTGGCGTGAGTTAGATTTCTGAAGCATGTAGTTGGAGTAGTTTTCGGACTTGTTCTTCTTGATTTCGAATCATGCTGTAAAGATTATGCTTGTTCTTCTTGGTTGTTGAAGCATGCTGTAAGGAGTTTTGTCTTTGAAGATTTCTGCCGTGAGTGTTCTATAGGTTATCGCTTGATTTCTAATTCTTTTTGGAAGTTAGAATGTTGGAGCTATGTAGCCCTATCTTTGCATGATTGTCTATTCCTTTGTATCGAAAAGGCTAGTAGTTGTTTGAATTTTCCTTGTTCTCCGAGTTTGGAATGGTAACTTAAGGATAATGAGCAAGTGATTCTATTTCCTGTATCTTTTCTGTTCGAGTACTTTGTTAGAGAAGGTTATTAGGTTTGTTCTTCATATCTAATTTGTATAAGGATTATTCTCTTTTATTAGCAGCAGTAATCTTTCTTATTGCTTTGCTTAGTTGGAAATAATTTAGGATGTGTAGATTTATTGAGTTATTGTTCTTGAATATGCAGATTTATTTTCCAGTTTTGTTTGCTATGAGTTAAGCTTAGGATGCAGATTTTTGATAAGCTTAGTATGCAGACCTTAGATAAGCTTAGTATGCAGATTTTGTTAAGCTTAGTATGCAGATTTTTGATAAGCTTAATATGCAGATTTTAGTGAAGCTTAATATGCAGATTTCTGTTTAAACTTGTATGCAGATTTTGTTTAAGCATTGCAATGTTAGAATTTGTTTAAACATTTCAGTTTTGTAAGAAGCATTCTTTTATAAGAAAAGTATAAGAAAGATTAAGAAAAGAAAGAAAAAGGCCAAGGCCTTAAGTAAATCCCAAAGTCAAGACTTTAGGGATTTTGGCACACAAGGTGCTAAAGAAAATGCCGAGGCATTATATAGAAGTATTAAAAGATAACAAGTATTTTACTTTTATCGGTGGCACTGTACTGGACTCTCAGTTGTCCTTGGGCTGGGCTCCCATAGTCGTCCCTAGGTTTAGATAACCTAGTAGTAACGGCACGACGGTCGACGACCATAGGGTCGCCAAATGGGCCGCCGAATGGGTCGGGTCGTTACAAAAGTAAAAGCACAGTTGCCGGGCCCAAGAGAAGTTGATTATTATTTTGAAGTACTATAAGTATAAGTTTTTGAACAAGTAAAATGAATTTTACATAAACTATTAAAGAATAAGTCTTTAAACAAGTGGAATAAGAATCAGAAGGTGTTTAGAATTCAGTAAGTTTAGTTCTTTATTCTACCATGTTTATCTAGTGGATGAGTAGTTACATGTTTACCTATTAGATGAGTAGCATGATTAGCGAGTAGAATTACATGAGTAGATTTCTTAGCTTTTCTTTGCTATTAGTTTGACATGAGCAGTTATGTTTATGCTTTATTTCTTTTTAGAGCATATAGTTTTTAGTTCTTTTCGTATACATGCACATTCGTGATTTTGTGAGTTAGATAGCACTTACTAAGCAAATTTTGCTTATAGACTACACTTCCTCTTACTGCAGATACAGGAAAGGAAAAGATATAGGAAGGAAGGCGACAAGGTGGCGCGGATGGTGTGTGATGCCAGGACTATGGAAGCCTTGGGACTTAGTTTAAGAATTTATTAAGATTGTCATTTATTAAGAATGTATTAGATGAGTCATTTAGTCTTCCGCTGTTAGTTAATTGTATATTTTTATTTTGTTTCCGCTATTCATTACTTGCATGATTTGATTTCATTAAACTGCGTGGTGATGTTATTCCTTTTGTGTGTTTGATATGTGTTCCAGCCGCCTGTGGCTGTGTATATTATGTTATGTATGTCAGTTTAAGGTCACCGGTACAAGGGAGATTCTGCCGGAATTTTTCGGTAGGGTTTCCATATGATTTTTAATCATACCGGTTAAGTAGAGTTAGTAGTTAAGTAACGGTCATCCTTAGAGAATAGTAGTAGTAAGAAGGGTGGTCGTTACAAGATTGATGAGTTATTTAGAATATTACCAAAATCATTTTTAGGATATACTCTGGAAACGGAAGTGAATATAGTACCTTCCAAAGTCAGAACTCTCTACTCATATAGAATTACTGAATAGGCGTAAGCCTATTTCGAAGCATATTCGGATTCGGGTAGTCCAGCACATATGCTGAAGAGAGACAATGATAAGTTGGACAGGAATTCACTTGTTTGTGGGTTATTCTAGAGAAATGAAAGTAGGTTTATAGTCTTAAAAATCAGAAGGACATTGTTAGCATCAATGACCGATTTTTAGAAAAGGACTATGTAATAAACCACGTGCCCATAAGAAAATTTGTTCTTAAGAAAATAATAAAAGACATTTCTAATCTAGTACCAATTGTACAAGATGAGATATCACAAGGAAACTGCAACACGTATCACAAATGATACACAATTGCAAAAAATGTCTTGTCGTAGTGGGAGGGTTGTTAGGCAACCTAAAAAGATTCATGTTTTGGAGAGTTTTTGGACTCGATCCCTGGAGGACATGAACATGATCTCCGGACATATGACGAAGCACTCCAAGATAAAGATGCAATATCTTGGCAAAGAGTAATGAATAACAGAATTAGAATATATGTATTCTAATAAAATCTGGAAGCTTGTAGAACCACCAAATGGTGTAAAAGCCTTTGGGTATAAAAAGGTCTATAATAGGAAAAGAGGGATAGACAGGAAGGTAGAAACTTTCAAAGCAAGGCTAGATGAAAAAGGAAACTTTTTCACTGGTAGCCATGCTTAAGTCTATCCGGATACTTTTATCTATTTGGTAAGTGGATGTCAAGACAACATTCCTTAATGGAAGTCTTGAAGAAAGCATCCATATAAAGCAACCAGAAGGGTTCATTGCAAAGGGCTAAGAGTATCTTGTGTGCAAGCTCAATCAGTCTATGGACTGATGCAAAGCTTCAAGGTCTTGGAACATCCAGTTTATCAAAGTAATCCAGACCTATGGATTTATTGAGTAAACGGATAAGTCTTGTGTATACAAAAGGTGTGATGGAAACGTGGTGGTATTTCTTGTACTATACGTAGATAACATTTTTGGTAGTTGGAAACAATATCAAAATGTTGTCAGAAGTAAGGGTATGGTAGTCCAAATAATTCGATATAAAGGACTTGGGAGAATGTATATATTTTTGAGATCAAAGGATCGCAAGAAAAATATACTTATCCTAAGCTTGATACATCGGAAAAATCCTTGCTCGTTTTAAGCATGCAAAACTCCTAGAAAGGTTTCTTACCTTTTAAGCATGGAGTGTCTTTATCTAAAGAGATGTCTCCGATGACATCAAAGGAGATTGAGGACATGTAGGCAGTTCTTTATGCTTCGGCAGTTAGACAACCTAATGTATGCTATGCACGAGATCAGAAATCTGTTTTGCCAAGGGCATAGTTAGCAGATATCAAAGTAACCCTAGACAAGGACATTGGACTACAGTAAAGCATATATTAAAGTACCTTAGAGGAACTAGAGATTATATGCTAGCTTACAAGGCAGTTAATTTGGTCCCTGTGGGTTGCATGGATTTTGACTTCCAATCGGATAGGGACAATAATAAGTCAACCTCGGGGTTTTGTGTTTACTTTAGGAGGTAAAGTCATAACTATGGAAGAGTGATAAGCATAGGTGTTTTTCTGGACTCCACCATAGAAGCTGAATATATGGCAAGCCTCTGAGATAGCCATAAAAGCTGAATGACTCAATAACCTCAAGATAGACTTAGATATGATTTCTGGTTTGTCCAAAGATTATTACAATTTATTGTAATAACATTGGTGCAGTAGCAAACTTGAAGAAACCATAAGTCTATAAAGTAAGAAAACACAATAGAGCGCAAGTACCACCCAATACGAGAAATCGTATAAACGAGGAGAAATTGTTGCCGCCTAGATTACATCAGATGATAACCTAAGGTCCTTAACGCAAGAGCTTTTTGAAAGGCATGGGAATCAAATGTATGGCAGCAGATACGGCAGCTTAGTCTTTTAGTATAAATGGGAGATTGTTAGAGTGTATACTAAAAGCCTAGCTTTTTGGTATAAACATTTATCTAGAAATAAGAATCACATTGGTCAAATGTTTACATTTATGATAAATGTAGTTGTTCAATTAATTTATATTGTAGATAACATGGTGTGTGGTGTCACACACAGAGGATCATGTTATCAGTACCTTATAAATTATAAACAGTAGCTCACGACCATAATGGAAAGGAACAAACCATTGGAAGGTCGTAGTGTAATTAGGTATTAGTTTATCTTAACTATATAATTACACTAGTACACTTAGAGTGTATTGAGTAGGACCATTAGAGGTCGTTTCTTTTATACTGACTTTATAAAGAAACAAAGACCTCAGTTATTATGGAAGTGTGTGCTCTTAATCCTAATATAATAACAAGCACATATATTTGATATTTATTTCTTTAATTTATCTATGGGTGAGATTTAGTTCGATGAATCAATAAGCCCGATAAGTTGGGAAATGATATCACTTATAGTGTGTGTTGTTGATTATAGAAGGAAACTGTGTCCTAGTGATCTAGGTTGAGAATGTCCCCAAGAGGAGCTCATAAGGATTGTCATGTTAAACCCTGCAGGTGGACTTAGTCCGACATGACGATGAAGTTGAGTGGTACTACTCTTGGAGCTAGATATTAATTACGTGAGTTGTCAGTAACTTACTTAATTAGTGGACATTTGTTATCTTAAACACAGGGAGACTAACACACTCATGATAAGAAGGAGCCCAAAATGTAATTTGGGATTGGTGCGGTAATTCAATAATAGTTCTCTAGTGGAATGAATTATTATTGATAAAATTAAGTTGTGTGTTCGGGGCGAGCACGGGATACTTAATTTTATCGGGAGACCAAAACCAATTCCTCCTCTCGGTCCCTATCGTAGCCTCTTAATTATAGAGTACTATACCCACCTATACCCACCTTCTTACCCATCCTATAGGGGCCGGCCAAGCTAGCTTGGAGACCAAGCTAGGGCCGGCCATGGGTATGTTCATGGGTGAATTCATGTGGCCGTCCCTATTAAAATAAAAAGGAATTTTAATTTTAAAAATTTTCTTATGTGGATAATATAATTTAAAAGAGAGTTTAAAAATTTAAATCATTCCTTTTATAAGATTCTACAAAAGATTAAGAGAAGAATTAAAATCTCTTTCCTTATTTGTAGATTAAAAGGTTGATTTTAATTTTGGTAAAAACTTTCCTTTTAATTATATTCATGATTTAAAAGAAAGTTTAAAAATTAAAAATTCTCTTTTATTAGTTTCTACAAAAGATTAAGAAAAGATTTAATATCTTTCCTTATTTGTAGATTGAAAGGAGATTTTAATTTTTAGAGATAACTTTCCTTTTGGAAATTATCCACATGTTTAAAGAAAGATTTTAATTTATAAAATTTCTTTTTATTAACCAATCATGAAGGGATTAAAATTATTGGAGAAATTTTTATAAATTTCTAGAAACAAATTAGGAAGTTTTAATTTTTGTTTTAATTAAAACTCTCCTTGTTTTGGGGAGAAGAGTGGCCGGCCATTATAATTTGAAAAGAGAAAATTATTTTAATTAAATAAATTTTCCTTTTCAATGGCAAAAGAATTAAGGAAGTTTTTATTAAATTTTCCTTATTTGCCAAGACCAAGGATTATAAAAGAGGGGGTAGAGGAGGCTTCAAAACTAACGACTCTATTCTATTTTTCCTCTCTTTTCTCCTTGGGTGTGGCCGGCCCTTTCTTTCCTCTCCTCTCCTTTGTGTGGCCGAAACCTTCTCATGGTGGAGATATCTTTGGTGGCCGGATCTAAGAAGGAGAAGAAGGAGAGAAAAGAAGCCTCTTTTCTAGCATCCCTTGGAGCATTGTGGTGGTGGAACCTCTTCATCCTAGGAGAAGTTCTTGATGTGGCCGAAGAAGAAGGTGCTTTGGTGGTTTCTCATCTCGGAAGATCGTTGCCCACACAATGTCCGAGGTTAGAAGAGGAATACGGTAGAAGATCAAGAGGTCTTTCTAAAAGGTATAACTAGTAATTTTTGTTTCCGCATCATACTAGTTATTTTTGGAAATAATACTAAATACAAGAGGCATACGATTCTAGAGTTTCGAATTTGTTTTCGATATAGTGTTCTTTTGTTTTTCTTTCCCTTGTGATTTGATTGTTCTTTTCGATTAACCTAAAGTTATTTTAGGAAATTAAATATTAGCTTTCTATAAAAGGTTTTGTCTAGTCGGTGGTGGTTGCTCCCATATCCAAGAAGGTCATGTGCCTCGCCACGTCAGTACTGGGAACCAATTATGGAAATTAATATTTAATGAAATTAATAACTTAAGGTGACTTGGGTCGAACGTGTTAAGTTCCGCAGGAGATCCAAGTCAAAACCTAAAAGAACAAATATATTAAGTTTTGGATCAAACGTGTTAAGTTCCGCAGGCGATCCAAAATTTAATTTAAAAGAACACATGGTAGCTAGGAAAAGGTTCAGACCTTTGTACAAAATTTTTGTACAGTGGAACCTCTAGGTTTTCCGAGTAGCAACCAACAGGCCACTGATCTGATCTTGCAATCCTTGCCAGATAGCTATAGTCAATTCGTTCTAAATTATAACATGAACGAAATTGACAAGCCACTGCCCGAGCTGCTTAGCATGTTAAGAACTGCTGAGCTCAACCTTAAGAAGGTTAAGCCCAACTCCATTTTGATGGTGTAAAAGGGCAAAGGCAAGGGCAAGCCTAAAGGTAAGGGAAAGTCCCAAGCCAAGGGCAAAGGCAAGACACTAAAACCCAAAGGAGGGGTCGCCAAGGATGCTACCTGCTTCCACTGCGGTCAGACCGGGCACTGGAAGAGGAACTGCAAAGTGTACCTTGAAGATCTTAAGAAGAAGAGAAGTGAGACTTCCACTTCAGGTATCTATGTTATAGAAGTCAATCTATCTATTTCTTCATCAAGGGTATTAGATACCGGATGTGCTTCTCACATTTGTACTAATATGCAGGCGCTGAGAAATAGCAGGGCATTGACGAAGGGCGAGGTGGACCTACGCGTAGGCAATGGAGAACGGGTTGCTGCTGTTGCTGTAGGAACTTATCATCTATCTCTGCCTTCTGGGCTTGTATTAGAATTAGATGAATGTTGTTATGTGCCTGCTTTAACTAAGAACATAATTTCAATTTCTTGTTTGGACAAGGTTTTTATTTATAATAAAGAACAAATGTTGTTCAGTTTATTTAAATGATATGTTATATTGTAGTGCACCTCTGATGAACGGACTCTATATTCTAGACCTTGAGAACCCTATCTATAACATAAGTACCAAGAGGTTCAAGTCAAATGACATGAACCAAACCTATCTCTGGCACTGTCGCTTAGGTCATATAAATGACAAACGCTTATCCCAGCTCCATAAAGATGGTTTGCTGGACTCATTTGATTTTGAATCATATGAGACATGCGAGTCATACCTTCTAGGCAAGATGACCAAGACTCCCTTTAGTGGACACAGTGAGAGAGCGATTGACTTGTTAGGTCTTATACATAGTGATGTATGTGGCCTTTTCAATGTCACTGCTAGAGGTGGTTATAGGTACTTCATTACATTTACTGATGACTTCAGTAGATATGGTTATGTGTACCTGATGATACATAAGTCAGAATCCTTTGAAAAGTTCAAAGAATTCAAGAATGAAGTACAAAACGAGCTTGGCAAGAGTATTAAGATACTTCGATCAGATCGAGGTGGTGAATACCTTAGCCATGAGTTTCGTGACTATCTAGCTGAGTGTGGGATTCTATCCCAACTCACTCCTCCTGGAACACCATAGTGGAATGATGTATCCGAAAGGAGGAATTGTACCTTATTAGATATGATACGGTCTATGATGAGTCACACAGATCTTCCTATGTATCTTTGGGGCTATGCTCTAGACACAGCAGCCTTCATTGTCAACCGAGTTCCATCTAAGGTTGTAATAAAGACACCATATAGGATATGGACTGGGAGAGATGCCCAGGTGTCTTTTATGAGGATTTGGGGTTGTGAGGCTTACGTTAGACGTCAAGTCTCGGACAAACTGGGACTCAAATCTGACAAGTGCTATTTCATTGGATATCCCAAGGAAACGAAGGGATATTACTTCTACATTCCCAGTCAACACAAGGTAGTTGTGGCTAAGACTGGGGTATTTCTAGAAAGGGACTTTATTTCTAGAAAGACTAGTGGGAGTACGTTCGATCTTGAAGAAGTTCAAGATGTGAACAATAGCACTGAAGTCTCAATGGAAGTTGAACTAGAACCACAAACTGTTGTGGATGATGTTGTTCCACAAGGAGTTGAAGAACCACAACCAGTTCAAGTAGACCTACCTCTTCACAGATCTGATAGGGTACGTCGTCAGCCTGAGAGATACTCATTTCTCTTGTCTGACCATAATAACGTTGTGCTTATTGAGGATGAGCCTACCTCCTATCAGGAAGCTGTGATGAGTCCAGATTCCGAGAAATGGTTAGAGGCCATGAGATCCGAGATGGAATCCATGTACACTAACCAAGTATAGACTTTGGTTGATCCACCTGAAGGGGGCAAACCCATTGGGTGTAAGTGAGTCTTTAAGAGAAAAATTGACATGGATGGACTTATTTATAAGGGTCGCTTGGTAGCTAAAGGTTTCAAGCAGATTCATGGTATTGACTATGATGAAACCTTTTCTCCAGTAGTGATGTTTAAGTCCATTCGGATCATGCTTGCTATTGCAGCATACCATGACTATGAGATATGACAAATGGATGTCAAAACCGCATTTCTGAATGGAAACCTGCTCGAGGATGTGTACATGACACAACCTGAGGGTTTTGTAGATCAACAACATACTAGCAGAGTATGCAAGCTGCATAGGTCCATTTATGGACTAAAGCAAGCTTCTCGGAGCTGGAATCTTCGATTCGATGATGCAATCAAACAGTTTGGTTTCATCAAGAATGAAGATGAACCTTGTGTCTACAAGAAGGTTGTTGGAAGCACAGTTGTCTTCCTTATATTATATGTGGATGACATACTACTCATTGGGAAAGACATCCCTTTGCTGCAGTCTGTCAAGACTTGGCTAGGGACTTGTTTCTCAATGAAGGACTTAGGTGAAGCATCCCGCATTCTAGGCATACAAATTTATAGAAATAGATCTAAGAGATTGCTTGGCCTAAGTCAGAGTACATACATTGACAAGGTACTCCTTCGGTTTGCTATGCAGAACTCTAAAAAGGGATTTCTGCCGATGTCACATGGTGTGAGTCTTTCGAAGACTCAAGGTCCCTCTTCTAGAGATGAGAGAGATCGCATGGATCAGATCCCTTATGCCTCAGCCATAGGATCTATCATGTACGCCATGCTATGTACTCGTCCTGATGTCTCGTATGCTTTGAGCATGATGAGCAAATACCAGTCAGATCCAGGTGAAAGTCACTGGATAGCGGTCAAGAATATTCTTAAGTACTTGAGAAAGACTAAAGAATATTTCTTGATATATGGAGGCGATGACGAGCTAGCTATAAAGGGTTACAGTGATACCAGCTTCCAGACTGACTGGGATGATTATCGATCGCAGTCAGGGTTTGTGTTTTGCATAAATGGTGGTGCTGTGAGCTAGAAGAGTTCGAAGCAGGACACAGTCGCTGATTCTACAACAGAGGCCGAGTATATTGCTGCATCAGAGGCAGTTTGGATCCGCAAGTTCATCACTGAACTTGAGGTGGTTCCTAGCATCGCTGACCCTATTGAGCTCTATTGTTACAACAATGGAGCAATAGCACAGGCTAAGGAACCTCGCTCACACCAACGGACCAAACACATACTACGGCGCTTCCATCTCATTCGAGAGATTATCGAGAGCGGAGATGTGAAGATTTGCAGAGTACCCACAGAGGCTAATATCGCAAATCCCTTAGCTTGACCAAGACTTTGGCACAGAGAAAGCATGATGGTCACACTAGGTCATTAGGCCTTAGAGCCTACACTGATTAGCACTAGTGCTAGTGTGAGATTGTTAGTTATAACCCTAGAGCCAATCATTTGATAATTGTTGTATGGACTCATTGTATCATATTCTTGTATATAAATAAAGGCATTTATTTTTAGTTATTATACTTACTTGTATTGGTGCCAAATAACTAAGTATAATAGCGTCCTTGAGTAGAAGGTTCTTAACTATATCAATCGATTGGTTGAATCGATAGTGAGATAATATAGGGAACACTACTCTTAATCATTCCTAATCAAGTATTAACATTCAGGGACAATGTTAATGCGACGAGACTAGCATGTAGGTCAACTCGATGACTTGATCTCACAAGTCATGGATATGGAGATATCAAGTTGACACATGGGTATGCATTGGAGAATGTATACTGAATGACACGCCATGAGAAAGTATCATGGATCGTTATATGAGTGTCATATACTTTCTCATGTGGCTATTAGTATGACTACTAGTCCTTGGACCTGAAGTCACTATGGTTCCCTACATAAGGAGTTACGTGCTTTGGCTTCGTCAAACGTCACCCGTAACTGGGTGGACTATAAAGGCGATTACTGGGTATGTAACAAATTATGCAGAGGGATGTGAGTGATGTAGATGGGATCTATCCGTCCTATATAACAGGAGTGACATCGATATTCTTGATAGAGTGAGACCACGAAGTGCATGGCTATGCCCAAATGAGTCAATATGAGATATTGAACTCATTTGATTGAGTGAGTCTACTTGGGATTCAAGATTTAGATTGATTAGAGGATGACACGGTCTATGCCTCACATTGATCAATCTAGATGTCAAGGATAGAAGGACACTTGTCATATATTGTGAGGAGTCACAATTAGTAGTCACAAGATGATGTTGGATCTCAACATTCTTATAACTTGGGTAGTAATGATGTGTTGCTAAATACCGCTCATTACTTATGCTTCTAAATGGGTTTAGGAGCATTGCCAACGTTATAAGAACCTATAGGATCACACACATAGGGCAATTAGATGGAGATTAGGTTCATTTGATGAACCTAAAGGATTAGGTTCATGTGATGAACCAAATTGGATTAAGAGTAATCCAAATTAGGCTAATTGAGTTGGACTCAATTTGGTTCATGTGTTAAGTGAGTCTAATTTGGACTTAGACTCATTTAATTAATTTAATTCAATGAATAGAGATTTATTAAATTAAAATTGACTTGAACCAATGGTTAGATTAGATCAACCAAGGGAGAGAAGTGGTCAAGTTTAACTTGACTTAAGTAGGAAGATGAAGAGTCAAGTTTTGACTTGACTTTGACTTTGACTTGACCAATGCCACATCATCAAGGCTTCTTCATTTGGTCAAGTTTGACTTGACCAAATGCCACCTCATGGAGGAGATCAAGAGACTTGACTCTTGATATTCCATGGAGGTTACAAGCCATGAAGTGGCCGGCCACTTTTAGTGGGGAATGGATTGATTTTCATTCAAGGCAATTCATTTCTTCTTCTTCCTCTCAAGGTTTCTTCTCTCCCTCTCCTCTCCTTGCCGTGACCATCAAAGGTGCTAGCACACCTTTTGTGTGATTTTCTCCATCTCTTGCTTGTGTGGATACACATAGAGGAGTATCTACTTTGATAATCTCGAAATCCGGCGAACCTAGGACGAGCGGGATTACGCGAAGGGCTTCGCATCAAGGGTAACCTCTTTATCTTGTAGATCTAAAGTAGATCTAGGCTTAGAAACATGTATATGAAATTTTATTTCTTCGCACGGATCCGTGGCATGGGGATTTCAGGGTTTCCACAACGCAAAAAGCAGTTTTTGCGACCCGAAAAATCCAACAGGTAAACTATATGCATGCCCCCAACTATTCTGTACTACTAATGAAATTCGTCAGACATAAACATAACTATTATTTACCATATCTAGTTGTTTAATAAGACTCTGGCCAGCTCAGTGATTACATGCAAATGCAAAGCTGCTGAAGGCGGTAAAATTTCTTCAATTAGTTAATGGTTGATCGTTAATCACTCTTCACCCTGCCCTATTATGATCATCAAAATTTCATAATTAAATCATTCTCATAAAAAATTTGGTGACCTATATCATAGTAAGGTGGCTAGTAATAAGTCGTTTAGAGACTAACAACTTTTTTTTGCCTATTTTACATATTGATTTTATGTTATCTTTTTGGTTGATGAGGTACTAAATATATACTACATATAATGGGCTTTAATTATTTGTTATGATGCATCTACTACATATCTTTGTTCTAGGCTTTTAGCTTAACAATTAGTAATGAGCTAAATGATTTGATTTTGGTTGGTACTTTGTAAGTATTTGGCATGCCGATAAAGTTAAAATGTCATCTTTGGAATTGGAACTAATATTTATCATGATCCACTCTTTAGATCGAACAAAACAGATTACATTGTCTAGTTGTAGACGTATCATGCGTCTCAAAGGACAACAGATTACGTTGTCTAGTTGTAGATGTATCATGCGTCTCTAAGGATCTTGATCTGAGATTGATACTGTATAGTATGGAAGTTTTGAAAACTCTGGATGTGAGTCTTTCATTCTCTAAGAGTTCATACCACACTATCTTTTAGATACTCTCCAGCTGATATGTGTGATACTTTTTCAGGATGTAGGAAAAGATGTCATAAAGAGGTTAGTTTATGATGCAATCATAGACCCAAATGTGAAAGGTGGACTACGATGGTCGCTTGGGAAGGACCGTGTCAATGGCACTTGCAGCATCACTGACGTTTGGCATATTAAGTGCAAGAATTTTAAGAGCCAGAACATGAGGATTAATTTTAGATATGCTGATCGGATTCGTCGCAAAACATCGTTTGGAGAAATTTATAATGAAGTGGTTTTCAAGTTACCAGGAGTAACTCAACAGTTGAGAGTGAGTCTTAAGTCCCTTACTAATCTCTTATCTTCCACTTTACTAAATACTTTTAGTTGCAAGTAACCAATTTTATATATGTACCGTTTCCTTTTGCTAGTCTTTATTTGTATTGCATTTTGTATTAAGAGATTTGTTTGTGGCTTTTTCTTTTCAAATTTAGCTTTATAAATTGATCTATTTGAATGGATTTAGCTATCAATCTAAAAGAGTTGGAAATCAATTTAACATATATTTTTTCTTTAGGTTTGGCTATCTGTTTACTCAATAGCTTCTTCACTTTATCAAGAATTCTTTTTCTAAATATTCTATTTTTTTCTTCCGCAGGATGAGAACTTGGAGCCTAGTTCTGTGTTGGCCGCAGTCCAGGATGCTATGAAACTTATTTGGAACCACTTTTTGGGCAAGAACGTTGGTGTTGAGGGAGAAGAGTAGAAGGAAAAGTGAACTTTTGCACAAGGTGTGAGCAACTTTTATCTCTATCTTTATTGTAATTTTTTTGCCTTCGTGACTGGTTTTTCTCTTAGCGGATGTAAATTGTTCTGTTCTTTTGTTTCTTTGGGTGCTTGTGCTCCTCTTGAACATCTACAAGTCATTGATCTCTAATTTGAGCCTTCTTTTCTCCTACTGAGGCTTTTCCTCTGGTCCACAACTCCTCAATATAGACAGCAATATGGGCAAAGGACGCCTTGTCCGCAACATGCTCCAGCCACTGCTGCTGCTGTCTTTCCATGGTCAAGTGGCTCTTCCTGCTACTGCCGTCTTCACTTGATTGAGCGACTCCATGTGGTCATTAGTCCATTGTTGGCTTTGCTACCTCAGGCGCGATTTCTCTAGATCCATGGCAGTGGCAACACTCATCGTCTCACAAATTGATGCTTCAAGGTCCACGTTCAATATCATCCTCAACGAGAACCATTGAACACATCCAAGGCACCAAATATAGCTCGGGAGGATCTAATTTTCTGATTTAAATTTGTCTTTCTACTCATTGTTACTTCTTTTAGTCGACGAAAATTTTGAGAGTATCCGAGTGTGAAATGGGATGAATAAAAGAAGCACGAAGATTGTATTTAGACGATTGGACGTGGAATCAGCCAAGGCTATTAAGAGGTGCAAATGAGCTGGTGGTCCAAGGGGCTGGCAAAGTTGACTTCTAGTATTGCGCATTTAAGTTGACTTCATCTTGATTCGTTTACAGCCCTTCAGTAACAAAGTCATACAGAAAATCTAATTACCTACTGTTTCAATTATGTGAGTTGCACCTGCCAACTTAATCAATTACTTAAATTTCTAATTAAATCATACAAGCTTTCTAAGCTTCTGTTAACCCATTTCTTTGTCCCGCGAGATGTCTAATTGAGACAGATTTACTGCGCGGGGATCCATTTCTGACAGATTTACTAGTTATTAGTAAATTAATTTTATAATTTATATCCCTTCGTATAATCTAAGAGAGAATTATTGAGAATTGAGATGAACATAATCATTGTTTTATTACAGTTTTAACCTATTTCTTTATATTCAATGAATTTAATAAGTGTTAATGTATCTACATTTATAAGTAACACTCATTAGAGCAAAAGACGATATTTATACGGTATCGCTCATCCCAAACAGTCAAGTATTGTCAACCGCACGACAAGATATAGATAGATACATCACATAGGGCATATTTGTTCTAGCACAATAGCTTTTTACTTGGGAGAAATCAAGTACCTAATAAAATATTTTATATCCATTAGAAATTAATCCTAAGATATATTGGAACAAACATCCACGCAAACAGGGGTGGAGCTTGTGGGCCCATGCCACACTAGACCAGAAAAAAATAGTATAGTTATCCGTGCCTAAAAAGAATAATATAACTTCTAGTGCCAAAAAAAAAATATTTATCTTTTAATTAATACATCAAATGATATCCTAACCATGATAGAGTGGTCAAATAATATGTCAACATATATCATGATCCACCATAGATGAAATAGCCTATATACCTTAGAACAATGTAAGAGTTATATACAAAAGAAAAAATAATAATTTTCCCATACTTCAACTTGAATTTTATCATTTTTTTTAGTTTGGTTTTACACCAAGAAACTCTAAGCCTACCCTCTGACACAATCCAACAGAAAGATGATTGGTATATTCATAGAACAGCTCGATTCAATACCTAAGAGCATCTCCACTGTAAGATTTTTAAAGATGTTTGTAAAATGAAAAAGCTAAATAAAAAAGTTCTAACCATTATGGAGGTAAGGTTTGAAGTTTGTTGTTAAAGAGAAGTAGTGAAATTTCAAAACTATTTTTTTGTGTTGAAATTGATGTAATATGCATGTAGTCATGTAATTATATATTATAAAATGGAGCACACAAAAATCATTTAAAGCTCTAACTATTGGAGATGTTTCAATAGGTTTTTAAAATATTGATATGACATGATGTGGCATATTGAGATCATAAAAAAAAAATTTATAAAACTCTAACTATTGGAGATGCCCTAACTATAGATCATGCAAAAAGACTATTAATTGGTGGAGCAACTTAAAAGGCGGCACAATGTCTTGTAAAATTAATTGACAAATCATATTGGCGTAGCGACCATGCAAAGTGGCACATAATGTTTGGTAAAACAATTTAACTAGCTTATGAGGTTCAATAATGAGGGACAGGTAACTATGAAGGTCGACTACTAGATATATTTTACCATAAGCATTACTAAATTTACTTTATAGGCTACTTAGGAGAGAGGGTCGTTCACCTCAAAAATAATCAGAATTGTAAAGATCTGAATACCTAGATTACTAAAAAAAAAAAAAAATATACTTCAACCCTCTCTAACATCTAAAGTTATATTTACTCTCAAATCCTACTTCAACGATGTGGACTTTTCACTTCACTAGTTGAAGATTTATGTTAATGAGCATTAAAATAAACTATAAAAAAATTAAACTATTATATTTCTTGAACTATTATATTTATAAGATTTTATATTTTTATATTTTATTAATTAAATTAGTGTTGTCTTGAATCAAGATCTTAGAGCATCCACACCAGTTTCCTTATCCAAAATGTATAATTTAGGGTAAAAAAATTACTTTATTAAATTTAGATATCCACTTTTCAAAACATCATATATCAGCTTCCCTATTTCTTCTCTCTCCTCTATAATATTTAGGGAATGATTCCCTAAATTTAGAGAAGTACTGTTCATAAATATATAATTTAGGGAATGGATAGGATAGCTGATGTAAAGATTTTTTAGCTACCTTATCTAAAATTTAAGATAAAATATTTAAATAGGGTATCTGATACAGATGCTCTTAGCACTGTCCCTTAACCCCTTAGCTCCTCACTGCATGTAGATATCAATTGCACTGTCCCTTAACCCCTTAGCTCCTCACTGCATGTAGATATCAATTGCGCTAAATGACACTCATGTACCAACTAATATTGACCTTAGCCATGTTTACTTGACCCTCTCCGCCGGGATTCCGGTACTCTTGCTCGTCGTCACTGCCTATGAGGTGTCGACCTTCATGGGGAAGGTGTGGTTACCGCGGGACTCGAATGCTTCCTGCACAGCTTGCTTCAAGAAGGATCTGAAGGCAAAGCCGGAGCCAGAACTCTCTTCAGCATGTTCCCTGTGCTTACTGCTCTCGCATATCTGCTCCTTGGCGTGGTTGATGAGGCCACCGCTATGGCAGGAGTCGGAGACGATGGTAAGCCATCAGCCTCAAGTTCATTGCCCGCAATCCATACCTCCGAATAAACAAGCATGAATGCAATAAATTTGAATATTTATTTAAATTTTGTTTTTAAAAAATATTTTTATTCTTTAATCCGTTGCATATAGTTTTTGATAAATATACGCTTAATTAATTAAAATGCTTGCATATATAGTGTGGAAAAAGATTCTTGGATAATTAAATCCTCAATAAATGGCTCCTTAATAATTACATTCTTAATATCTAAAAATGAGTTTTATAATTAAATTCTTAATATCTAATAACGTCTCCGCTCACATCTATCTCCCCCCCCCGCCCCCCCCCCCGCCCCCCCCCCCCCTGCGGCCTCCGTCGGCGGCGAGGTCCCGATCATACTCAATTTTCACGGAGGCGGCATCTGTATATTCTCCTCCGCCTCTGCCATCAGTCCACTGCCGTCGTGCCCCGGAGCACCGCGCGCATCCCCGTCCAGTACGATGACTCCCGAACCGCTCTCGAGCGGGTCGCGTCCCAATGCGGCGGTGAGAAATGAGAATTATATATATATATATATATATATATATATATATATATATATATATATATATATATATATATATAAAGAAATTTTGAAATCAGGGAGAATAATTTTGAATTCCGCGAGCAGAACCGTGGCTAGTCAAGCACGCTGACTCCGGCAGAGTCTAACCCGCCGGCGACAGTAACTCAGTCAGGGAGGCAACATTACGCACAATCGGGCGATGCGAACGGAGCCGCCGAGGGCTCCCCGAAAACGTGAAGGTAGTGGGTATGGTGTAGCTGGCCCTTACCTCTGGCCACACAACCGATAGACGCCTCGGAGGCGGCGGCGGACCATGATAATTGAATCTTTCGAAGCGCCGGCCTCGGGGACGGTGTTGCTGGAACCAAAGCAATTCGATTTAGAGTTCCAACATGCTCTGCTTCTCAGCCGAATCGTCGCCTTGTTTAATCTGTGCTTATCCAGATGTTTGAGCACGATAAAAATTGACTTTTTATATATAAATTTAGTAAAGTGTGAGCTTAGGATTTAAACATCGATCGGTCCTTCGCCTTCTATTCCCCTGCGTTTTTGATCGGCGAACTGAGTGAGGGCTTGTTGTGAGATCATCGGCATGGCATACATCCCTCCTCACAAGCGCCACTCCGCCACCGGAAACACCTCCGCTCCCGCCCCGCCGCCGGCCTCCCTATCCCGCCGCTTCGGCCAATCCTTAGTCCTCGACGGGCCCTCCCACCCTCGGGGGAGGAAGCCTCCTTCCCACCAGCGTATCGATAAGATTGACATCGCCTACGCGGCTCAATCCGCCTCCCTCTGGTGCATCGCTGGAGGCTGTCCCCATCCCGATGATTTCCGGCTGGAGCCGTATCCTTGCGACGTCGTGGAGCGGCAGCAAGGCTACAGGCCTCTAATGCTTACTATTGCTGGTGATCCACATTCGGTGGAATCGGAGGACGAACCGCCGCCGTGGGCTACGATTGTCACAAGGATCGAGCGTGATCTGCTTTCTTCCCTCATCAGAGCGAGGAGCGAATTGGCGCCCCGGATCAAGATCTCCTTCGTCGCCAGGATCGGCAGAGTTTCCTTTCTCGGGTATGCAACTTATTATTATTATTATTATTATTATTATTATTATTCGAATTTAGAGAATTGTTCATTTTGCCCCCTTCTTTATTAATTTGTTCAATTTGACCCCAATAGTTTAGAAGTTTCATTTGTTTTATCCAACATCTTGCATTATCAAGGCATGATAAAGGAAAGGAATTCTTTCAAATATACAACCTACATACGAGGAAACTTTTCTTTGTTCGAGCCTGTTTAAAAAGTGATCACACTAGCTGTCTATGTGGGAGGAGGTAAGAACGGTCTATTTGGGAAGAAGTAAGGAAAATATATGTAAAAAGAAGGTAACTTTTAATCTTGTTTGAGAAGGAGGTGAGGGAATGAGATGAAGGGAGGAAAGAGGAACTTTTACCCTCCCTTATCTCTCAAATGACCTATTTCCTTACTTCCTGATTTAGGGTACAAGAAAGTTATCCTCCCTTTCTCTCCCTTCCTTACCTATTAATGAACTTCCTCTCATCCCATCCCAAAGATAGGATTAGACTTTAAATTGTTCCAAAAGGATAAGTTTGAAGAGAGTAGAAAAGTTTAGCAAATAAGATTAAATAATTAAATAGCCAAATATGATAGAGGAGAGATGATTTTTTTTTGCTTTTTAAATTACAGTATATTATATTCTAAATTATGAGTGGAAAGAAAAAATATATAATAAAATGACATATTTTTCTAAATTTTATTAATGTAATTTATTTCCTCCAAAGCATTATTAGATTGATGTTTGTTCATGAAAATTGATTAGTCTTGTTCTGATTTAGACAGGGTAAAATATCTTAACACATTTGAGATCAGTTTTAAGGAAAATATGTCTATAGGCTTGTATTTTTTTGGAGTATGTATAGCCCATTCAACAAACGTGAATCATTGAGTAATGTATTCTTGATTAAAAATTTTGTTAATGATTCAATCATGCATCACTATGTGAAGAATTGGGCAAATGAAGTCCACTGCACTTATAATTCTTTTTTTTTGATGAAGGAGAGAACCTTCAAGTTGTCTTGAATCTGTAAGGAGAGCTGCATATTCTGAATCCGATACTAGAGGGAAAGTACGCATGTTCTTCAACACTAATTTACAAAATGAACACGTTCAAGAATTTGAACAGTCAGAGATGGCAAAGCTTGGTTTTGATTTATATTCCCAGAAGGAATGTTATATCATCAAGGTAAACTATATGCATGCCCCAACTATCCTCTACTACTAATGAAATTCCTTGGAAATAAACATAACTATTGTTTACCATATCTATTAGTTTAACAAGACTCTGGGTGGCTCAGTGATTACATGCAAATGCAAAGTTGCTGAAGGTGGCGGCCTTGAGATATACAAGGTAAAATTTCTTCAATTAATTAATGGTTGATAGTTGATCACTCTTCACCCTGTCCTATTATGATCATCAAAATTTCTTCCATGATTAAATCATTCTCAGAAAATATTTGTTGACCTATATCATAGTAAATTGGGAAGTAACAAGTTGTTTAGAGACTAACTTCTTTTCTTTTTTTTGCCTATTTTGCGTACTGATTTTATGTTATCTATCATTTTCTTTGATGAGATACTAAATATAGACTACTTGTAATGGGCTTTAATTATTTGTTATGATGCATGCATCTTGTACATGTCTCTGTTCTAGGCTTCTAACTTAACAATTAGTAATTAGCTAAATGATTTGATTTTGGCTGATACTTTGTATAAGTATTTGGCATGCTGACAAAGTTAAAATGTCATCTATCTTTGGAATTGGAACTAATATTTACCATTATTCACTCTTCAGATCGAACAAAATAGATTACGTCATTTGGTTGTAGACGTATCATGCGTCTCTAAGGATCATGATCTGAGATTGATGCTGTATAGTATGGAAGTTTCGAAAACTCTGGATGTGAGTCTTTCATTCTCTAAGAGTTCATACCACACTATCTTTTAGATACTCTCCAGGTGATATGTGTGATACTTTTTCAGGATGCAGGAATAGATGTCATAAAGAGGTTAATTTCCGATGCAATTATAGACCCAAATGCGAAAGGTGGACTACGATGGTCGCTCGGGAAGGACTCTGTCGATGGCACTTGCAGCATCACTAAGGTTTGGCATGTTAAGTGCAAGAATTTTAAGAGCCAGAACATGAGGATTAATTTTAGATATGCTGATCGGTTTCGTCACAAAATATCTCTCGGAGAAGTTGCTAATGAAGTGGTTTTCAAGTTCCCGGGAGTATCTAAACAGTTGTCTGTGAGTCATAATTCTTTTACAAATCTCTCATCTTCCACCTTACTAAATACTTTTAAGTGCAAGTAACTCATTTTCTATATGTACTGTTTCATTTCTTTAGCCTTTATTTGTATTACATTTTGTATAAGAGATTTATTGTAGCTTTTCCTTTTCACTTTCAAGAATTCCTTTTGTAAATCTAATATTTTGTTCCGCAGGGTGACAACTTTGAGCCTAGCTCTGTGTCGGCCGCCGTCCAGGATGCTGTGAAACTTATTTGGAACCACTTTTTGGGCAAGAACGTTGGGGTTGAGGGAGAAAAGTGCAAGGAAAAGTGAGAGCTTTTGCACGAGGTGTGGGCAAAACTTCTATCTCTCAATGTTTATAAAAGGAGACAAATTATGAGGTCTGTTTCTTGTCGACCATCGAATAATTAAAGAGTGGGAGGAATTTTTTCTGATTGCAAATCTGGCCGAGCGACTGTTTAAGATATATTGTTGGGTAATTTATTTAGTCCGTTAACAAGAAGTGTTAGGACATTAACACAAAGTGTGATTGAGTGTGCGACAACGATAGAAATTGACTATTGTAAATATAGATTTAGTAAAGTGTGAGCTTAGGGTTTAAACATCGATCGCTCCTTGGCTTTCTATTCCACTGCGTTTTGGATCGGCGAACTGAGTGAGGGCTTGTTGTGAGATCATCGGCATGGCATACATCCCTCCTCACAAGCGCCACTCCTCCACCGGAAACACCTCCGCTCCCGCCCCACCGCCGGCCTCCCTCTCCCGCCGCTTCGACCAATCCCTCGCCCTCGACGGGCCTTCCCGCCCTCGGGGGAGGAGGCCTCCCTCCCACCAGAGTTCCGCGATGATCGACATCGCCTACGCGGCTCAATCCACCTCCCTTTGGTGCATCGCCGGCGGTTGTCCCCATCCTGATAATTTCCGGCTGGAGCCGTATCCTTGCGAAGCCGTGGAGCGGCGGGAAGGCTACAGGCCTCTGGTGCTTACTATTGCTGGCGATCCACCTTCGGTGGAATCGGAGGAGGAGCCGCCGCCGTGGGCGGCGATTGTCACAGGGATCGAGCGTGATCTGCTTTCTTCCCTCGTCAGCGCGAGGAGCGAACTGGCGCCCCGGATCAAGATCTCGTTCGTCGCCAGGATCGGCAAAGTTTTCTTTCGCGGGTACGCAACTTATTATTATTATTATTATTTTCTTTGATTTTGTTCGACTTTTTGGTATAAAATTTAGAAAATAGTTCATTTTGCCCCTTACCTTATGTAATGTTTCAGTTTGATCCCAATTGTTTAGAGGTTTCATTCGTTTTATCCAACATCATGCATTATCAAGACATGATAAGGGACAGGAACTCTTTCAAATATACCTACCTACATATGAGGAATGAAGTCTTCTTCTTTCGAGCTTTTTTAAGAAGTGATCGCTATGAGACTTTAAAGCAATTAAATAGGCAAATACGACAGAGTAGGGATTTTTTTTTTTTTTTGCTTTTCAATTTTCAAATTACAGTATATTATATTCTAAATTATGAGTGGAAAAATGAAAATATAGATAATAAATTGACATTTTTTTTTCTTTAGATGTTTATTGATATAATTTATTTCCTCCAAAGCATTATTAAATTAATGTTTGCAAAACAAAATTGATTAGTCTTGTGCTGATTAAGTCAGGGTTAAAAACCTTAACTCATATGAGATCAGTTTCATGGAGAATGTGTCTATTAGTCTTGTATTTTTGGGGGGGTATGTACAGCCAATTCAACAAACATCAATCGTACTATTGATAATAATTGAGTGATGTATTCTTATTTATAAATCTTGTTAATGGTTCAATCATGCATCACTATGTGAACATTTGGGCTTTTTGATGAAGCAGAGAACCTTCAAGTTGTCTTGAATCTGTGAGGAGAGTTGCATATTCTGAATCGGATATTAGAGGGAAAGTAAGCAAGTCCTTCAGCACTAGTTTACCAAATGAACACATTCAAGAATTTGAACAGTTGGAGATGGCAAAGCTTGGTTTTGATTTTGATTCCCAGAGCGAACGTTATAACATCAAGGTAAACTACATGCATGCCCCCAACTATTATGTACTACTAATGAAATTCCTCCGAAATAAACATAACTTTTATTTACCATATCTAGTTGTTTAACAAGACTCAAGCTGGCTCAGTAATTACATGCAAATGCAAAGTTGCTGAAGGTGGTGGCCTTGAGATATATAAGGTAAAATTTCTTCAATTAGTTAATTGTAGATCGTTGATCACTCTTCATCTTGTCCTATTATGATCATCAAAAAAATTTCAAATGGCATGATTTAATCATTCTCTGAAAAAATTTGGTGACATGTATCATAGATTCATAGTAAGGTGGCAAGTAGCAAGTCGTTTAGCGACTAACAACTTTTTCACCTATTTTACATATTGATTTTATTCAATCATTTTCTTCGATGAGATACTAAATATAGACTACTTCTAATCAACTTTAATTTTCTTTTTTTGTTATGATGCATCTACTACATCTCTCTGTTCTAGGCTTCTAGCTTAACAATTAGTCATTAGCTAAATGATTTGATTTTGGCTGGTACTTTGTAAGTAATTGACATGCTGAAAAAGTTTAAATGTCATCTATCTTTGGAATTGGAACTAATATTTACCGTCATTCATTCTTCAGATCGAACAAAACAAATTACGTCATCTGGTTGTAGACATATCATGCGTCTCTAAGGATCTTGATCTGAGATTGATGTTGTATAGTACGGAAGTTTCGAAAACTCTGGATGTGAGTTTTTCATTCTCTTGGAGTTCATACCACACTATCCTTTATATACTCCAGCTGATATGTGTGATCCTTTTTCAGGATGTAGGAAAAGATGGCATAAAGAGGTTGGTTTCCAATGCGGTTATAGACCCAAATGTGAAAGGTGGACTACGATGGTCGCTTGGGAAGGACTCTATTGATGGCACTTTCAGCATCATTGATGTTTGCCATCTTAAGTTCAAGAATTTTAAGAACCAGAACATGCGGATTAATTTTAGATATGCTGATCGGATTCATCTCAAAACATCATTTGGAGATGTTTCTAATGAATTGTTTTTCAAGTTTCTGGGAGTGTCTCGACAATTGAGGGTGAGTCCTAATTCTTTTACTAATCTCTTATCTTGCACTTTGCTAAATACTTTTAAGCGCAAGCAACCAATTTATATATGTTCTGCTTCCTTTTGCTATTCTTTATTTGTATTACATTTTGTATAAGAGATTTGTTTGTGGCTTTTTCTTTTCAAATTCAGCGATATAAATTGGTCTATTTGAATGGATTTAGTCATCAATCTAAAAGAGTTGGAAATCAATTTAACATATATTATTTTCTTTAGGTTTGGCTATCTGTTTACTGAATAGCTTCTTCACTTTTTTAAGAATTCCTTTTCTAATTCTGGGTTTTTGTTCTGCAGGATGAGAACTTCGAGCCTAGCTCTGTGTTGACCACCGTCCAGGATGCTGTGAAACTTATTTGGAACCACTTTTTGGGCAAGAACGGTGGTGTCGAGGGAGAAAAGTGCAAGGAAAAGTGAGTTTTTGTACAAGGTGTGGGCAAAACTTTTATCTCTATGTTTATTGTAATTTCGTGCTTCCATGACTGGTTTCTCTCTGAGCGGATGTAAATTGTTCTTGTGTTTCTTTGGGTGATCACTATCTTTTTGAACCTCTGCAACTCATTGATCTCTGAATTGAGCCTTCTTTTCTCCGACTGAGGTTTTTATTGAACAATATGGGCAAGGATGCCTTGTTCACCCTTTTCCTTAAATATCAACTCCAACTTAAATAAAGGATAAAATTTATCCAATAAAAGATAAGAGTTATAGATAAGATTTACTATTTAATTATTTATTTTTCTAATAGATAAAGATGACGACTTGGTAAAAGATAAAATTAAATGGGTGGTCAAGAGTGTTTTTCTTATTTCATGGATAAGAATTAGAATTTCAATGGCTAGGATTTAATTTAATTGAACGGTTCAGATTGTATGAAGAGTACTATAAATATTCTACCTTGTATTTAGTTTCATTCATTAATCAAGTATCAATTTGTGAGTCAAAGTTTTTTTGTTTTTTTTCTTTGTCTTAGAATTGTGAGTGATCCACAAAAAAGGTGTTGTAGTGTTGTTATTGTTAGTGTAAGACAAGTAATTTATTAACTTGTTTGTTGGTCCAATTTTCAACAATTGGTATCAGAGCCAAGTTAATCAGGGATTATTCTTGGTGGAGCTATCTTAGATTGTGAGGAGTTTTATGCTTTACAAGTTTTTTTTAATCAAACTTGTTTGGTATAATCAAAGCTTTTCGACGTGATGGGGGACCTTCAAGTAGTAGGAGATATCAAGAAGCTCAACAACAAAAACTACAACACGTGGGCAACATGCATGGAGTCTTACCTACAAGGTCAAGATCTTTGGGAGGTTGTTGGTGGTAGTGAAACTACGCAGCCGGCAGAAGACGTCAATGGCATTTTGCGAAAATGGAAGATTAAGGCAGGTAAAGCAATGTTTGCCTTAAAGATCACAATTGAAGAAGAAATGTTGGAGCACATCCGAGATGCCAAAACACCAAAGGAAGTGTGGGATATCTTTGCTACACTTTTTTCAAAGAAGAATGATACAAGATTGCAACTTCTGGAGAACGAACTATTGTCAATAGCGCAATGTGACAAGACGATTGCCCAATACTTCCACAAGGTGAAGTTGATATGTCGCGAAATTTCAGAGCTAGATCCATCAGCTCCTATTGGGGAAGCAAGGATAAAAAGAATAATTATTCATGGTTTGAGGCCAGAATATCGAGGATTTATTGCTGCTATACAAGGATGGCCAACACAGCCATCGCTTCTTGAATTTGAAAATTTACTTGCAGGTCAAGAAGCTATGGCTAAGCAAATTGGAGGACTCTCACTAAAAGATGAAGAAGAAGCGCTCTAAACCAACAAAAATAAAGGCAACTTCAAACGGCACACTGGTGGATCTAAAAAGGATGGTGACAAAGGAAAAAAGCTATCATGGGAATAGAGGCTCTCGTCCAGGGGGAGCCTCGAAGAATTATGGTGATCGTAAAAAATTTTCTGGCGAGTGCTACAATTGTGGGAAGGTGGGCCACATGGCAAAAGATTGTTGGTCCAAGAAAAGGTTCGTTCAAAGCAACACGGCTACTTCCAATTCTAAAGAGAATAGCGAAGATGATTGGGATGCTGAAGCTTTGATGGCCTACGAAGATGACAATCCGCGGTCCTCAGCGACGTCGAGGGCGACGATGATCCCCTCCCTATTGTCCTCCCTTCTTCCTCCGCCAGTTCTTCCTCGGCCTCGGAGCAGCGCATCCGCGACATCCTCGCCGAGCTCGAGAAGGAACGCAGCGCCAGGAAGGCCGCCGAGGGCACCTTCAGCCGCCTCAAGTCCATGGCTCATGACGCAATCCGTCAGCGCGATGATGCGCTCCGCGAAAGGGACGAGGCCGTCAGGAGGCGCGACGAGGCCCTCCGCGAAAGGGACGAGGCATCGCGATCCGCCGAACGCACCGCAGCGGAGCTCGCCGATGCGATCCGACTCAGAGACAAGTCCATGAAGCACAAGGACTCGCTATGGTCCGAGATGGAGACTGCCGCGCAGATGCTCCTTTCCGGCATCGGCAAGATCTCCAGCAAGGTCAGTGGGTACAAGAACTTCTCCGCCTCCGGTGGTCTACCGACTTCCCAGAAGTACACCGGTCTTCCCTCCGTGACCTATGGCGTTATCAAGCGAGCGCATGAGATCTCCGAGGAGCGTATGAAGCAAATTGACGCCGCCTCGAAGGCTAGGGATCAAGCCAGGGAACAGGTTGAGCAACGGAATTACGAAATCGCAATTGAAATTTTGCAGCTTGAGGCTGCAATTGTGACTCTCAAAGAAGAAGTCTCCAAGAAGAGCTCGGAGCTGCAAAACCTGGAGCATGTAGCCGCTGAGAGGGGGACATGGATCTCAGAGATCGAGAGTGAGATGTCCAGACTGACACAGCTAGTTAGTGTAATAAGTCGGTACATGCAAAATCCAATGAAGCCTCATTTGGAAGCAGTTCGACGAATACTAAGATATGTGAAGAGCACAATTGATTATGGTCTTGTGTATAAAAGAATTGGAGACTGTAAGTTAGTTGGTTACTGTGATGCTGACTATGCAGGAGATCATGACACCAGAAGGTCAACAACTGGTTACTTATTTAAGCTTGGTTCTTGAGCAATTTCTTGGTGCAGCAAGAGACAACCAACTGTATCATTATCAAGCACTGAAGCTGAGTATCGAGCAGCAGCAATGGCAGCTCAAGAAAGCACTGTTGGTGCAACCTTAGGTCAAGGTTGACCTGGTTGACCCGACTCGAGTTGACATGACTCAAGTTGTATTTTGATGTTTGACGAGAACATGATGGGAGATTGTTGGTGCAACCTTAGGTCAAGGTTGACCTGGTTGACCAGACTCGAGTTGTATTTTGATGTTTGACGAGAACAAGCTTGGGAGATTGTGGGTGCAACCCGTGGTCAAGGTTGACCTGGTTGACCCGAGGTGAGTTGACCTGACTCGGAAAAGTCCAAGCAGGGAGCTTGGCACGGGAAAAGTCCAAGCAGGGAGCTTGTCACGGGAAAAGTCCAAGTATGGAGACTTGGCACGGAGAAATCCAAGTATGGAAGCTTGGCACATGGGAAGTCGGAGAGGGCTCGGTAGCTCGTTCTCCGGACTGTGGTCAGAGAGGGCTCGGTAGCTCGTTCTCTGGACCGGATGTGGAAAGTCCTGGTGAGTGAAGCCAGGCAGACGGATAAACCCTAGTGAGTGAAGCTAGGTGAAAGTCCTGGTGAGTGAAGCCAGGCAGTGGGAAAGTCCTGGTGAGTGAAGCCAGGCAGTTGGAAAGTCCTGGTGAGTGAAGCCAAGCAGTTGGAAAGTCCTGGTGAGTGAAGCCGGGCAGATTGGAAATCCTGGTGAGTGAAGCCAGGTGAAAACCCTAGTGAGTGAAGCTAGGTGAAAGTCCTGATGAGTAAAGCCGGGCAAGGGAAAATCCAGATGAATCAAGGGTGATCGGACATCTGGTGTTGAGAAGGTCAAGTAGGTCAAGGGAGTGACCGGATACTTGACACGAAGAGAAAAGTCCAAGTTGGTCAAAGGGATTGACCGGACACTTGGTGGGGAGTCTTAGTAGGTCAAGGGAGTGACCGGATGCTAAGCATGATGTACCAACAGGTCAAGATTGACCGGATGTTGGTTTGGAAGGGTTGGGACTTGGTTTGGGCAAAAACCAAGCTCTGGATCGATCAGTGGATCGATCCAGTGATACACTGGGTATCTGGATCGATCTGGTGACCGATCAGTAACCAAACAGTAGCCTACTGAGTGTTATCTGATCGGTCTGCAGACCGATCAGGAAACAACAATCAGAGGCAAGAAGTTCGGGAGAAAAAGGCAGGGACATGCCTGCTGATCGGTCCCTGGACCGATCAGAGGAAGCTCTGATCGGTCCCCATGACCGATCAGCAGCACTCTGGACTGATCAGGGTGGAGCCTGATCGGTCCAGGCCTAGCCGTTGTGACTCAACGGCTAGGCTATTTTGGGCTTCTGTGTTCTGGTCTTTTTGCCTTGCAGGTTCGCAGGTTGGCTCAGGATATCAAAGGTTATAAAAGGAGATCGAGGGGTTCCTCGCTACTTCTTTTTTTTCGCTCTTCTTCTTCTTGCTGCTCGAGCTGCTGTTCTTCTGAAAGCTGTGCTTGAGCTTTGCTGAGCTCCGAAGCTTCGAGGGAGCTTCTTTGACTGAGTTGCTTGTTGGCATTCGTCCGTGAAGTTGGTGCTTCATCCGGGACTTCAGTCGACGAGAAGGCAAGCGAGTATTTGTACATTCATTGTATATTTTGTTCTTGCTCTTCTTTGTATTTCCTTCTTGCTATTGTAAGTTCTTGTGGCGAGGTTTCTCCACCCACAAGGAGTATTTATTAGCCGGTTCTCCGGGGACTCATCCACCGACGGATTGATAGGGCTCGTCCACCTTACGGACACGCCGAGGAGTAGGAGTATCATCTCCGAACCTTGTTACATCTTCGTGTTGAGGTTTGCTTCTCCTTTTTCGTTTCTATTCGTTTTATTTCCACTGCGCTAACCCTAATTGTAGAAAGAAACGAAGAATTTGGGGCGGCTATTCACACCCCCCTCTCTAGCCGCGATCATCTGTCCTAACAAGCACATGGTTGATTCAACTATTAAATAACCTACATCAACCAGTTGATTATGCAGTTCCAATATATTGTGACAATCAATCGGCAATTCGTTTGGCGGAAAATCCGATCTTTCATGCAAGAACTAAACATGTTGAAGTGCACTATCATTTTATCAGAGAAAAAGTTCTCCAAGAAGAAATTGAGATGAGACAAATCTATACAGATGATCAAGTTGCAGATTTGTTCACAAAAGGCTTGAGCGCCAGCAAATTCAAAAGGTTTCGTGATCAACTCGGCATAGTACAAAGGGTTGGTGTTGAGGGGGAGTGTTAAATATCAACTCCAACCCAAATAAAGGATAAAACTTATCCAATAAAAGATAAGAGTTATAGATAAGATTTGCTATTTAATTATTTATTTTTCTAATAGATAAAGATGACGACTTGGTAAAAGATAAAATTAAATGTGTGGTCAAGAGTGTTTTTCTCATTTCATGTATAAGAATTAGAATTTCAATGGCTAGGATTTAATTTAATTGAATGGTCCAGATTGTATGAAGAGTACTATAAATACTCTACCTTGTATTTAGTTTCATTCATCAATCAAGTATCAATTTGTGAGTCAAAGTTTTTTTGTTTTCCTCTTTGTCTTAGAATTGTGAGTGATCCACAAAAAAGGTGTTGTAGTGTTGTTATTGTTAGTGTAAGACAAGTAATTTATTTACTTGTTTGTTGGTCCAATTTCAACATCCCATTCCTTCTGTATTCCGTTGGAATAACTTAACAGGTGGAAAGATGCATCCAGCCTTATTAGACGATCGGATGAGGAATTAGGCAAAGCTATTAGCAGGTGCAAATGTGCAGGTGGTACAAGGGACTGACAAAGATGACTTCCAGCACCGTGCGTTGAATGTTAATGAACTTTCCTTCAATAAAATTCGTTGATGAATGGTCAATCAAGCCCAAAAATTCGAGAAGACAAACATCATGAATTGATTCCCTAAATTATTTAGTCCATTAAAAAGAAGGGTTAGCCCAATAACTTCCTAGGAGATGTCACCGTATGTTTATTTTAGGGAAAAACTTTTCTATCAAATAGCATTTTACTTCCTATCACGAATTAATATAGCCCAAATCATATCATCAATATCAAAAAGAATTTGACATCGATGTCGATCTATCCTAATCTTGTATTCAGTGTTACTTTCTTTAATAGTTTGCTTAACCTGTTCATGAATAACTCACAGATGATCGGCCATCTCCTCAGCCTTGGGTTTAGCTTGTCCTGGACGTGAAATAGGGACTAAATCTAGTACCCTGGATGAGTTTAGTCCATAAACAACTTCAAAAGGACTCAAACCAGTGCTCTTGTTTTTTGATCTATTGTACGAGAATTTTACTTGAGGTAAAATCAAATCCCATTGCTTCGATTTGGTTCCTATGGGACATCTTAAAAGATTTTCTAAGCTTCAATTCACTACCTCGGTTTGACCATCCGTCTGAGGGTGATTGGCGTTGTTGAAGTTTAGTTTTGTCCCTAGCTTTCCCCATAAAGTCTTTCAAAATTGTCTAACAAATTTAGTATCACAATCTGAAGTAATAGTTTACGGAATACCGTGTAAACCATAGTCTCTTTGAAAAAGAAGGTGGCAATCCGAACATCATCCATGGTTTTTTTGCACGTTACAAAGTGAGCCATCTTGGAGAATTGGTCCACCATAACTTAAATAGAATCTATAGTCTGTTGGGTGCGAGGTAAACCCAATACGAAATCCATGCTAACCTCGCACCAAGGGGCTTCGAGAATTGGTAAGGGAGTATACAAACCAGCATTAGTGAGATTCCCTTAGATTGCTGACAGACAAAGCAACGGTCTACGAAATGAGCTACGTCACTGGTTAGCTTGGGCCAATAGAAGTCGGAAGAGATGAGGGCTAATGTCTTATCTCGGCCAAAGCATCCTTCGTTACACAATTCACTGATAATGTGTTGCCTTAGAATGCATAATCGTAGTCCAGGAAATAGATAACCATTGTACAAAATAAAATTATTGCTAAAATCATTATTTACCTCCTGAAATATCTTGTCAAAAGAGGGATCATCAATATACATATCTAAGAAAGATCTAAAGTCAGCAACCCTAATGCTCATGGTAGTAAGCAGGGAAGAACGATGGCTAAGAGCATCTGCAATACGATTGAGACTCCCGGATTAATGCTTCAGCGTGAAGGTGAACTCCTACAAGTAGTTTACCCACTTGGCGTGTCGACTACTCAGCTTGTGTGGGTCATTGATATACTTCAAAGTCTCATGATCAGTGGACAAGATAAATTTCTTCTGCACAAGATAATGACGTCAATGTTTCAAGGATTGCACAATAACGTAGAATTTCAAATCATAGGTAGAGTAATTTTTCTTAGCACCAGATAGTTTCTCGTTGAAGAAAGTAATAGGGCATCCTGATTGATTTAGAACACCACCAATGCCAATGCTAGATGCGTCATAATTTACTTCGAATAGTTTGTCGAAATTTGGAAGTACTAGAAAGGGTGCTTCTGCCATCTTTTGCTTCACCAGTTGAAAACTAGTCATAGACTCTTCAGTTCACTTAAACTCGCGCCCCTTGAGACACTCAATGATAGGAGCAATTAAAGAGCTGAAATTCTGAATGAATCTGTGGTAAAAGGAGACTAATCCGTGAAAACTTCAGACGTCATGAATGGTTTTTTGCTGCGACCACTCTAAGATTGTGTTTATCTTTGATGGATCTACACTAACACCATCGGTAGATACTATAAATCCAAGAAACGAAATTGAGGTCATGCAGAAAGAACACTTCTTGTTGTTGATGAACAAGTGTTTCGCCTTTAGCTTCTCAAAAATAGTGCGGAGGTGATCAAGGTGCAAAGCTCGTGTCGGGCTATAAATGAAAATGTTGCCAAAGTATATGATCCTGTCCGAGTGCTGAGTCGATGAACGCTGGGGACGTGGCGCTCCCGGTGATGACGTATAGACCTTCGACTGTTGTGAACCTCCAGCGAGAACCTACAAGCACAAAACCGAGCCGGGAAGGGGTTCCTGACAACGGCCCTCCGACACTCAAGTCAACTCCGGCGGGAAGAGATCGAGGCAAAATGACGAGAATGAAAACTATAGCTACAGTGATGTAGAATGCATACCTCCGTCGAAGCCTGGGGGTCCTTATATAGGGCTCCCGGGGGGATGCGTGCACGATCCCAAAACGTGCACGCTCCTCAAAACATACATGGAATGGTCGTGTCAGAAAAGCGTACCTGGCGTCATGCCGCAATCGTCCGGGCATATCTCTGACGTGACAGTGGAAATTTTCACCATACGATTCTCTGTCCGGTCCAGCCGCCAACCATGCTATCTGTCGGCGACACACGCCTCAAGAAGGATATCCTTAGCTGCTCCCTTTGTCCCCTTCTGCGCCTTGTCCGTTTCGGGCCGAGCGGAAGAGCCGCTCGGCCCCATAGGACTCGGACCTGAATGCATGCCGGACCGAGCGAGAATGCTTCCTTGGTTGAGCTGTAGTTCAGCCGAGCGGACATGCCGCTCGGCTCAGCAATTCCTCTGTACTTGGCAATTTGTGAGCGTCAAAAGCCCGACTCGTGGTCGACCTATCTTCGTACCAGCCTTGGCACGATCCTGGCCGAGCAGCCATGAGACTTCTCTTGGTCGGGCGGTCATGAGACCTCTCCGATCGGCCAAACCCGTAGGTTGACCCCTCTGACCTTGACCTTCACGTGTCGTTGACCCTTGTCCATGCGGGTCCTCCTATGCTTATCGCCAGATCAGTATACAACCACGAAGTTTCCTATGAAAGATCGCAAGACTTGATGCATGAATGTCATAAACGTGTTGGGTGCATTGGATAGTCCAAAAGGCATGATCATCCACTAGTACAACCCATGTTGTGTCTTGAAGGCAATCTTTCATTCATCTCCGGGCTTAATTCGAATCTAGTGGTATCCACTCCTAAGATTGATCTTGGAGAAGATCTTTGAACTGGAAAGTTGATCCAACATGTCATCTAAGCGAGAAATTGGAAATCTATATTTCACTATGATTTTGTTGATGGCTCTGCTATCAATACACATGCGCCACGAACCATTTTCCTTTGGCACGAGTAGGGCAAGGACTACACAAGGGCTCATACTCTCACGAATATAGCCTCATCTCAATAGCTCCATAACTTGTTGTAGTTCTTCGACATCCTTAGGGCTAAGATGGTATGTCGGCCAGTTAGGTAAGCTTGACCCCGAAACGAGGTCAATCTGGTATTGAATGTCTCTCATAGGGAGAAGTTTCGGAGGAAGGTCTTCAGCCATTAAATCAGCAAAGTCGGATAGGAGTTGTTGCACCTCAGCTGGTAAATCCAAGTCTAAGTCTATTTCATCGCTTTTACAAGGAAGCAAAGCATAGGTCATGTCTTCGTGCTTCATCTTATTCAAAAATCTGGACATAGAAAGTAGTATAGAGTTATTGGTTATCAAATTTGAAGGGGTTCCTTCTCGTCGAGGAGCCAATACGATATTCCTCCCTTTGATGCTGACGGTGTAGATGTTCTTCTGTCCATCGTGGATGACGCTACGATCATATTGCCAAGGTTGTCCCAACAATACATAACATGCATCTATTGACACATCATCACACCATGCTCGATTGTAATACTTGCTGCCAATAGAAAAGTTAAAAGATACCTTCTATTTACGGTTACCTCACTCCCTTTGCTCAGCCATGATAACTTGTAGGGTTTTAGATGATGATCTGTCTTCAACTGCAGCTTTTGCACAGCTTATTCAGATACAATATTTTCACAGCTTCCACTATCAATAATCATCTTGTAAACTTTGTTTATAACTGTGCAAGTTATGTGAAAGATGCTAGTTCTCAGCCAATCCTCTTCTGATTCTTCCTTGAGGACTAGTAGGCTCTTGTGTACGACGAGAGTCTCATGACCATCTCTATAAAAAATCTCATCATCGATATCATCGTCGTAAATCGGCTCATCAATTTGTTCGAATTCATCCTCCATGTCTTCCTCAACCAGCAGAGTTTTGTTTTTTTTTTATTTTAAGGATCTTTTACAATCTGATGCTCGATGCCCCTATTCATCACATCGAAAACACTTGATAGAGGTCTTAGAATTACCTTGTGGTGGCTGTTGGGAATGGCACAACTCCTAAGGGCGAACAACTCGATTGTTTTGATCGCTTTTATTTGTTGGTCTACGGTTTAACTATTTTTTCAACTGTCAAAGCTCGTTGATAAGCCTTTGAAATAGTCCAGAGTGAGTGGAAGCTCAAGGAATCTTATAAGGGTTGTCGTAATCCCCCTAAATATCGCGCTGTCATTTGCTTCTCGATTTCAGATAGATCGTTCCTAGCAATAAGCTGATAGAATTCCTCCGTATATTCGTCGACGATTCTAGCCCCTTGCCTCAATGTATAGAGTCGTTGAAACAACGTTTGTGCATAACCAAAGGGAAAAAAGTGGGCTCTCATAAGTTTTTTCAATTTTTCCCAATCGATGATTTTAGATTTACCTTGTCTCTCTCGTGATCGCCGAAGCTACTCCCACCATGCTAAGGCTCACCCCTTGAACTTGATAACGACCAATTTTACTTTGACGTGATCAGGTACGTCCTTGTACTCGAAAATCCTATCTAATTCGTTGAGTCAATCAATGAAGCATTCCGCTTGTAATGTGCCAAAAAAATCAGGAAGATCAACTTGGAAACCAAAGTCCCCATACCGTTCCTCTCGACTACGGTGTTCCCGGTACGTAGTACAACGATGATATGGATTCTCAAAAGTAGACTCAGAGTTATGATCAGAAATCTCACAATATTCAAAATCCCGTGTTGTCAGACATTGGGTTAATTCCGCAACTTGCTTCTGCAAATCCTCAATCATCATTACATCCTGGATATTACGATCACGGTGTTAGGCTTCCCCTTATTCGGAACTTATTTGTTGCGACCACGACCATGTCCATGATGACCCTCCATTGGATCTTAATAAGTTTTGATATCAACTCACGCCGAGCAGAATATAAATTATTCTGGGATGTGATGTTTCAGAGGAATTAACGAGAAAACAAGAAAGAAATAACAAAATAAGTAGCTTAAGCTAGGTTTTAAAAAAAACTTCTTGATGTTTCAAAGGAATTAACGAGAAAACAAGAAAAAAATAACAAAATAAGTAGCTTAAGCTAGGTTTTAAAAAAAACTTCATAGAAGAACAAAAGAAATGTAACCATAACATAAAACCAATTGATTCAATACTAAAATAACTTGTCTTAAACATCATCTAAACATAAGTTTATATAACTCTCAAAATCTTAAAAAAATCTAAACGAAAAAATAACTAATTAAACTTATTTCTTGAGATTTAAAATAAATTAACTAACAAAACTTAATTCCTCATATTTAAGATAAAATTAAATATAATTAAAAAAATAAAAATTAATAAACAACTACTTAAAAAACACAATTTGAATCTCCACTTGCATAACCTGACAACCAAATTTACAAAGTGCTAACTTCTAAAATAATAATAATAATAATAATAATAATAATAATAATAACAAAAAAAGAGAAAGCTGTACTTATGGCAAGATTTTAAAATTTGTTTCCATTAAAATTCTGTGTTAGTGTTACAAGTTGCCTCATTTTTATGAATTACACAACATATACAGAAGATTATAAAGCATAATTCTCCTAAAAACCTCCCAGATATTCAAGGACAGTTCCGAGAATAAATAACCATACATGATATTTGCTTCCTAGTATCTAATCTACAAAAGATTAGATAAAATTCATCTTTTACCAAAAGTATAATTTTTATTTGCAGACGACTCAACACCGATGCTTGCTGATGCATTTTCTCTAGTTCGCCTGTAAAACAGCACATAAGCTGCAGCAGATTTCACATCCTCTTCGTTGATAGGTGAAATGTGATTGTCGTCGAAATTGTACCATCTATTTTCATCCAAAAGCTGCAAAAGGGAAAAACAAATTAATATTTTTATCATCTTTCATCTTTTACTAGCCAGTAATTAGATAAAAGCTAAAGCTACTGAAGCAGTGAACAAAAAGCATTCTGCTAGTGTTTGTTCAGAATTCATATAACTAAAAAGAAGTTTACGCATTTCTCATGCAAAAGCAGTGCAAACTGAGAACAACAATGCCGAAAATGCAGATGACATGACACAAACTTCCTAAGTTTTGCAAGAAGAGCAGGTGTCCTTGGCCTTTTGGATTGCAGCACTCTGGTGTTCTCCAAGATGACAAAGCAAAATATGCATGACAGAGACCATGATTTACTGGAAATCTCAAATCTCATCACCAAAATGGAAAATCAATTTTTAATGGATTTCTGTGAAAAACAAGTTGGCAAATAATCACAGTTCTGTTAGATGGAGTGTAAGATACATGTAGACCACCTCAAAAAGTTGGGAACTAAAACAGTTTGATGATGACAACTTTCTAGGATGAGCTGCATACGGAAATAATTGGCAAAATTTTCAAAAAAAAACATAATATAATGTTAGTGGATGAAAATTTACCTTGATATGAGCAGTATAATGCCCGCTTGCCATACTGCCATAGTGATTACTCAAGGCATAAAGTTCATACATCTGGCGCTGGGAGCCTTTTTTGTGTGCCACATAATTTGTCAAATCAAGATCATGAATTGGAAAGTTAACAAAGGTTTCCAGTTTATGCTTTGTGGACCGACTGAAGGAGAATCTTTTCAAGTGAATAACCAGAACTTCAGGAAGCCTCCACAGGTCCAACTTTTTGCTCGCTTGTCTTTGTTCCTTGCAACTTGGGCAGTACCTATTCAGTAACAGTTTGAATTGATGTTGAAAGCACTAAACATGAGTGAAGACAATAGATCTTTAAAGAAAATGAAGCGATGTTTGTTTCATTTAGTGAAAGCATCACAAATTAACAAGGGCTGGGAATTACAAACATCTCTTTAGCATGGAAGATGCTAGATATACAAAACGCAGAATTCACGTTTCTAAGTATAACAGCAAGAAAATAACAAGAAATTTCTGGCAGCTGCAGCTCATAAACTCCAAGTATTTGGCAAAACCTCTGATCATTCTCCTAAACAAGTCACACGAGTGGTAATTACTTCACTTGTACCCATCTATGCTTGAACACATGGCCTAAATGTCATCCCCCACCTCTGATACTAACTTCTCATCATAACACTCTATACTTGTGTCAGATATCAGATATCTACACTTGGACACTGACACACTAGATGGACACTCAATATTTCTATTGACCACATGTAACAACTACATATAGACGTGTGAACACTAGATCCACGTCCCCTCGGGACAGTCTAGTGGCTAGCCCATGAGGTGTTGCCACCATGAGGTCTGGGGTTCAATCTCAGCAAAATCGAGGTAAATGTCTCTCTTATGTGCTAGTCACTATTCCAAAGGCTAGTAGCCGCCCGTAATTTACCTCCTCCGTGTTGGCCCTGGGGCGGGTTGGCGGGAGCGCTAGGGGCGAGCATATTCGCCTTTTGCCACAGTGAACACTGGATACACACCAGTGTCAAATGCTTGTACGCCAGTCAAGGTCCCCCTTAGTAGCAACCACAAATTGTTTTCATTTGTTCTATCATTGAGTTTTTGATCTAACATCATAGGGAAAACTAGCCAACAAAACTAAAATAAACTACTTCAGGTGCAAGTAAAATTTCTGCCAATGCAAAAATGCCAACAAAGCCTTCTTAAAGGCAACACAATGAAAATGAGATTGCCCTTGAGAAAAAGATATCTAAAGGAGCAATTACTTGCACAGAATCTACAAACTAAGATTGACAAGATGATGAACCTGATAGAAAATCACAATGGGATATTATATTTTCTTTGAATCACCTCAAAATAGATAGTATGAGGAGGCAATTGATGCAAGTGGTAATTGTTAGCTCATACCTAATTATAGTGGAGCGACACATAGCCTGAAACCCATCCCAACTAAAGGCAAGGTCTGACTCACTAGTAACAATTGTGGCCCACTATGATAGGTGGAAGACCGAACACACAAAAAACTGCTAGCACTAATGCAGATCACTAGAGGTTGGAACACAAGCCCAATAATTGATGTGGTAAAACCCTCACATCCCCCTATTAACGTACAAATACAGAATACCCCTTCATATAGAGCAAGAAAAGGAGTCCCTCAACCCAAGAGGAAACAACCATCCTTCATCGGTCATGTCACAGCTTGACACCACCAAAAATCACCTCAAAGACCAATTAACAGCAAGCTTAATAGAAGCTAGTCCCTTCCCCCAACTTGATCTAGCTTCCTTTGGCCTAGATCCCAACAACAAACCCAGCCTTGAGCGGACCATTCAAGAAGACCCTTTTGATTGTTATTGCATTTTGCCTACAACATAGAATATAAACCTCCTCCCTAGATCACAATTTCTCAGATAATGAAACAATATCTCCAAAATTTTAACTGAAACAATTAAAGGGAACTTCACTGCACAACATAATTGCCTACTAAGAAAGAAGAAATTATACTAACCACATGTCTTCAGGCACTAGTGGTTCTTCCCTCAAGAAGGCATCCAGACATGTATATAGTGAGAGAGGTTCATTACGACTCCTCTTTGGTGCAGGAGTATACTTGAACACTTCGGGATGGTTCTCAAAATGATAAGTATCATACTTCTTCATATCATTTCTTGACCAATTAATAAAAAGAATAAGTGATGTTGATAGCCTAGGCAGTGCGAAAAGTTTGTCTTCCAATGATAAATCAACCCATGTATCATTTTCGTCAATGTACTGAATATGCATGTTACAGGTTGATTTTGTATTACAGTGTTGTTGATCGTTTTGATTCTCACCAGATATTAAACATGCTTCACTTGATTTGCCTTGATCACCATCAGTTATACAGGGATCTGAGGACCTTGAAGAGTAAGTTCCATCGCTTCCTAGCATAGGGGTGAGCATCCTCTGAAGTCTCTCTCGTATAAGACCCACAGTGATTTCATCTTTTGAAACTGATGCAAGCAAAGGTATGCCGTAGGTTTCCCAGGCCATTGAGCTGTTGATGTTGCCAGACCCGCTGCAAGATTCAACATTGAACATGAGCAGTAAAGCAAATTGGAAAATCATGTACAGAAAAATGAACAACCAAAGCCAAAAAAGGGAATACTTTATGTTGGTAGCACTAGAAATAGAAAGAAAGTTTTTTTTAAAAAAAAAAGGACTGGATCAGAAATAATTTAATCAAAACAATATTGGAAAGAAGTAAAAAGAATTGACAAGGAGTGTCTTGTAGCATGAAACCGCAAACAAATAAATTAACATGTTATGGTCAATAAGATAGTAGAACAACAATTTCAATTGGTAAAATCAGTAACAACATATACCAGACATCTAAAGTGTATCTTCCCTACAGCTACTGGAATATTTATGCAGATAATAGTTACTGATACAGGGAGTACATACACTTGGCGGTGGTGCACAAACTGAAGGTATACAGTATTCATCAATTTTGGTATCTTATAAGCTACAAGGTGATCATCATCTTTAATGGTTGATAGCAGCATTAAAGGATCTTCTAGAAGTTGATGGACACTGTGGCCGCGTATCTGTGTAAATTTTTCACAAAAAAATGAAGAAGAAAACTATTCTTTTGAGTATTAATCCAATGAGGCACTGTCCACCGAATCTCTACCAATATGAAATTCGCATACCTCTGCAAGTAAAAGTTTCTCCTCGTTTTTTAATGAGCAAGCATTGCTTAAAGCCTGAATCAAGTCCCGGCAACGACCCTGCTTTGGTACACTTACAGTACAAGTGGTTGGAAGTGTACTCCCATCACTAGTCAAAACCACAACAGTCATGGTCCGAGCGGAAGCAGATTGTAGAGGCAATGATAGGTACATAAATGGATCAAATGTCACTGAAATTTTCCCACAAACGGGGCAGACCAGAGTAGATTTGTATTGCCCCTGCCATGTTATAGTAATCAGCTACAGAAATGAAGATTGAATGGACCTACGGAGACTTTAACAACACAAAGGAATTTCAAAATATTGTAAAATGATATTGTCCCAAATAATTTTCTCATACATTGTGGCAAAAGAAATTCTTCTATTGTAATAACATCTTGAGCAAGTTCAAATTTTCCCCTATTGTACGGCCGAACTTTATGCCAAACTCATGTGCAATGCATCTTTTGAAGCCCATTTGTTTGCAATGGGTATAATTAAAAAAAGAGCAAAAGTTTTTGAAGCTCAATAAGGCAACAGTCAAACTGATTCTGATCAAAAAATTATCATTACGTCATAAAATTATGTTTGAGAAAAGTATTACAAACTTAATGACCAATACTATATTTAAAATTAACTAAATTTCTAACAAGAGAAAAATCAGGATTCCAGAGGTAACAGTGATTGATGTTGGATGCTAAACCTATTTACCTAGGTTAGTAGGAAGGAACATGATTCAGACATCTTGTTGATGTCTGGTTGAATACTCGAACCATCTGATGCCCAATTCAATTCATCAAGTCATATATAAGTTCTGACTATTTGAAGCAGAAGCTACATCACTAGTTTTCTTTGCTCTCCCTCAGGTAACTAGATTTTCAACTCTAGTTTGTTCAACATATCTAAATATATTATCCATTGGCCGGCCCTTGAACATATACAAACCATTTCAAACTATTTATTCTCATTTTTTATCATTTATTGAAGCTATTATTTTTTAATTTATTACCCCTAATTGCTTGCTTCAAATTCTCAAATTCTGATTGTAAAACCTGAGATGTTTTATGACTACTAGAATTCTGCTTATGCAGAGGCAGTGATAGTAAGATGCAAAATTGAGGAAGCAGTAGTTTAAAATGGCAAGTTTAACACTAAAAAACATGGAAGTATGAAAGAAAATAAAGTGAAAAGATTGACATCTTGAACACTAAGAAGCTACTTGGTGCCATCTGATATTATCATCTGCAGAAACATAACTAAACATTAACCAGCTAAGAAGAGCAAATATTTGACATAACCCTGAGTGACAATGATATAGATCATCATTATCATAAACCCTTATCTCATTATCAAGTTGTTTATCCAAACTGCTTGAGTCAGCAATAACTCTGGGAAGTTTATCCCTCCATTCAAACGTATGCAAGGCAATATCGCTATCAATTCAAACTAATTAAATCAATTTTTAGAACATTGACTAACATTTTTTAAGCTCTCTTTACCTCTTACACCTTACACTGTATTAATCTTTATATATATATATATATAGATATAGATATAGATATATCATAACAATAATAAAAATGTGTATAAATCTTTCATTGAAAATCCTATGTACCTGGCACACATCAACAATTATAGAATCATTTCGAGCAATGTGGTTTGCCCAAAACTCATCAGCAACTTCTTCATCAGGTCGTCCGTCTGTATCCTTTGATTTTATATAAGGTTTATGCTTTACACGATTCAGGTCCTCATGAAGTCCATCCAACAAGAAGGCTAAAAGCTCCTGAATGATCAATTGGAGTTTGCATCGTGGTAATACAAAGAACCAAATTGATTTGAAGACATTGAATTAACAGGAAAACCTGCGAGTCGTGTTGATTATTTCCGCTAAATTGAGGTGCAAACCGTGCGAGTTTCGTTTTAAATGGTCTAGGAGAAACAGGAGTACGCCCAGGAGCCCAGAGTTTCCTCAATAACTCCCCGAAAGCTAATGCAAGCTCACCCTGCAGAACTACCACTGAGATTTAGAACATCCAACATTAAAAATTCAAAGTAATTTTAGAACCAAACAGTCAAAAATAAGTACATGCAGCCTAGGCCTTTGTGAACTGTGCATCAAATAATAATGTCCATTTAAATAATCTGACTCAAAAGAAAAATAGGCATATCATGTGTTCTAGTTAGTTGTTACCAAGCTATGCAAACTTACAATATCAAGAACGCAGAATAGAGCTAAAAACAAACTTTGGCCAACAAAATGATACCGAATTCGAACTGTAGCAGACCCTTGTTGAAAATCCAAAAGAGCTTCATGAGGAGACAGCATCCAGTAAACATTTGAGAAGGAACTTTTTGCAGAAACAATCATTTTTTTCTTCCTTTTTTTGGAATAAGAAAATGAACTTAAGCTTTTCAGCAAGTCTAGTGCTCTTAAATCAAGTGATGAATGCTAGTGATGCAGCACATAATAGTCTATGTGCCTCAGTGGATGATCTCACGGGCTTGTGCAGCTTAGAAATCTTTTGCAAGAAAATAGAATCTTTAGAGACAAAAAAGGCATTGTTGGTTGTAGGAATAGGAACAACAGAAGGCTTTCAAAAAACTTCAGAAAAAATAGACCATGTTCTAAAAAATAAAACAGAATTAAAATAAAATTATATTTTTAACCAAATACAAAGAAAATAAAGCTGGAATTTTGAACTCAAATTGATTTATTCTATTGGATCAATTCATTGTAAGGTAATCTAGAAGGGATCATTCTCTCCAACAGAGAAGCCAAGCCTGTTTAATAGATTGAGTTATGATTAGGTCTTCCAAGACAAAACATAAGAGTGAAACATCAACATAAAGTCATACACTGTTATATTGTACTGCTTTAGATCAGCATGAGTTTATAATTGTCATAATTTAGGACAATTTTCCCCTTAAAGTTGATAATATATCTCTAGTATACAATCTAAAAAGTTTCAGAAGACTCAAATAGATAAGAGATGCAAAGATATCAAACCAATAGGCATAAGTATAAACAACTTCAAAATGGAAATTATTAAATTGTTCGAAGTCAAACTCCCTTGAGCGACAAGCTCAGTAGGTTGTTTTATATATACCTCATCCAAATTACTATAGAGGAAAGCATTCTTTATATTCAATCAATGTAGCAACCACTAGAATATAGCAAAAGGAAGCAGTCTTAACTTCAAAAGGGCATATATCCATATAGTCAACTCTATATATTCCTACAATACTTTCACACTAATCAAGCTTTACGTTTGCCATTTGAGCCATTAAGAATGTTTCAATCATTAACATTCATTTACAATCAACAATATATTTTACAGAAAGAGAGAGGCAAGTTCTAAAGCAGAATTAGAATGCAAGGCATCATATCATCTATCATAGCCTATCTCCACCTTAGATCAAATAAAGCTTTTTAAATAGTCAAATCTTAATAGAATCCAATGTTGAAAGAAAAGCAAAATAGTATCAAGACAACAAACGAGATGTATAGAGAAAAGGGGTATAAGGTAGTGTATTTATGAGTGCCTTTCCCAAGAGCAATAGGAAGGATAATGCTAAAGGAATTATCCATGATCCTAGAAGGTTCTAGTGGTGCATTTATGAGTACCTTTGGCTAATGAATTTCTTTTTATCCTTTATATAGGCATAATCAATTTTGGTATGCTTGCTACCCTAGTCTAGGAAGATCATCAAATCAATCCCAGCAATATATATCATGCACCTTCGTCCTATGGAATGTAAAAACAACCAATGCCACCTTGTAATAAGAGAACATGAACATGCACTTCTTCTTAATGTTGGTGTAGCAGTTGAAGCATTTCCTAGCACTAGCTAAGCCACTTCCACTAGCACCAGTTGAACCACTTCACTAGCACCAATTGTGACACAGCCATGCCATATTTGTTGCTCATGGTTTTTATTCAACTTGGAATCCATAAAGAGCAACTAGAAATTCTGAGTCATCTGCAATAACATTGTCACAACCTTCAAATTCATGGTAGACGGATTCTTAAAAAACTCACAAATAGGAATTATGCTTTCTGTTCATGACTCGTGGTAACCAAATCAAGAAGTCAGTGAGCTAACTATCAGTCAAACCCCACTCAACACCATTCCTAAGTCCTTCATCAACAAAGAGGTCACCAGATTTCACAATTTAGGAGCATCTTTCTTTTGTTGACGCTTGAAGCCACTTCAATTGACCTTTGTTTGCTTACTCCTCTTCAATTTGAACTATTTATAGTCTCTTGAATCTTGATCTCCTCTTCCTATAACTGGCAAAGTTCTTCTACCTTGTTATATGGGCTGAATCTAATCAGATTATGGTTTCAATCCATCTCGACCAATATTGCCTGATCCTACACGACATAGGTGGTATTGTTCATGCACAGGCGGCACAATGTTTTAATCCTATATTGTGTGTCATACTTTGACTATAACATTACATTTTTGCGGAGTCTAGCAACATGACATGAATTTTAATTCATGACTCAAAATGGAATTCTCAAAAGTAGGTATAATCAGAACCAAAAACATCACATTGACAAATTATGGAGATTTGAGAATTTTCCATTAATGGTGTGTTTGGCTTCAACAAAAGTTAAAAAAAGTTTCAAAAGGACATGTTCTTTGAAAAAATAAAGACCACTTAAAATATTGATACAGATACTTACAACCATGCCTAAAGGGTTCTGCCAATTTATTTCTTGCCTGTAGTCTTCACGAAAATATCTTGCAAACTCTGGTGTATGAACAAGGCATTGTATGGCACTGTTCATGAAGCAAGTATTTCCAAGGTTGAGCAGTCCAATGAGACCCAAAGGGGCTGATCTTGTAGTAATGGTATTCGTTCCATGCAAATTATCCAAGTCACTACTAGGGGAAGCCAAGTATTGGCTTTGCGAGAACTCAGAACTGCAACTTCTGGAAGCATAATTGTTGGTAGACAAGCCTTCAGCAACCGATAAGCTTGAATGTGAAGGATCCAAAATGAGAGACACTGAATCCTTCTCCATACACCCATTCTCCTGTAGAGAAGTTGCACATCCACCATCAATGGTACCATTGCCATCAGTCAGAATCTCGACCAGAATCTGTGCAGAAATAAATTGTAGCAAGAATCATAATGTGTATGAAATTTCAAATAGATTTTACTTCAATTGTAAGAAAATTTTAAGCAGGATAATATTCACAAAAAAGACAACAGATCAAAATTTTGTATTAGTACATGAGGTAAAGATGATGTTATAAACCATGAACAGAAAGATCAATGTTCATAGTTTATTTTACTTCCCATGTGACAAAATGAATTAAGATACCATACAATATAAAGAAATTTTCACAGCCATATAAAACTGGAAATAAAAAAAATCATGTCCTAATCAATCTCAATGTTTGGGTGGCAACTTAGATTTTGTAAAATATGCAATATTTGAAAAACTTAATAAATACTTACATCTTGGTCCATCTGTATGTTTGCATCATCAAGAGTCTTATCCATGTTGTCCATCAACGTGTGCTTCTGTTGACCATAATAGTCCCAGATACAAACCTGGAACAGTGGATAATGAATATTAAACCACACAACTAGAATTAATATGTGACGAATAATTGCTTACTTGGTCCAGGGGTAAATCAAAAACCTCAGAAGTCTTTTTATGGAGTTCTCCCACTGTCTCCTGCAAAATTTATGGTAACTCTCAAAAGCCATTGATGTGTAAAAAAAAACACACATCTATGTTGAGTTACAGCCAGCAGATATAAGCATTTCACCTCATGTAAAATTTACAACTTAAATTTGCATTTCATTACATCATTATAGCACATAACTCATGAATGGCAACATACATATGAGCAATGAGTGTGAAAAATGGATACAAGTGTCCAATTGAGCAATAAAAGAAGCACATGCAGTAGAAGTATGTAAGTAAATTCAAGATAATTCTGTTTAATTTTTGAAAAATTTAGGAATATAAATTGACTGTTAAATGAACAAACTTAGCGGAAACAGAAAGAATGTAAATGCAGAATGAACTCAGGTCAAGTGCACAAATTTTAAAGCTTAGGCTTTACACAATGCTATATCAAAAATTTGCCAAGCTTTTGAAACAAATAATAACAATATAGTAATAGTAGTTTGTGGTATAAACCTTCTTGATTATTTAAAAAACAAACAGCAAGATTGTTTTTTTTTTCTAGTTTTGAAAACACATATAAAATGTATTGACAAAGTATCTCAAATTTTTATTGTGTTTATCATTGCTGACCCTTTTGAGTAAGTCCAGACCAATTGTCTGATATTTTTGGGATTATAAGGATAGCTATGATGGAGAATAAAACAAATATAGAAATAAATTATTCCATAATGGGAAAAACAATCTTTCATAAATATCATTAAAAAAATATTCTTTCTTAAATTAGAAATGAGGCAATGTTTCCTTCAACTTGAAATGGAACTACTACTTTTTTTTCTCACATATTATGCTTGGCTTGTCCCCCTTAAGCTGGTCTACCCTTTTACTAGTAGATGAGTAGAATGACATTTAGGGGGCGTTTGGTTTAGGGGAATAGAAGTGGGGAATGGGAATGAGAATCATTGATTGCTATTGTTAATGTTTGGATTATAGGAATAGGAATAGGAATAAGGGAATGAATCCTTGAAATTGGGTAATAACTCATTCCCATATACCTCCCCTTCAATGAGCCATTACCTTATTTTCATCAATCAAAATATTCTCTTATTCCAAAAATACCCTTGACCTAAAACTAAAATTTTCTCCCTTAATATCAAATATCAAAATTTATTTATTTATTTATTGTTCATATCACTTCTCTCTCCTTGTTCTCTCTCATCATATTTTCTCTCTCATTATTTTATCACACACTTTCTTTCTCCTATCACACTCTCTTTCCTCTTTTTTTTTCTCATTACACTTTCTCTTTCATCATACTTTCTCTCTCCTCAATCTCTTCCGTCGCACTCTCTTCCTACTTTTTTTTTCTCATCATACTTTTTCTCTTATCATACTTTCTCACTCCTCAATCTCTCCCATCACACCCTCTTTTTTCTTTTTTTCTCATCACACTTTCGCTCTCATCACACTTTCTCTCTCCTCAATCTCTCTTGTCACACTCCCTCCTTTTTTCCTCAACACACTTTCTCTCTCCTCAATCTCTCTTATCACACTCACTGTTCTCTTTTTTTCTCATCACACTCTCTCTCTCGCAATACTTTCTCGCTCCTCAATCTCTCTCATCACACTCTCTCTCCTCATTTTCCCTCGTTACATTTTCTCTCTCTTCATCCTCTCTCATCATACTTTCTCTCTCATCTTCTCTCGTCATGCTCTCTCCTATCACACTCTCTTTTCTCATTTTCTCTCATCACACTTTCTCTCTCTTCATACTTTCTCATCACATTTTCTCTCTCATCATACTTTCTCTCTCATCATTCTCTTTGATCATATTTTTCTCTCACATTCATCTTTCTTTCACATCTAATTTTTTTCTTTTATTTTCCTTTAAGGGTAAAAAAGGAAATATTAATTTATTCCGATAGAAAGTATGCAACTAACCAAATATTACTTTTAAGAGTGATATCCATGCTCATACCCATTCCCATTCCACAATACAATGATTCCCATTCCGATTCTCATTCCCATGCTCATACCAAACGCCCCCTTAAATGTGAAAACTCATCAAATAGAAATAATAAATGTAAAATGATGAAGAAGGAAATAAAACAACTATGAAATTATAAGACATTTTAGGCGTACAATTTTAATGAAATACCTTTGCTCAAACTAATCGTAATTATGCTATTCCTTGAATCATGACCGTTGGTTCATCGATGTACGGTTGCGAGTTTTCACATCCCTCACAGTTGTCCTCGGACGGAGAGAGAGACAGCTAGGAGAGAGAGAGAGGGAGGAAAACGTGCCGTGGGGATCGCATTTATTTTTGCTGTTCTTCTCTTGACGACACACAGCATCAATGGCGGCCGCTGGATCGAAAGCCAGTCCCGGTCACAGATAAAGGAGTCATCCATCTCTCACTCGGCTATCTTCGCGCTTGGCTTGATTTCGTTGTACCTTCACTGTGAGATGGATTTCCATAGCAACAATGGCGACGATGCGAACAGCATGTGAGATGTTTTCCGGATTGTTTGGTCCATGAATGATCCGATTCAGATGATCTCTTCCTGAATCCGAATGATTTGGAATCCTAATTTTTTTTCTTTGATTTTCAATCTAAGTTTTTATTGTGGATTTTCTTAACGTCTACATTGGTTAAGCGAGTCTGGTTCCGTTTCGGTTTGTGTTTATTGAAGAATAAGGTGGTGTGTGATGATTTTAAAAGTAAAATTTGGAATTTCATGCTAATGTTTTGTGGAATTTGTAGCAGCGATATGTGGCATTGGCAGCGAGAAGAAGAATTTTGCCTGTCCGGAGATTCCCAACTTGGTTTGTTTTCTTAATCATCTTTAATTTTGTGCATCTTTTTTCTTTTTCTTTGTCGACGTTTTCTACTTATTTCTCGAATTCACAGGTTTACCTCAATGTCTGTGGGATGATAGCAACGAAAAATGCGAGAGTCTGCAGCATACGATGGGAAATCAAACTCCACTTCGAGATTTTGGTCATTTTGACTTAGACATCTTGGATTTGGGAGGTATGTTCTTCAACATTGTTTACACTTCCCATTGTTTCAAGTCCTCTTAAATTTTAAGTGAGATAAATGGTCGCAGACGAAGGTGAAAAGGATGTGGACGAAGCGCTAGGAGCACCAAGAGTTAAAAGGCGCCGGGTTCTACATTTTACCTCTGATGATGATGGTGGCACAGCCAACAAGGAGCATCTGAGCGCTGGAGTAATTATTTGACCTTAGACTATTTCTTCAAATGCATAAACTAAACCCATCGCCACACCTATTATAATACGGTTAAAGCATTCACTTGCTTCCCTTGATTTTACTTTAGGTTCAGCAGGACTCAGCGTCAGTAAAAGTATGGACAGAAAATTTACAGCCGAATCCCGCAAGCTCAGGTTTTTATTTTCTTACCTTGGACAGAAACTTTGCTGTCGTAGATGTGTATTTCTAGGTGTTCTAATCAAATAATTTATGGTAGATGATAGGTTTCTTTTCAGCAATGAAGTCTTGGATCCGTCCACAGATGAGTGGCTGGACAACTATTTCAATGATAGTGAGATGTATTGCAACTCTAAAGACATCCTTTCCCTTCCAAGCTTCATGGTCGGAATTTACTGATTTGCTATATTCCGTTGATAACCTGATGCTGAATTTCACCGTAGGTCTTCCAATATGAATGATCAAGTCAAACTCAATAGTCAAATTGATGTTTCAGGTTAGCAGAGAAGTGAAAAAGAAGTTTAAAACAAAGTGACTCGTTTATATTAGAATTTTAATGCTGAGAATATTATTTTAGCAAACTTCTCCCTTGTTTTTCATAGATTTCCTCGATGGAGAACCTGATAAAAGGACTAAGCTCTTGCCCAACCACTCTAAATCTGCTACTCTTAAAATATTCAAAGGTAGTATCTTGTGGTACTGCCTAACATCCTATTTTGATTTAAGACAGAGTAATGTCTTTGAGTGCTCAAAACGCTTCGTGACTCATTTCCTTACTATCCTTTTCAGGCAGAAAATCTCATATCAATTCTCTGACAAAGTTAACTACCTCTGTGGCTTATCCTTTTACCCTCGTCAAACCATCTGAAGTTCAAGGACACTTGACTTTGAAGGATTTAAATCAGCGGATTCTTGCTCCACCACCATCAAGACCTAGAAATGAGATGGTTGATGATCCTTCAATCAATTATCCAACCTCAGCTTTTTCTGGGAAGCCTGTTGTTGTGAAGACTAAGATTCTCACTGAAGGAGGCAAAGGAAGCATTACTATTCTAAGAACCAAAGGTTGAGCGGATAGTTTCCCTTTCTTGACATTGGTGCTCATTTCAGTGAGGCACCAAACATGTTCAAATATCAAAAGCTGGTCTTACGTACTTAAACTGAAAAATCTTGTGTCGTGGAGTCTTTTGGATTCTTTATTTCTTTTAATTTACTGGTTAACTGATATGGCTACTCTGCAGCTTCAGATAGAATTCATTCTCTGAATCTGATCTGTTTAATTGGCACTAACTTGCCTTTTCATTCCAATCAAAATATGCACTTGTGAAATTTGAGCCTGTGTTTAGCCAAATGATATTGGCTTTTTTTGTTACTCTTGATTTTCTTTGCTTGTAATACTCTTTTCTTTGCTAGATTGGGAGCATTATCCCTTACAGTTTCTTGATGAGCTTGTTATTTTCTTGGAGAAGCTCTCGTTTGAGCTTTAACTTAGAACTTATCTGTGTGCTATATGTTCATCACACCCAACGAACTGAAGCTAGGCTAAATGCCAATTGATGAGGAGTATTTGGAATTTCTTCAATAATCATAAATGAAAACATACTGTTTCCAGGTACTATGTTTCTGAATCTTGGTACTTTTGCATCATAACTTTATCTAATCTTCTTGTCATGTAAAGAAGAATATCTCTTTATTCAAAGAGGCAGTTCTGTTTCCCTATTTGTCAAAAAGTTTGGCAGGAGGATATGAATCATATTGTTCATGCAGGAGTATGAAACTTGTAAAGTGCACAGGTGTAGAGTTTTTTTTACTGGATTGGGCCTTTTTTTTCACATTCAGAGTACTAAGTCTACTAGGGATACACAAACCAAAATATGAAATATAATGTAATGTCATCATCTTAAGGTTTCATGTTTGCAGATTCGGTATAGCTTGTTCGTCATTCAGTGCCATAGGCCTATCTACATTAAATTGTTGATATTTGCTTATGAACTTGATCTTTGTAATTAATTGCATGGAGCAATGAAACTTATTGAGTATACTAGATCTATTGATGATGATTTCATTAATAGTATAAAGAACATGCAGTCTAAATGGTGAAAAGCATTTGTAGTCTTGTGTAGTCATTGTGTTCCCCTAGGTTGTTGGAAAAAAATTATGAAACTATGCTATGATCAACCATATTTTAATATTTAATGGATCAAAGTGTTAGATGTTGTGCTTAGGAAGTGACATGTATATAAAATGTTAATGTGGTAAGGATGAAAATGATAAATTGAATATGTGGAGTTGTTAGGAAATAAAAATAATTAGTATTTGAGAGAAATTAGTTGTATCTCTAGATGAAAGATAAAAGAAGAGAAAATAGTTTGAGATGACATGGGCATGTTTAAAGATGATTATTATATTTGATACTTAAACAATGAATCTGTTAGAGTAGAAGAAGCTATATGGTGTAAAGAAAGACTACTCAATAAACAACAGTTTAATTAATTTAAATATAACCATTACTATAATTTTTAATAGAGTTCAGTAAGGGTAAAATTCATGTAGTCAAACAAAATAGTTGGGATAAACATAGGTTGATGATATAATGATTTGAAATTTTTTAAGCACAAGCTTTCTGGATATTGCTTAATTGGAAGAAGCTGATTGCATGACATTGATTTCTGAATGCAGTGAACATGTGACTTTCTGAGACTGCAGAATTTATATTTTTGCAGTTGGATTTGTCAGGATAGCAGTGGGGCTACCAAGATGATGGGCTAGAGTTGTTCACGCCTTCCAGGTGTGTCTTTCATTGCAGGTTTATGACGTTTTGACTTTGGAGAGAGTAAAGAAAAGCAGCTGGCATATAAACGCACTACATGTGAGGTTAGTACATCATGCAATAAAATGCCATGCATTTTTTACGACTGTGAATAAGTATTATAACTTGAGATGAATTGCTAAGTGCTAGAATGAGGTTTTGGATTTAAGTAAATTGGTTGCTTTTCTTGGAAATCGAAGCTTCTACGATTTATGTACTTGAGGTTCAACTTATATGAAGTTACTAAATCATACTGTTCCTGTTAATTAGCCTGTGTTTGTATAATTAGACTTGGATACCATAAAACTCATTAGTAATTTAGTGGGTAGGTAGAATAAAATTAGTAAACTTTAGGATGAAAAGTTTGCTAAGAGAGTCAAATCTTAATCTCTATATTTAAGAAACAATGTATAGATTGGAGGGGTGCCTATGTCAGTCTCTCTAAGAGAGTGAAATATATTAATTTAGAGATAATGAGACAAACAATCAGTCATAGCAACACTGCACCTGGAGATAATGATACAGATGATAGTTATATATAAAGTATACCTCCATGTCCTTTTAGAAGATGATGTTCAAAATTCAACGTCCAGATGTTGTACAAGGGACATCTCAATCCCCTCAAATTGATATAGAAAATTTAACCTCTAACATTCTCTAAACCTAAAAACAGAAACTCTCCCTACAGAGAACATTTACCTTCTCTGCAAATCTTTTGGCCTTCTAATTTCTGAAAACTCCTTAATCTCTGTCGTCACCGTATAGATCATATTGAAGACCATCGAAGAACTTCTAAAATAAACTTTATTTGCTACTTCGGTGGTCGCGGGGGGCTGTTTGGGTCTAATGTATTACTGAACTCAATAGTATCCACCTCGGACATAGAAAGTAACTGTGTGTTACAAGTTGATTTTTCAGATGATATGAAGATCCAAAGAATACCTTGTTTTTTTGGCAATAAAAACTAAGAGACTAAGTTCATAAAAAGTCAAGAATATAAAAGTTTTCACATAGTCAAGAATATGATTTTTTAGATGATATGAAGATCCAAAGAATACCTTGTTTTTTTGGCAATAAAAACTAAGAGACTAAGTTCATAAAAAGTCAAGAATATACAAGTTTTCACATAGTGAAATGACTTAGAAAGTAAGTGCAAATATGTAAATGTTTGACTCCAAGAAAACCCCTTCAAGATTATTATTTTTTTCTTTTGACACCCCCTTGGAGATTGTAGAAAGACGTGGAAATTTCTGTTTAAGGACCACTATTGCATATCATCTTTGCTTTTAGGAGATCATAATCTTGAGATACCACTTAAGTGCTCGATGTTAGTTAGGGACTAGTGTCGATGTTATGGTCCAGTGACACTAACACATGGGGATAGATGTAGGTATACTTTCACTAGCCAAATTTCAACGGCCTCATTTGGATAAGAGAGTTTGATCAAGTTGCTCTTAGCTTAGCTTATTTATACCTTCAAATTTCATAAGGTGAGGGACTTGCACCAAATACCAAGTGTGTCTCCAGTTTGATCACTGAATATTTGTAATATGGAAAATCCAATCTCACCAGCGCTCGATGAAGATTGAAAGGTCAAAGTGTGTGTGTTGCAATCATCAAAGTAGCAAAATTTAGTAGCCAAATTTGTAAGTTTTCCACTTGCAAGAAAAATCTTGGCATATCGAAGTTGTAATGCCCTTTAAATTACAAACTTGGATGCAATGCTCTCCATCCATTTAGATTTGTTTGGCACAAAGATAAGCACCCAAAAGAACAGTTAGTCCCTAAAGAGAGAAATGAAGTTGGCCTTATAGTATATGCTCATCTACACACAAGTAAGAGGTTAAATTGTGAAAAAAATATAGTCAGAGGATGAAGGAACAACCATGACGTAGTGAAAACCATATGGTAGTTTTATAGGAGTAAAGGAAACCCATCGATGATTACTTTTGTGAACTCTGATAGAAGGAGACCATGATGCTTAAGACTTTTTCAAATTGTCTAGAATTAGTAGGAAGAATTACTATCAATGGATGAGGAGGCACTATCTCGACTCTAGCACATGCCCCTTCCTCGCCCTTCATGATCGTCACAGTTTCGCATTCTTGCTTGGAAACTCATCATGCTTGTGTTAACTGACACCGTTGAACTTGTAAGTTTGGGAATTGCAAATATAAATTGTTATATTTTATATTTATTTAACTTCTTTTCATAATATTATTGATGTAGCAAGGAAGATCTACAAATACTGACAAGGCACACGATCTACTTAACTTGATGTAGTAAGAAAGGTCAAGGACTAGGAGGAAGTAAGCTTAGTGCGCGTCAAAAATTCTCATGAAGAATCTAATAATCTTTGATTCCCCTTAAGAATCTAACAACCTTTGTTTTATATTGCCACGTCTTGAGGGTATACTTAGCCTCCGAAATGGACGGTACCCACAATATATGAAATAATCGATATCAAATCACTTAAAAACAACACAACAACCTAAAAATGATAATGTGTGTACGTATGCATGTACATGTGAACATACTCAAAAATCCAGAACAGAGAGAAATGATAACCATAAGCAACAGAAATAATAAAATGAAACAAGGAAGATCTACAAATACTGACAAGGCACACGATCTACTTAACTTGATGTAGTAAGAAAGGTCAAGGACTAGGAGGAAGTAAGCTTAGAGCGCGTCAAAAATTCTCATGAAGAATCTAATAATCTTTGATTCCCCTTAAGAATCTAGCAACCTTTGTTTTATATTGCCACGTCCTGAGGGTATACTTAGCCTCCGAAATGGACGGTACCCACAATATATGAAATAATCGATATCAAATCACTTAAAAACAACACAACAACCTAAAAATGATAATGTGTATGTATGCATGTACATGTGAACATACTCAAAAATCCAGAACAGAGAGAAATGATAACCATAAGCAACAGAAATAATAAAATGAAATAACTCAACATAAATCCAACTCGAGCGAGACCTCTGAGCGACACACATTCTCTATCTGCTAACCTGGAGGATCAAAAAAAAAAATAACGGGCACTGAGTATAAAATACTTAGTGGTATAAGAAAATAGTGCAAGAATAATATATTGACAGGAGATCAAAGGATACAGTATCAAGTAAACTACTTACTAACCAACATAGGTGTCCCAACATAATCACCAGCTAACCAAAAGTATAATCAATAACATAGTATTTTACTAACCTGCTCAACCAAGTATAACCAATAAATCGGGAGTACATACAATACATCCAAACCTGCACGAACAAATACATGACCAACATATAGCAAGCACAAAATAAATGCTAACTGCGGGAGAAACACTCTACTACGGATGGTCCTATGGACAGTCAGAGTAAAAGACTAGTCATTGTCCGCAGGAGAACGCTCTACCACGGATGGTTCCATGGGCGAACGGGTAGCTATCTGGCTCCCCTATCACTGATTATGAGAGAACGCTCTACCACGGATGATCCCATGGGCAGTCAGGGTATGTTACTAGTTACTATCTGCGGGAGAACATTCTATCATGGATGGTCCCGTGGACAGATAGGATATATACCAACCGTTACTAACATCTCTCTCCACCATGTATGGGAGACAGGATATATTAATGGTCGCTGACGACTCTCTCAATCACAAATGGGAGACAATAGTCAACAGGATATAGCAACTAAGGGTCTAATAGGATTCTTGAAATACTACACTATGGTATAATCTTACTAATGTATATGCATAAGCCTATATAACAAGTAAGGGTCTACTAGGATACTCGATATCCTATACTATGATATAATCCTACTAATATATAGGCAGGAAATAGATAATCAAGTCCCCAAATTACTAGTCATCTAGTATTAATATGTCAACTAATTCTATGGTATCATCACACATATAATAAACAACGGGGTCAGGATCAAGTAATCCTAGGGGTTGATCCAAAGGGAAAAGCCTAGTGGAATACGCTACCCCTTTGCTAGGGAGTGATTTCCATCAAGTATAGGTCAATATAATTTCACTAACATATATGCCCTCACACCAGTATACAACTATACTTCATATAATATCAGTGGCCTATAGGTACGAGCCTAAGTATATAACCATACTATATATAAATTCACGAACATAAGTTATAGGCCTAAATAACGAGGGTCTATTAGGATACTCAATATCCTACACTACGGTATGAAATAACAAACAGAAATTTAGTAAGATGCTCGATATTCTATACTACGGTATGATCATCCCAACAGTAAATACAAACTCAAATCATCTACCAAGGGATCTAGCAGAATATCTAACATCCTACACTATGGTATGGTAACATTATGTATATCTATAAACACAATCATGAATTTCAAGCATAACTGCATATATATATATATCAACAATAGGTCAACATATAAGGATAAATAATAAGGTATCAAACTCAGGAGTAATATAGGACAGACTTAAGGTAAGCGAATAATCGAGACCTTATCAAAACATGGCAGTAAATAATCATGCACTATAATCAAAGTTATTAAGAAGATAAGCAGGATCTACCCACCTCAAATGTAGATCGTGTTAGCCATCTTCAAGTCAAAGGTTTGCCTCACACTCTAATCCTGTTACAACATTAACAGCGGCTAGCTGGGGAGGCGTGCGAGGCAGCTTCAGCATTAGCGCTCTCAATGGTATCCGGAGGTGGCTAGTGCCATTGGTCGGTCTGTTGTTCGTGGCCAATGGTAGGGCAGCATCCATGCAAGCACGCGAGGAAGGAGATCGGGTGGTGAGGAGCTGGACCCACGATGTCACACACGCGCTGTTAGGAGGAAGGTGATGGAAGAGAGGAGAAAGGTGTCCGGCAGGGATGGGGTAGGCTAGCAATGGGTTGCAACAGCAACAATACATAACTCCGGCAGCAACAGCGGCGAACTCGTGACGGTGGCATGCGCACGACTGTTCGTTGAGAAGGGGAGGAGGCAGGGCGACGACCGGCGATGCAGCAGCAAACATGACAACGATTTGTATCCGCGTCGGTTGTTCGCTCGCTCGCTGATGGAGGGAGGGGAGGTCGTGGACAGGAAGCTAGTGGTCGGATGCGCTGTCAACAACGCGATGCTTCACTTGGTGGAAACCGCGATTGTCTGCGCGTGGGGAGGAACGCGTGAGTGAGGAGGCACAGGAGAGAATGGTGTAGGGAAGGAGGAACCTGGCCGGGCATAGGCAATGGTCGTCCTTGGCCTTCGTCGACGTGCGGTGGCGACTTCGACGTGCGAGCGCCGCACGGGTGAGGGAGGGAGGTGTGACAAGTTAATCAAAACTTAGGTTTTTATAACTGAAACTTTGGGTTATATATCCAATCAACTCCCATTTTAATTGGGTATTCTAAATAGGTTTTAAATTCTACCCGTTTTATCTCTATAAAATCTAAAATGTCTCATTTAAAATCCATAAAAAAAACTAGAAAATTCCTAAAATTCACATAAACTCTTTTATATTATTTCTTTATTTATTATCAATTATTTTATTGGTATTTTCATATATAAATTCTATTAGGTCAAATTTTAACTAGTTTAGTATTTCCCTCTTAGATATTTTATATATATAGTATATTATATTTTTCCCCTACTAATAAAAAATTTGATCCCCAAATTTACTATTTAAACTGCAATATTATGATATTCTCATCTAAGAGTAACAACTATCCAATATAGTCTTATACTCATTCATTCTAATAGCATGAGAGATCCTAACTATTAGAAAATAAGGGTTCCTTATAACTATTTGATGATCTATTCATAGGTGGAGAATCACTATTCTATGGTTATAAGTATACCTACTGCAGCTACACCCACATTACCTTCCAACTAACTATTGTGGGTAAAATTTACTAGGTATAAATAATCTTCTAGTTGCCTCGATGTCCATCTTGCATACTTGAAGTAAGTGCTCCAGTGAGTGAATGATGTGCTCCGTCCGTCTGTCCGTCTAAAATTATTCACAAAATAAAGTTTTGTGCACATGACTCATTGGACACTTCACCAAGTAATTTAAAGAGTCAGTCTGGCGGGTCAATAGAAAATAGTCGAACTTGGTTAATCAGTCAACGATCACCCAATTCAAATCATGTACCCTCCAAAACTTATCATACTATGTTTCCCTGTCCTACGTATGTATAAGAATCTTCTGAAGTAAGTCTGCTGATCTCTAATGCTTTTTGTGGGTTATGGGCCCACCACACTTTCGTTGTACAACTTTGATATTCTGCTTTCACTTGTTGACACACAAAGCATCAAGCTGTAAAGTCCACAATATCTTTCTTCGTACCATTCTACCAGTAAGGACACTTTCGGTCTTGATACATATGAGTATCTCCCAAACGACCAACAAGTTATGATCGATGTGCTTCTCGATGTAGGTCTTCTATAATCGGATGTGTCTCGAGAATACCCAATCAAAAATCAGGGAATCTCATTTATGTCTCTAAAATCGGTTTTCAATCCTGAAGCTCATTCACTAACCGGTGGTTCCTTGATTCATTTCACAAAAGGAAACTAAGCAACCATATATTCCTGTAATTGCTCTTACTACCCAAATGGTAACAGCTTCTTCCTTTTGAGGACCCATGCAAATGCCTAGGGCTGTAAATGAACGAAGCGTTCATGAACAAGCTTGGTGTTCGACTTGGTAAGAGTTTGTTTATGTTCGTTCAATATACATAAGATTAATTAACAAACAAGCTTGAACATCTCGTTAAGCTAAACAAACATGCTTGAATACATATGTGTTCAGCTTGTTAACGTTCGTGAACAATGTTCGTAACAACGTTTATGAACAATATTTACGAACTATATTCATTAATAAAACTCTTTTCAATATGCTAAATAAATAATAAAATAAATAAATAAATTTAAATTATCAAGCTCAATAACCAATCCAACAATTAAAAGTTTCAAATAATTAAACAAGTTTGAATTGAGAGCTTGATAGCATCTAAACGAACCAAGCTCGAACCAAGCTCAAGACAAGCTTGAATTGAGAGCTTGATAACATCTAAACGAACCAAGTTCATGCCAAGTTTCGAACAAGCTCAAGCTCATTAAAAATAAACCAAGCCAAGTTTGAACACTCATTTCAAAAGCTTGGTTCATTTTAAGTTCGGCTCGACTCGGCTTAGGTATCTTATCAAATAAATTTGAATGCCCCAAAGCTCGGCTTGGCTCGGCTCGACTTGTTTATAGCCCTACAAATGCCTTCGTTGGAAATCACATGTCCGAGAAATCCCACGGAGGATAACCAATGCGCATTTGCGGATCTTCGCATACCTACGCTCCTTTTGTAATGTCATGATTATGCTCTTTATTTGATCTTGACTATATCAAGATATCATCTACGAATTATGACAAATCAATCAACAAATACTAAGGACATTGGGTTTGTCATATTCACAAATGTGGCTAGAGCATTGGCATACCTGCACAACATTACCGAAGACTCACCATATTCGTACCATATGAAGACTGCCATCTTCTATACGTCTGCAACCTTTACTCTAAGATGATGACCGCGAAATCTTAATGTGATCTTAGAGTGTGCATATGTGTCCTTGAGTTGATCAACCAAATCCTCTATCTGTGGCCAAGGGTATTTGTTCTTGATGATCTCTATCTTGAGTTGTCTGAACTTGCTACACAATCCAGTGATTCATCCTTCTTCTTAACAAAGAAGACGGAAACTCCCCGAAGAGAGATATTGGGAAAAATAAATCTTTTGTCTAACAACTCTTACTACTTTCATTCTTCTACTTCATTTGGCGCCAAGCGCCATGAGGTTGTTGATATTAGAGTCATCGTCGAAAGTATCTCACTCATGAACTCCACTTGCCAACAAAGTGGTAAGCTAAGGAGTTCGTCTTGTAACGCATCTGGGTATTCTAAAACTATACGAATGTTCGAGCTGAGTGAGATACTACTAAACTTTATCAATGATAGCAGATACTTCCGACATCCATGAAATAGAAAATTGCTTGGCCTATAGTATCGAAACCAATCATTCCTTCATCGTTAGATTTGACAAATTTCCAAGATGGTTGTCTAGCAGTTGCAAGGTTATTACCCTTGCTCGACAGTTGACTGTAACACAATTAGTGACCAAACGGTCTATGCCAATAAGGATATCAAATTCTATCACATCAAGTATTTGTTTATCTATAGCGAGGATATGACTACTAAGGTCCCAGGGTAACCCTTAATTTCTTGGCTAGACGCCTGTACCTACTACATGAGTATCGCTGCAACTCATATAATCTTTCCATAAATGTTTTTCTACTAGGGTTGACAAAATGGTCAAACATTCTGATCTGAATATAGACTTCAAGACTTTACATGTACAAGCATGTACACCAAGGTCTTGAGCTACTTGGTGGGGCCGGTGTTAGGCGCACACAACTTAGAATTCAGGAACTCTTGAAGATGAACTGCAAACATAAAAAAAACTCTCCGAAAAAACTTTTCAAAATCATCCCCCAGATGACCTTCTACTTCTCGAAGGTTGCCTCTACAATCTTCCGTCATGTGGTGGCCTAGTCCTGTACGTATGAACCACTAGTTTCACCATCTCTACATTATTGTGGGGCATATACTCAAATGTCCTTTCAAGGTTATCTAAACATATATGAGCGATCCATGGTCAAAATCTCCATGGAACAAGATACATCAATCCGCAATTGACTGTGATAGTATAAGTACATGCTCCTTATCCATTACCCAAATGATAGTGGCAAGAACAGTATAGTTGTTAGTATTTCCTGAGACTGTGCTCTTTGATTTCTAATAGGTTATTGACGAGCTCGATCCCTACTTTCCAACTTGGTCTTAGTTCGTGCCACAGAAGAATCTACATCTTTGGTATCAGGTTCGGGTCCTAAGTGTCAACTGGTCGCGTACATGGTCGACCTTGACCATGATTACGAATAGCATTGATTCATTAAGTGTCATCACACTAAATCAAATCATTAAATACCTAATAGATAGGTATAGAAACCGATACGTAATCAACTGAAGGGAGTAAGTGTAACCAATCATACTTCAATTTCTATGACATTCAACTTTTCTAACCATAACCTACACCAAGTAGTGAACATAAAAGGTAAGATAATCATCAGAGGTATACCTTACTTCCTATAACTCAGAGATGTCTTTCGGCTCGCTTTTCCCCAAACTCAAAAAATCGTAAATCAAAACGAGATCGAAATCCCAAAAATACAAAATCCAGCATTCGAACTCGAACTTGACTCTGATACCAATAAAATTGTCACACCCGAGGGTATATTTGTCCTCCGAAATGGACAGTACCCCTAGTAACAATATATGAAATAATTGATATCAAATCACTTAAAGACAATACAACAAGTTAAAAATGATAATGTGTGTATGTGTACATGCACATGTGAACATATTCAAAAATCCAGAACAGAGAGAAACGATAACCATAAGCAATGGAAATAATAAAATGACACAACTTAACATAAATCCAACCTGAGTGAGACTGACAGCTAAGACCTCTGAGCGACATACATCCTCTATCTACTAACCTAGAGGATCAAAGAAATATGTACGCCAATAGATTGGAGGCATCGACTTCTTAAACTCTTCTTGATTCTTATATATGATTGTGTTTCATCAAACTACACCAATCTATTGACTAGATTTATAATAGTTTCAAAGATGTCAATTAAATATATTTTTGTTACTAATATGGATCGAGCGACTTAGAGCATCCACATTGTCATTAACGTGTTCATGCGTTAATGGCAACATGTTGCTTTTTTTCTTTTAATCTGTACTCATTAACGCGTTTAAAGAATTGAACGTGTTAATACTACAATAACAAAAAAAATATGCTGCGTTGGCATTAATGGTTCATGTATGAACGCCATTGTGGATGCTCTTAATGGGCTCAGTCTTGAGTCGTAAGAATACAAGCGGTATGGGCTTTAATTTGGGCCCATTTTATTTATTTGTATATATCTAACTATTCATCCAATCCATCCTAAATTTTCAAATCAAATTCCGCAATGAGCTCGGGAGCCCCTTTTTTATATATGCAACTTCTACTATCAACCTCGGTATATTATAATCTATGAACCACCATTATCCTTAGGTTATGGTACAACGGTAAGACGTTCAAATGGTACTTGTAATTAAGGGATCTTCTGGATCGTCCGTTGTAAGGACTTTTCGATTTATTTTTATGGCCTGTAAAAAATTTCTATAGGGCCAAATTAGTTATCCCAAACTTAACGTTATCCAACCCGGTTAATTATTTTTATTTTATTATTATTTTTTTTTAGGACTTAAGAAAATTATAATTTAAGATAATAATTTCGGATTCCACCGGATGTAGGCCTTGAGATGCTCTGGGGAGCAAAGGCCCATGGAGGGGGCTGAGGCTCCTGGAAATTGATTTTGTTTTAGTAACTAATAAGTTAAATAGAAACTTGAATAACTAATTTCTTGAATAATAAAAAATTAATGTCTAAAATTACCCTCTAAAAATTCATTGAGAAATAAGAAATTGATCTTCAATATTGGGGAGCAGATCTCCTGGTCCGCAAATTGCGGACCAGGGGATGATCCACTACATGTGGACCTTTGATTTGAATGAACCCCATTTATTTAAAAATGGGATCCATTCAAATCAAAGGTCCAGATCAGTGGACCATCCCCTGGTCCGCAATTTGTGGACCAGGAGATCCCTGCTGCAATATTGGAGTATGAAAATGACATTCATTAATTAATAATTAATTATGCTTCATCGTTAGGCTTCAGCTGGAGTGATAGTATGATTAATATAGCTGAGATAAATATTTTCTTTATATGTTAGTCATTATTCTAAAGATTAGTAGTCATTCGTGATTTACTTCTTTCGTGTTAATATTAGGACGGATTGACGGAAGTATTGGGATAAACATAGTCGATTTCATCATGGACTGACGGTATTAAGCATTCTTTAGTGCCATGTTTGCATGCCGCGGAGTGATCAGGAAACAACAAATGCAGCCAATGGAAAACTACTCCGATCCTATGGCTAATGGAATTCAAAACTGCATGGTATACAACAAATAAGTTCGAATGAACACTCAATCTAATGTTTAATTAATTAAAATTTATGAAAAAAAAAAGGATTTTTAGGGTGCCTGCTCGCCACCTTTCACTTCTATAAATTAATTTCCTTAAATTTTCAAATAACTTAATTTTCTCAAATAGAATTTTTTTTTCTCCTTTCTCTTATACTCTAAAGAATTTCAATGTTTTGAAAGTACACTGAGTTTTAAAATCTGACTGTTCATATTTCAAGTTGCAAGTTGTATTTTGGAAGATATTGTTAGTCAATCATAAACACCCAGAGGCAATATCAAACATAATTCTCTTATCCGATAGGAAAAATTGATCTAAAAAAAATTGTATCTGTTATGAATATTAGTTGATGTAATTAGTGAAATATCTATCATCTATTTCAAAGGTTTTTTAACTCATAAATGTTGTGACCTTCTGTATATATAACTTACAAGTATTAAATGTGACTATTGACTTTTTATATTATATAATTTACATTAGTTTTACTCTATAAATGGACATGCTCAAGCCATTTGTAAGATCGATATGAATTAAGTATAGAATAAAATTTTTCCTCTTTCTCCCATTCTTTTACTATTCTCTTCTTTCCTTGTCTCGGCTTGACGACACGCTCTTACCTTGAGCACTCACTCTTCATTTATAAGAGCACTCACTCTTGATTTATAACACGTTATCAGCATGAAGCTCTCGAGAAAACTAAGTTATTTGAGGTAATCGATGATTTCAATAAACTCATTTATTTTATTTTAATCTCATCACTTTTACATCTTATAATAATCATGTCGAACTTCACTAAATTGAATTTTATGGTTCTCGACATTACCGGAAAGAATCATCTTTCATGGATCCTTGATGCTGAAATACATCTTGTTGCTAATGGCCTTGGAGATGTCATTATAAAAGAAACTAAAATTACCGACCAAGGTAAGGCCAAAGAGATGATCCTCCTTCGTCGTCACCTTTACGATGCTTTGAAAATTGAATATCTAATCGTGAAGGATCCACTTGTTCTTTGGAACAATTTGAAGGAGATGCATGATCATTTAAAGACAATCATCCTTCCGAAAGCTCAATTTGATTGGTTACATTTGCGCCTACAAGATTTTAAATCTATAAGTGAGTATAATTCGGCACTATTTCGAATTATTTCTCAATTGAAATTATGTGGTGAAACAATTACTGACGGAGATATGTTAGAGAAAACATTCTCCACATTTCATGCATCGAATGTGCTCCTGCAACAACAATATCGTGCAAAAGGTTTTGAGAACTATTTGGCATTGATTTCATGTCTCTTATTGGTCGAACAAAATAATGAGCTTTTGATGAAAAATCATGAGGCCCATCCGATCGGATTTGCTCCATTCCCTGAAGTGAGTGTGATAACATATAATTTTGGAAACCAAACTTGAGGTCGAGGACGTGGTCGTGGTCATGGACGTTGACTTGGTCGAGATCGCCAACCATATTTTCATGATGATTGTCCTCGTTATATGAATAAAGGAGGCAATACCAAAGAGGTACAAGAAGGCAAGAAAGACCAAGGAAACAAAATCGTCGAGAATAAATGATATCGTTGTGGCATGAAAAATCATTGGTCGTGTATCTGTCGTACACCAAAACATCTTGCTTATCTCTACCAAGAATCAATGAAGAATAAAGGAAAGGATGTGGCAGAGACAAATTTTGTAACCAATGATGTTAATATTGATTATGGTCTAGATGACCTTTCTCAGTTTGATGCGACTAATTTTATGATTTAGCCCAATAATTGTAATCACATTATCGAATAAAGTTTTTTTCCCATCTATTATGTTTCTTAATTTTCTTATTTTATCTTTTGTGATGAAAATGAAAAATCCTCCAATGGAATTCTCAATCAATGAGGATAATGCATGTCTCGCAGACACTGCATCAACACACACTATTTTTCAAAATAAAACTTTCTTTACCTTGTTGGTAATGAAAAATATAAGTGTGAGCACTATATCGAGAAGTGCAAGAATTATTGAACGTTCCGGAAGAGCTAATATTCTTCTACCCAATGAAACAAATCTTCATATCAATAAAGCATTATATTCTCCTAAGTCTCTAAGAAATTTGTTAAGCTTCACAGATATTCGCCGAAATGGATATCATATTAAGACTATGGATGAGAATGAAAAAGGATACTTATGTGTAACGAGTAATATCTCGAGTAAGAAATGCTTATTAGAAAAGCTACCCGCAGTTTCATTTAGATTATATTGTATTAAAATAAATGCCATTGAAATACATGTTACTACAAACCAAAAGTTTGTTAAAGGAAATAATTTTATTACATGTCATGATCGATTAGGGCATCCAGGGTCAATAATGATGTGAAGAATTATTAAAAATGCAATTGGGCACTCGTTAGAGAACGAGAAAATTTTATTACCCAATGAATTCTCATGTGTTGCTTGCTCTTGAGGAAAGTTGATTATAAGGTTATCACCAATTAAAGTTAGGGTTGAACCCTTAACATTTTTAGAATGAATATAAGGTGATATTTGTGGGCTTATAAATCCATCATGTGGACCATTCAGATACTTCATGGTCTTAATCGACGTATCAACGAGATGGTCGCATGTATGTTTATTATCAACTCGTAATCAAGCTCATTTCCTAGATTATCCAATCAACACTGTTCGTCTCGATAATGCCGGAGAATTTATTTCCCAAGCTTTTAATGATTATTGCATGTCGATTGGGATAAGTGTTGGGCATCCTGTAGCAGATGTTCACACACAAAATGGTCTTGCAAAATCATTGATAAAACGTCTTCAATTAACTGCAAAACCTTTACTAATGAAGACGAAACTCCCAATTTTTACTTAGGGACATGCTATTTTGCACGTAGCAAAATTAATTCGCATTAGACCTACCAATTATAATGAGTTATCCCCTTTACAATTGATTTATGGTCAGGAACCAAATATTTTCTATCTAAGAATTTTTGGATGTGTGGTGTACGTACCTATTGCTTCACCACAACTCACTAAGATGAGTCCTCAAATTAAGGAGGTTGGGAATTTATATTGGATATGAATCTTCATCAATTATTAAATATTTAGAGTCATTAACTCGAGATTTATTTACGGCTTGTAACGTCGATTGTCATTTTGATGAAATGGCATTCCCAACAATTAAAGGGGAAAATAAAAGACTGGAACAAGAAATTATCTAGCGTGAGTTATCATTATCTCACTTTGATCCTCGTACAAAGCAATCTGAACTTGAAGTTCAGATGATTATTTACTTGTAAAATTTAGCAAATCAATTGCCAGATGCTTTTACTGAGCAAAGAAAGTGACTAAGTAATGCGTTCTAATGCTCCAATTAGAATTGATGTTCCTGGAGGACATCCAAAGATTGCAAATGAGCCTAAAATGCAAGTGAAATGTTGTAATCCAATCGGTTCCAAATATAAAAATCCTCGGAAAAGAAAAGAAATGAAGGCTCAAAATGAGAATTATTCTACTCTAGAAGAGTCTCCAATCATTGATAATACGATTCCAGAAGAATCTCATGTACCTGAAAATCAAGAGATCTCTATAAATTATGTTATGCCTATAGATGTATGGAATCGAAATGAAATCAACGTTGATGATGCTTTTATGTATCATATTGCATGCAATATAATGAAAGATGATGAGGATCAAAAACCAAAGTAATGAATGCAGACAAAGAAAAGATTGGCCAATGTGAAAAGATGCGATTGATGTTGAATTGAAATCACTTTCAAAACATAAGTTTTTGGACCAGTAGCCCGTACACCAGAAGGTGTGAAACCTATTGGATATAAATGGGTATTTGTGCGCAAACAAAATGAGAAAAATAAGATAATGAGATATAAGGCACAACTTGTTGCCCAAGGGTTCTCACAGAGACCTGGGATTGATTATGAGGAAACATACTCTCCCGTGGTGGATGCAACAACTTTTCGATATCCCATAAGTTTAACAATCCATGAACAATTGGAAATGCGACTAATGGATGTCGTTACAGCATATCTATATGGCTCACTTGATAACGAGATTTACATGAAACTCCCTAAAGAATTTAGAATGCAGAAGCATTTAATTCGAGTCATCAAGAATTATGCTCGATTAAATTGTGTAAATCATTATATGGATTGAAACAATCAGGACGTATGTGGTATGAATGCCTGAGTAAATATTTATTAAAATAGGATATCAAAATGATCCTATATGCCCTATGTTTTCATTAAGAGATCTGGATTATTAAAATAGGATATCAAAATGATCCTATATGCCCTATGTTTTCATTAAGAGATCTGGATCAAATTTTATTATAATTGCAGTATATGTTGATAACACAAATATTATTGGGACTCCTGATGAGATTTCCAACATAATTAATCATCTCAAGAGTGAATTTGAGATGAAAGATCTCGGAAAAACAAAGCTTTATCTTGGACTACAGATTGAATATTTAGAGAATGGAATATTCGTTCATCAATCTGTTTATACATCAAAGGTGCTAAAAAGATTTTATATGGATAAAGCACATCCATTAAGTAGCCCGATGATTGTAAGGTCGCTTGATGTAAATAAAGATCTATTTCGACCCCGAATGGATAATGAAGAATTAATTGGTCCTGAAGTACCATATCTTAGTGTTATTGGAGCACTGATATATCTCGTTAGTTATACAAGACCTAATATTACATTTGCCGTAAATTTGTTGGCAAGATATAGTTCTTCTCCAACAAGAAGACATTCGAATGAAATTAAACATATATTCTGATATCTTCGAGGTACAATGGACGTGGGATTATATTATTCTTATACGCTTGAAGCGGAATTAATTAGATATGTAGATGTCAGCTATTTATCTGACCCTCATAATGGTAAATCTTATATTGGGTATGTATTCACATGTGATGGTACAGTTATATCTAGGAGATCTATGAAACAAATGATTAGTGCTACATCGTCTAATCATTCTGAGATCATAGCGATTCATGAGGCAAGTCAAGAATGTGTATAGTTGAGATGTATTATACATCACATTCGAGAGGTATTTGGTTTAACTTTAAAGAAGAATGCCCCAACAACATTATATGAGGATAACGTTGCATGTATCGCTCAATTAAAGAGAGGATACATTAAAGGCGATCAAACGAAACATATATCACCAAAATTTTTCTTTACTCATGATTTCCAGAAAGAGGTGATATTGATGTTCAACAAATTCGTTTATCAGATAATTTGACAGATTTATTTACAAAGGCCTTATCTACTTCAACCTTCGAGAGGTTGGTGCATAAAATTGGTATGCACAGATTTAGAAATTTAAAGTGATATCATAATGAGGGAGAGTAAAATTACTGCACTCTTTTTTCCTTCACCATGTTTTCCCACTGGTTTTTTTGGTAAGGTTTTTAATGAGGCAGTAAACTAATTGACATAAGGGGAAGTGTTATGAATATTAGTGGATGCAATTAGTGGAATACCTATCATCTATCTCAAAGGTTTTCTAACTCCCATGATAAATGTTGTGACCTTCTGTATATGTAACTTACAAGTATTGAATGTGACTATTGACTTTTTATATTCTATAACTTACATTAGTTTTGTTCTATAAATGGGACATGCTCAAGCCATTTGTAAGATAGATGTGAATTGAGTATGGAATAAAATTTCTTCCCTTTCTCTCATTCTTTTACTATTCTCTTCTTTCCATGTCTCGACTCGACGGTACGCTCTCGCCTTGATCACTCGCTCTTGATTTATAAGAGCACTGACTCTTGATTTATAATAGCTTCTACATTTATAGAGATTTGATAATCCACATTATTAATTAGTCTTTGAATAAAAAATAGTAAATCCATGATTTTTTTTATATTAGATATCCATATTTTACTATCTGATTAATCTTAGTAGACATTCGATCTCATATTCCATCCACTAAATAAATCTAACAAGTGTGATGGGCAATATCAAACTTAATTCTTTTATCTGAATTGATCTTTAAAAATGTGTCTATATTTATAGAGATGATTTGATAATTAATGATTTTATATTAAAATCTTACCACCTCATTAATTCAAGGATATACGATTATCCTATATTCCGTCCACCAAGTAAATTTGGGAAGCATGATGATTCTTGACATGACACTCCAATATCACTTGTAGTTCAATCAGGTGCTTTGCATAGGAATCAAACCCTTGTTAGGAAAATACACTTTACCTATTACCATTACACCCAGCCCTATATATATAACTCTATATTTTGGCTACTAAGTAAATCTAGAAAGTGATGTGACTCCTGACATGGTGCTCCAAGATCACTAGTTGTTCAATATGTGTGTGTTGCATGAGTTTTGAACCCTAATTGTTGGGAATAAGTAAAAATACTATCTTTTACCATTACATCACATCACATCTGGAGTCAATAGTAGATCAATGATTTTTTTATATCAAATATTCAAACCTTACCATGGAGCAAAATGTGAAGTCGTCAACTTAGCGACCCCTCTAAGGGGCCCCACACTCTCTAGAAAAGGATAAATTATGAGGGACATTTGCCCTAGCGTATCAATCCTTTGTATGAGGAGGTCGATATCTATCTAGAGATTTTGCTTCAACTTAAAATTGATCCCAAGATTTATTGGAGTAATCATCCTATCCAAACATTACAGTTTGTGGTAAAAGGTGATAACGCTAACCTCAGGCGACCTAGTATCATCAGCCCCTTGAATAGATATAGACGGGTAAATCACGGAGGTTTCGCCTTGGAACATTAGTGCATGAAAGGATGAGGTAATCCGTGGGATTTCCACACATGTTGGAAATTAACCCGGACTTATTTGTGACAACATCACTACACTAACCTAACCGGTTATTCTATCTCGCGGGGGCTATTCAAATCTTACAATTATAACTCACTCTAGTTATCCCTCATCTTTTATTCCCTAGTATGAAAAAGAAATAAATCACCCCATCAGTTTATGACCACCGCAAAATCTCCAAACATATGCCAGTGAAAGTGATGTATAACTACCGTATAAACTCATAAGGGTACATTTATTATCCGAAGCCGTATCCAATAGTTGAAAAAGTGCGTCGAGAATTTAAAAATGGCATGATTCAAATCGTCGTATCATCACCCTACCAGTTCGAACCATTTATTTGCCAACGAGTTAATTAACTAATCAGACCGAATATGAATATGTCGAACTAATTAAATTCCCAAAAAAAAAAAAAACCGACCACATTGTGTTCTTCCCCGGCCCGGCCTAAGAAGGGAAGCTTGATTGTCAGAATTCATCCGTACTTTCTGATTTCTTATGATGGTCGATTGATCATGAATTAATTGGATCAAATATCTAGATTAAAATAATAATAATAAATAAAAGAGAAGCTTGTTTGCTGGCTATATCTGAAACATGGTGCAGAAGTATCTAATTTGGGATGAGGTGTTAAGGTCTGTGCTTCTCATCAATATTATCCTTATCCCAGAGTTTGCTGGTGGTTAAGATGTTTTTTATTGCTTTCAGTAATCTGTAATATGTTGAAATTTTTTTATTGTTCCAAATTCTATTTGGTTTATATTAATTATTTTAATAATCTTTGATCCACATTAAACTGTTAAAATTTTAATTGACAATAGTTAATATTTATCGATCCGAATAAACACTGCAAAAGTTGGTAAGTGTCAATTGTTTAATTATGGAAGGCACATGCACTGTCGGAATAAGATGGGTCTGTGCTATCTAAGCTGCCCCTAAGGGGAGCGCAGATCCTTCTACGATATAAAGAATAGACTGATTTATTTATAAATGAAAATTTTTAAATCCCACCTATTAGATCATTCACATCAATTTTCTTATCCAAAATACATAATTTAAGATAACAAAATTACTTTATTAAATTTGGATATCCACTTTTCAATACATCATATATCAACTTCCCTATTTCTTCTCTCTCCTCTATAATGTTTAGGGAATGGAATCCATTCCCTAAATTTAGAGAAGTAATGTTCATAAATGCATAATTTAAGGAATCGATAAGGTAACTGATGTAAAAATTTTTTAACTACCCTATCCAAAATTTAAAGTAAAATTTTTGAATAGGATATCTGATGTGAATGCTCTTATATGAATATGATGCATTGAATTCCATCTAGGAGCGGCTTTTGATCCAAAAATAAATCCGGGATCGTGATCCAGAAGCTCCGATCTACTTGACGGCACTGCTCTCATCTCATGGAGATGGAGGGGGTCCACCCAAGGGTCGGTGGGGCCCATCCCTCTGTGAGTGGTGAGGATAGTACTCTTAGGATATATTCAATGAGAGATATTTGGAGGAAATATTTCTCTAAATATATTCTCTTTCAAATATCTCCGATGATTTCATTTTATGTGACATGCAAGTGGGTCTTACAAAAGGTAATGATTATTTTATTGAAATTTAGGATATTTGAGGAGTAAGATATTTGATTGATAATGTGGACGTGGGGATCATAATATTTAGAAGAAATATTTAATGTTATTATGAATATTCTTAGAGGCAAGATCGAATTAACCCTAACTAAGCCCCACCCCCCACATTTAACACTATAAATTAAGACCGGAGTTGAGAGGAGGAGCAGCAGCATCTCTATATAAAAGGGCATTGGAAGACGCAGACCTCGGCCTCCTCCTCCTCCTCCTGCTGCTGTCCTCCCCCTCCTTCTTGCTCTTGTGTGCATTAATACTCGTTAATCTCTCGGACGGGACAATCCGTCGGCCAACCAGTGCGCCAGCTACTGCTAGACGCCGATCGAATGCGTGCAATGGGATAGTGGGAGGTGGCCATGCATGCAAGGAAGAAAGTGCTGCCGCTGCCGGTGCAACATTGTTGCCGAGTGAGTAAGAGATCATACAGAGTCTAGTTTGGTCAAAACGAGACTGAGTCCAGACCCTTTGAGTCTCTACAAGAACATTGATATTTAGCGGCGAACTATTTCATCACTAACAAATATTTTTTCGTCACTAACAAATATTTCCGATGAAAATGTATCATCGCTAGTATCGTTGTTATAAGCTTGTCGTAAATACAAATTAGTGATAATTTTTTATATTTTATCACAAATTGTTTGGCGGCGTGAATAATTCGTCTCTAACCCATTATATCCGTTGCTAATTTGTTTGCGATGAATTAAAAAAAAAAACGTCACTAAAAAATTGTTAGTGACGAATTCATATGATTCGTCACTAAACAATTTGCTACGAATTGAACCAACCCTATTTCGTCGCTAACACTGATAATTTCGCCTAACGTTTAAGATGAGGGGTTAGCGACGAATTTAGCATAATTTGTTGCTAACCCCTTGCTTTAAAAAAGTTCCGGCGAAAAAAATTTGTTAGTGACGAATTTGTATTTGTTCGTCGCTAACTATTTTACTACGATTTATCCCTATTTCATCGTAAGACCATAGCAATTTCAATAACTTTGATGGATTAGCGGCGAATTTAGCGTAATTCATCACTAACCCTTAATGTTAGTGGTGAATTCTCATATTTCGTTGCTAACCTCAAGTTTTTTTAAAAAAATATTTTTTTTGTTTTCATAATTCTTATTCTGTAAACACGTTTACAAACTCATACAATCATCCCAACTCTAACAACAATATTCACAACAATCATAACTCTAACAACAAATTCACAAATAAACTCACAAACAACTAATACATCAACATAAATAAGTTCACAACATTCACAATTCTAGCAACATTCACAAACGTACTCAACATCAAAGTCTAATAACAAGTAACATAACATATAAATTACACAAGTAACAATTCAAAACGTCAAGTTCACAAACAAAAATCCACAACATCAAAGTCTACCAAAAATAAACTTTGCAACATCATGTTCATATCCAAAAGTTCACAACATCGAAGTCTAAGATCGAGGAGGAGGTGGAGCTGAAGATGAATCATGGATCAAGGAATCTAATGCTCCAGGTGTTAATCGATACTACAACAAATATGACTTTTCATAGTGCATTATTATCAACTACGCACAGTTAGGATGCGCTGCTAATAATAGTTTTTACAGCGCGACCAATAAAGTACGCGGCGGATAGTATTATATTTGTAATACAAATGATGACGTACAGAAAAAATACACTGTCAATACTTTTTTTATGGCGTGTAGAGTACACTATTAAACTTTAATATTAATAGCTTGCCGAGCGCGTTGTTAATATTATTATACTTATATTATTGACGGCATATAAAAAAAAACATGCTGTCAATGGTTATTATTAAAATATTAACAATGTGTGGTTGCATGCTGATCCCGTCCGGAAGCTGAGTCAGACGGACCGTCGGATGAGGTGGCGAGAATGTTGACTTAGTTGCGACGTCCCGGAGGAGGGTGTGCTAAGATGGCTTCTGTGTTGACCAAGTCTTCAGAAGTCCTCTGGTCAACGCTACCTGCAGCCAGTGACCGGGTTGACCCGGCCCCCGGTACCCCGATGCTCGAGGCAGATCCAACGAATATATGAGTACAAGACTAAGCCATAAAATAATAAAATGCAGAGAGAATATGGACGAAAAACGTACCCTGGCCCAGGGGGCGCCCTCGGATGGGACGCGGCTCGAGTTATCACGGCCCGGAAGAGCAGATGACTCCGATCAGGCTGGAGAGCTGGATCTGACGACGAGGAGCCGAACGCGACACGAGCCCGGAAGACGAGCTGCGGGTCGAGATAAAACACCAGCATGCAGGCCGGGAAGTACTAGCGGCACGTAGACCGAGATATGAGATCAACACATAGACCGGGACACTAGATTGGCACGCAGGTCGAAACACGAGATCAGAACGCAGGTCGGGACACTATATCGGCACACAGGCCGGAACACGAGATCAGCACGCAGGCCGGAACACGAGATCGGCACGTAGGCCGGGACACTAGGTTGACACGCAGGCTGGAACACGAGATTGGTACGTAGGCCGGGACACTAGATCGGCACGCAGGCCAGAACACGAGATCGACACGTAGGCCGGGACACTAGATCGAAACACAGGCCGGGACACTAGATCGGCACGCAGGCCAGGATATAAAGTATCACACAAATCAGGACAAAATATAATGACAACAGGGGCTCGAAGACCCGGTCAACATCGGAATTGTACGACAGGAACAGATCGGATATCATACCGACCCTAGAAGTGTACGATAGGGTGTATCGGATGTTGGACCGATTTTAGATGCGTAAGACACTGCGGATCAAGAGTTGGAGTGCCGGATCACCAACTTTGAGATGCTGGTAGCGGCGCCGACAACAGAGGACTGCTCGCCGTGGATTATCGAGTGCATGACGACGCGGGAAGACGAAGAGATGATCGGCGGAATGTCGGACCGGTGATGATAGTACGGTTGCGGAGAAGAGATGGAGGAGGTGTGCGAAGATGGGGGAAGCGCGGCTATGGCAGCGGACTGGAACGTCGGAACAGGGGCGAAGTTGGCGCATGATGGCTGTCGGCGAAGGGAGGATGAAGAGAGGGCAGCAGGCGGCGGTCGATGTCTTCGTCGGCGAGGACTGTGAGAGGGAGGAGGAAGCGATAGCGGCGGCTGCCCCATCCCCGGACCCCGCAGCCACCTTTGAGCTTGGCGTGGTCTATTCGCGGAAGAAGAAATAGAGAGAGAGGAGAGGAGGCATTGGCCGAAAGAAGAAGAAGAAGAAGAAGAAGACGGCCTGAGGCTGGCGTCGCGCCGGTGAGTAGCGTCAAAGGAAGAAGAAATGCCCTCTCCTCCTTTTTTCTTGGCTGCGAACAGAAAGCACTGAGAAGAGAGGAGGAAGAAATGTGCGGCAGGCGTCGTGAGGCGAGGAGAAGAAGGAGAGGAAGAGAGGTGGCGGCCGGCGGTGGCGCCGGCGAGGAACGTCGCGTGAGGGGGCTGGCGGCGGAGAAGAAAACACGCACAACCCTCCTCCGCTAAAGTGCCCTCCTTTCCTCTCTTAAAGCCCTAACCAACAAAAAGACAAAAATGCCCTCCCTTTCTCCCCTAATTTCTTCTCTGCCCTTCTCCCAATATTCGTATCACAAGCCTCCCCTTCAAGTCTAGTTGAAGGAGGCGCAAGTCCGACTGACTAGACCAAGCCCAAAACAGAACCGCTACTGAACACGGAATCAGATCACTGAACTCGTCTTGTTACATTGAACGAGTAGCTGCGGTGATGCCGAGCAAGTGACTCACTATATTCGAGCAAGCGATGAGAAATCGCGACGGGGCAAATAGAATGAGTGATAAACAAGCCAAGCTGTGAGCGCGACCGAAAAAATACCGACTGGGCGACGATAAATTGCGACCGGGTGATAGAGATAATAATGGACGAGCGAAGCCGTGAGCGCGAACGAGAAAAATACTGATCGATCGTCAATAAATCACGACCGGGCAATGGAGAGAATAATGGACGAGCGAAGCCGTGAGCGCGACCGAGAGAATGCCGACTGAGCGATAATGAATCGCGACCGAGCGATAGAGAGAATAATGGACGAACGAAGCCGTGAGCGTGAACGAGAAAAATACTGACCGATCGTCAATAAATCGTGACCGGGCAATGGAGAGAATGATGGACGAGCAGAGTCGTGATCACGACCGAGAAAAAATACTGACCGAGCGTCCATAAATCGCGACCGGGCGATAGAGAGAATAATGGACAAGAGAAGCCGTGAGCGCGAACGAGAAAAATACTGATCGATCGTCAATAAATCGCGACCGGGCAACGGAGAGAATGATGGGCGAGCAGAGCCGTGATCGCGACCGAGAAAAATACTGATCGAGCATCCATAAATCGAGACCGGGCCATAGAGAGAAGGATGGTCGCACAAAGTCGTGAGCGCGACCGAGCGAGCGCTGACCGAACAACCGTAAATCATGACTGGACAATAAAGAGAATGATGGACGCGCAAAGTCGTGAGCGCGACCGAGCGAGTGGCGACCGAGCGATAGTAAATCGCGCCCTGGCAACAAAACAATAGTGGACGAGCAAAGCCATGATCACGACCGGGCGAGGGTCAACCGAGCGACAGCGGTGAGCGAAACGCGAACGATGAGTGCAGAGCAGAGTGGCGAGTGAAGCGATGAGTGCCGACCGAGCAACAGCGGTGAGCGAAAACGCGAACTGAGAATGTCGGGCCGAGCGGCAAGTGGATCAAGTGTGATGAGTGCCAGGCAGAGCTGTAAGTGAGTGGTGAGTGGCGACCCAGTAACAGCGGTGAGTGAAAACGTGAACTGACAGTGCCGAGCAGAGCGGTCAAGTGAATCAAGCGTAATGAGTGCCGGGCAAAACGGTGAGTGAGGAGTGAGTGCCGATCGAGCAACAACAGTGAGCGAAAACGTGAGCTGAGAGTGTCGGGCAGAGTGGCAAGTGAATCAAGTGTGATGCGTGTCGGGCAGAGCGGCGAGTGAGTCAGTGCCGACCGAGCAACAGCAGTAAGCGAAAACGTGAGCTGAGAGTGTCGGGCAGAGCGGCAAGTGAATCAAGTGTGATGCGTGTCGGGCAGAGCGGCGAGTGAAGCAAGTGTGATGAGTGTCAGGTAGAGCTGTAAGTGAGCGGTGAGCATCGACCGAGAGGTCGTTGGGCGTGAGAGCATGCTCACTTATAACTCGCACTGGGGCGAGAGTCTAGAATCTCGACCGGGAGGTGATCCGAAGGCTTGACTAGTACTTGATCTGGAGACCTGACCAAGAATTGATCTGGATGTCTGACCAGGACTTGATCTAGAGACCTGATCAGGAATTGCTCTGGAAGTCTGATCAGGAATTGATCTAGATACCTGACCAGAAAACAATCTAAAGGCCTGTCAAAGGAGCAATCTGGAAGTCTGACCAGGCATTGAGCTAGAGGTCTGACCAGAAAACAATCTAAAGGCCTGACAAAGAAGCAATCTGGAAGTCTGACCAGGCATTGAGCTGGAGGTCTGACCAGGCATTGATATGGAGGTTTGACCGGGAATTGATCTGGAGGTCTGACCAGGAATTGATCTAGAAGCCCGACCGAGAATTGGTCTAGAAGCCCGACCGAGAATTGGCCTAGAAGTCCGACCAAGAGATCGTTAGTGATACTCTGATTCGAGACCGGTGGTGACCTTCTGGTCCGAGACCAGTGGCGATAGCTCGACCCCGAACGGAGGAGGATAAGCCTTGAAGTCTATAAAAGCGGAGCTCGTAGCAATATGAGGGAATAAAGTCTTTATCATACCTGATCGCAAAGTGGTGTCAACTGACTGAGGATCTGTCTCGGTCCCTCAACTCCCAAATACCCATGGAGCGAGGGGAGAAGATAAAGAGCGTGAAGCTGATATAAGGGAGCAGAGCCCATAGCCATAGAAGGAAGCAGAGCACCATGGGTGAAGGGAGCAACACCTGTAGATGTAAGAGGTTGCACAACAAGTGAAGGATGCAAAGCATATAATAATAATAGAGTGAAGCGCCTATAGCAGCAAGAGAATGCTGAGCCCCATGGTGAAGGGTACAAAGTCTGTAGCAATAAGAGGATGCAGAGCCTCATAGTGAAGGGTGCAGAGTCTGTAGCAGTAAGAGGATGCAAAGCCTCATGGTGAAGGGTGCAGAGCCTATAACACACCTGATCGGGGAGCTGGAACTCTGGTCCCTGATCGGAGAGTAAGGTCCCTAGCCAGTAATCAAAGAGCGAGGCCCCTAGATCCTGATCGGGAAGTGGTACTGCGAGTCAATGATCGGGAAGCTGTGTCCCTAGTATATGAGCGGGGAGCTGTATCCCAAGTGTATGTACGGGGGAGCTGGCCCCTAGTGTCCGATCAAAAATCGAAGGCCCTAGTCTTTGATCAAGGAACTAGGATTTTACTCTCTTATCAGGGAGTTATATCAGTTTCTATAATCGTAAAAAGGGAGCAGAGCTTGTAGCGTACCTGATCGGGAAGCTGTGTCAACCGGCTAAGGGTTTGTCTCGGTCCCTTAACTCCCGAATACCCGTGGAGTCAGGAAAAAAACATAATGGAAAAACTAACCTGTCAGCCAGCTGAAGCTCCACTCGATCCCTCGACTCCGGAATACCGGTAGAGTGAGGATAGAAGATAATATGTGCGTCGAGATCCTCCGGGATTATGATAATAGCATAGAACCTCCCGACGTCGTCCATCTTCACGTTCCAGAACAGGTGGTTGTGTTCCCACAGACGGCGCCAAATTGATCCCTTCCGGAAGCTGAGTCAGACGGACCGTCGGGTGAGGTGGCGAGAATGTTGACTGAGTTGCGGCATCCCGGAGGAGGGTGTGCTGAGATGGCTTCTGTGTTGACCAAGTCTTCATAAGTCATCTGGTCAACGCTACCTGCAGTCAGTGACCGGGTTGACCCAGCCCCCGGTACCCCGATGCTCGAGGCAGATCTAACGAATATATGAGTACAAGACTAAGCCATAAAATAATAAAATGCAGAGAGAATATGGACGGGAAACGTACCCTGGCCCAAGGGCGCCCTCGGATGGGACGCGGCTCGAGTTATCATGGCCCGGAAGAGCAGATGACTCTGATCAGGCTGGAGAGCTGGATCTGACAACGAGGAGCCGAATGCGACACGAGCCCGGAAGACGAGCTGCGGGTCGAGATAAAACACCGGCATGCAGGTCGGGAAGTACTAGCGGCACGTAGGCCGAGACATGAGATCAGCACAGAGACCGGGACACTAGATCGGCACACAGGCCGAAACATGAGATCAGAACGCAGGCCAGGACACTATATCGGCACGCAGGGCGAAACACGAGATCGGCACGCAGGCCGAAACACAGATTGGCACGCAGGCCGGGACACTAGGTTGGCACGCGGGCCGGAACACGAGATCGGCACGCGGGCCGGGACACTAGATCGGCACGCAAGCCAGAAGACGAGATCGACACGCAGGCCGGGACACTAGATCGGCACGCAAGCCAGGATATAAAGCATCACACAAATTAGGACAAAATATAATGACAACGGGAGCTCGAAGGCCCGGTCAACATCGGAATCGTACGACAGGAGCAGATCGTATATCAGACCGACCCTGGAAGTGTACGATAGGGTGTATCGGATGTTGGACCGATTTTAGATGCGTAAGATGTTGCGGATCGAGAGTCGGAGTGCCGGATCACCGGCTTTGAGATGCTGGCAGCGGCGCCGACAACAAGGGACTGCTCGCCGTGGATTATCGAGTGCATGACGACACGGGAAGACGAAGAGATGATCGGCGGAATGTCGGACCGGTGATGATAGTATGGCTGCGGAGAAGAGATGGAGGAGGCATGCGAACATGGGGGAAGCACGACTATGGCAGCGGACTGGAATGCCAGAACAGGGGCGAAGTCGGCGCATGATGGCTATCGACGAAGGGAGGAGGAAGAGAGGGCAGCAGGCGGCGGTCGATGTCTTCGTCGGCGAGGACTGTGAGAGGGAGGAGGAAGCGATAGCGACGGCCGACCCCATCCCCGGACCCCACAGCCCCCTTTGAGCTTGGCGCGGTCTGTTCGCGGAAGAATAAATAGAGAGATTGGAGAGGAGGCATTGGCCGAAAGAAGAAGAAGAAGAGGACGGCCTGAGGCTGGCGTCGCACCGGCGAGTAGCGTCAAAGGAAGAAGAAATGCCCTCTCCTCCTTTTTTTCTTGGCGGTGAACAAAAAGCACCGAGAAAAGAGGAGGAAGAAAGCTGCGACAGGCGTCGCGAGGCGAGGAGAAGAGGGAGAGGAAGAAAGGTGGCGGCCGGCACCGGCGAGGAACATCGCGTGAGGGGGCTGGCGGCGGAGAAGAAAACACGCACAACCCTCCTCCGCTACAGTGCCCTCCTTTCATCTCTTAAAGCCCTAACCAACAAAAAGACCAAAATATCCTCCCTTTCTCCCCTAATTTCTTCTCTGCCCTTCTCCCAATATCTGTATCACATGCGATTAATAAACTTTAAAAATTTATAATCCCCTAGATCGTTCCCAAACCCTCCCCCCCTTCCCAACCAAAAACTTCGATCCCTCCGACCCTCATGATCAAAACCATCTTCTGTCAAAAAGGCTCACCGCGGAAACGCGAAAACCATCTTCTCCATGAAAACCCTCCTCGCCCTCTTTTGTGAAACCCTCGTCAGCCCTTCTTCGGCCTCCTCCAAAATCTTTATATAGCAGAATCCTAAACTTCCTCTTCGCCGTTGTCATTCTAATATGCCCACTGGCAGTCACTCCATTGACAATCACACCAATACGTCCACTGGCAGCAACCCAAGCCCTCTTCGGCCAACCCGTCTCCTCTCCATAGAAATGAAAATATAGAACTAACAATTAGAAGACTCTTGAGGGTCTAAACCTACTATGCCTAATAACCCTATTGAATTAAAATATGAGATGGGAAACATGTGTACTAGGAAAAATTTATTCTCCAGTTTCTGAGAATTTTTTATATATTGAATTTGTTAAGGTTTGGACTCCTGTTTAATAATCTTAAGTGATATGTATGATTTTACATAACTTTATCCAACCATTTGGTTTTACAAGTCAATCTCGGTGCCTATAATGAAATGCATTGCACCTTGTTAACACCTTGCTAACCCATTAGAGTTTAAGCCAAGAGAAGACCTTTTTATAAATAGGAAAAAAGTTCTTTTTTGTAATATATTGATTTTTTTCAATAAACGATTATAAACTTTGATCCGGTATGAAAACTATAGAGATGATGCGCTAGGTATAGTGGATTAGTGGTTGACTAGTAAAAGACCTTTTGCTTCACGGAAAAGTTGCCTTGTGCTCCTGCACACACGAGGACGAGCCAACAAAATATCAGCGCCCAAAAACCAATGGAGGGAGTCCCTGGCGAAAATCCTCCGACACTCAAGTAAGTACAAGTCCGGAAAAGTGGATGAAGAACAATATGCAACATGCGTGTGAGAGTAAGTTGACGATGTTCAGAGAATGTACCTTCACCAAGGACTCCCCCTTTATATACCACCTCTTAGAATTTCTGCAATCATGAGGTGGCAAAATATGTTAGAGTTTGTTAGGCAATGCACAATAATTATTTGAGTAATCTTCCTTTTACCCATATGTATATCTCTTTTGTCATTTATAATTTTTGTTATTACTAAGGTTGATGAAAGAATATGTTGTTATAAATGGTTGGCTGACGGGAGACAAGATGGTCCCTGAAGAAGGTTTTAGAAAAATATTCTCTGACATATAGTTCATCATTTTGAAAGGATGTTAGGATATTGCCTGCTAAGTATATCTCGACCGATCTTTAAGATGGCCACCTTGTTAGGATGTTGTCTGCTGAGTATATTTCAGCCAATCTTTAAGCTGATCGCTCTGTTGGGATGTTGTCTGATAAGTATATCTCAGCCAGTCTTTAAGCCAACCACCTCTATTGGGATGCTTGGTTATATTTTGTACAATCTACTATGTTGTATATTGTACTGCATGTATTTTGGCCAGCCACTAAGGCAACCATGGTTTTTCGACTCAAGAGGCCCAGGGCGAAAAAATAAAATGAGGTTCAAAATAAATTTTTAATAATATACAATTTATCTATAACTTTTTCTAGTATTTCTATTTGCAAAATCGTCTATAATATTATCAGTTCAAGATTTTTCAAAATATTTTTCTCAATACATAAAATTGTCAATTCATTTAATTTTTCTTGCAACATTGACGATCTCATATATGTTTTCAATAATTTTAATTTTAAAAAACTCCTTTCAACCGATGCTACCGTAATAGGCATAGTTAATAAGATTCTATAAGTAATTGCAACATTTGGATAACAATTTATACTTTGAACAAATTCAAGAATATCAATTGTAGACATTATTACATTTGGTAAAGTCATTTGTAATATTTTTTAATTCGGTAAATAAATCATCTAACTTAACATCTGATGAGTTGTTATGAGTTAGAGTAGATTTTAGATTGACACAATATTTTCGCAATTCATCATCGTATAAAGTTCTTAACATTTTTTAATCAAATAAAAAATCAAATATATTTTCAAAAGTTTTCATTTGCTCAAATCTACATTTTAAAGAAGCAATTGTCATGTCCACGACAACAATAAAATAATCAATTCTAAAGAACTCTAATAGTGAAACTTCATTGTCCTCTCTTTTATTAAATAATTTTTTCTTAAAAATATGACACTTTGTTGTAAATATTGGCTCTATGTTCATATATGATGCAAGACTTTTAGTGATAGTCAAACTTGTAACAAAACCATCATGCCTATACTTTTCAAAAAAATAAGATTATACCTTCCAATTGTTTCTTGGCAGCCCCAAATCTCTAATTTTTCATTTGTTTACCACTTTGCAAATTGCAATCTAAAATGATAAAAGGGAAAGACAATATCAAAAGGTTCTGAAATATGAATTTGAGCTCAACTACCCAAGGCCCCAACTACATGCCTATAATACATAATAGTAAAAAAAAAAAAATTAGGCCCTCCCAAATTCTGGGCCCAGGCCATCGCCCAGTGTGGCCCTCCTCCAGGGCCGACCCTGCACTAAGGTCGACCGCCTTTATATCTGTCTCGGCATTAAACCACTTGGTTATATTTTGTGTCGTATTTAGATATTCGTTCAAAAAATAATATAATGCCTTGGTCATATTGGAAATCCACTCAAGAAATAATACAACACTAAGTGTTATAGGCCTGTCGTTCTTTTATCCGACCGGGCCTATGATGGGCTTGTTAGAGTGTATACTAAAAGCCTAGCTTTTGGTATAAACATTAATCTAGAAATAAGAATCGCATTGGTCAAATGTCTACATTTATGATAAATGTAGTTGCTCAATTAATTTATATTGTAGATAACATGGTGTGTGGTGTCACATACAGAAGATCATGTTATCGATTCCTTATAAATTATAAACAGTAGCTCACGACCAAGATGGAAAGGAACAAACCATTGGAAGGTCGTAGTGTAATTAGGTATTAGTTTATCTTAACTATATGATTACACTAGTACACTTAGAGTGTATTGAGTAGGACCATTTGAGGTCGTTCCTTTTATACTGACTTTATAAAAGAATAAAGACCTCAGTTATTATGGAAGTGTGTGCTCTTAATCCTAATATAATAACAAGCACATATATTTGATATTTATTTCTTTAATTTATCAATGGGTGAGATTTAGTTCGATAAATCAATAAACCCGATAAGTTGGGAAATGGTATCACTTATAGTGTGTGTTGTTGATTATAGAAGGAAACTGTGTCCTAGAGATACTAGGTTGAGAATGTCCCCAAGAGGAGCTCATAAGGATTGTCATGTTAAACCCTGTAGGTGGACATAGTCCGACATGACGATGAAGTTGAGTGGTACTACTCTTGGAGCTAGATATTAATTAAGTGAGTTGTCAGTAACTTACTTAATTAGTGGACATTTGTTATCTTAAACACAGGGAGACTAACACACTCATAATAAGAAGGAGCCCAAAATGTAATTTGGGATTGGTGCGGTAGTTCAATAATAGTTCTTTAGTGGAATGAATTATTATTGATGAAATTAAGTTGTGTGTTCAGGGCGAACACGGGATGCTTAATTTCATCGGGAGACCAAAACCAATTCCTCCTCTCGGTCCCTATCGTAGCCTCTAGTATATAGAGATTTATACCCACCGCATACCCACCTTCTTACCCATCCAATGGGGCCGACCAAGCTAGCTTGGAACCCAAGCTAGGGCCGGCCAAGATCAAGTGGATGAGTCATGTAGGTGGCCGGCCAAAGCTTGGGTCCCAAGCTTAGGTGGCCGGCCACTAGAATATTAAAAAGGATTTTTATTAAAATTATTTCTTATGTGGATATCATGATTTTAAAAGAGAGTTTAAAAATTAAAAATTTCCTTTTATAGTTTTCTACAAAAGATTAAGAGAAGAGATTAATCTCTTTCCTTATTTGTAGTTTAAAAGGATGGTTTTAATTTTTGGTAAAAACTTTCCTTATTTGTAAATCATCTACATGTTTAAAAGAGAGTTTAAAATTTGAAATCTTTCCTTATTTGTTGATTAAAGGAGAATTTTAAATTTTAAGAAAACTTTCCTTTTTAAACCATGTTCATGATTTAAAAGAAAAGTTTAAAAATTAATAATTCTCTTTTATTAGTTTCTACAAAAGATTGAGAAAAGATTTGATATCTTTCCTTATTTGTAGATTAAAAGAGATTTTAATTTTTAGAGATAACTTTCTTTTTATCCACATGTTTAAAAGAAAGATTTTAATTTATTAAATTTCCTTTTTATAAACCAATCATGAAGGGATTAAATTATTGGAGAAATTTTATAAATTTCTGGAGACAAATTATGAAGTTTTAATTAATTAAAACTCTCCTTGTTTGTAGCTTTGGTGTGGCCGGCCATGTAAATTAAGAAAAGGAAAATTGTTTTTAATTAAATAAAATTTTTCTTTTCATGGCAAAAGAATTAAGGAAGTTTTTAATTAAATTTCCTTATTTGCCAAGACCAAGGATTATAAAAAAGGGGGTAGAGAAGGCTTCATTGAGAACAACCTCTATTATTTCTCTCCCTCTTTTCCTTGGTGTTGTGGCCGGCCAACCTCTCTTCCTTTCTTCCTCTTGGTGGTGGCCGAACCTTCTCTATTGGCTTGGAGCTCTTGTGGTGGCCGGATACTACTTGGAGAAGAAGAAGAAGAAGGAGAGAAAGCTTGTATCCCTTGGAGCTTGGTTGGTGGAAAAAGATCTTCATCTTTTGGAAGCTTTGTGCTTGGCCGAAACTTGAAGAAAGGAGAAGAAGGTGCTTTGGTGGATTCTCATCTCGGAAGATCGTTGCCCACACAACGTCCGAGGTTAGAAGAGGAATACGGTAGAAGATCAAGAGGTCTTTCTAAAAGGTATAACTAGTAATTTTTCTTTCCGCATCATGCTAGTTATTTATGGAAATAATACCAAATACAAGAGGCTTACGATTCTAGTATTTGGAATATGTTTTTCGAAGTTGTGTTCTTTTGTTTTATTTTTCCTTGTGATTTGATTGTTCTTTTCGGTTAACCTAAAGTTATTTTAGGAAATTAAATATTAGATTTCTATAAAAGGTTTTGTCTAGTCGGTGGTGGTTGCTCCCATATCCAAGAAGGCCATGTGCCTCGCCACGTCAGTACTGGGAACCAATTATGGAAATTAATATTTAATGGAATTAATAACTTAAGGTGATTTGGGTCGAACGTGTTAAGTTCCGCAGGAGATCCAAGTCAAAACCTAAAAGAACAAATAGATTAAGTTTTGGATCAAACGTGTTAAGTTCCGCAGGCGATCCAAAATTTAATTTAAAAGAACACATGGTAGCTAGGAAAAGGTCCAGACCTTTGTACAAAATTTTTGTACAGTGGAACCTCTAGGCTTTCCGAGTAGCAGGGCTGCCCAGGGAATGAAATTATTTTCTGAGCGGCTCGGTCAATATGTTAAATTAGGCCGCGTTATGCCCGCCCGACTCTCTATACGACTAGAGCGTATGAACTTGTCCGACTTTATAACCGGACGGATACACAAACATACCGCCACATGGAAATTCATTAGGGAGGCCGACAATCAGGGTCGCCCGGGTATGTACAGAGAGACCTGTACAAAGTAAGGAAATGAGTCGGTCACTCTAGCCGGTATGTAAGGCCGACCATCCTTTATCTAGGTTCGATCGATTCAAAGGTTAGCCACCTCTTCCCCGACCAACTTATAACTTGGGCGAGTTGAATCTAAAAAACCTTAACGTTGGGTGACTAATCAAAGTCAAGTAAGAGGTGTTATCCTTTATCAATTTGATTGTCATGTCATCTTGACTTTGACCATCCCGTCAACTTGACTTTAATTGCCATGTCACCCTTGGGTCCGCTCGTCATAACCTATATCACTAGCCTCCCTTTCAAGTTTAGTCGAAAGAGGTGTAGTTGACTGACTTGACCCAAGTCTCACTTTCACCCGTTCACTCCATTTTACTTGGTTACAACCGGGGAGGTTGTTAATCCAAGGAAATGAATCGCACTAAGTATCTCCTTCAGGCAGAGAAGCCTCTTACAGCAGTGAAAGTACAAAAAGATGAAACTAAACTAACAAAGTGAAGCACACAAGTGTTGGAACTCAAATTGTTTGTTGTTTTTCAGCTTCTGGACCAAGGCTGTATTTATAGCCTTGGTCGGGGCGTCTGGAAAGGTTCCAGGCGCTTAGAGTGGGATAAAATTCTATCCCCTATGCAACGATCAATATCCACATCGAATGTGGATAAAAAGAGGTTCCGGACACCCGGACTTCGAGCACCCGGAATGGGTCTGGGCCCTCTGCTCTAGTGTTGCTCGCTTCGGTCCGGGTCTTCCGCTCCGGCTCCGTTCGCTTGGGTGATTTCGGTCATTCGGAATAGGCTCACCCGAACCCAACTTCCAGCCTTCTCGAGCAACCTTCCCCTCTGCTTCTCATCCCTCGGAAACATCGTGCACTTCCTTCTCGTTCGCCCGCGTACTCTTCCGCAGCATCTCGTCCCCAGACACACCGAGCTCATTGGCTCTCTCCCGTGCCGTCCTTCTCGCTAGCTGCTCTTTTTACTCGACTTCCTGTGCTCCTAAGCTCTTGCACACTTAGACACAGGGTTAAACGTAACAAAACGTAACTTAACTTGTTTGATCACATCAAAATAACCTTGGGGTTACAACAATAAAAACTCTAAATAGTCCATACTCTTAACACTTTGCCTTTCGTTTTCTCCATCTTCTCTGACGACCTTTCACTTAAGTGTTCTCCTCTCCTTCCCCTTAAGCAACCAGTAAGTCTTTCGTTCTTTCCTCAATTCATGTTCTCTCATAGTTGAAGAATCCTTTTTCCCCTGGTACACCTTGACCTTTTCGGATTTTGATGTCGTTAATAAAACTTACATTCACTCTTGGTACGAAATCCCCGAGAGCTATTGAATCATCATCATTTCTTTCGACATCTATCCTCATCATCTTCCTGCTAATCATATCACCTTTTTTATGGACCAGCTAGCGATTGGTCTTCGTTTCCTTATTCCCCTGTTCCTATCAGCGATAAGCCAGTATTTTAGTATCCCTCTACAATAGTTTGCCCTAAACACTATTTGTGTTGTATGTGGCACATTCATGTTATTCCGTCAGTTTAGCATTCCTCCTACACCCTAAAATTTCTTTTTGATTTCCTATCCCAAGAAATCGGAACCGAGAGTTTTCATTTTTCAATCTCGCCCAAAATCTATTTTCTTCAAAGACATGCCCTCTTCCAACAAGGGTTGGAAGTCATGATTCTTTTTCCTTGAAATGCCTAAGCCTGCCTCTTGGTCAACTGTCTGACAATCTTCCCTTCCTCCCTTTCCTGACATAGGGAATTACAAATAGGACGCTACTTTCTTCACATACTTTTCCAAGTTGAGTAGCCAACAATTTAGAATTCATCGGTGGCTACGGGAAGACCTCCTACACTTGTTAGGCTTGAGTCTCATACAAAAGAAGATTCCTAGCTTTCCTCGTTAAGCTTCGATAACTTGGTCACTATATTATCACTAGCTAAAGTATTCTTTACTTTACGCAATGAACGCCTTTTCTCTGCTTTGGTTGATGACTTGATCGACATGGAAGAAGAAGAGATCCACGCTAAGGAACGAGAGTTCCAGGCCGAGAGAGACTTGCAACCAGGTTCTCCTACCGATGGGGCGTCTAATAGCCTAGCGGCTTGGTCGAGCACAGCTGCTGCTCGGAAGAATTACCTTCGCTTCCGCCTTCGACATCTGAAGGCTCTCCCCTGAGAAGAGAGGATGCTCCTTTAAAAAGGTGCAAAAGGCGCAAACTTGTTCACGCCGAAATCCCTATAGAACTAGTGACATCAACCAAAGCACCCACAAGCGAGGTGTCTTCCGCTCACCTATCTCTGGCCCAAGCAGAGCCTATCCGGGAGGAAGCACAAGAACAATTGTCCTAGCGGATCTTGTCTGCTCTTTTGCTAGCCCAACGTCCGAGCCTGCCCGGATTCAGTAGGTGATCTCCTTGCTGGACGAGGCGATAGATCCCGCCTTCATTATATCTCCTCGTGCAAAGACTCCTTCGGGCTTTACCAGGCCAAGATGGCCTCATCAATTTTCTACCACTTTCAATGTGCCATCTGCCCAGACCACTAATTCTCCTTCAACTGCCCCGACAAGCCAGATACTTCTAAGGGGTCGCTTTACAGAGGTCTGGGAAAACACTGGAAACCAGCTCAGCGAGCTAACTCCTAAGGAGTTAGTCGATGAATATTCTTTCATACGAACCAAGGTGAAATATTTTAAACTACCACTCCCCACTTTGGATGTTTCTAATGCTATCTGTCCCTTTCTTTAGAGCTAGGCGATCGAAATGAGTGATACTTAATAATTGCACTCCCTAGTACAAGAAAAGAAGAATTGAAATAGAAAATTCTGTGGTTGCTCCTGTACCTTCCTCGGAGTGGTTGGTCAGACTAGAAACTCAACTCCAAAAGGTACAACAATTATCACAAGCAGAACTTGAAAGAACGACCAGCTTAAAGACTGTCCTGGAGACTTCTGAAGCTAAACTCCATTTAGAGGTAGCCCTTCGAGCAAACCTGAAGGTGGAGTTGAGTGAAAAAATTGTCGAAATCGATCACCTCTCTTGGCAGCTGAAGGCTGAAACAGGTCGCTTCTCTTCACAACTGAAGGAGCAAAAGGCTGCACATGAAGCTGAACTTGGTGCCCAAGTTTCTGAGGTGTCTACTCGAGATGTTGAACGAGACACTCTCCGCTCAGATTTGGCGACCACACAATATTCTCTATCTTCTAAAGAATCTGAACTGGTATGTATCTCGACCGAGCTAACAGTTATCCAGGCGGAGTTGGAAGCATACCGAGCAGGAGAGGATGATCGCTTCGAGACAAGGAAGAAAGCTCTACTCCAAACACTTACCTTCAATGTACTCATCACTTGCTCTATCAGCAAAGCACTCCTTCTCGGAGCAGAGGGCGCGGTGGAGCAACTAAAGGAAGGTGGTTACTTAGCTTCCGATCTTCCTGCCCACTTCCTTGACTGTAAGAGGATAAATCATAAAGCTCTGCTTGACCTGTTTCTCCAACTATTCTTATTTATTATGATTTACTCTGTAATCACCTTCTTTTTTGTTTAATACACTAGAATTCTATGTTTATGTCTGCAATCCCTGCAATTAAGCTTTTGGCAAATCCGCTACTTGAATTTACCTTAATATTTGCCTGTCGAACAATTTATATTTTCTGTCTTTCTCAAATATGTGACATATGTGCTAAGGACATCTTAAATCTGCCTGAACTAAGTTCAGCTGGGTCATACTGAGGCACAACTAACTTAGGTAGATACAACAACTTTTAGAAATCACTTTGCCTACCAATCGTTGGGATCTAGGACCAAGCCATCCCTAGAAATATTTAGAAACAGTTGATCTTAACTTCGTTCGACCTCAAATCCGCTTAGAGTTATGTTATTTAGGCATGAATCCTGTCGGGTTTCTTGTCATTACCCCTTCCATTGCCTCAACATCCTGCTCAAGTTTAGGACGAGTCGAGCCTCACTTTTAAAAAAGAGGGGCACAAAAAATAAGGCTTACTTTGGTAAACGCACTGATGCCTCGAGATGATTACCTATCGAATCAATTATTGATGCAAGCTTTCAGTTAGTAACACGTGTGTGCATATTATTAAGGGTATACTCCTTGTCTTATACCCATCGCTTCATCTTATCATCTGATGACCCATAATTTAGCCCGTCTATTGGATGTTATAATCCGACAGTTGTGCTAAAAAAGGAGCCCAAAAGGCAACCTTTAAAGGGTTTTCATAAGAAATCCTTATGAACCCTAGCATCCTTAGCCCTTCTTTTTCTTCTTCGCTTCTTCTTCATTATTCCCACCTATTACTTCTTCTCCCTTACTTCCACACCTTCTGTTTCCCTCATTTTCCTTTTTTTCATTTTAAAATGGCAGAGAATAACGAGTGGTATATGCAATGCTCCTCTGACTTCACCATCATGGATGCCTATGACCTCAGCATCAATATAGACTTCCCTCTTACATAGTCAAACCAACCAGTGAATATCGCCCTCATCTTCCCCTAGCAGAAAATATTGCTATCTTCAAAGAGCAGGTCGTAACAGGGCTCTGCTTCCCCTTCACCCTTTCTTTGTCACTGTCAGCCATTATTTTCATCTATCAATCCATCAATTGCTCCCTAATTATCGTCTATTTCACCATTATTTTTATTCTCAACAAGTGATGGATGACCTATTCCGTTTTCGCGCCTTTGTTTGATAGGATTCTAACCCAGGACGAATGGAGAGATAAATATTTCTTCATCCAACTCTAGGCCTCTTTACCTTGCCCTATAACCTGGCAGCAATATCTTCCTCCCATCCCAGACTTGGGCAATATCCGCGTCAATCCATCCTTGCGCTGGGCTTTGGAGAGACTGAGAGGTCTAACATTTAGCCTACCCGAGCTAACTATAGAAGGCTTGTTATACATCTTCGAGGTCACTCGGGTTAACCTTGGGTTAAGCGCCACTTTTGGTAAGAGCTTTTTATCTCTTCATTGATTATTTGTAAAGGTGTTTCTCATCATATCACTCCAACTTTTCTTTTCCAAAGCACTCAGCTGAAGGGAGATGTTTTGAACCAACGGGGGGAAGCCCTGCTAAAGGACCGCGAAGCCAAGCAAGTGTCATCCTCCATGGGCTATTTACCCCCCCCCCCCCCCCCCCCCTAACCGACAAAAGAAGCCTCCTCTTCTAGCTCTTCAGACTCAAACACTCCCCTCACATTCAAGGGCAAAAGGCCCTGATCGGAGGCTTTGGGTCCGAATCTATCTAAGCAACGTATCACCGAGCGGACTTTCCTTGATATAACCAAGGTTTCTTTCGCTCGAGGTAAAGAGCTTGGATCTCAAAAATATAGTCGATCTCATTTTAGAATTGTTATAATGAGGTCTTATATCTGCATCTCGTGCGACTACCCCAGCTATCTGACCAATTGAGACAATACCAGACCTATTAGGGCATGAGTCAATGTCGAATTTGGTGGAAAATTTATATTGGGCAACCTCAGTCTGCAGTATTCACATGTGAGAAAACATACTAGGAGTTTGCTTTTGCAAGCAAAGTACTTAGATGACCTTACAAGGATGATGAAGATTGCAAAGATTAACTACCGACATATTACTGAGTGTTTTTGGATGAATATGATGGGCAAACTAAAGGGAGGGTTGCCCACCTTTAGAATTAGTTACGCGAAGCTTGAGATTATAAAAAAATCAAAAGTAGATTGATTTTTTAATAAAATTTTCATTTCAGTTTATCCTCTTTGTAGAAAAATGATCTTACAAATTTAAACTTACTAAAATAACCCTCCTAAATTCAAAACTCTTCTATTTTTTCCAACTTACACTAATTAATTTTAGAATGACCGATTCAGCCCTATAAAATTTTTTCACTTCACACGGGATGATCCATCAATAGGGATGGTAATTTTCTCTGAATCTAATGGAAGATCCAATATTCAATCTAAATAGAGTAGGTGTTGTGCCCAAAAGATGTTCATATATCTCTATAATAATATAATATTATACACTTTGGGCCTAAGCTCTCATGACTTTACTATTGGACTCTACCCAAAAGGTCTCATGCAATGGAGATATCTTATATCCTTTTAAACATATGATCTTTCCCAAATCTTTTCAACGTTAGACTTTGATTGAATCCCAACAATATGGTATCAAAGCCATGGTTCAGACCATATGTCATATGGGGTGGCCTTGAACGAATTTGAGGTAGGCCCAGAGCAGGTCAAATTGACCAGATGTTTGTGGGGAGGCCTAGAGCAGGTCAGGGTGATCGAAAACTCATGGGGAGACCCGGAGCAAGTCAAGGTGACTGATGCTCGCGGGGAAGGCTCGGAATAGGTCAGGATGATCAGATACTTGTAGGGAGACCCGGAACAGGTCAGGGATGACTGGATGCTCACGGGGAGACCTAGAGCAATTCAGGATGACTGTATGCTCGCGAGAAAGGTCTGGAGCAAGTTAAGATGACCGAATGCTAACGGAGAAGGCCCGAAGCATGTCAAAATGATTGGATACTTACGGGGAGGCCAGGAATAGGTCAGGGTGATCGGATGCTCGCGGGGATGTTCAGAGCAAGTTAGGGTGACAGGATGTTGGCGGGGAGGCCCGGGGCAAATTCGGGTGATCGAATGTCCACGAGGAGGCCTGGAACAGGTCGAGAATGATCAGATGCTCACGGGGAGCCCTAGACCATAAGAATAATGATTGTCCTTCGTTTAAGGGGAGGATTGTTAGGATTCAATTAAAGTCTCATATTGAAAAGATTTGGAAAAGATCATAAGTTTAAATTTAAAGAATGTAAGATATCTGCATTGACATGAGACCTTTTGAGTAGAGTCAAAGGGCAAAGTCATGAGGGCTTAAGTCTAAAGTGGATAATATCATACCATTGTGAAAATATATGAACATCTTTCAGGCACAACAACAAAGTATGGAGGGACTACATCCATACCCGAATATCCGATTAAATAATTTATATATATATATATATAGCAAGGTATAGAGGGACTACATCCATACCCAGGGGTGGATCCAGCAGGGGGCGACATCAGCGATCGATATCCGATCATTTAATAAGTATAAGGATGAATATATGATCCCCAATGGGTATGAAGATGGAGAATATGAAATCTAACTCATTACTATCCCTATTTATCAACCCAACGTTCTTAAGTTAACCATTCATTAAAAAAAATTATTCGTTAATTTATCGAAATTAGAACTTAATTCTTTTTTTTTTTTAAATAATCTAGGTATCTAACTGTAGAAATCGATTAATCTTGAAGATGACTCATCCGTATTAAAAAAAATTTCACTCATCATTAGAGTAAATTAGAAATCGCTTACATAGGCCTATCTACTTCATTGTTAAATGTAGGTACTGTATTTCCCAGCTGCCAAAACTCTTGTACGTTTATACCTTAATTACGTTATTGATATACACATATGGCATCATTAGAAGAATTATTAGAGCAATAGTAAAATTTTAGCATTTAATTTTTAAGAAAGAGACATATATAAAAAGGAAAAAACAAAAAAATTTAGCATGTTTGTTTAATATTTTTAACTATAAATTAAAATCAATGAAAAAATAAATACAATAAATGTTCGTGTTATTTATTACCATGAGATTTAATTTCTATGGCTCTTAAAATTCTAGAATTTATACTTTATAATTCTCAACTCAAGGCTTAGCCAGTTTTATATGTTCTTACTATTAAAAAATTTACCTATACTTTCCCATCATAATTTCAATTTTACATTAACTCCTTGTATTTTAAAATTCTATTTCCATTTTCTAACCAAATATAATGAACATTAATTTACCTAATTATTCTTATATTTTTTAGGTAAAAAAAATTAAAAATGAGTATACTTCATCTTACATTCACCGCATTAAAATAAAATCTAATATATTTTATATCTCATTAAATTATGTTCAATTGGATGAAAAATATATTAAATTTTCTTGTACTGAATTTAGGATGAATTATATTAGGTGGCAAAAAATCATACTCAATTTGATAAAAAATATACTTAATTCTAGTTTAAAGTGCTGAATTTAACAATAATTATACTCATTTTTAGACTTTTATATCTAAAAAATATGAGGGGTAATTTTAATAGACAATATACTCAATTCTAATTTAAAGTGCTGAATTTAACAAAAATTATACTTATTTTTAGATTTTTATATTTAAAAAATATAAGAGATAATTTGGATAGAAAGTATATTTAATTCTAATTTAAAATGTTGAATTTAAGAGGAATTTTATTTATATTAGACTTTTTGTATTATTTTTTACTTTTATACTTAAAAAATATAAAGGATAATTTAATAACAATGTTTACGAGAGAGTAAACTTTATAGGTAAGAATGAAAATAAAATTTTTTAAATATGAAAATTACATGTAAAATTAAAATTATGGTTGAAAATTTTTCTCTAATTAACCGTCAGTCAATATACTCACTCACATGAAAATGTGAAATTTAAAATACAATATATAACAAATGAGTGTAGAGTGTTTACATGGCGATTTTAAAGTTCGTCACTTTGAAAGCTTTTTATTAATCTTAACAAAGAAGAAAAATTAAAATTTAACAAAAAAATAATGAAAACTTGAATTACAATTAAATAATTTCTTGATTCCAGGAAACAACTGATTTTGGATATATCATGGGTCGGGTCGTGTAGCCTGAACCTCCCCTAATTTGAAATTGGGCCAATCCGAACCCTTTAGCCGGTCTAATCAGATCGAACAAGCGCCACTTCGCATCGATTAACACCCGTCTCGTTGTGGCTCAAGTCTGTCCACCACTCCTTTTGCACCTCCTCGCTGCCATGGCCAAGGGACGAAGCGGCGGCTCTGCACGACGCGGAGGAAGCGGCGACGCCGACGAGGACGACGCCGTTGTGGGTTTCGCAAAGCTCCAGGGCGAGGACTTTGAGTACTACATGCAGACCTACTCGATCTTGTTGGGCCGCAGCAGTAAGACGTCGGAGGTGGATGTCGACCTCGCCTCCATGGGCAGCGGCTTGAGCATTTCCCGTTGCCATGCCCGCATTTTCTATGACTTCCCTCGACGCTGCTTCTCCCTAGAGGTCCTGGGGAGGAACGGCTGCATCGTCGAGGGCGTACACCATCAGCCTGGGTCGCCGCCTATCAAGCTCGACTCCCAGGACCTCATACAGATGGGAGAAAAGATGTTCTACTTTCTTCTTCCATCCCAATCCATCGTCGACGAGGCCTTCCCAGGAGACGCTGATGATGCGCATAATGATAAGGGGGGAGGGGAGGAAGAGGGGGAGGAAACAGAGGAGGAGGAGGACGAGGAGGGCGCTGCGTTTGCAGAAACTGGAAAGTTTTGGAAGAGGAAAAGGATCGATTTTGTCGATGAGCATGTTGGGGCTGTTGGTCATGGCAGGGCGGCTGCGCTGGGACATTCAGGTCAGCGACAAAGGTCTCTCTTATTTGGTTGTCTATAAATTAGAAAAGTTCACGCTTATCCCTAGTAGTCTGTTCTGTTCATGAGTGGCCGTGAGCAATAGAAATCGTATATTTGAAGATTATATATTGCAGGAGATTGCTGGAATAAGATGAAATTTCTTTGTTGATTGTCAGCATACCATTATATACAGCTTTACAAGATATGTGGAGACTCAACATAGGAGAGATCATATTGAGTTTGGGGCATAACAATATTTGAAATTATTGATACAGCAATAGCTTGACAGGAGCCTAACATCTATTGTATGGACATAGAATACATGATTAGCTGCATGATAAGTGGAAAAGGTCATAGGAGGAGATTAGTCTTGGGAGGAGATTAGTTATATTGGATGTTTTCGGAGAAGAAACAGATCTACCCCCATGCATCTTAGAACTGTCCAGTAGCCCAAGAATGTGTTTTGGTTAAACCACAACCATCAAGGTCTTGAATAAGCTTCATGCTGAGAAAGAGGTTGGCCACACCAATGTTACAAATGACAAACTCATGATCTAAACAGCGTGATAGAACATCTGTGGCCGTGGAGTAATTGCCAATGATGATTGTGTCAACAAATAAATGAAAATAAAAATTCTAGCAGAAGATTTATATCAGTAAAATAGGGAGGCATTTGTCTTGGATCTTTTAAATGAAAGAAAAGTGTTGGAAGTGTCTAATTGTCCTATTTTCCAGTTAGAGAAGATGACAAGGAAGGCAATGAAGACAATTGCATTGTTGTGATTTTACTTACCAGATTGAAGATCCAATAGAGTTTATGATGGATGTTTTTGGCCACTAGACAAGCCTTAGGCTGCTGGATGAAGCCATCAATATATCATTTGAGTGCCATTTCAAAATAATGAATCAAACTCTGAAATTATAGTTGTGTCATGTAGGGCCTTTGGATGTTTGACTGAAGCATATAGGTACTATTTGATAGGATGAGGCCATTATTGCACTTGTAATGGGATGGTGAGTTAGAGCAGAAGGTAGTTGGCTGCCTTTGAGTACAATTTTGCTAGAGATCATGCCTTTTTGCAGAGGAGTTATACCATTCATCAATACATTGTTTGGTGGAGCAAAACAAGATGCAACTTTGTTTGTTGGAGGTACGGAAGTTTGCTGTGTTCTTGATGATAGGCTTGATGGCATGCTGGAGGATGAAGTCACATAAGATTTCTTATCTAGTGGAAGGAACAAGAACATTGACTTTGTCTGGCCTTAAAATATGAACACCTAAAGGAGTCATAGTAGACACTGCTAATGAGAAGACAACCTCATTAAAAGTAGCATGTCTAGAAATATGAATAATTCTGGTGATATGTGTACAATAATAACCATTATACATATTTTTGAGACCAAGTAAAATGCTAAATCTAAAACAAGGTTAAGTTTATAATTATTCTAAGGAAAAGAAAGGATAACATAACATACATAACTAAATATGCAAAGAAATTTATACTTGAGAATTTGACCATAGGGTGTCGATATTGGTATCAAATACAAAGTATAGGATTATTATTTTAGAGTAATTAATCTTAGAATTTGGGAGGTAGAGAGATTGTTGTGGGAGTGTAATAGAAGACATAAGGAGTATCTTATAAACAAATAATGATTATTCTCAATTTATCCATTCTGTTCAGAGTTTTTTTTAAAAAAAAATTATTTACCAGAGAGAAGATTTAGTTTTATAATTAAATAAATGTGAAACATGTCCTCAAAAATAATGAAAAATTTCATCAAATTCATATTGATTTTTTGTTGAAATATAACTAAGTATATTACCTGAAATCATCTTTAAAACACAATATGATGTATAAGAGACTTGGAATAGGTCTGCTAACAATGATAAATGTTAATTAGATTTAGATGTAAGGAGGAATAACCCTGTCAAGCATCTTACAATAATGCTAGATTGTTCTCCTACAAAATCAATTGTATGGGTAGCTGAAAAGTGATAGGATTCACCCTCAGTTCCTTATGGAGAAAAACTTTTAGTTTTCGACCTCATAAAACATTCATGACTCATGAGGATAAAATTAAAATGAGATATTATATGATATGTAAATTAGAAGGTAAAAGTGGAATTTTCTTTACAGAAGGTAATTGTAGAATAGTTTGAAGGCAAATGCACTAGAGGAAGAGGATACAGCGTGTTTTCAAGGTGAGTTATTTTCCAAGTGTAGAATATTCTACAGCTGTTAATGCAAATTGTGTTAGACCCATGTTAATTAGGTTGTGATCCTCTGGTGTAATATGATGTGAAGAATGGAGATTTCAATACACAATAATTTTAGTAGTGTTGTTTTCATACAGCCTGTGGAAGCTCCTGATTTTGATTAGGAGTAATAGACTTTTGAATTTAATATAGACCGGAAAGAAATACGTGAGATGATTCAAAGCTCTATTTTTGTGAACCAAACCTCCAAGGAGTTTGAGATCTTCAATGAATTAAATTTAACATCTTCCTCAACCTCATCCTCTACCATGGCCATATTCTTGTCTTCCACGTCAAACTACCAAACTGGCATTATTGATTGATAAAGATGTGGTATGGTACCAAAGGTTCCATGCTTTTGATTGTCATCGTATGTTAGGAACTTTACAGTTTATTTTTCTGGAAATTTATATTATCCCCTACTAAGTACTTTTTTCTCTGTTCATACAAATGATTTGATATAACACGAGATTCAGGGATTGAATGGTTGATAAACTAACATATCATATAGTATTTCAGTCTCCCTTGGATCTGGTCAAAAGTTGATGATTAAATCTAGTTATTTTGCATGTTATACATTTCTGTTGCATAACATCTACATCTAGGAACTTGTAACTTATCCAACCAGTGTTTGGCACTGTAATGAATCTAATTACTTTATCTAATTGGATGAAGAAATGGTCAAGACGAGGTCAAGAGCTGACAGAGAAGCAGACAATCAACTACTGCTGCAGTTGGAAGAGAAAGAGGTCATCTCGTCTATAACTACTTTGCTGCCTAGTCTTTGTGGCCCTGGAGAACAGTTCCCCATTGAAAAACTTCATGCGAAGGTGCTTCTTTTTAGTATAAATCCATATTCCTGGAATTTCGGATGTTTAACAGTTGCATATATATTTTCCTTTGATGCAGTTATTCGAAATCTATGGCCATGTATGGCATCGTAGCCGGGTACGAAGATATTTAACATCTGAAGAGTGTCCTAAACGTGAAGCGAAGGGTAGGCCTTGGTTTGGCTTACTGATGCTGCTAAAGAAGTATCCGGAGCACTTTTCAATTCATACAGAGTTTAAAGGAAGAGTTGTATCAGAACTTGTTTCCTTAGTTCATTAGTCTCAGGGTTTTATCTTTCATCTCTATTGGAATCGTCTTATATCCTTCATAAAAACAGAAGGAACTGAAACTAAAGATGGACTTTTATGTTGCCATCTTGATTCCTTTTGCTAAATAGAATGATGATGCAAGATGGCGTCCAAATCCAAAATTTTTTTTTTTTTATATATTTTATTTTCAGATCTCAATCCATGTATTTTTTTTTTTGTGGCTCTTCAGGTAAGTAAGTTTCAAAAGTACTAAATATCCAATATTATTGAATATATTTTTGAATCGATTGAGCTTCTGTAGCAATTGATTCGGTAATATTTTATGACGACGAATAATTTTTTCACCGATTATGTTTTAGTCAATTTGAACATAAGAAATAATGATAATCGACACTACAAATGAGTGGATTCTTCTTTTTCTGAAAATATATTTTTTTAATTTTTTATTAGCTCATTTTAATTGATGGATCTTAGCCATTTTAAAAATTAAAAATTTTATATGTTTAAAATAGGGAGATTCCAAGGGTCTCATTTGTTGGGTCAGTGATTATCAATCGATTGAGAAATTTGTTGATTGCTATATATAATTTCTGAATCATTTGCTACAGAAAGACAGTTTAGGGGAAAATTATTCGATTGCTACACTACTGTCTTAGAAATCGGAAAAATTTACATGCAATCTCTAATTAGAATTAAAATTTTATATGCAACCATCATTGATAAAAATCTTTATTTCTACTCCTTAGTTAAATATAATAAATATTAATTTATCTAATTACTCCTGATATTTTTAAGTATAAAATCATGAGTATAATTCTTCTTAAATTCAGCATATTAAATTAGAATCTAGTATATTTTCTATTAAATTGAGCATGAATCTTTTTTCACCTCAATTGGATGGAAAATATACTACATTTTTTTTAAAATGATGCTCAATCGGATAGAAAATATACTAAATTTTCTTTACATAATATTAAATTTAGGAGAAATTATATTCAGTAAGAAAAAATATGTACTTAATTTGATAGAAAATATACTTGATTCTAGTTTAAAGTGTTGAATTTAATAGGAATTATATTCATTTTAAGATTTTTTGTACCTAAAAAATATGAGGGGTAATTTTGATAGAAAACATACTCGATTATAGTTTAAAGTGTTGAATTTAAGAGTAATTATACTTATTTCTAGATTTTTTTATAGCTAAAAAATATGAGGGGTAATTAAAAAGTTGTGCTCAATTTTATAAAAAATATACTCAATTCTAGTTTAAAGTATTGAATTTAACATGAATTATATTCTTTTTTAGACTTTTTGTACTAAAAAAATATGAGGAGTAATTTTGATAGAAAATATACTCGATTCTAGTTTAAAGTGTCGAATTTAAGAAAAATTATACTTATTTTTAAACTTTTGTACCTAAAAAATTTGAAATGTAATTAGTTAGCAGTATTTGTATGAGAAAATTTAAGCAAATAAAATTTTACACGTAGAGAATGGAAATAAATATTTTTTTCTTGTTAATATGGAGATTATATGTAAAATTAAAATTGTGATCAAAGATTTCTCTATAATTTATTGTTAGAAATATGTTCTAAGGAAATATGGAGGGTAAAATACATAGGGTAATGTTAAATGGTCAAAATCTGGCCAGCTAGAATCAATACATGCAAGTGTACACATGGGTATTTTAGTAATATAATCTGTGTACATTAATTACATGCATGTACATGCATACATTTTAATTGGAGGATAAAAAATTCTAACCAACAAGAATTACCGAAATACATATTGGGTACAGCGGCTATGTAACTCTGATTACATGTTTAGTAAATTTACCGAACTAATTTAGACAATCATTTAGTAGCATAAATAAAATATATTAGAGAGCATTTTGTTAGGGAGTATTTTAATAAAATACATATTAAAAAATTTAATAAACATCGATGGACATTTTGTCTGAACCCCTGGGCCGCTGCTTTCGATCTCACACCGGTTTTGCTCCGTCGGGCGATTCTGCCGCAGCTTGTCACCCGTTCGTCGACAGCTCACTGGCGCCGATGGCTGGAAAGCCACTCGCAACCTCCTCTCCGATGTCCCTTTGCACTATCCAGCGTTCTCTCCTCCTCATTGCCGCTCTAACCTTGATCTGCTTCACCCTTATCTCCCTCAGATCTCTTCGCTCGTCGCCGCAACTCCCCTTGCATAAGGTATCGCGAAAACAGCCAAATGTTGCGTTTTTTCTCTAAATTTCCTGTTTTATTCATTGACTTATTATGATGCTATGAATTTTGGGCGGTGAAGGTCTCTGTGGCTGAATATTCTGATGATCTTCCCAGCCGGGGACTGCTTTATTCCTCGATCTATCACTCTCCTGATGTTTTTTTCAAGGATTACGCAGAGATGGAGAAGAAATTTAAGGTATATATCTACCCGGATGGGGATCCGAATACGTACTTCCAGACGCCGAGGAAGCTAACCGGGAAGTACTCTAGTGAGGGTTATTTCTTCCAGAACATCCGGGAAAGTCGGTTTCGTACGGAGGATCCTGATCAGGCAGACCTGTTCTTCGTGCCCATATCTTGCCATAAGATGAGAGGAAAGGTTAGTGTGGTTGCGCTTTGTGTGTGGTGCTATATCCTTTTATGCTTTACTTTTTTCCTTTTCTTTTTTTAATGGAAATCAAGGTTTGCTATGCGATCAATATAAGGGCCTTTATTTTCTGGTTTGTGAATCTATTTCGGTGACAAAAATGTTGTTCATAAGACAAATAACTGTAACTTCAATTTTACATCATGTGAAGATTTAGTGTACACAGACTCAGTGAATGCAAAACATGAAAAAAAAATCAAATAGTTGCAGAAAGAGTAGATCGTTATGAATTTTCTATTAGATCAATAATGTATCATCTAAGTGTTTTTCCATAATGCATTCTCTAGCTTTAGTTGAAAACTTATAGACTTTCTGAAATTTGGTCTGTCACTTTTGTTTTGCATCTCATTTTTGCTGGCACTATATCTAACAATGGCTTTCCCATTTCATAATATTTGGCTATTTGCATAAATGATCTATTGGTTTGTATATATTGTGTTATCGCTAACTCATTTATGCATTGTAAGTATCTAACAAAGTGAGATATCAGCACTACCTTCCCAACTGGAAGCTACTTTAATTCCCACGATCCGAGTAACTACCAAAATAGTGTTTTGTAAGAGAAACAAGAAAGCTTGATAGAATACAAAAGTGGGTGAATGAATAGCTAATATTGCGGTGGAACTTCAAAGATGCACAGACAGTTAAATCAACAACTTTCCCATTTAATGTGATAGTTTGAATACTTTGAGATGGGTTTCTAAATGTCAGCAGCCCCAAACTTACAGTTATTTTGCATGATCATATGCAACAATGAGTTCATCCCATGTAGGAGCAAAGATGTTGGAGTTTTGGTGGAGAAGTTCATTGAAATCACTTTGTTCGGGTACTTGGACAGCCATTGTTTTTATGTAGATACAGAAGGTCAGTTATGAAGTTCTATCTCAGAATTGGATTTCTGATGTGTATAGTTGAGTAGTTAGGACATGGCTACCCTCAGTTTTGTAATATGGATGGTAGGAATATGAGCCCCATTTGAAAACACGAGTATGATTTGGCATTGCTTAATTGTCTTATTTATTATATTTCTGACTTGCAAGCTGCTTGTTTGTCTTGGAAAAAAGTTATCTTATGCAAATAACATGTAGTTCTCAAGTCTAAACAAACTGTATTTTCACTTGCCCATTGACATTAGAACCTATGGTATAAATAGGTTATAGGAATTTGGCTCAGAGGAGGCCAACTTTAGTTTGATCCTCTCAGCCTCTCAGGTTCCAAGAGATTCTCAATTTATAAATGACTGATATCTTGATCAATATCCTAGGTATCTTAAGATGCTGATTCATGACCTAATTTTAAGGATGTAAAGTTTCAACACTTTGAATTTTGTCAAAAAACAGATCTATTAGGAGGTGGCCAATGAATTGAGTCCATGTGTTGCATGGATATGGCTTTGGGAATCCTTTTGAAATCTGTATTTTTAATCATCAAGAAGATTAGATGAGTGAGTATAGTACAATAGAAGCTTTACAAAATTCTCCACTGTTGTCACTTGTGTAGGGTAGAGTTAGAGAAGTGTCAATCTCCTAGGTGTATATATCCTATGATTGAGCGTATGATTTTGATGGGTGTATATCCACATGATTCTGTGCAAATAGTCTGGCCACTACCGATTCTTGTGCAAAAATGATAGAAAGAAACTACAAGTGAGACCACACATGATTTCACGAGTAGCTTTATGAACTCAAACCAAATACTTGATGCTCCATTTTTGACAGAGTGAAATAGCCTCTCATAATCTCTTTACCTTTTTTTTGTTGTATTGGGGGAATGAAATGTGGGATGTGTTCACCATTAATGAAATCTGTCCATAGATTGTTGTTGTGATCTGCAGTATTGTCATACTCAAATAGTTATCTATAGAAAGATTATCATAGTTCATTTGTTCTCGACTTTCATTTACGCATGACATGTACTGGCATTCCTAGCTTCATTGATGGATTAATCATTAAAGAATAGATCCCAAGGATCAATCATATTTTTGATTGATGTTAGTTCTTTAGGAAGTGTGTTTGCATTTTGACAATGCTTTTTTTCTATTTTCCCTTTTCTTACCAATTAAGATTTGTACTATGATTTGAGTCATATATTTTCCTTTTATATGTAATGCATTTTAAACTTTGCAGGGAATATCTTATGAGAATATGACTATCATAGTTCAAAATTATGTTGAAAGTTTGATCAGTAAATATCCATATTGGAACAGAACCCTGGGTGCTGATCACTTTTTCGTAACATGCCATGATGTCGGTGTGAGAGCATTTGAAGGAATTCCTATGGTTATAAAAAATTCAATCCGTGTTGTCTGTTCACCTAGCTATGACGTTGGGTATATCCCACACAAGGATGTTGCTCTTCCACAAATCCTACAGCCATTTGCTCTCCCATCAGGTGGACATGACATTGAAAACAGGTTAAAGTCTAGCTAGTTTACCTTTCCTGATGACCATTGTAAATCCTAGCACATTCATATTCTTTGTTATTCAATTGGTGACCTGGATGCAATCCAAGTTTTGAGATATATCTAGATACAATTTTTCATAACAATGATGTGATATGTAACTAGGAATATCCATATGACATGAGTTGAGTGTTAATTCACATCATGACATATAGTGGTATCATGTATGAAGATTGCAAAATGTCAGAAAGTTTTTTAGATCTATCATGCAAATCCCTGCATGTGCAATGAATATTTTCAGTAATATATACAGACATTGGCACATGCTTCTTTCTTGGCATATAAAGTAGTATTATGGTATACTCTGGCTATTCATAACTCATATGACCTGATGATTAGGACCTTAATGCTTTTCTTTTGATTATCTTGCATTCACCAAATGCCAGGATAATATAACATAATCTAGTTTGAATCAGAGAAATGAATTAATAACCACCAATAGGTAGTCCTGAAAATGAATTGATCTAATATTTGATAGTACATCATATAACGACTTTATTTTTTAGGAAATGCATGCAGATGACCTGGCTAGAAACTTTTCAATAGATAACACCATTGTGATTATTCTAGATCGATTCCATTAGCTCTCACTGTGATGAGATATTATAGTGTCGCACATGTAAGATGACTAAAGCAACTAGGTAACCCATGAGTTTCTACACACAATTACCAATTCCACATGGACCTTAGGAAAACATCAACATGGAATTTGTACATGGACTTTGTTGTAGGTTTATGCTGATCCAACTAAAGTTTAGTAGTGGTAGATTGATATTCTAAAATGATACATTTTGTTCCTTATCTTTAGGGAGCTAGACTAGACAAGTTGCCCACATCTATAGCTATTTTTGGAAAACCCTATGAAAATTATTTAGGACCCAATTTATGTTCTTATTTGCCTTTCACTTAAAGATTTGTAGATAATCTAACATTGTTAATTGCAGATTAGGAAATTTTCTAAAATGCGTAGTGAGTGAAAATTTAGGTATTTGGATGCTGTATTTTGCTACATGGCGAATTTTCATACAATAATTTATGAAGCCGCTTCTTTAGTTATAGTCCATTCAAAGTTGTGTATGGATCCAAAATTCGTCAACCAAATTCCTTTACCTATCATTTCACATTTATCTGAGTTAATGAGAGGTTTACTAAGCATACTCAAGAGGTTTATGATGGTATATGGAAGAAAATGTGTGTTTGTTAAGTTGATGCATACTGTAAAATCAAGGAGGAGCATAATATAGGGGACTATGTGCATGGTCACATTCACCTTGAACGCCGCTTTCCTGATATCTCCTTCATAAATCTTTATACCTGCTCCATTTTTGATCCTTTAAAACAAAAATTGGTTCTTAATGCATATATTATTGACTTAACTACTAATTTAAATATTAGTCTGATTTTTAATGTGAAGCATTTACTGTCATACTTGGTACATTTGAGCCCTCCTTGTCTATTGATTTACCTACATATCACACCTCCCAATTGTCCTCCATAGTGTTAGTTCCTGCATTTCCATTCACAACCCAACTCACTCCTGAGATCGAGGGTAATATGAATGCTCAGATGGTGCTAGTTTCTCATGGAAATAGCTAAGGTACCTGGTTCATTGGAGAGGACTTCCAGACATTAATAACATCTAGGTTAACTAAGGATAAGCTTCCACACCTTGCTCCTGATTTGTAAAAATGGAGCAATACTCAACTAATTTATCAATAGAGGTGCCCCCCACTTTGCACCTCTTTGAGGCATTGCAGATCTTAATCCCCCAATCAATAGAGTTGAGATCTTGGTGGGGGAGAATGACGTAGTATAACATTTTATTTTAATTCTGTTATTTAAATAAAAGGTTGTTTATAATTATTAGGGGAGCTGTTGAAATGTTTAAGAGAATCAAATCGTATTGTTACAGAGATTATGCCTTATATTTAGTATATAAAAAGGGCTTGGAACCCATGTATTAAAGGAGGCTAGAGGGTATACAAAGAAACCTTGCAAAATTCACAAGTTTATAACTAGTTTTAGGGAGGGTAAGTATTCTAGTTTTCTTATATAAGAATCAGGAAGACGGATAAAATTATGCAAACTATAGGGGTATTAAACTAATGAGTCATACCATGAAACTTTAGAAAAAGTAATAGAAAAAAGATTAAGAAATGAGACCATGGTGATCCAAAATCAATTTGGGTTCATACCTAGAAGGACGATAATAGAAGCTATAAATCTTCTCAGACAACTAATTGAAAAGTATTGGGAGCAAAAGCAAGATCTACACATGGTATTTATTGACTTAAAAAAAAGTTTATGATGGAGATTCAAAAGAAATTATATAGAGAATTCTAAAAAAGAGAACTATTAGCGTAGCATATATTGAACTAATTAAGGATATGTACGAGCATGTAATGACTAGAATGAAGACTTCAAACGGATTAACTGAAGCATTTTCAATAAAGATAGGGTTAAATCAAGGATCAACTCTAAGTCCATATTTTTGTACACTAATCATGAACGAATTCATTGGACACATTTAAGACAGAGTGTCGTGGTGCATGTGGTGCAGCATAGGATATTGTTTTGGTAGATGAGACATGTGAAGGAATAAATGCTAAACTAGAATATTGGTGGGAAACATTAGAAGCGGAAGGTTTTAGGCTTAGTAGAGTAAAGACAAAATATATGGAATTTAAATTTAACAATATTAGACATAATGAGACATTGTTAAGATAAGAGATGACGAGTTGTTTGGAATTGAGAGCTTTAAATATTTAGGATCATTTTTGCAAAACGATGGAAGGAGATGTCTTTTATAGAATATAAGTAAGATGGTTGAAATAGAGGTTAGCGTTGGGTATTTTATGTGGTCGGAAGTTAGACTTGCTATGTTCTATGACGTTGAATGTTGGGCTATGACTCGAGCACATGAGCAGAAGATGCAAGTTGCAGAGATGAGGATGTTAAGGTGTATATGTGGGCATACGAGAACAGACAGAATAAGAAACCAGAGCATTAGAGAGAAAGCCAGAGTTGCATCTATTGAATAAAAACTTCGACAGACACGTTTAAGATGGTACGAATAGGTATTTAGACGACCAATAAATGACCCAGTTAGGCGATATGAAATTATGACAAATACTCACATCAAACGAAGAAGAGGAAGATAAAAAAAGACTTGGTTATTAATGATAAAATAAGATAAAATTTATTTAAATATAGATGATAATATAGTAGGGGATAAAGCCCAATGATCCATATAGCTGACCTTATCTAGTGGGATAAGGTTTAGTTGTTGTTGTTGTTGTTGTATAACTAGGTTTAGTATTTTATGTGCACATATTAAATATATACTTGTTTATTTAATTTGACTTGCTTTAAAATTGTCAATGAATCTCTTTGAATTTAGCCTTAGTTGTTTCTTTGATGACTCTAAGATGCTCTGCAAAAGATTATAGTCATACTCTAACTGCTTGCTTTTCTTGAAACCTAATAAACACCAGGACTATACTAGGATTTTGGGCAGGTCATAGAAACTCAAAGATAAGAGTTATATTAGCCCGTGTATGGGAGAATGATACTGAGCTAGCCATTAGCAACAACCGTATAAACAGAGCTATTGGTGAGTTAGTCTATCAGAAGACATTCTACAGGACTAAGTTCTGTATTTGTCCAGGTGGTTCCCAAGTCAATAGTGCTCGAATAACTGACTCAATTCACTATGGATGTGTTCCAGGTCAGTGACCATTTAACTATGATATGCCCATGTTTATTATTTTAACATATTTCAATAAGCCTCAGGTTGTAACTTTTTTTTTTCCCTTCATAATTGTCAGTTTTCTAATAAAATTTGTTTGTCTAATTTACAGTAATTTTATCCAATTACTATGACCTGCCATTTAATGACATTGTTGACTGGCAAAAGTTCTCTCTTGTGCTTAAGGAGAGTGATGTCTACGGGCTAAAGTCTATCCTGAAGTCTGTGTCACATGAAAAGTTTGTTGATTTACATAACCGCTTAGTTGAGGTATTTTCTAATTCTTCATTTAACTAATGCAGAAAAAAAATACCTGTTGCTACTTAACCACTTTGAGATATAAAATACATTCCTACTCTTCTAAAGACAGTGCAAATTAATTATGAACAAACACTTTGATTTTTGCAATTTTAGTCTGAACCTTGTTTAAGTTTGACAGTTCCAGTTGTCATATTCCTGCAATCAGTAATTGTGGAAAACTAACAGTTGTTACATGGTAATGTTAGTTTTGGAATATAGAATAAATGTACTAATATTACTTCAGTAATCAAGGTTTAGAACCTTCATAGGCATGTTATCCGTTTTCTGGACATTAATGTTTGGTTAACCATCTAGGCCTGTTGTTATATTCAAAGCATTGTTTCGGATTTGGGTCAAATGGCAATTGGAATTAAAAAAGGATCCACTTAGTATTTTCTTGTAGTTCCAGAACCTGGTGCACAATACCACGAAGGTGACTTGTTAATGACATAGTTTTACTTTCGTGTTGTCTAAATGATGCTTGAGCGTCCAATCCCTAAGCATAAGAAATACTGGCTATGGTTAAGAGATAAGTAGAAATTTGTTTTGTCAGAGTAGACTTACATCTAATAACATTTTACATTTGCCAGGCCCAGAAACACTTTGAATGGCATTCACCTCCAATACCTTACGATGCATTTCACATGGTAATGTACGAGCTTTGGCTTAGGCACCATGTCATTAAGTACTGAGACAAGGTTGATTGATGGACTATGCGTTTTATCCAACTTTTGATTGATGGACCATTCATTTGATCCAACTTTTGATGAAACTCTGAACTGGTTCAAGACCCAGGACATCTGCATATAGAGATGCAATATTGTTAAAGTTTGTGAGTAAATTCAACCACAGAAGTATGGAAGGAGAAGAAGCCATGGAATGGGTTTGGAACTTTTTACTAGAGCATCTTTTCCAGTGTGTATCAACCATTTTCATATAGCAAGAAAAGGGTTCGCAAAATGGTAGAGAGTAGGCAGCAATTCGAACAGAGGTTGGTACCTCCCTTCTCATCTCGGTATTGCTTGGCAGTTTTAAAAAATGCACTATAGTTTCTTATTTGCAATTTTGTTTCATTCTGGAGAATTAATCGCACTAAATTGTGGCTTCTTTATGTGTTTTGTTATGCAATTTAGTGTTGTAATCATGAGAGGAGTAGATGTTAACTTGTGCTGTTTCACTTGCTATAGTTTGTAGTCTCTCCTGTGATCCACTGACATTCTCTTTCACAGCTCTGTGATCCTATGGACACAATTCGCGTACAATAATAATATAGAGAGTGTTTTGGATTATCTCATATCAGAAAATATAATTGTTGCAATTAGTTAGGGATAAGAGTTTGTTTATGTACTTCCATGGGAGTTAAAAAAAACTAGTTACAAAGAAAAATTTAAAAATTTATACATAATTTTTTTTATTGATTGATACATTTTTATGTAGTATATCTAATTATCATCATTTTCATCATCATGTTTAATAAATTACCCACAAGCTACTAAATAAATAGGGGAAAAAATAAACATTGTATCAATTTGTATTTTTTTTTTTAATTTATGGCTTCTAATAAATAAAGCAGCGAAGCCCATGCAAGTTGGGCCAAAAGGCCCATAACCCAATAGTGGAACTGCATGGTCACTTCCCCTACGGCATGGGACACTGTACTTTTGCGCGTATTTAAATTATTAAAGATATAAAAATTTAAATAGGTTTAATCATATCTAAGGTTCATATAAAATATTTTTATAAGCCTATAAAAGATATTAATTAAAGAACATAAAAATATAAATGATATCTTTGACATGAGTTGACAAGCACTCATGTGGAGGTGTCGGTTTGAGGGGGCGTGTCACGTTAGGAAAACGAAGGGCGTTGTCCAATTTCGAACTATATCGGCAGGTGGAAAATGCACAGCCACTGAGCTGTGCCAATGTAATTGGTGGGGCCCGCCCCGCTCAATCATTGGTGGGCGGGTACGGCTTCACTGATTGAACACATGTGTTTGGTGTTCTGCCGCCGCGAGATTTTCCAGCCGTCGATTGTGAATCGGACGGCGAGGCGATGCCCCACCTCGATGGATGCTCATGCAGAAGAAAACAACTCCACAGCGATCGTCGACGTGTGGATCAGCTCGAATGCTCATGCATGTTAACGTGCATGTCGATGATAATCGCCAAGGTACAAAAATCCAAGGAATCTTCCTAGAAAAATGATTTATTTTTAATTTTTTTTTAATGATGCATGAAAGGTTATATTAAAAAATTTATATTTATATAGCGATGGTTGAAGAGATCGAATAGTCAAGTGAATGATTGATGATCATTTCACAAAAAAGATGGATGAAAGAGGAGACAAAAGGTAATAGGAAATGAAAGTGTCTCCATTGCTAATGTAGATCAGTTGGAGAATTATAAATTGTGATTGTTGATTTGTTGTACCTTTAATCTATCAAACATTCCTTTGTACTAAGTGCTTCTATCTACATTTTGTGATTTTTATAGGCCTCTAATAACTACATATAGATCACAATGTATGAAAATTTGATTAATCCCTATTGTAATAGTAAATATATAATTTTGGAAATCAAGAGATGATGACGCTAGGCGCTAGCTATCGTTCGACCACCTAGAGTCGTTCGAATCACGAGATAGTAAACATCATGCAGTGTTTCTAAGTACGCACGAGAAATCAAAGTCTTTGGACTATGGTGCTAATTGTTTGACATATTTAACATGCAGTTAACGATGGCATTTATTTCTCAGACAAATGACTAATTAATTAATTGCGTTTCTTGTTTGTATTTCATAGTGTTCGTGTTTGATGGTCTTTTTCCACAGCTAGAGGGCCCTTTTCCACTCAACTTTATGTTTGTATCATAGCTAAGATGACCTAAAGGGACTACTTAATGGCCCTCCTCCACTCAAAGTGTGAAATTGAGATAAAATCCCATGGGACCCTAGATTGAACCTATATGATTGAATAATTAGTAATAAATATAAAATTATTAATCATATTATGATATTATTAATTGATAGTTAGAAGGGAAGTTTTGACGTAATAATAAAGTTATTGTCATGTCATCTATGGTCACGTATTCGAGTTACGGAAACAGTCTTTTACAATGTTGATTAAGACTTCGTATAATAACTCTTCTCGGATCAAGATCCTCATTGACGGAAGATTCATGCACTGCTCTGTTATTAATTGATCAGTTAATAAACATGCTAATAATAATAATAATACTTTCTTGATGTCATTAATTGATAGTTTATTTTTGAAAAATTATGACAAATGATAAAATCATCTCTAAATGAACATCAATTAATCATGATATATTTTTTTTTATCACAAATATTGTCAACACCTTTATGGTTAGAGAGAAGCTTCACCTGCAGTGCACAGTTATTCCTTGGCCATTTAAAGAGCACCAAGGAACTAAGTACAGATACACGCAGCAAACATACAACAAAGTTGACACACCACCAAAACGTACACAGGGACGGCTCTCTCTCTCTATAGATATATATATATATATATATATATCCACATTCAAGGAATCATCATAAAAATTTAAACTAAAAGAAATGAAGAAGACCACAAAACATGCACAATCGAAAGATCTTTTCTAGAATGCCTGGAGCTGGCCACCAACCTAACTGGACCTGACCAGATGATCAATCAATGGAAGTGTCCTCCATGAATGAACATCAGGCAATTAGTCAGCCGATGACATCGCTTCAGCCGCCGGCCAGGGAGGCAGACTTAACGGTGCATATGTCTCCACTTCATGCCTTGGCTGATCACAATTGCCTGGCTACATGCCAAGAACCAACCAGCGTGGCTTTGTGGTATCCCAGAGCTTTGAGCCTTCAAGCTGAGACACATCATGTGTGTGTGGTGGCATAAGCTAGCTGCTAGTAAAGCTCTTGGCAGGGGGCCACAGCATTATGACGAACACAGAAAGTGATTAGTTAATTATACGCTGAAACAATGTTTGGATAAGGAAGCACACAATTCATGCATGGGCCATGCAAGTGTTTTTTTTTTTTTTTTTTTTTTTCCATCATTGTAAATCAGAAAGCACTCATGCGATTCATCAGTCCAGGTAAAAGTTTACCCAGGCTGTAGCTCGGGGACCCAACCCGGGGGACTCACAACAAATTATATTAATTTTGGTTGTTTATTATATGGATTTTGAAATTTTCAATTTAAACAAAGGATTTTTAGCCCGGGGACATTCGGGAGGTCAAATTCATGCTCCGTCATTGCTTGTCGTTGCACCATTGTATCGAGACTAAGATAGAGGGTTGTGTGTGGCTTCTTGGAAGGTCATGAACATGGACGTGGACGTGCACCTTTGGGCACTGCATTATTGCATGCACTCCATTTTGATTTATGTTTGTGTTGGCTTGGGACTGGCTGACGGAGGTACTGGGATATGCGAATCGCTACTTGCCATCATTTTGATCTGTCTTATTGAATATATGTGAATGGAAAAGAGGTAGAAGAAATATGAAACTCCATTGTAAATAGGACTTTAGTCTCATATTAGAAGTTGTAAGACATATTAGTCGGTTTATATTGATTCACATGCATTGATGATGTGAACAAATGCATAGGGAGAGACTCTCTCTCATGTATAGGTGTACTGACTCATGTACGAGCACAACCTGGGCGCGCCAAATGCCGAATCGGTCGGGGCAAAATTTATTCAAGTGGAACAACCAATATTTTGTCACATAATTTTTGTTGTTGTTTATTTAAGTGTGTAATAGATGCATTAAATTAAAGATTAATGTAGAATGTAAATGGTCGAGTGACACATGGACATTTCACTACTCAGCGAATAATGATCATTAATCGATTATTAATATTGCCCATTGATCTGAGCTCCTACATAAGGAGACTACGATCACACGTAAAAGTAAGATAAGCAGAAGCTCTATACCTCTGTTTCCCTCCTCCTTTGTCGTGCATCTCTTACTCGGCGGATTATTCGTAGCAGCAGTCGGGTACCTCTAGTTCGCCGTGAATACTAGTGCTTAGTACACATCATAGTTAACTATTGTATTCTGGGAAATAGACGATCCGATAAAACCTCGAAACACAACCGGAGGTGGGGCAAATCTGTTTTAAGGAAACTACGTCCATCATAGGCCTTGACCTCTTTGTCCACTCGACTGCACGCTTGCTCGACCGCTCATTCGCTCAGGACCTTCGTCCGCTCGGTCGTACGCTCGCTCGACCACTCACTCGTTCGGCCTCTTCGTTTGCTCAGCTATACGCCCGTCCGACCGCATGCTCACTCGGTAGTTCACTCGCTCGGCCACTCACTTTCTCAGCCTCTTCATTCGTGGATGCACGCTCGTCCGGCGGCACACTCGCTCGGCCTCTTCATTTGCTTGGCTGCTCACTCGGTCGGTCTCTCTACCCGCTCGACTGATCTACTTGCTTGCTCAACTGCACTACCCGGTCGACGGTTCTGCTGGACGACCACTTAGCTTGATCGATCTATTTTATTGCTCTGCTTGCTCGATCGCACTGTCCGATCAGCCACTTCGCCCATTTGGTCGTGTCTACCACTCGACCGATCTACCAGCTCTGCCACGTGTCGGCTCTGCCTCACGACCCGCTCAATCGATTTGCCCACTCTATTAATTTCGATCTGTGTTTAGCACTTGGTAGAAAATTAACTCTCATTAATAATCTAAGATTATCAGATCCGATCATCTTAACATATAAAGAATTTAATACATTATAATGTAAATTCTTATTATATTTTCCTACCTGTCTATCAAATGAGTAGAGGTGAGACAAAGGAAATATAATTGTTCAAGTTAATTTATTTATTTAGTTTGTTTATTAAAAATCTTATCGAATTCTAAAGACTTGTTCATGAACATGTATTATTTATGATATCGTTCAAACTTTTAATATAAAGCTAATTTTTTTAATCTATTTATGGAATTTATATTATTATTTTTTATTTTTAATATATTATAAATAGTAAATTTTAAAAGAACATTAAAAAATATTCACAAATATTTAATTGCATTTTGTTCATTGATGATGTGCGCGGTAAAACAATATTGGAGTTTTATTGTCATTCTCATTTTTTTTTAGTAATCTAGATATCAATTCTTTAACTAATTTTAGAGGCGATTAATCTGATTCCATAAAATTTTTCCACTAACCACTAGAATAAATTTGAAGGTGCAAATGCCGTGTCGATTTGCAACCAACATCCTAGCTAGAATTGTCTTACCATCGGAGAAAATTAATCCACAGTGTGAAAGCTCCTCACCGTTCTCAGTTCTCACACTTGTGTGCATATTAGAGAGTCATGCATCTTTCCCTTTTATTATCTTTTTATTTAGAGGTAGGAATGAAAGTGAAAAACTACTAGATTCTTGCAAAAGTCTTATAGATATATGCAAATATCTTATAATTAACCTAAAGTCTAGTGCAAAACACATCATGCCTTCGTTGGTTGCCACTATAACAAATATTCATTGAATCGTTTATGGTGAGATGTCAATTTTATTGTAGGTCACCGAAGAAGATGATGCAAACATCTCTCATGTGATGCTAGAGATATCCCCCATTGAATCCCTTCTTTGCTTTTGGTAGGAAGACATACTTTTATCGAATGAAGTCTTAAAGCACATCTTCAACCAAAATGAACAAAAAAGGGAGGGGTGGAGGATGACTTTGATTAAGACATTTAATCATTGAATATATTTTTGAAGTTTTGTTAAGAATAATGGAAGATTTAGAATAGCTTAGAACTTAATTAATTATTCTAATTAATTGAGAGAGATAGACTAACTAGCTAGTGAATAAAAAATAATATCCAAAAATAAACTATTCTAGTAATGGAGAAAACCATGTGCACATCGTTAGTTTACTCCACATTGATTTGCAAGAGGATGAGAGCACAAGCTCACATACTATAGCTTATTCCATGAACCTAATAATATAAATGCTAAATCGAGTATGCCTTAGGCAACAAAAGTAAACCGAGTCAAAACTAATTGGGTTGACAACTAGTCCAATTGGGGCAATTAATGGCTCGGACATGTGCTAGAAGCCCATTGTTTGGGCGAGCCCAAATAGAGGTAGACATGCTAAATTTGAGGTTGCACTCTCGATATATTTCTTTTTAATCCTTTAGATCACCCCCCATCTTTGCAACAACATGTGATCCCTAGTGTATCATGACACTCAAGAGTCCCTTAGTTATTATCTTCTCATTTTCATGATGATAACATCTTCAAGATCATGGCACTTGAGAAAATCATGCCTAGAAGTCCCTAACTAGCAATCCAACCGTCATCTTTGTGGACTATGCTCGAGAATTTCCACGCAATGATGCCTTTGTCTTTGTGAGTATAAGATCATCTCTTCGTGAATTTTTTAGAGTTGGATAATCCTCATCAACACGTAACAAAAGTCTACAATCTAAAGTATGTGAGTTTTAAATTGGCTATTATAATGCACTCGACATTAAAATCAAACTAATTGTACATCCCTCTAGCAATATTCATTAATGGAGGCACTAAATGAAAATTTTAAAATAATATCATTAATATCAACTTATTTTATGGAAAAACACTAAAGAAAATAATAAAAACAATCCATCAATTTTGACCGTTGATCACGCTTAACCTATAAAAGACATGGGGGGAACATCGCCGACAGCTGTCGATCCACGACATCAGCGAATGACGATGAAGAATCCAGATGTGCTTTTCTTAAATCCACGTCATTAATTAGACTGGTCCGGCGGAGCATCATACCGGAATGGAAGATTTATATTTAAATGAATTTATAAATACGAGTTTTTGGGCTTCGCTGGGTCTTTCGGTTTCACTGCCTCTCGCCGCAGGGAGTCGATGGGGGCGGAAGGCACCGACGCACCGGCAGGAGGCGCGGTTCGAGATCCGTGATCCAGCGGTCGCGTCTGCGCACTCGGATCGAGAGCGGGCGGCGGCGATGGCGAACTCTGAGGCGGCGGAGGCGCTGACTGGGTTCGTGTCGGCGGCGAGGGCGGAGGAGTTGAAGAAAGAGCTGCGGCGGAAGGTGAGGGAGATTTCGGAGTCGGAGGATTGCGGCGTGGGGACTTATGAGGATGCGGCCAGGGCGCTCGCGGCACTCAGGGAACTAAGGTCCGGCGGGAGCGTGAGTCCGAAGGAGGCCCTAGCGAGCCAGAGGAAGGCGGAGGAAGAGTTCGAGTCGGCGGCCGTCCCCAAGCATTTCTTGTGCCCGATCTCCTCGGAGCTGATGAGAGATCCCGTCATCCTGGCCTCCGGACAGGTACCGGCGGCTCTGCAGTCTCGATTTACCGAATTAATTGATTCTGGTTCCGCTGCTAACGAAATGCTTCTTGCTCGCCTCTTTCATACCTGTGTAATCGCCTTGTTCCTATTTCCCTTTCCTCTTCTTTCGCTAGCCGTGCTTTACCTGGATTTTAGGGTTGCGTTGCCGACTTACAGCTTATTTAGGGCGACGAATACCTTAAGATGTTCTGGTAGATGACTCATCCTACTTCCTCCTCCCTGATTTGCCTGTTTTCTTAGTCAATATTCCTCTAATGGAATTTCCGTGTGAAGTTTTGACAATCGACAAGCTGTTGCGATCAAGAACGTGTGTATAAAACGTAGGGTCCTGCTCATTTGCTAGCTCTAACAAGTTTGGTATTTGCCTAAGTTTCTTTAATCAAAGAAAAGTACAAAAAAAGAAAGAAAGAAAGATTGAAAACTTGCCAGTGAAGTCTCATCTCTTACCTTCCATGTCAAGACTGTCAAAATTTCAGACTTTAGGTAATTCTGCACCTACCCTGTCTTTTACTTTCATCCAAAGGACGATTCCTCTAATCCTTTACTGAAACATTTACCGAAACTTGGTAGACTGTTTGCAATATTTGTTTAGAATGGATTGAATTATAATAGTAAACCTTGGCTCTTTCTTGCAATTGAAATTTGTTGGGGTGTATGATGAGAATGGTTTGGTGTTCATTGTTTAAAATAGTGCTGCAAATGTTGTGCTTCCGTGCAATCAACATATGCTGCTTCTCTTTTGCACAGGTTGGATTCTTAGTGGTGCCTCTATTTGTATTGCTCATGGTTCTTGCCTTTTGCAGACCTATGACAGGCTTTTCATCCAGGAATGGTTCAGTTCTGGGAACAGGACATGCCCACAAACTCAGCAAGTCCTCTCGGACATCACCCTCACCCCTAATCACCTTGTCCGCAGCATGATCTCCCAATGGTGTATGGAACATGGCATCACTCTCTCTCTACTAGATCATGAGCAAGAAGGAGGGTTGATCACTAGGAAGGAGCGGAATGCGCTGCGTGGGATCCTCGATAAGATATCGTTGTCCTCTATTCCTGAACAAAAACAAGCAGTTAGGGAGCTCCGTCTGCTCACCAAGCGAAATGGATCGTTTCGAGCATTGGTAGGGGAGAGCCCAAATGCAATACCACAGTTGTTGTCTGTTCTATCTGTGCCGGGATTGAATTGCGACCTGGAGGTGCAGGAGGATACTGTGACCACAATACTTAACCTTTCAATCCATGAAAGCAATAAGAAGATCGTTGGTGACGACCCCCAAGCCATTGTTTTGCTTATTGATGCATTGAAGACTGGAAGTATGGAGACCCGTAGTAATTCAGCTGCGGCACTGTTTAGTTTATCCGCCCTTGAGTCCAACAAGGCCAAGATAGGGGAAATGGGTGCGATGAAACCGCTGGTTGAACTGCTAGAACAAGGCAGTCCCAGTGCCAAGAAGGATGCTGGGTCTGCAATCTTCAACCTCTGCATGCTTCACGAGAACCGGGCCAGGGCACTGATGGAAGGGGTGGTTCGTGTGCTCCTGAAGTCCATAGCGGACCAGTCACTCGTCGACGAGTCACTGGCAATCCTCGCATTGTTATCAAGAGACCAAGAGGCAGTCGAGGGGATCACCGAGTCTGGCGGCGTGGCCTCCATGCTGAGCATAGTAAGGGACGGCGTTTGCCTCCGGAACAAACAGAACAACAAAGAGAACGCAGCGGTCGTTCTGTTTGCAATTTGCATGCATGACCGGACGAAGCTTGGGGAGATCGCAGAGGAGGAGAAGTCGACTGGGAGCATCTCTCGTCTGGTTGAGAACGGCACCCCCAGGGCACGCAGGAAGGCTGCTGGAATGCTGGATAAATGGAAGAGGACCATGCGTAGCACGCATTACTCATGTTGAGAAATCACCAGGAGCAAGAAAGATGCACATATGTAAATAATACCCCTCTCCGGTCTTTTTGGTTGCTCTTCGGTACAAAAGATGTGGTAAATTTTTATTTGCTCCAATAAATGTTTGCCTTTTCAACACATTTTTTTTCGTCTGCCGAGAGAATCAAGATTCGTCTGTTGCTATGTGCAAACATTGTGGAAATTCTTTTCATTTTATTATTACTCTTATTAATTAGTATTCATTTATAATGTGGATAGGGAAAAAAAGAAAGGAGAGCGGCGATTGCGGTGGCGGTGGCGGCGGCGGTGAACTGCACTCACCGGCTACGCTTCATTGGCAGCACCGCCGCGCACTGATTGCGGACCTCCGATTCACGCGTTTTGCACTTCCTTTCTGTTCTGTCATATCACGGTCCTACTCAACCATTCATTTCATTCCATGGCACCATTCCTTGCCTGATCAATCATGATGCCAGCCAGCTTCGACAGCCCACTAACTTGGATGACTTCGTGTATTACTTTTTCATGTTTCCTCCGGAGTAAATTCTTGATTGTCCCTTCTTTAGAAAGCCATAGAATCTGTCGTCCAAACTCGACCATTTAAAGCTGCCATGTACATTGCTCAAACTCACCCTAGCCGATAGCCATAATGCGGCCAAAAAGGGTATGGCACAGAACAGGTGGTGGCTGTCTTGCATGATGCCCTTGGGTGCAGTAAGTCAGAGAGATCTCTCTTTTCTTTTGTAGTTGCCGGTGAGTCACGCACCGCACGGCACGGGACGGGTGTAGTAGCACTTTTGGTGGTGAAAAGCTCTTTGTAATTCTGATAACACCTCTAAACCTACTCGTAGAAATTAAGAATTTCTGTTTGTTGTAGCGATTGACTGTTGTATTTGGACTGTGACTTTGCATTTGTTGCCATGAGAATGCTGTCTTCCCTTCCAAAGTAAGTCGTGTTGGATGCGAGGATCGAACAACTAATCAGTTCGGTTTGATCAAGTGGGTCAGATGGGTTGAATTGGGATGAGTAAGCTGACTGTGTGTTGGCTTAGACCATCTGATCAAGATGAATAAGTCGGTTGGGTTGGACGGTTTGACTATGCTAAATTGGCTAAGCCTTGCATAGTCTAGCAAAGTAGACAATTAAGCAAAGTTGAGTAGGTAGCTTATGTCGAGCGAGATGGGCGAGCAGATTGGATCAAGCGTTTGGCAACTTGAATGGGATGAGCAAGCCAAACATTCTTGCCAGTCCGAATGAGTAAGTCAGAGCAAATTGGGCAAGTCAAGTCAGTTTGAGCAATCTGAGCAGGCAAGTCATTTAGTCAATTTAAATCTGAGTTACGCCAACACAGACACAAAAATGCAAGCCCATGAGCGTCTCTCAACCAATGTACCCCTTTGGTGTTGTCTCGTGTTCCTTTCATTCAATTGGCAAGTAATCTTCCATCCTCTTCTATTTTAGAGTTCATGGCACTCGCCTTCTCCTTTAGGGCTGGTTTACTAATGGATGGTAGAGGAGATGGATTTTTAATATTTTTATCCTTCATGTAATTTACATAAGAAGGGAAGCATTGACACAACGGTAAAACAATCTGCCATTGTAATTTAGAGATCATGAGTGGGATCGTTTAGGCAAATTGGACAATCTAGTTGGATCAAGTGAGTAAAACAGTTTAGGTAGGCTGAGCAAGCTACATAATCTGATGGATCAAATAGGTTAGATAATCGAGAGAAATTGAGTGGATCTTGCAATACTAACAGGACGAGTTGGTCAAGCAGACCGATCAATCTTAGTGAGCTAATTGGGCTGATTTGACAGTCAAGTAGGCTGAGTGGGTTACACAATCCCTGAATCCGGTCAAGTTGGGTGGTCTAGATGGGTTTAGGAGGGCTAATTCTGCTAGTTGAGTTGAGTGGTTCAGGATGGACAAGTGAGTCATATGGGTAAGACAAGTCGAGTGGGCACACCAATTTAGTCATGTCAAACTCATAGGAAAATTAAGTTCCCTACTCCACTCTTTTTTTTTGAAAAAAAAAACTTTTTCTCCATTTGAACTTTCTTTTCGCTCTCTCTTCTATCCCTTCCATCATTCCTTTAAGTTCCCATAAATTTGTTATTGCCATAAATAAATTTGTTGATCCTATAGAATTTGACTCATTTTATCATCAAACAAAGGATTCAAAAATAAATCAGATTGATATTTCAACCAAAAATAAAAAATGGTATGTGAAACCTTCTATTTTTTTTCTCAACTTCTATTCCTACCACTTAGCATGTATCTCAAAGGTTTTCTTTTCTACAACTGCATCTTTAATATGTTGGAATAGTTATTCAATTCCTCGCAAATTTTATGGAATAACTATTTATAACTTTTGATAGTAATATGAACATGAAATACTAATTTTTTGCAGAATTCTTTCTCAATCATTTTTTACTATTATCATATCAAGCATAAATACTTCTTCAATACATCAGACTAAAAAAGATGTTTACTTTGACTATATTCTTCTGTATTATATTCCTCAAAGAATAATCATTTTATTTCTTATTACCAAACATTTTGTGAATATCACAAAATATGAAGGGAAAGAATGCTGTAAACATAAATAAACTATGCACAAATGAGTTATTTATAGTTTAGACAGATCCAAATTGACATACCAAATGCGCAAGCATTACGGAAATGCAAGTGGTAGAGTGCCATTACCTTCCATGGCCACCAATACTTGAGCAGTAAAGATGGTGCAGCCGAGTGGAGTATATAACTCACCCATTCTTCGATAAGATCAACTTGTCCATTCTCTAGTGGTGCCCAACACACTATGTAGAATCTGCACTTATGAAGGTTTGTTTATAATCCATAAAGAAAAGGAAAAAAAAACAAGGCTGTACGATGGATCATTATAAAACTATATAAAATATTAATCATGTTTTATCTTTATTGATCATGGTTTAGATCATGTATCATAATGTCTAATATTCGTCAAACATATGTGGTAGGAATAAATAATCAAGGTTGATAAAATGATGCATGATGTTACATCATGGATGATGTATATTTGTCGTAGTAAAAACTAAAATATTTGATTGGCCACATATAACAATAAGAATGATAATGATGCAAACTTTTTTCAATAAGTAGAATTGTTAAGAAAATTTGACTTGGTACAGCACTGCATCAAGGAATCTATTGTTGAACATAGCCATCTTTGAAGGAGACTAAAGAAAATTCTAGTCATACCATAGCCTTTCCAAGTTAGCCTTCCTAGGCAATAGAAAATACCAATTTTCAACTTCATAATCAAGCCATCTTCTAGTTGATAGTTTATTTGTTTATTTATCAACGACGTTTTTATGATGCATTAGCTAGTCATCCATTTACTACAGGTGCTAACTAGTTTATTTAACAAAAAGCAATGTAGGGCCTGCAAGAGATGCATTCCAGGGGCAAAAGATGCACTACGCATAAAGGAAAGGAGAAAAAGAATGGGATAAAAGGAAACAAAAACTGCGGATCCAAAAAAAACAAACATATTCTAATCTAAAGGATTTTCAGTATTTGTCTTGCATTGTTTTATTAATTTTTCGAGTACTGAAACCAATCCCACCATCACTATCACCAACTTTATCACTCTAGAAGTTGATATTTAAAGCTTTTCTTCCCCATCAAACTTTTTCTTTCCATTTGGGCATGTGGGAGAAGAAGTCAATGGGGGTTGCTCCCACATCATGTTCACGTAAGGATGACATGGAAAAGTGATAGCCATGGAAACAATTATTTAATCCCTTCAAATATTTTAGTAAGACTTTGAATATTTTGCTTTTTGAGCACTCATTCTAATCCACCAGATGTCAAAAGAATTTTCTTGTGGGCAAAGGAAAACTCAAATTTAAATTCTCTCATCCACTTCATTGTCTTGTCTAAAAACTACAAAAATAGGCATCTATTTAGGAAAACATTCGTCTGCTCCAACAATATAAATCAGCCAAAAAGTCTTAGCTAAAGAGCCCCTACAACTCCATTTGATCATGATGATGAGAATGATGAGGTCTTGTTGCTCCACTATAAATAACGGTATTCTATTAAGATCCTCACCAATCAAACAAGCCTCCAACATAGTTTGTTTCCCTCCTCTCTTTTCTCATCCTAAAGACAAGTACTGGTTCATCAGAAGCCAGCACAAGAGTTCCATGGGAGACAGTGAAACCCAAGGCTTTCAGAATCCTAGATATGTGGTCAAGAAGGTACTTGCCAGGCCGCAACACGAAGGTGATGGAGCCATTGTTAGGAGGAGCATTGGAAGGTGATTTCCTATCAATCTCTATGTTCTAAATCCCTTATTCAACAGAGGATTTAGCTTAACATGATGCTCGTTCGGAAATTGATCTTGTGCAGGGGAGAACTAAGAAACTTGGATCCATTTCTGATGCTGGATGAGTTTTCTGGTAAGTATTTAACCTCTCTTCCCTAATATAACTCCATTGAATGGTACTGGTGGCAGCTAATTCATTCTTTTCCTTATCAGTATCGGCTCCAGCTGGGTTTCCTGATCATCCTCATAGAGGTTTCCTTTTTGTTGATTCAGTTCCCAAATTTGTCCTAAATTCATTACTTTAAGCTTCTCAATCTATCCATTCAATGACAGGTTTTGAGACCGTCACTTATATGCTGGAGGTAATAAATTAATTTGCTAGTAGGAATGAGATAGAAATCAGATGAAATTTTAGCTAAGACGAAGTATAACATGGTACATAAATCATTGAATTCAGGGAGCCTTCACTCACCAAGATTTTGCAGGGCATAAGGGCACCATCAGAGCGGGAGATCTGCAGGTACTTTTGATGACCTTCACTCCTCAAGCTTTACGCTATCAATTGAATTAGAATTAGATTCATCGGTTCACCTCCATACTACATTAATTTCTTCAGTGGATGACTGCTGGTAAAGGAATTATTCACTCAGAAATGCCTGCTGCGCCTGGAGAGAACAAAGGGTTGCAGCTCTGGATCAATCTCTCCTCCAAGGACAAAATGTAATTGCCAAAATTTTATCTTTTTAACAATCACAAATAATGTTCCTAATGGAATCGATCAAACCGATACCATGAGAAATATCGATTTTTTTTTCCTTCCAAACTTTGAGAATTTCACAATGAAAACCTAATTTTTGCGCCTATTCGTTCCAAGGATGGAGCCGAGATACCAAGAGCTACAAAGCAAAGACATAAGCAAGGTGGAAAGGGATGGCGTTGCCGTCCGCATCATCGCCGGCGAATCCTTCGGCGTCCAGTCACCCGTCTACACCCAGACTCCAACAATGTACCTAGACTTCACCTTAAGCCCCGGATCCCAAGTTCATCAGCGGATCCCGGAGTCATGGAACGCCTTCGTCTACATCGTGGACGGCGAGGGCGTGTTCGGGGACCCGAGCGCCGAGGCGGCGGCGAGCCACCACGCGCTGGTGCTGAGCGCCGGCGATGGGGTAGAGGTGTGGAACAGGGCGGCCAGGCCGCTGAGGTTCGTACTCATCGGCGGGCAGCCGCTGAAGGAGCCGGTGGTGCAGTACGGGCCGTTCGTGATGAACACGCAGGCGCAGATCCAGCAGGCGATTGAAGACTACAACTACTGCAAGAACGGGTTCGAGAAGGGGAAGCACTGGGCCTCGCAGCAGTGAAGCCGGAAGGCCCAAATAAATCCATGACTGGCCCAAATTGAACTCTCATCTCCATTTGATAGTTTCTAGAAGATTCGGATGGAGATGGTAGATATATATATGAATTTTCTGTTATTTTATTTTCTTTCAAGAACCAATAATATTGAATTATATATAAAAAGATAGTGATATTTTTCGTTTGTGCAATCGTTCATCTCGCGCAATAGGGACTCAGTAGCTTGGTTGGGCTCGGCCGGCCGTCTGAACTATTCTTGAACTGCTAGGCGGAAAAATAGTTTAATATTTTTTAACTAAATTTTATTAGAAATATTTAATTTTATTAATTAACAAAGTTAAAATTTGTCAATCTAACTGGCCAATACAATCTACCCTACGATCATCTATTAAGAGATAAATCGAAAAATTATAGTTGATCACTACGAAAAAAATATTTTTCTTGACTTTGATGAGATTCAACACTTTACCCATTATAACAATATCTATTCTATATTAGCCAACTCAACCATGTCCCGGGGACAACATTGAATTTTATTAGTAAAATTTAAAAGGACAATTTCATATATTGTCAATGATTATTTATACAATTAGAAGTAGTGACCAACTAGGCCGAATAACAATAACTTTATCTTATGTCAAACCTCATTATTAGTAAAAAAAATTTAAAAAACATTTTATATTAACTAATTTAACAACAAGTAGTAAATTATTATAATACTATTAATATATATTTTAATTATATATATATATATATTTTTTAAATTATCAATAATTTTAACTTCGAGTAAAGAAAGACTCGACACAACAGTAAATTATTATGTGACCTAGAGGAAATAGATTCAAGTACTAGATATAGTCACTATATAATAGTCTCTTCCTCAAAATCACGCATTGACTGGGCTTAACTCTTACAATGTTTTATCTAGATAAGAAAATAAAAAAAAATTAAATAGAAGTTAGTAACTAGAAATAGAATTTTCTAAAAATTTTATTGCAATTATCATTAAATTTTTATTTATTCAAATTTAAAAATTAATATTAATGTAATTGTAATTAAGTAAAAAATTTATTTTATATTTTATAGAGTAATAAAATAATAATTTTATTTTATGAAGTAATAATTAAGTAATATAGAGTCTTCTGACCTTTTTTTTGATACACTCCAAGATGTTCTATTTTTACATAAAAATGTATTCGCTTAAGGACTTTAGAAGATATTAATACTAAAAAAGAGGATTGTTTACAAGGAACCACTAAGGGTATTCACAGTTGTAAACCTTTTAAAAAGGTTTATGCTCTGTCACATCATTGTGATATCAAAAGTTAAAAACCTTACTTCTTTTAAAAAATCATTCTCTATTATCATAAAACCTCTCTCTTTTAAAAACTACACTTCTTTTAAAATTCTCTCTCTATCCTCTCACCACTATTTTTTTTATAAACTCGATCCCAAGATTTTGATATAGGTTTATAAAAAAAAACCATAAACCCCACATATGTAGTGAGGTAGTGATTTATATTGAGAGATTTATAGTATACATTGTATGCTATAAACCTCTCACTGCAGATGCCCCTAATAGAAATTTGTATGATATATATATATAGAATATAGAATTATGATATGCTGCATAACTTTTTCATACGCTCCTTGCGCAACTGCCGCTGTGGCAATCCGAATCAGCATTTTTATTTTTTTATCATCTTTTTTATTTTTTATTTTTTACCATCTTTTTTTAGTTTTTTTCCCAAACAGCCTCTTCTCGTTTTCTTTCCTCTCTCGACGCAGCCGCCGCCATCCTTCTGGGTTGCCACCATCCTTCGGCGCTGCTTGCCCAGAAGCGACTCAGTGCCAGACGCTGACCCACCCGCTAGACGCCTCTCGCCGCCTTCGTTGTTGCCTGCCGAGTGAGACCCCGCGCCAGACACCGACCCTCATCGTTACTGGGACTACCCCAGCCGCTAGACACCCCTCTCCGCAAACTAGGTTTTCAACGCCATCCTTCTTCGTTGCTGTCGCCGTCCTGGAGCAACTAGCGTACTAAGATTTCCTTAAGACGCCGTCCAACTCTGTCCCTGTGAGATCTTTCAAATTAAGGTACGAGAAAAGCTTGCTCATGGAAATTGGAATGAACACTTTATTGTAACCTATATATTTATATGTACACTTTATTTTAATCTAACGAAACAGCATGCTCATGTAAATTGGAATGGACCAAGAATAACAACAATACGACGAATTTTGTAGAGAATTTAGTAACGAAACAACGGCTATTGTTTGTGTTTTGAGGTATTACTAACTTATACTAATGATTGACACTGTTTACTAGAATGAACAATAAGTCAATTATAACTATTTTGTTTCTTTGCTCATATTTTCCTTGAGACAACAGATTACTTATGTTTCATACAATATAAATCATGAAGTATGTCAACCATTTTTGGGGTTCTGTAATTTGGATCATTCAGATAACAACCATAATCTCATCTATGGTGAACTTGAAGTTTGCCTACCTCATCAAAGGTGAAACACCATCCTCTTTGTTAGCAATAATTTCATCCATTTGTGTTCCATCAATTCGTGGTTGGCTTAGTTGGAGGAGAATGCACATAAATTCTTTGTCGGTGACATTAAAACTGAAGCCTCTATCGATGTCATCCCCTTCCCTGGTTTCATAAACCTAAAATTGAAGGAATCATCCTTGTACAAAGTTTGTAAATACTGTGTGCAAATGCACACGAGTGAAATAGAATAAGTTTAGTTTCTTCTATAGTTCCATATTTTCTTGGCAAATCAACTGTCCAAAAAAATTTATCTCACAAAAAGAATCATTTTGTAAACAGTGAAATGAAGGCGATTTCTAGTAAAATGATTCATGAGATATAATCATAGTTGTTGATATATAAAGTGATTTCTTTGACTTTATCTGATTAGTAAAATGCTTCATGAGATATAATCATAGTAAAATGTTGATATATGGTCTGACTAGTTCAATCCAATCACAGTCTTTTTTTATATTATTTTTTCCAAGAGTCTAGTGCAAGTACTAAAATTATCACCACTTCTCACTTTTTCAAAGATCATGTTTTAGTACTAAAACGATACATTTTGATGTCACATTATTGTCACATGAGAATATTGTTTTATGCCTATTTGATTTAGTATACTTTTGTGGCTATACTGTTATATGCAGAGCTTCACTTCATCTGGCATTTCCAGTAATGGAAGAAAATGATGGTGAGGCCCAAATATATATTCCCCAAGTTGCAGATGATCGAAAGCCAAAAATTGGAATGAAATTCTCATCATTAGAGGAGGCATTTTCATTCTATAACCAATATGCACGAGAAGCCGGATTTAGTGCTAGGCTAAATAATAGCAAGAAAAATAAGATGACAAATGAAGTTGTCTGGAAACAATTTGTATGTTTTAAAGAAGGGCATACAGATCAAATGCGGTGGAATAATCATGCAAAAGGTGATCAACAGACAAGGAAAAGAGCACGTGGCGAAGTTAGAACTGGTTGTCAGTCAAAGATTTCACTTGTCAAGGAACAAACTGGATCTAATTGGGTTGTCAAAAACATCATGGAAAGTCATAATCATCCACTCTCAACTCCTTCAAAGGTACATTTGCTACGCTCACATCGTAATGTTTCGGTAGCAAAGAAAGCATTGACTCAACAATTTTCAGAGGCCAATGTGCCAACTTGTCAACAAATGCGATTATTAGAGATAGAGTATGGAGGTCCTGAGAGGGTGGGTTGCACAGAAAGAGATATTAGAAATTTTGAGAAAGAACTAAGGGATGAACAAAAGGGTATCGATGCTGAAACACTAATTGAGTTATTTGCATCTGAGAAAGAGAAGAATCCAGCTTTTTTCTTTGAATATGAGACTGATTCAGATAATAGATTTAGCAGGTGTTTTTGGGCAGATCATGTATCAAGGACGGCATATAATGTATTTGGTGATGTAGTTGTATTTGATACGACATATAACACCAACAAATATGGGTTGATTTTTGCACCATTTGTAGGAGTTAACCATCATCATCAGACAATTGTTTTTGGTTGCGGCTTTATAAGTGATGAGAAAACTGAGTCTTTTGTTTGGCTGCTTAACAAGTTCATAGAAGCAATGTCTAAAGGTGCACCAAATGTGATCATCACTGATCAGGATCCTGCTATGACGAAAGCCATTGCCCAAGTTTTTCCTCAAACAATGCATCGATATTGTTTATGGCATATACTGAACAAATTCCCAGATAAATTACACCCTTTGACTTTTCGTGACTACTATCAAAGTATCAAAAATGTCATTGGAAATTCTACAACACCTGATGAATTTGAGAATTCATGGAAAGAGGTTATCAAATGTGCTAACTTAGAGAAAAATGATTGGTTATCATTGATGTATGAATTACGACACAAGTGGGTGCCAACATATTTTAGTCATGTATTTTGTGCTGGAATGTCAAGTAGTCAGAGATCTGAAGGCTCACATGCATTTTTCAAGAGATATGTCTCAAATAAGAATTCATTGATGGATTTTATCACTCGTTTCAATAGGGCACTGAGACATCAAAGACACAATGAGTTAGTTGCTGACCATATTGATATGAATGAGCATCCCAGAATTAAGACAAACTGGCCAATGGAAACTCAAATGGTTAAGAAGTACACGAAAAAGAAATGGATGGAGTTTCAAAGTGAAATGACTGAAAGTCATGGTTATTATGTCCAACAAGAATCTATAGGAGTTGAGTCAGTGGTTTACCGTGTGATGAATTTTCAAAATTGTTCTTCCTCCAAACCAAGGGTCCTCACACATGACAAACAGAGGGACTACATATCTTGTAGCTGTAGGAAATTTGAGTTCGATGGCATTCCATGCAGGCATATGTTAGCTTTTTTTCGTATCAACCAAGTGTTTCATCTACCTGATAAGTATATACTCAAACGATGGACACGAGATGCAAAGGTTGGAGCAATATATTCATTGGGAGAGCAAAATTTCATCAATGATCCAGAAAGGATTTTAATGTCAAGACACTCGAGGTTATCCAATAAAGTTTCGATATTAATTGATGATGCATCTTTGACTGATGAGGGGACAAACTTCTTGGATGAACAATTTGATTTTATTTACAGCAAAATTCAAGAGATAAATATTAGTAAAAAAATATGCGACAATAGAAGTCAAAGGAATAAATCCATGGATGAAACTCTTATTATTGATCCACCTTTAGTAAGAACAAAGGGATGTGGGAAGAGATTGAAATCATCAAAGGAGAAGTCAACCTCAAAGTCCCGGTTATGTCGTGGATGCGGGCATCGAGGTGTGTCACATGACAAGCGCAACTGTCCAATTTTACAGCAAGGGTATGTGTCGATTAATTTTGTATTTGTATGATAATTTTATTTGCAAATAAATTCTCTAATACAATTTATAAATATGATGATATGTCTTGTCAGATCAACTATAGATAATCATCATAATAACGATAACGATACATATGAAGAAGAATTGGCAGATATCGATGGTAATATCAAAGTTTTATTAAATTATAGTAATTGATTGATTGAGAAATTGAAGTTAATAATTATCTTTATTATTACAGGTTCTAACAATATGCACCAGGATGAATGAAGGTTTTTAAAAACATCAACAAATCACCCTGTAAGTAATTTATCCTACAATTCTACTTATGATTGTTAAACTACATAGTTGCTTATGCTTGGCATTTGAGTTGCTTTTATTCTGTATCAAGAAAGTGCTTGGATTATTACGTTTTTCAAAATTACTTCACTTAGTGTTTTTCTGCCCTTTTATGTGAAGTCTCCAAGTTTCGAACTCTACTTATTATATAACATGATTGTTATATATATAAAGTTGAATATTATATAATTATATGGCGTGTTCATCTCTATTCCACGAACCTCTTAATTGTGATTTTTTTATAAAAAAAAGTCTATTTCGTCTTATTTGTATGAATCATTTAACAACTCTCAACAAGCCAGCTTGGTTGACTTTGTTGAATTATTTATATTGTATGGGGCATCTTTTAGTCTATTGAGGATAGAAATATGTTTCTTTTCCAGAACACTCGTTAGGATTATATAACATGATTTCTTTTATAAAACTAATGTTTCATGTTTCTTCTTAACTGTCATTTTATTTCATTTCACAGGAATCAAGATTTGCATCTGGGTTGACGATTGCATCAACTTCACTTTCAGTTGTAATATGAAATTCCTTTGTGAACATGTTTGGTGCTTAGATTTGTCACTCAAATATAATAAAAAGCGACTCATGAATGCTGCGGTTTACATATTTGGACTAAACATTTTCTTCTATAGATGATGCATCGTGCTCTTTCATGTTATTTTTTTGTTGAAGTTTTAGATGACTTGTCATGCTTCTGAATTATATTTGCATAGTTTAAAAATCAAAGTATTGTTTTAGAAGTATATGAGTGTGATTCAAATTTATTTAGTAAATAAATATTGTGTCATCCAAATTTATTCAGTAGATAAATATCAAATAATGTCTGGATATTTAAATCAAATTTATTATATAACGAACAACAATAACAAAAATTGTTTAAATGATTTACTATTATAATTTTATATGAACATACACCCGATATAATTTTTTTTTTACATAAAAACCATTTCATCGAAGGCTTAGATGAAATCATGTGGTGTGCTTTAGTGCCACCGATTAGGTCCTCAATTGCATGATTTTGTTGAAAAGTTACATCCTAAGGGTCTCGAGGGGCTCTGCCGAGTTTGTTGATCCAAGTTACCAAAAAATACATCTTTTTCAATCAATCTACTAAAGATCAGATAGCATTTTCTAGGTTACCACTACTTGTGTACATGTCAACCATAGAATGAAAGAATCACCAGCTAGATCATTCTTCAAAATATGAGCATGAACTTGGGATCCACAACCGCTATGTCTCAGGCTAGTGCAGGATTTTAACATACTGATGTATGTATAATTGTAAGGAACCATATTCTTTGTTAACATGTGTCTGACAAAACAATGAACTGGCAGGACTCGTCTAACAACCCTGTGCCACTGCTGCCTGAAATCCAAGTCTCCACAAACTGAATAAGATTTCAGACAGGAGGTAAGAGCAAAAGCGTTCGGCGAGCTCCATCCGTCACCATCTTGTAGAACAATATCAAGGATTCTTTCGCGCGATCCATACATGCATACGCTGACATGAGGGTCGTCCACGAGACATCATCGCGCTGAGGCATTTCGTCGAACAACGATCGAGCGACTCCCAAGAAATCGCATTGTGAATAGAGACGAAGCAATCATTTCCACAGATACGCATCGGCGTCGAATCCGGACCTCATCAAGCGTCCTGTATGGGCTTCCCATGGGTGAGGGATCTACTCGAGGTGAGGGTCGGCGTCTGATGGCGGTGGCGGCGGCAACGTCGATTTGTGAATAGAGACGAAGCAATCATTTCCACAGATACGCATCGGCGTCGAATCCGGACCTCATCAAGCGTCCTATGAGCTTCCCATGGGTGAGGGATCTACTCGAGGTGAGGGTCGGCGTCTGATGGCGGTGGCGGCGGCAACGTCGAGAGAGGAAAGAAAACCAAAAGACTCGACTTGTGAAAAAAATAAAAAATAATAAAAAAAGATGGCACTGGGTCACTTCTGGGCAAGCAGCGCCGAAGGATGGCGGCAGCTGCGTCGAGAGAGGAAAGAAAATGAGAAGAGGCTGTTTGGGGAAAAAATTAAAGAAAGATGGTAAAAAATAAAAAATAAAAAAGATGATAAAAAAATAAAAATGCTGATTCGGATTGCCACAGCGGCAGTTGCGCAAGGAGCGTATGAAAAAGTTATGCAGCATATCATAATTCTATATATATATAGAATTATGATATGCTGCATAACTTTTTCATACGCTCCTTGCGCAACTGCCGCTGTGGCAATCCGAATCAGCATTTTTATTTTTTTATCATCTTTTTTATTTTTTACCATCTTTCTTTAATTTTTTCCCCAAACAGCCTCTTCTCATTTTCTTTCCTCTCTCGACGCAGCTGCCGCCATCCTTCGGCGCTGCTTGCCCAGAAGTGACCCAGTGCCATCTTTTTTTATTATTTTTTATTTTTTTCACAAGTCGAGTCTTTTGGTTTTCTTTCCTCTCTCGACGTTGCCGCCGCCACCGCCATCAGACGCCGACCCTCACCTCGAGTAGATCCCTCACCCATGGGAAGCTCATAGGACGCTTGATGAGGTCCGGATTCGACGCCGATGCGTATCTGTGGAAATGATTGCTTCGTCTCTATTCACAAATCGACGTTGCCGCCGCCACCGCCATCAGACGCCGACCCTCACCTCGAGTAGATCCCTCACCCATGGGAAGCCCATACAGGACGCTTGATGAGGTCCGGATTCGACGCCGATGCGTATCTGTGGAAATGATTGCTTCGTCTCTATTCACAATGCGATTTCTTGGGAGTCGCTCGATCGTTGTTCGACGAAATGCCTCAGCGCGATGATGTCTCGTGGACGACCCTCATGTCAGCGTATGCATGTATGGATCGCGCGAAAGAATCCTTGATATTGTTCTACAAGATGGTGACGGATGGAGCTCGCCGAACGCTTTTGCTCTTACCTCCTGTCTGAAATCTTATTCAGTTTGTGGAGACTTGGATTTCAGGCAGCAGTGGCACAGGGTTGTTAGACGAGTCCTGCCAGTTCATTGTTTTGTCAGACACATGTTAACAAAGAATATGGTTCCTTACAATTATACATACATCAGTATGTTAAAATCCTGCACTAGCCTGAGACATAGCGGTTGTGGATCCCAAGTTCATGCTCATATTTTGAAGAATGATCTAGCTGGTGATTCTTTCATTCTATGGTTGACATGTACACAAGTAGTGGTAACCTAGAAAATGCTATCTGATCTTTAGTAGATTGATTGAAAAAGATGTATTTTTTGGTAACTTGGATCAACAAACTCGGCAGAGCCCCTCGAGACCCTTAGGATGTAACTTTTCAACAAAATCATGCAATTGAGGACCTAATCGGTGGCACTAAAGCACACCACATGATTTCATCTAAGCCTTCGATGAAATGGTTTTTATGTAAAAAAAAAATTATATCGGGTGTATGTTCATATAAAATTATAATAGTAAATCATTTAAACAATTTTTGTTATTGTTGTTCGTTATATAATAAATTTGATTTAAATATCCAGACATTATTTGATATTTATCTACTGAATAAATTTGGATGACACAATATTTATTTACTAAATAAATTTAATCACACTCATATACTTCTAAAACAATACTTTGATTTTTAAACTATGCAAATATAATTCAGAAGCATGACAAGTCATCTAAAACTTCAACAAAAAAATAACATGAAAGAGCACGATGCATCATCTATAGAAGAAAATGTTTAGTCCAAATATGTAAACCGCAGCATTCATGAGTCGCTTTTTATTATATTTGAGTGACAAATCTAAGCACCAAACATGTTCACAAAGGAATTTCATATTACAACTGAAAGTGAAGTTGATGCAATCGTCAACCCAGATGCAAATCTTGATTCCTGTGAAATGAAATAAAATGACAGTTAAGAAGAAACATGAAACATTAGTTTTATAAAAGAAATCATGTTATATAATCCTAACGAGTGTTCTGGAAAAGAAACATATTTCTATCCTCAATAGACTAAAAGATGCCCCATACAATATAAATAATTCAACAAAGTCAACCAAGCTGGCTTGTTGAGAGTTGTTAAATGATTCATACAAATAAGACGAAATAGACTTTTTTTTATAAAAAAATCACAATTAAGAGGTTCGTGGAATAGAGATGAACACGCCATATAATTATATAATATTCAACTTTATATATATAACAATCATGTTATATAATAAGTAGAGTTCGAAACTTGGAGACTTCACATAAAAGGGCAGAAAAACACTAAGTGAAGTAATTTTGAAAAACGTAATAATCCAAGCACTTTCTTGATACAGAATAAAAGCAACTCAAATGCCAAGCATAAGCAACTATGTAGTTTAACAATCATAAGTAGAATTGTAGGATAAATTACTTACAGGGTGATTTGTTGATGTTTTTAAAAACCTTCATTCATCCTGGTGCATATTGTTAGAACCTGTAATAATAAAGATAATTATTAACTTCAATTTCTCAATCAATCAATTACTATAATTTAATAAAACTTTGATATTACCATCGATATCTGCCAATTCTTCTTCATATGTATCGTTATCGTTATTATGATGATTATCTATAGTTGATCTGACAAGACATATCATCATATTTATAAATTGTATTAGAGAATTTATTTGCAAATAAAATTATCATACAAATACAAAATTAATCGACACATACCCTTGCTGTAAAATTGGACAGTTGCGCTTGTCATGTGACACACCTCGATGCCCGCATCCACGACATAACCGGGACTTTGAGGTTGACTTCTCCTTTGATGATTTCAATCTCTTCCCACATCCCTTTGTTCTTACTAAAGGTGGATCAATAATAAGAGTTTCATCCATGGATTTATTCCTTTGACTTCTATTGTCGCATATTTTTTTACTAATATTTATCTCTTGAATTTTGCTGTAAATAAAATCAAATTGTTCATCCAAGAAGTTTGTCCCCTCATCAGTCAAAGATGCATCATCAATTAATATCGAAACTTTATTGGATAACCTCGAGTGTCTTGACATTAAAATCCTTTCTGGATCATTGATGAAATTTTGCTCTCCCAATGAATATATTGCTCCAACCTTTGCATCTCGTGTCCATCGTTTGAGTATATACTTATCAGGTAGATGAAACACTTGGTTGATACGAAAAAAAGCTAACATATGCCTGCATGGAATGCCATCGAACTCAAATTTCCTACAGCTACAAGATATGTAGTCCCTCTGTTTGTCATGTGTGAGGACCCTTGGTTTGGAGGAAGAACAATTTTGAAAATTCATCACACGGTAAACCACTGACTCAATTCCTATAGATTCTTGTTGGACATGATGACCATGATAAAGATGGTTGAGGAAGAACAGTGCTGATTCGGATTGCCACAGCGGCAGTTGCGCAAGGAGCGTATGAAAAAGTTATGCAGCATATCATAATTCTATATATATATATATATATATATATATATAGTATCAAAATACGTAGATAGATTTGTTCGGAATAATGAGGCTATTCCAACTATAAAATTCGTGGAGAAGGAACTGCCTCATGAATTAAACTATTTTTTTATCAATTTTAAATTTGATAAATTATTAATAAAATTTATTTAGCCAAAAATATTTAGTTATAAAATATCGATGATGAATTATTAAAAAAAAATAAAAGAATAATAAAATATAAAAAAATAATACTACAATATTAAATATGCTTTTGACTTTCAAATTCATTTATATAACAAAAATATTAATTAAGTATAATCAATAAATATTTTTAATTTATTAATAAAATTTAATTTTGATTAATAAATTAATTTTTTTCAATAAAAATCTAAAATTACTAATTAAATTTTAATAAAAAAAAATTGCTAACCAAATCTAATTTTAAAAAATTAAAATTATCAATTAAATCCAACGACTAAAAAAATAAGATTTAATCTATAAAAAATTTAACTTTTTTTTCCCAAATATAATTTAGTTAGTAAAAATTAAAATTATCGATGAAAATAAATCTCGACTAAAATTTATTTTAACTATACTTTTAAATATTAAATATATAAATTCATATGTTTTTAAATTAATATTCATATTTGATTTATATAGGTATTGATGCGGATGTAGCCTTTAGGATTTGGTAGGAATTAAGAATAAAGGGGAGGGGTGTTTTGGTCTTTTGAGGATTAGGGTTTGGAGTCTATAGGGGCACTGTTCTTCGTGTCCAGGAGGTAGACCCGACCCCGGGCCGGGTCTGGCCCGAACCCGAACCCGGCCCAGGCCCGTAACCGGGTCAACGGGTCGGTTGCCCGTTGACCCGGTTCGCCGGGTCGAACCAGAACCGGCCCGGCAAGTTGCCGGGCCGGTTCCGGTTCATGGGCTGTAAACCCGGCGAACCGCCGGTTAACCGGCGGGTTGAACCGGCGGTTCAGCCGCAAACAAATATATATATATTTTTAAACGGCTTGAACCGCCGGTTAACCGGCGGTTCATAGGCGTTGGGAGGGTTTTTTGGGTATTTTTTTTCAACGGTTAGGATCATTTGACCGTTTTTTGATCAATGGCTATGATTTAGTGTCTGTTACTATCAAAACTCTATAACTAGAGAGCTCATTTCATCATTTTTCACACACATCTTCTCTACTCTTAATCTCATTTTCGTATTCTCTAATCTCTGCACGCTTTCGTTTTCAATTTTCAATTACAATGGAAGGAGGCCGCGGAGGTGCATAATCTCGAGCTCGGAAGGGAAAGCAAATAATGAATCCGCGGGAGGAGGACCCCAACATTCAATCCACCGATGATGAGATCGAGCATCTTCCGAATCCGACACATGAAATACAAGGAAGTACTGATGCAATTACTTCTAAGGTTCGGGAACTTCCTCCTCTAAAGTCTTCTATTTTTACTAAACATTTTGAGAAGGTCACTCTTCCGTCGGGAGAAATGCGTGCAAAATGTAAGCACTGTAATGCTTCCTACAAATTCCAAGCCAGCGGCGGCTATGGGTCGTTGAAACGACATGTAGAAACGAAGCACCCGACGGAATATGGACTCGACCGTTCTCAAACACAATTATCAAGATTTTCTTCAACTAGCGGTAGTACCGATTCCGGTTTATTTTTATATTCGGATAATAAATTAAGAGAATCATTAGCTAAATTTATTTCCGTAGAACATCTTTCTTTTAGTTTTGGATCTAAATGCACATTTGAAGATTTTTGTAAAGAATCTCTTAATCCATGTGCTAAACGTGTTCCTAGAACTACACTTACTCGTACAATTAAAAAATTAGTAAAACAAGGAAAAAAGAATTTAATTGATGAATTTAGTAAATTAGATAATAAAGTTTCTTTATGTTCCGATATTTGGAGTGATAATTGGCAAACACATTCGTATATGGGTGTGACTTGCCATTGGATCGATAACTCTTGAAACCTCCAAAAAAGATTATTAGCTTATAGAGTTTTTGATGAATCACATAATGCTCATAATATCGCACAATTATTATGTTTAATTTTAGAAGAATATGATTTAACTCATAAAATATTTTCAATATCATTAGATAATGCTAGTTCTAATACCGCTTGTATAGATGATCTAAATTTGTTTGTCAACCTATTATTGGAGGTTTATTTTTTCATATTCGTTGTGTATGCCATGTTTTAAATTTATGTGTTCAAGATGGTTTAAAAATTTTAGAAAGTTATATTAAACCAATTAGAATTGTAATTTCTTATTTATGGTCTCATCCATCTATAATGAAACAATGGGGTATGTTTTATAAAATTAATGGAATGAGACCTAAAGAATTTCCACGTGATGTACCAACACGTTGGAATTCAACATACAAATTATTACAAGATTCATTTCAATATAAAAAATTATTATGTTCATTTTTTGCACAAAACACTAATACTAATATATATTTATTTTCACAACAATGGAATATTTGTAGTAGTATTTGTGAAATTTTAAAAGTATTTAATGATGCAACCGAACAACTTTCCGGTATTTATTATCCCACTGCTCAATTAGTTTTAGAAAAAATTTCTAATATAGTATTAGTTTTAAATGAACATATTAATAATGAATCTTTATCTCCTTGCATCTTAGCTATGAAAACTGAATGGGAAAAATATTTTTATTTAATTCCTGAAATTTATTTAATTGCATTTGCTTTAGATCCTATATTTAAATTAGAAGTTTTACAAGAAATGTTAACTTTATATTATGACGCTTTAATTCCAATTAAAGATTCTTCTTCCCCTGATCCAGTTAATATTATATATAATGTTAGAATTTATTTATATGATATTTATAATCAATATTATGCAAAATATGGAACACAAATTAATATTTCTGAAATTCAACAAACTACTAGTAGTAATTTAAAACTTACAAAAGCACAACTCTTATTAAAAGAATGGACAAAAAGTCCACGAGGATCCTCAAGTTCCACACAGGAACTTGAGAATTATTTTACGACTTCTTTTGATTTTAATGAAGCAGATAGCGAAAACTTCGATATCTTAAAGTGGTGGTCACAGAAGGCTCAAAGCTTTCCCGTTCTCTCCGTGATCGCAAAAGAAATTTTAGCTTGTCCAGTGTCAACTGTTGCTGTGGAGCAGACGTTCAATGCCGGCGGCAACATATTAGATGAACGACGATCAACTTTGTCTCCTGACTCATTGGAAGCCCAAGCATTACTGGACGATTGGACCAGAGCGGAGAAAAGAATCCAAGGAATGCAACTTTCAGATGACGAAGTTGAAGATTTTGATACTGAAGGAACAAATACGACAGGAACAGGGAATGTAAGTGAATGAAAATGTAAAAGGATAAAAATGTAAAAGAACTACGTGGGCTTTAATTCCCCTAAAGGGATACGTAGGCAACTTAAATAAGTGCAAGCCCTTTTTTCAATAAATTTTAATTTCTAATTTTTAATGTTTAATTTTTAATTTTTAATTTTTTTTAACATATTAATCTTGAACCGTGACGAACCGTGAACCGAACCGTGAACCGGCGGTTCTGAACCGTGAACCGTAACCGTCTTGGGCGGTTAAGGTTAAGGGTCGACCTGCCTGGAACCGTCGAACCGGCGGTTCCGAACCGTCGAACCGTCGGTTCCGAACCGTGGTAAGGTCTACCAGGAGGAGGCCGCCGCCAGGTTTAGGTAAGGGGGGGGGGGGCTGAGTGCGCGTTTTTGGTCCGCGGCCGAGGGGACCTTCTTCCTCCTTCCTCGTCGGCGCCGACGTCGACCGCCTGCCGCTCCTCTCCTCTACCTCCTGTCCCCCGACCTTCCTTCCAGCGCCGACGCTAGGAGGAAGGGCTGATTTGTGCTTGGACTTTAGGCCGACGCCGTCCAGCCGGCGCTGCTGCCTCAACCTGGTGCGCCGACGTCTGCACCTTCGACGTCGCTCCTACTGAGCGTTCCCGGCACCGGCCATCTCTGGCTAGCAAGTTTTGCCTCCACCTCCAGCAACATCGTTGCCTCCTCCGGCGGCCGTCGGCGCCTTCCCCAGCATCCGTCGGCACCTCCCGCCATCGAGGAGCTATGCCTCAGCCTCCAGTAGCGTTGCTTCCGCCTCTGGTGGTCGCCGACGCCACCTCCAGCGTTCGCCAGCACCTCCGGCGACCGCCATCTCGCCACCTTTGGCGGCCATCGCTGTCGTCATCTCTAGGGATTGCCACAGTCGCCTCCCGCGGTCGACCTCGCCGCCTTCAGCGGTAGTCGCCACACGCCGTCATCACCCTCCGGATAGCCGTCGCCTGAGTGCTTATGTTTCGTACTATTTATTTGATGCGGCCTGCGAGCCGATAGAGTATTCGGCCTTCGAGGCCATTATTGTATTCCGGCCTTCGTGCCCCTAGTTCGCCCTGCGAACCAATGCTGTAACTAGACCGCGCGCCGTCTCGCGGATCCATATCACGCCCGGCTTCGAGCCACCGGATCCAGCTACTTAGTTGGTGGACATCTATCCACTCTCCAAGGTCATGACGACTCGATCCGCATCTCGACCAGCTCACCGATCCATCCGAGGGCGCCTCCCGGGGCCAGGGTACGTCATCGTACTCCTCTTATGTTTATTTTCTTGTTCTGCTATTATTCAACTGCTTATACATCTGGGGGATCCGCCTCGAGCATCGAGATACCAAGGACCGGGGTAACCCGGTCGTTGGATACAGGTACCGTTGACTAGAGGACTTCGGGCGACTTAGTCAACGCAGAAGACAGCTCGCCACCGGGTCATGAGGATGCGGTTAACCATCCAGACACGTCACACCGGCAGGTCCGTCTTCTCAGCATCCCGACAGGATCAAATTGACATCGTCTGTGGGAACGCACCTGATCTGGACGTGAAGATGGACGACGCCGGAAAATTCTACCATCCTCATGATCTCGGTAGGTTTCGATGAATGTGTCATTCTCCTCACTCCACGGGTATTCGAGAGTCGAGGAACTGAACCAGATCCTTTGCTGGTCGGCAGGTCAGTTTTTGCGTTATCTTTTCTCTTTCAGTTATATGATCTGCCCTAGTTCCTCGATCGAAGACCCCCGTATCGATCGGCCGGGCGTATATTATCCGAGCCACGGGCTCGATGTCGAAGACCTCGTACCGATCGACCAAGCATATATTATCCGAGCCACGGGCTCGATGTCGAAGACCCCGTGCCGATCGACCGGGCGTATATTATCCGAGCGATCGGCCCGGTTTGAGTTATGCTTGAAGACCGTCGAGCGGCGACGTTAAACGCCAGAGTCGAGCCGGCGACTATAAATACCCGACTTGAAAACCGTCGAGCGGCGACGTTAAATGCCAGAGTCGAACCGGCGACTATAAATACCCGGCTTGAAGACCGTCGAGCGGGGACGTTAAACGCTAGAGTCGAACCGACGACTATAAATACCCGGCTTGAAAACTGTCGAGCGACGACGTTAAACACTAGAGTCGAACCGGCGACTATAAATACCCGGCTTGAAGACCGTGTAGCGGCGACGTTAAACGCCAGAGTCGAACCGGCGACTATAAATACCTGGTTTGAAGACCGTTGAGTGACGACGTTAAACGCCAGAGTCGAACCGGCGACTATAAATACCCGGTCTGAAGACCGTCGAGCGGCGAAGTTAAACCCCCCGCCTTCACAGACCGGTCCGTCGGATATTCTATCTCCCCCGTTCGGGGTCGAGCTTATCAGAGCATCTATCTCCCCCATTTGGGGTCGAGCTTATCATAACATCTATCTCCCCCGTTCGGGGTCGAGCATATTGGATCTCCTATCTCCCCCGTTCGGGGTCGAGCGATCGTCGATGTTCGCAAATCAGCACATCAGATTTCCTATTTTTCCCTGGTTGGGATCAAGGCGTCATTGCTAGCCTCGCACCAGCTTATCAGACCTGCTATCTCCCCCGTTCGAGGTCGAGCAAACTTCATTCCCCCACTCGGGGTCGAGCGGCCTTCATTGGTCGTGGACCTGCTTATCAGATCTCTCATTTCTCCCGTTCAGTGTCGGGTGCTTCTCATTGGTCATAGATTAGCTTATAAGAGCATCTTATCTCCCCCGTTCGGGTCGAGCTATCTCCGATGGTCGCAAACAAGAGTATCTCCACTGGTTTCGCACCAGAATATCTCAGAGGCTATGCGCCCGGTCGGCTCACTACTTGCGCATCCATGCGCCTTCGACTCACGGGTTACACTCCAGTTCATCTCACGTACGATACGCTCGTTCGGTCCACGACTTTCCTTTTTGCGCGCACTCGATTTCATGGGTGATGCTCCCGCTTAGTTTTCGGACCCCACTCCTACCCAGCACTGCTTCATCTCTCGCTCGGTATTTGTCCAAACGCTCACTGGCAGTTCGCCCGATAGCTTGCCTAGCAACCGCGCGGCACCATTTTTCGTCGCTCGCGCGATACTACTTGAGTCACTTGCTCGGCATCGTTATGACTACTCGTTCGACGTGATAAGACTAGCTCAGTGATCTGATTTCGCGTTCGGTAGCGATTCTGTTTTGGGCTTGGTCTAGTCAGTCGGACTCGCACCTCCTTCGACTAGACTTGAAGGGGAGGCTTGTGATGCGGATGTAACCTTTAGGATTTGGTAGGAATTAAGAAGAAAGGGGAGGACATTTTGGTCTTTTAAGGATTAGGGTTTGGAGTTTATAGGGGACACTGTTCTTCGTGTCTAGGAGGAGACCGCCGCCAGGTTTAGGGTGGGGGGGGGGGTTGAGTGCGCATTTTTGGTTCGCGGCCGAGGGGACCTTCTTCCATCTTCCTCGTCGGCGTCGACGCCGACCGCCTGTCGCTCCTCTCCTCTACCTCCTGTCCTCCGGCCTTCCTTCCAACGCCGACGCTAGGAGGAAGGGGCTGGTTCGTGCTTGGACTTTAGGTCGTCGTCGTCGTCGTCCAGCTGGCGCTGCTGCCTCAGCCTGGTGCGTCGGCGTCTGCACCTTCAACGTCGCTCCTACTGAGCGTTCCAAGCACCGACCATCTCTGGATAGCAAGCTTTGCCTCCGCCTCCAGCAACATCGTTGCCGCCTCCGGCGGTCGTCGGCGCCTTCCCCAGCATCCGCGGGCACCTCCCGTCGTCGAGGAGCTCTGCTTCAACCTCCAGTAGCGTCGCTTCCGCCTCCGGTGGCCTCCGACGCCACCTCTAGCGTTCGCCAGCACCTCCCACCGCCATCGCCGCTCCCAGCGGCCACTGTAGCGACCTCCGACGACCTCCATCTCGCCGCCTTTGGCGGCCATCGCTGTCGTCATCTCTAGGGATTGCCACAGCCGCCTCCCGCGGTCGACCTCGCCGCTGAAGTCACCACATGCCGTCGTCACCCTCCGGATAGCTGTTGCCCGAGTGCTTATGTTTCGTACTATTTATTTGATGCGGCCTGTGAGCCGATAGAGTATTCGACCTTCGGGGCCATTATTGTATTCCGACCTTCGTGCCCCTAGTCCGGCCTGCGAGCCAATGTTGTAGCTAGACCGCGCGCCGTCTCGCGGATCCATATCGCGCCCAGCTTCGAGCCACCGGATCCAGCTACTCAGCTGGTGGACATCTATCCACTCTTCAGGGTCATGACGACTCGATCCGCATCTCGACCAGCTCACCGCTCCATCCGAGGGCGCCCCCCCTCCGAGGCCAGGATACGTCATCGTACTCCTCTTATGTTTATTTCATTGTTCTGTTATTATTCAACTGCTTATACATCTGGGGGATCCATCTTGAGCATCGGGGTACCAGGGACCGGGATAACCCGGTCGTTGGATACAGGTACCATTGACCAGAGGACTTCGGGTGACTTGGTTAACGCAGAAGACAGCTCGCCACCGGGTCATAGGGATGCGGTCAACCTTCCAGACACGTCACACCGGCAGGTCCGTCTTCTCAGCATCCCGACAGGATCAAGTATATATATATAGATATATATATATAAAATTTGTGGATCCCAATATAATAAGGGTCCTAGGTATAGATCTTAATAGCCTATGTCTTAGTCGGCCCTGACCAAGAGTGACTTAGCAACTCATATTGGCTCAATCAAAAGTGACTCCACGGTTTGGAATGACTTGACTAGGAGTGATGACTCAGCTTCAACTTAGCTCCAACTCGTCTCAAAATGACTCGGTTTTGGCTCAACTCGAAATGACTCAAGACTTTGGGTCTAGATACGTGTGGTGAAGATCTTCAAAGATAATGGAGTCACCTTTGTTTCGATTAGTCTAATGCATTTATTCAATTTTTTTTCCTTTCATGTTTCTAGAAGATAATTAGATGTTTTTAACGGGACAGATTTAGAAATTAGAGAAAATTGTATTGATCACGAATTGAGTGAGTTCGCCAAAGACATTTCAGAAAAGGTCTAAATTCATTTTGTATCATTAAGTTACCGTCTCATTTTTTTCCTATATTTTACTAAATTTTAAATTTTTATTATTTTTTATTACCAGAGTATCCTACGGGTTCCATGCCCTTCGACCGCATGAGCCTCGCACCTACTCGAGACACCAACGTCATGCTTTTCGCTCTCCCATTCGACATCATCCCACTCAGTACTCGATTGTCAGGTCAGCATTTTACGATCGCCCGGTCGGCATTCTCTAGGCCGCTCGTTCAGCACTCTTGTAGTCGTCCTACCGGTATCGCTCAGCCGTCCGTTCGGCCACACACATGAACTAGGTCGAATGCTTGACATTCTCTAGATGGTCTGGTCAGTATTTTACGATCGATGGGTTGACACTTTCTCGGTCGCCCGCTCGGCATCACCCGCTCGTTCGCCCGGTCAGCATTTTATGGTCACTTGGTTGACATTGTTGGGTCGCCCGATCACATTTTACGACCATTCGATCGATATTTTTTGGTGGCCCGGTTGGCATTCTCCTGATCCCTCAGTTAGCCTTTTCGCGGTCACATGCTCTGCCTCGCTTACCCAGCGTCTCTCCGCCTGATCGACATTCTTCCAACTACCCCGGTCGACACTTTTTCGCTCGGTCTGCTCGGCATCCCACGTGTCACTCGGTCGATTATCATTTTACTCGTCGCTCACTTGACGTTTTTCCATTCGCTCTACATTGATCCGGTTGTTGACTCGGTATTATTTCTCATGGTTCACTCGGCATCGCTACCATCTCTCGTACGACACCATTACTATAGTGACCACTTGCGAGGCATTATACAAGGGGTTTAGCAATTTGACCCTGATATCGAGAGCGATTCAGCTTTCGTGACGACTATCTAATCAGTTGGATTTGCGCCTCCTTCGACTAGACTTGAAGGGGATGCTTGTGATCCGGATGTAGCTGAGGGCATAGGAGTAATTAAGGAAAAGAAGAGAACATTTCAGTCTTTTGGCATGAGTAGGATTTTGTTTTTAAAAAGGTAGCACTGTTCATGGGCTCGAGGGAAAAAAGGGGGGTTGGTTCGTTTGTGGGAGGAGGCTGCCGCCACAGCCACAGGGAGCACGCCACCACCCCGTTCGACGTCCCCCCGTCGGAGGCTCCCACCACCAGCCTTCGTGGTTCCCAGCCATCACGACTCGCAATAGACGATGCTGCCGCCTACGTCGCCTCCCTTGTCACTGGCGAGCCGCGACCCTTCTCTATTTTCTCCTCTATTCCTTTCCCCAGCGGCCTTCTTCGACTCCTCATGCACAGGGGGAGAAGGGGCTGGTTTTGGGCGCCGCCACCACAGCAGGCGAGCCTTAACACCCTCACCACTGACCCGCCAGTGCCAGCGCCGCCCAGCCGCCAACACTGGAGCCTCCAGCCGCCGACGCCACTCCCGGTGAGCCACTTCGCTGTCTTCGTCGTTCATCGACGACTGCTGACACCAACCGATGCTGGTACGCCCTTTTTGCCCAGTTGCCGCGTCATCCTCTCCCTTCCCAGCGCCGCTGCAGGAGCATGCAGCCTCCTCACGCCGCCATCGCTGCCTCCACCGGCTGCGGATGCCGTAGCCGGTGCCTCCTGTCGGTGCCGCAGATGCCTCCAGTAGCTGCCGACACCGCCTCCAGCGGGTGTCGCCTCTAGCAACAACTGCAACCACCTCTAGCGGTCGCCACCACCCTCCGGCCAACCGTCGTTTGAGTACTCAGGTTTGTCTACTCTGGCCTTCGAGCTGAGATCGATCGGCGCTGGTACGCCCTTTTTGCCCAGCTGTCGCGTCATCCTCTCCCTTCCTAGCGCCGTTGCAGGAGCATGCCGCCCCCTCACGCCGCCACCCCCGCCTCCAGTGGCTGCGGATGCCGCTGCCGCTGCCGATGCCTCCCGCCAGTTCCGCCGACGCCTCCATTAGCTGCTGACACCGCCTCCAGCGGGTGTCGCCTCCAGCAACAACTGCAGCCACCTCTAGCGGTCGCTGCCACCCTCCGAGCAGCCGCCATTTGAATACTTAGGTTTGTCTACTCCGACCTTTGAGTCGAGATGATCTTCGGCCTGCGAGCTGATGTGGTTCCGGTTATTGAGCCATTGTATTTCACTCTTCGCACCGCTATTATGATTGTGAGTTACTGGTATTATCCGGCTTGCGTGCCGTGTGTCGGCCTGCGAGCCGCTGTCACCCTTCGGCCTACATGCCACATTTTGGATCCATGTTGCACCGGATTCCATGTTGTCACCCCTAGATCCGGCTCCTCAACTGACTCACACTCATCTACCTTGCACGGTCACGATGACTTGATCAACATCCCGACTATCTCACCGATCTATCCGAGGGCGCCCCCTCGGGGCCAGGGTATGTTACCGTATTCATCCTTTACTTTACTTTATTAGTCCACTATTCATTCAGCTGCTTATATATTCGTGGGACCCGCCTCGAGCATGGGGATATCAGGGACCAAGGCAACCCGGTCGCTGGCAACAGGTACTGCTGACCAGAGGGCTGTTGACGACTTGGTTAACACGAAAGACAGCTCACCATTTGGGTCATGGAGGTGCGGCCAACATTCAAGACACGTCATTCTGATAGTTTCGTCTTTCCAGATTCCCGACAGAATCATATAGTTTAACTAATAAAAATTTAAAATTATTACTAAAAATAAATCTCAATTAAAATTTATTTTAACCATAATTTTAAATATTTAATATTCAAACTCATATGTTTTAAAATTAATATTAATATTTGATTTATATAGATATATAAATGTAAAATTTGTAGGCCCTAATATGATAGGACCCTAGTTATAAGCCTTAGTGGCCTATACATTGAGCGATGCATGATTAAGAGTGACTTAGCAACTGGCTCGATCAAAAGTGACTCCATGGCTCAGAATGACTTCACTAATGATTCAGCTTCAACTTAGTTCCAACTCGTCTCAAAATGACTCGTTTTGGCTCAACTTCGACTCAACTCGAAATGACTCAAAACTTTGGGTCTAGATATGTGTGGTGCAGATCTTTAAAGATAATATAGTTACCTTTGTTTCGATTAGTCTAATGCATTTATTCAGTTTTTTTTTTCCTTTCATGTTTTTGGAAGATAATTGGATGTGTTTAGCTGTGACATATTTAGATATTAGAGAAAATTATATTGATCACAAATTGAGTGAGTCCGTCAAAAGATATTTTAGAAAATGTCTAAATTCATTTTGCATCATTGTCTCATTTTTTTTTTCTATATTTTACTAAATTTTAAATTTTTATTATTTATAAAATTATTAAATTAATTTATCGATATTAATTATTTTTTTATTATTAAGTTGTGCTAAGAAGTGGTCTGACTCTTTCTTAGTCATTGTTTAATTACGTAGATGGCCGATATAGACTTAGACTTAAGTCAGAGTCAAGTATTTATTTCACGTCTGAATTACGTATAGTCAGAAAATGGTTTAATTTGATCAAGCAAAATAGAAGGAAAAAACAAATGCAGTCGGACTCGTGGCTGTGTCAGAGTCATCGCAGAGGGCCAGCCGTGGCGCCACGGAGGGCCGTCGGATGACCGTGCTCATGTTTCGTCCTCTGATATGAAATTTCTAACCCGGTCTATGCGTGCGAGGCTGCCTCTCGCTGCTGGTCGCTGTTGGTTGGGTGTCAGAAAAAAAAATTAGGGAAAAAGGAAAATTCGTGTCCGTCAAATTTAGACAAATAAAAAATATTTAATAAAATATTCTGTGAAAAAAAAATAGTTCCGTCCTCGATACAGATGAACAACGAAAAGAATGAATAATTTATTCCTCTTTATAAAATAAAGGTGGAAAATTTTTCCACCTGAAAAACTTTCTTCAATTTTTATTTTTATTTATCTTTATCCTCCCACTTAAACAGAGGATTGTTAACGTACCAGATAACTCTATTATTTGAATTTGCCAGCACTCATAACAATACATAAAAAAAAAATTTATTAAATATCCTAGATATATATCGAATCTGTCGTCTTAAATTCTAAAAATAAAATCTAATTAATTTAATCTTAAAATTAAAAATAAATAAATAAATAAAAGTTAATGTATAGTTGCAGAGACTGGAAGCGAAGACTAGTAATTTCATCACCCTCTTAAAATTCAACTAAACAAGTCAAGAGGGCCTATTGATTATAAGCCGCCGCTAGAATCGAAATAAATGGCAACATATCGAGTCCCCCAGATGGACACAAATTGTAGGGTCAGCATCACTATGAAAGCATGCCCCAGCTTCACACCAATTTCCACCCCCTTTCTTTCCAAAGGAAACATGTAGATGGATGAAAGGCAAATTCAATGAAAACACTTCAATTGCTAAACCTATGCTTTCCGCAACTACAGAGGTGACCGCTCCTTCAAGCCTAAGAAGTTCGTCTCTCGCGTTCGAATTATTAAGGATAGAAATTACTGCCTCTAAATTTAATCGGATAATGAAAATTGAATACATGAATAATTTTTTTTTTTTAAAAAAAAAGCCCCTCAGTGGGCTCACATTGTTTATATGATAACTTAGTTTTATTTGGAGGCATATTCCACTCAGAAAATATTATAAAATTCCCCCAGCAGGCCTGGCCTGTTCAATATCTGCACTTCACTGGAACTTTCCTTCCCCTTGCTCCATCAAAGGCCAAACCCATCCTTTCTCTTAACTCCTTGATGACTATAAAACTAAACCCCAGATCCTCAAAACCGAAAAGAAAGAAAGAAAGAAAGAAAGAGATCAGCGATCAGCCTTTCGGTTGCTTCCTTTGCTGCAGTTCGACAACAAAGTAGTAATGGAGAAGATTCACTTCCCTGAGACGATATTCACAATTCACCAAGTGCTCATCTTGGTCTCGATCCTAGTCAAGGACTTGTCTCTCAAGTCCATGTCCTTCCTCCAGGACTTCGTCGGATTCTGCACTTGCATGTCCGTTTTGCATCATGATGATGATGATGAAGATCAGAAACAGCAGCAGCAGCAGCAGCTACAAGAGCCGCCTGTGCAAAATGCTGCCTCTGTTGAGGGTCTCCGAAGAGGGGACTTGGAGCTAATTCTATCAAGAATGGGCTTGGGTCCGAGCGAAGAAGATGAAGAGGAGGATCTATACGAGCTCCTCCCGAACTTGTTCGCGGAGGAGGAGCCGAGCTTGGAGGAGCTGAGGCAGGCCTTCTTCGTCTTCGACAAGAACGACGACGGCTTCATCGACGCCGGCGAGCTGCGGAGGGTTCTCTCGGAGCTCGGAGTCCGAGATCAGAGGTTGGATTTGGACGCCTGTGAAAGGATGATCCGAGTGCATGACCGGAACCGCGACGGGGTGATGGATTTTGGGGAGTTCCTAAGGTTCATGGAGATCGGTTTTTGTTGATCATATATTTGAGAATATGATCGATCCGTCCGTTGGAATCGATCCATGTAGTGATCGCCTTTTTATACGTAACGACTTAACGAGGGACTGATCTGCATGTTTTCTAATGCAATCGATCGCAGGCAGAGTTCTTGAAAGCTGCCATACGCTTCTTGATGAGGCAAGAACAGATGGGAATTGTTCATCTTCTTTGCTAAAATATAATATAATTGTCATTTTTTTTACATATTAAATAGAGATAATCAGATTAGTTGTGCGAGTTAGAAGGGATAGATTTTATGACCGTAAATGAGTCAAATAAAATAAATCAACCATTAAAATGGTCGTTCAAGATTAGTTTTTTTTTTAACGGGTTTGAGTTTGATTTATTTTAAATGTTTGTTTAATTATTTAAAAATATTACATTTTAAAAGTTATTTGATTAATTAATTAGTAAATTGGATATTATAATTTTATTGAATGAATATAAGTAAATTTTCATCTAAAAGTGAAGTTGATTATTTTTTAAAAAAAAATAAAAATAAAACAAGAAAAACAAGAGAAGGAACATCTGTAATTAATTTTTTTTCCCCTCTTTTTGTCAATTAAACACAAGGATAAAAAAATGATAAAAACGAGTTTGAAACATCGACCATTGACCGTAAACAAACTGAATAATTTTTCCACATTCAACTTTGTCTGTTATCCCTCAAGAAGTTTGAAAAAAAATGATAAAAACTGAAAGAGATTTGAAAATATTACCAAAAGAAAAAGTGTATCACATTGAAAGTTGTGCACAGTTTGCATCTCTATGTATATATTTTAATTTCAAGATAGTTTCTGGAGTTGTGGAAGAAATTGGCTTGGAGACCAACATAAACACAAGATGAATAAACATGTAGCAGATGAAATTACTCAAACGTTACAGAACATGTTTTGAGTTAAGATCTGTGGTTTCTTTTTCTATATTCACCCAAACTATGATGACCCTGCACCACTCAATTTTTCATCCTCTCTAGTAAGCAACTCGAACTTGTTTCCTTCCTTTGAAGGCTCGACCGAGCACATAGATCCTAGGATGGTTGTGACATCCGCCGAGCTCTCAATTTCTGGGTGGACTTGTGAACTTCCCCCACCAGAATCTATATCTTCAGAACTGCAGTGATCCTCATCAGATGCTTTCATGTCGCCACCAGCCTTCTGTAATTTTACATCAGCTTCCTCCACTGGTTTGACAGGAAGCTGCTGCATCGGCAATGGGTCCCAAACAAGCGGACCTGGTTTCGAACTTTCACACAATGTCATCTCACTTCCATGCCTCTCCTTGTCCTTCATGCCTCTCTCCTGGAAAACCTGCAATCGCAACAAGGCGGCAAGTGCATAATTTTTCATATGAGGCGGCAATGAGCAGCATCTTCTGTAGATTTAAAAGGATATTTCCAAATCTTACAGCTCTCTCAGTTTCAGTAAGCTCATTCCACTGAACACTGATGATTCTACTGATTTCAGTGTCTTGCCCTGGATGAAGTGGCAAAAGCCTAGCATGCTGCTCGGCAAAGAAGGCATTGTACCCACTGTTATCTTGCTTTAAAGGATTTGGATCTAGCAAGCTGAGCTTCGGCTGATGCTCGTGCTGGTGTGGGCTCCTTAAATTGCCATCATCAGCACTGATAGAAGCCAATGGATCCTGCTCTGCAGTTTGTTCCGGAATATGATAAAGGACACCTTTAAGCTTCTCTGAGCCAACAGTAACAGTCACAAAATATCCATGCTCAAATTTTCCGTCGATCACTCCAATGACTGGGGTATAAGTTGGCGAGGAAAGGCCTACAGTTGAAAAAGATACTCTATCAAAGAGTTGTTAACATGGTGCTTGCCCAATTATCATGCTACTGAACCCTTTTTTGCTTTCTATTTTTGGAAACTAGGAAGAAAGGTGCCAAACTAACTTATATAATTGCCCTTTATCGACTTATCATTTTGATCCTTCTTTAACCTTGAGCTTCACAACCAAAGTAGTTAACAAACAGCTTCAGGGAAGACAATAAAACACATTCTCATACCAGATTATTACCTTAACTATTATTACAAAATAATGGCTTCCAACAAACTCACCACTATTTCTTCTCCGTTTGCCGGAAGCAGCCTGAGCTTCAGAATATATTTTCAAAGGTTCCAATGATCTTCGAGAAGCAACTGAAGATGCAGGAGTATTTGAAGGAGCTGTAACATAAGGTGCATATGATAAAGCAAAGACAAAAAGGGTAGAAAAAAAAAACTTGAGTAGTTAACAATTACACAAGCACAAACCATTGAGAGGGTTCCATCTTTCTGCACCAAATAGATATATCTGCTCATAATGATGCAACAAGGACAAATAGTACTTGCGGAGAATAAAAGATGCATTTGTTGCTGTTGATGGAAAACTAAAAGCTGCAGTTACTTCTCTCCACCTCTTTTCTGAAACTACCTGCAATTAGACTATTGAGTTCAAACATGACATCATCAAAGTGAATGCTTATATGCATAATATAGATGTGTGTGACCCCAAAATGATGTGTTTAAATGAGTGGGCAAGCACTGCCATCTAGATGATACTCAACCTGTTAGAAGTTTTATTGGTGTGGCCAAAAATGCTTAGAATAGCATAAACCAGATTGAAGGAAGAGCACAGCTTTTAATAAGATATTTTGCTACCTCTCCCATTTGGAGCAGAATCAGTCTTCTTTTGTTAAATTTTCTACAATGCAGAAGTTAAACGTATGATTTGGCCAAAGAATTTTATTTCCAGCCAGCATAGCACAGAACCAGACAGTATAATTAGTAAAAAAATGATCTGAGGCTTCAAATTGTAGAGTAGCAAATGAGGCAGGAGTTATTACTATAACAATATCATTGGTTACCATCTATTGGTTAAGCAGCAAATGTATAGTAAAATTTGGATTTCAGAGAAAAATACTGCAGCATAAAACACAACCTCAGCACAATCAAAAGCCACTACAACATCAAAGTGTGTTTTAGGCCAAGGGAATATTTCAAAAATGAGTTGTGCTTTATATGCATTATAAGGTTCCTGACACTAAAAATAAAGTCAGGTAAGAAGAGTTTAATCATTTTAGAATATGTGACAGTACAAATAATACGAGGGTCACTTATTACTTCTTTTAGCCTCTTTTCCATTATAAATTGTTGTTAAGTCTGCTTATTTAATTATTTATTATTTGCTCAACAATGACAAGAGCCTCATGGATATATTTATGTTACAAAGGACAAAAATAACATATTGAGAAATTAATGCTCCAATTTGAGGTAACCAGAAACTAGGCTTATATTGAAGTCAATATAATCTCTTGACTAAGTAATGTCATCCTTACTTTTTCAATACCACCTCGAGAAGTTACTTCAACAAATAGACGATGCAGATCAAGGCCCTTTCCTCCTATAATTGGAACCCTTGTAATAAACAAAGAGTCATTAATCAAAATGTTAGAAAAATGGTAATGTTTTACACCTAATCATAGTAACTTTTTCTGTAATGAGTAATCATAAAGGCAAGTCGATATGTCAAGAAATTAGCCAAATAGCATTACTACACAAGATTACCAGAAGGTTCACATAAGCAAGAAAGGAAAAATATCTCTTTTCCTGTGTTTCTTAATGTGAAAGAATTAATAGGATCTACATTTGGTCCAGTAGAGTGGCAGGTTAAGCAAAAATGTTTCCTTCTACTCTTTCCTATTAATTATCTCCTCCCACCGTCTGCTTTTCCTTATTCCAATTCCCTTTGGTTGCAATTAAATAATTACAGATGACCATGAAAAGGAAAAATAATAATAATAAATTGGCTTCAAGGGCAAGGTTCCCTGACTTCATATTGGATGGTAACCTCATACCATAAATTGTGGAGAGTATCCAAATATTCTTATACTTAATAATTCACATGCGGTTGCATTTAGCAAGTTGCAACTTGTTTCTCTCTTCCAGCATATGGTAATTTCATATATACTTATTTGTTTTAGTTGTGGCTTGACGTGTCCATCATTATGGCTGAAACATTCTTTTTGGCTCACCAAGCAATACTAATATTATGTTAGCATGTGTATATGTCTATGTGCCACTCTTGCTAGCACAGTTTCAATGGTACCGTCTAATATAGAGAATGTCTTGACTGATACCATCCAAAATCAACCAGTAATGTTGTGGAGATGAAACACCAAGGAAAGAGGGGAGGGGAAGAGAAGTACCACCAATGGTATCAGCCAAGGTAAGAAAACTCTCCTATAACCTTTCATTTGGTTCCAACTGTTGGTTACAAGGAGATGCAACACCAAGAAGTGATCACAAGGGAAGAAGAAATGCACCAATCAAAGCACCAGCAGTAGTAAAGAAAGTGGCACCAGAGTCAGAGAAAGTGAAATGGTATCCTTATCTTGTACATATACATATTGAAGTTTTAAAAGAGCCAATCCAAGTCAGCCTCCCAGTAGTTAATCCAAATACAATTGTGATTGTGAAGAAATCAATTCAAATACCAATGCTACTATTTGATGCATGACACTTCATTCTGGGATTAAGAAAATAACCATTATTCAAGATGCTGATTATGTTTTTGTAACTTGTTGCTCTAAAATATTAGTTCAATTGTCTTTATAATTTCCATAGATGTATATTTAAGGTAAATAAGTTTAATAGAAGGGAATTTTTGGACTATAATTTATTTGAGTTGACCTCAAAATTATACAATTCTTATTGGAGATTTATTTTAACCCATAGTTCTAATTCAAATAATTTTTATATGTATATTGGAAATTTCCAGATTTTATTTATTTATTTTTTAACTCATTAGAGACTGCAGTGCAATAAAGTAAGATGTCACAAGGTGTTTCAAAATATATTCTATTAACTAACTGTAAATATATCACATATTTTGATAGAAACCCTAGAATAATTTTATTTTTGTTTCCAACAGTATAAAATTATAGCAGAACTGTATATAAAGCACACAGTATGGTGGCATTTCACTATCACTAATTTATATTTCATAACATTTTATCTGCAACAACTGCAATTATCACATATGCCTTTAATGTGTAGTTTAAGGGCATATCTGTAGAGCTCATGCTTATGTGAAATTCCAGCTAGTCTTGATGCGATAAATTCCATAGTCAAGATGAAAGAGTTGCATACAATGAAGGTATTGCCGCTATAAAGTATAAACTAAGCGGCAATATTGTGACTGTGAAAACAAACTGGTATGCATTAGTGTTCAAAACTTGAATTTGATTATTAATTCGGTTTAAGTTTGAAAATAATGAAAAAAATGATTTTAGTTCAATTTCAATTTGATTCCATAGCGAACCTATAAAACTAAACCAAACAGATTAAAAAAATTGATTGTAAACCAATAAATAGCACCAGCCCTGCAGGTTGTATTTTATTTTGACAAGGACAGCTAGATGCCCCACTTGTGTACTTGCTGGAGAAGTTATTGTAAAATTGAGTAGCGGAAATAAAAAACTACCATATGCTATATTTTAAATGTTTAGGTCCAACAACATGGATGGCATTAGAAGTCCATAACTAATGTATAAATAGTCATAGGAAGCATCTATATGGAAATGTTTTAGAATATATGTTCAGGACAAAATCAAGCAACAAAGCAAACATAAGGACTAGTTAGTTCACTAAACCAGCATCCAGAATGATTCTTTTCCAAGAAAAGACCCTGATGTCATTGAGGATCGATCACGAGTCAAAATTTGTCCACAAGTTAGACTTGTAGAGGAACCATCAGGTCCCCACACTCACAAAACTTAAGCAACCAAGAAATCATATGAAATTTATATTTTACTCAGACAAAACCAGTCCAACATCCCTAGCAAGAGGCAGGTTCACATCTCCTAGAATAAATAACCTAATGGAACAAAACAAATGGGAAATCAAAATCAGCAAACCCAAGGGCACAACAATAATGGAGTTGGTAATATAAAAATATCCATGTATAAAAAATAAAATACAGAGATGATTCCTAAATCTGCATGCCCAGAGCAAACAAAAATGCGAAAGGAACTATTCCGCGGAGACAAGCTAAGGGGTAAAAGGCGCTCACATAAACTTTGTGCCCATTTCAGCATGCAGCTTCATCAAAGTCTCCTTGAATAACTCCGGATCAGCAACCACATTCTCGTACTTGGCCAATGGCTTAGGGTAAGCGCGATGGCTGGCGGCGTGCTGGGCGTCGGAATCACACAGCGCTACCTCCTTCCTCTTCTCAATACCCCTTTCCCTTTCGGCAGCAGAAGCAGCATCACTCATCTCCATGATTCGCCCCTCGATACCTGGGACACCGGCACAGCACTCGTCAATCGACATGAAATCAAAATCCGCCACTGCAAATGCCCCACTTTTTACCAATTCAAATCCGGGAAGTAAGTAACCTAACAATTTCAAACTTCTCCTTAATTTTTGTTTTTTTTCTTTATCTAATCTAATGGCGATGTGACGCTCGCAGCAGCCAGTAATCTGTCTACAAATCGAATGATTCAGTCGGCGATCGAGATCGAAATCATAGAAAGGAGGGAGAGGAATGGAATATTACTGGGAGAGATTGAAGGATTATTACCAGTTACCATTACCATAACCAGCGCCAATGGATGGGAATGGAACATACGCCACGATGAGCGAGTGGATGCGGTTAATGACCGGAGGAAGAAACACCAACAAAATAGATTTAACTTTTTTCATGACCCATTAAATTTCAACCTAATAATAATAATAATAATAATAATAATAATAATAATAATCTTTTTAAAAAATATATATAAATAAAAATTATCCCCAAATGTAAAAATTAAAACAAATAGAGATGGAAATGATACAAATTATGTAAATTTAGGATTAAATTATTATTTTTTTATAAACGTAAAATGTAAATATAATATAATGATTTTAGTTAAAATTGGCCATATATATATATTTTTTTTAAACTACTAAATTTAGCCAAAAGCGCTTTAAGATCTTTTCAAAATTATTTGATCGGTTTAAAAATATAAATAGGCTACTGTATTTATATTTATTTAGATTTAAAATTTGACTGAAAAAATAGCCATATACCATTTTAAGTTATGTACTAACTTTGTCCATGTGAGGGCGAGTTAAAAGGTTATTAAAATATATCTAAATGGTCATTTTGTGAATCTAATAAATAGATGGAAGGTTATTAACCAAATAACTTAAAATAAATTTTGAAATCAATTTTTAACAAGTGCAAAATAATTTATTGGGTGTCTGACTTCTTACATATAAAGAATTATTATGCCAGATAAAATATTACTCATAATTTATCTATTTATATTTTAAGATACAACCAATAAAAGTTTAACAACATCATCTTTTAAATTCATTTATCTATTTAAATTTATTTATTTATTTTTTAGAAAAACGATGATATAACAATTCTAACTTATAATGTATTTTTTTTTATAACCTAGGTGTCCTGTTTTTATAATCCAAAAAATTTTCTATCGATCTTCAAATTAAGTCACAGAAGCGTTACAGTAAATCATCGATAGTGAACCCCCACAATCTTGATCGTCCCTGTAAGACCGTCCAACACCAAATCAATACTTTCGCATCTTCTACTTATACTATAGATGATGAATGTTAAAATGTATGAAATATCGAGTCATTGAGATTAGTTTGCTCAATTAATCAGATCTGTTTCATAAAAACTTAGCACTACTTAATTATAGTGCAACCTTTAAAATTTTCTATTGGGGTCCTTATTCAATCAAATATGAGACTGGAAATAAATGGAAAAAAAACAATTGGCAATATTAACAGAAAAACTAGTGAGCCAGAAAATTTTCATTGTCAATACTTTCACACCAGACAGAATCACATCATGATCGCGGAGTAATGAGCTCATCTTGCAAAAGTTATTTGGCCAAAATTACTATCTATCAGTTTAACAATGTAAGGTCGAAGAAGAGCCAAAGCAACCACTAGAATGAGCAAAAACTTTGATCCGAAGAAAAGTGAGGGCTTTGTCAAATTACTATTAATCCTAAGACATAATCCATCAGTTGACAATGTAGTGAAAAAGAACAGATAATACAACCGCGAATATAAGTAAAGGCTTTGACCGTGGCATTCCTCTTAGCTTGGAAGTTATCTTAGAAACTATCAAGGGAATCAGCCCGCGCTTAGTAGCATCTGCACATCAAGTTAATGCTAAGTTTTCATATAATTTCAGTGGAAATAGCAAGAACACCCCGCCAATTCTATGAAAGAACAATAGGAAATAAGGAATGGGTTTCCAAGAATAACATTCAAAAAGGGAACAGAACTAAGAAAAGATGAGATTTTTTTGTTAAGCTTAAAACCAGTCAATGAATATTGGATTTTAGTAAGAATATAAGTAAAATAATACTGTTATGAGAATAGTTGTTTCTTGCAGAAAATACGTGCTGCATTTCTCTACAAAGAGCTACAAAATTATAAGAAGATTATCTGACAAGTAGATTAAAAGAATTTGAGTACTGATGAAATGTAGAACTAACCTTTGCTCCTCATTAGCCTTTCTTCCTCTCCTATTCTTCGCCGCAACACATTAAGCAATGATCCAAAATACAATGCTAATACAGTGCAGGTGAAGGTAATGACGTTGTATGGCATGCTAAAATCCGGTGTTGTAAAAGGCACGAGCAACACTTCTGTGTAAGATAGAACAACATTCTTTTCCTGTATATAAATGCAAAGGCAAGCAAATTTAACAAGCAATGAACTGCATCCAACTTAGGTATCATAATTCCTGGTTCCAATGTGAATTTAGCAGCGCACTATGTTATATAAATTGTAGCTGCAAGTGTAAGTTGGATACCTGAAACTTTAATAGTAAAGGAGAATGTACAGAAGAATCATCTCCAATATATATTCTGCTTGAATGCAAGTTGGGAAAAGTAACTAAAGCAGATGGTATATCAAAGCCCTGATTAGCATCCGGAGGATATTCATGAATGTGTAAGAAGCCCTGTAAACGATTAATGGTCAAGATAGATAATCCATAATAAGTATTAATTAACACTGAAAAGACAGGCAAGGTTATCTTATATAAACATAACTTTTGGTTTTATAACTTTGCTCCACAAAAGGGCTTATAGAATCTGATACACACCTTGTCAAAATCCAATGTCAGGGCAACAGATTGCACGGTGCAAGGATATCCAAGTACAAGTTCCAGCGTTCCAGGCAACTTCTTGTCTTCTGATGGAGTGACTCGTATCTTCTCAATCACGTCCGAGAGATTTTGAAGTTTTTGATCAATGAAAATCTGGAGTGTATGGTAATAGACCTTTACATACCAGGGAACAACCTGAAATACAACAGCCTGCATTCTGCACTCATTTGATTTGCTCCTAAAGTATTCATCTGATTTGGTTGATTGCAAGGATATGGCTATAGAGCCTCTCTCGGTACCACTTCCCATTAGAAACCTGCTTGCATGGAAAGGTGCATGTGGAGAAGACCAAACAAAAGGCAACTTCCACTTTATACCCACATCCAAAGGCTCATACTCCTTGGAGTTAACGTACTCAAAAAGAATTGAGTTACTTTCTTCTGGAAAGGGGTTCACCTCCTTGATCACCCTAAATGGATTTGGAGACAGATCGAGTAAAGAGTTACTCCATGAACCTCCATGTCCCAACTCCTCAAGTTTGGAAACTATATTTTTCTCTAATTCAACCAATATTCTGCTGGTCCTAGCAAGAACACATGATCCAGTAAGGTTCCTTTTGAACATTGAACTAATAGACCAACTTGGCTGGATGGCTCCATCCAACAAAGAATGTGCAGAATTCCTTTGAATGTTAGGTTGGAGCACAATCGTAAGTGTTTGTTCAAGAATTATACCAGATAATTTAGTTGAAGTTAACCTCAACTTTTGTGAGTGATAATATCCTTTATATATAGAAGGCCTGTCCAGCAACGTGGCTAGTCCAGCTTTGTCTCGACATGGGAGAAGCTTTAACCAGGGAGTGAGATTCTCAGTGCAAACTGCTTCACGGGGTAGCGCACCATACCTTATGTTGCTGACATTTAATCCAAATACAAAACTTGGAGTGGTGTATGAGGTGGAGGACTCAAGGAAATTGATTGAACTGCAAAATAGACCTGACAGGGCATGCGTGAGATTCTTCCAAGTGGTGTCAATCTCTACAACAGGAACATTAAAGGTTGCCCAAAGCTCGACACCAGGGGGCTTTGCATTGGTACTAGATATTGGATCAGATCCACCCCAGTTCTCATAGTTCCATCGTCCTTGTGTGAAGGATAACTCCAGGTCCCTTATTTGGAACTTTTGTACCTGGTTCAAGTATCACATTTCAAGATGCAATTATGGAGAAAAAGGACCCTTCAGAATACAAGATTTCAACTCTCACTATTTCTCTTTGCCTCTTACATTATGACAATAATCAATTATTTAAGATCACAAATCTTTCATATCAATATTCAAAATGAAGTTGCAACAGGACAAAGTGCATAGCAACTTTAGATGAGAATTGATATGTTCTTCTAGTGGTTGACCAAAAAAAATTATGTCATGATGTAACGTCTAAGACACCAGCTATAGCCTATGGATATAAAGGCCAAGAGAGTTTCGACGTCAAAAGCAATGGTCCTTGAGAACAAAGACCCATTGAAAACTTTTGATACAATAATAAGCCAAATTTCAGTATAAGAAATATCTGTAACATGTGGTTAATGTTCATCAGCTTCCAGCAGTAATGAAGTAGGTCAGCTAGCCTGTGCAATCGAATTTATGTAATCATAATCAAGTAGCAAAATAACATTAAATTTAAAGGAAAGCATTCAATAGTGAGTGAACATCTTAACACACTATAGTAGGATTTGTTTTACTTTTATCTAGAATGAGTATATCAAAAAAGATAGCTGAATCATAAGAAACAAATCAAAGAATTCACAGCATACCCAATAGCTTCCATGAGAATATAAATATTATTAGCAAAAGAAAAGCAGTAAAAAGGTAAGCCAAAATGTTTGCCTATGCAATTGAGCCAAGAAAATCTAGTGACTTGCAATCCAAGCGTTTCTTTTGTGGTACAAAAGCTTATTCAGTTGATGCAGCTTGAAGAATTTTCTTTTAGAATTTGCACCATTCAAGTATGCCTTCCAAATGCAAATAGCTTTATCATTTTCTTTTTGCTAATTTTAGTGGATGAATTCATGTACTAATATTCATTGCCAACTTCATGCATATATGCTATTAGGGGAAGTGCTCCATTTTGGGAAGTTGAGGTTGAGGAAGTGGAAGTCTAAATCCAACTGCCACAAGACCTATTCATTTTTAATTTCTGGAAAAAAACCTAGGGACTGACTCTGTAAATCAATACCATACAGAATTTTAAGCATGTCATTTTCCAAAACTAACAGGGGAGAAACGATATGTCTGGTTAAAGTGGATGTCAAAATGGGATGAGACTTGGATAAATTTCCATCAAAACATGTTTAACTAAATTTGTCACAATAAGTGGTATTTTTTATGGTTAAATGTATCAAACCTCTGACAATTGTTTTATACAAAAATAGAAGCATTGATATCTCCTTTGAAGTTCTTGCATAGCTTGAGGCATGATGGATTAACATTGTTCCTTTTGGTGACCATTAAAGAATAGACAACAAGATACATGAACAAAGCTAATCTACATGTTGACAGTGTCATCTAATGTGTAGAAAGTAGGAAAACTCATCTATGTTTGAGATCTTGAGCTTCATATAGCTGAAAATTAAGCTTTAGAAGAGTAGCATCTGGTGCATTTGGAACAATTTTTTGCAGCTGCTTATTCTAGAAATCACTGACATTTGAAAGTGATAAGTGATAACTGAAGGCCGTGCAGCAGTGAGCTAGAAAATGGAAGAACTTCATTCTATTAGCTCAGTGTTGATATCAGCAAGGACTGTCATTGATAGAACAAAATATGAGTGGAGTGAGAAATTGTGTTTATCATGGATTTGTAATTGGGGACAATACCCCCAGTTATTCATTTCACAAGAACTGAAAGAATTACAGCTGAAAGTGTCATTTTGTTCATTTCTTATGTGTGGAAGGAAACAATTGTTATTTGTTTTTGAAAAGAATCCAGAGCTAAATACCATAAAATGCCCTACTGCATCGCAGGGACTGATCTAATTAGTGAATCCACTTCATTAACACAAATAATTATTCTAAAACGGGAACTAAAATTAATGACTGAAGAAACACGCGCGATTCCATATCTGCTTGAACCCAAATTGAAAAGTGACTATGCGATAAGTCAATACTGAGATTGGATTATGGACGGAGGGATCGAGAAATAGTACCAACTGCGCGATGGCCTTCGGGAAGAGATGGTGGTGGTGACCACTGTCAGGGGACGGATGGGCCGTGCTCTGGAAGTGGAAATGAGCTAAGACTTTCCGATCGGGCAAGGGTTTCAACAAGAGTTCTTCGGTAAACTGCTCCCCTTCATCATCACCGATCCAGTCGCCGAAGACAAGGGAAGAGATCGAAAGGGAAACGAGGACGAGGAGAAAGTGGAACCCCGTGAAACGACGGCAGAGCGCCGCCATCAACGGCGGGGCTGGAACGCCGTCGATGGAAGTGCGTCCGGAAAGTAGTGCAAGTTCCGTGTTGCGTGAAGGAGAAGGAGGAAACCAAATGGATGCCGGTCCGGCACATTAACCTAACTACGGGCTGTTTAGAAAGGACTAATGTGAATCTTGTATATTATGAAAGGGAGTTAGTTATGAAAATACCTACAATATTTAATAACATTTTTTAAAATTATTTTTATATTTTTTTAATAATTTGATCCTAACGAATTTGTAGTAAAAATGCATCAATCACTCAATACACAATTGATAAATTTAAGAGAAAATTATGTTTTTAGTCAGGTACATTGCATTTTTTAAAATTATGTTAGAATCGCATGAAAAAGGAGGTGAATGTTGTGATTTTTTTAAAAAAAATCTTCTTTTTCGATTTTAAAAACAAGTACGTAGAAAAAAATTAAAAATAAGAATAGAACGTAAACATAAGAACTCAAATAGTTACTTGATTTAGAATTTTTGACGACTCCTATTTTAAGACTCACGATCTCTCAGATCGTATCAATGAGTAATCCACTACAAACCTCTTCTGGAACCGTTGAAAGATAAAATAGAATACAGAAATAACAGATAAATGTAACAATCTTACACTTCCTTTTATGCAGTAATTAACAACTTAATTGAAAATTTCATTACCCAACACGTGAAGAATATCGGATCGAGCTCGGTGTTAGAGAGTTTCTCAGCAGTATTCGAGCATAGTAGCATCGCAGCACAGCAGCACAGCGGTAGGATGAAATCGGAGAAGTCAAAATCTCAAATGATCGCATATAGAAGTTCTAAACAAGTTGTATTGAATGTTTGGTCGAACAACCCTTTTATTGAGCATTGAGGGCGCCTCAAAGCTCAATGAGGGTGCTTCCAATAGCGAAAATGATCCCCAAAACTTCAGTCATGATAAGCAGCATAGTCTATGGCTTCCATTCACTCGAGGGCATCTCCCATGCTCTCCGAGATACCTTCGAAGCACTCTGAGGCGCCTCCAGTGGTCTTCAAGGCACCTCTTGCGCGAGAACTTTATCCTTAAAGTTCATCCATGCGATGGTGCCTTCGCTGAATCCAGGGTGCCTCTACGCCACTCTGAGGCGCCTCCATGACCCTCCGAGGTGGCTCAGACATTGTTCATCTGAGGCTTAACTTATTTTTTTGTTCCTGCAAAAGCATGTTAGACTAACAGAAAAATATTTAACCTGCAAAACAAAGTTAGCCAAATTTATAAGCATTTATTAATTAAATTATATCTTCCCGAGACCAAGATCTAACTCGGTCTCACTCAAGGTTTCCAAAATAAACCCAAAGTGAACCTATGCTTAAAGTCCCTAATTGAGACTCGTTCTCGCTAGAACAGTCTACTCTAGTGACTTACCTTACTTACCATGCAGAATCACTTGACTTACCTTTGACCGACCAGGTCTTCCTGTCAATTGTCAGGTTCGCAGACCCAACTGGACTTTAGCCAGCTGTTAGGTCCCACAGACCCAGCCATGTAGGATCATAAATACGCTAGAAGGGGGGTGAATAACATTTTTTGAAAACTTGCAAATTAAAGCGAAATACGCAGCGGAAGAATAAAAGAAAGAAACTAGAAGAAGAAAGACAATCACACGCTAACACAAGTAGTTTTTTACTTGATTCGGAGCCTTTAACGACTCCAACTCCAAGGTCACACTCGTTGAGTGCTTTTGTTGGACAATCCACTAATAGTTCGAATCATTACAAAATTTAAGTACAAGAACTAAAAACAATGTTATCGACAACAGAGAAAATAAGAAGATCTTGATCGCCGATTGTCGGAAGAGATTTGCAGCGTCGTAGGAGCTTTTTTGGAGCACCACACATGAGTGAAAGTTGTAGCAGTTAATGATTTGAAGCTGCTGGTTGAAGACCCTTATATAGGTCCATTCTGAGCGCCTGGAACCTCTCCAGACGCCTGGAACCTCTCCAGACGCCTGGACCATGCTGAGGTGCTCGGCTAGTTGACTCGCTCCAACTCAGCTCCTGGATAAGTTTTTTGGTCTGGGTGTCTGGACCAACTCCGAGCGCCCGGACCAGCTCTAGGCGCCCGGAGTGCGGGCGCCTAGACTCCCTTTTTTCAATAGCTCCTTCCCTACAAAAAAGGGTTAATCCAGGCAGCAGAAAATATATTTATCCTACAAAACAGAATTAGTACAACATTAATAAAATATGAGTAGTAATTATATCTTATCTTCCCGAGATCAGGATCTAGTTAATGTCTCAACTTAGGTTTCCCAAATGGATTTAAGTTGGACTGATGCGTACAGTTCCCTCAACTGGGAATGCGTCCTCACTGGATCTCTCCTCCAGTTACTTACCTTCACTTACCACTTACAGTTACTTGACTTGCCTTTGACCCACCAGGTATTCCCACCAGTTGTCAGGTCCCGCAGACCCAACTGGACTTCGGCCGATTGTCAGGTCCCACAGACCCAACCGGACTTCCCGCCAGATATCGGGTCCCACGGACCTATCTGGGCTTCCTACCAGCTATCGGGTCCTGCGGACCTAGCCGGATTTCAGCCTGGTGTCAAGTCCTTCAGACCAGTCAACTCCTGCACACTTGGTAGAAAGGTTAAACAAACAACATATTTAACTTTAAACTATTTATTATACATCAAAATAAGATTATTAGTATAACCTGCACCAACAATCTCCCCCTTTTTGATGTAATGACAACTTAGGTTAAAGTTAGAAAAAATATATAATTAAGCAAGCATTGAGTAAACTGAGTTAACATGATTTGATTTTTCTAGCCTAATCCACTATCCTCCCCCTTTGGCATACATAAAAAAAAAATAATTCATGAAGCATAAATAATTAAATAAAGGTTTAGCAAAAAAGACTTTGCAAACTTAGTTTTTCAAGCAAGTTTTCAAATAATTATGTCAAGTACTTCAAAGTATTTTGAAAGCAAGGTTTTAAAAACCAACTACTTCAAATAGAAAGTGCTATCATTTGGAAGTAATGTTTTCAAATAAAAACTTTACAAAGGTAAAAACTTAGGTTCATTTTAGAGAGAAATAAATGTTTTCAAGAAAATTTTACAAAGACTTTTCAAATAATTTGGTAAAACTATTTATACAATAGTATTCAAAAGATGGCTTTGTAAAAATATTGTGAAAGAAAGTACTATGGAAAATTTGAAAGGAGTTTCAAAATTTTACAAATGTTTGAATTTTTAAAAAAACATTTTGCAAACAATTTGAAAAAACTAATTTTTAAAATGTTTTGCAAACATTTTAAGATATCAGTTTTAAAAAAATATAACACAAAAAATACTTTTTGAAAAGATGGTACTTTTAAAAATAGTTTTCAAATATTGAAAGACAATATTAAAAACACAAATGGTGTTGAATACATACAAACAAACTAAAGTAAATGATAGTAAGCATAATGTGATAAAAATATAATCAAGTCACACATGCTAGCTGAAGTAACAGGAAATATCTAGTAACCAAAGTATAGATCAAATAACATCAAGTTATGAAAATATAGTAGAAAAATAAACTACTGAGATGACGAAGAAGAGGGGCCATAACCCCAAGATCATAACTTGTCCATCAACTCAGTATGACGTGTCTAGTTTACCTCTTGAAGACCATATCCTGTCGAAGATCGAAGATCGAAGACCTCTTATCGAAGATTTGAGACCTCCTGTTGAAGATTCATCATGGATGCCTCAAGTCTAATAACTTTGTTGTCTAAAGTACAAGGGACTGGAGGCGCATGCAACCCAAAAAGATCAGCCATTAACTCACATATCTCTGCCTCCTCTCCTGGAGTTGGATCAGGTGGCGGTTGGGCTGCTGGTGTAACGACCCAAAATTTTCCCATTTCAATTTCTACAAGTCCATAAAAATGTTTGGAAATGCTTTTAAAATATTCTAGAGATTTTTAGGAATTTTTAGAATATTTTTACGTAATTTTTGGAGGTCGTTTAGTAGGTTTACAAAAAGAAAGAAGTTTTGACAAAAACCGTTGAAGGTGAGACTCGAACCCAAGACCTCCGGCCGAACCCGACCTAACCGGACGCAGCCAACCAACTGGGCTACGCGTGGTTTGTTAATAAGTATGAAGCGGGATATATATAAGTCATAGTAAAGGGCAGAGTTAGACCTAGGTTATAAAAGGGATAAGTTAAGGGGAGAAGGGAATTATTCCCGTGACCTAATCGCGCGATCCCTTCCTCTCTCGCGGCGCCGACTTCCTCTCGGGCGAAAACACAGCAATAGCTCAGGCCTCGCCTCCGGCGGTCGGACAAGGACACTTCCGCGAGATCTTCTTGGACCCGAGCTTCTCTCGTCGAAGGGAGCACGCGGACACAAAAGGAACGCCGAGATTTGAAGCTAGCCAAAACCCTAGAGTCCTCTTCTCCGGTTGTAAGTCCAAGAAAGCAAGTAAGTACTACTCACCTGCGGTAGGAGTCACTCCGAGCTTTGATTGGATTTCTTTGCTTCCGGTTTTCACAGTGCCGAGTAGAATTTTATGCTAGGGTTTTTCCTTCCTTGCTCTGTTTGTCAAGCCGAACGGTTATACCTAATTGCATGAGAGTTTTGAGTTTTGTAATGGAGATGCTCCAATTGTAGCAGACCGAACAGCCCTTGTTTGAGGTTTTGTTTCTCCTTGTGTTAGAACTGCCGAGAGTTTTCAAGACTTAGAGGTGTTCAGTTGGGGAAATATAGCACTCCCTGTTGGTGCCATTAGTTCCTTGATTATGATATTGGTTCATGTTGTTAGTTAAATTTATGCTATTACAGAATTGAAGCTCTTTATACCGGGTAGATTAGAGCATCTCTTGCATGGAATTCCTGTTTTGAATTCTTGTTAAACCGGACAGCCCTGATTCCAGCCTATGGTTGTCTTTTAAGCGTGCCTTTAATTCTTAAATGTGGTACCCGTGTAAGTCTAATTGCTGCCATAAATTCCAGCAAAAAGGGATTCCTTTGCCCTATTTTTACAGCATGATAGAAAGTGTAAAGTTGCATTCTTTTGCTTTTATTACAGCATACTTAGAAAGCCTCAAAATTAGCTTCCTTTTGCTTTTATCACAGCATGTTTAGGAAATCTAAATAAGCCTCTTTTGGTTTATTTTACAGCATGTTTAGTAAGTCTAAGTTAGCTTTCTTTTGCTCTATTTTACAGCATGTTTAGCAAGTCTAAGTTAGCTTTCTTTTGCTCTATTTTACAGCATGTTTAGAAAGTTCAGATTTGCTTTTCTTTTGCTTTGTTTTATAACATGCTTAGAGAGAGTTTAGATTTGATTCCCTTGTATTGTTTTTATATAGCATGCTTAGTTAATTGTAATCATATACTTGTTAGGTATATCTAAAGGATTTCAATAAACTCTAATAAAAGATTATGAAAAAAATGAGTGAAGAAAAGATTAGAGTCTAGTTAAAAAGAGATAACAAGTAAGTAAAGCAAGAGGCTAGTACCCGACATCCAAGAGCTTGTCGTTAAACAAATCCAGGTGACCATTTCCGAGGTCTTGGCCCTGGTAGACCGAGGTCTGCTCTTTTAGGATTGGTGGCTCGCAACCCCAACCTATTAGGGAACGCGCATGAGATGGTACTAAGCCTGGGTCCAAAGAAAAGAAAAGGTAAGAAAGAAGAAAGAAAGAAGAAGAGAGTAAAAGATAGAAATTAAAAGATTAATTTCTAACACAAGGGTATAAGAAATGAAACAAGTTACATGCTTAGAATAAATAAAAAGTTAGTTTCTGAAATTCTAAGCTTATAGTATTAATTTCTTGTTATCCTGCTAGATAGTGAGTATGACTTGTATCCAGTTTATTTTCTGTATACCATGAGCACATGCAGATTGCTTTAGTATTTCAGTTTCGGCACTTTTGCATTACATTTATGCATTGCTAGTTTTGTGAGATAGATTAGTACTTACTAAGCGTTTTCGCTTATAGATACTTTTCTTTTTCCTCCTACTGCAGATAAAGGAAAAGCTAAAGTATATGAAGGAAGGTGACAAGGAGATGCGTGATGGATGTGTGTGATGTTGAACTATGGAAGCTTGGGACATTGTCAAGAATATAATTAGACTTTTCCTTGTCATTGGATATACAGTTAATTTAGTCTCTTTTCTTTACTGCTAAGAGTTGATTAGAGTCTTCCTTAAAATGTTAAGAGTTCCCTACGAATTGATTCTTTTGCATTGCTAAAGACTAAGTTTTCTTGTATTACTGCTACTAGTACTTGGTGGATGAGTTCATTACTGTTTTCCTGTTCTGGTTCAGTTTGCATTGTTAAACTCGTATTGCCATGCATTGCTGGAAATTTTAAAGTTTGGCTGGAATTGATTGCTGGGCTGCTGAAAAAGGGGACTTTGTTTGCTGTAGTGGAGTTTTATAAGCATGCAAGTGCAGATATTTTTATGTTGTCGGCTTAGTGATAAATTGCATGCTCATTTTAGCTCAAATTCTAATATGCTGCAGTTGCTGTAAATTACATGCTGTTTGTAGCCGAAATTATTTTAGTTGCTAAGAAATTGTAGTGAGAATGTTTCAATTGCAAGTCTGATAGTTACTACTTCTTGCATGTATGCTAGCTGTAGACAAGTAGAGGTATTAGTTTTCCAAAATTCTTCTTGATAGCAATTGCCATGTATGCTTAATATGAGGTGTAGCAAGAACTAAGATCAGTAATGGAATTTTATGTTAAAATTTCCTTTCCACAGTTTTTTTTTTAAATATTACTGATATTAGAGTAAGTAATACCAGTTCAGTAGAGTTAGTAATTAAGTAGCGGTCACCCTCAGAGTAGTAGTAAGGAGGGTGGTCGTTACAGCTGGGTCAGGCTGGTGCTGAGCCTCTCTCCTCTAGGATAGGACACCCTCATCATCTATATGTACATCAGCTAAGGACATGTTCCTACCACCTACTATATTAAATTCATTTAGGGCTTTGATATCACCCGTGGTGACATCAATACCCAATGATGCTATGTTAGCGGTCATAATATGACAATAGGGCATATGTACCATCAGCTAGTAGTAATACTCGCTGAATAGATGATGGTATGAAATATGTGCAAATTAATGTCTACATCTAATCTATGACATAATGCATAAAGGAGAAATGAATGAAATGGACGGATCATGGCTATATCACGAGTAGTCAGAGGCAAAATGCATGTGACTAAGACCCTATAGAGGGTATAGTCTTGGACCCTAAGAGTGATTGATCTAGACAGGATCATAGTCGATAACGCTGACCCTCCAAAAAATATGAATATATCATATCGAGTGTGATATGTGAATAAGGATCATCAAACGGTGGATCCCTAGGGGGTAGTACTGGAAAGGGCATGCGGAGGGTCGCAATCCTAAAAAGTTTTGAATAATAGTAGGGGATATCATAATATCGATACCAACGACCCTAGTGGAATATGTAAGATCATTAACTCTAACGAAGTTGTTATAGAGTTCAACACACAAACCTATATTTACTGAACTAGAATAATAGTCAATAACCTCTATAGAGGGAATGCATGACCGCATGAAAAAAATGTCTATCTAAATATCTAGAAAGCAAAGGAACATATATAGTGGAGGAAAATCTAACACTAAGCTCTTCAGTTGTAAACCTAAGGTCAGTACTAGGAGTCGAGGGGCTGGCACCAAGATTTGGTCGTTTCCTAATTAACAAAAATATCCTAAAAATGAAATGCTAAATGAAACAAAACAAACAAAATAAAGTTTAGGATTAAAATATTACCGACGCATTGTGAATATTTATTATAGAATTGACGACCTCGGTTAATCCATAGCGGCGACTTAAGAATCGAAAGAGAAAAACTTTTTTCAAAAAAATTCATTTTCTCTTTTTTGCTTTTGCTATAAAGCTTGGTGAGAAGCCTTTGCAAAAGAGAAAAGGGGGTGCTTGCTAGCCCCCTTATATAGGCTGGTCTGGGTGCCCGAACTGTGTCCGGGCTCCTGGATTGGGTGGTTGGGCGGGGCACTCGCTCATGGTTCGGGCCCCTAGTTTGCACCGTGGTTTATTATTATTATTATTATTATTATAAAAATTGTTTGTAAACAAAATAATTTAATCTTGTTGAAAGTTGAATTAAAAATTTAATTGAGTTGTTAAAAAATTAATTTAAGTTAAAAATTAATTAAGCTAAAAATTATGTTGTTTAAAAATTAATTAAGTGGTTGAAAATTTTATATTTAAGTTAAGAGAGAAATTAATTTAAGTTAAAAAAATGATTGTTGAAAAATTAATTTAAGTTAAAAGTTTATTTAAGTTAATAAAATAAATTTATTTAAGTTAAAAATTAATTATTGAGAAATTAATTTTAGTTAATTAAATAAGTTGTTTAAGAATTTAAGTTAAACAATTTAGTTTAAGTTAAAAGTTAAAAATTGATTAAGTTGTTTACAAATTAATTTGAAAAATTAATTTAAGTTTAAATTAAAAGTTAAAAATGAATTTCAAGTTAAGAAATTAATTTTAGTTATGAAGTTAATGTAAGTAAAAAAATCAAATTAATTTTAATTGATTAAATTAAGAAATTAATTTAAGTTAAAAATTAATTTATTGTAAAGATTAATTAAGTTGTTTAATAAGTAATTAGTTAAATTGTTTAATAATTAAGTTAATAAAAAATTAATTTAAGTTAAGAATTAATTTATGGTAAAGATTAATTAAGTTGTTTAATAAGTAATTTAATTAGTTAAATTGTTTAATAATTAAGTTATTTAAAAATTAATTTAACTTAAGAATTAATTTAGGGTAAAGAATAATTAAGTTAAAAATTAATTTAAGTTAAGAATTAAATCGTGTTAAAGATTAATTAGATTGAAAGTTATTTAAGTTATAAAAAAAATTAATTTATAATTTTACCTACTTAAAATTTAATTAAGAGCGATTTAACGTAAAAAAAACTAGTTTAAAAGTACTCATCTAAAATTGGTCCTTAAATGACTAATCTTTGGTTACTAACTGACTATCAGAAGATAGTAGTGTTCACCAATTTAGTCAAGTTAAATATTAATGTCTAGTTAGAATTTGCTGAAAATGATTGCTTAACTTAATTAATGTACTGCTGTATTTTCACCCAGACTTATGCTGATGTACTGATATAAACATATGAAGTCCAAGCAAGAGGCCTACGCATCTCACGTCATTCTATGTTTTTGAATACACAATCAAAGTAAACATAGTGTATTTGTGAGATGCTCGATTCCTAAATTTATAGGAACATGTTTTCTATGGGTTCGATCTAAACTAAGGCCAAAATAATTTTTGCAACACTAATATAAAAGAGAAAATTTTTAGAAAAAGTAAATAATTTTCCTAGAATTTGAAAAATAACCGTATAAATATCCTCTCGCTTAATCTAAGGGTTTAGTATTTATGCAAAAATGATAAATTTAAAGGAATTAATTATTGAATTTCAGATTGATTAATTAGAATTAATCATAATTTAACTTATCTAATTTAATTTAACTTTATTCATCTCACCTGTCTAAATTTTCATACAAAAAGGGATCTTATGATTTTGTGAGATGAGTTAAGTTAAATTTCAGGGTTTGATTTAACTTGTGTTAGATTCAAATTTAGGTTTGGGTTCAACAAATATCCATTCTTTGGATAAACTTCTAAGCTGTAGTGAGTCACCTAGACATCATTAGAGTAACTACGTCTTCAAAATTTTTTAAATAGTCCTATCCATTGAACTTAATAACAAAACTTTAGTCTAACCAGCTAGGATTAGTAAAAGGTAGCTTCAGCTAGTTCCACTAAGCTAAATGCATCAGGTCAAAGTCATATCTTCCTACACATACATAAACATAGTTTCCCTAACCTACTATCATCCAAAACTTCTCCAGTACTATTTTTTAAGTTAAACTGTTGTCCCTTTTTGATCTAATCCTAATTACCCTGTTAGGTAAACTATTATTTTAGAGGTACTAACTAATTTGGAGCCTCCCCTGAATAATAGAACTTTTTTGTTGATTATTTTTGTAGTTATAATAAACTTGATGGTAATTTAAGTTAGCTTTGTAGTTGTTTGATTTAAATTTATTTTTTCTATTGGAGTTTGAATTGTTTGACTTCATTTTACATTTTAGGTTTAGGTTTGATTTATTTGATTTGACTTTATTCTTTAGTTTGGAATTTATCTTTAAAGGTTTATTTTGGTTGGTTTTGAATTAATAGGTTTAGTTGGATTTGGTTTTAGATAATAAATTTTATTTTTAGATATATAAATTGATTGAGTCCTACTTGCATGGTTATACATGCTTTTGGAACACAGACTTTGATTAGTTTCTTATTTTGACTTACTAGAGAAATAAAAGTTTTATTTGTAGAGCTAGATTTATATCCAAGCTCAGACTTATTATATGTAATTTTTTGTATTTTAAGAATTAGGTCTAAATTTTATGATCTTGTGATAAAAGTTTCTAATAATCCTTTGAGTTTATTAATTTCACTTTTTAGAATTGTATTTTCCTCCTCAAGTTTTATTTCTTGATTTGGATTTTTATTTTCAATTTATTCCTTGAGTTGTTGATTTTTGTCAAGATGTGTTCCAGTTTATTTTTCAAATTTTATTAATTTCTTATTCAAACAAGTAATTATTCTAAAAAATTTAGAGGTTAAGATAGAAGATATCTCATTTGAACCTTCAAAAACGAATGTGGACTTGTGACTTAATTTGTATTTAGACTCGTTGTCTTGTTCTGTCTCGCTTTCTGGTTCCGGTCCGAATGCTGTCAACGTGAGATAGTTGTGGTGCTTTTGATCTTCGACGTCTGATTCTTCTGAGGACGATTTGTCCCACATCGCCTTGAGTGCCTTTTTTCTTCTAGTTGTTTTGGGCTTATCGTCTTTGATTTTTGGACACTCATGCTTATAGTGTCTGATGCGGTGATGATGAGGGGTCTCACCCCGCTGCCACAATGGGGGTCAAAGGATGTCAGAGTCAAGATGGTTAACGAGTGGATGACATCGGTCGATCGGGCGGAACACTCCCCAAACGGGGAAGGCCCCGATTTGTCGTCAACTTTGACACAACATTCAAACACCCGACGCTCAAGGGAGAACGACGTACAGAGGCCGAGCCGAGCGGCTACCCCGCTCGACCGAGTAGCATGCTCAACATCAGCCGAGCATGCTGACAGTGAGCTTCCGGCCGAGTGGCTATACCGCTCGGCCCAACGACAGATCACGAGGACAAAGTATTTCCGGCATGACGGCTATCTCGTTCGGTCCGACAGTAGATGGTGCACGGGCAGTGGACTTTCGGCCGAGCGACCATCCCGCTCAACTCGACAACAAACATGTGGACAACAGAATTTTGGCCGAGCGACTATTCCGCTCGGCCAAGTAATAGACACAGCAGGTTATCTTTTGATATCTTTTTGGGAGCTAGTGTCGCTAACAGGTGGCATGGTCAGACAGAGGATCGTACGGCAGAAGCTTTCACTGTCACTTTAGAGATATGCTCGGCCCATTAAGGTACTGTGTCAGAGACACTTTACTGAGATGTCTTTTCAGGGAAAGCTTTGAGATGCGTGCTTGCCTTGGGAAGCATGCACGCGCACTACAGGAGCTCTATATAAAGGGGGGGTTCGAGCATCGGCAGAGGTATGCTTTACATGCGATTTCTACTGTTGCGTTACAGTTCTCATTTCTTCTTCTTCTTTTTCTTCTTCTTGCTTCGTCGAAGACTGACTTGAGCGTCGGAGGCCATCGCCGAGGACCCCTTCCTTGGCTCGGCACTGAAGCTGCTTGTGTTGCAGGCGGGAGCGAGGTCCACAGGAAGTCAGCAGGAGCACCACATCCCCAGCATCCATCTCATCGACTTTCGGACATGATCAGTTTCCTTTCTTGTTGCACTCGTAGTATGTGACCTTCGCCTTTGCGTCATTTGATTTGATCACCTTTTGTAGGTCCTTTTTTATGAAGTTGTTCTTTCTTTTAGTGAACATTTTTCTAACCATGTTCACTAGTTATTCTTTGTTGTCTTCTGAGTCAGATTCAGATTCTGGCTTCGGCTTGTTCTTGTTCTTAACTTCTTTTGAAGAACCTGTAAAATGTGCAATACCTTTCTCAACCGACTTTGAGTTAGTCTGTTCATAGAGTTCAAGTTCACAAAATAACTCATCTAGCTTTAGTTTATTTAAGTTCCTCAAAACTTTATAGGCATCTAGTATGGATGCCTACAGTACATTTTGAGGAAAAGAGTTCAAGGCATACCTGATTATATCTCTGTTCTCCAGTTGGTGACCGATTAGGTGGAGCCCATTCAGAATGTCTTTGATTCTAGTGTTTAGCTGAGTAGCTGTTTCTCCATCTTACATTTTAATGTTAAACAAATTGTTTAATAGTAAGTCACATTTCATTATCTTTGCATCGCTTGTGCCCTTATGCAGTTCAATCAGTTTGTCTCAGAGCTCCTTGGCATTTTCGAATGGGCCGACGCGGTTAAGTTCCTCCTTGGTAAGTCCACATTGGATTGTATTTGTTTCCTTCGAGTCAATCTAGACCTTTTCCTTATCTTCCAGATTCCATCTTTTGGGTCGATTAGTACTTTTGTTGTTTCGTCAATCAGCGCCTTGTACCCTCGTCGGATGGTGAACCACTGATCGATGTCGATCTTCAGGTATACCTTCATCTGCTTCTTTAAATATGAGAATTCATTCCCGTTGAAGAGCGAGGGAGGAACAGCGTTGTATCCTTCGGAATAGGCCATTTAGAGAAATGAAGCCTTGCACAAAAGGAGGAGTAGAGAAATCCCAAGACTAAGTCTTGGATTAGTAGTGTGGAGATAATTAAAAAAACTAAAATTCGATTGGTGTTGCACCAATTCAAAAGTATTTTGCAACAGAATACTTAATCCAAAGAGATAATTATACCAATTTGGATTCTATCAAAAAAGCTCAAAATCAAAAAAGAAATATTAAAGGTAAGTTCAAAAATCATCCCCTTGCCTGATTGGTGGTTGCACTAATTCAGAGCAGGTACAATACCTGCTCTTATACCACTTCTAGGACCGTAAATACGCTAGAGGAGGGGGGGTGAATAGTATTTTTTGAAAACTTGCAAATTAAAGTGAAGTACATAGTGGAAGAATAAAAGAAAGAAACTAGAAGAAGAAAGACAATCACACGCTAGTACAAGTAGTTTTTTATTTGGTTCGGAGCCTTCGATGACTCCTATTCCAAGGCCCGCACTTGTCGATTGCTTTTGTTGGGCAATCCACTAATAGTTCGAATGATTACAAAATTTAAGTATAAGAACTAAAAACAATGTTACCGACAATAGAGAAAATAAGAAGATCTTGATCGCCAATTGTAGGAGGAGCTTTGCAGCGTCGTAAGTGTTGGACCTTGTAATTATTTTAATGTGATCAACCAAGTTAGGTTTGGTATTTTTTGGTTTTTGATCCCTATATCTAAGTGTGCAGGAGCTTAGGAGAACAGAAGTTGAGCAGAAGATGCAGCTAGCGAGAAGGATGGCACGGGAAGGAAGTTGATGGGCTCGGTGCATTCGAGGGATGAAAGGACTGTGGAAGAGTACACCGGTGGTCGAGAAGAACGTATGTGACTTTCGAGGGATGAGAAGTCGGAACGGAAGCCTGCTCAAGGAGAAGGCCAGAAATTGAGTTCGGGTGAGCCCTATTTCGGTTGGTCGTAATCACCCAGGCGATCGGAACAACAACAGAGCATAGAGAGGTTGTAAAGGCTGCTGAAGGCGCCTTTTATGGGAATAGAAGGCGCCTTCGAGGCGCGTCCGCACCTCCGCCACCTTCAGGCGAAAGGCGCCCTCCATAAGCATGGAGGGCACCCTTCATAAGTATGGAAGGCGCCCTACATGAGTATGGAAGGCACCTTCGACAAGTTAAACTAGTCGTTCGTAGTGGATAAAGCTTTATCTGTTGGATCGAGAAGCGCTAGAGGGGGGGGGGGGGGGGAATAGCGCTCGTGGCTATTTTGTTCGATTATCGGAAAACTATCGGAGTTATTAAAATGCAGCGGAATAAAATAAAGACAAAGACACAGAGGGATTTACTTCGTTCGGAGCCTAAGGCGACTCCTACTCGAAGGCCCGCGATCCTTGATCGCTTCTGGTGGGCAACAACTATAATTCGTGAAAGTTACAGATTAATTACAATTCAAAGCAGTAAAAGATTATACCGACAACAGAAAACTAAATCTGAAGCTCCGGGTTGTCGGGGTGTCGTTTACAACACTTTCTGGATCGAGTCGTTAGCAGCTTGTCGGAAGGAGATTGCTTAGAAGATTGTTTTTCTTGAAGCTGCACCTCAACCCTCCTTTTATATGCGGTTCCGGGCGCCTGGATCCCTTCCGGGCGCCTGGAGTGTGACGTGGCCAACCAACCAGGATGCTCCACGTGGCGAAGTCGCGCAGGGGATAAACTCTGGTCTCGGGCGCCCGGACCTGTTCCGGGCGCCCGGACACTCTTTTTCCAGCAGGTTCCTCACCTGCAAACAAAGGTTAGTCTGAGCAAAATACCCTGCAAGACAGTGTTAGAATATGATAAAACATAGTAAGGAATAAACGGCAGTCTTCGGACTGTCCAAGTCTGACTTTGAATTCCCATCCGGAAACCCTAGGTCGACCCGACGCCTACTGTTCCCTCTGCGGGGAACGCGTCCTCACCTACTCCACTCAGGAGATTTACCTGTTGCCAGTCGATCCTCCAGATCGACTGGACTTTTGCTCAGCACTCGACGCTTCCGGACTTTCTGCTGGACATCCGCTTCCCGGCCAGTCCAGTCTTTCACCTGGTTCGCGACACCAGGACTTTTCACCTAGGGTTACCACCCCCTAGGACTTTTGCCTGAAGCCATCGACCTGCCAAGACTTTCCGCATAGGGTTACCACCCCCTAGGACCTAGGGTTACCACCCCCTAGGACCTAGGGTTACCACCCCCTAGGGTTTTCACCTGCCTAACCGCAGTTAGGACTTTCTTGAAACACTTAGTCAAGCACGTTAGATCACAAACATCTTAACTTTGAATACTTTGCCATTATCAAAACTCAGCTTCGATCGTCGGATGCTTCCCGCACCAACAATCTCCCCCTTTTTGATTATGGCAACCCAAATTCAAAGTTAAGTAAAACAAACGCATGAATATATCAAAAGGTTTAAGTGAGCAAGCTTAAGTACATAAATTCAAATAAAAGCATAACTTAAGCTAACACTTAAACTTTTAAGAATACAGGGCTTCCTTTTACTTTTGAATTAGATTTTGATCTTTACTTTGAATTTCCTAATTCTGAAAACTTTGAATTTCCTACTCTCCCCCTTTGCCATTTATCAAAAAATAAGCCAGTTTTAAGCAATTGTTAATTTTTCTTAAAAAAATTAGGCTTATGAATGGTAAATTACTTTGGAAAAAAAATTTAACTAAGTTTAAAAGGCTAATATTTAGTAGACTATTAAGAATGATTTTAGCCACTTTTGAAACTTAGTTGATTTTTGAAATATACTTGGCTAAATTTTGAAAAGCAAAAATTATTTTGAAGGCAGTGAGTAAGAATTTTGCAAAAATATGATTTTTAATACTTTAAGGTAAAAAAAACTTAGTAAGAATTTATTAAAAGTTTGATTTGAAAGGTTAGCTAAGTTTGCAAAAGTTTGAAGGTTTTTATATGAACTACTTAGCTTAGTCTTTTGCAAACATTGAATTTTGAAAATATAGCTTAAGTTAAAAAGACACTTAGCTTAACAATACTTATTGTTGAAAAATTAGGAGTAAGAACTTGTTAATTTTTAGGACGAAGAGGGGGAAACTAAATGTTTGATTTAGTTTATTTAATCAAATTCAGTTGGTCCTTAAGTTTAAGCATGAGTCAAGTTAACTAGATGTTAAGATATCTAAGTTGTTTTGATCAGGTATCAGAGCTCTAAAGTACAAGCATGCTCAATCTTAGACGTATAAGTTGATGAAAAGTTTAAAGTTTTTTTTTAAAAAAAAATTGGATTTGCTTTAACTTTTCAAAGAGTTTAACTGTTAAAGATAATTAAAACCATAAAATTTATTTTAAAAGAAACTTAGCTTGACTCCACTCACTCCCCCTTAATTAATGCCACATTAAGTCCTGAGGGTTCTAGAGTCCAAGCATGTAAATTAAAAAATAGTTATTTTATATTTTCCTAAATTACCATCTCACCCATTCTAGGTTTTCAGGCATGATTAGCTTATGAGTGAGTGTTAGATAAAGTTAACTTTGTTTTAAAATATTGAGAATATAAGTTAGTATTCCAAATAAGTGACCATTTAATTATTTTGAAGATTTAAGAATTAATTGAGTTTAGAATTTCAAATAACTTCTGAAAAGGGTTTTGAAATTAATCTTTCAAGGGATTTTTCAAATGATTTTGAATGAGTTTTTCAAAGATTTTTCAAAGGATTTATAAATAAGTTTTTCAAAATGATTTTTGAAAGACTTTTTAAATAATTTTGAAATGAAGTTTAAAAAGATTTTTAAAAGTGATTTTGAAAGATTTTTCAAATGATTTTGAATTTAAGTTTTAAAAAGATTTTTAAAATGATTTTGAAAGATTTTTCAAATAATTTTGAAAGGATTTTTGAAATAATTTTTAAAAGTATTTTTGAAATAATTTTTAAAAGTATTTTTGAAATGATGATTTTGAAATGATTTAAAATAATTTTGAAATTGAATTTGAAAACATTTTTAAATAATTTTGAAATTGATTTAGAAAAGATTTTAAATAATTTTGAAAATATTTTAAATAATTTTGAAATTGATTTTGAAAAGATTTTTAAATAATTTTGAAATTGATTTTGAAAAGATTTTAAATAATTTTGAAATTGATTTTGAAAAGATTTTTAATAATTTTGAAATTGATTTTGAAAAGATTTTTAAATAATTTTGAAATTGATTTTGAAAAGATTTTTAAATAATTTTGAAATTGAAGATTTTTAAATAATTTTTAAATTGATTTTGAAAAGATTTTAAATAATTTTGAAATTGAATTTGAAAAGATTTTAAATAATTTTGAAATTGAATTTGAAAAGATTTTTAAATAATTTTGAAATTGATTTTGAAAAGATTTTTAAATAATTTTGAAATTGATTTTGAAAAGATTTTTAAATAATTTTGAAATTGATTTTGAAAAGATTTTTAAATAATTTTGAAATTGATTTTAGAAAGATTTTAAATAATTTTGAAATTGATTTTGAAAAGATTTTTAAATAATTTTGAAATTGATTTTGAAAAAGATTTTAAATAATTTTGAAATTGATTTTGAAAAGATTTTTAAATAATTTTGAAATTGAATTTGAAAATATTTTTAAATAATTTTGAAATTGAATTTGAAAAGATTTTTAAATAATTTTGAAATTGAATTTGAAAAGATTTTTAAATAATTTTGAAATTGAATTTGAAAAGATTTTTAAATAATTTTGAAAAGATTTTAAATAATTTTGAAATTGATTTTGAAAAGATTTTAAATAATTTTGAAATTGATTTTGAAAAGATTTTTAAATAATTTTGAAATTGATTTTGAAAAGAAAATAATTTTGAAATTGATTTTGAAAAGATTTTTAAATAATTTTGAAATTGATTTTGAAAAGATTTTTAAATAATTTTGAAATTGATTTTGAAAAGATTTTTAAATAATTTTGAAATTGAATTTGAAAAGATTTTTAAATAATTTTGAAATTGATTTTGAAAATATTTTAAATAATTTTGAAATTGATTTTGAAAAGATTTTTAAATAATTTTGAAATTGATTTTGAAAAGATTTTAAATAATTTTGAAATTGATTTTGAAAAGATTTTTAAATAATTTTGAAATTGATTTTGAAAAGATTTTAAATAATTTTGAAATTGATTTTGAAATTCCTTAGTCATCTCACCCGATCTAAATTTTCAATCAGGTAATCCTATAATTGTTGTGAGATGAACTATGGTTCAATTTAAGGGTTTAGTTTAACTTTATGTTAGATTCAGGTTTAGCTTTGGGTTCAACAAGTAAGCATTCTTTGGATAAACTTCTGGGCTATGGTGAGTCACAAGGAACTCATTAAAGTAACCATGCCTTCGAGGTTTTCCAAATAGTCCTACCCATTGAACTTAATACTAAACCTTGGTCTAACTAGTTAGGATCCATTTAAGGGTAGCTTCGGTCAGTTCCACTTGGCCAAATGCACCAGGTCGAAGCCATATCTTCCTAGACATGCGATGCCCAAGCTTCCTTAACGTACTATCATCCAAAAACTTCACCAGTACCCTGGGTCATGTTAAACCTAGCCCATTTTATCTAACCTTAATTACCCTGTCGGGTAATCTACTCTTGTTTTACCCATTTCGGGTAGATTAGGTTCAGTTACCCAGTCGGGTGGTTCAGTTGGAGGTGCCAGCTAGTTTGAATCCACCATCTATTTTTGAATTTAGAATTTCTTATTTTTTATTTCAAATTTTGATTTTGATTTTGATTTTGATTTTGATTTAGAATTTCGAATTTAGGATTTTGAATTTTTGATTTAGAATTTATAATTTGTAATTTGAATTTTGAATTTTAAATTAATTTCGAATTTTGAATTTGTAATTTGAATTTTGAATTTTTGAATTTTAAATTTTGAATTTTGAATTTGTAATTTGAATTTTGAATTTTTGAATTTTAAATTTTGAATTTTAAATTTGTAATTTGAATTTTAAATTTTGAATTTTAATTTAATTTTGAATTTTGAATTTTTGAATTTGTAATTTGAATTTTGAATTTTTGAATTTTAAATTTGTAATTTGAATTTTGAATTTTAATTTAATTTCGAATTTTGAATTTTTGAATTTGTAATTTGAATTTTGAATTTTTTGAATTTTAAATTTTGAATTTTAAATTAAAATTTAATTTGAATATTAATTTGTATTATGTTCTTAATATTGTTTTTCTATTAGCTCCCCCTGGATCATAGCCTCGATATGGTCTATCAAGGTAATAGACTTGATCCTTCGGGACCCAATAGTGACCAGTTCCAACTTGATTAACCAAGTTGGATTTTGGCACCCATGCTTGGACAATTTTTCTATTATTTCTATTAACTAGCGATAAATATGATTTGTATTTTATTTTAGTTTTAAATCCAAGTCCAGTTTTGTTGTAAACGGCTCGCTGTTTTCCAAGAATCAGATCCAGATTCTTGGAGCCCAAGGTGAACCGTTCCAACGTGTCCTTGAGTTCTTTAATTTGAGCTTTCAAATTGGAATTTTCTTCCTCAAGTTGTTGAACTTGAGTTAGACTTCCAATTTGAACTGGCTCATTTAAAGAACTCGAGTCAGTCGCTTTCTTAAGGGTTGTTACCTCCTTTTGGAGTGACTTGACCCGGACGTTGGATTTAGCCAATTTCTTTAATAAGTAAGGAATTAAATTTTTTGAATCATCTAAATCAATACTAGAAATTAAAGCACTTACAGTGGTTTTGGGTCCTTCGGAAACGAATGCGGATTCGTGGCTTCGCTCGGACTCTGTTTCTGACTCGCTCTCCGTTTCGGATTCGAACTCAGACTCGGTGTCGATAATGTTCGCTATTACTGGTAGAGCAAGAAGGCTCGCTTGCTCTTCTTCATCCGACTCGGATTCGTCTGATGACTCGGACCATACCTTTTCCTCTGTCTTACTTGTACCTACAACTATCGTAATACCTTCCTCAGCCGAAGTAGTATTATTCTGCTCATCTAATTCAAATAAATCATTTATTAAATTATGCTTACTTACTTGAGCGTCGGAAGTGCCCTGGTGTAGTTCCATCAACTTTTGCCACAACTCTTTTGCACTTGCGAAGGGGCCGATGCGGTTCAGTTCTTCATTGGTTAGGCCACATTGTAGCATGCAGGTTGCTTTGGCATCGGCTTCAACTTTTTTCATTGTGCTAGAATCCCAGTTGATGCATGAGATAAGTTCTCCGGTGTCGTCACGTGGAAGTTCGAGTCCGGTCTGGATGATAATCCACATCTCGACTTGCGTCTTGAGGTGGTATTCCATCCGGTTCTTCCAGTATCCAAAGTCCTCGCCAGAAAAGAGCGGCGGTCGGACGGTGCAGAATCCTTCTTGGAATGTCATTTTAAAATAACCTTGCACACAAAAAAAATAGCAAAAAAAATGTACCAGGACTTGATCCTGGATTAGCAGTGCGGTATGAAAGGATAGAAATAGAAGTTCACCAGTTTCGAGAAAAAATAATAAAATAATAATAAAATATTATTAAAAAAATATTTAAAAACTATTATTTCAAATTTTGCCAAAGTCAATATTTTAACAATACTAATAAACCGTGAAAGGATGAAAATAATTTTTTTTTTTTTAAATAATTTTGGAGGGAAAAAAAAACGAAAGGCGTAAGGTTAAAAATATAACCTATATAAACGACAAAGCCACGAAAAATGCTTGAATGGTGGTTGCACTAGTTCAAAGCGACCCCGCTCTGATACCAATTGTTGGATCGAGAAGCGCTAGAGGGGGGGGGGGGTGAATAGCGCTCGTGGCTATTTTGTTCGATTATCGGAAAACTATCGGAGTTATTAAAATGCAGCGGAATAAAATAAAGACAAAGACACAGAGGGATTTACTTCGTTCGGAGCCTAAGGCGACTCCTACTCGAAGGCCCGTGATCCTTGATCGCTTCCGGTGGGCAACAACTATAATTCGTGAAAGTTACAGATTAATTACAATTCAAAGCAGTAAAAGATTATACCGACAACAGAAAACTAAATCTGAAGCTCCGGGTTGTCGGGGTGTCGTTTACAGCACTTTCTGGATCGAGTCGTTAGCAGCTTGTCGGAAGGAGATTGCTTAGAAGATTGTTTTTCTTGAAGCTGCACCTCAACCCTCCTTTTATATGCAGTTCCGGGCGCCTGGATCCCTTCCGGGCGCCTGGAGTGTGACGTGGCCAACCAACCAGGATGCTCCACGTGGCGAAGTCGCGCAGGGGATAAACTCTGGTCCCGGGCGCCCGGATCTATTCCGGGCGCCCGGACACTCTTTTTCCAGCAGGTTCCTCACCTGCAAACAAAGGTTAGTCCGAGCAAAATACCCTGCAAGACAGTGTTAGAATATGATAAAACATAGTAAGGAATAAACGACAGTCTTCGGACTGTCTGAGTCTGACTTTGGATTCCCATCCGGAAACCTTAGGTCGACCCGACGCCTACTGTTCCCTCTGCGGGGAACGCGTCCTCACCTACTACACTCAGGAGATTTACCTGTTGCCAGTCGATCCTCCAGATCGACTGGACTTTTGCTCAGCACTCGACGCTTCCGAACTTTCTGTTGGACATCCGCTTCCCGGCCAGTCCAGTCTTTCACCTGGTTCGCGACACCAGGACTTTTCACCTAGGGTTACCACCCCCTAGGACTTTTGCCTGAAGCCATCGACCTGCCAAGACTTTCCGCATAGGGTTACCACCCCCTATGACCTAGGGTTACCGCCCCCTAGGGTTTTCCCTCTGCCTAACCGCAGCTAGGACTTTTCTCTACCTAGGGTTACCACCCCCTAGGACCTAGGGTTACCACCCCCTAGGGTTTTCACCTGCCTAACCGCAGTTAGGACTTTCCTGAAACACTTAGTCAAGCACGTTAGATCACAAACATCTTAACTTTGAATCCTTTGCCATTATCAAAACTCAGGTTCAATCGTCGGATGCTTCCCGCACCAACATTATCCACTGCGCCATGCTGGAGGCGCCTTCCAAGCCCTTTGGAGGCGCCCTCAAGCTTCAAATGAGATTTTCCAGGGATTATAAAAAGACCCCTGGAGCTAGGAAATTAACAACAACTACTGTAATCAATTTCCTAGTCTTTTCTGAGCTTTTCATAGATTGTAAGAGGCTTCTCCGCCTACACGAAGGAGATATTTCTAGTGGAGCTTTGCAATCACCTTGGATTAACAACCACCTAAGTTGTAACCATGTTAAACCTATTAGCCTCTTTTAATTGTATTAGTTGTTCATTTGAGTTTATAATTATTGTATGGTGCTACTAATCTTATACAGAAAAACAAATAAATGATTTATTTTATTTTTTAACAGACGATGCACCCTCTTACCAGCCCCGCTGCATCAACAAGTGGTATCAGAGCCCAACTGCCTTAGAAGGACTAACCGTCGACTGAAGTATCAAGATCAAAATGATGGTCGGTACAAGCATTCACCCACCAAAGTTCGAAGGAGACTTCACACAATAGAAACACCGGATGGAGGTATTTTTCAAAACAAATTTCAAAATTCTATTAATAATGAAATATAATTTTATAGTTTCAAAAGACAAAGAAGAATATCAGTGGACGAAGAAGCAACAAGCCGACTTCGTGGCGAACGGTAAAGTAGAATTCCATCTGCTCAACGTTCTTCCGCCCCAGGAGGTCAATCGAATCGGTAGCTATGACTCCGCCAAAGATCTCTGGGAGAAGTTTCTAGAACTTCACGAAGGCACCTCAGAAGTAAAGTTACCAAGGCGAGACATTCTCTGAACCCAGCTAACAAACCTGAGGATGAACACTGGAGAAAAGGTTGCACAACTCCAAGCACGAATCAAGGAACTGATTACTAAGTTAAACAATCTCAGAGAATTGGTAACAAACCGATATTCAATCCGGTATGCACTCAATGTCTTCCCAAGAACTTCAGAATGGACGTCCTTAGTAGATGTATACTACATTTCTAAGGATCTTGAAGTAAGTACGCTAGAGAATTTGTTTTCCACTTTTAAACTTCACAAATCTTAAATTGTAGATCCTAAAGAAATAGAAATGACAAATCTCAATGTTGCCCTAAAAGCAAAGACGGAAGATCAAGACTCCGAAGCATCCATCTGTTGGTTAGTCCTAGGAAAACGTACCGGTTCCACTGTACAAAAATTTTTGTACAAGTGTTGAACCTTTCCTTAAATAACCTATTGTGTTCTTTAGAAGTTAAATTAGAAATTACAGATGGAACTTAACATCATCGATTCTAAATTTAACTTATCTGTTTTTAATGGTTTAGATTTGAATCGCAAGCGGAACTTAACACTATTGATTCAAATCCACCTAAGTTATTAATTCCATAAATATTAATGTCCAAAATCGGCTTCTAGGACTACATGGCGAGGCACATAGCCTTCTTGGATATGAGAGCAACCACCACCCCCTAGGCAAAGCCTTTTAAGGAAAGCTAATATTTGTTTCCTTAAATAACTCTAGGTTAACCAAAAAGAACAATCGAATCACAAATTCGAAAAAGAAGAAAACACAAAATCGAAAAATAAATTCGATAAACTAGATCTAATTGCCTCTTGTATTTAGAATTCTTACAAAAAGAAATAACTAGCATGATGCGGAAAATAATTGCTAATTATACCTTCTCTTTGTAAACTAATAACCTCGAGATCTTCTGCCGTATTCCTCGCCTTGGACGTTGTGTGGGCAACGATCCTCCAAGATGAACACCACCCAAAAGAGTCCTTCCTCTTCCTCTAGAATTCGGCCACCACCACCACCAAGGAGAAGAGAGCAAAGGGAAAGGGAGAAGGGAGAGGGCCGGCCACCAATAGATCTCCAAGCAAAAGAATAAGAGTTGTTCTCCATGAAGCCCCCTCACCCCTTCTTTTATATTACTTGCCCAAGGCAAATAAGGAAATTTTTTTTACAAAAAATAAAACCATCCAAGAGTTTTTCCTTTTCCCTTTTAATTTTTCCTTTTCTTTCCTCTTGATTGAATCAATCACCAAATTTTAATTTTGTGATGATTTTAATTAAATTAATATGTCCGGCCACTTGCTTGGGCACCAAGCAAGGTGGTCGGCTACCTCATCAAGGGGAAAAAGGAATTTTATTTTTATAAAATTTTACAAGAAAACTCTTATAAAATTTTACAAGCTCTCTTTCCTAAAGTAGGAGTTAAAAAAGGAAAGTTTCTAAAAATTAAAACCATGTTTTAAAATTTAAAAACTCTCTTATAAAATTTTCTTTTTTAACATGATGATAGAAAATTTTAATTTTAAAACTTATCTCCCTTTTTTCTTAAACCATGAAGATGGTTAAAAAAGGAAAGTTTTAAAACTTTTAAAACTCTCTATTAAAACATGTGGCCAAATTCAAAAAAGGAAAAATTTTAAAATTAAAACCTCTCTTTTAAAACTTATAGTTTTCTTCAAAGAGAAGATTTTAAAAATTCAAAACAACTCTCCTATTTGAATTATTCTTGGCCGGCCCCTACAAGCTTGGTTACCAAGCAATAGGGCCTGCCCCTATAAGAGGATGTGGCCGACCATTGCTTGGTCACCAAGCAATGGTCCGACCCTCTTCTTGGACACCAAGAAGAGCCTTTCATTTGGATGGACTTGAGGCTTTAATGAGGCTACGACAGGAACCTAGAGGAGAAATTGGTTTTGACCTTCCAATGAGCTTGAGTATCCCATGCTCGCCCTGAACACACAACTCAAGTTCATCGATAATAACTCATTCCACTAGATAGTTACTACCGCACTACCGCACCAATCCCAAATTACATTATGGGCTCCTTCTTATCATAAGTGTGTTAGTCTCCCTGTGTTTAAGATTACGAATGTCCACTAATTAAGTAAGTTACTGACAACTCACTTAATTAATATCTAGCTCCAAGAGTAGTACCACTCAACTTCATTGTCATGTCGGACTAAGTCCACCTGCAGGGTTTAACATGGCAATCCTTATGAGCTCCTCTTGGGGACATTCTCAACCTAGATAACTAGGACACAGATTCCTTCTATAATCAACAACACACACTATAAGTAATATCATTTCCCAACTTATCGGGCATATTGATTTATCGAGCTAAACCTCACCCTTTGATAAATCAAAGAAATAAATATCAAATATATGTGCTTGTTATTATATTAGGATTAAGAGCACACACTTCCATAATAACTGAGGTCTTTGTTCCTTTATAAAGTCAGTATAAAAGAAACGACCTCTAATGGTCCTACTCAATACACTCTAAGTGTACTAGTGTAATTATATAGTTAAGATAAACTAATACCTAATTACACTACGACCTACCAATGGTTTGTTCCTTTCCATCTTGGTCGTGAGCTGCTGTTTAATTTATAAAGAGCCGATAACACGATCTTCTGTGTGTGACATCATACACAATGTTATCTACAATATAAATTAATTGAACATTTATATTTGGTATATATAAATGTAGACACTTGACCAATGTGATTCTTATAAATGTTTATACAAAAACTAGGCTTTTAGTATATACTCCAACAATCTCCCACTTATACTAAAAGACTATGCTACCATAAATGCTACCATACATCTGATTCCCATCCCTTCAACATGTCTATCAAAAGATCTTGCCTTAAGGACCTTAGTGAAAGGATCTATAGGTCATTACTTGATGCAATCTAGGCGGCAACAACTTCTCCTCGTTTATAAGATTTCTCGTATTGGGTGGTACTTGCGCTCTATTATGTTTACTTGCCTTATAGACTTATGATTTCTTTGAGTTTGCTACTGCACCATTATTATTACAATAAATTGTAATAATCTTTGGACAAACCAGAAATCATATCTAAGTCTATCTTGAAGTATCTGAGCCATACAACTTCTATGACTGCCTCAGAGGCTGCCACTTACTCAGCTTCTTATGGTAGAGTCCGAAAAAGCACCTTTGCTTATCACTCTTCCATAGTTATGATTTCACCTCCTAAAGTAAACACAAAACCCCGAGGTCAACTTACTATTGTCCCTATCCGATTGGAAGTCAAAATCCGTGCAACCCACAGGGACCAAATTAACTGCCTTATAAACTAGCATATAATCTCAAGTGCCTCTAAGGTACTTCAATATATGCTTTACTGTAGTCCAATGTCCTTGTCCAGGGTGTAACGACCTAAATTTCCTCAATTAGAGTCCTAAAAGTAATTTAAAAATATTTAAAAATGCTATAGAAATATTCTATGGATTTTTAGAAATTTTTAGAGTATTTTTATGTAATTTTTGGAGGTCGTTTGGTATTTTTACTAAACGAAGGAAGTTTTGACAAAAAAATATCCAAGCCGAGAATTGAACCCACGACCTTTGGCTCGGTCAAAACCCAGCTGACCAGGTCGGCAAACGGATTTTTCTATTTAGAAAAGGCAGCGAATTTATTTAAGATAGTTAACAGAATATTGGATTATAAAAGGGATAAGTTGATGTTGGATTTGTCTGTTTAGAAAAGGTAGCGAATTTATTTAAGATAGTTAACAGAATATTATAAAAGGGATAAGTTGATGTTGGATTTGTCTGTTTAGAAAAGATAGCGAATTTATTTAAGGAGTTAACAGAAATATTAAGTTATAAAAAGGGATAAGTTGATGCTCTGTTTTCCCGTGACTTAAACTATTCTCTCCTTCTCTTCTGCGTACGATGGCGGAGCTCGGGCAGAAAACGAAAGGGAGTTAGGGCATCATCTCCGGCGGCTAGCCAAGGTCCTAGAAGCCCTTTTTTGTTCGGTTGTGAGTCCAAGAATCAAGGTAAGTGCTTCTCACCTGCAGTAGGAGTAGTTTCGGACCTTTGTTCTTCTTGAATTTGAAGCATAAGAAGCGCTTATAGTGCAGATTTTTAATTAAGCCTATAGTGCAGATTTTAATTAAGCTTATAATGCAGATTCTTATATTGCATATTTTAATTAAGCGCTTATAGTGCAGATTTTTAATTAAGCCTATAGTGCAGATTTTAATTAAACTTATAATGCAGATTTTTATGTAGAGCTTATATTATAGATTTTAATTAAGCTTATAGTGCAGATTTTATGCTTGCATAGTATGCAGAAATAGTGTAGCATAGAATGCAGAATCTTTATTAGAATAGTATGCAGAATTTTGATTAGCATAGTATGCAGATTTTTGTTTATGCATTTCAAAGTTAGAATTTGTTTAAACATTTCAGTTTTTAAAGAAGCATTCTTTTATTAGAGGTATTAACAAGTATAAGAAAGATAAAGAAAAGAAAGAAAAAGGCCAAGACCTTAAGTAGATCCCAAAGTCAAGACTTTAGGGATTTTGGCACACAAGGTGCTTAAAGAAAATGCCGAGGCATTATATATTAGAAGTAATAAAAGATAACAAGTATTTTACTTTATTTAAGAGGCTAGTACCCGACTTCCGAGGTTGTCGTTAAACAAATCCAGGTGTCCAATTCCGAGGTCTTGGCCCTGGTAAACTGAGGTCTGCTCTTTTAGGATTGGTGGCTCGCTACCCCAACCTATTAGGGAACGCGCATAAAATGGTACTACGCCTGGGCCCAAGAAGAAAGTTGATTATTATTTTGAAGTATTAAAGTATAAGTTTTTAAACAAGTGAAATAAGATTCAGAAAGTGTTTAAAATTCAGCAAGATTATGATAGCATGATTGTATAGATTTGTTTTACACGTTTAGCATTTCAGTATGTTTCTTTTGCTTGTAGATGAACATGAGTAGTTTTCCTTTTGAGCATTCAGCTTTTAGATTTCAGTATATTCACATGCATATTCGAGTTTTGTGACTTAGATAGCGCTTACTAAGCAATTTTGCTTATAGATGCATTTCCTCTTACTGCAGATAAAGGAAAGGAAAAGCTATAGTAAAGGAAGGCAACAAGGCGGTGCGGATGGATGTGTGATGCCTGGACTATAGAAGCCTTGGGATCTAGCATAAGAATTTATTAACAAAGAGTTGAGTAGAATGTATTAGATGAGTCATTTAGTCTTCCGCTGCTAGTTAATTGTATGTTTTGAGTTCTCCGAGAGTTTTAGGAATTACTATCAACATGTGTGCAATGTTAGTTAAGTAAAGTTAGTAGTCCAGTAGCGCTCCGCCCTCACAGTCCAGTAGTGAGGAGGGTGGGGTGTTACACAAGGTTACTTTGATATCTGCTTAACTATGCACTAGGCAAAACAGATATCCGATCTCGTGTATAGAATACATTAGGCTGTCCAACTGCCGAAGCATAAAGAACTGCCTACATGTCCTCAATCTCCTTCGATGTCATCGGAGACATCTCTTTAGATAAAGATACTCCATGCTTAAAAGGTAGAAAACCTTTCTTGGAGTCTTGCATGCTAAAACGAGCTTGTTATATAAAGCTTGGGATAAGCACAACATTCTTTTCTTGCGAACCTTGTTCCCAAGAATATGTGCTCATTCTCCTAAGTTCTTTATAACGAATTGCTTGGACAACCATACCTTTACTTCTGATAACACCTTGATATTGTTTCCAACTATCAAAAATGTAATCTACGTATAGTACAAGAAATACCACCACGTTTCCATCACACTTCTTGTATACACAAGACTTATCCGGTAACTAAATCCATAAGACTAGATTACAACCAGATGTTCCAAGACCTTGAAGCTTGCTTCAGTCCATAGACTGATTGAGCTTACAAACAAAATGCTCTTTTGACCTTTGCAATGAATCCCTCTGGTTGCTTTATATAGATGTTTCCTTTAAGACTTCCATTAAGGAAAACTGTCTTGTCATCCATTTGCTAAATCTCATAGTCCATAAGAGCAGCAATAGATAAAAGAATCCGGATAGACTAAAACATGGCTATCGGTAAAAGGTTTCCCTTTTCAACAAGCCTTGCTTTGGAAGTTCACACATTCCTGTCTATCCTTCTTTTCCTATTGTAGACCTTTTTACACCCAATGGCTTTTACACCATCTGGTGGTTCTACAAGCTTCCAGATTTTATTAGAATACATATATTCTAATTATGTATTCATTGCTCTTTGCTAAGATGATGCATCTTTATCTTGGAGTGCTTTATCATATGTCCGGGATCAGACTCATGTTCATTTGGGATCAAGTCCAAAGACTCTCCCAAAACATGAATCTTTTAGGTTGCTTGACAACTCTCCCACTACGATGAGGCACTGTCTGTAATTGTGTATCATTTATGATATGTGTTGCAGTTTCTTGTGATATTTCATCTTGTACAGTTGGTACTAGATTAGACATGTCCTTTATTATTTCCTTAAGAATAAATTTACTTATGAGCTCGTGGTTTATTACATAGTCCTTTTCTAAAAATCGATCATTGATGCTAACAATGACCTTATGATTTTTAAGACTATAAACCTACTTTCGTTTATCTAGGATAACCCACAAACAAGTGAACTCCTGCCCAACTTATCATTGTCTCTCTTCAACATATGTGCTGGACTACCTGAATCCGAATATGCTTCAAAATAGGCTTACACCTATTCAGCAATTCTATATGAGTAGAAAGTTCTGACTTGGAAGGTACTATGTTCACTTTCGTTTTCAGAGTATATCCTTAAAACGAATTTGATAATTTTCTGAATAACTCATCATCAATCTACTCCTTTCCATAAGAGTCTTATACCTTCTTACTACTACACCATTCTGTTGGGGTGTACCAGGTGCAGTTAGTTGGGATTAAATCCTGACTTCTGATAAGTGACTCCTAAACTCTCCTAAGAGGTACTCGTTACTACGATTTCACCGTAGTGTCTTGATACTTTTACTTTGACGTTACTCCACATCAGCCTAGTATTCTTTGAACTAATTAAAGGACTTAGACTTGTGGTGCGTCAACTAAATGTATCATTATCTCGAATAGTCGTCTATAAAAGAGATGAAATATTCGAAACAACCTCTTGCCTGGATTGTCAAAGGTCTACACAAATCAGAATGAACCAATTCCAACATATCATTGGCTCCATACCCGTTAGACTTAAAAGCTTCTTGGTTATTTTTCCTTCCAAGTAAGACTCGCAGGTTGAAAAGATTTCCACTACCAATGAACCCAAGAGTTCATTGATTATTATCCTTTGAATCCTACTCAAGTTAATATAACCTAGCCTTAGATGCCAAAAATATGATTGGTTCATTTTCGAAGGTTATTTTCTCTTATTAAAGTTAGAAAATGTGTTATTAATTTCCATTTATTGCATCGTGGAAATTATTGGATTATAAATTGTCAACCAACATACCAGAACAAATAACTTCCCTATTTGTCTTGATAACAAGTTTGTTATCAAAATAGACAGAATATCTATTCGTTTAGAAACTGAAATCAGATTCTTTCTAAACTTAGTACGTAAAGACAATTTCTAAAAATCTAATATTTTATTCCTATCAGAGGATAAACATCTCCCACTGCAACAGTTGCTACTTTTGCAGCAATGCCATGTAGACGGTATTTTTTCCTTCATATAGTTGTCGGGTTTCCTGGAACCCCTGCAATGAATTGCAGACATGATCAATGGCTCCCGTATCTGCACACCAGGTACCGGTAGATAACACCACTAATCATGTATCAACTAATGAATAAAACATAGTTATATTGTTCTCAGTTCTAAGAGGACAGTCTACCTTAATGTCCAAGTCTTATTTCCAATCATTATAATTGGGACTACTAAGTCTATTATATAGTATAACAGCTAGGGGATTGACTAACATTTGAAAAACCTAAGAATCACAAAAATATTTGGTCAAGACCAACATCTCAAAATCCCTGTGAATTTTGTATGTCACATTAGTGTGAACGTATACAAATTCTAAAAGGAGATTTTATCCATTAATTTTATTATCTTGTCAACCTATGACAAATAAAATTAATAATTGGTCTGTCTTTGATCAAATATTTGGTCAAGACTCTAAATTTAAAATAATATTGATTCCTCAAACAATACTATTTAAATTTACAAACACCTCAAAACACCATGAATTTTACATACCACGTTAGTGTGGACGTATACAAAATCAACATTTGTAAGAGGAGGGTTTTACCCATTAACTATCTTGTCAACCTAACTTTATGACAAATAAAATTATCTCAAACACCGTTAATTTTGTATGCCACGTTAGTGTGGACGTATACAAAATCAATCATTTGTAAGAGGGGTTTTAACCTATTAATTTTATTATCTTGTCAACCTAGTTTTATGACAAATTAATAGTTGGTTTCCCTTTGGTCACACAAGTGATAGCAGTGACTCCGTTGGGGAGGATACTATTAAATGTGTCTAAGTGTATACCATTACTTGACACTAAGTCCATTAAATAGAATTATGCCCCTTCAGTTGGATCACACACATCTTAAATAACTTCCTATAACCATCCATAAAGGAAGTTTGATCTAGTGATCCGCAAACAAACTCATCCATTGTGGAGGGAGGCACTCAGAGCCAACATGCAAGCTTGTTGCATCACTTACAAACCAGTAATGGAGACCGTGGGATTTATATACTAATCCCTCTCCCACTTAGCTATATATGGTGAGGAATTTTAACCTAATCTAGCATTCATCACATGCACACACACATCACAGTAAATAAAGCAATAAATATGGAAATTAATTTTCCAACTATTATGGCTTCTTCCCTCACTGTCCTCCGTGTGCTTCAACCCTAGCTGCTGCAATCTTTAGCCACCACCATCAGGTCGAGTCGTCGCATCAATCTTGCTTCTTATTTCGCTGCGCCTCTGGTGCTCCAAAAGTACCACCCTCGCAAGCATCCGTTCCGCGACAAATATAGAATTTTACATACATCAATCCTATATTCCATAAAGGAATGTACATGTATTTTAGATCGAACAAAAATGTAAAAACCTAATAACTAATACAGCTCCTGCTATTTTTAATTACATACAATCATGCACACACAAAAATAATGCCATTGACATGTCCAAGGCTCCAATCACACACAACATCTATAACTAGCATGATGCGGAAAATAATTGCTAATTATACCTTCTCTTTGTAAACTAATAACCTCGAGATCTTCTGTCGTATTCCTCGCCTCGCCTTGGACGTTGTGTGGGCAACGATCCTCCAAGATGAACACCACCCAAAAGAGTCCTTCCTCTTCCTCTAGAATTCGACCGCCGCCACCACCACCAAGGAGAAGAGAGCAAAGGGAAAGGGAGAAGGGAGAGGGTCGGCCACCAAGAGATCTCCAAGCAAAAGAATAAGAGTTATTCTCCATGAAGCCCCCTCACCCCTTCTTTTATATTACTTGCCCAAGGCAAATAAGGAAAAACTTTTTACAAAAAATAAAATCATCCAAGAGTTTTTCCTTTTCCCTTTTAATTTTTCTTTTTCTTTCCTCTTGATTGAATCAATCACCAAATTTTAATTTTGTGATGATTTTAATTAAATTAATATGGCCAGCCACTTGCTTGGGTACCAAGCAAGGTGGCCGACCACCTCATCAAGGGGAAAAAGGAATTTTATTTTTATAAAATTTTACAAGAAAACTCTTATAAAATTTTACAAGCTCTCTTTCCTAAAGTAGGAGTTAAAAAAGGAAAGTTTCTAAAAATTAAAACCATGTTTTAAAATTTAAAAACTCTCTTATAAAATTTCCTTTTTTAACATGATAATAGAAAATTTTAATTTTAAAACTTATCTCCCTTTTTTCTTAAACCATGAAGATGGTTAAAAAAGGAAAGTTTTAAAACTTTTAAAACTCTCTATTAAAACATGTGGCCAAATTCAAATAAGGAAAATTTTTAAAATTAAAACCTCTCTTTTAAAACTTATAGTTTTCTTCAAAGAGAAGATTTTAAAAATTCAAAACAACCCTCCTATTTGAATTATTCTTTGTCGGCCCCTACAAGCTTGGTCACCAAGCAATAGGGTCGACCCCTATAAGAGGATGTGGCCGGCCATTGCTTGGTCACCAAGCAATGGTCCGACCCTCTTCTTGGACACCAAGAAGAGCCTTTCATTTGGATGGACTTGAGGCTTTAATGAGGCTACGACAGGGACCTAGAGGAGAAATTGGTTTTGACCTTCCGATGAGCTTGAGTATCCCGTGCTCGCCCCGAACACACAACTCAAGTTCATCGATAATAACTCATTCCACTAGAGAGTTACTACCGCACTACCGCACCAATCCCAAATTACATTATAGGCTCCTTCTTATCATAAGTGTGTTAGTCTCCCTGTGTTTAAGATTACGAATGTCTACTAATTAAGTAAGTTACTGGCAACTCACTTAATTAATATCTAGCTCCAAGAGTAGTACCACTCAACTTCATTGTCATGTCGGAGTAAGTCCACCTGCAGGGTTTAACATGACAATCCTTTTGAGCTCCTCTTGGGGACATTCTCAACCTAGATAACTAGGACACAGATTCCTTCTATAATCAACAACACACACTATAAGTAATATCATTTCCCAACTTATCGGGCATATTGATTTATCGATCTAAACCTCACCCTTTGATAAATCAAAGAAATAAATATCAAATATATGTGCTTGTTATTATATTAGGATTAAGAGCACACACTTCCATAATAACTGAGGTCTTTGTTCCTTTATAAAGTCAGTATAAAAGAAATGACCTCTAATGGTCCTACTCAATACACTCTAAGTGTACTAGTGTAATTATATAGTTAAGATAAACTAATACCTAATTACACTATGACCTACCAATGGTTTGTTCCTTTCCATCTTGGTCGTGAGCTACTGTTTATAATTTATAAAGAGCCGATAACACGATCTTCTGTGTGTGACATCACACATTATGTTATCTACAATATAAATTAATTGAACATCTACATTTGGTATATATAAATGTAGACACTTGATCAAAATGATTCTTATAAATGTTTATACAAAATCTAGGCTTTTAGTATACACTCCAACACCATCGATAAAGTCGAAGCAACTCTTATGGTAAGAAAGTTCAATAAATTTATTAAATCTAATAAATTTAAATCGCAGATAAGAAAACATCTTTGAAATAGAACGACCATCCGATACTACAATTGTAACGAAGAAGGGCATATCAAAGATGACTGCCCAAAACTGAAGAACAAAAACAAGGAAAAGAATAAGAAGTCAGCTCGGCCCAAACATAATCTCAAAGCCACGTGGGACGAGTCGTCATCCTCCGAATTTGAAATCGAAGCATACACTGGACTAGCCCTAATGACAATCCATCAAGAAGAAGATGAGACTAGCTCAGAGATGAGCATAGATGAAGGGGGAGGATAATCGGAAGAAAGCAGCAATGAAGGGGGAGCATCATAACTTAAGGTAAGTGAGGTACGTGCTCTTTCACCCGAGCATTCTTTTCAGTTCATTAAAGCACTTTCGAAAGATTTAGTAAAATTAGAAAAAGAGAACGTTGATTTAAAAAGACAGTTAGATAATTTAAAATCACAAAATGATAATTTAAAAATTCAAATCAAAAGCTTGAATGACCATGCATGCTTGAAATTGAACAGTTGTCAAAAACCAAAGTATGGAAAGTATAGTACATTAAATTCGTATATTAGATATCACCAAGGACAACTTAGAAGAATTCCTAGAAGATATATACCCCCCAAATTCTTAATTAACCTAGTCGGAAGGAGCCTATATTGGGTTCCAAAATCTTATTTAGATTATGTTGGTGCGGTAAGCATCCGACGATTGAACCTAAGTTTTGATAATGACAAAGGGTTCAAAGTTAAGGTCATTTGTGATCTAACATGTTTAAATGAGTTTGCAGAAAAGTTCTAAGTCTACTTAGGCAAAAGTCCTAGCTACGGTTAGGCAGGTGGAAAACTCTAGCGGGTGGTAACCCTAGGTCCTAGGGGATGGTAACCCTAGGTAGAAAGTCTTGATGGATCGAGAGCTTCAGGCAAAAGTCCTAGAGTTGAGGACTCTAGGTGGAAAGTCCTAGTGTCACAAACCAGGTGAAAGTTTGGATGGATCGTGGAGCAGACGTCCAACAGAAAGTCCTGGAGCCTCGGGCGTTGAACAAAAGCCCAGTTGGTCTGGAGGATCAACTGGCAACAGGTAAACTCTCCTGAGTGGAGTAGGCGAGGACGCGTTCCCCAGTAAGGGAACAGTAGGCGTCAGTTCGACCTAGGGTTTTCGGTCTGGAATCCGAAGTCAGAACCGGATAGTTCGATGATTGTCAGATATTTATCTTAACCTTATTGTATTATGTCTAACTCGATTTTGCATGTTATATTTTGTATTTTGGACTAACACATCTTGCAGGGAGTAAAAAAGATGTAAAGCCTCAGATGAACAGTACCTGAGGCACCCTCCATGGAGCTTGGAGGCGCCTCGGGTGCACTAGCTGAACACCTCTCCGCAGCAGGGCAGAGGGCACCCTCATGGAGCTTGAGGGCACCCTGGATGTTGAGCAGAGGGTGCCCTCCATGGAGCTGAGGGCGCCCTGGACGCTGGAGGAGGACGCCCTCCATGGGCTTGGAGGCGCCCTCAGGCGGATAGGTTGCGGGCGAAGCGGAGCTTATCCACGCTATGGATCCGGCAGGGTTGGAGGCACCCTCCATGCTGTTGAGGGCGCCCTCAACAGGATATATAAGCCTCAAGCAACAGCAAAGGAACAACACAATTTGACAACCCTTCTTCTGTGTGCTATACAAAGAATGATCCAGCGAAGCTGCAACAAGTCTCTGACAACCAGAAGCTTCAAGATTACTATTTTCGTTGCCGGTCTAATTTCATTACTGTTTAATATTGTAAATCTGAATTGTAACTCTCTGAGCTTATAGTGATTGCCCAAAGTAAACGCTCAAGGAGCGTGAGCCTTGGAGTAGGAGTCGCCCCAAGCTCCGAACCAAGTAAATATTGGTGTCTGTGTTTTCAATTGTTATTTAATTTTTCACTGCATTTTACTCTTATTTTTTCGAAACATAAGTGAAAGCCACGAGTGCTATTCACCTCCCTCTAGCGCTTTCGATCCAGCAATTGGTATCAGAGCAGAGTCGCTTTGAATTAGTGAAACCACCATTCAAGCAAAATTTTTGTGGTAGTTTCTCAATTTTTCGGAGTCGATTGGAATCGGTAAAATTGCTGCCTTCCGATCTATTTTTTTTCATAATAAAATTTTTTCCTCGAAGTTTGTGCAACACCACTCGAGTTTGTGTTTTAATTTCTTAATCTCGCACTACTAATTCAATACTAAGTCTTGGAACAAGTTTTTTTTTTATTTTTATGTGTGTGCAAGATATTTTTTTAACAATGGCCCATCAAGAAGGCTACAACACAGCCCGCCCGCCGCTCTTCTTTGGCGAAGACTTCGGCTACTGGAAGAGCCGAATGGAGTCCTATCTCCAAACTCAGTTTGAGATGTGGATGATCATCAAGACTGGCATCACACTTCCACTCGACGACTCGGGAAAACCAGTTTCATGCGAGAACTGGGACGCGAGCATAATCAAGAAGGTCGAAGCCAACGCAAAAGCTACATGTACCCTTCAATGTGATCTAACAAAGGAGGAGCTGAACCGAGTTTGACCGTTCTCAAGTGCCAAAGACTTATGGGAGAAGCTAATTGAGCTGTATGAAGGGACTTCCGACACAAAATTAAGTAAAAGGGATCTGATTTTTAATAAATTATATAACATTAAATTGCAGAAGGGTGAAACAACAAGTCAATTGCATGCATGCATCCAAGACCTTCTCAAAGGTCTCCACACAATCAGGCAGAAGGTGGAGAATCGAGACATAATCAGATATGCGTTAAACACTTTTCCCAGGAATACCTTATGGACATCCATGGTAGATGCTTACAAGGTATCCAAGGATCTCTCTTTAATTAAGTTAGACGAATTTTTTTCGGAGTTTGAATTACACGAACAGATTAATACACGCTCTGCTGAGAAGGGTATTGCCTTGATTGCAGGTATAAGCAGAACGCGGGAAGCAAAAGCAAAGCATACAACCGAACTAGAGTCCAAAGAAGAACCAGACTCAGAAGATGACGACGACGAGATAGAAGCCGAACTCGTCAACCTAGTACATAAGCTCTATAGAAAGAAGAAGGGGTTCACAAAGAAGGATATCAAGAAGGTGGTTCAGTCCAAAAAGGTGCAAACGAGTCCAAAGGTAAAGTTCGAAGTAACCTGCTACGGGTGCAATCAAAAGGGACACGTCAAGGCCAATTGTCCAAACCTAAAAGAAGCAAAGAAGCAAAGGAAGAAGAAAGCACTGTAGGCAACATGGGATGAGTCCTCTTCAGAAGACTCCGACGAAGAGCTCAAACAGACTAGCTTTCTTGCACTGACGGTCCGGGAACACATCGACGAATTAGAGACCGAAAGCGAATTAGAAGCCGAGTTCGAGCGAAGCCACGGATCCGTATCCATTTATGAAGGACCCAACCCCACTGTAAGAAATTCACTACATAATTTAGTTAATTATTTAATGCGCAAGTTAGCTAAATCAAATGTCTGGGTCAAATCACTTCAAAAGGAGGTAACAACCCTAAAAGAAGTGACTAACCCTAGCTCCTTGACTGATCACATTCAGACTGGAACCTCAACTCAAGTTCAAAAGCTTGAGGAAGAGAATTCTAGCTTGAAAAATCAAGTTAAGGAACTAAAGGACACGTTGGAACGATTTACTTTGGGCTCTAAGAATCTTGATCTGATTCTTGGAAAATAACGAGCCGTTTACAACCGATCCGGACTTAGATTTAAGGCTAATAGAAAATATAAATCTTATTTATCCCTTGTTAATCAAAATAATAGAAAATTAGTCCAAGCATGGGCCCCCAAGTCAAACTTGGTTAATCAAGTTGGACTTGGACACTATTGGGTCCCCAAGGATCAAATTCATTACCTTGATAGACTCTATCGAGGCTATGATCCAAGGGGAGCCAATAGAAAGACCGTTTTTATCAACAAATATAATTGTTTGATGATTGCCTTTATTGCTTTTATTATACATGCTTAGATTAGGCTAGATAAGGACCTAGGCGTAATTTACACTTGACTAGTTAGACCTAGGGATTTCAAAAGGAAAATTAAATATCCAATTTCTTTGAAAGACTTTGTCTAGAAGTGGTGGATGATCTCATACCCAAGAAGGTCTAGTGCCTCGCCACAGCTTGGAAGTCAATCTTCGAAATGTTTATTTAATTGACTAATTGAAAAACTTGAGTCTAATCGACATGTAAATTAATCCTTAGACATAATTTAAATCAAAGATTAAATTAACAATCTCATAAAATTCATAAGGTTCCCTGATTGATAACTTAGAAACGGATGAGATGGATCTAGGTAAAATTTAGTATAAAATCAATCAATTTAACTTAATTAATAAATCAATTTAACTTAAATTAATAAATCAATTTAACTTAATTAATAAATCAATCTAAACTTAATTAATAAATCAATTTAAATAAATTAATAAATCAATCTAAACTAATTAATAAATTAATTTAACTTAATTAATAAATCAATTTAAATTAATTAATAAATCAATTTAAATTAATTAATAAATCAACTTAATCTTAAACGTGATTAACTCAATAAAATCATCTCACAATCACCCATAGGGATACTATGTTTGATAATCTAGATCGGGTGAGATGGAATATTAAGGAGTTAATTTCAATCAAGCAATCTTTTGATCCGTCAAATTGAACCAAATCAATACTTTATGTATAGAAACATAATGATCTGGATCAATGAATACTAGATAGTGGATGCTCTAGTCACATGACTGGAGATAGATTGAAATTCACTAAGCTGAAATTCAAGAACCTAGGGTATGTTGCATTCGGCAACGATGAAACACTTAAGGTAATCGGAACAGGTAATATCTAACTGAGTTCTGATTTCTATATTTGAAAAGTTTTATTGGTTGATCGATTAAATTTTAACCTACTTAGTATTAACCAATTATGTGACTCAGGTTACTTAGTCAAATTTTGAAAATCCTAAAATCACACTTAAAGGAATTAGGAAAAAGAATATCTATTCAATTGATCTACCAACCTCCTCATTTAAATGTCTATTGACACAACAAGAGAAAACTAAGTTGTGGCACAAAAAACTGGGTCACACTCATACCAGACTCATTTAAAAAATGAGTCAAAATGGCTTAGTTAGAGGCTTGCCCAAATTAAAATTTACCGAAAATTCAATTTGTAATGTGTGTCAACAGGGTAAACAAACCAAGTCAACCCATAAGTTAACCAACTTAAGTAGAACTAATTCAATACTTGAACTCCTACACTTAGACCTGTTTAATTCATATGGGGCTAAGTCACTAAGCAAAAACCAATATTGCTTAGCAATAATTGATGATTACTCAAGATTTACTTGGGTAAAATTTCTAAAATATAAAGATGAAACCTACGAAATCTTTAAAACCTTTTGTAACTTAGTATAAAATGAAAAATATACTAAAATTAAAAGAATTAGAAGTGACAATGGGGGGAACTTGAAAACCTCAAATTTATTGAATTTTATGGACAGTCCGATGACTGTCAGATATTTATCTTAACTTTATTGTATTATGTCTAACTCTATTTTGCATGTTATATTTTGTATTTTGGACTAACACATTTTGTAGGGAGCAAAAAAGATGTAAAGCCTCGAATGAACAGTACCCGAGGCACCCTCCCGAGGTACCCGAGCCCCCTACTCCCCCTACACGAAGGAGATATTTCTAGTGGAGCTTTGCAACCGCCTTGGATTAACAACCACCTAGGCTATAACCAAGTTAAACCTGTTAGCCTCTTTTAATTGTATTAGTTGATCATGAGTTTATAATTATTGTGATAGTGCTACTAATCCTAGTTAGAAAAATAGAGAAATATTTTGTTTTATTTTTTAACAGACGCTGCACCCTTTTACCGGCCCCGCTGTGCCAACAATAGGAACTTTTTTGTAGCATCGCGCAGGAGTGAAAGTTGTAGCAGTTGATGATTTGAAGCTGCTGGTTGAAGGCCCTTATATAGGCCTATTCCGAGTGCCTGGAACCCCCCCCCTCGGACGCCTGAACCATGCTGACATGGCTCCGGCAGTCGACACGCTCCAACTCAGCTCTTGGATAACTTTTTTGGTCTAGGCGCTTGGACCAACTTTGGGTGCCCGGACCGCCCGAGTGCCTGCGCACCCACCCGGACGAGCTGGTCTGGGCGCTCGGATCCCTTCTAGGTGCCTGGACTCCCTTTTTCAGCAGCTTCTTCCTTGCAAAAAAGAGTTAAGTGCAGGCAACAAAAAATATATTTATCCTACAAAACAAAGTTAGTACAATATTAATAAAATAGGAGTAGTAATTAGATTCTGTCTCCCTGATACCAAGATCTAGTCAAGGTCTCAACTTAGATTTCCTAAATAGACCTAAGTTGGGCCGACGCCTATAGTTCCCTCAACGGGTAATGTGTCCTCACTGGATATCTCGTCCAGTTACTTACTTTACTTGCCACTTGTAGTTGCTTGATTTATCTCTGACCCACCAGGTAGACCTGACCACGGTTTGGAACCGACGGTTCGATGATTCGGAACCGTCGATTTGACGATTCCAGGCAGGTCGACCCTTAACTTTAATCGCCCAAGACGGTTATAGTTTATGGTTCGAAACCGCCAGTTCATAGTTCACCACGGTTTAAGATTATTATGTTAAAAAAAATTAAAAATTAAAAATTATAAATTAAAATTTATTGGAAAAAAGGGCTTGCACTTATTTAAGTTGCCTACATATCCCCTTAGGGTATAGGGGAATCAAAGCCCACGTAGTTTTTTTACATTTTTATTCTTTTACATTTTCACTCACTTCCATTTCCCGTTCCTATCGTATTCATTCCTTCAGTATCAAAATCTTCAACTTCGTCATCTGAAAGTTGCATTCCTTGGATTCTTTTCTCCGCTCTGGTCCAATCGTCCAGTAATGCTTGAGCTTCTAATGAGTCGGGAGACAAAATTGATCATCGTTCATCTAATATGTTGCCGCCGGCACTGAACGTCTGCTCGACAACAACAGTTGACACTGGATAAGTTAAAATTTCTTTGGCGATCACGGAGAGGACGGGAAAGCTTTGAGCCTTCTGTGACCACCACTTTAAGATATCGAAATTTTTGCTATCTGCTTCATTAAAATCAAAAGAAGTCGTAAAATAATTCTCAAGTTCCTATGCGGAACTTGAGGATCCTCATGGATGCTTTGTCCGTTCTTTTAATAAAAGTTGTGCTTTTGTAAGTTTAAAATTACTACTAGTAGTTTGTTATATTTCAGAAATATTAATTTATGTTCCATATTTTACATAATATTGATTATAAATATCATATAAATAAATTCTAACATTATATATAATATTAACTGGATCAGGAGAAGAAGAATCTTTAATTGGAATTAAAGAATCGTAATATAAAGTTAACATTTATTGTAAAACTTCTAATTTAAATCTAGGATCTAAAGTAAATGCAATTAAATAAATTTTAAGAATAAAATAAAAATATTTTCCCCATTTAGTTGTCATAGCTAAGATGCAAGGAGATAAAGATTCATTATTAATATGTTCATTTAAAACTAATACTATATTAGAAAAAATTTCTAAAACTAATTGAGCAGTGGGATAATAAACATCGGAAAGTTGTTCAGTTGCATCGTTAAATACTTTTAAATTTTCACAAATACTATTACAAATATTATATTGTTGTGAAAATAAATATATATTAGTATTAGTATTTTGTGCAAAAAATGAACATAATAATTCTTTATGTTGAAATGAATCTTGTAATAATTGGTATGTTGAATTCTAACGTGTTGGTACATCACATGAAAATTTTTTAGGTCTCATTCCATTAGTTTTATAAAACTTACCCCATTGTTTCATTATAGATGGATGAGACCATAAATAAGAAATTACAATTTTAATTTGTTTAATAAAACTTTCTAAAATTTTTAATCCATCTTAAACACATAAATTTAAAATATGGCATACACAACAAATATGAAAAATAAAACCGTCAATAATAGGTTGACAAATAAATTTTAGATCATCTATACAAGTGACATTGGAACTAACATTATTTAATGATATTGAAAATATTTTATGAGTTAAGCGATATTCTTTTAAAATTAAACATAATAATTGTGCGATGTTATAAGCATTATGTGATTCATCAAAAACTCTATAAACTAACAATCTTTTTTGGAGGTTCCAAGAGTTATCAATCCAATGGCAAGTCACACCCATATACGAATATGTTTACCAATTATCACTCCAAATATCGGAATATAAAGAAACTTTATTATCTAATTTACTAAATTTATCAATTAAATTCTTTTTCCTTGTTTTACTAATTTTAAAATTGTACAAGTAAGTGTAGTACTAGGAATATATTTAACACATGAATTAAGAGATTCTTTACAAAAATCTTCAAATATGCATTTAGATCCAAAACTAAAAGAAAAATATTCTACGGAAATAAATTTAGCTAATGATTCTCTTAATTTATTATCCGAATATAAAAATAAACCGAAATCAGTACTACCACTAGTTGAAGAAAATCTTGATAATTGTGTTTGAGAACAGTCGAGTCCACATTCCGTCGGGTGTTTTGTTTCTACATGTCGTTTCAACGACCCATAGCCACCACCAGCTTGGAATTTATAGGATGTATTATAGTGTATACATTTTGCACGCATTTCTCTCGACGGAAGAGTGACCTTCTCAAAATGTTTAGTAAAAATAGAAGACTTTAGAGGAGGAAGTTCCTGAATCTTAAAAGTAATTACTGTTGGAACCCCAAGGTTGTTTTGGTGTGATCAACAAGTTAAGTTAGGTCCTGTGTGTTTTTAACCTTGTGTCTAAGTGTGCAGGAGCTTAAGAGCACAAGTAGTTGAGCGGAAGACGTAGCTAGTGAGAAGGATGGCACGCGGTGCGTCCAAGGGACGAGGCGTTGAGGAAGAGTACACCGGCGGACGAGAAGGAAGCGTGTGGTGGTTCCGAGGGATGAGGAGCCGGAGCGGAAGATTGCTCGGGGAGCAAGAGACGTAGCTAGCAAGAAGGTCAGCACGGGGTGCGATCGAGGGACGAAGACTGCGGATGAGTACGCTGACGGACGAGAAGGAAGCACGCGACGATTCCGAGGGATGAGAAGCCGGAGCGGAAGCTTGCTCGAAAAGACCGGAAGTTGGGTTCGGGTGAGCCCTATTCTAGATGGCAGAGATCACCCAAGCAAGGGGATCCAGAGCGGAAGACCCGGACCGAGGCGAGTAGCAACGGAGCAGAAGGCCCGGACCAGAAAGTCAACTTTGTTGACTTAGGGGTTCGGGCGCCCAAATCCATTCCGAGCGCCCGGAGTTGGAATTTATTCAGATCTCGGTCAAACCGAGATCCGTGTGTTGGGGATAAAGTTTTATCCCCCCAGGGCACCCGGAAACCTTCAGGGCGCCCCGACCAAGGCTATAAATACAGCCTTGGTCCAGAAGCTTTAAAAACATTCAAGCAATTCATTCATTCAACACTTGTGCGCTTAATTTGTAGTTTAGCTTCTTTGTTTTGTTCGTCATTGATGTAAGAGGTTTCTCCGCCTTAAGGAGATACTAGTGCGAGCTTTATTTCTTGGATTAACAACTTCCCCGGTTGTAACCAAGTCAAATCTCTGTGAGCCTCTTCTTTTACTTTCTGCTTATTTAATTTATACAACTGTTAGTTTAAGAAAAGTTGAGAAGGGTTTGCTTTTAAATTTTGCAGGCCATTCAACCCCCTTCTAACCGACCTCAGCAGTCCAACAATTACATCAGTACTTCCTTGTGTTTTAGGTGTCAGATTCAGAAGGTGCTCGATCTCATCATCGGTGAATGTTAGGGTCCTCCTCCCGCGGATTCATTATTTCCTTTCCCTTCCAAGCTTGAGATGATGCACTTCCACAACCTCCTTCCATTGTAATTGAAAATTGGAAACGAAAGCGTATAAAGAATACGAAATTGAGATTAAGAGTAGAGAAGATGTGTGTGAAAATGATGAAATAATCTCTCTATTTATAGAGTTTGGATGGTAACGAACACTAAATCATAGTCATTGATGAAAAAACGGCCAAATGATCCTAATCGTTGAAAAAAATACCCAAAAAAACCCACCCCACCCTCCCTAATGGCTAGGAACCGTCGATTAACCGACGATTTCAACGGCTAGGAACCACCAGTTAATCGACGGTTCAAACCAAAAAAAAAAAAATTTGAACCGGCGGTTAACCTGCGGTCCACTGGGTTTTCACCAAAGGAACCGGAATCGGCCCGACAACTTGTCGGGCAAGTTCCGGTTCGACCTGGTGAACTCGGTCAACGAGCAACCAGCCCGTTGACCCAGTTACGGGCCCCGCCTGGGTCCAGTCCAGACCCGGCTCGGGGTCGGGTCTACCACCAGGTTTTCCCGCCAGCTGTCATGCCTGGTGGACCCAACTGGACTTCAGCTAGTTGTCAAATCTCGCAGACTTAACCGGACTTCCTGCCAAATATCGGGTCCTGCGGACCTATCTGGACTTCGCACTAGCTATCAGGTCCTGTGGACCTAGCTAGATTTCAGCCTGGTGTCAAGTCCTTCAGACCAGTCAACTCCTGCATACTTGGTAGAAAGGTTAGACAAACAACACATCTAAGTTTAACCTATTTATTATACATCAAAACTAGATTATTAGCGCAACCTGCATCAACAAGATGGACTTTCCGTTAGATATCGGGTCACTTCTTGACCTATCTGAACTTCTACACCAGCTATCAGGTCATCTAGACCTAATTACATTTTAGTCTAGTATCAAGTTCTTTAAACTCATCAAATCTTTCACACTTGATAGAAAGATTAGATCATACTACATCTAACTTTAATTTATTTATAATTCATTAAAACGTAGATTTATCGATTATCTATCCAGTTACATTCTTAATATATTAACTTGGATTGTTTTCTAATTTTAATTTTTTTTTGGTCTGGAGTTCCAATTGACCTCCCAGCCACGCAACCTTAAAAATAAAATCAATAAAATAAAATTCTTAAAAAAAAAATTATATCCATTATATTTCTTCAATACATTGTTCAACATTCACAACAAAATAAATCAAATACAAAGTCCCTAAATACTGTAAAAGCTTCAAATCTGCAAAATCAACCGTTAAAACATATATAAAACAAACAAAATAATCATGGCAGCACAACCAGTAACTTCATAGCTTTATTCTCCCTAGCTATTTTTCGATTTTCTTCTTTAGGCACAGTTAACTTCTATTTTAATCCTGGAATTGTGGTCACAGCTATTGGTGGATCTTCCAAAACAAAAACAAAAGTTACATCCATCCTTCTATTAAGAATAAGATAAGAGTGTGAGGTATTAACATTGAATAACTATTAAGGATAAATAAAAGAAAAAAATATCACCTTTCAATCAATGTAGTCATGAAACTTTCTACTAAAGTTATCTAGGGTTTATGACAGAGAAGAATGTGGATGTGTGTTGGGTGTATATTTTTTAAAGAATTTTATTTTATTAATTTTATTTTTAATGTGATATGAGTTTGATTTTATGTTGCTTATTTATTTTAACATTCAGGTGGACTTTAAAAAAATTTACGATGTAAGCAATTTGTCCACTAAAATAAAAAATATCTAAATTAATTTTTCATGTCAACATCACCAGACACTAATTACATGTGGTTAATTAGAATTTGGGATAAAAAAGTATTGAAGTTAAAAAAAATACAAGTTAATATACTAAAAAATATAAATTTATAAATAACATGATCAAAATTGAGAAAACACACTATTGAAACTACTAGTAATAGGATAAAAAGTGAAATTTACAGGATTAAAAATGTAATTTGCTCATAAATTTAATTAAGATAAAATAAATAAATAAAACACACGATTAAAACTAATAAATACTAAATTAGGCATGCGAAAATCATTTCATCAAGATTCTCATAATTTATAATTTTATTTTATTCCTAATTCAAACACAACAGTTGTTACCTTCTTTTAAATTTTTTTCTAAAGATCAAAATCAAAAGAAAATTCTAATTATTAAAAGCGTAAAAAAACCTAATACTTTTAAAAAGTTAAATAACACCTAAATATATTTTTTTATGTTAAAGATATTCATTTAACGACTGCTATAATGCATAATGGTATAGCAGTTAGCTATGATTAATATATTAAAATAAAATGATTCATTTAGTTAAAAATATTATAAATAAAATATTTTAATATTAATAATTTTGTATTAATTTTATAAAAATATATAAATTTAATTAAAATCAATTAATATATTAAAATTTTATTTTAAAATTATTCAATGTACTATCAACTAGTATAACAATCATTAAATAACTTATACAATAATTATATCAATTGGCTGATAATTTTAGAAAAAAATATTGTAGCAACTGAATTGAAATTTAACTAATACCAACTAAAAAAAATATTAGAACACTTTTATGATAATTAGGACGCTATGTTGATTTTTATTCTTTTATAAAATTAAAAATATAATATTTAAAAATTCTAACAAACCAAATGCACCTTAATTAAGCACGCGTGCCACGAATAGGAATATACCGCTTCCATTCAGTTCCTCACGTGCTACACGTTGTCGAGAAGGCGGAGTTGAACAAATCAACTTACCTAATTAAGCACAGATTCCAAAGTCCACGTGTCTATCATCCTACGGGCCAATAGGCCACCGCTCTGCGTACCGGACCTATATATAGATAGTCGATTGGTCGGCCGGCCGGAAATAAGGAAAAGGTGAAGCGCGACACGAATGGATCAATTTTTCGTCTCGCTTCTCCTCTTTGCGACGATCGCCGCCGCAGCCTCCGTTGCGGCCATCGTGCCGAAAGACAAAAATGACGATTCTTTGATCCGGCAGGTGGTGCAGGATGAGTCCGCTCTCGGTGGAGAAGGAGGGGAACTGTCGGCGCTCGATGCGGAGGCCCACTTCTCCGGCTTCATCAGGAGGTATAAGAAGGCCTACGCCGATGCCGAGCAGCGGGCCCTCCGGTTCGCTATCTTCAAGGCCAACCTGCTGCGGGCGAGGAGGCACCAGCTTCTCGACCCCACCGCCGTTCATGGCGTCACCCAGTTCTCTGATCTCACTCCTGGAGAGTTTCGACGCTCCTACCTTGGCCTCCGCAGCGGCAGCTCTGATTTCGCCTCGTCCTCCCACGAGGCGCCGATTCTTCCGACCAATGACCTTCCTGAAAAATTCGACTGGAGAGATCACGGAGCGGTGACCCGGTAAAAAATCAGGTTTCTACTTGTGTCTCCGCCCTTTACGCCCTTTTCTGTTGGTCGATTATTGATCTGATAAATCTAGTATCGCCTTTTCGTGTTTGATATTCTAGGGTTCATGTGGATCGTGCTGGACCTTTAGCGCTGCCGGGGCGCTTGAAGGAGCTAACTTTCTAGCCACTGGGAAATTGGAGAGCCTCAGCGAGCAGCAGCTTGTTGACTGCGATCATGAGGTTTGACTTTGGCCTCTCCAACAACGTTTCACTTCAGATTGTACTGTTTGGCTTGGTGTTCTATCATTCATATTTTAGGAATTTATTAAGAGCTTTCGTTTATTTACAATCTATTGGAAACATTTTAAGTCGTACGAACCTCTGTGAATGCAATCTGTCTTGTGATTTAATCCTTGATTGGATATGATAGATCAGGAAACCGTGCTTTCATGCCCTGTGGGTTCAATGCGATAAAATTTTAACTCTGGAGATAGAAAATGGTTCTAGTTGCTAAAATACCAAATAAGTCTCTTTTTTTTTTTTTACACATGATAAGTTTTAAGTTTGCTAGATTGCATAACTTCATCAGTGTGCTTGTTTAGTTGGGGAAAAAATAATTTGAACCATAAGAATTGTCTTTAAGGTTCTGAAGTTGATTAAGAGATGCCGTCATTCATATTTTAGGAATTTATTAAGAGCTTTCGTTCATTTACAATCTGTTGGAAACATTTTAAGTTGTACGAACCTCTGTGAATGCAATCTGTCTTGTGATTTAATTCTTGATTGGATATGATAGATCAGGAAACCGTGCTTTCATTGTAGGTTCAATGCGATAAAATTTTAACTCTGGAGATAGAAAATGGTTCTAGTTGCTAAAATACCAAATAAGTCTTTTTTTTACGCATGATAAGTTTTAAATTTGCGAGTTGCATAACTTCATCGGTGTGCTTGTTTAGCTGGGGTAAAAATAATTTGAACCATAAGAATTGTCTTTAAGGTTCTGAAGTTGATTAAGAGATGCTGTCTAGTTAACTAGATCCTCTTCCGAACAATATCTTTTGATGCAATCTATATTTGGATTTTGTGACCCCTAAAATTCACAAGTTGTATTTAGCATGCTTAATGATGCAGCATGGTTTGATTCTGTTGATTATGCTCTTACATGTTTCATCACGATATGTATCTCCTTTCCATCGAGAATCAGGACTATAGACAAGTAATTTGCGTGACAGAACTAAATTCTGAGCCTTGACTTCAAGAGGTTTAACTTATGTCTTATTTGTTTGTCAAAAACAAACGGTGTTACAATTCAATAATCAACTTGTTCTGAAGTGTAGAAGCAACAAAGCTGTGAATCACTGCCACCAGAAGTTTATCTTTAATAAACTCTATTGGATGACAGAGATGGGAGCAATGTGTGGGGTTGATATATAGAAAAGATAGAATACAACAAATAAATACAATGATGATGCGTAGCTTGTTTTTTGAACTGATGAGGTCTTAGGTAAAGGCAAATATTCCTTGGATCATAGTTTTCATTTTTGTAAGTTCTAGTTTTCCATGGTTTTGTTTTGATGATGGCGATAAAGGAGAATATGCCTTGATCTTAGCCTGTTTTGTCCTTTTAGATATTAACTTGCTCAAGTGGCTAGCTGATTACTGATTGCTCATGAATTTTTGGATAATTGGACGTAACAATTAATGTTTGAGCTTGCAACATAATTAAACAGTGCATCCAATTTACCATTTTGTTTCGCAGTGTGATTCCTCAGAACCGGGTGCATGTGACCAAGGTTGCAACGGTGGTCTTATGACAACAGCATTTGAGTATTTGCTAAAATCTGGCGGCCTCGAGCGCGAAGAAGATTATCCTTACACTGGAACTGACCGAGGTACCTGCCAATTTGATAAATCAAAAATTGCTGCTTCAGTCAGCAACTTCAGCACTGTCTCCATTGATGAAGACCAAATTGCTGCTAATCTTGTGAAACATGGCCCTCTTGCAGGTTAATGATATTCTCTCGTTTCATTCCGTTACTTCTTTTGAGATACTAGGAGAATAGCTACATCATACTAATCTGTCTAAAACTTGTTGAGATGAAATCTTTCATTATGTAGAGGGAGCTGCTCAAATATTTGTTTCCTTTTGCAGTGGGCATAAATGCAGTGTTCATGCAAACCTATGTTCATGGTGTTTCATGCCCTTACATTTGTGGGAAGCATTTGAATCATGGCGTGCTTCTAGTGGGTTACGGCACTGGTTATGCTCCGAGTCGCCTCAAGGAGAAGCCCTACTGGATCATTAAAAATTCATGGGGTGAGAATTGGGGAGAGAAGGGATACTACAACATCTGCAGAGGCAGGAATTTGTGTGGAGTGGACTCCATGGTCTCCGCAGTTACTGCCATCCGCACGCAGCAACAAGACTAACCATTCCTATATATATATATACCATTTGATGTATGCCAGCACTCAGCTCCTCTGCAATTTACATAAATATCATGAATTTGACTGTATTTAGTACTTAACAAATGAGTGTGATTATTCTAATTAAGAATTTGGATAACCTTGGGTACTAGGCTAAATATGAACCAAATGAATGTTTTTCACTATCTAACTTAAGTTTTTAATTCGAAGTAATTTTTTTTATCAAATTATAAAGAATATCTTAATATAATAATAATTCAACAATTGACTAAAAATCAGCATTGGTATATGAATCCTAAAATTAACACCACTATGGTGTCAATTTTTAAAGTACAACATTACGCCTATGACCTGTGTACCTATATGAACCTCCCTTCATATTCATAGGGCCGGCACTAGGGGGGCCGCTAAGGTAGCGGATCTATCTTTTTTAAAGTACAACACTATTGTTGATCTTTGAAATCTAACGTGATGTTATTGTTTGAATGCAACACCATAATAATAAATGCGCATTATGAGAATTTCACAACTCTAAATGCCCCATGTGATAAATTCTCGATAATAATTTTTATAGAATAATTTTAATTAATTGAAGTTATCTTAATTCTTCAACAATTCCAAGCGGAAAGAATGGATGATGGATATCTCAATAATGTCTTTTGATTTAATAACTATTGTAATTTCAATTTCACAATAACTGTTATAGCTTTAATATTTACTATATCAAAGATTGTTTATGAATATTTTTTAATTGTATTTTATTTCTAGATCCAAACTAGTATTATTTACGGTGAGGATTAGTTAGGATTGTAAATAACCTAAATATTTATAAATAAGTTTAGTGTTAAGCTTGATAAGAGTTTATTTATGTTCGTTTAATATACACAAGATCAATTAAATAAATAAACTTGAATAGCTCATTAAACTAAACAAATTAACTTGAACACAAATGTGTTCAGCTCATTAACAATGTTTGTGATAATATTCATGAACCATGTTTAGCTCAAGTCGAGTTTGAATTGAAAGCTCAATAACATCTAAATGAACTCAATTCAACTCAATTATCTTATTAAATAAACTTAAACACCTTAAAGCGGCTCGACTTGATTACATCATTAGTTACAACGTGTACAATAAGGTTTAATAAGTCCATCCTTTTTTTAGTATCCCTACTTCCATTCACACGGAAAGGTCGCTGACTTCAAAGAGACGCGAAGAATTTGTTGTTGCATTATGACGCGAAGAATTTACTATTGCAGTATGAGAGCGACTTTTCCCACCACTTCAAATATCCTCACCTCCTGGTCCCACCTAATTTTTTTACCTTTATACTCTTTCCTTATTCTCACATTCACGTTTTTTTTAGTTTTATTTCTTTTGTTTTTATTGGTTTTATTTTTTTAATCAGTTTTTTATCAATTTTATTTTTTTGAATAATTTATTTTTTATTATATGTTTATAATATTTTATTTCTTGTTTAGTTGTAAATTTTAGGATTTATTATTTGAAAAAAAATTTAAAAGTATAAAAATTTTAAAAACAGTATAGCACGGACGGTTGGCGTATAACATCTCTAGCGTAATAGTCAGAAGTCGATTCTCAGGAACTGACGACCTGAGATTTACCTCACCATGCACCTGACACCTGTGTACCTGCATGTACCTCCCTCCATATCCGTAGGGCCGGTACTAGTATGAATCAAAATAAAAATTATATACATGAAACGAATAAAAATATTAACCATTAATAGTAAATACATTTATAACTTACAAATAAATATTAGAATTAATTTTAATCAATGAGGTTTTGACATGTGTCAAGGGATGGAAGGGAGTAATTTAAAGGGAGATGAGTGTTTTGACATGTGTTAAGGATTGGAAGGTGAGTAATTTAAAGGAAAAGAAGGTTTTGACATATGTTGGTTGGAGGGTAGGTAATTTAAAGATAGTGAGAGGTTCTAACATATGTTATGTGTCAAAAGTTGGAGGGATGAGAGGTTTTGACATATGTTAAGGGTTGATGAGGATAATTGAAGTGTCAAATTAGAAAAGTAATTTAAAAGAAGGGAAAGATTCTGACTATGTTAAAAATTATATAAAATAATAAAAAATAATAAACAAAATTGATTAAAAAATAAAACTAAATAAAAATGGGAAAAAATAAAATAAAAAAATTAATAAAAAATTGATTAAAAAATAAAACTAAATAAAATTTTAAAAAAAATTATAAGTAAAGAAGTTAGGGGTATAAAGGTTATTTACATAGGAGACAAAATTTGAAAGTAAATTGCTTTTCCCACCCCCTCACACCACACCCCTCCCTCCTCCTCTCTCTCCCTCTCTGTCAAATACCATTTCTACCCTTTTTTTTCCTTTTTTTTTCTTTTTTTTTTTTTAATTTTTTTTAATTTTTATTTAATTTTATTTTTTATTTAATTTTATTTTTTATTTTTTTATTCTATTTCATTTTTATTTAGTTTTATTTTTAAAATTAATTTTATTTATTATTTTTTTCATCAATACATATATTTTTTTAATTTTTATTTAATTTTATAAATTTCTTCTCCCACCCCCTCTAACAAAGCCTCCCTCCCTTTTCAAATTTTGTCTCTCATATAAATAACCTTTATACCCCTAACTTCTTTACTTATATTTTTTTTTAAAATTTTATTTATTTTTTATTTAGTTTTATTTTTTAATCAATTTTATTTATTATTTTTTATTAATTCTTTAATATAATTTTTAACATAGTCAGAATCTTTCCATTCCTTTAAATTAATTTTCTAATTCGATACTTAAATTATCTTCATTCAACTCTTAACATATGTCAGAACCTCCCCTCCCTTAAAATTACCTTACTCTAACTCTTGACACATAACACATGTCAGAACCTTTCACTATCTTTAAATTACACACCCTCCAACCAACATATATCAGAATATTTTCTTTTTTTAAATTACCCACTCTCTAATCCTTAACACATGTCAAAACACCCATCTTCTTTTAAATTACTCCCTTCCAACCCTTGACACATATCAAACCTCTCCTTCCTTTAAATTGATTAAAATTTCTAATATTTATTTGTAAGCTATAAATGTATTTACTATTAATGGTTAATATTTTTATTCATTTCATGTACATAATTTTTATTTTGATCCATACTAGCACTGACACTATGATTTTTTATTCATTTCATGTATATAATTTTTATTTTGATCCATATTAGTACCGGTCCTACGGATATGGAGGGAGATACATGCAGGTACACAAACGTCAAGCACATGGTGGGGTAAACCTCAGGTCGTCAGTTCCTAAGAATCGACCCCTGACTATTACGCTAGAGATGTTTTACGCCCACCGTCTATGTTACGCCGGTTTTAAAATTTTTATACTTTTAAAATTTTTTCCAAATAATAACTCCTAAAATTTACAACTAAACAATAAATAAAATATTATAAACATATAATAAAAATAAATTATTAAAAAAATAAAATTGATAAAAAAAATGATTAAAAAAACAAAATCAATAAAAACAAAAGAAATAAAACTTTTAAAAAAACGTGAATGTGAGAATAAGAAAAAGATATAAAGGTAAAAAATTAGGTGGAGTAGAAGGTGAGGATATTTGAAAAGGTGGAAAAAATAACTCTCAATTTGAAAAGGGAGGGAGGGCTTATTATAAAACTAAATAAAAATTAAAAAATATATAAGTACGGATGAAAAAATAATAAATAAAATTAATTTAGAAATGATATTAAATAAAAATTAAATAGAATTAAAAAATAATAAATTAAATTAAATAAAAATAAATAAAATTACTTAAAAATAAAATTAAATAAAAATTAAATAGAATTAAAAAATAATAAATTAAATAAAATAAAAATAAATAAAATTACTTAAAAATAAAATTAAATAAAAATTAAATAGAATTAAAAAATAATAAATAAAATTAAATAAAAAATAAAATTAAAAAATAATAAATAAAATAAAATAAAAATAAATAAAATTAATATATGGATATAAGTATGGATGAAAAAATAATAAATAAAATTAATTAAAAAAATAAAATTAAATAAAGTTGAAAAAATTAAAAAAAAAAAAACAAAGAAAAAAGAGGGTAGAAAAGCAATTTACTTCATTATTCTTCCGATCGGCGGCACCGACGCGCTGCTCTCTTCCACGGCATCGGATCCTGCGGCCTTTTCGAATCAGACAAGTAGATCGAGCGCGACTGCGCCTTCTCAGATCAACAAATCGACGAGCGACAACTCCGATTTGTATCCTCCAGGTACCTCTGTTCCTCTCTCGTTTTTTTCTAATCAGGTCATGGTTGCCCTCTTTTTTTTTCCCCTTTTTTTGTGGGCATGAAAGGTTGGATCGACCGTTCCCTTCATCCATACATACATTTTTTTTTTGTTGGATCACGATTGTGTCGACGTAGTATGGTAGTAATGAATGATATCCCGAAAGTATACGGTGACAAATTGATTTCTCTCAAATTCGACATCGATAAGCTGAGTTTTGCAAACTACAGGCCTATCAGATCAATGCTACATTCAAATACGTAGGTCATACTTTTCTTAGTTTGTCAATTATGTAGCGCATAGAGATTTCCTTTTTTAGTACCTTTGGTAGTTCAGAATGATTGTACATATAGAAGGCACCCGAGAGCTTAGAGTCTCGTACCTTGTCATCCTAACAACCATTTGAGTTAGTGGGAAGCAATCCTTTGGGTAAGTTCTGTTCAAATCTGTGAAATCTACACATATTCTCCGCTCTCATCTACGACTTCCCTCTCTTTGGGATTCTGGTATATCATTTACAGATCAAGCAAAGACATCTTTATCGCCTTTTGTTCCGCTTCCTGTTTTAGTTTCCAGTTAGGACTTTACTGAACTTATGCTTTCTTGATGATTCAAATGACTCTGAGGGTGACTCGTATTTTCTAGCTTTGTCATGAATCTTCTTGCAGGCTTGTCCGATTTTTCGTTTTTAGACTTTTCTCTGGCTCTCTTAATTTGGTGTCGGAACCTTGAAGTATATTCAAAGTTCTCATAACAACTTCTTGATTTCTTCAGGTGGGATCTGACCATTTCCAACCCTTTTTGGTAGGAAACTATATCACTAGCTGATAAGTTGATAAGATAGCCTCAACTTATTCAAGGTCGGCCTTGCAATATTACATTATAGGCTATGGGCAAGTCTACCACTAAGAATTTAACCCACACAGCCTAGATGTATTACTTTCCCTGAGTCACTAGATATTACATTATCAGGCCGGCCTTCCTCGAGTTATTATCAAGTCAATTGTTCCCAAGGTTCACTTTCAATCAATCCAGTTAAAATATTACTCACCTTCAAGATTACCTTGAGAATAACCCACTCCAGAGTTGCACTGTAGGACAACATATCAGGTGAACTATTTACATTGACACCACCCTCTTCTTAAGAAATTTGCAATATGCACATGGACTATGAGAGCTTCTGCCCTATATCTTTTTCTGTGATGTCCAAGTCCCAAGTGCATTCAAGCACTATATGCTAAGCATGAGGTTTCTTCTAGCATAAGAAAACTTAATGCTCCTGTACCTCTAGATGCAGGCCTTTCAATAGTCAGATCAATGTGCTTTTGAATTGGATCTCTTGCCCTTGTCTGCTCCTTCCATCCATTCTCATTTTTTTGGTCGCACAAACTTCATCAAGTGCCTCTTCTTGATCAGTTCCTTAAGCTGAAGTTTCAGATGAATATATCATGACTATGCTCATGATAATACCGATGATACTTTATCTTATCCTTTTTTTTAGAGAGTACACTATATCGGCTGAGGCTTGAGCAATAACAAATTTTTGGTCTTTAATATCTATAAACACCTTAGATTATCAACCATTTAACAGTATTCCCTCTTGGGATTTACCTTCTCATTACTGGTTGATACCTATCAAAGTCCCTTGATTGCTTTTCCTTTGATCGACCTCCTCCTTTCTTCAATTCTACATAATTTCATCTCTGTTATCTTTACCTGCATTAGATCATCAGCTGTAGCATATTTTCTTCCCTCTTTAACATTTCAACATAATCAAGGTGTGGTTCCTTTAGAGAGGGTATGAGAACTTAGATGACTTCAGGGTAGAAGGCAATAATAAGACAGCTAGATGAGAGTCCTCCACTTGTATGCCTGCCTCAATGAACCTCTTCACAAACTTCAAGAGTGGCTCTTGTTTTTTTTAGCTAGCACCAAGTCTCCAACCTTTCAGGCAGACTAATCCTGGGGATGACCGGCCCAGTCCCAGGGAAGTTCAGGATAAATCCAAAAGTGCTCGCAGCGGGCCGTCAGCAGCCCAACATCCCATGTTTGTCATCCCACGGAAGGAAAATACCTTGCAGTGCACTATAGCTGAGAATCAAATTGTGGGTGCTTGGGAGATTGCATGGACGCTCTGTTGCTGCACCATAGCCCGGGGGGCATTCAAGAGTGGCTCTTCCGATCCTTGCTTCAGTGTCATCAAACTCTTTGCTCTTGGATTATCTTATTGCTAACCACAAAATGTCTCACAGCTCTGAGTGAGCTCTTTAAATTTGGCAATTTCTCTAAGTGACAATTGAACAAATAACTATGTTGCCCAGAAGATTCGGCACTTCAAAGAGTTCGAAATAACTTGCAAAGAAATCAAAATTCTGAAGGCACAGAGATGCGGCGATGGATCTGTGCACCCATCATAGGTATTAACCTTCAGCACTAGAAAGTTCTTCGATAGTTCTTGAATTATTTGGACTGGGAGTCCTAACATCTAGATGTCTCACCTCCTTTCTTCTCTATATGTGCTCCTCGTTAGTGCAACTAATCCTAGCTCATGCCTGCTGAGACTTTTCTTGCTTTTCATCAGTCTAATAAGTTCCTATCTAATCAACCATTACCCATTTATTGGCCTTCAGTTTCACATTTTTTTGTCTTCCTTTATAGAATTTGGGAACATTTTGTATATCATACTTGACTCCATCTCACCTTCCATATCCTTAGAACTAGTTCCAAATTAAATGGCTTCTTCATCTGCTAGGAGGAAGTTCCAATCTCAATGCCTCCCTGCGTATTTGAGACCTTTGAAAGTTTTTTCATTGGTGAATTTGACCTCTCTTCTCTACCCCGTGTCTATACGTCTAGTGACTTTCCATAAATGCAGCCAATATGATATTAACAAACCCACCACAGATACTAAAAGTGTGGTGTGCTGGCTAGACTTCGAGGTTCGGTTGAAGTGTGCCAAAGTGCTGAAGTGCGAGTAACTCAATTGAGGTTAATATGAATTGGATTTAGCTAGGTTATATTTCAAGCTTTTATGGGTTAACTTGTTAATGGGATTGGATTGGGTGGCTATATTGGAGTGGAGATGACAACAAAAAAAGTAGGTGCTGACTGAAGTAAGTCAACTAAACATGTGTCAGCTTCCTATAGCTTAAATCTGAGGCACACGGATTGTGACCCATTCTTAATCTTGATTACTACAATGTACATGTGCCATCATCTTATAGTGCCTAGAATAATGGATAATTTGACCCACATCATATAGACTATTATGGCTTAGACAAGCAAGCTATTATAATTTTTTCGATGTAAGCCTCTTGGCCACATGCATAAAGTCTACCAAATAAATTGGTCAGTTTGGGCTTTAAATTGTTACTAGGACAGATCTATGTTTAAACTGGGTGTAAGCATGTTCTACTAGGGTTTCAAGCAAGTACTGCCTTTATATATTTTTAAAATTAGCCAGTTGAATTACTTCATGTATATATCATGTCTATCCACTGGTTCCTTTACCTCTGTTTGGATGGGGTGAGGTAAGGTTCATTAATGGAAGGGGATGGAAGGAGAAGGGAGGGAAAGGAAAGGAAAGTAATATATTTATCTTATCCTTGTTTGAAAGGGAGGGAAAGTGTATGTGAGAGGAAAGGGATGGAATGAAGGTTAAATATACAAATTTACACAAAATATCCTCTTATTTTTTTTAATAAATCTACATGTGAAAAAATAAATAAGGATATAATTGTAATAATTTCTCCTTACCCTTCCTTACACCCCAATTTGGGGTGTAAGGAATTTCGCTTATTCCCGAACATGCAAGGGGAGGCTTTACCCTTCTCTCCCCTTCTCCTTCATAGCTCACTCTCTCCCAAACAAGGATAAAAATTCATTTTACCCATGTTTACCTTTCCCTCTCCTTTACTCACCTCCTCTCAAACAGAGGGTTAGGAAGTTGTGGATATCTAATTCTACATGATGTCATTGAAGTCTAACATGGAAATTTCAGCGAGGGACTGTTATGTATTGTTTATAAGATGAGATTTTAGATTGCTGTCATTAGGTTGTAATTCACTTTTCCAGAATTTCAGAAACTAGTAGGTTAGTGTGTTTTGTTACTCAATCTTTACAGAAAATGGAATTTCAAATGATAAGATAAACATAATTAGCCATCCACTAAACTTAATGCTAGCCTAGTTATTATTATTTTTTTTAGAGGATCATGGTCATGGGACTCGGGGCACTGCTAGAAGGTCTTTTGCTCCTTGCAAATGCATTGGCAATTCTGAACGAGGACAGGTTCCTCGCGCCTAGAGGATGGAGTTTCAACGATGTTTCAGGAAATGCGAGGGCCAAGTCATTGAAGGGGCAGCTGATAGGGCTGATCTACGCGACCCAGTACCTGCGGCTTCCACTGATAATGCTCAATGCTCTCATCATCCTGGTGAAACTGGTTTCTGGTTGAACACGTAAACCCAATCACCTCATCGAATTGTGTCCATCATTCTTCTTATAACTGCAGTTACATGATATTCTCTGCTGCTCCTGATATTGTTTTTGGCTCTGAGTTGACTTTATCGGTGCCATACAATCGATCAAGTTTTGGCCCGATATACTAAGAAGATTGTAGTTTTATTTCATCGTTTTTTCCCCCCAAGTTAGTGAGTGAAACTTGTTTTTTTTTTTTTTTCAAAACTTATCTGGAAGGACAGACCTATCAATACGAGACTAACATAATATTCGGTTGGTGGAATGGAACGGGATTGTGGGAAATGTAGTTATTTAATAGGATTCAATTCGAATAATAATGAAATATAAACATGCATTATTATTATTTTTTGAATTTTGAACCATGAAACAGATGCATTCATGTAAATGAGACTCTCAAACTCAAGTAATGTATCTTTTCTTGAAAACAAAAGATGAAATGACCCACTCTAAATAAGGGACAAATCATAAAAATTTATGCAATCTTAGCTGAACGATTTTACTAGATATACGAACGAGATAATCCCAAGCAACATGCTTCATTGGTGGCAAGTTCGGCCCAATTACCAACTTGGCCGCGGGGACAATATCTCTTCTCTCGAGTTTATTTCTCCTAACTCATCAACAAATCAAACCACCGTCTCAAGTATATATATAGCCTTTTCTCAGGAAAAAGAGGAAAAACTAGCTTTTACATAGTTGGGTAAACTATTTCCGATGCATCTTCGAAAATGCAATTAAACTCTTAAAATAGATTTATCATGTTATCACCCAACTGTTGTTAATGAAAAATAATAATAATATGATAATTTCCAACTCATGAAATAAAGTTGGATATTACCATCATCATCATTACATTCAATGATTTCACGGTTATAATGATTGGTAAACGAAATAATAAAAATTTCAATTTCTAGAGCACTTGGATCTTAAAAGCATAGACAGAAGTTTAAAGTAGCTATTTTGATTCCTATAATAGTCCAAATCACATCTTAATTCAACAAGGTAGGAGAATTTTGACAAGCAAAAAAAATGTATGAATGAACCTACGCAGAAGAGAAATACTATGACCATACGCTTGTCCAGCATGAACTAGATTTTGTTGCAAGTACCACGCCAGTGTAAATATACATTTTCAACTACCAAATGCACATGAACTCCATTTCTGCGAATGCATTGACACAGTAAGAGAGCTCGAAAACATGTTATTGCTTATCTTCCCGTTTTTGTAAGAAGAAGAACCCGAGCATGACAGCTATGCCTGTTATTGCAATTGTCAACAAGAAGCTTTTGCGCGGCGAGGCTCCTACCGGCCTTCTGTTAGCACCTTCTCTTCCGGGTGGTGGAATATTCCTACACGTTTTGCAAGAGAAAACAGACATTTAGGGAGAGACATGGAGTGCAAGCCACTACAAGTTCCAAGGACGATCCATTGTTTTTGCAGATTTACAAGATGCTTTTGCACTCGTTCATAATATAAAATTCAAGTTCCGTTTGGGATTCAAACGTTTGATTGTCATGTAAAGATATGGAACTGCACTGTAAAGGAGTGGAACTTATCTTTTGTCATGATCTGAAGGACTTAGTGATTATCTTGATGCAATATTGAATTGTAATTTTGAGGACTTAAGAAGTTTATCACATCAGTGCTAACTCATTAATCAATATGGGGACAACATCCATAAGTGCTTTGCTACAATTGATACATCCGTGTTGGCCCTGAGACGGGTTGGCGGGGGCGCTAGGGGCAAGCGTATTCGCCTTTTTGCCACCTTGCTACAATTGATACAGAATCATATCAATTGCATCCCAAGTCACTTATGGATGCAGATGATTCAGTTAAATAATTATCATTAAATATGGTGCATAAAAAAAACAATACAATTCAATTTGAAAGTCTCTAAATTAAAAATCAGTTTTTTCGAAACTTACCTAGGAGGTTCTGCAGTATCAGTTGTACTGCTGTGAAACTGGATATCATGGTTAACTCTTTCCCGCAACCGAACATATTTACGACATAGATCACAATACTCAGTGCGATTACCACATACTTCCTAAATTTGCATAGAAAATACTAGTCATTTCATGGTTTGAAGAGATTTCTAGTATTCATCACATAAAAAGAGTAATAGATCATGTTACCTGATGATTAATAAGATCAACTGCAGGAAGTGGGAATTCACAATATTCACAAGTAATAATCCTCTTGAGGCATCTTTCACCTTCGTGAAGAGACAATAAATCCCTTTCGATTCTCTCACTGCATAATGAACAATCCACCTGCCCACATCAGTTTATCAAAACCAAATTGTTAGATGAAGCAAGTCAATTGCATTGTTTAACATAACAGCTCCACAAGGAAAACATCTGATGTTAGGTTATTGTCATCCTTATCACAAATGATAATAGAAGAAACGTACGAAGCAAAGAAAAACAATACAACATGGCTACTTTCTACATATTATTGCTTGTGTAGGACATGGCCTCAAAGTTGAACATGCTTGTATCACATAGTTGGGAGTGAAAATAATGTATCATATCCAACAGATCAAACTATCATACTATGTATACATAGGACTCCAACCATCTGATATAATAACCAAAATTAAATCTCATGTGGGATTGAATCCCCTACCACAACTACCAACTTTGATGACTTGGATCATAGGTATTATCCGAGGCAAAAGATATGAAATTCCTTGAAAGAGAAATAAAAATGGAAATAAACTTGATAAAGATGACAAATATGTAATATTAGTATACATGATGTGTTCTATTGTGGATTGACCTTAACAAGTTGCCAATTCTATCAAAGTTAATGACAAACTTCAAGAGAAAAAGACAGGGACGATGTTAACAAGAAACTATCTTCAAAAGGAGAAATTTGTGGCAATCTTAATGGATTTTATATAATCTACTTCCTTAACTCTCCTTTGGATTAAAAATAATACAAGATTTGAAATTTGTAAAGCTGAAGTGAAGATTTGTTAGAGGCTAAGGGTGGAAAGAGTAAATTAAGGTTTTAATATGTACTTGAGATGATATTGTGAGAGACTAAGTTAGAAGTTGTTACAAAAGACAAGGAGAAATTGCAGGATAAAGCTTAGGTATCTATCTGAGGGAAAGAGGACAGTAGACAAGAGAAAAAGACTAATATATCTTATCCAAATTATAGTCGAAGGGAAGTAACATAAACTTTGCAAACATAAGTGAGATTAGAGTTCCAACATCTTTAAAAAGTGAAAATGTTAGAATATGGAGTTCCCTGCCAATTAAAAATATGTCCAGGGAGAGAGCAACTCCGTAAGTCTTCAGATGTTTTACTATAAAGAGGTATGAATTCGGAGATGAGTAAAATCTTCCATATTGAAGTGCTTCAATTTAAATTTTAATTATGCAACATAAATACATGAAGAAATGTAACCAAATGCACAATATTACCAATCTGAACCCAAAAAATGCTTACAACAGAAAATATGATTGGAAACAGAAAAAATAAGATGTGTGATAAGGTTAACACATACCGGAGCATGGATTTCGTTGTAATGTTCATCAGCATGTTTTTTAGGAATCATATCCCCACAAATTGCACATTTTTGAAGGTTCCGCGAACAATGTGCATAATGCAAGTCAATATTTGATGTTGGAATATCTCTCTCACTACATTGAAGATAGAATCAGTGAGGAAACAATCGAAGAGATATGAAAGACCATATTTTTACTTGACTAACCACAAAATGAAATAGTAAAGGAGGTTTCCCTTTACAAGTATTGTTTAAACTAGCAAAACAACTTTCATGCAGCTACTACTACAGTACATACCAAAATACATCTTAAAATAAAGAAACTGTATTTTCTAAAAAACAGAAATGAAAAGTAGATTGCATACACTAAGAAGTAAATGCCAATTAAATTACATGCAGATGCCCTTTGCCAATAAACAATGAATTCATATGATATGTTAATGACACTAAGCAAGTTTAAATGTCAAAGGCATTGCAATTATCCATGCAAATCAACTTTAAGGCTTTATACAGCACACATGTTAACACTTTACAAAACAAAATCTTGTAGTGAGGCATTTGTTGTGTTAGCCTGAGCTAATGATGGCCTAGGGCCATATATCCCACATGTCTAAACTGACAAGCACACTGATAACACCATTAAATATGCATTTTACAGTAAAAAGTTCTACCAATTGAGTTTCTTTATTGATGGTTGAAAAACTTGTAATCATCATTAGTGCATTGTCATCCTACTTGTGCAAATGACAAGTCAATTAAGCAGCAATGGATTCAGCTAACCTAATATTTTGTCCATCTTACTAATTATACTAATGAGACATCATCAAATTTTCTTTTTTAAAAACAATATTCAAAATGCTCACACATCTACAAAGTATTTCTAAACATCCATGTCCAGGAATAGGCAAGATACCTCATGCATCCTCAAACAGATATAACTGAAGAGAATGCATGACAACTTGGAATTGTTATTTCTTTTATGTGAAATAGTGTGTTTTCTTATTGATGAAGAAAATATAACTGAATACTATGATCATCACTATTCACACAACATTTCTTGCAAAGATATTTATATAACATATAATGTCAGATGGATTAGAATGGAGAAAACCAACAGAAAGGAAAATAGAATTCACATGACATCTCTATATGTGAAGGAAATACTTTCATTCACGCGGATAGGGCCGAAATTTATTAGACACCGTCAATATATAAGTCGAAGGCATAGTAAGATCAAGAGGAAATTTCAGAGTTCCAAAAGCATTCACATCTTTATACCATAATATTTAATATTTTTTTACACCAAGTTCAAAAGATATGGATGCACTTCAAACGTAAAGTTATTATCTGTGTACAAAAGATATGATAAGTGCCACCAAATCTCTGTCATTAAATTAACACATAGCAAAAGATGAAATATTAAGTAGACTTACACAAAGAAACCAAATGGCTAGGGTTAGCTGGCTGATAGTAGAAATAATTAAGTACTACTTGATGACACACAAACAACAAGAGGGTGAGCAATAAAGGTAGGTAAAGTTCCAAACGTAGGTTTTATCGAATCCTACTATGCAAGCAGGTCATAGGACTAAGTGCCCATAATCTAAGTGCCATCGTGTGCCAGAACAATATCTTAGAACATGCCAACAATGTATCGATGACAAAAAAAAGGAACTAAATTAAAATGAAGGTAGGTGCTTTGTTACGGCAATCGAATTGTACGCTCAACGGCCTAAGGAGCTGTCATGTATTCATTTAGTAAAAAAACCAGGAGAGAGGAAAAATTGAGCAGAATAACGACCTACCCTAGAACGATCTGCTATGTAATCAAATACGTTTTAAACGTAAACCCGAAAGCCACCATCCTTTCCAAATAAATCCGAGTTAGAGAGCCAATGATCGGGCAGAAACGAAATCCAAGAAGGATCACGAAATAACAACCAGACACAATCTGAAGGGAAAATCGAAATCCTCAAGTGATCCCATACGAACTATCCAGAAGAAGCACTAACCAGTGACTGCACGTCGCTGTGATCAACTCCGAGGGGATCGCCATCTGATGGATCAAAACCCATTAAGCAATCATGTCAAGACTAAAAAAAAAAAATAAGGAACGACATATAAATTGAAAATGGAACAGAAAGGAAGTCGCGATCCACGGACCTTCGCCGATGCAATCGAGCAATCCAAAACCGGAGGCAGGTAGATCGCGAGGGCGGAGTTAGCGATGCAGAGGCCGATGCGCCTCCCCGCTCCGCTCTCTCTCTCTCTCTCTCTCTCTCTATCTCTCCCTGATTTTGGTGGCGCCTTGGTTGGGACGTCGCTCACTTGTACGAAAAAGTGTGGCGTGTTCCGTTGAGATAGCAAGATAATCGTGGTCCGACGGATACTCTAGAAACGGTAATATCTAGGTCAGAAAATAATTAAAAATAAACTTTCAAAGTGATAAATACGATATATACAAATAAAATTGAAAATTAATTATTAATTGCAAAATGTAGTTCAATTAATTATACCTTTATAAGATTATTTTTTAAAATTATTATGAATATTTGAATATTTTTTATTGAGTGAACCGTTTGATCGAGGAGTTGTCTTAAATTATTAAGGAGTTGAACAGTCCACCAACTATGTACTTGTTTATCTCTTCCCTGTAGTGAAATTGACAAAGAAATCTAAGAGAAATGATTTTCACAACAAAGTTCCTCAGCGAAAACTCTCTACGACTGAGTTGACATCTTGCATGGCCAAGTCCACCTCACACAAAAATCATGGACTTGGATTCCTCTTTCGTAACTCGTGCCCTAACTTTCCTCCTTCTTCTTCTTTGGCGATTCTCCTCCTGTGCCCTAACTCTCCTCCTCCTTCTTCTTCTTCGCATTCTTTATCCCTCTCCCTACTCTCCTCCCGTCAACGACCTAACACAACGAAGGTCGCAATCCCCTTTCCTACCTTAACTCTCCTTCTTCCCTCGTGCTAACTCAACCACGCCTCCTCCTGCTTCTTCCCTCTCCCTTCCAAGGAATCAAAGCCCTCTATTTCGTAAAATTTCTTTGCCCTAATTTTTTCGCCTAAGTTCTCACCCTTAATTTCTTTGCTTAATTTTCGATGTTGATTTTGTCATCAGTTTTGTGGTGGTGTGTGAAATCAAGCGTTCGAGATGCACTGGCTGGAGAAGGACATCGCGGAGTACATCAAGAAGGAATTCGATAGCAAGTACGAACAGACTTGGCACTACATTGTCGGTCGCAAATTCGGTGACTCACTTTTTTCTTTCCATCTCTACACTTCTCCAATTCGATTTCAACAACCAATTTCGTGCTTGATTAACAAAACAACAAAATTGAAGGAGATTTGGTTTATACATCCATAGATTACTAGGTTTCTAGCCTAAATAGCTCAACTATATACTCTTTTTTTATTCATGCTCATAATTGAGTCTTTTTGTTGAATTATATTTTTGATTCTAATCAATTAGTCTACTATTTGCAAATTATATGAACCGGATAAAGAATTGAAGGTCATTTAGGTTAGGTCTATATTCTTTTTTTTTTAGTTTTGTTTTGTTTTTCTCGACTTTGTTTCATATTTTTTTTATTATGTCTATGTTTTCTATTTATTTTTGGCCTTGTATTTTTTTAAAAATAAATGCAGGTAAAGAAAGTGTCATGGAAGAAGAAAAAAATGATTCAAATAAGATAAAAGATAACAATGACCATACGGATCAAGACCCATCTCCATCTAGTGTAAATGAAGTCAATCTCCCTGAGATTGGAATGCCTTTTTTATCTGAAGAAGAAGTTCATACTTTTTATAATTCCTATACTCAAAAGATGAATTACAAAGCTAAGATTAATGTTGTTATTCAAATGATAGGAACTTGTGATAACTAGTGTATGCCTTGAACATAATCATATCTTGAGTCCTGGAAAGTCACAACGTTTTAGATGTAATAAAGTATTGGATTCAACTACAAAGAGAAAATTAGAATTAAATGATCAAGCTAGAATAACTTTAAGAAAAAATTTTCAATCATTTGTAGTTGAGGCTGGAGGCTATGAGAATTTGACATTTGATGAGAGAAAGTATAGAAATTATATTTCAGGAGCTAGAAGGTTGAGGTCAGGGGATGGAAATGCTGAAACTTTGATTAATTATTTTTTTCGCATGCAAAATACGAACTTAAACTTTTTTTATGTGCTTGATTTAGATGGGGAATCTCAAATAAGAAATATTTTTTGGGCAGATGCAAGATGTAGAGCTGCGTATGAATAACTAACCAAATAAACTAACAACTCAATCTGAATTACAACTAAGAGAATCAAGTTCACCATCACTAATATCCAAATGAATTTTAGTACATTGATTATTCTTGGATTATGTCCATGAGAAGTACTGTATTCACTTTCAATTTTGCAGGATGAACTAGTATCGGTTGCCACCTACTTTTGTCATCCATGTTGTCTACATCTGTAATATATAGTATCTTCTAAGATTTTTTATTGATTTAGAAACACACATCAATGTTCTTTATCCGCAGTCCCTATATGTTACAGGTTAAAATCTCGTATTATCGATGCTACTATAACTTGATGATATCATGAAATAGTAACCTAATAATCAAATTTTTATTACTTTGATTTAAAAAAAATCCATGGCATTCTTAAAAAAAAACTACAAAAGGGTTGCTGCTTAGGCCCCGTAGCTCCTTGTCTGCTGCTGCTATGTGTGCTATAACTTGACCCTGTAGCTAGATCAGGGCTTCGACTCCTTGGAAGGGAGAGGGAAGAAGAAGGAGTTAGGACAGGGGAGGGAGAAACGCAAATGAAGCAAGAACGCAAATGAAGAAAAAAACTCACTGTTTTTTGGATGGATAGGCTTCACTCCTCTCTTCGAGAACGAGAGGGAAGAAGCGACTCACCTCGCTGGGAGGAAGAGTAAGGAGAATGCAAGGCTATGGCCAAAGAAGTTAAGGCACGAAGGGGACGGGCTTTGCTCCTCTCTTTGAGAATGGGAGGGAAGAAGTGGCACGCCTCATTATGAGGAAGAGTAGGGAGAGGGATGAAGAACACGAAGAAGGAGGAGGAGAGTAATGACACGGGAGGAGAATTGCGAAAGAGGAAAAAGAAGGAGGAGAGTTAGGGCACGAATCGCGAAAGAGGAATCCAACTCCGTAATTTTTTGTGTGAGGTGGACTTGGCCACATAAGATGCCAACTCAGTCGCAGAGAGTTTTCAGTGAGGAGCTTCGCTACAAGAGTCATTCCTCTTCTCGAGACAGAATATACCCTGTTAGTCCTTTTAGGTTTCGAGAAATGATTCTCGCAACGAAGAGACATGATTTCTCGAAACCTAAAAGGAGTAACAGGGTATATTCTATCTCGAGAAGAGAAATGATTCTCGCAACGAAGCTCCTCAGCAAAAACTCTCCACAACTGAGTTGGCATCTTGTGTGGCCAAGTCCACCTCAGTCCACCTCACACAAAAAATCGCGGACTTGGATTCCTCTTTCGCGACCCATGCCCTAACTCTACTCCTCCTCCTTCCTCTTTTGTGATTCTCCTCCCATGCCCTAACTCTCCTCCTCCTTCTTCTTCGCATTTTTCATCCCTCTCCCTACTCTTCCTCTCAGCGAGGCGAGCCGCTTCTTCCCTCCCGTCTTCAAAGAGAGGAGTGAAGCATGTCCCCTTCGTGCCCTAACATCTTCTGTCGTAGCCTCGCGTTCTCCTTACTCTTCCTCCCAGCAAGGCGAGCCACTTCTTCCCTCCTGTTCTCGAAGAGAGGAGCGAAGCCCATCCATCTAAAAAACAGTGAGTTTTTTTTCTTCATTTGCGTTTTTGCTTCATTTTTGTTTCTCCCTCTCCTTCCCTAACTCCTCCTTCTTCTTCCCTCTCCCTTCCAAGGAGTTGAAGCCTTGACCTAGCTACAGGGTGGAATTAGCTACTAAAATCTAGAGAAAGCAAGGCACCACTTCAAATGGCATCATCTCATTGCAGAAAGAAACTAGAAGATTTTTGTCAAGTATTAGTAAAAGGTTCTTCTCATCAAAACATGGGTGAGCTCAAAGTTCAGTTCTACCACTATGATAGTCCTACAATTTGAATAGATTGTCAGTATGAAATTTTGGATGCAACAGTGGCTCTCAGCAAGTTGAGAGAGATGCACTTAGGTATAATGCTACCAAGGTGGAGAGCAGAAACATAGAACAAGAATCTTCTCATATGTGCTCCATTTGATATAATTAAGACTGGAATGAAGAGTCTTAGGGTGACCTTGCAGAAGAAAATATGGAAGGCTAGGTGTGGTAAGTAGAGCTTTGCGTGTTTTCTGAGTGTTCATATTTGTAAAAATATGAATATATTTGAAGTTCATTAAACATTTGCAATTGCTTATATTGCAAAGTAATAGGGCAATTGTTTGTGTAACGTGCAATATGTGTCACCTTGGTCAATGCTCATTCTAGAAGATTTAAGTAAGATACTGTCAAGTTCAAAAACAACTGCAGTAGAAAGTATATATGAACTTTGATCACAAAACACTAGTCGTAAGGTTTCAATTGTAAAGTAATTACATATTCCAAAAAAGCTATGCCAATTCCATAGAAGCTAGAATAACAATTTCAAAGTACAAGTAAGATAAAGGATAACACTTATGCCAAAAAAGTAAACTATGCTAAAAAGAAAAATAGAAACTAACATTATACTTGTGTATCAAAGTAGCTCCAAATCTAAGTAGACTTTATATACATATGAGCTCAGCAATTATGACAAATAAAAACAGCAATGAAGTAGGCTTCAGGTACATGAGCTCAACCATCAATTCAAGTTCTAAATCAGCATGTGGATCATATAGTAGCTTCAGAAAAAACTTCAGAACCAACAACTTCCTACAGTAGTTTCAACCCTTCACATATCGTAGAAGCTCCAGCAGAATTGCACTTAGCATAAAGAGCTGCAAATAGAAAGAGTCGGCTAATAGGGTAGCAATTATGCAAAAGGAAAACAAAAACTAACATTATACTTGTGTATCGAAGTAGCTCCAAATCCAGGCAGCCAATCTCAAAGTGTTAATAGGAATTGAAACAATGAAGTAACTAACAAGATGCATATGATGAGCTCAACCACTAATTCAAGTTCTAAGTCAGCATGCATGTCATACAGTAGTTTCAGAAAAAACTTCAGAATTAGCAACCCTCTATAACAATTTCAACCTGTCATATATCATAGAATTTTTTTTTTAAACTAGCTAAAATAAGACCACACAATTATTTTAGGTACCTATTATATGTATCATCTACCTTCTTTCGGGCCTTTGCAATTGATTTCTTCACAATTTGTTCAATCTTAGATTGTTTCCCCTTTATGGGTAGACGACCTTGAGATCTTACTTTTAATGGAGAGTGTATCACTTTTGCACTAGATGTAGATATTTTTTTCAATTGTTTAGCTCTTGAATGCTCAAGATCAATAGCAATCAAATTTTCCTTCGTGTCTTTTAAAATTTCCACCAAAACAGAACAACTGTCGTCATTTTTTGCGTCAAGTTGTTGAACCTCTTGTATCAATAGAGTGAGAATATTATACTGATATCTTTCTCCACCATAACTATAATCATCATAGATGTTATTGATACTTTGATACCCACACTTAATATCTTTACGTCATCGGTCCATAATATAATTTATAGGAACTTCAATCACCTTCATTCTTATCAACATATTGATCACATGCCTACATAAAATTCCTCGAAACTCAAATAGACAGCACACACACTTCAATTGGCAATGTAACTCCGTATAATGTACCCTAAAGGAAACTTCTCTTACAAGTTCTCCATTCTTTCCCAACATAGTTTCTACTACTTCAAATATTAAAGTTGTCGCTCTTTCTTTCAACAAAGAGGCATTGCAAAACATCAAACCTCTAATTTCATCTTGGAACTGTTGGTGCGGCGACGCCCGGTCAGAGGGCACAGCGTCTGTAAAAGAAAATAAAAACCTTTTGTTGGAACCCCAAGGTTGTTTTGGTGTGATCAACAAGTTAAATTAGGTCCTGTGTGTTACTAACCTTGTGTCTAAGTGTGCAGGAACTTAGGAGCACAGGTACTCGAATGGAAGACGCAGCTAGCGAGAAGGACGGCAGTCCAAGGGACGAAGTGCTGCGGAAGAGTACACCGGCGAACGAGAAGGAAGTGTGTGATGGTTCCGAGGGACGAAAGCCGGAGTGGAAGATTGCTCGGGGAGCAAGAGACGCAGCTAGCAAGAAGGACGGCACGTGGTGCGTTCGAGGGACGAAGACTGCGGATGAGTACGCCAGCGAACGAGAAGGAAACATGCGGCGATTCCGAGGGACAAGAAGCCGGAGGGAAGCCCACTCGAGAAGACCGGAAGTTGGGTTCGGGTGAGCCCTTTTCCGGATGGCAGAGATCACCCAAGCGAGCGGATCCGGAGGAGAAGAACCGGACCGAGGCGGGACTGAACCAGGGAAGAGGTCCCGGACGAAAAAGTCAACACCTGTTGACTTTGGGCTCCGGGGCGCCCGGAGCAGTTCGGGGCGCTCGGAGCCCTCCGGGGCGCCCGGACCTTGATTTTGACCAGGATCACGATTTACGCGATCTGAACGTTGGGGGATAAAATTTTATCCCCCAGGGCGTCCGGAACCCTTCCAGGCACCCCGACCAAGGCTATAAATATAGCCTTGGTCCAGAAGCTTTTCATTCATCCAGAACAACTCATTGTAACAACACTTGTACGCTCTCTCTAGTTTAACTTCTCTAGTTGTATGCTTCACTGCTGTAAAAGGCTTCTCTGTCAGAAGGAGATAATAGTACGACATCTTCCTTGGATTAACAACCTCCCCGGTTGTAACCAAGTCAAATCCCTGTGAGCCTTTACTTTCTGTTTTCTGTTTATTTTATTATTCTGCAAGTGTTCTGTTGAAAGTTTGAGAAGGGACTTTGTTTATTTTTTTAGGGATATTCAACCCCCCTTCTAGCTGGCCTAATGGTCCTACAAGTGGTATAAGAGCCAAGGCGCTTCAAGAGGACTAACCGCCGAATGAAGCAACGAGATGGTCGGACCAAGCATCCACCCGTCGAAATACGAAGGGGACTTCGCTACCTGGAAAAAACTAATGCAGGTATTTTTTACAACGGATATTGAATTAATTTTAACAATGAAACTTGGTTTTGAAGCCCCAGAGGACAAGGAAATAAATCAATGGACAAAAAGGGAGCAGGCCGACTTCGTGGCGAACGACAAAGCAGAATATCATCCGCTGAGCATTCTTCCACCTCAAGAAGTCAACAGGATCGGTCAATATAACTCCGCAAAGGAACTTTGGGAGAAGTTCCTTGAGCTGCATGAAGGTACGTCCAAAGCCAAGCTCGCTAGACGAGATCTGCTTCACAATCAGCTCACCAGCCTACGACTTGGGGAAGAAGAGACAGTCACACATCTGCACTCCAGAATAAAAGAAATCATCACCGGACTCACGAATCTCGAAGAAAAGGTAAGTAACCGAGATTCGCTCAGGTACGCGTTAAATTCATTTCCGAGAAATTCAAAATGGGCATCACTAGTAGATGCTTTTTATATTTCGAAGGACTTAGAAAAAATTTCATTAGAAGAATTTTTTTCAACATTTGAAGTGCATGAGTCAAGATGTGCAGGAATGAAGGAGCCCAAGAACAACGTCACCCTCAAAGCTTCGAGAGACGAACCTGAGTCGGAATCTTCTCTCGACGACGAGGAAATGGTAATGATGGTAAGAAGATTCAAGAAACTTTGTAAATCTAGATCTACTAACCATCCGCAGGGAAAGAAGAAAAGGACGATCCGCTGCTACCACTGCGACGAAGAAGGGCACGTCAATGACAACTACCCCAAGCTGAAGAACAAAGACAAGGAGAAGGGTAAGAAGCCTATCCAGAAACGAAAGGCCCTGAAGGCGATGTGGGACGATACGTCGTCCGAATCGGAAGTCGAAGCATTCTCCGGACTCGCACTGATGGCGAGTCATCAAGACAACGACTGTGATTCAAGCTCTTCCGAAATGAGCATCGAGAGCATCGATGAAGGGGAAGACACGTCGTAAGAAAGCAGCAGCTCAGGGGGAGAAAACGGATAACGAGATCGACAAGGTAAGTCAGGTACGATCTCTTCCTCCCGATAAAATGTTTAAGTTCGTTAAACTTTTAACAAAAAGATTGCTGCAAATTAGAAAGTGAAAATAAAAATTTAAAAGTAATTCTAGCTAAGTCTTGTCCCTTAGAAGAATTAGATAAATTAAAACTAGCAAATGAAAAATTGAAACTTGAAAATGATGATTTGAAAATTAAAGTAGATAACTTGAAAAATTATGCATGTTCATCTAAAATCAATTTTAGAAGATTTAATAATTTAAATTGGTACTTTAAATATCACCTGGGACAAATTAAGAACATTTCAAGAAAATATGTCCCTAAAATTTTTTTGGTTAATCCAGTAGGCTGGAACCTATATTGGGTTCCAAAGTCATGCTTAAATTAATTTTAAAATTAAAATTAGCGCTTTAAGTGAGAAATTAAACAAAGAATTTCTTTATGAGGCTTTGTCAAGGAAGTGGTTGTTACTCCAATAACTAAGAAGACCTAGTGCCTCGCCACAACCTGGAAGCCAAAATATTGAAATAAATATTTAATTAACTTACTAATAAAGCATTAATGCATGAATTGATTAATGCTTTAAAAAGGTTATTCAAAATATTTTTTTTCAATTTAGAAATTTACTTAAAATTTTTTTAAATTGATTAAGTCATTTTTTTTTCTTAGAAAAATTTTTTCTTAAAAATTCTCAAATGATTAAGTTAGAAAAATTTCTTTCAAAAATAATCTTTACTTAGAATTTTTTTTTGTTTTTCTTAAAGTTAAAAGATTTTCTGAAATTAGAAATTTATGCTCAAATTACTTAGAAATTTTTTTAAAAAAAAATTGCCTAAGTCAGATTTTTTTTTTAAAAAAAACTTTACTTAAGAAATTTTTTAAAGATTTAAGTTAGAAATATCTCTCAAAATAATTCTTGCAAAAACTTAGAATTATTTTTAACTTAGAATCTCTCTTAAAAATTCTTTTTCAAATGTACTAAATTTTTAACCCTTAGATTGTTTTTCGCGGAACCCCATTTTTTTGTGATCAAAGGGGGAGAAGGGAAAGTATAAATCTAGGGGGAGGTAGATAGATTTAATTTTTTCTATCTTTTTATACTTAAATTGCAAATTAAGTTAATTTACTTAATTTTATTTAATGTCTATTTTAACCCTAGCTTAACTTGGGTTGATCACACCAAAAATGGGAAGATTGTTGGAACCCCAAGGTTGTTTTGGTGTGATCAACAAGTTAAGTTAGGTTCTGTGTGTTACTAACCTTGTGTCTAAGTGTGCAGGAGCTTAGGAGCACAAGTACTCGAGCGGAAGACGCAGCTAGCGAGAAGGACGGCAGTCCGAGGGACGAAGTGCTGCGGAAGAGTACACCAGCGGACGAGAAGGAAGCGTGCGGTGGTTCCGAGGTACGAAAGCCGAAGTGAAAGAATGCTCGGGGAGCAAGAGACGCAGCTAGCGAGAAGGACGACACGCGGTATGTCCGAGGGACGAAGACTACGGATGAGTATGCCGGCAGACGAGAAGGAAACACGCGGAGATTCCGAGGGACGAGAAGCCAGAGGGAAGCCCGCTCGAGAAGACTGGAAGTTGGGTTCGGGTGAGCCCTTTTGCGGATGGCAGAGATCACCCAAGCGAGCGGATCCAGAGGAGAAGAACCAGACCGAGGCGGGACTGAACCAGAGAAGAGGTCCCGGACGAAAAAATCAACACCTGTTGACTTTGGGCTCCGGGGCGCCCGGAACCCTTCTGGGCGCCCGGACCTTGATTTTGACCAGGATCGTGATTTATGCGATCTAAACGTTGGGGGATAAAGTTTTATCCCCCAGGGCACCCGGAACCCTTCCAGGCGCCCCGACCAAGGCTATAAATATAGCCTTGGTCCAGAAGCTTTTCATTCATTCAGAACAACTCATTGTAACAACACTTGTACGCTCTCTCTAGTTTAGCTTCTCTAGTTGTGCGCTTCACTGCTGTAAAAGGCTTCTCCGCCAGAAGGAGATAATAGTACAACATCTTCCTTGGATTAACAACCTCCCCGGTTGTAACCAAGTCAACTCCCTGTGAGCCTTTACTTTCTATTTTCTGTTTATTTTATTATTCTGCAAGTGTTCTGTTGAAAGTTCGAGAAGGGTCTTTGTTTATTTTTTTAGGGATATTCAACCCCCCTTCTAGCCGGCCCAACGGTCCTACACCTTTCTCTATTTTTCAACTAAGATTAGTAGCACTATCATAATAATTATAATAAAAAAAATGAACAACTAATAAAAAGAAGAGGCAAACAGATTTGACTTGGTTACAACCTAGGTGGTTGTTAATCCATGGCAGTTGCAAAGCTCTACTAGAAAAATCTCCTTCTCTGTAGGCAGAGAAACCTCTTACACTCTTTGAAAAGCTTAGAAAAGATTAGGAAATGATTACAGTAGTTGTTATCAAGTTGTTGTTGATTTTCTAGGTCCAGGGGTCTTTTTATAGCCCCTGGAAAATCTCATCCGAAGGTTGAAGGCACCTCCAAAGGGCTTGGAAGGCGCCTCCAGTGTGGCAAGTGGATACAGCTTTATCCACTTGCAAACGGCTAGTTTGGCTGGACGAAGGTACCTTCCATAGCCTTAGAAGGCATCTTCACACTGTTCATCGAAGGTGCCTTCCAGCCATAGAAGGTGCCTTCCAAAGAAGGTGCGGAGGCGCCTTCAACAGCCTTTAAAGGCGCCTCCAGCAGCACTTGCAGTTCATTTTCGCTCCTTTGCTGCTACAATCTCCTAGGTGATTTCCGCCACCGGAATAAAGCTCACCTGAATCCAATTTATGGTCTTCTCCTCGAGCAGGCTTCCGCTCCGAGCTCTTGCCCTCAAATGTCATGTATGTTCTTCTTGTTCACCGATGTACTCTTCCGCAGCTCTTTCATCCCTCGGATGCACCAAGCCCGTCGGCTCCCTTCCCGTGCCATCCTTCTCGCTAGCTATGTCTTCCGCTCAACTTCTTATACTTCTAAGCTCCTGCACACTTAGATACAGGGATTAAAACAAAATAGGGTCCAACCTAACTTGGTTAATCACATTAAAACAACCACGGGGTCCAACAATCTCCCTCTTTTTGATGTGCATCAACCCAAGTTCAAGTTAGGATAAAAAATAAACAGTAATTAAAGAATTTGCAAATAAAATATTTTAAGTATAAAGTTTGCAATAAAGAAATTGCAACACAAATTATGATTTATCAAAATTCAGACCTATAAAATAGAGTTAGCAAAAATTCGTAAAAATTTAGAATTTTGATAAAAATCCTAACTCCCCCTAAACTTATATCTATTTCTCCCCCTTTAATCACATCAAAAAAATAGGATAATAATATGGAAATTTTTGAAATTAAGTTTTTAGGAAAAAACATGATTTAATAAAACAAGTAAAAGAAATTTTAAATAATTTCTAAGTTATGAAATTTTCCAAGAATTGACAAATATTGAAAGCATTATCTTAATTAGTTTCATAAGCTTATTAGTTTGTCAATTAAATATTTAATTCAATAATCGGCTTCCAGGCTGTGGTGAGGCACTAGACCTTCTTGGTTATTGGATCATCAACTTCTTTTAGACAAAGCTTTTTAAAGAATTTAAACATTTAACTTTTCTGAAAGCCTTAGAAATTTTTTTTTAATCTAAGTATGATTTTGGAATCCAATATAGGTTCCTTCCTACTGAATTAACTAAAAATTTGGAGGGTAGATAATTTTTTGGAACTCTCTTTATTTGTCCCTAGTGATGTCTAATACACCAATTTAGTCTACCATAGATTCTAAGTTTTGATTTTTGAAAATTATTTGATTTCAAGCATGCATGGTCATTTTTCAATTTTTTGATTTCAATTTTCAATTTTTTGTTTTCTAATTTTAAATTATCATACAATTCTAGAGGGCATGCCTTTGCTAAGTTCAATTTTAACTCAGCATTTTCCTTTTCTAGTTTCACTAGATCTTTAGTAAGACATTTAATAAAATTAAAGGACTGCTTGGGAGATAGAGTACGTACCTCACTTACCTCAATTTCTGATGCTCCCCCTTCATCGATGCTTTCTTCCGATGATCCTCTCCCTTCATCTATGCTCATCTCTGAGTTGGTCTCATCTTCTTCTTGATGGATTGACGTTAGGGCTAGTTCGAATTATGCTTCGATCTCATATTCAGAGGATGATGACTCGTCCCACGTGGCTTTGAGGTTATATTTGGGTCAAGCTGGCTTCTTATTCTTTTCCTTGTCTTTGTTCTTCAGTTTTAGATAGTCATCTTTGATGTGCCCTTCTTCGTTGCAATTGTAGCATCAGATGGTCCTTTTGTTTCGATACTGCTTTCTCATCTATGATTTAAATTTATTAGATTTAATAAATTTATTGTACTTCTTTACCATTAGCGTTGCTTCGTTTTCATCAATTGATTCTTCGGAGTCTGAATCGTTGGTTCTTGTCTTCAGGACAACGCTATGACTCGATCCTTTTCTTTGTCCTACGCATCGAGATTCGTATAATTCAAAAGTAGAGAAAAGACTTTCTAAAGTACTTACCTCGAGATCCTTGGATATATAGTAGGAGTCTACTATAGTTGTCCATTCGGGTGTTCATGGAAACACATTTAAAGCATACCCTTGTACGTCCCGATTCGTTATCGTTTCTCCGAAGTTTGTTAATCCGGTGATCAGCTCCTCGATTCTTCCGTGTAGTTGTGCTACTAACTCTCCTTCTTTCATCCGGAGGTTCGTCAATTGATTCCGGAGCACATCCCATCTCGTAAGCTTTGTTTCGAAAGTTCCTTTGTACAGTTCCAAGAACTTCTCCCAAAGTTCCTTTGCTGATTTGTAATCTCCGATTCAATTTACTTCCTGGGGTGGAAGAACGTTGAGCAGATGGAATTCTGCTTTATTGTTTGCCATGAAGTCAACTTGTTCCTTCTTCGTCCACTGATATTCATCTTTGTCTTTTAGAACTGTAAAACCATATTTCATTATTAAAAGAATTTCATAATTTATTTTGAAGAATATCTCCATCTAGCGTTTTCATTGTGTGAAGTCTACCTCAAACTTTAGTGGGTGAATGCTTGTACCGGCTATCATCTTGATCTTGATGCTTTAGTCGGCGGTTAGTTCTTCTGAGGCGGTTGAGCTCTGATACCATTTGTTGGCGCAGTGGCGGCCGGTTAGAGGGCACAACGTCTGTAAAAGAAAACAAAAACCTTTCTCTGTTTTTCAACTAAGATTAGTAGCACTATCACAATAATTATAATAAAAACAATGAACAACTAATAAAAATAAGAGGCAAATAGATTTGACTTGGTTACAACCTAGTTAGTTGTTAATCCAAGACGATTGCAAAGCTCTACTAAAAAAATCTCCTTCTCTGTAAGCAGAGAAGCCTCTTACACTCTTTGAAAAGCTTAGAAAAGATTAAGAAATGATTACAGTACTTGTTCTCAAGTTGTTGTTGATTTCCTAGGTCTAGGGGTCTTTTTATAGCCCTTGGGAAATCTCATCCGAAGGTTGAAGGCATCTTCAAGGGACTTAGAAGGCGCCTCCAGCGTGGCAAGTGGGTAAAGCTTTATCCACTTGCAAACGGCTAGTTTGATTGACCGAAGGCGCCTTTCATAGCCTTAGAAGGCACCTTCGCACTGTTCATCGAAGGCACCTTCCAGTCATGGAAGGCGCCTTCCACAGAAGGTGCGGAGGCGCCTTCAACAACCTTTAAAGGTGTAACACTCATAAAGTCTCTAGTAAATTTTATGTAGTTTTTGCATGATTAGAATGGGTTATATGTGGGTTCCTTCTACAAAAAAAAAGAAAAAAAAAGAAAGAAAATAGAACAAAAAAGAAGCATGACCAAGGTTTGAACCTTGAACCTTTAGTAAGTGACAAGCTTTAAGTAGAATGGGATAACCAATAGCCCAAGAGGAAGTATTGTTAAGAAGGAAAGGGAAGTTGTAGTTAAGGGTAGGGAGGGTGAAGGGACACCTTCCACTTAGAAGAAAAGTTTATCTTTTCTTTCTCCCTTCACTTAGAATGATTCATTTTTACTTCTTCCTTTTTAGAAATAAATGGAAATAAAAAGGTAAGAGAAAGAAAAGTTCATTTTTTTCTTCTTCCTTTTCATGTAGAATAAGAAGGAAGAAAAGGGCAAGGGAATTTGGTTTCTCCTTTCTTCTTCTTCTTCTTCCTCCACCGAAACTTCAAGTTCCTCTTCCCCTAATGCCGAATTCAAGCTAAGGGTTTTCTTCCTAAGGAAATTTCACAAAGGGAAGTTCTTGCAGCATGCTTCTCATTACAAGAAAAAAAAATAAGGGAAAGGGAATTCTAGAGGTGAAAAGGGTCTTCTTCTTCTTCTCCACCAAGGGTATTCTCTTAGTAAACCAAGCAAGAGGATGTAAGTATCCCCCTCACCTGTGGTACAAGTAGTTTACGAGTGTTTTCCATGTTTGATGTGCTTAAAAACCTAGAAATCATGCTTATAGGTTTCGGCCAAGAAGAGATTAAGGGCTTAGGAAAGTTTAAACTCCATTTAGGTTTGCTTATATATTTTCTTATGATGTCTAATAAGTTAGGTGATGTTATTAAGATGTTATTTATGATTTATGTTGCTTGAAAACCTAGAAATCATGCTTTGAAGTTTCGGCCAAGAAGAGATTAAGGGCTTAGGAAAGTTTAAACTCCATTTAGGTTTGCTTATGTATTTTCTTATGATGCCTAATAAGTTAGGTGATGTTATTAAGATGTTATTCATGATTTATGTTGCTTGAAAACCTAGAAATCATGCTTTGAAGTTTCGGCCAAGAAGAGATTAAGGGCTTAGGAAAGTTTAAACTCCATTTAGGTTTACTTATGTATTTTCTTATGATGCCTAATAAGTTAGGTGATGTTATTAAGATGTTATTCATGATTTATGTTACTTGAAAACCAAGAAATCATGCTTATAGGTTTCGGCCAAGAAGAGATTAAGGGCTTAGGAAAGTTTAAATTCCATTTAGGTTTGCTTATGTATTTTCTTATGATGCCTAATAAGTTAGGTGATGTTATTAAGATGTTATTCATGATTTATGTTGCTTGAAAACCTAGAAATTATGCTTTGAAGTTTCGGCCAAGAAGAGATTAAGGGCTTAGGAAAGTTTAAACTCCATTTAGGTTTGCTTATGTATTTTCTTATGATGCCTAATAAGTTAGGTGATGTTATTAAGATGTTATTCATGATTTATGTTGCTTCAAAACCTAGAAATCATGCTTTGAAGTTTCGGCCAAGAAGAGATTAAGGGGTTAGGAAAGTTTAAACTCCATTTAGGTTTGCTTATGTATTTTCTTATGATGCCTAATAAGTTAGGTGATGTTATTCAGATGTTATTCATGATTTATGTTGCTTGAAAACCTAGAAATCATGCTTATAGGTTTCGGCCAAGAAGAGATGTCACGCCCCCAGAGGAGTCCCTGCCAGACGAAAATCCGACAGCATCTCCCCTGTACCGGTGACAATATGAAGCATACATACATACATCACAATACATAAACATAAACAACATATTCATCAGCCCACACGGCTGGAACATACATAAAATAGAAACAACATAACCACAAAATGTATCAACTATATGTATATGTCATAGTTTTTATAAACTACAATTACTATACAGATAAACAACATCTGTAACAAAATTACAAAATGTAAATACAGCGAAACAAAAGTAAAACAAACCAGAAAATCAACACGTCGAGATCTCTGAGCAACTCTATGAAAGTCCAAAATCAACTATAATATCAAAAGGATCCCTGTGTCTGCAAAACTGGAGACCAAGGAATGTAGAAAGTTAGCCAAATGGCTAAGTGGATACTCAAGAAAGATGTGCATGAATTTAATCTTATTGAAGAAGTCAAGGAAGTAGAATAAATCACAATCTTTTGTTACAACTTTAGGTTATTCTTAAAGTTCTACATTTATACATATATATGTATCATCATTTTCTCATTATCTATAATCAGGTAAGATTTTTATATTAGAGTTTAGGATCTTCACATTATCATCACTTGTCATCATTAATAAAATCAATTCTTCAATCTTATTATTTAATCACTTGGTTATAAGTTATCATGGTAACATCAACATGTATATCAATAGTCTGAATCTAATAAATCAACTAAAAAGTGAATCACTGGAGCCAATATCATCAGAGTGAAATATCATATGGATAGGCTAAAAGCCTCCTCAGAGTATAAAACTGTCGCATACGTCATCTGACGTACGGGCTATCAGCCCTCACCGGTGGAAGACATAATAAACACTGACCGAGGGCTACATCACGCCAACACGCCTCGGGTGTACGGTCAGGTACTTTGGACCGCGGTCGCCGCGCTACCACAATAACATGTGGGCGGTCCAGTACTACTCTAATATAGAGCTCTGGTATAAAGCTAGGCTCATAGTCTTCACTTTTTTAATTCTTCATTTACTATCTTTATTAATTCACCGTTATGATTATATTCATCCATTTATCATGATTATTCTCTTTTATATTAAAATGGTCAATCAAGGTAATATTTTCGTATCAAATCTATTAATTTATCATTATAGGGTTCACATATAAAAAGCTACAAGTATCAACAGATAGAGTATCAAAAGCATGAAGTATGAAAGGTCAAGTAAGTCAAAAGAGACAAGGTATCAACAGAAGAGTAATTCAGAATATTTCTTTAATTTTAAAAACAACCCTTCCCATATCAATCCCAATATGAACCCACATATGAACAAGAAATAATATCAATTATTTACCCTCCAATGATTTAATTATTTAATACCCATTTCACTATTTAAGTATCATTTTAATTCCCATTTTTGAAAACAATGATACAACATATACATAATACAATTTATATATTTATTCATGCACAAGGAAATATACAAGAGTAGATGTATCCACCTTATGTACAGCAAAATCTGCGGGTGTCGGCAGGTCACCGCGCTCCACTCGAGCTCGTATCTACAAAATATAATAACTCGAATAATTAAAATGATAATAAACTCATGATACAAAAATCTAATCATGATTTATGACTCGAAGCCATTAGATCATTATTTTTTATCTCGCTATCGCGTACCACTTCGCATTTCTAAATGAAATCTCTGTTCTAATCTAGATAACCCTCCTAACTACACATCAATTAACCCAAAACATAAAGTATACCTTCTAAGGATTTTTCTGTGGCTGCTGGAAATAAGGGCAGCAATTAAGGTTCTTTTTTGACAACTTCGGCAAGCTGCGGCGAGCTCCGGCGAAATCCGACGATGATGCCAAGAAAAGGACAGCAGCTAGGGCTGCTGTTGGAGGAAACAAAAGGCAACAAAAATGCTGCTGTTGGTGGGGGAAAAAGGAGAGAGCAACTAGGGTTTTGTTTCCTCTCTTTTCCCGGTGGTTTGGCGAGCTCCTGCGAACTCCGAGGAGCTCCAACAGTGCTGCCGAGAAGCAGAGAAGAGGAAGCAAAGGAGAAAACAGTGGCTCTGCCCTTGCTGGAGAAGGAGAAGAGGTGCGGGAGGAGAAAACAAGGGTTGCTTGAGAAGAACGGGAGAGAGATCTGCCGTTCGTCGCCGCTAGAGAAGAAAAATGAAGAAGAAGAAGAGAGGGGGAAGGGTTTGAGGCGTCGGTGGGGAAGAGAAGAAAAAGGAGGGGGTATGGGAGAGGGTTTGTGCACGTGGATGACATGGGTGGATTTGATTTTTTTTTTTTCAAATACTTAACAAGAGATAAAGGGCTTAGGAAAGTTTAAACTCCATTTAGGTTTTCTTATGATGCCTAAATAGTTAGGTGATATGATTAAGAAGTTATTCATGATTTATGTTGCTTAAAAACCTAGAAATAAGCCTTGTAAGTTTCGGCCAAGAAGAAAATGAAAAGGCCTAGGAAAGTTAAGCTCCAATTAGTTTTGTTTATGCTTTCTCTCATGATACCTAATAAGTTATGTGATGCTATTAAGATGTTATTCATGATTTATGTTGCTTAAAAACCTAGGAACAAGCCTTGTAAGTTTCGGCCAAGAAGAAAAATGAAAAGGCTTAGGGAAGTTGAACTCCAACTAGACTTGCTTAGGTTTTTCTCCTATGTCATGCTATGATCATATGATATTAGTTTAAAGTTCATGCTTGAAGTTGCTTGAAAGAAAACCTAGATTCATGCTCTATAGGTTTCGGCCAAGATTTGGAAGTAGGGTTGGAAATTTCATGTATGCTTGCTAAGAGTCTCACTTGTTATGCCATGTATCATGTGATATTAATTTAATGTTTCATGCTTAAAATTGCTTATAAGAACCCTAGAATCATGCTTATAGGTTTCGGCCAAGCCATGGAATTAGGGTTTGTAGAAAGATCAAAACCCCAATTATGCATGATAACGGCTCTTCATGATATGTTATGTGATATGTGGACTTTATGTTACCATGTTATGCTTATGCAAGGCTTATGTATGAGTAAATGCCTAAGAGTTGCTTCCCTATAAGTTGGGATTAAGAGCACTCTTCATGATATGACAAGTAACATAAGACCTAAGAGATGCTTCCCTATAAGTTGGGATTAAGAGCACTCTTCATGATATGACAAGAAACATGATATGCTATTTTACTTTTGTATGGCTTGTACCGGACCCTAAGAATGGTCCATGGGATGGGCTCCTACGTTGCCCCTAGGTCGAAGCACGGGCCTAGTTCCTAGTATGTTCTGGATTAGCTACCTCAGATTTATTTAGGATGCGCGCAATTCATATACGTGGTACAATGTCGGGCCCTCATGTTGAGATTTATGTTTAAGTATTTATATAATATATGTTTTCAAAAGAACATCTTGCATCTATATGTGATTTCATGTTATGTGATTATTATGCTTTAGGAAGATGCTCTTTTGAGATATGTCTATGATACCTAGAAGAACATGTTACTACTTTATGCTTATGCTCTCTTATACTATGTTATGATTTGCCTAAATAAATATGACACTACCTCATGCTAACATGAAAGGTGAAATCTAGATGTGGTTAAATGAATATATCACTACTCCATGTTAAATTCATGATTTATGGCTTTTGTGAGTAGGAAAGGATCTTACTAAACCTATGTGCCTATAGTTTTATTTTCCTTGTACTGCAGAGAAGGGTAAAGCATGGCTAAACTAAAGGGAGCAGCAGGAAGGGCAAAGATGTGTGTGGCAGTGGCATGGTGGAAGAGATCTGTTTTGTGTTTCAGGACTTATGCATATTCTAAGTTCTGCATGTTAACTTATGTTTTCCTATTAGATACTTTTTGATGGTTGCTACTTGATATTATCTTGAACTTGTTTGGATGGTTGAATGCTTAATGTGAACTTATATTCTCTTATGTTCCATGAAACCTTGAAATGTTAAGTACTTGTTTAATTAAAGAATTGTTAGTTATCATGAACTCTAGATAACAATATACATGTTTAGTTTTCCCCTTATTTAGTAAGATTTATGATCTAGTTAAACAAGCATGTATCATGTTTCAAGTAATAGATAGAAAAGAATCAAATTTTATATGCCTGAATGCTAGCATGTTCACATGTTTTGTTTATATGATTAAATTATTAAAAAAATTTCTTCCGCTGTAATGATTTCATATGCATGTATGTATGTTCGCGTAGCGCCGCCCTTGCCGTGTCAGGGCAAGGGGAAGGGCGGGCGTTATAGTTTGGTATCAGAGCAGGTCTGCCTTTCCACTACACACACATCAAGCCTTCATCCTACCGCTCCAAGTAAGAACTTCTATGCCTACTTTATTTCTTTTATGTATGATAAAGAAATGTTTTTTTTTTAGTCTAAGTATGTATGAATGTAAGTAGGAATGATAATAATCTTATGCTAGCCTTGTTAAGAATGATGATAACTTATGCTAGTTTGTTGTCATATTTGAAGATAAGCATGGCTAGAAGACACAATAACCGAGTCGATGAGACAGTACCCCTACCTGATCTGATGCATGTAGTTACTGAACTCTAACGTCAGGTTATGGAACAGTAGCAAGTAATTAATGCTCTGATGAATCAGCAGGGGAACCCTACCACCCCACCAGTGAACCAGAATACGAAGTCAGTCGTACCTACAGCTGCACCAGTGCCATTGATAGGCCCAGCCCCAGTAGTTCGACAAGAGGCATATCTAATTCAGTGGCAGAGGCTGAAGCCGAAAAACTTCTCTGGTACTTGTGAACCATGGGATGCCCAAGCCTGGTTCAAGACTGTAGAAATCATAGTAGAGCTACTGGACTGCCCGAACATGAAAAGGTCAAGTGTGCATCATTCTACCTTACGGGAGATGCCAAAATGTGGTGGGGTCGGGTTAAAGCAAAGAGGCAAGTGAACCAAATGAGATGGACGGATTTTGAAGCTGAATTTTTCGAAGAATTCTTCCATATGCATGTGACAAACAAGCACTATAACGAGTTCATCGAGTTCCAGCAAGGTGACCTATCAGTTAATGAAGCCATGAAAAGATTCAACTGACTAGCACGCTTATGCCCAGAGTTGGTCAGTACGGAAAGGGAAAGGGTCAGACTCATGCTGAAGATACTCAGACCCGAAATAGCTCTGAATGTGGCCGCCGGGGTTAATAGACCGCAGACCGCGGAAGAGTTGTTCAGCAGTGCCCTGATCACCGAACACTACCTGAAGGCGTTGAACGAAGGCAAGAGTCAAGCCCAGTCGGGAGGACAGAAATCTCAAAGTACCAAAACCAGCTGGAAAGGGTAAGAGAAAGCAATGGAATAACTCTAAGGGTGGTCCAGCGAACAAACAATCCATGTACCCTCAGTGTACCACATGTGGAAAGAAGCATCCAGGAGTATGCCGTAAGAGTACGAACAAGTGCTTCAACTGCGGACTGGAAGGGCATAGAGCCAGAGGATCATGTATTTGATATTGTAGGTATAAACATTTATCTAGAAATAAGAATCACATTGGTCAAATGTCTATATTTATGATAAATGTAGTTGTTCAATTAATTTATATTGTAGGTAACATGGTGTGTGGTGTCACACACAGAGGATCATGTTATCAGTACCTTATAAATTATAAACAGTAGCTCACGACCAAGATGGAAAGGAACAAACCATTGGAAGGTCGTAGTATAATTAGGTATTAGTTTATCTTAACTATATAATTACACTAGTACACTTAGAGTGTATTGAGTAGGACCATTAGAGGTCGTTTCATTTTATACTGACTTTATAAAGGAACAAAGATCTCAGTTATTATGGAAGTGTGTGTTCTTAATCCTAATGTAACGCCCGAAAATTCTCAAACTTGCATTACAAATATTCTATGATTTTTCTGGAATTTTTAGATATTTTTCCGGAAGTAGCAAAAATAATTAGAAGAATAAAAAGGCTTAAGCGGGAATCGAACCCGGAACCTCTCGGGTCCGCTAAACCTTTAGTTAGCCTTAGTAACCGGTGAACCTAGCAGGGCCGTGCTGAGAGAAAGAGGAACCAATTATATTTATATTGGAGTTGGGTTCAATAATCCAATTAATATAAATTAAGAACTTAAGATGAGTTTGGTTTAATTTGGTTCGGCAGCCCTCTCCTCACAAAACCTCACGCCACTTTCTTTCTCCAAACCCTCACGCCGAACACCTCTTTCCTTCCTCCTTCTCTCGGCGCCACACCAAGGAAGATCTAGGGTTCTTTCTCTAGGGCCCCAAGGACACTTTCCGGAGACGATTTCAGCACAAGGACGTTCCCCTCCGTGAGTAGAGCACGTGGACGCGAGCAAATCGTCGAGAAATCATCTCCACCGGGAATTTCTAGCGATTAGATTTGTAAGAAATATACCACACGAGGTAAGAAACACCTCACTTGCAGTATAATAGCTACCGTTTGATTTTCTGTGCATTAGTTTAGTTATATGCATATGTTTTCGACACATAGGGTGTACTTAACCCTCCTCGCAGGTTTAGGGATTTAGTGAGTACCTTTAGATGGGCCGGACACGTCTTTTCTCCTTCAGTTGGAGGTTTAGATGCTGTCGGGTGCCTAAAGGTAGTCTCCCTAATAGAGAAGGGAGTTAAAGCACACTAGGTGTTCGATTAAATAACTAGCTTAGAGAAAGAATGCAACTTAGGCATTGTTATTAGCACAGTTGAATGCATTAGAAGCATCTAAATTAGTAAATCGGTTTATTCTAGCTTATATGGGACTACGGTCCAATGGGTGGGCTCCCACAGTCGCCTCTAGGTTCAGACAACCTAGCTCTAGGTTTAGATAACCTAGAAACAGCAATTTAGAACATTTTAGCTATACTTAGTATTTTACTTTTCAGTTGGCACTGTACTGGATTAGATATCCATTGGGCTGGGCTCCCATAGTCGGTCCCTAGGTTTATATAACCTAGTAGCTCTACTAAATTCGGGACTTGCAACCCCGGGTCTAGTTAGAGATGCACGCATAGCACGTACAGTTGCCGGGCCCATCAGCAGCATGTTTAGTATTTTCACTTATTATATGTATATGGTTTTCAACCTTTCATAAAGTGGTTCGTGAATTCAGTACAGTTCTAGCAGTAGCTCAGTATTAGCGTAGCTCAGTTCTTAGTATCAGCTTAGTTTTTCCCTGTGAATATGCATGATGACTTTATGCTCAGCTTTAGATATGCCATGATTGTATGCTTCTATGCCATGCCATGCTTAGTTTATTCAGTATATCCAGCATATGTTTTAAACAGCATGATTTGAAATCATATTTGCATCGTTGCATATTTTTGTGAGGTAGATGGTTTCTTACTAAGCTTTTTAGCTTATAGATACTACTTTTCTTATACTGCAGATAAAGGTAAAGGAAAAGTGGACCAGTAGCGGAGGCTGGAGGTCAATGCAGATCAAGATGTGTGTGGAAGGAACTGGAATAAAAGATTCTAAGGGATTTTAGCAAGTTTTACTTAAGCATCAGAACTCTACAGTATTTTGTTATTTGCACTCTAGTTGTTAATCACTATGAATTAGTTCGCTATGCACTCTATTATGCTTAGAACCCTTCTCTTATGTTGTGAGGATGTTAGTTTCCATTATTAGAGTGTTTCCTAGCCTTATTAGAATTGTTGTGTGAGGTTTTGGCACGCCAAAGTGCTGAAATCAGAGTCCCCGGACGAAATCAGAACTCTGATCGGTCTCCAGACCGATCAGAGCCTGGGCAGTGCCACTGGATCGGTCAGCCGACCGATCCAGATAGATACAGTATGCTACTGTATCCTCCTGGATCGGTCAGCCGACCGATCCAGCACGATACAGTAGCGTTCCAGGAGAGCTTCAGGTGCCTGGATCGGTCAGTCGACCGATCCAGACATACCTGGATCGGTCTGACCGACCGATCCAGCCACACCTGGATCGGTCAGCCGACCGATCCAGTTGGGAACAGAACGACCGCAGCTCCGATCGATCTGTGGATCGATCGGCAGGTCTGTGGGTAGTTTGGAAGTTTAGTCCTAGTCCCTAGTTCAGTTGGGATGTCCAGTTTCCCTCCTTAGCATGTGTACACCAGTAAAGAACCAGCAAAGAAGGTCTTTAGCCCTTTCTTACCAGTGGTATCCGTCATTAGATTAGCAAAATTTTAATTAGTCCAGCTTTCCGCACAGTATAGTTTAGCATTATTGTGACGATCGACCTTACAGCCAGTACCCAGAAGGTGGGTCGTTACACCTAATATAATAACAAGCACATATATTTGATATTTATTTATTTAATTTATCAATGGGTGAGATTTAGTTCAATAAATCAATAAGCTCGATAAGTTGAGAAATGATATCACTTATAATGTGTGTTGTTAATTATAGAAGGAAACTGATATAGGTTGAGAATGTCCCCAAGAGGAGCTCATAAGGATTGTCATGTTAAACCCTGCATTTGGACTTAGTCTGACATGATAATAAGGTCGAGTGGTACTACTCTTGTACTAAGATATTAATTAAGTGAGTTGTCAGTAATTCATTTTGATATAGGTTAGGTTTCATGGGTCCCCGATAAGGAAGGGAAAGGAGATAATCAAAGGAGGTAGGCTAATATCGGCCGGGATATACCTCCAAAGGAGGTAGGTTTGCATCGACCGAAATATGCTTCCCAGGAGGAAGATCCATATCAATTGGCATATACCTCAAAGGAGGTCAGCTAATATCGGCCGGGATATACCTCCAAAGGAGGTAGGTTTGCATCGACCGAAATATGCTTCCCAGGAGGAAGATCCATATCAATTGGCATATACCTCAAAGGAGGTAGGCTAATATCGGCCGGGATATACCTCCAAAGGAGGTAGGTTTGCATCGACGGAAATATGCTTCCCAAGAGGAATATCCATATCAATTGGCATATACCTCAAAGGAGGTAGGCTAATATCGGTCGGGATATACCTCCAAAGGAGGTAGATTTGCATCGACCGAAATATGCTTCCCAGGAGGGAGATCCATATCAATTGACATATACCTCAAAGGAGGTAGGCTAATATCGGTCGGGATATACCTCCAAAGGAGGTAGGTTTGTATCGACCGAAATATGCTTCCCAGGAGGAAGATCCATATCAATTGGCATATACCTCAAAGGAGGTAGTCTAATATCGGCCGGGATATACCTCAAAAGGAGGTAGGTTTGTATCGACCGAAATATGCTTCCCAGGATGAAGATCCATACCAGTTGGCATATACCTCAGAGGAGGTAGGCTAATATCAGTCGAGATATACCTCCAAAGGAGGTAGGTTTGCATCGACCGAAATATGCTTCCCAGGAGGGAGATCCATATCAATTGGCATATACCTCAAAGGAGGTAGGCTAATATCGGCCGGGATATACCTCCAAAGGAGATAGGTTTGCATCGATCGAAATATGCTTCCCAGGAGGAAGATCCATATCAATTGGCATATACCTCAAAGGAGGTAGACTAATATCGGCCGGGATATACCTCAAAAGGAGGTACATTTGTATCGACCGAAATATGCTTCCCAGGATGAAGATCCATATCAATTGGCATATACCTCAAAAGAAGTTGACTAGCATCGGCCGAAAGATACTCCTAAGTAAGTAGACTAGTATCGGCCGGGATATCCTTTCAAAGCAAGAAGATCAATATCGGTCGGGATATACTTCCAAAGTGTGTAGACTAGTATTGACCGAGACATGCCCTCAAGAAGGAAGGTTAATATCAGCTCGATTGACAAGTATCTTGGAAAGATGCTTAATAAAATATATCCTAGTGCTAATTAGGATAATTAACATAGAAGGGCGCTAACCGAAGCCTCATGAGGAATAATAATCATTAACTAAACCCGGTCATGATTTAACTTCGACCGATACAAGGAACATTGAGCTATCCATGATATAACAGAAGCAGGAGGGGCGGGAAGAAACGATAGAAACACTTTAAAGGGACTCATAAGATAGGTAAATATTTCAAATAAGATAATTAATGAAGATATCTGCAATGTGTGACTATATGACAGGTATTATATATTTTGGCGGGAAATATGTTTTTAGATTGTTTTGCAGGTGCTAAACGACAAAAAAGGTACATCTCGGGTACAAGAAAGATTCCTTAAAAAGTCATTCACCACAAGTACGCAGCTTACGTCATCTCATAACAAACTCTAACAAACCGGGGTCCACTTCATGACTACGGAGGTTATATGAGGTGGTATAAAAAGGGGAATCCTCTCCGTTGGCTAGGTAAGTTCACATCATTACGCACATTCATAACCCTAATTTTTCTACTGTTCATCTTCTTCCTCCTTCCACACCAAGAGAGATCACTAACTTGAGCGTCGGAGGGCCTAGCCAGGGATTCCCACCCCGGTCTTAGGTCACTGACGATAGTGTTGGCTGGTCTCTTGTGCGCAGGAGGTCTCGGAAGCTCCAGATTTGGTTTTCTCGGTGATTGGATCGCTCTCTCGTCATTAGGTCTTCGCTTGAGGAGGGCATTGGGTGATCCTACTCTTCCTGATCCGCTTTGGGTTTCTCGGATCAACGTTCTCCAGGCTTTCTTCTCCATCAAGAGGGGGTTTCTTTCTACCGGATCTCCGTCTTGTCCAGCTTCTCAGACAGGATCACATTTAATTAGTGGACATTCATTATCTTAAACACATGGAGACTAATACACTCATAATAAGAAGGAGCCCAAAAATATAATTTGGGATTGGTGTGGTAGTTCAATAATAGTTCTCTAGTGGAATGAATTATTATTGATAAAATTAAGTTGTGTGTTCGGGGCGAACACGGGATGCTTAATTTTATCGGGAGACCAAAACCAATTTCTTCTCTCGGTCCCTATCGTAGCCTCTTAATTATAGAGTACTATACCCACCTATACCCACCTTCTTACCCATCCTATAGGGGCCTGCCAAGCTAGCTTGGAGACCAAACTAGGGCCGGCCATGGCTTGGTTCATGGGTGAATTCATATGGTCGACCCTAGCTTGAACTCAAGCTTAGGTGGCCGGCCCTATTAAAATAAAAAGGAATTTTAATTTTTAAAATTTTCTTATGTGGATAACATGATTTAAAAGAGAGTTTAAAAATTTAAAATTTTCCTTTTATAAGATTCTACAAAAGATTAAGAGAAGAGCTAAATCACTTTCCTTATTTGTAGATTAAAAGGTGGATTTTAAATTTTAAGAAAATTTTCTTTTTTAACCATGTTCATGATTTAAAAGAGAGTTTAAAAAATTAAATATTCTCTTTTATAAGTTTCTACAAAAGATTAAGAAAAGATTTGATATCTTTCCTTATTTGTAGATTAAAAGAGATTTTAATTTTTAGAGATAACTTTCTTTTTATCCACATGTTTAAAAGAAAGATTTTAATTTCCTTTTTATAATCCACCATGAAGGGAAAAATTATTGGAGAAATTTTTATAAATTTCCGGAAGCAAATAAGGAAATTTTAATTTGTGTTTAAAATTTTTATTTGCTTGGAGATTTGAATTTGGCCGGCCATGATATGTGAGAAAAAGAATTTGATTTTAATTAATTAAATTTTCTTTTTCATGGCAAAGGAATTAAGGAAATTTTTATTAAAATTTCCTTATTTGCCAAGACCAAGGATTATAAAAGAGGGGTAGAGGTGTCTTCATGGGTGAACATCTCTATTATATTTTTCCTCTCTTTTCTCCTTGGGTGTGGCCGGCCCCCTTCTTTTTCCTCTCCTCTCCTTTGTGTGGCCGAAACCTTCTCTTGGTGGAGATAGCTTTTGTGGCCGGATCTAAGAAGGAGAAGAAGGAGAGAAAAGAAGCCTCTTTTCTAGCATCCCTTGGAGTATTGGTGGTGGTTGAATCTCTTCATCCTTGGAGGTGCTCATGTTGTGGCCGAACCTTGCAAGGAGGAGAAGAAGGTGCTTTGGTGATTTCTCATCTCGGAAGATCGTTGCCCACACAACGTCCGAGGTTAGAAGAGGAATACGGTAGAAGACCTAGAGGTTTTTGCTTGCAAAAGAAAAGGTATACTAGTATTTAATTTCCGCATCATACTAGTTTTATTTCTTTGTAAAAATACCAAATGCAAGAGGCATGCGATTCTAGTTTTTCGAATTAGTTTTCGATGTTGTGTTCTTTTATTTTTCTTTTCCTTGTGATTCGATTGTTCCTTTTGGTTAACCTAGAGTTATTTAAGGAAATTAAATATTAGCTTTCCTTAAAAGGCTTTGTCTAGGCGGTGGTGGTTGCTCCCATATTCAAGAAGGCCATGTGCCTCGCCATGCAGTCCTGGAAGCCAATTTTGGAAATTAATATTTAATGGAATTAATAACATAGGTAGATTTGGATCAAACGTGTTAAGTTCCGCAAGAGATCCAAGTCTAAACCTAAATAAACAAATAAGTTAAACTTAGGATCAAACGTGTAAAGTTCCACAGGCGATCCAAGTTTAATTTAAAAGAACACATGGTAGCAAGGAAAAGGTTCAGACCTTTGTACAAAAATTTTTGTACAGAGGAACCGTTAGGCTTTCCGAGTAGCAACCAACACTTCGATTGAGTGCCGTAAAAGAAAAGTGGTCTTCCGGCCAGAGGCAAAACCAATATTTGAATTTCTTGGAAAGCAAAAGGAAATCATGAGTTACGGGGTCGAAAGCATACCCGGGCAGCTCTCTACCCTGACAATAACATCGACGCTGTTCGATGATATATTAGAGAAACAAACACGTGACCCAAGCATCCAAAGGATCAAGCAAGAGATCCTAGAAGGAAAGAACGATGGATTTCGTATCGTTGACAGTGGAATACTATACCTAAGAGATCGCTTATGTATTCCCGACGATCCAGAGTTGCAAAAGAAGATATTGGAGGAGGCTCATGGAACACCTTATGCGATGCATCCTGGATCCACCAAGATGTACCAAGACCTGAAAGGGAAATTCTGGTGGTTCGGTTTGAAAAGAGATGTGGCTCGGTATGTCAGTACCTGCTTGACCTGCCAAAGGGTTAAAGCAGAACACCAGAGACCTGGAGGAGTACTGCAGCCAATTCAAATTCCAGAATGGAAATGGGAAGATATTTCTATGGATTTCATCTCAGGACTGCCCAAAATGATGAACGGATATGATGCTATATGGGTAATCGTGGACAGATTGACCAAGTCTGCCCACTTCTTAGCAATCAAGATGACTTACTCGATTGAGCAACTGGCTCAATTATATGTTAAGGAAATTATCAGATTACATGGGATTCCTAAGACCATCATTTCTGATAGAGATGGACGCTTTGTTTCACATTTCTGGGAATGTGTTCAGAAGGCCCTTGGCACGAAGCTGTTATTCAGTACTATCTTCTATCCTCAGACTGACGGACAAACAAAAAGGGTGAACCAAGTGTTGGAAGATATGTTACGAGCTTGCGCCTTAGATTTTAAGGGGAGCTGGTGCCGATATCTGTGCTTAGCGGAATTCACCTACAATAACAGCTACCAAGCTACTATTGGAATGGAGACATACGAGACTCTGTACGGGAGGAGATGTAGGTCTCCTATATGCTGGTACGAAGGTGGTGAGAAGAAAGAGATGGGACTCCAAACAGATTTTATTGACGACACCACCCGAGCTATACAGAACATTCGCCAAAGAATAGAAACTGCTCAGAGCTGGCAAAAGAACTATGCGGACAAGCGGCGTAGGCCGTTGGAATTCAGTATCGGGGATTCAGTGTTTCTCAAGATAGCTCCTATGAAAGGAGTGATGAGATTCGGAAAGAAGGGTAAGCTAAGCCCGCGCTACATGGGACCGTATTAGATTCTGAAAAGAGTCGGCAAGATAGCTTATGAACTAGAGCTGCCTCAGGAGATGTCGGTTATTCACAACATGTTCCATGTTTCAATGCTCAAGAAATATATTCCCAGTATAGACCAAGTGATCGAACCACAGATAGTGCAAGTTCAAGAGGACCTAAGTTATGAAAGTCGTCCTATTCAGATACTAGATTGAGGAGTCAAAAGACTAAGGAACACAGAAGTGCCCTTAGTAAAGGTCCTGTGGCAAAATCAACGATTCGAAGAAGCCACCTGGGAATGCGAGGACGATATGAAACAAAGATATCCAGAGCTACTCTAAGTTCGAGGATGAATTTTTTATAAGATATGGGGGATTGTAACACCCATAAAGTCTCTAGTAAATTTTATGTAGTTTTTGCATGATTAGAATGAGTTATATGTGGGTTCCTTCTAAAAAAAAAAAGAAAATAAAATAGAACCAAAAAGAAGCATGACCAAGGTTTGAACCTTGAACCTTTAGTAAGTGACAAGCTTTAAGTAGAATGGGATAACCAATATCCCAAGAGGAAGTATTGTTAGGAAGGAAAGGGAAGTTGTAGTTAAGGGTAAGGAGGGTGAAGGGACGCCTTCCACTTAGAAGAAAAGTTTATCTTTTCTTTCTCCCTCCACTTAGAATGATTCATTTTTACTTCTTCCTTTTTAGAAATAAATGGAAATAAAAAGTAAGAGAAAGAAAAGATCATTCTTTCTTCTTCCTTTTCATGTAGAATAAGAAGGAAGAAAAGGGCAAGGGAATTTGGTTTATCCTTTCTTCTTCTTCTTCTTCTTCCTCTTCTTCCTCCACCGAAACTTCAAGTTCCTCTTCCCCTATTGCCGAATTCAAGCTAAAAGTATTCTTCCTAAGGAAACTTCACAAAGGGAAGTTCTTGAAGCATGCTTCTCATTACAAGAAAAAAAAATAAGGGAAAGGGAATTCTAGAAGCGAAAAGGGTCTTCTTCTTCTTCTCCACCAAGGGTATTCTCTTAGTAAACCAAGCAAGAGGATGTAAGTATTCCCCTCACCTGTGGTACAAGTAGTTTACGAGTGTTTTCCATGTTTGATGTGCTTAAAAACCTAGAAATCATGCTTATAGGTTTCGGCCAAGAAGAGATTAAGGGTTTAGGAAAGTTTAAACTCCATTTAGGTTTGCTTATGTATTTTCTTATGATGTCTAATAAGTTAGGTGATGTTATTAAGATGTTATTCATGATTTATGTTGCTTGAAAACCTAGAAATCATGCTTTGAAGTTTCGTCCAAGAAGAGATTAAGGGCTTAGGAAAGTTTAAACTCCATTTAGATTTGCTTATGTATTTTCTTATGATGCCTAATAAGTTAGGTGATATTATTAAGATGTTATTCATGATTTATGTTGCTTGAAAATCTAGAAATCATGCTTTGAGGTTTCGGCCAAGAAGAGATTAAGGGCTTAGGAAAGTTTAAACTCCATTTAGGTTTACTTATGTATTTTCTTATGATGCCTAATAAGTTAGGTGATGTTATTAAGATGTTATTCATGATTTATGTTGCTTCAAAACCTAGAAATCATGCTTATAGGTTTCGGCCAAGAAGAGATTAAGGGCTTAGGAAAGTTTAAACTCCATTTAGGTTTGCTTATGTATTTTCTTATAATGCCTAATAAGTTAGGTGATGTTATTAAAATGTTATTCATGATTTATGTTGCTTGAAAACCTAGAAATCATGCTTTGAAGTTTCGGCCAAGAAGAGATTAAGGGCTTAGGAAAGTTTAAACTCCATTTAGGTTTGCTTATGTATTTTCTTATGATGCCTAATAAGTTAGGTGATGTTATTAAGATGTTATTCATGATTTATGTTGCTTGAAAACCTAGAAATCATGCTTATAGGTTTCGGCCAAGAAGAGATTAAGGGCTTAGGAAAGTTTAAACTCCATTTAGGTTTGCTTATGTATTTTCTTATGATATCTAATAAGTTAGGTGATGTTATTAAGATGTTATTCTTGATTTATGTTTCTTGAAAACCTAGAAATCATGCTTTGAAGTTTCGGCCAAGAAGAGATTAAGGGCTTAGGAAAGTTTAAACTCCATTTAGGTTTGCTTATGTATTTTCTTATGATGCCTAATAAGTTAGGTGATGTTATTAAGATGTTATTCATGATTTATGTTGCTTGAAAATCTAGAAATCATGCTTTGAAGTTTTGGCCAAGAAGAGATTAAGGGCTTAGGAAAGTTTAAACTCCATTTAGGTTTACTTATGTATTTTCTTATGATGCCTAATAAGTTAGGTGATGTTATTAAGATGTTATTCATGATTTATGTTGCTTGAAAATCTAGAAATCATGCTTATAGGTTTCGGCCAAGAAGAGATTAAGGACTTAGGAAAGTTTAAACTCCATTTAAGTTTGCTAATGTATTTTCTTATGATGCCTAATAAGTTAGGTGATGTTATTAAGATGTTATTCATGATTTATGTTGCTTGAAAACCTAGAAATTATGCTTTGAAGTTTCGGCCAAGAAGAGATTACGGGCTTAGGAAAGTTTAAACTCCATTTAGGTTTGCTTATGTATTTTCTAATGATGCCTAATAAGTTAGGCGATGTTATTAAAATGTTATTCATGATTTATGTTGCTTGAAAACCTAGAAATTATGCTTTGAAGTTTCGGCCAAGAAGAGATTAAGGGCTTAGGAAAGTTTAAACTCCATTTAGGTTTGCTTATGTATTTTCTTATGATGCCTAATAAGTTAGGTGATGTTATTAAGATGTTATTCATGATTTATGTTGCTTGAAAACCTAGAAATCATGCTTATAGGTTTCGGCCAAGAAGAGATAAAGGGCCTAGGAAAGTTTAAACTCCATTTAGGTTTTCTTATGATGCCTAAATAGTTAGGTGATATGATTAAGATGTTATTCATGATTTATGTTGCTTAAAAACATAGGAATAAGCCTTGTAAGTTTCGGCCAAGAAGAAAATGAAAAGGCCTAGGAAAGTTAAGCTCCAATTAGTTTTGTTTATGCTTTCTCTCATGATACCTAATAAGTTATGTGATTCTATTAAGATGTTATTCATGATTTATGTTGCTTAAAAACCTAGGAACAAGCCTTGCTAGTTTCGGCCAAGAAGAAAAATGAAAAGGCTTAGGGAAGTTGAACTCCAACTAGACTTGCTTAGGTTTTTCTCCTATGTCATGCTATGATCATATGATATTAGTTTAAAGGTCATGCTTGAAGTTGCTTGAAAGAAAACCTAGATTCATGCTCTATAGGTTTCGGCCAAGATTTGGAAGTAGGGTTGGAAATTTCATGTATGCTTGCTAAGAGTCTCACTTGTTATGCCATGTATCATGTGATATTAATTTAATGTTTCATGCTTAAAATTGCTTATAAGAACCCTAGAATCATGCTTATAGGTTTCGGCCAAGCCATGGAATTAGGGTTTGAAGAAAGATCAAAACCCCAATTATGCATGATAACGGCTCTTCATGATATGTTATGTGATATGTGGACTTTATGTTACCATGTTATGCTTATGCAAGGCTTATGTATGAGGAAATGCCTAAGAGTTGCTTCCCTATAAGTTGGGATTAAGAGCACTCTTCATGATATGACAAGTAACATAAGACCTAAGAGATGCTTCCTTATAAGTTGGGATTAAGAGCACTCTTCATGATATGACAAGAAACATGATATGCTATTTTACTTTTGTATGGCTTGTACCGGACCCTAAGAATGGTCCATGGGATGGGCTCCTAAGTTGCCCCTAGGTCAAAACACGGGCCTAGTTCCTAGTAGGTTCGGGATTAGCTACCTCAGATTTATTTAGGATGCGCGCAATTCATATACGTGGTACAATGTCAGGCCCTCATGTTGAGATTTATGTTTAAGTATTTATATAATATATGTTTTCAAAAGAACATCTTGCATCTATATGTGATTTCATGTTATGTGATTATTATGCTTTAGGAAGATGCTCTTTTGAGATATGTCTATGATACCTAGAAGAACATGTTACTACTTTATGCTTATGCTCTCTTATACTATGTTATGATTTGCCTAAATAAATATGACACTACCTCATGCTAACATGAAAGGTGAAATCTAGATGTGGTTAAATGAATATATCACTACTCCATGTTAAATTCATGATTTATGGCTTTTGTGAGTAGGAAAGGATCTTACTAAGCCTATATGCTTATAGTTTTATTTTCCTTGTACTGCAGAGAAGGGTAAAGCATGGCTAAACTAAAGGGAGCAGCAGGAAGGGCAAAGATGTGTGTGGCAGTGGCATGATGGAAGAGATCTGTTTTGTGTTTCAGGACTTATGCATATTCTAAGTTCTGCATGTTAACTTATTTTTTCCTATTAGATACTTTTTGATGGTTGCTACTTGATATTATCTTGAACTTGTTTGGATGGTTGAATGCTTAATGTGAACTTATATTCTCTTATGTTCCATGAAACCTTGAAATGTTAAGTACTTGTTTAATTAGAGAATTATTAGTTATCATGAACTCTAGAGAACAATATACATGTTTAGTTTTCCCCTTATTTAGTAAGATTTATGATCTAGTTAAACAAGCATGTATCATGTTTCAAGTAATAGATAGAAAAGAATCAAATTTTATATGCCTGAATGCTAGCATGTTCACATGTTTTGTTTATATGATTAAATTATTAAAAAAATTTCTTCCACTGCAATGATTTCATATCCATGTATGTATGTTCTCGTAGCGCCGCCCTTGCCGTGTCAGGGCAAGGGGAAGGGCGGGTGTTATAGAAGGCACCTCCAGTAGCACTTGTAGCTCCTTTTCGCTACTTTGCTGTTGCGATCTCCTGGGTGATTTCGTCCATCGAAATAGGGCTCACCCGAATCTAATTTTCGGCATTCTCCTCGAGCAGGCTTCTGCTCCAGCTTCTCGTCCCTCGAACGTCGTGTACATTCTTCTCATCCACCGATGTACTCTTCCGCAGACCTTTCATCCCTCGGGTGCACCAAGCCCGTCCGCTCCCTTCCCGTGCCATCCTTCTCGCTAGCTACGTCTTCCGCTAGACTTCCTGTGCTCCTAAGCTCCTGCAGACTTAGACACAGGGATTAAAACAAAACTGGACCTAACCTCACTTGGTTGATCACATGAAAACAACCACGGGGTCCAACAGGAACAACTTAAATAAGTTGTTAGTTTAGGCATTTTGAAATTATCTTTTAATAGGATGACAAGAATAACTGACATGATAGAATTAAAAGAAACAAAATCTAAATGTTTTTCATTCTTAATCTTCTTCTTCAAAGCATTATCATACTACTCAACAAATTACTTCAAGGATGTTTTTGAATGGATGTAGTCATAATTAAAAAAATATATTCATACTTTCACTTATTTGAGATGTGGGTATACCTACCCAAAACTTATATTAAACATATACAGATATCCATATAGTCCGTTGTTAAATTTATATAAAGATTTCAACTAATCATTGTTTTCTAAATTAAACTCCTTAATCATTTTCAACCAATTCTCATCACACTCATCAACTGTAAACGAGTTATAAACAATGTTCTTCAATTATTTTATTATCATTTTGTATTGAGCATGACCATCTAATTTTGCTGGAAGTTTTTTCATGATATGTCAAAGACAGACAATGATGAGAATTTAAAAATACCTCTTTAATTGCAATTGCCATAGTGCTACATTGGTCTGTGATTATAGCCTTTGGAGCATGTCCGAGCATACATGTCAACCAGGATTTGAACAACCATATGAAAGTTGTTGAGTCTTTACTTGATAATAATCCACATCCTAGCAAAATAGATTTACCATGATGATTCACCCCAACAAATGTAGCAAATGGGATGTCATAACTATTAGTCAAATAGGTTGTATCAAAAGTCACAACATTAGAAAAGTATTCATACGCAGTCCTACATCTTGCATCTGCTTAAAAAATATTTCTTATTTGAGATTCCCCATCTAAATCAAGCACATAAAAAAAGTTTGAGTTCCTATTTTGCATGCGATAAAAATAATTACTCAAAGCTTCAGTATCTCCATCCCCTAACCTCAACCTCCTAGCTTCTGAAATATAATTTCTACACTTTCTCTCATCAAATGTCAAATTCTCATAGCCTCTAACCTCAACTACAAATGATTGAAAACTTTTGCTTAAAATTATTCCAGCTTGATCATTTAACTCTGATTTTCTCGCTGAATCCAATACTTTATTACATCTAAAATGTCGTGACTTTCCGGGACCCAAGATATAATTATGTTCAAGGCATACACTATGTAACGACCCGGCCCTCTTGGCCCATTTGACGGCCCATTTGGCGACCTCTCATGTTGTCGACCGTCGGCCCTTATGTCGTCGGCCCATTTGGCGACCTCTAATGTCGTTTTTTGCCTCCCCAGATTCGAACCCTAGACCTCCAGGCTTAAGTACTAGAGTTTATGAATCCTGGTAGCCAAGTGAGCGCTGCTCAGTTGGCTACCAGGATTTATAAACTCTAGTACTTAAGCCTAGAGGTCTAGAGTTCGAATCCTGGGGAAGGCGAAAATCCACTGGCCAGGGGTGGAAAGTCCTAGTGAGTAACGGTACGGCCAAGGGTCGTCGGTCGACAATATTAGAGGTCGCCAAATGGGCCGACGACATAAGGGTCGCCAGTGGGTCGCCGCAAGGGCCGCCCAAGAGGCCAAAGGGTCGAGTCGTTACAATAAAAAGGCGCCTTTTTATTATAACGACCCGACCCATTTGGCGGCCCATTTGGCGACCCTCAGGTCGTCGACCGTCGGCCCTTATGTCGTCGGCCCATTTGGCGACCTCTGATAGTGGATTTTCGCCTCCCTCAGGATTCGAACTCTAAACCTCCAGGCTTAAGTATTAGAGTTTATGAATCCTGATAACCAAGTGAGATCATCTCACTTGGTTACCAGGATTCATAAACTCTACTACTTAGCCTGGAGGTCTAGAGTTCGAATCCTGGGGAAGGCAAAAATCCACTGCCAGGGGTGGAAAGTCCTAGTGAGTAACGGCACGGCCAAGGGTCATCGGTCGACGACATGAGAGGTCGCCAAATGGGCCGACGACATAAGGGGCCGCCAGTGGGCCGCCGCAAGGGCCGCCCAAGAGGCCAAAGGGCTGGGTCGTTACACACTAGTTATCACAAAGTTCCAATCATTTCGAATAACAACATTAATCTTAGCTTTGCAATGCGTCTTAGTAGAAGGTTGAGGGTATAAAATATTTTTTGCTTGAGATACTTTTCTACCATTTTTGGCACATTCAATAGAGAAATATTTTTACTTTCCATTATCTCCATTTCTACCACCTAATTTGTAAATACCAAAACCAACATTCTGAACATAGGAATTATGAAAAGTATGAACTTCTTCTTTAGATAAAAAAGTCATTCCAATCACAGGGAGCTTGATTTCATTTACACTAGATGGAGATGGGTCTTGATTCGTATGGTCATTGTTATCCTCTATCTCATTTGAATCAAAATTTCCTTCTTCTATGACACTTTCTTCACCTACATTTATTTAAAAAATGCAGGTCCAAAAATAAATAGAAAACATAGACAAAATCAAAAAATATTGAACAAAGTCAAGAAAAATAAAACAAAGCTAAAAAAAAAGAATATAGACCTAACCTAAATGACCTTCAATTCTTCACCCGGTTCATATAATTTGCAAACAATAGACTAGTTGCAAGCATACAACTATGAGCATGAACAAAATTCAAGCAAACAATAGACTAATTGATTAGGATCAGAAACAAAATTTAACAAAAAAAACTCAGTTATGAGCATGAACAAAAAAAAAGAGTATATAGTTGAGCTATTTAGGCTAGAAACCTAGCAATCTACGGATGTATAAACCAAACCCCTTCAGTTTTGTTATTTTTTTAATCAAGCATGAAATCGATTGTTGAAATTGAATTGGAGAAGTGCATAGATGAAAAGAAAAAAGTGGGTTACCGAAGTTGTGACACATAATGTAGTGCCAAGTATGTCTATACACTACAAGAAAAAAGCTAAACAACAACGCTTTTTTGGCGTTGTCGTATGTACTTAAAAAGTGATGTTGTAGATGGTGTTGTAGAAAGTCATATCAAAGACAACGCTTTAAAAGCGTTGTGGTTGGTCACAAAGACAACGCTTTTTAAGCGTTGTCTTTTCGTTCTTAAAAAGCGTTGTTATAGATGCTGTTGTAAAAATGCACATATCAAAGACAACGCTTTAAAAGCGTTGTGGTTGGTCACAAAGACAACGCTTTTTAAGCGTTGTCTATTCGTTCTTAAAAAGCGTTGTTAAAGATGCTGTTGTAAAAATGCACATATCAAAGACAATGCTTTAAAAGCGTTGTGGTTGGTCTCAAAGACATTGTTTTTTAAGCGTTGTCTTTTATTACTTAAAAATATTGTCTTTTTAAATTTATAAAAAATAGTGTTTTCTAAATAATAAAAATTATAAAAATACTCAAAATTTACATATAATTGAATATCCACAACCACAATCATTTTTATAATAAGACTATTTAACAAATAAATAAAACTTTATATTATACAAACAAAATGTATACATATTGATCCACAAATTAAATTTGTATCATACAAGTTATCCTTAACTTCATGACAATAATTTTTCAAACACACAAGTTTTACAAAACCTCATCATTGACTAACCGCTGTTGTTGGTGTCCATCGCATGGAATTGCTTCTTTAAGTCCAGCAATCTCTTCTTCTGAAAGGCTTTCAGCTATCACTCTTAGAGCCATCTTCTTCAACTTGTCATCAGCACACCTGGGGTTGTAGGCAATCAAGAAATTTTGTATGAAAACTTTCATACATGTAAATCTCGTACTAAATAATATGTCAATGTTATATATACATGTAATTCATACCGTAAGTGTGTTTATATCGTAACTGACAAGTTTTCTTTAGGGCCAACTTCTACTCAAGCTCTTTAAACACTGCATCAAAATAAAAAAATTGGCATTAGTTCTGTGCTAAATGAAAATCATATTTAGAGGAAAAAGCGGGAGTGCTGTAGATGGATATATTAACCAAGCATATTAATGTTTGACCTGTCTTTACAAGTTCTAAGCATATATATTAACTAAGCGGGAGTGCTGTAGACTCCGAACCAAGTAAAAATAAACTGTGTTAGCAATTGTTTTTACTTAACTTATATTCTGCTGCATTTTACTCAATTGTTTTTAAACGAACGTGAAAAAGCAACGAGTGCTATTGACATTAATTTTGAACTAGAATTAATTTTGAACTAGAATTTCTGTAATAGAATCTAACTTAAGTTATACCATGAGATTGACAATTATTTACACAATTGAGCTGAAGCAAGGTAAAAGTTCAACTTGACATGACACATTCACAGTCCCAAAATCGAGGACGACATTCTATTCCCTTCCAACACCCATGCGTCATGGAAATATATATATTAACAAACTGTAGACATTATCCTACTATCAAATTCTCAGAAGTCAGAAGTTGGCAATGGAAATGTGAATGCAGTTCAATTTATGAATAGCTAATGATCAACTAAGTTGATTTTGGTTAGCTTTCCAGCGAGAGCTTGAATAAGAAATCGCATGCAGTTTACAAGATTCTTAGTTCACGAAATTCCATAAAAACGGGTTAATTATAACAACATTAACTACCCATATTAAAAGATATATTGCATCTTTCAAAATAGGTTCACAAGAAACAAATCATCTAAAGAGGTCAATGCATGAAAACAAAATTCAAACAGCACACACCTAAGTTCGCTAACCATTGAACCAAGTGTACAATAAGCAAGTGGATTACATTTGTTATTTCAATTTTTATTCAAAAATACGATAATGATGAATAAGGAGAAATGAATGAAGTGCTGATAAAGATTTACAACTAGGCTTTTTTACCAAAAAAAAACTTTTAATTAAATGGATTTGCCTCGTACAGTAAAAAAAATCTTATTAAAAGGTTTTTCAAAAATAATCTTAACCATGGTAAATTACATTCACAATAACTTTCTAAATAATGAAAGTATGATACCTGATCCTCAAGGAATAATCTTGGCGGAGTACACCATGCACCCCGATGGAATTGATTGAAAGAACTGGTGCTGCTTAGTCCAGTAAAAGAGCTCACTTGGGACATTTGCGGACTTTGCTGCCCACCAACAGCAAGTTGCTCCTGCTCCTGATCTTGCTCCCTCAAAGCAATAATGTAATCATAGGTGCTGATTCCCTGTAAGCGCATCCATGTAGAGTAGCATGAGCTAGTTAAAGTGTCAATTTTCTCCAGAATTGATGAATAAACAACACCATATCGTTCAAATTCTACTATTTGTTTTCCACTATGGAAAATCTATCAGTTAAATAACAAGCTGTAATAGTTCAGTTGGATAATAAGTTTCAGTAATGCTCAGTGTATGGATGAATGCAAAGAATTTGAAAATATAAAAGATATATTCCTTGAAATAGAGATATTTGACCGGATACATAGGTTTGTTTTATATAAATGTAGGAGCTGTGTAACTGGTAGTGTTTGCTGTGTCACAAGTAGAAATATGAAAGTAGTGTACCTTTTTTATTAAAAGAATATGGAAGAAGAAAAGTTGTGCAACTGGAAGAGTAGCAACCATGGCTAATAAAGTGCACACAGCCTGCATTATAGAGACATTATCAAATTAGTATCAGAACCTTGAAAAATCCTCATTATGATGTGTGATTTTCATTCATTTTCTCTTCTGAGTACTCACCACCACAATGATAAAGGGTGCCAAGGAAAAGCTACTACCCAGCTTTGAAACAATTTCAGCAGAAAATCTCCTTCTCTCAACAAAACACAGTATCAGCACAAGCATCCCAACAGCCCACTGCAGAATAAGCTGGCCCAAGGTGCACAAAGCATGGAGACCAATCAATAGTCAATCAGAATGAAAAGGACCTGACATAAAATGCATTCTATGTATCAGGTCCTTCACGTACTAAGAAAATAGTATCTTCTAAGTTGATGCACACAGATGATAAATCTACACTAAGAAAATAGTGTCAATCACTATGATTAATGAATACAACTATTGGAATGGTAGGAAATATTTGTGCTTACCAAGAGAAGAGCAAACACCATGAGGATGAAGAACCTTTTGTAATTTTTTCTTCCTATGCAGTTATTGATCCACTACAAGGAAAGATGAATACTGCATATTACTACAAGATAACAAAACATATAAGGTTGTGAATGGAGAAAACTCTCACCCTGCAATGATGATCAAAGCCATCAACGCATTTGTCACAGACTCTGCAATGCTTACTATATTTTAGAACCTGCAATACAAACAGATAGAAATCATTAGAGAAAAACCAAGTTAATATAAAGCACATAAGAACTTTATTTTCTTGAAAAGATTGTGTGGCTCATCGTAAATGAGATCTCTATCACCTTTCTCCCTAATAACCAATATTCTGAATTATCCATCTTTTATGGTTATGCATTTGTCCAAAGGCCATCTGATCAAGCAATCAAAAAAAGTAAATTACTCATCTTACTGTCCTATTCTTTTTAAGACATCCTACCACACCACATGAGAAGCACCCACATTGTTTTGGTTAGCCTAGAAATTTGCAACTTATCACCTCGAATCCCAACGGTGGCATCACTCTGAATTATTGCACAACTGCTCAAGGTCGATCTGGTAACTATGCACTGCATCAAAAAAATTGGCATTAACTATGATTCCACCAAAAAAAACCACCATTCCATGAACTTAAATCTAAATAGAATTATGGCAACTATCATTCCATACCTATTCATAAATATGATCTTGTATGCACTCCGCCAACTCGGACCGAACCTCATCAATTTGTTCACGAGAGTACCCTATTTTTGTGAACTGTGAGCATACACAATTTATGTTAATGGAAAAAATAATCAACACTGATCACTTTGCAATTTTAAATAGTTTATGTCAAATAATTTGAGATAAGCTAAATAATGTTACTATTGATTGCAGCGAATCTCTCTCAATAGTCTCAACTTCTTCAATAATTTCTCTCATAAATCGCATCACAAAAAAATCACATTGTTTCGCATCCGGTTGTTGAGGAGCCTATATATAGTAATTAGAGTCAAATTGTTAATGAAAATTATACACATTACAATATATGTTAAACAAAAGTACACATACCTTAACTACTTCCCACTTAACATTTTTCCTACCTTTCCTTCCGTTGTTTGAATTAAACAATTTTAAGGCCCTTCATACGTTAAGAATATTTGTTAAATAAGATTTTTATTATAATAAATATTTACTAAAAGAAATCTGAACTCACATTTCCATTACGTATTTTGAATCATCATCGCGAATGCGGCAACTTAGGGAATCCAGCAGGTAAATAGCATCCTTGTAAGGTTCAATAACACTAAGATTCCAATGGAAACTAGGCAAATACATAGGATTAGATCATAAAATTGAATAAATTATCGAAAGGAAGCAATTGAAAGTGATGTTTTACTTCTTGCTTACCCGACATTATATGGCACTAACACTAGTTGATCTGTTGATGCACTTGTCAGCTTATCTGCTAAAAGAGTTGCCCTTTGATTCAGGGTTTCAAGCTTAACTGATTTGTCTTGTGCCGTTTTTGCCAGATATGGGAGTTTGTGAGGATTCATAAATCTGAATTTCTTTGTCTTGGTATCTTTCACCATCTTTTTATACAAACACCTATCATTGCAAAGAAAAAAAATATTTAGATACTAAATAATAAAATTTAGATACAAAACACTCATAATAAGTTGGAAAAAATAATGATCACTCATAACACTAAGTTATGGCTGATGATAGTAACATCCATACATGAGAACTTACTATGAACAGTCTTGCATATTAAACATACCAGAAATGTATACATGCAAATTCTTTTATTTCTTGAGGACAAGCACATTTAAGATACTTAAAAATATACAAGAAAAAGATATGAGCAAAGTACTTCCTGTCTAGAAGAACAAATGGCAGAAGGCAAACATTAAGGGTTGAAAATGAATGAGCTATATTTATGTAAAGTGTACCACATCAATTGATATTAGTAAACCTCTCAATAGAAATGATGAACTATTAACTTAATGAGAATAACATGGTATGAGAAAATTACTAGAAGTTGAATTTTTCAAGAGTAAACTTGTTCACACAACAATATTAGTAAACTTCTTGCAGTTCAAATCGGGATTTCTGTCTTGCTAGATATTAGAATTTCCCAGCAAACATAAAGCAATGCAATAATTTCCCAGCATAAGTAAAGCAATGCAGTTGCAACTGAGAAAATAATATTTAGATACTAAATAATAAAATTTAGATACAAAACAATCATGTGGATTAAAAAATAATGATCACTCATAATAAGTTGGTGAAATTGTAACAATAAACCATAATAAGTTGCTAAAATTGGGAAGCAAACATGTGATGAAAAAGTTGCTGAAATTGCTTAAATAAACTTACTTACCATATGTAGGCAACGATCAAATTTCCTGAAATTGACTCCAAATGATACAAAGAATTGATGTCCTCAAGGTTAAGAAAAAGTTCACAATCTTCATCAAACACTTCATTATCTAAGCACATTGATATACATTTTCCTCCATCTAGAGCATGCTTACTGTAACAATATAACATATGTAATGCTCTTGGGACACTTGTTGACAAAGTAGGTTTTGATTTTTTTCGTTCAAACTTCTTCCTTCTAGGCTTCTAATAATTTCAAATATAAACAAGTTAGATAGCTAGGTTGAATAATAATAAAGTGGAAATATAATTAGAAATATAATAATAAAGTGACAATATAATTAGAAATATAATATCTCATATACCTCATCTTGCTTCACAATCTGCTGTTCAGGCCAAGCCACAACAGTTCCTATGGCATCACCAATTACTTCACATTCACTTGGAATTGGATATGGCAAAGGAGCGGATTTGTCCACTGCTTGATCAATGGAGACTCGAATGCAATTCTTGGGAAATGGAATACCATGAAGCATTTTTTCCATGCCATTGAAACAAACAATTGTACCATATGCAGCAATATTTGAGCAAAATTCCAATGTCAATGCAACTGATTGACCCTAAAATATTAAAAAAAAAAACATGTTGATTATATTTAGTTTATAATGCTATAATAATAATGAATATCACTATAACTTGTATTTTACCTGTAAAACTTCGTCTTTACCCACAATCTGTACGTCATCTTCTTCAATATTCTTCTGATGAAACTTCACCGAGCAACTGCCTTTGTCATCAATTGAATTGTCCCATGCACCCCAAATCCAAATGACAGAGTTGAAGGCTTTGCAGCAGTAGGAGCGGAGAACATAGATGCACTGGAGGGAGTTGATGTAGCAGCATTGGTAAACCCAAAGGAAGGTTGGGACACAGCAGATGTCGGAGTCGCAAAAGAAAAGCCAGTTGCCAAGGTGGACGTGGTAGTAACAGGTGAGGACGAAGTAGTACTACCAGACGACACGGCATCGAACGAACTCGGAGCAAAGGAACTGCCACTTCCAAAGGAGAAAGGAGAGGTCGAAATGCTGGTGATGGCAGGAGAGGAGGTAGCGGTAGCAGAAGAAGAGAATAGAGGGGACGCAGAGGAGGAGGCAGGAAACGGGGATACGAAGGATGGAGCTGGAGCAGACGTCGTCGGCACAGAAAAGGCGGGGGGAGATGAGGACGTAGCAAACGAAGGCACCGAAGGTGCGGCACTAGCTGACGAAGCAAACAGTGTCTGAGCCGAGGACAAGGCCGGCGCCGGAGGGGAAGCGGAAGTACCAAACAACGGAGAGGCAGCAGTGGAAGACGAACCGAAGCCGAAGTTGGGAGTCGAAGCCCCCAATCCAAAACCAAAATTAGGGCTTGAGGAAGCGGAAGGTGCGGCGGATGCTGAGGGAAAAGGGATGGGTTTGGGAGAAGAGACCGCCTGCGAGGAAAAGAGATCGGGGTAGTAGAGGCGGAGGATGGAGCAGATGGCGAGAAAAGACTAGAGGTAGTAGAGGCGGAGGATGGAGCAGATGGCGGGAAAAGACTGAAGGTAGAAGCGGCGGAAGATGGAGCAGACGTCGAGAAAAGACTGGAGGTAGAAAAGGCTGAGGATGCGGCCGATGAGGAGCCAAAGGTTGAGAGGCCGAAGAGAGATGGGGAGGAACCGGCGGAGGAAGAAGCGCCTAGGGAGAAACCAGTGGCGGAAGATGAGGCGGCGCCAGCGCCGGTGGGAGCGAAGGAGAAGGGGGAGGCGGAGGAGAGGGAGAAAGAGGAGGAAGCGGAAGAGACTGAGGGTTTGGGTCGACTTGGAGGAGTTGGGCCGGCGTGAGTAGTTTTGCGTGAGGAGTTTGGGTCAAGATTAGGGTTCAGAGGAGATCACGCGGCAAGGAGAGGAGAAGGCGCTCGTGGAGAGGAGTGGAGAGGAGAAGGCACTCGTGGAGAGGAGAAGGAGAGGAGAAGGAGAGGAGTGGAGAGGAGTGGTGAGGAGAAGGCGCGCGCGCGTTGAGGGTTTAGAGTTTAGCAAAGCGAGGGCTGCGAATTTATTTTAAGTGAGTTTAGGGGAAACATACACAACACTTTAAAAAACATTTTTTAAAAAAAATGTTGTCTTTGACCATAAACAACAACACTAAAGACAACACTTCATTAAAAACCGTTGTCTTTAGTAAAAAGTAAATACCATAGACAACGCTTTTCACTAAAAGCGTTGTAAAACAAAGAACGACAACGTTTTTATTAAAAAGCGTTGTCTATTGGGTGTTGTTGAATGCAAAAATTCTTGTAGTGATATACTTACTATCGAACTTCTTCTTGATGTACTCCGCGATGTCCTTCTCTAGCCAGTGCTTCTTGAATGCTTAATTTCACACACCACCACAAAACTAACGACGAGATCAACACCAAAAATTAGGCAAAGAAATTAAGGGTGAGAACTTAGGTGAAGAAATCAGAGAAAAGAAATTTTATGAAATAAAGGGCTTTGATTCCTTAGAAGGGAGAGGGAAAAAGAAGGAGGCATGGCTGAGTTAGCGCAAGGGAAGAAGAAGGAGAGTTAGGGTAGGGAAGGGGACTGCAACCTTCGCTATGTTAGCTCGCTGACGGGAGGAGAGTAGGGAGTGTTAGGACCCTTGGCGGCTAGCTAGAGGGGGGTAAATATCCCATGCACAAAAACAAACAGAACTTTTCTCGAACTTATAACTTAATTAAAATAACACTTGCATAAGAATAATAAAGAGACTAAAAGGAAAAAAGACACAGCAGGTTTACTTGATTACAACCAGGGAGGTTGTTAATCCAAGGCAGATGAAGTCGCACTAATTTCTCCTTCAGGCGGAGAAGCCTCTTTACAGTAATGAACGCATAGAAATAGAAAGTTAAATAGAAAACTGAATGAGTACAAGTGTTGTTTCTCTTTTTCTTGTTGTTTTTAGCTTCTGGAAGCAGGGCTGCTTATATAGCTCTGCTCGGGGCACCTGAAAGGGTTTCAGGCTCCTGAAATGGGATAAAACTTTATCCCTGACACAACAGTACACACCACGTTGAGTTTGGTTAAAACTTGGGTTTTGGGAGCCCCGGACTGCTCCGAGCGCCCGGAATGGTTCCGAGCGCCCGGAATGGTTCCGAGCGCCCGGAATGGTTCCGAGCACCCCGAAGGTGAAAGTCAACCTTTTGTTGACTTTTTCCCTGGGCCTCCAGCTTTGGCTTCGCTTACTTCGGTCTAGGTCTTCCACTCCGGCTCCGCTCGCTTAGGTGATTTCGGCCATCCGGAATAGGGCTCATCCGAACCCAACTTCCGACCTTCTCCTCGAGCAAACTTCTACTCCAGCTTCTCGTCTCTTGGAATCCCTGCTTGCTTCTTGCTCATCCACTAGCGTACTCTTCCATATCTTTTTGTCCCTCAGACAACTGCATCTTTTGCTCCTCGAGTAATCTTTCACTCCAGCTTCTCGTCCCTTGGAAACACCGCACACTCCCTTCTCGTCCGCCGGTGTACTCTTCCACAGCACCTTGTCCATCAGACGCATTGAGCCCGTCGGCTCTCTCCCGTGTCGTCCTTCTCGCTAGCTACGTCTTTTGCTCTACGTCTTGTGCTCCTAAGCTCTTGTACACTTAGACACAAGGTTAAACACAACATGACCTAACTTAATTTGTTTGATCACATCAAAACTACCTTGAGGTACCAACAATCTCCCCTTTTTTGATGTGAGCAACCCAAGTTAGGTTAGGGTAAACTAACATAAAGTAAAAGTAATAAATTTTGCAATAAAGTACAAAAATTGAAAAACTTAAGCTACCTCCCCCTAGACTTAATCTTCCCTTTTCCCCCTTTGATCATATAAAAATGAGGTACAAAAAAAAATCGAAGGGTAACTTTAAGACTCAGATTTTCCAAAAAAATTTGAAAAACTTATCAAGTTTTTGAAAATTTTTGAAAATAATTACTTAAAAAAAATTCTTAACTTTGAAAATTTGCGACGTTAAATTTTTAGAAACTTTAAGTTTTGTAAAAATAATTTCTTAAGTTAAACAAATTGTAAAAAAAATATTTGAGTAATTTTGGAGAAATAATTTTGGTAAAGTGAAGCTGATACTTCCAAAAAATACTTTGATAGACAAGTAAAAAATTTCCAAGTTAAAAACAAAAAAAAAAGAGTAACTATTAAAGCCTTAATTATAATTAAATACTTTATCAGTTAGTCAATTAAACATCTTATTTCATTAATTGACTTCCAGACTGTGACGAGACACTAGGCCTTCCTGGTTATTAGAAAAACAACCACTTTTTAGACAAACCCTCCTAAGAAAATTAAACATTTAATTTACTCGCTGAAAGCCCTAACTTTAATTAAGTTTTAATTTATATAGGATTTTGGAACCCAATACAGGTTCCTTCCAACTTGATTAATTAAAAATCTTTTAAGAGTATATTTCTGAGAAATTTTCCTAATATGTCACTTGTGGAAATTGAAATACCAGTTCAAGTTATTATATTTCATAATATTTTGATTATATGAGTATGCACAATTTTTTAAATATTCTATATTTTTTTTTGTAAATTGTCATTTTCTAATTTTATTTTATCAAATTCTTCTAATGGGCAAGATTTGGTTAGAATCAATTTTAACTCTTTATTTTCTTTTTCTAGTTTGTAACAATCCTTTGATAATAATTTAACAAACTTAAATAATTTATCGGGAGGCAGAGATCGTATCTGACTTACCTTGTCGATCCCGTTATCCATAGCTCCCCCTGAACTGCTGCTTTCTTCCGATGTAGCTCCCCCTTCATCAATGCTCTCGATGCTCATTTCGGACGAGCTTGCTTCGTATTCGTATTCGTATTCTTGATGACTTGCCACTAACATAAGTCCGACGATGGCTTCAATTTCCGATTCAGACGATGTTTCATCCTATATTGCCTTTAACATCTTGTACTTGTTAGATTGGATAGGCTTTTTGTTCTTTCCTTTGTCCTTGTCTTTGATCTTTAACTTATGCAGTTGTCTTTAATGTGCCCTTCTTCGTTGCAATGGTAGCATCTGATTATTCTTTTCTTTCTACCGTGCAGATGGTAGATTTTCTAGATTTAAATAATTTTTAAAATTGTCTTACCATCATTACCGTTTCGTCATCATCGAGAGAGGATTCTGAATCTTATTCGTCCACCCTTGGCTTAAAGGCTATGTTGTGCTTCAGCTCCTTCTTCGAATCTGCACATCTCGTTTCATGGACTTCAAATGTTGAAAATATTTATTTTAAGGTGACAGATTCTAAATCTTTAGATATATAGTGAGCATCTACTAATAATGCCCACTCAGTAGATCTAGGAAATACATTAAGTGTGTACCTTAGAAAATCTCGATTATTTACCTTTTCTCTGAGATTCGTGAGTCCGGTGATTAGTTCATTCATTCTCGAGTGAAGACGTGCAACGATTTATTCTGCTTCCAGTTTTATGTTACTCAGCTAGTTCCTCAATAGATCCCATCTCGCGAGCTTGGCTTCGGATGCCCCTTCGTGTAGCTCAAAAAACTTCTCCCAAAGCTCTTTTGCTAAGTTGTAGGCGTCGATCCGATTGACTTCTTGTGGCAGTAGGACGCTCAACAGATGGAACTCTACCTTTCTATATACCATGAAGTTGGCCTGCTCCTTCTTCATCCACTGGTATTCTTCCTTACCTTCGGGTGCTACAAAACCGAATTTCATTATTAAAAGTAATTTAAAATCGATTTTAAAGAATACCTGCATTGTCTTTTTCCAGCTCGCAAACTCCCCCTCAAACTTTGGTGGGTAGATCACTACAACAAAAACTGTAAACGACAACACCCCTACGACAACGGTTTTAAGAGAAAGCGTTGCGTATTTGCTCAAAGACAACGGTTTTTGCCAAAACCGTTGTCTTTGAACTCCCCATTAAATATAAAAGACAACGGTTTTGGCAAAACTGTTGTCATTGAGCAATATTTTTTTAAAACGACAACACTTTTTACAACGGTTTTATAAACCATTGTCTTTATCCGCGTTTTTAGAGGCTACGACAACAGTTTTGAAAAAACCGTTGTAATTTAATTTGGTCATTTTCCCCCCTCGCTGTTTTCCTTTCCCTCGCTGTTTTCTTTTCGGCGCCGTGTTTTTCCTTCGCGCTCCCGAACCTAAGGCAATTTTCTTTCCCTCTGCTCATACAATCTCTTCACGCCTCCCCTAGATCTTCCTCCACGATGGTGTGCTCCTCTCGTTCCCTAGTGAGCGGGTTTCTGAGTTCGACGAGGCCCTTTGACCTTCCATTGCTGCTTCTTTCGCTCGTGGAACCTTTTGATCGGACGAGGTGTATTTCTTCGGCAAAGGTTGCACTCCTAGTCCGTCAATTCATAACCTAGGTCTTGTCTTCTTTGGATTTGTGCTAGAGCCATAGTCAAGGTAGATTCATAACCTAGGTCTTGTCTTCGTTCATAAATGTTGTCTCAAAATTAAAACCTACTTTTGATTCCACTATGCTTGTATCTGCAAGCTCAACATTCTCTTTTCTTCTTAATTTTAGCTTTTTGATTTGTTTCATCATGCCATTTGCCTGCTCATATATCAAAGTTTGTGTTGTTTGATCTCTGAAGGTGTTGGTTTTAAGCATCGATTTCTGTTTGTTATTCACTTTTATTGGTCGAAATAGTGTGTTCGGATAGGTTTTCTAGGTCTTGCACGGCTTGCCACTTGATGGACGGAGATGGAATTTGGGGGAACAGAAAATTGGTAGAAGGGAAATGAAGAAAGTCCTTCCACTACAAGAAAAAAGCCTAACAACAACGATTTTTCACCGTTGTCGTAGCCCATTTTGAACTGTTGTTAAAGGACGTGTTGTTAAAAGGGGTGCCCAAAGACAACAGTTTTTAACCGTTGTCTTTGAAGGCAAAGACAACATTTTTACAACAGTGAAAAACTGTTGTCTTTTCCTTCAAAGACAACAGTTTTTCACCGTTGTCTTTGAGCATCTACCTTTAATAACAGGGTCTTCAACAACAGTTTTAAACTATCTACGACAACAGTGAAAAACCGTTATCTTTTTTAGAAAAAAAAATTAGTACACAATTTTCCAATATTATAAATCATTCAAAATACTAAATTTTAAAATAAAATTTAATATACAATTTTCTAACATTCAAAAATAATATCTATAACATTCTGAAGAAATTTCATAAGCAACCAACAAAATGATAACACTATTAAAACAAAGGTAGAACAATATAACATAAGATTTTCTACTTAGATGTCGGTGAAGAGGAGGGATTGCAGCTTCTAGTGCTCCTTAATTTGTTAAAGTCTCTTCATTTTTTTAGCTTGTCGGCATTCTTCCCAATACTCTTGAGGACACCTAAAAAGAGCAGAATGAAATTATGCAATCCTGTGCACAAGAACTATGTAATTCTAAGTGGTGGATCATGTCTGTCACAAGTTCGCCACTATTTTTTTTACCATTATGCACAGATTGTAGACAAGCATGAAAATAAGTAGAACCATAAATATAAGCGAATAAAGGATACCTTTCAATCATCTAAATCTTCTTTTCTGGTTGGCCCATCTCCTTTTCCTCTCTTCTTTTGTTAACTCTGCCTCTTCTTTGATGTTTCCTTTTCCATGAAAAATCTCCTCAGGGGCAAGCATAGCCGCATCTGAGACGGCCAATGGAGCAACCTGCAAAACCATTGTATTTCAGTGACTCGAAACTGTTTTTACCATAAACTAAAAGACAACTCCAAAAGATATTTTTACCTCTTCCATTGCTAGAGCAGGTACATTGACTTGTATAGACATGTCCTCAATAACCTACATCATAACTTATGGTCAATCAAGAAATAAATACTAAAAGAATTAAACACTTGATAAGATTTATTGCTAACCGACTTTGGAGCAAAATGGAAGTGAGACAGCACATCCAACTTTAAGGAAATCTTTTTGAATAGCATTGTTGCCTGCAGGTATAAAAGAAAAAGTGTATGAGAAAAGCTGAGAAGCTACACAAGCAGCCAGATGTTATCACAGATCAATACAATAGATCTAGTGGATCTGTATTATTAACAAATTCAGATTGCAGATATCCCAATGTCAGTTTTTTTTGGCTATAAAGTAAAGTCATTATATGCATTAGTAAGAAAGACATCTATCGATAATATAATCTTCCATCAGGACTTTTGAGAAAGTTTCCCAGGCAAACAAACAGAAAGGAGGGAAAACCCAAAGAGCTTGAGAGGTTTCAATATAATTTCTCAATAGTGAGAATACAACAGCTGTAAGGAGCTTAAAGAAAATGCGTCGATGAAGACTTATAAACTGACACCTAAGACATACAAATTCTCATTCTCATCAGCCATCAATCACTAAACTATGATTACTATCCTACCAGCAGCTGAAATTAGAAATTGAAAAAAATGCAGATAATTTTGGTTAAAATAGCTACTAATTGCCAGGGTTCAGTTTGAATTTTTATGACAAAATTTACCACATAGGAATAGTAAATAAGTGGACAAGTAAAATACCTCAATCTTAAGTTTATCAGAAGCAGAAAGAAGAGCTGGAGCTAGACTCGTCTTCTGCGCATATTCTTCCTAAATTACAAAAAAAAAGGAGAGAGAGAGAGAGAGAGAAGTGAGCATAGTCTATGTATCACGCATTAGCTGATTAATAAAAATGATTTGCATGAATGAAGCAGCGAACCTCATATATCTCGGCAAGCCCCTTCTTACTCTTATTTTCATCCTATTAAAAAGTCCATTATGACATTGTTCCCACTTAGAAGTGTTCAATTTATATATCTTAATGTTGCCAAATTTAGACAGAACAAGAAAATTACCATCTCTTTGGTCTCCTTAGGGGGTTTAGATGGCAAGATAGGTGCTCTTTCAACGTCATCAAAATGACCCTGGAAGCAATCATAAACTTGAATTAGATTGTCTGATGATGGCACAAAAATAGTATCCACAATCCTGGAACTGACACTGATTGACTAGACTTAAACTGAATCTTTTATTATTAATTTAAAAATAAAGATGAATGTTAAGACTAGGTATGCACAATGACCGGTTAGCCAGATTGGATAGTTCATCTACTAAGAAAATTACCATCAACAGAGGATAAATACTTTTGTAAACGAAAGTCCAAGAATAAAAGGTTATAAAGATAATTACTTAACACTTCTGTTAGATAAAAAAATAGAAATTAATTCCATAAGTTTGCCTAAACATAATGCTAGAGCACCGAGAAATACACTTCCTAAATGTTGTTAAATTGTAAAATGAGTGATTTCAGCAAATAAACGTACTCCTGACAAACTATATGTATTATCACACATTTTTAGTAAAAATCTTACAACAACTAGCACATTTTCATAGCTTCTTAAAATTCAAATTTTGTTAGTTTTGACTCTTTTTTGTTTTTGCTTTTCTGCAAATGTATTTTGCTTAAATTTTCCTTTTCAGAATAAAATTTACTAATAATGAATTCATTTATAGGTATTGAGTCTGCTGAATTTTTGTATTTGTTTGTTAAATTGCACCCCTTTACATAAACAAACAATTTTTATGGGTCTACTATCTATTTCCAGATCTAATTCAACTAGTTGTGTGTTCTTCATTCTTTCCTTCATGATATTGACAAATGTAGAGATTAAACTTTAGTATGTGAAAATTTTCTCTATTCTCTAGTTTTAATCTTTGATTTCTTAAATTTGAAAATTGTATTAGTAGTTTTTATTTTTCATAGAAGATGATTGATTTTATGCGGACAGCAACTGCATGGGCATTCCACTACTGTTATTTCCTAGAATTGGTTGTTCTATGTTGCCATAAACTCTTTACAACCAGTATATCCCTGCCACTATTTTTCTCCATTAAAGTAAAATATAACAGTTCGATAATGTGGAGAAAAGTTATGATGGAGCAAAATTCGAGAATTATCCCTCAGAGTAAGAAGACGGTAGGAACCTGAAAAGTGACAAAGGCGAGGCCACGGAAGTTTCCAGAGTCTGGGAATCGAGAGAGCTGAAGCTGAGCGACGGGACCGATGTCCTTGAACAAGTCCCTGATCTGTTTTTCAGTCGCGGAGTAGGGCATACCGCTGACTACCACCTTGGTAAGTTCATGAGATTCGGTACCTTCTTCCGGCACCACCGCCTTCTCCCCAACGGTCCACTGAAACTGCTCGTCTTCACTCGCTTGTTCGACGTCGTCAACAGGGACGAGCAGTGGCTGCCCCCATTTGTCTTTCTTAACCTTTGCTTTCTTTGCCTTCTTGTTCGTCTTTCTAGACTCCTCCGTACCAGCGTCCGCTTCCGTGCCTGCCGCGAGGAGGAGGTGGCGAGGTCGAAAGTTGAGGCGACGAAGAGGGCGGCGAGGAAGGATGCAGCGAAGAGGGTGGTGAGGAGGGAGGCGGCGAAGAGGGACGTGGTGAAGAGGGCGGTGAGGAGGAGGCGGCGAAGAATAGGGTTTTGGGAAAGAGACAGAAAAAACAAGGCGTAAACAACACTTAATAGACAGAAAAATGAGAAAAAGTGGCAAAAGAAAAAACAATCGCATTCAACGACACTTAATAGACAACGGTTTTTAAAAATCGTTGTCGTAATCCCAAAAAAGTGCACATAGACAACAGTTTTAAAAAATTGTTGTCTTACCCTTTAAAAACCGTTGTCGTATCCCCAAAAAAAACATAAATAGACAACGGTTTTTAAAAACCGTTGTCATAGGCCAAAAAAATTACTAAAAGACAACAGTTTTTGTTAAAACTGTTGTTAAAAGGTAAAAAGACAACAGTTTGGTATAAAACCGTTGTCGTTTGAGTATTGTTGAATGACGTTTTTCTTGTAGTGTTCCTTTTTGTTTTGATTACTGATTGAAGTTTATAGTTGTTTCGCACATTGCCCGTTTGATTGTTCTTCCCATTTCCATGAGCTTCTTGGCTTTTTGTTCTGTTCCATGTGAACGGAGTTGGTTTCTTGTGGTAATTGCTCAATACACTTTTAATTTTGTTTCCTTTGGCTCTTTAGACATATGTTGACACTTTTGTACGTTCATGTTCATTTTTAGTTTTTTTTTCTTATCTACTGCAAGTTTATGCTTTTTACATCCTTTACAACTGCACATTGAATTATAGCTTGTTCTCTTATTGAATTTCATAATCTGAAGTTCATTATTTTTTGCTCATTATTTTAATAATTAATTAATGTCATCTTTATTATTTATGCTCATTTAATTTTCTGCTGGAATATTTTTTTAAAAAAATAATTAGATTAGATCAAGACACATGTATTTTTTAATATAAACGCAAACATTAGATTAGATCAAGAGTTGAGATAATAACATGACCAAATAAGTTGAGGGGCATTGTAACAACTAGGGTGAGGGTTTGTTAGCCAATAATCTTTCCAATTGATCCTCTTGTATATATGTACACCCAAGATTTGTTAATATCACCATTTATTTATTAATTAGTTCTCACAAAATCACACAATACATTAGGGATGGCAATGGGGCGGGGCGGGCCAGGTTTGCCATTCCCATCCCCGCCCCGTTTTCATTTTTTTGGATTCGGGGATTCCCCAAACCCGAACCCACGGGTTTGGGGATTCCCCATCCCCGCCCCATTTCTAAATTAATTTATATTATTATTATTATTATTTAATAATAATTATTAATGATAATATTAATATTAATATCAATATCAATAATATTATTATTAATAATATTTTCAAAAATTTTAATATTAATATTAACACTATTATTAATATTTTTTTAAAAAATCATATTATTATTTATTAATAATAATAATAATAATATTCGGGGCGGGTTCGGGGATGGGGATAGTATTCCCATACCCGCCCCAAACCCACCCCATCCCCGAAAAATCGGGGATCCCCATCCCCATTTCGGGTTTTTCCCGCGGGGCCCCAAATCCGCGGGGAAAACTACCATCCCTACAACACATTTCTGTCCGATTGGTTTATGTCGTGTATTACTCTATTACCTTGAATGTTTTATTATAGTATTTGGTACTTGAGATTTTGTTTTGAACTTGTTGTATGATGTATAGTTTTTTGAAGGTAGGTTTTGACGCGTTTCGGGCTTATAGTTATAAAAAATGGACAAAGATTGGATGTCAAAGAATAGGTTATCACATGAATATGAGGTTGGGGTAGAGTCTTTCTTGCAATTTGCATTACGAAATGCTATTGATCCGAATGAAATACCTTGCCCATGTTCAAGATGTGGTAATCTGCAGAAGAGAAATGTTGACATTATAAGGGCACATTTGTGTTGTAATGGTATAGATTTAACATACCATAAATGGATTTGGCATGGTGAAAAGACTGAATACAATAACTCAATGAAAGATTAACAGAAATCTTTTGGCGAGGAACCTATTGATATGGTACATGTTGCATTTGATAGTTATGCAGAGAATCCAAACCAATTTCATAAGCTACTTGAAGATGCTGATAAACCTTTATATCCGGGGTGTGCCAAATTTACAAAGTTATCTGCACTTGTGAAATTGTATAACTTGAAGGCAAAATGTAGTTGGAGTGACAAAAGTTTCACAGATTTACTAAGTTTGTTTGGAGAAATGCTTCCTGATGATAATGAATTACCTTCATCATTGTATGATGCAAAGAAAAGCTTATGTGCATTAGGGATGCATTATGTGAAAATTCATGCTTGCCCTAATGATTGTATCTTATACCAGAAGGAGCATGAGAATTTAACTAATTGTCCTGTATGTGGGATGTCTAGGTGGAAGTTGGGTAAAAAAGGTACGATAAATGGAGTTCCTGCAAACGTCCTTTGGTACTTCCCGCCTATTCCAAGATTTCAAAGATTATTTCGGAACAAGGAGATATGTAAGGATTTAACTTGACATGCTGATAAAAGAGTACTTGACGGTTACTTGCGTCATCCGGCTGATGCGCCCGCTTGGAAAGTAGTGGATCACAAGTGGCCAGATTTTGCTGCTAAACCTAGAAATCTTAGATTGGCCTTATCAGCAGACGGGATCAATCCCCATAGTTTGATGAGTTCTGCATATAGTTGTTGGCCAGTTGTGATGATCACTTACAACCTTCCTCCATGGTTGTGTATAAAGAGAAAATTTATGATGTTGACTTTGTTGATTTTAGGTCCCAAACAACCAGGAAATGATATTGACGTTTACTTAGCACCTTTGATCGATGACTTAAAAAGATTATGGGATATAGATGTTGATGCATATGATGGATGTCGAGAAGAGAATTTCTTACTTAGGGCTGTCTTACTATGGACAATCAATGATTTTCCTGCATATGGGAACATGTCAGGTTGTGTTGTGAAAGGATATTGTGCATGTCCTATTTGTGGTGAAGAAACATATTCGACAAGGTTGAAACATAGTAGAAAAATGAGTTATACAGGCCATAGAAGATTTCTTCCTACAAATCATCCTTATCGAAGGCAAAAAAAAAGCATTTAATGGGAACCCAGAGCTTAACCCCGCACCGAAACCATTAACTGGGCATGAAATTTTGGATCGAGTTGAAAGAATTAATTATCGTTCGGGAAAAGCAAATGGGAAGTTTCAGTTAAAGCAAGGTGAAACTGTATCATGCTGGAAAAAGAAATCTATATTCTTTGAACTTGATTATTGGAAACATCTACATGTTCGGCATGTTCTTGATGTAATGCATATTGAAAAAAATGTATGTGAAAGTCTGATCGGTACTTTACTTGACATTCCTGGAAAATCAAAGGATGGAGTAGCTGCAAGACTAGACCTTGTGGAGATGAATTTGAGGATTGATTTGGCACCAAAGATGGGGGAGAAGAGAAACTTTTTGCCAGCGGCTTGTTATACACTAAGTAAGGATGAGAAAAGAAAACTTTGCAAATCTTTGTTTGGAATAAAGGTCCCCACAGGATATTCATCCAATGTTAAAAATCTGGTGTCGATGAAAGACTTGAAACTTATTGGCCTTAAGTCACATGACTATCACACTTTGATGCAACAATTACTTTCAGTCGCCATCCGTGATGTCTTGCCTAAACATGTTAGAGATACTATCACTCGATTTTGTGGCTTCTTCAACGTGCTATGTAATAAAGTGATAGATGTCTCAAAGTTGAATGATTTGCAAAGAGAGATTGTGACAGTGTTGTGTTTGCTTGAAAAATATTTTCCCCCATCTTTTTTTGATATAATGATTCATTTAACCGTTCATCTTGTACGGGAGGTCAAATTGTGTGGACCGATTTGGTATAGGCAAATGTACCCATTTGAAAGATTCATGAAGATCTTGAAAGGGTATGTGCGAAATCACAATCGTCCTGAAGGGTGTATAGCCGAATGTTATATTGCTGAAGAGGCTGTGGAATTTTGCTCGGATTACATGTCTAGTGTGCATACAATTGGGATCCCATCAAGGTATCAGCAAGTACAACTTACTAGGCCTCTATCTAGCTCAATATTACACTCAACTTGTCATGATGAGTTGCATCAAGCACATCGTTATGTCTTGGAAAATGATGTTGACGTTGATCCTTATATCAAGTAATTCTCTTACTTATTTATATTTATTGCACTGTTCTTACGTTCTACTAATTAACTTATTAGTATTCCATTAGTTAACTTATCCCTAATCTGTTCATTAGGGAGCACCTGGAATTTTTGAACTCAAGCTTTCCTCATAAAGCCAAATCCAAAAAGTGGCTACAAGATGAGCATAACCGGACGTTTATTGGCTGGTTACGTGATCGTGTGAGAGCAGTTGGCAATTCCAGCTCTCAAATATCAGAAAGATTGAAGTGGATAGCGCGCGGACCTAGCAATCAAGTATTGAAGTACTCTAGTTATTTGATTGATGGAGTTACGTATCATACAAAAGAGCGCGATGATACACGAGCTGTTCAAAACTCCGGAGTAAGCTTAGTTGCACAGACAATGCAAGTTGCTAGTGCAAAGGACAAAAATCCAATTGTGTCGGACATGATTTTCTATGGAGTTATTCAAGAAATTTAGGAACTCAATTATCACAATTTTCAAGTTCCGATGTTTAAATGTAATTGGGTTGAGAATAATACTGGTATTAAAGTTGATGACCTTGGTTTCACGTTGGTAAACCTCAACAGAATTGGATTTAAATCTGACTCTTTTATCTTAGGGAGTCAAGCAAAGCAGATATTCTACATTGAAGATCCTCAAGATCCTGCATGGCATGTTGTACTTGCCACTCCTACTAGGGATCACATGGAATACATAAATGGTGATGAGTTGGAAAATGCTACAATCCACTATCCAAGTTTCACAGGAGGGTTTATATCAATGGAATCAATGGACGTTGATGCCATAGATGAAAATGAACCATCATGCGTTCGTGAAGACTGTGATGGGATATGGATTGACAATAATTAAGTATAATCTATTGTTTAACCTGTGTGTAAATTTTATTTGTTGATCTATTTTGTTAACATATTTATTCTTATTGTAATATAACTATCATTTGTCTTCATTCTCGCTTTATTTTCTCTATAATTTAAATACCTAACAGGTTGCTGCATTTTGTAGGAAATAGGGTTCTCATCAGAATTTGGATGTGGACAATATGGTAGCTAATGCAAAGAGATTACTGAGGATTCAGAAGGCTAAAGAAAGTTCTTCATATTCTGCCACTAACAATAGTTGCGAGGGTCAAACTTCAATGAAATCTATAGAAATGGAGTCAACAAGAACATCGAGGGGGCGTACACGTTTGGATAGGCTTGTTAGGCTAAGGGTCCAAGGAATTAAAAAGGATGTTAGCTTCAATAAAATTGGGCAGCCAGTTGGAGAATTTGCGGGTGAAATGCAAAGATACATTGGCGTTCTCGTTCAAGAAAAGATCTCAATAACTTACAAATCATGGAAGCAGATGCCAAATGATGTTAAAGAGTTAATATGGGAATCGGTGAATGTAAGTTAGAATGCTTTGAGAACTTAAATGAGCAGTAGGTTGTGGTTATGCTATATTTAACGTTCTTGTTAAAAATTTTATGTGTTTTTACAGCTGACGTACAATATTGACCCAACTTGGAGGAAAGGATGTTTAAATTCAGCAAATAATAAATAACGTCAATATAAAGCTTTTCTCACTCAAAAGTTTGTTTTCAGCAAGCTAGATAAACCTGATGAGTTGAAAGATCCCCCGATTGGCTATGGTATTTCACAAGAGGATTGGAGTTCCTTTGTAATAACTCGCATGTCTGCCGACTTCAGGGTAAGATTCATAATTGATTTTAATTTTTAGAAGATAGTCCTAATGGTCCTTAACTGATGTTCTACAATAGGATCTTTATTTAACATAGTGTGATTCATTTATTCGCTGTCAGTTTTAAAATTCTCAGTTCTCCACCTTCTGAAAAAACCCATACTAGGGGGTTTTGATCTTACGCAAATCTACTCGATGCTAGGGTTTATACTTTTACTCCTTTCTGAAATCTTTACTTTTCTTATAACATAAAGTCGAAGAAACAAGCAATATGTTTTTGATAATGGCTTAGATAACATTATCTCTCTTTTATTTGCTTTGTTTCTTAATAGAAGAGATAATTGTTATAACAATACTTCTAACATATAACATTAATTGTTTCCTTGTGTAATTCTAAGGCTAAGGGTTCTCTAACTGTTTGTTTCCTTGAACCTTCCATAGATTGCTATTTTTTCTCTACACCACAGACAATTTGCATTAAAGTTCACATATATATATTTTGAATGTTGATAGTGAACTTAATTGATTTTAATTTTTAAGTAGAGAGTAAGTGATGAACAAAAGAATAGAAGAAGGCAGAACGTATACCCTCATCGGCTGTCCCGTAAAGGATATGCACGTTTCGCTGACGAAATTGTGAGTATGTTGAAGCTGGTGGTTTATTTTTGAATCTGTTTTTGTAGGAACAGGGCATGATTCATTTTTTTTGTAGGCATATGATTTATGTAATGATGATGATATAAATCGAGCTATTGTTTGGAAGAGAGGACGAGCCAATAAGGAGGGTGAATTTGAAGGCGATGATCTCAAAATTATAGCAAAAAAGATTGTATGTGATACATGAAAAATAACTATTTTTTATTGATTAATTTTGTTGTTAGTAACTATTTTGTTTGTCTGGGCATGTTAGGATGATTACGTTCAACAAAAAAAAGGAGGGGAAGCTGCGGTTTGAAGGGGCTAGGAAAGATATCCTCACAAACGCACTAGATTCTGAAGAACATGTTGGGCGTGTTAGGGGGATTGGAGGTCATATTACTCCAACAATCTATTTTAATGTTTCCAAAATCTGGAATACTCCTCTGCAGGATGGTGACTTAATCCTTCATCATCAAAAGGAGTTGTTAGATGCAAAGATGCTAATCTCAGAACAAAGTGCACAGATAGTAGAACAAGATACACGCATACAGAAACTTGAAGAAATGTTCAAAAAGGGTGGATGCAACTTTGAGTTTGAGGAGAAAGGTAGTTTCTCGGTGAAGTTGCCTACCACGAGTGAGGATAAGATCAAACCAGAGAAGAGTAAAATTTTGAATGATGAGGACATGCAAGTTTTAACCAAGACTGAGTTTTTGCAGGTATATATGTATTTAATTGTGGATACTTAATATTATTTTCAATAATGAGTCCATCAATGTGTGACATGATTGATTGTCTTCTAGGGTATGCCAGTTGCACTGTCACTGGAATCAAACTCCAATATTGTGGCCTATGGTATAGTTATTCATGCCAATGGGGATGAAAAATTACTTCATGGTGTCCCGCTACCCATGAATTGCATGCGCGTCTCGATTGATGAGGTTGTGGAGAATTCAGCAAGGTTGCCCTTTCCCATTCCAAATGAATGTGACACCATTGATGGCGCAATTGGGACCCATGTTGCTTGGCCTGCACGTTGAGTAGTGATGAAAAATGAGGTAAATTTCTGACTCATTCGGCCACCACACTGTGAGTACAAATTTAATTCTTCATTGGGAATTTTTGAGGAATCGTTTCAGCAACCACAAATTTTCAGCTTCTGATTTGGTCAGTGTATGGTTTTCTGATTTTTTTTCTCATTTGCTTGGCATAGTTATTTAGCTGGATTTTTTCAACCAAACCTTCTTAGATTTTGATTGAAGGTTGTATGTATTTGTTGGATACAATTTAGTAATACAAGATATATAAGAGCTAGCACACACATGTAATCTGTACATTGAGGTTACATGCATGAACAAGAACATTGATGGTAATTGAAACCCAATTAAAGGGTTGTTCAGAAAGATGCTGAACATAAGAGATAAAACTTTCTACTAACATATTTACATTTGCAATTTGTAGAAGCCTCAAAGGAAGAAAAGTGTTGCAAAAAGAAGTAATCCTATCTTGCCATCAAATGTGCCACGGTCATTACATTTATTGTACTGTTACTCTATGCGTGTTTTGGACAGCCCCGAAAAAACTATATCAATTGTTTTTTATCATGATTTCTTTGACCATGAGTACGAACTGCTAGTGAACATTGAAGACATCACACCTACTGCTAATTGTCTGGTTGCTTACATGTGGTAAGTTTTCACATCACTCATTTTTTTCATTTTATTTGTATTAACAGGCTAACATTTTTTTGCTTAAATGGAAGGTTTCTCTTCAAAAAGATGAAAAAAAAAGAAAACAAGGTCGATAAGTTCAGATTTGTGGATCCACAAACACTTCCAGTAATGCCATATGTATCCAAACTTGACAAAAATGAAAAGACTGAATACTTGAATAACTGGGCAAGTGTGTTGGCTGATAGGCTGAGTGGTGCAACAAAAAATCAGCTAGTTTTGGCACCTCACAATGTTGGGTAAATAAATATTACAATTTCATTTTTAATAGATTTATTTCAACAATTCTGTTGAATTTATGTATTGACTATCTGTTTTGTGAATAGTTGTCATTAGATTTTGACTGTCATCGACCCTTATGTGGAGATGGTTTATTTGTTCGATTCACTTAATCATTGCAATCGTTATGAGGACTGGAAATATGTAGTGGATATGTGAGTACATATTTGTTTTTTAATTAAGCATTTAATTTAATTTATTACTCATTTGTCAACTCTTGTTGTACAAAGGAGCTTGAAATTGTTCAATTCGAACAAGCAAAGGAAAGGGAAAAAGAAGCCTATGTGGGAAGTTGTAAAGGTTTATATATTTTATATGTGACATATGTTTACTTGTGATTAATTTAAAACTATTTAATTGTGCATTATTTGTTGATAATTTTTTGTTAACATAGGGTCCTCGACAACCTGATGCTAAACAATGTGGGTTTTATGTGATGAAATTTATGAGAGAAATTATTGAAGGAAATGCTACCGACGAGATGGATTCACTTAGCTCAATGGTAATATTTGACATATTCTTAATTTTCTCAAATAATTTCTTTTATTTGACTTAGCTTCTTCATTACTGATTTTTTTTACTAAATTAATCTGGGTTTGTTAACAGTTCAAGAAAACAATTTACTCCAACGAAGAAATTGACGAAGTGCGATCCGAATGGGCGGATTGCGTACTAGACTATATTCATTACTAGGTATAAATTACTAGACTTCAAAAGATGGTTGAACACTTTATTTGTGACTCCATGACTTATTGATTTTGATTCCTTACTGCCAATAATTCTACATTTCTACCATGAGCAGAATTAGTTGACATTTCCCTTATTTATTGCCTCTCTTTGTGGTCCAAAATTAATATAGCTGGGTTGTGTGAGTAGCTTATTTAGTTGTTTCCGAATTATGCAAGGATTGATAATGTGGAAGTTATCTCTTTGTGAATTGTTAGATGATGACCTGTTGTATCTTATGAGTTGCTCTACAAATTTCTTGTTTGTACTCTCCTTATGGTTTTCGTCTATATGCCATGACTTCATCTTGTTTTTCCTCCTATAATTTATTATTTTTGCTTTTTACAATCGCGAATGACAATTATGATGCTTCATCAAGCACAACTATGTTAATCTATATGCATGTTAGTGATTCCTTGAGAATAATGAAATGAAGAGCTTGTAAAGGCATTTCGTGTATGATCCATAGTATATTGATATACAAAGTTTGATTTCTTAATAGTTTGCTCTATATACTTTTGCTTGGACGAGCAGTGTAAATTACCCGTGAATTGCACGTGCATTGCAGCTATTTTTCCAGTTAGATTTTCTTGTTTTGCTCTATATACTGCAGTTGCAGTTAGATTTTCTCTTTGTATTGATGAAATGGGAATGAAAAATCTATTTTTTCCAGCTGGAATGTAGTGAATATTATAGCTCTTAATCTACACTTATTTGATTGACACTTTGGTTCTTTTAGGTGTCCTATGTAATTATTAAAGTTGTGCATATGTGATTTCTATTTTGAGGAATTTGTGGAATTGTTTTAGCTCTACAAACAATTCACCCTACCATAACTCATCATGATGATCCAATTCTTTTGGTTCAAGTTTTAATTGGATAGGCTTTGAACCCATGTTTTTTACTTTCACTTATGCTTTTGTGATGGGTCTATTTATTGCAGATCAATTTGCAGCTCCTGGCAACTTGTTACTTGCAAAATGGAAAAGCATATTGTGCCTACCAAGTCTCAAAGGTAATGCAGTTTGGAAAATGGCACAGAAAATTGCATGAATATTTTGTTTCAAGATGTTAATGGATGTAATGCGCTTTGCATGGATTCTATTGATCTTGCATGATAGTTCACTTAAATAATGTTAGCTGCATGTAGTGCTAATTATTTAGTAAACTATGCTAAGCTAGGTATCACTGCTCCTAGTAGATTCCATGTACTATTTTTCTCTAATAAACACCTCTTTTTGTTTCCTTCATTTGGTTTGTTTTTGCCTTCATTTGGTTATTGTTTTTGTTTTTGTTTCCTTCATTTGGTTAATTACATTCTCCTTTTGGAATTCTGGAATTTGATAAGTTTTGTTAAAACTTTTCTCTTGCAGGTTTGCCAATTCGTGAGGTGGCTTGAGTTTTTTTGATGCAAGAAGTGAGCTTTGTTAGATGTAGCTTGCCTTGCTATTTTGTAAACTAAAAGCCAGCCATATGGAGAACAGCAAATGGAAAACATGTGATTTAGTGTATATATGGAGAGTAATGGAAAACATGTGTATTTTGATGAGTAACAACTCATTTTGTATATTTTTGTATATGTAGCTACAAGATGAATTATATATGGATGTTTATTTTGGATTTAATGTAGTAAATATTTAGTTTTGTATTGGTGGTTTGCTTATAGTAAAATAAGATTGGTTGTTTGGTATTAATGAACATTAAAGAGAACAGTTAAAAATGTTGTAAAAACTAGGTAAACCACAACGATTTTTTTTTGTAAAAAGTGATAAAAGACAACGATTTTATCCGTTGTAAAATATATTAAAAATGTTGTTAAAAAAAACAAAACATGTCAAATATTATCTACCACAACAGTTTATATCTGTTGTAAAACGTATCTACCACAACGGTTTATTTCTGTTGTTGAAATTATCTACCACAACGGTTTTAAAACGTTGTCGTATCCTTCGTAGCCAAATTTTGGGCATATAAACAACAACGGATAAAAATTGTTGTCAAATGTCTACAAAGACAACGAATTCAAAACCGTTGTCGTAGGGCAATACATTCTACAACACCCTCAGTTACAACGATTTTTTTACCCTATGACAACGGATAATATCCGTTGTCGTTTGCAGTTTTTGTTGTAGTGGATGCTCTGTCTGGCCATCTATTCGATGCTTTGATCGGCGGTTAGTCCTCCTGAAGCATCCTGGCTCTGATACCACTTGTTAGGACACTTGGTGGCCAGCTAGAGGGGGTTAATAGCCCCTGTACAAAAATAAAAAAAAATCTTTCTCGAACTTATAACTTAATTAAAATAATACTTGCATAAGAATAATAAAAGAGACTAAAAGGAAAGAGACACAGCAGGTTTACTTGGTTACAACCAGGGAGGTTGTTAATCCAAGGCAGATGAAGTTATACTAATTTCTCCTTCAGGCGGAAAAGCCTATTTATAGCAATAAACGCACAGAAATAGAAAGTTAAACAGAAAACTGAATGAGTACAAGTGTTGTTTCTCTTTTTCTTGTTGTTTTTAGCTTCTGGGAGCATGGTTGCTTATATAGCCCTGCTCAGAGTGCCTGGAAGAGTTCCGGGCGCCTAGAATGGGATAAAACTTTATCATTGATATAATGGTACATGCCACGTTAAGTTTGGCTAAAACTTGGGTTCCGGGCGCCCTGAAGGGTTCTGTGTGCCCCAGACCGCTCCGGGCACTCAGAATGATTCCGGACGCCCCGGATTGCTCTGGGTGCCCGGAATGGTTACGGGCGCCCCGAAGGTGAAAGTCAACCTTTTGTTGACTTTCTCTCCGGGCCTCCAGCTTTGGTCCGAGTCTTCCGCTTCGGCTCTGCTCGTTTGGGTGATTTTGGTCATCCAGAATAGGGTTCACCCGAACCCAACTTCTGGCCTTCTCCTTGAGCAAACTTCTGCTCCGGCTTCTCGGCTTCGAAATCGCTACTCTCCCTTCTCGTCCGCCAGCGTACTCTTCCACAGCTTTTCGTCCCTCGGACAGCTACGTCTTTTGCTCCTTGAGCAATCTTCCGCTTTGGCTTCCCTCGGAAACACCGCACACTCTCTTCTCGTCTGCTGGTATACTCTTCTGCAGCACCTCGTCCCTCAGATGCATCGAACCCGTCGGCTCTCTCCCATGCCGTCGTTCTCGCTAGCTGTGTCTTTTGCTCGACGTCTTGTGCTCCTAAGCTCCTGTACACTTAGACACAAGGTTAAACACAACAGGACCTAACTTAACTTATTTGATCACATCAAAATTACCTTGGGGTACCAACAAGGAGAGAGATGAAGAACGTGAAGAAGAAGCAGGAGGAGGAGAGTTAGGGCACGGGAGGAGAATCGTGAAAGAGGGAGGAGGAGGAGGAGAGTTAGGGCATGAGAGGAGAATCACCAAAGAGGAAGAAGGAGGAGGAGGAGAGTTAGGGCACGGGTCGTGAAAGAGGAATCCAAGTCCGCGATTTTTTGTGTGAGGTGGACTAAGGTGGACTTGACCACACAAGTTGCCTACTCAATCGTGGAGAGTTTTAGTTGAGGAGCTTCGCTGTGAAAATCATTTCTCTTTTAAGAAATACAAACATGTTACCTTCCCTCCTGCCCACCTCATGCCTAGTGCGCGTGCATAAGGGGCACCCAACGTGGCAATAGGGGTGGCCCCTATCCTCCACACATGGTCACTCTCTCCTCTCACATACGGAGGCACCTGCGATCATCCACAGTAGTCATCCATCGTGAACGCTTGGACTATATATATATATATATATATATATATATATATATATATATATATTGATCCGGTGGTAAGGATCGGGGGCCCACATAGGAAGGGGTCAACGACACGGGAGAGTCAAAGTCAAGATCAAACTGGGGACCCGGCCGATCGGGGGGGTCACCTGGCCAACCGACCGGAGTAAATCCCAGGTCGGCACGAAGATAGCTCGACCTTGGGTCGAGCTTCCAACGCTCACGAGTTCCCCTTATAGAGGAACCATTGTGCCGAGCAGCTTATATGCTCGGCCAAACTGTAGATCAACCAGCTCGTACTCTCGTCCGAGTGTGTGGCCGAGCGGTCTTCTCGCCCGATCCAATGCGCGTACATACCCGAGCACCCTGGAGGCCGAGCGACCATCCCGTCCGGCCCAGTAAGAGACAAAAGACTTAGAAGAGGACAAGAAGGGCAGCTAGTGATATCATTCTCGAAACACCTGCCGCCGACAAATAGCATGGTCGGCGGCCGGGCCGTACCAAGGATCGTACGGTGGAAGTTTCCACTGTCAAGTCAGAGATATGCTCGGATGGTTGCGGTATGGCGTCAGACACGCTTTTCTGACATAACTATTCTGAGGTATGCTTTGAGGAGCGTGCACGCTTCGAGAAGCGTACACGCGCCTCTCCGGGGTCCTATATAAGGACCTCCAAACTTCGGCGGAGGTATGCATTCTCATCTACTATAGCTCTTGGCCTCGTTGTGCTGTTTTGATTTCCCCTCGCCTAACTTGAGCGTCGAAGGGTCGTCGCCGGGATCCCCTTCCCGGCTTGGTTTTGTTGCAGGTTCACCGGAGACCATGTCATCCCGGAGTCTATGCGCAGTCAGCAGAGAGCGCCACGTCTCCAACATCCATCAACTCAACTCTCGGACATGATCAAATTGACGCCGTCTGTGGGAACGCACCTGAATCAGAGCGGAGAAGATGGAAGAAGCTGGACACCAACTCATGGTGACGCTCTCTCCCGAGGAGTTCGATGCACTCATCCAAGCGCGAGCTGCGAAGATGGTCGAGCAACAACAGAAGGCCCAAGCAGAGCGGATAGCGCAGTAGGCCGCCTCGATTTCTGGTGACTGAGCGGCGATGGAGGACCAACCGGAACAATACTCTACCTGGGCACAGAACAAAGGGCAGACTGGCACACTAGGAGACGCGCCTCCCGCCCCTATTCTGTTTTATCGGTCACTGTTCCAGACTCCGTCGGAGCTGGCCCTAGCCAACCAGGGATCGTCCGATGAAGCGCCCGTGCGGGATTCCAGGAAGGAGAAGGCGCCGCGTGCTGAGTCATCCCCCGAGCGGGTCAATCGCCAGTTCTCCGAGGTGATCTTACAAGACCCTCTCCCAAAGCATTACGCTCTCATATCGATCGAAGAGTATAGCGGTACAACCGATCCGGACGACCATCTCGGTAAGTTCGATAATACTGCTACTCTTCATCAATACACGGACAGAGTCAAATGTAGAGTCTTCCTCACTACATTGTTCTATTTGGCACAACGCTGGTTCCGGAGGTTGCCGGACGGATAAATTCAGAGTTTCAGAGACTTCCGAACAGCATTCCTTCATCACTTTGCCAGCAGCCGACGCTACCAAAAGACCAGCGTCAGCCTCTTTTCCATGAAGCAAGGGCCAAGAGAAACTCTCCGAGCCTACATCCAACGCTTCAACCAAGCAGCTATGGACATCCCCACGGTCTCGTCTGAGACAATGATGCATGCTTTTACACAAGGCTTAGTCGATGGGGACTTCTTTCGCTCGCTCATCAGGAAGCCGCCTCGTGACTACGACCACATGCTGAAAAAAGTAAGTGAGTATATTAACGTGGAGGAAGCACAGGCGGTCTGAACGAAGGAAGCACCAGGCGAGCCCTCGGCCCAGACCGAACGGAGAACACACACCAACCAGCAACCCCCGAGAGGACCACGTGCCGAGGGGATGAAGCCACATCAAGATTCCAGGTCGCCCGTCGTTCAACACATTGCTATCGAGCGGTCTAGACAAAAAGGCAAGGTATGGACACCATGTTTTGCAGAATCCATCAATCAGCCACTCACAACACTCGAGACTGCCGGAGTCTCCCCCCGGTCAACCAACTTGAACCAAAGAACTATTGCCGCCGATCACCTTCACTGGGCAGGCGAGTTCATCATCAGAACACCGAACGGCGAATGGCCAGGCGTTCACCGGAGCAGCATCACCATCAGCAGCAGCATCATCACCAGCCGAGGGCCAACCCCCGAGCCTCACAGGAGCGAGCGAGACCATCCACTCAGGAGGAGGAAAATAGAAGTAATGCCGCTTGGGGCGAGATCAACATCATCGTCAGTGGACCGACGGGCGGTGACTCAAATTGAGCCAGAAAATCACACGCCCGACAACTCATGATCCAAGCGGTTGGCTGCAGCCAAGAACGGGCATCCGGACCCGAGATCATCTTTGGTCCCGGGGACCTTGAGGGAGTTGAAGTACCCCACGATGACGCCCTCATAATCCTAGCGGTAATAGCTAACTACACTATTCACCGCATATTTATTGATACAGGCAGCTCGGTCAACATTATCTTCAAGAAGGCGTTTGACCAGCTTCAAATTGATCGAGCCGAGCTATTGCCAATGACGACCCCGTTATATGGGTTCACTTGCAATGAAGTCCTTCCGATTGGGCATACCAGGTTGGCTATCTCGCTAGGAGAAGAGCCACTGCGGAGGACGCGGACCACTGACTTCATCGTGATCGATGCCCCCTCTGCCTACAATGTAATATTAGGACTACCGGCCCTTAATGAGTTCCGGGCGGTCATCTCAACCTTTTGCTAAATAATCAAATTCCCCGTGGAAGATCAAGTGGGAGAAGTCCGGGGAGATCAGCTGGAGGCCCAGCGATGCTATGTGGAGATGGTCCGAGCCGAAGCAAAATCCTCTCGAAAAGCACCGCGCCTTGAGGTAAACGCTATAACCGAAAAGCCGCCTACTTTTGTTTATGAAGAAAAGGAGGAAGTACAGATTCGGGAAGGCCGACCGGAGGCCACCACATTCATTGCGTCCGATCTGGAAGAAGAACGGAGAGAAGAGTTAGTCAGGTGCCTCCAGCAGAATCATGATGTCTTCGCATGGTCAACGCACGAGCTGCCAGGAATCTTGCCAAGCTTCGCGCAGCACGAGCTACACGTCTGGCCGGACGCTCATCCCATCAAGCAAAGGAAGCGGGACAATAGTGCCGAGCAGAACGTCATCATACGGGCGGAAGTCGAGAAGCTCCTGGAGGCCGGCCACATACGCGAGGTACAGTTCCCAAGTTGGTTAGCGAATGTGGTACTGGTCTCCAAGCCTGGCAACAAATGGCGGGTCTGTATCGATTTTCGTGATCTAAACAAGGCATGCCCAAAGGACTTCTACCCTCTGCCCCGGATTGACCAAATGGTGGACTCGACCACTGGATACGAGCTGATATGCATGTTGGATGCTTATCAGGGGTACCACCAAGTGTCGTTCGCCCAGGAAGACCAAGAGAAAGTAAGCTTCATTACGGCGGACGACACCTATTGCTACAACGTAATGCCGTTCGGACTGAAGAACGCCGGTGCTACGTACCAGCGACTCATGAACAAGGTGTTCTGAAAGCAGATCGGGCGAAACCTAGAGGTATATGTTGATGATATACTCATTAAATCACTCCAAACGGTCGACCTCTGTGCAGATATAGAAGAAACCTTCCGGACATTGCGGATGTACGGGGTCAAGTTGAACCCGCAAAAGTGTCTGTTCGGAGCAAAAGGTGGTCGTTTCCTAGGCTACATAGTCACCGAGCGAGGCATTGAAGCCAACCCTAGCAAGGTCAAAACGCTACAGGATATGCAGCCGCCCAGAAACTTGAAGGAAGTCCAACGCCTTATGGGTCGCATAACAGCACTATCCCGGTTCATCTCCAGGACGGCCGATCGGAGCATGCCCTTCTTCGGGATCCTGCATCGAGCAACCAAATTCAAATGGGATAAGGAATGTGACCGAGCATTCGAAGAGTTGAAGGCCTACCTAAACTCATTACCTATATTAGCTAAGTCATCTGTCGGAGAGCCTCTCCGCCTTTATTTGTCTTCAACCGAGTACGCGGTCAACTCAACGCTAGAGCGGCAGAACGACGAAGAACAGCCAATGTATTTCCTTAGCCACATTCTAAAGGATGCTGAGTCTCACTACACTGGTCTTAAGAAGCTTGCCTTAGCACTTGTTCTCGTTGCTCGGAGGCTCCGACCCTATTTCTGTTGGAGTGTATACTGAAAGCCTAAGCTTTGTAAACATTCATTATGAATAAAGAATCACATTTAGTCAAATTGTCTACATTTGTTTGTAGTTGTTCATATAATTTATATTGTAGATAACATACTATGTGGTGTCACATGCAGAAGATGATGTTATCAGTACCTTATAAATTATAAACAGTAGCTCACGACTAAAATGGAAAGGAACAAACCATTAGAAAGTCGTAGTGTAATTAGGTATTAGTTTATCTTGACTATATAATTACACTAGTACACTCAGAGTGTATTGAGTAGGACCATTAGAGGTCGTTTCTTTTATACTAACTTTATAAAGGAACAAAGACCTCAGTTATTATGGAAGTATGTGCTCTTAATCCTAATATAATAACAAGCACATATGTTTGATATTTATTTCTTTGATTTATCAATGGGTGAGATTTAGTTCGATGAATCAATAAACCCGATAAGTTGGGAAATGATATCACTTATAGTGTGTGTTGTTGATTATAGAAGGAAACTGTGTCCTAGAGATACTAGGTTGATAATGTCCTCAAGAGGAGCTCATAAAGATTGTCATGTTAAACCCTGCAAGTGGACTTAGTCCGACATGATAATAAGGTTGAGTGGTACTACTCTTGGACTTAGATATTAATTAAATGAGTTGTCAGTAACTCACTTAATTAGTGGACATTCGATATCTTAAACACAGGGAGACTAACACACTCATAATAAGAAGGAGCCCAAAAATGTAATTTGGGATTGGTGCGGTAGTTCAATGATAGTTCTCTAGTGGAATGAATTATCATTGATAAAATTAAGTTGTGTGTTCGGGGCGAACACGGGATGCTTAATTTTATCGGGAGACCAAAACCAATTCCTCCTCTCGGTCCCTATCGTAGCCTCTTATTTGTAGAGTTCTATACCCACCTATACCCACCCAATAGGGGCCGGCCAAAGCTAGCTTGGGAACAAGCTAGGGCCGGCCTAGGTATGAATTTGGGTGGCCGGCCCTAGCTTGAACCCAAGCTAGTGGGGGCCGGCCAAATTAAATTAAAAAGGAATTTTAATTTTAATTTTTATTATGTGGAAGAAATAATTTATTAAAGAGAATTTAAATTAAAATATCTCTCTTATAAAAGATCTACAAAAGATTAAAGAAAGAGATTAGATCTCTTTCCTTATTTGTAGATTGATGAGATATTTTATTTTCTCTTTAAAATTATTCACATGTTGATAAAATTAAAATTATAGAAATTTCCTTTTATCACCATGAAGAGATTTTTAAAGAGAAATTTTATTTTTTAAAATTTCCGAAAACAAATTAGGAAGTTTTAATTGTTGATTGAAACTTGTCCAATTTGTTCTCCAATGATGTGGCCGGCCAATGTAGGTTTATTTGGGAAATTTTATTTTATTTTTCTCAATTAAATCATGTCAAGGAAATTGGGGAAATTTTATTGTAATTAAATTTCCTAATTTGCCTAGGCCAAGGAATATAAAGAAGGGGTGAGGGTGCCTTCATGAGACACAACCTCTATTATTTTCTCTCCCTCTTTTCCTTGGTGTTGTGGCCGGCCATCATCTCTTCTCTTCTTCCTCTTTGTGGTGGCCGAAACTCTCTATTGCTTGGAGCTCTTGTGGAGGCCGGATACTACTTGGAGAAGAAGAAGAAGAAGGAGAGGAAGCTTGCATCTCTTAGAGCTTGGTTGGTGTTTTTCATCTTCCTTGGTGGAGCTTTCTTGTTTTGGCCGAACCTAGCTAGGAGGAGAAGAAGGTGCTTAGTGGTTTCTCATCTCGGAAGATCGTTGCCCACACAACGTCCGAGGTTAGAAGAGGAATACGGTAGAAGATCAAGAGGTTTTTCTACAAGGTATAACTAGTAATTTTTCTTTCCGCATCATGCTAGTTATTTATGGAAATAATACCAAATACAAGAGGCTTACGTTCTAGAATTTCGAATATGTTTTTCGATGTTGTGTTCTTTTGTTTTTTTCTTTTCCTTGTGATTTGATTGTTCTCTTTGGTTAACCTAAAGTTATTTTAGGAAATTAAATATTAGCTTTCTATAAAAGGTTTTGTCTAGTCGGTGGTGGTTGCTCCCATATCCAAGAAGGCCATGTGCCTCGCCACGTCAGTACTGGGAACCAATTATGGAAATTAATATTTAATGGAATTAATAACTTAAGGAGACTTGGGTCGAACGTGTTAAGTTCCGCAGGAGATCCAAGTCAAAACCTAAAAGAACAAATAGATTAAGTTTTGGATCAAACGTGTTAAGTTCCGCAGGCGATCCAAAATTTAATTTAAAAGAACACATGGTAGCTAGGAAAAGGTTCAGACCTATGTACAAAATTTTTGTACAGTGGAACCTATAGGTTTTCCGAGTAGCAACCAACAATTGATATCAGAGCTAGGGTTTTGCCTCTGTTTATTTGCTATTTAGTTTAAATTATGCACATGTCATACATAATTTAGGCAGGTTAATAGTAGGATGTGCTAACTTTGTGGATGCAGGATCCAACTATTATGGCTTTTAGTTATTATGTGTGTGATTGGACCCTTGGGCATGTCAAGGGCATTTATATGTGTGTGCATGATTGTATTAAAATACAGCAGGAGCTGTATTTAGTTTTATTAGGATTTTATTTTTGATCTAGATACATGTACATTCCTTTTATGGAATATAGGATCAAAAATGTAAAATTCTATTTATGTCGCGGATCGAATCTTGCAAAGCGTGGAACCTTCTAAGGACCAGAGGCGCAGCGGAACTAGGAGCAAGATGGATGCGACAGCCAAATACGGCAGCAGCTTAGGATGACAACACACGGAGGACAACTAGAGATAAAAGCCATAATAGTTGAAAATTAGATTTTCTATTTATTGCTTTTATATTGTGCTATGTGTGCATGTTAGTTTACAAGTTAAGTAGGCTAGCATAGTTAAAATTTCTCATTTATAAATAACTAAGTGGGAGAGGGATTTTTAAGTAAATCCCATGGTCTCCATTACTTGTTTGTAAGTGATGCAAACAAGCTTGCGCGTTGGCTCTGAGTGCCTTCCTCCATAACGGATGAGCTTGTTTGCGGATCACTAGAACAGACTTCCATTTTTGGATGACTATAGGAAGTTAATTAAGAGCGTGTGATCTTCCCCAACGGAAGGGGCATAATCTTATTAATGGACTTAGTGTCAAGTAATGGGATACACTTAGACACATCTAATAGTATCCTCCCCAATGGAGTCACTGCTATTATTTGTGTGACCAAATAATACCAACTATTAATTTTATTTGTCAAAAGTTAGGTTGACAAGATAATAAAATTAATGGGTTAAAACCCTCCTTTTACAAATGTTGAATTTGTATACGTCCACACTAACGTGGCATACAAAATTCACGGTGTTATGAGGTGTTGGTTAATTTAAAATAGTATTGTTTGAGCAATCAATATTATTCTAAATTTAGAGTTCTGACCAAAAGTTATTTGTGATTCTTAGGATGACTTTCAACCCACTGTCCATCATACTTCAACAAAATAGACTTACTGGACCTAATTACATAGATTGGAAAAGGAACCTGGACATTGTTCTGACTGCTGAAAGCTATAAATTTGTACTGACTGAACCTTGTCCTGATGCACCCACTGGTGAATCTACCCAAGAGGAGATTGAATATCATAAGAGATGGGTAAAGGTAGATGAGATGGCGCGGTGTTACATTTTGGCTTCAATGTCAAATGTATTGCAACATCAGCATCAAGATTTACCAATAGCTTATGATATTATGAACAATCTCAAGGAACTCTTTGGTCATCAGGATAGGGCTTCTAGACAAGAAGCTATGAGAAAGATAATGACAGCCACCATGCAAGAGGGTACTCCTGTAAGGGATCATATCCTAAAAATGATGGCTTATCTGAACGAGATACAGATCCTTGGAGGAGAAATTGATGGGGAAACCCAGATCGATATGATCCTCCAAACGCTACCTAGAAGTTTTGAGCAGTTCCGCCTGAACTATAATATGAATAAGAGGATTTATTCATTAGGGGAACTACTGACAGAACTTCAAGCGGCAGAAGGATTATTTCGTCACAATTCTCAAATTCACTATGCTGAAAATGGTTCTACTTCTAAACCGAGAGGAAAGAAGAAGAAGAAACAAGCTGGTTCAGCAAAGAAAGTGAATAAATCTCAGAGTACAGGATTTAAAGCTGGAGTGAAGAAGCCGAAGGGCAAGTGCTTCATCTGCAAACAGTCAGGGCATTGGAAGGCGGACTGTCCTCGTAAGAACCAAAATAAAGGTATATCTCATGCTCTAGTTGTTGAAACATGTTTAGCGGTGTTATCTACCAAGACCGTGTGTAGATACGGAGCCATCGATCATGTCTGCAATTCCTTGCAGGGTTCCAGAAACCCGACGACTATCTGAAGGGAGATTACCGTCTCATGGGCAATGCTACTAAGGTGGCAGTTGTTGCAATGGGAGACGTCTACTTATCTTTTAGTAGAAATAAAATTTGGTTTTAAGAAATTGTCTTTATGTACCAGCTTTAGAAAGAATTTAATTTCAGTTTCTAAATTATTTTAGATGGATATTCTTTCAAGAACGATGTAGTTATTAAAAGAAATAAAGTGATTATCTGCTCGGTGCATTAGTTGGCAATTTGTATACTTTAAATCCAATTTCTTCCACAAAGCAAAACATGGAAATTTATAACTCATCTTCTAATTCTAATAAGAGAAAAGAACCTTCGAAATGAACCAAGCATATCTTTGGCATCTAAGGCTTGGTCATATTAACTTAAGTAGGATTCGAAGGCTTATAGCCATGGACTTTGAGTTCATTAGAGTTGGAAAATTTTCCAACTTGTGAATCTCGCTAGAAGGTAAAATGACCAAAAGGTCGCTCAAGGCCAAGGGGTATAGAGCCAAAGAAGTGTTAGAATTGGTTCACTCTGATTGGTCCTATGTCTGTCCAAGCAAGAGGAGGTTTTGAATATTTTGTCTCTTTCATAGACGATTATTCAAGATACGGATACATTTACCTAATGCGCCGCAAGTCCGAGTGCTTTGATAAGTTCAAAGAATACAAGGCTGATGTAGAGAAACGATTAGGTAAAAGTATCAAGACACTACGGTCTGATCGTGGTGGCGAATACCTCTTAGGAGAGTTTAGGAATTACTTATCAGAGGCCGGGATTCAATCCCAATTGTCTGCACTTGGAACACCCCAACAGAATGGTGTAGCAGAACGAAGGAACAGGACTCTTATGGAGATGGTTAGATCGATGATGAGTTATTTAGAATTACCAAATTCGTTTTGGGGATATGCTCTGGAAACAGCAGTATACGTTCTGAACTTAGTACCTTCTAAATCAGTTTCTTCTACTCCCATAGAATTATGGAATGGGCGAAAACCCAGTCTAAGACATATTCGGATTTGGGGTAGTCCAGCACATGTGCTGAAACCAGATGCTGATAAATTAGAATCCCGTACAGAAGTTCGCGTGTTTGTAGGATATCCCAAAGGAACGAAAGGTGGTTTATTTTATAGTCCTAAAGACCAGAAGGTCATTGTTAGCACCAATGCCCAGTTTTTAGAAGAAGACTATATAATGGATCACAAGCCCAGTAGCAAAGTTGTTTTGGAAGAACTTAGAGAGGACATGTCTACTTCAGTACCAACAGTACAAGATGAAGTACCACAAGAGACTGCAACACGTGTCACACATGATACACAACCACAGACAGCGCCTCGTCGTAGTGGGAGGGTTGTAAGGCAGCCTGAAAGGTTCATGTTTTTGGGAGAGTCTTCGGACTTGATCCCGGGAAAACATGAACCTGATCCACGAACATATGACGAAGCACTCCAAGATATAGATGCAGCATCTTGGCAAAAGGCAATGAATTCTGAAATAGAGTCTATGTACTCTAATAAGGTCTGGGAGCTTGTAGAACCACCTGATGGTGTAAAAGTCGTTGGATGCAAGTGGATCTACAAAAGGAAAAGAGGGACAGACGGGAAGGTAGAAACCTTCAAAGCTAGGCTTGTTGCGAAAGGGTACACTCAGAAAGAGGGAATCGATTATGAGGAAACCTTTTCACCGGTAGTCATGCTTAAGTCTATCCGGATACTCTTATCCATTGCTGCTCATATGGATTATGAGATTTGGCAAATGGATGTCAAGACAGCTTTCCTTAATGGAAGTCTTGAAGAAAACATCCATATGAAGCAACCAGAAGGATTTATTGAAAAAGACAAAGAGCATCTAGTGTGCAAGCTCAATCGGTCCATTTATGGACTAAAGCAAGCTTCAAGATCTTGGAATATCCGGTTTAATGAAGTAATCCAGTCATATGGATTTATTCAAAGTCCGGATAAGTCTTGTGTATATAAGAAGTGTAACGGAAACGTGGTGGTATTTCTTGTACTATACGTAGATGATATTTTATTAATTGGCAACAATGTCAAAGTATTATCAGACGTAAGGGTATGGTTGTCCAAACAATTTGATATGAAGGACTTAGGAGATTGTGCACATATTCTTGGGATCAAAGTTATAAGGGATCGTAAGAAAAGAATGTTGTGTCTGTCCCAAGCTTCATATATAGATACAATCCTTGCTCGTTTTAGCATGCAGGATTCCAAGAAAGGTTTCTTACCTTTTAGACATGGAGTAGCTCTATCTAAAGAGATGTCTCCAAAGACATCGAAAGAGATAGAGGACATGAAAGCAGTTCCTTATGCTTCAGCTGTAGGAAGCCTAATGTATGCAATGTTATGTACGAGACCCGATATCTGCTTTGTCGTGGGCATGGTCAGAAGATATCAGAGTAACCCTAGACAAGGACATTGCCGCAAAAGCATATATTAAAGTACCGAGAAGGACTAGAGATTATATGCTAGTTTACCAAGCGAACGATCTGCTCCCTGTGGGTTACACAGATTCAGATAGGGATAATAAGAAGTCTACATCAGGCTATGTGTTTACTTTAGGAGGTGGAGCCATTTCATGGAGGAGTGTTAAGCAAATGCGTTTGGACTCAACCATGGAAGTCGAGTATGTAGCAGCCTCTGAGGCTAAAGAAGCAGTATGGCTCAGAACTTTCTAATGGACTTAGATGTGATTCTGGTTTGCTCAAAATCATCACAATTTATTGTGATAATAGTGGTGCATTGCAACTCGAAGGAACCACGAGCTCATAAGGCAAGTAAACATATAGAGCGCAAGTACCACCTGATACGAGATATCGTGAAGCGAGGAGAAGTTGTCATCGCCAAGATTGCATCAGCAGATAACCTGGCAGATCCTTTCACTAAGGCCCTTCCGGCGAAAGCTTTCGATCTGCATGTGGAGGGAATGGGAATCAGATGTATGGTAGAAGATATGATAGCTTAGTCATTAGTATAAGTGGGAGATTGTTGGAGTGTATACTGAAAGCCTAAGCTTTGTAAACATTCATTATGAATAAAGAATCACATTTAGTCAAATTGTCTACATTTGTTTGTAGTTGTTCATATAATTTATATTGTAGATAACATAGTATGTGGTGTCACATGCAGAAGATGATGTTATCAGTACCTTATAAATTATAAACAGTAGCTCACGACTAAAATGGAAAGGAACAAACCATTAGAAGGTCGTAGTGTAATTAGGTATTAGTTTATCTTGACTATATAATTACACTAGTACACTCAGAGTGTATTGAGTAGGACCATTAGAGGTCATTTCTTTTATACTAACTTTATAAAGGAACAAAGACCTCAGTTATTATGGAAGTATGTGCTCTTAATCCTAATATAATAACAAGCACATATGTTTGATATTTATTTCTTTGATTTATCAATGGGTGAGATTTAGTTCGATGAATCAATAAACCCGATAAGTTGGGAAATGATATCACTTATAGTGTGTGTTGTTGATTATAGAAGGAAACTGTGTCCTAGAGATACTAGATTGATAATGTCCTCAAGAGGAGCTCATAAAGATTGTCATGTTAAACCCTGCAAGTGGACTTAGTCCGACATGATAATAAGGTTGAGTGGTACTACTCTTGGACTTAGATATTAATTAAATGAGTTGTCAGTAACTCACTTAATTAGTGGACATTCGATATCTTAAACACAGGGAGACTAACACACTCATAATAAGAAGGAGCCCAAAATGTAATTTGGGATTGGTGCGTAGTTCAATGATAGTTCTCTAGTGGAATGAATTATCATTGATAAAATTAAGTTGTGTGTTCGGGGCGAACACGGGATGCTTAATTTTATCGGGAGACCAAAACCAATTCCTCCTCTCGGTCCCTATCGTAGCCTCTTATTTGTAGAGTTCTATACCCACCTATACCCACCTTCTATACCCACCCAATAGGGGCCGGCCAAGCTAGCTTGGGAACAAGCTAGGGCCGGCCTAGGTATGAATTTGGGTGGCCGGCCCTCGCTTGAACCCAAGCTAGTGGGGGCCGGCCAAATTAAATTAAAAAGGAATTTTAATTTTAATTTTTATTATGTGGAAGAAATAATTTATTAAAGAGAATTTAAATTAAAATATCTCTCTTATAAAAGATCTACAAAAGATTAAAGAAAGAGATTAGATCTCTCTTATAAAATTATTCACATGTTGATAAAATTAAAATTATAGAAATTTCCTTTTATCACCATGAAGAGATTTTTAAAGAGAAATTTTATTTTTTAAAATTTCCGAAAACAAATTAGGAAGTTTTAATTGTTGATTGAAACTTGTCCAATTTGTTCTCCAATGATGTGGCCGGCCAATGTAGGTTTATTTGGGAAATTTTATTTTATTTTTCTCAATTAAATCATGTCAAGGAAATTGGAGAAATTTTATTGTAATTAAATTTCCTAATTTGCCTAGGCCAAGGAATATAAAAGAAGGGGTGAGGGTGCCTTCAAGAGACACAACCTCTATTATTTTCTCTCCCTCTTTTCCTTGGTGTTGTGGCCGGCCATCATCTCTTCTCTTCTTCCTCTTTGTGGTGGCCGAAACTCTCTATTGCTTGGAGCTCTTGTGGAGGCCGGATACTACTTGGAGAAGAAGAAGAAGAAGGAGAGGAAGCTTGCATCTCTTAGAGCTTGGTTGGTGTTTTTCTTCTTCCTTGGTGGAGCTTTCTTGTTTTGGCCGAACCTAGCTAGGAGGAGAAGAAGGTGCTTGGTGGTTTCTCATCTCGGAAGATCGTTGCCCACACAACGTCCGAGGTTAGAAGAGGAATACGGTAGAAGATCAAGAGGTTTTTCTACAAGGTATAACTAGTAATTTTTCTTTCCGCATCATGCTAGTTATTTATGGAAATAATACCAAATACAAGAGGCTTACGTTCTAGAATTTCGAATATGTTTTTCGATGTTGTGTTCTTTTGTTTTTTTCTTTTCCTTGTGATTTGATTGTTCTCTTTGGTTAACCTAAAGTTATTTTAGGAAATTAAATATTAGCTTTCTATAAAAGGTTTTGTCTAGTCGGTGGTGGTTGCTCCCATATCCAAGAAGGCCATGTGCCTCGCCACGTCAGTACTGGGAACCAATTATGGAAATTAATATTTAATGGAATTAATAACTTAAGGAGACTTGGGTCGAACGTGTTAAGTTCCGCAGGAGATCCAAGTCAAAACCTAAAAGAACAAATAGATTAAGTTTTGGATCAAACGTGTTAAGTTCCGCAGGCGATCCAAAATTTAATTTAAAAGAACACATGGTAACTAGGAAAAGGTTCAGACCTTTGTACAAAATTTTTGTACAGTGGAACCTATAGGTTTTCCGAGTAGCAACCAACAATTTCCTGGGGCATACGATCATTGTCATGACAAATAGTCCCTTAGGCCGAGTTCTCCTTAACCCTGAGGCGTCCGGGCAATTCATCAAATGGACCACGGAGCTCAGCGAGTTTGACATACAGTATCAGCTTCGGACGGCCATCAAGGCGCAGTCATTGGCAGACTTCGTCATGGAGGTACAAAATCCCGAGCCCGAAGCCACCTGGAAGGTGTATGTAGACAGATTGTCCACTCGACAGGGAAGTGGGGTTGGCGTGCTGCTAGTTTATCCCCACGGAGAACGGATGCACCTGTCTGTACGGCTGGACTATCGAGCAACTAACAATGAAGCAGAGTATGAGGCGCTAATTGTTGGAACCCCAAGGTTGTTTTGATGTGATCAACAAGTTAAGTTAGGTCCTGTGTATTTAACCTTGTGTCTAAGTGTGCAGGAGCTTAGGAACACAGGTAGTCGAGCGCAAGACGCAGCTAGCGAGAAGGACAGCAGTCCGAGGGACGAGGTGCTGCGGAAGAGTACACCGGCGGACGAGAAGGAAGCGTGCGGCGATTTCGAGGGGCGAAAGCCGGAGCGAAAGATTGCCCAGGGAGCAAGAGACGCAGCTAGCGAGAAGGACGGCACGCGGTGCGTCCGAGGGACAAAGACTGCGGATGAGTACGTTGGCGGACGAGAAGGAAACACGCAGCGATTCCGAGGGACGAGAAGCCGGAGGGAAGCCCGCTCGAGAAGATCGGAACTTGGGTTCAACACGAATAAATTTTGTAAAACACGAAATATTTTTTTGAACGAATTTTGTAATTTAGAGATATTATCAAAAGAGTTTCTCATATTATCAACAGATTTGTTCAAATTACAATTTATGCTGTCAAAATACCTTTGCAAATTACAAAATATTTTGTCAAACGAAGTTTGCAAATCAGAAGTATTATCGAAAAACTTTATCAAGTTTTTATTATCGAAATATCCTTGCGAATTAGGAATTCAAAATACAATAGAAGACCCGGACCGTCAAATCATCATTTTCAAATTTCAATTTTTCATTTGCTATTTTTAATTTATCTAATTCTTCTAAGGGACAAGACTTAGCTAGAATTACTTTTAAATTTTTTTTTTCACTTTATAATTTGCAGCAATCTTTTGTTAAAAGTTTAACGAACTTAAACATTTTATCGGGAGGAACGGACAACGAGATCTACAAGTGGTATCAGAGTCGAGACGCCTCAGAAGGACTAATCGCCGTCTGAAGCAACAAAACAATGGCCGGAGCTAGCGACTACCCACCAGCATTCGAGGGGGAGCTTTCTTCTTGGAAGCAGCAAATGACGGTATTTCTTAACTCTGATATTGGTATTTATCTAATAATGAAAACAGGTTATGAAGCACCAAAGACAACGAATGGAGAAAAACTCGATCTACGCCTATGGAACAAGAAGCAACGTGACGAGTCAATGGCAAATGGTCGGGCAGAGTTTCACATTTTAACCGCAATACCAAACGAAGACTTTGATAGAGTTGGCGAATACAACAGCGCAAAAGAATTTTGGGAAAAGTTCTTAAAACTCTACAAAGAACTGATTGAAGTCGTCCCCTCAATAGACATCGAGCCATCATCAGAAGAATCCGAGACGGAAGAAATTACCAAGACAACCCCAACAACCGAAGTACATCCCGAGATCGATGAAGGGGGAGAATCTTCGGAATAAATTAATTCAACAGGGGGAGAACCAACGGCCAACGAGGTAAGTAAGGTATGGCTTCTACCTTCTGAACAACCGGTTAATTCAATAGAAAAATTGCCTGAAGATTTTTGCGATTTAAAAATTGAATTACCGAAATAGTTTTTTTAATTAGAAAATCAATTGTCAAATTTGTCTTGCAAATTAGAAATATTATCAAAAGAAATTTGCAAATTTAAAAATATTTTGACAAAAGAATTAAGCAAATTAGAAGAATTTTTCGAATTACAAATTTCTCTCTCGAAAGAATTTTGCGATTTAGAAATTGAGTCACCGAAAAGGTGTTTCGGATTAAGAAATCTGTTAATAGATTCTTGTAAATTAGAATTTTTGTTGTTAAAAAATTCTTGCATTCTTTCGAACGAATTTTGCACATTGACGAAAGAATTTTTTATATTGTCGAAAATTTTTATCAAGTTAGAATCTATGCTATTTGAATATTTTTGTGAAGTTGCAATTAAAAAAATAATAGAAATTAACATGATACAAATTATTGCATGTTTAATATCTGTGGCTTTAAATTTGAAAAAGTGTAATTTAAGAGGTTATGAAAAATTGAAATGAAAATTTAAAACTTGTTGATATAAGTATCAGTATAAAATAAATAAATAAATGCATAGAAATTTTTTTTTATGCTATCAATTTTCTTAAATTTTCTTGCATAAATTTTTGGGCTTAGAAAGATTTATTTTTGGTGAAAACTTAGAAATTTTTCAAAAGTCATTCTTTGACATAGAAATTTTTTTTCTTTAACTTGGAAATATTTTTTCTCCGAAAAACATTGAAATAGATTTCTATAATTTTTCTAAGTATCAAACCCTTAGATTGTTTTTCTTGAAACCCCATTTTTATTGTGATCAAAGGAGAAGAAGGGAAAATATAAGTCTAGGGGGAGGTAGAAAATTGAAAATTAAAATTTGAAATTTTTGAAATTCAATTTTTTCTATCATGTTGCATGTTATTGCAATAAATTATTTTTATTCTATGTCTATTTGTAACCCTAGCTTAACTTGGGTTGATCACACCAAAAAGGGGGAGATTGTTGGAACCCCAAGGTTGTTTTGGTGTGATCAACAAGTTAAGTTAGGTCCTGCGTTGTTTTAACCTTGTGTCTAAGTGTGTAGAAGCTTATGAGCACAGGTACTCGAGCGGAAGACGCAGCTAGCGAGAAGGACGGCATGCGGTGCGTCCGAGAGACGAGGCGCTGCGGAAGAGTACCCCGGTGGACGAGAAGGAAGCGTGCGATGGTTCCGAGGGACGAAAGCCGGAGCGAAAGATTGCTCGGGGAGCAAGAGACGCAGCTAGCGAGAAGGTCGGCACGGGGTGCGACTGAAGGACGAAGACTGCGGATGAGTACGCTGGTGGACGAGAAGCAAACACGCAGCGATTCCCAGGGACGAGAAGCCGGAGATGAAGGCTGATCGAGAAGACCGAAAGTTGGGTTCGGGTGAGCCCTTTTCCGGATGGCAGAGATCACCCAAGCAAGCGGATCCGGAGGAGAAGAACCGGACAGAGGCGGTACTGAACCAGAGAAGAAGTCCCGGACGAAAAAGTCAACAACTGTTGACTTTGGGCTCCGGGGCGCCCTGAGCAGTAAAATTGACCAGATCAAGTTTTGACTCGATCTGAACGTTGGGGGATAAGTTTTATCCCCCCAGGGCACCCGAAACCCTTCCAGGCGCCCCGACCAAGGCTATAAATATAGCCTTGGTCCAGAAGCTTTTTAACGAACTCACTGATTGTAAATCCAGTGCTTGCACGCTCTCTTTTAGTCTAAGCTTCTATTTTCTGCGCTTCAACATTGTAAGAGGCTTCTCCGCCTGAAGGAGTTTTATTGAGCTTAATCTTCCTTGGATTAACAACCACATCGGTTGTAACCAAGTAAATACTTTTGCCTCGCTTTTTCTTTATGCTTTTAATTTACCGCTTAGTTTATTTATGCAAGTGTTAGCTTAAAGAGTTCGAGGAGGGTTTGTTTTTTTTTCTTTTGTGTTAGCAGGATATCCAACAACCCCCTCCTAGCCGGCCCAATGGTCCTACAAGTGGTATCAGAGCAAGGATCCCAAAATACAAGTGGTATCACCCAAGCAAGCGGATCCGGAGTAGAAGACCCGGACCGAGCCGAACCAAACCGGAGTAGTGGTCCCCGGATGAAAAAGTCAACGTTGGTTGACTTTGGCCTCCGGGGCGCCCGGAGCAGCCCGGGGCGCCCGGAGCAGCCTGGGGCGCCCGGAACCCTTCCGGGTGCCCGGACCCAGTATTTTGACCAGATCGAGTCAAAACTCGATCTGAACGTTGGGGGATAAAATTTATCCCCCCCCCAGGGCGCCCGGAACCCTTCCAGACGCCCCGACCAAGGCTATAAATATAGCCTTGGTCCAGAAGCTTTGAACGTACTCTGAATTGTAATTTCAACGCTTGTAAGCTTTAGTCTAGAGTTGAGCTTCTGTTTTCTGCACTTCAACGTTGTACGAGGCTTCTCCGCCTGAAGGAGATTTTTAGTGAGCTTAATCTTCCTTGGATTAACAACCTCCTTGGTTGTAACCAAGTAAACCTTTTGTGCCTCACTTTTTCTTTATGCTTTTAGTTTATCTGCTTACTTTATATATACAAGTGTTAGCTTAAAGAGTTCGAGGAAGGGTTGTTTGTTTTATTCTACAGGACTATCCAACAACCCCCTCCTAGCCGGCCCAACGGTCCCACAAGTGGTATCAGAGCCGAGTACGCCTCAGAGGGACTAACCGCCGTCTGAAGCAACAAAACGATGGCCGGACCAAGCATCTCTCCACCAGCATTCGAGGGGGAGTTCGCATTCTGGAAGCGACGAATGAAGGTTTACTTTAAAACTGATTTCAATATGTTATTAATAATGAAGTATGATTTTATAATGCCCAAAAGCGAAGAAGGAGAAGAACTTAAGGAGCATCAATGGACTGACGAGCAGCGCGACAAATTCATGGCAAACGGTAAGGTTGAATCCAGTCTTTTGAGCGTGTTACCTGCTAAGGATCTCGACAGAGTCGGAACATACAAAAGCGCAAAGGAACTTTGGGAAAGGTTCTTGAAGCTTTACGAATAACCACCCGCAGTCGAATCCAACTCCTCAATAGACATCGAGTCACCGACAGAAGAGTCAGAGATCAAGGAAATTGCCGAAACATCTCTCACCACCGAGCATCTACCAGAAGACGCAATCAGCTCTTCCTCAATAAACATCGAGAGTATCAATAAAGGAGTAGTAACGTCGGAGGAAAACAACTTGACAGGGGGAGAACCAACGGCCGAAAAGGTAAGTCAGGTATGGACTCCAACTTCTGAACAATTAGTTAAATCAATCAAAATGTCGTCGAAAGAATTTTGTGAATTAAAAATTGAATCGTCGAAAGAATTTTTCGAATTATAAAATCTTATGACGAATAAATTTTGCAAAACACGAAATATTTTTTCAAACGAATATTGTAATTTAGAGATATTATCAAAAGAGTTTCTCAGATTATCAACATATTTGTTCAAATTACAATTTATGCTGTCAAAATACCTTTGCAAATTATAAAATATTTTGTCAAATGAAGTTTGCAAATCAGAAGTATTATCGAAAAACTTTATCAAGTTTTTATTATCGAAATATCCTTGCAAATTAGGAATTCAAAATACAATAGAAAATGACATGTTACAATTTGTACAAATTCCTACATATTCAAATTTTCCTACTTCAAAGTTAAGAAATTATGATAAATGAAAATGGGAATTTAAAATTTTCTGATAAAAGCATTAGAATAAAATAAATAAATAATTGTATAGAAATTTTTTTAATGTTATCAATTTTCTTGCATAAAGTTTTGGACTTAGAAATTTTTTTCTTTGACTTGGAAATATCTTTTCCCTGAAAATCACTAAAATATATTCTCATAATTTTCCTAAATGTCAACCCTTAGATACTTTTTGCACCCCATTTTGTTTGTGATCAAAGGGGGAGAAAGGATTAGTATAAGTCTAGGGGGAGGTAGAGAAATTGTAATTTTTTAATTTTTCAAATTTAATTTTTTCTATCATGTTGCATGTTATTGCAATAGAAATTATTTCATATCTATTTTCTTGACCCTAACTTAACTTGGGTTGATCACACCAAAAAGGGGGAGATTGTTGGAACCCCAATGTTGTTTTGGTGTGATCAACAAGCTAAGTTAGGTCCTGTGTATTTAACCTTGTGTCTAAGTGTGCAGGAGCTTAGGAACACAGGTAGTCGAGCTGAAGACGCAGCTAGCGAGAAGGACGGCAGTCCGAGGGACGAGGTGCTGCGGAAGAGTACACCGGCGGACGAGAAGGAAGTGTGCGATGATTCCGAGGGACGAAAGCCGGAGCGGAAGATTGCTCGGGGAGCAAGAGACGCAGCTAGCGAGAAGGACTGCACGCGGTGTGTCCGAGGGACGAAGCCTGCGGATGAGTACGCCAGCGGACGAGAAGGAAACACGCAGCGATTCCGAGGGATGAGAAGCCGGAGGGAAGCCTGCTCGAGAAGATCGGAACTTGGGTTCGGGTGAGCCCTTTTCCGGATGGCAGAGATCACCCAAGCAAGCGGATCCGGAGTAGAAGACCCGGACCGAGCCGAACCAAACCGGAGCAGTGGTCCCCGGATGAAAAAGTCAACGTTGGTTGACTTTGGGCTTCGGGGCGCCCGGAACAGTCCTGGGTGCCCGGAGCAGCCCGGGGTGCCCGGAACCCTTCCGGGCGCCCGGACCCAGTATTTTGACCAGATCGAGTCAAAACTCGATCTGAACATTGGGGGATAAAATTTAGCCCCCCCAGGGTGCCCGGAACCCTTCCAGGCGCCCCGACCAAGGCTATAAATATAGCCTTGGTCCAGAAGCTTTGAACGTACTCTGAATTGTAATTTCAACGCTTGTAAGCTTTAGTGTAGAGTTGAGCTTCTGTTTTCTGCACTTCAACGTTGTACGAGGCTTCTCCGCCTGAAGGAGATTTTTAGTGAGCTTAATCTTCCTTGGATTAACAACCTTCTTGGTTGTAACCAAGTAAACCTTTTGTGCCTCGCTTTTTCTTTATGCTTTTAGTTTATCTGCTTACTTTATATATACAAGTGTTAGCTTAAAGAGTTCGAGGAAGGGTTGTTTGTTTTATTCTACACGACTATCCAACAACCCCCTCCTAGCCGGCCCAACGGTCCTACACTAATAGCAGGGTTGCAGGCCGCTCGGCATATGGGAGCTAGCAATGTTTTGATTCATTCAGATTCACAGTTGGCTGCTCAGCAACTTTCGGGAGCATTTGAGATAAGCAACATCAGGCTCAAGCTTTATGTGGAAGCCTTCGCCAAACTGAAAGCCGATTTCTGAGAGGTGGTGATATAGAAGATCCCCCGAGCGGAGAATCAGTCTGCAAATGAGCTGGCTAAGCTAGCCAACTCAATATCACCGATCGTCATCGAGCAGCTAGTCGAGCAGGTGTCTCTGGTCGCCCACATCGACCGGAAGGAGGGGCTCACATTTCCAAATGACTGGCGAACAGCTATAACAGAGTTTCTGAAGTCAGAAGCAACGCCGTCTGATCGGTCGGAAGCGCATCTGCTCAGAAGGAGAGCTGGTTGGTTCATCCTCATTGGCGACCAGCTCTACAATAAAACGTTCTCCAGGCCTCTGCTTAAATGTGTTGGCCCGGAGGATGTAGACTATATTTTGCAAGAGGTACACCAAGGCTCATGTGGCGGGCATCCGGGCGGCCGCTCGTTGGCGAGGAATATTCTTTTGGCCGACTACTTTTGGCCAACTTTACAGGAGGGCGTCGCCCAGACAGTCGCCACGTGCTTATCCTGCCAAATGTACCACAATTTTTCACATCATCCCGCGGAAGAATTAAAGACATCCACGGTGTCCTGCCCGTTCGATCAATGGGGCATGGACATTGTGGGACCATTTCCAATGGCGACCGGGCAACGGAAGTTCTTATTAGTGGCAGTCGACTATTTCTCTAAGTGGATCGAGGTCGAACCAATAGCTAAAATAACCGAGCAGATGGTCAAAAAATTCATCTGGCAGCACATCATTTGTCGGTTCGACATCCCGCGGTGACTCATCTCCGATAATGGGAGGTAGTTCTCAGGTCAGCAACTCAGGGAATGGTGTGAGGGGTACGACATCCAGCAAGCCTTCACCTCCGTAGCGTATCCCCAGAGTAACGGGCAAACTGAAGTCACCAATCGAGAGATCTTACGAGTTCTTCGGGTTTGGCTCGACCATGAAGGTGGCAGTTGGGTAGATGAGCTGCCCGGGGTATTATGGGTGCTCCGAACGACGCCCAAGGAGGGAACAGGAGCGACCCCCTTTCACCTGGTGTATGGGGGAGAAGCCATCATCCCAGTAGAAGTCGGGGTAGAATCTGACCGGATCCAAGTCTACGACGAGAACAATGTTGAGCGGAGGCATTTGGAGCTGGATATGGTGGACGAGACGTGAGCCAAGGTCGTCGTCCGGTTGATGGCGTACCGGCAGAGGATGAAGCAAAGCTACAATAGACGAGTAATTCCAAGATCCTTTCAGGTCGGCGACCTCGTCTGGAAGAAAGTCAAGCCGGTCGGCGATGTGACCAAGCTGGGAGCTCCTTGGGCTGGACCGTTCAAGATTGTAGAAAAGCTCCATTCGGGCGCCTATTACCTCGAGGATGAAGACGGACGGAAGCTAGAACGACCGTGGAGTGCAAATCATCTCCAGTCGTACCGAGCTGGGTGAAAGGTGTGTCATTGTAATTCATAACGTTCAATCCTTCTGTATCTTTTGACCGTAGGAGTAAAATCAAAGAAAACCAAGGATACGAGCGATTTAGGCCGAATGAGGACCGTTGAGCGGCGATGTTAAATCCCAGAGTCGGACAGGCGATTATAAACCCCTTGGCCCGAAGACCGTCGAGCGGCGACGTTAAATCCCAAAGTCGGACCGGCGACTATAAACCCCCCGGCCCGAAGACCGTCGAGCGGCGACGTTAAATCCCAGAGTCGAACCGGCGACTATAAACCCCCCGGCCCGAAGACCATCGAGCGGCAACGTTAAATCCCAGAGTCAGACCGGCAACTATAAACCCCTCGGCCCGAAGACCGTCGAGCGGCGACGTTAAATCCCAGAGTCGGACCGGCGACTATAAACCCCCCGGCCCGAAGACCGTCAAGCGGCGACGTTAAATCCCAGAGTCAGACCGGCGACTATAAACCCCCCGGCTGGAGGACCGTCGAGCGGCGACGTTAAATCCCAAAGTCGGACCGGCGACTATAAGCCCCCTGGCCCGAAGACCGTCGAGTGGCGATGTTAAATCCCAGAGTCGGACCGGTGACTATAAACCCCCCGGCCCGAAGACCGTCGAGCGGCGACGTTAAATCCCAGAGTCGGACCGGCGACTATAAACCCCCCGAGCGGCGATGTAAAACCCAGAGCCGGACTAGCGGCTATTAAAAAGTCGGCTTGTCGCCGATCGGCATATGTAATGATTCAGCCAAGGCATCGCTTAAGCTTAACAAGACTTAAGTGGTCTTGTACTCGATTGCCGAGCGGCAGTTCGGAAATCAAAAGATGCATGTTCCCACGAATTCGGCGAAGATCAAAGGAGCAGATAACCCGCACGAATACACACAGCAGAAGAGCAATAAGGAAAATTCATTAAACAAAAAAAGGCGAACATACAAAATGAGATAGGCCGAGCGGCCAATACATAAGCCACGACTTCACTCTAGATAATTAAAAACCTCATCCGGAATCGTAGTTAGAAGATCAGCGTGGTCCCGGACGGGAATAGTGAAGTCCTCAGGAAGTTGGCCCTTGGCCTTCAGGTAGTTGACCGTGGTAGTAATGGCTAACTCAAATGCGTGGACAAGCCGATCACAGGTTTTCTCCACAAATTTCTCCGAGCGGATGTAGTTCTGCTGCATGACAGCAACCCGGCTCGGCTCGGAATCCTGATATTCTTTGAAGGCAGCTCGGGAGGCCTCTAGTGCGTCTTGAAGGGTCTTCAGATCACTCTGAAGAGTGGCCACCTCCGTCGAACGTCCGTCTTTCTCGGTGGTCAGCAGGTCGGTCAACTCGTTGACTTTCACCTCAAGCGCCCGGGCCTCAGCATTCTTCGTCTCCAGGTCGGTGATGGCTTGATTCTTCTTGTTGGTGGCCAAAGTTATCTTCTTGTCATATGTTTTGACCTGGGTCTCAAGCCGGTCCACCATGGTTTGCAAGCTTGAGGATCTGTGTTTTTCGGCCTCCAGCAGTTTGTTGGTCTTATTCAGATCGGTCTTCAGCTCGGCATAAGAAGGGCCTTGAAGAGAAGTCCCACCAGAAACCTTGAGCTTTTTGAATTTGCTCCTCAAGGAAAGCTAAGCGATGGCAGACCACTATACTTTCCACCCAATGCTGCGATTCGGTTAAAAACGTAAAGAATAGTCAATACCGAACGTGGGATAATAAATAAAGGCTTGTAAGAGTTACCCCGGTAGTTTGTTGCAGATAGCTGTTGCCGAGCAGCCCAGGTGGCATCACGCCCATGCGCGCTCGGGCATCCTCCCAGACTTTTGCGAGGGCCCCCCGAATGGTTATCAAGTGTTCGGGGCTCGACGGCTATTCAGCCTTCTGCAAATATTCCTCTATCGGCAGGTGGAGCAAAGCCTTGATAGTCCTGTGCCGGCCCGGAGTAGACTGAGCGGACGCGGATGGGGCGGAAAATTGGCCGCCGGCTCAAAGCGAATAAGAGATCGCTTGATTATCCGGCGAGCTAGAGGAAACTCGCTAAGAGGCTGAGCGGCGACGGGGTCGAAAGGTCAGTTTCCTTGAGATAGGGTCCTGTCAGACGACAGTGCTTCCACAGACGTAGGGCTTGGAGGATCACCCATCTGTTCGGACATGTGAACGGCTGAGGTGGCCGAGCGGGTTGGGGTGCCCGTTCGGCAATGTTTGCGCCTGACCAACGGAAGCTCATCGTCGGCAGACTCGACTTCCTCGGGCCGAGTGGTCGGTTGCGCACTCGATGGAGCGGTCTCCCCGGCTGCATCAGTGGTGACCGTTCGAGCGGCAGACACCTCGCCCGCCATCTGCACCTCTTCACTCTCACCTTCGTGAGAGCCGATCGGGGTGATGCCTAGTTTCTCCACCTCCTGCGCGGCAACTGCCTCTATCTCGGCGGCCTTGCGTTTCAGCTTGTCGAACACCACCGATTTCATCATGGTCTCGGCTGCGAGAAAGGAAAAAGAAATCAGTTAGACTCAAAGGAACGGAGAGAATGTTATTTCTTACCAGGACCGTTCGGAAGTCGCGTTCGGATCGAACTTAACCCGAATAGATACATCATCCCCTCGGGCAACAGCTTATGGATGTCCAGCTTCAACCCGGCCAACAGATTAGCCGCGTGTAGAAAGGCATGTTCGTTCGGTACCTTTTCAGGTCGGGGGGAGTCGGCAACGAAGTTTGCCATTGGGTTCGGAAGGGTGGCGGCTCGGGAAAACTCAAAAAGAAGAAATGATCCTTCCAATGCTTGTTGGAGGTAGGCATTTTGTCGAAGAAGACCAAGCCGATCCGCGATTGAAATAGGAAGGTGCCGATCTCGGACTGCTTGGGATAGTAAAAATAGTGAAAGATTTGAGGCTTGAGGGGGATGTCGTACGTCCGGAAGAGCACCACTACACCGCACAGCAGCCTAAAAGAATTGGGTACGAGCTAGCCGAGCGGAATGTGAAAATAGTTGCACACTTCTAGGATGAAGGGGTGAATAGGAAACCTAAGGTCGGCTACGAATTGGTCGCGGAAGAAAGTAACCGTGCCGATCAGCGGGTCATGGGGTCGGTTGGATGGCTCGGCCAGGGTAAGCTTGAGGTCGGAAGGGAGGTCATAGGTCCTGATCAAATTACAGGCATCCCCCGAGTCGAATCGGCTCTCCATCGCTTGGTACCAGAGACCAGGAGAGGGATCCGATGTGCTGGCCATGACCGAAGAAGGGAAGACTCGATGTTTCTTCAGGTGGTTCAACAGAGAAGAACCCGCAAGAATAGCAACAAAGAGAGAACCAAAACGAAGGAATGAGGCGACAAGGTAAAGCAATGGAGAAGCTTACTAGGGAAGCAAAGCGCAAGGGGAAGGGTGCCGAGAGTTCGTCGGAGCGTCGAATGAACAGTTCGCCGGAGAGCCGGGAGCGAAAGGAATCACCAAAGCACGAAGGCAGTAGACAGGGACCGGAAGTTGGCGTTGAGGTCTTATACACGTTTAGCCCGGTCAGCCAAAACCGTCCGATTTAGGTCACCGGAATCGAGGCTTGCATCCGACCGTAAAATTTGAACAATCGCATGTCGCATCGAT